>NC_054881.1:32952423-35809923 GCF_018320785.1 Cheilinus undulatus
TGCACATAAATGTGTATGAACCCTTCACATTAAAGGAGCCTGCAGAGTAGCATTGCATCTAAAAGTCAAATTTCTGCCTACAGATGGGGTCAAAGCTCAGCTGGCGCTGGACGAAAATTTGTGTCGCATCTGCATGGACGCCATCATTGACTGTGTGCTGCTGGAGTGTGGTCACATGGTCACCTGCACCAAGTGTGGAAAAAGGATGAGCGAATGCCCCATCTGCAGGCAGTACGTGGTGCGGGCCGTGCACGTCTTCAAATCTTAAAACTTTGTGTGTTCTCACTGAGGATGAACTGCCGTGCATGACGTCTGGCGGGGTCTAAATGCTGCAGCGGGTGTGAGTGATGTCCCCGGGGTTACTGAAAGCAGACTGTTGCCTCCTGCCCGCATTGGTTTGTTCTCCTTTACTAACTCATTTTCCTGTTCCACTTCTCCTCCTGCTGGACTGTCATCAGCTGCGCCGGGACCCTCTTACTCGTCTGTATGATAAAAACACACAGCAGAAACCCCCTGCCATCACTCCCTGCTCTCTGATCTCTGTTTGGTTTGACTCACAGGAGTGGAGAGGAAGGGGAGGCAGTCCCGTGGACACTTTAAGAGGACTGTCGGGTTGAAGCAGTGTGGTTAAAAAATATAAGATCCCAGGGTTAGAGTCAATATGGTTTACACAGTCATGCCACATGACACCATGTTATCTCCCTCAGTATTCTTTAGGATGTGCAATATCAGAAAAAAGAGACTTATATGTGTTTTTAAAGGAGACATCTATATCTGTTTATCCAAGTATACACACCTGTAGTCACCTGGTGTCACACACAGGAGGGTTTAAGGTGCCAAACGTCATGCCTTTGATCCATATTTAGTTTAACAGTTTAAACATCCATTTACCAGCAGGCTTGGTGTGATAGTTTACTCTTTATTTGTGTTTTAGGGAAATAAAAGTGTGTACCAGAAAATGTTAGAGCAATTTGTGTATGAAGGATGTGATTGTTTTGGTTTTTCCTTAAAGTCCCTGTGAGGAGTTCTTGTTTAGTTTATGA
The DNA here is from genome assembly GCF_018320785.1 of Cheilinus undulatus. Lineage (NCBI taxonomy): Eukaryota > Metazoa > Chordata > Actinopteri > Labriformes > Labridae > Cheilinus > Cheilinus undulatus. The sequence continues at coordinate 32,953,467 of NC_054881.1, forward strand.
AGCAAACTAAAAATGAATACTGATGCCTCTTTATGACGTAGAAAAGCCAACCAGATTTCTATGGTGTCATTTTTAATGCGTGTAACCACTGCCGCAGGGTAGGTGTCAGACAGGATCACAGCAGAAATAGCTAATATCTTTGATATGTGATGCACTGGAGTGGAGAATTATAACTCATATCAATAGAAAACACCACTCTATCATGTACAGGAAGAATCAGCAAAGAGATAAAAGGAAGTACTCTGTCCACATGGGGCGCCAAAATCAACACAAACCAAAAGTTCCTCAAAGGAGCTTTAAAATTAAGTGCACCAGTGTGATTTATGCGGAAGAAATTAACTATACATTCCTGTCTCATCTAAAGAAAGTTGATGTTCATTCCCAGGCACCTATGAAACACCAGTTTAACAACAAACTACAAAAAACTCAAAGCTCTTTTAATTGCTAGACATTTTCTGTTATTTTAACCCACTGACTGTATATAAAGATGATCAATATGTCTCCACCTCCTCTGGCAATAGTAATCCAGTACCCCCCTCACAATGAGGCTGATATTTTTGGTATTTAAGAGTCTTCATTGCAGTAACAGTTTCTGCCTAGTTCCCTCCCATGTTAGTTCGATTACGATGTCATTTAAAGCAGCGGTTCCCAACATTTTTCCACTTTGCCCCCCCTACTTGTGTTTGAGCCCACCCAGGACCATTGTGGTCAGAATTAACATCTTTTTTGTTTTGTTTAAAGACCCTGTAAAGTTAAAAATAAATCTCCATTTACGTTTGTTGTATGACAGGGCACTGTGTTATGAACCCCCCTTGGTCTAAACCAAGAATTTAGTCACATGTAGATCTCAGTGTTTTCACATTTACAGCAACCATATTCTAACATCTAGTGTATTATGGCAAATTTTGGATTTCACTTTACTGGGTCTTTAAATAAATCCCCAAATACAAAACTTCTTATCCAAAGACTACTGTATGATTTATGACAGACAGGCAGCCCCCCCCCCCCAAAAAAAAACCCCTCCTAAGGGGTCTGGATCCAAGGATTTAAAGGACATGATGTATAAACACTTGTTGTTGCCACAAATCAACAAATTGGTCCTCCATTTTCCTCAGTCTAACTTTATGCCTTAAGTTTATTATTTTCGCCATGGCTGTGTTTGTTGTGCTTCCTCCTTTGGTCACCTTGTTTCCTGATTGGTTATTGCTCTTCCATGCCACAGTCCTGCTCATGCCTGCTGAAGTGTCCTTTTTGTCAGCACCAATTAAAAAATTAAAACTAAACACTGTGGCACATGCTAGCATGAAAAGGAGACCGAAACCATGTTTAAAAAATGCGTTTTGCTTGTACTTGTTTATAGCTCAACCCTTATTTCCGCTGTTAACATGGAGGAGGCGGAGCTTATGACCTGTTCTGCAGACAGACAGCAAAATGTATTGGCTTCACTTTTAGAAATATGTCATATTGTCCATCTTTATATACAGTCTGTTTTTCAACAACATGTCTTAGACATCTTCAGCAGAGTGGATTTGCTCAACTTTTTTAGAGGTTTGTTGGATAACAGTGAGAAGTGAATATTAATGGTGGCTGAAATGTCCCTTTTTTGAGGAAAACCATGAAATACAGCAGAAATTCATGCAAAATCATTTCAGAAATTTTAACTGGAGATTTTGGTAGCGCTTTATTTTAGTGGGCGCTAATAACCTAGTAACTTTATTGTAATAAGTTGTGATTATCCAGTAATATCTCAAGCATAAGATGGTAATTATCTAGCAATAACTTGGTAATATTATTGAAGTATCTACCTAGTAATAGTCTATTATAAATTATAAAGTAATTCTTCATAATAATGAAGCAATTCTTTGGTAATTAGGTGTTTTATCACCCTTACACTACATCTCTAGCCTAAACTTAACCCATACCCTAATCCTCAGAATATTCTGGCCATTCACTGGTAATTAGCTGGTATTTTACCTATACCCTAACCCTCTTACCTTACCTGAACCCTTTTAATATTGTGGGGATTTTCTGGTAATTAGGTGGTATTTTACCAAGTCATTTCTTAGAAATAAAATGATAATTTTCTATATAAGTCGATTGATAGTTGCCAGGTATTTTTTTATTTTGGCCCACTATATGTAACTATATCTATATGTGAATAATATGAATAATTTTTAGTATTTTTTTAATGGGGGTTTATGGTTAGAGTTAAACACCAAAAATTACCAGAGAATTACTACAATATTCCAAGGAAATACTTGATGATCAATGCATTATTACTAGTTAAAGACTTCCTTATTATTACCATATTTACAAGTAATTCCTTTGTAAAATGTCACCTTATAAGAAGGTAATGACCACCTTATTCTTAAGAAACTACTAGATAATTACTCCTTTTTCAGTAAAATTACAAGGTAATTAGGACCCACTGAAATGAACTCTTACCAAATTTTTGTGTGGATTTTTTTCTTACAAGTTGTTTTTTTCAGACAGGTTTCACTTTTTTATTTTATATAGTTCTACCAAGCAATACCATCTTATTTTCTCGTCTTCTCTGCTTGTGTCTGTCAAGGAGTGAAATCTTAGGTCGGTAACGGGTGCTACTTCCTGTTGTCTGAGTGTAACATCAACATATCTTTTGCCATGTTGTCACTGCTAACCCTCCAACATGCAGTGAGTTTTAGAGAAAGCCTGGTTTACTTTAACCTGTTATGCAAACAAACATTTTTTGTTTCGTTGTCCAGTTAAGTCAGGCGTTGATCAAATCTGTGTGTACAGTATGCCTGTGGTACGTTCAGTGACTCACATAGATAGCTTATATCGTTGTAACTGACCAGTCTTTAAATATCTATTTTTCCATGAGTTAAAATTCATAATATTATGGAGGTTCAGAAATAAAAATAAGACATTTTTCAGAATGTATTTCTGCTGGTTTGGTCACATAACTCCCTCAGCCCAACATTAAACCTGTGTTGGTCATAGTTCTGGTTTCCAGCACTTTCTTTCTGTCGTTGTCTGCATCGGATCCAAACGTGACACAGACATCATGCACTGTAAACAAACACTGTAACTCTGTAAGTGTGCGTGTTGATGCTGCTGTTTGAAAAAGATGTCATTCACGGGCAGCTACAGTTTAAACAAAGTAGGAGTTCATCATGAGCACTCATAATCCTGGATCTTTATATTTTGGAATGTTGAACCTTTTTATTTTGGTAAAACAAGAGACAAATGATTTATTAGATTCAATAAAATGCAGTATGACAAACCAGAACGTAAAACTCTGCTCTTCATTTCCTTCTCTTACAGCTTTTATAAAATGAGCTTTCACCCACACATAAGAATTCAGACAAATAACAGACACAGATTAGTATTTCCAATGAATTTAATGTCCCAAAAAGTCAACTTAACTTTTCCTAGAGGCTTTACATGTACATTATTTACATGTTGAACATTTATTAAAGTATGTAATGTAATAAAATATAAAAAGGAGACATGGTTATTTAAAAAATGAAGTGTAAACTGAATTGTATCAAGTGCTGCTCCAAAGTTAAGCAAATACTTTTAAAGACTTAAAAAAATGTAAAATAAAAATTGGAGTTCCAGGTTCAAATAGCAACGTTAGTCCCCTTTTTTGTAAACTTTCAACAAAGTGATGATGGACGAATGCAGGAGAACAATACTCATCAATTCTAAAGTTTACAATTTACTAAGTCCATTGACATTTAAACTCAAGTCGTGAAAAAAAAGTAAAACTTTGAAACAAAGTAAAACAACCCAGTGTTACATATGTCTCAGTAAAATAGCAAAAAAAAAAGCATGAAATAATAATTCGCAGTTCTATATTTGCACCAATCTCTCTTTAAGAGCATTTTTCTTCTTTTAGTGGCACAGAATAAATGACATGTATTCTTATAGCTTATATTAAATAAAAAGGAAAGCTTACAATGTACAGTTTTGATCTTGACTCTGGGATTATTGGCCATGGCGTGTCTTATATTGACACAGATACAGTGCATTCAGAAAGTATTCAGCCCCCTTCATTGTTTCAATTTCGTTTTTTGCACCCTGATGCTTCTTTTAAGTTTTTATTTTAAGTTTTTTTTGCAAATCAATTAAAAATCAGGGGGAGGTGACCAAGAACCCAGTGGTCACTCTGACTCAGCACCAGAGATCCCACTTGGCTTTCATTTGGAGTTATTGCAAAATGAACGCTTAAAGGTCAAATATTTACCCTTTTAAGACAAGTTAATATTGGTTTCAGAGGTCCCCAAAAAATGCCTGGGAAGATTGTTGCTGAAAAACACTACAGTATTGGATTTTTGCATGTCTGAAAGCCCCTATGTTTCAGCCCTGCTCAGAACAAGCTGTTTGTGTGTCTGTATCTTTAAATGTTAATGAGCTGTCTGACTCCGCCCCTGACCACACCCCTCTCATGAAATGGATGTGGCTCACCTGATCCTCCTCTCAGGTGGCAGCTGAGGAAGATCAGGAGAGGAGGGCAGAATTTTCCTACAATCAGGGAGGGGCAACCCAACCTAGGGGCGAGGGTAACTCCCCACATGACATCATGAGGGGAAAGTCTGAGAACAGCTTGTTTAAGCACACATTTTCTGAGAGGTGGAGAAAGAGAGGAGAGGAGGGAACAGATTTTCCCATTGGGCATATTTTTTTGTTAGAGAAACCTGAAAATTTGTATGCATAATATGTGACCTTTACTTTAACGTGATATTTTCATTATTTTATTTTTTAACTAATTTGCAAAAAAAATGTAAAGTTCTGTTTTCACTTTGTTATCACGGGATACTGAGTGCAGATTAAACAGAATAAAAATGAATTTAATCAACTGTAGTATCAGGTAGTAAAATAACATTTGAAAAGGTGAAGGTCTGAATACTTTCTGAATGCACAATATATGATTGACATACAGGCTGAATATGCTCAAGAACAAACACAAAGGAGTGACATACTGATGCATCAGGTCAACACTGGTATGAGTGATACAGGGTCTGTTTACAGCCGACAAATTGACAAAAATGTGGCATGAATGGACGTCAGTAGAAGATATTTTTTTTCTGTATGAATTTAATACCAGTATCTAGTACACATAACTGCTGATTTAGAGAACAATTTTTATCAGGATGAAGAGGTGACCTGTTGGACAAACTGATCTGTTTTGTGGTCAAACATGAAGGACAATGTCAGTATCAGGGTAATGGAAAAACTTTGGCATCGGTTTCCACAATCGGCTGAAATGTTACCTTAAGATCAGTATCACTTTTGGTCCTGATTTTCCCCATCAGTGCATCTCTAAACAATTATCAGAACAAATACAAGCGGTCTGGCTGCAGACCTCTATGGTGGGGTGTGACTTACATTACCCTAGCCAGATGCAGAATGACGTACTATATGACGTAGTTTTCCAAAAATTATTACTGAGGGTAATGCATTTTAATCTTAACCCACCACAAACTAGGGGAAACCCAAAGAGGGTCAGGGTTTGGCACCCAAACCCTAAAGTTTAGGGTAAGGGAGATAACATTAAAGATGACACGATCTCAAACTAAGGAAAAACCCAACAAGGATTAATACTTCACATCCTACCCCATGGTTGAGGTCATCCCACCATAGAGGTCTGCAGCCGGATGCCTTCAAACAAATAACGATGTTCTGGGAGCATGAATATGATTTACAGAGGGTTTGAGGATAAAACAGAGGTGATGAAACACTCCTTTGTCATCAACATTTCCGCAAAATAATCTGATTGTTATTAAAACCCTAAGTGGGTATGCAGTTACACATTTTATACAATTTCAAGTAATTTCCGGTTGTTTTCTTGAGATCTTAACTTATTTACATCATATTCCTAGAATTACAACAGCATTAAAAAAAGGCTTCATTCACAGAGTCAACATCATGGGCAATGTTAGCATGGTCTGGTTTAATTATGACCTGCCTGCTGGTCTGTTTCTAGATCAAATAGTCCCAACTTAGGGTCCTAGATGCATAAGGCTTTGTCTGCTTTGAGGTTGTCACTTATTAAATAGTTTATACAAAGGTCTTTTAGTGAGAAAAACAGCAAGAACTATTTTCTTTGAGTATTATTAACTATTAACTATCAAATTGATGTTGATAGTTGAGAGCAATGTATAACATTTTTATTTATGTAGTATGTAGTTTGTCGTTTATAAGGTAAAAAGAAAGGAAACCACTGATCTAGATCACAGGGAGAGTACAAACCACAGGCTTAAGCTCCTAAGACTCTGCAAGCACATATGAGGACATAATACTGTGGCATTCCGACAACATAATGACAATTTCTACTGTTAGAATTTTTTAAAAATTGTCTGGACTGTCAACTGAAGTTCAAGAAATTCACTTGAAATACTGGGAGAATTTGACATGACATTTTCAGGAATTTCATAGATATTTTTAGGAATATATCTTTGAAATTTTCAAGAATTTTGATGGGAAAATTTGGGATATTTCTATATATTTTTGAGAGCTTTAATTAGTGTTTTTGAAGTGAAACTTTTGAGTATTTGCAGGGGAAAAAAATGATTATTTTTATCTTTGGAAAAATTTTAACCAAATATAGGCTTTTTGAGGGATTTTTTTTTTTAAGAATTTCAGTATTTCTTATGCTGTTTTGGGAAATGTATTTGTAGATGTGGGGGAATTTTATGTGAAATTTTTGGGGAAAATTTGCCCTGAAATTTTTTGGTATGCTCATGACAACTCGTGAAATTTATATTTTTAGTTTAGGGAATTTTATTGGGAATTAGGAAGCAGGGTATCCTTTGAATTTTTTACATTTTTTTAGGGATTTTGTTGGTATCTTTGGGGGAATTTTCCATCCTTTTTTATGGAATCATGGGAACATATTTGTACATTTTGGAGACATTTTTAATAAATTTAGGCTTCATGGTTACGTTTCATTGAAACATTTGAAGAAATTTGGGGTTTGGGTGTTTTTTATGGGAAACTTTAAAATATGTTTTTGAATTTTTACAGCAATTCTTAGGTAGTTTCTTAGAATTTTAGGGATTTTTTGTTGATATTGGACTTCATGTTTGGTCAAAATTAATTCTTGTCAGAGACAAGGCAAAGCTTTTACACTTATCAGGTCCAAATTATCCAAAATAAGTGGGAGAAACTAAAAGTGCATTCCAAACAAAAGCGCTGGTCTCAGGAGGTTAATTATCACTGGATAATAATATAAAATTATCTTTATATTAAAAAAAAGCCTTTTTAATCCCAAGATAAATAAGAAAATAGGTTAAGATCTCAAGAGAGTAACTCATAACTGGAAAACAGAGTCAATAAAATTTGCAGGTACATGTTCACTTTGGGCTTCCATACAGTCCTATGACTTTTAATTCTTGCCTGATTAAAGACTAACATTTTTTTTTTGCTTTGAGGAGTTTATCTTAGGACAAGAGTAAACATAGTGGTTATATTAAGAGTTACTAAACCTATTGTTTGTGGTGTAAACATGTTTGTTTGCTACATGCACAGCTAAAACGCTTTAAGCACCTATAATGATAAAGACTGATGGCGACTGGCAGGTCTGTTTTAATACAACCTGTAAACTAGAAGCTGTTAGTAGACTGAGCTGGACATCTTAGTTTTGAAAAAATATGCTTTAAACGCTGTACACTTTATAGTGTGTGAATACATTCATGTATTCATTTTGACTGAATCAGTGCAATTTCGTTTTCTTCTACACCCACAGGGACATGGAGTCAGTCTTTTGAAATAAAACTAATAAAAATTATAAAAACACTCACAAACACAATCCTACAGTTTGGCAACAAATCAACAGACCTTTGCCTCTCAACAACAAAGAGCTTAACAGTAATGCCGATTGATTATCAGTTCCCATGGTAAATGGTGCATCAATACTGCACATAAATGTATGAAACACTTTCTGATACAAAAATATTACTCTATAATGCAATAAAACTTTGCATTGGAACAAAAAATAATCTATTAACACCAAAGAATAAACATGATACAGTACAATCAATACAAAGAAATAAATAACTTAGAAACAAGTGCAAACAACAACAAAAACATTTTTGCATTTTTGTCTTCACAGGACAAGATTTTTGTTTTTACATTCTGGCCGAGCAGCACGGCTTCCCTTTACAGTCTGTTCAGTCGTCTATGATCTCAGCGTGCAGCGCAGTCGTCTGCTGCCTCCATGTGGACAGTAGTTTCACCACCTTTGAATGTTTGCCTTCCCTAACTGATCTTCTGCAGCAGTTTGTCTTCGATCAGTTCAAACTGCACGCTGACCGACATCTCGGCAATAAACTGGTCGCAGCCCTCCTTAGTCACCTGCTTGCAGTATCGCAGGTCGATGTGACAAATGCTCCCGCAGCGCTTGAAATAGGTCAGAGACTGGTCTGTGACCCTGTTACACACTGCAGGGAAAAACACAACAAATGAAGCATCACAGGTCAACTCTACAGACACACAAAAGCTGCAGTGCCTTTGAAAAGTAGTCATCCCCTTTGACGTTTTACAAATCAATCTTTGTCAATATAATTAGGCTTTGAGACAAAAAAAATACAAAAAAAATCTTTAATCTTTATTGTACCCCTTTTAAGTGACTGACCTAATTCAACAGAGGTCCAGTCAATTTGTGCTAGTAGTCTCACAGTTGGTGAAATGGTGATCACGTGAGTGCAGCGAATGTGTGTCAAGTGATTGTAGTATAAAGACGCCTGTGTCTGGATGGTCCAGTCACTGGTCAATCTGTATTTCTGGCTACCATTGCACCATGAAGGCAAAAGAATACTCCAAGAAACTCAGAGAAAGGGTCATTTAAAGTCAGGGTATAGATACAAAAAATATCCATGACATAGAACATCCCCCAGAGTTCTGTTAAATCCATCATAAAGAAATGAAAGGAATATGGTACTCGTGTATATCTGCCTAGATCAGGCTGTCCTCACAAACTGAGTGACTGTGCACGAAGACTAGAGAGAGAGAGAGGCCACCAAGACACCTATGACTACTCTGAAGGCGTTACAAGCTTCAGCAGCTTAGATGAGAGACTCTGCATACAACATCTGATGCCTGTCTTCACCACTCAAAGCTTTATGGGAGAGTGGCAAAGAGAAAGCCACTGTTGAAGAAAACTCAGATTAAAACTTAAATTTGCCAAATGCATGTGGGAGACTTCATGGTCAAGTGGAAGAAAGGCCATTTTGGTCTGATGAGACCAAAATGGTGCTTTTTATCCATCAGACAAGATGCTATGTTTGGCGAACACCAAACACTGTACATCACGACAAACACGCCATCCCCACAGTGAAGCACAGAGGTGGCAGCATCATGCTATGGGGATACTTCTCAACAGTCAGCCATGGAAAGCTTAAAGGTAGTGAGTAAAATGAATGCAGCAAAATATAGGAAAATCCTGGAGGACAATCTTTTTCAGTCTGCAAAAGAACTACAACTTGGGAGAAGTTTTATTTCCCAGCAAGACAATGACCAGAAGCATACAGCAAAAACTACACAGAAATGGTTTAAAGACAACAAGGAGAATGTTCTGGAGTGGCCGAGTCAAAGCTCAGACCTCAATCCAACAGAGAATTTTTGGCTGGACTTGAAAAGGGCTGTCCATACCCAATCCCCATGCAACGTGACAGAGCTTGAGCAGTTTTGCAAAGAAGAATGGAGTTAAACTGCAGTGTCCAGATGTGCAAGCCTGGTTGGTGCACTGATGAAGTCAAAGGTGCATCTACTAAATACTGACTTGAAAGGGGTGAATATTTATGCAGTCACTTATTTTACCTTACATATTTTTATTTAATTGACATTACATTATAGAGATCTGTTTGCACTGATTATGCTGAGCATGATTGATTTATAAAATTAATAAAAGTGTAAAACATCAGGGGGGTGAATACTTTTGTAGGCACCGTATGAAATCAGCCCTGTAGGATAATCTGATGCATTTAATGCCTCATTATGGTGAGAGCTGTTTGGAATAAACAAGGGGCAAACAACACGCAGACAAAATATGTTTGCCTTTCGGCTGCTCCTATAACGGTGTTTTGCTTTTAGACTCTATTGATTTTCAAAAGGGACACAAAGTGCAAGATATGATTATTTTAAACATCTCTGCACTCTGCAATGAACATGGAATTTGATTTTAAAAAGTGATTTCCCCAACTTTATTCAATTTCATGTGTCTGATAGTACAAAATAAAAAAACACCAGAAGCTTCTCTGAAAAAATTCTACAAAACCAACCATTAAAACACTTCTAAAGGTTGGATTTATTGCAAAATCTGTAGAAACAGAATGTATCAGTGGAGGAATAAAAAAGTATAGTGAAGCTGATAAGTTATCAATCATGCAATTTGGGATGTAGAGGGTTTCTTTCCTGATTCTGAGCCTTTTAAGAACAAAATGTCCTATAAAACTGAGACTAACAGCCACAGTCCAAAATAAGTGTGCTTTAGAAAATGTTGTGCAGTAGTATTTAGAATATTTTATGTGTGGATAAGAGTTAAAACATTCAAAAATGCTTGTACAATCCTCCACTAAGGTTAAATACTTTTATTGATATGTCAAAATAAAAGAGGTCATAACCCTCTGTGCTGACTTGTAATATCTAGTAAAGTTTAGAATTCAGCCACTAGGGGGAGCTAGACAAATACAGGCACAGTCAGCACAGACAGGCCCCTACCTGACAGGTTGATGTCAGTGAGCGAGTCCCTGGTGGTCGTCCCTGCAGCAGTCAGGATGTTAACAGATTGGTCGGTGACGTGGTTGCAATAGCTCAGGTCCAGTTTGGACAGCAGCGGCATGTAACGAATGATGAGACGCAGAGACGTGTCAGTAATGTCTAAACCTGCCAGGCGCAGGTCCTCCACGTTACGCAGCTTACTCCTGTTGTCCAGCTGACCTAGAGAGGCAAAAAATGAGATTACCAGAGGGATGAAGGACAAAATGTGAATGACTCATGTGTCAGATATTAATAAGACTCAGGAAAATGTGTGAAACATGTCTGAAATATAAACTTTCTGTATCCATTAGATAAAAGCAATACAATGAGACAAGCAATAAAAGAGTCAGTAAAGACAATATAAAAGATAAGAGCAATAAAAAGAGACAGAAACATTAAAAAGATTCAAGTTTTAGAAAAGAAAAAAAGTAGTATTGAAAGCAATGCAAAAAATAAAGCCATCACATAGCAAATAAAAAAATAACAGTTTAAAAATAGAAGGTATAGGGAAAATATCAAAGCAATAACAATAAAAGATAGGAAAATAAATTGAAGCACTTAAAAGTAATTAAGAAAATAAAGCAATTGAAAGAAATAAAAACAAAAAAGGTCAACGCATTAGAAAAGGGGATAAAAACAACAGGAAACAGGTTAAAGCCATAAAATAATTTAAAGCAATAAAAATAATCAGCGACCATAACGATAAAAAAAAAAAATCAAAAAGATTTAAACATTATAAAGGTAAAAGCATAAAAGAAAGATCAAAAAAGTAGAAAGACAAAGGTTCTTTTTTCTAATAAATAAAGGAACATTTCAGGTAATACTGTGTTTTTCTTATGCTAAATTAATCCCATAATTCAATTAAGATTAAAACAGATGATTCCTCTGACATTTCTTTATGTCCAAAGCCCCTCACCGGATTAAGCCTCAGTGCCATGGAGCTCCTCTGTTGTTTAAAAACTTAAAAAAAAAAATTAATGAGTCAAACTGCTGCATTGATGTCCCTTTATCCATTAAGATAAAAACAGGCCCTGTAGTTTATTTTGAGTTAATCCCACATTCACCCCTCTGCTGCTGAAAATAATCACTAGAGGCCCAACTGTGTATTAATCCCTGGCGGAAAATAGTCCCACACTGATGTACTATTTATGCCTGTCTGGGTAACAGTTACTAAAAAAATAAAGTGTCAAGCTGTTCTAGGATATTATGTCACATTGTATTTAAATTTAGGCTTTATAGTTAAGACATATAAATCAAAAAACAGGTGTGGAGGACAGATGCATTGACAGTTTTACTGTTTTCATGGGAGTGGTTGACAATAAAATAATAAGAGATTATCTTTAGATTTGGCATGAAAAGAATAAGTCATTTTTTGATTTTATAAGACATAAAATATGGGGCACAGATGGACAAGTGGTTAGGTCACACCCCATCTACACTGGTTCGTCTGGCCTGCGGCTCTTTCATCCCATGTCATTCTGCACTCCTTCATCCCAGTTTTTGTCTTTATCCACTGTCCTAGCCGAGCAAGCGCTCGGAATGCAGCGCAAGCAGAACATGTGGAATTTGAGGGTAACAGACCTAGATAATGTAGTTGGAGACAAGTTTTCTCTGTGCACACATCAGCCTGAGACAGGGCTAGGCATTCTGTCCCAATATTTCCTATCTCCTGCTTTATTCAAAGAGACAAATAACCCAAACTGATCTTAAAAAAAGAAAAAAAAATGTCCTAAACATAATGTATTTGTGTGTGTGAATCAGTACCTGGTCTGTTGTCTGTGGGGGGCGACAGCAGGTCCCTCATCTGAGCATCCTTCAGCCCTTCTACCCACTGAACATCCAGAGTTCTCAGCAGAGGACAGCTGGATGTGCAGAGAGCAGAGACGGCCACCCAGGAGCACCCTGACAACAGAAGCACCCGCAAACCTACAAGGAAAATATGGATACGCAGCACCTCATGAGTTTTTAGTAAGCCTCAATACATCAGGCTTCTATAAATCTTCAAAAATCTGTTTATGTGCAGTTACAAGTAGTGAGACAGCAGACAAATCTACTGCAGGCTCAGTTTTAGTCTCTGTAAGAAATGTGCCCTATTTTCCCGTCTCCAGAGTTTTAGTTAATCTCAGGTCACAACACAAACCAACGTAGAATCTAAATGAATGATCCAGTAGAGACATTTACAAGGAAGGAAAAGAAAAACTTCTAAAGTAAATTATCTAAATTCAAAGCTCTCTGGAGGCATCATTATCCAGATGGATGAGCTGTATGGAAACATATGGGAGTTGTAAAAACTGCACATGCAACATTGTTTTATTAATGTCTGAATGGAAGATACATATCTTCAGGTCATGCAGGTTTGCAGATTCATCAGACAAATCTAATGGAATATGAAATATGGGAAATTTGGTGTTATTCAAATAGGGATGACACCTATGTTTTCTTCATTTTTTAACTAAATAAATTACAATGCAACTATTAAGTGGTTCAAGATTATCACCAATAAGGGCATCAGCAGTGGGATGTCTGCAAATAACTTCCTAAACTCTCATGCTTCCCGATGGTTGGGGAAAAAATAGGGCCGAATACTATCTAGTATGTAGCAAGCCTTAGCTGATCTTGTCCTGTTCATGTGTAGGTAATCTTTTCTACAATAGTGTCTAAGTGCCACTCTAAAAAAGTTTTTAAAAAATAAAGAGGATCTTTGAATTGAGAAAAAAAAACTTTCTTATGGGATTATAAAGTCAACATTTACAAGAAACCAAGCTCAGAATTTTTTAGTTTATTAGTTCATACATTTCTGGGGAAAAAACTCAAAATATTTCAAAATGTATAATCCTGTATATACAAGAACCAAAACTTTGACTTTTTTCTGATTATAAAGTCAAAAATGACCTTCTGTGTTGAGGTAATTTATACAAGATAGAGCCATTTACCTGCACAAGCACTGCAGTTAAAAACCTAATTAAATAACACTTTTCACTAGGATCCAGCGACATGAAAATACTGGTTTCAGACCAGAATCAGTACATTATTATTGGCATCTGGACTGTAAAATGGGGCTATTCAGACCATGACTGATCTCATGAATATTTCAAGTTTCATTTCTCGTAAATATACGGATTTATAATGCCATTAATGTATGACTTTATGAACTTGACTTATTTGATTTGAAAAATTCATAATTTCACTTTTTAAACTTAAAGTTTTTTTCTAATAACTTAACAATTTTAAAACTCAAAAATTCTGAGTTGGTTTCTCATGAATTTACGACTTACAGATGTCATAAATGAATGTCTTCATAAACTTGTAATTCCGGGTTTATGCGGTCTTAATTCACGAAAAAAGAGTTTTTTTTCCTTCAGAATAATGGATCCCTTTTTTATATATTTTCTAGAGGGGCTCTAATATTTGTGTTCTATTCATTGACTAAAACAAGGACTAAAAATGTTAATCAACAGCCTTTTTCCGTGAGAAAGACAAGACTAAGACTAACCAAAAATAGATCTTTGATACTATCTTTTGTCTTTAAATCAACCCCGAAACTATCAAGACTGCCACAGTTTTATCAGGAATGATGTTATGTTTGATCCTTGTTTTGTTTTGTTTTTTGGTTTTTTTTTTCCAGAGACCTCCACCTTTCAGCTTTTATAAGTGAATAAGAAACGTGATAAGTACATGCTTATCAGTCCAGTCCTGATTAAATCTGCAGTGTTCTGTCTCAACGTTTCACTCCAGGCTCTTAGAGATTGGGATTTTCCTGCCTGAAAATAAAATAAATAAGATCTGTTCCCTCAATTTGTTTTCATCAATCAACATTTTAGCATCAAATCTTTGTTTGGACCACATGGCAGTCCTAGAAATGAATAGCTAAAATATGTGACTGATCTCACTGTTAATGCTAATAAATTACTTAAATTTTGAAAGAAAATACAAAAACTAACACAATAATGTTACTGGACTGTATTATTATTTTATTTTTGAAAGTCTGGCCCCCGTCCAGACAAATTCTGGCCCTTGAAAAAATGTAGTTGATGATCCTTTCTCTAGTTTGTAAGTCACATAGAGGCATCTGCATGAACTTTGGTCCGTTTTATCGCCAGATTAACTCTCCTCACAGGAGCTTAAACAGCAGAGAAGAGTATTTGTGCAGACATTAAAATGATTCTGCAGAGAGATTAGAGGCATTCATTTACCTGGCAGTCTGTTGATGAGCCAGCTGAGCTGTTTCTTGGAGATGTTAGTCCAGCTGAGGTCGAGAGCTACAGGCTGTCTCCGGATGATTCCACTAAGCATGAGTGGCGTGATGGACTTACAGCGGTTCAGATTGATCTGCTTCCAGAGCCTCTTGTCGCAGCACCTGTGAGATACACAGCAGACACTAACAGACTGGTTTGATGTGTGAACGGCGTCTTTTTTTTTTTCTAAGCATCCTGTACTCACCATCTGTTCCACGTCCTGCACACACGCATGCACACACACAGATCTCTGTGCGTCAGGTGACTGAACACCTTCATCCACATCTCTCTCCGCATCAGGTGAGCCTCACCGTCATTCAGCGGGAGCCTGTCGGGTGGGGGGCTGATGGGAGGCGGGCGGATGACGTGTCGCTCCATTTGGATGCATTTTGGCGGGGATCTACAGGGGAGTGGGCGGGGACAAATGGGTGTGATGGGTGAGTTCCTGTTCCAGCTGAGTGGTGAGTAACCGCGTGTTGATTCGTTCACATCTCGCCCTCTGTGTCGCAGCCAGTCGCCAAGGTCGCCGCTGCCGTTGTTGAGAGGCCAGCGAGGCTTTTGGTCGTCCATGTCATTCTCTGGCTCAGCTTTGACAGGTCTGTGGTTCTGATTGGACAAACTGTCCTCTGTTTTCAGTGGCCGCCTGTTCTGACTGGCCAGTCCTTCCTCTGTTTTAATCGCCCTGCGGCTCTGGTTGGTACTTGAGTCCTCTGTTTTTAGTGGTTTACGGTTCTGATTGGTCACAGAATCCTCACTCTTCAGCGGTCGGCGGCTGTGATTGGCCGGACTGTCCTCCGTCTTCACTGAGATGCTTTTCTGGTTGGAGACACAGTCCTCCTTCTTGGGGATCTCCTGTTTGAACTCTTTGCTCAGTTCTTTGTTGGGAAGGCGTCGGCGCTGATGGCGAGCTTTCAGCTGAGCCAAGCTCCTCTCCTGAGTGTCTCCTGATTCGCTGCTTGGTCCGGCTCTGGGAGAGTTAGAGGTGGATAGGTCTCCTTCTCTGCCAGCTGATGTTCTCAGCAGTGGACTTAGCATCACCTTCCCTTTGTCGTCTGTACTACTGTCCCTTTCTCTTTTCACCGTCTCCTCTTCCTCTCTGTCCTTGTCTTCTTCGTGGTCCTCGTCATCGTACTCCTTTTTCTGCTTAAAACGAATCCTGTCAAAGGAAAATCCGTCTTCATCCTCCTGGTAGTCTTCTTCATCACTGTGGTCATTCTCTGTCTTGATTTGCCTCATCAGCTTTGGACTCAAAGGATCCTCTGGTTTTGAAAGCTTCTTCTAAGAAAAAAAGAAGGAATAATTGTCTCTTTTAAAGCAGTCAGGGCTGCTGCCAGTGGGAATATTGAGTTACAGCAAATTCTATTGTGCCAATTATGCTACTTTAAAGGGAATTAATGGGCTCTACAGTCATGAAATGCTGACTGATTGAAATTTAATTTAAGTCCTGACCAAAAGACTCAAGAATCCTTTTCATCTGCTAATTCACATACAGTCTACATTTTCCTCTTTAACTTTCTAATCTCCTAATATAAGAATCAAGCAAGGTTTTCCAACATTGTTAGTTAAATTGTTGGTTGAATCTTACAGCAAGAGGAGCCCTTTTAACAGTTATGCAACTAAAGATGCCTAGATATTTTTTTTTATTTTATTCAACTTACACTACAGTTAACATGAAGAAAACACTGGAAAATGATAAAATTAGCAAAATTATTTAAGTGACTCCTGCTCCTCTGCAAATTACAATCAGTTTCAACATTGTAGTATGCAGTATTGCATACTCTCTGGAATAGCACTGGGCAGTTGATCCAGTTTCAAGTTTTATCACAGTTTTGTTAAGATTATTTCTTTGTTGCAACAATGCTTCTTGGAAATAAATCTTATACCATTGCAAAGCCTGTTTGTTTCCTTTTTGAATGATGCCACATATATAAGGAACATGCAATTGTAGGATGAGCCGCAGAGCTGAGTATGTGGGTTGCGCCCATGAAAAATTTGCCAAATTTTATCTGCTAGTGCCAAAGAGCTTATTCTGCCATTGACTCTTGTTCTGACCTTCTAGTAACCCCCACCTGTGAGCCCTGCTATAGTGGTCTGCACCAAAAATTGGCATGCCAGGTCTGACTGATCTGGATAGGGCCTGTGTGATAGGACAACTTCAAGCTGGTGTTCCACAAAAAAACAAGTTGCATCATTTTTTTTAAAGTGAGCCCTAGTACCATCTCCAAACTGAAGGCAAAGTTCCATGTAACGAGGAATGTCACAGGCAGGCTGTGAAGTGGGCGTCCCAAGATGTCAACACCAGGCTGGTGACCAGCATGAGAAGGAGGAGCCAGGCTGTTTTGGCTGTGTATGGTTCTTCCACATGCTACTGAGGCTCCTGTTTGTTAAATGGATACATTTTTAAATTGCCAATATGTCTTGTTTCTTCAAACTTCAATCATCCAATTCACCAAACAACACCTAACAAGGGTCAATGGCAGAATAAGCTGTTTGGCTTTGGCAGAGAAGATATTGCAGATTTTTCATGGATGCAACCCACATACTCAGCTCTGCTGCTCATCCCACAAATACATGTTCCTTACAAAGGTGGCGCCATTTAAAAGGGAAATAAAAGAAAATATATACGTTTTCCTCATCTTCTTTTGGTAAAGAAATGTTAAGTTTTGATAAAATGGCCACTATAGCTACACCCATACTCATGTATTCACCAGGCTTGTAGTACAACTAAACCAATCCAGCATCCTGTCCTCCTTGTCCTTAGACAGGGAACAAGTGTTTAAGATTGGAATTTTACAAGGTGGATCTGCCCAATGACAGACATGGAATCTGGCCGATCCATCGGCTCTTCAAGGCTATCCAGGATGCCAGAATTTGAAGAACTTTTTAGTCTGTTTATTCAAATCTCCTAAAGATGAGGAGGTCAATGTTGCTAGGTTCAGGGTCCAATAGCCCTTGTAGTTGTCTATTTTTATTGCTTTGTACAAGCTTTAATGCATTCTCCTAAAGTAATAAGACAGCCACTAGATAAGAGTCCTACCTTCTTTTTCACAATGACTGGCTCATCATTGGTATCAAAAAGTTTCCTCTTCTTCCTCAGCGGGTTGTCCTCAAGTCGCGGTCTGGGCGTACCATCTAAAGACAGCAGGGGAGGACGTTTCTTCGGAGGCTCGTCCTCTTTCCTCTTTGGACACTCTTCCCGCTCAGCCTTTCTCTTCACAGCAGACGGGGGAGTCAGAGCTGTAACAGTCGCTGTAGGCATCATCGGCGGGTCAGGCTCCTCTTTTGAATCTCGGTTTAGCCGCGGTTCCTTCAGGAGGGAGCCAGGAAGGTTGGACGCGTACTTAAACCCTGGCCCCCTTTTTTGCTTTGAGGCCAAAAGGTTAGAAAAAAAGACATAACTTTATTTCTCTTGTTGTGAAATTCAGAGACAAAGTCAGAAATTGATCAAAGGTGTGGGTGGCTGGCTGGTCAATGTGGCTTAAGTGAAGGAACTATAAATCAAGATTGGGTGCTCTTGTAAGACAGGGGGCAGGCACTCCAAACCAAGAAGGTAATACTATAAATAAAACCTTCATTATAATGACAAAATCATTTTAAAAACCAACATGTTTTCATCAGGGTGAACAGACAAAACGTTTAGTTGCTTTTTAAGTTCCTTCATCAATTTTATATTTGCATATGTCATATATTTATGTATTTCCATGTCTGGTTTCCTCTTTTATATGGGTCACAAATTTGATTAATAAATGATTCACAAACATAATGAAGTCCATACAGATGCTTACTTTCCCTGTTTTCCCGGCGTGGTTACACTTTGGACATTCCCAGCAGTTTGGCAACTCGTCATTGACGACTCCATTGGAATCTTTCACCTGATTTAAAAAAGCACATATGTCTATTTATAAAAGCCTTAAAACCTGACTTTTACGAGTTTCTTTGATGGGCATGATGAATAATGCCCCAAAGACCTTCTTGCTTTCTTGTCATGTATACATTTAAGGATAGGATCAAACAAATATCAAGAGGAGACATATGTTTGTTTTTCAAAGGACTTAAGAACGACATACTTTCTACAAATGTCCATGTCTAATAAAAAAAAAAATCATAATGTCACTTCAGCCTGCAATGTGAATGCAGCCATAGATTGTTGCCACAAACAAGATGAAAGTGCTGCAAAGATTGTGCTAAAATTTGTTCATTAAATCCTGCCCAGAGGCAGTCTAAAAAAGAACAATACAGCTGTTTAATATTACCAGCTAAAGCTGAATTATCCCAACAGAAGGCTTATGGAGTTACAACTCAAATTCTAAAAAAGTTGGGGCACTGGGTAAAATGCAAATAAGCAGATGATGAATCTGAGACATTTTACCGTTTCATGAACATTATTAGCTTGTTTTAAATTTGATAGCAGCAACACATCTCAACAAAGTAGTGACAGGGCCATGTTTACCATTTTAGAGCATCCCATCTTCTTTTAACAACAGGCTGTAAACATCTGGCAAGTGAGAAGACCAGTTATTGAGTTTTGTGAGAGGAATGTTGTCCCATTCTTGCCTGAAGTAGAATTCTAAATGCTCAACTGTCCTGGGTCGGAAAAGCTATGCTGTTGTGATGGATGTGATATGTGTTTTAGCATCGTCTTACTGAAATACGCAAAGCCTTCCCTGAAAGAGACGTTGTCTGGATGGGAGCATATGTTTCCCAAAAAAACTCATACTTTTCAGCATTGATAGTGCCTTTCCAGATGTGTAAGCTGCCCACACCATTGGCACTAATGTAATCGCATACCATCAGAAATGCAGGCTTTAGAACTGTGTGCTGATAATAGGCTGGATGATTCCTTTCCTCTTAAGGACACAGCAACCATGGTTTAAAGAAAATGTCAAATTTTGATTCATCTGACTACAGAACAGTTTTCCATTTTGCTTCAGTCCATTTTAAATGAGCTTTGGCTCAGAGAAGACACTGGCATTTCTAGATCTTGTTAAAATATGGCTTCTTCTTTGCATGATACAGGTTTTACTTGTATTTGTGGATGGCACAAGGAACTGTGTTCTGGAAGTGTTCCTGAGCTTATGCAGTGATTTCTAGTACAGAACCATACAAGTGCCGCTTGAGGGCCTGAAGATCATTAGCATCCAATAACAACCTTCCACCGTGTCCAGAGAGCAACAGAGATTTCTCCAGATTCTCTGAATCTTGTCATGACATTTTGGACTGAAGATGATGGTATATTCAAAGTCTTTGCAATTTTACATTGAAATTTTTCCACAAGTCTTTTGCAGATTGGTAGACCTATCCCCATCTTTACTTCTGAGAGACTCTGCATCTCTAAAATGCTTTTTATACCCAGTCATCTTACTGACCTCTTGCCAATTACCAAAATTAGTTGCAAAATGCTCCTCAAGCTGTTTGTTATTAGTATCACTAACACTCCAGCCTTTGCTGTTTTTCATGAAATGTTGAAATATCTCAGCTTCAACATCTGATATGTTGATATGTTCTATTGTGAATAAAATACTGTTTCATGCAGGGTCCCAACTACTTTGGAACTGTGGTTGCATATTGAATTTAAAGGTATACTGGGTAATTTACCTTGAGACAGTGGGGGTGAACTATCTCATTGCAGATGGAGCACTCCATGAGCATTAAGTTAAATTTCTCCTCCTCTTCCTCTACTGTGTCCTCCTTCCCTGCCTCTCCACAGACCAGACACACGGCTGTGTGAGGCAGGACAGGCTGGAGGGAAAGACAAAGAAAGGAAAACAAGCTTAAAGACAGGGCTGCTGTAACAAGTAATATCATCTTTAAAACATTTCATGTAAAAACAATCCTAAATGAGAAAGAAAACAAAGTGCTATTCCTTTAGAATGCACCGACAATGTTGCATTTAGCTTTGTTACGTTTTGGAACAACTACAGATGGATTAAAATATATAACATACACTTTTCACTACTATGGCTTCATGGCTTTTGATAAACTACACACTGCACATGATTAAACCAATAAACAAGATCCAAAATCTCCCTGTAGAGTGATGTATTCTTGAGTTGCAGACAAAGCTCCTGAACAGAGCATTCATGGTCTCATGGTTTATTTATCACAACAGTGTTACATTGTACGGTTAAACCTGTATAATATTAAACCACTTATTTGATTTGCATTAGATCATATTCACTGAATTTAATGTGTGGCGCATCATAGCTTAATAAAATGCCTCATATATTCATCTCTAAGCACTTCTGTAGTATTAGAGGAATTGAACATAACCAGGGGGCTTTAGCTTATTGGCATCTCTTCAAAGTGAGACCAGTTTCTAAAGAGCTCAAAACCACAAGTGTGAGATGTTGGGAAAGATGCCAGCTCTCTCACTCTCATGTTTTTTGAGGTCAAACGTTGAAATTCACTGTTTTTCATTGTTTTACTACAGATTTTTACAGAAACAGTAAAACAAGTCTTTTTATATGACTCTGTCCGTGGTGCTGAAAGACCAACGGCAAACCACGTCATGAGAGGTAGCATTTTTACCTGTAGGTGCACCTAAGGACAAAAAAAAAAGTCAGCTTTTGTTGTCAGAAAATTTACCCTAAAAAGCAAACGTCAAAAAACATATACAAACTTGTTTTCTTATAAGATAAAAAGTCAACTATGACACCTAGGATGTTTGGCTATTTAAGAAAGCACCAACAGGGAGAGAAATGTCTAATACACATGAACTGAATGTGTCAGTCGATGGGCTGTGGCATATGTTCAATGGAAAAACATGCTCCAGTGGTTTGTTCCTTTAAAGCTTGACAGAATATTTTCATTTCACGGCTATTGCTGTGGAGGTGGTCAGGCAATGTCCTCTGTGGATTTATACACACAAACAATGTGATTTAAACTATTTATAACCCCTGGTCAAGTGCATTAAGGCCATGTAGAATTTCTATAAACAGATTTCTGCATATGAACACAGAATCTGTAGGAGAGGCAAGATATAGGAATCAGAAGAGCTCTGTTTTACACTTTTAGACTAGAATCTTTATAATGCAATCACATCTGAGTATGATAAAAATAGAAATAAAGGCTTAAAAGCCCTTCATTATTTCTTATTCAGGTCTTGGGTCTTGTGTATCAGTGTGATTTTGAATAAAACACTACACCCTGACCTGGATATTGATATCTGCTGGACTGGTTACAATGGCGCCAAGACATGTTGGCTGACACCCCAAGAGTCCTTAATAACGTTCAGAATATGGCTGATGAATGCGAAATAAAGGATTTTAGATCAGGATAAGGGTGAACCAGCTTGGAACAGTATGGGACTAAGATGCATGCAGATGAAAAAAGGTTCCGATTATTCTGTAGAATAATTCAAAGATAGGACTAGGATTTCACATAAATTTAAAAATAATCAGAATCTTTCGGCCCATTCTGCTCAAACCACCATATCTCTTAGGATTACTTTTAAACTGAGGATTTGCCAAGTCAAACACAGTAACAGCTGACTGCTGAACAGAGAGTTCTGCTTTTGTTAAACAAAAGAACACCAGTACAGATTAAAAAAAGAACACATAATGTGTTCATTTTTTTGCTCTAGAGGTGCTGGTGTACGTGTTTTTTTTTTGCCAGCTCCCACTCCCTTTTCCACCCTTATTGAAAGCTAAGCTAATCACCTCCTGGCCTTGGCTTCATCTTTAACTCTTTTGTTGATTATATAAATCAGTCTGATCAATAAAATTTGGCTTGTTTGACAAAAAAACTACAAAAAAACTCTTTACTGTCAAAATGTGTCTCCCATCACAGCTGTTGAAGCTTGTAACTCCTTAAAAGTAATCATAGATGTCGTAGTGGCCTCTCTCACTAGTCTCCTTTTTGCACGGTCTCTCAGGTTGTTAGGATGACCTGATCTAGGCAGATTTACACATATGCCATATTCCTTTCATTTCTCGAACTCCAGGGGATGTTCCGTGTCATCTTGCTGGATAATAAAACTTCTCCCAAGCCGTAGTTCTCTTGCAGACTGAATAAGACTGTCCTCCAGAATTTCCTGATATTTTAGTGCATTAATTTTACCCTCAAGCCTTCCAGGGCCAGCAGTTGAGAAGCATCCCCGCAGTATGATGCTGCCACCACCATGCTTCACGTGATGGTGTCCACCAAATATTGCATCTTGTCTGATGGCCAAAAAACACCATTCTGGTCGCATCAGACCAAAGAACTTTCTTTCACTTTACAATGGACTCTTTTGTATGGCTTTTGGCGAACTCTAGCCCAGATTTTAATAGGACTTTTCTTCAACAGTGGCTTTCTCTTTGCCACTCTCCCACAAAGCTTCCACTGATGAAGAACCCAGGCAACAGTTGTATGCAGAATCTCTCCCATCTCAGCTGCTGAAGCTTAAAACATTTTGGGACTAGTCATTGGTGTCTTGGTGGCCTCTCTCACTGTTTTTTTATATCAAACCCCTAAAATTGTCTTCAAATTGCTCAAGCATCGGCTGTACTTTACAGGAAAGAATTTCTGTAAACATTAAAAACAACGAACTTACTGCAATGCACTGCCTCATGATGCAGGACTGTTTCATGCGACCCGGCCCCCCAAACTTCTTCATGTCTTTGCAGAAATGGCACTCTCCACATTCGGTCCGCAAGCACGCTTCACACTTCCGACAGCGCGTCCTCCTCCTCCTGGCTCCAGATGTTCCCCGACTAGCCGACAGCTTGACGGCTGATGCAGGAGAAGCTGCCATCTTAGGTTTCGGCCGGTTGGGAGGCCGAGGCTGAGAGGATAAAAAGATATGTGATTTAATCTAAATTTCATACTACCAAACATCAGATATTAGGACCTTTTTTTGTCAAAAACATAAAGGATTTAGAAATACAGAAGAAAGAATCTTTTAAAGGCCTTTATGATAAACCCATTATCAGTAAAAAACCTAAGAAAGATCAAGAGTTACAAATAAAGGTTAATATGTTTTAATTGAACTTTCTAAAATGTCCCAAAGTTAAAAGTCTATTCATGTCAAGCCGATACTGTTAAGTACAGATACAGAGTCAGGTGGAGACTAACTAAA
This sequence comes from Cheilinus undulatus, assembly GCF_018320785.1. Lineage (NCBI taxonomy): Eukaryota > Metazoa > Chordata > Actinopteri > Labriformes > Labridae > Cheilinus > Cheilinus undulatus. The sequence goes on from NC_054881.1 coordinate 32,977,503, forward strand.
CTCCCTATCTTCTGGTATAAACAACCTCCAGTGGTCACCCACATAGACTCTAGTCCAGATAAAGGCCCAGGAAATGTTGGACTTCCTTGAGACAGCTCAGGAAGTTCAACCTGCCTCAAGAGCGACTGATGATTTTCTACACCACCATCATCCAGTATGGTTTCTGCACGTCCATTACTGTTTGGTTCAGATCTGTCACCCATCTGGATAGGAACAGACTGCAACAGATAATCAAGACTTCGGAGCAAATTATCGGAACCGACAACCGTCCATACATTACTTATACCAGTCCAGGGTCGGGCAACATTGCTGCAGACCCCACATACCCTGGACACAAAGTGTTTAAAATCCTCCCCTCTGGTAGGCATTACAAGGCACAGCACACCAAACCAATCTGACATCTTGTAAATCTGCCCAGATCTTTACATAACTTTTACTTCTGACCATGTCTGTCTTTTTTTTTTTGTATTATGTTTCTTTCCTGTACACTGAGAGCAAAGCTAACAAGTCAAATTCCTTGTTGCATAAGCATACTCGGCTAAATCTGATTCTGATCTCTGATTTTTTTACCTGCATATTGGTAAATCATTATAAAAAATCTCATCCTGCTCCTTTCAACATGATCATGTTATTATTTGGGGGACTTTTTGCCATGACATGCAAAAAAAAGCTTTCATTAACGTGCTGTTCATCACTTTGCCTGACTCCTACCTAGGGTTGAACGATAAGTAAAAATGATCCAATTGCAATTTTTTCCCCAAATTCAAGCAATAAATAATTACATAATAATACCATGTGTATTAACAACAATGAAATCATTTCCAAACCAATAAATCCATAGTAGCATGAATCTGAATATGGGGGTGCAACAAGCTTTAAGTTATAAAGGAGGCGGTTTGGGTGGGGGAGGTGAGGCTGGCTACCAGCTGATTGCAGATGGGGTATGACTTTGGTGAAGTAACGCCAGGCTTCATCAGTTTTAGATAGAATAACTATTTTTGCTTGTATTGCAAATGCAATGTCATTTGCTTTATTAAGGGCGTTATCATTTTTATGTCACTCATTTTGATTACGAAAAACATACATAAAACAGAAAAAAGGAGAATTTTTGTAAACCACTGTAAAAAAAATTGACACTTGAATGTTTGCATAATGTGCATAAAATCTATGCCACTGCAAAAAATTGATTTATTAAACTGGTATTTTGACACATTTAAAGTTAAAGAAATATTGTAACTTCTGCAACTTGAAAATTACAGCAGGTCATATTGCAATTTAATCTCATTTGGGATTAATTGCCCAGCCCTACTCCTACCCCATGGCAGTGGCATTTAGGTAATACTGAAAACTGACTAACATAGTAAACCTTTATGCTAATGTCCATCCTGTGCTGTTACAAGTCATAAAGAGATAAATGTATTAATTTAAGTCTGTTTTAGATAAGTTAATAACTCCTTATAGGAGCTTTAAATATAACAAAGAAGTAGAATTTAGAAAATGTAAAAGCACTGAAGAAAATCTGTACTATCTATTGTTCTTATTAGTTTTTAAAAAGACAAGATTAAAGTCTGAAAATGCTTGGAAAAGTTATCTGTAATAGTCAACAAGCTACTTTATATTTCATATGCTAGCGGTTTGAATTGCATTACATTTCATGAAATATTAGTGCTTTGATTGGATAGTAGGCACTTAAGTTCTTGTTCTGTATTAAGAAAAAATGTAAATGTGATATTGACTCCATCAGGGGTCAGATTTAGGTTGAACATGGGCGACTGTCCCTAATCTTCTTTTTACTCTGAGTAACTCTGGGTCAATAGTTCAAACACAAGCCCATTAATAAGGCACCGTTACACCGTTATCTGTATTTGCATTCACAAACAATACATACTCTCAGACATGCACAAATGTGATCAAACACCCTGTGTGCCAACACATATTTTTCATGCCTATTAAAGCAGTCAGATCCTGGATGAAGAAAAAACAAACACATCAAGAAGGTCCCTGAAGGCATCTTCCAAATTTAGCCCTTCACTTGCCTGCATGTTTCTTCTTCTTCAAAGAGAAGCTGCACTTATAGCTGCATTTCACACATGTATCACCAGCACCCATTATTCTGTGTAAGAGAGTGTGCAGACTAATTTACAACAGTGCACATTAATAAAACCAGGCCTTTGATCTTCATCGTTTCTTTCCTGCTGTGGTATATATTCTGCTTTTTCTCAGGCTGTTCAACCAAACCACAACAATGTATTCTTAACATGTGAACCGCATGCTAAAAAACTGCCAATACAGGCATGTGAGAAAACATTTGGCAATGTGTGAGATGCACAAGAACAAGCAGTGCACAAGACTGCAGCTCTTGGAAATGAAGATTTCTTTAGTTACATCGGCAGTGCAGATTTTTCCTAGCGTCAGCATAGCAACAGCCACGTCCCGTTCCCTAACAGAACAGTCTATGACACACAGACTTGTAACCAATAAGAACTGTAATGAGACTCTCTGACAGAAAAAGAAAGCAGGCTCAATCTTAGGCACATTACAGTCATTTATTCCAACAATAGCCATGAAATAGACTGACACGGGCAGTCAGATATGTGCTAACCAGACAGGATTAGAGGCAGATATTAGGGGGGAGGTAGGGACTGTTCAATCTGCACTGGGCTGGTCTGGGGGTATTCAGAGGGATTATAGCCAGGGGGTCTGCTGGAGAAGAACACAGAAATGAGACCAAACACTTCTGCAGCTTCAGAGACATGATCTGAACCCTGTGCATGAAACATATAGTTGGTTATGATGTATAAATCTATCTGATCACTTAAACTGCAGGTGTAGGAGGTTAATGTACTTTACAAATATATCCTCTGGACCCCCCTCTCTGCTAAGTGAGGGATTTCAAAAGCAAATACGCCTGAAGTGACAGAAGAGGTTGACAACAACATCAAGAAATAAATCATCTACCCTGTCAGATGTGTCTCAGGTGTACGAGTTCCTTGCACTTCTATCCCTCATATGCCTATTATGTAACAGCATATACATGAGTAAGTAGAGAACAAGTAACAAGTAGTAATCTCGCCTCTCTTCAAAGCCCATTCAGCTGGGGAACATAATGAGAATCAGCCTGTAATGTTCACAGAGGCTCTTCAGCTGCTATGGAAAACAGTGGAAATCAATTACTGTGGATACACATAACATCACCTTAAACACTCATGAGAGACAGCGTGTTCTGAGGACGGAGAGAACACAGCCTGTTGCTTATCACAGCAAAGCAGCACTGATGTAAAACGATCAAGATTCTTATAGCTAGAAATTCATAACTTTTCTCAAATCTTTTTGAAATATATTTGAAAACTGTCAATTCTGAGTCCTATAAAGGTTATTTCCTGTTAAGCTTTTGAGTGTCATGAAGTTAAAAACATGTTCTGTGCTTGCTGTGGCACACTTTACTTGGTGTTTACCTCATGTGACAAAGGGAAGGTGGAACACGTGTTGCACACAATAAGCCTCTGGAGTTACACCGTAGCTGAGAATCAACAAAACTAGCAGCAGAAAAAAAGTCACAGATAATGCACAGAAAAATCCCAAGAAAAATCAGGAAAAGCAGGACTTTGACAATCTAGTGCAGAATTCTTTCTAAATATAAAGCTTTGGGAATTAAGTATATAAAAAATCAAAGTTACTGAGTCCTTCCTGGACAAACTGCAAGCACTCCAACATACATTTGGCTTATAATTTCCCATACTGTGGCATTCTAGTGAAGTTTAAATAAGGTGCAATAATCTTAATCTGTCAAAAATGCTAAATGGACTCTGCTTCAAATATAAATGCAGCAGATTCAATGCAAGGGGGTGTAGTTCAGAATTAAGAGGGAATTTTTTTTAAATTAACCAAACACATTACCTGCTGTGTAAACAGGTCACATCTCTTTCATTTTCACTGAAAAACATAAAAAAATAGCTTATATTTTCTCAAATAATAATCGCATAATCAGCACTTTCATAATCTTCTTGTATGCACATCTAAAGGTTTTACAATCAAGCCATGAAAAATTCATCCTCTGCATCTACGTGAATTCCCATACCTCTGCCTCTGTGCTTTGAAACAACCAATAGCAGCCCTGAGGCACTGAGCTATATAAACACAGCCTTCTCCCATCGCTGCTTATACCTGACGAAAACCCACAAGCATGCACACAGAGACTTGCAAATACAAACCAATAGAAAAATCAAAAATCATAGAAGCAGACTGAGTCAATGCTTTTCTCTTCAGGTAGCTCCATTTCCTTGCAGCCCTGTGATGATGCACGCTGCTCTGTCGGCTACAAGCATTCCTCTGGTGGCCTCACTCTGCCTGCCTGCAGGGTGTCGGCGTGCTAACCTGCTCAGAGTCTGAGTCGTAGTCCTCATCATCAGCGCTCAGCGACATGGCCATGACTGCTTTTTTTTTCACACCACGTCCAGCTCACAGCAAACTGACATGGCTGCAGTCTCCTCCTCCTCCTCCTGCTTCTACTCCTGCTACTGCTGTCTAGCCTTCAGCCCTCCCTCCTACTCCACGGCTCCACAATACCACAAGCAGATGTAGGAAACACAGACCTGCCTGTCTCATTAATATGGATCAAATCCCAGAGAAAAAGAGGAGGGGCTTACAGAAGCTCAGACCCAATCAGAGGCTGCTGTGAAACAGAATATGAAGCAGGGGGAGTTAGCTTCCATCCAATAAGGGGGAATATGCAGAAAAGGTGAAGTTATATTCATGATGAGCATCACACGGAGAGGAAAGAAGGCTCTGTACAGCCAGCACAGCCAGATGGCATCTTATTATAAAAGGCAAACACAAAGAGGCCCCAAAACCCGCAGCTGGGCTTTGGAGGGACGGCTGAGGGGATCCAGAGGCTCCAAAAACCAAAAGAAATTAGTTCCATACTTTCATTTATAGCACAGCTGATCCTGGCCCCACCTAATTAGGGTTCTCTGACTATTATAGCATATTCACACAATTTGATTTCAATAGAAATTTAAAAAAAATATGTAAAAATCATGCAAGCACAACATGTTAACCTCTAATAGAGTCATTAATATCACAGTATGTTTGCTAATTTTGGCTGTCATGCCTGAACACATACTGTTTTTTTTCCACCAACAATATTTTAATAAAAGAACAGAAGTACTGACATTAATCTCTGCAGATTAGTTAATGATTTATTCAATTTGTATTGACATTTTTATTCCATACATTAGTTAAAAAATGTAATAAGGTTTTAGTTTTTCATTTTGCAAATTAATTTAAAAAAACCTTGACTTTGACTGTGTCAAGTCCTGTGAAAATAAAATTAAAGATCAGATAAAGGAGTTTTGGAAATCTCATGCACTTAAGCCTTGGGGCTGTTTTACAGCTATAAAAGTCTTACTCTAAAACGGTCAAAAGTGACATTTTGCAGAATCTACTGATGCCCAGTGGACAAATGTGTGAGTAAAAATACCCACAGATCATTTGTAATGTGATTTTCTGGAGGGATCAAATATCAAGTGAAAAAATAAAGACAGTGATAAAATAGCTGGAGCAGCTTAGCAGTACCTTAATTAGAAACAGTGTAATTTAGTGTTTTAACCACACGAGACCTCAATAAAGTCAGACAACTCCTACTGCTACTTAAAAAATAAGCCTCAACACCTCATTTAATCAGAAGTCAGTGTTAACTTCAAATCCAGACACATTTTTTAATTTCACCAAGGTGTTTACTCATGCTTACTTCATGCAGTTTTCCCTGTGTTTTAATTAAGAGGCATATCAGGCATATTCACAAACGTAACCTCCAAAGACCCTGCATGTACATATGAGGACATTACATTTTGCCTTTCCTACAACATTGTAATCATTGTGCTATTACATTTTTTAGATAAATGTCCAGAATGTCCATTGAAGTTTAAGTATTGTGTTTGAAATGTTGGAAAAATTTGCTGTTAGAATTTTCAGGGGGGAATTTGCTTGGAATTTTTCTTTCAAATTTGGTGGGCATGGGTCCATATTTTGCAGGGTTTATGGAAATTTGCTTTGATTTGTATTTATTTACTTACTTACTAACTAATTTATACATTTAATTATTTGTTTATTAATTTTGCAATTTCATGGGAATTGGGGAAACTTCTTAAGATGTTTGAGGAAATTTTTCAGGAATTCATATGGAGTTTTGGGAGAACTTTTTGTTGGAATGTTTAGGGTTTATGATAACGTTTCACAAAGAAAGCAAAAAAGGAGCATACTCCAACAATACTTGTTTGCAACAAACTCCCTGTGAAAGCCAAGCAGGTTTACATGTGTTTTGCACTGGGGACAGGCTTGCATCTAGCCACTCTTCTATAAAGCCCAGATCAGTTGAATGGCTGCAGTGATGGCTGTCCTTCTGTAACTCTGTTCTGTCTCCACACAGGATCCTTGGAGCTTGGTCAAAGTGACCATCAGGTTCTTGGTCACGTCTCTTACCAAAGGCCCTTTTCCCCCAATTACTCAGTTTGGCTGGGCGACCAGTTCTTGGAAGAGTCCTGGTTGTGCCAACATTATTCCATTTAATAATTATGGAGGCCATTGGGCTCTTGAACACCTTCAGAGCAACAGAATATTTTGTATATATTTTTTATATATTTTTCAAGAAGCCTGTCTTTGAGCTCTGCAAACTTCCTTTGACCTCATGGTTTGGGTTTTGCTCTGATATGCATTGTAAGCCGTGAGGCCTTCTATAGAGAGGTGGGCCTTTTCAAATCATGTCCAATCAGTTTAATTTACCACAGGTGGCCTCAAATCAAAGTGTATAAACATCTCAGCAAAAGATTAGGAGAAATTGGAGGAACTTAAGCTAAATTTAAAGTATTTTTGCAAAGTCTGAATACTTAAGTCAATGTCAAATTTCAGTTTCTTATTTTTAATTTATTTGCAGAGGATTTTAAAATCTCTTTGTCATGATGGGGTACTGAGTGAAGATTAATGGGAATAAAAAGGTTTTTTTCCGACTGTAGCATCAGACTGCAATGCAAAAAAATTGAAAAAGGTGAAGGGGGGCTGACTTCTTCCTAAATGCACTTTAGTTACAGCTGTAAGGAAGATAACGGTAAAAAGAAAAAGCTGAAAGGGTAAAAGAGCAAGTGAGACTCCAGCTGACATTCTTACCTTTACTGTTTTCTTTGGCCACGACACCACAGGAACTCCAGTTATCGCTAATTTGGGATCATCAGCAGCATGTTCTTTTAATACAACCTAGAAAGAAAAGATAAAAAAGTTTTAATTTCAAAAACTTTTACACAAATTACTGCTTGTGTACGGATGTGTTACTTCAGTTATGTACTTTCATGTCTTCCAGCAGGCCTTGTGGGTTCTCTATTCCCTCTGGAACACATTTCTTGTTTTCAGGGAGCGACTCCAGCTTATCGACCAGGGTCCTGAGTCCACTCAGTTCAAACTCAGTCAAATGCATCCATTTATTCAAAGACTCTGCCGGAGAGTACGACGGGGTCTGGGGGAAGTCTACTGAGGTGGAGACGGGGTTACAGCTGTCTTCTGAGTCCACAGATAAAACAGCTTTCAGGTGTTGACCTCTCTGGTTGTCAGGAGAGCAGGGGCCATCGGTGGCAGCACGCTCTAATTTCTCACCACGGTCGTCTCTGACCTGAGTCTCACACGAGTCCTCATTCGCGTCCTGGCTCCTCGAGTCAGAGGATGGGCTCTCCGTGTTTGCCTTTGTCTCATTGTCTTAAGGAAAAGAATTATAGGAAAAAAAATTACCTTTTCTAATGACATATCCTTTTTTTTCTTTGCAAAAGTGTTCATAAATTTAATAATTCCAGGAACTTTTATAAATGCATGTAAGCCTGTTAGAATACAGACCCCCTTAAAGTAGGATATTTTCACTGAAACATTTAATGAGAGATTTAATAACTGGAGAGATAATTACAACTTCAGTAAAAGTATCCTGGGACACACAGAAGATATTAAAAAAGAGCTCACCCATTACTACAGGCTCTTTACGGACCTCCTGAGAGAGGTAGGAGCGATTGGTCAGGCAGTTCAGGTATCTCTCCAGGACATACCAGCACATCTCATAGTAGAAGGGGAAACGGAACTTGGAATGAACCTGAAAACGGGCAGAAAAATCTTCACATTAACCTTGAAAAACACCGGCTATTTGCAGGCATTTACTGTATTTTTGGCTTTGAGAAGTCAACTGATTGTTCACTGATGTGCTGCCAGCACACACTTGAGTTTTTCTTTGTGCATGAGCATGCCCGAGAGCTAAGAGCATGCAGGAAGCTGGCAACAGCAGTGAGAAGATGAACGTAAAGCTGATTATTTGAAGAAGTATGTTGTGCTCTGTTTCTCTAATGCTTACGATGAAACATGCACACATCCTCAGGAATAAGCTGCAATCTTAACAGGCAGCCTTAACCCCTTAAATCCTATTGTACTGTATTTGATATATGCTTTTATGAGACCTCTATCTAAACAACAGCCTATAAATTACTTAAAAACCTTTTGAATACAATAAGATAAATGATAAAAATGTCCTCCAGTGGATTATCAGTTGGCAAAAATTTATCAAATGTTACAGAAAAAAGGGAAATTTTATCCTAATTTATTTCATTTCTTTTGTGGCTGTTGGAAAAAAGTTAACAAACATTTTAGTTCCAAAAAATGGTTTGAGTTATCAGGTTTTAAAGGGTTTACTTTTACAAATTGCTAAAAAAAAAAAAAAAACAAGGATTATATCCTTTAAGCCAATGGTTCTCAACTGGTCCTGCCTCAGGAACTACCAGAGTCTTACAACACATCGCGAACCAAGTTTCCAAAAAAGTTCAACAATGTGTGTTTAGTTAAATGAATATGTGGCAGTTTGGAGCATGACTTGACCAAAACACCTGATATAAAACAAAAAAAAGGAACAAAATTGATAAATTTCATACCCACTTTCCCCATCATAATGTGTCAGTTTTTTGCCAAATATTCAGAGAACTTGTGAAATTACTTCATTATCATGAAAAAAAACATTTATTACAAGTAGAGGAGACAAATTAGTTGAAATATTGATCAAACATTGAAATAACCCGATTTCAAAGTAAAACTAAGTAAAATAAAAAATATACATAGAAGGATAAAAGGATATACACAAATCAGTATCCTAAACAAAATAAAGGCTTAAAATAAGGTCAAACCCTAAGCAAACATACATCCATACATATTATTTCACTCCATTTTCCTTCAACTGTAAGTAATTCCCATTCTCAATATCTCAGCATCTTTACTCTGTGCTTAACATTTACCACAGCACTGCAACTGTCAAGATACACAAACATTAGCTCTGACTCACTTGGACTAATCACCACTTTGTCAAGTGCTTTAAAGAGAGTTTTGGAAAAATTTGATGTTAACACAAGACAGTTGTGTCCTACTAAAAGGATAAGCGCTCAGGATAACCCTGCCCCAAATATTGAAGCCCTTAAGTCAACTGTGCAGCCCAATGGGCAACAAAATAGTCAGCATTTCACCCAGGCTCCCAAGTGATAGACCTTCTTTCTCAGGTCTTCTGTTCAGTTAGTCCCATGACACCTCGAAAGGGGTGCACAGTGAGCTCCGGCATCAAGAGCCACTCTCCTCCATGCCAGCTCTCACCATCCACTCCATCAACATACACATCTCTTAGTTTCTTCATCATATGGCCATCATAGCTCAGACAGTATCACCATCTTCAACAGACCAATGCTCTCTGTATGCAAGCTCAATTAGTCCAGCATCACCAAAATGCACAAACGTGAGGTTAGTCATTAGTGAAAATTAAGGACTATTATTTTTCTCCTTTGCTTTTTTTAAAAGAAATATTTCCTTGACTAAATGTCCAAATGTTGTTTAATCAACTGTTCAATTAAACAGAAGCAACTTATGATTGTTTTCTGGGTAGGTAGCCATGAAAATTTCCTGTAAATTTCAGGTTTGTATATGTGAAAACGACTTTAGACACTCTCTGTTATAAACAGGTGCATCTCACAAAAATAATATTGATGACTTTTTTTGTTAAATAGTAGAATATTGTGTAAAAGTCGAATTTGCAAAAGTTTCCTGAGCCTTCATTCTCCCACTCTGGTCCGGTACACAAACTGCAATCACAAGGAAGACTGCTGACTTGACAAATGTCCAGAGGACAATATTTACTCCCTTCACAAGGAGGTTGAGGCACAGAAGGTCACTGCTGAAAGGGCAGGCTGTTCTCAGAAGCTGTTTAAAAACAGATTCATGGAAAGTTGACTGGAGATTTGGTAAGAAAGAGAGCACAAGTTACAGGGATGAGCTCTGCCTTCAGAGGATTTTCAAAAAAAGCAGATTCAGGAACTTCTAGGAAATTTACAAGGAGTGGACTGAGGCTGGAGTCAGTGGATCAAGAGCCGTGACATAGACGTGTCCAGGAAATGAGCTGCAAGTGTCGTGTTCTTAGTGTCAAGCCACTCCTGAATCACAGACAGCATCATCAGCATCTCACCTGGGCCAAGCAGAAAAAGAACTGGACCATTACTCAGTGGTCCAAAGTCCTCTTTTCAGATGAAAGTCAATTTTGAATTTTATTTGGAAATCAAGGTCCCAGAGTCTGGAGGAAGATCAGAGAGGTACAGAATCCAAGGTGCTTGAAGTCCAGTGTTTTCAGTTTCTACAGTCTGTGATGGTTTGAGGTGCCATGTCATCTGCTGGTTGGTCCACTGTGCTTTATCAAGTCAAGGGTCAACGCTGTCACCAGGAGATTCTAGAAAACATCATGTTTCCACCTGCTGAGAAGTTCATGAACTTCTGATTCCCTTTTCCAGCAGGACTTGGCATCTGCCCACAGTAAAGCCAAAACTACCAGGAACTAGTTCACTGACCTTGGTATTACTGTGTTTGTTTGGCTAGCCACCCAGTCTGACCTGAACCTCATAGAGTATTTCTGGGGATAAGTCAAGAGGAAGACACCAGATTCAAGAATACAAACAAGCTGAAGGCTGCTATCAGAGCAACCTGGGCTTCATAACACCTGACTGACTGGCTCCACACTATCGCAAAAATGCAGTAATTTGTGTAAAAAGAGCTCCAAACAATTTCTGAGAGCTTAAATGAGCACGATTTTACAGAAGGTCAACATTTCTGTATTATAAATGATTTTTTGGACTGATGTTTTGTGATATTCTAATTTTCTGAGACAGTAGATTTTTTATTTTTGTTAGCTGTAAGTCATAGTCATCAACAAACAAAAAAAGTCTAGAAATGTTTGACTTTGTATGAGATGAATTGAGAATATATGTAAGTTTCACTTATGATTTTTGACATGCACCTTTATTACTTGGTGCAAAATATGAATATATGTTCATTAGGATGTCAGGGTCATATTTTTTATACTTTTGTGCCATTGTTTGCTCACTCTGCATTGCTTCAGCAAGAAACCATAATTCAAAGATTTTTCTTACTCCCTTTTTGATTGAACAGATAAAAGCTGGACTCATGGGAAATTCATTTTATGATTCTAAATGGGGGGCTGCATGGCGGCACAGGGGTTAGCGCTGTTGCCTCACAGCAAGAAGGTCCCCGGTTCGCCTCCCGGTCAGGGCTCCTCTGTGCGGAGCTTGCATGTTGTAACCGTGCATGTGTAGGTTCTCTCCGGGTACTCCGGCTTCCTACCATCACCAAAGACATGCTCATTAGGTGAATTGGTGACTGTAAAATTGGCCGTAGGTGTGAATGTGAGTGTGCCTCTCTCTATATGTCAGTCCTGTGATTGACGGGACCAGTCCAGGATGTACCCAATGACAGCTTGGATAGGTTCTAGCCCCCGCCCAACCCTAAAAAATGGGGTAAGCCATATAGAAAATTTATTGATTTTAAATGGTTCAACTTGAACGTGTTTAGTTAACTTCTTGAGCTCACTGAAAAACAGATAGAAATAAACTCATTTTCACAGGAAATCCAGTATTTTCATTCCTAAATAACAAGATAAATAAGTAAAGATCATAACAAAACAACTCAGATATATCATCATGGGAAAACTGTGTGAAATAAAATGTATATGATCATGTCCACTTAGGGCATCTGTAGCTCTGAGTTCAACCTCACTTTGGGTAATTGGGTAGGCTCCTACCTTGGTCCTGTTCTCAATCTCATGAATGGTGAGCTGCATAGGAATGTTAAAGCTGTGCAGGATGTTGCCCCCAAACACCAATGTGTCCTCAGGAGTATACACTGCATGAATCCAGCCTTTATTAGAAAAAGGAAAAGTAAATTACATATATATCTATAAAAAGGGTGAAGGATTCATGTACATAGCTGAATATACAGTATAATACTCAAGTAAGGCTTAGCATTTGTGTCCATTGAAGCTGCAGCTAATCTTTGCCTGCTGGCTACTTTAAAACAACCTTGCCAACACACCAGATGGGATGAAGAAGGTGTATCCCTGCTTAAGCTCAACTCTCTGGCATCCATCCGCTCGATCTCCCAGGAAGATATCACTCTGCTTGCCTGACAGGACCCAGTCCTCGTAAAGAGCGAGGTTATGAGGGGTTGGAGGAATAAGCCAAAACACCTGAGGAGGAGAAGGGATTTAGATTTCAGAGGCTGTGCTGGGCAAGTGAAGCCACGAATTATCAACTCTGGGTCTGCTGACGCCACTGAAAGATTACCAGGCATACGCTTTTTAGAAAAATTTTGCACAAAAAAAAATACTGATTAATGAGTGTTAATGGCAAATAATACCAGATATATCACAAGATATAAAAAGTGGCTTACTTTTTGTCCCTTAAATACATGATACCAAACAGACGTTCCCCCAAAATCAATGTGGAAGTCGGTGTAGCAGCCTTTCACACTCATCAAACAATATCTGCAACAGAAAGAGAGAAAACAAAATTATCGTATGCAGCTTGTGAGGATGTGCAAGCATAAACAGACTCCAGACATCCATTAAATATCTTAAAAGGCAAAGCACAGCCAAGCAATCAGAACCAATTAGAAGACAGCAGAAATCTCTGTTGTGTGTCATTGAAAATAACAGCTACCATTACAAATCACCACAAGACACCAATCACAAAAACACCACACCAAAGAGCAAATTGTTCACAGGAAGACATTTCTCCACTGGAAATTAATTGAGGAATGATTAGCACTCCAAGACTCAAATGATTTAGTCATTTAGATGGATGGGAGCAGCTCTGTTAATGTAAGAACACAGTACTGTGTCATCACACCCACAGAGAGATGATGTGACACTTTATTGAAACAAATAAGGAGCCTGTTAGCTGTCACTACAAAAACACAGCTATTCTGTCGCCAAGATATTCTAAAAATCATAATTTTCAACTTTAAAACAAAACAAGATCTTCAACATCAATAAGTCTGAGGTTGGTGAGTTTGAACTTCTCTGAACAATAAATAAGCACAGGGTTACTAAAAGCCAGGCTTTGATTTTGCACAAATGAGAACAACTAATTTAAAAAGCCAGATTATAATCTAGAGTTCAAAATAATTTTAAAAACAATTGATTTGAAAAAGGTAAATTTTGCCATTACAAATTTCTAGTGTCCTTATGTTCTGTTTTTTTTTTCCATTCACATAAGGTCAGGGAAAGATGCAAATCCCCAAATTTGACAGTTTGAATATTTTTACTCTCTTATTCTTAGGTTTTTAACTGTGCCACACTGAAACTAAACAATACTGTATTTTTTTCCATCCAGTTCTGCATACTCTGTGTGACACCTTTTCAGTGTATTGTATTTACTGCTTATATTCCAGTCTTACATATTACAGTCTTATGTAAGAAGACGTTTGCAGGGTTTTAATCCTGACCATTAAACCAACAGTCCATTCAGAAAGTATTCAGACCCCCTTCACCTTTTTGCTTCAGTCAAAAGACTTCATTTTTATTCTTGTTAATCTACTCAGTACCCCATCATGGCATATTAAAAAAAATAAAACTGAAATATCACATTAGTATTCAAACTCTTTGCAAAAACACTTTAAATTTAGTTCAGGTGCCTCACACTTATCTCAGTCTTCGGTGAGATGTTTCTACGCCTTGATCAGAGTCCACCTGTGGTAAATTAAACTGATTGGACATGATTTAGAAAGGCCTGGCAACGCACATCAGAGCAAAAACCAAGCCATGAGGTCAAAGGAACTGCCAGCAGAGCTCAGAGACAGGATTGTTGAAAGGCGCAGATGTTGGGAAGGCTACAAAAGAGTTCAGCTGCACTGCAGTGTTAATTTCTTCCACTAAAACTATGACTAAAAATGTTCTACAGCCTTTCTTCTATGAGAAGGCCTAGACTAAGACTAGCCAAAAATAGATCTTTGATGACTAAAACTGTTTAAAGTTTAGTTTTAATCAAGATGACTAAAACACGACAGAAATGTAATTTAGTTTTAGTTGGACATTCAAAATCAGTGATATTTCTCCACTTTGGGTAAATCTGTCAAAATAAAACGCATTTGTAGCTTTTCTGCCTCCCAGCTGTAAAAAACAGGGACCCCAGGAATGGCAGGGTGCAAAGAACACACTACCAGGGCTTGTTACCAGATTCGGGTAAGAGAAAATATGTTTGGACTGAAAGACTACAATGTGACAAAAACACAAAGACATTTAATCTAAAGACTAAGACTGAGACTTGAATTAAAAATAGCTGTCAAAATTAACACTGCTGCACTGAAGGTTCCCAAGACGGGAATGGGGCTTTCATGAAGAGAGGGTTCATCTAGCCACTCTGCCCCGATTGCTCAGTTTGGCTGGGCGACTAGCTCTTGAAAGAGTCCTGTTGCTCAAAACTTTCAGTGCAACAGAAATTTTATGTAGCTTTCCTCAGATTTGTGCCTTGCAACAATCCTGTCTCTGTGCTCTGCTGGCAGTTCCTTTGACCTCATGGCTTGGTTTTAACTCTGGTGCATTGTGAGCTGTGAGGCCTTCCATAGAGAGGTGTGTGCCTTTTCAAATCATGTCTAATCGGTTTAATTTACCACAGATGGGCTCCAATCAAGGTGTAGAAATATTTCAGAAAAGATCAGGAGAAAAGGGAGGAACCTGAGCTAAAGTTTAAGTGGTTTTGCAAAGTCTGAAAATGTATGAATTATGTCAATGTGATACAGATTTTCTTTATTGTTTTAATACATTTGCAAAACATTCTGCTTTTGTTTTGTCATTATGGAGTACCAAGTGTAGATTAATGAGAATTCTTTTTTCAACTGTGGTGTCAGGCTGTAACATCACAAAATTGGAAATATCAGCATATCAGATATCTGCAAAGATCCAATTTAAGGCTTCACTGCTATATATGCAGTATCTCTGTGCTACATCCTGTATGAGCACAACTGCAGCACTTTAGTTTCCTTCTGAGATAAGAGTGCTTATAAAACTGATTTGAGGATGGTTGATTTTTAAAAAAGCCAATTTATTTACCTTAAATCCAGCAATGCTTACCAAATAATTACAGCTTGATAATAAAAGGGAGCTTCTTTTATGACAAGCTTGCTAACCCAAGCTTGCTAACCCAAGCTTGCTAACCCAAGCATGACAAAATGAAATATTTTTTTTAATTTGGAAAAAGTTAACCTTTAAGGATCAATCTGAAATCTAAAAAATACCAAATTTCTTAATATTTTTATATAATGCGCTACAGATCTTACAGAGTGTACAGAGTGTACATATAGCGCATCTCTAGCAATTGCCTTTATCTATTACAGTGTGTATAATTTAATACCTATACCAGGCTGTCACCTCATTTTGAGCCTTATATAGCATATAACTTATTTTATAAATAAAAGAATTAAAGGCAGGAGAGGGACAAAGAGGTTTAGAGCAGAGCTTTTACGGTTTGTACTTGAAGGGAGGAAACATGAAAACTGAGGTTAAAAGGAATGGAACATTCAGATCTGACTCTTTTGCTATGTGTGAACGCTGACAGCTGATTGGCTGAGAGGTGTCTGTGCAGTCAGTCTACAGCTGTTATAAACCCATCCTCCCCTGTGGTTCACTCTGCTGCCTAGCAACAATCAGCAGCATGTTCAGGAGATGGATAACACCAACAGCTCTCTGCAGGGCTGTGTGTTAGATCAAAGATTGAGATGAAAAGAAATATAGAGTCTGCTGCTGAGGAAGCAGTCATTTTATCAAGTGTCTTCTTTATCATGCTCAACATATTTACATTTTTTCACTCACAGACTGCTACAGAGCACCCAAGAGAGATGGTTTTGTGACCAGAACAATGCAGACAAGTCATACCTTTGCACCTTAGGGTACTTCATCTCTGAGATGACATTGGTTGCTTCTGTTTGGCTGTGTTTAAGATCAGGAGGCCACATGTTGTCCACCCAGTCCACTTGATCCACCTGTAAGAGTAAGAAAAAACGCCCTATCATGGAAATTTTTTCATCACAATTTCTTTGAAAATAGTACCAAATATGCGCCGTTCATGTGAAACCTTAATATCAGACTTAATAGAGGATGTTGTGTTATCTTACCACTGTAGGCCTTTTAATCAGGTTCTCCAGTTTAGTGTGGCTGAACTCTAAGCTGATGACATTGAAGAGTTTGTCTCGCTCTTCCTCTGGAGTCTCATAATAACGGACAAACTGGGCCATACTCATTTCAGAGCCTTTCTGGGTGCTAACGTCCATAACGTCCACTGACCGCCGACTGCCTGAAAGCCACAATCAGAACAGAAGTTAAAATGAACATTGAGCATTTCCTTTGCCACTCTTGTGCTACAGAGTAGTCCTGTAAGTTAGTCTTTAAACAATCTTGTATGATATTTTTAGAGTTATACAGACAATTGGTCAGTGTGTCACAGTTGATCAAAAGCAACTTTTCAACTCTGAACTGTGCAAAAACTGTCTCTTTTTGCCTGTCTTTATGACAATAAACAATGATTTTATTAGAGATATTGATCAGAAGGAAATAAAGGAAGTAAATGAATTTAAATATCTTGGTGTAGTCCTGGACTCACAATTACAATTTGAGGCACATATCAGTAAAGTATCAAAGACACTTTTTTTTTACTTATAAGGTCTTGTTAACCAAAGCTGCCCAGCCATACTTGAGTGCCATGACTTTATCGCATTTTTCACACTGTTGTAACTGTCTGAGGACAAGCCACCCAATCAGCAATGAAGACTATGTTAAATTTGTACAAGCAACCCCTAAAACACTGATCAGCAGCCAATGAAATGGCATAATTGTAAAATTCAACAAAAGCATAACTTATAATCTTCAAAATTTTCTACATTTCTCATTTATTAAACTGACTTTTGGGTCTGTAAATCAGGATTCCTACATGCTTTTAAAAATCCAATTTAAGACTTTTTAAGACCTGAACTGACAAAAATCAATACCACCTTTTGCACATTAAATGTTCAAAAATCAAATGCATGAGATTTCTTGGTACATCGGACCAGGGCTGAATAAAGTTTGATCATAAACACCCACATTTGATGATATCTGGATCATTTAAAGCCTCTATTCTTTCACTTTATCCTGAGGTGATATTTATCATAACACATTTTTGCTGGTGTGCTGAGCTGATTGAAAACAGTGAAACTATTAAAAAGCAGAATAACACTTATTGTCAGTTAAGACCTGTCAAAATAAGAGCGAGGATTTTTAAGTGGGCAACTTGATAGCTTAGATGTTGCAGAGAACTAGATCAGTGTTTTGCAACAGTACAGTTTTTATTAAATCACAGTGAGTCAGATAAAATCAGAGAGGGGTCTAGGAAATTTAGAGCATAGAATTCCCTGAATTATGGAGAATTTTTATGCAACAATTTGTGGAGCAAGATAATTCAAATCATATAAGGTTGGCTAAAAAAGAAAGACTTGATAAGGACGTGTCTTAGTCAATTTACGCTCTATAATTTAAGACCTCTCACTGGTAAAAATCTGACTTTTTATGGCCTTAAATTTCAAAGTGCAATTTAAGACTATTGGAGACTTTCAAGGATCTGCAGGAACCCTGGTAAATGGTCATGCCCCACAGCTGGTCAGTCATATGATTCAAAAATACTCCAGTAAAGGAGCCACTACAAGAGGAGAAGTTAGCGAAGGTTGTAAAAACATTTAGCCAGTCCTCTTTTTCAGTTAAAGTCCCTGAAAAGTGAAATCCAAACTTTGTGTCTTCACACACGAGAGAACGCTGAGATCTATGTGTGACTGCATTTTTGATTTAGACCATTAGAAAGTAGTTCACTTCTTTTCTAGCTTGGTTTTATTTGAACAGGGCAAATATAGGAGCCAATGACATTAAGGGTCTTGATGAGGAATTACCCCACCCCCTAACGCTATAAAATCACTATGCAGTTCCTCTCAAAACAGTCTGTTTTAAACTGATCTCTGCCTTTATTGAAAGTTAACAGCCAGCTGCATGCTGTGTGTTTGTTCATTGAGGTAAATTTGCCATATATATTAACCATGGTGGCCTACAGGTCATTAACAGTATCAAAACAGAGAAATTTGTACCAGAAAACAGTAAATCTAATCCCAAGCTTCTGCGACTGCTCTGGCACAGAGCCAGGCAGCTACACTCTGATCAGAAGAATCTTTTTTTATTTGAGAGGATCATATTTCCATTGAGTGGGTGTGGCTTCAGCTCATTCAACAGACACACCCACACCATCTTAGAGCATATTTAATGCCTCATTATTCATGATTTTGAAGCTTAATTTTATAAACTAAGAGATGTTTTTCATGACTAAAGTTTGCCCAGGTGGCTAATAATACAGTGGTCTGTTATACAACAAACCTGAGATACATATTTCACTTTACAGGGACTTTAAAGGTCCACAGATCTGGAATATTCTACATTTAGAAATAAAAACATAACTGTCGTTTTCAATAACAAGGTAAAGCAAAGGCTCAAACAAAGGCATATCCGTGAACACTAAGCTAAGCTATATGGATTATGTTTTACATATAGGCTAATATATACTCCTTTTTCTCTTTGTTTGTTCTTGATTGTTATTTCACAGACTGATCTTAATTATTCTTAATAATTGTCATTAGTTTGTATGTTTTTGTCTGCTTTACTGTTAGCTTTTATGTATGTGGCTGCCCTGCCTTGCAGCTGCTGTTTTAACGCATTGATGTGATAGTCCATCTATGTCTGCTGTAACTGTCAGGCCTTGTCTTTTTTGTTCATTCCTATCATGTGTGTCATTTCTTAAAAGCCGAACCAGGGACAAGGACTGCAAATTAGCCACAGCTGCAAGTCTTGTATACATTGCATTGGTTGCACTGCAAATAAATACAACAATGCTTATGTATTGTCCCTGAAAGATAAACTGATAAATAAAGTAACTACTGTATTAATGGCGGACAAATACAGCTTTGAAGATACCATTCCTAGTGAATGTAATCCTAAATTTCCCCACTAGATGGCGCAGTCACATCCAAATTGTGTTGATTCTTCTTTTTATTTACACTTCACTCAACACCCTGACACACATGTATTTCAGTGCATACAGAAATGCATTTTTTAAAGTGATAACAATAGATGAAGGAGCTTGATTTAGAATCATGTTTAGTTTTTAAAGGACTGATAGAAAACCTCACAATTTATGAGAGCCTGCATGGATATGCTCACACAATCTGAGCATCAGTCATGAGCAACAATATTGTCTAAAGAAAATAGAAATTAACAAATAAACAATACCAACGACAAATTTATTTAGGTAAAGTGTATTTAAAAGACACTATGGCTGACCATTTATTTTTTTGTAAATTATGGAATTCAAATTTATTTATGCATGTTATTTCAGTCTGCAAAAATTTAAAAAGGAAAAAAAGCCTTTTAAAGAAGGTATAGTGTCTGCATTACAGATCTGATTGTAGATGGGGTTTAAAAATATGAATCTGAAGCTTTTCATCTTATATCAGCTGTGGTGTAGGTGTAAATAATGCTATGGGTCAGATTATTACCTTCAGCAGACACACATAATCATAGGTAATTTGGTTTCAATATGTGTGATCACTATGCCCAATTGCAATTTTAAGCTGCAGGGATTTTTGTGTCTATGATTACAAACGGATTCAAACTTCTCAAAGGCTCATACTTACTACGATCTATTACTCTTTAAGCTCTGCTTTCATTCTCAGAACTAGCAGGTGCAAATGATTATGCAACATTTAGTTTAAATTAACTCATCTAATTGCTACTGTACTAAAGGCATATATTTAAATGTGTATATAGCACTGTACTTACCAACTAAGCCCTTAATCTCACTAACTGTAAACTCTGGATCAGGCATCCTGTGTTAGAGAGAGATTGGCTTCCATGAGGTTCAGAACATCAACACAACGTGTAAAAAAAAAAAACAAGCCCACAGCAATTTGATGGTGGATTTTCCAGCTTCTTACCTGATCCCTAGTCCAGTTTTCTCTTTAAAAATAAGTGGGGTCCTGAGAGCCTCCCTTTGCACATACTCATAAGAGAAATCTGCAAGAGTACATTGTAAACAAAATCACTGATTACTGCAAAAAAGCATGCATCTTGCAAAAAAGAAACCAACCATAAAAATAGCATCAATAGCAGCTTTAGTGCGTTAAACATGCATGCTGTTGGATGCTTTACCTTTACCCTCCATGGAGTGGACAAATGTTGCGCTGTAACTGTCACTGACAAGTTTCTCCTCCACACTGAAACCTCGGATGTTTGCAATTTCTTCCACATCGGACAGATCCTCGTTTTCGTCGTACATCCTCCGGCAGATGGAGCGCTGCCATTGATAACGACATTATTTACAGTGTCAAACTGCAACATGGGTGGAAAGCAAACTCCTTTCTGTCATCACAGCCCCTCTCTCTCTGTAAACAGTCGGTACGAGTGATGGGAAGTTAACTGGAGGCTTATTTTATTCCTAACTTTACTACGGGAGCAGGGGTTCGTCTTCAGATTAGTACAGCAACATTTTTCCTAAATGCAATTTCAAACAGGACAACAACCAGACGATCCTTACTCTTATAGCAGGTTTTATGCTTAGACTATAACGATAACCATGATAATTGCGCGTTATTGAAGTCGGTTCGTCTTTATTGAACTACAGCACGCTCCTTGTGTAGTTATAACACACGTGAAGTTACAAAATGCAATACTTTTTTGTCACTGCCTTTAACTTGAACAGCTTACGCGACTTGACAAATATCTCGTGGTTTACAATTGCAGGCGTTAGCTTAGCTAACTAATTAGCTCGCTGCCAATCTGGCTTCATAAGCTAACATTAACACGGCAGATGATACACACCAGCCTGCGTCCGGATTCAGCACACGTTTCCACGACCTGTGCCATCTTCTCTTATCAATGTTTTCCGGTCATTTACGTTCGGGTGAGCATCTCCGTGCGTAGTGAACTTACAGAAACACTTAGCACGCTTTTCAGGTTCAAAACAAGGGAACCATGTTTTTGTGTGTTACGTCATCGTCAGGGACCAAAACATTGTTGGACAACGTCACGGCGTGTTAGTTCACTGCTTTTCAACTGCTACTACAAAGAGGAGGTATTCACGGCAAAATATCGTGTCTTTGTTTGAGGTTTAAATCAGAAAAAAATAAATTCAACCACCAATTCTGTCCGGTAACGCTGTTAATGTGCGAATTATAAAAGGTTATATTTAGCCTACAAGAATTACTCTATCGACTTTCATTCATTCTAGCCGTAATAACTCCAGCTTTGATATATGAAATGCGTCATGTGGGGTGGTGTATTAGTGTGGCGGCTGTTGACTAAATATTTTCACCAAATTTTTCCACACCGTTAAATGCAGTTGTTATAACGTTGCTAACTTAATGGTTATTAATCCCTTCACAGAGCGAAGGCAGACGTCAGTGAGCGGATGTGCCTTTGAGAACGCGCAGGCTTATGGGTAATGTAAGGTGCAGGCAGGCAGCACAACACGCCGGAGACTGGTGGTGAAAAATAGCTTCCGCAGTTCCGTCAGCTGGCGAGGTTAAATGTTTTTAAGTGCATACTGTTAGTATGTTGAACGTTTCTTTTAGTCGTGTTCCGTTACAGTAAAAAGGTAACTACGTCAGCGCAGCTCGTGCGGTCTTTTGATAAGAGGAGCAACATGAGTCTTAACGAGCATTCACTTCAAGCTCTATCCTGGAGAAAGCTGTACCTGAGTCGAGCTAAACTAAAGGCTTCTAGCCGAACATCAGCTCTCCTTTCTGGATTTGCAATGGTAACGTCACCTTTAAGTTATTACTTTCTTTTCCTGCTGCTCATATTATTCAGTATTGACATGTTTGTAAAGTTATTTCCTGTTCTCTTCCTATTTCTTCCCTCCAGGTGGCCATGGTAGAAGTGCAGCTGGACAACAGTTATCCATACCCACCTGCTCTCCTCATTGCCTTCAGTGCCTGCACCACTGTGCTTGTTGCCGTTCACCTGTTTGCTCTCATGGTCAGCACCTGCATTTTGCCCAACATAGAAGCTGTCAGCAATGTCCACAACCTTAACTCAGTGAAGGAGTCCCCACATGAACGAATGCATCGGCACATTGAACTGGCTTGGGCTTTTTCCACAGTTATTGGCACTTTGCTTTTCCTGGCTGAGGTTGTTCTCC
This sequence comes from Cheilinus undulatus, assembly GCF_018320785.1. Taxonomy (NCBI): domain Eukaryota; kingdom Metazoa; phylum Chordata; class Actinopteri; order Labriformes; family Labridae; genus Cheilinus; species Cheilinus undulatus. The sequence continues at coordinate 33,000,101 of NC_054881.1, forward strand.
TCTGCTGGGTCAAATTTTTGCCTGTGAAGCCCAACAAGTCCAGTAACAGCACAGTTTCATCTGGTGTGGCTGCTGCTATTACATCCACCTCCATCATGGTCCCCTTTGGCTTAGTCTTCATTGTATTTGCTGTGCATTTTTATCGCTCCTTGGTCAGCCACAAGACGGACAGACAGTTTCAGGAGCTAGAGGAGCTATCTAATCTCACTAGGCTACAAAACGAACTGGACAACAGAGGAGAATCTTCTATGTTGCAGTCTCCAAGTTCAGATTTCCCATAGGAATCAAGTTTGATAGACCTGAGGTGGAACTCCTTTGGATTTCTCTGAGCTAGAAGCTGCATTGTTGGCTTCTAATTTTTTACAGGAATGAAGATGTCACTTCTTTGTTGTGAATTTTTTGTGTAAAGAGTTGTATTTTTAGAACACGTTTGATCAACTGTGAACTCACAAATGTGCCATAATGCATGTAACTTGAAATTGAGAAGTCTTACCTGTGATAGCGGCTTGATTTAATTGACTACATTATGGCAGAAAAAGAAACATCTGAACAATAACTAGGAATCCTGTCTGTTGCCTGCTGCGTTTATTTACCTGTTCACGAGTGAACAGTGCTTTTGTTGATATATATAACCTGTTTGTGTTTTGTAAACCACAAGTATTTAACCCCTTTTTATTTAATGTATACTTGATTTACTGTAATTTTCACTGTTTTCATGAATGTAATGCCTGCCATTTGAATAGACTGACTGCCAAAACAACAGTATTATTATTAAAGATTACATACTGACATCTGTAGCACAGGCTTTGTTGTTAGAAATAAACATTTTTGTGCCAATCAAAAAGATGGTTTAATGTTCAAAAATAATCTGAATTAAGTGTGTGAAACATAACATTTATAGAATGTTATCAGTGTGACATACTTTTCATTATTTCCACAAGTAACATTAGAATGTTTAGCAAATGTAACATTTAGACATTACTTCTACATTTACTACTTTTTCCCTCAAAGCATGGTGCTAATCCAGAATGACAAACTAAACCACTTTCTGAATTCATCACAAATACTTAAACGATCACAGCCTGACTTTGGGTTTTATTTCAATAATAGATGCCGCTGTCCTCACGTGCTTTACATTGTAAACCCTGAGCACACCACCTATCTCAAATATCCTGAATTAGCATGATGTGTTAATGATTCACACATGAAGTGCTCTTCAATCAGCCTGATGTTTATTCAACACAATTTAGCTTCTGTTTCATTCTCAACAATCTGAGTTAGCAGTCTGTAATAGAGGTCTTAGAATACTGGAAGGTAAAGGTCATGGGATTTAGAACAAATATTCCATCATAAGCAAGTAAAAATCAAGATTTGAGCTCTTTAAGTATATAGCTACTTAAAATGAAGCACAATTAATGAATAGCTCTTCTGTCGGGAATTTCACTCCATGGTAATTGAAGACTGCTGCAAACAGAAAATAAATCAAAGTCTAATACATATCAGTAGGCCTAAATCTATTTGGATTAGCCATACTAATATTTTCAAAAAGCTAAGTTTTTTCAACTAAATAAAACAGATTCACTGTACTGCTAACAGTTATTTAATTAGCTTTATCCTTCATACATTTGTTTAATGATTTTTCAGGAACAATAAAAATTGTATTCTGCAGATATGAGAGTTAGCGGCAAGCCTTTTGTCATCATGGCAGGTGTTGTGTTTGTTTACTGTGTCTCTCCTGACCGTATGTTTGTTCAACACACTACCTTCTATTTTAGTTCATCTAAAGTATTGAAAATGTAAATGTTTTTGGTGCATCCAAGGTGAGAACAGGTATCCGGAGAAAATTCAACATGTTTAATAATATTTCATTTGTTTATTCCCCTTCAGTGAGTGTGTGGGCAGAGTGGAAACTTGCTTTGGATCTTCCTTGTGTTCTTCATGTTCTTCAACACTGGTCAAGGTAGGCTGACTGGGCTTTCCTTAAAACCAGCTGCATATCCACCAGTTCCACCTTGTACAAACAGAAAAGGAAATTTTCAAATTCTATCCAACAGTTATTCACCAGAAAGGCACATAGATGTTTATGATTGTTATTATTCCTTATTATATCTGTAGCTGTGGAAGTGTCTGTAATCAAAATCTTGTACCTGTGGAATTGGATATTTTGTTGGTGTTGGTGCCTCATCTCTTCCAAAATCAGACAGGGTACCACATTTTGCCACTCCATCCACCCAAAAGCCTTCATAAAGCTGGCCTATGTCAGAATAGTAGAACTTTCCATTCCCATTCCTCAAGCCATCTTTCCAAGTGCCTTCGTGCCAGTTTCCATTAGCTTGAAAACAAGTCGGAAAGTCAGATTTGTATAGCTCCCAATCATTGCCCTGCTAAATGATGTGTGTGAGCAAAGTAGTCTTACCAAATCGGATGATGCCTTGTCCATGATTCTTATCTTTCATCCACTCTCCCTCATAGATGTCTCCATTCTCATAGTACATCCTTCCCCAACCACTACGAAGGTCCTCGCTCCACTCCCCCTCATAAACTGCTGAGTTATTGTAGAAGTAGGTCCCATATCCCTAAAAAGGTTGAGAATAAGGAGGATTGAGCATGCTTTCATTTGTACTTTTGAAAGTTTGTAAATTAGTACATACATGCTTCTTTCCATTCTTCCATTCACCACAGTACTTCCTTGTATGTGCCTTCCTTTCCGGGAGACCCACACTGTAGGTACCATATCCATCACGTTTTCCAAATTTCCACTCTCCTTCATAAATGGCACCAGACTTCTTCCAAATCTGAGTCCCCTTGCCTTGAAGAAGGATTTTAAGCAAATATTTCAGCTAATGCACAGAACAATTCATGTTACTTTTCTAAAACATACATTTATGGAAATTCTATGGAAGAGCTAAATTTCAAGTGTTTTCACAAAGGGTCAGAATACTTATGTTAATGTGATATTTCTGGTACTGGTACTGAGAGTAGATCAATGGGAAAAAAGTGTTCTTTTTTATAATCAGGCTGAAACATAAAAAAATTTACATTGAAGTGAGTACTTTCTAAATGTACTTTGTTCAAACGTGTCTCACCATGCTTCTTATCATCCTTCCACTCTCCAGTGTATTCATTTCCACTGACAGAGAACACTGTGTGACGAAGTCCACATTTCTGTGACTTAATATCCAACAATTCTGACAGTGGCTGCTTTCTTTGAGCTGTTTTAAAGTATGGCATGGCTAGAGGAAACTTAATGAAAAACCCTAAAAAATAAATAACATGTTAGACTCCTGAGAGCTAGGGTTACGGTCAGCCTCACATTTAAAAAGTAAAGCAGATAGAAAAATAAAACTATTAGCCTCCTTTAAATGCATTACACCTATTCAGTAGAGTAACAAAGTACATGAGAAAAGTTTCACTAAAATCTGAACATATTAATAAAAAAGTCTACAGAATTTATAGTTTATTTTCCCTTAAAATATATGATGGCATAAAGACAGTAACAATTGAGGAAATGTACAAAAATCTGTTCATACATCAAAAGCAAGCAAACAAAGTAATGCGCATCACTACTTTTAAATTACAAAATTCGTTCAAAGTTTTAGCTACCCACAATGCAACATGCTACTTGCTACTCAGCTAGCAGGTCTGAATAAATTAGGATGCTGTAACTTATCATCGACTAAATTGACATGCTAATCATTCACCGTAAAGTATTTGTACCTTAGCGACGTGTCCAAGCGGATGACTTACTGAAACTCGGTCCACTCGTGGACGCAGGCCAAGAAGAAAACGGATAATTTAAGACTTCATGTTAGAGGGGAAGCAGTACTAACTTTACTAGCTGGTGTGTGCAACCGAGGGAGTCGAGTATTTGATGTATCCTAGCAACAGTGTTGTGTGCTGTGGTGGGCGATTTGGAAATTAAATTAAAATATTTAGAATTCAGAGAAATGCGTCTGCGAGGTTACCTTTATGGCTAAGGCTCTTTCAAATGTGCTTTTTACACTTTTTAAAATTGTTTCGTGTATTCTCTTTTAATCACAGCGGTCGCTGTCCGGACAGTGTTTTACGTTGTGCGCATGCTCCGTGTACCCCGGTTAAAACAGCGTCTGAGTGGACAGTCGGTGTGAGGAGAGACTCGAGGTGAATCTGTGTGAAGCCGTCCTCTTTGCTACATCAGCGACTGTACCACAATGTCCAAACCGAAGTTTCAGACAGATTGGGAGGAAATTGACGAGGAATATCAACAATTACAGGTGAAAGAAGACACCAACACATGCACATCATCTATGATGGATTGTTGCTTTGTAGCATGTTTAGGATGGCACTGACAGCCGATACTCTGGCGGCTACGTTAGTTTAGATGGCTCTTTCTTATTCGTCATTCATTCTCAGCCCTGCCGTAAACGCTGCAGTTTGACCAATAAGCGCTCTGTTGGTGGCAATATGTATCAGAAGGATAGAAAATGTATCTCTGGAGGGTTATTCTCCTTAACTTTACTGCAACATCCCTGTGTTTTTGGAGCTAACGTTAGCAGCAGGTTGCTTGTCTTGCTGCCTGAGCGGCTAGTGAGCAGCTACAGTAACTTAGCTAACCTCACACCATCATTGTGCAATTCATATTGTTAAATAAATCCTACCAAAGTTACTGGAAGCCCGCAAAGGAAACTCGGGGTGTTTTATTCACTGTCACTTTTCCTTTGGAAATAATTTCATGGCCAGCGAATTCACAATTGAAGAGCTAGCTCCCGTTTGCTAGCTGGCTAAATGGAAACAACAATATAAAGAGTGAATGACATTAAAGAATGCCGCGTACTTTGGGGTAGATTTTATCATGACGTGGTCCTGAGCGTGTTACAGCCCAACCACTCCTCTCTTGTAGCTGAGACGTGGAGAAATGATGCAATCAAAGTATACAATCTGGAGCTGCTCCGTAGGGAAAGGCGACAAAGATGACTGTCAGCTTTCCATTGAGTTCAGATATGTCACCTGCAAAGACAGTCACTCAAACACAGGTGCTTCTCTAAACAGGGTACTTTTTCTTACATCTGTGGCTTTCCAAGTCCTAACTGTGTGGGTCAGTGGGTTTTAAGTGACACCATGTGTTAGGTCACTAAGGAACCTTTAGAATTAGACATGTTCTTAATCCATCTTTATGCTTATTAGTAAGGCAGCTGCTATGTAATGAATGAGGAATGAAATCTGCTTAGCTTTGCTTTTTCCTTCCTCGTCCTTTGTGTTTTTAAAATGCTGCAGATGTTAAAGCCTGGTTGCACAGGTAGCAAATTGTTTCCAACATACTCCTGCAATAGCAGGAAAGTCCACAATATTAGGTGCCTGAAACTTCTGATTTGTTTACTTTGTATGCAAAATAGTTTTTAAGGCTTCATATTGAGGTTAGAATATTGTGGTATCAAGATGGCCTAAGGCACATCAGGTGCACATGTGGTAAGGCATAGATTCTCATCAACAATCAGTGAGGTCAGAGTCTTTTGGAATTTCAAACAAGATCAAATTAGCTAAGTACTGTCAAAGACAATGCATTTTGTTTACATGCAAACTGCGTTATAAACATATTTCTAAGCAGGTTTACAATGGAAAAGAACCTTTTTAAAAGTCTTTCTCCCGTTGCCCTTTATCAAATGAAACCTAAATTGAGGACATTTTCCCAGAGATTAAAAAATTTTGGCTAAATAGGTGCTTAAAAGTTCCAAAATGATACCATTTTAGAGACAAAACATTTAGGCTACTGATAACTGAAAGGAAAATTTTAGCCAGAGACTGTACTTTGATTTTGCGTCAATACTATTCTTCAGAGCTACCTAGAGGACTAAACTGGAGGGCAATCTGCTCAGCTGTGATGCTAAACTGCAGGAGCTGCAGAGTAAGGTTGTCATTAGTGCTGCAAGATGGTAATGCTGTGCGATTGATACTGGGCAATATTTGAATTTGCAATTACAATATAATATATAAATGGTGTCATGAAAAATGCAGAGAATGATAGTAGTTTTGAATTGTGTGTATCTCAACATCTTTGTCAAATTAACAAGTTTTAGTCCTTAGAACACACTCTAAAGTATAAAGAGTAATGATGAATACAGAGAAAGGCATCAGCTAAAGCAGGTCTGCCATTCCAACTTGAAACATCATTAATTATTTGTTCATGTGGCCAGTATTTACAGATGATATAGGCAGATTTTTATTGGCAATATATTAGTTGTAGATGGCAGCAGAAATGTTCCTATCTGCCGATGTGTTCTACAAAAAGGGTGAGCGCTCAGTGAAGAAGTCCCTAAACCTAGATGATCCTCACTATATGCCTCTACAAGTCAACTGTGCCGACAGATGGGCAGCAAGAAGCTGACACGTCACCAGGGTTGTCAAGTGGGAGCCCCCCTTTGTCAGTGTTTTGTCCAGTTAGTCCCACGACACCTCCAGAAGGCTGAACAGTGATCTCCAGTGTCCCAGAGCTACCCCCCTCCATGCCAGCTCTCACTGCCCACCATGCCAACACAGAGACATTGTCTTTCTTAGCTACCCTACTACATGGTTAAACAGCATTGCCACCTTCAACAGACTAAGGCTCAGCAAGAGAGTGGGGGAGGCAGAGCAAGGGTCAGGTGCCCTGATTGGGGCTAGCACTCACCCCCACCGGACTAGCCTGATAGCTTGAGGCTCTACAGCTCCCTTCTACCTACCCTTCCACAACTCCAACTACAAAAAGACTACCATTCCTATCACTGCCACGACACATGAAACTGCAAAAGCTTCACAAGAGATACTGAGGAGAGGGAGCTTAGCAAGAGGGTGGGGGAGGCAGAGCAAGGGTGAGGTACCCTGGCTGGGGCTAGCACTCACCCCCACTGGACTGGGCTGACAATGTTTAACATTGCAACGAAGCAATACAAAGTTTTTTTTTCATCTTCTTTTTGTGTAAGACTCCTAGTATGTCAACATTTTCTCTCATGTTTGTCCATGAAAACAGATCAAAGTTTTCAAACTGGACACTTCCTCTGCCTTGTAAAAAGAAACCTTGTGTTTTGATTTGATTCAGCAGATTTACTAGATGCCAGCATGAAATTGTTTGGACACGTGGGTACCTGATATCTGTTTATCCTACATGTTATGGCTGATGGCCAATGTTTCTGAAGAGGGCCAATACTGATGTTTACCGATGCATCAGTGCATCCTTACACCCAATAATGGGTTACTTCTGGGTTTATAGTAGGACTGAATGTCTGTCAAACACATGATATCAAAAACAATTGAAGTATTATTATTGAACTTTATTGCAGGCTTTACTGAGAAAATTGTAAACAAGAAACTGTCACATGCTGAGATGGATAGCATTTTTAAATCTCCCTCAAACAGTGTTTTCTTACATTTATGGTCAAAATAGCATATCTGCACCTATACACTAAGACTGATATCATTTATGATCCTATTCTGTCCAGAAGACACATTGTCTGGGATCTGTCCTGAAGGTTTCTATTTGTGCGTAACATAAAGTTTGTCATAGTTGTGGAAATCTTTCCTAGGGGGGCTGGGAATGAGCCTGTTACCTTAGACCAAAGGATTATCTCTGCTGACTGTGCATCCTCTTCTCTACATACTGTACTCAGACACACACACATAGTCCAGTCTTATGAGCCTGTGCTGGGTAAAGTGGAGACAGCTGCTAAAATGTATATTTTGCCAGATAATTCCATTTCATGGGCTGTTTGTGTTCAGATAAAAGGGTCAGACAAGATTTCACAGGTTGAGGCATTTCCATCCCTGCTGAATGGAGGCATTGTTTGCCTTTTCAGTGCTGTCCATTGAGGATTTATTTAGCTGAAATGTTAGAGATTTGGACACACTTTCAATCTTTTAAAGAAGGATTTTCAGAGAAATATGAAAAAAACTTGTTTAATGTTTATTTCTGTATCATCAATCAGCAGCACTACATAGTTTTACCTGAAAGGTTTGTCACTGCATCTATCTTCAATTTTTGACATGTCTTTTCAGCTGCCTTCTTGACCCTTTGAATTCTCTGCGCTTACTTTGTTTTTTGTTCGGTCTCCAGGAAACCCACAAAATATACAGACAAAAGCTTGAGGAGCTCACCAATCTTCAGGCGACGTGCAGCAGCTCCATCAGTAAACAGAGAAAAAGCCTCAAAGACCTACGGCTCAGTTTGACCAAGTACGTATTCTCTGATCATGAATTCATATGCCTTTCATTGATTGTTTAGTCCGGGAAAATTTGGGCAACAATGGGGTGAAGTTTGTTGAAAGTTGAGGTTTGGGCAGCCAAGTCATAAAGAAGCTCAAAGGCGTTGTTAATATTATGAATAGTTGAGGAAGTTTGAATAGATTTTATGGATTAAAAGGATTTTTGTGGTTCTCCTGCTGTTGTTGTATTGCTTTCATATTTCTAACTCTAAGACGCTCTTTAAATGTTTTTTTTTTCCATACAGGTGTGGGGAAACGTGTGATGGAAAAGACTTAGAACTAATAAAGGACATCAAAACACAAATAAAAGAAAAAGAAAATGTCTTCTTTGATATGGAGGCATATTTACCAAAGAAAAATGGGTTGGTACTTGATTTCATTTTTTTAACTCACCATTACAGCAGGGATTCCCAAAGTGAGGCCCATGCATGGCCCTTTAGGGGGGTCAAAGCTATGACAAGTAGGGCTGGCAAGGCTAAATAAAACATCAAGCACTGCTAGAGAAGACTGCCATGCAAACATAAAAGCTAACAACGAATCTACACTAGCTACTAAAACAAAGACAAGAACTGGATTCTGGCTCTATGCTTTATCTTCATTATCCCACACGCTCCCTGTTTGAGAAAGGTTTATGATGACATTAGTTTATGTGGGGATGGGTGGGATTGCTTGAGAATATTTTCACATTATTCATCTTACTTCTCTAAGGTTCTTGTGTTTGTTTTCAGGCTCTACCTGAATTTGGTTCTTGGAAATGTGAACGTAACTCTCCTCAGCAACCAGGCAAAGTAAGTCAGATCTTCAGGCTTGACAACAGCGCGAAAGACTGGTTGCACGCATTCATAATTGTCTTTAATATCTCCCACAGATTTGCATACAAAGACGAATATGAGAAGTTTAAGCTTTATATGACGATAATCCTGATGTTTGGAGCAATAACCTGCCTCTTCTTTCTCAACTGTCGGTGAGATAACTCATTTTTTTCTGATCAGTCTCAACTGCTGTCTGAGATGTATTAAAAGGGTTGGCTCACTATGACATTTTCTGTGTGTGTTTAGAGTCACTGATGAAATTTTCAACTTTTTGCTGGTGTGGTACTATTGCACATTGACTATAAGGGAAAGCATCCTAATGAGCAACGGCTCCAGGTGAGATTTAATGTGACATATTTCTGTGGCTTTTCAATGAAAGGTTTGTGTTTGAAAAATATAGTTCTTAAATGACAGAGTTTACAGTTCTCTTTTTAGAATTAAATTTTTAGGGACATACAGAGCATTAAGAGGGTATTCAGACCCCCTTCTCTTTTTTCTTACGTTGCAGCCTGATGCTGCAGTCAAAAAAATCTTTTTATTCCCAGTATTCTACACTAATTATGACAAAGTGAAAACATTAATTTAGTATTTTTTGGAAATTTATTAAAAATAAAAAACTGAAAATCACACTGACATATGTATTCAGACCCTCAGCAACAACATTGTAAATTTATCTCAGGTGCCCAATTGTCTCAGTCATTTAGAAATGTTTCTATACTATGACTGGAGTCCACCAGTGGAAAATTAAATTGACTGGACATGATTTGGAAAGGCACACACCTCTCTATAGAAGACTTCACAGCGTAACCAGTGTAAGCATAACCAAGCCGTGAGGTTAAAGGAACTGCCTGCAGAGCTCAGAGACAGGATTGTTGCAAGGCAATTCTCAAATAGGATAATTTGACACAACCAGGACTCCAAGAGCATGTTGCCTGGCCAAACTGAGCAATTAGAGGGGGAAGGGCCTTAGTGAGAGAGGTGACCAGGAACCTGATGGTCACTCTGACTGAGCTCCAGAGATCCTGTGTGGAGATGGGAGAACGTTGCTGAAGGACAACCAACACTGCAGCCCTCAGTGCAACATGCATGAAAGTCCATTTGGCTTTTATTTTGAGTTCTTTGCAAACTCCAAGCAGGGTTTCATGCCTTTTGCACTGAGGAGAGGCTTCCATACAGCTACTCTGCCATGAAGCCCATATTGGTTAAGGGATGCAGATCAGGAGAGGAACCTGAACTAAATTTCAAGTGTGTTTGCAAAGGGTCTGAATACTTATGTCAATGTGATATTTCAGAATTTAATTTTAATAACATAGAAAAATTAATTAAATTCTGTTTTCACTTTTGTCCTAATGGAGTGCTGAGTCCAGATTGATGAGAATAAAAAAGATTTTTAAATTTTTACTGTAGCATCAGGCTACAACATTAGAAAACTGATATAACTGAAGAGAGTTTAATATTTTCCTACTGTAGCTGTAAGTACCTGGTTCATTCTTGTACCTCCAGCATCTGTTGTCATCAGGATTTCCCATCCTTCGAAGTCAAGTTCATGTCTAGTGATACAAATTTTTTTTGTGTGTATTGGATTTTGCTCTAACCTCTCTGGGGTTTTCTCACATTTGACACATCTGATGACTCATTATCTGTACAATCGTAACATTATTTTGTGCCTCACAGGATCAAAGGTTGGTGGGTTTCTCACCATTATGTATCGACCTTTCTGTCAGGTGTGATGCTCACCTGGTGAGTCTCTGTTTCTGTTCATGTTTTGAACTTGCAGTTAAGTAACTACTAAGGAAAAAAAAGTGACGTTTTCTCTTTAAGTTTTGATATATGTTGTGTCTTCTCACAGGCCAGAGGGGCCTATGTATCAGATGTTTAGGAGCCAGTTCCTCGCTTTCTCCATTTATCAAAGTAAGAAATTGTTACCTTTTTTAACAAGCTTGAGGAAAAGGTGTGCTCATGTTTTTTGGGGTACTTTTGTACTGCAGTTTTGAGTTTCATTTGTCAATGGGTCAACGTTTTTGGTTATAACAAGACACACTATTGTTAACATGTGGAGATTTAAGCCCTGCGAGGTGTTTCGATTTTCATATTCAAAAAGACTGAAATTAATACTGAAACCTCTGCAAAACCCAAAAGGCAAACAAGACAACAGCATTAAGATTCACTGATCATGCAGATGAGAATAAAAGTATTAGCCCTCCAATGAAAGTTTTATATTTTTAAAGAATTTCCCAACTGCTGTTAAACAGAGCAAGGAATTTTTAACACAGCTTTCCAAAAATCCTAGGTGCTTATATTATTTAACTTTGCATACAGGAACAAAATTATTACACAAAAACCTAAAACTACCAGGGTCCAATTTATAAACTTCTTTAGAACTGACCTTTTTGTTCAACTATATTACAAACCACTGTTGTTCAATGATGTGCTTTAACTTTGTAAAGCTCATAGCTTGTCAAATCATGTTAAAACTGAGGGTTATCTTCCCATTTACACACTTTATAAAAACTTCTCTGCCATCAGCTGCACTTTCTGACCAAGTTCCCTCAAACACATAACTCTACATCCAACCCTTGTGCACAGTGTGGCCCCACTAGACATCTCCAAGCTGTGTCGAGCTGCCCTGCTCAGCTGCACTTATTCTTTTCAATTGAGCAGTCATTTTGACAAACACTCCATAAGGTGAAAACAGACCGCCCAACCAAATTTCACACAATGAGGGAGGAGAGCTGTTGCTCACAGTCCCTGAATACTTTTTGAGTAGCTTGAGCGAACCTGGAAGTCAGCTTTTAGTGATTGTGAGCTCACTGGAAGCAAAACTACTATACTGTTTGAAGTCAGATTTTTTTTTTTACTTCACAGAGCCTCTGATCTCTTTGATTGAAGTGTTTCCTGCTAAATCCTTTATCTTTACACTGTAGGGTTTTCATTATCTGCAATAAACAGTCAAAGTTTTTTCTTTGGGAAATATTTAGCATTTTATGTTTGAAATTACCTTGTTACAGAGGTTTCCATTTTAACAGGTTTTCTGTTGATTTGATCCGCTATGAAATATTATGGATATCGTGCAGCGTGTTGCTTGTCCAGTAATTTATGGGCTAGAAACTCTTATATCAAGTTGTCTTATTGACACACTCCTACTTTTGTGTTGTTGTTTTTTAAAAGCTGACATGATTTAGAAAAACAGTCATAGTAATCAAGAACTGAACTGAGGCATCAGCTCAGGTTAATTTTGAATGATGCCTATAGCCCTTTTCACACGGGATTAGTATTACCCAAGGACCTCTGGTAATTTGTCATAATCATGCAGGACATCTGCATTTTTAATTACGAATCAACCACGCCTGTAATTTATAGAGTAAAAATTCCAGGGCTAATTACCTACCATATTTCAGCACACACAGAGGTCCACAGGTAATACTAATCCCATGCAGACAGGCATCTCTGTAATTTAGGGTGGTAATTCGGATTTTTAAAAGGTCCTTGCAACTTTTTCTTATCGTTGAAAAAAAATTAAATAAAATTCCATCCTGTGTTTAAAAATGACGCTCACAACATTGCATTTTTGTATTAACTTTAGACCTAAAAATTCACTGCCGACATTGCTGCAACCATGCCGCACCCTCATGTTTCCTACAGAAATGCACTGCATCAAACACTTGTCTCAGGGGGTGATTCATAAATTATTAGAGGTCCACAGGTTATTCTAATCCTATGCAAATAGTATTTAAGAAGCTGTCGTTAGGCTGTTGGTATTTTGCTGCTGCTGTAGCCTAAATGAAACAGGTTTTCTGTCAACATCTATTGTGACCACAGAAGGGAAGTGACTTATCTTATACCGCTGGTTTCAGTCATTAACTAAAGCATGTAGCACATGTTTACTTGTGGTGTGACAGATAACATGACAGGGTTTTCAGGTCAAGAGTTTTGGATGAGAGGTCACATGTTATACGGATGTTCTCTTGTTTTAAACGCTCTTAAATACAACTGTAACAGAGGCAGATGGCTGTTATTGTTCTTTACCTAATATAAATTGCAAAAGTTCATATTACAGTAACCTCTTTCTGTTAAATGGGTAAATAAGCAGTTGTAAGCTCAAGTCATCTGCAACTATTTGATCTGCTGTGTTCTGTGCTGACTGTGCCGTCTTTTTTCTTGATCTATTTGTCTTTCAGGCTTTGTTCAGTTCCTACAGTACTACTACCAGAGTGGCTGCTTATACCGGCTGCGAGCTCTGGGAGAGAGAAATCAGCTGGACCTCACAGTGGGTGAGTAGTAAGCTATTTTTGGTCGTAGTCATTTCAATCGTTTGAACTCTTGAGCCATCTGCAGCACCATGTCTGCGGAAAAATGGGGGGAAAGGTTGCTAACATCAGTGTGCTGCTGCTTCACAGATGTTTGAAGCAGTCTGTGCCTTTTCCTCTAAAATGTTGCTAATACTGATAGACTTGAAAATTAATTTGTAATCTCTGTGTAAAGTGTTAGTTTTTTGTCTCTGCAGAGGGATTTCAGTCATGGATGTGGAGAGGCCTCACATTTCTTTTGCCATTTCTCTTTTTTGGCCATGTAAGTCACAGTTTCTACTTTAGTATCAAATTAATCTACAACTTTATCACTCAAAATATGTGAAAATCAGGAGGACACTGCACAGCTCTAGTTGTGGTTTCATAAAATTTCACCACACTGATCTTGAATATCTTTTATGTGCACATTAAAAGCACTTAATTGGCAAAGTGTTGGCCTTTTGGACTGGCTGTGTCAGCTGATGTGGATCAAAGTTAATTTTGTGTGCACAGTGACATCACAAAAGACAATGCGTCCTTTTCCTCCACAGTTTTGGCAGCTGTACAACTCAGTGACCCTGTTTCGTTTGGCAGGACATGAGGACTGTAAGGAGTGGCAGGTAAGGATCGCATTAGCACATCCATTGGATAATTGTTTGCAGAAAAGAAAAAACGGTGACAGGCTTGCTCCCATGAGAAGCTTTTCATGGAGATGAAACAGACTGGATTCAATGTGATGTGTCTTCATAACCTATGAAAGTAAATGTGTTCTGCAGCGACAAGATTGATTCTTTCTTTATGATCATTTTTAATGCCTGAAACCCCCCGGGGTGGGTGTCATAGTTTTATTGTGTGCTGCCAAAGCCTTGTTGTTTAAAACATTTTCCAAGGCAAAGATTTTCCCAGGTAACCTTGCTAAGAAGATGGATACACCCGTTTCTGTGTTTCTCACTGGTGAATCCATCTTGCAAAGCTCCCGTCTGAGCCGTTTGGGCCCGGTTAGAAAGTGACAGGACCAATCAGCGACAAGGGGCAGTACTTTCAGGCGTGGCGGAGTTGTGACGTAAGCAAGCAGCAATAAGAGACCGGTGTAATTATGGCGGAAGAGATTAGTGTGGATGCTGCTAAAGTGCCAGTTTTATCAGAACTTGATGAAATTTCTGCGTTAACGGAAGAGCAAAGAACAGCATTAAGCTGTTTTCTTTTCAAAAACGACAAAAGTCATGTACTGACATGTCTACAGTCGCCATGGTTTATGTAGTTCTCTATGGAGTTTAGTCCTCGGGAGGGGCACAGCTTGGTTAGCGGCTACGTCACGTTTTGTTGCTCTGATTGGCCTATAGAGATGTGACAGACAGAACGTTCATCCTGTCTCCCTCCAAGTGTTTTTTCAAAGGCTCTGCCCTTTCCCAAACGCTGTCTATGAGTGGTTTACCAGATGGATGTGTGAAACATATCCATCTAGCGTGTTAGGTTATCTCTCAGGCTGATCTGGTTAAAAGGAGGCTGTACTTTAGTGAAGACCAGGGGTTTCATTTATAAAACAGTTGGTAGAAACCAGACTTAAATTGTGCATGCGCCCAAACCTCAGAAACGGTGTGCACCAAAAATTATTTGGATTTATAAAACTGTGCCCACACACATCTTCCCAGTCCACCTGGAAATGTGCGCATGTAGATCTGCCTTTTGTTTCACCTTTACACGCTTACATTCAGTCTTTAATGGGCAATGCTAAGCTTCTTATGAATGGAAAAAAAAAAATACTAATGAGCTGGTACATCAAAGGCTTTCACAGATGAACCATGACGGCAACCAGAAGAAGGTCCAAAAAAAAAACAAAAAAAACTTTTTGGATACTATTAATGATGATGTGGATAGTGAAATACAGTTTGTGTTTAGTGAAATTAATTGTCTCAGATTCATAGATATACAAAATGGTTTCAATTCACCTCCTCACCTTGTGTCACCAGTTTCCCTCTAGCTCTATAATGCTCATACGCATGGGTCACAGCTGGCTTACAGGTGCACACATTTTACCACCAGGTCAGTTTTTATAGATCCAGGCCAGGGAACTCTTGTAAATGAGATTCTTAATCTCATTGAGGTTTTCCTGGTTAAATACATTTAAATAATATCACATATTTTGTTTGGAAAGTGGCACACGCCAACTTCAGGCCACGTTATAAATGAGCTCCCAGGACTTCCACATGTTCGGAACAAGATTAGTAATGACTGTTTTTTTGTTTCAGAGGAGGCACCAAAATCAACAAACCATAAGTTACTTGCAGAAGCTTTTAGTTCACAAATGCGTTCTGCTTTTTTGTAGAGCCCTACAGCCTGTGTGCCTATTTCAGTTTCTTTTTTGAAAGAAAGTCTGGTTTAGATTTCGAAGAATTTAATCCCCACCTACTGGAAAATCTGGTGTTCAAGACACATTTTATTACCTTTTAAGTAGGGATGCAAAATATTGGATTTCTGCCAATTTTTACAAGTTTATTCAGCTGATGTTTAAATGTAGTTTAGATATGAAACGTCAATCCTTTAAACACACAATTTAAGTTTAAGGATGAACAAATTAACTTATTTTAGTCCTTTAAACAGACTTTAAAGTATAAGGAAAGATGAGGAATAAAGAAAAAACTTGAGCTGATGAAGGTCTGTTGGTCCAGCCTGAAACTCAAATTACTCATTTGTTTGTATGACCAGTAGTTACAGCTGATATAGGCAGATTTTTATAAATAACAGCAGAAATTTTCATCTGCAAATACTAATAATTCACTTTTTAAGCTAATATCTGCAGATAACAATGATATCATGCATATAGTTGGGATCCATAGACCAGTTTAAAATGCTAAGGCATGCTCCGTTATTACCAACCTGCTGCTATTGAAGATTGGCCTTCTGTGAAGTGAAGTTCATGTCCCAACTACTTTAACAAAAGTGCTTGTCCCTATTACTATGCAAATATTGATATGAAGTTAATAAAGTTAGCTAAATTTACAAGTGTACCCCAATATAGGCAATTTATTCATCTTATTCTCTCCAGTAGAAGATATAGGAATAATAATACTATCAAGTTTCAGGTGGAACAGATGACGTTCAAATATTTTGATCTTCAAGTTGCTCTAATAATCAGGATTAGCATCTCGTTAATATGCAAGGTCCCAATCTGAGAAGGCACTGGAAGTCACGCCCACATTTCAAAGAACATAGGGGCTAGGAATAAGGTGGATACCATAAACCTGATATCATGAGTTGGGTGTATTGTTTCATCATCATGTCTATGCCTTTCTACCATTTAGAAATACAGCTACAGTAATATTTTGACTTTTTGGCTTATGCACTTCTTTTTCTCTTTCTCTTTAGGTATTTATGCTGGCGCTGACATTTCTCGTCCTATTCCTTGGAAATTTTCTCACCACGTTAAAAGTTGTTCACCAAAAGATTCAGAAAAACCAGGATAAGGTGCAAAAAAATGACTGAGAACAAAAGTCAGCCACATACTTCAGATGCAGCAAACGGCCAGTAATTTTCAAGCAACACGCACAATCGCTTCACAAACTGACCACGGTACGATCAAGCCGCGAGGACACAAAGCCGCTCTTCCTCTCAGGCTTTGATGACGACAGCAGCAGCGTCCAGCCAAAGTTTCCGGCCAGCAGGCTTTTTTTTTTTGTTTTTTTTGTTTTGTTTTGTTTTGTTTTTTTTAATTGCTTCCGATGAGCTGTCGTCGACTTTGCTGCACAGTCGTCACATCTCAGAATGGCCTCACGTGCTAGATGAACAGTGTGTCGCTTTCTCCTGTACATAGAGGAAAGAATGTGTGTTTTATTTGGGTGTTTGTGTCAGTGCATGAGAGCCTCTGTTCAAATCATATGCAACTAAAAGAGAGCAGGTAGCATCGAGTGAAGGACCAGAACGTAGTTTGCCTTTGAAGACCTAAAGTCTGTTGTGTACATGCTTCATACTTCTGTGAAGTAGTGATGGTCAAACTGTCTCTGGCTTCAACAAAGCTGGTCAACTTGGCATCGCGCTGAAACAACTATGTTTTATGTAGTTCTCAAAGTCCTGATGTGCTATTTCACTGCTCCCCAGTATTTTTAACCTTTAGCCACTTAAGGTAAGTATAGGTCCACATCATTGACTGTATATTAATATGGACAACATCTCTCTGTCTATTGTACAAAAGTGAAGCCAAGATATAATGGGCACAGGCGTGTTACACTGTCGATGCAGTTTAGAGCCAAGACACTTGAAGAAGGAAGGTGGCAGTGCTTGAATAGCAGAATTTATGCCTATCCTCTCCAGGTAGCCTGAAGCACAAATTTACTGATGAAACATCAGGATTCCCCTAGGTCAGTACAGTCCACAGTTAGAGACGCTCCTAGCAACTGATGTCGTTGTCAGTAAAATGTTGATTTTAATTCAGACAAAATAACTGGTCCAAAGCAAGAACTTTTGGAATTTTGCAATAAATACTGTCAGATTGGCTTGATGAGTGCAGCTAGCGTTAGCAGTGCTAGCACCACTGTTTTCCTCTACCCTAACCCTAAATGTCCACAGACCTGTGCTGAATGTGGTTCTCCGCGTCAGTTGCCACCCCACATACAAGTTTATCTCAATATTCTAGATCGAAATACTGCCAAATATAAGATGCCATCCATATAACATACTTGTTTACATCAGGGCAATAGAGCTAGCACTAGAGCCAGGCTCATTAACCTGAGCTACCGCCAGTATGTTCAGCACATGGAAATATTAATAATTCGTTCAAACAACCATTGATTTTAGTACTGTCTGGCATCATTTAACCCTTTTGCCGACTGGCTGCATAAATCCTTGGTTCCCAGTAGAATATTTTCTGTGTCAGTTTGCATAAGAAGCTCATGTTTATCAGGCTGAAATGCAGCAAGGAGCCACATTCATCAACATAGATGTCAGTATGAAGGTTACATCTTGTCTTTTTCATCAGATCAGTTTAATCATCATGATTATAAACTACCGCAACAGAGTTGAGTTTAACAAAGTTTAATTTCATTTGTATAATATCGTTATGGTTAGACCCATGTCCCATCTGGTAACATGGATCAGGTGGGAGTTGTAGCGCATATTGCAGCCAGTCAGCAGAGGTTGCTCCGGTTCAGATGCAAGCCTACATACAAGTTTATCTCAATATTCTAGATCAAAAGACTGCCAGATACAAGAAGCTATCCATTAGCATGCTTGTTTACACCAGGGCAATAGAGCTAGCACTGGAGCTATGCACATTAACCTGAGCTACAGCCAGTATGGCCAGCACCTAGAAATATGAATAATCTGCTAAAGCAACACTTAATTCTGATACCAACTTGCATGCCTGACTTTTTTTTTTACCCTTTTATTGTCCAGCTGCGCAGATCCTTAGCTCACAGCAGAACATTTTTCTGTGCCAGTTTGCAGCTGGTGCTCATGTTTATGGAAAGACAACAGAATCCAGTTTGGTAATGTTTAAATTGGCGTCGGTACCATGGCCCAGCTGGGATTTATAGCGCAAGTTTCAGTCAGTCAGCAGGTGGAGCGCTGAATATTTTGGCTTCACTCCCATCCAACTTCTGTTCCGTCCATCTTAATATACAGTCCTCAATTTTACGAACAGAAATCTGATACTTACTGCCCAAAATGAAAATTTCAGGAACTTTTGCTGTTATTTTTGTACGTCTGTAGCAGATTTTTGTTGTTTACTAGTTTTACATTCGTCTGACTTTAAGGGAATGCAACACAAATCTTCCCTTCAGGCAGCGGTTACAAAAGCCATAAATGATTTTTAGTATCCTCTAATGCCTAAACTGGGTAAGCTGAATAAGTCAGATGAATACAGACACAAAATCCTGTACTGTCTCAAAGGAAGTCATCTTGTCGAACCATTTCTAGCTGTAACACTTTTATGTTCTCACTAACATAATGCGAACCGTTTAATAAGAAACATAATCTTTCATGGTTAAGACTGTAAGTGTGTCACATTTTGTTACAAAAAAGGGATCTGAGATGTTCACAGTTTGATTTTTCAAAACTGTGCTGACAATACTTGACACTTGTACTTCCCTTCTTGTTGTATGATGTTGCAGAAATGATCAAATGCTGCTATTAGTGCTGGTACTGTAAGATAAGGATGCAAGATGATAAAAATGTGCTGGATTATGTTTCAAAATCCACTAAATCATAAGCCTATTAAGTTTTTAACAGCCAAAAATTTTTGGCGTTTGCTCTATTTCACTGTCTGTTAGCCTGGATCATGTTACATGAGGGATTTTGTGCTTGTTTAAACACCTCTTTTTGTCATGTCCCCAATGCCTTATTGTACCCTCAGCATGTCACAACAAAAGAAAAATGAAGAGTTGTGTTACTTTTTTCACTGTCATGCCCCACAAAGCAATCATGCATAAGAAAATCATAGTTTTCATGTTTTCACTGTAATTTTTTTTAGCTAAATGAAGCTCAGTGAGTCAAAAATGAAGTTGCATTTGATACTACAGCTGCCAGAATGCACAAAATATTTTGTTTTCTTATTTTATGATGTAGCTAATGTTACATGTTTCCATTGATCAATTCAACACTGTAACAGGTGCCTGAGTCTGATCAGTAATCCGAGACAGTTTCTCAATCTGTGTACATTGTTGTTTAAAAAATAATAAAACCCTAAATGAATATTTTCCCTGTGATTGTGGCCCAAACATCTGGGCTATTGCATACAGGTGCATCTAGAAACAAAATTTAAAATATCATGTAAAAGTCATTTTTTCTTTTGTTTACTTCAAAATGTTAAACTTCCATATATTCTATATTGTGTGAGATGAATCTAGAAAATGAAAATCTTGAATTAAATCAGGAAAATGTAACTTTTTCATGATATAATTCTTTGAGATGCACCTGTATGTTCATTTTTCCAACACTAGTGGGCGCTGTTCGTAAAGATAAGAAATAGCCCCAGGTCTTGCTCATGTTCAGTGTTTCTCTGGTAATGAATTATCCCAGTCATGCTTTTTATAATTCAGTGCCAACAGCTGTTGATTTTTCTTGTGAACTTATCTACCAGTTTGTTTGTTTTTCAACAGAATGGATATTTAATTCAACAGTAAAAATATAAAAGTCCTAATTAAAAATACAAGAATTAGCAGTTTCAGTAGAAATACAAAATAGGTTACAGTACAAGACTTATGAAAATATTCAAATGTGCTTCTTTTTTGTATAAAAAGGGGACATATAATGTGGCTTTTCAAATTGCATAACATGTTTCCAAACCACTGCAGGAATTTTCTTTTCCAGGAATTATCTTTCCTTTAATGTCTTTTGCCTTTTTTTGTAACAGTGAAGAGTTTGCACTGATGATTCAGCGTGGCCCAGATTTACTGATGTGTCCTTTTTGACCTAAACAGCTGTTTCCACATCTGCGCTAACTACTTCCACCCTGGTCCTCTGTCCTTCTTGACTTCACAAAATGACACATTTCTTTTTCTTTTTGTGGTTTCTTTGTTTTCGATTGAAGATTAGAGTTCTTTTGGTGGCCTCTCTGAAAATGTCATCCACGTTCTCCTTATACTTCGCCGAACACTCGAGGTAGAGCTCTGCATTCATCTGCTGTCGCGTCTCTTCACCCTGCAGATCAGACATCAACTATAACACCACGAAAGTACAGCTGAGAGTGAAAACACTGCAAACTTACAAATGGATTCATCTAATCTGGGGATCAAAAATCTCATTAAATTCCCACGTAATTATATTAACTTGAAGGCCCCAAACAAAGACAGATTCCCTTAGAACTACAGGACAAACCCAGATCTGAAATATAAATACTAGGGCTATGAGCCTGCTGGTTAATTGCGATTAATTAAGGTCCACAATTAGTTCGCTTAACCTTTTTAATCGTGATTAATCACATGCTTTAATGTTATTTTTACCACTTTGGTTAAGGCATGCAAGTCTCCCTGCATCCACAGTGATGTAAAACAAGTCCACCACTGCTCCTTAATGTCTGGATGGCTGTAAACATGTGAAAACACTGAGTGTGACTGAATTTTTTATTTAGAGCATTAGAAAGTTCTTCACCTCCTTCCTGGCTTGGTTTTATTCAAGCAGGGCAAATATAGGAGCTCATGACACATCACCGGTCTTGATGGGTGATGGGCATGGCTTTAGCTCATTCAACTGACGCGCCCACACCATCCTAGAACAGATTGGAACTGCCTCATTTTTTATGATTTAAGCTTAATTTGATAAACTTGGAGATGTTTTTCATGACTGAAATTTGGCCTGGTGGTTGATAACACAGTGGCCTATCATACAAAAAATCTAAAATATATTTTGTATTCACTTTACAGGGACTTTAAACAAAACTTCAAGACAGCTAAGTTTCTATCCAAAACGAGTCCCTTTTTCTGTGGTGAAGTTCATGTTATAATGTTTCATCTAACTCTAAAGGCAGGCCTGTATTTAAAGAGCAAGTCAATTACTCTGTGTTTAACACAAACACAAAATGACAAAAACAGTTTAAAATGCAAAATAGTAACAGAAAGAGTGTGATACATCGCAATCAACCACAGGCATTCTGAGATTAATCACAATTAAAAATGTTTATCTTTTGACAGCTGAAATTAATACCCAACACTACTTAATCAGCTCTTACAAAGAGCATTATAACTAAAACTCACCACATGGTATAGTTTGCATCTCTCTAGGTCAGGTGTGACTTAAAAAACTCAAAATATATCTTCACAGTAGGTGAAATATCCATGCATCTGCCACAAACTTATTTTTTGTTTATTGCATGCATGATATGTGGATATTTTTGAGCTTTTGAGGGGCTTGGACCTAGCTGTTGGAGCTAGAGGTCCTCTTCTTGGACTTTTGAATAATCAAAATCAAATTTGATACAATTTCATTCATTCTTGGCCCTTTGTTTACATACAAATGCATGTCTTAAATACTGAAAACCATTTTGGACGTAAACCTAATGTTTGATGCACACCTATATTGACTATAACCTGAGGCCCCTTGGTGCAAGAGGCCAGGGTATTTGCCTACCTTTACCTGATAGTAAAAGCTGCCCGTGTGTCGGCACATTCACCAGTGCAGATTCACATCTTATTTCAAGATTTTACAAGCAAAAATTAAGACTTAAATTGTTTGTTTTTTTTGTAAGCAATTTCGCAAATGCAGCAAGCAAATTCTACTGGTTAGGAGGTGCTAACTAATTTAGAAACATCTCATATCAATTTTCCTGCTTCACTTGTTGATATTTTTACCTATTATATTCAATTCAGGCCTTTTTATATCTTGAAATAAGACTTGTCAGATGAATATGATAAGAGTTGTCAGATTTTTTACAAGACACTGCAATCACACTTGCTCCTGTTGTTTTTGATGTGGAGTAAGTCAATCTAAATGTACATCTGAAAGATATCTGTTGTTCTGTTTCAATTGTATTACAGATAATGTGGTTTCAAGTTTTGGTTTGGTTGCTTCCTCTCTCACATGTAGCATATTTTTGTAACTACAACACCACAGTTGTGCACATTTCTAATTGCTTTACCTGAGAGTAAGTGATAGGAGCCAGATCCATGGCCTTGAGCTTCCTCGAACATTCTTTGTCTTTCCTGAGGTCGGTCTTGCAGCCAATCAGGATGACCGGTATGTCCCTGCAGAAGTGCCTCACCTCAGGATACCACTGGGTGAATAAAGAGATAAAGATTTATTGCATGTTTTCTCTGTGGGGTTGGGAACCAGCCACCGGTCAGGACCATGTTTCTTCCTGCATGTGTAGCTGCTCACTCTGACATTTCTTCATTAGTGCATGTCTATAGAATTCTGTTTGTGCTTGTATTTCAAGTCTGCGTATGCGTAGCATGTTCAGCAACAGATCAAAGAATCAAATTTCCCATAGAGGGATTAATAGAGGATATCTTTGTTTCTTATTTGCTGATGTTTTGCTTCAGGATTACTATTGCAGAATTCTAATGGTGTTTGTGTGTGCATGAGGGGGTCAATGTCCACATGCAGAGAGAGTTAATCATAGCTGAAAGAAAGCAGCCAACACCAACATACCAGCCTCTAACAATCATTTACAAAGTGAGTGTGAAAAAACACTCTGCAGCTCCAGTTAAGCTGGGGCATTCTTGTCTCATTAGATGAGTTTGTTTAACTTGACAGGCAGGCAGATTACCTTTATCATGACATTCTCAAAGCTGGTGGGGTTTGTGACATCAAAGCAGACTAGAACCAGATTAGCTTCTTGGTATGAAAGCGGCCGCAGTCTGTCGTAGTCTTCCTGTCCTGCAGGAATGAAGGTACAGAATATGGGTTATCTGATGACCGCAGACAACTTTTTTATTTGCAGGACTGTGCAAAAAAAAGTGACGCAGACACGGTTTTGGGAGGAACTCTGTAAATACACAGATATGATATATGTTTTAAAGTTTGTGTACATGTTAAAACCACATCCTGTCTGCAGCTTCCTTTTTCCGCTGATGTAAGGCACACTGCTGCAAACTGTGCTACACTGAAGATAAGCAGCCAACTCATGCAGTCATTTTATTCATGGGTTTTACAGTTAATCAAGCTAATATACCTCAGTTTATGCACCAATATAAAAGAAATGCAGTTTTCAGTACCCTTATGTGCAACGTTTAAATATGACTCAACCTTTTTTCAAAATATGATTTAACAGTTTCAGACACTTTTAGGATATACCAACTAAATTATAACTTTAAATCAGCAATTATCAAATAAGAGACCTTTTAACTTTCCCTATATAACATGTGAAGATTTTTAATACCCTAGCATTTGTGTTACATTAGGGGCAAAAAAAATTTAATAAAATCAACAGTGCAAACACAATACAAGATTAAATGTGAGAAACACTGGAGTGTAAGGATGCACCACATTTACACACACCAAGCACAAGTACTTAAATTCAGGTACTCAGCAATACCAATACAGATATGAGTACTTTATAATATAATGAACGCTCTTACATTTATTTTGAAAGTTTATTTAATTTTAATCAGATTTTCCTCATCCTTCCTTTTGATAGTTTATCAGTGCTTTTATTCTCCTCTACTTTCATCATTCTTATTCATATATATCAAAAAACTGCAGACATGGCCAAAACTTTTGACAACATACTCACATGAGAGGCTGACATGACCCGAGTAAAGTATCCGCTGTTTATGAGTACAAGTGCTAAAGCTTGGCATCTGCACAGATACCTGATATACGTAGGTATCAGTATCTGTGCATGCCTACTAGACTGGTCATTCTGCTCTTTAAAATGATGCTGAAATACTTATACTAGACTATTTAGCAATTTTAGAGTGTTTTTACACTATAGGGCCCTTTACATTTGTATTTTTTGCTGTGCTTTGGTGTTTGGTGTCGTTGTTTTTCATGTTTTTTTGGCTAACTAACATACATAGTTCCTGCACCTAAAAGAAATCAAGCTTGAGACTTTTTAAGATGTTTTTAAGAAATTAGAAAAATGTTTACCACTTTTTATGTGGCAACTGGTCAAAAATGGAAGGTGAGTAGAATTTTCTGACTTGATAAACTGTTTATGAATTGTCCAATATTAGGCTACACACTGGAAAGAAAAAAAACACTATTTCTATTCAGGTGTGGCTACTTATTTACTTAGACATAGCTTATTTAGAGATATCCATTGCCTGTATTCATGGAGCAAAAGACTGTCATTGAAATTTGGACTTCTGTAATGAATGACCTCCAAAACTGTCTGGAAAAATAAGATTTAAAAAAAATTCTTGGCTAGAGGCCAGGATTGGGGTTGGATTGTGTTTTTGATCATTTTTATTTACTTTATTATTATTGGCTCCTTTTTCATATCTACAGATGATTTCACATGGTTATGTTTGGGTGAGGGGCTACATACAGTATATGCTTGTCTGACATATTGATGTACTGGTACCCAAAAAGATTCAAGAGTGGACTTATACGCCGCCCAGATATAAGAGAACTGGACAAGAGTTTCATTAAAGTTCAAGGCTTATTCAGTGAGTGATATGAAAATAAAAGGGGCGTATTCATGATGGATTTGCAATATAAGCACATACACATTTAAATCATTGTTCATTGGAGCCCAAATTTTACATAATAGATAATTTGGCTGACTCAAAATTAAAACTTATCATATAAGACAGTATCTGACTTTCCTTATATAATACATTTGAAGATTTTTAACACCAACCCAAGCATTTTGTGTTATATTGGGAGCACAAATTACATAAAATCAACAGTGGAAACACTTCCGATACATGCATCTGAGTGAGTACCTCATGTTCATAGGCATCATTTAAAGATTCAATGACTAGAGTGGTCACTGAGCTCCTTTTAAGAGGGTTTTTACATTACAGGGCCTTTTTTTTTATCTATTTACAGATTAAATGACACTAGAGGGGTCATTAGGCTCTTTTTAATGACATTATTGTACTGATACTATAGTATTTTTACTCTATAGGGCCCTCACTTTTGTGTTTCAGTGTTGTGGTTTTTTCATGTTTCCATGTTTTTATGGCAAAATAATAAAGCCTTACTCCATTCAATTCTAATATGATCAGTTGCTAAATCAAACACATAATCATGGTGGATTTATAAAGTCAGCATTTAGAAAAGCATTGAATGGAGCCCAGATTTTACGTAGAAGTTTTTTGAGACTAAAAGTTAAAAAAGATCAGATAAGAGACCTTCTGACTTTCCCTATGAAACACGCTTGACTCCAGCATTAAACCTGATGTTTATAGATAAATTTAAAGATTTAATGAGTAGAGTGGTCATCGGGCTCTTTTAAAGATTGTTTGTGCATTAAGGCACTTTATTTTTGTGTTTCAGTGTGGTTTTTCATGTCTCCATGTTTTTACTGCAAAATAATAAAGATTTATTCCATTTGGACCTATTCTAATATGATCAGCTGTTAAATTACACATGTATTCATGATGGATTTGTAAAGTAAACATGTGTACACCTTTAAATCATCACTAATGGAGCCAGGATTTTACATGACTGCTGTTTTTGCTGACTCAAACGTTTAAAAAAAAAGCCATCGTTTGCAGGAAATGTGCCTATAACGTTGGCGCCTCATGGGATTATTAGAAGTTACTAATATGCAAACAGTTGAACAGTTCCTGAAAATGTGACGCTGATGACCTTAACTACTTCCTCTGCCTGTGTCAGAATGAGATCAACACAGTGGCTGGGGGAGCGAATATCTTAAAAATATGTTTAACTTGCATTCCCTTTGGTAATCATGTCTGTGCTGATGTCTACATCAGTGTTGGTGCTGTTTGTATGTACAGGTGTTTGCTGTACCCTGTCCGGTGGACTAAATGTGTGTCATCTCTCAAACTGTCATGTCTTGTCAGAGAAAACCAAATAATATAAAAGAATGAATCAAGGATCTTTAACCTGAATGTGTTTATTTGTAAATAGAGTCTTACCGGCTGTGTCATACAGGTTGAGCTTTATCTCTTTCCCTCCGAGGGTGATAGTGGTGACATATTTCTCAAAAACAGACGGTGCATATTTCTGTTTTTGACACAGAAGAGGAAAATATCCATTTTGAGATACAACTGGTTTATTTACATGTTCTTTCATTTGTTTCAGCTCATTATTGGCAGTTTAATCAGACATGTAGATGAACAAGGACACATGTGACAGTTTTTAAAGTGATATTCTTTTCAAATAAAGATTATAATGATACAAAAGCTGCTCTTACCTCTGGAAAATCACCTTTAGCGTAAACCATCAGTAGTGATGTTTTCCCACAGCCTCCATCTCCAACAATCACAATTTTAAGCTCTTCTCCTTTTTTCGTGGAACCATTACCAGCCCTGCCACCGTTCTGTGTCATGTTTTTAACCATCAAACAGGTGCCAGGCAAAAAGAAGATGCAGACACTCCTTTCAAGTTTGAGTTAAACACATGATAAAGCCCTGTGAAGCTAAATGGGGAGCAGCTGAGATGGTTTACAAGCAGTGTGAGGAGTGAGGAACACGCCAGCCTCATAATTTACCAGGTAACTCATCGCTCTGTTCACCACTTCCTGTTCCTGTCACATTAGTGATGTTTCCAGTGCACCTCTTCACGTCTGTCCCATTAGCAGTCTGCTCACTGAAAGCACCCCCTTGGTGGAAATAAAGCCGCAGATGTGGAGCGGTAGAGTCTGACTGCTGCCACTTCCTGTATGCATGTGAATGACTATTTTGTTTTAAAGGGTGGATACGTGGTCTGAAGCTCTGCCTCCACATGTGCACCAGATAAAAGCTAAAATATCTAGTTTTTGTTGTCTGGTGAGATTTTTGATTTTAATCTGTGAAGTCACGCATGTGGGTGCAGGAGATGCTCTGTTTACAGTGAATAGCCACATGTAAATCTAACAACCTACTTTTTGGAACTTGTTTATGCAGAAATGTTTACAGTTTCAGGGCGTAGCTCTTTTCTTTTGGACAAAAAGTTAAAGTTAAGAGCAAAATATAACGCTTAATGTTTGTGTGCATTGTATTTGAGGATCCCTGTCTGATTTATTGGCACTTTATTTACCTTTATATGGAATATACTTCCAAGATAGGGTCATTAAATGTCAAATGCATGACAATAATGACCAATTGCCTTACTAAACTGTGTAAGAAACCCAAATTTAAGATGTGTTCTTATTACATTTCCCCTTTATAGACCTAAAAGAACAACACAAACAGTCTAATCGTGCATATGAACATCTTATCATGTGTGCTGCTTATGTCTCTTTAATATGATAATTTTCCATCCCCAAGGTTATTCACCAGCAGGATGTCAGTCATAACTCTGTTCAGTCTGTTTGGCTGAGCACATCAGTGACATCACAGATTGGGCGTTGAGGACAGATACTCCCTCACATCCCTGGAACAAGTAGGGATGAGGCAATAAAGGGAATAAATAAGTGGAAATAAAGGGAATGGGTTAAGGGTAACTTCATCAGCATGAGGTAAAAATATTTCTTTAATGAAAGGGTGGGGCATGAGGAAGACGAGCTGGTTCAGGAAATCAGCAATGGCTCTTACTGATTAAGAAATGTATTTAAAGTAATTTAACTTTAAAACATTACATTTTCAATCACTGTTAGACCTGGATGAGTCAGAATTTTCACCCTTGTATGAAAGGAAGACATATCTAAGACTTAGTAATATGTTTCATGTCGATGATAGCTGCAGAAATGTGATAAAGGAGGTTACAGTGGTTCTCAAGGGAGCCTATAATAGAAAATGAGACAGGCATTATTCACAATGTGTTCTTTTAGACATCATGATTCAGTGTATGCTTGGGGACATTCTCACAATCTCAGAGACGTTCGAAACTCACTCGAACAATGATTCAAATTGAGGGTTACGTTGAAGTATTTGGTGGTTGGTGATCAAGCTGTCCCTTTAAGGAGATGACACTGCCCTTAGCCTATTTTAAAAGGACATATATAATGTTTGAGTATTTTGCTTTAGTGCACACATTAACCACAGTTACACAAAGAGAACTGCACCCTGCAGCATGGATACTTTTGTATTTTAGTGTCAGAGAAGGA
Source organism: Cheilinus undulatus (assembly GCF_018320785.1). Taxonomy (NCBI): domain Eukaryota; kingdom Metazoa; phylum Chordata; class Actinopteri; order Labriformes; family Labridae; genus Cheilinus; species Cheilinus undulatus. The sequence continues at coordinate 33,028,998 of NC_054881.1, forward strand.
TTAAATATTGTTTAAAAATAGGCTTGGTTAAAAGAAAAATCCACATTCCTCAATTTCCACAACAACAAACCATGAGGTGAATGTATGATAGTCTGTTTATTTGAATGTCTCATAAAAACAGACAGATGGTATGATTGCAAAGACTAAATTACACTGTTAAATATAACACTGAAAATATTAGGCATGCAAATATTTAAGTAAGGAAGAAAAAAGACACAAGTACAGTACCACCAATCTGAATGAAAGGTCCTTCAATAAGCCAGAATAAATGACCATAAAACAAAGCGACAAGGAAGTCTGGTTTGATCCAGTGAGCAATCCTTCAGGCTGAACATACAAAGAGAGACAGAAAAAATGGTATGCCTTGTTATTCTGCCTCCAAATACTCTCCTTATGCCCAGTGTGCTACAATACTGAATCTAGTTACACAAGCCATGATAGGAGCCTATAATAATAACAACAATAAAAAGTGCTTTTTGACTTACAAGGTGAATCTAGCAGCCTTAAACATTAAATAAGGTAGCCTCTAAAAGAATACAAAATTGTCCTGTGGGTATAAGAGATATCCATACGTGTACAGCGCATTTTCATCAGTAAACAAAGAGCATTTGTCAAAAAAACAGTTTTTTCTTCGTGTAGAGAGACAGCTGTCCAGCAAGAGAAAGGCCAATCCTCTGTGTGGAATATTCCAGCAAGTCAGCCGCGCGCAAGGCTGATGGCGCAACCCACATGGGAGTGTTTTTTTTTAATTCTTTAGACAAAGGCCTATAAATAACCTCATAGGCGGATTTTGGCGCAATATTTCCACAATTGTAATACACATCTTCATAATTTTATCCCCGTTGGAAGGGGTTAAGTGTCTAGAAGACAGGGGTCGCAGAGAGAGAAGGAAGAATGCTGTTTACAGCCTCGTGATCTGCAAATGGAGGAGCGCGTGCACTTGGCAGCCTACGCAGGAGGTGGATAACAGGAAAAACAGGCCTGACACCCCGGCTGTATTTTGTCTGCGTACACGTTAGCGTTAAAAAAGTGCCTAAAGGCGACACAAGGACGTTAAAAGGTGCCATGAGAGCATACAAACACGTCTAATGTCAGCATCTTTACAAATAAAATGCAGCAACGAATCTTATTGGTTTGTATTGTATGAAATGTTGACTAAAAACACACGACAACAGTGATCCGATCGTCCCTCTCTCGGTGTGGTTCGAAGCAGGGAGCACGCGCAAAAATCTGTGGCACCCCCAATGTTATTTTCACCCAGATACAGACCAACAGGGCTCTTGCAAATTCCTGATGACCTTATATGGCAGTGTGGGGGTGCAGCAGCGCGCTCGAGCTTTCATGGCAAACGTCCAGAGCTCTCGGATTACTGCCGTTGTCAGGGCGAGTCAGCCTAGCAACCGTCAGCCTGAATACGCAACCCTGTTACCGTTTCCTTCCCCAAGCAGCACCGTCGACTGTATTCCTTCATAAGTTCTTTTTCAATCATACGCTACTCGAGTAAAGCCCCCCTTTCGTTTGTCGGTGGAAAGACTTCCTGAATGAATCACCGAGAAGGGTCCTCAGAAAAAAATCCTCTCTCCGAGTGAACGAGCCTCACCCAGTTATGGCGCAGCAACATTATACAGCTCGCCTTTGTCTGTAAAGAAGCCATTTTGAGACAGGAGAACAGCAGAGAAACCACGGTAGAAGTGTAGCTTTTCTTTCAACAACAAGTTTATTTCGACTAGAGGAAGCAGCAAAATTACAATATCTGTTCCCCAAAAGGATTAATTGCGCGTTAAGACTTTGATCACATGATTTGAATACAAAGTAAGTTGCAAAATCAGTTAAAAATGTGGGTTTAAGTACATCCAAAGTTTTGATAACGTTTAACATGTGTTCTGTCCTGTGCTAGAAAAATGACGCATACAATTTAGCCAAACTGTTAAATCAGTTTAGCTAAACTGTAAAATGAGGTGAAAAGGCTAAAAAAAAAAAAAACCAGTTACCTTTCAAAAAACATCCCCTTTAGTCTAACACGCTGCAGCTCAGTAAGAAATGTCGAAATAGATGAGGTTATACTTGCAATCCTGTCTTCAAGGAGAGAGAGGAGATGGTTTGCATATTGCCCACACAGATGATGCTTGAAGATGCATATGCGCTGGCTGGGAGGCAATGCTTGCCACTGATCAAAAAGTTTTCAAAAGAGCTCTATCTTTCGTGCTAATGGACTCCTTCCCTTCCAGGGGACGCTTTCCCACCCCCATATTAATGCCATTATTAGAGGATCCGAAGATGGAGCTGAAAACAATCCTGCCCCTGCGTTTAGGCCTGTTAACTACATTTCACCAAAGTGCTGAGGTAAATATTTTCAACATAGAATTTTCCCTCCATCTGTTTCCTCTAAGGTGTGTCGAGTCTACTTTTAACCCGTTGTATACAATGCTAAAAGGCCACCTGACCAGGCTTATTTAGACATTTAAACATGCCCTTGAGCAAGGTCAAGCTGAGGCTACTTTGTTTTTTAAATGGCAAATGGAAAACACAAACCTAATCATGCTTGAGGTTGTCTCCACAGCTGGAGGTAGGGTACAACGCAAGTCATCAGGGTGTAATGCTTTGCTGTTGTGAAAGGACATGTTTACAGTCATTAATCAAACCAAATGGTTATCAATCATTAGTCAAAGGTAAAGGCAGCACATTAAACTAATTTGCAAAAGGCCATTACTTATCTAAGGGCTGCCTTCTGCTATTATAGGGTGGACTGAAATATATATACTCTTCATTTAGCATGCCAGTGAACATATAAAATAAAGGTGGCAATATATTACAGAACAATTCTGTTAAAATAGCTCAATATATGAAATCACAAAAAAGGTTTTTACTCACAGTAACTGCATGCCTCACATTTACATGAGTGTACAAAAACTGATTAAAAAATATAAAAGAGTTGAACTTACTCATGGCTACTCTTATCCTACAAGGCCATAAGTGCAATGCCAACAACCAGCCATTACACACTTTCACTTTAACTGTGTTTTTTCTTCTAGTTTAACATCTCCAAACCATAATGCTGTTTATTCAACACATTGGCTTTCTTTTAACTTAAGAAATACTATTATATGGGTGTGCCATGACCTAGTTAAGACAAAGATGGATTCCAGGCAGAGGAAAAAAGGCTCAAAATGTCACAGGGTATTACATCCAGTACATTCTCTTCCTTCTTCTCAATCCTTTAAAAGGAGGAATCATAGTTTTATCATAGTCCGTGAGAGATGAGGAAATCAAGTGTAAGATCCCTTTTGGAACAAAGGAAACCCATATAGGCCATTGAGTCCTGTTTTTAGGAAAATGGCTGCCGAGAGCGCTCAGCCCCCTCTCTCTGCTCTCTGTTGAAGGACTCCTGAGCCGAGCTTCTAATAGCAGACAGCTCCTCTGCTGCTGCGCTCTGATTGGCCCGCCGAGCTGCTGCTGTTAACCAGCCAATTGCCCGAGCACTGCAAAACACCAGGCAATGTCAAACAATATCTTGTATGTTCGACAAAATGCAGTTCAGGCATAGAATTTAATAAAGGAAAAATACGTATGTTTAAGAATACATGCCTGATTTAAAGCCAAAACACCTTAATAAACGCATTATCCAAGTAACGTTAAATCAGCCCCTTTCTGTTAGATATTTCACATTAGCAGCACAACGAGCTGTACAAATTAGTCTTTTTCTGTTTTCAAAATAAGCTGACGGTAAAAGCACAAGATAAACTGAATTTCACACGACTAGCTTCAGCACAATCGTTTTTATAAGCTTTTTACCAGTTACGAAGATATTCCCTCTCTATGTAGCTTATGTTTGCGACTCGAGTTGAGACAATCAGCAGATTCGACACAAAATAAATAGGATATTTATTGTCACAAATCTGCAACCAGGACTAACACAATGTCACGTTTGCAAACAAAGTGTACTATACTAGTATTTTAAAATCGCAATAGCTTCAAAAGAAGCGATAGTATCGTTTAATGACAAGTGGAAGTACGAATAAATGTGTAACGAAAGTGCGACTAGCATACGATGTGGGCAAGCCTAGCTGTGTATTGTGGGAGAGACAGAAGCTACAGACCAGAGGCACACAATATGTGTTGGCTCTCGCCGAAAAGGAGGCAGTATTCTTCAAGCTAAATCATGTAATGTAAGCGGCGAAAGGAGAGAGATTTCGTCTTTTCATCAATTAAAGAAAAAACACTCGATCGGACAAAACATGTCCAAGCCAGGGGAGAGAAACAGATTGAACGAAGACCATGGCAGAAAGCAGAGTTCAAGTAAGCTTGTTCTTTTTTCCTCTTTCTCCAGCCCTCCTAATGCCTGTTTTCCGTAACTGGGATCTACGCTAGATCCCGTTTTCCCTCTCTCTTGGGTCCCCCCCTTCACCACTAAAGTCATGCATCTGTATCGTTTGGCTGTTGTAAAGTGTTGGGGGCTGGTAACGGGACCGTGTTTAGCGTTGCCTCACCGTAGCTTCTCTCTCCTTGTCGCTGCCTGTCGTTTCAGGTTTGGCGAACGGCATGGACAGTCATCCCGTCTGCGGCTCGGCGGAGAAGCGGAGTCACCACTGGAGAAGTTACAAGTTGATCATCGACCCGGCGCTGAAGAAGGGATCCCACAAACTGTATCGCTACGATGGACAGACTTTCAGTATGCCCGTAAGTGGAGCGCCTTTGAGGCGGCTGATCGGCTACAATAGTAACCGAGCAGCCGACCTCCATTATAGGTTACAATGTGTCTGTGTTGCCGCTGTGGGCCACGGGCATGTTCCAGCACCTTGAACAACGTGTCCGATGTGTTTATTTTGAACAAACAGCGTGTCCGGTTTGTGTTAAACTACTTTGCAACAAGTTCTCACTGTGTGGAGTTGTGAATGGGATGATAACACTGTACCCCCCTCCTCTCCCCTCCTCTCCTCTCATATAGAACCCCGGGATACCACCAGTGGACATGGTCCGGGACCCGAGAATTGGTCGTCTCTGGACTAAGTATAAAGAAACGGATCTACCGGTGCCGAAATTTAAGGTACCTACTCGGACAGACGGGGCATGATGCCTGCTTTTTCCTTGAGGAATAGAGAGGGGGGCTGTCAGGAGTTGCAGACACACCCCCCTCACTCATCCTTTGGATGTGGAGTGAAAGTTTGATTGTCGGATGGCTGTCAGAACTAAAATAACACGCGTGCAGATGGACTGAGTGGATTTGCATGTCCATCATTACTACTCTGCCCGTGTTTTCCTTATCTCAGGTGTCAGAAATGACCGCACATGGTGCAACATTAACTCGAAAGCACTTCTAACATTAACTCCTGTCATTGTTATTACAGGTCGATGAGTGTTACATCGGCCCAGTGCCTCCAAAGGAGGTGACATTCGCCCGGCTTAACGACAACATCAGGGAAGGATTTCTTACCGACATGTGCAAAAAATTTGGAGAAATCGAGGAAGTGGAGATCTTGTATAACCCGAAGAATAAAAAGCACTTGGGAATTGCCAAAGTTGTTTTTGAGAGCGTAAAAGCCGCCAAGGTGGCCGTGCAGTCGCTCCACGACACGTCTGTTATGGGAAACATCATCCACGTGGAGCTGGACCCGAAAGGTAAACAGTGATTCAGCCTTTCAACGGAGCTTCTTGTAAGCTACATTTATGCACGAGCAGCCCTATCTCTGCTGCAGAAACAAAAATATTACTACTTCAAGTGAAGTGTTGTCTTGTTTTGAGTCATTAGGAGTGCTGCAGTCACGTGTGTAAATTTACGTGCGTTGCCTGGTAACGTAGGGTAATTGAATTTCATTGAATGTGAGCTTGCTCCCACAAGCCCTGAGCTGAGGGTGCTGTGTACTCCCACTGTGCATAATTTTCAAACATGCAAACAAACACTAACCAATCTGTCAGGGTGTTTGATCAAATCCTCTCTATTGACTCACATTTGAATTAAATTTTAGTCATTTTTTATTCTGTCAGTAACAGTTTAAATATGCAAAGACTGTTGTTGTTGTGCACTGATGCTGCTATAAGCTATGCAACTTTATTTATCAAAATTGGAATTGTTTATTGCAATGGACATGTTTTTTCATGTTTTGTTTGCTTAGCATAAAAAGGCATACTTTTTTATTTCCATCCTATGATACATCGCAGTACAACAACAATTTTATACAAATTAAAAAACTTAAAAAATCATTTGTTTATTTATTTTACAAAAATATGTATTGTAATACTAATTTTTAAACTAGCAGAGGCAGAAATCCCTTGTTTATCTTGGACAGAAGTTTTAAAGATGTCTTTCTAAAAATACATGCAGAGAGTCACTTTTTTGTTGAGAAAACAATATAACTACACAACATAAAAATGTAAACATATTACTTATATCCATGAAGAAAACTTAATTATATTTTGCTTTTTGTTGACTGATTCAGAATAAAAAATCCTATTTATTCAATATTGCAACTTCTATCTTATTGTGTTTAAAAATGGAAACTCTCAAAAAATCTTAATATTACTGTGTCATGAACACAGTGTCCTTTTAAATTTATTAGAATTTCATTACATCCCTTCTACCTGTGTTTTTTATGAACAAGCCCTTGAGTTTTTTCTCAGAACTCTAGTCTTTTTAATGAGTCTTAATATAATACCTGTGTGCCATAAATGTGTTTATATTAAGTCAAATGGTTTGTGTAGGTGACTTTGTTTTTGCATTATTGTAGCCCATTCAGAAAACCATGTGTGCACTTACATGCCATATTTCTTGACATTACTAAGTTTCCTAGCTAGTGCAAATATGAGCGGGGATAAACCTTGTAAAATATAAGTGTTAGTACCAAATATTTGCTTAGAAATTATGCTGCATAACAGCTGGCAACAGCCCATCTCTCCTAATGTTTAGATTCTGGATTTAGTATTCAAAGCATGCCACATCAGTAGCATTAAAGCCTGCTGGCATTCACCCTGCTTTATAGACTTGGCATTAACTTGTTTTCTGTTCTGCAGGTGAGAATCGCCTCAGGTACTTCCAGCTCCTCATGAATGGCAGCTACACCCCACGGACCCTGCCTGTTGGAGGAGAGGAGGCCAGAGAAGTTTCCCCTCGGAGCCTGGCAGAAGCATTACTGGTAAAAAAAAAAAAAAACTGTAACAAAGTAGTTAAGTTTGTATGTTTAGGTTGTGGTTAATCACTCATTTAGCTGTGACTGTTGGGGTTGGATAGATTTACTTTGGGAGGTCTGTTGTGTGACGTGATGGCTTGGTGGCAGTGTTACTTTGTTGAAACAAACTTTCCAATCTCAACTGCCATCCTTATCAGTGATCCTGTATGTCAGTGCAACAGGTGGTGTGGAGCAGAGGAAATGTTACGCCAACCCATGGTTGTGGACTGAAATCACAAAGTAACATGCACTTTGACCTTGTAGCACGAGTCTGCGAAGGCATTGTGCCTGGATACTCTGACACTCAAGCTGTTTTATTTTCAAACAATCTCTGCAGGTGTATATTGTAAAAAAAAAAATTCATGATAGGAAAATAAAAAATATTTTGTAATGATTATACTGGTAGAAAGCTTGCCCAAAGCTTTCTAAATGAAAAGTTCTATGTGTTAGATTATTAAATTGATATGAATGTTTTCCTGTGACACCATGATTAATCCTGATCCTGTCTGTCTTCTCAGGCCTGTGAGCCAATCCGCAGGTTGTCAGAGAGTGGCGTGTCTGCTGTTGGAGGAACATTGGCCCCCAGCAGCTCCACCACTCCTCTGTCCCTGGAGACAGGCTACTCCAGCCTAAGGCAGGACACACCCCAGTCCCAGGGAACCCCTCATACCCCACGCCAGGCTGGTACGCCCTTCTCACAAGACTCTAACTTCTCCAGTCGGCAGTCCACGCCTGCATATCAGTCAGGCCGGCCTGAGAGCTCCGGAGGTTACAAATCTCGACGACATGAGAGTAAGTTCCAGGATGCTTACAACCGAAGACCTGAGAGGCCTCAGTACCGCAGCAACATGTACCGAAGTACGACAGCGGCATCTGAACCTTTCAAACAGCACCAACTCACCCCACCAGAACCTCCACCGTCCACCCCCTCCTTCACCTACACAGCGCCCCCGCCTGCTACACCCAACTTTAAGTCCGCTTTTTCACCCTATCAGGCTCCTTTGCCACCTGCGTTTCCCCCAACAGAGCCAGCTTTCCATCACCCCCCTCAAAGGGAGGGTGAGTACCTCCGACCACCTCAGCCGCCACTAGCGGCCCCCACGGACTTTTTACCCGTTAAGGATAGACCTGAAACTCCTCCCATCCCAGAACCCCCACCGGAGCCAGTTCCCCATCCCACTACTCCTCCTCCTCAAACCCCAGAGCGCTGCCCCTCACCCGGCTCCCCTGCACTGGATCCGGAGCGCAATAGCCTGGATTCCCGCATTGAGATGCTACTCAAGGAAAAAAGGACAAAACTGCTGCCATTCCTGGAGGAGCGAGACTCGGACACTGAGGTGAGGATGGAGGGGAGCCCTATTTCTTCTTCATCGTCGCAGCTCTCCCCAATCCCCCCTTACACGAGCGGCTCCCAAGGCGGCCAGCTAAACTCACGGCCGTCCAGTACAGGTTTAGAGGACATCAGTCCCACACCGCTGCCAGACTCGGAGGACGAAGAGCCGATCCCTGGAACAGCCTCCTTGATCAAGAGAGTCAGCTCTCCTGTGCAGGAGAAGAAGAGCAACAGTGACCTCAAAGATGGACACTATAGAGGCCACACACCCACTGAAAAAATGGAAACGGTAAGACAAAGATTAATTTCTTTAATATGTGTTAAATTTTGTCTGAAAAGTAGGAATGTAGCAATTAGAGATGCACTGATTGTTAAAATCAGGGACCATGCCAGTATTGATTTTTAAAATGGCAATTTGGCTGATGGCTGATATTAGTGCAGATTTCTTTATCTACTTTTTTTTTAGTGTAAGACAACATTGCCAACATTTTTTTCTCATGTTTGACCACAAAAAGAGATCAGAGTTTTTCTAACAGGTCACATCTTCTGCCCAGTAATAATCGCTACTTTAAATCAGCTGTTAGGTGTGCTAAATACCTGCATTACAGTGATATGACACAACTGATTAACAACTATACTGACATCTGTACCCAATACTGGGTATTGTCTTGTTTTTGATTGCCAAAAAATACAGGCAGTTTATTGCAATCTGTCTGAATTGAACTAATGTTGAAAAGTTGTCTTTGTCTTTCTTTAGTCTCTCAGAGCAGCTTTTAGTTCAAAATAGAACTCAATAAATGCAAACTTTCTTTAGAGCTTTGGTAATTTTGATAAAATTGACCAGTTAGATAACTTTAGGTGTGCTAAATACCTGCATTAGACTGATATGACACCTTTGCTACTGTTATCTGTTTAAGCCCACATTATTGGCTGATTGCTGTCAAAAGGGCAAGATATCAGCCACTATCGTTGTTAGACCAATGCATCTGTGCATCCCTAGTAACTGCTAGAGTTATCATCTTGATGCCTGATTTTTATTAAAACAGTTCTAATCAGAATCATATTCTATTGTCATACTGTTTCTGTACCATAGCAACAAAAATACAAGCTGTAGACACCCAATACTGGGATTGTCTTGTTTTTCAGGACAAAAAATGCAGGCAATCTTATGCAAGCTGTCTAAATTGAACTAGTATGTTGCTGAAAAGTTGCCATTGCCCTTCTTTAGTCTCACAGCAGCTTTTAGTTTTGAAAAATAATTGCATATTAAATCACAATGATCAGGCAAAAAAAATGCAATTAGATCATGTTTTCCAAACTGTTATTTTTTTTTTTTACAAGGATAATTATTGTTTTGTACGGCACAGCCTCGAAATGACAAAGAATTACTTTTATTTATAAGGAAAAAAACTGGACATATTTTGCAGTTTATTTGAAGAATATATACATTCATAGATTGTTTTTAGTCTCATGTCTTGGTAATTATTTGAAAAAACAAACTAAAAAAATCATATCAAGAACCCAGCATTGAGATACATATCACGATGTCTATCGTATCCTGAGTTAAGTATATTGTTACATTCCTGCTGACAAATATGATAAGGGTAAGCTTTCAGTATTTGAAGTTTGTCCTGTTTTGCTAAAGATAAAGCCCCATAAAGTGACAAATGTTGCTTGAAGTTCCTTGAATTGGTGGTCCAAACAGGTTGATAGCAGCACAGAGCTGATGTTTATGTCCTGCTTTGAATGACGGTTACACAGAAGGCGCAGGAAGTCAGGTCTTGTTTCAGCACAGGGTCGTTGTAGTAAACTTTCCCTTTTGTTTCATTGTGTTCACTCTGCTTTGTAGAGGAAGTTCTGTTTTGTTTTTTTTTTTGTTTTTTTTTTTTACAGTTATAAAGGTGATGTAAATAAGGACAAAGCAAACTCCTGTCTTAACTATATCTGCAACTGAAACGTGTTTTATTTCACTATAGTGGCATTAGAAAAGGTGCTTCCTGCATACTTTTACACTTTTAGAATCAGAAAAGTGAATCTCCTTTAATTGGAAGTTAAGAGGAAATGACAAGTTATGAATGAAACTCTTCAATGCGTAATTCCCAGTTTTACAAATTCCTCCACATTCAAACAAAGAGGCTGTCCTTGTTTGAAGTCTCTGCAAACACCATCTGGCCTGTGAAGTAGAGTTTCTACACTTTGCTCTAAAAGGAGAAATAAGAGCCGCTCTGCTGTTGGGGAATTGGAGCGCTCTTGTTTCCTCTTTCTAGCACTCACCACACACTCGCATGCAGGAAGACACAGTTTGGCGGAGGGCCCCATTCAGAAGCGCACTCTCGCTGGTTTTGCTGAGCCTGACAGTCAGGATCGGCCCCAGCGTCTCACGTTCTCGCATTTCAAGTTATCACAAAGTAAGCCGTGCAAACAGGTAATTTGGGTACGACTCCACTCCCATGCTGCGTTCACCCAACTCACTTTCATTTGTGCAACAGATAATTGACAACAGATTATTTCATGCTGGTATTCTTAATCAAACTAGTAGGATTGCTCTCTCACTGTTAATGCATTTTTAACATCCAATTTCTGTCTGGAATAAATGGAAATATAATGCAAATGTCTCATAAATGTTTCTTATTAGGGATGCACCATTGCATTTGTTGAACACTGGCATAAGCCAATTTGAACTGGTATCTATGTGTAGCACATGTTTGTCTGTTTCGTCACTTCAGTTTAAATAATGGCATGGTCGTAAATCTTTGTTGTGATTCAGAGAAAACTTTTTTCACTTGGGAGAAGACGTCACCTCTTGGACAAACTCTGATTTGTTTTTGATGTCAAATGTGAATGAAAATAATGGTAGTGAAGGTGTTTTAAGCTGTGTTACATTGATATTGCATGATGGGGACTTTTAGCATTAACCTAAATTAATTGTATATCTTTAGCTCAACTGAAAAGCATGAAGATGACTAAGGAAGAGGTAATAAAATAATTTAAATAGCGTAACTTCCAGCTAGCTAAATTGTTATACTAAACAACCATATTTGCATTAGACCCTGTTTTCACATGGTTCATGTCTAGTTCTTAAAAACATTTGAGCAGAAAATGTGCAGTCTGATAAATGTGCAACAATGAAATGAAACAGCTCTGAAAGCAAGGGTCGATGAGGATACTAGTGATTAATGTAACAGTTCAGCCTAGGGCTTGGCGATATGGCCTAAAACCAATGTTGCTATATATTTTGGCTGTATCGCAATACACAATCTTGCAATATTTTAAAATCTCCTCTAAATTACTGTCGAAATGTTTAATTCAGCCCTTTAATGCATAAAATGACACCAGTGTGATGATAAAGTTTTTGTTTTGATTGGATTTTGTTAAGATTTGTATGCAGAAAGGATGAAAACAAGTATTATCAAGATTAACTACGATCTGCAATTAGTGCACAGATTTATTTCAATCGCGATTAATCGCATGCCTTATCCCTTTCAACAGACTTTGGTTAAGCCACTGCTTGATCTCCCTGCAGCCACAGTGATGTAAACTAAGTCCACCATTGCTCCTTTATTTCACATTTTACTTTTAAAAACTCACAGCTCAGTGGACAAGTCTAGAGTCCCTGACCAATGTGTTATAAAACATTCACCTTTTTCACTGTTCACTTATTTCCTTTTCAATCAATAACAAATTCCTTTTTTATGTGGTTATGTCTTCAATCTATTTATAAAAGCAGGTCCGTGTTAGGGCCTGGAAATTAATTGCAAATGAGATTAATTCGCAATATTGTCTGCTGCAATTTATAAATCACAGAAGTTGCAATATTTCTTCAACTTGAAATGTTTCAAAATACAATTTTGATATATTCGTTTTTTTTGCAGCAGAGATTTTATGCACATTATGCAAGTGTCAACACAGCAGTCCATTTAAATATGACATACTTCTCACTACTCCCTGCTTGCATTAATCCTGATGCGCCACGTTTCTGCTGCTGGCAAAACTTAACTTCCTCCTCCCCAGCCTCCTCCTTTATTGCTTAAAGTCTGTTATAAATAATTTCATTGTTTTTATTACACATTGTCATAAATGTATCTGTCCATATGGGGGTTTCTAGCTATGCACTTCCAGTGAAGTCGAAGCATGCTTCTTGACTAACCCAGGGAACATCTTTTGAGCAGATTCTTCCCTGCCAAGTTTAACTCCATATTCATTTTATAATTAAATGGTTAAATGTATGATGAGTGTGTTCCTGGCTGAATGTACATTATAGTATAGAGCGATTTATTGCTTAAATTTGTTGAAAAATACGTAAGATGAGGAACCTAATAATAATCACGTACTAAATTTCAATCCTAATATTGGTTGGGGAAAAAAAGCAATTCCATTATTTTTGCAAATCATTCAGCCCTAGTCTGTGTCCAATCTGAAGGGTCAATTACGATAGTTGAAGACCGTAGAAGGATCCAAAAAGACGGGTGTGATTAATCGTGATTAACTACAGAAATCCTGAGATTAATCTTAATTTAAAATTGTACTCTTTTCACAGCCCTAGTAAAAATCATTATCAAGTTAAATTTAGCATACTTTTTCATTTTTGAAAAAGACTTCATCCACAAGCCTTTACCAATAAAATGGAAATAATGGCAAGACGGGCCTTAAGCTTAAAAAAATGTTATTTTCCTTATTAATGGTGGAACAAGCTTATATAAAAACTCACCTATTGCAGGATGCTGCCGAAGCCAAAAACCCTGCAGTCTAGTCCATCCATTCAGGCTCACAGTTTTGATTTCATTAGTCTGTTACCTGAGTTTCTGACAAGTTTATCACGTAAGAGCCTCTTTCAGACCGTGTGCACGGATCTCTCCAGTGTGATCATCGGGGAAAAAAGCTTGTTTAGAGGCCAAAACGTTTTAACTCCCAGCTGTGGATGTAATATACTGTTAGGCTGAGATAAGACTCTGTAGTTGAGGAGAAGTGGGTCACATGTGTGAGCTGTTGGGTCACCTTCTCTCTGGCATGTTCAACTCTGTCAGGCAGTTTTCAGCAAAATGTTCACGCCCAGGCAAATCAAACTATGGGTGTAGAGTCTATATGAGCTTTTTAAATCCTGTCTGTTCAACAACACTTACTGGGGACATGTCTTTGTCGATATATCATCTTGTGGCATATTTTGCAGATTACCCCATTTAGTTTGACGTCTTCTTGTTTAGATCCAAACCATTGCCAGATGACGGATCAGGTGCTGTTTCTCATTGTCCATAGCTAGCTCGCCTTGCCGGTCTGTTTACTTCCTTCGCTAAGCCATGCTTTTCTCTCCTCTGCTGTTATGAAAACACGCATGTGTGGTGGAGAGTTTTCTGGATGGGATGGGGGAGTGAGCTCTCTGCTGTAGGAGAGAGATGTTCATAGACAATGGGAGAATTGCACGCTGCTGGCTCAAGACTTACACATCATTTATTCTTGATGTTTGCAATGTGGTAATTTTATACATCTCAAGCAAAAGCTGCAATAGATCTCATCTTCGATATATCACCCACCCCTGGTTCAGCCATTCACAAGTGTCAACATAATGTTTTCATTACTTCTTTTGTGTAAGACTCCCGCTACTCCAACATCTTCTTTTGGTTTAGACAGAAGAAAGCTTTGAAATGCTGACCCATTCACCCATTCAGTGTATATGCACCAGTGCATTGAGGTAACATTGGTATGAGCCAGTATTGGCTCTTTTGACAACCACTGCGCATCTGCTAATGATGTGTTTTCATAGTCAAAAATGCTGGTACAGTGAATAGGCTACAGGATGCTGGTTTACCAACACACATGGTGGTTTGTGTTGTAAAAAATAAACATGATCAAAAACATGCAGCAATCAAAAAGTGGGATACTATTATTTACCATGTATAGTGCTTAACAAATTTATTAGACCACCACCCAAAGTAAGGTTTACACCACAGCTGCCCTAAATTAACAGAATTGGTAATTACCAAAATCATTTTTATGTTTCTGCAATGGTTAATACACCAATATGTAGAAGCTCTTTGGCCAAAATGATATTTTTAATGCTGAAATATAATTATTATTGTTATCCATGAATTTTCAAATGTACTGATTTACAAAAAAAAAAAGAAAAAATAGTAAAGCACATTATTATTTCTTGAAGAATATGTCAAATTATAGTTATTTACTTGTATTCATGAACAGAAAAATGAGTTTTAGTGGTTGAATGTTATGCTTGATTAATTTTTGACTTCTCAGAGAAGCCCAGTGAGCTGGCTCAAATTTTGGTATAAAAAGGTGAATTCAGATTGAAATTCCTCTTTCCTGTTCAAAATGGTAAAACGTGGAGAGCTCACTGAAAATGAAAGAGTCTGCATTAAAGCACTTCATGATGCTGGATGGTCTCTGAGACAAATATGACAGGTGGTCTAATAAATTTGTTAAGCACTGTATGCATGATCAAACCCAGGTTAAAGCTCATAACCAGAATACTTTAGTCCATGTAAATGCACTCATTGTTTGTACTCATGCTTTTTAATGAAATGAACCAACTGCCTGTTTACTTTCTAGTTATCTAATGTTTTTTAACAATCCAGGGAAATTTAAAAAGTAAAGGGGGGGCTTACATTTCTGGAATGTTCTTCATAGCCTTCAGTTGTTCTTTTCAAGTATTACGGTTGTCATTTTTAAGATTGGTTTTAAAATGAAAACTAATTAGAGTTTGTTCAACATGTGTTGTCATTGTTTCAGCAGTAAGGTGTCAGATGTCAGAATTGAATTGAGACGACACGACAAATCAACAGCAGCTGCTGACAGTTCATGCCACATTATTTGCTGATGGCCGATGTTTGTCATATGGGTGGATATTGGCTGATAGCAGTGTTTAACCAATGCATCAGTGTATCCCAGCAGTAATAATAATTTGACTGCCATAGAACCTGTAGATACGAGATTGAATTTGATCATATCTTTGATTTTCTCTGAAAAAAAATCTTGCTATGAATATATACTATCAGTATTAAGAAGCATTTTAAAAAGCTTTCCTGGACACATATAAAGTTTATTGACATTCATTTAGCTCAAATAGTCAAAGTGACTGCCAGAGAAGAATTGTTTAAATTATTACTTGAACTGACTTGGTAGTTTTACTGTTAATATTGACCCTTATAGAAATTATTTCCATGGTTTTAAGAGTAAATGGTTTAAAAGAGCAAACAGGTCTTTTTTGATTTATAACAAACACCACCATATGTCAGTTGGGATTTACTTTGTGTTTACTAAACTTTGAACTCAAATCAGGCCTTATATCACAGTTCTTATATCATTTGTTGTTTTCATTGTAAAGCCTGATTGACCTCGGAACCTCTTTGTCCTTAACAAAACCAGTCACTCACTGTTTCATAACACCGATCAGGGATTTTCTGTAGTAAATTAGAAAAGATGAAGTTATTTCATGATTTTATTTCCCACCTCAAAAATTTGACCATCAAGTAAAATTATTTTTTTCCATGTAATTTACCTCAGAAAGTTAAATTTCCCTATTTTCAAGACTCATCTTGAGCAAAGTGAAACATTTCAAGACTTTTTTTGTTTTGATCTTGATGATTACGGTTTACAGCTCATCAAAGTTCCAATTTGCAAAGGTTTCCAGAGCATTTATTCACTCTCTGGCTCAGTACACACAACTGCAATCATGGGGAAGACTGCTGACTTGACTCTTGTCCAGAAGGTAATCATTGACACCCTTCATAAGGACGGTAAGGTCATTGCTGAACGGACAGGCTGTTCTTGGAGTCTGTATCAAAGCATATTCGTGGAAAGTTGACAAGGTGCACAAACATCAGGGGTGAATTCAGCCTTCAGAGTATTGTCAAACAAAGCAGATTCAAGAACTAAGGGGAGCTTCACAAAGAGATGCTCAAAGGCTGGTGTACGAGCCAAACTTGCATATTTCAGGGCTTTTCACTTGTTCTAGCATCATGGGATGCCAGCAAGTGTCAGCACTAAAATCAGCTTGATTACAGTGATTCCTATAAGAGTCCTAACAGCCGACAAGCAGAGCAATGCAGTGTGGTACACGTTTTTTTTCCTGTCGCATTATTGCATTATTGCATTGACATGGCTGGAGAAGAGGCATGAGGGAGATTTACAAGGTTGTCAGAGTGTCCTATAAGAAGTTTTTCTTGATTTTCTTGTATTTTCTCACTCTTTAAGCTTGTGTTTTTTGTCAAAGGGGAGACCTTAATGCATTAATAATACCCATATTCCTAATTCACCTATGTTAGCACAGAGGCAAAGCAATTTCGCTTATCACTGTCAAAAGCTTGTCAATACAAAGCACTACACTTCTGTTTCTCCTCTATCAAAATAAAGGCTCTAGATTTTCTGTCTATAAAGGGAAACTTAAATTCACAGGGCAGGGAATTGAATATTTAACTGACAGTGAGTGTGCCTTTCCTGCTGTTTGGACACATTCTTATCCTAAGTGGCTCATGAGTCTATGCTACTCGTCTCTTTTCATGGAGACAAAAAGTGTGGAGAAACAATTTCCTGACATGCTGTATCTTCTCTTCACAAAGGGTCATCAGTCATCAGGAGAGGACATGGAGATCTCTGACGACGAGATGCCCGGGACGCCCATCACCAGTGGGGACTGCGGCCCGATGCAGACCATCCCCATGCCTCCCCCCGGCTTCCCCCCTCTCCCTCACCAGGCCGGCTTCCCCATTCCACACCACCACCTGCACTCTGCTGTCCCGGGACACCCTGCTCACCTGACCGCTCATCCTGGTGTGCCTCACCATCTGCTGCCACACATGGGTTATGCTCCAAGCATGATGCCACTGGTGCAGATGGAGCTGATGAACTGCCTACGCTGGGAGCAGTGGAGCAGCACCGTCCCCATGTCCTTCCAGATGCAGCAGCAGATGCTGAGTCGCATCGCGCAGACTCGAGGGCCATTTCCTTACCCACACTTTTTGGACAATGCTGCGACGGGGCCATTCGGGGGGCCTTATGCACCTCTGTCTATGGGTGCTACACCTAGTGGAGCAGGAGCGCCTGGTCAGCAGTGGCAGCTTCCCAGTATACCAAAGTTTAACCCCACTGTTCCTCCTCCAGGATATGAAGGTAAGAAGGAGGATCCCCACAAGGCCACCGTAGACGGAGTGCTGCTGGTCATCGTCAAAGAACTGAAGGCCATCATGAAGAGGGACCTCAACCGCAAGATGGTGGAGGTGGTGGCTTTCAGAGCCTTCGATGAATGGTGGGATAAGAAGGAGCGCTCAGCTAAGGTAAGTTATGTCTTAAAGCCTCAAAAATACAAAGAAAGAGATTGTCCTCACATGCATGTGTTGGGAGAATTTATTTGTACTGACTTCTATTTGGTATCCATTTTAATTACATGGGCATAACACCTAGCAACCCAAACATTCTCATTACAGAGATGATGAAGTTTGCTTGTTTAACCCACAATGAGATCAGTTAAAATTTATTACTGCTCATGTTGTTCTGCAACACTGAAAGTCTATCATGCCAGTGTTTGCAGACAGAAACGGTTACAGCGCTTCTTCTCTGTCTGGTTTTTCTTACAGTTTCTTGTCATCACCTTCATAGCGGGGCAGCCTAGTTTCATACCAGATGTAACCATACAAGATGTTTTGCTAGCTCAGTCTTGTTGGAGTTATTTGCTGATAAAAATATTTTTTCCATGGACAAATTTAGCTACTACAGCCTCGATTTCTGCCCGACATTTTTAATGTATTCCAATTTTTTTCTTAATTTATTTTGGGGTGTTCTTGCCCTTATTTATTGCCTTAATTGTAGAGATATGATAGTGGACAGAGCTGGAAACAGGGATGAGAGAGCAAGGAAAGACATGTAGCCAGAGAGCCACAGCCTGGACTTGAACCTGGGCCACCTGCTGACACAGGGCACGACCCAACCACAAGGCCATCTGCACTTCTGTGACACAATATTCTGCTTTCAACAGATATTTGTTATCGTTTATAGCCTTCCAAAACAAGACTTCCAATCCGATTTATCTGCTTGAAGTGTCCTAAACCAGCTATTAACAACTTGACAAACTAAAGTGCGGACAGCTCTGTTAGCTGGCTCATCCTAAAACACTCCTGTTACATCTCAGATCTTTGGCCTGATCTGGGCTTTACATGCAAGCTAACATTTATTGGTTTTTGATTAAAACTTGTTATTTTTAACTAAAAACATTGTAGGACACTGACTAATATATTGTTCTAATATATATAGTGCATTTAGAAAGTATTCAGACCCCCTTCACTTTTTTCTATTTTGTTTTGTCTTAACCTGATGGTAGTCACACTTTTTTTTTTTAATCTCCACTCGGTACCTAATAATGACAAATAGAAAAAAATCACATCACATTGACATATATTTAGAACAGTGATGCCCTCAACATCTTTCCACCCGACCCCTTGAACATTATTGAATTCAAAAATATGCAGAGGAAAAAATTTGTTGTGGTACATTTGGTATCTTTTCTTTTTAAAAACCCCCTACAGCTGTAAAAAAAAAAAAAAAATTTAAAAAGACTGAAAAAAAAAGGATTGGTTGATGTTTGAGCCATTTTAATGTGAATTTTTTGGGCATTCTTAGCAAATATAATGCATGATAAACATGGATTTGTTTGTTCTTGATTAAAACCATTGTCTTCTTTCAACTTCACGCGTGTTTTCCTGCCTGAGAATCAAAATGTTTTTTGCAGTGATTCTTCAACAACCAGGATGCCGCATATTAAAACAAAACATCCCCAGAAATATTCAGTTAAAATATCTCCACCAGCCCCGTAGTAATGGCTATGGTATAGGGACTGATCCCACTTTTAGCTTTTAGAGGCTAAAAATGACATACCTTTGAAAGTAAATAGAAATATTTAAAAGATATGTTAATTAGATCAAAGTGTCTATTCATTTTACTTTACTTAAAAGTCCAGCCCACAAAGCTTCCATCAGGGAAAAAGCTGACTCTTGTACAAATGTAATTATTGATCCGTGATTTAGACTCTTTGCAAAAACACCTGAGATTTAGCTCAGGTTCCTACACTTTCTCTGGATCTTTGTCTCTGTTTCTGCACTTTTATTGGAGTCCACCTTTGGTAAATTAAGTTGATTGGACATGATTTGGAAAGGCACACACCTCTTTGTAGAAGACGTCAGCTGACAATGCATATTAGAGCAAAAACTGAGCCATGAGGTCAAAGGAACTGCCTGCAGAGCTCAGAAACAGGATTGTTGCAATGCACAGATCTGGGGAAGGCTACAAAAAATATGTTGTACTGAAGTTACCCAAGAGCACAGGGGCCTCCATAATCCTCAAATGAAAGAGGTGTGGCAAAACCAGGACTCCTCCAAGAGCTGGTTGTCTGGACAAACTGAGCGGTTGGAGGAGAAGGACCTTAGTAAGAGGGATGACCAAGAATCTTATGGTCACTCTGATTCAGTGTGTAAATGGGACAAAGTTCAGGAAGGACAACCATCACTGCAGAACACATGAAAGCCTACTTGGATTTTGAAAAAAAAAAAAAAAAATCCACATGAAAGCCAACTTTCTGAATTAGATGTACATACAGTATTATTAGAGACATGAAAAATGATTAAAATGTGAAACACTATCACATAAGATAGCTTTTAAACTGTACATTTAGCACTTTGTATGCTGTTGTAGTTCAATCTATATTAACTGTTGCTGGGACATTATGGCTTTAATAATTAATGGATAAAATCCAGAAAGGGTTCAGTGATTTTGATTTCTGGAGGAGCAATGTGCTTCATGAAATTTGACTGGATTTGGTAAACTGAATCCAGTAAAAAAAAAAAAAAAAAAAAAAAACAGTATAGTAGCACACAAACATTAAAAAAGAGCAGAAAAATGCTTAAAACACATTAACACATTAAATATACTAGAATATGATCCCTTCACCTATAGATTTTATCATTCTTAAATTGCTAGATGAGATGCTTAAGCAGGAGTGTTTGCTGGTGTGGGTTTAGCAGAGTAACCTTGTGATGAAATAACATAGTAATCAAATCATTGCCTTTTTTTCTCTCAGGCGTCTTTGACTCCAGTGAAAGGTTCAGAGGGGAAGGAAGAAGAAAGACCCAAACCCAAAGAGACGATGGGTTCAAGTCTTCTGGAGAACTGGAACAAAGGGGAAGGGCTGGGCTACGAGGGGATGGGCCTGGGAATCGGTTTGAGAGGAGCCATCCGCTTGCCTTCCTTTAAGGTCAGCTTTTAACTCCATCAGTAAGCAAAGATGAGGGGGAATTCTGTTTTTGCATTGTTTCAATGCTATGATTGCATGTTGTGTACAGGTGAAGAGGAAGGATCCACCTGAGGCTGCAGCAGCTGGCGACAACAAACGAGCTCGACCATCCACTCCTGTAGACGATGAGCTGGAGGATGAAGGTAACCACAAACTATCAAATCAACAGGCTGAATATTTCTGGGCCTGTTCTACTTAATTTTCTTTTAAAAGTCGCTTTTTTCTTTATTTTTTTCTGAAATTGCTGATCATTAATGAATCCTCTTGTTAAATCTTATCAGATCGGGATCGAGAGGCAACTGGACTCCCTTCAGATGAATCAAAAATGGACGCCGACGGTACATCAGCAAAGCGACGGCACTCGCGGCCTCTTGAACTGGACAGTGAGGGCGAGGAGGAGGTGGACACTTCAGGGAAGGAGGAGGAGTCGTTGTCTGACAGGGAGGTGGAGCCCGATGAAACGGAGGCTGCTGATAGGCTGTTGTCTGGCAAAGTAAGCTGTTTTTTTAAACTTGAATTGTTTTGTTAAAGATTTATGGTATTTCTTTAAAAGAAATAATAAATCTGTGATTTAAGGAGAGTGGCGATGAGGATGGTGATGATGAAGATGAGTCGTCCAGTGAGAGCGCTTCTTCAGATTCCTCTGATGATGGTACTTAAAACTATCAGCTGACACATTTCGTTCAGTTGTTGTTGTCCTTTTTCTGTTATTTATCACTCCTTTCTTTTACGTGTTGCAGAATCTGAAAGCTCAGCCTCATCCAAGGCCAGCTCGGACTCCTCAGGGGAGAGCGAAGACTCCTCTTCTGAGTACGAGTTAAGCTCAGAGGAGGAGGAGGAGCAGGAAGAGAGGCTTTCACGTGGTGATGGGGACGACGATGTCAAAAAGTCTGAGACCTCCTCATCCTCGTCGTCTTCAACCTCATCGTCATCATCTTCTGATGAAGAGGAGGAAGAGGTGGAGACCAAGGTATCTAGCCCTCCTGCAGGACCAGTGCCGGAGATCAAAGAGGAGCAGAGGAGCACGGAGGAGATGAGCAGTAAGGCTAAACCAAGACCTCCGAGTCCAAAAGAGGAGGTGATGGAGGACAGGAAACCACCATCACCCAAAGGACCCCCAGGTGAGTTTTTTCATGAGATTTAAACTGAATCAGGGGAAAAATGAAATAGTATTTGGAGGTTTAAAGGGTGGTTTTATTTTCCTGCTTTGCAGTAAAAGAGCGAGTCATCAGCGTGGATGGTACCATTCCCAAAGTGAAGTCTGAACCTCAGGTGCAGATGACAAACCTCCGGCCATCGACACCCACAGGGGCCCTCCCTGACAGTGACCAGGAGACCAAAGCCAAAGGTAAAGCTGAGCCAGAGGAAGTCCCCTGCACCCCTGGCCGATTAGCCCCTTCCAACTTAGACACAAACACGCCTGCCTCCAAACCCCCCTCTGCATCTTTAATGCACCTTCCTCTCCCTCCTCACCCAGCACTAGAAAGTCGCTCCCTTCTCCACCCACCCCCAGGCCCTCTGCCTGACCTCCCTCAGCGACCCCGCCTCCCCACAGATGAGGACATACCCCGCACACCAGGCAGGGACCTCCTGGACCGAGCCCGGAGTCTGGGTAAGTCCCAGAGCACGGACACGGTGCCCATCACACCCGGCAGTGACGCCCCACTGACAGGCAGCAGCCTCCTGCTTAGCTCCCCTCACATCCCTGGTAGCCCCTTCTCCTACCCCTCACAGTCCCCCGTCCTTAGTGCTGGAGTCCCACGCACTCCTGGAAGAGACTTAACCTTCACCCCTGTCTTCCCTGACCCTGCAGCACTGACTCTGAATAGAAAAATCTCCTCTGAGAGCATAGATGATAGACCTGTTTTTAAGGAACCTCCTGCCAGTGCTCTAACTAACCAGACTCTCTCAGTTGGGACTGAGCACTCAGCCCGCATCCCTGAAGATCTACCCTCCAGTCTCACTGTAGATGTCCCTGTGCCATCAGATACCTCCTCAAAGAAGAAACCCGGACGACCCAAAGCCAAGAAGTCCTCTGCTCTCTCTGAGGACTCTTTGGAGCTCTCTTCAGAGTCCACCCTCCTGCCTCATGATGAACACCTCAGCGATCTTTCTGCACAGATATCCTCCAAATCCCCTGATCATCCTAGCTTGGACTTCAGGGAAGAAAAGGTAGAACCTCAAACGGTCCTGCCTGCAGAAGACGGCTTCCTATCCTATGAAGATGAGGCCCCTGTGGTGGTTAAGCCTGCGCGGAGGACGCGACGAGGCTGGGAGGAGCTGCTGCTGGGAAGCCTGTCCCCCGTTACCTCGCCGCCCCGGCCGTACTTCTCCCCACGCTCTGAATTTGAAGAGATGACCATCTTGTATGACATCTGGAACGAGGGTATCGACGAGGAGGACGTAAGGCTTTTGCAGATCACTTACAACAAGATGCTGCAGCAGGATAACGGCAATGACTGGCTCAACGACACACTCTGGGTCAACCATCCTGATATCCTTTACTGCTGCACCTCAGATGAGTTACACAAATTTTGTTACTAGCATTGAAGGCAACTTTAGCGCTAGACATTTGTAGGACTGGTGTCCAGTCTTCAGCACTGGTTTAAGTATTCTTTTAAGCAAAAAGGAAGGGTTGTATTAGCAGCATATTTCACCTGACACCATGCAGTAGCAATTTTTGGCATTAAAATAACTACAGAATAGCAGGGGCTAGTATAGGGCTCAATAAACCACTGGACTGTTGTGGAGGTAACCCTACAAGAAAACACTGCTGTAGTGTATTATGTGTAATGAATAGTAGCCCCCTCTGGTGGTGAAAATGAGGAACTTTTGGCTGGTATTGAGTGTCTGTTGAACTTAGAAATACTAGGGTATCCCAGCTGTGCTTTAAAGTTTTTCAGTTTTTTCCTTGACTCCTCTGCACCTACCAACATCCCTGGAGTAAAGAAGAAGAGAAGAGATGATGGCATGAGAGATCACATGACAGGCTGTGCGAGAAGTGAGGGATACTACAAGATCGACAAGAAGGACAAGATCAAGTACCTCCAGAGCACAAGGCTGCAGTCAGAGGAGCCACCAGTGGATACTCAGGTGAGAAAAAGACAAGATGTATTCATGATGTTATCCTTTATTAGTGTAAATCTAACTCCCTCTCCTCTCTGCAGGGTATGAGTATTCCTGCACAGGTACACGCCTCCACCAGAGCCGGCTCAGAGCGACGGTCGGAGCAGCGGCGTTTGCTATCTTCCTTCGCTTGTGACAGCGACCTGCTGAAGTTTAACCAGCTGAAGGTAAACACCATCAAACAGAACTTTGCTCCAGTGGGATTGAAACTCATCCAAAGGACTGTAAACAAGAACACCAGTCAGAAAATGCATCAAACACACACAGCTGTTTCTACAGGTTCCCGAACAAAAAACATGTGATGACAGATTTCTTATGAAAATTGACCCTTGTCTCCTTCCTTACAGTTCCGAAAGAAAAAGATCAGATTCTGCAAGTCGCACATCCACGACTGGGGTCTGTTTGCCATGGAGCCCATCGCTGCTGATGAAATGGTGATTGAGTACGTGGGACAGAATATCAGACAGGTGAGAGGAAGACGATTGGCTGTTTTTTTTTGAAAGGTCGATAAATCTTTAGGCCAGGGGTTTCTGCTGGTTGGGCATCAGGACCTGCCACCACCTCCTTGTGAGAAAGTGTGACCCAAATTTAAAACCTAAAACCTTCAATTTGATTCAATAAAATATTTTGCAATTTGAAGCTTGGATGCAATTAAAATTGACTAAACAAAGGGACAAAACATAAAAATGTTTGAAATGCACATTGTTACAGAAGGGCATGCATGCTTACGATACAGTTTCCAAATTTTTCCAAGATTGCAGGAAAATTTTGGTAATTTCATGAGAAATAACCTCATTATCTATGGAAAACCAGTTTTGGTAACCCAAGAAAAAGAGATAAGTTGAAATCTTGGGAAAGAACCAAAATTGACTCATTATCACAGGGAAACTGAGTAAAATGAAATGTGTGGATGTTTGTCCACTTAGGGCTTCCATATATCCTAGACTTTTTGCCCCATTTTTTTTCAAAGGCACACATTCACGACCCACTGAAGGCAGCTCTGTGACCCCCTTTTGAGTCCGGACCCACCAGTTGAGAATCACTGCATTAAGCTTTCTTGTGAGACAAAAATGTTACATAAACCTGGAAATGAAATTTTAAAAATCTTGTGTTAATTCTACTTATTAGACTTTTTAGACTGTATTTATAAGATTTAGATATTTCAAAGCAGTAGTTACCAACCGTTTTCTATGGAGTATAGGTCTATATTTGTTTTTCTTACCTTTGACCTTTGTATTAAAGCATTTTATAAGTGTTACACCATGATTTTTATACAAATCCAATTTCTAAAGCCCTAAAGCTGACAATGCCTTGGTGCCCCTGTACCCCAAATGGGGAACCAGTCTTTCAAAGAACATCTACACATGTAATTTTAGTAGTGTAATCTGAGGTTTGACATCAAACAACTAATAAATAAAACAATGAGTCAGTAAAGGCAGAAAAATCCCCCAAGTATTTCTTTAAAAGAATTCATTTAAATCAATCTTAAGTCTTTGTATTGTTAAATCCAAACGAAACTGCCCTGAATATAAATTTTCTAACCCAAAGACATTTTTTAAATTACTCCTAAGTGTTTTATTATGATTGTAGGCTAGTGATCATCAACTAAGGGCCCAGGGGTCACACGAGGCCCCCCACATCGTCCCATCCAGCCCTCCGAACATTATTAAATTCAGAAAATGTGCAGAGAAAAGAATATATTCTGGTATTTCAGGTGTTGTTTTTATAAACTCCCTGCAATCCACCGATCAGCTGTTACTAGAAAATATGATGCATGTTAAACACATACTTATCAGTCCAGTCTTCATTAAAGCATCCATTTTCTCAGATAAATTATTGCGTTTTGGGAGTGCAGTTTTCCTGTTTGGTTCTTTTATTAATCACTACACGGCATATTAGCATCAAACCCACTGATGGCTAACATCACAGCCACAGAAATATGCAAAAAATATCTCAAGTGCCCCCTTGTGGCTGACAGCAGTTAGACTTGTCTTACTGTTAGAGGCTGAAAATGATGGGATATTGGGAGGAAAATAAAAATTAAAAATATATATATGTTAGACCAATTTTTAAAAATTATAATTATAGTTTATTTGAGAGCTTGGCCCTTGAAGTGCCCATCAAAGAAAAAGCTGGCCCTTGTACAAATGTACTTGAAGACCGCTGTTATAGGCCAGAATAAACACCATTTACATGCACCTAAATTTGCACATTTATATGACTTTAAACGTATTAAAGTTCAGGATATAACTAATTGACAAAATAAGTAAAATGATAATAACTTTTATAAGGAACCCTTTACAGCTTCTTCTTCCATTAACAAGAAAAAGACGATCTCTGGCATTCATGTTAATCTAAGTTTGTGCTTTAAAGCAAAGCTCGGACCAGACAGTGGCTCATTATATTGGAGGGTTACTGATGTGAGCAAGCACCACAAACAGAGGCAGTCATTATGTTCACATGATGTTTAAAAGTGGAATGACTGTGTTAGTCCAACTAGAAATGGACTATTAAAAATACATGTGAACATATTAGCACAATTGTACTTAGTCAGATTTTCAGAGCTAGACTAACGTACATAGATAACACATTTAGGGGGCAAGTAGGCCTGGTCTGTGTACTCATCAGTCTGAGCCAAACAGGCCTCAGTTTTCTGGGCAGGTCCAGTGCCAGGCTTTGACCCAGGAACCTAAGAGGTGAGTGCTAGAGCGAGAACCACACACTGGACAGACAAGGAGAGACGGTTTATGTTGGGCAAGAAGGAGTAAAGCATATTAATTTATTGGTTTGTGATTTAGGATGTGTGCCAAAAGAGTTGTAACCCTCTGAAAGGGGGAATGTCGCCACTGATTGGACTCTGTATTAGGACAAAGAGTGATGTAGTGTCTAATAGAGCTATAACTAGAGCTAAACGTCGCTGTTCATGTAAACATACTGACTTAATGAGGAGATGTAGCTTTTTATTAGGGATGTCATTTTAAAGCTGAATTTTTATTCTTTCCCAGGTGATTGCGGACATGCGGGAGAAGCGTTACGAGGAAGAAGGCATTGGCAGTAGCTACATGTTCCGCGTTGACCATGACACCATCATAGATGCTACCAAGTGTGGCAACTTTGCCCGTTTTATCAACCACAGCTGCAATGTAAGATAAAATCCCCACCACTATTGCTCAAGTCAAAGCCTCTGTGCCACATTTTCTAACTTTTGTTGTCTTTTCTTTCAGCCTAACTGTTATGCGAAGGTGATCACAGTTGAGTCTCAAAAGAAGATCGTGATCTACTCCAGACAGCCGATTAATGTCAACGAGGAGATCACGTATGACTACAAGTTCCCCATCGAGGACGAGAAGATCCCCTGTCTGTGCGGGGCTGAGAACTGCAGGGGGACGCTCAATTAATGTGAAGCCGGTCCTCGAACTAAAGTGAAGTTTCAAAGAGGAGACCCCCGACGATGAGGAAGTGAAGAGGAATTTCCTTGCTTCCTGTGAGGTGCTCTTCGCTTATTAAAATCTAGATTGTTTACGATTAATGGTGCTCTTGAAAACGCATAGTTTTTTACCTCTGCCAGTGACCCAGAATTTACTAAAACACTTGACTTGCTGATGCAGCATTTCCCCCCCTCCCTCCTGTTGACACAGGACAGTATTTCAGCATGGTTTCTTCCACATCAAGTCCTGCTTTGTACAGTTTTTTACACTTTCCCCCTCTCAGTTGTCTCATAAGCTTTACCTACACAACACAAGGTACAAAACAAAACACAAACTCACATGTTCAGCTGCTTTTTAACACTGTTGAGACGCACAAACCCACCTTCTCTGCGGAGGAAGACCCTGATTTATTGCTCAGTTTTCCTTTACATGGAAACAAATCACTGATGGAAGTAAGAAAAGTCAAGAAAAAAAGGTGTAATCCTGCCACAAAATCTGGAAAATCTGGATATCACACTGCTTTCACCAGCTAATTATGGATCTGCTGCTTCCTGATTGTTATGCAAGAAAATGTTGAAAATGAAAGTGCAAAATTTGTATTATTGATATTCCAGTGTTTCCTAGTTTTTGTTTGGGTAGTAATTTTCTTGCTTGTTTCCTCAAAGACACTATATTTATGTGTTTGTGTGTGTGAATGATTGAGTTTATATCTGTGAATGTGAGTGCACTGCCCCCTGTAGGCTGCTGAGAGAAATTCCAACTAATATTGCAGAGAGGAGATGGAAAATTGTATCAATACCTGTCGCCATCCACAGGCAGCATCCAGAGTTTAGAAACTAAACATAATGTCTCATTTTAAGTGCCATATGACTGTGTAATTGTTTAAGCTAAAGCAGCAGGTAACCAATTTTGAATCATGTGAAACAATGGCTGCCCATTTCCTCCAGCGCCGTGGATGCTCGATGATCTCTCTCTGGATTCCTCTTCATCTGCATCTCTTTACTTTGACAGTGTTTGAGGATGGGTTTCTCTGATCAGCTAGAAGGTCTTTCCTTTTTAGCTTATTAAGATAAAAAATCAATGCACTCGAGGCTTGCACTTCTGCTTTATGCCCTCTCTTAGCCAATCATCTGCCCCCGTCAAGACCAAGTCAGCTTTTTCATTCACAGTTTGATTACGATTTCCATCATGGATGTTTATATTGTATATGATTACTTGTACAGAAGATCTAAAGCTTTTTTTTTATCTTCACAGGGGTAACACTTTTAAGATGCATCTCTCTCTTTCTCTATATTTCTCTTTTTTTAACAAAAGACTGAGTATTTAACAATATTTTCAGGGATCTGTAAAAGGAATCTGAGGATTTAAAAAGGTTGTTTATTTAAAGAAAAAAGGTCCACTGTGTACAGGAAAGTCTCCACCTCCCTTTTTGGAAAGATTGTTTCTTGTAGAAACGTCTTCATTTTCTGCCCATTTGCTTTGTAATCCTAGAATCTGTAAATACTGTAACTGTGAATACTATATAAATATATAAATATATATTTTTGTTCCCTGGGGTTTGCTACACAAACTCAGCTCAGAGATCTATGTAATATATGAGAAAGGCGATGAGCTGGTAGCAGGAAATTCAGCTTGTGTCAAGCTTTGTTTTTTTTTTATTATTATTATTATTTTCTGTTGTAAATTCTATGAAAAGTTGTTTGCGGTGTGGAGAAAAAAAGGTGCAGAATTGGCATGGGAAGAGGACTGAAGCATCAGCCTGTTTCTTATGTCTATTTATTACACGACAAATGTATGGAAAAGGAAAAAATGGAAATAAAGCAATTTTGCATACATCCATAAACAGTGGTTGGTTTTCATTCAGGATGGAGTAGATGGGGTTTGAAAAGGTTTCACTCAGAGTGTTTTTTTTTTTTGTCCTCTGGTGAATGTGACAGGCGGTCTTCCTGTAGCGGAGTTTTCATGAATGGAGACAGTTGGCAGCAGCTGACCAAACAATGGCTCTGTGTCAGGCTTGTTTTATAGAGAACTAGGTTGTGTGATCCACTGTCCTCCAAACAAACAAACACAAAGCCAGCAAATCTGACAGCACTTCGGTTTAAACCAGGAGCTTTCTAATTTTAAATGAAAAAATGTGAGAGTTTTGGTAAAACTATAGAAACAATAATGACTTGTTTAAGAGAGTATGAGATAGAGCACAGTACTCCTATGCTCTCTACAGAAGCTTTCAGAAGACATGATCAGACATTTTATTTCACCATTTCCCATAGGTATATCTCAGTTGCAGGGTTGCCAGGTCTGCGTTTTTTCCGCAGAATTGGGCTACTTTTTACTTACTGCCGCGGGTAGAGCAGAACTATTTCTGATGTCCAAAGCAGAATAAACTACTTTATTTACCCTCAAATACAAATACAACTGCCACACTGGTACATAGACACACATGCCTCAGACAGAAGCAGCCCACCAGCTCGCACACAAGCAATTTATCTTGTTTGGCAGAGGTTTTACTGGCGCATGATGAATTCAGCTTTGGGCTAGTTTTTAGTGGCCATTGGGATAGATTTCTCACCCAGATATGGCAATCTTGCTCAGTTGTTTTCTCAAGTTCTTGGCTTATTTGTTTTCTTATTTTGGGATGAAAACACTGTTTTTTCTCAGATGATGTCTAATTTCAGTTGAAAGCAGTGGCATCATTTGAGATAGCATTGAGACCTTGAGGAAACCATGGTTACTAATCATCATGCAGACTGGGAAATTAGCACCAGCCAAATGAAGATATCTTTCAGCAGTGTCGGGTGAGTCTACACAACTTACCAGCCACTGAGGCAGGTGAATAAAAGTAGCCAAACCTAAAAGACTGATTATTTAACGGCATAAATTAAACCCCTTTATCTACTTGTTCCTACAGACTCTATGAGCAATGCTGAGCGGGCCTACATGCTTACTGACCAAAAAAGCCCACCTTCGAATGTTTACAGGCAGCTGTGTGCTAGGATGGTTTGATTCAGAATCGTACAAAAGCAGTTCTCCAATGCAACTAGAATATCTGCTAAGGCGTGTTTGAACCAATATCTTGTTAAATCTTCAGGCCAAAAAAGTTCAACAAAGCCTTAATTTTGGCTTTAGACTGCAGAAAATGTGCAAAATATATATAAATCTTGTAATTATAATGCAGAGCAATACCTATAAATTTACAGTTCCCCTTTAGGAACCACACCAAACATCTTCATGGTTGAGTACAGGACAAAGTGGTAAAGATGTGTTTTAAAATGAGCAAAAGTTCAAATTATTGTGCAACAACTCACTCTTATTGAATTTCCTATAACTTAATACTTGCTTTGATTATAATATCATACCTAATAATGCTTCTAATACATTAAAAATAGATTAAAAAAATCACACAAGTATTCACAGCCTTTGACATGACACTCAGAATTGAGCTCAGGTGCATCCTGTTTCCACTCATCATTCTTCAGATGTTTCTCAACTTTATTGGAGTCCACCTGTGGTAAACTGAGTTGATTGGACATGATTTGGAACGGCACACACCTGTCAATATAATGTCCCACAGTCAACAGTGCATGTCAGAGCACAAACCAAGCCATGAAGTCAAAGGAATTGTCTGTAGACCTCTGAGAGGACTGTATCGAGGCACAGATCTGGGGAAGGGTACGGAAAAATGTCTGCAGCATTGAAGGTCCCAATGAGCACAGTGGCCTCCATCATCTGTAAATGGAAAAAGTTTAGAATCACCACGACTCTTCCTAGAGCTGGCAGCCCTGCCAATCTGAGCAATCAGGGTAGAAGGGCCTCAGGGAGGTGACCAAGAAGCCGAATGTCACTCTGACAAAGCTCCAGTGTCACTCTGTGGAGAGAGGAGAACCTTCCAGAATAACATCCATTTCTTTTTTTAAAGATTTGTTTTTGGGCCTTTTCCTGCCTTTATTTGATAGAGGAAGGACAGTGGACAGAACCGGAAACAGAGTGGGAAGAAACATGCAATAAAGGGTCACAGGCCGCATACATGGGTAGCGCCTTGAACCACTCAACCATCTGCACTCCCAAAACCACTTCTGCAGCACTCCACCAATCAGGCCTGTATGGTAGAGCGACCAGACAGAAGCCACTCCTCAGTAAAAGTCACACGTCTGCCTGCCTGGAGTTCGCAAAAAAGCACTTTCAGACCATTAGAAACAAAATTCACTGGTCTGACGAAACAAAGATTGAACTCTTTGGCCTGAATGCCATGTCATGGAGGAAACCAGGCATTGCTCATTACTTGGCCAATACTATCCCTACAGTGAAGCATGGTGGTGGCAGCATCATGCTGTGGGGATGCTTTTTGGCAACAGGAACTGGGAGACTAGTCAAGGTTGAGGGAAAGATGAATGCAGCAATGTAGAGAACCATTAATGTAATTAATGATAACCTGCTCCAGGGCGTTCTTGAACTCAGACTGGTGCAAAGGTTAATGTTCAAACAGGACAATGCCCCTAAGCACATAGCCAAGATAACACAGGAGTGGCTTTGGGACAACTCTGTGAATGTCCTTAAGTGGCCCAGCCAGAGCCAAGACCTGAACCAGATTTACATCTCTGTAGAGACCTGAAGATGGATGTTCACCAACCTGATGGAGCTTGAGAGGTTCTGCCCAAAAATATGTATGCCAAGCTTGTAGCACCAAAAAAAAAAAAAAAAAAAAAAAAAAAAAAAACTTGAGGCTTTAATTGCTGCCAAAGTATTGAGCAAAGGCTGTGACTTCTTATCTACATTATATTTTATTTTAATACATAAGTTTGTTTCAAACGCTTTGTTATTATGGGGTATTGTGTGTAGAATTTTGAAGTAAAAGAATGAATTTTATCCTCATCAGTAATACGAAAGACTTATCACCAGTTATCATAAACGCTTGATTTCAGTTATTGCTGCCAAGGGTGGCACAACCAGTTATTAGGTTCGGGGGACAATTACTTTATCACATAGGGCCAGATAGGTTTGGATTTTTTCCCCCTTTAAAAAATGAAATAATCATTCAGACACTGCATTTTGTATTTACTTGGGTTGTCTTTGTGAAATATAAAAATTGGTTTGATGATCCAAAACATTTAAGTGTGATAAATATGCAAAAACATCAGGATTTAGAAAGGGGGCCAAAACTTTTTCACGGCACTGTACTATATTTGAATCCACCTACCCTGTTATCATGGACAAACTTACCAAAATAAAAATCTGTCACTGAGGGATTCTGTTGTATTGTTTCAGCTTCCATTCAAAGAAACTCAACACGTCACGTATTTGTTGGGCTGCTGTCATTTGACTACGCTGACACACCTTTACCACACATTTGCAACTCAATAATAAGGCTTTTTCTTAGCAGCTGCTGTCTCTACAAGCTGACAGATACAATGGTCAAATGACTCTGACTTAAAATGACAAAGTGACATTAGTAAGGTATGTTTATTGTTAGAGCCTCTGCATAGTTGTATTGATGCAGGTGGCAAATATGCAAATTACACATTGAATGAAGGTGAGCTGGCTCATTAGTTAACCATGATTTCCCTTTATTTTCATTTCTTTAGTGTGTTTTTTAATGTGCCAGTTGTTTGCATTTCATGGTAAAAAAAACACAGGTGTTACAAACAACATTACTGATGACTGTTTCATTCAAAGGAGATTAGCCACAATGTAAAATATCACAACCCTGAACCAGGTGGAGCAGGTAATTTTCAAATAATTAATTACACCTGTGGTTTACCTGTTTTGTTGAAAAAATGCATGGGGGGGGGGGGTCATATAATCTAAGAAGACATTACAAGGTGAGTAAATAATCCCTAATACAGCATTCATTTAAAAGAAATTTGAACTGGAAAGAAAATACTTAATGC
This sequence comes from Cheilinus undulatus, assembly GCF_018320785.1. Taxonomy (NCBI): domain Eukaryota; kingdom Metazoa; phylum Chordata; class Actinopteri; order Labriformes; family Labridae; genus Cheilinus; species Cheilinus undulatus. The sequence continues at coordinate 33,062,216 of NC_054881.1, forward strand.
AGACAAACGGTTTTAGCCATTAGTCATCCGTTTCTTTCTAGCCTTACTAGCGGCACATTATATTTAGCACCATCATAATGTCAAAAATACAAATGTTATGACTTTAACAAATACAAGCGACACTAGTAACAGTTATTTGCAAATTTAATTCTGGCTTAGCTTTGATTTATAAACGTTATAATTTCTATACTAAAAAGACTGAACATCGTAGACTAGCTTAGATTAGCATAGAAATATTGTTAGCTTGCTAGTGTTAGCATTTAGCCTGTAAGAACTATAAACAGCATGCTAGTTTTTCTCCCAACTTTAACTGAGCCTACTAATAAACCTATAAGACAATAAAATAAGTGAAAATAAGTGACCAATAGCTACATGACAAGCATTCATATTATGACTGCACCAGTTAAAGAACAAGTTTTAAAAGCCTATAGTCATATTAATCATACATGTCAGCTATCATTAAACAACTAAATGCTTTTTTAACATCCGCAATAACAGGTTAGTAATAACCTGACAGGCCAAATGGATGTGTTTCACACATCCATCCGGGAAAGTTTCAAGCTTCAATAGGAAATGTTTGGGGAAAGGCAGAGGCTTTAAAAAAACTTGGAGTGTGATTGGATGAACATTCTGTCTGTCACATCTCTACGGGCCAATCAGAGCAACAAAACACGTGTCGTAACTGCTATCGAGCTGCGCGTGCGCAGCTACCGAGGAATAACGTGAAACATGGTGACTAAAGACATGTAAGTACTCAATATTTGTCGTTTTTTGAAAAGAAAACAACTCAGTATTGTTCTTTGTTCTTATTTTAACAAAGAAATGTCGTCAAGTTCTGATAAAACTGGCGCTTTAGCAGCATCCACACTAATCTCTTCCTCCATAAACTGCACCAGCTCTTGCTGCTGCTTGCGTATGTCACGATTCCGCCGCGCCTGAAAAGTAATGCCCCTCGTCGCTGATTGGTCCTGTCACTTTCTAACCGGGCCCAAACGGTTCAGATGGGAGCTTTGCATGATGGATTCGCCAGTGAGAAACAAGGAAGCGGGCGTATCCATCTGCTTTGCAAGGTTAGGTTAGTAATAAACGTATATACATTTTCAAACATTTATGAATGCAAAGAAATCTTGTATATCCTGCGGAGAAAGTAGGTCACAATTATGAAATGTTAATAATTTTACAGTACTTCTTCTTCACAGTTTGTTTGTCCATACTAACGTTTTACTAGAGCTTTTCCACAGTTGTAAAACTCTACATTTAAGTGTCATTTTGTGGTTAATGGTGGTAAAAGTCATAATACACTGTGCATTCAGAAATCATTTAGACCCCCTTCACTTTTTTTTAACTCTGTGTTGCAACCAAAGAGCAACCTCCAGTCATGAAAAATGAAGCCAATACGGAAGGGCATAAAATCGCAATACAGCAAGTGTCCATGTGAGGCTGGCTGCAGGAATCTCGGAAGCCCCACCTGAACACCTGTTAAAAAGCTGGTTTTTAAACTAGAAATAAACTGGATTTCAGCCTAGTTTAAAAAAAAAAACCCGTGTCTCATTAGGTAATGTCTTCATGTGCTCTCATTATATTGGGATGAATTTTTTTGTACCAAGATCGTTTAGGTTATATTTAGGGAAAACCTCACTCCGCACTGATTGGCGCATCTCATTTGATTGACAGATAGCTTGAAAGGCAGACGTTTCTGTCAACCAGAATGCTCGCTAGCTGACAGGAAGTCGAGCTTAGTGGTTGGGTCGTTAGGTTGATCCAAAGTTCGGTTTAGACCGCCACAGCCTGATGCTGTCACCGAAAAAAACACAAACATTATTATTTTCATTAATTTAGACTCAGTACCCCACCATGACAGAGGGAAAACAGCATTTAAAAAAGGAGGAGGGCTTCAAAAAATTCTGTTGCACTGAAGTTCCCCCGTGTAGTGCCACATCTACTGTTGCCTCCATAATTCTCCAATGGAAGGACTTTGTACTCTTCCAATGGCTGGTCACCCTGCCTAACTGAGGAATCGTTGGAGAAAAGCCTTCGTGGTAGAGATGATGAGGAACCTGGTGGTCACTCTGACTGATCTTCAGAGATCCTGTGTGGAAATGGGACAAACTTCGAGAAGGACAACAATCACTGCAGCCCTCTATCAATCTGGGCTCTATGGCAGAGTGGCTGCTTGGCTTTCATGTGGTTTGCACTGACCTGAGGCTTCCATCTTGATACTCTCAGAGGTAGGCTACCAGCTCTTGGAAAAGTCCTTATGTGCCAAACTTCTTTCATATGAGAAAAACGGAGGCCACTGCACTCTTGGGAACCTTCAGTGCAACCATTTTTTTATAGCCCTCCCCCAGATCTGTAACTTGCATAAATCCTGTCTGAGCTCTACAGGCAGTTCCTTTGACCCCATGGTTTGGTTTTGTCTCTAATATGCTCTGATATGCTTCAGCTGTGAGGCCTTCTATAGCGGGGTCTGTGCTTTTCCAAACCATATCAGTCAGTCTTATTTACCACAGGTGGGCTCCAATCAAGTTGTAGAAACACCACAGCTTTTTTATTCAACTGTAGCATCAGGCTGCAACATTAGACAACTGGTAAAAGTGAGGGTTGTCTGAATACTTTCTGAATGCACTGTACATCTTTGTTTTTCAAGTGTTACATGATTTGAACCCAACGTGTGCTAGAGGCCAGACATGAAGCTTCCCAGCAAAATGATCTGAAGTAGAGACACAACCGACTTGTGGATACAGGTGGCCACCCCTGAGAGCGGTTTGGCGTCTTTGGATATGGAAACAATGCGACTGAAGGTTGGATGGATGTGTCTGAAGTTGTTCTGCAGAGGTGTCACCTGCTCTGCATCTTCTTCTGTGGAGAAGATCTGTGAGGTAAACTGAGCCAGCTAAGGAAAAATATTAGAGAATGTATATAAAACCAGTTCAAGTTTTATATAACAATTTGTAAATTTTAAAAAAGACTGTAAAGACCTACTTGAGACCATGAAATGTAGATTGGGACTTGATACAGAGTCCATACAACTGCTTGTGAACACGGAGGGGTGGTGAGGCTGCCGTAATAACGGAAATACTGACTCATGTTTTGCTGCGGCAGAAGGCTTATCAGCGGAAATGGCTTTACTCTAGTAGTCTGGCCTTTGGAAAAAAGATGCAAAGAATTAATAATCAGTGCATACACAAACAAAACAGGAATACACTTGTTTTCTTCTGACCTTTGTAAGCTACAGAGGACAGCTTCTGAGAGATGTGTCCAAAGTGTACATTGTCTGCATAAACAACCTGCAAAAAGGGCAAAATCTGAATGAAACAACTACAGCCTGCTTGGGAATCAACCACAAATGAGATTCTTTCAGTAAACTGACATCAATAAAGAATCCAAGAACTGCAAGTCCTGTTGGGTCGTCTAAGGCTACTGTCAAGTTCGGATGGATAGACTTCATGTTGACAATGTGCATCTAGAAAAACACATGACAAAGAAATTAAGGGAGGTCTGCACTGCATCATACAGCTGAAAAGGTAGTGACTGTGCAGATCTGTCTACTGACCGTACTGTACCTCCATTGGGTATCTGCGTCCGTTCACTGTGTGCTCAGAGCCGTTTGTAGCGGGGCCTCCCCAGTGAAAGTGCAGCTGGATGGTGTGGTAAACATCTGGAAGACCTCCGCCACTCACTGACATGCCACTGCCAACCCGAAGCACGACTGAGAGTGACCAGAAACATGTGAAAGATCACCCAAAGAGACTGTGTTTTTACATTCAGAATGAATTAAATATTCACCAGAGTGTCCGTCGTTTTCAAGTGTCCAGTGGCCTGGTTGGATCTCATTGAAGCCCTCCAGATGTAAGGAGCCCAGAGACTCATTTCTGGCCAACTGGTGGTCCAGATTTATGGGGGAGTGATGCTCTTCAAGTAAAGGATGACAGGATGAAAACATGTCTCCCCACGCATATGGATCTGAGGGAGGCAAAGGAACCATATTGTATATATATATATATATATATATATATATATACTACTCCAGTAGGCAAGAGTTTCTGCTTTAAAATGATAATAAACAAGCTTTACAGTGAAAAAAACCCCCTGCTAATTGTTGTTAATCCACAGAATGCTATAATAATTACATTTTTAGAATGCCTTTATCTTTGTGGCACAAGGACCTGCACAACAAACGGCATTGGCATCATCACAATATGACCAGTTGCAAGAATCACATTATGAAAGTCTGGATTTACCAGACCAAATTTAAAAAATGCTATATTCAAAGAGGAAAGGACGTCTCCCTTGTTACAGTGCCTATAAAAAAATTATTCACCTCTTGGATGTTTTACCCTTTTATTGATTTTATATAAATCAATCATGGCCAATATAATTTCACTTTTACTTTACAAAATAGATTACAAAAACACTAGTCTGGAAGGTCCAGTCACTAGTTAATGAGCATACCTGGCAACTATTACACCATGAAGACAAAAGAACACTCCAAGCAACTCAGAGAAAAGGTTATTGAAAAGTGTAAGTTAGGAGAAAGATACAAAAAAAAAAAATTCCCAAGGCACTGAAAGAACCCCAGAGTTCAGTTAAATCCATCATTAGGAAATAGAAGGAATATGACTGGTGTTAATCTGCCTAGATCAGGCCATCCTCACAAACTGAAAAACCGTGCAAAAAGGGAGACAAGGGAGAGAGACCACCAAGACACCTCTGATTACTCTGAAGGAGTTACAAGCTTCAGCAGCTGAGATAGGAGAGTCTCTGCATACAACAACTGTTGCTCTGGTTCTTCACCAGTCAAAGCTTAATGGGAGAGTGGCACTGTTAAAAAAAAACTCTTGATTAGAGTTCACCAAAAGGTATGTGGGAGACTCCATGGCCAAGTGGCAGAAAGTTATTTGCTTTCTGGCCATCAGACGAGACTTTTTGTATAGCAGACACCAAACACTACACATCATCACAAACACACCATCCCCACTATGAAGCACGGTGATGGCAGCATCATTCTGTGGGGATGCTTCTCAGCAGTCGGCCCTGGAAGGCTTGTAAAGGTAGAGGATAAAATGAATGCAGCACAATATAGAAAAATCCTAAAGGCCAAGGCAAGAAAGCTATGGCTTGGGAGAAGATTTATTTTCCAGCAGTGCAATTACCCTAAGCATACAGCAGAAGCTACACAGAAATGGTTTAAAGACAACATGGTGAATGTTCTGGAGTGGCCAAGTCAAAGTCCAGAACTTAATTCAAGAGGGAATTTGAGGTTGAACTTGAAAAGGGCTGTCCATGCTCAATCACCGTGCAACCTGACAGAGCTTGAGCAGTTTTGCAAAGTAGAATGGAGTAAAATTGCAGTGTCCAGATGTGCGAGCTTGATGGAGACCTATCCACACAGACTCAGTGACTTGAAGGCGGTGAATATTTATGCAGATGCATATTTTACATCACATATTTTTAATTAATTGACATTTTGTTACAGATATCTGTTTTTCTTTTGACATTTAGGAGTTTCTATATTGACCATGACTGATTTCTAAAAATCATTAAATGGGTAATAAATCCATGGGGGTAAATACATTATATAATATAGACACTGTATTTCAGCTGTAGTCTTTATCATTGTTCATCCTCGTTCCCTGAACTTGAAATTCTCTTTTAAGGACTACATTTAAGTTTTTACTACATTTACATATTGGTTTTGGCTAAAATCAAATTTTAAATATCGTCATCAGATATTAGCATCCCTATCAAGTGGGCAAAACATGTAAAGTAATAACATACTGCTTTTATCTAGTTTTATTTTCTGAGGTTTTCATATCTATTGCAGGAAAAGAAGTTAAAACTGTGTAAAAGTTTTCCAATATCGTGCAACCTAATAGCATCTATTGAAAAAACAAGTTTGCTTTCCATGAAACAATAAAATGTTAAAATAATATTAATCAGCAGAAGCTGTGTATTATACTGTGTGTGAGGTTAACAGGCACAACTAGAGTTTAAGTGTTAGTTGATATTTTATGTGGGATCAGATGTTAAGATTTTTAGATAAACTTTTTCATGCTTTTAAAGATGAATCAGAGTTCCTTGTTTGATGTCCTCTGGTAGACTATTCTAACACACATAGGAGCTCACAATCATGGCATTGATTTGGCTGTTTTAAACTGAAAATACAGTTTAAATGTTACTCACCACAGTGCGGCTCAGTGTAGCAGTAGTCCTCTGGAAAACAAAAAACAGAGAAATGTTGACCACTTTCCCCCTTTTATTCAAGTAGAATCAAGTGTTAAAAACATGGGAATACAGATTTATTTGTGTGAGACTGGAGCTGAACCCTAACCTGAAATAACGTATGAAACAACAGTCATGAGGAGAGCGGCGGTCTGGATCATGGTCGGATCACACACACGATGAATCCGTCAGGTGGGCGCTTGTGAGGTAGACTGGAGATCAGCTAGAACGTCGTCCTGCTTAAATAGGAGCCGAGGTGGAAGCTGAGGTTGTTCTCCTGGTCGGATCAGTGATCCGTGTCATTACCAGTCTAGTGGTCTTTTCTGATCAACAGGCTCATTGATGCAGGACAGCTTCATCCCCCCCACCCAACCCCCTCCTCCCCTTCCCACTGCTGCCAGCATAGATACCCAGTGACCAGTAACAAGACCCATTCATCTCATGGGAAAGTCAGGATGTGTAGCACGCTGAATAAAAAGGGGAGAACATACATGACTTTATATAGGGGAGGAAATAAAGAATCATAACAATCAAAAGTAGAAGAACACACCCAGTGTTTTCTTTTAGCAGGATAACATTTTAGACCTTTAATCAGTGTTTGGTTTTTGATTACATTATTTTCTTCCACAGTCATATAAAAGCAAATATAACAAATAGATCTATTGCTAATTAGTAACACATCCCAAAGTGGGGTGGGGAAATCATGACCTTGTGCATAAATGTATTACTCTAGAAATGATCAACTTTGTAGAATATAAAATTGTCAGTTAAAACTTCAGGAGGTGCCATTTTTTTATCAGTTGTGGATTTTTTTAAGTTAAATCACTGCATTTCATTGCACACAATAGATGTGTCTGATCTGTTAGCACCCTCCTTTAAATTTGGTTTTATAAACCTGACAGGTCTGAATCAAATTAGCAGGTAGGGTTAGCTCACATAAAGCAAGCCAATCACAGCGACTGTAAAGAAAATGTTTGGGTTTCCTAGTAAAAGCCAAGTTTCAGACTAGTATTCTACCATTTTATTTCTAGTGTTTTTCTGTTGGCAGTGTGCATTTTGTTCAACAAAGCCAAAGTAATCCAGCGTTTCAAGAACTAATTATCCTGAGCACAAAAACTTGCTTGGCTTCAGCTGATTTGTCGCAGTGCTAACAGCCATCTCAGCCAAAAATAGATGAGCTTCCTCCACAATGCAAACAGCTGGATTTTGGCGATGCAAGCAGATATATGTGAAACCAGAAACCAAAATCGTATTTTGATGGCCTAGACCTAGAAATGACAAAAAAAAAATGTGTTTGAAGTAAAAAGTTTTGCTCCATGAAATCGTGATGAAATCTTTGAAATGATTAGAATTTTTTTTTACATAGACACATAAACAGGTTGTGTGGCACTACACCAACTAATACAGGTGCATGTAAAAAAAAAAATTCAATCAAATAGTGAGAAAATGAAGGAAACCTTTGCAAATTTGACCTTTCCACAATTTTCTAATACTTTGAGATAGTGGATTTTTTTTTGTGAGCTGTAAGCCCCACTCATCATCAGGATTAAATCAAAAAAGGTCTTGAAATATACCACTTTGTATGAGATGAATTTGGAATTTATAGAAGTTTAACTTTCTGGAGTAAATTACAGGAAAAAATGCACTTTTACTCGATTGATGCACTTGTATGGACACTAAGTTTAGTGTTGATTTTGGTGCCTCCTCTGAACTAGTTGGTATTGCTTATCTTTTTGCTAATTTTGTCCTGTACATATGTTTGCTAAGAAAAACTTCATCCTGGATCCTTCTCTATTCAAATTTATCAGTCAGGAATCTTCCATGTAAAACGTACCCCACAGCAATGGTTTCTGGTATGAAAAATAATAAGAAATAATCAGTCTTGCTGGTGTTCTTCGTTGCTTTTAAAAGTCAAGAAGACTCATCAGTTGTAGATTTCAGTCCGTTCCACAACCAAATAAAAACTCTTCACTGGAGCTTTAAAATAAAAAAGCACATCCATCCTAGCTGAGCTTCTCAGCGTCAAGTGTTGCGTCTCCCTCATCTAGGAAAAGATCATGTGGTTCTGTCACTACTCGGCCCGTGTGAACAAAGCAGCTTTTCTTCAGCCACAATGCTCTCCAGCAGGGTATCACTATCTGCTCTGACTGCTGCCTTATGAGTCACTCTGAGGTGCAATATCCGCTTTCTTTAAATTATCAGAATCTTTTGACTCGGGGAGGGGAGATTCCCCTGCATCCCACCTTAATCCTCTGACATTTGGTCACTGCAGGCGGGGGTATTTCCTCAACGAGTCACACGAGTCAGAAAGCAGGTAAATGTCGTGATTGAAGCTGTGTTCATACCCACTGACGCATGAGTCGTCCTTCATGGTGCAGTTTATTTGGCATTTGATTAGATGTACATCTACCTCAGAAAAACAAAAGCCCCCCACCCCTCTGCAAATGAAGTATTATTTAAATTTAAAGGCTATGAAATAATAGACAATGAAATGTAGCATTTGTATTACTATACATAAAACATTTTAAATCCAGTAAAATTAGTCGTAACACCACCATAGTCTAGCACAGAAACTACAGTGTCAATGCAGCTGTTTGGGTCTTTAAACCTACTGTACAGGACAGATTGTTGAGCAAAAATGTTGCCTTTTAAATGAAAAATCTCTCAGCATGCCAAACAATAAAAAAACATGCACCTCAGGTCAGAAAAGCAGGTAAAAAAATCAAACCAAACAAAGTCAATGGGGAAAGAAAATTTAAATCTAGACCATTTCCTTCTTATACACACATGCAAATGTTTTTATCCCACAAAGAGATTTTGTTGGTTGGATAATCCTCTGTGGATTGTCAAAGCCAAAATAAAATAAATGGGAAAATAAGCTTCAGCACATAAAGTTTCTCCAGCAGTACATTCAAACATTAGTCATACGAACACATTTTCAGCTGGTTCTCTTTAGATCAAAAGCTATTTAATGCTGGTGGTTGTGGGTCAACTGTGATCATAAAAACTTCTTCAGGATTTAAAAAACTCAGCTTTGAGTGAATCAATCGATTGTCATCAGAACAGGGGTCTAAACACATTTAAAGTTTGTTTATTACAACTTTTTTTTTTTTAAACTGCGATCCCACTGAGAAACAGGACAGTAACAGACCCATCAACAACACCAAACAGAAGAAGACGCACAGCTACAGTCAGTGACATTATCCTCGTCAGTAGCTGAAAAAACAGTCCCATAGAAACACACATCAGGGATGGAGGGGCAGCATTCAAACAGAACACCTGACAGATTTAGCTCCAAAAATTAAAACAAAAAATAAAAGGAAACCCTGATTTAATCAAGAGATGAACGTGCAAAACATTGAGTTTTGAGTCACTAAACATGGTTCAGTTAGCAAATACACAACTATCCTGCAAAGTTAATGATAAAGCAACAACAACGGGACTGTCTGCATGATTAAACAACATCATGATTGTAACAGTTTTGTTAAATAAATTGATTTTTGCAAATTAATTAGCGGGATGTCATCCCTAATCTTCACGCATGCACTTCATCACTCTCTCTTCTGATCAGTGGACAATAAAACTATCAAGAGTACAGCCTGCAGTCATAAATTAGAATCATAAAGAACACAATACCAGACTCATATTTATAAGTACCACCACAATTCTTGATACACAATGCCTTGCGTTAGCATTTCCTTGTAAAAACCCTAAAACAGCACATTAACTGTACCTTCTCTTAATACAAAACGTCTTTTTCTGAAAAAGGCGCTATAAACCTGGAAGACCGCTTCATGTCTCAGACTCAGATTGAGGGAACAGTAAATAGAAACCATGATCTGGGACTTGCAGTGGAGAAAAAAAAACGTGAGTTCTGGAGATAATCAAGATCCATTTGAACAGTAATATGATGCTAACGTAAAAACACAGGGAACAGTGGCTGGCTTCACCGTTCATCCATCATTCTTCATTGGACGCTGACACAAAAGTATAAGAAATTTTAGCGGCACAGACCTGAGGGGTATTTACATCAGGGCTTCTCGACCAATCACACCACCTCTGAGATGTTTCAAAAGCTTTGCTAAGTTAAAAGTAAGAGTGCAGCCTCCTTTCTCTGTACAGAAACAGTCTTCTCTGCTCCCTCAGAAGCTTTAACAACAAAAACCTAGAAGGCCAGCTGCAGGAGAGTCTCCACAAAGTCTCCACCTCTGTTGCAAGTCTTCAAAAAAGCTAACTCCGATATGTCTGTACAAATTTTAACTACACAACAGTCTGCTGCATCCTCTCCTGCTGCAGAGTGCATATCTGGCCTCCCTTGACCAGCACGTGATGTCCTGATGCAGCACAACGGCATCCTATACCACAGTGCTGAGGGACGAGTCTGTGGGCATAGAGGAGGGGGCGTGGCCGTCTGTCGGTGTGTCGGGCCCCACCAGGAGGGTGCTGCTATCTATGGAGTCCTCCCTCTCCTGAGACAACGGTGCAGAGTTTGACACAGGGCCAGAGGCATCGGGAATATCGGCATGCAGCCCATCTACCATGGTGTTCATCTGGCTTGGCACCATGGCAACCCCACTGTGTCCTGAAGGAAACAGCAGAAAGAACATGAAGATGAAACATGACTCTAAACACATGCAGATGATAACAAAACAGGATCAGCACATACCCAGGTCCACGTAGAGGAGGCTGTCTGGGTTGATGGAGGCTTCATATGGGGGAGGTGGGTCATCAGGGTGCTGGATGTCGGGGTATTTATAGGCAGCATACGGTGGGGGAGGCTCCTGGAAATGGAAAGCACCTCCTTCTCCATCATCAGAGAGGTGCAGGGGGGTGAGGCCAGTGCCAAAGGCATCTGGGCCATAGTCGAAACCTGGGACTCGTCTTCCAAGGTTAAAGTGGTGCACTGATTTAAAAACAAACAAAGGTCTCTGTGAAACAACAGCTGAACAGTCCCTCAAATACAGCAGGAATGCAACACTAAAAATTCGACTTTAGAACTTTTTAAGGCCCTTTGAAGACTGGAATTAGGAAAAAGTACTACAGCTTTATTTGCAGCAAAAGGTCTAAAAGTAAAGGAATGCAATATGAGGTATGGCTGTTAAATAATGAGACTGTGCTTACAAGGATTAAACCATATGGTTCACAATCACAGAGAATGTTTTATATTAAAAGTTGAGTATTGAAGCACAAGTGCTGCAAGTTTCAAAAAAGGGATGTCTTTAGTTCACTGCTAGATACTGTGTTATTGCTAAGGTGAGGTGTATGGGGAACACTGCATGTCACATGCATGCATGTTTGAATGGCACTAAAGATGTAGTTAAGGCGGAGAGGATTTCCAAGATGATGAATGTTCTGGGCGTCCATGCACATCAATCCATATAAGAATGATAGCAGAAATGGTTGCCTTTAATAAAGAGACAGTTCGGCAAATTTTGGATGAAAATTTGAACGAGACAAAACTGTATGCCAAAGTTGTCCCAAAACACAAGACAACTTGAAGAGACATTTTGAAGGAAATGCCACTTTTTGGGAGTTATTACATGCAGTGAAACCTGGATCCTCCAATACAATCCTGAGACAAAACGTCAGTCAGTGCAATGGAAAACATTGTCACCAGGGATGATTTAAGTAGTCCAGATTCAAGGCCATGTTGATTGTTTTCTTTGACATTCAGGGTATAATTTTCAAGGAGTGAGATCCAGAAGGGTCAACGGTGAATCAACAACCAGATTCTAGAAAAAGTCTGAAAAAAGAGACCACAACTGGAAGAAAAATGTTTTAATTCTACATCAAGACAACACGCCAACTCACACTGCACTCTTGGTAAAGCAGTTTCTGGCCCCAAAAACCCCACAGTGTTTGATCACTCTCCCTATTCACCTGATCCATCACTGAGTGACCTTTTACTTTTTCCTTAGATCAAATCTGTGCTCAGAGGAACACGTTTAGAGTCTGTGTCACAAGTTAATTAAAGAACCACATAGGTTCAGAGACTAATGTCTGAAGACAACCTACAGTGGTGCTTTGATCAGTGGAAAACTTGGAAATGCAGCTTTGTGTTGATGCAGAGGGGGGGTGTATAGTGAAGGAGAAAGACACTGAAACCACTGAAGACACTGTTTATGTTCAAATAAGTTGTATTACAGCATTAGTCTCATTTTTTTAAAAGCATATCTTGTGTATTTGGTACACCGGGCAGGGCTGAATTTTCTGATTGAATACACTATTTACGAAATGTCAAATGGTATAGGAGAAAGAGATTTTTTTTTGTCATAATTGCCCAAATTGTATGATTTTTGGCACATTAAATACCTCTATTTAATGGATATACTGAATAGTGATATCTATCATGACATAACTGAAAAGGTTTGCTAAGCAGACTCAATGCAGAAAAGAACAACTGGATAAAGACATGTCTTAGTCAAGACCATCAACTGGTAAAAATAAGACTTTATGGCCTTTAAGTCCCAAAGTCCAATTTCAGATTTTCTTTTTTTAATTAGCTTCTACAGAAAGATTTTTTTCTTTATTATTCTGGAGCGTAGGAAGGAGTCTCAAATGATGTCTTTATAAATGTTTCAAAAGCATAACTGCTCTTTAACAACATGCTCAACACCATGAAATCTTTGAGGAAAAAGTAATTTACAGCTGAAGCTCTGTATCACAGGGCCTGAAATTAATTGCTGCAGTCAAGTTAACTGAGAATAATTATGATAAGAAATCCTCATTACATAACCAAATGATGGTGGTTTAGAGAGTGGTGTGTGTGTGTGTCCATCTGAGAGGCTTTACACTCACAGTTTCCCCCGATGAGAGTTTCAATGCGTTCACGTCTCCGCTGTCGGAGTCTGTGCACCATGAAGAGCAGCAGGGAGAGGATGAGGAAGGACGAGATGCAGCTGACAATCAACCTCATCCCGCTGGCCATTGAGTCAAACAGACTGTTTCCATCTGATAAGAAAAACATCAAAATAAGGATATCAGCTAACTGGGTTAGGAGTCATTTAATTCTTTAGCAAGAATGAGCCAGTTTGTCTTAAAATGTATTTTTCTAAGAAATGTGGAAAACTGTTTAAAGACATTTCCTGCGAACAGTGTAGAATAAAACCCTGTGATTTAGGGAAAGTTGACAATAAATAAACACTCAAATCCTTTCAAATAAATGGCTCAGCAGCAGGTCCTACAAACTTCTGGCCAAATATTCACATGCAGAGTTTTGCATGACTCAAAGCAGTGAGTTGTGGCAGTACCTGGGTCCAGGCAGGTGAACTTGCAGCACTCTTTGGGATCCTTGCGGAAGTGCTGGCAGCCCTGCGGACGCTCACACAGTGCTGCCACACACATCTCAGGCTCTCCGTCGTGACATGTGCAGCTCAGACACGGGTCGTCCCCTTTAGGGGTGAAGTAGTAGCCCTCGTTTACAATGTTGTCTTTTATATCCACACAAGTTTGTCCTATTAGAAAATACAAAAAAAAAGAAGAAACGGCTAAGAAAGTGATGGAATGACGTCTGAAATGCTGCTGGTGGACAGGACATTTGTGAGCTCTTACTCCTCTTGCAGAGAAAGGGAAACTTCTTATAACAGTTCTCAGCATGCCAGCTGTGCAGGCCTCGTTCATTCATGCTTTTAATCTGAAAGCGCTGCAGCTGGGCACAGAAGACGTTGTCCTGAGTGGGAGATGCCTCGCCAAAATTGGTCAGACCCTCGGGTGGCAGAAACACCTGCATGGACCCTGATGAGGAGAAAAAGAGAGGCATTTTTTAAGCCTTTAAACAGCTGGTTAAGGACATACAAGTTTACTTTCTTTGTTAAAAGAGCAGATAAATACCTTTGTATGCCACCTCCCAGCGGCCCTCCAGGGAGTGGTTCTGATTGGTGATCACATACTGGTACCCCACCCAAAACCTGAAGACAAACAAATACAGCAAATGTTAAGCTTCATCTTTATGATTATCTTTATGAAAACTACCATTCCTGGCCACTAGAGGGACTGCAACCCATAAAAGAGCACTGTTACTCGTCCACATCAGAGCCCAGATTATGTTTATTTTATTTTGTTCACATAAAATAGGTCAGCAATGGAGATCTATAAATTTATAATCCACTAAAGTAGTCTGAGTTTGCTGATATCAAGAGTTCTCACACTTTTACTAATATATGAAAGTAAAGCTAGAGGGATTTCAGGCATGAATTTAACCATTTTCAACATAAATTAAAGATAACCAAAAAATAGGACTAAATTTCAACAGGAAGAGTAGTTTTTAAGTGTTTTTTGCAAGAAGAGCTGAGAAATAAAAAATGCACTCAGATCATGTTAACAATTGAAATCTTGGACTCTAAAATTCACTATGATAAAAACTCACTTGCACTGGTCTCTGCGCTCACAGACTTTGTCATCGAAGTCCACTTCGATCTTCAGTATAAACTGCAGCTCTTCATTGGTACCAAAAGTAGCCAGAGAACCGTTGACTTTCTGACAAGTTTCCACAGCCTGCCAGTAGTTCTCGTTCCTCAGGTATACTTTGTAGCAGCTGGCCGTCTTCTCATAGTGGTGCCATCCGCTCGGGCATTTCACTGTGAAAGGTAAAAAAAGAAGCGTCAGGATTGTGGCTTAATGAAAACTGGGTCAAAATCATAATGCACATTCAAAGACTTTATAAGCAGCTGAAATGAAGTGAGATTCTTACTCCTGAAGCGCACAGGCTGAGCCACACCGATGACATCTTCTACCTGTTCATATCCGTTACCAAAACTGAACCTCTCCTCCTTTATAGCTGCATTAAAGAAGAAAAGGAAAAAAGGAAAGTAATAAAGTCAAAGTGTGTATGGTGACAAATGCTCTTCTCTTCTTTTAAATCTTAACCATTAATGAAAGGAATAGAAGATATTTTTTATTTACATGACTGATAAAATTTCAGGTGATTTTAGAAAACACCCTGATCATAACATAAAATAAACTCAGCGTTCCCTTGATTAGGTGACATGTTAAGCTAGTATAAAAATTAAAAGGAACCCTACATGATAAGACATCATCTTCATCTTATTGGATAGATATTTGTATCTCTTATGTGCATATTGAACAAAAACACACTAGATATCTGTTTTTGAGAAAATTTTAAGTTATAATTTCACCAGGAGGCTGCCATGTTTTAGTCCTCTGGGTGATGTGACGTCATCTACAGCTGGCTATTCTGCCCGTACTGTTTCTATGCATTTCTTGCCCATCAAATCTTTATATTATAAACTGGGGCTGAACAATTTGGGAAAATAATCTAATTGCGATTTTTTTTTTACCAAGTATTGCAATAGCGATACGATATGCAATTTTTTCTTAAGCTCCTGATCTTATGTTTTTTGCAACAAACACAAGCAATAAAGCATTCTGTATTACAAGTAACATAATATTAGATAAAACCGGGGCTGAAAATTTTCAAAAAATACTTAATTGTGAGGATATTGACTTTTATTGCAAATTGGGATAGGAATTGTTGTATTAAAGGAGTCTTAATTTTTATGTCATTCTCATATTTAGTAAGACAAACGTACAAAAAATTGGGATTTTTGTTGATTATTCTAAAAAACTGCCACTTGGATGATTACTTAAGTAATTTACAACATCTCTGCAGCAAAAAAAAGTTTTAAAATTGGCATTTTGACACAAATTTCAGGTTAAAGTCCTTCTGCGATTTGTAAATTGCCCCAGGCCATACTGCGATTTAATCTAATTTTCGATTAATTGTCCAGCCCTATTATAAACATGATCGCACTGTTAGTGAAGAGAAAAATTCTGAAGATGTTACTCTGCCAGTATAAATCAAAGCAAATATAGTCATAGAGGCAAAAGATGCGAGATTAGCTTATTTTATAGTGTCCGTATTAGTGCCTGCAGAGAGGGAGCGAGAGCCTTCCTGGTTGAGCAGTGAGTCCTGGTCATTGACACCCATACAGCTCCAAGTGCCAGTATTCACACCTGGTCTGATCCTTATCATATCCTAACATCTCAGTCATCACCTGAACACTTTCCCTTTTTTATATGCAAACAAACACAGAGCTCCATTCACCCTCAATAGGCTTTAAAAAACAGGAAATACAGCTGTGTTCAAAATAAACCAACAGAACCAACAGTCATGACATGAACGCTGATAATTCTATGTAACTATTTATCGCATACCAGGGATCATGGATCAGTTTGAAGACATCAGACTACTTGAAGAGGTCATGTTGCCTTACGCCAAGCACAACCCCAAACACAACAGTAAGAGAGCAGCACTTGGTATACATAAAAGGGAAGCGTAAAGTCTTCATGATTTTCTCTTAACTACCAGTACAATCATGTTCATAATATAAAGACGTAATAGGTGACTAATGCATAAAAATAGTATGGGCAGAGGACTGCTGTAGCCACATGACCCAGCATGCAGTGCGGACTAAAACACGGCAGCCTCCTGGGGAGTTAATTTTTATTTTAAATGTCCTAAAAATGCTGATATTTAGTAATTTTTATTGTTCAGTATTAACATAGGAGATAGAAGTATCAATCCAATATTGCAATTTTGTTGATCAAGCAGAGTTCCTTTAAAGCTTAAAATGTTTAACATTGTTAATTTAACTGTACATTGTTTTCTTCATTTTTAGACAGCACTTAAAATACATCCAGTCTTTGTGTTTGCAGCCTGATGTCATGTGTTTGTGCTAGCTAGTAGTCTGTAAAGAGCTTCAATAATACTTCCTCCTCTCTGACCTTTACTGAGATTACATGGCTGAACAGCTTCCTCTTGTGTTTGTTTTTTCCTGGAGTTAGTGTAATGATTGCTCCACCTCTGTACTGTTCTCAACAAAGAGCTAATCCCATACAGTGAATTACTGATTAATATACATAATGCTAATTTAGATGACAATAAACCCTCACTGAGGCATGATGGTTAGTGTTTGGGTTTTTTCTTTCATTTCTGTAAAATGCTACAACAATTTTAATCATTGGAGAGAGGCAAAATCATGACATGAAACCTTTTTTGATAGATTTATTTTTAAGTACATAATATTAATAAATAAACATGCTTTCAATGCCATTTGCAATATTAACACAAGCAAATCCTTCCTTAAATGCCTGTTTTATCGTTTTTTTTACTGATGAATGAATGCAGCTCATTGTGAAACCTTTAACAGGATACAGTGTTGTTGGCAAGCCTGCAGCATTTACTCAAAAGCATGCATAACCACCACTGTATGGAGGTCACATGCTGAACTCAATCCTTTCAATAATTCCTATTATGCGGTCAGAAATCTGGGGATAAGGTCTCCCTGGGTTTAAGAGAGTAGAACAATAGGATTTCGGTCAAAGGATTAGCTGCTGCTGCAATATTTCTGCATTGTTTAAGAGATCAACAAGCAGTAAACAAAAACAGAGACACATGTGCGGCCACTCAGAATGTAACTCTGCCTCGCTCTGCCGTCTGAAGCTGTCAGTCAGGAGCTGCTGGATTCACTGACACAGAGAGTAACTTTGATTCTGGTTAAACACTCAGCTAGGTTTATATTTTGTTTTTAATGCACAAAATTGTCCCATTGTTTAATATGCTGTCCACACTGATCAGTGATTATCCCTGAATATGGAGTGTAGTGTTTTCCTGGCACTCTGAGGGTATTCACCGCTGCACTCAGAGCTGTTCAGGTGTGATTGGATTGTCAGTGTGTGTGAATAGTTCCTGGTTGTCGCCATTCTTTGCAGAAATCGACATGTTATGGTTGTTAGGTAACAGAGTGAGTGTTGAAGGGTTTAAATGAGTCATACTCACGTGGACAATCCATCTCATCGCTCTTGTCCTCGCACGCTGTCCAGCCGTCACACTGCCAGGACATCGGGATACACTGCATCTTCCCACTGCGGCAGGCGAACTGCCCGGGGCTGCAGCGCTGCTCTGTAACACAACAAAGGAATTTGAGTCGTCAAACCGTCATGAAACTGAGCTTTTTACAGAACAAGACGGAGTATACCACCACCCCAATAACTGTAGTTAGGTCAGGGATCCATCTTTGTTCAACATTTACTAAGTTCTCATCAGGAACCCAATTATCCAGAGAGATCTTCCTCTCTCAAGCACACACTGATCAGTCAAACAAAACTTGTAAAAACATGAACTGTTTAAGCTTGAAATTCAGCATAACTTGGCAGCGATAATTATGGTGGAAAAAAAAGCTTTGGTAGGAATTCTTCCTTCTTATTTATTTTTTCAATTGGTAACAGTCAAACTAGAGTTTGTGATGTTTCGTCTCAGTAATTAGTTATGCTTTCCGAACAAGAGCCAGGCAATTAAAAAGCCCTTTTAAGAATGGGATACTGCAACAGGTTGATGACGAAGCTCCACAGAGGTTATGCCTTTGTACAATTATTCTGTAATACTGAGGCCCCAGTCTGTGATTACTTGAAAGTGTTGCTGAAGTAAGAGAGAGTGCAAGGCATGTGAACAAACAGATATGAACATACAAACAGCACTGCCAACTCCTTCTTGCAGATTCTGTCTTGCCCCTGTAACTGGAGGTGTACGATATTGGGTTTTTGTTGATATCTGATATTTCCGGACTAATTTTTGCAGATACTGACAAGATTCTGCCTTGAACTCCAAACTCAATCCCCACCTGATAAGGTGAAGCAAAGGATGGGCAATGATTGTCCAAAATACAGGTGCATCTAAAAAAATTAGAATACAGTTGAACTTTTTCACAATATTTTTATTTATTTAGATACATATGTACAAAAATTATGCCTGATAAACTCTAAGATGTCATAATCTAACGTAAACTTATTTTATCCATTATTTATTACCAGTGCCTATTTTCAGAGCCGTAATGCCTGATGGTGGCTATAGTGCACCTGAAAACTGTTTACTAACTGCTATTAAAAACGAAGAAGAAAGCTTAACATAAGGAACAATCTGCTTCACTGAATATTTTTATGCAAATAATCAGTCAACCCTTTTAACCTAGTGTTGTTAAATAAAATGATAGATTATTAATTTTAATTAGCATAAAGCAATGCTAAATCTGTTAGCCCACAATAGGCAATTAACATTATGTGTAAGCATCAGGCTAACAAACTCAGGTGTAGGTCCATCTCCTAGAGCAGTGATTCTCAAATGGTGGGTCGGGACCCAAAATAGGTTGCGAAGTTTTTTCCAGTGGGTCGCCAGTGTGCCATGATAAAAATGATGCAAAAAGTCCATGATGTATGGAAGCCCTGAGAGACCATACTGTTTATCCATACATTTTTAATGTTTTCCTGTGATGATGAGTGAATGATGAGTAAATTTCTGCTCTTTTATCAACATTTCTACTTTTTATCTCCTTTCCCCAACATAACAAAGCTGGTTTTACAAAGATAATGAGGAAATTCCTTGAGAAATTACCAAATTTCTAGAGTATTCGGGGAGAATAGAGTGAAATAAAATGTGTACAGGCATGTCTTTATGCTTTATCAGCATCTTTGTACTGTCCTGTCTCTTTCTTCAACTATGCTTTTTTCCATTTGGGTCCAAACTGCAATATCTGTCGTATTAAAATTTGTGTGGTTGACATGCTTAAAAATTTTGGTCACGAATTCTCATAAGGTGGTCTGGGGGTCCTGGTGCATGACCACTTGAACCGCTATCTTTGTATTTTCCAGCAAGTGACTTCCAAAAAGAAACTTTCCTTAAATTACCTTTACTGCAGACATAGCAGCCTCAAATAAAGGCCCATACAGTATAAATTCTGCAGATAATTGAAGCCGATATTTTGGCCGCACAGATCACGTGTTATCTGCCCATACTAATACCTATTCTACCCATAATGCCACTTTTACTACATCTGATGCCAGCATAGAGGCTCCAGGACTTCAAAACAACACAGGGGTGTAAATATTCTGCCTCTCACAGGAAAAATGATGGATATACCATCACATCAAGAAAGTGTTTTGTTTTCAAATTGTCGCACTTCTATCAAATCAGTGGTTAGCATGGGCCAGTTCCCAAATTTAAAAATCTCATTATGGACAAAAACACTGTATCAGAGATCACAGCATACAAAGATTTTGCAAATATTCTTCCACATATTCTCAGCAGGTAACCATTTCTGGTTACCTGCTGAGAAAAACAACCTCACACATGCCCCCAGAGATACTACTTATCCAAAGGAAAAACCCCTTAATTCAAAAATACTGAACATGGCTGCGTGAAAAAATACATCTCCTGTCAACCTGATAACTCTTTGTCCATGTCAGCATACTGAGACAGTAAAGTAGGACACAACATCAAACCGGTAGCATAGTAAACAGGAAAGTGACTGAAAATACATGGGTCAATAAATTCAAAGAAACCTACATATCCAGACAGCTTTGAATACAACAGCTAGACTTCTGTAAACATGTCTTCAAGCATACTTCAGTTATGAGGGTGAGGGGTGAGGAGGAGCCTCATTAGACCTGCAGGAAAAACACACAGCATCATGTATGGGCGTTTTGTCTGTTTGTATCCTTCAGCATCGCAGTCTGTTAAGTGGGTCTCCACAGCACATGTGATTAACATAAAAGATGCCTTTAGATCAGAGCTGCCTGCATCCTGTTTTCCTCATGTGATATAGGTCTATAAAGCAGCATGAGAAGGTCCAAACAAGGCTGAAGTTCACAGAATAATAGGGTCTTATTGCATGTTAAATTCATTATAAAAGTAAATATTATAAGAGGATTTAAAAAACCCTAGTACTTTGGGGCTTTACGGTAGATAAAGGCTGCTGATAACCATTTACATGTCAGGGATTCTAACAAAATCACTACACAGATACTACACTAACACATACGCTGCTTGCTTACCTGACAATAATCTTGCCAGAGCTACCCGTGGACCTGAAAAGAATAGAAACAATAAGAGTGACTATCCTGTTTGAGCTGCTCATTAAGTGTCCCCACAAGAAAATCTATTGTTTACACTATTCACATTTCTCTGGTATTTATCACTGATCCTGATTTCTCCAGTTGCTCAGCCAGCAGTGGGCCTATGCTACCCACCATTTGTTTCTTGGACACAGGTGGTTATATTTGCCTACAATAGAGCTAGACCACCCACTCACCTCACAAATATGGATGCACTATTTTTACTTGAAAAAAAAAGAGGCTGGGAGCTATTTTGAGGGACTATTGTTTTGTGTGTACTAACAAGTCAGATGACTTTAACTCGAACAAACCAGACTGTCAGCTGTGATGACCCCACACAACAAGACCACCACCCACACTGTGGAGACCAGACGGTAATTATTGCCTGCCTTTGTTTGCACATGAGTTCTGACCCCTTCACAAATGGATGATTCGCCTGAAAAAACAAACAAACTAATGTGGGCATTTGTCTGGAAAGGCTCTCAGGAAAGAGGTACTTCTTACTACAACTGTAAAGCCTCGACAAAAGCTTTATAAAAGAAAAAAAAAACATTCAGCTGCAGAAATATTACTTATCTAGAGAAGGCTGTTATGAAAAGGTTTCAAATAAGCATTATCAGGTTTTACTGACATGACTGTGCCAACATCCTGCTGACCAAAAAGACCAGATGTTAAAAGTGAAACTAGATGAACAAAACCTTAAAATGTTTTTTCTTCATTAACTAGGGGAAGGGAAATGATAAATATGGTAGTATATTGTCACCCAGACCTGTGTAACAGTTACCTAATCACTGGTGCAAATATTAACATTTTAAACAGTACAGCGCTAAACAGCTGCCTGCAGTGTGATTGACCCCGTCACCACTTCATGACTCTTCAGGGTGTTGCTTGCAGGGATGAACCAGTACCACATCATCCAGACCAATTACAAGTACAAGTGCTCACATTTGGGTATGAGTTCTTAATTATACCAATTCAGGAGGAGATCAGTGCATGGTTTTCATTCTCCTTTACTTTTTTCATCCTCATTTATGTTAAGATATCACCAAACTGCAGACATAGCTCCATTTTTGACAACATGCTTAAATAATGAGAGGTTAACACCATGCTTCAAAATAATTAGTTCAGTATTTGCAATGTTTTATCAGTACTTAGGCTTGGTATTGATACTGATGTTGAAAATAATTTAGCCATCGGCCAAAAAAATGCCTTTTCAAGCAATGCGCGTGGTTAAACTGTTAAAATCGTGTACCAAGTTAGGCAGCGCAAGATTTACAATTTACGTATAATTTTGGGAACATCCTTAGCATTTTCTTGTTCAGTTCTTTTTTAGCTGTCACACTCCCACAATACAAAAAAATTTAACTTGTGTTATCTGTAAACAGATAAGAGTTTGTCCAACAGGCTACATCTAGGGATGCACAACATTATCAGCGTGATATCGGTACTGGCAGATATCAGCATAAAAATTCAATTACTGGTATCAGCAGATAAGAAAATTTCTGCTGATATTTAGAGCCGATATTAGGCGATAAAAATCTGTCCATATCAGCTGTAAATATTGTCTGTATAAACAATAAGTTTGAGTAATTATAGGCTGAAACAACTGACTGAAGTCATGGGATACATAAGTACTGTGTTGCATTGGATCGCATCATGACTTACCCCTATTTATAATCCTTTTTTTGTTGTTGAATACTGAAATACTACTACCGACAGATGGTGGCTGCCCAACTTAAGGAATGATATAGTTAAACATTGTTTATCTTTACATAACTATTAAAACAGATTGTTTTAAGTGAACGTAACAGTGACTGCAATGCTAAGCTTGTCATAGTAATTTCCTATTATGCAGTGCTTTCAAACTAACCAACAAATGTACATCCCGGCCCACCTGTGAGATGCGAAAATGTCAGTTTCATATGAAATACTGTCAGTGACTTTCAAACAGTAATTTTACTTGAAATGCCATTTCTTGTTCAAAATAAAAACAAACCTACTGATGCTGAGAGCTTCCAGTTTTGCATAAGGTTATTTAGCTGAACCTGAAGACCTGAACTGCTTCATGAATAGACTTAAGTGTGAATTTGGCATTTATAAAGGCACTTTAGAACTCAGAACATGTAAATAAGGCCTCTCTAGAAAAGTTGACCCACCTAATAAGGCTGACCTTAATGCAGGTCATCAGTGCACTGCCAAAAGCCGACGTCACCTCTTCTTAGTTAATGCTAAGTGGATTGAGATGCATTACGAGTCTGTGTCGCTCTCCTGGGGCTGGATCCATTATCACTGGTCCCATTGAGGCTGAATATGTGTCAAACTGATGGATAACATTAGAGACTGTGTATCCCAAACACATTAGAGAGAATGTGTGATGTTAATAATTAATGGCTAATGTTTAGAGAAGAATATCTGTCTGCGAATAGACGAGGTTAAACATGTTTATGACTTTTAAAAGATGCATTTTTATACCTTTTACAATGAAAAATTGTGTGAAAATGTTAAACATTAATATCCCTTTTCTACCCATGCTGTCATACTTTATGCTTGTGCCAATATCCTATGAAAAAATGCATTTTGATGAGCTTTGAACATCCTTATCAGAGCAGACTGAGCTTTTTCCTTGAAGGTGCATGGCTGCAAAGAGATGCAACAAATCCAATCCCAAAGCCAGCTGGGGTCCTGTATATGTAAAATGTAGCTGACTACACTGTTCAGGCTGTATCTGCATATGTTCAGGACTAGAAAATATACGCTTGATTTGTGCTTCCTGATGCCTGTGGTTTGAATAGAGCTTTGCAGCCTGTAGAGTCTTCATCAGTATTCATTCTTACAGAGAACTGCAGCAGGAGAAATCCTCAAAAGTAGAATTTATGCAGCTACCACTGACTCATGATTGGGGAGTTATCAGATGTTACAATGGGAGGGCAAGAAAAAGGCCCTATCTTTAACAGCTCAGAGTTGAAATGCACTTCCCTTGTTATTATATGAACCTCCTGGTGAATGGGATGGATTATGTCTGAATGGACTGTGGGCAGCATCTGCCTGAAAGCTGATATTTCCCTACAAGATAGGGGGGAATAACTCACCAGAGAGATATTTCTAGTGCGTAGAACCGATTTAGAGGTTTTGTTTTAATAGCAAGACGAGCCTTGATGGCTAATAATTGACCACAACATGCCTAATTTCGATCAAGTGCATGGCTTTAAGGGTGGGAATGGTTGGATAACTCATGATAGGATATGTTATATATGGTATTATTAGCCATACATGACAAGATCACTATTAGAAGTGGGGTGTATCAAACTTTTTATTCTATTATCTTTAATGTGTAGACTGAGAAAACATATTTGGGCTTGTAACAACAGAATGTGAGCTGTTTTGAGCCCTGTTTGATTTCACTGGTTATCACTTGTGCTGATGTTAACATTACTAACTGGACTTTTGACATGCTTACACACACATGCACAGTTGGCCTACCACTTTATTGATGAACAGAGATGCCTGACTGGACCAAAGAGGTCACTGCTCTTTCATACAACACTCTGAAGACACAAACCCCACTGCCAACATCTGTGGTTTTGAAAAAGATTCCTGTTTGGGTCGGTGGGACAATTTTGTAAATAAATGGTCAATGCAAAGGAACAGCTGGGAAATTTTCACATCAAGGACATTGCTGCTGAGAATTGTTTATAGAAACAAATTCATTTTATAGAATACCTCTGCTGTTGACATGGCATTCTCCTTACAGCATGTAAAGGTGCTTTTTTAATGTTTTCATGAGGATTAAGATGTTTTTGAGAACATAGCAGAGCATATGATTATTATAGAGGAAAACCTCCATTTTCAAAAATACCTGCCCATAAGTGGACAAGGCCTAACCCCGTTAAGCTAGAAGCAAGTTGGATCAAGCACTTGTTGGTTTGCACACACAAGCCCAGCAAACAGAGCACACGCCTCTACACGTGTTTCATTCAACCCTTTGTAGGATGAGCAGCAGAGCTAAGTATATGGGTTGCACCCATGAAAAATTTGCAAAATCTTCTCTGCCAGTGCCTAACAGCTTATTTTGCTGGTCTTACTGACCTGTGTTTTGAGGTTCTGGTACCCCCAGGTGTTGACAATGTGGTGCTTGATTATTATCATTGGAGGCAATCGCAATGCAGAGAGATATACAGATGATCACCCCCACAGTGCGGGGTTTATCAGAGAGTACCTCCAGAATATGGGAGTAGAGAGGATGGAATGGCCTGTCAGCAGTCCTGGCCTCAACCCCGTTGAACACTTGTGGGATCAGCTTGCAGCCAGAGTGACCAACACAACCACACTAGCTGACTTGAGACAAATGCTGGTTGAAAATGTGATGCCATAGTGTGTGACCAGGCTGGTGACCAGCATGAGGAGGAGGTCCCAGGCTGTTGTGGCTGTTTGTGATTGTTCCACATGCTACTGAGGTTCCTGTTTGTTTAATGAATACATTTCTAACATGTCTTGTTACTTCAGACTTCAATCATCCAGTCCACCAAACAACACTCAATGCAGACTAAGCTGTTTGGCACTGGTAGAGATTTGGCAAATTTTTCATGGGCGCAACCCACATACTCAGCTCTGGTGCTCATCTGACAAATGCATGTTCCTTACAAATGTGGCATTATTTAAAAGGGAAACAATCAGGCCTTTCAGCGGTATAAGATTTATTGCCAAGAAGCATTGTTACAACAAAGAAACAATCTACCAGACACGAACTTGTGTGCAGAACTGTGTCACACACAAATATGTTTTTTCCTTTCTCTCTGTGTGCAAGGGTTTTTTCCTGCTATGCTTAGAGGTTATTTGAGAATAATCAAGAACGTATCAGAGAGGATTTCAGAAAGTCAGGTACTGTTCCGTGTTGTTTTAGACAGATAAAAAAATAGGCCACAAATATTTATTTTAGCATTGTGCAACAACGGCATGCTCCATCCTGCTGTGATTTCTCCTCTGTGGGAAGTTTATGAAAAGTTAAGACAACTTTGGCACCCAAAATAACTAACAAGTACCAAATTACTTCATTAACATAATTAATAAAAAGGGTTAACATGAGTTGGAAGTTTTAAAAAACATAACATGGTTTTACTTGTGCCTGGTGTTACTGCTGCAGCAGTCAGTTTATACTGATAAACAGGAAACTCATCACTGATACACCACCTAGAAAGAAGGATTCAAGTATTTTTAACTCATACTGCCATGGATCACAACCAGTGGAGCACATTTTACAGATTGACTTTAACCAGAAAACCAAACAGCAGTGCCATTCCCTGATCTGCACAAGTTTGAGCACATCTTTCAAAAAAATGGGTCCTTTTTAAAAAAAAAATTTCTGACAATTGAAGCCTGCATCATTAACAGGAGCTGTGTCATCACTCTAAAACATCTGCAGAGGCAAATCATGCACACATTACACGGCAGAGTTTTTATGACTGTAATTAAAGCAATACAACACCCCAGGATACGAGTTTTACTGCCCAACCTTAATCACAATATATTAATTCTGCAACAAGTGATATATTGAAAGCCCTCTTCCCACTGTTGTCCAACACCCTGCAGCTGTCTTCTGCTTCTTTTATCCTACTGTCTCCTGTTTTTTGGCCAGTCCATTTCTGTTCGTCTTTCCTTCATTCATGTCAAATGCTTCACCTTTAGGAGTCACGAAGCATGAAACAGGCAGGGGAATCAGTTTACATCAGTTATTTACTCCCTACATTAAAGGGGACATTCAGAGCCAGCATTCCAATAATTTTATAACATGAATCCGGATTTTAATATAAGCCATATTGTTTTGTCCCATCCTTATTTGACATGCGTGCCAGGGATTCACTCTGCTAATGAATCCTAGTAATGGGCTAAGAATAGTAAAGAGTTTTCTAAATGAAGGCCATGGAAAGAAAAAAAAACAGGATTAAACCATCTTTTATTGAGGCTAGTCCTCTCAAAAGCTTTAAATTTTGGCCTCAAATGAGTGAACGCCAGCTACCCCGAGCAAAGTAAGCCTCTGCATCTCTTACATAACCCAGAGGAAAATACAATAAAGACTATGAGACTGGCCTGACTCAGTGCCACTGAAGTATAACAGCACAGTGAACCGGCCCTGTGAAAACGCTGCTTCATCTCCAGCCACCGATGATTCATATCTACACTGAGGCTCACTGTAAAAAGCTATGAGTGGGTATGGGCATTCATTTGTTTTTCTTCATGCCTGCTTACATTTAAAACCGATACACTTCTCTTTACAGTGTACATAAAAGCACTCCAGGCAAAAAACAAGGCCACTGGTTATGTAAAAAAGTAGTTTTAGGGTTGGAAATTAATGTGTCACTCAAAACTGTTTCCAAGAAGTGGATCAGTGGAACATATAAGGAGAAAAACATAAAAGCGGTGAATGCTTAGTGATTTATTTATTCATGTAATGTGTGCCAGAGACAAAAATGATGATCCTACTGACCTAAAGCCGAAAAGTAAGCACTCCCTTTCTGCAGTTACGTGATTCCCTGTCTTCAAACGTTTATTCGACCTGACTGAAATCTCTCTGCACTGTCACACTGTGAGCCTTCTCTCAATATTTTCATTTCCTTCACTTATACTTTCAACTATTCAGACAGGAGCATGAGCAAGAGGTTGCAAAAGATTTCAGGCATGAAGCTGGAAAAGTTTTACTCTTGTGGTGACAGAAATATGCTGAAGGTCAGGCTGTTTCACCCACTTGTAAAAACAGGAAATGATACATCTTCAAGCTGCTGAGCAAGGCCAAAATGCTGATAAAAACGGACTCTTAAGACAATCTTACTGCAAGAAAAATAACATTTTCTAAACTGCTTTTTAAACACTGTCATAGTAGGTGGCTAACTCCTGCTGAAAGATAAGAAACGCCCAGCGAGAACTTCTGGCTGTATTTCAAATCCTCTACATTTGGGTCACTGCAAGTTAACCGTCAACTGCAACTGTAGTCTCATCAGTCATCTGACAGAGTGCTTAAAGATGATGTCTGTCAAAAGTTAGAGCTATTGCCATCATTTTTATTAAGAATAAGTGGTGATAATACATCTGTCAGTACTTCTAAACCCCACTGAAAATAAACAGAGTTCAGCAGACTGGTCGTTTAAGATGATGTCTGTATTTCAGTCTCTTGAGTCCTGGGCATGTCTGCAGCTTTGGAGCATGGGAGTCAAAACCAGACTGTGCTCTGTCTGGAGCCTCACAGTTTTTGAAATAGTTCAGTCTAGCCCGAGGTTTGTGGCCTTTAGGTGACCCATATCTGCCGTGCAGTCTCATGTTTAAATAGGGCTGCCTACTGGTAAGAATCTAGGGAAACAAAGTGCAGCAAGAAGCAGAAATAAGAAAGCGATATATTGGCTGTTCAGGGGAATACTGTAAGCAAAGTGATAAAATGTAATTTCCTTTATATAATGCTCAACTAATAAGAAAGAACAGACTTGTATGCAAAACTTCACTTAAAAATCCAACCTCATTGCACCATTATTTGGGATTTTTTTCTACCTAAATCAAAGACAAACAGGATATCCTGTTAACTATCATCACTGAGCTGATAGAGTCAAATAGCATAATGTTGTGATAATATAATATAGTATATAGAGGATGCATGAGATTAGCATAGTATATCAGTATTGGCAGATAATAGCTTAAGAGTGTGCAAACGTACCATAATATTTCACCTTAGTAAAGACTTAAAGGAGAAACCTTAAAGTAGGCTGGGTTAGGTCTATTTGTTCTGCTTAAATCTTCACAAAACCTTCCTAGTACTGAAGTTTTTGGTCTGAATTACAGCTGGTTTAATTTTTTGCATCTGAGAATAAAAAGTTTGTATTATTTCAAGCCTTTCTCAAGTTCGTCTCAGGGAACCCCCTTCAAAACCTGTGGTATAATTAGGAGGGTTACTTCTAATTTTAAGTGTGTAATGGATATTTAAAAAAATCTGACCTGTTTTACAAAGTGCACCACAGAGCTCACTGTTCAAACGGTGCTGCCTGTAGCTCTCAAAGAAGCAAATGAAGCTTGGTTTTACTATGACTGTTAAAAATATTTTGCATACAATGTAGAGGTCATTCATTAAAATTACATTTAAGTGTTTTAAAATTGCAGATACATCTACCATTTACTGTTGAATCAAATATTGCATGTAGACAAACGTCTACTGCAAAAGTAAAATTCTAACACAGGAGAGACCTGATGTTTACCAAAAAGGAAATTGTGAGTTGATATCAGTATCTGAACCAGGTTTAAATATCAGCATACTTACAAAGCTACTGTGCTTCTTATAGAGGCCACTGTGCTCTTGGGAAGCAAGAGTGCAACAGAACTTTTTTCTACAGCCTTCCCAAGGTCTGTGCCTCGCAATAATCCCATCTCTAAACTCTGCATGCAGTTCCTTTGACCTTATCGTTTTCGCTTTGATATGCATTGAGTGGTGCATGCTTTTCTGAGTCATGTCCAGTCAATTAAACTTATCACAGGAGGACTCAAGTCAAGGTGTAGAAACATCTCAGCAAATATCTGGAGAAATTTCAAGTGTTTTTGCAAAGAGTCTGCATACTTATGTGATATTTCAGCTTTTTATTTTTAATAAATTAGCAAAAATGTTCAAAGTTTTGTTTTCACTTAATCATGATGGGGCAGTGAGTGGAGATTAATGGGAATAAAAATGAGTTTTTTCCACTGTAGCATCAAGCTGCAAAATAACAAAACAGAAAAAGTTAAGGGGGTCTGAATGCAGTGTATATCTTTACTAGGGCTGTCAAAGTTAACGCGTTAATATTGCGTTAACTCAAATTACTTTTTATGCCGCCAATTTTTTTGTCGCACGATTAACGCATGCGCATTCTGTATGATCCTCAACCCATCCCGTAGTTTGCCAGACCAGGAAGTGGCGCCGTTGTGATGCGGTACAAGCGAGCAGAAATGGATAAAGGACAGAGACTTTTGAATGACAGGTTCAGCTTTCAGATCATGTCAGATAAGACTGAAGTTATTTTCTCCTACTGTCGACATGAACGGAGTTACAGGAAGTTCGTAGAGTCTTATATAGCCCGCACCACTCGCTGGCCATGCACACCGCTAATGCAGAGAGCCGCCCCCCTCGCCATGCTGGATTTGTTTACAATGGAGACACTCAGACAACTCTGCAGGGATGGACTCGCTATCTGGCATACCGGGCATTTCCCGGTATGCCGACGCACTTTTGGGCCAGTATGATTTATTTAGGCTATTATATCTGCCATGAACCGGCACCACAGCTGCGCAGACTATTTATATTGACTGCTGACTGGTCCGTTCACCCCTCCCCGCTCTCATCCCCACGCAGCTCCTGCTTGAAAGGGAAAGTATTCGGGAAAAAAAACAAAACTTACTAAAACAATCGACTGGAACTGTGAATAAACGCCAAATTTAAATAACAGTCAATCAAGATGCTGCAAAAGTGTCAAAGACTCTGCAGTCCCTATAGGAGATTGTCTGATGCATGGTGAATGTACAGCTGCATCATGAGGAGGAGGAGGAGACAGAGCAGCAGAGGCTGGTGTGTGACAGGAGAGCAGAGGTTAGTGAATGAGCTCTGTAGAGTATCATAATATAAGCTGAAAGCATTATTAGACTGTGGGTCTCCTTTATTTAGGAAGAAAAAAATGGTTTTAGATTAAATCTGTAGCTCTTCTATGATCTGAAGAATGAAGAGATGGTTAAGTCCTCTTAGTACACCTTAAAAGTTCTCCACTGAGACTTCTTTTACTTTGTGTGTTCATGAGTTTTGAAAAGCAGCTTCACGTGTGCTTATTGACATCATTCCAGTAAATCTACTGGACTGATGACAGGCATTTCTTACTGTCAGCATTTATTTTACATTTGGAGAACATTTTTTAGTTTGAAAGTAAAAATATGATAAATAATAGCAGACATTTTTTAAGTAATTACTTGCTTTTTCTCTTGAGCAGGGCAGATTTGTCCACCTTACTCACATCAGAACAGTGAAACACCATTAGATGTGTCTGTGCCTTACTGCTGAGCTCTCAGCAGAGACTTGACTTCTTCATGTACATGTGTGATGACGAGATCTGTTGTTTGGTGTTCAACGGCCGAGAACAGAGGAGTTAACTTCTAGAAGTCTAAAGTTTGACTCTACATTGTGGTATTATTCAGTAATGTCACATTAAGGTCAGTATCTCCATCTGTTGTGGCTTGTTGGACTTAAGTTTATCATGATATGCTCTCAGCAGTTCAGTATCTTTGAGCTCAGACTAGAGAATTTTCTGGACTTTATCTGTTGTTTTGGGTTGTTGGCATGAACAAACATTTGCATAAAGAAAGCATTTTTGTCCACTTGTGTTGATAAGGGTATTTAAATCTTAAGAGACAGTACTGATAGGTACATTTAGAACAGACAAAAAAAGTGTGATTAATTTGCAATTAATTGCGAGTTAACTATGGAGTTTGTGAGATTAATGGCGATTAAAAATTTTAATCTATTGACAGCCCTAATCTTTAAACACCTCGTGTTCAAAACAAACTATCAACTGCTTGCTACTGTTGTCATAACCTCCACAGCAAAACCATTCATTTCCAAGCATTTGCACAGTAATCCGTTAGAGGATGTTTTTATGAGCCTTCACAAGCCTACAATACTGCTTTCATGCATACCTCTATAGTGTGGTAATGAGCACAAGACACTCGCAGATAACCACTGATCCACTGTACTACTCTGTCATGTGTTTAATGATTTCCTTTTCTTTATCTTAGCATTGGCAACACTGTGTTCAATACTGCAATAATGCTGCTATACAAAGGAAACATGGTCCACTGAGGACATTCTGATCATGTATTGGACTGAGAGAAGTTGAACTACCTCCTTCCCTCGATAAAGAAAGTAAAACCTACAGCTCTTTTGCATACTGGCAAATGTCCAGACCTGGTCAAACCAAACAAAGGTTTGAACTTAAGCCTTCTAGAAAAACAAAAAATTACAGTCACCTGCAACTGACTCAAGCACATGTGAATGAAATTCAACCTCGTAGGAGAGGCCTAGTTTGCGTGGTACAACCTGAATTGGTGTGTGGAAATCAGGTAAGCCAATTATAAATGTCTGGAACTGACCAAGGCCAGGTTCAGTCCAGCGGGTGACATGGATGCCAAAATATCAACTCCTACGGCTTCTGAGGAGCTGAAGTATGGTAGTAAATGATGGAGGTGCCTTTGCTAAACAAGCACAGACTGTAAGACATGCTGTGAGGATACCAATGAGACGGGAAGTTTTATGTTCACTGATGCTCAGACTTTCTCACTGAATTATGTTACAATGAACTGGATTGTTCCTACACAGCACCATAGTGAAGTGAGCGTCAAGCTTTTAGGAACCTGAACTTCATGTGCACCAGCATGCTCCGCAGAAACACAGCTCTCTGACGCTGTGATGAAACAGGTAGAGAAGAAGCCCTGACATGAATGCCGCAGTATCCCTCCAAGTCGACTCAAATGAAAACCTGGAAATATTTAATTGAAATCATTGGTCACAGACAGCCTTCCTTCCGAAACAAGAGGCCCTGTGTTCACTAAGATTAGATAATGAATTCACCTTTGGAAGGATAACTAATTATTGCTGATTACTCTCTACAACTGAGTACAGATGGAGCCCAGAGGGCATCTATGATATGAGCATCAAACCTCCACACATCAGCAATAAGAGACACAGTGCTGAGTGAAATGCATTTTCTGGGCAGGACTCTTGTTGATTTGTTGGATTAAGCCAATTACATGTTTATCCATGACTTGAATTGATACGAGTTTTGCCAATCCACCTAACTGACTCCCATAGCATTTCTCTAGCTGCTTTAAACGTATCCAGGAAAGAGCCATGGGTGTATTTGCATTCACAACACGAGCACGGGCTTTCAATTGAGACAAATGAAGTAAAATAATTTCCGTGTTTGGTTCATAAAACACTGGCATTTTGTGTCAAACATGATTAACCCAGAGGGACTTCAGAGTGCCCGTGGAATGCTATTTTAAGTGTTTACAGTGTTTTCCATGCTGATGTTTGTACAGGGTTAATAAGTCAGTAACTGCCTGCAGTATGTGTTGCACTTTTAATCTAGGATTGTATATTTTTCGTTTTTATTCATTTAAATCATAATAACGTGATAGAAAAACCCATACCCAACCCACCCGGGCATAATAAAAACTTCAGATAGAAACAAAAACAACACTAAAAGTCTTTCATATTGCCATTCATCTTTCAGGAAGATTGCTAAAGGGGACAACCCTTACAAAATCTACAAGAGTACCTCTGAGGACTCTGAGGACAGGTGTTAATCTTTCTAACGGCACAACAGAAAAGTTTTTACACCTTAATGTAACATCAGGGAACTATTCGTCTCGCTATTTTTTGTTGTAATATTGCAAGGCGTCCAGCATATAACATAACTTTCAGATTATTTGATCCTATGATCACAATAAAAATCCAGTCCCAAAACAAAATTGTTTGAAGGGATATTAACCCAAAAAATTTCTTCATTTCACTTTGGACTGATATCCTGAAACTAATACTCCTAGGACATGACTAAGGCAGGGCAATTAAGAGACATTTAGATTAAATGGCAGTATGTCCTACTGCACTTTTCAAATCACAGAAGAAGAAATATTCTTTTGACCTGAAATATGTGACAAAAAAACAGTTTAATTGAATTTTAAGGCAGAAATTTTCTGCTCTACACATCATGCAAACATCCTAGTGTCATTTTTTCCTAGACTCATTTGCAAAAAAAAATATTATTTTCTTGTTTTGGTACATGTTTGTCCTACTGAAAATGAAAGACATAAAATCATCCCTTCAATACAACAGTTCATAACGAATTTGCGGATTTTTTCACTTTGCTTTATAGAATGATGTATTATATTAATAATCAGAATTATGGGGGGAAAAAATGCATTTTCCCCAAATCATTCAGTCCTTGACATGGCCACATAGGATGGCCATTCGTGCCGTAGGTATTTTTTCATTTCCCCTGAACATAAAGGGTTATATTTACATCAAATATCTGGGGTCACATGCAGCCTATGGATAATCTTATATCAAGTGCCATAGCATTAGGAACATGTAATTCTTTTCTGCATTAAAAAAGGTCTTTCTCCACAGCTCATCATCAAGATGAGACCCAAAATTTCCACCATCAATTTAAGATTTTCAGAACAGGAACCATAAACATGCAATTTTCCCTGTTTGTTTAATAACCAGGTCACTGGGTCCGTGGATTTCTTAGGGAAAGGGCATGGTGGTTGAAATAAGTGTTGTTTATCACTGATGTGCTCATCACTGAGGAATGAAACAATCACAATGCAGGCAAGCTCAAGCACACTATCTAAACTGCAAAATAAGCACAAGAGTTGCAATTGTTTTGTGCAATTGAGTGGGAGTTTGCTTGCAGTTTTTGACCACTGAAAATAGGGTGCAGCACTTTTATTTTTCTTACCGTGCTATCAAAATAGGCATTAAAATGGTTTGATTTGCACTGGTGTTGCATCGAAGTTTACAATTTTGGCAGCAAACCTCTCTGCCAGCACACCCATTTTAAGCCTGCGCGAGTTAAGAGATGCATCTTCATAATGTATGCTCAGATAAGTATTTTATAGCATTGTTTCCCCTTACAGCTGCATCCATATGAGGTTTAGCAATCAGGGTTTATAAAGAGGCAATGGTCTGTATTTGAGGAAAAATGGCGTCAGTTACTTTAAGGGGGATATTTTGGCTGCATTTATCGTGAAGTGTTGGTCGTTTGGTTGTATTTAAAATGGTGTTGGTGAGCCCTCTTACAGCAAATAAAAGCGTGTTAAAGTGGCGGCACTGTAGCAGTCCAGCACACTGCCCAGCGTTTGCACAGCAGCGGTTTAAAATGCACCGGAGTCCCCCGGTTTATCCAGCAGGCCTTTCCGCCTGACCTGCCGCTTTCTGCTTCCAGCTGTAATCTCTGTCCCCCCCCTCTCTTCAGAGACGTGCCCTCGGGAATGTACGCAAAGACCAAAAGACACAACTTAGATTTATTTACCTGTCCGTGGTGGGTCCGTTAGGGTGAGGACGAAGAGAAGAGAGAAGAGGACGAAACTGCTGCTGTCAGCCTTTGGCAACATTTATCCTCCATTCATAGTAACTCCTCTATTCAGAAATTTTAAAAAATATACCGAGGATCTGCACCGTCGCCGCCCTCTCCGGATTTATAACGTTAACCCCTTCTCACACTTTGTACCCATTTCTACGCATTCAGAGTGACTACTAAGAAGAAAAACACCGTGTATTTAGCATATTCGCAGCGACACAGATTGTGGTTAATCTGTCCGAGCTAACGTTAGCTAACTGGCTCTGCCGTTAACGTCGCCCGTCCTCCCCTGCTGCTCGGTGTGGAGCGGCGCTGATCCAAGATGGCTGCGGCCTCCCATCACAACAATCCTAAACATGGAACACGGGCTATCAGCTGGAGGAGCCGTCGGGGCGGAGTTTAGCAGATTACACCCAGTGTGACACACGATAACCACTGTGGATGAGTGTGTGAGGGCAGTTTGAGATTATTACGTGATGAATCCAACTCAAAATATTAACACTGGTTGTACTGAGCGGATGTCAACAACTCAGTGATGACTGATTAAATCTTACAACATCATGCAAGCTTTTGCAGGCACACTGATGGTGTAATTTCTGACAGCTACGCATATTTTAACACTTTGATAAATGGTGGCGTTAATTAATACATGTCAATTAGAGGCAACATTATCTCAAGGTCACAAATTAACATGACCGGTATCATCCATCACTAATGTAGAGATTTATTTTAAACATAGGCATCTCGCCATAACAGTGATGACTTGCAGTAAAGCATTTTATTTATAAACCTTGAGGAACTTTTCCACTGAAAATGCTTGAATATTAATTTATAACCTGGATTATATACTTTTCATTCTGACCTATCTGACCTTTTAAGATGGATACTTAGCTTTTCTCTCTGATGAATACAGTGCTGCAGGGATGTTGTGTCTTTGTAGGCATACCCAGGACATTACGTTGGTTCCACTGACAAAAAAAGACCTTTCAGTTTTCAGATTATTACTGCAAATAAGCTCTGAGGTAAGAAAAAATGTTTGACACCTATGTGTTCTGTTTTGTAGATAATCTTACAATGAAAAGTACTTCAATAATTTTTAAGCAAAAGGAAAAAGTAAAAATGCTAAAGTTAGGCTAGAATGGAACTACACCTAGATCTACTTTAACTCCACCACCATTACATCTTTACAATGCATTCTTATCTCTTCTATTAAAATTTTTAGTGTGACTAACAAATTGCAATGTTTGAGTGAGAGAAGTTTAAGTGCAAAAAAAGCAAGTTAAGGAAGGTCTAGTACAGCGGTTCCCAATCTTTTTTTCCATTGAGCCCCCCCTTCACATATCTAAGAGCTGTGACCCCTGATGACCCACATGAAAAACTAAAGACTTATTGTTGTCAAAAATACACATCAATTTGAATTATTTTCATCATTTACAACCAAACAAACAAGCCAAAAACACAAGTGTTATTACCAAGACGTTTGTATGAACAATTTCTGTGTTTAATCATGATTTTCGATAGTTTAAATGACCCTAATTTTAACAACCTCAGAGGGGACAGACCCTTGCAGCCCCCCCTGAAATCTCTGCTGCACCCAAAGGGGGTCCCAAACCCCAGGTTGGGAACCAAGGGTCTAGTAGATGAGTTTATATTTTCAGCATTTTGACTCTATAGCCCTGTTGAGCCCCTTTTCTGGTTTAAAATGTTTCAAAGTTCTGACTGGGGCGTTTCTACAGGTATTTTATGTTGTAGGAAAAAAACATATATCCGATCTTATTTCAGCGCAGTGATACTAATTGATTTATTATAGCAGCAGTCTGTCTCTTTGCTTTCCTAAGTCATTGAGACGTCAGTGCATCTTTTTTATAACTATTTAAAACTTCTCACAGACCTGTAAATAGGAGTTTTAGTAATATGTCTTTTTAAAAATGTTATGTATTTAAATGCTTTGTCGATTTATGTTTTGTAAAGACAAGGCATATATAAGATTCTTCTTTCTGCTCCTATTCATTCAAAGTTGAAGGTTTTAT
This sequence comes from Cheilinus undulatus, assembly GCF_018320785.1. Lineage (NCBI taxonomy): Eukaryota > Metazoa > Chordata > Actinopteri > Labriformes > Labridae > Cheilinus > Cheilinus undulatus. The sequence continues at coordinate 33,099,501 of NC_054881.1, forward strand.
GTTATATATACGCTGTTTTGTTGGGTTTATTGAATAGAATAAACATATAAATTAGACATTAAAAAATAAATCCCAGCTTAGGCCACTTTAACTGCATTATACTGCCCAAATTATAAGGCAGTCACTATCAGCATGATAAGACCATGTGTGTTTGAGAATTGGACAACAAATGGGTAAATATTTTTTACCAACCATGTCAAAGATGATACATTTTCTCACAAAGAATAACCATGCCTATTAAACATTAACTGTACTGAAGTGTGGTGAATTACACCGTGGTTTCAGATGAGTAATGTCCTCCGCTGTCACTGATGCTTGACCAGCCCTATAACTCACATGACTGGTTATGCAAACACTGATCTTTAAACCCTGGCCCCCCTCCTGAAGAGGTCAAGTTATAAATCAAGCTGCAGTGTTTTGTTTTGACTTGTTCATACAAGAGGTCAACCTCATTTGGCAATTAAGCTGGCCAGAGAGGATCCAGTAACCTCTAGGCATGCGGTTATTTTAGTGCCAGTGTCAGTAAGATGTAGAAATTATTGAAAAAATAAAACATTTAATTTTAGTCTTTTGCTGACTAATTTTGGTAACAAATATCCAACTTAACTAAATGATTTCAGGGAAAAGGTGCTAAAGCATCCGGATCTGCCTGAAAATACGCTGACCTGTAAACTAAAGCTCCTGTGAGAAATTATAAGTTTGTGTGTAAGTGTGTTGATTCTTGCGCCCCCTGTTAACAAAGCAATACTTCTTTTTTGCAGATTATTTCCCTGCACACTTGCAAGTTGCATTTTAAAAAAATCAAATCCGGCTTTCCTGTAATAGTCAAACGTAACCACCTCTAAAATCACTGCTCTGGAAAATGAAAAAGGCTGTTTCTGCAGCATGCAATTAATCACTTAACACCTGCACCATCAGCAGTGATTCAAGTCTTTATAAATTACCATAAAACAGTCGATCTTGATGCTGATGTTCTTGTTTGCTTTTTTGTCATTAAGAGACATCATCTTAATTTGAGTCTGCTTCATAAGACAATGCAAAGTTAAAGAAACATTCATACTTGAATTGGTATAAATATGGTGTCTAAATGTAGCCCTTTTTTTATCAAAAACATTTTTATTACAGTGTGTGATGTGCTGAAGCCTGGTTTAATGCAAACCAATGCAGTGACACACACTGTTATGGCATGGGAGCATATGTGGACAGCTGGGCCAGCAGCTATTGGTTATTGTGTTTGTGTGATTCACAGAAACAGCCACTGGATATTTATAGTGTAAATAAAAAAAACTCAACATAAAAAGAAAAAAAAAAACTGCTGGCACAGGACTGTAACAAATAAATCAGTCTTCATCCAGACGAAAGATTTCTCCATAACGGGTCCGTAGACTTGAAATCAAGTTCTCTCCATTTAAACGAGTCTGTTTCTGCATAATCTCTTCAGAGATCTGTGTCTGTTCCCTAGAAAAAGTCTGAGGCTTTTCGTCTCTTGGGCAGCTGAAGCAGATTGTCTGTGAGTGATGTGAGGTCCTGAGAGCTAGGCGTCTTGGCTTTGTTTGGGGTCGGCGTTCCTGAAGGAGTGGACGGACCACCGAAGGGAGTCTTGCAGCCGGGGGCTCTATGTGAGGGTGACGGGGTGTAACTGGCTCGTAGTGCTTTGTCAGTGTATTTGCTGGATGTTCGATTTACGAGTCTCTGCAAGGCAGGGGTGAGGGCGGGGCTTAGTCCTTTAGGTGTAAGGCTGCAACACAAAGATTGTTCTAGTTAGACATCAGTCAAAAGACAAGTAAATAATGGATATCTCATGCTTTACTTTCATCAGGACTCCTGACAAAACAAAACAAAACAGTAAGTTGGAATTACTTGTAGAAGCGGATATAATCTTTACCTTGCAAGATTCTCTGTAACTTTTCGCAGGGCTTCCTGTTTCTTTGCACGGTTTTTAGCTGCAGCTTCGTTGGCCATCTTTAAACCCAGTCTCTCTCTTCTTCCTGGCTCTGGAATCTTTAACAAACAAATTTTTAGTGTCAACAAAAGAATAAAAAACCAATGATTAGAAAAGCACGACAGGAACCACTGAAAGTTTGGTACCTTAAACGACGGGCCGTGGTTCCTCTCAACATATGGGGTATCTGATCCATCCAGACGAAACGGCGTGCTTTCAATCTCTCCCCAGGTCATCAAAGGTGACTCAGATACGCCTGAAGAGAGAGGAAATGTTTTTAGTTTTCAGAGCAAGAGTTGTTGAATAGGCAACATAAGACAACTTCACACAAAACCCTTGGTATACACTGCGCTCTGATCTTGGATTTCTTCAGCATCTATACAAAGCTTTCACAGGGATTCATATTTGACCTGAGCACATCAAGAGGTATTCGTTGATACTTTGTGCGGACAAAACTGTATGCATATTGAAAACGATTCAATATCTGGTAGCACAGAGGTGATCTGTGATGTCTTTATCCAGATTGGACTGATTGTGTGGACCACTGATCATCAACTGGCGGCCCGAGGGCCAAATCAGGCCCCCCAAAGCTTCCTGTCAGGCCCCCAGAAGATCATTAAATTCAGAGAGAGAGGAAAAGAAGATACTGTGGTTTTAAGACTTTTTTTGGCTTTAAATGTCTTCAGATGTTAAATCCACCACAAAAAAATAATATTGAAGTATTTTGAGAATGACTTAGCATTAAATCTGTTTTTACAGAAATTCAATTGTCAGTCATTATTAGTAAATCTAAAAAAATGGGTCAAGACTGGCAGAAATGTTGCAAAAATGGCCAAATAAAGAGATGAAAATGGGTCAGAGAGTGGCAAAAATAGGTAATGAGTTGAAATGGTTTGTGTAGTGGCACAAAGTATCACAAATTAGCAGGAAAAGTGGTGAAAAGAGGTTAAAATTAGGCAAAAATAGGGGCAATAAGTATGAAGTATGGGTTAAAAGGGTCAAAATTGTGCAAAAATAGTAAGGAAAAGGGGTTAAAAAGTGGAAAAAATGAAAAGGGTGTCATCAACTACATTTGTACAAGGGCCAGCTTATGTCTATGCAGATACTGTGGGGGCCAGACTGTTAAATCACCTAATTAAAGAAACATTTCTGTCAAAGTAATTTTATTGTCTTTAAAGTGTACCTTTTTTTTTAGCCTTTAGCAGTGAACTCAGCCTCTATTACCTATACTGAAGCCAGCCACAAGGGGCCGAATGAGATATTTAAGCCACATATTTCTGGGGCTGCCATGTAGTTTTATGTGAATATGCTGCACCCTGACTGGTGAAAAACACATGACGGAAACGATCTTTTGGTTTGATTCTCAGGCAGTAAAAAAACTCTCAACCCCCCTGAATTTTTTAATTTACACAGAAATCTGCCGCTTTAATCAAGAATAGACTTAAGAGTATGTGTTTGTCATGCATCTTATTTGCTTTTAATAGTTAATAATAGTTGGACTTTTGTAAAACGGATCAAACATTAAGCTAATCTCTTGAAAAAAGTTTCAATGTCACTTATATTTGGAGTTACTTAAATATTTATACAATTATATATATATATATTAAAGGGAAAAAAGATAAGATACCCAAAATACAGCAATATTTTTTTTTCCTCAGAATATTTTCTAGATTTAATCAAGCCTCTGGGGGCCAGATGGGGAGCTGTGGGGTACGCTACTGGGGCTTTCCTACTACTGCTTTTGGCTGTGTCAAGCTAAAACAAACCGTGCCGATTTGCTTTTCCATCACCAGTTTGGCCAAGCAGCGCCGCACCGAGCTGCTCTCAAAGCAGGGCCAAAGCAAGACAGCCCCACCTCCAAGCGTGCCGCACTGTCATCAAAGTGGTTTGCAAGGTGCGATGTGCCGGGGGATTTACCCCTTCTGCTACTGGTAACCCCCCTCCACAATAATTTTTCACCCCACGGGGAGACGGGGAGATACGTTTTATCCCTGCCTCTGCTCCAGCTGTCTATGACTCTGTTACAGTGGTGGTCTAAAGCCAGCATTCACAGTGCAACTTAAACATTAATGAGACAAGACCAAAATTCAAGGTTTTTGTGCATACTACGGTCAGATAGTTGTGCATGGCTTCCCACACCGACAAGTGATATTAGGAAGGACCAAGCACAGATCCAGGATTACAACTTTTTCTGCACCTACTAATAACAAAAGTTTGACTTTTTCCCCTTCTAATAGACAAATAAATTCTACACTTAAAAAAATGCTGGAGATGTTCAAAAAATTCAGCCCATTTATTTATTAACTGGTGCTAGTAAAACATGCCGTTCTCACGGCCCAATCCAAAAATATGATTGTGTTCATTCTCTGCTCTTTGGAGACCCATCAATCATTTATTAGAATACTGTTCTTTAACTTACATGCAGGAAAATTCTCTCCTGCTAAGCGTGAATTATTGTTTGTTAAGAGAGAGAGGGAGAGAGAGAATGTTAAAAGAGGAGCAGGCAACGCTATCAGTTTTAAGTTTAATTTTTGCTTTAAAATGATGTAAAGTCAATCAGACCAGACAATGTAGAGAGATCGAGGAGGGCACAAAACAATGCGTCATCAGCTCTAGACGCGCCCTCAAACGGGTAGCTCGGTTGTGGTGGAAAAGGCCCATATGTGTACTGGCATGTGGTAAAGACCACCTAATCAAATGACGTTTTGTTGTATGCCACTAGTAAACATGAAGGCAAAGCTTTGTATGTCTCTCTTTAGAGATCTGGATTATTTGGCCCAGCTCAGTATGAAGAGCCGATCTGACAGTTTTCAAACGGCTTTTCATTCAGCACTATTTGGGCTTTTTTAAGTGTTTAAAACAACAAAAGTGGTGAAAAGGAAAACTGTTTCTCGAAGTGATCCCAAATTAACCCATAGTTCCCAAAAGGAGCCAGCTCTAAAAGCCAGCTTCTCTGCGACACATCTAGACTCCCTTCGAACTTGTCGTTTTTAATCAAGTTGTCATTTCAATTCGTCCAGTACTCCACATGGTTTATTTGTTAAACAGTAGATCACTGTGTCCTTTACAAGCATCATATTGCCCCCTGTGGCGGCCACATCATCTGCTGCCACCTCTTGTTAGTATTTCTTTTGATTTAATTTGACAAATCTTAGTCACTTTTTGTTTCCCCTTTAAACAATCACATCACACTTTTACATTTGTTAAAATATACTTCACTTTACTGCAGTTGACAGTTGTTGTCTGATTTGAGTACACAATTTAGTTAACATTCTGTCATTTTGCTTTAATTTGATGCTGTTTTGGTTAATTTTCAGTATACTCACACTTTCTTTGTTCGTTTTTTGAGATCACCTAACAAAGGACCTGTTGGCTGCTAAAGATGGCCCTTTAAGCCCTGCCCACAGGAAGTGGAGGCTGCCAGCAGTGGAGACTGAAGTGGGGGAGACTTGGGCTATGATTTGCAAATTAGATTTTGTTCTTTTGCTTTAGGCTTTCTGATACTTAAGTAATCATTTATTTTGTAAATACTTTATTTAAATAGGCTAATTTTGGTTGGTTTCTGTTTAATAAGTTACATGTTTAGTTTGATGTCACTTTAGCTCCCCCCTTGTTTGTGTCGGACTAGTCCATTTTGTGTATATAACCCCTCATGTGTTACTGATTGTCAGGTCTGTTTAGTTATGTCTGGTTAGGTTGAAGATTTAGTTCTTTTTGCTTAGTTGACCTCATTTTGAGTTTGGGCCCTAATTTACAGTTTTTTCCCACTTATGTCCAATTTTTATTAACAAATTATTCCTTAATTAAAGACATTTTCTATTTTTACCCCTTTGTCCTTTTGCCCTAATTGCTTGGTCCCTGACACCCCCATTTATTCTTACTGCCAGCAGCTTCACTGCATACAGCATGAAGAGATATCAAACCATGGTAAGGCAGTCACCGAAATGATGTATGGGCTGTTGCATGCGTAAAAAGGGGGGGAAGTTAGTTTTGATAACAGATTGTCACTGAAGATGTATTGTTAGTGTATGGTATGGATACACATTTACTGAATTAATGCATGCTCTAAAAAAAAACCCTTGAGGACCCACTTACCAGGTGCAGGCGAAGGCATTGTTTCATAACCATAACCGTTCACTGTCGGGGATTCATGAGGGATCAGCTCCTTCCCATCAGGACCAACCTTTCCCTGTTTAAACTGAAATGAAGACAAAATAGATACATAATATGTTAATTTCTTTTTATGTTTAACTGAACATAATTTATCATCATTCCTAATGCTAAATACCGTATTTCTGAATTGTACCTGTGCATTGAGGGCTGCAGCCTGCTGGATCTGACTTTTGTTGAGAGCCTTGCTGAATGGGTCTCCAACAAAGCGTGTGTTCTTGTGAACTACTTCCCGTGGCTTCTTAAATAAAGCATCATCATCTTTAACACCTGATTTATAAATATATAAACAACGGGAAAACATGAATTAAGTTTGTCCCTCTCAAAGCATAACACAATCTATTTCATGCCTTCAAAATACATTTATGTCAAAGTGAAAAATAAGTTTAAACAAGTTTGGCTTTCCTACCTTCTGGATAATACATCAAGGCATTTTTTGCCTTGTACTCCCAAGTCTCAAGTCCAGCTTTGACACATTCCAGTGCTGCCTTCTCTACTGATGGTAAGGCGAGATTCTGTTCATGACGCTGAGAAACAGAGAAGTTTTTTAATGTTTTTTTAGCACAGTCCAAAAGTTTTTCTGGTTGTTTCACAAAATTGTGAACAAATCAGTCATCAATGACTTTACTCTTAATTTAGCAATCAGCATTTCAGCAGACCTATAATTCCAGCAATTTATTGATTCATTCTGACTTGAATAGTTGCAATAAACTCTGTTCTTACATACCTCTTTGTACTCATTCTCAGCCTCATACAACCAGGCATGCTTCAGCTTCTCTTTGTCCCTCGCCAGTTCCATTATCTGCTCAAACGATGCATTATCCTCACTGGTGTTTTTAGCGAGAAAACGATCCAGAGAAGGCAGCTCTTTCTCTTCCTTATCTTCCTCTTTGCTCTCTAGAAATACAACAGTGATAGAAGTCAGTTTGTTTGGATTTACTATTTCACTGTATGCACATTTTGAGTACTACTGAGAAACTTTTGAGTTTTTTAGTTGGAAATAGATTTTCAAATTCATATAAAAAGTCATTAGAGCTCAGGACACTGTTATGAGTTGTTTCTTATAAAATCAAGGTACTTACCTCCATCTAAACCTTTACTTCCATGAGTGCTTGAGGGAGATCCTGTGCGGCCTACTGGTGTCTCAAAGCTAGCTGGTGTCACATCTTAAATACAAAGAGAACAAAGAGAAAAAAATGGATATAAAGTAAATTCTTTGGTGACTTTCATTTGTATGTCTGTTGGTATGGTGGTGTTTGAAACTTTAACTATTTTTTTTTAACACCAAGAGGAGAACAAACAGGTTATTACTCACAGGGTGCAGAAGAGTGTGGGGTAGATTTCGTCAGAGATGATCCATATCGGATGGATATCTCTCTCATTCTCTCCAGGTCGCCAGTTTCCTCTGCATCCAGATAATCTTTCTGCGCTTGCAGTTTAGTCACATCTGGAAAGAAATCCCTCTGGATGATCTTCTCTAAATTCTGTTAGGATTAGACAAAAAACTACATTTGACTTTGTACACAAAATATGATATAATGTTTGACTGTAAAATATTATAACTTAAGTAAGAAAACATACAAATAAATAAAAAACTGAATTTTCATATCAGCATATGTGCATGAGCCTTTGGTCAAAAATAATGCCAGGAAGGCATGAGAAGACATTTTTACAAGTCTTGATTTGTGGGCTCGACCGTTCAAAACCAAGTGAAGTAGAGCTGAAACGATTTGTGAAGCTATAACCAGACAACCTGTTTTTTTTTTTTTGTTTGTTTGTTTGTTGCTGCTTGGAAATTCATTATAACAAATACAATTTCATCAACAGGGTGACTGCAGAGTCTTTCAAAGTATTTGAAGTTGATAAATCACTATAACAAGAATACAGGCTTGAATGCAAGAAGGCCTGATCAAGGGATGCAGTATGGTTATTTTTGAATGCATTATGAGACTGGTAATATTTACCTGATTACGACAAAACGCAATTGAGCGGCCAAAGACCATCTGCAGCATATAACTATGTTATGTTTTTAACCCACCCCAATAAAAGGAACTGGGCGTGCGGTACCTTTAACAGCAGACGTCATATATATATATATATATATATATATATATATATATATATATATATATATATATATATATGTTAGCGTCTATAAGTTACCACCTCAAGTTAACCAAATTTTAAACGCACAAAAATCAGCGTCAAGGCTGTTTTGCACCTTGACTAAAAAAATGTATGTCTGTTGTCTTTTCCATACTAACAGACAGCAATGATGTTGTGTTGTCTGACAGCCCACCTCTTAGCTAAGTCGTAGGCTAAACTGTCAGATAGCTACCTCGATGTACTCCTCTTCGTCGAGGACCTTTCTTTTAAGCTTCCCCTTGCTCTCCTCCTCGGGTTGTTGTATGACAGCCACTGTGGTGACCGATGAAGGGACCAGAGTCCCGGACAGCGATTTCCTCACGCTGGCGCTGCCCTCCATTGTAGAGCCTGTTAGCCTTCTAGGCTAACGGCTGACAGCAACCCTTTAACGAAAAACACCGGGAATCGAAACCAGGCTGATGTTCTCCCGTTAAAGTCGGGGCACTGTTTATAATGTCAATAATACAGCATAAAACTGGAAGTTTAAGTCTAAACGCTACTAATTATTACCAGTTAAATAGCTAACGAGCTAGCCTACTGGATGCTAACTGTGGCACAGCGCACAAACAACGTAGTGTGTTATGTCACCGGAAGTTTACTGTCTCTTGGGGAAAGTTCCGGTAAAATCTCGCTCTGGTTTTTTTTTTTTTTTTTTTTTTTGTATTTTCTTAAACATTCTTAACCTTATTTTTTCGTTCTTAATAACCTTATTTTTTGCTATGCACTTATTTTTTTTTAAAAGCGTTTGGAATTTGTGTTTTAAAAAACTGAAATACTGGACAATTAAGCTGTAATACATGTACAAGCTCTTGTAGTGGTATAGTATGGCACGACGTGCAAAGGTTGCAAGATGCTGACTAGACATGATCAGAATTATAAAATATGCAAGGATGTAGGCAGATTTACATGAAGTAGATCATTTAAGATAGCTGATTAATGCACAAGAGGTGAGGCTTTTTTTTTACCGCAGAGTTACAATAAACAGATTTATTACTAACATCATTTTAGTATGGTAAATAAATTAAGTTAGTAGTTAGTTAATAATTGGATTAATAAATGCAAATATGCATATGAGGTGATGTGTTTACCACAGTGAGCTTTCTTACAGTGTTTGAGATTTAGTATAGCAGTAAAATACAAAACTGGATATTTTAAAGTTTTTTTTTTTTTTTAATTGAGTGACCATCAGAGTAACTAGTGATAAAAAAAAAATACTCCTGAAACAAATCTGAAATAAAATATGAGAAAAAAACAAACAAACTGAAAACTAGATAATATTGTCAAATACTAATATGATGTCTACTACTAACTACTTTTAATAATGATAATTTTATTTAATATTATTATTATATATAATAACATTTATAAGGTTCTGTTTTCTGCTCAGACACACATGCAAAAAAATCCAGCTAGATTAATGTTGAGTTAACAAATTATGAAGCAAAAATGATGAACTTTTGATAACTTGGCCATCTGATACAAAACATTATATTAAGTTTCCTTAAATATATTACATATATACAAGTGAACATACAGATTTACACTGAGCCAGCATTTTCTAGGGGCTCAACTTAAATATTACTACAACTATTTCTAATGAGCCAATTGATTTATATTTCTACTGGAAAAAATTTCTGCCAAGTAAGGCATGTTATGTAAACTAAGTGGCAATATGAGTGTGAAGGTGGGCCCCTCAACTCTTGTTACTTAACTATTTTATGTTGAGCCCTGGTATTTTTACCTCCGCCAAGGGGGTTATGTGATCGACAGGGTTGTTAGTTAGTTAGTTAGTTTGTTTGTTAGCAACATACTTCAAAAACTCATGGACAGATTTTGATGAAATTTTCAGGAAATGTCAGAAATGGCATAAGAAAGAACTGATTAGATTTTGGGATTGATCCAGATCACCGTCTGGATCCAGGAATTGTTTAAAGGATTTTTTACTATTGGGAGATGGGGCTAATGGCGGAGGTCTGCGCTCTTTGAGTGCTTTTCTAGTTTTTAACTGTGAAATACTTGACCAGAAATGTTTGTTATCATCTCCTGAGACCCCACACTGACTGAAACAGAGCTGTAAAGTAAAGGTCAAACAGTCTGGATAATTACCACTTAGCCTGATAAAAACTTTTTGAGATGAACAGAATGATACTGAAATAGATACAAAGATTAAATCAAATTGCCCTCTGCATGCCACATTCAAGACAACTTGGAGTCATTTTAGGTTGCATAACAAATAAACTTTCTTCAATTTTAAAACAACTTTATTGTTTCAAGGACACTTTTTCCACACGTTCATACAGCTACAATCCACTCAATTCATTCAAATTCAACATTTTACTCTGAGGTGTAGCTTTAGCAAATAAACTCTGCTCTTCTGTCGTGGACTCGGCCTATTATATACAAAGAGTTTACAAAAGTGGCTACTGATGCATCATGACTGACATCAAAAGCTTCTTTTAAAAAAGCGTAATGTGACTGTGACATGTAATAATCCTTGTACCTCTGCATACACACGGTGACACACATAGTTCTCAGTATAATCCATATGTACAAAACAGAGTTCAGTTTTCTGTGTTTCCCAAGCCAAATGACAATCTTTTCTGACGCCTCCATTTAGCTCTTCTGTTCTTAAACCAAACCTGCCAGCAGAAAGAAAGGGAAGTTGTTTGATTGTCACTTAGTTCATAACACACTACTATTTTAGTAAATATTGTAGTAATCAACAAAAATACATTGATTCATCGAGGACATTTTTTTCAGCATGCATAATGTGTGTTACCTCTACTCTCTCCTCTCTCAGGTGAGTTTGCTGTGCCAGTCTCTCTCTCGTGTTCACATCTGGATACTGATTCTGCAGGAACAGCTCCTCCAGCGCGTCCAGCTGCTCCTCAGTGAAAATAGTGCGATGCCTCCTAGTTCTCCTCTGCACCTGACTGGCTCCGGGCGACTGCTCATCTCTGTGAGCGTCTCCCAGCCTGCAGGGGTCTGTGAGCATTGGGGGCCAACTGTACTGACAGGCTGCAAGGAGGGAGAAACTCTCAAGTGAGTTTCCTATTACTAAAGTCACAATCATCTTTGTTTCAGGTGTCTAAATACGTGATGATCTTACCTTCATGGATGAAATCAGTGTGGAAAATATCTCCACAGTGGGAGCAGTAGCAGCAGCACATGCAGGCATGATGAACACTCTCCGGCTGGCCTCCAACAGCACCCGACACCTTGTCTTTTAATCCAGCTGTCCCACATGATCGCTTGTCTCCACTGCTATCTGGATATTTGCTCAGAATGTTCTCAATAGTGAAAGGAAACTTTTGTCTCTCCATCCTGATCAGCCCGTCCATCTCCAAAAGAATCACAAGAAAATCACAAGATATCCCCAACAAACACTTTTGGATATTTCTAGCTCGGCTGCTTTTCTGCTTCTCCTCTCTGCACAACACTAGTCAGGCCCTTATAGTGAAATTGGGAGGCACAAAAAAAAAAAAAAAGTAAAACCATAATCCCCCCGATGGACCAGACACATGAAATGGTTGAAACTTAATTCCTAGCTAATCTGGGCAGTTTTGTGAAGAGGTTAGGGAGGACAGCAAATTCAGTTAATCTTGCCTCATTCCTTTTCTACCAAAGAAATCAGATTTCAGCGCATAAAATGAGAAGTGGAGAGCTCCTAAGATCCTCATTGTTGAGGTTTTAGAGAAAAGGGGATTGCTTGGTATTAGAAACCTGGATTTAAAGATGAACATTTTCTTTTTTCTCTCTCTTTTTTTTTGTGTGGATGGAGACTTGTGCATGCTTAATTTGAGGATTAGCCGCTAAATTTACTTCATAATGTCACTTTCTTATTTAGCAACACTTATCAACAACAGTGCATATGATTACACACACCACTTAGACAGATGAAGGAATCTTGCAAGTGACATGGCCGGCAACTCTGATAGATTTTTATATTACTCAACATGAGCTGCAGAGGTAAAAAAGAAGTCCCTTCCTTTGGTTTCCAATCATGCATCATGTTTCTTATCTGTATGCTGCAGTCTGTCACAGCAGAGGTAAAGCTATTACAGGTTAAATTCAACCCCCTCCTCAACAAATCCTTTGATTTCATACAACGCAATACACCTTTTTCCCCTCCTCAGAGAATTAATGGATTTCCACAATCTGTCTTAAGCTCCTCTTATAAGGGCTTTTGAAAACAGATAACAATAAACACCATCCCATCCTTTTCACCCGGGTTTAATAGCAGCCAGATTGTTGATGTATAGTTTGCGGAGCATGTGAGATCGCTATCTGCACTCATTGTAGTCCTCAATAGAAGGAATTGTAGCACATCCACACTGGTTCAAGCAGTTCAAAATTCATTACTGGGGATTAGAATGATAAAGGTTCATTTTGTTGTGTTAAGAGAAATATTTGGTGTTGGAGGGAAAGTGGACAAAGCCAGCAAAGCTGATAGAGTGTTGTCCACAGCTTCAGTTAAAAGTTTCAGTTTCACCTGGAAATATGGCAAAATCAAACACGTCAAAGCTGGCTGTTAGTTAAAACTTATGTGAGGAGTGATTTAACACCAATAAAGACCATCAGCATGAAGATCAGTAGCTTTTATATAATTATTTTCTATGTCGGAAATCACTGCGGAGGGTAGGCAGGGATTTATTGGAACAGCAATTCAGCCTGAGATTTGGTGGCCCTAATTAAAGTAGCCTGTCCCCAAATGTAGTTGATGACCCCTGATCTACAGAGCCTAGAAAAAGTATTCACCCTATTTGATGTTTTTCCTTTTTATAAATCAATCATGGTCGATATAACTTGGCTTTTTGACGAAAAACAAAAAGTCCTAACCTGACACGCCAGATGGATTTGTTTCACACATCCATCAATAGTAAACATTTGGGAAAAGGCAGAGGCTTTGAAAAAACTCGGAGTGTGATTGGATGAACGTTCTGTCAAATCTCTGCGGGCCAATCAAAGCAACAAAACATGTGACGTAGCCGCTATCGAGCTGTGCGTGCGCAGCTACAGAGGAATAACGCGAAACATGGCGACTAAAGACATGTACGTACTCGACTTTTGTCGTTTTTGAAACTCACTGCTGTTCTTTGATCTTCTTTTAACGAAGAAAAGTCGTCAAGTTCGGATAAAACTAGCGCTTTAGCAGCATTCACGCTGATCTCTTCCTCCATAATTGCACCGGCCTCTTGCTGCTGCCTGTTTACCTCACGACTCCGCCGGGCCCAAAAGTACTGCCCCTCATTGCTAATTGGTCCTATCACTTTCTAGCTGGCCCAAATGGTTCAGATGTGAGCTTTGCAAGATGGAGTCGCCAGTGAGAAACACGGAAACGGGAGAATCCATCTGCTTTGCAAGGTTTAAAAAAAAAGTCCTTGATGTAAACATGAAAATAGATTTCTAAAAAGTAATGTGAATGTGTCTCAAGTGAATGGAGTATAAAGACACCTGTGTCTGGAAGGTCATGTCACTGGTTAATCAGTATTCCTGGCTACCATTACACCATGAAGACAGAAGAACACTCAAAGCAACTCAGAGATTGAAAAGTATATGTCAGGGGATGGTTACCAAGGATGATCATCTGCTGGAGGTCAGTTAAATCCATCATTAATAAATGTAAGGAGTATGGCACATGTTTAAATCTGCCTAGATCAGACCGTCCTCACAAACTGAGCCACCATGACACCTATGACTGCTCTGAAGGAGTTACAAACTTCAGCAGCTGAGATGGGAGAGACTCTGCAGACAACTGTTTCCTGGGCTCTTCACCAGTTAGAGCTTCATGGTAGAGTTGCATGTTGAAGAAAACTCATATTAGAGTGCCCCGGTGATGTGATGTGGAGCCACAGTTTGATCTGCTCTATAAATATCCCACAGGTGTGATGGAGGATTTTAGTCCTTCAAATGCTGCTGGCATATGAGATTAATTTCTGTATCACTCGCCAGTTTTCCCTGGAGGTTGTGCACTTGGATTTCATGAAAAGCACATCTATGATCGACGAGGACAAAAAAATAAATAAATCGAATACAGTGATTAAGGAGATGAGTAAAATCTGTACAATTCAGACAGGAAATGTGGAACTACAAATAAAGCATCATACTGGGGTTGATAATCCTCAAAGCATCACATTATTTTTGTAAGAAAAGTTCAGTGTCTCTCTCTCTGCTGTTGGACCAGGGCCCAAAGCCTCCTGGGAAATGGGAGATTGCAGCTGTGACCAGGAAACACAAAGAACCAGCCTTCCTCTCTGTATTTCTTTAGCCTGTGCAAGGCATGGGGTAAACCACTGAGTGCAAGAAAAAAACCCAAGAGACCGGCAGGGATGAATCAAGAAAACCACCGTGTGGTTACAGAGTGATCATGTCTAATAGCCGTGTAAAACATGATGTCTTTTCTCTTATCTTTCCCCTGGAAACTGAGCGCTTGGATCTGCTGTTCAATTTGTTTTGCGTCATCACTCTCTGCATTTCAAATGTGTTGACCTTTCAACTTTATATATTTGTCGTATTTGTAATTGTTGGGGCTATGTAATATTAATTTTTAAATTCAGTATTGTGGTTTAAATCTTTTTATTGCTGCATTTCCAGTGTTATCTCATAGTGGACTGTATATTCAGAAAACAAGGACTTAAAAGACCTTAAAAGGTCGAAACCAGAGTAAAGATTACAAATGAATATACGAGAGAAAAAAAGAGAGTGGTCGATTGTTCAAAAGAAACTAAATGATCAAACTCCAATGGATCCAGATTTTATACTCTTCACTATGAATGTGGGATAAAAGAAGTGGATTAATATATACTTATATAAGTCATTTGAACAGCTTAGAAAGGAATTTAACCCTTCCAAGATTTTTACAGATATTTACAACTAAGAAGTTATCTCAGAAACATGAAAAAGGGATAACATCTGCAAAATACTGTCTAAAATAGAAGAAGAGTTCATGACATTCACAGAAACAGAGTTGTTTCAAAGATTATTGAGCACTGTACAATGACTGAAGAAAACTTAGGGTCTAAAGATAAATGAGAATAGAAAGCAGACATTATCATAACAAGCACTTTCAAAGTGGGGCATTAATTTACAAATAGTCCAGTGTGAAGGCAGTTTAGCTTTTTGAACACTCCATCCAACTCCTTAAGACACAGCAATACCTCTGAGTTGTGCTGGTGAAGTTGTGGGCAGGTTTGAGATTTTACACACATATTTTGGGACCGTCCCAAACTCACAGGCTTTTGAAAAAAGTCCAAAATGCAATCAGACAAGTTCTAGGCATTAACTTTACAATGGGTCTTTCATTTTTCATACTGGGCATAGATCCTGATGACAAAGATCTGATTTACTTATTGAGCATTTTGCTTGTAGTGGCAAAAAACAAAACAAAACAAAACAAAAAAAACAAAACAACAAACAATAACAGTAGCCTGGCCACACCATGTCCAGGCCTATATACACTTTGTGTGTGTGTTTGTAGGTGTGTATGTGTGTGTGTCAAGTAAAGCATCTCCTTAATGTTGTCAATTAATAATCAATTTATAAGCAAAATAAAACTTCTGTAAGTTGGAGATGTATTTCCCTGTTTATTAACTAAAAACTCTGGAAACCCAGAGAAAACATTGAAGACATGCATTCGAACAATATTTTTTACACTGCTTTTCCATGAAAACAATTATATTTTGTTTGTTTTGTTTAGATCTTGAATTTTCCATCTTATTTTGGGATTTGAGTGTTTTCCCCTTCGACTGTAGTGTATGGATGTGTCCTCTAATAGCCTTCATAGAAAATGACCTTCAGAGCATGATTATGGGCGTTTTGGAATATGTTTATTACCTATATGAGACTGAAGAATAAGATTTTTATGATTCAGGTTTACAGTTTTTCTTTTGCCTCTGTGATCAAGGCTCAGTGTCTTTAATAGCAACAATAATTGACTGGACATAAAGAATCATTCTATCTGTCCTTGTGCTTTTTTCAGACTCCTTTACAACAAAAAAGAAGTGCATAATAAGAGGTTTAAAAGCCCAGAGCTTTGTGCATGATCCCTGGTTTAGAGAGCTGACATGGCCCCATCACTGGGCTGTAATAATCAGTAATCAGCTGGTGGAAGACGTCATAGGTGGGGCTCTCCCAAATCCATTCAGCTACAGGACACATCTCTCATTTATAGTCCAAAAAGGTGAAAGTATAAAAATGATGTACAGTTTTGCTTTGCAGTTTAACATACAACAGTTGTATTATTCAAACATGATTGATAACTCTGTCCTTCAGGAAAGTCTCTGTCATTTAAGTAGATAGCACCTCAGAATCACCTGTTTTCATGAGTGTGTTGATGATGAAGACTCACTGCCTGACTGTGAATGTTACTATCCATAAAAGAAGAGTTCAGCTCAGACACGTTATTATTATTATATATATTGAATTTAAGACAAAAGTTTAATGATTACATTGATCCTGATCAATTACTCCTCTTCATCAGAATCAAGTAGATGAATATGAGGAGATGGAAAGTTTGAGTGTAATCAAACTATTTGACACCAAATAACTCAAAATAAAACCATAACTGACTTCTACTCATGAACTGCCTTTTCAGCTTTTATTTGCACTTCTTTTTTTGTCAAACTACTCCTTATGTTTCTGTTATTTTTACTATTTATAATAACTTCTATTTGAATCCAAAAGTAGTGCTGCTGCACGGTGGAGGTCAACAACGAGTCGTGCGCCCTCTTGTGGCTAAATTCTGCAACGGCAACGTTAAACGGCAGAGCGACACAGCGCGGCAGGCAGCCCGCCACTCGCGATAACTCGCGTTTGGTCAGCAGCAGCTGGGCGGAAAAGGCGGGAGAAGACTGCCGCTTCCGCGTCCGCGCAGCACGGGCAGAAGATCATTGGGGCAAAATGGACGATAAGTTAATATTAGCAGTATTCAACTGTCCAGAGCTCTACAATGTCACTTTGCCGAATTACCGCTGCACAGAAAGTAGGGCAAACGCCTGGAGAAACATCAGCATGATACTCGGAATCACGTGTAAGTGTTAACTTGTTATTTTTGTTTGTCCCAACTTTTATGATTATTTGGTTAACGGAGGCTGGTGTGGAATACTGAAGAGACAGATGTGAGTAAGCACTGTTCAGTGGAGTTTTATGTATCTCTGCGTTCAATTTGTCGTCTTCATTTTTTAACCGCGCGAGCACATCATGGCGGTGGGGATGCAGCCGCGCGCACCGTGCTAGCGGTAGCAGCCGCAGCTCGCACGCCGTAGGCCGCGCTGCACCGAACGGCACGGTCCGGCTCTGCCACTGCGCCGCCAGCCGCGTGACCATCACCGCACGGATGAAGAGGAAACATGCTCAGCGTCACGGACTCGCAGTCTTCACCGAGCCGCGTGCTTTTCGTCTCGCTCGTTAACCACCGCGAGGAGAGCTCCGTGCAAACCGAAGGCTTCTCGGAGTGGAACATCTGCAGCGGCATTAATGGCTCGGTGTCTTTGATAAAACGTGAGAAGTCACGGGACAGTGGCCCCCAGCCCGACATTTTATCATGGAACTGGTGGTGCGGCATGAAACATTAACCAAACATGACCTCCAGACATGGCGCAGCAACACCAAACTCCACAAGATTCACTCTGACTTTTTTTTTAAATTACGTAACCCTCCAAAATATAGGATTAAAGCTGCAGCTTTCATATTCTCTCATGTAGTTGCACTGTCTACTAAAACCCCCACGTTATGCTGCTGTTACATTATGCCAGGGTTCCCAAACTTTTTAAGCCCGCCTTAAAGTCTTCATGACACACTACACCAAGTAACACAGTCATATCCATGTAAACAAAACACTACCAGACATTGCACATGCCAAAAAGAAAAAATAAACATTTATCTTTAGTATTCAAAGGTGAAATTAATCTTCCTAAGTTTTATCTTGTGTGTCATATTTGTTTCAAAGGTGTGATTTTTGGTGTGGCTTTATTTGGAGTCTACTTTCACAGTGCAATCCTGTGTCCCTTTTTTTGTTTAGCCTCTTCTTGCCCCCTGCCATAACTGTAGGCCAGCCTTGGATGTGCGCCCCAAATTGGGTAATATCTGCGTCTGACCTCCTAATATGTTCAATCTCAACGATTTAAAGTAATCTAATATGACACATTTATACCAGGGAAGTTATTATTATTAACTATTAGAGTCTTCATGATACCAGAATTTTGAGATATGATATTTGCTAAAATCAAACTACATAATAGCACCGTAAAAAATGTCCTAGACACCCAAAACTGAATATTTTAGTTATTTTTCTTCATTTCCAGCCTGCAGAAAGAACAGATTCATTAACCAGGAAATTCATATCAAAATATGACATTGTTTTTGGTAGCAGTTTTCAACCTGGGGGTCAGGACTCCCCCTGGAGTCATAAATATTTGGGGCAATGGTTCTCAACTGGTGGGTCGGGACCCAAAAGTAGTTCGCGGGTCTGTTTTCAGTGGGTCACGAACTGGTTCCTAGAAATAAAAAAAGTCAAAAATATCTAGAAGTCTTAGGCTAAATGTGTCCCTTTACTCTGTTTACCGAGACATGGAGTTAATTTTGGTTGACTTCTTGAGATCTTAACTTAAGTTTCCTGTTTTCTTGGATGGAAATTTGGTTTTCATATAATAATGTGTTATTTTTTTGAGGGTTTAAAAAATCACCAATACTTACATTATAAAAGCAAAACTGAAATAATTAAAATGCTTGAAGGCCTGTAAAGTTTTGGCCTGTCTCTTTGTTCAGTCATGTGTTTGTCCCCCCATCTAAGGTCCATGTTGCTACATTTTTCATTATTAATAAAAATAAAAATGAAAATTTGGGCTGCGGTTCACATTATGGAAATGGTGGTGGGTCCTATGGGTGGACCAGTTGAGAACCCCTGGTTTAGGGGGTTACGGGCTGAAAAGTTTGAGAATCCTTGGTTTATAATAATAAAAGGCAAAGCAAGATTTTCTTTAAAAATGTATAAAGCCAAGCAAAAATTATGTATTTCTTCTTAATTATCATTTATTAATAAACCAGACAAGGGTTAGAATTTAACTTTTTGTCTACCTGCCACTTTGGCTGGTAGATTCAAGAATGTACCAGCAACAAACATTATACCAACCAGTCTATTTTAATAAGCAGCATTATTTATAATGTATGATATAAAAATTAAGACTTAAAGCAGTGTTAATTTCGCTGACTAAAACTATGACTAAAAATATTTGTTAACAGCCTTTTTTCCATGACAAAAACTAGACTAAGACTAACAAAAATAGATCTGTGATGACTAAAACTGACAAAAACTAAGTTTAGTTTTCATCAAGATGACTAAAACTAAACTAAAATGTAATGTAGTTTTCATCGGACATTCAAAATCCGCAATATTTCTCCACTGTGGGTAAATCTGTCAAAAAACAATGCAGCTGTAGCTATTCTGCCTCTCAGCTGTAGAAAGCAGAGACCCCAGGTTTGGCAGGGTGCAGAGAACACACTACCATGATTTGCCAAAATTAACACTGGCTTAAAGTATCTAAGTTACAGACGGTTTAATAAGAGGGTTGTCGCATAAATTTTCCAACCGGTTGGTCATCTTAAATTTTGTTTTTCAACTAATCTGTCTTGTATTTGACCATGCTAATGTTTGCTGTGGGCACTATGAGTTCATGTGGTATTTTCCTATGCAAGCACACCTTTAGCAGTTACACCAGATAAAGTCTAGAGCTGCTCTCATATGATACGTAGTCAGACCATCCCAGCGCACAGCTGCCTGTAAACATTTGACAGCAGCTCTGACACGGGGAAGAGGAAGTGGGTTTTTCGATCAGTGGGTGGGTAGGTCTGCTCGGCTTTGCTTATAAAGTGTGTAGGAACAAGCAGAAAATTTAAGCTGTTTACAGTAACAAATTCACTTTGTTTAGTTTGGCTTCTTTTATTTGCCGGACCCAGAGGCCGGTAAGTGAAGTACCTGCACTTGGTGCTGATTTCCCGTTCTGATCCAGAGAAAGTGCTTGTGCAGACCTGTGAAGCTGTTGTCGGTCCACAGACCAGGGTGTAAAGTAAAACCTTTATAGACCAGGAGACATCACTGTCTCTCTTCTCTGCTCTCTATCTGACTGTAACAGACACTAACATTTACACATCCACCTTTAAAGGATGAATAAGGAGACTTAATAAACATATTTACCAACTAGTGAATTAAACAGCAGGACAGAGGCTGAGACGGAGGGCAGAGAAGAGAGGCATATTTTTAGTATTGGTCATTCAAAATCCTGCATCTTCCTTCATGTCTGAGCAGATGTTCTGGTGTTTGGTGTGTTTCTAACTTTGGATTGTAATCACTGAAACAGTCAGGAAATAACATCTTCTCCCTGCATCACTGCTCTGTTTGCAAAAAAATCTTTGGCACATCATCGTAGCAAATGAAAGTTTTTATGTTAAGTCACATTTTTTAAAACGTAGTGGTCAATCTCTGAATGTTCTGATGGCATCATTTTATCAATATAAGCTTCTCTTCTTCATGTGCATCTGAGTTTGACAGCAGAATTTTGAATGCCATTTTGTGCTTCTTACGCTTGTATTTTTCTTTTCCAGCCGAGGAGTGTAAAAGAAAATGGAAGAACATGAGAGACCGCTACCTGAAGGAAGTCAGAATGGAAAACAAAAGCAAGAAGCAAGGGGAGATCTTTCAAAGCAGATGGAAATACAGACAGCTCATGAATTTTATTGCTCCTTTCGCTGGATCCAGAAGTGGAGGGCCAGATATAGCGGGCAACAACGACGATGACCACGACAATCTTGACAACGAATCAAGCAGCCCAGGAGGAGAACCTGCCCCACCTGAGGTGGTCAAGACCTCGCAGTCCCTTGTGAAGTCTGCTAGTCAACAAGACATCAAGCCACAGGTGGCATTTATGACACAGAATCCTTCGGTACATCAGGACGCACAGGTCACACAGCTGGCTAAGACCCAACCAGGCTCCCTCTCCATCAACAAAGCAGGCAGAAAACGGCGCCTCATGCCAGACTCGCACTCGCTCAATTCTTCGCAGTCGTCTCCGACTAAGTGGCTGGTCAAAGACAATGGTTCCACATTTCCTAACAGGCCGCGGGACGAGGACGAACTGTTTCTGCTGAGCTTTGTACCCGCTCTGAAGCGACTCGCTCCGCAGAAGAGATGCGAGACAAAAATGAAGATTCAGCAGATAATGTACGAAGCGGAGTTTAATGTCACACATCCGCAAGAGAAACAAGCGGAAACGGAGGAAACGCAGGAGTAGAACTGAATCCTTTTTTTCTGTTCCCTTTGTCTGATTTCTAAGATTGTATTTCATAAAACAAGCCAAAACTTTTAGACATATGACCATATTTGCTCTTTTTCAGCAGTATCTAAACTTATCATCACTCTGCTTTTTTATCAGCAGATCTAAATCTTGTTTGAAAAAACTTTTATACATTTACACATAAAGAGGACAACAGAGACTCTGAGCATCTTTATTTACATGGCTTCACTGTCAATAGAGTGAATTCACACATAGAAAAGTGGCTTAACAAACCACCACTCATTTCTTAACTATATAGTTATCTACAGTATTTTAGATTTTAATTACAGTAAAACACAGAAATTAAAGAATTTCCAAATTGGAAAGCAACACTGTTTAATAAGTCATCTTAGATCTGCTAACATGCAAACGAGAAAGTTTCATTTTCTGTAAAATAAAGACAATGTATGACATTGGTTGATTTGTGTGGGATTTCTTCTTAATTTGCAGACGAGCTGCACACTTTATAAAATCATATACTGTGAAATAAAACAAGCATAAGAAAAAAAAATCTTAGCATTTTAGTGAACAAAAAGAAGCACATGCTAGTAATGTTTTTTTTTTTTTTTTTTACCTTTGTAAGATGTTTGCAACAAAGTGTTAAAATATGTAGGGTAGCATAAAAAGGCCTTTCCACTGACAAGTAACAAAAGGAAAGGCCCAGATGAGAGATGTGAAATAAATGGTGTTTTATTGGACAAGCTTAATATAGAAAACTTATCTACTGTTTTAGTACCAGTTGTGCTTTTTTAATGACTTCAATAAAGAAGTTCATTCGGATCTAGAACCCAAAGTAGCAGTCATGGGGTGCTTAGAAAAAAAATAAAGGATTCCAAATGGCATATAGTACCCGTTTTTGTAGAAATATGTACATACAATGATTTACTTTTAAAATAAAAACAGTTAGTAAGAGGAATTTATGCTGTAAGAAAGTAATGTGTAAGAATGGTCAAAATACCAATTTGCACACGGTACACTTTAATGCTCCAACCACCTCCAGGTACAGTAGGAACCCCAGTATCTGGCATTGTTATTTTGGGGGTTGTTAGCTTGAAAGTTCAGGAACCCCTTTAGTAAATAGCACACAGCATTCATAGTCTTTTCTTGTTTAGCAGGATTATGGCTGCATGTCAATAGCCGACTTTTTTTGCCCCGGCAGCGTTCAGGCCCTCAATCCCAGAGCACTTCTCGTCAACGTTTTTTGTTGTTAAGTTACAAAAATAAATCCTACTTTCCTGCGTAGAATCTAATGTTTTAAAATATCTCTATGAGCTTCATATTGCCCTATTCCAAGTAAATATCACACAGAAGACATGCAGACAATGCAAAGGAATTGGGCAGCAGCTGCAGACCTGAAAACTACCCTTGAAAAAAGATGAGGAAAGACGAGTCAGATCGGTTTCTCTCCCACTACTGTCAAGTCCCACCCCTTCTTGACTTTTATTTGCAAGTGAGGGAGAAGTGCAGCACTGTTCAAAAAGGTCAACAGTATTCAACCAGGAGCGCTTGAAGCAACAAAAACAGTTGATACTGAGGGCTCTTTGTCCGCCCATGGCGCTGAACACTCAGGACACTAGATGACATTGGTTGTGAATTTAAAATAAGCACCGCCAGTAAGGCTAATCACTAATTTAAATTTCGTTTAACCGACTAGTCTAAAGAGGGGAAAATCCTTAGAAAACAGACAAATTCCTCACAGGGTCATTGTGTCGGCAAGTGTTTGAGCCTGATATACTCGCTACAGCGTGGCTAACATTAACATTAAAATTTAGCGCCGCCAGCCTTTGTCTCTCTTAGCAAATTAACACCAGGCGTTGCTATGTGGCCACTTGTCACTTTGGCTGAGTAGCTAGACACAACTTCAACCCTCGACAGCTTTCATACTGCTTTAGTTCCATTTACTACTTAAACTATCATACTCCGCTGTTCCTACTACACGCTAACCGCTAAGCCACCACCGAGCTAATCATATTTATGTCTGGTGAAGTGCCATGGGAAAGCCATTGGAAGAGGATGGAGTGGCCATTCACTGATGCTTCAGCGGCCTCTAGTGGTGGGACATTATTACAGTTTAAAAGAGTATTATAGATTGGGATTACAAGCCTGCGTTTATAAAAAATGATAGGCAACTAGTTTAACTGACTCATAAATCTTGCGCTGGCTAATTTGATGAACAAATTAAACCTTTTAACCGCACACATCTCTAGCTGTCATGCTAAAAAAGCCAGCTATGGACACAGGCTCTTATATATTTCACCAGAAATAATAAAACTGTTCAAACAGAAGCTAAAATGTGACATGACCAAGCTCAACACTGATCTCTTCTAATCAGGTGTAGATAAAGAAAACATAAGGAAGAGTTTAGGTATTCTGCATACCAAACACGTCATGGTACTTGCACACATGCACAGAACCGAGGAAGACTTCAGGGGCAGGCTGCTGGGAATTTTTCACATGTGCATCATGTGTGAAAACAGCTCAGGTGTACAAAAAGCATTCGGTCCACCTTTAAACTGTTATTCTGGCATTACCACAGGAAGCTTTTTTAAAAAATAAATCTTATGTCTTCGTGTCAAGGACAGGAAAAAAAATTTAAAGGCAGATGCAGATTGGTGCACACTGTGATGATGTATTTTGGGTCAACCTGTCCTTCCTTTCCTTTTATGCAATCAGCAGCCAAAACATGATTACCAGAGCGACAAACAGGAAGAGTCGAGACAGAAACTGTTCGTCCATGTGCTGTGGTGTCCCAGGAGCTGCTGTTAGGAAATGAATTAGGAAATTACTAAAAGAATTTACCTAAAGTGCTGTTAATTAAGAGTAATCATGGGGACGTATTTAAAACATAAATACCTGGTGGAGGTCTTCCATCATTGATGTTAAAAGCTGTAGCAAAAATACCAAATGGAAAGGCACCGATTCCAAAAGACATTTGGAAACCTCCATCTCCAAAGCCGAAGCCTTGAAAACCCTGTGAAAGATCAGGAAATGTCAGTACGTGTATTCTCATGCCCATCAGAGGTTTCGTTTACCATACAAAGAGGAAATGTGATGCAACAGTCAGGGACGTTTGTGATCATTCACATGAGATTTATTTGCAGTGTTATGCATCTAATAGATCCCACAGGAAGTGTCTTTTTGCAAATGAATAAAGCAGACAGTGGCATGACAGTAACCTCTGTACATCCTTTCTAAAAGTTTCATCATAACTGCATGAAGTTAATCTAGAGCATGATGCAATGAAGGAGATACTGAGAAAAAAAAAATTATTTTTTAGCAGGCAAATGTATTTGACAAAATACTTACGCCACGGTTTTCTGGCTCAGGTCTCTGCCCTTGTGGTCGCGGGGGCGTTCTTTCTCTGAAAGACAAACACATTTTTAGTGACGCCATCAAAGAACTCATCCTAAATTCTACTGTGGTTAAATCCTATAAGACATGTAAAGTCAATTGTCCTGTCGTAAATCAGGGGCTGCCATAATCATAATTTTAAACTTTAATACAGCTGTAGTAAAAATCAGAACAGACTGATACTGGTTTCATCATCAGAGGTATAAGGGTCCGTGTCCTCAGCAGCCTTTTTGCACTGGCAGCACTCATTTCAATACAAAACCAATGTAGTCCAGCATTTTTAGCACCCTGGGTGCACACTCCCCACAGTGGTGTCAGTTGTTTTTTTGTTGCCTCTCAGCCGAGAACAGTTACACTTTTTGAATAGCACCATGCTCTTCCGTGTCACGTCTTTCTCACTGGCTGATCAAACATGTTTTTGACCAGCCAGTGAGGGATCAGGCACCTTTTTCAGGGTAAGGGCCTGTGTCCACAGACAGTTTTCCAGCACTGGCAGCGCCTATAACCTCATTTTCAGAACATTTCTCACCAGCAGTCCTTATTCCGGCATTATAAACAGGGCTGACATCTTTCAGCCAGTTGGTTAGTCAATGAGCTCTCATACAACCAAGATCCTGCTCGTCGTATGGTCACACGCATGTGTGTGTGAGTGAGAATGACAGTGAAAGCGATCGGAAGCAGATCAGATGACTGATGGAGAAAGGCACAGCAGGGAACTGAGAGGAATAACACAGCACTGGGCAATCCCGGTAGAGAGGCACACAAACATGTTATACAGTGATTGTTTCAAAGCGTTCACGCTTTAACTTGAAAACACATCTTAGACTTGAAGATGCAGGATGTTTGTACTGAAGTGGTGCTGAGAGTGTCTCTACTCTGCCCTCTGTCAAAGCATCAACTCCCCAGCCTGTTCAATTCACCAGTCAGAAAATGCCCTGACTGGGAAACAAACCAGGGACCTTCTTGCTGTGAGGCAACTGCGCTAACCCCTGCACCACCGTGCAGCCCTACAACAGGTGTGTTTTCTCATATATTCAATCTTTAGCTACTAGGCATGTGAGTTTATTGTATTTTTCGTATGTACATGTGTAAACTAGGGGCTTTAAGTGTACATATAAATGGAGAAGATCAACACAAATATCCACAGAATGAACGAGATGGTTGAAGCAATATCATCACCTCTGATGACGCATTGTTTATCTGCAATGTGTGATGATGAGCAGCAATCAAGTGGAGTCTTGTTTTCACCCCTACCCCTTACCACTCTGTTTCAAGGGGAAGGGGCAGATGAAGGGGAAGTGCTAAGGGGAAGGATTAAGGGGTAGAAATTTATTGGAAGTTCCAACAGCAGACTTTTTTCCCTCATTTCACCTCAGTAAATAAATGCTGCATGCTGTATAATATATAGCACAGGCTGGAACGAGTGCTCCTGTTAATAGTTATTATTATAAAAAAAAATACAAACAATTATCTGAGGAAATTTTGTAGACTATGTGCTGTTAAATAGAAATTGTGTCGTGATCGCAATAAGTTTATGATTAAAGGCAGGTGCTCGCTGATCATCTCTGAGTCTGCTGTTATTTAAGTACAACATAATGGGGTTAAAAAATAATTCAGAATGCTTTATAAAATGTGTTATGTTAAATTTAAGAAAACCTAGACAACAAAAGGGGGAGCAATGAGGAACCTGGATATTATTTAACCTGGATGACCAATCGATTGGAAAACAGATGATCGTTTCAGAACATTTAATATCAAAAAGTATCAACAATTTTGACAACTCTGATCATTACTATAAAAAGTACCAACCTGGGGTCTTGTTGACCTGTGCTTCCACGCCCATATAAGGGGATAACTTTGTCCCGGCTGATGCCAGCTTTACACACGGGACAGACTTGCCTGTTGGGTCTTGTCTCCAACCACTGTGTGCAGAGAAAGACATGGAACCTGATTAATTTCATCAGTTACATTATCTTATATATATATATATATATATATATATATATATATATATACATTTTTAGAATAGGTGAAGCTTACCTGATGCAAGCAAGGCCAACTTATGGGGAGGAGGTGGAAAGGAAGATAAGAAAAAGTAGACATTTGATTAGTAAGGTCTTTTTAAAGATGTGTCATTCACACACAGCAGGTAAATGAAAACTCATCTGTCCTGTACTGAAAGTTCTGGTGAGCTCAGTACCCACAGGGCGTGGAAAAACGAAAATAAAAACTCCTGTTTTTGGATTTATCTCCTCATTGAGAATGAATAACTATGCTGGCACTAATATCAGAGCAGAAGCTGAAAACCTGCTGGCTTTAGTTTAAACTTTTAGCGCTACAGACCAAGATCAGAAAAATCAATACATATTTGCTTACAGTTACACAAGGCAGCTCCAAGATTGTATTTATAGACTTCCCCATAGTAGAATAAGAGCAGTACTTTCTCTAAAACAGGCAATAACAAGAATAATCTTATTCATCTAGGCATTTATGGATTTTGAAACAAATAACATGCACCATTTGATCTTTCAATGCATGTTACATTATGTTTTTGTGCAATTTTGACATTGTGCTGCATGGGTTTTGTTACAAATGTTGTTGGATTCCTTTCTCTCCAAAGCACCTGTCTCGTAAAATAGGCTAGGTGTTTACAGCTTTGATACTTTTCACTGCATCCTTAAAATAATCAAGACTGTATTGTTTCAAAGCACTTGGACTCAAAAGTATCAAAAGTTTTTGATCATCTAGAGTGTATAACATGTAAAGTGTGAGGCTTGTATCCACTTCACCTCATATAAAAGTCAGATTAGCCAGGCTGATCCGGATCTGCTCTGTCCTAAAGCTGCCCCTGGTTTTAAAACCTCCACTGAGATAATGCTAAAGTGTAAACAAGAGCCATAAACAGCAGTTCTTACCAGAAGAGGTGTCCACACAGGCTGATGACCGCATCCTTAGCTGTGTCCAGACATATATTACACTCAAAAGTGCTGTCCTGGTTGCCACTGTCGGCCGCAGTCGAGCTGCTGGATCCGGGGTTTGTGTTTTCAGTTGCCGCGGAAGAGCCAGAGGCTGGAGGGGGAGCCGCGGTGGCCATTTACAGATCAATCCAGTCAACAACAAGGTTCAGGTGGGGTGACGCGGCTGGCACCCTGGCTTCAAAATAAGTACATTAGGGAGGCCCAGTAGGTGGGAGTTTGTCCTGACGAAGAAAAGATGACGAGAGACTGAACTTGACAGAAATAATGAGTAATATCGAATAACACAGAGCGGGTTTTAGCTAGCTAGCGTCTATGTAGAAAGGTGTTAGAGAGGAGCTAACGTTAGCTAGCGACGGAGAGGGAAACTAACAGTTTAACTATCTTACGAAATGACGCTGAATAAAACAACAGGAACTGCCTGAGTCTCTATCAAGGCTCAAGGTCAGAACATAATTTTAAGAATGAAATATCAAACACTTGTTGAGAGAAGTTCAGGATATATCCTTACATCTGGTTGCATCACATATCCGCTGCAGGAACTAACCGGTAGTAGATCCTGAAGAGGAAGGGGACGTGGCTAGTAGATTCGTGGGATTTTTAGCCCTCAGCTTTGTCTTCCGGGGAGGGTAAAGCTAACAGAAATTAAATAAATGATGAAAGTGGAGAGGAGAAAACTTCAAAGAATTAAGAGATAAAAATACATTTGAATCAAAAAAATAAGTGATAAATTATGAATCGATTGGATCAAATTGGGGTTGATTTGATACAATCGTTGCAATTCGATAAAAATAGTGATATTGATAGTGATATAGTGACATTCAAGTAATTAAATAATCAGTATTTATCTTTAACAACATGTGATCATTGTTACTTGGACACTTATCATTTACAACAAGTAATTTTTGTGACTTCCGCCGTGAAAAAAATCGTGCTTCCTCCTCGAACTAATGTATAAAACACGTCAAAGCACTTTGACAACCCTTGTTTTTAAATTGAAATACAAATTATTATTATTATCATTATAGCAGTTATTCACTGCGTACACTTTTGAAAGAAAAGTACTTTCAGTACTTCCAATCTTTCTTTTTTTTCCCCATCCTTCAATGACCTAGGCCCACAGTAGCTTGCAAAAGCATCTCAGATCTCAGGCAGGAGGCATATTTTTGCTTTTAATTTCTTCTTACTGCAATTTTGTCACTCATTTCGTCGCTAGAATGTTGTTTCCCTTTTTTTAGGTGAGACACTAACATCTGTAAATTTTATAGTTTTATGGATACCATTGTCATCCATAATTTTCCTATATTTGCAGTTTTAATTTTACCCTCTACCTTTACAAGCCTTCCAGGTCCAGCTGCCAAGAAGCATCCCCACAGCATGATGCTGCCACTACTGTGCTTTACAGTGGGGATTGTGTGTTTGTAGTGATGTGCAGTGTTTAATGCCCACCAGATATAGTGTCTTGTCTGATGGCCAAAAAGCACCATTTTGGTCTCATCAGACCAAAGAACTTTCTTCCACTTGACCATGGAGTCTCCCACATGCCTTTCGGTGAACTCTAGGCGAGATTTAATTTGAGTTTCCTTCAACAGTGGCTTTCTCTTTGCCACTCTCCCATAAAGCTTTTACTTCTGAAAAATACGGGCAACAAGTGTATGCAGAGTCTCTTCAGAGTCTCAGCTGCTGAAGCTTGTAACTCCTTCAGAGTAGTCATAGGTGTTTTGGTGGCCTCTCTCACTAGTCTCCTTCTTGCACGGTCACTCAGTTTGTGAGGACGGCTTGATCTAGACAGATTTACACGTGTCATATTCCTTCCATTCCTTGATGATGGATTTAACTGAACTGGGATTTTCACTGCCTTGGAATTTCTTTGGTATCCACCCCCTGAATTATACTTTTCAATAACTTTTTCTCTGAGTGTCTTGGAGTGTTCTTTTGTCTTCATGGTGCAATGGTAGCCAGGAATACTGATTAACCATGTCTGGACCTTCAAGACACAAATGTCTTTATACTGCAACACTTGAGACACATTCAGTTTTGAAGTTTTGAAGAAGTCTTTTGTAATTTTCTATATACATTATCTATCTATCTATCTATCTATCTATCTATCTATCTATCTATATATCTATATCTATATATATATATATATATATATATATATATATATATATATTGACCATGACTGATTTATGAATACTCTTATAGGCACTGTATAATGTCATCTTAATTTAGTCATAAAAATTCTTCTTGTCGAAACGTTTTTTCTACAGTATCACGACAGCACCCCCACCTAGTGCCCAAACTAAGAAATGCAATACAATCAAATACAAGCTTCATGTTCTCATGTGGGCTTTATTTCACTCTATCTTGCCAATTTGCTGCAAGCCGATTAAAAATAGACAAGCCACAGTCAACCCTGTAACCAAAATTCTGACACCTCATATCTCTGGTAAGTAGTCATGAAGTGACCTATTTATTCTGAGCGACAGGTTTTGGTCATAGCGTGTGTAAATCTAACATTTAAATTACTGAAAGTATAACTTAAGGCTCATTTATAATTAATTATTATTATAATATAATTTATTTAAAATCAGTCATTGGTCTCATGAACTATTAGTTATGAGTGTTGGCATCCACCCTGACAATATAGGTCGACTTTTGCTCTTTGAATTAAAAAATGTTGCTAAAATCTCCACTGTGTTTACTGGCTTCCTGTTTTCACCTTTTTTTCACATCTTGTGCAGCCTGCTCTGACTAGAAACAGGGAAGAGGACAGTAATAAAATAAATAAATAAATGGCTCTATAGAAGAACAAGTACTCATATGTGACTTAGAGCTGCAATTTTGCAATGCATATCATATATTTTCAGTGTTGAAATAACTCACTAGCCCACCTATGAACTATTCTCCAAAGACCCCCCCATGATAGAAGCTTTGCTTTGCCTGATAAGTTGCTCTACTATTTGGCTGCCGATCTCAAAAGCTCAAAGTGGTGTCATTCTCCCAGTACAGACTGGTGCATCTTAGAAGCAAATTGTTGCATGAGCTGTTTAATATGTTTGTTCAATGGCTAAAACAGCTACATGTTAAAAAACAGACTTCTTACATGCAATCAAGTTTGCTCAAAAAACATATACAAATACACCAGAGTAGGTTTTAAAGTTTTATTCCTGTAAAAATCTAACATACAACGTCCATAGAAAATAACCATACAGCTCGTCAAACTGATCACAATAAATTAAGAGGAAGTTTAATTTTTTTACTCTTTGCAGAAGGAAGTTACATGATTTTAAATTTCCCCTGCACACTCTGATTAAGACCAATTTCTCTCAAAGATAGACTACATTCATATGGATAAACCTGGCATTATTTTTCTCTGACACTCCTGCTAGGTTTTTTAAAGAAAATTGGTTTGCAAGCATAGCAACACAGAAAAACAACAATTCACACGTATACAAGTATGGATTTTTAAAAAACAATTCAAAGATACAGAACAGATTTCACTCCATCATGTCCTAGCCAGTATATAGCCCAAATAACCACATGTGACCATCTTTAACACACATTTTAAAGTGTGTTGCATTAGTATATACCATGATAAATAAATCACTGATAAACACATGTATTTACATCATGTGGTTAAAGATGCTATGACACATGATTTTGCAAATAAAGCAAACCTTAATGACACTTTATTTTAGAGGGTCCTAATTACCTTGTAACTTTATAGTAATAAATGTAATTATAAAGTAATTTCTCGAGGATAAGGTGGTAATTAGCTTGTAAGAAGTTGGCATTTATAGTAATAACTCAAAAACACGGTGATATTAAAGTATTTACCTAGTCATAATGTATTCATTATCAAGTAATTCCTTGTAATATTGTGGCAATTAACTTGAGACTGGAGGTAATATTTTACCCAAACCCTAACCCCCCTTACCTTTACCCTTACTCTAACCACTAACTTTAACCATACCCTAACCCTTAGCCCATCACTAACCCTACAAATTACTTTAAAATTATACATGAAGGACTTACTTTAATTTAGTGTGCCAAATTAAGGACAGCACTTTGGAATTATCAACTTAAATAGAAGAAAATAATCTAATTTCTAAGGAATGACTTATCTCCTAATCATTCAGATTATTACCACAATATTACCAATGTAAGGGTTAGTGGTGATGGTTTGGAGGTTAGGTTTAGAGTAAAATAGCTCATAATTACCAAAGAGTTACCACAATATTGCAAGTGCCAGGGTGTGGGTTTAACCCTTAGAGGTCTACGGGCTATTTTGACATTTTGTTAATTTTCTTTTGACAAAATAAACCACTCAGAAAGGTATACCATACATGAATACCATGTTTAGTATAACCTTTTACGACACTACCTCAGCTTTATAAAATAAAAACTATATTTTTTTAAGTTTAATTTACTGTATTAGATATAGGGCCTCCAAAAACACAACACCTTACAAGAAATTGTTTTTTTTAAAATTGTTATTTAAACCAATATGTTGTCATTTTATAAAAAGAAATAACAGAATTCTAAAATTATAAAAAAAAGTACCAGTGCCAGTTCTGTACAGTATGTCCACTGCCCCCTATGTGTAACATTAATTTTCATATAAGTCCCGTTTTACTTGGCCTATTGACATCAAACAAAAACGGAAAGAAAGCTTAAAAATAACACTTTCACCATGAAGTGATTGCAATGCAAATGCAAACTGTGTAAATCTGTTAAAATACAATGCATCTATAGCTCCTCTGTCTCTCAGCTGTAGAAAGCAGGGACCCCAGGTTTGGCAGAGTGCAGGGAACTCACAACCATGATTTGGTACCAGATTCAGAAAAGAGAATAAATGCCTGGGCTATAAATCAAGACTAAAATGTGAGGACTTCTTATGGGCGAAAACTAGACTAGAATGTTTTTGAGTTTTTTTGGTCATCTAAAAATAGACTAAAACTGTAAAGAATAGAGTGACTAAAATGTAATAAAACTAAAAGGCATTTAATCTAAGGACTATGACTGAGATTAAAATAAAAATTACCTGCTCACGATTAACACTGGTTTAGGGATTAGAGTTAGAGGGTTAGGGTAAAATAGCACCTAATTACCAGAGAATTGCCACAGTATTGCAAAGGTAAGGGTTAGGTTTAAGGGGTTTGGGTTAGAGGGTTAAGATTATTGTAAAATACCATTGAATTACCAGAGAATTGCCACACTATTGCAAGGGTTAAGGTAAGGGTTAGGGCAGGGGTTCTCAACCTGGGGGTTGGTACACTGAGAGAGGGTCACCAGATGCCCTCTAAAAACCAAAGAATATTTTCAAATTATTTCAAATTATATATTTGATCTATTTTAAATAAAACATGCATGAAATTAGTTAAATGTAATATAAATCATGGTAATTTGGTGAGAGTTATTCTGAAATCAAAGTTATGTTTAGAAAAAACTTAAACTATAAGTCTGCGCATGACAAATGTTCAGCTTTGCCTGAAACACCTCAAGCATGGTGGGGTCCCCGGTCTCTCACACCTTTATATTAGGGGTCATAGGCTGATAAGGTTGAAAACCACTGCATTACAACCTCCACTAGCCCTATCTCCCAATAGTAAAGAACCCTTTAAAAACATTCCTGGATCCAGATGGTGATCTGGATCACTCCCAAAATCTAATCAGTTCTTCCTTATGCCATTTCTGACATTTCCTGAGAATTTCATCCAAATTGGTCCACAACTTTTTGAGTTGTGTTGCTAACAAACAAACAAACAAACCCTGCCGATCACATAACCTCCTTAGTGGAGGTAATTACCAGAGAATTGTCACAATATTACAAGGCATTAATTGATTTTTAATACATTATTACTTGGTTAAAAAGCCAACTTATTACTTGGTATTATCAACTTACTCTTGAGCCATTACTGTTTAACTAGACTGGGTAATTGGGGTCTACTAAAATAGAGACCTTAACCAAATCTCTACAAAAATTATCCACACGTGAAATCCTCCCTGTCCTTTATGCCAACGGTTTGATTTGATTGTGGATTACTTCCATGGACTTGCATCTTGAGTGACTGAGACCACCTGTGCGAAAATCCTCAGCCATGGCGTCCTCTATCCTTGACATCAACGAGCGCTTTAGGGTTTGTTTGAAGTCGTTACCAATGAACACATAGAGAACTGGGGACAGGAAGCTGTTTGCTGCAGCCAGCGTGGCCCCCACCTTCAGGCCAGTTTGAATCACCTCCACGCTCTGGTTCTGCAGGTCCAGCTCTAACAGAACAAAGCTATGATAGGGGACCCAACAGAAGAAAAAGGACAGGATGAGCGCCGCCATGACTTTGTATGGCTTTGTCGACTTCATGGTCAAGCGGGTCATCTTAAAGGCAAGCACTGAACAACAGATCACGATCATCAGGAAAGGGATCAGGAACCCACAGATGAAGCGGGTCAGAACCACTGCCCTGTGTCTGGAGTGGCCCATGTAGTTGGTGTGGCACTGAGTGACTGAACCGTGTATCGTGGTCTGCCTGAAAATCAGCGAAGGCAGTGTCAGGAGTGCAGACAGAAGCCACATGAGGAGGACCACTCCAAAGGCCTTCTGCACTCTGCGATGGTTGTGAGACCACACAGGGAAGGAGATCATTATACAGCGATCCATGCTGATGAGGACTAACAGAAACACGCTGCTGTACATGTTGAGAAACAGAACAGAGGAGGTGAGCCTGCACAATAGCAGCCCAAAAGGCCAGTGTGAGGTGATCATGTAGAAGACTTCCAGGGGCAAAAAGGCACAAAACAGAAAGTCTGAAATGGCCAAACTGATGTACCAAGTGGTGATGACTGTCCTTTTCATTTTACATCCACAGATCCAGATGACTAGAGAGTTTCCCACAAGGCCAATAGCAGATATGATAATATTTACAGCGACTAGAACGTGAGTCAAAACTGGAGACTCTGAAGGGCCGAAATTCACATGATCTGTGCTGGAGCTGTCATCTGTTTCATTGCCTGGAGTATAATCCTCATATTGGACATAATCTATATCCATGCTGCTGATTTAATCTGAAACATGAAGTACAGCGTCTGACATTAGAAACATCCGCACAGAGAAGTCAGAGGACAACTTTATCAGTAAAATATGTTTCAGTAAATATACTCACGATATCTCTCGATGTGAAGTGAACCACTCCAAAGTGCCTTCTGCCCTGACTTCCTTCAGCTGGATGCAACTTCTCACTTCTGCTTCCTGGGCCCACTGACTGACGAAAGTGACAAATACATCAGAATCCACCTGACATGGACGAAATGAGATCCTTCCTGCCTCTCATTTACTGAAAACAAATGTGTTTGTGACTATCACAGAAGTCACATTTACGTGAAAATACCAATTTTCAGAGAGATCGTTTCTCCTCCAGAATGCTATTTTAAAGCCTAACAAACAGCATACTTTAACTCTTGTGCAATCTGTAAAGGAGATCCCCTTAACACATCTACACAAACCACCAACTCACATTTCCTAACCAAGGGTGTGACTAAAGGCCATGTAACAAGAAATGCAAAGTTTGCAAGAACTAAGGTCAAAGTGTTTATCATAACTCATCAAATATGAAGGCTCTTTTACGCATGACCCAAATAAAATACAAGAGATCAAATATGAGTGAGATTTTAAATGTATTTAGTCTCACAAAGACATCCAGTGTAAGAAAAAGCCGGAGTAACCTTAAACTAATCTTGGGCATGTACAGCACCTGGCTGGGTATGCTCAAGGCCTCCACTGACACCTGACCCTTCCCCCCAAAAACCTAAACAACAGATTTTAATCACAGTGCATTTCATGCTGTAACAAAGCTTCACTATCATTAGACAATCTGTGATGGTCAGATATTTGTTGTCCTTGTCTGTCACACTAGGATTGGCTAATCTATGGGAACCAGAAAGATTCCTGATAGGCCGGGCCAGTGACAGGAAATCAATCATCCAGGCTGCACTTGCTGCAGATGGGTACAAGTAATCTCTATCCAGCAGCGTTTCACTGTCAGTAGTGTTCTTGACCAGCAAACTGACTCAAAAAGAAAGTTGTGTGGATTATAGAGAGATGGAGATAAAGAATTCAAAGAGCAAAGATGATGCTGAAAACAACTAAATTAAGGCCAGATGTGCCAAATTTAAAGTCCCTGTAAAGTGAAAAATAAATCTCTATTTTTGGTTTGTTGTATGACTGTCCACTGTCTTATGAGCCACCAGGCCAAATTTCAGCCATGAAAAACATCTCTAAGTTTATCAAATTCAGCTTCAAAATCATAAAAAATGAGACAGTAAAATCTGTACTAGAGTGGTATGGGCGTGTCAGTTGAATGAGCTGAAGCCAGGCCCACTCACGAGAAATATAATCCTCTGATCAGAGTGCAGCTGCCTGGCTCTGTGCCAGAGCAGAGAGACAGAAGTTGGGGATTAAATTTACTGTTTTCTGGCACAAATCTTTCTGTTGGAACGCTTTTTTTTTTTTTTTTTTTTTACCTGTAGGCCACCGTGGCTGATAGATTTGGAAAATTTACCTCACAATAAATAAAAACACATCATGTAACTGGCTGTTAACTTTCAGTAAAGGCAGTGACATCAGCTAACAACCGACTATACTTAGATGAACTGCTCTGTGATTTTGTATCGTCGTAACGTTAGTGGGGCGGGGTAACTCCTCATCAAGTCTGGCGATGTCATGAGCTGCTATATTTGCCCTGCTAAACAACTTTTTAACTGTCTAAATAAAAAATTCAGTCACGCGTGATTTTACATGTTTTCAGCAACCTTATTCCAGCATATCTAGTGTGTTAAGACACAAATTTTGGATTTCACTGTACAGGGACTTTCAGAAAAAAACAAACAAAAAATCCCTTAAAGCAGGTATGATGAGATAGATATTATGATAAAGTATGTCACAATTTTAAAAAAGAAAAGAAAGATGAAATTTTAGCTCATTAATGTGAACCTTTTATTTTTTATTCCTTTTTACCTCTGCCAAGGAGGTTATGTGATTGGGTGGGTTTGTTCATTGGTTAGTTCGTTTGTTAGTTTGTTAGCAACATAATTCAAAAAGTTGCGGACGGATTTGGATGAAATTTTCAGGAAATATCAGAAATGGCATAAGGAAGAACTGATTAGATCTTGGGAGTGATCCGGATCACCGTCTGGATCCAGGAATTTTTTTAAAGGATTCTTTACTACTGGGAGATAGGGCTAATGGCGGAGGTCTGCGCTGTTACCACTTTACACCAGGAGATGGCGGACATGAGTAACTTCAATCCCAGCAGCAGTTTTTGGGTGTGTTTCTATTCAAAGTTTTGGAGTTTTTAGAGTTTGAAAGGCGCACACCTAGTCGAGGAGACGAGTCGGAGCATAACAGAGAGAAAGCGAATTGTAGCGAGAATACTCACAATGCTGAGAGGAATAGAGGAATATTCACCCTCTGCCATGACTTCCAGATGTCTGGTGAGGCCATGGAGCATCTGTTGGCACCCGTAGCTAAGCCAATGCTTTGCCTCACCATGTTTCCACTCCACCGGGGAGCAAGAAATCGACGAATGCCGTGGTGGGGGGCACATAGGGACGGATCAAGGAATTTTTTTAAGAATTCTTCACTATTGGGAGATAGAGCTAATGGCAGAGGTCTGTGCTCTCCAAGTGCTTTTCTAGTTTATTAAGGTTATCATAGTTAACTAAAACTAACTAAATAATTAGAACTAGAACTAAAATATTAAAATCCTTTTAGCTAAATTAAACCAAATAAAAACTAAACTTTACAAAGAAACAAACGCAAACTAAAATTGTATTCTGTGCTTAAACAACTAGCTAAAATAAAAAATAAGGGACAAAATCTCCTTAGTTTTAGTCTGACTGCAGCAGACTGACGAACATGGGCACTCAAGCCTCTGGAGTGTAAAACAGCCTGATGTAATTGAAGAAAACTTCACACAATGGTTTATCTTAGATCTTCAGTTAAAATATATAACCAGAAAAAATAAAATACAAAATGAAGAGTCGCCTATTTGAATGAATTTTTAAGAATTGTGCGACGTTTTCTTTTCTGACTCCCTGACAAGTGTACCTTGTTGCTGTGAAAATCAAAACTAAAACTTAAACTGATAAAAACGAAACTAAAACAAAGCATTACAACAATGCCCAACCCTCCCAGGACCTAAGAAAGAAGAAAAAGTGTCACACTGGCATCAACAATCAACATAGATTTTAATTGTTTCACTGATAAAACCTTAAAAATGACCTTTGTATAATAATAATTCTATCTATATCCTACTATGGGATTATTTTAGCTTAAGTGTAAGTTTTCATATACCTTTAAATGGTGTAAGCTGACTTTCCTCTTTTTATCTACCTTGAAACCTAGAAAATAATAGTAACTATTTTTAAACTGGATTCAGCACCAGAAGCACTGCCAGGACTTAATGGTATGCTGCCTGTAATTATTTCTGCTTATTTGAACTGAAAAAAGGCTGATACTGTGGAAAAATTGTATTACTCTCATAATGGTTGAAATAAATGAGTGCTGTGAAATTCTATGTATTTGCATGGAAATGGCACTTAGATTTGAATGACAAGGTTGATGAGAGTAATGCACTATTTTGGATCTATATACTTTCTGAAACAGTAGATCACCAGTGAAAAAAGTCTGCTCTGAGCAGTGAAACTTCAGGGCTTAGAAATGAGCCTCACTGCTCTAAATACTCACACAGCCAGACGTACACACACAGAGCGGTGAAACCCCCCTGCTGGCTCTGCTGATTCTGTTTTTTTTCTGTAACTTCCCCTGAAGATGCTGCTTTCAAGATGTTCATAGCTAATTTGAAACATCCCAAGGGTCTAAAATATCACACCTTGAAACAGCCTAATAATCGGTTCTTTGCCTTGATAGAAGCAAGACTTGTGTCAAAACCAAGCAGGCCTACATGAGCTGTGTTCTGGGT
The DNA here is from genome assembly GCF_018320785.1 of Cheilinus undulatus. Lineage (NCBI taxonomy): Eukaryota > Metazoa > Chordata > Actinopteri > Labriformes > Labridae > Cheilinus > Cheilinus undulatus. The sequence goes on from NC_054881.1 coordinate 33,138,388, forward strand.
TTTACTTTAATTCCATTTTAATTGAGTAGAGTTTTCACATCATTATACAAATAAGTTTAGTATATAGATAATAAAGAACATATTCACAGAACATGGACATGCTGTACATAACAAACTAAATATCGAATTCTAGATTAATCTGAGCTCTGGAGAGTTTTGTAAAAATATGATTTGTTTCTTCAACTTTTAAAACATTTTTTTTAATTTGTGTGGTGCTTTCAGAAAGTTATAGATTTTTGTATGCAGCTTGTGTGGGACCATTTTTTGAAATCTGCTGAATCATTGTACTGCAAACTATCTTCAAAATAGATTTAGAAAATACCCTTTTAACTGGAAACTGATCATTTGTCTGCATATATAATGGGAGATATTTGCTCAAAATGTTTTGATCTGCATTGATTAAAAAATGACAGATTGAGTTCTCTTCTTCAGAAATCAGGATTGTTTGGGTGTGGCACATTTTCTTTTGTTAAAAAAACAACTTTGGCACACCTCTTCACATTATCTTTTAGATACTTCAGTGCTATTTGTGGATGAAGATGATTGTGGAGAGTTTGGCTCCGCCACTGATTTTGTTGTGTAAAAATCACCATTATACATCATGAATCTAAGGTATAGGTTGCTGTTGTAGATTTTCAGGAGTCATATTTTCTGATTTAGACTGCTGAATTGACATATGAAGGGCCAGTTAGTCAGATCCTGCTAAATTATGGTGCAATACAGTCTTTAATCATTATACTAGGGGCAATGTAGTATGATGGTACACTTCCCTAAAAATCACATGATGCTGTTGCATAACAGCACAAAGCTGAGTGTCTTTAAATTAAGTCAACTTAAACTTAATGTGGCTTTTAATCATTCATTATTACTAAAATCCCATTGTGGATGTTAAATGTAGTCAAATATGGCTGTTTTAAATCTTCTGTAGGGCCTACCTTTTATTGATTTTATAAATTAATCATGGTTAATGTCAATTGGATTTTGAACAAAAAAAAAGGTTTAAAAAGACTCTTTAATGATAAAGTGAAAACAGATTTCTACAAAGTAATGTTGGTTTAAAAAACCATGTAATGTAAAATTACTGCATAAAAAATTCACCCCCTTTAAAGTGACTGATCTAATTCAACACCCGACTGGTGTGAGTAGTCTCCCAGTTAGCAACACTGGGATCACCTGAGTGCAGTGAATGTGTCTCAAGTGATTGTAGTGTAAAGACACCTGTGTTTGGAAGGTCAAGTGACTGGTTTATCAGTATTCCTGGCTACTATTACACCATGAAGACAACAAAACTTGCCAAGCAACTAGGAGAAAAGCTTATTGAAAAGTAGAAGTCAGGGGGTGGATGCAAAAACATTTCCAAGGTGCTGTTCATGCCTGATACCCCTGCAACAGACAGAGGCTGAGCAGTTTCAAAAGTATGATTGCAGCCAAAGGTGCATCTACTGAATACTTATTATTTATGCAGTCACTTATTAACATTGCATATCTTTATTTAATTGTCGTCACTTTGACATTAAATAAGGTTTTTGCATTTATTTGACAGAAAAGCTAAATTACATTCATCGTGATTGATTTATTAAATCACTAAAGGGCACTGAATATGAAATTAGTTGTACTTCTCACTGTCATCCAGCAGATGGGGCTGTTTCTGTCATCCTAAATATCTGTCTACATTATTTGTCAGCACTAACCCCGCCCATCTTGAACCTAGACCCCGCCCTCCCTGTTCCGCGTGCTGCAGGAGTTCCTGCTCCAGCAGATGATTATAAATGAACGTTGACGCCCCCTCCTCTTCTCCCCCCGCCTCTCGGCTCTGCTGCCTTCTCTCACCGGTGTAGTAACAGGGGGATGGAGTAGCGTTAACGCAAGGAAGGCATGGATCCTACAGAGGAAAAACCTAGCCAAACAGTGGACATTTATCGTGATACATGGGTCCGCTTCCTGGGTATGTACTCTTTTTTACCACAGGTGTTCGCTTTTGTCTGTTTTTTCCCTTTGACACGCCAGCAAATGTCCGGATGGAAGGTAAATATACACTGGAGCCGTGTGACCCTCAAACTAGCTTGCTGAAGGTTAGCATAGCTGGCTAACATTTAACATCTATTTATAGCCAAAGTTGACCCTTAGAGGTCAGTTTGTTTCCACGGGACGTTAAGGACGATTGTCTCGTGACAGTACAGCACCGCTGTCCGTGCTTTGTCTCCGTAACGTCTCCAACATAAGCGTGAATGTGGTCCTGGTCTCTGTAGCTCAGTGTTGTCCCAGGAAAGGTAGTTGTTTAGCAAGTTGAGGCAGTGACTCACAACCACGATGTGAACGCCCGTAGGCATCATCACACTGACAAACACACTTCCTGTGGCGGATACAACTCAGTATCACTACCTGCGTTCCTGTTTAAAAGCTGGTGTAAAGACATTTGTTGTTGTTATCTGTTTCTCAATGCTGAGCAGAGGGAAAAGCTGAAGGGCATTCATTCTACATCAGTTTCTCTCAGTCTGCTGCTCTTCCATAGTTTATTTTAAGCAGCAGTGACTATGTAGAGTCACTCAGTTAAACCATTATCAATTTACTTACAAATGTAATTAATCCAATTTTGATCTTTATTTGTAAAAAAAAAACTAAAGTTATGTCATGGCTCCTGAAATAGGAAGATGGTATTTTGCATTAATTAAAACAACAAAAACAGACTTTAAAAGGTAATAAAAAAGTTCTTACAGAGAGCCAGACCTTGAGCAGAACCAGGCACAGTGTCATCTCTTTATTACCAAAGTTATCAGGGAAAGTTCAGCTTCTACACAAGTTTATTTTGATCGTTGTTTGACTTCAATTTGCTTTAGAGCCATGTTTGTAAGTGAAAAGACAACAAATAGTTCATATTATTGAAAAAGAAAATTCACAAGGGTAGTTTAAAACATAAATTCTACACAGGACCTTATTTTACTCAAATGAAACGTTGCAGATCTTTTTAAACTTGCAATATCTGTACATAAAAGGGATTGTAGTAATATCATTTTTACAATCAGGCTGGTTTACTGGGCAAAATTCAAGCTGGCTCATGCATAGTAGACCTACCACCTAATAGGATGGTGGGGCCACTTTCAATGTAAGGTAATACATGCTTAGCAACTGAGTGTGCCTAAATTGCTAGGTAAGGGCTGGCAGGGCAAACAGTCATTTTCAGGGTTCTGGGGAGCCAATCAGATTTCAGGGGGCCCTGTCTAGCCCTGGCTACCACTGGCTCAGCCCCTGAAAAGTTATTGGTGCTGCTATTTTCTGATAATCCATCAGGATGTTTTTAATAAACATATCTTTTTGTCAAAATGTTTGTTTACAGATTTAACATGGTAGCACTGCCATGTGCTGAAAACAAGAATTGCAATACAGTTAAGCACATGCTTCGTGTTTTAATGTGGGCCATATTTCATTTTATCTCTGGAATTTGCTGCGGGCTAATCAAAAATGGCCCCCGGTCTGCATTTGGGCCCCGGGCCACAGTTTGGACATGCCTGGTCTACAGTGATGTATAGCCTAGCTCCTGTGCCAAGCACTTGGACTGGTTTTCTTCTAAAGGGACAATACTGGCCGCCATTTCCTCAAGCTCAGATTTACATAACTGTCATTCCATCTCTATCTTTGTAATGTATACTCAGGACCAGTGTGCTGTCATGTCAACAACAAGTAAATTATCTAAATATATTTTGAGGCTAAAACAGTGTTGCCACTTGATGTTCTGGGTCAGGTCAGTTTGTGTTTTCAAAGTTGAAAAATATTTCAACATAACCAGCCAGTAGTGTCCTTTGTGGTACCCTTCTGTTGGGGTGCCAAGTGCACCTATCCTGTCCTCAAGGGTGCAGTTAGATACACTGCAGCGAATAATAACAGCACATAACATTGCCCCGTGGACGACCTTGGAGCTGCAGACCTCCTTCAGGATCACTGGCTATCACCATCTGGCTTACACCCCTACCTTCGATCAGTGTTTCCCAACCATTTTTCCTGCCCCCCCCCCCCGAAAAAAAAGTGACACATTGCTGTCAAAAACAAACAATTCCTTTACCATTTGACATAATTATGTTATTTTTCTCTCTCGATATAGTTTGATACAGCTTTTTTTGGGCTGTATTTCCTATGCTATTTCCTACCAGGCTCAGAAATGTTTAAAAGTAATGTCTTGAAAAGATTTTTTTTTTTTTTTTTTTACTGCCTTTAAACAGCTGTGATAGTGCTGGGGTTATGCAACGTGGCAACAGATCCTGTTTCAGCTGACGCTGTCGTTTTGAATGCCGTAAGACAATGCATGTGAGGATATTTCAGTTCATCTGACTGACAACGTTAGAGATGGATGGGGTTTGCCAGGTCACTTTAAAAATCCAATTAATGCACAATCCAATTAATACAGGAACTTGGCTTTAAATGAGATCACTGATTATCAGCAGACAGTTCATCTTAATATTTATCTCCTGTCTTTTATCACTCACCATCCAAACCTTCATACCTTGCCCTCACCCTGCCACATCTGGTACTCTTTATCTCTTCAGCTTCTCTCTTCTACCTCAAACATCTGGTGTACACACACGCTGTATCTCTAACTCACTGAGGACATGCAGTGACTGAATGACAAACTGTAATCTGAAGCCTTTGCTGACAGGCTAAAATGTAGCTCCAGCCTTTGTTGCCAGAGCATAACATGCTTTGTTATTAACTAAGTGCCTCTCTGGAAGATAAACTTATCTCAGCTGTCCTTTTGTTATCATGTTTAATTGCAGTTTTCATCACTTTGTACACCTGCTACACCTCTGGAGCTCCAGATTCAGTTGTCACGGAGTTCTCGTTGTCAGCCTTTTTTACTAACGATATTTTGACTTTACTTATTGGGAAACATTAACAGTACATTAGATATACCTGGGCTTTTTTGGTTGTTTGTTTGTTTTTGAGTTTTTGAAGGATTTTATAAAAATACAGACTCGAGACTTTATGAATATGATTCGGCAAGCTTTGCACACCTGGATTTGGGGATTTTCTGCCATTCTTCTTTGCAAATCCTTTCAAGCTCAGTCAGGTTGGATAGGGACTGTCGGTGAACCAACATTTTTAGGTCTCACCAGAGATGTTCAATAGGGTTCAAGTCAGGGCTCTGACTGGGCCAGTCTAGGACATTCACAGCATCATTGTCATGTTAGGAGGTGAACCTTCGGCCCGGTCTGCTGTCCTGAGTGCGGTGGAACAGGTTTCTACTGGGGATGTGTCTGTACTTTGCTCCTTTCAGTTTTCCCTCAACCCTGACCAGCCTCACAGTCCCTGCTGCTGAAATACACCCCCACAGCATGATGCTGCAACCACCATGTTTCACTGCTGGGATGGTATTGGGCAGGTGATGAGCGTTGCCTGATTTCCTCCAAATGTTGAATTCAGTTCAATGTTGGTTTCATCAGAGCAGAGAATCTTGTTTCTCATAGTCTGAGAGTCCTTCAGGTGCCTTTACAAACTTCGAAAGGGCTTTCATGTGTTTTGCACTGAGGAGAGGCTTCTGTCTAGCCACTCTGCCATGAAGCCCAGAGTGGAAGAGGGCTGCAATGTTTGTCCTTCTGGAACTTTGTCACATCTCCACACAGGATCTCTGGAGCTCAGTCAGAGTGACCATCAGGTTCTTGGTTACCCCTCTTACTAAGGCCCTTCTGTCCTGATTGCTCAGTTTGGCTGGCTGCTTTCCCTTGGAAGAGTCCTGGTTGTGCCAAACTTCTTCCATTTGAGAATTATGGAGACTACTGTGCTCTTGGGAACCTTCAGTGCCTCAGATTTTTTTTTAGCCTTACCCAGATCTGTGCCTTGGATCAGTCTCTAAGCTCTGAAGGCAGTTCCTTTGACCTCATGGCTTTGTTTTTCCGCAGATATGCACTGTCAGCTGTAAGGCCTTCTACAGAGAGGCGTGGGCCTTTCCAAAACATGTCCAATTAATTTATTTTACACAGTACTCCAGTCAAGGTTTAGAAATATCTCAGCAATGATCAAGAAAAATAGAAAGCTGAGCTAAATTTCAAGTGTTGTTGCAAGGGTCTGAATACTTTTGTCATTGTGATATTCTAGTTTTACTTTTAGTTAATTTGCAAAAATGTCTAAAATTCTGTTTCACATTCACTTCAAGGTTTTGTGGAATTGTTTTTTCCTTGTTGTTTCATAAACCACTCTTAAAGATGGTGATGGGTTAAGGAAGGATAAGATTTGATCACGGTTCTAGAGGGTTTTTTTGTAAATGCTTGGCATCACTTGGAAAAGAAGAACACAAAGCGGTCATGTGACCTCTCACAAAAGCTGCAAAAACATTCTGATTCATCCCTGCTTCTCTTGGTAAAGTCTGTTTTCAGTGTGAAGAAAACTCTCCTTGAGTTAAAGAGCAATGTTTTTTTTTTTTTTTACTCAAGAATTCAGTAAGTTCCTCCATATTCAGTGATGGACGTTTACGCACCCAGAACACCCATATCTGGTCAATTTAGTCATCTTTGATTTCCATCCTGCACACGAGTCATTGAACACGCACCCAATATAAAGAAACTGGTATTCGTTAGGTGGATTTAAGGTGCTACTCTCTGTGGGAAGTATACTTATTGTACATTAGAGTTACTCTGTGACTGGTAAGCATTCATCTGAGCGATAGCCTAGTCGTCATATGTGGATCTCTCACATTTCCCACATCCTTTTAGAGTTTAAAAATCTTATGTGGTCCAGGCTTAAGCAAGAGAAAGAGAAAGCTAGTGGTGTCATGACTGTAGCTGAAGCCTTAGATAAATCTTTTATGTGTCATGTAATCCACTTATTTCATGTGGACTATTTACATTTATTATGATAAGTTTCTTCAGTAAATCCTGCGTTCATTGCTCTAAGATATCTGATTTTGTCATCATTTTAAGTGACAGCCTTCCTTATTCATTCAGCTGATGTGTAAGAAAAATAAACAGTCACCAGAGAAAGAGACAAAGAGCTGCAGCAGAATTTGATTACTGCATGCTCTGATAAGCTTATTTATTGAAGCAAAGATAAAACTAAACTGTGTGTCTGGAGATCAAGCTATCAGCGATTTGCATGAACTCCTTACAGTGGTGACTTCCTGATAAGAAAGAAAGGGCTTTTAAACCATTCAGCCTTTTGTGAAATTGATTTTGCCCCCAAATTTTGCCCTTGATTTTCACAATGTCAGGGGTAAAGGTGACATTCATTAACCTTTTGATGCATGCACCGAAGTCCAAAGTCACTGAAAAGAGATAGTTTAAAAATATGAATTCACTAGCACAAAACCTAAGTTAATTTTTAAAATTTGTCCTGTCAAACTGATTCTCTTTTAAGGACCTGAGTCAAAGGCCTTGTTAGCAGGCTGAGTTGACAGGTTATGAGGCGTTTAGATGAGACTATAAGGTAAAGTCCTGATCTTTGTTTGTCCACAGGCTACGCCAACGAGGTGGGGGAGGCTTTTCGCGCACTGGTGCCGGTGAGTTTTGTGTGGGGGAGCTATGCCGTGGCCACCGCATATGTCACCGCTGATGCTGTGGACAAAGGGAAGAAGGCAGCCGTGGTAAGACTGGAAAGTGTTTTTTGAATGTGTGTTGTCTCCGAATTCCACCATTATGTAACGATAAAGCAGATAAAGAATACTAGGTCAACATCGTCTTAAATCACTTGTTTGCTAATGCTACAAGGGATTACAAGATTAATCTGATGATGCATTAAATGGCAGCAGAAAAAAGATATTTAGTAACAGGGTTATGCTCAGATGTTGTATGGTCTTTCATTTTTTTTTCTTTTTTGTACATTTTTGGATAATTTACCTGTCTCAAAGGCCCAAAAATATAACATACAGTAAAATTGTGAATATATAGTGTATGCATCAAGTGACAAACAAGCACAGTTAGGCATACTTTGCAATGTGTCAGAAGCTGAAAATGTCTGGTAGAGCTTGCTTGTCTAATAGGGACTGGGTAAATTAGAAGAAAGGAAGATTATTTTTAAGACCCAAACTCTGAATAAACTCACAACATTATTTTGGGTTTCTACTGTGTTATGAAACTTGATCGTGACAGCTGTAACTACCCTCACTGTCTGATCCTCCATCTGTTCCTCAAGGCCCATGGGGACAACCCGGGGAAGACAACACGGGTAGCGGTGGCGGTGGTGGACACGTTCGTGTGGCAGGCCCTCGCCTCTGTGATTATACCGGGCTTCACCATTAACCGTGTGTGTGCTGCGTCACTATACCTGCTGGGAAAAAGCACCAAGTGGCCCCTGCCTGTCCGAAAGTGGACCACCACAGCAATAGGCCTCTCTACAATCCCCTTCATCATCACTCCTATCGACAGGTCTGCACCAGAGTCAGGTCTTTGTATGCATGCAGATTATGTAAGGCGCTCATTATGTAAGGTTTGGTTTTTTTTTTAAGGGTTAGGCTTCACTTCCTGCTGTACTGGGAACAAAGCATGTGCTGACAGCTTACTTAATAGTGACTGTCCTTTTATTAATATTTTCTGATCTGTATACATCCTGAAATGGTAAATCCAGTGAGATTCTACATTTTTAAAGCCAGACAATCACATTTTAACACCTAAATCATCCTTGGAAATCAGTTAATATTAAATACAGACTAAAAGTCGCTCAGACATATAAAGGTGCATCTAAAAAGATTAGATTATTGTGAAAAATTCTCATTTTCGCTGTGATTTAACTCAAAAAGTTAAACTCCCATATATTCTAGATTCATCTCATACGAAGCAATATATTTAAAGACTTTTTTGTTTTAATCTTGATGATTGCAGCTTACAGTTCATGAAAATCAAAGATCCCTTATATTAAAATTTTAGAATATTGTGAAAAGCCCGATTGCAAAGATTTCCTGAGCCTTTATTCTCTCACTCTAGTTATGCACACACAACCTCAATCATGGGGAAGACTGCTGACCTTACAGTTGTTCAGAAAACAGTCATTGGCACCCTCTACAAGGAGGGTAAAACACAGAAGGTCATAGCTGAAAGGGCAGACTGTTCTCAGAGGCTGTATGAAAGCATATTCATTGTTAGGTGACTGGGAGAGAGCAGACCGAGGCTGGAGTCAGTGGATCAAGAGCCGCCACACACAGATGGGCTACGGAGAAATGGACTACAAGTGTGGTGTTCCTAGTGTTGAGCCAATCCTGAACCACTGACGTCATCAGCATCTCACCTGGGCTACGGAGAAAAAGATCTGGACTGCTGCTCAGTGGCTTAAAGTCCTGTTTTCAGATAAAACTAAATGTCTAATTTTATTTGGAAATCAAGTTCCCAGAGTTAGCAGGAAGATCTGAGAGGTACAGAATCCAAGGTGCTTAAAGTCCAGTGATTTCATTTACTATATTCAGTGATGGTTTGGGGTGCCATATCATCTACTGTTTTTTGTCCACTGTGCTTTATGAAATCCAGAGTCAAGCCATCTACCAGGTATTTGTGGAGATAATGATTCCCTTTTCCAGAAGGACTTGGCACCTGCCCACAGTGAAGCCAAAATGACCAGAAACTGGTTTTGCTGACCATGGGATTACTGTTTGATTGGCCAGCTAACTGGCCTGACCTAAACCTTGAAGAGAATCTCTGGGAAAATGTCAAGAGAAAGATGAGAGACATCAGACTCAACAATAGAGGCGAGCTGAAGGCCAATCAAACAGCAATCAGAGCAACCTGGGCTTCATAACACCCCAGCAGTGCCACAGACCGACTGGCTCTGTGACATGTTGCATAGATGCAGAAATTTGTGCAAAACTCCAACCAAATCCTGAAGGCATAAATGAGCATAATTTTTAAGAAGGTAGACATTTCTGTGTCATAAATCCTTGTTTTTTGGACTGATAATATTTCGAGGTAGTGGATTTTTATTTTTTGTGAGCTGTAAGCCATAATCATCAATATTAAAAGAAAAATGTCTTGTCTAAAAAAAAAAACTTTTACATGATATCCTTTTTTTTCAGATGTACCTGTGTATTGTCTGCATTTAGTTATGCATAACTATACCATGATCAAGATCAAGATAGGAAAATGGAAGATCAAGGAAATTCAGCTCTATGATGAAAATCACTAGGATTGGAAGGAAGGGCACTCAACAATTAGAGGCTACATGCAAAACATGCCAGAAACCTTTTACCTGCAATTGAGAGTCTTCCTCTTATTATCCCTGATCTGAAAAAGTAGATTTTTAATTATACCAAAAAACGTAAATAAAAAAGGATTCACCAAAATGCAAAATCTAGCTTATCGTAAAAAATGTACTCAACAGAATTATTAATAGGTTGGCTTTAGGTGTAAAAATAACCGTACCTAAAGGATGGTACCTGAAATAACAGTCTGACTACTTGCATGCTTTTATTCAAGAGGCTAGAATTTAAACTTATTGGGAATTTTTATTAGTCAAAGTCAAAGTTAATTTCTAGTTTGTACAATAGAGACACAAATGTTATGGTGCTGCAAACCGATAACATGAAATGACACATTCAAGCTTAAGCTCCTCTTTGCTTAGTATGCTTTTGTTAAGCAATCAGTAAAGAGCTTTGCTTCAATTCACAGCTGTTCTTTGTAGGTTAACTTTTTCCCAAACTAATTATACTTTTATAAAATCAATTCAGATTTTTTTTATGTCTCCAACATCAGAATTTTTCCCTTCTCTATTCTTGTAGGTCAGTAGATTTCCTGCTGGATTCGAGCCTTCGGAAGATCTACAGCGACGAGGAGAAGCACAAATAAAAAGGGATCATGAGGGAGAAATTGTTCCCTCTGTGTCAGAGACCAGTCCAGTCTAAGTAGACCTGTGCTGATTGTTCAACACTGTGAAGCACTACAGATGTGTGAAGAAGGATTTCATGGAGCCTAATTCTACTGCTCATCAAAGTTAAAGACATAAAATTGATTTCAGAACAAAATTTTACAATTTTAGAAGCAAGTTAAAGCTCCTCTGAAGTGTTTTTAGCTGCTAATGAAACGGACTCAAGCTAATACTGATGTCTGTTTGGGAGCTACAATAATTAAAAAAAAAACACCAGCGAAAAGATCAATAATTTCTATACGGTTAGTTTTTAATGTCTCAACCCAAAGTGACGGGGTAGGTGTCTGCTAAAAAGATTTATTGCACAGCCTTATTTTACATTTAACAAGGCTAGGACTCACTTTAGGTGATACATTTTACTGTTTAAAAATACAGCTTGTACATGGACATGAATAGTGGGAAGTACCACAAGGTACCACTTTGTCCACACGGGGGCGCCAAAATCAACACAGAATTCCTCACAGGAGCTTTCAGGTGGTAGAAGTGAAATCCTTCTTCTTTGAGAATCCTTGACTAAAACTCAACAGGGCAAGCTGGATAGTGACACGAGGAGTTTTAAACGGGAATTTAAGAAAAACGCACATTAATGTTCTACTTTATAGTGAAATCCTGCTTGTTTGTATTCTTTGGCAGCGATATAATGTGCAGTTGTATTCATGTGATGCTCCGTACAGGAGATAAATATGGATCCACTCCTTAGTGCTTATCAGCCATATGGTGCTGTAATAACAGGACTAAAAGTCATCACTTCCTTGTTATCTATTTCTCTCTTAAAAATAATTCAGCTGTTATTTTCCTAAACAAAGACGTCTGTTACTTGGAGCCAGCAGTTCCAAGAGATGCACTTTTCAGTTTTATTCTACCTTACCATGAGCCAAGGTTTGCACTGGGAGCATCTTTAACACTACTGTTACAATCAGTTTACAGTTATTAAATACTTGTGCAGCAAACCTCACGAGTATTAAATAAGGAGAGTTTTGTTTTTCATCCTCATTAAGGTGTTTTGTTTGGCTCCATGCTGAGTAGATTACAGTGTAAAAATAAAGTGTGGAAAATGTAGCTTAATTACTTTAAACCTAATACATAAAAGCAAGCTTTAAATTTTGCTAATGCAGTTAAAACACTTTTCTCCCCTTGGTGCAGAAGATTAGATACCATTTATTTTTCACAGAAAAGTTGAGATCATTGTGATACCTATGCAGAAAAGGGATTATTTTAGAAATATTCAAATACTGTATGCTTTTGAAGAGCCATAATATATTAACTGTGTCTAATCCTGAGCTATGCAAGGGAAACAAATTGTCGTGTAAATACAAGAGTTTAAGGGATATATAACTGACTTTAAAGATCAGGTTTGTTACATAGTGTTAAAATATTGTGACGTCATAAGGGAAATCAAAGTGTCAGAGCTGTCACATTTCCACCAAATGGTCCAGTTTGATTGATTATGATTTGGTACGGTAAACCCCAAAATAGTTGGCATTTCCACAGACACTCATACCCTGATTAGGTGGGTGGACTTTAGAGGGTGTGCATGTGACATCATAGGCAGCATAAGTATGCAGTTCCAGACGCTTAGTTGAAGAAAGTTTGTGATGGCTGAAAAGTGCTGTGTTTTAGTAACTACATGTTGACTTTGTTAACTGCGGTCAGTATGCATCCTCAGCTGATGGAATATGTTTATAGAGTGGTAATGGTACATTAATAAAAACACAGGATGAAGCTGTGCTATAGCATTAAGTTAGTGATTAATATGATCTTAACTCTATACTCCTTCCTCCTACCTAAATCAGGGGTGTCCAAACTATGCCTCGGGGGCCAAATGCGGCCCGTTATCTTGATTTATAATGCTCTAATTAATTATCCCACTAAGTAGCAATACCAATAGTGTTATGGGTGAGTCACCAGGGCTAACCAGGACCCCCTGAAATCTGACTGGCCTCCCAAAAATCCTTAAATTGATTGGCTATTGCCTTTTCAACCTCTAACTAGCTATGTGAGCACACTCAATCACTAAGAATATCTTAATCTACTTTCGACTGGTTTATAACTTCAGTATCCTAAAGGTGCAGTATTTGAAAGTGGCCCAACCATTCTTATATATTTCAATATGTGGCCCTCAGTAGAAAAAGTTTGAACACCCCTGCCTTAAATGAAAATTGAGACCCTAAATTTCAGCGTGTCAACCATACAATAAAATAATACCTTAGGTGACAGGCACTTAATGGCAACAAATTATGTTTTATAGGTGCAAATGTTGTCCTGCGATGCCAGACTAACACGGTGGGTTTTATGGGGAAAGACTAAAAAATTGTTGAGTCCATATGGACTGAGTTAGTCTGTATTAATTACAGATTAAATGAAGTAGCATTCATGATTTATATTTGGTTATTTATCTGAATGTATCTGACGCTTTAACAGTTTATATGACATAATATAAATGTTGAGAGCTGTACCGTGAGAATTTGTCACATTAAAAATAAAGGTCTCTCTGGTGTTAGAATAAAACTAATTAAGTAAGAAATTCTGGGTATATATGTCTTGTTCTAAAATAGGCTATAGCCCAAAGTTTTGCAAATAGGATCAGCAGCTACAGAGCAATCTTTTCACAGGCTACATAAAGTAAAAAAGACTACTATTTAGAGAATCATCTGATCCAAAGCTTTGTATTCACACAATTCAGTTTCACATCCATTACGAACCAGCCTTCAGGCTGTACTTCCTGTACTTGAAATCAGGTCCACATAAACGGCAGGTAACCCGGTTTGTGGCCACATATAAATGCCCACGGTCCATGAATCTCTGTCGAATCCAAAAAGCCTCAATTTAAGTGGGGATCAGATTCCTGTTTATACCCTTTATTGTGTGTAGCTCCACCCTTTTGGGATGGATAGGTAAGCCTGGCACCCCTATGGAAGGGTGTTAGAGAGTGGGACTGCATGGGGTCAGTTGTTTTTCAACTTTTGATGATGCTGTACCAAACTGAACTTGACTACTCAATGGAAACAACCTAAGGGGAACATAATGCTTTGGGAATGATGGTTATCATTGCCAAATAATGTATCTGTATACTCACATGTACCATTTTAACAATAACTTTATATGTATTTGTGTCACACTTTTTTCTCTTTGCTGTGAAGGACATGATTCATTATGTCATGTTGAAAGAAAAGTGAGAGGTGCACCAATGACTTGGATTTACTCAGGATGCTGAACACTGATTCAAGTATTGACTATATATTAATATGGGCAATGCCTTTGGGCTTCCTTGTGTTGTACAGAATGAAGCCAAAATACCCCTATGATGGATGCTGATATATCACATTGCTGACATCACTCTTTCTGCAGCATGTATTTCACTGATGACTGTATCTTCATAACTTTTTCTCCCATCCTTCCTCCTCTATTCTGATAATCAAACTGCTGCAAGGAACTGCGTTTGTCAACAAAGGTGACAATATGTCACATCTTTTTATCTCTGACATTTATTTTGAATTTAAAATTTGGCCCATGTCCAGTCTGTAAACATGGAGTAGATGGGGTTTGTGACCTATACTGCAGCCAGTCAGCAGGGGGAGCTCTTCACTGTCAGATGCTGTCCATCTTGCTACACAGTCTGTGGAGTCAACTTGTTCAGCAGCCTGGCCACTTTGATAGTTCAAGACTTTAGTATTTTAAATGAAAATATACTAAATCAAAATATCTCTGATATTTATGGAACTGTTTTCACACAAGCACAAAGCTCTCACCTTGGGAACAAACTTTTTTCATGTCAAATTCTTTGTTTTATGCAAATCTGTAACAAAGGTGCCAAATGGTATCATCCCAGTCAACCAATGGCAGCCAGGTATTTATCGTGCAGAGAAACACAACCTAGATCTTTGACTTAAATATGAAACACCCACTAATAATGCTACACATTCAACCTTCTGCTGTGACTTGTCAAACTAAGGAATGAGGAAAGGAACTAAAGGGATATATGTTCATAGCCAGTTTTAACATTTCATACCATACCAGAAACTTTGTTGTATTTTTATTGTTCAAAGGAATGCAAAAGAAATGACTAGTTTACCTTTTTGAATATTTTTGGCAGATTGTTTTGTTCCAGCATGTTCAGATGTGGCTTTTAAGAGTCACATTTTCAGCCTTAATCAGGAAAGAATATTTTGTTTACTGTTGTTCAAAAGGGGATTAATATTTTTTCAAATGTGAAATCACTGTTAGAAGCTGAAGCTTTGTTTGTTACAGCAGACACCGTGACTTCAGCACTTCTCATTTTCTGTAGTAACAAAGAACACTGGAGAAAAAAACAACCTTGTAAATCTAGCAAAATAAATGATGGAACAATGAGCATGGCTGGTGTTTTTTTTTTTTTTTTTTCAGAATACACAAATCACACCTTTCAGCACTATCGTCCTGTTTCTTTAGGGAATTGTACAAGGAATATTTTTACCAGAGACCTTTTTAACAGGCTGACCCAGCAGACACTAACTTTAGCTGGAATGACCTGAATTGTGCGGTGCTGACAAATGTGCACACACAAATAAATGGCTTTTATCAGCCCTGTGTAAAACCAAGATATAATTTAAATTCTAGATTTAAAGTATTGAACAGATGTCCAGTGTTTAACGTTTAACTTTGGAAAGTCACCAAAGAATGAATTGAAATTAGAGCTGTCAAAATTAATGCATTAATAATGATGCTGTTAAGGTCCTTAATTAGTTAATTATTTTTTAATCTCGTTAATATTTTGTTGTCCCTTTCAGCACAACTTACTTCAGCCATAACGTTTCCCTGCTCCTGTAAAAATGCTCTTTAATGTCTAATTTCAGTTTCAAACTTTTTTTTTGGCTACAGCATGAAAATCGGTGGATATATCTATCCTGTAGATGAACAGAAAATGAATTTACTGTTTTTGAAGAATATGTACAGGGTTGTGTACAATGAAGGGTAAAAGCCATATTGTGTACAATTTGCATGTCTTACACTTCCATTTTTAGATATTATCTGATGGACTCCAGATGAACTTAGTTTTTAACACAGGGCAGGGCCACATATCAAAAAAGATATATTGTCTGTACATACAAAGAAACATATAGATATGTTTAAGAGAAGGACAAGATATGTCTTATGATATCTTAGTTTTATATGATATGCAACCTTATATGGATTATAATAAAAAATGGAGATGGGGCCAAAGAGAGAAAAGAAATAAAACAGAAGTTAAAGTGGAATTTAAAATAAATAAATTGGAAAGAAAAAAAAATCTCTTCTCTCTAAAATCTTTGTCCTCATCTTCCTTCCTTTCAGGACAGTAAGTCCTTGCCAGAATTTATTATTTACAGTTTTTTCTTATGTTAGACGTAGGTATAAAGGTATAAAGGTATAAAGCTGGGAGCTATGTACAATAGCTGACCATAAACAAACACAAAAATAAATTTGCATTTGATCAAAATCAATCGGCATGTCCTCTACTCCACCACTGTGCGCGTAATTACGCGCGGGCGCACGGCTGAAGGCTGTAAATGTGCGCTCGTTCAGCGTTCTGGAATGTAAGAATAACAACTGATATGTTTGGCAAGAAAGCCATTCAGAAATATAGAAATCTACAACTCCTCATTTGTTTGATAGGCTACCGGACATTCAGGGCTTTCTTCAGTCTCCTTTCAGGTCTTATGAACAGTCAGAAGAGAGCACTTTATCTCCGCACTCATATATCATAGTCTTAAGATTAGCCTACAGCAGCATGAGAATACCTGAAAGTGAGGTATCACAGCTACTCTCCTAACTCTGGAGCAGTTACAGGCTGGCCTTCTCCTGTTGGCGTGTTGCTTCTTTAAAGAGCCTAAAAACCGTTCATGTCCCCTTCTTAAGAGCTGACCGCGTTTTTTAAACAAATGTAGAGACTTTTGGTTATCTGAAGGTAAAGAACTATGATATCATTATATATGACGGCTAATAAATGTAATATTTTAATATCAGCTGGAGTTCGGTTGTCAAACCACGGCAGTGCTCCTCATCAGGTGTCTCTGATTCTCTTTAATGCCACTTTTCAGGCTGAAAAACAGCATTGTAAAGTTCAGCTGTGATAACGTTTATGCCGTGAATAGGCACTATCAAAGCCACAAATACCTATGTTTTAATAAATGCTGTACATAGCCTTCTCCAAAATGCAAAACCTTTATGTGTACAATAGAATTTAAAAAATTAAAAATGTATACATAAGACATCCAAAATTGCAGATAACGTGATGAAAAATAACAACTGGCATAAATAGGTTAAAAGCAGCAAGTATGGGTCAACAGAGGTGAAATATAGGCAGAAAGTTTAAAAATCGATAAGTGGCGATAACAAGAAAAACCGTGGTGAAATGGGATTACACTAGCACAAATGGGTTTTAAGTGCAAACATGGGAAGAAAAAATTTGATGCCCTTAAAATTGACAAAAATGGGTATAAACAGTGGTGAGAAAGGGGTTAAATGTAGTGAAAACTGTAAAATGTCTTTAAAAGTGGCAAGACAGGCAGAAAAAGTGACGAATGCTATTTAAAATCAGAAGTGGCAAAAATGGGTTAACAGTGTCAGAAAGGAAGGCAGAAAGTGGAAAAATTGTGTTTAAAATGGCAAAATGGATGGAGAAAGAGTAACAAAAAGGCGTTAAAAAATGGAAAAAATGGGTGAAAAGCTCACAAAGTTGATGAAGTGTGACAACATGGGCAGAAAAATCGGTTGAAAGGGTTTTAAAGTGGCCAAAATAAAGAGTTTCAACATCAGAACCCAATAATAGCATGATGCACTTTTCAGCACCAAAAAGTAACTTGATATGATCAATAAATCACAAGTATGCGTTGATGTATTTAAAGCTCCACAACCACACGTTTCTTTCAAATACAAGCCTATATTATCCATAAATTAATGTCAGAAAACAAAGACATTCTGACCTGGGTTATTTAGGCTGCAATTTAGGCTACTGTAGCCTATGTCGTGTTGGCTATCTCTAGCGCACGTGCATGTGCACAGGCGTCAGTAACCATAGCAACATAGAACGCAACGATGTAGTAGACGCGTCAGGCCTCTCGGAAATCCCCATTTGCTCTCGGACTTGGCTAAAGTTGGTTTGACTGCAAAAACTCTCGCTGAAAAGTGAAAATTTGTGGAAAAACTGAATCTCACCAGCAGAAATTAACGTGGACCAGCGGAAGAAGATAACCGGAAGGGAAAAAACGACAGAGGAATTCAACAACTGGAGAAATGCTGCCGACTACTGGACGCACCCTTGAGGAAAGCCTGCGGGCTAGACTCTCTTTCCTCAACAACAACGGCGAGGAAGACCAGCGTGTCGATGGGTTTGATGCTCAGAGGGAGCCTGGCCCTCCTCATCATGATCTCCATCTAGCTCCTCCCTCTGATTTCTATGCCTCTGTTACCAACGACCCTCATGTTTCCTCTTTTTCCCCACAGGCAGATCCAGGCTCCCCTTACGCTGCTCCTGACACTGACACTCCAATTTGCATGGAGCTGGAAGAGATCTTGGACCTCCTTGATTTCTTGGATTGGCTTGTGTGGCCTGATGACCCCACTGCTGAACCTGGCAACAGCGACCCTGCTCTTCGGGCTGAGGTTGGCTGTAGGATTGAGCAGCTTCGTGCCTGTCACAGGCGTATCTGGTCTGGCAGCAAGGGGTATGAATATGTGGGCTACAGTGAAGAGGACGAGGGGGTCAGCGATGATGATGAGGAATGGGAGGCCTCTCCTTCTACCCCTGCCTCTTCTCCTGGTGTCGCATATCCACCTCTTGACCCTGACACGGCACTTCGCAGAGAGCTTGAAGAAGCCGTGGCTCTGTTGCAACTCCTTGAGAGGATTGTGTGGCCCGAAGAGAGTAACGCTGAGCCCGGCAACACTCGCTCTGCACTCCGGGCTGATGTTCATCATTACATCAGCCAGCTTCTCTCCCATCACCGGCATTTGTGGCCTGTTGGTGATGAGGATTCAGACAGTGGATGTTCGTCAGTGTTTGATGATGAAGAGGAGGATTTGGACAGTGGACAGTCAGTGTTTAATGATGAAGAGGACCAGGAGGACCCTTCATCTTCTGGTGCCACCTGCTCGGGAAAACGGCAGAGAGGGGACAGGGATGATGAAGAGGAAGGAGGGACTGCTCCAAAGAGGCTGAGGCAGTCCTGATGAGGGGGACTCAGACTGAGTCTGTAGACCCTCTTGTTTAGTAGGATAAGGTATTCTTGAGGCAGCCCTTGCGTCTGGCGGGGCTGCTGACACAGGTAGCGTCTTGCACCTGGACCTTTCTTTGTATATGTTTGAGGGACAGAGACCCTTTTTAAAACCCTGGGGACTTGCCTTTGCGCCTGGCTGGGCAAGTCAATCCCAGGTAGCCTTTGCGTCTGGCGGGGCTGTAACTTACTAGGTTGCGTCTTGCACCTGAAGCTCCTGAAATCAGCATGAAGGATAAATCGACATTTCTTTGATCCTGGGGGCTGGTCTTTGCGTCTGGCTGGGCTGGTGATGCCTCAGGTAGTCCTTGCGCCTGGCAGGGCTGTCGACTCCTCATGCATGAGGACGGAGATAAACTTTAATTTGCACTTGCAGGATAAATGATTAAAAAACTCAAATTTCCTTCCATTCTTTAGGTCCTTTTTGTCAGGTAACAGCTAAGTATAATCTTTCAAATTGTTCTTTCAAATATTATCATTGTCAAAAATTCCAGTATGACCTAACTAACTTTTTTCCCTAGAAGACAACAAAGGTAAGAATTCCTTAAATTTTATTCATTCATATAATACAATTCATACAATACTTTAAAGACTTCCTTACTAACCATGGGTTTATCCCCTCAGGCTGAAAAGGTAAGAATGAGTTTATCACTGTGTTTTATCCACATAATACAATTTATTCAATCATATTATTATTATTATTATTATTCAGCGACTGTTTCACTAATCATTTTTATCTCACTTTTCTTCCCTCTGCCCTTCTTTGGAGCCCCCCCCCCCCCATTATTAAAGTAAGTCCACACTCCTGACCTAGAAATAGATGTATCAGGATATGGCGTATACTAGCTCTATCCTTTCAAATCAGATAATTCCCCTTTTTAGCAATGAGCACCACCTTCACACTGAAATTTCTCAAAAAACTAATACTATTACTAAATGTAATACCCCCAAATATTTTCATACTCATGTGATGTTGTCACGGGGTTGATGTGACAGTGTTTGTGTGGCTCTGTCGTTCTCCTAGTGACAACATAACTGCTGTTCAGTGACTACTCATACCTGTCCAGTCATGGAGGGAGAGAATTGGTGCACAGACTGGCCCTTATGCAAAGAAAATATATTTCTCTATATACTGACTATCAATATATTACTGACTGAAAATTAACATAAAAATATATATAACTATATAACATAAATATATATATCGATATATATATCGATATATATATATTCAAAATATACAGAATAATATATTGTGTCAATATGTTTTGTATTATCTTACAATATATTGAAAAATACATAAGGAATTGCTGCTTTCTATATATTGAAAGATATATGACAATATATTTACTCATATATATTAATATATAATCATACATTTAATAATAGACTTCATAATATATGAATGTATATATGTGCATATATATGCATACATATATTATGAAGTCTATTACTAAATATATAATTACATATATTTAGTAATAGACTTCATAGTATATGTATTTATATATGTATGCACATGTATGCATACATATATTGTGAAGTGTACTGCTAAATATATAAATACATATATTAACATTTAATGAGTAAATATTTTGTCATATATATTTCAATATATGGAAAGCGGCAATTCCTTATGTATTTTTCAATATATTGTAATATAACACAAAATATATTGACACAATACATTCATATTTATATGGGAACATGTATGTACAATATACACAAATATATAATGAATCATATATCGCCCGTGCACATGCACGTGCGCTAGAGATAGCCAACACCACATAGGCAACAGTAGCCTAAATTGCAGCCTAAATAACCCAGGTCAGAATGTCTTTGTTTTCTGGGTGTCATTCCCAGGTTCTCAACTACCAGCATTTTGGGTCGGTATTCAGCCAGAAAGTATAACCCAAAAGACTGGTATTTGCGACCTGGGAATTAGACTCATTCATCCACTACCCTCTGCAGAATTTCCTTACCTACCCTTAAACATAACCTGATCAAACATTAAAACAAGGCCCTGTATAGGAAAGAAATTATTGTTATCCTACTCAATACAGCATCTGGAAAGCATGTAGTGAAAAGTAATACTTAACTGGCCTTGCCATTGGAATAGATTTTAACTCTTAACTCTCACAGATAGCCAATTTTAAACATGATCAGTGATCACAGACACAGTCCAGAACGTTGAAAGAATAAAAGAAGGAAAGGACCAAAATGAACAGTCTGTTATTCTATTTAAACAGTCCATCTTGTTTTTTCTCTTCACCTGGTGCCTTAACTCACAGATTCTTGTGTTGATGGATTTTCTTACATCTGATACCTTGGTTCCTGGATGGTGGTTTACAACTGCATCTGCAGAACAGGGCAATAACAAATAGATATGACAATATCCATAATAAATTAAAACATGGGTGGGCTTGGTAAATAAGAGAGGAATGCAGATAATTGAATAGTTTATACATTTTGGCCTGAAGATGGCACTATTAGTGGACAGGACATGAGGTCACTATATTTATTGTTTAATGGTTCATTCTTTATATTCTAATCATTTGTTCATGTAAATCTGCCCAAAATATTGTGAGATACCAAGTTTAATATTGGCCTCAGAGTGGTACAACAGGAAATCCTATCAAGTCATGATAAACCCTGATAAATATGAACTAAACTGCAAACCGATATATGAACTCATAGCCCTGGATCCAGATGTTCTCAGACAATCCCAAAACCTTGATATGACAGTGACAGCCCCCTCACTGAAGTCTATAAAAGCATTTTAATATCAATGTATTAATTTACTGTATGCCAGTTGAAAGTGGGCCTGCTACAGAACATGCTGCTTGGTGCTAAATAATTGGCAAATATAGGGCAGTAGTTCTCAACCATCTTCAGCTGAGACCCCACTTATGTTCTTCTGAAAGTGTCAAAAAGGGTTTTTTTATGTGTCCAATCAGAATTTGTACACCTGCGCTCTTTGATTCTCATAAATATATTCAATTAAATGTATTTTAAGGCAAAAAATATCTCTGGTACAGGCAATGTAATGGATCAATATTTTATTTTTTTTTCTTCAAAACTATTTGGAGACCCCTGGAAATGATCTTGTGACCCTCTCAGGAGCACCAATTCCCAGGCTGAGAACCAATGATTTGACTGTATAGTCTTACAAACTGGGGTTTCAGATATGTCTTCTGTTAGACTAATGTTCAGAGATGGAGTCAGTACCAAACAGTCCTAAGTTTGGTTCCTCTGTTACCTCTTTTCTGGCACTTAAGTATTTTCCTGTTATGAGGGTTCAGATCAGGCAATAGCGTTTTGTTTTCTCTAAACCATGATAAAAGTCCCTAAATCAAAAGTTTGGTGGTATCTCATTCCAGCAGAGATAACTGAGTAGCATTTAGTTAACACAGATGAAAACAACTAGGTCTTTTTATACAACGTAATGATCTGAATAATGCTTGTGACACCCGCCAAAGTAATAACAGCCCCTAAACGTAATTAACCACAAACGTAATACATTCCCGCAAATGTTAAAGCAGTTGGCTACTGCAAATGTCATACGTAATTTCCCACAGATTTAATAGCTATTACTTTTGACTTTTCAGCCTGTCAGGGTCTCGGCCATCAACCTGTCCGTGTGCTGTCTGTGGTGCTGAACAGGCAGGCTAATGAAACATAGATGAACCTGCTGCAGAGACATCCCCATTACAACAGGCGTTTTGCTTATGCAATAAATAAATAAATAAATCTATATGAACAAGATATTTTCGTGCCTCAAATAGTTCTGTGAACTGACGAGGAATGATAAAGCTACGTGTGTGTTTGAGAGAGAGAGAAGGTAGAAGATTGACTGCTTTGACATGTTTTGACTTACTCTGGCCAAAATTGTGATTTTTTTCTAATGAGCTGACTCAAACATTGACCAATGATAATTTTTCATTTTCATCTATAATTTTTGGGAGGTCATTTCAATTGTGAAAGCTGAAGATTTTTTACCTTCTTGCCCACCAAATCTGCAAATGCAATAGCTATTACATTTTCAGACAATTAGGTATTATGTTTGTAGTAGGCAACTATTACAACATCTGTGGGAAATGTATTACGTTTATTGAATTACTCTATTAAAAGCTGCAGATTTGTATTATGTTTGTGGTTTATTACTTTTGTGGGCTGCAAGTGTTAAAATCCTTACTGTTAATGCTCTCCCATGTTGCTACTGAATTTACAAGATTAGTAACCCAGCACAGTTGTTTGTAGTGTTAAACATGATCTGTTTCAATGGTGGGTAACTGCAATCACTGCAAAGGTTTGGGTACCAAGCCCATTTTAAGAATGTAAAAACTAGGGATGCACCAAAATGAAAATTCTTGGCCGAAACCAAAAACCGAAAATGAGAAAACCAAACCAAGGCCGAAAACGAAACACTGAAAGAAATTATTATGCCAAGTATTAGTACCATTGCATTTATGGCTATGACTGTGTACTAACCTCACTAAAATCAATTGCAATTGCAAAAATTAATATTAATGTTTCAAAGAATAAATCAATTACAAAATTATGTAAATATTTATTAAGCACTTCATTCCAACAATACACAGTATAAAATAAAATAAAATACAAAATAAAATGTTTAAATTGACTGCTCTCATATATACATTAAATCAGTGGCTCTCAACCTTTTTTCAGTCATGTACCCGCTGTGAAGTGTTTTTTCAGCTAAGTATCCCCCAACAGCACAAAGCTTTTTGGCCAAAAAAGAAAGACATTAAAGAGTGCTGTGACAGCCGTCTGATTTTTCCAACTTTGTAACTGATAAACACTTTCAAATTACAAATATTAGATTTTTTTCATACATTTTAAATGTTAAAAATGCATAACTAAAGTCATGGCACATCTTCTCATCTCTAAATGTGGGAATTCAAATTAATGTAGCTGTTGAAAACAGTGACTGGAAAGGCTTTAAACCCAGAAGTGTGCAAAACTCTGCTCGGCTGTAGTGGTCTCTCTGGAACAATTTGGAAATAAAAACATAGAGTTAGAAAGAACTAAAAACCTGTAAATAATAAACAAGTTATAAAAAAGACTTCTCTTGTCTCAAACTGAAATCAGGAACTTAGTTATAATCAGCATTTCTTCACAAAAAATAAATCATAAACCTTTTTATGAATGGAGAGGTTGTGAATACAGTGATTGACAGGCATGTTCCAGTGTGGGTCAAACCATCCTGCCATGAGGGAGACTCAGGGGGTTTTAGGGTGATTAAATTTAAGAGTCTATAAAATATTAACTCCACTTTAGAAACTTAAGGTCCTTACACCCGATATGCAATTTTTTCATGCAAATTATTTACACAAAATATTTACATTTAGAACCTGTAGCGAGTCAAAGCAAGCTTCCACACCTGCAACATCATTTCGCAGTGGGACATTGCTGCGGATTTTTAAGTAGCGCATTTGCGCTCATGTGGACATGTCGGGCTGCCTGCTGCCTGTCTCCCTCTCTACCAGGCTAAAAAAGAGGCAAACACACAAGCACTGATACAGACAGGTAGGAGGAGATATCAAACATCAGGTGGTGTTGGAGAGGAGGATGTTTTTGTTCCTCCGCCTTAAAAATCGGCACCACCACCATGTGCGCTCTTGGAGCGAAACTCACACAGCTGAAGCTGTTTCTAAACTAACGGGACTTTAATGAAATATTTACCAACACAGTCTCCTCTGACCTCAGACATACAACTTATAAATGCTCCAGATCAACCAGCTAAATGACTCCTCTGGACAGTCTGGAACAGAAACAGGTGAGCCAGTCTGTGCGCTGTGGAGAGAGTTAACTCCTCTCACCGCGAGCCTCAGCTGTGCCCTATTACTCTTATTGATCATATTTGACATAGAATGAATGAAAAGTCAGTCCCTCCTAGGCCTACATGAATTTAAGACTTTTAAGACTTTTTAAGGATGCGCAGACACCCTGAGTAAGGGACTATTATCTGCAATGTAGTTGTTGTGTGTGTGCGTGGTGGATGAACCCAGATGCGGAGTCGGGAGCAGTTTTAAGAGATTTATTGTGCACAGGAAAAAGGGGGGGAATCCAAATGTCCGGAGAGTGAGGGGAAATCTTCGTGGGTGAGAGTGCTGGAGCCGAGCTGCTGGTGAGCGGAGAGTGAGGCACTGGAAAAGAGGAGAGACACGTTAGTAGGAGAATCCACAGGTAAGTACAGAAATCAATCAAAGAATCACAGGAGATACTGAGCCGAGCGCTGGAGCTTTACCACGGGGAGTAAAGAGCGAAACTCTGGCACTGCAGAGAGTTTCCAGGCGTCTCTTGAAGGTGAGTAGTGATGAGTGATTAATCGCAGGTGTGAGAACTCTCCGCAGTGCCGTGGGGGGATGGTGAACCTCAGGGAAAGCAGTGACAAGTTACCAGCAACAAGGCCGGTTCCCGGAACCCGGAAACCGGAAGTCCATAACAATAAAATTAACTTTCAAAGTAACCATGACAGTACCCCTCTCCTAACGGACGCCTCCTGGCGTCCTACCAGGCTTACCCGGGTTGGCCACGTAGAAATCGCGGAGAAGGCTGTCATCCAGAATCAGACCCCGCGAAATCCAGGAGCGCTCCTCCGGTCCATAACCCTCCCAGTCTACCAGGTATTGGAAGCCGCGTCCGCGCGGTCGAACGTCCAAAATCTTGGAGACTGTGTACGCTGGGTGATCATCGATGATCCGGGGGGGTGGAGGGGCGACGGCAGGTGGGCTGAGGTCACTGGAAGTCACCGGTTTCAATAGGGACACATGGAAAGTGGGGTGTATCTTCATAGATTCTGGAAGCCTGAGGGTGACTGCAGACGGATTAATCACCTTAACAACTTCGAAAGGGCCCACAAAACGAGGAGAGAGCTTACGTGACTCCACATCAAGGGGTAGGTCCCGGGAAGACAGCCAAACTCTTTGCCCCACCTGATACGCCGGAGCGGGGGAGCGATGCATATCGGCCATCCTCTTGTTCTTCTCCGCTGTGCGTGTAAGCGCAGCCCTGGCGGTCCTCCATACCTCCCTCATCCTCCGGAGATGCTGCTGCACCGAAGGGACGGCCACAGATTGCTCCTGCTCAGGAAACAGGGGAGGTTGAAAGCCGAAGCAACACATGAAGGGGGACATACCTGTGGCCGAGGAGGTGAGGGAGTTATGCGCATATTCAACCCAGGGGAGGTGTGTGCTCCAGGAGACGGGGTGGTGCGCAGCGACACAGCGCAGAGCGGTCTCCAACCCCTGGTTCGCCCGCTCCGTCTGGCCGTTGGTCTGGGGGTGATATCCGGAGGACAGGCTGGCTGTTGCGCCCAACTCTCTGCAAAACTCTTTCCAAACTTGAGAAGTAAACTGGGGTCCACGGTCTGACACAATGTCACAAGGGAGTCCATGTAATCTGAAGACATGTAACACTAGAAGCTGAGCGGTCTCGAGGGCTGAGGGGAGTTTGGGTAAAGGTACATAATGCACACACTTAGAAAATCTGTCCACGATGGTAAGAATGACTGTGTTACCTTCTGATGGAGGAAGGCCGGTGACAAAATCCAGAGCTATGTGAGACCAGGGGCGTTGGGGAGTAGGGAGAGGGCGCAACAACCCAGCAGGAGGACGATGGGAGGATTTACCCCTGGCGCAGACAGAGCAGGCTGCCACGAACTGACGGGTGTCACGTACCATACCGGGCCACCAAAAACTCCGCTGGAGAAACTGGAGGGTCCTGTGGAAGCCAGGATGGCAAGTAAGCCTGGAGGAGTGGGCCCACTGAAGCACTGGAGATCTAGCAGAATCTGGAACAAACAGGCGATCTGGAGGTCCAGTTCCAGGTTGTTGTTCCTGGGCCTGATGGACGATGGATTGGATCTCCCAGATGGCTGCTCCAACAACACAGGTAGGTGGAAGGATGAGGTCGGGTTCCTCAGTGTCTCCAGAACCAGAATCCCTCCGGGAGAGCGCATCCGGCTTGAGATTTCTGGAACCAGGTCTGTAGGACAATGTGAAATTAAATCGGCTCAGGAAAAGGGCCCAGCGAGCCTGGCGTGGGTTCAACCGCCGGGCTGATCTCAGGTAAGCCAAATTCTTGTGATCAGTCCAAATCAAAAAGGGGTGGTTGGTGCCCTCCAACCAGTGCCTCCACTCTTGCAGGGCCCACACAACAGCCAGCAACTCTCTGTTACCCACATCATAGTTTCTCTCCGCTGGTGACAAACGGCACAGGGATGCAGTCTCTGAGTCTCTGGGTCCCTCTGGGAGAGAACGGCCCCCACCCCCTTGTCGGAGGCGTCCACCTCCACAACAAACTGGAGAGACGGGTTGGGATGCTTGAGCACCGGAGCAGAAGTAAAGAGGGTCTTCAGTTTGGAGAAGGCCTCCTCAGCCTCCTGGCTCCACCTAAAGGGGGCGCTAACTGAGGTAAGGCGGGTGAGGGGAACTGCCACCTTACTGTAGTCCCTAATAAACCTGCGATAGAAATTGGCGAACCCTAAAAACCTCTGTAACTCTTTGCGGGAGGAGGGAGTGGGCCACTCACTCACCGCTTGGATCTTGGCAGGGTCTGGCTGAAGTTGGCCTTGAGCAATAACATAACCTAAAAAGTTGACCGAGGGGGCGTGGAACTCGCACTTCTCAGGTTTCACATAAAGTTTGTTCTCCAAAAGCCTCTGCAAAACTAACCGAACGTGCTGTTGATGCTCTAGCAGGGTGCGGGAGAAAATAAGAATGTCATCCAGATAAACAAACACGAATCTGTTAAGCATGTCGCGAAGCACATCATTAATAAGCGCCTGGAAGACGGCTGGGGCGTTAGTCAAACCGAAGGGCATTACCAAATACTCAAAGTGTCCGAGAGGCGTGTTAAAAGCCGTCTTCCATTCATCTCCCTCTTTAATACGGATGAGATGGTAAGCATTGCGAAGGTCAAGCTTCGTGAAAATCTGCGCGGAGCACAGGGGCTCGAACGAGGGATCAATGAGAGGAAGAGAGTATTTATTCTTAACGGTGATGTCATTAAGACCCCGAAAATCAATACAGGGCCTAAGAGAAGCATCCTTCTTTTTTACAAAGAAGAAACCTGCTCCTAAAGGCGAGGAAGAGGGCCGAATCAACCCGGAAGCCAAGGAGTCTTGAATATATGTCTCCATGGCTTCCTTCTCGGGGCGTGAGAGATTGTAGAGCCGACTACTGGGCAGGGGGGCGCCAGGGAGCAAGTCTATAGCGCAATCATATGGTCGATGCGGGGGAAGAGATATGGCCAGCTCCTTGCTGAATACGGGCGCCAAATCATGGTATTCAGCAGGGACACCAGTAAGATCAGGCTGACAGGGAGCGACTCTAGGGTGAGAAGAGAACGGATTAGCTGAACGGAGACAATGCGAATGACAATGGACGCTCCAATTAGTGATGGAAGCCGACTTCCAGTTAATTTGAGGGTTGTGCATCTGTAACCAGGGGAGACCGAGCACTATGGGCGAGTGGGGAGACGGGATAACGAAAAAGGAAATATCCTCCCGGTGATTACCCGAAATTATGAGAGTGAGGGGGGCGGTACGATGAGTCACTCTCGCGAGAACTCTGCCATCTAAGGCAGTAACAGTCTTGGGAGAATCTAGAGGCTTGAGAGGAATTTGAAGCTGTTTGGTCAATTCATCTTGAATAAAATTGTCATCAGCGCCGGAGTCTATGAGAACCTGAAGAGGGAGCGAGTTCCTGCCCCAGAGAAGGCACGAAGGAACGGTGATACGAGGGGGAGAGCTAGGAGTGGTAGAAGTGTGGCTCACTAGTGCGCCCTCTGTCACTAGTGAGCCTGGTCTTTTGGCGTAGAAGGGCAGGAGGCTAGAAAATGACCTGATTGACCACAGTAAATGCACAGTCTAAGATTTAACCCTCTCTGGCGTTCTCCGGGACTGAGTCTGGTTCTACCTAACTGCATGGGTTCAGATAGAGGGGAGCTGGGTGGAGAAACATTGGTCTTGGGAGTGATAGGAATGAGTGAAGGGGTTTGGACTACAGAGGGAGCCACTGGACGGGGTTTGGACTGTCGCTTCTCTCGCTGTCTCTCCCTCAACCTGTTGTCTATCCTAATGGTTAGAGAAATCAAGGACTCTAGTGAATCTGGCTCATCCCGAGAGGCTAATTCATCCTTAAGCTCCTCGGATAAACTCCTCAAAAATATGCCTTTGAGTTCTGTCTCCCCCCATCCACTCTCAGAGGCTAAAATACGAAAATCGACAGAGAATTCTGCGGCTGACTGGGAACCCTGAGAAAGGGAAAATAATCTTTTGGCTGCTTCCTGTCCCTGCAGGGGGTGGTCAAAAACACGAATTAACTCAGCGGAGAACACAGAAAACGAGGCTAACACAGGGGACTTTTTCTCCCATAAACTAGAGGCCCAACGTGAGGCCTTACCACGCAGGAGATTAATGACATAAGCTATCTTGGCTCTATCTGAGGGATAGCTGCTAGGCTGCTGGTCAAAAACTAAAGTGCATCTTAACAAAAAACTACTGGCTGACCCAATCTCACCAGCGAAAAATTCAGGCTGAGGTACATAAGGCTCTTTCAAGGAAGAAGGGGAAGGAGAAGCAGGGGCTGAGGGATTAGTGGTGGCATTACTCACAGAGGTGGGAACAGGAGGTGCGCAGGGAGGCTGAGAGAGAGACTGCAGGTGGTCGGAAAGGGTGGAGACTTGGGTGCTGAGGCCTTGCAGGGATTTCATGATTCCGGTGAGCATGCCTTCGTGTTGTCCAAGGCGTTGTCCTTGTTGTGTGATGGCTGTCTTGATGGGGTCCAGATCCGCTGGGTCCATGGTTTGGCCAGAGTTTACTGTTGTGTGTGTGCGTGGTGGATGAACCCAGATGCGGAGTCGGGAGCAGTTTTAAGAGATTTATTGTGCACAGGAAAAAGGGGGGGAATCCAAATGTCCGGAGAGTGAGGGGAAATCTTCGTGGGTGAGAGTGCTGGAGCCGAGCTGCTGGTGAGCGGAGAGTGAGGCACTGGAAAAGAGGAGAGACACGTTAGTAGGAGAATCCACAGGTAAGTACAGAAATCAATCAAAGAATCACAGGAGATACTGAGCCGAGCGCTGGAGCTTTACCACGGGGAGTAAAGAGCGAAACTCTGGCACTGCAGAGAGTTTCCAGGCGTCTCTTGAAGGTGAGTAGTGATGAGTGATTAATCGCAGGTGTGAGAACTCTCCGCAGCGCCGTGGGGGGATGGTGAACCTCAGGGAAAGCAGTGACAAGTTACCAGCAACAAGGCCGGTTCCCGGAACCCGGAAACCGGAAGTCCATAACAATAAAATTAACTTTCAAAGTAACCATGACAGTAGTAGAGACAAAGTTGAGTCTTTCTACACCAGTGTTATGCAAATTCCACCATTATACCCTGGCAAAATGTCAAAGAAAGTATGAAGGCATTAAAAAAAGATACCACCCAAGCTTACCTAAAACCTATCAACCTTTTGATATATTTTTTTAATCTATATTGTTGCAAACACAGGCCAGATTTCTGCTACAATTATTAGCATTGCTACAGAATACGCTGTTATCTAGACATCACATGTCTGAAACTTACAGAGGCTTCTGCTCCTGACAGACTTTGTTGTCCACTGAGAGGAACCCAAGCTTCAGAATCATCATCAGTTATCTAGAAAACAAATGACACAATAAATACCCATACACAGTTTACAAAACAGCCTGCATGTGATCGAAGTTACTAAGTTCTAACTTTGTTAATTCTTTAGATATTATTTGGACAAAAAACACCCTCATATGAAGAAAGTGCAATTAAACAAAGAAAAGAAAAAGTAGACTATACTTACGGCACAGTGGGTGACATCATGTGCATCTTTGGATTGACTGTCAGACTCGTGGTCAGAGGAATTAGGATTGGGGTTCTGTTATATGAGAATAATACCAACATTCTGACCAACTTAACATATTATGTTACACTGAAATATTAATAAAACACAGAAACATAGGGAATACACCACTGAGCTATTATTGGCTATAGTGTATCATGACTATCTTGGTAACAAAAAAAGTAAGCTTTTGAAACTTACATCTGCTTCTTCTGTTGTTCCTGGTAGACTTTGTGAAGATTTTCCACTCAGGGGGCTCCACACCTCAGAACTGTCAAGGGGTCTTGCCTAAAAAATTTTTAAAAAAGGAAAGATCTCCCTACATATCATGTCCAAACCATTTTCTATGGAATGAGTCACCTTCACTATTGTCTCAAGACTAAAAGCAATATTATGAAGTTATTACGCATGATCACACACTATCCACTAGCAAGGCATTGTCAAAGTTTAAGTATCATACATTTTCCAAAATATTGGTAATGACCTCAGGTGCAGGAGTGGGGTCTGGCAATACAAGATTGACTATAAAAACTTTTTTTTTTTTTGTCTCTCATTTTTAGCATGTGCTGCCACTTGACACATGTATTTTCCAAAAGGTTTACAAAAAGGCGTGAATTTGTATTGCCATAGTATAAAGTTCATCACTCACCAAATCCTGGGTTGACGTATCAATCTGAATACTGGCGTCTGCCTGTGCTTTCCTGTAAGAATGCAAATATAAGGAAAAAAAGAACTTCACCGAGTTACTTCACTAAAAAGTTATTGAATTATTTTATCGATTATTGCATGTAAAGATAATGATTTACTCAAAAACAATAACTTTAACATTAATTTAAATATTTGCTTTAAATTCATTATTAGATAGATAATAATAGATAGATAATAATATACAGTTATATTATTTTAGTGTGCCTACTAGGGGTGTAACGAAGTAGTCAACTCGCAATATGAGTTGATGATACAGTATAAAAAATGAAAGAAAATTACCCAATGAAGATCTGTGTAACAAATTTTTGTTGATGAAAAACAATTTGACTACAAAAGTTGGAGACAGTATGTGGGAGTGTTTAGCATCACAAAGAAAGAATGAAAACAAATTTACCAATCTCACTGGTTCTTTTTTATTATTTCTTAAACATAAAGGTTTTGAAAGCTTTTGTCTTAGGACCTTTATACTTTTGGCTCAAAATGCACAAACCAAAATCAAATCTCTCAGCTTATAACAATTATAACAATTCTGTTTTTAACAAGTAGATCACTTCCTTGCTGAGGCTGAAACTACAGCAAAAAGACATTATCTAAGAAACAAACAAAAAACACCTGAGTCAGACAGGCCACAAAACCTGCTCTTTTTGATTTTCAGTCTCTTCCTAACTATGTGCACAAAACAAGCAAGTATTTTGTCATCTTCTGCCATTCTCCTGTGCAGAATGTTATAAGAAATGTTATACTGAGTTAACTTAAGACTAGTGGAAAATACAAACATAAAATTCTGTCTCTCCAGAGGTGATTGCAATTTTTTTTTAAATTTCTCCCCTTATGCAGACTTACAAACATTCAAAAGTTCTTGCTGCCTGTCTTCAGTACAAACTAAAATGCTCTCTGAAAATAATAATTATTTGTAGTTTTTTTTTCTTATTCAGACTACAATGCATGCAAGCATAAAATCTCAATCTCTTCACTAAAAACGTGCTTTGTTGTTGCAAACAATGATGACTACTCCATTCTTGAAATGAAAAGGCAAAAATAAGAAATCAAATTGTCCTCAAAATAAATTAAATTATGTCCTCATTAAGTGTTGGGCAGTCTAGATTTTTCTATGAACTGCAGTATTTTTGGCCTGGAACAAGTTTGTTTTTTCAAAGATTAATTTTTGGCGTTTTTTGCCATTATTTAGCCTAGATAGAGGACAGTGGGAGACACATGCCTCAGAGTCAAAACTCTTAGATTTTTATTTTCTTAACGGATATCAAGTCTCTGCTAAAATTAAAGTACTGTTAATCGGCTTTTTATTAGAAAAAACTACAGCAGACTACAAGAACATCTCTAATTTTCACTCTGACAAATCTCCACCAGAGAATATTAAGTGTCCAACTTCTGTCCTCTGCTCTATACTGTATGGAGGAAATGTTTTCATATGTGTGTCTAATACTAATTAAATATCTCTTTAATATCTCTTTAAATAATAGATGGCTTACATTTGGTGCATGAAGCTCACATCTGGAGAACATTAAACAACGGATGTATAAGAAGAAATAAACACACCGTTTAGTTGAATTCTCTTGGACTCCTAAGTGATCAGTTACAGACTTTTATCCTTCTGCCTCTGTTTCTCACTGCCTCAGTGAACTGATTTAAAGTTGTGTGGTTTCTCTCGTCTTTTATAACCGTTAATTATCGATTGATGGCAAATTTATATTTAACCCTGAATATACAAACGTTTCAAAGTTTCAATAACATTTAAAGTATGCGCACCTTTGCGGAGGTTTTTTATCATATAGATTGCCCTAAACAAATAAAGAATATAGATGGAGTATTAATCAAACAGTATTTAGACACGTCAGTGCGAGTGTGTGTCCGTATATGTCCTGTATCATGCAGCATCAAAGCCCTTGGCGCAGCGTAAAAACGCACGAATGGATGAAGAGACCAGCGACTTTTCTGTTATTCTGGAGGTAAATTTTAGCTTTTACGTTCCGAACAGCCTCTCTATAACAAGCCTAAATCATAAGGTCTATGAGACAAGCACTTTCAGAGTGAAGCATAAGTTGTGACACTGATAAATTCAACCCACCATCGTGGCAAATTAGAGTCACGCTGCTACCCGCCACGGCGAAATCCACTTGCATTTGGCTAGTTGGCGGCTGTAAATGTCAAGCCCTGCTTATCGCCATATTCTTGCTTCATTGCTGGAAAGCCAAAATTACTCCATTAAACCGACAAGAGTCACGGAGCATCCACTATCTTCACGTTGTCCGCCGTCTTATATAAATACTGCAGTGTGTAAACACATCATAATGTAACCATATAGGCTATCCTCAAGTGAGCTAATTAGCTATTATCCTGCCAATTTCAACACCGATTTCAACATTCGATTTCTATTTTTAACAGGACTAGTTATAAAGTTAAAACTTCCGGTTGTAACCAAAACACTAACCTTTTATTCCATCGTTTTGTTCTCGCTGGAATCTCTGTTTTATTGGAACCAGGAAGAATATATATATATATAATAATATATATATATAATATATATATTCTGACTTTAATCTCAGAATTCTGACTTTTTTCTTACAAGTGAAAAAAAATAATTTGTCTCAATTTTTTTTTTCAGTGGCCCTAATACTCTTCTGTACCCCTAGAGACATATCCTGGCCCAGTGAACAAAAGACAAGACATGGACCAGTGAGCTGCCATTGGTCCGAAAAAACAGAAGATTTTTGAACCACCGATACTAGCCAATCACAGCACAGTAGGGCGGGACAACGCAGGCAATGCGGTGCACTCTTGGGAAAAGGAGGGAAACAGACGGTTAATTTGACGTTGCTGATTAAAATGCCTAAGACTCGGTTTGCCCTTCTGTCTTGGGCTAATGGACCAGACAAAGATGCGCTTAGTATTGTACCAACAAAATGGATAGTTGACTTCGACCCGACTGATATTTCAAAGACATATCTTGTGGATTGTCGCATGGCTAACACCAAGAGGCCTGTCAACGATGGCAAGTTGAGCAAGCAGTGGTGATACAGCTAGCAGGTAAGTTCAGCTGTAATTTTAATAGTGACCCCAATTTAAATGAGAGAACTTTTGGGCCATCATGCTAAGAATGTGACATTAATCTTGTTAGTAATTAGCAATTTAATTCATCTTAGATGTATCTTACAGAGTGGGTAAGAGATTACATATTTATGTTAGCCAACTGGAAGTTAGCATCGCACTGGTTCACTTAGCAAAAACCTTATGAGTTTTTTTTAATTATTACTGAAAATAAGCGCTGAGAAAGAAAACTTACCTAAAACGTACTACTTTTCAAATGTTGTTGACATTGTCAGAAAGCTGATAATTCTGCTTAATGTTCATTATTAAGGCAATAGTGGGTGTTGGTGTGGACTGCATCAAACTGTGCAGTGTTTCTGATATCTATTGTACAAAATATTAGGAACACCTTTAGATACAATGCACTCTGAACCAACACCCACTACCACCTCAATAATAAACAGAAAGAAGATCAGCTTTATGACAGAAACAAAATTGGAAAAGTAATAACAATAACCAAAATAGTTTAGTTAAAGTAGACTTTATGACAGAGCTGTTGTATTGGCTGACATTGTATTGTGCATGTGTACCTAATAAAGTGTCTGGTGAGTGTATATCCCATAAATACATTTAATTTGCATGATGTCCATCTAGCTCTACATTTTCTTAACATTGCTACTTATGACAAAAATCAATAATGGGGCACATTATTATTTTCAAATTATAATAAATAAATGTTATGGTGCTCATTATTGGCATTTTGTTGAGATTAAACATAATATCTTCCTACATTAGTGAAGTACTTTTTTTCCATCATATTCGATTTTTAATTACATTTTTTTCCTAGAGATCCCAGCCATGTTAGTGGACATGAGAAAGGTTCTCACCAATAATAATTCCTCCAAAGAGCTCAACATCTCTGAGATTCAAAGTGAGGAGGAAACTGTGACACCTTGCAAACCTTCAGAGGTAAGTCTTTTTGCAGTTGGTACATTTGGGGTAGAAATGAAACCATTAAACAGCATTCAGTTGCTTGTGGTGATTTTCTTTGTATTTTGTTTTTCTTCTTTTTTTCACAATTAATAAGGTGAAAGTGGGGAATGATGGCACCACCACTGTCTCATCCCATTGTTGAGAGACTGCAAAAGCACAAAATTCCGCCAGTGGGATGGCACGAGTCCTGCTGATGGGCCTCTTCAGTGTTGATGTTCTCCTGAAGTCCAACCTGACCGGAGGATCAACAAGGTTGATCCCACTGCAGAGCAACGACAGGCTCTTGATGGGAAAAAACTGCAAGCTTCACTTGGTAAGATTTCCTATATTTTCAGAGCTGGCAGCAAGTTTTGGTGTGTTTGTAATAATTAATACATTATTTAGACAGCTATTCTAAATTTCAAGGACAAGTAGCCTTCTGAGGTTAATAGTAGTAGTTAGAATCAGATGAGCACCTAATGTCAAAATCATTGCAAAGGACTTTTAGGACACACATCATATGGGTTAAGCAAATACTAAAATACCAGCTCAGTAGAGTATTGTTTGACTTGAGTCAGCAGCATATGTATATACCTAAACCTCAGCTAGATGCAAAACCTCTTCATAAAAATAGCACAACCACAGGAAACTTTCCTCCAAAAACAAATCAGTGAAATTTAGTAAGCTATAATTCAATACAAATTAGTTTGGTACTGAGTCCATCTCTGAACATTAGTCTAACAGTAGACATATCTGAAACCCCAGTTTGCAAGACTATACAGTCAAATTATTGGTTCTCAACCTGGGAATTGGTGCTCCTGAGAGGGTCACAAGATCATTTCCAGGGGTCTCCAAATAGTTTTGAAGAAAAAAAAAAAAAAAATTGATCCATTACATTGCCTGTACCAGAGATATTTTTTGCCTTAAAATACATTTAATTGAATATATTTATGAGAATCAAAGAGCGCAGATGTACAAATTCTGATTGGACACATAAAAAACCCTTTTTGATAGAGCTAGTATACACCATATCCTGATACATCTATTTCTAGGTCAGGAGTGTGGACTTACCTTACTAATGGGGGGGGGCCTCCAACGAAGGGCAGAGGGAAGAAAAGTGAGGTAAAAATGATTAGTGAAACAGTCGCTGAATAATAATTATAATAATAATAATATGATTGAATAAATTGTATTATGTGGATAAAACACAGTGATAAACTCATTCTTACCTTTTCAGCCTGAGGGGATAAACCCATGGTTAGTAAGGAAGTCTTTAAAGTATTGTATGAATTGTATTATATGAATGAATAAAATTTAAGGAATTCTTACCTTTGTTGTCTTCTAGGGAAAAAAGTTAGTTAGGTCATACTGGAATTTTTGACAATGATAATATTTGAAAGAATAATTTGAAAGATTTACTTAGCTTTTACCTCACAAAAAGGACCTAAAGAATTGAAGGAAATTTGAGTTTTTTAATCATTTATCCTGCAAGTGCAAATTAAAGTTTATCTCCGTCCTCATGCATGAGGAGTCGACAGCCCTGCCAGGCGCAAGGACTTCCTGAGGCATCACCAGCCCAGCCAGACGCAAAGACCAGCCCCCAGGATCAAAGAAATGTCGATTTATCCTTCATGCTGATTTCAGGAGCTTCAGGTGCAAGACGCAACCTAGTATATTACAGCCCCGCCAGATGCAAAGGCTACCTGGGATTGACTTGCCCAGCCAGGCGCAAAGGCAAGTCCCCAGGGTTTTAAAAAGGGTCTCTGTCCCTCAAACATATACAAAGAAAGGTCCAGGTGCAAGACGCTACCTGTGTCAGCAGCCCCGCCAGACGCAAGGGCTGCCTCAAGAATACCTTATCCTACTAAACAAGAGGGTCCAAAGACTCAGTCTGAGTCCCCCTCATCAGGACTGCCTCAGCCTCTTTGGAGCAGTCCCTCCTTCCTCTTCATCATCCCTGTCCCCTCTCTGCCGTTTTCCCGAGCAGGTGGCACCAGAAGATGAAGGGTCCTCCTGGTCCTCTTCATCATTAAACACTGACCGTCCACTGTCCAAATCCTCCTCTTCATCATCAAACACTGACAACCATCCACTGTCTGAATCCTCATCACCAACAGGCCACAAATGCCGGTGATGGGAGAGAAGCTGGCTGATGTAATGATGAACATCAGCCCGGAGTGCAGAGCGAGTGTTGCCGGGCTCAGCGTTACTCTCTTCGGGCCACACAATCCTCTCAAGGAGTTGCAACAGAGCCACGGCTTCTTCAAGCTCTCTGCGAAGTGCCGTGTCAGGGTCAAGAGATGGGGTAGAAGGAGAGGCCTCCCATTCCTCATCATCA
The DNA here is from genome assembly GCF_018320785.1 of Cheilinus undulatus. NCBI lineage: Eukaryota > Metazoa > Chordata > Actinopteri > Labriformes > Labridae > Cheilinus > Cheilinus undulatus. Next base: position 33,176,395 of record NC_054881.1, read on the forward strand.
TCGCTGACCCCCTCGTCCTCTTCACTGTAGCCCACATATTCATACCCCTTGCTGCCAGACCAGATACGCCTGTGACAGGCACAAAGCTGCTCAATCCTACAGCCAACCTCAGCCCGAAGAGCAGGGTCGCTGTTGCCAGGTTCAGCAGTGGGGTCATCAGGCCACACAAGCCAATCCAAGAAATCAAGGAGGTCCAAGATCTCTTCCAGCTCCATGCAAATTGGAGTGTCAGTGTCAGGAGCAGCGTAAGGGGAGCCTGAATCTGCCTGTGGGGAAAAAGAGGAAACATGAGGGTCGTTGGTAGCAGAGGCATAGAAATCAGAGGGAGGAGCTAGATGGAGATCATGATGAGGAGGGCCAGGCTCCCTCTGAGCATCAAACCCATCGACACGCTGGTCTTCCTCGCCGTTGTTGTTGAGGAAGGAGAGTCTAGCCCGCAGGCTTTCCTCAAGGGTGCGTCCAGTAGTCGGCAGCATTTCTCCAGTTGTTGAATTTCTCTGTCGTTTATTTCCTTCCGATTATCGTCTTCTTCCGCTGGTCCACGTTAATTTCTGCTGATGAGATTCAGTTTTTCCCCAAAAATTTCACTTTTCAGCGAGAGTTTTTGTAGTCAAACCAACTTTGGCCAAGTCCGAGAGGCCTGACGCATCTAATACATCGTTGCGTTCTATGTTGCTATGGTTTTCTGACGCCTGTGCACGTGTATGTGCACATGCACGTGCGCTAGAGATAGCCACCACGACATAGGCTACAGTAGCCTAAATTGCAGCCTAAATAACCCAGGTCAGAATGTCTTTGTTTTCTGACATTAATTTATGGATAATATAGGCTTGTATTTGAAAGAAACGTGGTTGTGGAGCTTAAAATACATCAACGCATACTTGTGATTTATTGATCATATCAACAGTTACTTTTTGGTGCTGAAAAGTGCATCATGCTATTATTGGGTTCTGATGTTGAAACTCTTTATTTTGGCCACTTTAAAACCCTTTCAACCGATTTTTCTGCCCATGTTGTCACACTTCATCAACTTTGTGAGCTTTTCACCCATTTTTTCCACTTTTTAACGCCTTTTTGTTACTCTTTCTCCATCCATTTTGCCATTTTAACACAATTTTTCCACTTTCTGCCTTCCTTTCTGACACTTTTAACCCATTTTTGCCACTTCTGATTTTAAATAGCATTTGTCACTTTTTCTGCCTGTCTCGCCACTTTTAAAGACATTTTACAGTTTTCACTACATTTAACCCCTTTCTCACCACTGTTTATAGTAGGGTTTTTTTTGTATAGGCTATTTTATATTTTTGTATATTTTTTTGTAGGGATGCACCGAAAATTCGGCCACGGAAAATTTGTGGCCGAAAATGGCCTAAAAGTGCATTTTCGGTTTTCGGCCGAAAGACTTTTATCTCCGAAACAACAAGGCCGAAACACGATGTTGTGATGACGCAAGCAAAAACCGTGGCCAGCACGCGCTTGGATCAGTGGTTCTCAAATAGGGGTACGTGAAGGCACTCCAGGGGGTATGAAAGATTTTAAAATACATGCAAGCTATATAAGAAAAATAGCGCCTTTCTTTGCACATCAGGAGCGACACGATTTTGCGTGTGTATTACATTCTAAAATAACATTTGTGCTGCGAACGCCTGCGGTGTGTTTTCTCTGTCCTCTGATAAACAGTGATATTTATTGAAGCGGAAGATAAAAAGAAGTTTGTCCCTCTCTGTCCTTCACTCCGTGCGTAACGCGGCACTTTTACGCACAGCCAGGCTGTCAGTGCCGTTTTGTTTCACGGTTTCATTATTGGGTTCTGATGTTGAAACTCTTTATTTTTGCCACTTTAAAACCCTTTCAACCGATTTTTCTGCCCATGTTGTCACACTTCATCAACTTTGTGAGCTTTTCACCCATTTTTTCCACTTTTTAACGCCTTTTCGTTACTTTTTCTCCACCCATTTTGCCATTTTAAACACAATTTTTCCACTTTCTGCCTTCCTTTCTGACACTGTTAACCCATTTTTGCCACTTCTGATTTTAAATAGCATTTGTCACTTTTTCTGCCTGTCTTGCCACTTTTAAAGACATTTTACAGTTTTCACTACATTTAACCCCTTTCTCACCACTGTTTACACCCATTTTTGTCAATTTCAAGGGCATTACATTTTTTCTATCCATGTTTGCACTTAAAACCCATTTGTGCTAGTGTAATCCCATTTCACCACGGTTTTTCTTGTTATCGCCACTTATCGATTTTTAAACTTTCTGCCTATATTTCACCTCTGTTGACCCATACTTGCTGCTTTTAACCTATTTATGCCAGTTGTTATTTTTCATCACGTTATCTGCAATTTTGGATGTCTTATGTATACATTTTTAATTTTTTAAATTCTACTGTACACATAAAGGTTTTGCATTTTGGAGAAGGCTATGTACAACATTTATTAAAACATAGGTATTTGTAGCTTTGATAGTGCCTATTCACGGCATAAACGTTATCACAGCTGAACTTTACAATGCTGTTTTTCAGCCTGAAAAGTGGCATTAAAGAGAATGAGAGACACCTGATGAGGAGCACCGCCGTGGTTTGACAGCGATGTTGTGTACAACCGAACTCCAGCTGATATTAAAATATTACATTTATTAGCCGTCATATATAATGATATCATAGTTCTTTACCTTCAGATAACCAAAAGTCTCTACATTTGTTTAAAAAACGCGGTCAGCTCTTAAGAAGGGGACATGAACGGTTTTTAGGCTCTTTAAAGAAGCAACACGCCAACAGGAGAAGGCCAGCCTGTAACTGCTCCAGAGTTAGGAGAGTAGCTGTGATACCTCACTTTCAGGTATTATCATGCTGCTGTAGGCTAATCTTAAGACTATGATATATGAGTGCGGAGATAAAGTGCTCTCTTCTGACTGTTCATAAGACCTGAAAGGAGACTGAAGAAAGCCCTGAATGTCCGGTAGCCTATCAAACAAATGAGGAATTGTAGATTTCTATATTTCTGAATGGCTTTCTTGCCAAACATATCAGTTGTTATTCTTACATTCCAGAACGCTAAACGAGCGCACATTTACAGCCTTCAGCCGTGCGCCCGCGCGTAATTATGTGCACAGTGGTGGAGTAGAGGACATGCCGATTGATTTTGATCAAATGCAAATTTATTTTTGTGTTTGTTTATGGTCAGCTATTGTACATAGCTCCCAGCTTTATACCTTTATACCTTTATACCTACGTCTAACATAAGAAAAAACTGTAAATAATAAATTCTGGCAAGGACTTACTGTCCTGAAAGGAAGGAAGATGAGGACAAAGATTTTAGAGAGAAGAGATTTTTTTTTCTTTCCAATTTATTTATTTTAAATTCCACTTTAACTTCTGTTTTATTTCTTTTCTCTCTTTGGCCCCATCTCCATTTTTTATTATAATCCATATAAGGTTGCATATCATATAAAACTAAGATATCATAAGACATATCTTGTCCTTCTCTTAAACATATCTATATGTTTCTTTGTATGTACAGACAATATATCTTTTTTGATATGTGGCCCTGCCCTGTGTTAAAAACTAACAGTTCATCTGGAGTCCATCAGATAATATCTAAAAATGGAAGTGTAAGACATGCAAATTGTACACAATATGCAGTCCCACTCTCTAACACCCTTCCATAGGGGTGCCAAGCTTACCTATCCATCCCAAAAGGGTGGAGCTACACACAATAAAGGGTATAAACAGGAATCTGATCCCCACTTAAATTGAGGCTTTTTGGATTCGACAGAGATTCATGGACCGTGGGCATTTATATGTGGCCACAAACCGGGTTACCTGCCGTTTATGTGGACCTGATTTCAAGTACAGGAAGTAGAGCCTGAAGGCTGGTTCGTATGTAATGGATGTGAAACTGAATTGTGTGAATACAAAGCTTTGGATCAGATGATTCTCTAAATAGTAGTCTTTTTTACTTTAGGTAGCCTGTGAAAAGATTGCTCTGTAGCTGCTGATCCTATTTGCAAAACTTTGGGCTATAGCCTATTTTAGAACAAGACATATATACCCAGAATTTCTTACTTAATTAGTTTTATTCTAACACCAGAGAGACCTTTATTTTTAATGTGACAAATTCTCACGGTACAGCTCTCAACATTTATATTATGTCATATAAACTGTTAAAGCGTCAGATACATTCAGATAAATAACCAAATATAAATCATAAATTCTACTTCATTTAATCTGTAATTAATACAGACTAACTCAGTCCATATGGACTCAACAATTTTTTAGTCTTTCCCCATAAAACCCACCGTGTTAGTCTGGCATTGCAGGACAACATTTGCACCTATAAAACATCATTTGTTGCCATTAAGTGCCTGTCACCTAAGGTATTATTTTATTGTATGGTTGACACGCTGAAATTTAGGGTCTCAATTTTCATTTAAGGCAGGGGTGTTCAAACTTTTTCTACTGAGGGCCACATATTGAAATATATAAGAATGGTTGGGCCACTTTCAAATACTGCACCTTTAGGATACTGAAGTTATAAACCAGTCGAATGTAGATTAAGATATTCTTAGTGATTGAGTGTGCTCACATAGCAGGGTATCTGCAGGTTTCAGCAAATCAAATTTAAGACTTTTTAAGACCTTTTTAATGTCACCTTGAATGACATTTAAGACCGAAAACACTATAAATATAGGCGATGGTTGGGGGATCCCGTTGTATTACAACCCAAGCATAGCATGTGTGTCACTCAATGAGACTCATTCAAGTTTACTTTTTGTCTTTTTATTGAACATAAAGTGCTCCCTGGTTCAATAGCTATATGTACGAGTGCAGTTTAACTGCACGTTTCCAACCAAGTATACAAAAAAAATAGGGATGCACCGAAATGAAAATTCTGGGCCGAAAACTGAAACACCAAAAGAAATTATTATGCCAATTATTAGTACCATTGCATTTATGGCTATGGCTGTGTACTAACCTCACTAAAATCAATTGCAATTGCAAAAATTAATATTAATGCTTCAAAGAATAAATCTATTACAAAATTATGTAAAAATTTAAGCATTGACATTCTAACACTGCACAATATAAAATAAAATAAAATACAAAATACAAAATAAAATGTTTAAATTGACCGCACTCATGTATACATTAAATCAGTGGCTCTCAACCTTTTTTCAGTCATGTACCCGCTGTGAAGTATTTTTTCAGCCAAGTACCCCCTAAACAGCACAAAGCTTTTTGGCCAAAAAGGAAGACATTAGAGAGTGCTGTGACAGCCGTCTGATTTTTCAAACTTTGTAACTGATAAACACTTTCAAATTACAATTTTTTTTTTCATACATTTTAAATATTATAAATGCATGACTAAAGTCATGGCACATCCTCTCATCTCTAAATGTGGGAATTCAAATTAATGTAGCTGTTGAAAACAGTGACTGGAAAGGCTTTAAACCTAGAAGTGTGCAAAACTCTGCTCGGCTGTAGTGGTCTCTCTGGAACAATTTGGAAATAAAAACATAGAGTTGGAAAGAACTAAAAACCTGTAAATAATAAACAAAATAAATAAGACTTCTCTCTTCTCAAACTCAAATCAGGAACTTAGTTATAGATCAGCATTTCTTCACAAAAAATAAATCATAAACCTTTTTATGAAGGGAGTGATTGTGAATACAGTGACTGACAGGCATGTTCCAGTGTGGGTCAAACCATCCTGCCATGGGGGAGACTCAGGGGGTTTTAGGGTGATTAAATTTAAGAGTCTATAAAATATTAACTCCACTTTAGAAACTTAAGGTCCTTACACCCGATACGCAATTTTTTCATGCAAATAATTTACACAAAATATTTACATTTAGAACCTGTAGCGAGTCATAGCAAGCTTCCACACCTGCAACATCATTTGGCAGCGCGACATTGCTGCGGATATTTAAGTAGCGCATTTGCGCTCATGTGGACATGTCAGGCTGCCTGCTGCCTGTCTCCCTCTCTACCAGGCTAAAAAAGAGGCAAACACACAAGCACTGATGCAGACAGGTATGAGGAGATATCAAACATCAGGTGGTGTTGGAGAGGAGGACGTTTTTGTTCCTCCGCCTTAAAAATCGGCACCACCACCATGTGCACTCGTTGGAGCGAAACTCACACAGCTGGAGCTGTTTCGAAACTAACGGGACTTTAATGAAATATTTACCAACACAGTCTCCTCTGACATCAGACATACGACTTATAAAAGCTCCAGATCAACCAGCTAAATGACTCCTCTGAACAGTCTGGAACAGAAACAGGTGAGCCAGTCTGTGCGCTGTGGAGAGAGTTAACTCCTCTCACCGCGAGCCTCAGATGTGCAATATTATAACTCTTACTGATCATATTTGACAAAGAATGAATGAAAAGTCAGTCCCTCCTCGTACAAACTTGGCTGGCACAGTGAATGAAACCGTGAAACAAAACGGCACTGACAGCCTGGCTGTGCGTAAAAGTGCCGCGTTACGCACGGAGTGAAGGACAGAGAGGGACAAACCTTTTATCTTCCGCTTCAATAAATATCACTGTTTATCAGAGGACAGAGAAAACACGCCGCAGGCGTTCGCAGCACAAATGTGATTTTAGAATGTAATACACACGCAAAATCGTGTCGCTCCTGATGTGCAAAGAAAGGCGCTATTTTTCTTATATAGTCTGCATGTATTTTAAAATCTTGCATACCCCCTGGAGTGCCTTCACGTACCCCTATTTGAGAACCACTGATCCAAGCGCGTGCTGGCTGCGGTTTTTGCTTGCGTCATCACAACATCGTGTTTCGGCCTTGTTGTTTCGGAGATAAAAGTCTTTCGGCCGAAAACCGAAAATGCACTTTTAGGCCATTTTCGGCCACAAATTTTCCGTGGCCAAATTTTCAGTGCATCCCTACAAAAAAATATACAAAAATATAAAATAGCCTATACAAAAAAAACCCTACTATAAACAGTGGTGAGAAAGGGGTTAAATGTAGTGAAAACTGTAAAATGTCTTTAAAAGTGGCAAGACAGGCAGAAAAAGTGACGAATGCTATTTAAAATCAGAAGTGGCAAAAATGGGTTAACAGTGTCAGAAAGGAAGGCAGAAAGTGGAAAAATTGTGTTTAAAATGGCAAAATGGGTGGAGAAAGAGTAACGAAAAGGCGTTAAAAAGTGGAAAAAATGGGTGAAAAGCTCACAAAGTTGATGAAGTGTGACAACATGGGCAGAAAAATCGGTTGAAAGGGTTTTAAAGTGGCCAAAATAAAGAGTTTCAACATCAGAACCCAATAATAGCATGATGCACTTTTCAGCACCAAAAAGTAACTGTTGATATGATCAATAAATCACAAATATGCGTCGATGTATTTAAAGCTCCACAACCACACGTTTCTTTCAAATACAAGCCTATATTATCCATAAATTAATGTCAGAAAACAAAGACATTCTGACCTGGGTTATTTAGGCTGCAATTTAGGCTACTGTAGCCTATGTCGTGTTGGCTATCTCTAGCGCACATGCATGTGCACAGGCGTCAGTAACCATAGCAACATAGAACGCAACGATGTAGTAGACGCGTCAGGCCTCTCAGAAATCCCCATTTGCTCTCGGACTTGGCTAAAGTTGGTTTGACCGCAAAAACTCTCGCTGAAAAGTGAAATTTTTTGGAAAAATAAACTGAATCTCACCAGCGGAAATTAACGTGGACCAGCGGTAGAAGAAGATAATCGGAAGGGAAAAAACGACTGAGGAATTCAACAACTGGAGAAATGCTGCCGACTACTGGACGCACCCTTGAGGAAAGCCTGCGGGCTAGACTCTCTTTCCTCAACAACAACGGCGAGGAAGACCAGCGTGTCGATGGGTTTGATGCTCAGAGGGAGCCTGACCCTCCTCATCATGATCTCCATCTAGCTCCTCCCTCTGATTTCTATGCCTCTGCTACCAACGACCCTCATGTTTCCTCTTTTTCCCCACAGGCAGATTCAGGCTCCCCTTACGCTGCTCCTGACACTGACACTCCAATTTGCATGGAGCTGGAAGAGATCTTGGACCTCCTTGATTTCTTGGATTGGCTTGTGTGGCCTGATGACCCCACTGCTGAACCTGGCAACAGCGACCCTGCTCTTCGGGCTGAGGTTGGCTGTAGGATTGAGCAGCTTTGTGCCTGTCACAGGCGTATCTGGTCTGGCAGCAAGGGGTATGAATATGTGGGCTACAGTGAAGAGGACGAGGGGGTCAGCGATGATGATGAGGAATGGGAGGCCTCTCCTACTACCCCTGCCTCTTCTCCTGGTGCTGCATATCCATCTCTTGACCCTGACACGGCACTTCGCAGAGAGCTTGAAGAAGCCGTGGCTCTGTTGCAACTCCTTGAGAGGACTGTGTGGCCCGAAGAGAGTAACGCTGAGCCCGGCAACACTCGCTCTGCACTCCGGGCTGATGTTCATTACATCAGCCAGCTTCTCTCCCATCACCAGCATTTGTGGCCTGTTGGTGATGAGGATTCAGACAGTGGATGGTCGTCAGTGTTTGATGATGAAGAGGACCAGGAGGACCCTTCATCTTCTGGTGCCACCTGCTTGGGAAAATGGCAGAGAGGGGACAGGGATGATGAAGAGGAAGGAGGGACTGCTTCCAAAGAGGCTGAGGCAGTCCTGATGAGGGGACTCAGACTGAGTCTGTAGACCCTCTTGTTTAGTAGGATAAGGTATTCTTGAGGCAGCCCTTGCGTCTGGCGGGGCTGCTGACACAGGTAGCGTCTTGCACCTGGACCTTCTTTTGTATATGTTTCAGGGACAGAGACCCTTTTTAAAACCCTGGGGACTTGCCTTTGCGCCTGGCTGGGCAAGTCAATCCCAGGTAGCCTTTGCGTCTGGCGGGGCTGTAACATACTAGGTTGTGTCTTGCACCTGAAGCTCCTGAAATCAGCATGAAGGATAAAGTGACATTTCTTTGATCCTGGGGGCTGGTCTTTGCGTCTGGCTGGGCTGGTGATGCCTCAGGTAGTCCTTGCGTCTGGCAGGGCTGTCGACTCCTCATGCATGAGGACAGAGATAAACTTTAATTTGCACTTGCAGGATAAATGATTAAAAAACTCAAATTTCCTTCCATTCTTTAGGTCCTTTTTGTCAGGTAACAGCTAAGTATAATCTTTAAAGTTATTCTTTCAAATATTATCATTGTCAAAAATTCCAGTATTACCTAACTAACTTTTTTCCCTAGAAGACAACAAAGCTAAGAATTCCTTAAATTTTATTCCTTCATATAATACAATTCATACAATACTTTAAAGACTTCCTTACTAACCATGGGTTTATCCCCTCAGGCTGAAAAGGTAAGAATGAGTTTATCACTGTGTTTTATCCACATAATACAATTTATTCAATCATATTATTATTATAATTATTATTCAGCGACTGTTTCACTAATCATTTTTATCTCACTTTTCTTCCCTCTGCCCTTCGTTGGAGCCCCCCCCCCCCCCAATTATTAAGGTAAGTCCACACTCCTGACCTAGAAATAGATGTATCAGGATATGGCGTATACTAGCTCTATCCTTTCAAATCAGATAATTCCCCTTTTTAGCAATGAGCACCACCTTCTTACTGAAATGACTGAAAAAACTAAGACTATTACTAAATGTAATACCCCCAAATATTTTCATACTCATGTGATGTTGTCACGGGGTTGATGTGACAGTGTTTGTGTGGCTCTGTCGTTCTCCTAGTGACAACATAACTGCTGTTCAGTGACTACTCATACCTGTCCAGTCATGGAGGGACAGAATTGGTGCACAGACTGGAGGTGTGGGCTTTTTTTCTGCTCTCATTTTTGCACAGGTATGTCAATGAGAGACAGAGGAGGAGAGACAAAAGAGTCGATAAATGCTATAAATTACACACAGATACCAGTGGTGCCAAGAAGAGCTCCTCTTGACTTTTCCATCAACTTCCCCAAAAGTTAAAAGGTTTTTACACATAGTTTTAATTTTTGAATGACTCCAATCAACTTTATAGTCCATGGGCCAGGCTCCAAAATTTCAGATATCAGTACCACTTAATGTGGCAAAGGTTTGTAATCATTTTTGAAAAGGTCCATGTCTCTAGTTTATATTTTGGTGTGAGAGACTTTCCTTAGTGGTAGCTGAGTCATAGTTATCAGCTGATAACGTAATGAACCGATGATCTTTCATTCATGGAGAGGAGGAAATCCGCTGAAAGCTGGCGCTGTTCAGCATCATTTGAAAAGCAGTCTTTCATATTGTAAGCTCACAACCACAAGGAGAGAGGAGGGGGAGAAAATGTGTGCACAGTGCACACCCAGATTTCTGGTGTACCACCTTTGATAAATGACGGCCCTTATACCTGATTATTTCTGACTGCTGGATTTCCAAACTAAAGAGCAAGTTAAACCTTATTTTTTTTCCAGTTTTTATAAAGAAGATAAAAGCCAGAAAGCCTGCCTGCAGACATCCATAATCACATATAAACTTGGACATAAATAAATACTCAGCACACTAGGTAATGCGGCCCTAGTCAACAAGTCCAAGTGGATCTCACAGAGACGTGCTCCGCCCTCACTTGTTTGCTGGACTTCCAAGAGAACTGAATTTTGATCTAATTAACAAAGTAGCATTAAAATATTTTGATTTTACTAAAAGTTTTCAGCCTTTAGCATTGAGATCACCGCAGCCAGCCACAAGGGGGCGATTGAGATATTTTAGCCATATACTTGGGGCTGTTGTGCTGCCCATGACTAGGTTTGCTGCTAACATGCTGTGTTTTGATTGATGAAAAATCAGTGCAGGATACATGTCTTTGATGTTGATTCTTATGTAGGGACATATCGGTTTTAAATACCCTATGTCAGGGACCAAGCAGTAAGGCATGAGACACAGGAGTAGTTTTAAAGAAAATGTGGGCTTTTATTTTACCCAAACAAAGGAAAACCAAATTTACAAACCAACTCATAAGAACAAGGCCTATGAAAGAGGCCAAATTAATATAACTTTAAGTAAACAGGACAAAATTAAGGTGTGAACTGAAATAAACACACCTAACTCAATGAGACAAAGGGAGTGAATTTATAGGTTTGGCCAAACCAAATGAAACACGAGGAGTAGACAAAATGGAAGCTGAACTAAATACAAAGCAAAAATAACTAAATCCAAATCCCCCCCATGACATAATGGCTCTTGGTCTGTTCCAACGAGGTGGCTTCAGCATAAAAGTCCTCTCTGCCCTTGGCCACACCTTTTGTCTGAACCAGGAAGTTCCCTCCCCCACCATCCAGGTAACTCCAAAGAAAGAAACAAGGATTAGAACAAGAGAAATGTGTAATCTTACATTGACCAAACTGTGCGCATCAAGTTCCAACAATCTAAGATTAAACACATAAATAAACTAACACCAAATCAAACTGTGTAAACTATTTGTGGTAAAATGAACAAATCAAACAAATGTTTGTGTGGATTACTGCAAAATACATGTTTGAGAGGAACATAGGAGGGTAATGTGTGGGTTTGAGTAATATTACCCTTGTGTGGCTTCGGCCATTGCACCCTAATATGGAAAGTGGATGCTGTAAACAGCAGCTTTACTCAAGAGAAGCTAAACAATATATGTTAATCATGCATTGAATTTTCTGATTTCTGATCTGATAATGGTAGACAGGCTTTAGATAGTACATTATTAATGTTTGTGAGCTAAGCTGCATATCATATCATATCAATAATAGCGGAAAGTTCTTCAAAAGAGCTTTAACAAGAGTATTGGGAAATAATACATTTGACCTGATGATAACGCCAGGGCAGAGCTTCAGATGTAAAAAGGGAATAATGACAGCCCATTCAATAGTGAGATGATAGAGCAATAGATTAGATAATTCAGTCAAAACCACATGGTATCTCTGGTGTTATGATGGAAGAACTAATAGTCCATGGGCCAGACAAGATATCGACTTTGACGCTGGCATATATTCTGCTTTAGGCTCATGTTAAGGACATTTGTCAATGATTTGTGATATTGTGTTTGGTATCATTTTAAAGGGGACACTCTACACTTTCATTGAAACCCAATTTTAATTCTTTCTGACAAATAATGAGGTAACAGCAGCTCTTCAAACAGTCACTGATACACATTTTTTCACAATTTTCGCCTAAATTGTTTTATATCTATTAGGTCTGTGACAACTAGGAACATCATGGACACAAAACTCAGACACTGGAATATTCACGTGGATGTAAGGATTCAGGAAATGCATCATACACCCATATTATTTCATTGTGAGCTGTTATTGTGAGCCATAAACTAGACCAATACCAGGTGGAATTCTCTCAAATATATGCTCCTAGTCCAGGTAGACGGTGATTGGTATGTGAGACAGCTGAGAGAAATCAGTGTCACCTGTACTAATATACTTTTTTTTTTTTTTTTTTTTTGATGATTCCAGACAAGACGAAGATCTTAAATTGTTCTGTGAGTTTTCACACAGCACAAATAGTTTGAAAGTCCCATCTCTGACAAGGGAACAAATAGCCAATCATAGTTTAGGATTTTGGTATAGCCAATCAGATTTGTAGGCTGGCCTTGGCCTCCTCCCAGCTTAAAGGTTTTTGTTCACAAGAACTCACAGGCAGTTGGGCATTAACCCTTTTAGCTTTGAGAAACACTAACCACAGCTCAGAGTCTGTGTTAGGAAGGTATCTTACTGTAGCTTGTGTAGTGGTTATCTAAATCTATTTGCATTTCCTCTCCTGTATAAGGAGGCCTTGTTAAGTATGTTCTCAAGTAGAAGTGCAACAGCCTCTCTTTGCAGACACACTTTCCTCTCCTCCGAGTGTAACCTGCCATCACTCTGAGGTGAAAGAGGTGTAATTCAAGAAAGGGTTGAACCAATGAATTGGAGGCACTTAAAAGACACTTGAGAGTCTGCAGTGATTTATCCTGATTGAGTCAGGAGGCCACAGCTGAGGCCAATTCTGCAGATGAGCAGAGCACTTAAAAGGCTAAGGATCTCTGAGCTGGTAGATGCAGCCATGTTTGTTCTTAATTTTGTGTTTTTGGCTCTTTTGGCCATTTCAGCATCAGTTCAAGCAGGTATGAAAAATAATAATACTTAAGCTCTTAACTGAACCACTGCAGTCCTGACAATTAAACATCCTTCCAGGTTTTCCTCGATATGTCCAGGGCCGGTGGGTTCTAGCTGATGACAATCCACAGTATGGAGACACAGATGAGCAATCGCTCACAGAGGAGGACACCGTTTGGTCCACCAGCCTCCTGGAAGTGGGAAACCCAGTGACACCAGTGGAGCAGTATGAGCCCACCACTCCAGACTCAAACACTATAAAAGAACAAGGTGAGAGTCTGGCTACTTCCTTACTTAAACTTGCTCAAAATTGGAGCCTTAACCTTGTTTTTCTGTCCTGTTAGAGTTGGACAAAGTGGAAGAATCATCTGTTTGGAAAGTCGTCCTGGTTGTAGGTGTCCTGCTGATGGCTGTGGTGGGGTCTGCGAGCATGGTTTATTATTACTGCATTTGGAGAGGAGGAAGGATTCACTACCAGCCTCAGAAGGAGGGCTACTCCTAAAATAAAGAACATTTTGTTTATAAACCTCTGAAGATGTCTGGTTTTTGTAGTTTTTCCTTAACATTAGTCCATTAACTACATGTCAGAGGCTGAATTAATTAAAAAAATAGAATTTGATTATGGGAACTTTTAACCATTTCCTGTTGTTTGCCATTTCATAATGCTTGACACAGTATGCATCTGTTATTGTGTTAATGAATGTTAATTTATCTTGGCATTACTGGGACTGTCAAATCCATCCATTGATCAGCTACAACATTGACCACCTATGCAGTAATGTAAAATAGAGTCAAGGTTTACTGGAAAAGCCAATTTCCTGTTATAACATAAAAATTTAGGGTTATTTTCTAGAGATCATAGAAATAAACACATTATGGGAAAAGAAGCTTTGTTGCAGAAAAACAAATGAGTGGAGATTTTGAGTAAAAGACTGAGATTTATTCATAATCACAAGCAAACCCTAAGAGATAACATTTATGGATGCATGTCCCCCCAGGGCTACCATACATTAGACTTTTGGCACATCCTTTTCCCAGCCACCAAGCACCTAGCCATGCAGTCTTCTTTTGCAAACATTTGTGATGCAAAAATGTGTCGTTCTGAAGAGCTCAGTGACTTCAAGAATGGTGCTGTGAAGGATGCCAAATTTATAATAAGACAGTGCATGAAATTCTACCTCTGCTGGGTATTCCACTGTCAACTGTGAAAGTGGAAGCATCAGGAGCAACAGCAACTCAGCCACAAAGTGGAAGACCACCTAAAATCATAGAGCAGTGTCAATTGATATCAAATTTGCAATATAAGCCAAAATAATTACAATTAAATATTTATATTATCCGATATTATTTAGAATGATTTATTGCTTGTATTTATTGAAAATATATAAAATGAGGAACCTAAAAATAATTGCATATCGAATCACAATCGCAATACCGGGGGAAAAATTGCAATAAGATAACTTTTGCATATCGTTCAGCCTTATCAATTTTGTGAGCATTATATTCATGCTTGACACCAGAAAATCTGCACTCCACAGCTGCAAAGTTCGATAAAAGTTTATCATCTTAACATAATGTATCATAATATTAAAAAGTGTCTGTTAAGAGCTTTAACACTTAAAGTCTAATTTAACATTTAAAATGAAAAGTCAGTTGGCTGGTTGGTTTAGTTTTTGTTTGCCTGTTAAAACAGCTTTTGTCTATGACAAATTTTTTTCTGTTATGACCATTTCAGCAATGGCCACTAGAGGTCAGCACTAGCATTGTGTTTTTGCATTACTCCCCCTTCCTGACTGGCAGAAATGCTGTGCAACACTTATCTTCATATAAATCAGGGCTAATATTTCATGTTTTTACATGATTTCATCATCATTCATCATTTATGAATCAAAAATTGTGGATTAACCCTTTAAGGTAACATTCCTTTAATTAGCCTCAGGGTGCATTATCATCCCACACCATGAACTTCAGAAAAGTGATAACTTTGCATGTTCATATGCAGCATGTTTTTTTTTTTTAAATTAATGATGAAACATGGTATGCTAAAGACTACAAAGGATTTTTTTTTTTTAATGTGGGACAAAAGACACCTGGAAATGACTTTTTACACAGCCTCTGACATCATAATTGAACTTAAATGATGGTTAGTTATGCACTAGATCAGTTTTCAGTGTTGTGTTACTGCATATACCATAACTTTTAAAAGGATGAGGATGTTAGAATGTAATTTTTATTAATATTAAAGTTGGCTGATGCACCTTAAAATTTCTGCCATGTTTAAATGATGCATTACTTTGCTAACCAACACAGAAAAAAACTGGCCAGACTTGCTGAACAGTTGTAGAGATATCTTGTGTGATTAGTCGTTAGCAGCTACCGGCAAATAAGCCTAAAGGTTTCTGTATACTCTTGATGATATTATGCAATGAAATCTCAACGCCTTGTTTTTCCTCTGTGACCTCCAGCCCAAATATCACCAAATCTCCTTTCACTGTGTAAACTCAGTTCACTCTGTTATTGTTTGCTGCCTTTGGCAAACATTTTCCCCTTTGTAGGAATTAATCTTGATCAGAATTATGACAGATTTGGCAGGAAGCCTGTTGGCGAGACCAGCGCCCTGCAACGAGTAGAGAGTAATGTTTTAATTCAGTGTCAAGCAAGCGGGCTCAGATCAAATCCACAAACATTTATAAGTCCCCCTTGAGCAATATCAGGTGGCATTAGGGGGCCCGCGGAGACAAAAAGCTGATGAATTGAATTAATCTCCCCTCCTGTGATGGATGGGCCTGTTCACAGGAGGCTGGAAAATGGGAGCATTGTTCATCTGTCACTCAGATTGCCATGTCCCTCTATGATTTGTGCTCGGGTTGTGAAGGCCACAAGTAGTCAAAAGACCTCCCTTTCTCCCTCTCACTCGTCTCGTTGCCTTTTTTTTTACAGGAGTTCCCAGCCTTCAATCGCCTCCTCCACCCCCACAACTCACACTGATATCCATACAGCCAGCAGCTGAAAAACAAGCCTTCACTCCGCACAAGCAAGCATAAATAACTGTCAGTCCTGTTTTATTTCATATACAAGCTTTGAAATCAGATACACAATCCTGAAACTGCTGTGGCCATGAGGATTAGAGTTAGCAGCAAGGTGTGTTATAATAATACAGGCAATTGTGATTTAAAAACATCTCATAAATTATACACAAAATATCATAAAATATCTTTAGAATAAACTTTAAAAACACAGAAATACCCATTGTAGATAACAATCTACACTTATAAATAGTTTTGTCTTTTCAAATTATAAAAGGTTGCCTCTAGGCTGGCTTTAAATCGTTATCTAACTAAATTTGACAAAAAAGGGTGAGATATATTTTTGACATGATTGATTAACACAATTACCCTCACAACAATATGTTTACACCAAATAAACACATTAAAAACAACTACGATCAAACAATAAAACATTACTGCTTACAAGAGCAATTCAAGATATACTTCATTTTTAAATGGAAGCAATGTTAAATTAATTCAAATTAAAATACTACCTATGACACCCCATTTCATCAAATATAAACAGCAGACACTTACTGACTTATTACCCATCAGTTGTATTGGTGTTAATAAATGAAAATGTGGTATTTTTCCTGTTTAATAGGTTGTCTTTGCATCTTTTAGTATAATGAATCATTCCCCATAAGAAGGGGCTTCTGTCTTTCTCAATCCCGTCACTAAAGTCTGTCTGCTCACCATCAAGGTCATCTGGATCAGTCCTGCTTTATTTGTAATCTGGATAGTCTTCCAACTTTCATAATGACTTCAAAGAATAAAGAAATTAATCACAATGTGGGGTTTTCTCTAGGTACTCCAGCTTCGTCCCACAGTCCAAAAATATGCTCATTAGATTAGTGGTGACTCTAAATTGCCCACCAGTGTGAGTGTAAGCATGACTGCATTTTGTCTCTGCATGTCAGCTCTGTGACTGAGGGTGAACTGGCCTCTCACCCAGTAACTGTTGTGATGGGCTCCCGCCCTGTGACCCTGGACAGGACGGTATAGAAATAAGATGGTTTGATGTATAAAATCAATGTGTGAATGAATATGGCTTTTTAGTATCTCTGGTGTTTGTAGTGATTAAAATTACTTCTCACAATTAGCTTTTTAAATTTCATTTAGCTAGTTTTTGCTGTTGAATACTTTAATTAGATTAATTTTATATTAAAATTGTAATAATCCGTCTCTGTGCATATCATTAATATAATGTCATGCATCTTTCTCCTGGTGCAGCTGTGGATCAGCTGTAAAGGGGTTCTCTGAACTGGAAGGTCAGGGGTTTGATCACCTGCTCCTACAGTCATGCACTGAAGTGTCTTTGGGCATGACACTGAACCCCACATTGTTCCTGCTGCTGCATCAGCTGGCCCAATTAATTTAAATGTGTGTGGATGGGGATTAGCTAATAATGAGGGACACTTTAAAGTGTGTGACCTGTGGTGTCAAAGCCCTTACAGATATCTGAAGACTAGAAAAGCACGTTACATGACATTCAATTATTTTTTGTCATTTTATTCAATTCATATTTGTGAGCATTTGTCTCTAAATCCTCCTTAACATCCTCTCTCTCTTTAATGGCTTGTTGGTTGTCCTGAAAAGGACTTCAAACTACAACCAGTTTGTCTGAAAGGTTTATGAATTTTGTTTAACTAACTGACTTAATAAAGAATTATTTCACCTCATCATTTCTATAAAGTCAATTCACAATTTCAAGGCAAACTTAACTTTACATTTTTGGATGAATCTTATTTTTACAGTGCCTTGCAAAAATGACAAAAGAGTTTGTATTTTCTGGAGGGAATATTGTAACGAATATTTACAAGAAAATAAATTTAGAATTTCAGAGTTAAAAGGTCATGATTTTACAAGAAAAAAACTGAAACTTGCAAGTTCATAAAGACTTTCTAAAACCATGAATTCAGGCAAAGAATTACAAGAAAATAAATTGAAAACAGTGGTTGGATTTTTGACTTTTCAACTTTATCATTTCAAAAATTCAAAGTTTTGGATCATGCACATATACGATTGTTCAATAAAAAAAATATTTTTTTCTTGTAAATAAATAACTTTGAGAACTTTGAGTTTTTTTCTTGAAAATGAACAGATCCTCTTTATTTGATTTTTAGGGTGGTCCTAATATGCCATTGTGATAATAAATAGTTTATACATAGATCAGTAGCAAGTGTTTGTGTCCTATTATGTTGGGATTTTGTCAACGGAAACAATCAACACTGAAGTGTGCATTTTCTAAGTGTGTCATGGGGGCTTTTCTTTTCTTAGATATGAGTCGGGGGATCCTAAGGAAAAATGGTTGGGAACCACTGGACTACACAAAGATATGTATTGAATGTAGAAGTGATGCCACACACCATAATATTTTCTGTATAATATCAGTTGTAATCCACTTTCTTTGGCATTAAACCTGTACAGATATTCATCATTGAAAAACAGGGTCCTTATAAGCACAAAGTGGATGATCCTTAACTGGAGCTCTCTTAAGTTTCCTTGCTTGGGTTTGCACACTTTGAAAGAAATTAATATTTTGATCCTGGCTAATCTTATGTGTTTAGAGAGAGAGGTTTACATTTAAAGCCTTTAATACTGCTCAGCATTTTATAATAAACATATGTGATCCTGCAATGGCAACAATAGCAGCGGTGCATTGTAAAACTGTGTATTGTGGGAGATTTCTTGGCTCTGAGCCTTTAGTCTCTTGTCCCTGAAGCACCTGCCCTCTTCAAGGGCACTTGACTTGCTAAAGGAACAGGTGCTAAGAGGAGATTCTTTGGAGATACAGAGGTCTGATTTCTGCATTGCCTTTGTGGGCTGTGTGGATTACAAACTGAGATTAGATGATATCTGCTTCCTTTCAGGGCACGGGATACTGGAGAGCCTCATGCAAGAACAGCAGCAGGTGAACAGGGGGTAAAGCAGCAGCTAAAAGAACACTGTAGATGAGAGTTGATACCAGAGCAGAGTGGCACGGGGTGAGGAGGTGTTGGGAAAACGGCCAGCTCCCTATCATGGTTACAAGTGGCCTGAAGTGAGCAAAAACTAAACAAGATATGCAGGCATGAAGAAAGGGTGCAGGCATGTGGAAAGAGGACACTACATCACCCCCCACTGTACCTGTTTTAGAGGAGTACTTGATTCTGATTGGCTGCCAGGTGTAGCGTAACATCCCCACTTGGACACCGGTACAAGAGGCCCTTTCTGTTGTCTTTGTGCCAGCAAGCCTAGGTTTACTATTTATACAACCAAGGGGTGTGAATCTTTTCGTCTTAAGATGATTTGAGACTGACCCATTTTTCAGGTAAAAAGAAATGTCCAGATGACCTGGCTGGGTGGTCGCAATTTGTTATAGGGGCGGTAAATCTATGAAAGATTTCGTAATACTGTAAGCTGATTTTCTTCAAAGAAGAAATCAAACATCCTCCTGTTTAAATAAGATCTCCAAACACTGGCATCTCTTTGGATGTGGGAGTGCTTTCTTGAATAAATATGCAAAAAAGCTAAGTTTTGAAAGAACAAATCTTTTAAAGCGCACAGAATAAAACCTAAGGTAACAAAAAAAACCTGATTAAAAGGAAACAGAGAACAAAAAGTCAAATATAAAAATATGAAAAAATTCAAAACTAATTTATTATGACCTTGTTTTGAGGTCCAAGCGCAGTAACTTCTGGGAACATGTACCTAGCTGATAGGAGGGGTTAAGCCGTTTAACCCCTTCATGTATCCCAGAGTGGCCCCTCTCTTCTTTTTTTCTGTCCTCAGCCAGTGGACCCAAAGACGACCTGCTGTGGGGATCATTACTCATCATGCAACCTGATCAGCGTCTCTCCTGGTTGGCACAGCTCGACTGCACTCTTTTGTCTCTCCTCCTCTGTCTCTCATTGACATACCTGTGCAAAAATGAGAGCAGAAAAAAAGCCCACACCTCCAGTCTGTGCACCAATTCTGTCCCTCCATGACTGGACAGGTATGAGTAGTCACTGAACAGCAGTTATGTTGTCACTAGGAGAACGACAGAGCCACACAAACACTGTCATCAATGAAAGACTTCAAAAAATGTTTTACAGCCAAATTTAGTCATTTTCAAACAATTCTGAAACCAACATCTCACCAACACTATAACAAAATCCTAGAAGAAAAGCATCAACATGCTATAATTACTAACTTTCAACTCCTAATCAATCACTAATTATTAGCTCTGCACATTAGTCATGAATGCCATGACACAATTCACACTGGGTGTGGTTTAATCCAGGTAAGAGTTACTCTCATTCATACTTATGACATCATGACTCTCTTCCTTTGTCATGTGCTCTGGAGACACAGAAAGGAAAAATTCTTCTCCAAAAGTGGCAAAATCATTTTTATTTCACTGTGGAATCTGTCCAATATCTCTGCAATATACTAGGGAAAGCCTTAAATGTAACATAACATTGGTGCATCAATACGCACACCTACCGGATCAAACTTTTGCTGAATCATTCACAATTAACTACAATCCTTCCCCTAAACACCCAAGTAACATAATTTCTTCTAGAGTTATTCTGTCAATTTATTTGTTGTAAATCCTACAGTTGAGGGGACAATGGCATTACCTGTACAACACACAGGAAAATATGTTTCCATAAACTGTTGGCTAACTAATAGCCGCTAACCGTTAGTTACAATGTCAAATTGGTAACGTTTGAAACCTTTCCTTTAAACCCAACACGATTTCACTGTTAAACTGGGCTGTTAAAGATTGTTTTAGCTGATATTTTCAAAGATTTCTTACCTGTCAAACTGTCTCTCTCCAACTGGATGAGTCTAGCTCGCAGGCTTTCCTCAAGGGTGCGTCCAGTAGTCGGCAGCATTTCTCCTCTTGTTGAATTCCTCAGTCGTTTATTTCCTTCCGGTTATCTTCTTCTTCCGCTGGTCCACGTTAATTTCTGCAGGTAAGATTCAGTTTTTCCTCAAATTTTCACTTTTCAGCGAGGGTTTTTGCAGTCAAACCAACTTTAGCCAAGTCCGAAAGCAAATGGGGATTTGCGAGAGGCCTGACGCGTCTAATACATCTATGGTTACTGACGCCTGTGCACGTGTATGCGCACATGCACGTGCGCTAGAGATAGCCAACATGAAATAGGCTAGAGTAGCCTAAATGTGCAGCCTAAATAACCCAGGTCAGGATGTCTTTGTTTTCTGACATTAATTTATGGATAAGATAGGCTTGTATTTGAAAGAAACAGGTGATTGTGGAGCTTTAAATACATCAACGCATACTCTGCAGTCATTTTTAAGAGAATAATAATTCATTACATCTTCATGTTGCTGTATCTTATGGAAGCCCATTTCCACCATTTAAAAAATAAAAATGTGGAAGTTAGGGAATTTTTTTAAAAAAGATGAAGAATCCTAAGACATAATTATGAGATAAAAAGTCAAAATTATGAGATAAAAAGTCGAAATTAGAAGATAATGAAGTCACTGTAACTGCTGCATAGGCACACACATTATCTCTTAATTATGACTTTTTATCTCATAATTTCGACTTTCTATCTCATAATTTGTACTCTTTATCTCATAATGTCAACTTTCTATCTCATAATTTGGACTTTTTAATCTCATAATTTGGATTTTTTCTCATAATTTGGACTTTTTATCTCATAATGTTGACATTTTATCTCATAATGTTGACTTTCTTTCTCATAATTTGGACTTTTTATCTCATAATTTGGGCTGTTTATCTCATAATTATGACTTTTTTTCTCATAATTTCAACTTTCTATCTCATAATTTGGACTTTTTATCTCATAATTATGACCTAGGATTCTTCTTCTTCCTCTTCTTCTTTTTTTTTTTTTTTAATTCCCTAACTTTAACATTTTTATATTTTTAAGTGGCGGAAATGGGCTTCTATTGTATCTCGATTTTCTCCACAACCTTATTATTTGCCACAACCAATCATCTATGGATCAGCTCAGACCTGCCCACAGAAATGTTGAGAAATTAGTGAATGGACCCAGTTGTGATTTATTGATCATATCAACAGTTACCTTATTGTGCTGAAAAGTGCATCATGCTATTATTGGGTTCTGATGTTGAAATTATTTATTTTGGCCACTTTAAAGACCATTCAACCAATTTTTCTGCCCATGTCACTCTTAATCAACTTTTTGAGCTTTTAACCCATTTTTTTTCCACTTTTTAACACCTTTTCGTTACTCTTTCTCCACCCATTTTGCCATTTTAAACACAATTTTTGCACTTTCTACCTTCATTTTTAACACTGTTAACCCATTTTTGCCACTTTTAACTCATTTTTTTCTGATTTTAAGTAGCATTTGTCACCCTTTCTGCCCGTTTTTCCACTTTTAAAGACATTTTTTTTTCACATTTTACCCCTTTCTCTCCTGTTTTATACCCGTACAAGTTGCCACTTGTAAGGGCATTAAATTTTTGTTCCTACCCATTTTTGCACTTAAAACCCATTTCTTCTAGTGTAATCCCATTTTTTCCCTTGTTGCCACTTATCGATTTTTTAAACTTTCCCTTCTGTTGACCCATATTTGCTACTTTTAACCTATATACCATTTGTAATTTTTTTAAATCACGTTTTCTGCACTTTTGGCTGTCTTATGTATCAGTTTTTAACTTTATAAATTCTGTTGTACATATAAAGGTTTTGCACTTTGGAGAAGGCTATGTACAACATTTATTAAAACATAGGTATTTGTGGCTTTGATAGTGCCTATTCACGGCATAAACGTTATCACAGCTGAACTTTACAATGCTGTTTTTCAGCCTGAAAAGTGGCATTAAAGAGAATCAGAGACACCTGATGAGGAGCACCGCCGTGGTTTGACAGCGATGTTGTGGACAACCGAACTCCAGCTGATATTAAAATATTACATTTATAAGCCGTCATATATAATGATATCATAGTTCTTTACCTTCAGATAACCAAAAGTCTCTACATTTGTTTTAAA
This sequence comes from Cheilinus undulatus, assembly GCF_018320785.1. NCBI lineage: Eukaryota > Metazoa > Chordata > Actinopteri > Labriformes > Labridae > Cheilinus > Cheilinus undulatus. The sequence continues at coordinate 33,199,514 of NC_054881.1, forward strand.
AAACGCGGTCAGCTCTTAAGAAGGGGACATGAACGGTTTTTAGGCTCTTTAAAGAAACAACACGCAAACAGGAGAAGGCCAGCCTGTAACTGCTCCAGAGTTAGGAGAGTAGCTGTGATACCTCACTTTCGGGTATTATCATGCTGCTGTAGGCTAATCTTAAGACTATGATATATGAGTGCGGAGATAAAGTGCTCTCTTCTGACTGTTCATAAGACCTGAAAGGAGACTGAAGAAAGCGCTGAATGTCCGGTAGCCTATCAAACAAATGAGGAATTGTAGATTTCTATATTTCTGAATGGCTTTCTTGCCAAACATATCAGTTGTTATTCTTACATTCCAGAACGCTGAACGAGCGCACATTTACAGCCTTCAGCCGTGCGCCCGCGCGTAATTACGCGCACAGTGGTGGAGTAGAGGACATGCCGATTGATTTTGATCAAATGCCAGTTTATTTTTGTGTTTGTTTATGGTCAGCTATTGTACATACAGTGCTTAACAAATTTATTAGACCACCCTAACCCTAACCAAAGTAAGGTTTATGCCACAGCTGCCCTAAATTAACAGCATTGGTAATTACCAAAATCATTTTTTATGTTTTTGCAATGGTTAATACACCAATATGTAGAAGTTCTTTCACCCAAATGATATTTTTAATGTTAAAATATAATTATTATTGTTATCCATTAATTTTCAAATCGACTGATTTACAAAAAAACTGAAAAAATAGTAAAGCACATTAGTATTTCTTGATTAATATGTCAAATTATAGTTATTTACTTGCATTCCTGAACAGAAAAATGAGTTTTAGTAGTTGAATGTTATGCTTGATTCATTTCTGACTTCTCAGAGAAGCCCAGTGAGCCGGCTCAAATTTGGGTGAATTCAGTTTGAAATTCCTCATTCCTGTTCAAAATGGTAAAATGTGTAGACCTCACTGAAAATGAAAGAGTCCGCATTAAAGCACTTCATGATGCTGGATGGTCTTTGAGACAAATATGACAGGTGGTCTAATAAATTTGTTAAGCACAGTAGCTTCCAGCTTTATACCTTTAAATAGTTTGGAGTAAATTACTCCTCATCCTGTTTCCTCTCACAGAGAAGTGCTCCGCCCTCACTTGTTTGCTGGACTTCCAAGGGAACTGAATTTTGATCTAACTAACAAAGTAGCGTTAAAATATTTTGATTTTACTAAAATTTTTCAGCCTTTAGCATTGAGATCACCTATACTGCAGCCAGCCACAAGGGGGCGATTGAGATATTTTAGCCATATACCTGGGGCTGTTGTGCTGCCCATGACTGGGTTTGCTGCTAACATGCTGTGTTTTGATTGATGAAAAATCTGTGCAGGATACAGGTCTTTGGTGTTGATTCTTATGTAGGGACATACCAGTCTCAAATACTCTAATATGGAAAGTGGATGCTGTTAACAGCAGCTTTACTCAAAAGAAGCTGATTAGTATATGTTAATCATACCTCGAATTTTCTGATCTGATAATGGTAGACAGGCTTGAGATAGTAGATTATTAATGTTTGTGAGCTAAGCTGCAAACAAAGAGATGAAATTAAAAGAATTTATATTTCACTCTGTATGAGATAAATCTAGGATTTATGGCTCTTTGAAGTACACTGAAAGAAAAAGTTCTTTGAAGCTACTTAATTTGAATGTATACATCGGTCCCACACAATCAAAATGTGTAGATCTGACATCCCTTTCCTCTTTATCCCAACCTATTACTCTTTAGACCAAAATGTTTCAATCAAATTAGACTGTTTAAAAGAATCATGTTAAATCAACATATTTTCAAGTTACTACACAACAATCAGTTGTGTAATTCTAACGTAATTTCATTATGTCCAGGATATTTGATTTTCATATGGAACGTCAGTTTCATTTTATCATGTTCATTATGCGCAAAAGTATTAGGTTACTTCTAAGCAATTGTATTATGTCTCTGCTACAAGTAAGGAATGTAGACCTAACTTGATAATTCAATTTAGATCTACCAAAATTTATTTTCGGCACTTTTATGTTTAAAATGTAAAATCACAAATATGAAACACTTATAGTGTGATGATCTTATGATCATGGTTTTAATGTTGAACCCAGGATGCAGAACCAGACAACGTGAAGCAGTAAAATGGATTTATTAATAGGGAAACAGGCAGTGGAGGAAGGGGGGAATCCAGCGGTCAGAGGGCTCAAGACGTGAGGTGAGGCTGAGAGAGGCTGTGAGTGAATCCGGTGTGAGAGTGTGGCAGAGATTGGGCTAGCACTGACGGCTCACGGAGGAACTGGAAAAGACCGAGGAGGATTAGTGTCAGGGAAAACACACGTAGTAACAATCACTAGAGAATTACTCAGAGTAACACTTAGGCACTAAAAGTCGACCGATACCACTGAGAGAGTGGGAATCATCTAGCACTGGTAAAGGCACAGGCACAGAGCAGAGCTTAAAGACCCTGTAAAGTAAAAATAAATCTGTATTTAGGTTTGTTGTATGATAGATCACTGTGTTATGAACCCCCAGGTCAAATTTCAGTCAAATAAAGCATCTCCAAGTTTATAAAATTAAGCTTCAAATCATGAAAAATGAGGCAGTAAAATCTGCTCCAGGATGGTGTGGGCTTGTCTGTTGAATGAGCTGGAACCATGCCCACTCAGGACACCGGTAGTCTACAGCATTAACCCCCTCACTCATGGTGTCATACTTGGAAAAATATTTTCCCCTATAAACACACAACTCCTTTGCACAAAATGAACCAGAAGTCCCTGCTCTACGTGACTGCTTCCTTCCACAATATTGTAGTGTTAGAGGGGCGGGGTCATTCTCTACTGTGGGCTCATGACATCGTGAGCCCACATATTGGCCCCGCCCACATGAAACCAAGCCAGGAAAGAGAAGAAATGGCCTAAATCCAGAATTCAGTCTCATGTAGATCTCAGAGTTTTCACATGTTTACAGCAACCATATTCCAACATTTCTAGACTGTTAAGACAAAAACTTTGGATTTCACTTTACAGGGTCTTTAAGAGCAGGGTGGTGATTGCAGTGATGAATGACAGGTGCACAGGAGTTGGGAGAATCAGTGCAGGTGAGGACGCCCAATCTCTGTAAAGAGAGAATAGAAACTCCACGCAGGAAGTTGTCAAACCGGAAGTCAACAAAATAAAATCGAAACTGCAAGATCACCACAGATAGAATAACTTTCATTAACAAAAACAGGCAAAGAGTCAGACAATTTATGAACTTAACTTTTTTTCTGTATTGGGTTTTAAAACTTGGCCTAAAAGACATATTTTACCCAGCAGAGTATTTCCAGTGCAGTTGCTCTGCTTTCAGTGTTGAAGCTCAAAACTGTAAACCCTGCATCAACAACAGTGAATTTTTAACAAAACAGTAAAGCACTACTACTGTAAGAGCGACTGCTTAACAGAAATACTGCAAGTTTCACGTAAGATGCAGTGGATACCAAATACACATTGTTATTTTGCTACAACTATGCTTTTAAAAGCATCTTCAGGTCAGATTAATGACTGCAAAGACATTCATAAACCCAATATAAACTTCTCTTCACAGTAGATGAACTGGTACAGAAAGCGTAAATTTGTTTCAAACTGTGCATCACCAGTGGCAATAGCAAAACAAGTGCAGAAAAATATTTTTATTGACTTACTTTTTTCAGTTTTTCCGTTTGTAAAGGGAGCTTGTGTGATTCCAGAATGTTCCATGACTGCAATACGTGGCGCAGACTCAGCACCATAATTGACTCTGCTGTGCAAGTAAACCAATCTGCAAGCCCATTCCCATCTGTTTTGGATCCCACACAAGCAACTGAACAGTGTTCTAGCGCCCCCTATTGCCCATCTCCGTCCGCAACACCACCAACTTTTCCCATCACAACTGTCCTCACAAATAGATGAATGAATAAATCTCAGCCACCATGTAGCCGCTACCCTCACAAAGCCAAGAACACTGACAGTCTTATAAAAGTCCGTCTGACACAGCCAGGTCTGCTGAGACATCCAGAGCCAGTAAAGCTGCCACTTTTGAACACAAGATCCCTCTCCAGTAAACCTACCCCACCTAACTTGAATTGTTTATACTCCAATAGACAAAAGAAAAGAGGAGGTGGGATTGCAAATCTGTTTTTTTGTTCTTTTAACTGCAAGTCATGCTCTTTTGGTAATTTTCAATCTTTTGAATATTTGGCAATGCTTATCACATCCCAACAACCTGTTCTTACCATCACTGTGTATAGACCTCCAAAACATGACAGCAACTTTTTAACAGAATTTTATGATCTTATGTCAGTTGTTCTTACTAGTTATGACAAGGTTATTTTGCTTGGTGATTTTCATTTCCATGTTAGCAACCCTTCTGATTTGAGAGCCCTAGACTTCCTTGATCTTATGGGCTCTCTCAACCTCACTCAGCATGTAAACAGACCTACACACACTCATGGCAATACTCTGGATTTAGTTATCACCAAGGGCATTAACATTGACATTTCATCCATAACTGAAGTACCAGTCTCTGACCACTTCTGCATCTTCTTTAACACAACCCTTTCCGCTTCTAATGACAAGCAAGATACTGTTATGGTGACTGGAAACATTAACAACAGTGCCATTGAAAAATTCTCAAATCTTGTCAATACTCTTCCTCCTGTCACTTCCAGCTCCCCTGATGGCTTTGTGAACGATTTTAATGATAAACTTAAATTCTCGTTTGACGCGGTAGCTCCTATTCAAACAAACAAAAAAAAATTAATCTCAAAACAACCATGGAAAACTTCAATTTCATTTGAAGACTTTTAAAGAACAAGTTTTTATTTACAACAACGCAGTCAGGAAGGAGAGACAGGCCCATTTCTCAAGGATTATTTTAGAAAATCAAAACAATCCCAAAGTGCTTTTTAATACAATCAGCAGACTTTTAAATCCCAAATCATCGAATACTGAGATGAATTCAACTCTTAAATGTGAAGAATTTGCTGATTATTTTAAGGATAAAATGGTCTCCATTAGAAAAAGTATTTTAAATAAACAACTCAGTCTCCCTGTGATCTCCCTGTTGTTGGTCCCCCAGTAACTCTATCTTCATTTGTACTAATGACAGAAGAGGCCATAGGGGATGTGGTAGGGGCGATGAAGCCTTCCTCATGTCCGCTAGATCCCATTCCACCCAAGCTTTATAAATCCTGTTACAGTAGCCTCTCATATGAAATTACAAGGATTGTAAACACTTGTCTTAACTCTGGCATCTTCCCTTCAGCTTTTAAAACCTCCGCTGTGAAACCTCTTATTAAAAAAAAAAACAAAAAAACAATTTAGACCCCTTTCAGTTAAATAATTACAGACTAATCTATCATTTTTAAGTAAATTTTTAGAGAAAATTGCTTTTAATCAATTATCTGCTCATTTATCCCAGAACAGCATTTTAGACTCACTTCAATCCAGTTTTAGAACAAACCACAACACCGAGACAGCCCTGCTGAAAGTTGTAAATGATGTTAGAATGATTTTAGATGGAAATAACTTGGCAGTCCTCATTCTTTTAGACCTTAGTGCAGCTTTTGACACAATTGACCATGAGATTTTAATCAACCGACTTGAGAAATGGGCCGGTCTCTCTGACCTTGTTTTAGCCTGGTTTAGCTCTTATCTTTTTAACAGACAGTTTTACATCAGCCTTGGTGCTAGTGTGTCCCAGCCTCATGATTTAAATGATGGTATCCCACAAGGAAGCATTCTTGGACCCATTTTATTCTCACTTTACACGCTACCACTCGGAAATATCATCACACAACATAATATCAACTATCATTTATATGCCGATGACACTCAGCTATATCTTTCTGTTTCCCCCTATGAACCCACTTCTTTGCATTCACTTACTGCCTGTATCGCTGACATTAATGTATGGATGAGCAAGAACTTTTTAAAACTAAATGACAACAAAACTGAAATTCTTTTAATTGGACCCAAAGAAAAACTGGAGCAAATTCAAACACAACTCAGAGGTTTTAACATTTACAGTTACAGTCAAGCCAGTGTCATGAACCTGGGAGTGGCTTTAGATCAAGATTGAAATTTTAATCCCCATTTTAACAAGGTCATAAGTACATCTTTTTTCCATCTAAGAAACATCGCCAAAGTGAGACCTTTTTGAACACAAAAAGACGCTGAAATTTTAATTCATGCTTTTATTTATTAATTTATTTAGATTATTGTAACTTTCTTTTTACTGGACTACCCCAAAAGTCATTTAAAAAACTACAGCTTATTAAGAATTCTGCTGCAAGAATTTTAACCAGAACGAAGAGAGTCAAGCACATTTCCCCCCCTTTTTAAAAAACTCTGCATTGGCTTCCCGTTTCTTTTAGAATAGATTTTAAAGTTCTTTTAATTGTTTTTACAGCTGTACATGGCCTTGCTCCTCCATACATCACAGAACTCCTTTCTTTTTCTGCCCCTAATCGATCCCTCAGGTCCTCGACTGCTTTGCTTTTACATGTTCCACATGTGGCCCACACAAGCACCGGGGAGACAGCATTCTGTTTTTATGCCCCAAAACTTTGTAATTCAATCCCCCTGGACATTAGACTATCCAGCTCCACTGATATTTTTAAAAGAAAACTGAAGACACACCGTTTTAATTTGGTTTTTAACATGCAGTAATTATTTTTATTATTATTATTATTATTACATTTTTTTTTCTTTCTGGTGTTCTTTTATATTTTTTACCTTAGTGTTAATATTATTATTATGGGGTTTTTAATCAAAGGTTGCATTTTAATGACTGTTTCATTTTCTTTTCTAGTTTTTCTTTTCTCTATTTCTTCAATTTGTCTTATTCTATTCCTTACTGTCTCTTGCTCTCTTTGATTTTGATTGATCATTGCTGTCTGTCTGTTCCTTTGTAAAGCACTTTGGGCTACACAAATAGGTGCTATACAAATAAATAAAGTTGAAGTTGAAGTTTCGTGGTTTACGGATCCTGATAAAGGGCGTGCCCCTTTATTTACTACAACCCACCACACAGAATTGTCCAATGGCACTTCCTGGCAGTCATTGAATTGGCTATGTCATTTCCAGTGTTGATCCAGCTCATTTATATTGCCTTTATTTTTTTGATTAAATCACTTTCAGTCAACTCAAAACAAATACATAAATTATACATTCTTCTTTAACACCCAGTAACTGTTGTGATGGGCTCCCGCCCTGTGACCCTGGACAGGACGGTATAGAAATAAGATGGTTTGATGTATAAAACACAATTATCTTTTTAAATTTTATTTAGCTAGTTTTTGCTGTTGAATAATTTAATTTGATCAATTTTACATTAAAAATGTAATACTCTGTCTCTGTGCATATCATTAATATATTGTCATGCATCTTTCTCCTGGTGCAGCTGTGGATCAGCTGTAAAGGGGGTTCTCTGAACTGGAAGGTTGGGGGTTTGATCACCAGCTCCTGCAGTAAGAATCTTTACTTCTCAAGATGATTTGAGACCCATTTTTCAGGTAAAAAGAAATGTCCAGATGACCTGGCTGGGTGGTTGCAACTTGTTATAGGGGTGGTAAAGCTATGAAAGATTTCGTGATACTGTTAGCTGATTTTCTTCAAAGAAGAAATCAAACATCCTCCTGTTTAAATAAGATCTCCAAACACTGGCATCTCTTTAGATGTGGGAGTGCTTTCTTGAATAAATATGCAAAAAAGCTAAGTTTTGAAAGAACAAATCTTTAAAAGCGCACAGAATAAAACCTAAGGTAACAAAAAAAAACCTGATTAAAAATAAACAGAACAAAAAGTCAAATATAAAAATATGAAAAAATTCAAAACTAATTTATTATGACCTTGTTTTGAGGTCTAAGCACAGTAACTTCTGGGAACATGTAACATCATTAGGGGTTACCTAGCTGATAGGAGGGGTGATGCCGTTTAACCCCTTCATGTATCCCAGAGTGGCCCCTCTCTTCTTTTTTTCTGTCCTCAGCCAGTGGACCCAAAGACGACCTGCTGTGGGGATCATTACTCGTCATGCAACCCGATCAGCGTCTCTCCTGGTTGCCACAGCTCGACTGCACTCTTTTGTCTCTCCTCCTCTGTCTCTCATTGACATACCTGTGCAAAAATGAGAGCAGAAAAAAAGCCCCCACCTCCAGTCTGTGCACCAATTCTCTCCCTCCATGACTGGACAGGTATGAGTAGTCACTGAACAGCAGTTATGTTGTCACTAGGAGAACGACAGAGCCACACAAACACTGTCACATCAACCCCCGTGACAACATCACATGAGTATGAAAATATTTTGGGGTATTACATTTAGTAATAGTATTAGTTTTTTGAGAAATTTCAGTAAGAAGGTGGTGCTCATTCTTAAAAAGGGGAATTATCTGATTTGAAAGGATAGAGCTAGTATACGCCATATCCTGATACATCTATTTCTAGGTCAGGAGTGTGGACTTACCTTAATAATGGGGGGGGGGGGCTCCAACGAAGGGCAGAGGGAAGAAAAGTGAGATAAAAATGATTAGTGAAACAGTCGCTGAATAATAATTACAATAATAATAATGATTGAATAAATTGTATTATGTGGATAAAACACAGTGATAAACTCATTCTTACCTTTTCAGCCTGAGGGGATAAACCCATGGTTAGTAAGGAAGTCTTTAAAGTATTGTATGAATTGTATTATATGAATGAATAAAATTTAAGGAATTCTTACCTTTGTTGTCTTCTAGGGAAAAAAGTTAGTTAGGTCATACTGGAATTTTTGACAATGATAATATTTGAAAGAATAACTTTAAAGATTATACTTAGCTGTTACCTGACAAAAAGGACCTAAAGAATGGAAAGAAATTTGAGTTTTTAAATAATTTAACCTGCAAGTGCAAATTAAAGTTTATCTCCGTCCTCATGCATGAGGAGTCGACAGCCCTGCCAGGCGCAAGGACTACCTGAGGCATCACCAGCCCAGCCAGACGCAAAGACCAGCCCCCAGGATCAAAGAAATGTCGATTTATCCTTCATGCTGATTTCAGGAGCTTCAGGTGCAAGACGCAACCTAGTATGTTACAGCCCCGCCAGACGCAAAGGCTACCTGGGATTGACTTGCCCAGCCAGGCGCAAAGGCAAGTCCCCAGGGTTTTAAAAAGGGTCTCTGTCCCTGAAACATATACAAAAAAAGGTCCAGGTGCAAGATGCTACCTGTGTCAGCAGCCCCGCCAGACGCAAGGGCTGCCTCAAGAATACCTTATCCTACTAAACAAGAGGGTCTACAGACTCAGTCTGAGTCCCCCTCATCAGGACTGCCTCAACCTCTTTCGAGCAGTCCCTCCTTCCTCTTCATCTTGATCATCACTGTCCTCTCTCTGCCATTTTCTTAAGCAGCCGGCACCAGGAGATGAAGGGTCCTCCTGGTCCTCTTCATCATCAAACACTGACGACCATCCACTGTCTGAATCCTCATCACCAACAGGCCACAAATGCCGGTGATGGGAGAGAAGCTGGCTGATGTAATGATGAACATCAGCCCGGAGTGCAGAGCGAGTGTTGCCGGGCTCAGCGTTACTCTCTTCGGGCCACACAGTCCTCTCAAGGAGTTGCAACAGAGCCACGGCTTCTTCAAGCTCTCTGCGAAGTGCCGTGTCAGGGTCAAGAGATGGATATGCAGCACCAGGAGAAGAGGCAGGGGTAGAAGGAGAGGCCTCCCATTCCTCATCATCATCGCTGACCCCCTCGTCCTCTTCACTATAGCCCACATATTCATACCCCTTGCTGCCAGACCAGATACGCCTGTGACAGGCACAAAGCTGCTCAATCCTACAGCCAACCTCAGCCCGAAGAGCAGGGTCGCTGTTGCCAGGTTCAGCAGTGGGGTCATCAGGCCACACAAGCCAATCCAAGAAATCAAGGAGGTCCAAGATCTCTTCCAGCTCCATGCAAATTGGAGTGTCAGTGTCAGGAGCAGCGTAAGGGGAGCCTGGATCTGCCTGTGGGGAAAAAGAGGAAATATGAGGGTCGTTGGTAACAGAGGCATAGAAATCAGAGGGAGGAGCTAGATGGAGATCATGATGAGGAGGGCCAGGCTTCCTCTGAGCATCAAACCCATCGACACGCTGGTCTTCCTCGCCGTTGTTGTTGAGGAAGGAGAGTCTAGCCCGCAGGCTTTCCTCAAGGGTGCGACCAGTAGTCGGCAGCATTTCTCCGGTTGTTTAATTCCTCAGTCGTTTTATCCTTCCGGTTATCTTCTTCTTCCGCTGGTCCACGTTAATTTCTGCTGGTGAGATTCAGTTTTTTCCACAAATTTTCACTTTTCAGTGAGAGTTTTTGCAGTCAAACCAACTTTAGCCAAGTCCGAGAGCAAATGGGGATTTGCGAGAGGCCTGACGCGTCTACTACATCGTTGCGTTCTATGTTGCTATGGTTACTGACGCCTGTGCACGTGTATGTGCACATGCACGTGCGCTAGAGATAGCCAACACGATAGGCTAAGATAGGCTTGTATTTGAAAGAAACGTGATTGTGGAGCTTTAAATACATCAACGCATACTCTGCAGTAATTTTTAAAAGAATAATAATTCATTACATCTTCATGCTGCTGTATCTCGATTTTCTCTGCAACCTTATTATTTGCCACAACCAATAAGCTATGGATCAGCTCAGACCTGCCCACAGAAATTTTGAGAAATTAGTGAATGGACCCAGTTGTGATTTATTGATAGTATCAACAGTTTTGTGTTGAAAAGTGCATTATGCTATTATTGGGTTCTGATGCTAAAATTATTTATTTTGGCCACTTTCAAACCCTTTCAACCAATTTTTCTGAAGATGTTGTCACACATAATCACTTTTGTGAGCTTTTTACCCATTTTTGTTACTCTGTCTCCACCCATTTTGTCATTTTTAACAATTTTTCCACTTACTGCTTCATTTTTGCCACTTTTAACTCCTTTCTTTCTGATTTTAAATGTCACCCTTTCTGCCCATTTTGCCACTTTAAAGCCATTTTTCCACATTTAACCCCTTTCTCTCCAGGTTTATACCCATTTTTGCCACTTTTAAGGGCATTGAATTTTTTCTATCCATGTTTGCACGTAAAACCCATTTGTGCTAGTGTAATCCCATTTCACCACGTTTTTTCCTTGTTGCCATCAATTTTCCCCTCTGTTGACCCATATTTGCTGCTTTTAACCTATAGTCCAGTTTGTTTGTTTGTTTGTTTTTTTAATCACGTTTTCTGCACTTTTGGCTGTCTTATGTATACATTTTTAACTTTATAGATTCTACTGTACATATAAAGGTTTTGCATTTTGGAGAAGGCTATGTACAGCATTTATTAAAACATAGGTATTTGTGGCTTTGATAGTGCCTATTCACGGCATAAACGTTATCACAGCTGAACTTTACAATGCTGTTTTTCAGCCTGAAAAGTGGCATTAAAGAGAATCAGAGACACCTGATGAGGAGCACCGCCGTGGTTTGACAGCGATGTTGTGGACAACCGAACTCCAGCTGATATTAAAATATTACATTTATAAGCCGTGATATATAATGATATCATAGTTCTTTACCTTCAGATAACCAAAAGTCTCTACATTTGTTTAAAAAACGCGGTCAGCTCTTAAGAAGGGGACATGAACGGTTTTTAGGCTCTTTAAAGAAGCAACACGCCAACAGGAGAAGGCCAGCCTGTAACTGCTCCAGAGTTAGGAGAGTAGCTGTGATACCTCACTTTCAGGTATTATCATGCTGCTGTAGGCTAATCTTAAGACTATGATATATGAGTGCGGAGATAAAGTGCTCTCTTCTGACTGTTCATAAGACCTGAAAGGAGACTGAAGAAAGCCCTGAATGTCCGGTAGCCTATCAAACAAATGAGGAATTGTAGATTTCTATATTTCTGAATGGCTTTCTTGCCAAACATATCAGTTGTTATTCTCACATTGCAAAACGCTGAACGAGCGCTCATTTACAGCCTTCAGCCGTGCGCCCGCGCGTAATTACGCGCACAGTGGTGGAGTAGAGGACATGCCGATTGATTTTGATCAAATGCAAATTTATTTTTGTGTTTGTTTATGGTCAGCTATTGTACATAGCTCCCAGCTTTATACCTTTAGATAGTTTGGAGTAAATCACTCCTCATCCTGTTTTCTCTTTTTCTCTCCACCGAATCACTGTGTTTTTCTGGTGAAATATACCATGATAATGTGATAATACTGTGTACAACGGGATTTTAATAGTTACTGGATGTCGCCTATTTTATTTTGTTCGTAATAATCCGATAAGCGTTCATTCATCGAGAAGAGGAAATCAACTGAAAGCTGGCGCTGTTCAGCATCATTTAAACAGCAATCTTGCGTATTGTAAGCTCAGAACCACAAGCAGGGAGGAGGGGGAGAAAATGTGTGCACAGTGCACACCCAGATTTCTGGTGTACCACGTTTGATAAATGACGGCCCTTATACCTGATTATTTCTGACAGTTGGAATTCCAAACCAAAGAGCAAGTTAAACCCTAATTTTTGTCGTTTTTTTTTCTTTTTTTAACAGCAGATAAAAGCCAGAAAGCCTGCCTGCAGACATCCACAAACACATATAAACTTGGACATAAACACATGGTAATGCGTTTATGTCCAAATGCCTAGTCAACAAGTCCAAGTGGATCTCACAGAGAAGTGCTTCACCCTCACTTGTTTGCTGGACTTCCAGGAGGACTGAATTTTGATCTAATTAACAAAGTAGGTTAAAATAGTACTGAAATTTTTAGCCTTTGGCATTGAGATCACCTATACCGCAGCCAGCCACAAGGGGGCGATTGAGATATTTTAGCCACATATGCCTGGGGCTGTTGTTCTGCCAATGACTAGGTTTGCTGCTAACATGCTGTGTTTTGATTGATAAAAAATCTGTGTAGGTCTTTGGTGTTGATTCTTATGTAGGGACATATCAGTTTCAAATACTCTAATATGGAAAGTCGATGTTGTAAACAGCAGCTTTACTCAATGTTAATCATGCATTGAATTTTCCGATTTCTGATCTGATAATGTTAGACAGGCTTTAGATAGTAGATTATTGATGTTTGTGAGCTAAGCTGCACTCATGGAGATGAAAATGAGAAATATATATTTTACTCAGTATGAGATAAATCTAGGATTTATGGAAATGTAGCTCTTTGAGATAAATCATTAAAAAAATTAACTTTTTCATGATAGAATTTTTTGAGACTTACTAGTATGGAACTAAATCAGTAAGGGGATAAGAACTTGTCCAAAGGGGGGCACCAAAGTCAATAATAGCAGAAAGTTTCTCAAAAGAGCTTTAACAAGAGTATTGGGAAATAATACATTTGACCTGATGATAACGCCAGAGCAGAGCTTCAGATGTAACACGGGGATAATGACAGCCCATTCAATAGTGGGATGGTAGAGCAATAGATTAGATAATTCAGTCAAAACCACATGGTATCTCTGGTGTTATGATGGAAGGAAGACTAAAGTTGATTGGAGTCATTCAAAGATAATAACTAAATGTCTAAAAACCTTTTAACTTTTGGGGAAGTTGATGAAAAAGTCAAGAGGAGCTCTTCTTGGCACCATTGTATCTGTGTGTAATTTATGGCATTTATCCAATGGTTGGTGAGTTATTTCTGTCTGGACTAAAGTGTCTCCTGACTCACATTATCATTCCTAGAGCTGGATCAAAATCATAAATGAACATCCAAGCATCAGCAACAAGATATGATTTTATTTAACCTTTGCTGTATTGACTCCTTTAATTCAACACCCACATAAAGGACAGAGTGAACAGGATCCCTCACCTCAGAACAGCAGAAACCAAAATGATCAGAAACTATCATTTGCAACAGGCAATGGGCCATAATTCCATTACAGTACAATGATGGTTACTCAGTGCTCTTGCCTTCCTCTCTCTCTTTTTTCCTCTCGCTCTCTCTTACACACACAGAGCTCCCAGTGCCCCCCTTTAGCGAAGGACTATGTTTGTGGAAAGGCCACTATAAGGGCACTAACTGAAATGTTTGACGCTCACTGGTCGATTTATTGAGGTCAGCAGAAGGCTACGGTTTTGAGAAACAGAGGAGCGGGCTATGTAAGGATTGATTTTCATGAATGATTTTATGCTGTGAGCAAAGAGAAACAAAAGACAATCAGGGCACATCAAATCACGCTACAAAAGAAATGAGGGAAGGGAAAATAAAAAATGAAGGGCAAGGCCAGAGCCGTGTCACTGAGCATTAAACTAATAAATATCAGTTTCGGTCTCTGCAACATGAAGACAAAGAGCATGGAGAATGCTGCTGGATTATACTGTTAGGCTGTCAGTTTTTTTTCTCTGGATGTGGGCAAAATTAGCATATTAGTGATGTTATTGCTGTTTTTAATAGTATCTTAGAAATGCAAGAACTATACTTTAACAGTAAAAGTATATAAAAAGAAAATGTATCCGTTAGAAATAATCAGACACATTAAATAAACATAATTATAAGCTAAGTAAATGACCAACTATAATCCAGTTTAATACTTTTAGATAGGAAAAAATATTGTCAATCATAAAACACTGTACGAGTGCATCTTAAAACAATAGAATATCATATAAATGTTCATTTTTTTCCCTGCAATTTCCTTCTAAAAGTTCTCATACACCAGCTTACACCTAATCTAAAATCCACTATCTCAAAATATTAGCTTATTGTGCAAAGGTTTCCAGAGCCTTCATTCTCTCACTCTGGTTCAGTACACACAACCGCATTCATGAGAAAGACTGCTGACTTGACAAATTTCCAGTTGACACTCATTTGGGCATCTGCTGCTGGTAGTCCACTGTGCTTTATCAAGTCCAGTGTCAACACTGTGAGCTGTCTACCAGAAGGTTTTAGATTGCTTTCATCTGCTGAGAAGCTGCATAGAGATAAGATTTTCTGCAAAAAAATGCAGCAATACAGACTAAGCAACATTTCATAAATGAACAGAGAAAAAGGTCAGAGGTCTAATTCAGGGTTAAATTATGTATAGGCCTGTTTTAGAAGTAGTAACACGAATGATGGCTTGCTTTATGTGTTAGCTTAACATAGCTGTGCTAGCTATGTAATTAATGTAAGCTAATAAATGTATTTCAGGTAGCTTTAGCTAAAGCCCACATAGCTAAGTGGATAACCTATGTATGAGCTTACATAGCTGCTTTATGAGCTTAGCGTTAGCTATGTTAGCTAGCTGCGTAGCTCCATTATCCATAACTAAGCTCACCTAACTGCAGATACAGTTATGTATCTTAGTTATGTACATGTAGCTATAGAGAGAAAACTAATAAGCTTCAGCAGCATGAGCTTTAGCAGACATAGCCAAAACTGACTTGGCTACATAGCGAATGTAGATATGTAGCCTACATATGTAGCTGCTTTGTGAGCTTAGCTTAAGCTCCTATGTGAGCTATGGTTGCTGCATTAGAATGTTTTATGGAGGACAGGCTTTTTTTCCTATTAGACTGTTATGTCAGCTTTAAACGGTTTGAAGTTAGGTTTTGCACGACAGGTTTTCAATGTTAAACTTTTGGTATCCTAACCCTACACAGAAATTTTTATCTGATATTATTTCTAAAGGTTTAGCATGTCTTTCCATCCTGAGATAAACAGTGTTTCAGATGAACAGTTTTTGAGAATGACTGTCAGAGATGAACGATCTGCAGCCAGACTGTCTTGGAGCATTTAAGTTGGAAAAATAATTGTTTTTCTTTACTGTCTGTAACTGTTTTATCACCATGCTTAAGTGTCCACTTGAGGCTGACTGGAAAGACCTGGAAGTCCTATAACAATCCTGTTAAAATGCCCATTTTGACAGAAGAGAGAAATGTGTAACCCAGGTAAAAAATGGGTTTGGGTGTCTTAATTAATGAATATTATTTTAATTTTGAAATTTATATTTTGATATCAAAATACTATAATTGTGATGACAGCGCACACATAGACATAATATACATATCACGTCTATGCAGCACACATACATACAGGAATACATATCGCGATGTAGGACGAGAGTTTGTTGACGCTATCGTGAGCCAGAGAGCATCTTAGTTCACACTATGCTTTTTGGAAAAGGTAAGATACAGAAAAATTAAGCTTCAAACATTCTTCAAGTAATGTATTTTTATGAGATGAGAGTTAAAATGTCTCCTGCAGAAGCAATAAGACCGGTTAAAGAGTCTGTTACATCTTTAAAAAGCTGCACTGCACATCTCTCGGTAAGCTAGCTTTTCAGTTTCTTCTTGGCTAGTTCTGCTGAGTTCTGCAAAAGTGACGAATTTCTAACAATTACCGGCGGTAGAGTATTTATCTCACATCTAAACACATTTTACTGTTTTAATGTCACTTTCGTTGTAAAAAGTGTCATTTTATTAAATGAGTTAAAAGCAGAAATTCTTCCAGCGTGGAATTAAAAGGTTCTACTCACATGTCACTAGAAGGTTCTTTGAGCTGGTAAGCATTATTTCTAACATGTATTTTTAGACATCTGGTTTACTATCCCGACAGCTTAAAACATCAGTGAACTGTCACTATATTAGAATAAAATCCTTTTAGTAAGAAAGTAAATGGTTCTATTTGTGACGTGTATTGATTGTTCCTTTAATTTTTCAGTTAATGTCCAGTAGTATGAATCTGTTTTAATCTCTGATATTTGGACAATAAAGATATTGTTTATTTTTCATTACAAAAAAATATTTGTGTGTGAAACATTTAAAATTTAACTAGAAAACTACTCATAAGTGTTGCTATGAAATGGTACATTTTTAGACAACAGATGGGATAACAAATGAGATGAACAATAGAGAGACCTGTTTAACATTAAAGCTGACAGAACAAAAGATGATAATCATTTCTGTTGGTGCAGGCCAGGCTTTTTGGTTGACTTAAGAGATCCTGTGGAGAAGATATGGCAATGCATTTGATGGTGAGCCACCCAGCTGATTCCCAGAATGGAGATCTACACATCTGGTGAAAAAGTCCGACAAATGATCTGCTTGAGGTAGGATTGTGTCGTTCATCCAGACTAGTGCCAACTTGAACACACTAATATTTTAGTGCACTAAGACTCTGACTCCCTGAGCTTCAGCAGAGCAGGACTCTGTCTGACTCAAATTCATTCACTGGTTAAAATTTACTTGAGCAGAAGTAAAATTACTAGTCTATACATTTATTTGAATAAAAGTCTAAAGTAATACTTTAAAATTTTATTCAAAGTACTCAGTACTGAGTAGCTACTTTTCATACGTGAAGGGGCTGTGCAATAAAATATGATTCTTAACTGAAATCTTCTTTATGACAAGACTGGGCAAGCAAAGCATTTCAGTGTGTATATTTGCTGTGAAATTTAGCTGCTACGCTACGAGGGTGATGACAAATGAATTAGTGATAAGAAATAGCCGGATGTTATGCATTATCATTATGATAAACATGCAGGTTAAAAAAATTAATGTGCAATACTGTCCCTGTTGTTCAGGTAGATTTACAGTGCAGTAACTTTATAAATATATCACTTTAAACTGAGAGACTGTGAAAGGCATTGCCATGGAAACAATGCATCATCTCCCTCAGTCACTGTGGTGTGAACTTGCAGGTGTTTAGAACACTGGTTCTTAACTGGTCTAGCCTCAGGACCCACCAGTTTCTTCAATGACAAATTGCGACCAAAATTTCCAAAAATGCACAATGCATGATTATTTAATGAAGAATGTTGCGGTTTGGATCTTGAGTGGAACAAAATACATGACCAAAAAGAGACACATTTCACACCCCATGTCACCACCATTACCTGTAAATGTTTGCAGATTTCAATTTTTTTTGGAGAAATTACCTCACCAGAGTGGGAAAAACAGTTTTGTTACTGCAAGATTAGTAAATTATTAAGCTGAAATATTGAGAAAGTGTATAAATATACCCACAGTGAAAAATAATGTGTAGATGCCTGTTCACCAAGGACTTCAGTACTTCATAGTAGTTGTCATCGTTAATTGATATACATTTCAGTAAGGGATTCACGATATTGGATCATTTTCAATATGTCACATATTTCTTTCAGCCCACACTGATATTAATACTGATAAATAAATGTAGCTTGGACCTAAAACTTCAGTCCTTAAATCACACTTTAAAGTTTTAAGAATTAGGATGAACAAAGAAAAAGACTTGAGCTGACATGAGTTTGTTGGTCCTGCCTAAAACTCCACAAATTTCTTAATACATGTGGCTGATGTAGCCGGTATATGGGATGTAAATAGGCTGACATTTTCATATCTGCCGATGCTGATATTTAACTCTTTAAACTAATATCTGCATACTGATATCATGCTGACAATAGCCTGCAACCTTAATTTCAGTGCAAAAATTCTACATATTGTAGCCCATTTTGCTATATTTATTGTAAATATGTAGTGCACTGCTTGTTTGCAAATTTTGGTAAACTACATTTCAGTTCTTTAAACTATCCTGTAAGTGTGGTTATGGTTGTTACACTCCTGACCTAAGCACCTGAGAACCTAGAGGGTTGCACATTACCCCATTACCCAGGAGAGGGTTACATTTGTTCCAAATACAGTTTTGGTCTTGATTACACATTTCTTCGTTGGTATACACTGCAAGGGGTGGAGACACATGACACTTCTGGACACTCCCCTGTAAAATAAGACCTTAATTTGGATTAAATATGAACATAATTTGTCTCTATATTGACTTGAGAAACATCCCTGAAGATTAAAGGCATAGAAAGGCGACTCGGCAGCTTTCTTTTCTGCAAAGAAACTGCTCATGTTTAAGTGTTGATTCCAGATTTGAACACTGCAACACTCACTGTGTGCTCTGTATGCTGGCAGAGCTCCCTCTCTTTGTGAAGTGAATTAGGAGGACATGAAAACTGAGCAGACCTTCAGCGATACATAATGTATGAAGAGCTCGAAGGCTCCCACTGAATTCTGTTCAGGTGGCATCA
Source organism: Cheilinus undulatus (assembly GCF_018320785.1). Classification (NCBI taxonomy): domain Eukaryota; kingdom Metazoa; phylum Chordata; class Actinopteri; order Labriformes; family Labridae; genus Cheilinus; species Cheilinus undulatus. The sequence goes on from NC_054881.1 coordinate 33,218,521, forward strand.
GAGGGTGCAGCCAAGTGGAAATGCTGGCTGGTCACTTAGAGCACACTATCTGTGGTAATCTTTCTACATGAAAGCGCAGCATGCAGCTCGGCCTGTATTCTTCTACTTGCAGGTTAAAATATGCAACACAACCTGGTTTCTATAGTGGCCACAGTGGAGGTTTGCTAGGGCTACAGAGGATTAAAAGCCTTGCTTTAACCTTCAGGCTATCTCTCACTCTGCATAGCTTTAAGTTTCTATTTGCAATTTAAATTAAAATCTATATTTTGTCCCATCTTGCACTTGATTTACTGGTTACCGTATATCCCTGGTAATCATGCTTGCCTGCGAGGAATATTGTAGCACAGTGTCATCAGTGAATTAGTGAGTTTGACAGCTCAACATCATTTCAAAATCAGATAACACACCATATGATTCCTCATCTTGTGTTGTTATGAGATAACATCTAATTTCCCATCTCTCAAGTAATCTCACAAAGACATCGTCTGCTCGTCGTGAAATCAATATGCTGCGGAAACACCATTACAACAGTCTTCACAGAGCTTGAGTGAATCACTCGAGACCACAGATAAAAATGTAGACAAACACACATGAGTAGGTACACAAAAACATCTACTCCAGTGAATCCTATCCTTAATATAACAAGACTAATTTAAAAGCCAAGAAAGCACAAGAGTGCTTTAATTTTATTGTGTTAGGGCTCAGGCACAAATCTGTGGGATTTTGAGAAATGTGCATAAAATCACACATGTACAAAACCAGTATTAGATTCAGGATCAGGGTGAATTACACTGGGTATAGTGGGAGTCACAGGGAAGAGGGGTCTTGTCCTGTTGAAGGAATCATTTGCAAACAAACATACAAAGCAGGAATGAAAATTTAAGATTATTTAAAAAAGCATAACATGACATAGTATGTAGTATAACAGTCAAGAAAGGTCAAGTATTAAAATGTGATTATACCTGCAGACTATATTTATAGAAACAAAACAAGCTTATTTGTTGAAATTATTTGACACAGTTTATACGTTGCAATAAACATGGATCAACATCTGCTTTGGTCATTCATATCACAAGGGGTACTCTTTAATGCTAGGTGTGGCTGCACCTCAATGAGTACTAAGGTGATTTGATATTTTACAACTTAGTCTGCATACAGAGGTGGTCCGGGATATCTTCATCTGCTTTAGGGCGGAATGACACTCATTCCCTTCTCCCTATCCACTATATAGCGAGCAGCATATAGTGGGCTATATATTGGACTCAAATAACCTTGCAAAGCAGATGGATATGCCCATTTCTGTGTTTCTCACTGGCAAATCCATCTTGCAAAGCTCCCGTATGAACCGTTTGGGCTCAGTTAGAAAGTGACAGGACCAATCAGCGACGAGGGGCAGTACTTTCAGGCGCAGCGGAGTCGTGACGTAAGCAAGCAGCAACAAGAGGCCGGTGCCGTTATGGCGGAAGAGATTAGCATGAATGCTGCTAAAGTGCCATTTTTATCAGAACCTGACAACATTTCTTTGCTAAAGAAGAACAAAGAACAGCAGTGAGTTGTTTTTTTTTCAAAACATCAAAAGTCGTGTACTGACATGTCCACAGTCGCCATGGTTCGCGTTTTTCCTCGGTAGCTGCGCACGTGCACTTGGGCGCGGCTACGTCAGGTGTTTTGTTGCTCTGATTGGCCCTTAAAGATGTGACAGGCAGAACGTTCATACAATCACACTCCAAGTTTTTTCAAATCCTCTGCCCTTTCCCATACACTTAGTATTGAAGGTTTCCCAGATGGATGTGTTTCACACATCCATCTGGCATGTCAGGTTAGGATGCTAATGCAAAACACAAAAATGATTTCGAACATTACTCCATCCAGACAAGGATGTTGTCGCTCTCTCACAATAAAGACGTTTAGCTAGAACAGCTCATAGATTCAATGACAACGGCTGAGGATTGAAAATAAAGGTAGAATTTCACTGAAAACTGAACATAATGTATTTCACAAAAAATAAAAATACTAACACAGAAAAGTTTTGTGACTTTAGTGGCAAAATAGAAAGTTTGTATGTATGTTTGTAAGTGTATATCACTTGTTTTTGCATATAGATGATGGTCTCATGTCTTGTAATCATCATAGGGGAAAAAAGTTGCTTTATTTGGAACCCTTAACATTTTCTTACAGATTGAATACTTCAGTTAAAAGGGTTAGGGTGTTAAAAATGGTTAAAAATGTTTTGATATGTGTTCCTGTCCTCCTCTCGTTCGTCCGTCATGTTTAAGAGTACTAACTGTGATCCATGATGGTAAATATGCTGGGCTAGGGATAATCGGTTCTTAACTACTTTTCACAAAGCATTGTGGGTAGAATGAGGGCAATACACTGTGAATAACAATGCTCACTCAGAATTGGGACACCACTACAAAATGGTGTATTCACTAATCAGAATCAGCATGTTTTAATAGGTGAAGAGGGTGTTGGCAATAGGGAAAAGCTAGGAGATTACCATAATCAGTAGGTTTAGCTATTGATCATTCCTAAAAAAGAATGACACTCCATCAACAGGTGGTGTGGTGTTTCAGTCTAATCCAAAATGATGGACCAGCCAAACTATCAAACTGACAATGCCATCTGTAGAAAAATGATGAAAAATATGGGGGTTATGTTTTGTTCCTTTTAAATAATCATAACCTCAAACCATTTGGTTTGGGACACTTTTGGTTATAGGAAATGATAATAACAGTAAAACACTGTCAGACTTAAAGTACAGGGAACTTTAATCTGACCTACAAGTAAAAAATATACAGCCAGAGCATATCGAATGAAACATACATTAAAAGTATAACAGGAGGTTTTCAGTAAACTGACAGAGACACAAACTGTTTCTTTTGAGAGAAAAACCAGAAGTGAACTGGGCAGTCTTAAAAAAACAACAACAACAAAGAAGTGATGACAGTCTAGGAAGAGTTAGAGTGACTGTGATTTAAAGTCTCTCTCTCTCTCTCTCTCTCTCTCTCTCTCTGGCACTGCTATAATTTTCCTCGGAGGAATGATGGATGAGGCTGTGTCAGCCCATGTTCATTATAATGCACACCATCTATTCTTCTCAGCCTGACTCTCCGCGCTCCAGGAAATGCCAGAGAGGTAGTGGAGCTGTGAAGAAAGGAGAAACTCTCATCTGATTTTATGGAGAGAATTTGCTGCTAGGTGTGTGTTAACTTAGCGCGCGGTGATCCATCAATCACTAATGAAGATACTGCAAGGCTACTGCTTGTTCTTAAAAAGAAGCACGTTCCTCCCTGGGTATGAATGATAAACAGCCTCAGATGTCCGTGCAAGCATTATCCCTTGCAATATGCTCGTCCTAAATTTATAATGAGCCCTCCAACTGTAATCTGCATGCAAAACATTTAGGAAAACAAGAGTAACAGCATGTGATACTGTGGCCTATTTGTGGTGTTTTTAAACCAGTGGCTACCTGTGATGTCATGCCTTTCCCACAGACCAGTAAGGACTGAGCAGCATTTTAATCAACAGGCTAACAGTTGGGATGTGTTAGTTAAGCATGTTCAAATATAGAACAAGCTATTTGTACAGTGGATTCAGAAAGTATTCAGACCCCCCTCACTTTTTTGGCTGACCACTGAGGTCAGCCCTACACATGGCAATGTCTGTATCTGAGTAAGTATGTAAGTGTCTGAGTGAGTGACGCTAATTTATAAGCTTTAGAATACAGAGTTGCATTTGCTTGTACTGAATGCTGTCAGTAATGGCTGCCTCCGCTGTGTTAACTAGAGCCATACATACAGAGCTGTGCTATGGGCGGAGTTTACTTGTGCTGAAAGCCCTCTATTGGCTGCCTCCACTGCTGTAAATACTCAGATATAGCTTTAGCATGGCCTCTGTTTATCCAGAACTGGCCCACATTTCTGTATGACAAAGAATAAAAACAAACCTATAGGCTTTTCATGTTGGGAAAGGTGTTTTCACTCTTCTGCTGACCTGCTTTGGCATGACTATGTGATAGTTGAGGGGGAAGGGGTAACTTCTTGTGTGAATGTTTGTGTATGCTGGCTGTTTGGAGCAATTAGCTCTGAATTAATCAAAGCAGCACTTAGTCAAAACATTTCTTTATTAAAACAAGCGAAGACAGCAACACTAAAAGCTTTCTGTAACAGAAAGGGTGTTTTTGCTCTTCTGCCAAACCGCTTCAGCGTAACTGTGTGATAGTCAAGGGGGAAAGGGTTACTCATTGCGCTTGTATTTACAGCCTGCTAGCCGAATGTGAGCTTGGCCTTAGCCAGACTAACACATTTCTTCATCACAGTGCTGAGAACAACACGGAAAGCTTTCTGCGACAGAAAACAATGTTTTCGCTCGTCTGCTGCCCCGCTTTGGCATGACTATATGATAGTTACGGGGAAAGGGTTAGTTGTTGTATACAGCTAATGAGTTGTTGTGTCCAAGCTAATGACTCTAGCAGGCCTGCTAGTTGTTAGCTGGGACTGAGCCGCAGCAGCGCTTTTGTCTGAACCAGACAACGTGTTTAAATCCAAACAAGCGCAGAGAGCAACACTGAAAGTTTTCTGTCACAGAATTTCTCTTGAGGTGTTTCTACACCTTGACTGGAGTCCACCTGTGGTAAATTAATTTGATAGGACATGGTTTTTAAACGTACACACCTCTATAGAAGGCCTCACTGCTGCTATGCATATAAGACCAAAAACCAAGCCATGAGGTCAAAGGAACTGTCCACAGAACTCATAGACAGGATTGTTGCAAGGCACAGGTCTGGAGAAGACTACAAAAAAATCAGTTGCACTGAAAGTTCTTAAGACCACTGACTGTAAACGTCAGTTTTTCCCTTGTTAAAATATGACACCTCAAACCTATTGACAAACCTGTAACAGGTATGAGCCAAATAGTTTTGTCTCTGTGTTGATACAAGACAAAGCGCACCTTTCAATCACAGATGAGATATTATTAATGCACAACTATCTCAACAAGCTAAAGTGAAATAAAACTAAGGATATGTCACGAGTGACATTGAGTAACATAAAAATGGAGTGATGGGGCAAAAATGTTGTGCTGTTATGGCAGCTTTGTTTGCATGAAGTCAGGATCTTACATTAGGAATCATTGTAATTCAGCTGATTTTGTTGCTTATGTTCCCTGATGCTGAATTAAGTGAGGACATAATGTTAGCTTATGTTAGTGATGTTGAAAATGATCATTTCCACGATGCATCGTGATGCAGACGTGGACGATTCTGCATCGATGCAAAGGCAGCTCTTAATCAATGCATATGTGTGCTGCTTGTGTTTTTTGTTGCTGCAGATGGACCTACCGTAAATACTCATATAAGGATCAGCGTTCGTTCTAAACGCGGCTGCTTTCAGTGCATTTAAACAGTAGTCTAATTTAAATGGCTCAGCTTTTCTTGTAATGTGACTCTGCTAAACCAATCAACTCCTTATGAGTTGTGAGTGCGCTAGCTCGTCCACCTGGAAATACTCTCTAAAGCAGTGTTTCCTTGGAGCCTGCCCTATATGTACCTAAGAAAAGCATCCCTCCTCCTCCAGGACCCAAGAGAGAAGATAAAATGCCAAAAATCAACATAGATTTTAATTGTTACACTGACAAACCCCCTCAAAAGGCCAATGCTCTAGAGGGTGGAGATACAGAGCAGGTTAGAGAGGTTTAGAAAAGAAGACAGCAAAAAGGGACGTTTAAATCTAGGATGAACAGATGCTATTATGTTATGTTCGTTGTCCCTACCAAAACCAGCGTGTCGGGTGTTTTAGTGCCATTGTGATAGATAAATGTGGCACTTGAGACATAACTATGAGACAAAATGCACATCTGTGGAGTAAATGTACCATATGATGATACCAAAAATTAATGATCTAAAAGTGCAAAATGATCTATCGAAACTAAGCTAACCTACATATAAATCAGGGGTCTCCAATGCATGGGAAAGTGGGCCTCTTCAAAGAGAAAACTGTTTATTCCATGGACCCCAACCCTCATAAAAAATATGATTTTAACAACTATATTTTCAAACATTTATGTCTCATCTTTAAGCCTTTTTATTTTAACATTTTTGTATTTTTGATATTTTGCTCTGCATGTCTTTAAACATCCATCTTTACCAAGTAATCAATTATCATTATTATTAAATCGCAATTTGGCCTGCTGCAATTTTCAAATCACAGAAGTTCCAATATTTCTTCAACTTGAAATGTGTCAAAATACCAGTTTAATAAATCTATTTTTTGCAGCAGCAGAGATTTTATGCACATTATGCAAACATTTAAGTGTCAATATTTTTATAACAATTTACAAAAATATTATTTTTTTATGTTTTTCTTGAGTGACATAAAAATGATAATGCCCTTAAACAAAGCAAATAACATCACATTTGCAATATCATCAAAAACAGTAAGCTCATTCTGTATAAAACTGATGAAACCTAGCGTTATTTCATGAAAGTCATACCCCAACTGTGATCAGCTGGTAGCCAGCCTCACCTCCCCCACCCCAGCCTCCTCCTTTATAGCATAAAGCTTTTTGCACCCCAGTATTCAGATTCATGCTACTATGGATTAATTGCTTCAGAAATAATTTAGTTGTTTTCAGTACACATGGTCTTACTTATGGAATTATTTATTGCTTGAATTAATTGAAAAATACGTAACATTAACCCAAGAATAATGGCACATTAAATCGCAATTGCAATATTTGTTAAAAAAATCGCAATTAGATTATTTTTGCAAATCGTTCATGCCTACTCTATGCTCTAATTTAGTGGTAACTATGAGTTTGCATACAGTTGATGCAGGATTGCATAACAGCAGATCACCCTCCACCCTCAGCCTCCCTTGGTGCTCAGTTTTGATTTTTGCCAGTGCCAAACACTTGCTCTTGCAGGCTGTATTAGTGTTTACGGCACTCAGTGTCTCAGTTACCTTTAAATCCCTTTTACTTGTCAAAAAATTCTCCTGGTTTGGTTACTATAGACCCTAGAGTTGTGAAAAAATATCAATATGGCAATATATCCCGATACTTTGACATCCGATACAATATCGATACTTCAACTCTTAATATCAATTTTTTTGTAAAAAGTAAAAACTTATATTTTAGCCGAGTTGTTAGTAAAATATGATTTCTGCACCTCCACATGGCTTACAAAATACCAACACCTGCACAATTCAAAGCAGACGCTTGGAAGCATTTAGGCTTGAAAGTTAAAACGGGGAGCACAAACAGTGAGTTCGAGACAGGAAATGCCGTTTGCAAGCTCTGTCTCGCTGCCGTGAAATATAGCGGGAACACCATCAACTTATTGTGTGATTAACATGTACATCATCTCTATATTTTTCTTAGTTAACTGTGTGGAATGTCACAATATATCATGATATCCTGATATATCGGGATACTATCGTATCATGACCCAAGTATCGTGATGCGTATCGTATCGTGAGCTTTTTGCCAATACTCACCCCTACTAGACCCCAGGGTTTACACAGCATTATGCTGTCATTTGCTTGTTCATCTTTGCTAATTAAACACTGCGGCCGTCGAGCATCACCAGGACCATTGCAGGAAAATCCTTACTTTAATAGTTGACTTTACATTAACTATTTATCTGTCTAATTTTCCCCTTTTTGTTCCTGTGCCCTGTGGCTGTGTTTGGCTAACTTTACTCTTGTTGTTTATATAAAGCTGCTCCTGACTTAATCTGAGTGTGAACATTAAATTAAAGATTAACTCTGGGTACATTTTTCTCACACTTTCTTTATTGATATGGAAAACAAGTTTTTAAACTTGCTAAGTTTGAGTACATAGCTGGTTAAATCTTATTTTATGAAAAGCTTCTTGGAGTAAATTCTCCAGAAATCTCACTAAATAGCTTCAGTGTTTGGCTTTCATCATGAACGAATACAAGAGGGAAGAATGCCAGACCAAGTGTGATTTCATTCAGATCAGATTCGGCCACTTCTGTTGTTCCCAATTTGAAATGATGCAAAAACCTAATCTCTTACAGGATTAATTTATGGTAATATAATGTCTAAGTGATGAACATAGCGGTGAATCATGTTAAGCAAAGGCATTATCACGTTACAGCGTGTGTGCATTCACGTGAGTCAGCTTTATGTTCATATCTGAACTGTCAGTTTTATGACTGGACAATAAATGACCGATAGGTTTATACTTCAACAGAGCCACACATTAAACACAAACACATACACACAAAGGCCTGTGCACTCCACTCAGCAGAAGTGTTGTCTAGACAAACCCATTATCTTTAATCAGAGCAGTAATGCATCTTTTCTCCTAACACACATTTCAAGTCGGTGGGGGCCTGATGAGGGGAAATGTGTGGCATATTGAAATAGATTTATTCAAACTGATAGCATCTCATCCCATCAGCTCCACAGCACGTGTGCCAAACGGTGTGTGAGAGTCTTTTGAAGCCTTTAAAGGATGTATTGAACAAAAGGGTGAAAAAAAAGTCTCTAAATGAGTTCTGGATCAGTCCAGGAGCAAAGGGATCAATAACTGCCAGGCTAAGCCCTCGCTCATCCATCTGTTTCATATCTTCCCCTCCTGTGTTTCAGATAGAGGAGGAATCTAAAGACTAAAGGCTCCCTGTCTGTGTCAGTATGTGCCAGCTGTAAACGGTTTCCTCCAACATTGAAGCTGTACGTGATTATGACTAATGTCACAGGCGTACTTATGTCGTAATGAATTGGGAATGTCAGCATGTGGTGATCTTCTCCTAAAGAAATGCACAGTTGTCTATAAATAGCTCTGTTAGATTTACACTCAGAGGTAACATCTTGTACATGTAGAAACTCAGCCGGGAACAGCCTATAAAATATGAAAAAGGAATCAAACAACTGCCACTGAGCATCCGTTCATACACTTCACATGATGGTGTGCTGATGTTTCAATGTCTCCCTGAGAAAATGTGGAATTCCAAATGCTTAAATATGCTATCATTGGTCATACATTTACAAGTGCATCTAAAAATTACAATATTATGTAAAAGTTATCTTTTCCCCTTTAATTCAAGAAATTCTTTATCCACCTCATACAAAGTGAAATATTTCATGACTTTTTTGTTTGAATGCTGACAATTACAGCTTAAGACTCAAAAAATCCACTATCTCAAAATATTAGAACTCAGATGGAAAAAGGCTTTATAATACAGAATTGTTGACCTTCTGGAAAATTATCCTCCTTTGTGCTCTCAGTACGTGGTTTGAGCTCCTTTCACACAAATTACTGCATCTATGCCATGTGGCATAAAGCTAGTCTCTCTGATAACAGCCTTCAGCTCGTCTGTATCGTTGAGTCTGGTGTCTCTCACCCTCCTCTTGAAATTTTCCCAGAGATTCTTTATGGGGTTCAGGTCAGGCCAGTTGGCTGGCCAGTAAAACACAGTAACACACAGCCAGTAAACCAGTTTCTGGTGGTTTTGGCTTCAATGTGGGCAGGTGAAAAATCAAAATCTCCATAAAGCTGCTCAGCTGATGGAAGCATGAAATCCTCTAAAATTTCCCAGTAGATGACTAACAGCTTGACTCTGGACTTGATAAAGTACAGTGGACCAACACCAGCAGATGACATGGGACCCCAAACCATCACTGACTGTGGAGACTGAAAACACTGAACTTCAAGCAGCTTGGATTCTGTGCCTCTCTGGTCTTCCCCTTGATTCTGGGACTTTGATTTCCAAATAAAATGCAAAATTGACTTTCATCTGAAAACAGGACTTTGGACCTCTTAGCAGTGGTCCAGTTCTTCCTTCTGCCCAGGTGAGAAGCGTATATCCTCTGTGATTCAGGATTGGCTTGGTACTAGGAACATGACACATGTACCTCAGTTACTAGACCTGTCTATGTGGTGGCTATTAATCCACTGACTCCAGCCTCGGTCCACTCCTTGTGAATCTTGAATCGGCTTTGTTTGACCATCATCTGAAGGCTGAGCTGTTGCTTATTCACCTTTTCTTACCATACTTTCCCTTCAGTCAACTTTCCATGAATATGCTTTGATACAGCCTCTGAGAACAGCCTGCCTTTTTAGCAGTGACCTTCTGTGGCTTACCTCCTTATGGTGGGTGTCAGTGATTGTATTCTGGCTAACTGTCCTGTCAGCAGTGTTCTCCATGATTGTGATTGTGTGTACTGAACCTGTGTGAGAGAATGAAAGCTCTGAAAACCCTTGCTAACTGGCTTTTTTCCACATTATGTTGATAATTTGAGAGTTTTTTGTGAACTGTAAGCCTTAATCATCAAGATTAAAACAAAAAAATTTACATGTTGACTTGTATGAGATGAATCTAGAATATATGAACATGTAACTTTCTGAATAAAATCATGGGAAAAAAAAATTTTCATGATATTCAAATTTTTTGAGACTGTATGTGACTATGACAGCCACTGTGCTTAATGAGTCCTGTGTGCAAAAATCAGCCCTAAAATAATGTGAATCTGGCTCTTTGACAATACACACTTAAACACCTATTTTTGACAAAAAGCTTTGAGTAGATGGAATCTCACTGACAATCACTGTTGAAAACTGAATTAAAGGATGTTTTTTATCTGTTTATGAACGCCATCTTAGCAGTTATTCTGATGTATGCAGCAATTAACATTAAATAACTTGCAGCCAAGGCTTCCTTTTCAGTGTGCTGCATTGCTGCCATTCTTACACAAGGTATGCAGCAACAGTTGGCAAAAACAAAGTAAAATTCAACTCTCTAGATAAGTCTGCACTGGAAATACCATAATTGAATAATAATAACACACTTTTCGTTTCAATAAACCTCAGAGTGCTACAGATTAAAAAAACAGTCATAAAGAACAAGATGTGAGAGTCTGGGTATGTGGACATTGAGAACATGAGTATTAAAACAATTTGGAATCCGAATTAGGTTTCCTTTCCAAGAGCATTTACACATACTAGGAATTTGCCTTAGTGTTTTGGTGCGAAGAAAAACAAGTCAAGTTTACTTTAGGCTATATTTTAGCACGTCTAAAATGCCAAAGTGCTCTGCAGAGTAAAGTTAAATCAGTTGAAACAAAATATAGACCAATATTAAAGCTTATGATAAAATCCCTTGGGAAACAACATTCTTAACTTGAAACAAAGAGAGAAGTTGCGCTTTAGCAATGTTTTAAAATGTTCAGCAGTGTGCTGTAGGAAAAATAGTTGAGCTTACTTAAAAAAAATGGAAACTCACCCCAAGAATAAAAAACTAAACTTGACTTTTGTGAGTTCAGTTAACTTAATTATTTTAAGTGTACAACACTACTTTAAAAATAATTATTTTAAGTGTTCAAAACTGAGATTCATATGCTGTTTGTTACCCTCTGTCACATCCTTACATCTTGAACATGTATGCCACCCTAGGTAGGCCAACATGAGTCACTACATGTGAGAAGAACTGAAAGGTGCACACTGAACCAGGAAGTCCTCTTCCATCATGTTCACTTTACCATCCTGTTTGCATTGTGGTTTCTCGAGACTTCTGTTATTTAGTCAGTGACTTCCCTCATAGTGCAAAAGGTTTTAATGCCCAATGGCATTCTGGGAAAACTAAACAGATTAAGGGATGATTGGCAAAGAATTTGAGTAAAATTATGAAAAAAAATACATAAATTCTTTGAGCACTATTGGCTTTAAACCTAAAATGTGCTCCATCGACTCAGAAAAATAGTGGTGAAATAACTATTTTGAATTTTTTACTTAACACTATTTTTCTAACCACCTTTTACTGTTTGGTCTTACAGTGCAGTTACAAGTTCTAAATTCTTAATTTGTCTTAAACTAATTTAGCTTTTATAGCCAAGGGGTACAAGTAACTTATTTATTAGTGTTTATTATAGGTTACAAAAACTGAGTTAGTTCTACACCCTGTTTCTGAGTAAAACTGATGTTAATTTTTACAGCGTGGTAGTAGAAGTAGTGCAGGAGTGGCTTGCTGTTTCTTGCATTCAGAGCAGCTTGATCCTCCCTGGCTTGAGCCTTGTCTAGGCTGCGTTCAGGAGCAGCTGGTTGGTAGACCTCAGTGCTCTGGCTGGAGCATAAACATGAAGTAGTTTACTTAAATAGGATGGTGCCAAACACTAAAGTGCCTCAGAGGCTAACAACAAAATCCTGCTATGCCACTGGAGGGAGCATGACACAGGGATAATATAGTCCCTCTTTTTTGCCTGTTAGGGGGCAAGCAAACACATTTAGAAGTCAAAATAGTGCTTTTCCCAAGAGATTCTACGATACGATTGGTTCACTGATGTTTACATTGAATTAAAGAGCAGTAAGAGAGTAGTCAGTAACTGGAGCTACTTTTGCTGCTAGTGAGCCTTTCACTGGGATTGTGGGCCTGAACTGATAAAAAGATATACCAAAGGTTACTACTTAAATTGTTTAGCCAGGTAATTATGTACAGCCCCACAGCTGTCATCTTCATATGATCAAATCACATCTGTTGTGATACTGATGTAGTCAACAGCTTCCAAAGCTAGAGATCACCTTTTTCTCTAAAGATTATATGTGAGCCTTTTTAAGGGGGTTGGGGGCTTGCAAGCCAACCCCTAGTAGAATAACAGAATAGAATCCAATGAGATAATGCCAGAAATGCATCTGTAAATTTAGAAATTCTGCCATCAACATTGCAAAAAATTAATTCAAGACCAGTTTCCACATGATTTCTTTCCTTTGCTGCTTTAACTTTAGGCTTCATCCTTAGATTATACAGGCAGTCTGACACACCAGTGACACTTATCTCTGCTGCTGACGCTGCTACTTTAAAGAAGTCATCTCACTCCAGGAGAGCTCCGTTATTATTTGTTCAGACTGTGATTGAGCTCAGTGGAAAACTTGGCAGGGAGAAGAGACTTCTCTGTCACCGTCTGTAACTAATTCAGTCCCGAACACCGTCTCAGCTGAATCCTCATGCAGTCACACTGACGTACAAAATAAATCCCTGGATAGAATAGCTGATAAAAAGGATAAAGGGGTCTGTAAAATGTTAAAAATACGGACATTCAAAAAATCACTGTGCATTTATGAGTGAGAAATAAAAAAGCCCATAAAATTTGATGAGATATGTTTGATTTTTCTGTAAGAGATAAAGTGACTGAAGGATAAAAGCATATTGACTAAATCAGCTTAGTGTTAAATCTTCTAGGGGATACCCGTGTTTAAATGTGTGCAGCAATTCATTCTCCAATTTACTCATGACTAATGCTAAATTCAGGAGAAAGCAGTCTTTATCATTGTTGTTTAAAAGATGTGTCGACGAAGGCTTTTCCTTTATTATATAAAAGAGAATAAAATGGGGAAATGGCACAAAGTAGAACAAGCAAATTGTTACCTTTCTCATACAAATATGGAGAAATCCCATGCATATGTAGTGCATATATATATATAGCATATAATAGCCTATACATTTTTTATTATGACACAAATATTTCATGCAGTGACTCCTTGATGGCCTCCTCAGTCTACCTCAGGAAACTGTGGATGTATTAATAATCTTTTGTTCTTCATCCTCAAAGGGCGCCACCTGCTATCTGAGAGAACACAGAGACAACAACTGAGGCTTTTTTTCAAGAGAGTGTAAACAGAACCAAAAATATTTGCATGAGACAGAACAATGCCCCACACATAACTGGAGAGTAGATGGGATTTTTTTGTTTCAGTGTTTAATAACCGACGTTTGATCCTCATTCAGATCAGTATAAAGTTACATAATACAACCAGTAAGGTTATGACCCTGGGATTTTTTTGGAAGTTTATTTTTGAAATTGTGTTACTTTATTGGGATAAAATAGTAAAGAAATTAATAAACAAGTGGAACATTTAACTGCAATTGGGATTTTTAGTTTGGAAATAACTTTGATGGATCATTATTTGAATAACTGAAGTCCGAGGACAGATGTGCTTCACTTTGGTTTGCTGAGTTTATACACTTAAAATATTTGTTTTGGGGACTTTTATGCCTTTATTTATAGAGGAGGACACTGGGTGGATTTAGAAAAGAGCCACAGGCCAGACTTGAACCCTGGGCCGCCTCATACATGAGGCATGACCTAACCACTAAGTCATCTAAAATTTTCCTGAAGGATTTGATCTATTTTAACCTGCATTACGGGATTTTTTTTCCCCATCTTTGACAATGCAAAGGCAGTAAACTACTCCATATTAAAGGTTGGTTGCAGTCTCAAAAGTGAAGCTGACACAGTATTGTCTGAAATTTGCATTGTTTCTGATGGACAACAGGGCCAAGTCCTACTGAATGAAAAAGTAGAAATTATCAGGTTAACTAACACGATCAGACAAGCTTAAGTGATAACTTAAACTTCTAAATCAGTGGATCCCAACTTGGGGCTCAGGGACCCTGGGGGGGGGCACAGGACCCTGTCTGCTCTAAAGTTGTCAAATTTAGGTGTTTATGTCACTGGCGTAATACTAAAACCTTGTATGTCCAAAACCACCACTTTTCAGGGAATGAAAAAAAGCTGTGTCTTTCAAAAATTTAACACTGAATGATCATGGTCAGCATCTTTTGGACACTTTTTTTTTTTTTTGCTTTAAAATGGATTAAAACCCACTGACAAATGTCAAGGGTGACTGATGGCACTGATTTATAAAAGAAAAGAAATTCATGGAAAATGTTGGTAAGAGGTTTTGGCTCGACACCAGCGATATATTCTTTTGAAATCATGATCAGAAACATAATGTATGATGGCATAAGGGTTCCTTAAAATACTTTAAGAAATAAAGAGGATCTGTTGATATCTGAGCAAAAAAAAAAAAAACTTACTTCTTGGTAAGATGCATGTTTTTCCTCTACAAAGATTTGCATCTCTGCCTTGTTTCAGCTCAGTCTGTTTCTCTTCTCATCCAGGATATGAGATGTAGCGCTGGCTGCCATGCCAATCAGTTGTATAAAGCTGTCCTTGTGCAGTTAAACTTCCTCATTAAAACAGGAGTCCTTGTACCGGGATCTAATAAGGTAGCAGTGCAGAAAAGCAGATCATACTCCTCTTGTTTGAATGTTCTGATCAGAGTCTACCTCTGTGTAAAAGGAGGTTTTGGGGCTCTTACTGAGGGGATCATGTCAGCAACTGATTAATCCGATGCGCTGACTCCCTTTTAGCTGTTCAAATGGGGAGAGAAGTGCGATAAAGTTTTCAAACTAACCGCTGTGTAGTTAAAGTAGCTGGGAAATCATAGTCTGCAGCATGTATCTGGGCGAGTGTGGTTTTGTTCCAAAAGGTTTTGCATCATGTTTTAAATGTACTATTACACTGTGCCAGGACGTCCTGTCGCAGTCTTTTTGGCCTCATTCCCAACTGAATCTGCACAGCCTGCTGGCACGAGTAGACAGTGGGAGAATGTTTAAAGTATACCACTATTTTTCAGCTAATTTCAACCACATCAGAGATGCCACCTACAGCATACTCGGCAGATGGAGGGGTTATGCAGTAAAAACTCGCCAGACCACTGTCTTATCATTGCTGTGACATGTTTTAGCATTCTCTCTTACAGCAGCATGCACTTCAGTTTGGTCTATTTCCATGTTCGACCAACACTGGCATGCTTTGCTTTTTCTGCTGATGGGCCGATGAGGGTTTAAAAGTCCCCCATTGGCCAACGCAGGCATTCCACTGATGTACTGGTGCGTCACTACTAACAATGCAATAAATGCAACCATTGAGCCCAAACCAAATGTGCAAATCCATCAGTCAAATCAGACTTTTTTTTTACATTAGTAATATAGTAAATATAGTGTTAAATATACAAACATGGATAATACCCCAAACCTCCAATAAATAAATGAACTAGAATGGCAGTCTGAGGCGGCAGACCCACACCTAAGCAGCGCCACCAAGGAACTCACGCTCC
The DNA here is from genome assembly GCF_018320785.1 of Cheilinus undulatus. Classification (NCBI taxonomy): domain Eukaryota; kingdom Metazoa; phylum Chordata; class Actinopteri; order Labriformes; family Labridae; genus Cheilinus; species Cheilinus undulatus. The sequence continues at coordinate 33,234,442 of NC_054881.1, forward strand.
CATTAATTACTATGGTGTTCAAAATTCGAAGTGCGAGAAAAACCGAATGGGTGCGCGGATCATCGCCAAAATCTAATCGATTCTTCCCTGTCACTTTCCCAATATTCTCTGAAAGTTTAGTGAAGATCCAACTTTCCGTTCTCGACTTATCTTGTACACATACAAACAAACAAAGAAACGAACAAAGATATGGAACCCTTTACATAACCCCCTGCTGATTTCATCTGGGGTAACTAGAAAAGCACTTGGAGAGTGCAGACCTCAGCCAATAGCCCTATTTCCCAATAGTGGAGAATCCTTTAAAAAAATTCCTGGATCCATCCCCATGTGCCCCCCACCATGGCATTCGCCAACTTCTCCCTCTCTGGTGGGGTGGAGACATGGTGAGGCAAAGCATTGGCTTTGCTACGGGTGGACTATCATGGTGGAAGCATTGCCTGCCGGTGCCAACAGATGCACTGACAGTCTCACCCATGGTCTCACTGGACAACTGGAAGTCATGGCAGAGGGTGAATATTCCTCTATTCCTCCCAGCATTGTGAGTATTCTCGCTACAATTCGCTGTCTTTCTCTCTGTTACGCTCTGACTCGTCTCCTCGGTGTGCGTCTCTCAGACTCTATAAACTCCGAAACTTTGAACAGAAGCACACCCACAAATGCTGCTGGGATTGAACTTACTCATGTCCGCCATCTCATGGTGTAAAGTGGTAACAGCGCAGACCTCCGCCATTAGCCCTATCTCCCAATAGTAAAGAATCCTTTTAAAAAAATCATGGATCCAGACAGTGATCCAGATCACTCCCAAAATCTAATCAGTTCTTCCTTATGCCATTTCTGACATTTCCTGAAAATGTCTTGAAAATCCGTCCATAACTTTTTGAGTTATGTTGCTAACAAACAAACAAACTAACAAACCCACCCGATCACATAACCTCCTTGATGGAGGTAATAATACTAGAGCTGAGAAAACTGAAGTGAGGTTGTCATTATTTATATATTTAAATAAATTATATTTTTCACATTACAAAGGTATTTTTTAAATTTGTAGATATAAAAATCATGACAAGTGTAATAAATATGGAATTTGTGTCAGGTTGGGGTTGGGGGCTTTACCCCATCATTACCCTCAGTATCCTTAAAAATTGGTGCTGGCCCTGGATATATGCAATCAGGATAACAACAAAATGCGTTTGATTTGAATATGAGACTAATTGATTAGTCAGTATTTTCCTGTGATAAGACCACCAATTGTTCCTAATGCAATGATGTCATATTTGGGGGGTGTAAGACTAACCTACTTACGTAGACGCCTCTTATGAAACACAGTATGAGCTCAGTAAGTCATTCTGACCTCTATTCTGTCACATCCTCTGTTGTGGGAACACAGTTACATTATGTAACACATGCATCACAGAGAGAGACCACACAGCGATGATAAAAAAAACTCATCATGAAAAATAATCTGTCTTCAAGCAATTTAACAAACAGACGGCCGGAAGGAAAAGGCAGCGTTTATAATAACAAAGAATGTCACTATAAAAAGATACAACAAACCCCAATGGCAGCTGACTGTCAGCGCGCGCGACAGGCACGGCGTCATATCAAAGATACTAAACAGTACTGTAATCCCAGACTTTGATCACGTGAGCGCAAACTTGGCCAAATGGGAAGGCGAGTCTCTGTAGTACGCTTCCGACCGCCATTACATTACAATGCGTGGTGGGCTGGACGATCGTGCGCGAGAAAGAGAGAGAGAGAGAGAAAAAAAAATTGCTACAGCGGCGCTCCGCGTCAAACAAACACACACGAGAGGGTGAGAATGACACACTCGGGCTTCACGCGCACTTATTTACCAATGTAATAACACGCTGTGAGGGATAAACACAACGAGGAAGGAAGGAGGCGAGGAAAGAGTCTCTGCTGAGGAAACCATGCACATGTTTGAGGATTTAATTTAATGATCAAATCATCATTTTCTCGAGGAAGGAGGAGGAGGCGGAGGATTCGCTTTTAAATGTCGTAAAGGAGAAATCTGCAGCAGGCAACATATTCTTTATGTCAATGCTCGGCGCCACACGAGGACTGTCACTTATGTTTGAAGAGTGAATTTTGAGGAAAATAATCTCAGTTTTTAGTGAAAGATTGAGACTGTTGTGGCCGCGCGAGGACGTTTCGTAATGATATCAAACTGAAAGGAAGGAAGGATTTTTTCAAACCTCCGTCTACAGACAGCCTGCTCGCCGTTTTCCTGCTGCTGCTGCTGGTGGAGGAGTGTAAGAATAGTTGTTCTTGTCTGATCGCTTTGACTCATGATTCGGGGGTTATACTGGGAACTCGCCGCCCTGCCTTGCCACGAAGAGGAGCCCTGGTGGGGGCTCCTTTTTTCTTTTTTCCTCAGCGACCCCTCGCTCTCTCCCTCTTTTTCGTCTGCGGTCCGTTTAATACAAGAGCAACAGCGGGATTAAACATTCCTGCTCGCAGCGCCTGTTTGTGCGAGGCAGACTGGGTTACATTGTGAGAGGAACGGGTTGTGGTAAGAAAGGAGGCTATAAATAGCTCATGCAATTCTCGAAAACTATCACAAGTGGTGCATCAGCCTGTGGAGCAGACGGAATCAGATATCCTGCATGTAATGACTCGCTTTTAAGTTGATTTTTACGTGTGGTGTTTTTCTGAGAACTTTTGACTCTTAATTTGGCATTTTTGGGCTGTTCTTCGGCGCGGAAGAAAACCTCTCCCCATGGATTATTGCTCTTTTAATGATGAAACTCTCAGCGGACTGACTGATATGGAAACAGGCTGATCTTCTGTGCGTTTTGGATTGAAATGGATACATTTGTGAGCCCCCCGCCTTTGACAGTGATCACATTTGGAATCGCCTGACCTGGATTGTAACAATGTTTTGATCCCCGGATTTACATTACAACATTATATCCGCTTGGGGCTTCATGGATGCGCCCTGCACTTCTTTCTGAAAACGCCCAATTCCTCGTCTATTATCCGGACGTCTCGTGAGATTATAATCCCGCTTGTTTTTAAGGAATTAGATTTGTCAGCCCTGCTCGGTGTTTTGGTACCGATGTAGGATTTCGACATGCCCAGCGCTGACGACCCCAACGGCGGACGATTATGACTACAACCGCGAATTGGGTGGCTAACGGGGCAAGCCTTGAGGACTGCCACTCCAACATCTTCTCTCTGGTACAGTATCAATAAATAAATCACGCACGTCACACTGAAACACGAGCCAGCTGTGATCGACAAGTCATGAGACCGTGGGAGGCACGCATAAATGTGTGTCTTCTGTACAAAGGTGAACCAATAGCTGGTGTTGTTATTGGCTAATCATTACCACAGGTTAAAGAAGCACCTTATTCACAACAAAGCCAAGATACACCGTCTTGGAAATGTAAATAAACATTAAGTGAACAGGTAAACTCCAGATTTGAAAAACTAGCTCTTGATTATTAAAGGACCATTTCACATGCAACTCAAACAAGGCACTTATTTGAGCAGGTTTTTGCACCTTCTAGTAAAAACTGATCAAACTGAGCAAGTTTAAAGCATTTTAAAATGCTTACTAATCTTGTCACATATTTTGGCACGTTAAGCACCCCAGCAGTTAAAAAATGTAAACATTAAATATTACCAAAAAAAAACTGGCATGTATGCACATGCATATTTTGTCATGTTTTTGCACTTTTGAGCTCACAAGTTGTGCAGAAACATTGCTCATAAAACATTGATAATAATATATATTGTTAATATTTTTTACATATTTTGGCAATTATTTGCACTTTTTGGCTCAACATTGTACACAAGATCTCTCTCAGCACTTATAACAATTGTAAAATGCCTACAACACATATTTTTTTGCATGTTTGTGCATTTATTACACTCATATATTTCATAGAAATATCCCCAAACAAAATTAGGAGGCATCCAAAACAAACAGGCACTTATGAGCATGCACCTTTTGGCATGGTTTTGCACTTTTTGGACACAATACCTGCACAAACTTTGCTCATAATGCCTAAATAAAATACAGTGCTACCAAAACAACCAGAGCACTAGTCTGGCAATTATTTGCTCTCACTGTAATTCTCTCACAGAGCTTATAGAGCATTTTCACAATGCCTAGAACAAGTTCTCCAACTTATTTGGACATTTTGTACAAGTTTAACAATCAAACACTTGACAAACCAATCCACCTTTTACATAAATAGAAACTTCAAATTCTGCTTTAACAAACTGGCATGACTGTTCGTGCATATTTTTGCATGTCTGTGCACTTAATACACTCACAGTTGTTAAAAATATACTATTTTACAATTCAGAGGCTTCCTTCCAAAACAAACAAGCATCTATGTGCATGCGTTTTTTGGCATGCTTTGCACTTTTTGGACACAAAACCTGCACAAACTTGGCTCATAATGCTTAAATAAAATACAAAGCTACCAAAACAACCAGAGCACTAATCTGGCAATTATTTGCTTTTTTTGGCAGAAACATATTACACTGTAATTCTCTCACAAAGCTTACAGAGCTTTTCACAATGCCTACAACAAGATCTCCAACCTATTTGGGACATTTTATACATGTTTAGCAATCAAACACTTGACAAACCAATTCCCCAGTTACCTCAATACAAATTTCAAATTCTGCTTTAACAACCTGGCATGACGGTTCATGCATATTTTTGCATGCTTATGCACTTGTTACACTCATAGTTGTTAAAAATATACCAACTTTACGATTCAGAGGCTTACAAAACAAACAGGCATTTATGCGCATGCCTTTTGCACTTTCTGGACACAAATCCTGCACAAACTTGGCTCATAATGCTTAAATAAAATACAATGCCACCAAAACAACCAGAGCACTAGTCTTGCAATTATTTGCTTTTTTGGCAGGAACTTATCCCACTGTAATTCTCTCACAGAGCTTAAAGAGTATTTTCACAATGCCTACAACAAGTTTTCCAACTTATTTGGACATTTTATACAGGTTTAGCAAACAAACACCTCATGAACAAATCCCCTATAGTTCCTAAGTATAAATTTTAAATTCCGCTAAGACAAACTGGCATGACTGTAAAACATTTAGCAAAAATGCTTCAAAATTGATAATCTAACTCAACCAAAGCAAACAAGCATGTGAATACATCTGTATTTTGGAATGATTTGCACCGTTTAGCACATAATCTTACCCAGACATTGCTTTTAATGCAATTTTTAAATGCTACATAAACAAAAAGTGTTAGCAGTGGTGGGTAGAGTACACAGTTACAGTACTCAAGTAAAAGTACTGTTACTTAACATTAATAATTACTCAAGTAGAAGTAAAGGTGCTCATAAAAAGAAGCACTTGAGTAAGAGTAAATAAGTACCTTATTAAAAGACTACTCAAGTAGTGAGTAACTTCATTTTGTGCAGTTTATTAAAATGTATTGCATTACGACATATTATTCAGGGGCAGTAATGTAATTTGCACATTTTCATAAATAAAGTAGCATAACTTGCCAAAAGTAAAAGAAATACAAAACTTAATACATTAAGCAGCAGTCAAGTTATGTTTGTTAATCACAATTATAGGATGAAAAATTTAATATAATGAGAACAAAACAGACTATCTCTCATAATAGTTATCTTTTTTCTACATGATGATTTTAATCTCACATACATGAATTTATGCCTTGCAGTTTTTGCTTTTTAAACACATTATGTTTATTTTATATTTATGAAATTAATCTTATGAACTGGCCTCATTTCTGACTTTTTGTCCTTTTTTATTTAATTTTCACTTTTTAGCTCCAATTTATGAGTTTTTATCCTGATTATCACTCATCAACTTTGGCCCACAAGCCCCACGCTATAACCATGTTAGGTATAATCACTGATAACAGAGATATGCCACACGCACATGATAATAATATCACCTACGATGTAATGTGAAATAATGGCGTGTAAGATCACATTTGTGGCAGAGTTGCCGAGATGTTTGGACACGTGACATCATTTATCACTGACACAACTGTGTATTTGCAGTTTGCAAGTTAAAACAGAGATTTGAACCTGAACGTTTAGCTAACTAGCCATGCTGTTGTTAGCTTTTTTTTTTAGCTTACTGTGTGCTATTTTTGAAGCTTGAGATGTCCACCGTTTTGGGTAGACACAGTAGGCAGTGCATTATGTGGCTGTTGTTCCTTGTTGTTTAAAAGGCAAAGAGTCTTGATGTCCGGCCAGGATAATCTTGCTCCTCTGAAGGAGATGCAGGTATTAAATCTTCAGTCATTATCTCCAAGTGTTGATAGTTAAGGGGGGAGGGGTCACTCCTCTGTTTGCTCTTTGATGCTGAGGATTTTACCTCACGCTGCTGTGAGAGCTCAGGTGAGTGTAAAAAATAATTTATAGACAAGTAAAAGTAGCGACCAGTGCATGCCCAATGTAACGGAGTAGGAGTAAAAAGCACTCTGCTCAAAAACTACTCTCAGAGGTAGGATTTTTCAAAAAAACTACTCAAGTACATGTAACAGAGTAAATGTAACGTGTTACAACCCACCTCTGCCTATCACACCACGTGTTTCTTTTTGGTTCACTTGCAACAAATCTTAGCACTTATTATTGCCTGCTACTTTCAGCACTCAGCTCATACAGATATCCCCAAAATGCTTAAAACACAGTTCCCAAATGCTACCAACCAAAAAGGAGAACACATTTTGGCATGTTTTTGCACTTTTTGGCACACAAACATTACATAAACACTCTGTCTTCCCAACCTTCTCCCCCCTTTTAAAGAATTATTTCTCAGGAAATGTTGCTGTAACTCTGTTGCATTGCCAAGCAACTAACTTGGAAAGAAGGCTGCCTCTGTTTGATTCTCAAAGCCAAAAATCAAAGCTTTTTTTAGTCTACCATGTTGATGTACAAATAAAAGGCTCACCGGGTAATAAATTGGAAGATTAGGCTAAATTTTGTGAGGACGGAGAATGAGATTTTGAATGACAGCGCACAGCGGAAACAGGCACTTTCACACTCGGTTTATGTGAAAAAAGGGGCTTTTTGGCTCCACAGGCGGCTTCATTTTTTTTGCAGAACTGACTGGTTTGAGGGTGCAGGAGATTGAGCAGTGTGTTTTCACAGTTTTCATCCTGCAATCAGCGAGTTAACTGTTCTACTACAGAAGGCAGCCGAGTGGAAAGGCATGTGGTATAGGCTGAGCTCAAACTGCTGAGAAGCACTCAAACATAGAGGTCCTGAGGGCTTTTTAGGTGATCATGCAGGTTTGCTATACACAAAGCATATTGTATTAGAAGCTACAGAAACTCCTGTCTCATGGTTTGAGCTTTTGTACTTTTTGGGGTCATTAGAAAGAAAAACAAACTTGGAGGGTCACACATGAAGCTTACAGAAATCTTGTGTCAAACAAAGCACTTGAATTCTTCTTCCTCTCTTCTGTCCGTCAGAGCAAACAGGGACTCAGAATAATATCTTAAGCTCTTCCAAAGCATCTTGTTTGAAATTCCTGTGCACTGACGCTGAAATCCAAAGCATCACACGTCTTAAATTCACCCGGTCTGACACGTTACAGCGATTACGTCTCTGTCAGCCCTTCAGCCGGGGTTATTCCCTCGTGGAAAAGAGCTTTCATTCACTCGCCGTGGCGTTTGTTGGCCGTCGTGCTGGCCCCTATGTGAACATCCCCTTTCAGAGTGAGGGAGAAAGAGACCATCCATCAGCCGGCTTGTTGAGAATATTTATGACTGGATGGTGCACAGCGGTGGCTCTCTGGCAGGGCTCCTACAGGGAAGTCCGAGACAGAGAATATAACAGTAATGGCACTCTGAGCGTCCTGGTTAGAGGGTACAACTGAGACAAAGAGACGGACCGACAGACAGATTGCATCCTAATGTTTAGAATTAGACCTGTGTTGTGGGGAAGGGATGCTAATTCATAATACTATAACCATATCAAACTAAACGGGATATGTGGCACACAATATAGAAGAAGATAAAATGCCCCTAAAAAGGTAAAGTGCAGGATCAGTGGATTTTTTCACTGCAATCTGCTGCCAGTCTCACAGCTTACTACTTTTGATTTCACCATTATCAGCTTCTTCTTTGGTCAGTTGTCTTCTGTTCATGTTGCCCTTATTCATGTCCTGATTGCCACCACGAGGGCCAAGGAAATCTGTCCAGAGCACCATTTTTTATTTAGAATACTACTGTTTAGATACTCATTGGATAATTGATTACATGGGTCAGAGCAACAATACAAATCAGTATTTGGTCCCACCTGTGGTGCTTAGTATGCTGAAGAAGCCCCACTAATGTTCACCCAGCTGGTTGAGTTACTGAGAACCTATAAACTTAGATTTATTTCATTTGTTGAGTCAACTAAAACTCCTATAATACTATAACAAGAGTTTTGCTACTACTTCTGGCTTATCGCATCTGAGGATTTCCTTCTTTCCTTTTTGAAGTATGCTGTATTAGAGGGTTTCTGCTTGTCCCTGTCACTCCGGGCTTGCATCCACTGACAGTATTATGATGTTTTTTGATCGATTGATCAAGTGTTCAGGAGTTGAAGCTTAAATCTTAAATTGCAAGAACAATAAAATCCTGAAAATGCACTTCCTATGAACGGAGCAGTTGTACATGCTCGTTAAGAGCCTGTTGAGACTCTTCCTGCTTTTGATGGCATTTGTGTTGTGGTTTGGACTTGAACTCAAAACCCAGTCATATTCATTCAAAATTACCATTTGAAACCAGAATATAATGTGTGTAAAAGCTTGTACTGCTACTTAGAGTATGGCAATTGAAACAAGAGTTGGATGGCTTGACTTTTCATCCAGGTTTCTGGAATATCTTTGAAATAATTGACTGACATGATGAAAATCAAGACAATTTTACACAGTTAATCAGAAGTGTATACTGTGCTGATGGTGTTTACGGTAATCTAACTAAGCAGGTTTCTTACATTCTGTGTAAAAACCACATCCTGTGTAAGTCGTAGACTCAAGACTTGAAAATGAATATGTACATAATAGGGGCGTAATGATCCATCAATGTATATTGATTAATCGAATGTTTAATTAACTATCCAATCAGATTTTTTTTTCTGTAACTGTGTGAAATTAGTGCCTTAAATCATCTGATATCAATCCTAGGCTCCTAAATCGAATTGTATTGAAATCATATCTTGGCAGATTTTGTGATGATGGAAAATATCGTTCCCCAAAATATTGATATTGTATCGTGTGAAACAGCTAATTTACAAAGTTCCAGCTTTAACTCTTGACAAATTCATCAGCAAATTGTTCTAAAAAAGCTAGCAACATATCAACTGAAAAGAGATGGGAATTCCTGCTTTTTGTAGTGATTTGGATCAAATGACTCGGCTCAGGAAAGCTCTTTCGGCTCCCAAATGTCTCTTCATTTGGAACCATGCTGGCTTCATTAGATCTGCCAAATTGCTGATATGTCAATATTTACAGATTAATTTTAATTTTTAAAATGTTTCACATAACTAGAAATTCAGTCCTTTGAGCACAAGTTAAGGTTTGAGGGTGAAAAATGAAACAAACTTTTTTTTTCTTAAAACACACTTTAAAGTAAAAAAAAAAAAAATTAGGAAGAATAAAGAAAAAGATTTCAACTTACTTAGGTCAGTTGGTCCAGCCTGAAACTCCACTCATTTATTAGTATGTATGGCCAAATTTTACACATGCTGATATTCACAGCCAAAATATTGGATGTAAATATCTATTTACCGATGTTATCGGCCAGATATTGTTATCGGCAGATATCAAAATTTTTGCCAAAATTTACATCCGATATTTTGGGCATGCATATCAGCATATTTCATTTGCAAAATCTGGCCATATATACTAATAAATTAGTCGAGTTTTAGGCTGAACCAACAGACCTACCTAAGTTGAGGCCTTTTTCTTTGTTCATTCTCATTCTTTAAACTTTAAAGTGTGTTTTAAGAAAAAAATTTTTTTCATCCTCAAACCTTAACTTGTGCTCAAAAGACTGAATTTTTAGTTATGTAAAACATGTTTAAATATCGATATCTGTATCGGCTAAAATGAATCTATCAATGTCGGCATATCGGATATCAGCAAAAATCCAATATTGTGCATCCCTATAAATACCGGTAGAAATTTTGACATCTGCCGATTCTTGCCTTTTTTTACTTAATATCTGCCGATATGGATATTAGGCAGATAATATCATGCATCCCTGGCTTTAACATATAGTTGATATCAATGCTGATATTTTGCTTCATTTGTGCTTAATTTTTTTTCAGTGTTATTTTGTGAAACAACCTGTTTCTCCTTTATGCCTTATGGGCAGGATGAAACCTGCTAACTCACGCTAACCCGTGTGACACCTCAGAAATGAAACATTAACGACACACCATCATGCAGGAGCCCGTAGTGCAGGATGCACCTGCAGGCGAGGGGTGTGGACAGTATCATCCCTGTTCTGTCAGTCAAATAAACACCAACAAAAACTGCTCTCAAACAAGATCCAGATCCCATCGTTGACAGAAAAGATCTGGCTCATTCACAAACAACATGTCACTGCAAGTTAAAAGCCTGGAAATGGCCAGAAAAGTACTAATGCAAGTTTCAGGTTGTCAAAAAATTTTTGGTACTTTTTGTTCCTCATATCTTAAAACATCAGTCTCTTATGACTGATGATATTAAGAGAAATAGAAGCTTTAAAAATCAACTCGACTCTTCAGTTACAATTTTTAACCAAAAGTTTCTGTGGGTTCTTAGATCTTGAAACATTGCTTTTACATTTGAGCAGTTTAGTCAGAAATTGGCTGCCCTTTTTTGTAATTGAACGCAAGATATTACTCACTATTTGGTGGCTAGGAGTTTTATATTTGTTGCCATGGTATTCAAACAGATAACATTCTCATTTTTTTTATAAATGTCTCAAAGTTTAGAAATCTAGCAGCCCTAGGAGGGCATATCTTCCCCGTTTCTTTCAGGTCACACTAGCTTACATAAAGGACATGTAGCTAACCGGTGACAGCCTGTTTAACAGCATTCCAGCTTGCACTAACATTATCCCTCACACTGATTTACTGGCTGTTATTGCAACCTGCATCAATAAAAAAGTGCCTTTAGAAGGCGTAAGAGCCCATGCTAGGGGGCTTTATGGGGGTAGCAGCAGATTACCGTCATGCTCTCTCTACCTCTCTCTCTCCCTGCGAGGCCAGTGTCACATACTTGAGATCGCTGCGATCACACAAACCCACAAAACAACTGTCTGGTGTGCTGCAGATCATCCATCTGTGACTGAAAGCAAACGAGACCTTCGTACGTGGGGGGGAAAGATCGTAGGGAAGAGGAGGGCATGGAAGGGCGGAGGGAGAAACAGAGGAATGTTTTCAGCTGCAGCCGAATCTGTTTTCATTTTAGGAAAGTATTATGACTGATGTGCATTTCCTGACTGCTAGCCTCAGCCGTGTGTGTGTGAGAGAGAGAGAGAAACTGAGAGTGAGACAGAGCGAAGGAGAAAATTAAAGAGGGAAGGACGTAATGAGAGAGAGAGAGAAAACAGTCATCTTTTCTGTGGACTGGGCAGGTTTTTTTCTCTCTTTTGACACTGACTTGAGCCAGAGCCTGAATATGAAATGTGAGGAGGAGACAGTCGAGGGCTCGCCTCACGATACAGGAAGCCTGTGTGTGTCTGTGCACTGTAAACACTGTAAAGCATCTAGACTCTGGAGACAAACTTCAAACACCCATCATATTATACACACACAGAGATATGCATTCACAAACACCACAGAGAGGGGAGCTAAAAAATAAACACCCACATGCTCACACTAACATATGTAGCACAAATCCAAGTACCACTAAATCTTCCACCCACACACATGCACATACGCTCCATACATCCTATATCCTGAGGATGCATGCTTGCACAAACATAGGTAGCATGCAGAGGCCTTAATTAGACGACTTCTCATGTCCCCTCGATGGTAATTAAGTGTCCTCAAGTGCAAGTCTAATGTGATCAACCAAGAAGTGCTCGTTAGTCTGACTGTATTCCAATAGAGATCCTGCATGTATAATAATGATGATGCTACTGTCTGCTGAGGAAATAAAGTGCTAAGAGATGAGGCAGAGGGAGAACCATTAACAGCGCAGGCCTGATTTATGGCAGGTGAGTGGCCGTGCCGTGTAAGAAGAAGGAGGTAATCAGGGATGGAGCCTTTTTAATATAGACTGTTTGCATTTCCCCCTTCATTAATGATGAAGGAGGTGTAGAGGGATGCTTAAGGAGGAGAGGGAGCGAGAGTTGGATGAAGATGAGTGGCTGGATCGGTTGAGTTCGTGTTAGGACGGTTATCATTTTGGCACTTGAGCATAACATCAGAAATTTAAACCAAGATAGGATTCCTTTAAAAACCAAACAACACTGATACCTATTTTAATACCGGCGACAGAACAGGCATCTGGTATTGGTTGATTTTTTTTATAAGCAAAATCTGCAGGGAAATTCCTGCCCACTGTCTAAACTGCACAAATATGTTCACTGTTGTCATATCTGTGATAGGAAATGATAGATTTGATTGATATCAGTGCTGTTATCAGTTCGTCTTATCAATTCATTTCTTTATCAATTCCTGTATTGATTTCTTCCTGTGATTTTTTTTGAAGACTGTAGGTTTTTACTGTTAACAACTTAAATTTTATTGAGTTTCTTTCACCTTCAGTCAGTCAGTGACAAGCAGACTTCAATTACTGGCTAAAATAAACAGTTTTAATAGCTAAAAATGTTGGAGAACATACTAAAATATACAAAAAATCTCTTTTGTTGTCTCAGTTTAAACAAACAGCTCTCTGGATCATTAATCTCTACACTTGAATTAGAATATAACACCACTGGTTAATTTTCTTTAAATTATTAAACCTTACAACAAATATAAAACTAGTCTCTGGACTGTAAATCTCTAAATGTAAAAAAAGTAAATTGAAATCTTGTACAAAATCAACAATTCTTGTGCAAAAAAATATGCAAAGCATCTCTTAATATTAATAATAATAATAATGATAATAATAATATATAAATATATACGTATATCTGTGTGTTTATGTATATGCATATGTATATATAAAATATATATATTTGTATAAAATAAAAAAGATGTATGCCTTGCATGAAATCACTATTTGATAGATGTTGCACATCACACTGCTCCCTGCATTTTTTGAGAAATGAAACCACACTTTCAACTGATTCAGCCTATTATTGTGACTGTCCGCCAGAGATGGAAAAAGTGCCTGACTTTATTACTGAAGCAGTAGTTTAGTTACTTTGGTTAAAATGTACTTAAGTTGAAGTAAAAGTACTGCTTTATAGATCTTCTCAAGTAATAGTGAAAAGTAAATCATTTAAAGTTTACTCAGTACCTCTTAGTAATCAGTACTCGAGTATTGATTACTGAGTAGCCACTTGTGATCCCCAAGGGGTTTTCAAGGTGCAATATGATCTTTCTTATGTGCAATATAAATGAGAGAATAAGCCTTTCCAACAAGGTAGTTTAATATGAGGTGCTACTAAACTAAAGGTAAAATGCAACAGGATGAAATGTATCATTCTCTTGCTATTCGCTCCCGACCATCATGTGTTGTAAAAGTCAAACTTGTGATCATTGTCTTGTTGTTTTGGCTTTTAGTGTTTATTTTTTACTTTTATGCTTTTTAAAAATAACAAAATACCATACTTTCCCCAAAATATACATAAGTAAGATTAAAAGCAGTGGAAAAGTATTTTAAAAAAAGTACAAGTACACAAAAATTCACTCAATTACAGTAACTCGAGTAAATCTAATTATTTACTTTCCATCCCTGCTGTCCGCCATGTTTACTTCCTCCACTTCTCTGTTCTTGCTCGCTTCGTTGACTCCCCAGCCCGAGGCTGTGTTTTTCAAGGCACATGGAAGTGAGACATTAATAAGGAAATTTTAAGATTAAATGTAAATGATGTTGACGGATTGAACCCTTGGAACTGGTTTTCAACTGGAACTGGCTTTTGATTCCCATCCCTAGGTAGATGGAGTAGTTAATTTCCAGCTGTGATACTGACACAGCCACAGCTGGGCCTTTGTAATTTATTTTAATTTACTGAGGTTCTCTGTATGTTGACACTGATTCCTAAAGCCCTTTTTGAACCATAAAAGAGAGCGATTGCTTGTATTCATTGATTAAAAGTAGCCATGAGCATTGAGAAAGCAGTCCATCCTGAAGCATTGTGATGCGTTCAAATGTAATTGATTGTTTTTGCATGATGTAGTTGCAAGTAAGTAACAAGACATTGGGAAAAAAGCCAATAAATAACTGTTGACATTATAATCTCTGTTATGAATTTCAGGAAAAATCTCATAAATACACCTTTAGGCTAAATTATATCCATACATAACATTTCTAACCTTAATTTAAATGCCATTCAAATATGCCTGGAGACTGTAGATTTTATGGATTGACTTTATGGATCCAAGTCTTTAAAACACAGGTGTTACAGCAACATTTTCACACAATTCTGCAGCTTACGATAAAGAAATGATCAGTAATATGGCCTTAAACTAAATAGAAGATATGAAAGTAGAGTTTATCTGAGATGTAAGCATACTTTGCAAGGATGTGGAGACAGTAGTGAAAAGGAAATACATTTAGATCTGATAAATCAGTGAGTTACAGATCTGTATTTGTTGGCCTAGTATGCAGGTCAGACTCAATAAATGACAGAGCTTGTTTATTTGATAGGAGGAACAGGCCTCCAGTGTGGCTAACTGAGGAGTTTTTAATCATTTCTGGACAACAGTGGAGTGGAATAGACTACACATACAGCTATTGGGATCAAATGTATTGTTTTTGCTCTATTATGGGGTTAGTAGACATTAAGATAAATATAGTTGACCAGCATGCTATCCTCACAGAGGAGGACCATATCTGATGAGAGGATCTAAGATAAATGTTTTTAAATCTGGGATACCAGCTGCTGCTATCTGACACTTCTTAAGCCTCGCTTTCCAAAAGAGTAAAAACTCTAAAAGCGTTGTTTGTTGAGACATCTTTCTTTGACATTGAAGCCGTGGCGGCGTCCTTTCACTCAAGGAGAGGATCAGTCCAGGTTTCCGAGGCTTCGCTCCCAGTCTTGTGCTTTGTGCCCTATGGAGCCGCTCCATCTGGCTGCTTCTCACTAAAACAGTCCACCCCCCTACGCCCAACCTGCGCTTTTGGCTCTACTCGCTCGCTATTTTGACAGCTAGCTCTGGCTTCACCTTGAGTCTGTGTGAGTGGAGCCTCCCACTAATCTGCCCCTGTCACTGCTGTGGGAATCCCTTGTCATCTCAATGTGACTCAAGCCGGCAGTGGCCCACCTGTGTGAACACGGCTTTCTATATGTCACACACAGACATGAATGTTCCTCACACAGTTAGCTGCCATGACAAAACTGGCGCGTGAGCAAGCAGCATTTGGGGTTAGGAACTGAAAGAGAAAGAATAATGTGCATGGCAGCTATTTCCCTCAGACATCATACTAGTTTAAATGTGTGATAATGTCCTACTGCTGTATTTAAAATTCAAAGTCAAACAAATGCAGGAATATGCTAAATTACTGCTGTTGCGGTGATTCCATGTTGATTATTAACTTTAAATTCAATGACCATTAAAAATCTGCAACACTTCAAATAAAAACAACACATTTGAGAATCCAATTCATACCAGACAAAGGCTAGTGTCTGATCAGTCATTTCCACGTTAAAACAGTTAGCTAGGAACCTGTGAGTTTCCTGCTTTATTTTATATTTCAGACTATAAGGTTTTAAGACACAAAAGCTGACATTAACATTTTCAGATGATGTCTGTATGAGAATCACCTGACATATCACATGGACTGTTTTGTGGATCCTTTGTAGGGGTGTAACGGTACAGAAAAATTTAGGTTCGGTACGTACCTTGGTTTTGAAGTCACGGTTTGGTAAGTTTTCAGTACAGTGATTGAAGCGGATAAATGAAATTTAATTTCAGTTTTTAAAATTAAATTGTACTAAAATGAATAGGCTGAATTAATTACATTTAAATTATAAATAATGTTGCGACCTCCCTCCAAAAGTTCATCAATGATTAGAAATATTAACAAATAAACACATTTTTGAATAACTAGGTTTTTTCATTGATATATTGACATATTTATACCCATTCTTTAAACACTAAAATTTCCCAGCAAAATTGAACGCCTCATCACACAACAGCAAGTTAGCTTGTGAAGTATGCAAATTAGCGTCTTTTTTTTTTTTTGCCGATTTCAACATGGACTTCAGCACTGGACTACTTTTTTAACCAATGGGACCTACTACAAAGTTTGGAAGAACTTTTCACAGCCCATCTTGGAGGATAAAGGGGTTAAAGCCGTGTGTAATCTGAGGATAACTTTACCTATGACGCAGCTGCAGAGTCCCTATCTCGCTCCTCCGAGGCCGAAGGTAAAGTTAATATGATTCACAAAGCCGGAGCACCATTGCTATACGGGTGATTTAAATGAAGCCGGTGGCTCTTCTAACTCCACACGCGCCATCACTCTTCTTCGTTTGTTTTTCTAACTGCTCCTTCTTCTGTAATGACGGTTGCTGGCAGCTTTTAGGCTCATTGCCGCCACCTGGACTGAAGTGAGAACTTACTTTTTTAATACTCACTCAGACGTATTCATCATATTATTGCTTTAATACAGCAATGTGGTCCAGTTCTGATAAAACTGCTGCATTTAAAGTGCTGATAGCTTCAGCAGTAGTAGCTGTTGTAAACACTGGCTTACCCATGCTGAAGCAGGTCAGGGGAAGAGTGAAAAATCTTTTCCATCTTGAAAGTTGTCATTGTGGTTCTTTGCTCTTAATTATTCATGGACAAATTTAGCTTTTACAGCCTAGAATATCTCATGTATTATCTCATATAGCACTGCACGTCCTGCTTATGAGCACAGCTGGAAAAACAAGAGCATTTTCAAAGCGATATTTCTATTTCCCTTTTCCACATTTATCTTCACCTTGGAAATAATCAGAGATTGCTTGATTCAAGCTGCAACAGCTCTGTTCAGACTGCTGCGACTGTCCGCAGTAACGTTTTGAAACCGTCTTGTTGCATTGTGACTCTTTGGTCTGAACTGGGCTTAAAGGTAGCCCAAGGTTTATTCTAGCTTGAATTTTAGGCTTATAGGCCTTCTCTCAGAAATCACTCTAAACCTTAAGACACAGATGATTCTGTTGCCACAAAGTTCTTATTCAAATAGTCATAATTCTTAGAGTACAGTCAGCTTGTCAAGGCTCTTTGACAGAGATAAAAAAACAGGTCAAAGACATACAGGAAGAGAGGAAGTGAGGGAGGGAATCACCGCTGGTCCTGGAGCTGGAAATGGGCCGGGATGGTCAGGAGGAGTATTTCTGAGCACGGTGGCTTGAGTGTGAAGTATGTAAGCCTGGCAGTGCCAGCTGTGTGCTATTCTCGGAGCCCACTGGTGTTCTTGTGTGAGTAGAGCGACACAAGGCTGAGTGGGAACAGAGGATTGGTAGGAATGGGCAGTAGCTAAAGCCAACAAGTGCTTGTGATTTTTGGAAAGTTAGCCAGTTAGCTGGTGATCAGATAGTCATAAGACAGATAAACAGACAGATAGACAGCTAGATAGATACTGTAGATTCTGTACTGCCACCACAGTAATCAATGAGAACAACAAGAGTAAACATCAATCCACATGTACATTAGGAAGCATATAGGGAAAACAGAATATTGCAAATTACTTATAATG
Organism: Cheilinus undulatus; assembly: GCF_018320785.1. Classification (NCBI taxonomy): domain Eukaryota; kingdom Metazoa; phylum Chordata; class Actinopteri; order Labriformes; family Labridae; genus Cheilinus; species Cheilinus undulatus. Next base: position 33,252,274 of record NC_054881.1, read on the forward strand.
CATAAGATTTGCATGTTAACAGTAACAAACATTAAAATTAGAAAATGAGATCAAATAAAGAGAAAAAGATGAAAAAGTATAAAGATAAGAGCAAGGGGACACCATGATGTTATTGAACAACTCGTGCAACCTTGAGTAACATTATTTAAATTTTGATTGAGGTGGGCACAAATGAGTTTTAAACCACTTTGCATTTGGGGACTCTGCATCGTCTGCCAGATGGTTAAAGGTTAGACTCAGAAGGAGGATGTGAGACAGGTCAGACAATACTGTCTGTGCTTGAGACCAGACTGCTTATATATTTGGACTGCAGGGAGAGGTTTTCAGTCCTCTCTGCAACCTTCATGGCAGTCTGCATCAGACAAGCAAGCTTAGGTTTCAACTGCACAGAAAGATTACCGCACCACGCTGACATCCCATACCTGGGGATACTTCAACAGTCTGATAAAACAAAAACATTATCGTCTGATTCACTCCACACACCCTGAACCTGCATTAAAACACTGTCTTTGCGGTGTAGTTTAAAAGCAGTATTTACTTGTTTCAAAGACTTCCTGTAAAAAAGAAAATGATTGTGTTACTCTGCGATAAAAAAAGAAAAATTACACTTGAATAAAATCTGAATAATTCACAAAGTTGTGATTTTGTAAACAGGTTGAAATGATTTCACTTGGGCCAGTTTCTCTCCCCTTTTTTTCTTTTCTTTTTCTTTTTTTTTCTTTTAAATATTTTTAGGAATCATAGTATGTGCATTTAGTATCAGCATAGTATAATATCAACTAAATTAAGTTTTTCTAGTGATGTTCACATATAATTAATCCAAGTTATAACTGCGTTTAGTTGACTAGTCGAAAGCCTCAGACTCAGTGAGTGGCAATATTTAGCAATGTCAGAGATGCAGTATGATAGTGGTATCGGCAGATATCTGCCAGTATTTACAACTGATATTTTGTCTCTCTTTATCAGCTGTAAATATTGGCCATATGGGCAAATAGATCAGTGGGGTTTAGGCTATACCAACACACCTAAGTCAGCAGAAGTCCTTTCATTTTCTCATCATCATTCTTCACACTTTAAAGTTTGTTTAAGGACCGAAATTTTAGGGTCTGAACTACCTAAAATATATAAAATTATTTTGCGGCATATTATTTTGTAAATATTGGCATATCAGATATCTGCAAACATCCAGTATCATGCATCCTTAATGTCTATTTAAGACAGGTGGCATTCTGTAAATGCTGCTGGGTTTGGGGTGCTGGTTTAGCTCAGTTTGGAGAGCAGGCATCCATATGCTGAGTCTCCTGAATGCACTAGTCACAGAATTGATTCACAGTCATTTCCTATATGCCGACATGTCACTATTTAAGCTAATTTTTAGTGCCCGTCTTCCCCCACTCTCTCCCCATATTTCCTGTCTCTTTTTAGCAGTCCTTTGAGCAGCTGGTGGTTTACATCGCTGACTTTTTTACAGGAGATTGGGGTTATGAATCCGGTGAGGGCACAATAGCTGCAGTTACATGAGCAGTGTTTTTCATAGTCCAATTAAATCTATTCTGATCTGGGATTTATACTTCTCCAATCACATGGACGCCAAAAGATGTGATCTGATTCAGATGGGCATGCTCAAACATCATACATTTGAACTCAATAAAACTAATCTGATATGTGCAGTGTCGTTCCCCCTGGTCATATCTACCAAATATTTGCCCTAGAGGAAGATATTCTTGTTAATTTAGTCATTTCTACCCTTTTTAGTTTTAGACTAGTTTTAGTTTATGAAAAATCAAAAACATTTTAGTCTAGTTTTAGTCCATGAAACATCCTCACATTTTATGCTTTACTTTTTAGTCCGAGCATTTATTCTCTTTCCTAAATCTGGTACCAAGTCATGGTAGTGTGTTCTACGCACCTTACCAAACCTGGGGTCCCTGCTTTCTACAGCTGAGAGGCAGAATAGATGCAGATGCACTGTTTTTGACAGATTTATCCACAGTGGATATTATGGGTTTTGAATGTCTGACAAAAACTAACTTACATTTTAGTTTAGTTTTAGTTATCTTGACAGAAACTAAACTTATTCATCACAGGTCTATCTTGGCAACAGATCAGCTCTGTTTTGCTCCCGCCATGTTCCTGTTTTTTTTTTTTTACTGAAAATGAAAATGAAAGACATCATATCACATAGGGCAGGCAAGCACAAAAATCACCACAGGGAGAGACGATCAGATCGAGAGTTTTCATGGACTGATCCAAACAACTATCTGCATAAACCACCGCTCTCGATTGGAATGAAATTTCTATCTGAATAAGCTGGATAGGAGAATTTTAATCTGGAAGAAATGTTTTTTTGAGGCTTTTTTATTCAGATCAAGCATTTATTCCAATTAAAAGTGGTCAGTGTTAACATAGCTAGTGAGTATCCAGCATCTAGCTTTACCGTTTAGCTGGTAATTGCACTTATCCCTAGTCTTTTTCCCTTTTTACCCCAAAACCAGATTTCTCCACTGTGCATTTATACCTCTTTTCTTATCATTACATAGCAGTTGCTTTTGCTGGGTGACAATCTCCATTGTTAAAAAAAACAGAGGACAATGTCCAAGTGCCAAAAAAAGTTGCAGTTCCTCAAGTGTCCACTTGAGGCTGGCTGCAGAAGCAATGGAAGTTGCATGCACACCCCATGTTAAAATGCCAGATTCTATATCAGAAATAAACATGATTACAGCCTGGTTCAAGAGGTGATTTTGGTTGGAATATTTTGTCTTTTTGACTAGACACAGGGGCGAGTGCTTTTTAAACTTTAATGCTTTGGGTCATGGCTGATATGACTGAGCAGGCACGTTGTAGCTGTTTGTCAGGAGGTTTAAGATCAGCCTCGGCTCCGCCTCTTTGTTTCTTGGCTGACCAAAAGTTAGTTTTAGACCGCAATGTCATTATGGCAGATTTGCCTCAAAAGCCCCTTCAGTAACCAAACAGCTGATGTCACTCAGGCTTCATGCAATATTTTTTACAGTCCGTGGTTTGGCATTGATGTTCAATGATTGGCTGATAAATCTCAAAAACAGATAAAACATGATATAAATAATACTTTTCTTGCAGCTTATGTTTGGGGAAAAATCTGTTTGCAGTCTCTTCATCTGACTGCAAACACAACAAAGAGAATTTCTTTAAAGGAAGACACTGCCCTGCTTGTAGCCGGGTAAATATTTTCTGCAAGCCCGACAGCTTTGCCAATATCATGCTTGGCTGGGATTCAATTGCAGTTAGAGCACACTTAGGTTAAAGGGTGTCTTTTAGGGGAGAGAGAAAGAGAGAAAACATTAACGTTGTCTGCCGTCCCTGTTGCAAATCCTAATTATCGTGTTCCATTGAGAGATTATCTGCGACCAAATCAAACGGTTGCTTGATGAGAACAAACACATTATGTGCAGACTGTTGATTCACAGCCGTTTGTGCTGCATTGATTCGCTGCACGCTGCCAAACGGCACTCTCTCTCATCCCGAATTAGGCAGACAACCATGATTTTTCAGATGCTAATGAAAATATGCACAGTTCCATTTCAGACCTGGATGGCTTCATGTGGAATAAAATGGACTTTTCAGAATAAAAGCATGACACAATTGCAAAACCCACTGTAACCCCATTTTATATGTTGCAAAATAGTGAATGGAAGGAGAGGAGAAGGATTATGTAACAAATAATGGTGTATGTGTTTGTGGGTGTGTCTGAGTGTTAGCATAAGACTTCTGGAGTTTAAAATCTGATTTGCTGCCACTCCCACGCAGTAAAAAAGCAAGGGATCACAGACAGCAGCCAGGTGAGTCTGCAAGTACAAACCTGTTCTGGTGCAACCTTGAAAAAGGAAAGTAAAAAGTGTGGCCCTTTCCTGCAGACACAAACACTCAAAAAAACTGCCAGTACATTTTAATACATAATGTTTTAAAATCTCTGTTATTTTATTATTCTGTAGTATTGAATCTTTAAAAAACCCCAACCTTAAAGCTGCCTAGAGCAAAACAGAGAGCATTGCTGTCCTGATGTCAGCGTTTCTGTGCCTTCAATTTTTGTTGATTAAAAACATGAAGTTAGTAGATACAGGAAGCTGAGGGCTTCTAAACCTAGAACAAAAAGTACGTATATTTGTTTTTTGTAGATTATATCTTTGCTGTAACATTACGTCTTGGAAATGAATCTTATACTGATAGAAAGCCTGTTTATTTTCTTTTTTAATGGTGCCACATTTGTAAGGAACATGCATATGTGGGATGAGCAGCAGAGCTGAGTATGTGGGTTACACCCTTGAAAAATTTGCCTAATCCTCTTTGCCAATACAGATTTGCAGACAAGGTCTGCAGGAGGATATAGCCGACGGCTCTGTCCACAGACAGTCCGAAACAGACTGCATGCAGCCAATCACTGGCCTCACAGGGCTGCCTGGATGGAGAATGGGATGCCGTCACACAGCAGTGTGTGACCAGGCAAGTGGCCAGCATGAAGAGGAGGTGCCAGGTTTTTGAATGAATTGTCAAATTTGCGACATGTCTTTTTTCTCCTGATTTCAGTCATCCAATCCTCCAAACAAAAGGAAATGGCAGAATAAGCTGTTTGGCATTGGCAATAAAGATTTAGCAGTTTTTTTATGGATGCAACCCACATACTCAGCTCTGCTGCTCATCACACACATGCATGTTCCTTACAATTGTGGCAGCATTTAAAAGGGAAATAAACAGGCTTTCTAAATGTATAAGATGTATTGCTTTATAGAATTAGTGCTTACAATGAAGAAATAATCTACCAAACACAAATTTTTCTGCTTTTGTGCTAAGTTGACTAGTCTTGGCAGTGGTGTCAAGGCAAATATAGATGTTGTTAGATTATTACTGGAGTCTAATTGAAATTTAAAAACCCATTACTCAAGGGAAAAAAAAGTCATGCTGGCTTCTGCAGCGCTGTCATTTCATCAGAAACGGCATCCCTGTGGAAAAAATCAATGCAGGAAATTACAAGCTTAAATGAGATATTTTTTTCATACCTCTTAGGCTCCATTTGCCCAATTTGAGGAACAATCACACTGTTTACTACTGGTAGGCATTTCAAAAAACCTTCATGCCGTGCTAATTGTACAATTACTGTGCTGTCATTTTCTCTCTGTGAAGAGTGCAACGCTACAATGCTCTGATAATGCCAGGGCTTTCCTGACCTGTGTGTGATCTAAAAGATGACATCTTCAGCCAGATTTGAGCTGATTTATTCAGGCTGTTAGGGAACAAATGTAGAACTATTTGAGAGCAAACAGTGCAGGAGATTCCTTTGTTTTATTCAGAGAGAAATAAGGTCCGCAGAAGCGCTTGAGATGTTATATTTCCACTGTAACCCTGGAGACAGAAATCTCAAAAAATTGAATACCTTGCTGAATTCCTATAGATGTTGTATGTTGCCTAGCAACTGTTTTTACTTTTCTCTCTCTGTCCTGGATGTTTATCTCTCTCTGTGATTCTCAGTTTTTCTGTCTTTGTGTGTCATTTCTTTCTCCCCTTGGCTTGTCACGGTTAATTAAGTTACACCAGAGACGCTCGTAAAGCTGAGCCTGGTTTATTTATTTGCACGTTAATAATTTAAGCTAAGCAGGGCCACTGCTTTAGCCAGTCCCTTTGTATGCTTTAAAAGCATCCTGACGCTGCAGCTTTCTGTTGTTTTTATTTGCAGAACGGCTGGGGATCTTGTCAGTCTTTTTGGTAGCCGTGTGCACACACAGTGTCTCTCTTTCCTCACTGCCTCCCGCCTCTCTTTGTGTCAGGTGAGAAGTCATGGTTTGATGAAGGCGTTCTGCCGCGTGATTGGCAGGTCTATCCGTCACTCAACCCCGGGGACTCTCACTGCTCTAATTAGGTCGCTTGGCTTGCTCACCTCCCAGGGCTGGATGCTGCTGCAGAACACAGATCAAATGACGGGCCCTTGTTTTGCGGGGACTTGTAAAGGTGGCGGCAGAAGGCGGAGGAAAAGCATCTGTTTAGTGCCTGCAGCCCCAGAGGCCTGTTTTTCTACACCTGTTTGGTGCTTTTGTGTCCCCCTCACCGCCTTGCAAGTGCAGTAATGTGCATCGCTCTTCATTTGTGGTGTAAAACGCCAGAGGGGAGCGCTACTCCTTGTGGGTTAATTTGATTTCAGTGGGTTAATTGATGAAGGGGGAGTCGTTGTCTGTTCTGATTTCTGCCACTTGTTCTTCTAACGGCGGACTTTTGGCACAATAAACCTGCACATCTTTGGCCATATGTTTGATTTTTCATTGTCCATTTTGATAACCCTGGCTGCTTTGATGCATTCATGAAAGTTGAGTTGAAAATGTTTACAATTATGTTGCATTTGTGATTTAATGCGATCAATGCACTCAGCAGCAGCTTTGTCGGGAAATCAGAAAAATAATTTATCACATCATATTTTGGTTCATCTCAGTTCTCTTGTATTCACGATGAATACGACTGTGCATTTGATCTATTTCAGGTGGTTTATTTGGTGGTGCTCTTGTTGTGGTTTAATCTTCAGACTTCCTGCAGGCAGCAGATGTCAGGGTTAGAAGAACAACCTGTGTATCTGTTTTAGTGCAGTCCCTTAAATTTACTTTGATTGTGGTTTTGGTCAGTGTTTTTCGGTTTCATCCTGCAATTATCAAACATCATTCTGATTTGGTTATTTATTTTACAGGTATAATTAAATGATGAATATTCCTGTAAATATGCCACATTAAGCCAAAAGGCTAGTTTCCGTCAGTCCCAGCATTGGGAGAAAAAGCTACAGTAGCAGTAATAAGTGTGCAATAACACCTTATAATAAACCACTGCTAAAAACATCCTATAGAAACAACAGGGCTACTGGACTGAGTGGATTAGTAGCCAGAGGCATAGAAAACTTAAACTCTAGGGGTGTACCTCATGGTTAAATATGATTTGATGTGATGTGCAATACAGTACATTACATACAATATGATACATGATGCAATGCATGACATGATAGAATATGATGCAATACACTGTATGTGGCTAACAATAACGATTATGATGCTATATTTTCAAAAATTCATTTGTAGAGATGGGCCGATCCTTTCTTCACTTCTGATCCAAATCCCATACATATGTACGGATACCCGAATTCCGATATTTTTTCACATCAAAATTACAAATCATTTTGTTTTTGGTGGTATTATGTGTAAGGTTAGACCAAACACTGGTAACTTGAAACATGATTTCTTATTCAGAGACTAAACAATACTTCAAAATGCAAAAAAATGTAATATTAATACAGATAAATGTGTTTAACCTTCGTGTTTACTTCACATGGAAGTAGGTAGCAGCAACAATTGTAATGTTGTCAAATTAAATATTTAAATCTGCAGTGCACTGTAAAAACAACTGCAGAATGGTAAACAACAGCACCACAGGGCCACTGCAGCAAACTGAATATTTAAAATTAGAGTGTATAACTATATTAGGAATACAGATGTAGAAATAAGTATCTACAAAAATGAAAATAAAAATCTTCAAATAACAAAACAAATATTCAACTAAACACAGTGTATCTAGGGAGTCTTGCAGTAGAATAATAGAGTATCATTTGCTTAGCTTAAAGCCACATTTTAATTCATGGTGACTACTTCACAATAAATACCATGTTGTTTATCAGCAGTGAAATGCACTTGATTCGGACCATTTCTGTCAATGCATTAATAGCAGTCTATTGAGGTCTATTTTCACTGCAGTTTTTGTAACTGCATAAATCACATGCCTTACTGTCTGTCAGCACACCTTGGTTAAATCCTGTAAACATCTCCCTGCAGCCACAATTATGTAAAATAAGTCAACCACTGACCTTTAATGTCTAATTCAACTTTACAAAACTCACAGACAGCTCAGTGGACTAATCAAAAGTGATGATCAAACAGTAATAAAAGTTGACATCACTATTTTTGATCCACTCTAAGTTCCTTATTTTCCTTTCAAAATAAAAGCAGGTCTGTGTTGGAGCTGGGCAATTAATCAAAATTTAGATTTAATTGCAATATACCCACTCTACCCACTGCACCCACTCCTTTGAACAGTAATGTTTTAAAAATACCAGTTAAATACTTTTTTGAGGCAGAGAGGTTGTATGAAAATTTAGAAAGATAAAATCTTTCCCTCAATGCAAAAATTCATATCAAATTTGCATTGAGAAAAAAATTTTTAACATTTTTTCAAAGTTTTTCAGCCGTAGTTGAATTGACCAAATACTGTGTTCGTGATGATACAGAATAATACTTTTTTTTTTTTTTTTTTTTTTTTTTTGAGAAATGCATAAAATGATCAAATTTAAAGTTTTTGCACATTAAGTTGCATTCACAATATCAGGGAAAAAATAGTGGCAGCCATACTTTAGTTGATAGTAGCAACAGGAAAAGTTCAGTTTAAAGAGGAAAACTGCTTAGAGACTGTGTCATGGGGACAAGTGGACAGTTAAACAAAAAAGAAAGATTTTATCAGTGAAAACTGAGAGTTTTGAACAACTTTGATTTTCAAACTGTTGCACTCTTGTGTTTATTAACACCTCCTATTCAAGTGTTAAAATCCAGAGTTGTTGTTGTTTCTGCAGCAAAAAAGCATTTTCCCGAACTTTTAAACCTGCTTCAAAAGCAAAAATCCTTTATCGCACTGTTTCAGTTTTCCCCCTCAAATTTGCAGCATTTCCTGTCATTTCTTTTATGAATGCAAATAGAAAATGAGCATCAAAACTGTGGAAACCCCAATACTGAGACGTAATTACAATGAAGCATGTTTCTTAGTGTAACTAGTGAAAACGTTAAAAAACTAACTTAATAAAAACTATTTTGACATTTTTTGCCAAAGCTTTTATTAGCTCAGTCATCTTACAGCGCCTGTCTATCTCTTGTTCTTTGACATTGAGACAGATAGTGTTGGTCTGATAAAAACATGCAGCGTTATCTATAGACTTTCAGGCATCATAAGCGATCCGAACACACCCCAAATATTGGCAGCCTGTCAAGCGTCTAAACAGATTTGATGGTGATGAGAAAGCAATGCCACTCCGACAGAATAAGTGTTCCACTTGTGCCAGAGTAGGTAAAACTGCTGATACAGACTGTCTCTCAATTGCCTAAAGTGGCTCCTTTGTCAGGCTATCAGACTGCGCGGCTCTTACTCTGTTGTGAGATTCCTAAAGAAGTGGCATCTCTCTTAGACTACGCTTTCTGTCAGCTTTGATAGAGCACTACACAGTCCTCCACTTAGATATTCACATCAGCTGCAGTGTACTTAATAAGCTCAAGCATCAGCGTATAACTGCAGTAAATGTCCTTTTCTTTACACCTACTGTAAACACGTACCTCTGTTTAATGATTACACGAAAATAGTGGACAAAAACCTTGGCAGTGAATTTGTTACTAAGCTCCTTTTCTGTTCATTTAACTGCAAAATGTATCTATATATAAAACTTGGCAAGCGTTAAAAACAGTCTTATCTAGAGGTTCTGTACATCACTGAATACATATCTTTATGTAGGGAATGGTCTCTGCTAATGTGCAGAGCCATTAGATTGCGCCCCCTGTATGCAGGTGGCCTGGGTTCAAGTCCGCCCCATAGCCCCAGATGTCATATGCATGTGGATTTCCTGTGTCTGACTCTTTCCACTTTCCTTAATCTACAGTAAAGACACAGAAAGCACAAAAAAGTTAGCTAGTTTCCTTCTAATCAGACTTTGTTCTTTACCTTCTCGTGGCTGATGTCAGACCTAATCTCACTGTCTTCTTCTTCTTTTATCCTTCTTTCAACGTGTTCTTTTTAATGTTCTGTTAGCATGACTCCCATTCATGTCATAAGCATCACAATGAGGAGTCATGAAGTAGTGATGCAGTGATTCAAACTGGCAGGGAAATCTTTGATTTAATTGCATTACACAAGTCAAAAGGACGATGAATTGCCGTATCAATTTTATATCCACCTCTTACTTTGATTGCATTTTCCTCTGCCTTCATAAGCCTGTGCTTTAACAACATGCAGTTTAAACTGAATATGTGCCTTCAGTATGAAAATGTCTGGAAATAGGCCCCTCTCTTCCGTTAAAATCACATGCTTAAGAGCTCTTTCCCTACTTTCTTCCTGAGCAATGCATGCTGAAGATTAAAGTCCTGACTTTCATATTTTCTTTTGATTACAAGCACATGTCCACTGCACTGAAGTTGACCTCTTGGTAGGGATACAGATTATGTTCGCCGAGCCTGGGCTCAGTTCACCTTTTATACAGGAAATTATTTTTAACTCTGCTTTTTAAGCTCAGGATGCCACTTGGAAGTAAATGAAAGAATCAAGCATGTGCAAGAATCTTAAAAATGGGATTTTAATAGAATACTTCCACCTCCGCACATTTTCTGGAAACAAACCCTAAGCTGTTATCTCTCCTCTGTTTGCTAGACATAAAGAGAGGAATAACAAAAAGACGAGAGCGTGAGATCCTCCTGGCTGTATTCAATAGGCATCCGTGACACAGAGAGACTAAGAGGGAGAGAGGGAGAGCGCTGAGAGATGAGAGGGGGGAGCGCAGACGAGAAAGATAATAGAGGTGAGAGTAAGGTCAAAGCTTTGGTCCGTCTTTGCAATGGAAGGAAAAAGCTCTTGTTTTTGGTCCCGCGCTCAATCAGAAATTGAACCAGCTAACCTGCAGAACGCGGGGATCGGAGGAGCGCCGGTTTTATTGACAGAGAAACAAAATCCACACTCGTTTTCCTTGACCTTTTCGGGCCTTGTTACCCCCGTGGTCATTCTTTAAAGAGACACAGACTGCTGGCTGGAATAATCGTTGATTTGCTCTTATGCACTCTGAAGGAGAGCGTGGAGTTTGCTGGATGTGTGGTTGCCCGTCTTACTCACCTTCTAGCCTGGAAATCATACATAGAGTTTTGCTTTGAAAACAATGGGCTTCTCTTAAATAATTAAACAAGCATTGTTGGCAGTATCATAAGGGTGTTTTATATTTATATTTTTATCTATGTACACGTTTTTTCCAACATTAACAGAAAATCATGTTCCTAAAAAGATATTTTTTTTAAGTGAAGGCTTAAATCTCTGATAATCATTTTACTCTTTTAGTATCAGCTAAAAGTAACCTGGTTATTTAACTTAAAATTATCTCTATGAAATATGGATTGATTTAGTATCTTAAGGGGTTCAACTCATAGCTTGTGTGATTCATTTTTTAATACTGTGTTCCCCATCGATTAACCTGTGTGTTTTATCTGAATGACTAGCTGAGGATGTTTATTATCCCATTCAGAAACATGTGATCAGCTTCATTATGTGTATGAAGACAGCAGTGGCCTACCACTGGTTGTAGAATAAACAATACCTGTAAAAAGTAATCACCCTATTGGATGTTTTACCCTTTCATTGATTATTATTACATCAATCATGGTCAATATAATTTGGCTTTTTAGACAAAAAAAACATCTTAAATGTCGAAGTGAAATCAGATTTCTACAGAGTAATACCATTTAAACATAAATATGTAAGGTAAAATGAGTGACTGTGTAAATATTTACCCCCTTTAAAATGACTGAACTTATTCAACAGAGGTCCAGCCAACTGGTGCTAGTAGCCTCACAGTTAGTGAAACGGGGATCACCTGAGTGCAGTGAGTGTGCCTCAAGTGATTGTAGAATAAAGACACCTGTGTCTGGAGGGTCCGGTCACTGGTTAATCAGTATTCTTGGCTACTATTACACCATGGAAACAAAAGAACACTCCAAGCAACTCAGAGAAAAGGTTATAGAAAAGTATAAGTCAGGGGAATGGACACAACAAAAATTCCAAGGTACTAAACATCCCTGGAGTTCAGTTAAATCTGTCATCAAGAAATGGAAGGAATATGGCACATGTTTAAATCTGCCTTGATCAGGCCGTCCTCACTAACTGAGTGACTGTGCAAGAAGGAGACTAGTAAGAGAGGCCACCAAAACACCTATGACTACTCTAAAGGAGTTACAAGCCTCAGCAGCTGAGATGGGAGAGACTGTGTACAACAACAGCTGCCTAGGTTCTTCACCAGCCAAAGCTCTATGGGAGAGTGGCCACTGACCCGAAGTGTGCAGGGAAATCCAAGACCAAGCAAAAGCCAAGACCTCAATAGAAAAGAAAATTTGTGTCTGGTCTTGAAAAGAGCTGTTCAAGCCTTGTCACCATGCAAACTGACAGAGCTTGAGCAGTTTTGCAAAGAAGATTGGAGTAAAATTGTAGTGTCCAGATGTGCAAACCTGATTGAAATCTATCCACACAGACTCAGTGCTGTAAAAACAGCTAAAGGCCGATCTACTAAATACTGACTTAAAGAGGGTGGATATTTATGCAGTCACTTATTTTACCTCATTTTATTTAATTGACATTACTTTGTAGAGATCTGTTTTCACTTTGACATTTAAAAGGTTTTAAGCATTTTTTTGGTCGTAAAAGCTAAATTATATTGACCATGATTGATTTATTAAATCAATGACAGGGAAAACATAAAAGTGGAGGTTAATACTTTTACAGGCACTGTAAATGTCATCATCCTTGTCCACTGACTAGGAGTGACTTTGTTGACTTTCCCTGCTGTTTCACAAATTGGCTCATCCTGACTTTTGCAGGAACTTCACTGGGGGGTTGTCATGGAAATATCTGAGAAAAGTCAGTTTAAAAATGTGTCTATGCAGACGCGGTACTCATATTGATCATCTTGGGGAATTTAAAAAAAGTGCAGTGCTTGTGTGAAAGAAGCTTAAGCCCTTCAGTAGCTTTTATGTCAAACTCTTTCATGTCTAACAATGAAAGAACTGAAGCTAAGATGATAAAAGGTTGTTTTCATTTGCGTGACAGGATTTTTCTCACAACACAGATTTGTCACCGAAGTTGCAAAGATAATATCTCTGCATGCTTAACAGTTTTTCCTGCTTCTGTTACACCTTTAAAGTGATAATTTAATCCTACAAATATGAGAATAAGCTGTTTGTATTAATGTGATTACAGAAGGCTGATTTAAAGAAGGCTGTCATGAGGGCTGTCTTGGTATGCTGGGACACTGAAGACACACACACTTGATGCATGCACTCATTCAGAGCTGAAACACACACACAGACACACAGATAGGCAGATCTTAGCTGTCATCACTGAGAAATAACTGGACATCAGCCGGAAAATATGTCTGCCTCCTCATGCATGTCAGTGTTTTTGAGCACTTCTGGTCTGCACATCATCACAGCTGCTGTGTGTGATGTTTGTGTGTGTGTGCAGGCATGTGTTTTGATCTGCCTGGGAGCATGTGACTGGAGCTCTGTTCCTCTTTCCTGCAACTGTGCCACAGCTAATCCTCCACAGGAGTTCAGCAGGGTGTTGGGTTAGTGCTTTACACATACACAGCACCTGTGTTTGGGCTGCAAGAAGACAGTGAAGCCTCTGGCCATTTACTGCAGTATTTTACCTGAAAATACCTGCTACCTTAAGCCATGTATTTGCGCCAAGATCTCTGCCCTCAAAGCTAAACAGTAACAATCACCCTCCACTCAGAAATATGTTGTGTTATTGCTGCTGCTCTTGAGAATTTGACCTTCACTCTGCAGGATGATTTATCTGCAGCCTGACACCACAAGGCTGCAGGTGGAGAGTCAGACTCTGCTCACCTTAAATCTCAGTTATGTTGTGTGATGTAATGACTAATTTGGGTGATGATCAAGAAGTGTGGTGCAGGAGTTTAAAGCATATAGCGATACACACACACGCTGAGACTTTTTGGTGAAGTACTTTGGAGAAAGACATTTAAAATATCTTTTATAACTTTTGTATTTCTTAGGGCCTGTGCCAACGGCAGAGCTAGACTGATAGATTTTTTGATGCACAACTATGGTGGATTACTGTGTGCTATTTACATTAAGGTCACCACGGGACAATTACTGCTGATACTGTGGATCCCTCTTTGTTTGTAAAGGTTAGATTCTCTCCCAGGGCCAGGATCCTCACCCTTACCCTTGGGCCCAGGGTAAGGGAGGCGATGACACCCCGTGAAACATAGCTGCGTATTTTACCCTAGATTTTTAAGTTTATAACAGAACAGCTTCCCTTGGTGTGCCCACTGCACAAATTTTTAGACTAACTGCTCAGGTCTGCTGGACACATTTTTTAATAATGAATTCTTTATAAATTGCACCCCAAGTTTATTTACTATACATCATATCACTGTTTTCTTTAAATGTATGTTTTTGACCTAATGAGGAAGAAAAGCTGTTAAAAAGTGTCACTGTCATTCTGCTCTGTGACGAGTGAGGGCTCAATTTCACACAGGTTTAGAAAAGAAGAAAAAAACTCAAACTGATTCAGTACTCTAATTAGAACTATTAGTATTTATGCATTAATTATGATTAATTAGCCCTCCAGTATCATTTGTAAGCACTACCCTCATGAGCCATTCATAGACAGAAATGCCCTCTGTGAAAAAATATAAATAAAAAATAAATTATTTAGATATTTTCTCCAAAGTCTTTTCTTCAGCTTCAGCTTTGTCAAAAACTACCAAATACACTATGTTGCCAAAAGTATTCACTCACCCATCCAAATAATTGAAAGTAGGTGTTCCAATCACTTCCATGGCCACAGGTGTATAAAATCAACCATCTGGACATGCAGACTGTTTCTACAAACATTTGTGAAAGAATGGGTCGCTCTTAGGAGCTCAGTGAATTCCAGCGTGGTACTGTGTTAGGATGCCACCTGTGCAAAAAATTCTGCTGTGAAATTTCCTCACTCCTAAATATTCCACAGTCGACTGTCAGTGGTATTATAACAAAGTGCAAGCAATTGGGAACGACAGCAACTCAGCCACAAAGTGGTAGGCTACATAAAATGACAGAGTGGGGTCAGCGGATGCTGAGGCGCATAGTGCGCAGAGGTCGCTGCTCATGGAATGGGTTTCCATGGCCGAGCAGCGGCATCCAAGCCATACATCACCAAGTGCAATGCAAAGCATGGGATGCAGTGGTGTAAAGCACGGCGCCACTGGACTCTAGAGCAGTGCAGACGCGTTCTCTGGAGTAACGAATCGTGCGTCTCCATCTGGCAATCTGATGGACTAGTCTGTGTTTGGCGGTTGCCAAGAGAGCGCTACTTGTCTGACTGCATTGTGCCAAGTGTAAAGTTTGGTGGAGGGGGGATTATGGTGTGGGCTTGTTTTCCAGGAGCTGGGCTTGGCCCCTTAGTTCCAGTGAAAGGAACTCTGAGTGCTTCAGCATACCAAGAGATTTAGGACAATTCCATGCTCCCAACTTTGTGGGAACAGTTTGGAGATGGCCCCTTCCTGTTCCAACATGACTGTGCACCAGTGTGCAAAGCTAGGTCCATAAAGACATGGATGGGAGAGTTTGTTGTGGATGAACTTGACTGCACAGAGTCCTGACCTCAACCCGGTAGAACACCTTTGGGATGAATTAGAGTGGAGACTGAGAGCCAGGCCTTCTTGTCCAACATCAGTGTGTGACCTCACAAATACGCTTCTGGAAGAATGGTCAAAAATTCCCATAAACACACTCCTAAACCTTGTGAAAAGCCTTCCTAGAAGAGTTGAAGCTGTTATAGCTGCAAAGGGTGGACCGACGTCATATTAAACCCTATGGATTAAGAATGGGATGTCACTTAAGTTCATATGTGAGTCAAGGCAGGTGAGTGAATACTTTTGGCAATATAGTGTATTAGAATATTTAGGGGATTTTTTTTACCTTTCAATGCCGGTTTCACTACAAGAAATCATGGTTGTTTTATTATGGAAAAAAAAAAAAACCCACACAGGAAGGGAGTTTAAAAAAATACTGGCAGGTGACTGGGGGATTTTTTTTCAAGCATTTTCAAGATGAGCAATAAAATAGATTTTGTTCCATTATTGCTTTTTTGTAGTGTCAGATTTAAAATTTTGCTACTTAATGAGACATTCATGGACAAAAATGTCCACTTAGGAAAACTGCTTTAAAACTTTTCAGGTCAATATTAATCTATAAAATTTTCATAGTTAATTTAAATGTCATAATGTATCAAGAAAACAACCTTCCTACAAAATATCATGCCATTTGCAGCGGCACAGACAAGATTAAAATAAAAGTGAAAAATTTACCCTTTAGGACTAAAATGTCCAGTGTGATACCAAAGGCTCAAGGTCCATTATTAGTGCATTTATTCTTAAAATTGTGATTAATCGCATGCTTTGTTTTCCCTCTTAGCATTTGTAAATGAAGACAAAGTGTACATCTCCCCGCAGCCACAGTGATGTAAATAAATTTGAACGCATGATGTTGGGTTTTTGCCGATATCCAATATGCCAGTATTTGCAAATTATTTTAAGCTGATACTGATATCGATTTAAATGTAGTTCAGACATAAACCTTCAGTTCTTAAAACACACAATTAAAGGTTTGAGAATGAACAAAAGAACAAACTTCAGTCTCCAAAACACACTTTAAAGTGTGAGGAATGATGGTGGATAACGTTAAAGACTTCAGTTTGAGGTAGGTCTGTTCATCCAGCCGGGCATTCATTTAACATATTTGTTTTAATGGCCAGTAATTACAGCTGAGATAGGCAGATTTTATAGCCAAACTAGAAAAGCACTCGGAGAGCGCAGACCTCCGCCATTAGCCCTATCTCCCAATAGTAAAGAATCCTTTAAAAAATTCAAGGATCCAGATGGTGATCCGGATCACTCCCAATAATCTAATCAGTTCTTTCTTATGCCATTTCTTGAAAATTTAATCAAAATCCATCTATAACTTTTTGAGTTATGTTGCGAACAAAAAAACTAACAAACCGTGTCTATCACATAACCTCCTTGGTGGAGGTAAACATCAGTCGTAAATGTAAGCCAAAATACTCATATCTGCCGATAATGCATTCCTAAACATCAGTTCGCCGCTGCTCCTTAAAGTCTCATTGAGTTTGAAAAACACACAGGCAACTAAGTGGACAAGTCAAAAGTCGTGTGCATTGTGATGTCAAACATTTTCCCTTTCTATCAGCAGCAAGTTCCTTTTTCTGTGGTTAAGTTCATGTCATAATCTTTGATTTACCTGAAGGTCCTTATATTCTTAAAATCAATAAAAGTGAGTTAGTAACCATACAGGAAATCAATCACCCATATTTGAAGACAGTACAAGAGCTCAAAATGAAAAAAAAAAACAGTCAAAACTCAGGACAATTTATGGGGAGCAGGTGGCCTAGTGGTTACAGGTGCTCCCCGTGTACGCGGGTGGCCCGGGTTCGAATCCAGCCTGAGGCCCTTTACCGCATATCTCTCCCCCACTCTTGACCCTGTTTCCGGCTCTATCCACTGACTTCCTCTATCTAATAAATGCCCAAAAATAAATCTTAAAAAAACTCAGTACAATTTATAAAACAAACAAAAACTGTCTGAAAACATGATTCATGTAGCCTTGGTACTTGTTGATAGAAACATTTCATCACATTCTTGAATAATGTCATTGACGGCTGTTTTAAAAATATTATATACACGACTGCACCTGCTGCATGTAAGCGTCAGATTATTTTACGATATTAGTTCAAACCTCAACCTTTATTAAACAGAGTGAGGAACAATACAAAGATTTAATTATCTTTACTTTCACTTGAGCCATCATTAGTTCATACTCCAGTTTTGTTAAAACAAACTTAGATTATGATAAAACAGACATAATTACTATCCTCAAGCCAGCTAAGGCTATGGTTTCACGTTGTCTGTTAGATCAGAGAACCAAGAGTGTCACTCGTAGCATATTAGCATTAAGCTCAAAGCTGTCTCTCATTAGCACTTCATAGAGCAAGACTGAAGACATTCTAACAGTTTGGTAAAGAAATTGTCTTGAAACTTGATCAAAGATATCTTTTCTCATCAGTTCAACACATCACGCGTTGTCATGTAAATTGTATTTATTGCGAATGCATTTTCAGACATTTTTACTCTTCCTTCAGCAGCCGGGTCAAACAGCAGAGCGACTTTTGACATTGACTGGGAGTGACGAGGCAGCGCGAGCAGATGTCTTCTTCCTCTTTTTGCTTTGGGAGAAACAGCATCCTTGACCTTGTCACGGCTAATTTTAGGACTCGGCTTATCACAGCGCCAATGTTTATATCTCCCATTACACACGCACTGTCATTAAAGGAGGGACATGCTTGTAATTATGGCTGCATTCTGCTGCAGGATGTTCCTGGGGGTTGTGTGCATACCTTAGTGTACACTCACTTAGAAGATGCTCCAGGAGATGTCGTGAAAGCATGATTTTAAGTTTTAGGTCTAGATTTGGAAAGATTTGATGAAAAACACACAGTGCTTGGCCCCCACTCAAAGCTCTTGAGCCTCCTTTTCTTCCTCCACTCAAAGACACTGCAGCAGGCTTTAATTTTCTTTGAGCAGCTCCTTTTCCACCTGTCTCTGTGCTAAAATGGGTCAGTATTTTTTTTCCTTTCTCAGCTGGTCTTGGACGTCTTGGTCCCCGAGCCAGCGTGTGCCAAACATGATCCTCACAGCTGGTTGAACACAAGAGAGGAGGGCAGCGAGATTTTCGCCCCCGCCTGCCAAATCTCCGTCCTGTTCAACAATGCCTTTTGTGCGCCTCAGCTCATTCATGCACAAATACAAACACAAGGACACACACACAAACGATAAATGAGTCTCCAAAGCACACATGAGCATCACAGGGTTACTGATGTTTTCATTAACAAAATTGAGACTAACATGTGGCTCTGATGGAGGTAAAAGTTTGCATCCTTTACTGGCTCATCACTAAATTTTCCCGAGTGCCTCCACGCCCAGGTCTGCAACATAAACACCTATCATCCCATTAGAGTAAGTGGAGAAGATGTCAGCTGCTGGGACGCGCTCCAACCATTGAACCCGACGCCGTTTCCTTTCTCTCATGTCTTTGTAGCTCGCTCTATATTTCAGCGCTGTCTCTCCTGTAGTACCTCATTCACCGTATTTCACTCAAGGTCATCCTTTATGTCTCACTGCTGCTCTCCACCTCCTCCATCCTGCTTTACAGTATTTACACACACTTCATTGTATCTTTACAGCAGGCGAGTGAAGGTATCTGTTAAATAAGGTTATAACAACACAACAAGGGGATGTAAAACACAGGCTGCCTAAAGATTTACACAACAATCATCAGGAAGTGTGTGAGAGAATAACAAAATTGGACAGAATGTGTGCAGGTATTGATTGAAACAACATTGCTTTGTTCTCACTTTGATGTGAAAGAAATCTATGGAGCACAGCGCCTCTCACAATAAACACTACCCAAGTGCATAAGCTGCTGTCACATTAATAACTTATAGCCATAGCTGTTATGTTTAAACTAATGCATGTGAAATACATAATGGGGAAAAATACTTAGAGATTACAGATATGCTATACCCACACCCTGTTTAATGCAACTGCTGTGAGGAACTTTGTATTTATGGTGATTTTTGGTATTCCTATGGACAAAATTTCATCCAGCTGTCTTTAACAGGGATGGATCACTTATTTTAAATCTCTGCTGTGTAAAATAGCAGTATGCAAACTTTGCCTGACACCTACCCCCTGACAACAGAGGTTTAAGGGAAAAAATTATTTCATAGAAATTGTAAATCTCATCACTGATGCTCCTATTTTCTTTTGTAGCTCAGCTGAATAGAGGACAGACTGTTCTTTCTTCAATCTGTGGGAAAGACGGGGTAGCATCAAAGTAGCTCTGTGAGAGACGGCAACCTCTAGTGGATACGTTTTTCAGTGTCCACTCCAGCTTAACAGATGCACAGACCCATGGATCTATTTTTGTACGTACACAGAGCATAAATGAGCCTAAAGTCTGCCTGAGGGCACCATCAGGCTGGAGGGAGGATTGATACGATCCTTGTCGTACTCTGGATGTCCTTGCATATTACCAGGGGCACTGGAAAATAATATGTTTAAAAACTAATGAAGTCCACACCTTGAGGGCAAAGTCAAGGGTGGATGTGATGAGTAAGCACAACCTAGAGTACCATCTGAGTTGGTAGTAGGGTCATCATAAGCCTCTGATTGTGCTGTGGATGTCCCAAAGGCTGAAAACTGCCAGCGGAGTTGCCATCGAGCTTGACCTTGGCTGCCAAGCAACATACATGCTTGTTGACATAAGTTAAACCTGACTCAAGGTCTTAGATGTTAAAATGCACAGAAGTTAACATTAAAAGGCATTAAAATGAACTTACTAGCATTTTATTTTGCTGAAAAACAGTGAGTAAAGTTACTTTATTATCTATGTGATTAGGGATTACATCAACTTACCTATAAATCAGTATGATAAATATTTGAGCATCAGAACCTGGAAATCATCATTTAGGTGGACAAATTCAAGAAATAAGGCTTGTTGTCAACAGTGCATTCAAAAACTTTATTTATAATAAAACATGAACAATCTTCTTATGAAATTTATCAATGTTTAGACATAAAGAAAACAAAAAAAACAATATAAAATGCAGTATATTTTAAAGTTGTTAAATGGGCTGTTTATCTAATCACTCTTCTCTCTCTCTTTCATTCCCCAGGCCGAGTTAACGGGCATTAAATGGCGTTGCTACAGTTTCCGCAGCGGCGGGGAGTACGGCCCTGTGATCTCGGCCCCGGCCCAGGACGATCCTGTCCTGCGCAGCTTCATGCGCTGCGTTCAGGCCAACCTGCTGTGCGTGTGGCGACGCAAGATCAAACCTGACGCCAAGGAGCTGTGGATCTTCTGGTGGGGTGAAGAGCCCAACCTGTCGGACGTCATTCATCATGAGCTCGAAGGTAAGAAAGAGAGAGAAGGTCCTGTTTGTTAAATCCCCATATCCTCTTTTCTTCTTTTTATCATCTGTGGATGTTTGAAACATGTCGATCACAGGCTTGTCAAACAGAAAAATTTGGTGTTTTATTTCATTTTTGCACATTTTGATATGATTTGCAGACTTATTTTTTGCAATTTTTTTTCGTGTTTCTTTTAGATTTTTTTTGTCATTCTTTGCAAATTGTATTATATTTTGTATGTTTTCATTACTTCTTTTGCTGATTTAATCAGTTTTTGCAATTTTTTTATATTTGCAGATTTCAGCATGCTCTTGCAGATTTAAAATTTTTTTTGTTCAGATTTCATCATATTCTATTTTGCATTTTTACCTTTTTTAGTATGTTGTATATAAATGCATGGAAGAGAATACTTTTTCTCGTAGGAATATGAATACATTAGAAGTACACTGATTTTGCGGTGATTTGTAATGGCTGTATGTTCTACATGAGCTGCATTGTCTAACATAGAGCAGGGTTCAGTGTTATGCAGATTGGAGCTGTTTATTCTGCTGCAGATTCATGCTGCGTGCTGTTTGTTTAAGACGTGTAGGGCACATTGATCTGCTTTGTGTGGAAAAATCCTATACTCCAGCCTCATATAGAACATATCTAATGTGTTTGCTTTGCATCTCAAGTGTTTATATGCTGCTTCAGGACTATCACTATGATGAAGCACACAGCAGCGGGAGGAGATTTTTCCCGCTTGTATTTACAGCGTTTCTACGTGTGTGTATGTGGTTGTGTTGGTGAAAATTACACTGAGATATCTCACTGGAGAGAGTGCTTCTGTCAGCACTATTGTCCCTATTTATAGAAACATTTTCATTATCTCACCGGGCACGTGTGTGGAAGTCTAACATATCGACTGAGCCTGGGGAAGACGAGCAGAGCAGGAAACAGGAGAGGGATTATATTGGGTTTGGTTTAGCAGAACAACAGTCAGGAGGAAAGAAAAAACAGGAATATCAGAGTGAGAGGTTGAAGCCATAGTGAGAATTTCAGTCTTCTGTTACCTTTAAAGCTCAGTTGATGTGAAAAGGCCTTTCAGGCACTGCAGCAGATATCTTACAGATGTTGTTACAGCTGCTGGCAGAGCCCGTTGCTCAGCCTCTAAGCGTGTATAAAAGAGAAAGATACACTGTATACTTAAATTGAGTGTTGTTTGCAACAATAAGCAACATTTTTATTGCTTTCACATAACATCCAAACAGTGTCTCCAACCATTTAGTTTGCAGACTTTTGGATACCATTTAAGTTTCCTGCGCTGTAGACAATTTTAAGCCTGATTTCAAACCTGTGTTGCCTCTTTGCCCCTACAAACAGAGGGGCATGAGCTGATCTTAGGCTGGATGCAAGTCTTCGTAAGGCATTCAAGGCCCTGTTGAAGTGCACCAGTTGGGTACATTTCCACTTTTCTCATTGCACTTCTCACTGATGAGTGATTGCAAGGCAGCTGCCACAGCCTTAAAATCCTTGAACAGTCACTTGTGTTTCTTTTTTTTACTTTTTAAAATTTTTTTTAAGATTTTTTTTTGGGCCTTTTTCATGCCTTTATTAGATAGTGGAGGACAGTGGATAGACTTGGAAACAGGGATGAGAGAGGGGAGAAGCACGCAAAGGGCCACAGGCCGTATTTGAACCCAGTCACTTATCGTACATCGTATTGTATTGTACCAAAAAATGTGTTAGCCTGATATTCCCACCCCAATTTTCAGTATGTCAAAACTAGAGGTGCCAGAAAAAATTGATTCTCGTCAGAATTGTATATATTAAAGGAGACATATTATACCCTTTTAAGACAAGCTTAAATTGTTCTCAGAGGTCCCCAAAACATGCCTGTGAAGTTTGTTGCTGAAAAACACTCCAGTATAGGAATTTTGTACATTTAAATCCCCCTCTGTTTCAGCCTTTCTCAGAACGAGCTGTTTCTGTGTCTGTGGCTTTAAATGGTAATTCGCTGTCTGACTCCGCCCCTGACCACACCCCTTTCAGGAAATGGATGCACTACTCCTGGTACTACAGACACTTTTATCCAAAGTTTAGAACTAGACTGAGATTCGAATCATCAACCTCCCAGACTGTAGTCAGCAGGATAACCCATTGAGCTATCCAGCATGTCAGCTGGTAAATGAGAGGATCACTAGAGGAGGGCAGAACTTTCCTCCAAGTGGGGGAGGGCCAGCCAAACCTGGGGGCGGGTGCTCACGCTCTTGGTGAGGTCACCAGGAGCTAAATCTGAGAACAGCTTGTTTCAGCACACATTTTCTGAAAGGTGGAGAAAGAGAGGGTGAGAGAGAATGGATTTTTCTGGTATTTGAGGGGATTGTGGACAGGCCAGGGGCACATATTTGTGTTAGAAAAGCCTGAAAAAGTTATTTTTGCATAATATGTCTCCTTTAATGTCTACGATTCTGAATCAGTTCAACTTTTTTTATGTACTTCACTATACCCTGTATGTATTTTCAACCACAGTCCTGCTGCAAGTACTTTCCTCTGTGTGCCGACTCAGACACTGATGCTGCAGGTGTACAGCTCGTTAG
Organism: Cheilinus undulatus; assembly: GCF_018320785.1. NCBI lineage: Eukaryota > Metazoa > Chordata > Actinopteri > Labriformes > Labridae > Cheilinus > Cheilinus undulatus. The sequence goes on from NC_054881.1 coordinate 33,275,692, forward strand.
TTGCACTTTTAGCTTTAGCAGCTCTAGCTGTTAGTGTTGATAATGTTTACTATGCAGTGTCTGACATATAAAAGTGCTGCCTGCACTGTCTGTGGAGCTCTGAGTTACTCAGCCTGTCCTGTTTCCCCCAAAGAAAAGTTTTAAGACTTACTGTTGATTCTACAATCCCAGGTAAGAGGAGGCCTTACCTGACTGCTTACTGTGCTAAACTAAAGTTAGCCTACGTCAGGAACAGTTCGTATGCCCGGAGTCACATCATACAGACACGCTAGCCCTGAGTGAGTATTAGCCAACAACTGCTGACTGGCACTGACAATAAAAATGACTGGATCTATCGTCTGGTTTTGCATCAGCGACAGTTGTTATGGTTTAATGAGTGACCATGTTAACTGGTGACTATATGAATGCGTCTGGGTTATAACAAATAAAGACCACTTTGTTTAAATTTTCTAGAACTTCATATCTTCAAAGCACATACATGAACAGAACATGTTTTAACAATGTTTTAACTACAACATCGCAGACACTTTCAGCTGAGAAGTCACCAGTTAACACGGTCACAGTTTAGAACATAACCCCTGCTCTCATACAGCATTGATCGTTTTTTTTTAGCTGACTAGTTTCTGATACATACGTTTCCTGCTCAACCCTTTAAAGACAATTGTATATTATTTAATACACAATTTTCTGAGACCTCTGTCTAATCAGCATGATCAGTAATTTACTTAAATTTTTTTGTATACAAAATAAATGATAAAAATGTCCTCCAGTGGATTATCAGTTGCAAAAAAATCCTGATGTATCATATGTGATTCAAAAAATATATATGTGAAATCTTATAGCATTTTTTGGGTTTCACGCATATATTTTTTGAATATATATGTGAAATCAAAATGTTAAATAAACATCCCAGTTCCAAAAATGAGAATTTTCTAGCTAATATTTGAGATATCAGGCTTTAAAGGGTTAAGCAAACATATTTTATTCATTTGAAATTACTTTGCAATTTAAGCAAAAATGACTGATTTCATTGCTATTATTGTAATAAGTTGATTAAAAATGCTACAAATCTGCTAAAAAACATTAATTTGAGCACATTTTATGAAGCTTTTTAGTGCCAAATAATAACATACAGCCCCTTAATGCACAGCAGACTGGAGCAGATGCTGAAATTATCACCTCTTAATAAGAAATAAGGATGTGTTATGAATCGGTAAACAGTTTGAATCGAAAATCGAGTCTGAATTGAATCATGACCCCCCCCCCACGAATCAGAATTGAATAAAGATTCACATCCCTCATAAAAATGTATACTCATAAGTTTCAAACCAGCTTCAGAATGTTGTCATTCAGAATTCTGCAGATTACCTCTTACCGAGTCTGACAACTGCACAATCCCTTCACTTTAAACAGGAGCACACTGCTTCAGTGTCTCTGGATTAACTAACACAGCAGCGGGCTTGTTCTTTAGAATCATGCCTATATAATTATTGACGCAATAGACAATACTGAAACCACAACGTTTGAATTAAAGTGTCATCCATCACATTTGTGTGACTACTTTGTGAGAAAAAGTCAAACTTTTATTAGCCTGTCAAAGTGGAGGCATGGTCTGTTTCCACCCAAGAGACATGTAAATGGAATGCAGCCATGATTAATGTTATTCTAAACACGTGTGCATTTCCCGCCACAGCACATCAGAATATCTACCAGGAAGAAGCAATTAATTAAAAAGGTTTAAAGAGCGAGCCAACAGGTTTTAAATGACACCTACAGGCTTTGAATCAAACATGTAAACTGATGCTTCAGGTCACTTTGGTGCTTGTGTATGAGGTCAGGAATCTGAGAAGAGCTCATGCTGTAGCCAGCAGTGTTTGCTAAATAAAGGTGCTTCTGCTCTGAGGGCTTACTGATGACTTTATAAATGTGTCTTAGTTGTGTGAGGTGCAAACAAGCTTTAGTCAGAGCTGCCTGCAGGTGAACTCACACATAGCGGTTATATGACATCGGCCAGTGACATGCTCAAGAATGACAGCCTTCAAAGTATAAATGTGAGCTAATGATTTTGAAACAAAATATTTGTAGCTTATTTGCACATAATCTGGATTACAAAATGGGAATCTGATGACTAGGTATTACATTTTTATTTAAGATGCATGGCCGAATGGACACAGTTTGATCCTCTGTCCTCTGTGTGAAATGATGAAACCCAGGGTGTGTGATCTTCAGTCATATCTTTAACAAAAGGCGCTGCAATTGAAGGGGAGAGAGCACACTTTAAACCATGCAAATAAATGGCAATGTTGCAGTACAAAAATGCCACTAGTTTTCTTGTACAAATTAGATGAGGTACAGGAACTTTCTTGCCATTTTTGTTTACTATTTCCTGATTTTGGGTGTATGTTAGGCATCTCTTTTTGTCTCTGTGATGTTGAAACAGGTATCACTTTTTTATTTTTTTATTTTACTCGAATAATCTCAGTCATGACATCCCTATCTAGAAAATACAGACTGCAGACAACGACTCTGTTCTAGTCTAGAGTTCCCCAGGGTTAACTCCTGGGCCTCCCCTTTTCTCTCTTTCTTGACTCCAGTCTTCAGCTCATGCTTTGCATCACACATCTTCTTTGCTGCTCTGACTCCAGCAGCACTCTCTGTCTGCACTCTGCCAGCTGGGAATATGAAACATGGGGACTGGGAATGCTTCATCTCTGTTCTTGCCTCCCTGACATCTCCAGTCGGATGCTTGTCCGCCACCCTAAGTTCAACATTGACAAGACTGAGCTGCTGTTTCTCTCCTTTGCAAGACCTCCCTATCAGTGCTGACAACACTGGAAGGGACTGAGATGGCAAGCTGCTGTATGAGCCCATGATCTAAACCACCACTTCTCCCACAAGCACATCTCCTCTTCAAACTTGTCTTGAATTTTGATATTTTTTACTTCCAGTGTCTCTGAAATTTCCCCAAATTTGAACCCACACTGTGTATAAGGCTGAATGTCCTGAAAACAAATCTCCATGCTCTTTGTTTTGATTCAAGTATGATCTCTTTTACAGCTTTCCTTGCAGTGGTTCACCTTTTTCTTTCTCTCATGTGGAGAATTGACTTTACTGCCTGTGTTAGATGACCATGAGTCACTACAGCTTCTCATCACAACATCTGATTCATATCTTAGACTCTCTTTTTGTTCATGTTCCAAAATGCTCCTTTTAGCTATTACCCTTACCGCAAGATTTGTATTCATACAATAAAAAAGAGACACTGGAGACGGGTAGATACTGTATGCTGTTCGTATGTTTAAATGCTTCTTTTCTGTTTTGCCATAGAGGTACATTGTTTGGTTAAAGCTTCTGTTAAAATATCTTCAAACTGATTATAAAACAGACTCAAATTCACAAGTTCTATTCACTGGTGGAGTTGTGCCAGCAATACCTACTCTAGTTCTAATTAAGGTTTTTTTCCCCGATCCCTGCTGTCTTGACAGTAGAATTTTTGACTTTGACAATGAGCTGCGTTGCAGTCGGGCCAAAATTTCGCTGAATTTGTTTATTCTGAGCCAGCCTTTAATGAAACTAATACAGAGTTAAATTTAATACTTTCAAAAATTATTTATTAATCCACACTACATAAAGTTAAATTGCACTTTAAAAGTGTTAAATATTTTACTGTACTACAGAGCTGCAGTAACTTTTGAAAATTTGTGGCCAGTGTCCTGGCACTCCATCACTAGCAGCAAAACAAAGCCCTACACTCATACCAGGGCTGACATTCTGTGTGTAAGAGACTGCCTCTTTGACTACTGAGGAAGCATGCCCATAGAGTTTACATCTTTCCTGAGTGAGATTATCTGGAGAACAGATGCTTGGAGACTGAAAGGAGGAGGACGCAGAGCAGCAAGACACCTACAGCCAGGATGGGAGGAGGCAGGTACGGCATTGTGGGAGATGGCGGAAGCGGGACAAACAAGCCAGGCTGCAGGCTAGGCTAAGAGCGACCCCACACAAACCTTTCGTACCCAGCTTCTTTCTCATGGGTGCCCCTCCCTCGCCTGCAGGATGGACGACGTGAGGCTGTGCATTTCTAACCACCACTTGGACAACTGTGTTTGCTGCTACAGAGGAGACTGCCAAACATAATTTCGTTGTGTTTTTACAATGCTATGGCAATAAATGACTATCTAAAATCACTGATTTCAAGTAAGCAAAAACACTCAATTACAGTAATCAGAGTAAATGTAATTGGTTACGTTACACCCCTGCTAGTGAAATGAATTATCTGCTGTAAAAATGTTGCTGTTTCTGATTGATCAAGTGTTACTGGTCAGGGCACAAAGATCTGTGCTCTGAGCTTCAGTTGAATCTTGTTATAAATATCACAGGCCATGAGATAGGAGGTGATAGGGCACACAAAAGATGCACTCTTGGACACCCACTTAAAAGTGTGTATCAGAGGGATGCGCCCCATGAGTTGAGACATAAAAAGCGAGGCACACAGTGTCACAGGATCAGAACATTGACTAAGATGGTCCCTCTGTGGGAAGCTTCCACCTCTCTGGAGAATCATGCACTAGCTGCCACTGATTATACCGCCTTTATTTCAGCATCTTGGAGTCATGGAGGTATTTCTTCACTTTCTGATGGCGTAATGATGCCAAAACGTGCGTTTCCTCCTTATGGTACTCCTTTTCTAACTCAGGGAGCAGTTGTCACATTTTTGAAAGCTATCTTTACTTTTCTAGACTCTTTATCATATAAAAGGACTGTAACAAGTGTCATATGTGCTGCGCAGGCACTGAACCCTGCAGCCTTCACGCTCGGGTCTGTGACTTATGAATTTCAAACTGTTCCGCTCTTGCACTCACCACAAATTACTCTGAATAAAAGCATCACGGCGGATCACTAAAATGGAAATGTCAATTTGGTTTGTCAGCCCACAAAATGCGCCTGATTCACAATGAGACAAGAGTCCTGTAATAGGATTGATTATAGATGCGCTGAGGAGTGTGGGGGTGTTATCAAGTTAGGAGTTTCTACGGCGGATAAAATTAAACGGTGATGACTTTGATAACACCATAGGCGGTGCTCCTGTGTGCCACCAACACAGCAGGTGGTCAAGGTGAGAGGGCCATTCAATTTAACACATAGCAGGTGTTAGCATATTTATCTGTACTGTGTGATTAGAGTAATTTCATCAGAGGTTGTGGAAATATTTATTTTCTGCATCCCAGTCAGATCAGTGCCACAAGACATTTTTTCCATAGTATGTAAGAAACATGTTCTCCTCCTCCATAGAAGTAATCTCTATTTATGTATTTTATACCAAGAGTCTGCCTTCCACCAGCCTGAATTTTCCCTTTTTCTTTCTTGAAACTGTACTGAAGCTGAGAGGAATACAAAGTAGGGGAAATCCAGCAGAAAAGATTCTGACTGGAATCAATCCTAGCTGGGGGTGAATGTTGTTCCAGAGACGGAAAGTCTTAACCACACAGTCGCAGAGAAATTATGTGCATACTTAATCCAAAAATGATCTTAAAAACTGCTAACTAAAAGGCACAGGCTTAAAGACATAATTAAACACTATATCTTTGACATTTTTGATAGAACTGACTAAAAATATCACCTTTTAACAATTTATGTCTCTGTCTTAATTTTTAAAATGACTTTATTTTTGCTCCTTGGAGCCAAATGGAGAGCACATGAGATAGGACGGAATTAGAAACCTGGGTTGTGCACATCCATTATCAGCCCATTGGTTGGCTGCAGCAACAAAGATATGTGACCAACAAGTGGATTAGAGCTGCAATGCTTATGAGAAAATAATCAGAGATAATGGAATTAACAGAACACAGAGAGGGAGTGAATTGGACATGACTTCAGGCGCATGGGTTTAAACTAGAAAAAAAAACTGTCTCTGTGTCTCAGTGTGGCTGTGCTAGAAAGCTGCAGCCGGGTGCTGCTGTGCCCTTCATACACAGAGCTGGGTGCCATATTTTGTGGACCTGGAGGCTGTGTGGAGTGTGCACATGTATGAACACATCATGACAGGGTGTATGTTTGTGTGTCTAGACTGTGGCTCTTATCATTCCCTGTGTGTGTCTGTAATTGGCCAATTGTGTGTGTGTGTTTGAGTGAGTGAGGGCTGGCAGAGGTCGCAAGGTAATTGTCCTGTGAAAAACCAGTTGCCAAAAGTGTGTGTGTGTGTAGCGGAGCGCAGGAGGGAGAGCTAACCTCTGCCTCCATCTGTCCACGTCTGGCTGTGAACTCATAATCTGGCCTGTGGAGACGAAGCCTCTTCACCAGCAGCCACCTGCTTCAGAAATACAGGTTACATCGAGGTTATTGCTGATATACATCTGCAGGCCAGGATGCTCATTTATTAATGAGCCGCACATAATGTCCTGTTTATTTCAGGGATCTTCACTCTTTTTGGCATGTTAGCAGTTTTTGTATTATTCACCCAGAGCATGTAGCCCACAGCCACATTATTATAGCCATGAATTATATCAGTATATTTAAGGTATTGAATTTGAATATCCCATTAAGCATGCACACAAACCTATTACATGTTCAAAGATAAATTTAGTAGAATTAGAGCACTGCACAGGACACTTTACTTAATCCTACTTCATTTCTGGCAATTACTGCCTGATCCTGCAGTTTAGGCCTGCATGCACCTGCAACAGGTCTGTCAAATCCCTCCCACATAGAGTAACAGCCAGTGCATTTAACTAAAGGAATGGCAATGTTAATGTGTTCACTTGAGCTCCAACTCAACAAAGTTTTCTCCCTGAATAAAGGAAAACTAAGAAAACAACACTCATATCCTCATCACGCATAATGGTGCCACACATTGATAAAAGAGCATTTGGGAGTCTAAGACTGGTTTCACTCCAGTAACTGCATAATGGCTCAGTATCTCTGCATGCTGGTGTGTATTAGTGGTTTAGGCCTACAAAAAATAAGGGGAGCATTAAAGCTTTGCCTGTTGACCTACTGACAAAGTTTTAAAGCATGAACTTTATTGTGGAGCTTCAACAAAGCATCACCTCGTTTGGCTACTCAGTGACAGACCCATATTCAAGCATGTTTACGCAGCACCGGCAACTACTATCAACAAATAACAGCAAATATCTTGTTATCTTGTTTAATATGAGCATGGAAAAGTGTAAAGAACTCTTACTGTGTTAGGGGATTGTGGAACAGGTGTATCATCCCATCCAGGCATGCCAAATAAATTCACTTGTGGTTGTGTTTCAACCAAGTCCAGTTGTTTTCCATATTGTTGTATAGATTATTAGTCCCACTCTTACTCATACAGTAAGTTCCTCACAGGAGCTTTAAAAGATTGGTATCAGTAGATACATTGTTATCAGATACTCTAAAGCAGTGGTTTCCAAAGTGGGGGCTGGGATCCCCAGGGGTGTTGTGAGACAGTGAAGGGAGGTCGCGGGATGCTTTCCAAAAATAAAAAGTGAAATTTAATTTGATACCATATGATAACCATACATTTGATAAATTACTGTAAAAAAATTGGTAAAAGTAAGTAAAAGCTATAAAAAAATGTAAGTAAAAGTTTTAAAAACTACCTAAAATGCAAGTTTTATACATGATGCTTTGTGCAACATCGGGCACTTTATCCCCCTCAAGGGAAGGTGGGGGTCCCTGATCTGTTATTTTGGGGGTCATGGGCTGAAAAGTTTGGGAACCCTGCTCTTAAGTACCAAGTATCTATCAGATCCTGATTATTTTCTCAAAGGATCATCTTTTGACAAGGATTGGAAATTTTTTGTTATGTTGTTCTATGATTCTATGATCTATGATACGTAAAACTACATGATGAAAAATGAATGAAAATAAACAATAAAACACTAGCTCTGTCAACGTGAGAAACAGCACAAAGCAACACTGCTGCAGCAAGAAGCAGGAAGTGATGCCGCACACTCCCTGTGTCAGTGGCACTCAGGCCTCAGTGTTGATTGGCTGATAGTTGCGTGACATCAAGCCAGTCAGATCGTGTTATGAACAGAACGGTGAGATGGTAGAGTGAAAATAAAACCAGAGGGAAAGAAACACCTTGCAGTGCAGCCAAAGTAGCACACCGTTGAAATAGATTGAATTTTCAGAGCAGGTTGCATTTTTAAACCTTTTGTCACACTTGTATATGTTTACATCTTACCTCCTGAAAGAACTGTTGTATCAGTTATGGATTAAGTGTTTTGCTGAATTGCATCCCTCAAATAGCAGTTGTTTATTGAAGGAAGGCAGGTGTCCATTTCACCTCCATGATTTTGCAGCCAGGATTCAAATTTGAAGATCTGGGATGTAGGTGGGTGTTATGTTGTGTTATGTAATCTCTCCTTCACCTCAATCCTCCTCTTCACTTCTTTTTCTGTCCATTTTTCCCCTCATGATTGCTTATTTTCTTAAATCATCACAATGATACTTTGAAGTTTAAAACTGTAAAGCACAGCAGAGAATCATGGGTGATGTTACAGGGGCTTCAGACCTCTTCTCTCCCTGACTGGGAATGTGCCAGTGCTGATCCCGACATGCATGGCACAAATAATGAGCGAACATGTTGAACCAATCCTCTCAGGATGCACTGCTGTCTGAGAGAACAGGTGCCAATGATAAGAGAGTGAAAGTGAAAGTGTGTTTCTGGCCTGATAATGTGGGTGAAAGTGGTAGTTTATCTGCACACAGGCTTTGTCAGAAAGCCTTTTTATGGTTATGACTTGTGGCTGTAAAATGCTGAAGAGGACTCAGATGGAAGATGTTAAAGATTAACAAGTGCAGGGACACGGGTCAATTAAGGTGAAATAAAGTCAGGAGGATGTGGATAAGAGAGAGTGAATGAAAGGAAGGCAAATCAACTCAAAGAGAAATATTCATCCTTTAAGAATAGCAACATTTCTTACTTCTCATTCATCATGTGATGTTAATACTCCTCTGTGTTGAGTTCTTGATCCTTATTGGTCCAATACAGCCTTCAACAGTCTGCTAATCTGCTGTTTTGAAGAACAAACTATTTCTAGGAATGCGGCTGTTATTCATCATGAATGGATGCTGGTATATTTGGTTACATGTGAGTCATAAGAGCTGAATGGACCGACTTTTAGGAGGCTTCAGAGAGTGCTTTAATGGATGCTTGTCGGATTAGGTTTAATTTTCTTTCACATCTGTTCACAGCATTTAAAACAGTGGTTTTCAGCTGGTCACAGTGTGTCTTCTTGGTGGCTATGCATCACTCTTTTAGCCCCATTTGTCCTTAAAGAAGGAAATAGAAAACAAAAGTTTTGTGTTTTCTGCGTAGCCTGTAGAAAATACTGGACGAAGCCTGAATGATGTCAGCTTTTTAGTTACTAATGGGGACGTTTGAGTCCAATTCATGGTGGCCATCATATTGAAAATGCTGTCTCAAACTAACTTCAGATCAGCCAAGAAACAAACAAAAAGGTGGAGGTGAGGCAGGGCTTAAGCCTCCAGATAGACAGCAACATTGCAGGTACATCAGCCATGCCCAATTATAAACATGTTTTTTCCAGTCAGTATATTTTGTGGCCAGTGGATTATTTTATTTTTGTAAAATTAAGAAACAAGCTTTTTCCCCTTTAAAATTTAAAATCAGAAAGTCAAACATGAAAAAATGTGCCCTTGACTCTTTCTGGGAGTTTGAAATCAAATTGAGATTCAAAATCAGTAAATTAAATAAAAAAATAATAATATCTTTTGGTTTTTCCGTCCCCCACTTTTAATTTTCTGCTTTCCAAATGTCAAGCCCAAGTGATTAATTTTTTGATTGTCTTTCTTTTGAACACAAAAATAGAACAAATAATGAACTTTTTAAGGGGATGGAAAACAAAAAGACAGAAAACAAAAAAACAAGAGATGAAAAGCCAAACTTCTATTGCTTTTTAATTAGAAGATTTTACTCCATTTATCAGCAATTATCCTTCTTCTGTGGATTTATTATCAAGAGTTACAACAACGGAATTAAATATATATAACATTAAAAACAGATAAAAACAAACAGTAAACATGAAATGACTGTAGAGTGTTTGACCTTAAAATCATGTTGACTTGATCCCTGCTCCATCAGCTGAGTCTCACTGCTTTATGTCCTACTGGGCAACTGTAGTTTAATGACACAAAAACAGTTTGGGACTTTGTTTTTACGCTTTCAGTCACTTTGGTGTAAATAATATCAAACATCTATCACTAGTTACTCATTCCATAGACAGGACCCTTTCACTGGAGACAGAGCTCATTTGCTATCAAACTAATGTGTTTCTGCTAACTGAGATGAAATATCAGTGACATTACATGTTCATGCTGAGGAATTTAACACCAGCCGAATTGAAAAGCGTAAAAAACTGAGCCAAACGGAGTCTTATGTGGAGACTGACAGAACTATTTTAATGTTGCCTGATAAATCAAGCAATATATATAATTGGAGTCAGATGATAGTTGGCAGCTTTTTCAGTCAAACTCAACTGTTTTTGGATCACCAGCTTCATTTGAACAGACTTTAACGTCTAAAATAACCACAGAGTTGTTTCACAGTGGAAACAATTTTTAAAGACATGCAGTGTTCAAGTGTTTTCATGTAAGTCAATGCAAGGCTAGCTTAAAACACTCCAGAATCAAAGTTCCATTGTGTCTCAAAAAACATACAATAAACACAAACAAATATACTCAGGAAAAATATTCAGATTTAGAGAAAGTTTCTCTGACCTCTTTTAGCAGATAGTCTGCCAAAATTTGAAGATATGAAGCTGAACTACTATGGAGCAGCTGTGTGCAAGTTCAGTTGTCATCATTTCAAACGTCTTCTTCTATGGCAGTGGTGGGTTTCTGTTCAGCACTACTGCCACCAACTGGTTTTTTAAAAGTATTGCAGCCCTCTTTGAGGTAAATTAAATGCTTTATGGCAACTAAACACATGAATGTAGTTTAAAGGTAACAAGTGACAACTTTACATCAACTTTAATAAAAAATAATATTTAAACCTATCAAAAGCATATATTTTAAGTTACCTGGGCTTTCGATGCTTATTGGAGATTAACATTCACATCCCTGTGAGGAAAACTGTCACACAATACTTTGGTTGTCTGTGAGTGTAATCTGACAGCTTCTGGACAACTTTATTCACAAATTCTCTATTGGATTGAGGTCTGGGCTTTGACTCTGTTGTTGTTCTCTTGTAGACTGAATAAGATTGTCCTCCGGGATTTTTTCCTATAGTTGACCGCATTCATTTTACCCTCTACCCTTACAAGCCTCTTAGGACTGGCTGCTGAGAAGCATCCCCACAGCATAATGCTGCCACCACTGTACTTCAAAGTGGGGATGGTTTGTTTGTGGTGATGTGCAGTGTTTGGTGTGCGCCAAACATGTCTGAAGACCAAAAAGCACCATTTTGGTCACATCAGGCCATGAAACTTTCATCCACCTGACCATGGAGTCATCCACATGCCTGTTGGTGAACTCTAGCTAAGATTTAATGTGGGGTTTCTTCAATAGTGGCTTTCTCTTTGCCAAAGCTTAGACTGGTGAAGAACCCGGTCAGCGGTTGTTGTATGCAGAGTCTCTCTCATCTCAGCTGCTGAAGGTTGTAACTTCAGAGTAGTCATAGGTGTCTTGGTGGCCTCTCTCACTAGTCTTCTTCTTGCACAGTCACTCAGTTTGTGAGGCTAGCCTGATCTAGGCAGATTTACACATGTGCCATTTTCCTTCCATTTCTTGACGATGGATTCAACTGATGAGTTCTTTTGTCTTTAGTTGTAATGGTAGCCATGAATACTGATTAACCAGGGACTGGACCTTCCAGACACAGGTGTCTTTATGCTACAATCACCTGAGACACATTCAGACTGATTTATAAAACCAATAAAAGAGTAAAACATCCAAGGTGGTGAATACGTTTTGGGAACTGTAGTTTAGGTGAGCTGTTTGTTCTTAACTTGCCAAGAACATTTCAGGACATCTTAAGGATTTTGGTGCTTTGAGAAGTTTATGTTTATTTTGTAGTGATAAAAGTAAAAAAAAAAAAAAACGAGGAATAACGTCAGAGTTTCTTCTTATTTTTGATCATCTGGACATGAATGTGAACATGAAGAAGACTTTTTAATCCTTTCTTTCTCAAAATAGGATTCTAATTAAAATAAAAAGACCATGTTCGGATCTAAAATGACCCCCAAACCTCTTTTCTGTGTCAACAAGTTTTCCTTGGCATGCCGTCTTTCCTCTGACGTTCGTCTCCTTCAGCCCTCTCTCTCTCCATCCTCCTCCTCCTCCTCCCTGTGCTACTCCTCCTCCTTTCAGGCTTTGTTGTGCTTTAGTTTCTCTCTCCTCCCCTGTTTTTGGGGTTTGCTCTCTGTGATGTTAGGGGTGGCGCATGCCTGTTTGTGAGCACGCTCAGTTCCTTGGCAAATAATAAAAAAAAAAAGGTTAGGGGGGTGTACGTTTGCCAATCAAGACCTACTCCTTCTCTTTATTCCTTCAGGGTTTGTCTTATAGGAGCAGAAGCAAAAAACTCAAACAGAGGGAATGAATAATTAGCCTTCCTTTTTTTTTTTTGAATCAGGAACTAGGTCGCCGGCTGACACATGCCTCAGTAGGGAAGGAGTAAAACCTATGGAGGTTATAAGAAATATTGTGTCTTCCCCTGTCAAAGACAGGGAAGACACAAACATTTGACTTTTTATACTTTGGCCTTCTCTGGTCAAAAAGTGAGTCACATGTGGAAAGTGGTGATTCCATGATAGCAGGAAAAAGAAAACATGAGCAAAAAACAACAAAAAAAAGGGGGAGGAGGGGCGGGAAGAAGATGGAGGGAGGGAGAGAGGGAGGGAGGAGTAGGACAAGGGAGAGATACATGTAAAGAGGGGGAGAAAAGGGAGGGGAGGAGTGTGTGTATGACGGGAATTCATGCTTCAAAGAGAAGAAAAGAAAGTGGTTTGTTTGGAGGGAGAGGAGAACATCTGCGATTTCTCTTTGGGTAGTTCGATATGCAGTTGGTTTGTTGTTCCACACATGGTCTTCTTCTTTTTTTTCTAAATTTTGGGTTCTCATTTGCCACCCTGCCAGTACAAAAACACTTATTTTTGAAAAATTGGTCACTTCACACCTCCTGTTCACATCTATCTCATCTCAAAATCTGCGAGAAAGGATCAGTCTGTTCTTTTTCGCTCTGACGGGACAGACAGACGTACAGTAAGCTGTTGCAGCTTTACTCACAGGCTCTAAAAAAGACTTGTTTATGGGGGGAAAACTTTTTCCTCAGGCTTTTCCTTGACAGACGGGGAAAGAAATGCAAAGAAGAGGAAAAGTGAGCAAGGAAACAAGAAGGTAAAGGAGGCAGGCAGCAAAACACAGGGAAAAAATTGCCTCAGTCATGTTTACTTGTCTGTAAAAAAGTGGCGACTGATGGAAGACTCTCTGATTTCCTTCCCACCTCCTCCTCTTCTTCGTCTCTCCACCCCTTGTGGGTTGTCAGGGCGTGGCCTGTGACCTCCTGACCCTGCACCGGGTTTGTGTGTGAGAGAGAAAAGGAGAGGGATGAGATGGTAATGGGTGAAGTTTCCCAGCTGCACAGAGCAAGGGTGGGGGTGTACATTTTTTTTTCTTTTGACTGCTTTAAAAGGACAGCCAAAAAGTGAAGGAATGAGACTGGTGTAGGAAATAAGAGCAGTGTGGCAGCGACATAGTAGGTGCAGAAAAAAATAGAAAAGAGGAGGGGGAAATAAGAGAATATAAGGAGAATGATGCAAAAGTTAAAAAGTGGGAACATTGTTTGTAGGTGGGGCAAACTGGGAGATGTGGGAGGAAGGGGAAATAGGAGAGAGTGACTTTTCTCTTCTGTGTTCAGGAGCAACAAAATCAGTGCTGCAACACAATTCAGGTTTTAAAAAATCTTAAAATAGGCCTTGCTCATGGTCTTTGTTTAAAAGACATTCAAAAGAGGTTCAAAATGAAAGTTTTTCACCAACTTTCAAAGACAACTTCAAGTCTGTTTACACCAAACATCACAGGGAAATCTGGATGTGTCATTAGATTCATCATAAATGCATGTATGGCAATTTACAAGTTGCATCTCATATTTATTAGAGCTGTGCATCTTTACTGATTTCCTGATTTGTTTTGATTAAGATGTAAGGGTCAACAATTCGATATCTCAGTGCATCCTCTATTTCAATTAAACTTCACATGGCTGCTGTTTTTCAATGGAGTTATGAGGTCTGATGAACTTCCAATGCCACTATGAATTTCTTTACAAAAAATCCTTTTAGTGCACCTTTAGACTTAATGATATTACATAATACAAACAAAGTAACTAAAGTATTATTAATCTATTATTTAGAGTAAAAAGTTTGCATGAAAAATAACAGCTTTTGGAAAACAAATGATAGAATAGGCCTAAAGTTATAGATTTAGTCAGATTTTTTTCCCCTTTTTCTGAATTTATAGGTAAGCTTGTTTTCTACAACATTTTTAATCAACAAAGTTAGAAATTCAAACTCAGATTCAGACAACTTTATTCATCCCAAGGGGTAATTCAGTTTTTTTGCAGACTGCCTAGATCATGCATACATTCACAAACAGGAAATGTCAGAGACAATAATAATAAATAATCAATACGAAGAAAGTTGAAATCAAGCATCTATTTCACCTTCTCTCTCTCCTTCCCTCGCTCTTACACATGTCTTATTTAATTAAATCAACTCCAGATCATCCTGTATAGATTTTAAATCGGAGCTAAATGTGACAGACATGCAGACTTTAAGTGAACATGGTCAGTTTGTTGTTAGGCAGCATTTGATTGTGCCAGGATTCTGCAGAAACAAGCCTTTTGGGTTTTAAGTTCATTTTTTTTCTATACATTCACTTCAGAGGTGTTCTGTTTTGTCTGGTAATATTTGACATTTCTGCTTGTAACGATCGCTGCGGTACAGAAATGCAGAGACACGCTGGTGTTCAACTGTTGGTGAGGAAAACAGCCATCAGGAACATAAAAGAGTTCGTCCATCATCTCTCTGTCTCCACTCGTGGCATCTTTAGGTTGAAATACAGTCATATGATGTTTTTTCTTTGAAACTTTGGTACATTTGGTACTGACGAACATAAAATAATACATAGTTTAAAGCAGTGGTACCCAGCCTTTTATGCTAGGCCCCCCTCTACTCTCTGCACTCGCTTGGAAAAATTAAACATCAGTTTTTATTGTTTTTATGAGAAACATCCCAACATAGTCGTCCGTCTTACTTAATAGGTGCTAACATTAAGATCTGTGTGTAAATTATCCATTAATATGGCGCTGTGTAAGGGCCACTATAAAAAATTAAAAAAGGAGGGTCTGTTGATTTACAAGAAAATATAAGAAATGTTTGATTTTAAACTGGCATAAATTTACCATAAAAGGATATTTTTTGCTTTAAAACATTGTAAATTTACTCAAACCAAAACAGAAATATGACATTAAGTCAAAAATAGCCCATTGCTTTGTAGATAATCTTTCCTTGTACAAATCCTGTAGATGAGAGCCTAATCTGATAGTCAGTCTTTTTACTGGGACTGATCAATAAGGGAGTCCTGTAGTTCAAGCCCAAAGTCATCACATTACCATCTGGACATTATTGTAGTATTGGGCTATCACTATGCTGCTTTCAGTTTGGTTTCTTGCCATTTTTGACTTCAAAATGTTGTAAATGTATTATTTTAAGATCCTGAAAAGTTGAAGTTTATGATGTCAAGATTTACGATTTTTTTGAACTCTGAAAATTTGAGTTTGGTTTCTTAGTGATGTCAGTGATAATTTGTAATCTGAAAGCTTTTTGAGTTTTTCCTTGAAAGTTGATAGAACCTCAGGCCCCCCCCCCCCCCCCCCAATAGTTCAAAACATGAGGTATGAAAAAGTATTAGCTGTAAGCATGGTTGAAGCTGTTGTTAAAAATCAGCTTTTAAGCATTGGTTGTGACTTCTGCAGCCAAACTCAAGTAAACAGTCAAGGAACTGCCATGGGTTGCTCCTCTCCATTAGCCTCATTTTTCATCCATGGAGGATGCCACTTGGTTATAGCATTAAGATAATGAAAGAAACAGATCAGGGATTTTGCTTTAATAAGTAAATATTTCTTCACTTTGGCTTTAAAAGTAGTGTAGTGTTTTTTTCTCAGATTGATTCAAGCCCTTATTTTGCTTATTATGTGATACAAACCAGCATTAAAAATGAAGTCTTTTATGAATATAGCTTTCAGCAGTTAGAGTTCATTGCAAAAATATCTAAAAACAAAAGAACACTTTGAGCAATAAAACCCAAGCACAAAGATGAAATATGTTTTTGTTGATATAAATAAATAAGAGGAGAACTCCTCCACATTTTATCCCAGCCTGACTTTAAGATTTGTGTTTATTTTGCTGGAGGACAGAAGTATCATGCTGCTCAGACTGAAGCCAAATTTGTTCAAGAACAAAAACGAAGCTATATATACATCTATTTTTAAATAAATAATTAGGGATTAAGTGGATTGAATGGTGTTGTTGTTTCCCTCCATCCTCCTTTTTGAAGAGGAGCCAGCTGCCTTTGATATCTGCAGTTTGTGTGAGGCCTCTCAGCCGGCATCAAGCGACTACAACGGCCAGATTGATTTTTTCTCCAGGCATTTTTATCACCAGCATAGAGATGCTGATTTTGTTGCAGTGCCCACACAATCAATGTCTCACACAATGGATGGCTATTCTGCTATAGGAACCTCCGCTGTGTGTTTAAACAATTAGCAATCATGAAAATGGAACTTCTTGATTCTTTAGCCTTCATGTGGAAACTCAACTCAAACGCAGGCTGTTTAGTTTATTTGCTCATTTATTTATATGTTCTTTTATAGTGTGCCCCTGCAATGGATTCCTTTTTACGATAGACCGCTTTTATTGTCACTTTGTCCTCAATCTTCTTTAACCACATTCAGGCTTAAATGACAAAAGCATGAAGGATAATGAGACCTCATGAAGCAAAAAGCAGAAATGATCATTTCCGAGGTGGAGACAGATTTTCACACATCCTGTGGAAACTGCTCTTTGGTTTATTTGTTTGTTTTCTTCTCTACCCTTTTTGGATGGACACGTTTCACTGAGCTATAAGTTAAGACTGAACATAAAAAAGCAACACCGAACACCTTTAACAAGCCTGCCTGTCAGTCAGATCAGATAGACCCGTATGCAAAATTATGCACAACTCTTGGCCTTGATATTGTCCAAACTTTATTTATTTTCAAAGTTTTAAAGTTCAGCTTTGTCATAAAAACTACAAACTCGATACTACAGCCCTGAGGCCTTCATCTTTGTAATGATTGCTCACTTGTAGAAACAGATGCTAATGGTGTTTAAAGCTGACAACAAGGATGATTAGCTTCCTCTGACCTCATATCTGTGTTCCTGATGGCTGTTTAACGGGATTTACCTACTGTACTGTTAGATATTACAGTCTACACGTATGTACAGGTGATCCACAGATATGTTTGATTGTCTCCTCATGCTATAACTGCGCCATACAGACCAGACTAAAGACCAGCACTGACATCTGGAAACAGAAGAGATCTTTATCTCTTCTCATCACAATGAGAGAGGTAGCTTAGCTTCTTCCCTCTCTCTTCGTCTCTCTCTCTCTCTCTCTCTCTCTCTCTCTCTCTCTCTCTCTCTTTCTCCCTCTCTCCATCAGTGGCAGTTGGGGAAGCCCTGTGGAGTCCCGCTAAGCCTCTCAATGGCAGCCTGGCCTCCCACCTCGAGGCCCATTCACTTCTAATGAGGTGCTCAAGTGTCTGTGGCTTAACATGAGGGTCAACAGCACAGAAATGGTCCTTTAACACTGCTAGCTTCAGTGCTAACACTGTGATTAATGGCATGAGCGTCTTATATGATAATCTTTATGTTTCAAATTATGTGTGTCAGTAAAATGCATGGCAAGCTTTAATGTTTTATGCAGCAGACAATAACTTCATTAATATTGATCGTTTGTAACTGGCTTGCAATTTATGATGTTATACGTGCAGAATATTTAACTTCTGGTTAAATCAGAATCATGTTTTTTCACTTCACTTGAGTGCTATCATTAGATATCTAGTGTGTGCATGCTTTTTGGCACTTTACACCGTATTTTGACAGCAGCATATACACATTGCATGAGTGGGTATCAAAGGAGACATCACTCCACTCTAACTGAACAGCACTCAAAATATCAAGAACCTGCACAGACATGAACTTTGGACCGGGAGACAAAAAGCCCCTTTAGCTTCAGTCATTCTAAACTCTCCCACTTCACAAACTCTTCCTCTGAAACAACAAGACAAAGACATTGCTTCTGATCCCCTAGCACTAGCATCCCCTCATGTGGTGCTGTGGTATGACCTGAGTGCAGGCAGTGTAGAAACAACTACTTGCTATTTTACCCCTCAAACACATTTTGATATTAAACCAGATAACTGGCTTTTACTTAGGCCCATAACCTCCTGTTGGGGTATGAACATTGGTCGAGCGTCTGCTTGTTTTGTCCTGAGCCTGAGCCTCTAGTTGGTTCAAGGTGAGGCCCATCCTTTTGGTGTCAGCCTGGAGATCTCATGGCCAGGTGTTTTTTGGCCAGCCTTTTTCCCTTCCATTATGGACTACAGAAAGGTTGATGCTTGTTGCTGGTTTTCTGGTTTTCCTCTTACAGAGACTGATGTGGCTGATCTTGTCTGGTCTTTGAATTCAGAGGATTCATCTCAGGCAGGTTTATGGTGGTTTTTGTCATCCCCCATGTCTCCAAACTGGATATTTGTGCGCTGTGAGATCTCTCTGGAGCTCCAGATGTTTTTCAGCTGAGCAAATGCTACACTGGCTTTGCCATTTCTTGCTTTGGCATCTGCATTTGTTCCACTGTTTACGTAAGATACTTCCCAAGTAGATGAAGGACATAACCTCTTTCGGTGGGCCACCTTGCAGTGTGACTGGGTCTTTCTTAGTGCTGCTCACTTTCAGGATCTTTGTCTTTCCCTTGTGGATGTTTAAGTGTACTTGTGAGGAGGTGTTAGATAGTATTGTTGTCTTATCTTGCATTTGCCGCCATATCATCCACAAAGTCCAGGTTGTCCAGCTGCATCCAGAGTGTCCACCTTAATCCGTAACTGCAGTCATCTTCATAATCCAGTCATCACCTGGAACTGTCTAGTGAACTGCCCAACATGAGCAACTCTACAGCCCATTCCACAGTAGCTGTTCTGGACTGTGTTGACCAGCTAGTGAGGTTCTCTCTGCCCACACTGTCGAATGCTTTATTATATTAAACAAAGTTGACCGATGATGCGTAGAGTGGTGATCTGGTCAGCACAGGATCTGTTCTTCCGGGTTCCTGCGTGCTGGTCTCTGAGCGGTCCACGGCATCCATCATTCTTTCCAAGATGACTCTTGTTGAACACTTTACCTGGTATGGACAACAAGGTGATTCCTCTATAGTTTCAACATTTACTGGGGTCACATTTCTTGGGGAGCTTGATGAGGAAGCCAGTCTAATAGAAAGTCTAATATAACTTGAATAAATAGCTCAGCTTTCCACATTGTTTGGAAAGCTGAGCTCCATTTCTCTGTCCACACCCAGACCTGATTACCTCCAGATCTGTTGAATCAAGAAATACATAAATAGAATCTGACAATGTGAAGTAGGCTAAGCTCAAAATTTAGTTTTAAGCTCAAAATTAAAACTTAAACAAAACATATTCAGGATTGAAGGCAAGCTGAAGTAGAAAGTAATCACTCCAAGTTCCCATGATCCTCTCCTTGTATCTCCTTCAGCCAGTTTCTGTAGTCAGATATTATACTGATAGGATTTTACGGACATGAAAGATAAAATCCAGGGTTAAATTAGGTCAAAGACTAATGAATGAGGTCTTAACACAGACCACCGTGGAGACAATTAATATCATAGTGTAAATAGTACAGTCTCCCAGCACATTAAGCTCTGTTAGAAGAAATAAACAGCTAGTGTCACATCCTGTACTTTCAGATAAACAGGAGTCATCAGATATCGACTTTGGAGGGAAATTCAGGACAGGAGGATGATTTCACACTGTAAGTTAAAATCTGTAATAAAACGCAGATCACTCATGGAGTCAGAAAACAATAATAGATAGAAGGTTACATGATCAGTGAATAAACCCATGACAGCTCTACACTCCTGAACACTCAAGTCCTTTCAGAGAGCACTGAGATGCTCTTTGTGCAGCCGACATGATCTAAAATACTTAAAGATAATATGATAACAGTCATTATCTGGATATAAACCATGCATGCTTTATAAATTACACATTCAAGGTCACAAGGCTGGAGATAGTTTAAAAAGCTAAAGCAATCATCTGAAAGAAAATATTGATTTCATTTTTACTGAAGAAGAAAATGGCTGGGATGATTTAAAAACTGCTTCCATGAGCCACTGTTAGCAGGTTGGACAAATTCTCTTGACATCCGGCTCCTCAAGATACCCCACAGTGTGACTAACTTTGATTTAGATTTAATTGATTAGACAAACATCTTAAGTAAACTCAGCCCTGGTAAAAGAGTGTTCTTTTATTTCCTGATCTGTTTTTCTAGACCAGCACTGATGCTGAGTTGTAAGTTCATGATAATGCCACTAAGCTTTACAAGGTCAGCAACATCAATATTACATTCTGCTAATGTTGTTAGCGTTGTATGGCTAGCTATAAAGCCTTAGCAGAACATCACATGTCATCAATTTTAATCCTGTTTTCTCTTACCTTCTAGAATATTTAGATAGTTTTGTGATTGTTGAGGGGTTGAACTGATGATGTGGTCGTCCACTGAGTCTGATCTGAGTGTGTTACAGGAACAAAATTAAGGTCACAATTTTACTGTGACACACTGAAAAGACTTGGTCTTGCAACAGTTTCAATGAGAGGGGGCTCTCTGATCTCTGATTGGTGAGTTTACAGCAGTGGTTCCCAGCCTTTTCAAAGCCCCACTACTTTAATCTTAGAAACAGTTGAGCACACCTTAGGACTCAAGGGAGTAAAAAAGTGATACATTGCTGTAAAAAATAAACATCTGTTTTTACTGTTTCATTGCCAAACTCCAAGAAAATAGGTCTACACATGTTTGTCTTACCAACAGACCTTTGTATAACTTATATAGTTTGTGTTTATCGGGATTTTAGTTCATTTTTGCTGAACTAATTTTTACAACCTCAGAGCAGACAAAGCCTCAACCCCACTGAGATCTGTGGTGCACTCCAAAGGGGTCCTGGACCAATGACTGGGAACCATTGGCTTAAAGGACCAATGAAATAGGGTCAGTTAGTAACAAGCAATTAAGTTTGTTCAACTCATGTTAACAAGCAGGGCTTTCCATAAGTGCCAGCTGCCAGCCAAACAGATGATGACTATTCACTTAATTAGAAACAGATACTTTATTCCTTTTGTTCACTAATTAAGATAGTTTGACTTGGTTAAAATGTTGTAATGCAAGCATAAAACTAATTCCCTTCTTGTGGGGAGGTAGATTTTTTTTTTTTTTTTTTTTTAAGATTACTTATTGGGCTTTTATTTGGATAGGACAGCTAAAGAGAGAGAGACGGGAAACATGGGGAGAGAGTAGGAGGAAGGCATGCACCAAACAGTTTCGGGACCCAGAATTAATCACATGACCAACGTGCAGAGGACTGAAGCCTCTATGTATGGGCACCCACTGAGCCAAACCAGCACCTGTAGATGATTTTTGTAGGGCTCTCAGCTTTAATGCATTACTCATGATTAATCAAGGTCAACAATTACTTCATTATTTTTCTTAAATTGCAGCATGTATTTGCTCTATTGTGCCTTTCAGTCCACTTTGGTTAAGCTACTCTAATGTTTCTCTGCAGCCACAGTTCTGTAAAGTAAGTCCACCACTTCCCCTTAATGTTGTATTTCACTTTAAAAAACTCACAGAGAGCTTTTAATGTTACTTTATTTCCTTCTCAATCCACAACAAGTTCCTTTTTCTGTGGTCAAGTTCATGCCATAATCTCTGATCTACCCAATGTTTCATATTTTCTTTCAAAATAAAAGCATGTTCGATCCAAACAGGAAAACTCCTAACCTGACACACCAGATAGCTGTGTTTCACACATTTATCTGGGAAAACTTTGAAATACAGGGTGTCAGAGCTTTCAGCTGCCCCCTCCCCAGCAGGCTACTTTTCCCTCAGGCTGACCTCCATAAGCCTGTTGAGAGCCCTGCATTAGCTGCCTGAAGTTAACTTGAGTTACAACTTGTTACTTGATTTAGCTCCCAATTATAGTAATGTTTTAAGTAAATCTAACAATCCTCCTTTTCCAGTGATAATTTTATGCTGCCAGATTTTAGTTCTCCTTCTTTTATATAATTTATTTGTACACTTATTTAAATCTAAAAGGCCAGTTGTGAATATGCAAGACCCGCAGAGACAAAATGTGTTTTCCTGACAATGTGTGCAAAACAGTTGAGATACCTCGTCCCGTTCATTTATTTATTTCGCTGTGACTTCTGGGAAAACACTTGGCACTTAGCATCCTTCCATCCACAGCATCCCGAACATCAAAGGAGTTAGTGTGTGGTGCTGTTTTGTGTTTGTGTGTTTGTGAGTGTGTGCCGGGTTGAATGAGCTAAGTGACTGTCAAATTATGTAAGGCTGTGGGATAATTCTGTTGGCTTTATTCTGCGCAGTTGTTTCTTTTTTGATTGTCAGGGCTGGCGACAGGCCAAAGAAACACAAACACACACGAGCGATATCACACTCACACTACTTCACACTTGCAGCATAACACTGCGCTCGTTTTTATTTCCTTACCTTTCCTGTCATGACTTCTCATTCTGTTTCATGCTGACCTATTTTCTCACTTCTTTGTCTCTTTTTCTATTTTTGTCTCTTCTTCTCCCTCTCTCTCTTCTATGTCTCACACATTTACACAAATGTTGCAGACTATATTAGAGAGTAATCTCATTTTGTTCCCTATGTTGGTGTAATAGCCCTAGCTAGATCCTTTTCTCTGGTCTCTCTAATTACAGCATTGACTGTGCATTAATACAGTAAATATCCTGTAAATTATAAATGACACTGTCAACATGCTGCTACAGTAATGATACACACTATCACTGCAAAACAGCGCTACAGATGCTGAATTATTTAGCACGTTTTTATGTGTCATTTTCTGTTTGCCAAATTAAAAATAAATGAAAGACTCTCAGCAAGAAACAGTGGAAAGTTTTTAATGTTACAAATAGATTTTGAATACAAAAAAGGCCCGCAGTGATGTTTTCTGCCTCCTTTTTTTGGCTCGATGAGGAAATTCTAGCAGCTGTTTTCCAGTGTTAACACTGTGAATTTGGAGATTCTTTTTTGTTGCTTTCAATTATTTATTTTCCTCTTTTATTTCCTGCATGCCCATGATGATTGCCCCTCCTCTTCCCTTCCTCTGAGTGTCTAAAATGTGCAGCTTTGTCTGTGAAATAGATCCCTGTTTGCACATGGAGAGGCGGGCTCCTCTGAGAGTTACACCTCGTCAGTGTATCCCTCCATCCTTCTGCTGCTTTGTGTGTACTCTCCTCTCAATCTCCTGATAATCTCGCTGTTTAACACCTCTCCTGGACCTCCCTTTCATCGCCGTTCATTGAATTCATGAAAATCTGCTGCTTTAGGCTGCATCACGAAGCTTATTGTTTCATTTGCAAAGTCAGATTTCATTCTGCAAACCTCAGCTGCAAACACAACCTCTTCTCTACAACAAAGTTCCTGTTTTCTCTCTTTAAAAGAAGTTGTCAGAGCAAGAGGTGGAAAACGAAGTGCTGTAAATTCAGTGTATAAAGAACTTATGAGAGGAAGTTGTGCATGGAAATGTGTTGACACAGCCTGGGTGGATGCCAGACACCCGTTCTTACCCTCCACTTTGACCTCAGCTCACGAGAGGGTGGAGCTTTTTTTTCTTTGCTGCAACTTGACTCCTTCTGCTCCGTTTGGTGCCAGAGAAGGTGAAAAAGAGGCACGTAAACATTTAGCTTGGCTGAATATTTGCATCTCTGACTAGATGTGTCATCAAAAATTCTCAATAAGTAGACATAAGCTGCAGTTTCTTTGGCGTACTTGTGTTTGTGTGAGTAACAGAACAACACTCACACCCTGGTCCCTTCTCCTGCCTCTGCCTGACTCACTCCCACAAGTATGCGAGCAACTCTGGCTCAGTCACCTAATTGATTCCAGATTTTTCCCTCATCTCTTCACTCTCCTCTTCCTCCGCCTCTTCTTTGCTGTCACTGCTGCCCCTTATTCAGTCCATTTTTTGGGCTAACTTGGTCTTATTGC
Source organism: Cheilinus undulatus (assembly GCF_018320785.1). NCBI lineage: Eukaryota > Metazoa > Chordata > Actinopteri > Labriformes > Labridae > Cheilinus > Cheilinus undulatus. The sequence goes on from NC_054881.1 coordinate 33,300,045, forward strand.
CTGTAATACAAAAACTAACTCAGGTGTAGTTCCAAAGTGTTAATCTCTCTTGAAGATCAAATTGTTTAAAATATTCAGATGTCTTCGATAATACTGTTCAGCGTTATAGGCTTTGTCCTTTTTTTTTTTTGAATGGGTTCCTTGCATTGAACAATAAAAAACAAAAAAAGCAACATTATTTAAAGACAAATACTGTTATTAGGCAGTTCCTAAACCTTTCAGCATGCAGCCCCAAAATAACATGGTCAGAGTCTGGGGACTCCACTCCCAACTGGAGGTGGTAAAATGATTAAATGTGGTTCAGAATATTGTGTGAATTTCAGTGCTGTCAGACAATAAAAATACATTCAGTTCCATTTTTGTTAATAATCAATTATGATTATTCACATATATCGATAATGTGAGTATGTTGGCTTTACAGGTAGATTTATTATAATCCTGTTTGTAATTATGTACATATGTTGAGTTATATATGTGTTATTTTTGTGTGATTGATGCCTTATTTTGACAGCACTAGTGAATTTAAATTTTAATGGATTTTCTTATGTATTTCTTTAATTTCAGCATAAATCTCACTGAATAATTAGTTTTTTTATTTTAAATCGAACTGATATTGTATGTATGTTTCAATTATGTGTAAAATATACCATTTGAAATCACTGACAACCTTTCTTTATTTTTGGTAGTCTTTCGCGGGCTTTGCCATTTGCGACCCCAAGGGGGCCCACTTTTGTAATCAGTGGCCCTTTGGGTCATTTATGCCCCCTTTACCATTGAAAATGAATGCATATATTTTAAACACACAATATATATACTCCACCACCAGGGGGCTCTCTCTCAATCAAAACATTAAGAAAAGATGGCGTAGAGATACCCTGCACAGCTCTGCCTGCCTTTGAATTGAGGATTCTGTTCAAGAAAAACTGCACTACCTAAGATTTATTCACTAAACCAATGAGACCAGCCTAAGTGACATGTGTTATTCAAAGTTAAATAATTTTGAACTACGAATTGTAGCCATTTAGCTTACTTTTTTCCCTCTGAAGGCCCTGCTTTTTGCCGTTCAAATGACACTATCTCTGTCTTCATAGCTTTTAAAGAAGGTTTTCCAGTGAGCCTGATACTTGGGTGACTTTCTGGGGTCTTTAAAATTAAAATCACACCAGTAACTCCGATCTTGAATGTCTTTTTATCTGCTATATAATCCATTTTTCAATTGTTCCTGCCGCTAACTTTAGCCTTAGCCACCATATCAGTTTCCCTTAATGCAGTGTGACAGGCTGTGACAACCACTGGCAGGCTGTTCTGTCATCATGTCATGCTTTGCCAAGCTGCCCACATGTAAACACTGGAGAAGAGAGCCCAAATTACTCATAATGGAGAGAAAGAGACACAGAGAGGTCGTCATGTGCCCCTCTGTGTCACTGCTGACAGAAACTACTTAGAATAATGACTCAAAAGAAGCCAATTTCAAAAAGTGTAAAGACTTTTTTTGTAAAAATGTGCGTATTTGGTCCCAAAAGGATGGAAGAACAAGTTCTTGAGTGTTGTAGTACTCGAGAGCGGTCTTGGTTTTGAGACCGGTCTCAAGACCACATTTTGAATGTCTTGGTCTTGTCTCAGACTCGAGAGCTGAGGCAAGGTAACGACACAAATACAGTTCCTAACCAAATCGTGCTATCTTTCCTCATAAAGTTTTACCATTTTCCAAACTTATCTTCATCATTTTGTTTTCCTGGTCTGCCTTGAAGTGTTGACAGTATTACTCAATCCTTCAACATTGAACTGTAGGTGCAAGTTTCCAGGAAACAAGATGAAAGCTGAGTCAGAAGAAGGCTCCAACAGTATCTATAGGCATACTGAATGTCGAGCATGGTTGGGCCTTTGCCTTTAAAGTGTAAACAGTGTTTAAAGAGTAACAGCAGAGGCTTTATTGTGTTGATCCAACAGGTGTCACTGAAAAATCTAGGTTAATGTGTCATGCATCAAGCGTGAGAATGTGTAGGTGGGTGTGTCGATGTGTCACAATGATAGGGGTGAGAGATTGTTGTTTCAAAAGAGCTGATGGGGTCAGGAAGTCAGGATGAAGCAAGGAAACTAAATGCTTTCTGTGCGTTTTTTTTTTAAGAAATTGAAATTTCACACTGTAAAGTGTAACATTTAATCAGAATCTTCCATCACTGTTAGATGTCATGTGTTATTTAATGCAGAGGCTTTATAAACACTGAACACATACATGTTTGACTGCATCGGTATGTACTGTTTTAAACAGCATGTCCTGCAGGGTTATTTAAATACACCGTATTTACATACCACCAGATAAAAGGCACAGTCAGACATCATGTCCTCATGCTACTGCTGTCAGATGCTACTTGTTGTCGAATCGACCTCGTCTGATCCCTGCTTCCATCATGCTGCTTGATTCTCATGTGGCTGAAAAACAGGAGTCATAACAACCCGCTAAGTTTTAAGCAATTTCACATGGAGACAAACTGTTTTTTTTTCATGCTACTTTCTCCCTTAAAACATTTTATTTTAGCTGCAACCACAAAGTGTGCTACTTTGACAAAGCTCAATTCTCTCTGCTGTAAAAAAAATCCACCCATTTAGATTATTGGTGAATCATACTTCTGTAATAGAAGCAACAATTAAGTTACAGGTCCTTTTTTTCACTAGTAGAAAATAAAGAGTTCTATATTTATCTTTATTTAACAAGCAGAGGATGTTGTGATCCCTTTATTATTTATTATAAAACTGGTCAGCTATAAAGGGGTCAGCTCAGGATTATATGGGGTAATACACTAAGAACAAACATTAGATTGCGGCTGCAAATAAGACCAGAATTAATGTATTATTTGCTCCCACCGTCTGCTTGATCTCAGAGTCCAGTTCACAGAGCAGATCATTCAATATATATTCTCTCGTAAACACACAGTAGGGTTGTCCTGTGTTGTGCAGCTGCTCTTGTTTTGTGACTGAATGTGGAGGGAAACTATCTGCTCTCCCATTCTCTGAACAGGCCATGCTCTCATTCTGATGATGCTCAACTCTGTGATGATTAAGGGGGGAAACATTTTCTAGTTAATTGTGAGCATTTGAGGATTTTATAGAGAATCTGTGAATATTTATGTTTTTTTTATGGCGCCAGTTTCATACCAGGACACCCAAGAAGTCTTCTGAAGGGTATAAAGGACAATTGGAGAAGTGGTGTGGCGCGCAAATTGAGACAGACACACCAGCTATTCTTGTTGCAAGATGTGGTGCAGTAACCATCCATTCTGTTGGCTGTCGTTTTTATTCACCAAACAAACTGATAGTGCTGTCATTTTCTTATTTGCACAATAGCAAATCAGCCTCATTTGGAGGAATGAGTCTTATTTGCTATAAAATTGGCCTCTTCTTTCCCAAATATACAGACTTATTTCATTTAAATATGTGCAGACAGAATGCAGAGATGCTCTTTCCATGCAGTACACAGTAAGGGGAGCTCTTGCCGCCTTGTGTGTGATTTGTATCCTTTTGTCAAAGGTTTTCTGAGCACAGAAGATAGAATAAGATAATGATAAATCAGTTTAGAGCCCCCCTTGATATTTTCAAGATGATCATGAACAAAAAGATCACTGGACAGATATGATCTAAAACACTGCTAATGGCGGACCTCCCTCATCACTGCTGAGACCTCGCTCATTGTCCATTTTATTTATAAAAATGGCTTTATATTAAAATGATTTAGAAATGTATTAACTTAAAAGTTTACGACTACAGGAATCAAGGAGTTTCAACATACTTAAGCCTGGAAGACACTTAGAAAATGTTAAAATCTGAAAATGTGAGAGACCCACACATGATGATAAAAAAAAAATGACAGATTTAAAAGTTTTGGTCTTTAATTTTGTGGTGTAGAATAAGACGACCAACACAGCACATCACACAACAAAAATCAGTCTTCACACTTTAAGCTAGAAATCTAGCATGCTCAAAAGCAATAAGGCTAAATATAGATAGTTGTTAGCTACCTGCTACATTGCATAAACACTTGAATTGCTGCCACACATTAATAAGACGATCCACCACCTAGCTTAGCTTATCTTAGTTTATCTTAGCTTAGCTTAGTTTAGCTTAGCCATAGCTGTTTGTTGTGCTTCCCTCTTCAGCAAGTTTGCTTCCTGATTGACTATCAGGCCCCGTCCATACGGAGACGAAAACAATATATTGTCGTTTCATTTTGAAAATGTTTTCAGTAAAGATGGGATCGTTTCAGGAAAAATCCGCATAAGCACGGAACCAATGAAAACGACTGAAAACACTGTATATGTATAACAGTGCATATGCCAAGCCTGTACATGGCGCTGTAACGCTGCCACAAAGATGCACCAAAAGAGAGAAGAAGATCACAGAAAACTGACAAACTTTCTTCTAGTTACCCTTCTGGTTGTTCTCGGTGTTGTATTGAAGGACATATAGTGTGTGCGTTTTTCAGTGGTGGTAAAGGAGCATCAGATTTTGCTGTTAAGCAATAATAAGCTCAGTAGCTTCTGCAGCACGAATAAGCTCCTCAGAAACAAACTCACATCCTGACTTACAGACAAACTTCCTGCAGTGGAAAACCACTGACTTCTCAGTGTGTTTTTGTTTCCTCTCCCTGCATGAATGAATTTCAGCTCTATGCCATTCAGACGTCTGTGTAGCTTTGCTGGCCCTGCTGCATTAACTCTGGCCTGGTTCCAGGGTAATATAGGATATTATGGCTGTATTAACGGGCAGCACAAAGACAGTGAGCTGCTGTTACTCTATAGGTAAAGGCTATTAGTTATACCCTCTGGACTCCTTGTGTCTCCACTACACACTGCTCTTTTTTTTCATCATGTCACTTTGAATGTAGCTCAGTTAGAATTTTGCTTTTGCTTTAGAAAAGTCCTGTTCTTTATCAAAATTAACCCCATTATGAGTTTAATTAATTCAATCAGTGTTATTTAGTAGAGAGATGTAAAAATTAAAAGGGATTAAAGAGTGGAGGTTTCATTTGCGGTGGTTTTCTAAACGCATGTGTCAATCAATGAGAGGTTGAACTGAGCTACAATCAATATAAGTGACTTAACAATTACTTTTTTATTCTGCTCAGTTCTTTGATTTTTTTCTTTTCCTTTATTTTTGAGATTCAGCTCGTAGAACCTCTTAATTTTCTCCGGTTACATCTTCATCCAGCACCCCAGGGTTTCGTGCTTGTGTCAGTTTCACTGTCAAATGATTTCATGAAAGTGTACTGTGAGCTTTGTAGAACTGTTCAGACATTTGCAGAAATGTTTCGAATTTTTAAGCACTTCAGTGTCATCAAAAAGCCCAGTTGTGAAACACATCTTAATATATTCAAGTGCATGATGTTATTTTTATTATTTGTAAGGTCAAGGCAAACACAGCCAAAGCCACAGACAAAAGAAGTTACTTATTTAGCGTGGTGATCTTAACACTCTTTTTAGTCATTATAGGCGTGTTTTGTGTTAATGTTAATTATTAATATCAGTTTTAATATATTTATCTCCCATATCCTCCACTGTATCAGACTCACAAACATTAACAAATGTTCCATATGTTAATGAATTTCATTTGCCCTTTAATCTGCCATCACAGCCTCTGGAAATCTTAATCCATGTCAGCTTTAAAACTATGTCATTCATAGCCTAATGGACATTATAGAAGCCATCTAAGGCTCTCCTTTATTCATTTTGAACTGTTTTAGCTTGGATGTTTATTACACAAATTATGCTTTAAAATCTGTGAACCAATCCTAGGAAAGCCACATGGCAGTGACTCACGGATGCGTACGTAAATGTGATTATTGCAAGTTTAGCAAGGTTATCTAGCCATGATCTATGGATTTAAGGTTGTTTTCATACCTGATAGTCCAGGAGACTCTGTTTAGTTTGGAACTTAGATTAAAACATTGTTGCACTTACTGGGTTGGTTGGCTTTCACATTGCCCTTGGCCAAACAAACCTAACCATAAGTTTGTGTCGCTGTCATCCTAAACAGAGAGCAGCGAAGAAGGAAAGACAATGTAGAAGAAAAACCGGAAATCCATCTCCTTCCTCCGTTTTTTTTCCACATAAACATGAAAAACACAGAATTTACGCTGTTTTGGGGTTTCTGCTTTTGCACCGGGGCATTACGAGCAGGCAGCAAGCTGTCCAGCATGTTGTTCTTTACATGTGATGAATGTCAGCTCCGAAGATAAAGGTGAGCCAACATGTGAGCAAGAGACTACGACATGTTGCCATGGCTACACAGATGCCAAGTGAGGTACAGACATGTATCTGAGTGTATTAAATCAAATCTATAAATCTGTACATCATTTTGCTTTATGCCACTGTTGCCTTTGGTTCACAAGCTGGTCTGCTCTGCTTTCACACCTCAAACGAATCGCACCAGGGTTCAGAAGCGAACCAAGACCCCCTGTTTTTAAGTGGATCAGAGTTCACTTGTTTGGCCCGTGCCAGAGTTCGTGCAAGCTTTCACACCACTCCAAACAAATTAGACTATCTGGGAAAATGGAGCAGAATTTGTTTAAAGTGGACTACACTCTGGTGTGAATGTGCCCTACGAAGCAGCAATGATCCTTTTGTAATAAAATACTGGTTTGATGTGGAGGACTATGGTAGGCTATGGCCATGGCAGTCCATAGTCATATCAGTTTGAACCATAAGCGTATAGGCAGCAAGTCCTGGGACAGGCTCTGCCTATCCTGAGCAAGTTTGTATATTTTCAACCTTGTTTTAAGAAAAACACAATCATATAGAAAGTGCAACACTACCCACAATCCCACAGTGCTGCAAGCATGTCTCATGGAGCCAAATGTCACCAGCCCCTTTGGCTATCAGCTGCTACAGATGGGAAGTGAAGAGATTTCTGCCACACCTGCCTGCTTCACATTGAACCAGAGACACAGAGCTACAGGTTCACTTCGAGGTGGATGCATGTTCATGTAAATCATGTGTGTAAATCAGTGATTAAAAACATTATAAAGTATCAACTGAGGTCCTGACCTCAAGGTCATCACCATCTCCCTCTGTACAAAGACTATTATTCAAGAGAATAATATCGGTAGTAACAGTAGGACTGGATTTGCCTCTGCTACACTGTTTGACTTTCAGGACACCATTTTTTAAACAGTGTTGTGAAATTTAAGCAATGCAAAACATGCTAGTTCTGTCAAGTTCACCGCAATATTAGTCTGTAATTGTTACTTTGTTTGAGTGCTTTTATTGTGAAGGCTCATATCAGGAAATGTGGTGTTGTCAGTGGCAGCTTGATACACCACAGCAGGAGAGAAATGAAACTACAGATGGACTTATAAGAACATTTTTCTGTGATATTATGCTCAGACATGAGTTGAATATACCATGACGGTGTTGTTTTAGTTTGTGGAAAAGCATGTTGTAGCACCTGCATTTATATGTATTGAGGCAAAGAGCAAAAATATACTGTTTAAGTTTTAGGCCACATCGCCCAAGTCTAGTACCAGGGTTTCAGCTTGTAAAGTGTGGTTGCCATGTGTGTCTCTAACACAGTATGTAGAATTTATGTACTCCATCTTCAAATGTTAAGTATTAGACCCAAAAATGATCCACAGCACTGCTTCATATCCATTAACATGAGTTTTCTTTCAGCTAAATAAAGGAGTCTAATGGTGTAGTTACTCTTTAATCTGTGCTTTGGCACTTTTCATCATCATTATCTTCATTTTTATCCCCTTTCCCAGAGTGTCTCTTTGTTTCCCTCTCTGTCCATCTGTGCAGACTTTTATCTCTCTTCTCTTTCTTACAAGTTAAAAACACATCAGCACACTAAAGCATGTAACCCTGCACAGGAACCACAAGCAGCACACTCACATACATGCACACACACACACACACACACAGCAAACAGAGACCAACTTCTGCTCAGACATGCAGCAGGGCAGCTAATTAGTAAAGTGGCAGTGGGGTTTGTGTAAAATCACACACGAACAGACACACATGCTGCCCAGTGTGAGCTCATAGCCTGCACGCTGCAGAGACACTGCTGGACGCCAGGACTGATGGTGATATTGATCCAAGACAAATGAGAGCAGGGAGAGAGGGGGGGGGGAGGATGGAAATGTGCAGAGAGGGGTCATCGAGTGTTGTCACATCCCGACTCCTGCCTTCAGATCAATACAGTCCTTGTGTTTGTTAGCTCAGATAGTATTATTATGGCGATGGGTCACTCCCTCTAGTGGTGTGAGATCAAAACAGCCAGGGGACTCCAAAGAAAACAAGAGAAGAGTTGATAGATGGATGTAGAAACCACAAAGAGAGAGATGGAGAGGAAGAAACAGAGGCTGAGATGGAGAGAAGGAGAGGTGGGAATATTGTGAGTGGTAGCAGGCGACCCAGTTCCATCACTGCTTATTTGTGTTTGGGGTGGCGCGGCGGTTAAGAGCATGGAGGCACGTGGATGGAGGGAGGGTTGTGTGAAATGAACACGCATTTGTGAGGACATTACCTCAATAACTGTACACACATGCAAAATGCAAAGCCCAGAGATTGCATGCACTGTCAGGCACTTTAGGAACCAGTTGTCACACACATTACCTCTGCATGCATGAAGGTGAATGCACATCCACGCCACTTTTCTTTTCCTGTCAGTTCATCAGGCCTGATGTTCATGCACAGTATATCTGGACAAACTGATTTGAAACTTCTGATATTAACCTAATTTTTTGATTGCCATTTCAAACAAGTAAGTTTTCCTGTTCACATTTGGTATCAAAAATAAAATATTGTTTTAGTTAATAATTGAAATAGAGCTGCAACTTTTAATTGATAAATTGATGAAAAAGGAATTATTCAGCAAATTCTTTGGTAATCAATTAAATGTTTTACTGATTTTTTAAGGAAAATACTCAATTTTTGGGGGGGTCAGAGTCTGCTTAATTTTCCTGCTTTTGGTTACTAATGTCTGTTAAAATCCTCTGGCCTTTTAAATGTATGTTTGTCAAGTAAACAAAATGTAAGGAAATTTGTGTCTGGTAGATTATTTCTTTGTTGTTACAATGCTTCTCAGCAAAAAAATCTTATACTTTTGTAATGTGTGTTTATTTCCCTTTTAAATGGTGCCACATTTGTAAAGAACATGCATTTATGGGATGAGCAGCAGAGCTGAGTATGTGGGTTACGCCCAAGAAAAATTTGCCAATAATCTACCAAACACAAACCTCTTCTCCACAGAGAACATTTATGATTTTACATCTTTATTTTTGACCGACCATGAGCTCATTGGTTCCCTGTTTTATTTTTTAGATACAAAGAGGCACTTTAAAAAAACATGTAATTATTTAATTAATCACAAAAAACTCCAGCAGATTAAACACATAAAAAGCTATTGTTTGTTGGTTGAAAAGGGACTTTAGGACCTGAGCTCACAGCCACCATTTCTGTGCTGGCAGCCTTCATTTTTAATGCAAAACCAATGTAATCCTGCACTTTTAGTCCTCAGCATCCTTAACTCTACAAAGGCCTTTGGCGCTCATCCGAAAACAGTTTATCTTTTGGGATAGCTCCATATTCGTCATTGTCACTTTTTCCTTGCTGACCAATCAAAACCAAGACAGGACAGGCAGCAATGGTGGATGAAATGAAAGTATTGCCAGATTTTCCTTTAGGGTCTAATTTCTATGTTTCCAGGTCTACTGTCCTGCAAATGCAAGGACATGACATCTGTGTGTTTTTTCATGTTTACTAGTTACTTTCCCATGATTAATGGAAAATATTAACTGCTTAGAGCTATTTATAAACAATGTCGGGCACCGGTGTAGCTCAGTGGGTAGAGCAGGCACCCATAAGCAGAGGCTGTAGTCGTCAACACACTGGTCTCAGCATGTTTTGTGCATGTCTTCCCCAATTCTATCCCCATATTTCCTGTCTCTCTGTTGTCCTGCCAAAAAATAAAGGCAGTGTCCCCAAACTAATTTTAAAACGAACAAACAAAAAACTGTCTAGACTTGCCCTCTTTGCAAAGTGTTTTGAGAAAACTGTGCTTATGAATTGCCACTATACAAACAGATATTGATTGATTGATACTAGCAAGAGAAGCAGAAGTTTACTTTCAAAACTTAGCAATAATAACAGTGATAAGAAGTTCTGAAAGAGGTTGTGGGAAATGCCAAGACTAAAGGTGCTGACTGTAGCACTTGGATTAAAAAAAAGTATATTTCTTAACTCTTTTTAATAGACTTCAGTGTGTAAATGCTGGAAACATTCAGAGTTTTAGTCAAACATGTGCCTCAAGGATCTGTTCTGGGCCTTATTTACATGCTATATTACAGTCCCTCTGAGGGAAATCCAAACATTATTTTTAAAAAGTTGTTCCCCTCCTTTCTGGCTTGGTTTAATTTAAGCAGGGCAAATATATGAGCTCATGACATCACCCGTTCTGATGGGGAATTACCCTTCCCACCGAACACTTCAACGATATAAAATCACAGTTCATCTCATTACAGTCTGCTGTTAGCTGATGTCTCAGTTAACAGCCTGTTCAGTTAACAGTCAACAGTTAACAGACCTGCTGTGTTTCTGTTTATTGTCAGGTAGATTTCCCAAATCTATCAACCATGGTGGCCTATGGGCCATAAAAGTATGACAACAAAGAGATTTGTGCCAGAAAACAGTAAATATAACCCCCGAGTCTCTCATGAGTGGGCATGGCTTTGGCTCATTCAACAGACATGCCTACACCATCCTTGAGCAGATTTTACTGCCTCATTTTCATGATTTTAAAGCTTAATTTTATAAACTTGGATATGTTTTTCATGACTGAAATTTGGCCTGGTGGTTCACAACACAGTGGCCTGTCATACAACAAACCTAAAATCACTTTACAGGGACTTTAATAATGTTGTTTCCTCTTTAACAGACTATTTCCCCTTTATGCTGATGTTATCATTTTGCATTGCTGGTTCTGCACAGCTGGCTGTAGAGTAACTGCAGTATGCTTTTAACAGTCTTCAAAATGCTTTTATTGCTCTGAAATTGTTCTTAATGCAAAGAGAATGATCTTCTCTAAAGTTAGGGATATACATTTTAATGGCTTTCAACTGTCCACACTCAGTTTTAGCAGTATTGAAAAGTTATCAGTATACAAATATCTTGGTATTTGGCTTGATGAATCATTTACATTTGAGTAGCATATACAAATTTTTATAGGTAGACTTCTTTAGAAACTTGGGTTTCTGAACAGACACAATTTTAATTTTCCTCCTGTCTGTAGTACAGCTTTAGCTGAGGCTGTTTTTTCTGTCTGTACTTGAATATGGGGATGTCCATAGACATGCTGCTGCATCCACAAAAATCTACAGAGTCCAGATTCATAACTGGAGATCCTTATATAACAAAGTTAGTTGGACTTCCTTGACACAGAGGTGTGATAAACACCTGCATCTTTTTGTCTATAAATCCCTAATTGGATGTGCACCATCTTACTTAGCATCTATGCTGGACAGGACCATTGGACGTCACCAAACTCTCATCTGCTGACTGTCTAATGTTGCAAGTTCTGAGTGTTTACTCTGAATTTGGTAAATCTGTGTTTAACTTTTGAGCTCCTAAAATGTGGAACATTTTACAACAAAGTCTTAAGATTGATCCACTCGTTTCTCTTGGACAATTTAAGATGATAATCTCAAATCATTTCACCACAGCTGTAACTGTTTTAATGACTATCATACTTGTCCGTTTTTTTTTTTAATGTTTTAACATGCTACATAAACATTTCATTTTGTTTTTAACGTTGTAAATGAGGGAAACCTCAATTATCTTTTAGACTTAGCCTACATAAAGTTTAAATAAAACAGATGAATAACTGGAGCCAAAGCCAATTTAACCCATTTTTATAATTTTCTATCCCTTTTCTCCTTCACTGTCTGTAATTGTAAACAAATTGATGTAAAACATGACTGCTTCTTTGAGAAATCTGTTTTTATTTTATCAGTGCAAATCAGTAAACACCAAGAATGATGAGCTTTCACTTTAATCTGATTGAGGCTGATTGGATCCAGTTCCTTTAAGATCTTTCAGGCATGATGCATGATTCCCTGCAGCTCAGCTTGTGATGAATGATGGATCATGATGCTGTAAAGCCTTACTGCACTTAGCTGTGCATTTAGTGTCTACAGCGCAGTTTTCCCTCGGGCCATCTGTGTTCCTCCGCTGATTAACAGGCTGTAAAAAGAAACTCCAAACATGGTGGTCGCTGAAATGACACTTTCATGGTGTTTTCCCTGCAGTATACGCCCCACGCACAAACCCCTACAGGACATTGCTTCTTTAATGTATCAGATCATTGTTTTATTTCACACTTTGTTTTCTATATTCATAATGTGTGAGTGTGGCTATGTGCATACATGCTTGTGACCTTGTTTGCTTGCAGGAGTGATTTGTCACACCTTGTGTTGATGTGGTGCAGTGAGCTGGCTCTATGACAGCGACAGTATAAACAGGAGCATCTAATGTGGGTTGCATGTTTACCAGGAATCAAAGTGTATGTGGGGATTTGTGAAACACAATGTACCTGCTCTTTTTGGAGCTACAAAAACACACATGCAGGAAGTTTGGAGCCAGTCTGTCTTGGCTGTGGTTTTATCAACTTTACACTCACTCCACTCATATTCAAATGCACTGTATTTAGAGCATTCTGTTTTTGCGATTTAATTTTTTTTTCTGTTTGTATAATCAACATTCAATTATTCGAATTTTGTCTTCTTTTAGCTTCTTTTCTGGTGCTGAATATTGCCAAAAATAGCTTTGAGTCATGTCCATATTTTACTACCATTTCCTTTTCACAATTTTGTGCTTTCTTTTCCTGAAATTACACAACACCAAGTCCCATACCTACAATTAAAAGGTTTTCTGCAGTTATTCATGATATATTTAGATTATTTTCCAGATTTTGTTTGTGTAGATTTCCCTAATATCTAGGGATTATTGAAGTTATTGCATCAGATGAAATACTGCTTTCCAAACCATATCTAATTTTAGCTTACTCCGTCTTTTTGTATTGTACTACATCTTTTTGATATTGTATCAGATCCTGTAGTTTTGTTTTTCATCACATTACTGTGCATTATGGTGTCTATAGTATCCCTATTGCTATCATCTTATCATGTCGTATACATTTTGTTTGGTATAGTTGCTTGGTATGGTATGGTGTTGTATCTCATGGTACATTTTCATATATTTTTGTATTGTATCATGTTGAATCAAATAATTTTGTGTGACACTGGATCATTTCTTTTTGGAAAAAAGCATTGTGTCATGTCAAGATGTATTGTGTAGTGTTGCATCACATTATATCGTATCATATTGTGCTATATCTCATTTCATAAATAAAACAATACAGTACTGTAATTGAAATTGAACTGTACTTCACTAGGGCTGTTTGTTTTTTAATCAACTTTTTCCAAATTTCTAGCATAACAATAGTGCAATGTTCAAAGATATTTGTATTATTTAAAAACAATACTACAACCTGAATGTAGGAATCATTTGTCTGATATACTGCTGTTTAACAGCTCTCTTTTTATGCCAACAGAAAAACAATCACAGTTATGTCATGACAGTTTATAGCTAAAGTCTCAGTTAAATTTTCTCATTCTGCACTGAACATTTTCTGATTTATCTGAAGTAATTTCTCTCTCCAGGTTATGAGATGTCTGAGTTGCTCAATGGCTGCTGAAAACACTCCATTTCCTGATGTTACTCTTCAAAATAAAAGTCTCCATTGATGATAATATTCGGAAACTTTGATTGTTACAGACTTAGCAGGAATAGAACGAGTCTATCATCAGATAATTTGATAAACTTTAACATTGCAACACTACAATACAATACAATATGATACACTTTATTGTCCCCTGACAGATAGGAGGGATTGAATTGTTGCTGCTTTGAGAGAGACAAAGCCATAGAAAGCTTCTTTTAGTTATCCAGGACTTAAGACTAGTGAAATACAGATTAAAACACGCCTTCAGCAGGTAAGATGTTTGATCATGCGGCGTCTGGTTCAAGTGAAAACTAGACAAGCACTCCAGTAATTAGTCTGCCCCCTAACTTTGTAGTAAACTATGGCCAGAGCGCAGCTGCATGGCTCTGTGCCAGAGCAGAGACAAAGTCTGTTTACATCACAAAACTTTCGGGTATGATACTCTCAATGATCCGTAAGCCACTGTGGCTGATAGATTTGGCAAATTTACCTCACAATGAACAAAAACAGCATTTAACTGACTATTCTTTTTCAATGAAGGCAGTCACATCGGCTAACAACAGACTGTATCAAGGTAAGCTGCTCAGTGGTTTTATATGATTGTAGCATAAGGGGGTCGGAGTAATTCCATCATGGGGTGCTACGACAACCCTACCTAGAAAGTAGTGAAAAACTTTCTAACAGTGACAAATTCAGCCACACATTAATCTCAGTGTTTTCACATGATTTCAGCAACCTTCCAGTATATCTAATATGTTTAGACATAAATTTTGGATTGTCCAGAAGATCATTCTTTCTTGCCATACAGTATAATCTTACAGAAATATCTTTCTGTAAACATTTGTATTTATGCACTGTATTCTGTATTGAATGATATGATATTGTGTAAAATTAATGAAACCTTTATCTTAAATTCTTGGGAGGATTTATTTGGAGGATATTTGATTAAGAAGTATCTTCTATAACATTGGTGTATTTTGTTTTTAGTTCTTCTTGTCCAGAGCCGTATTCCTAGCTGGTCCTGATGAGAGTAAATGAAGATGGAATATGAAGGAGGATTGGCAGAGTGGGGGCAAGACAAAAAAAGTTGAGGGATTTTTAGGTGTAGAAGAAAAGGGGAGATATGGAGACAGTGAGTGCTAATGAGCAGGATTTTGCTGGAGACTTGGCATTCTGCTCATGGTACTCGCTCTATCCCCCCCTCTCTCTCCTCTGCTCTGTAGAGGAGCTGGCTAGAGTGAGCAGCTTCCTGTCTGCACCCTGAAGCAGGAGTAAATGAGGGGTGGGGGGGGTTGTGTTGGAAGCAATGGAACAGAGGAAGGAGGAGGAGAAGGAGGAGGAGGAGGGTGAGGGGAGGGACCAGTGTTAGAAATTGAATGCCAGGGCGCCATGTTCTCACCGCCAGCGTTTCCATGGCGACGGGGTAATTCTGGCGAGTAAGGAAATTTCATTCACTCTGGTATGAAGAAGACGAAGAAGAAGGAGAGGAGGGAAATATCAACAAAGAAAAAAAAGATGGAGGAAAAAATCAAAGAGAGAAAGAAAAGGAGAGGAAAGAGAAAACCTCTACTGGGGTTTATGCCACCCATCCCCCAGGCGGTGTGCGTCTGTCTCTCCTTTTTTTTTGTGTATTTCTGTGATGCTTGGTTTGTTTGCCACCACCCTATAAGCAAACACAACACCCACCCACAAGCCTCCAGTTTCTTCCAGGAGCCCTGCAGGTATATGGCAAAGAACAAAGAGAAACACTGTTAACTGGCTCCGGTGTGTGTGTATGTGGACATTTGTGTGTGTTTTTTTTTTTTTGGGGGGGGAGGACAGGAGTGGGGGTGGGTGCCAGGAAAGGGTTGGTGGGGTTAAGGAAATCAGGAGGACGGTGGATTGTGACCCACGTGCTGCAGATTTGACCACATTTGTCTTCAGCTGTTTGAATTTCACAAGAAAAAAAAAGTTCATTCTCTGTGTATGCGTGTGCCGACCTGACTGCGAGTTTGTGTGTCAGCCTGCACAGATACACAGTCTTGCTATGCGGCTAACTGGAGCTGACAACTGCATGGGGTTTGACTGGGCTGTCGCTGCAGCCAACCTGACAGCTGTACTGCCAAGCACCCTCCGTACACACACACATATAAACACACAAGCATAACTTCATCTCCATTTCTGATATGATATGCAGCTTTTCTAATCAGCACATGCAGCATGTTTTGACAGAGCCAGTCATAAACACATGTAGTTAAACGCTGAATCATGTGTTTTTTATAATCTGCAAGCTGGTGTGTGCAGATGTTTCTCTATCACTGGAATTGTTATGACTTTTAATAGTAAGCAAAACATGAAGAGATTAATAATTTGATGATCTTTTTTCTGCTTGTGTTTCAGTGGCTGAGGAGGGGCTGTGGGAGTGTGGGCTGTCCTACGAGTGCAGGACCCTCCTGTTCAAGGCCATACACAACCTGCTGGAGAGGTAAAGAAAACAAAAATGTCAATACATGAAAGCACTTCATTATCTATGCAGTCACTATGTTTACTTGCAATTAAAATGTGCCCTTATTGCATGCAATGCAAGCAAGCATCAGTGACAAAATCAGCTTGATTACACTGAATCATGTGGTAGTATCATAACAGCAGTGGTGGACAAAGTATTCAACTCCAGTACTTGAGTCAAAGTATTGATACTTGTGGTCAGATCTTACTCAAGTACAACTAAAAGTTGCTCAGTGAAATTTTACTCAAGTTGAAGTACTAAAGTACTTACTTTTAAAAATACTTAAGTATTCAAAAGTACAAAGTACGTTTTCTAATATCAGTACATTGCTGTATTGTTTTGTCAGTGCTTTTACAGAACCTTGTAACTCTCTGAAACCACCTTATGATGTACTGACTTACATGTACACGCTGCTACAAAAAGTCTATAAAAACACCTGTAAAAACGTCACCATAAAAATGCAATCAAAAACAATTAGGACAACTATTGTCATTTAATTTTTGATGATATGAATCATTCCTTATTTCTGAAATCTCAAACATCGAGCTGAGATATGGCCACGGGTGTGCTGGTTTTTCAGTTTGAGTTTCTCCTGCCCTCTCCATTGCAGAGTTTTGTTTGAGTTAAGGCGGCAGAGCTTGCTACACAGATCGAGGATGACGTATCCTATTTCCAAAATCCATCCCAGGTGTGAGCAGTGATTGTGATTGGTTCCCTTCTGTGAGGAGCACAGCGTGTGGCCAATTGCATTTTAGAAAAGAAAAACACCACCATCTGACTACAATGCTATGCTGAACCTAAAAGGAACGAGTAATGACAAGCTTCCTAGAAATGTAGTGGTCGAAAGAACTATATTTGTCTTGGTGGAGTGAAAGTCATAAGTTTCCAAAAAAACAAATACTCAAGTAAAGTACAAATACTGAAAAAAATGTACTTAAGTAAATGTAATACGTTACTGTCCACCACTGCAGTGCTATTAGCACAAGTTGGAGCACAATGTTGCCACATTCCTATTGGACAAGAAAAAGAAAGCAGTAAATGACAAGGCCCCAGGAGTGTTTGAAAGGAATATTTTCTTGATTTTCTATCACTTTCCTCACTTTCCTCACTCAACTGAGCTTTCTAGTGTTTTTTTTTTTTTGTTTGTTTTTTTTTTTTTTTTTTTTTTTTGCAAAATTGAGAGAGTTGTGCATTTGTTATACCAACAGATTTTGTAAGAGAAAGTTGTATTAGCTTGACTAAAGCTGGACTGTCAAAGGCTTTTAAGAGGTATGGCTGTTGAAAAAGGAGTTAAATGCTGTAGTACAATGGTATTGAACACGCACATGTTTTTCTCCTTCAATATACTCCTCTTCTGCATCAGCACACCGCTGCATTCGGTTCTTCCACTGCTCAAAGCAGTGTTGTAGGTCTTCTTTGAACACTTGACATTGACTCCATACGTGTTCCTGTGAGCACAGATTTCATCATAGGATAAAGGAAAAAGTCACACCATGCTATTTTAGGTGAATAGGGAGGATGATCAAGCACTGTGAGATGTGTTTGGGTCAGAAACCGCTTTACTGAGAGTGCAGTGTGAGCTGGGGCATTGTCTTGATGAAGAATGAAACAAGTTTTCCACAATGATGGTCTCTTTCTTTAGACTTTTTCTCACAGTTTTTCTAGAACTTCTCTTTAATAGTGTTGATTCACCACTGACCCTTCTGGAACCCACTCCTCCAAAATGATGCCCTTGATGTCAGAGAAACCATCAACATGGTCTTGAATTTGGACTTGCTTTGTCATGATTTTTTCATTCTTGGTGATGATCAATCAATCAGTTTTTTCATAAAACCAATACAATGCAATGCAATCCATCTTAATTCATGAAAATCTCATGTGTGTAATAGGACTCCCCAGAAGCTTTGTGGGGCTTAGACTAGGGTAGGGCAATAAATCGCAAATCAGATTAAATCGCAATATGGCCTGTTACAATTTTCAAATCGCTGAAGGTGCAATATTTTTTTAAACCTAAAATTTATGTCAAAATACTAATTTAAAATGCTTTTTACAGCAGAGACAATATGCATTACATACCATGCAATTATTTTAGTGGAATGTTTTTGGAATAGAGTAAAAAAAACAAACAAACCATATTTTCTTCATTTTTATATGTTTTCTTATAAGAAATATATAGAATTATCATTCCCTGTAATACAACAGGTCATATCTGATTTGCAAAATGAGTCAAAATCATCACAATTAGATATTTTTTCAAAATTGTTCAGCCTTATACAGTACATGTAGACAGTAGCATTTAGAAAACAGCAATTTAAATTTGTTTTAGTTTATTTTTCATATGGGAAATATGGGAAGCTATTCAGAAATGATCAGATGTCCTCGCAGGTTTAGGATTGAACATATTTTAGCAGCAGCTGTTGTCTCAGGCTCTTTCTGAGGACATTTTAACAGCACTTTCAAGCTCATTCCTCATTTGTGGACGTCTGCAGGTCAAAGCAAAACTTGTACGTTTCAGCTTATGTTTCTTACCTAGTAGAATTGTTCTTTGTGTTGTGAGCATGAGAGGGAGCACAAATTTGAATAAGATCACATAGTCTATTATTGAGTCTGTATACAACATAAAACATTAAACAAGCATTTTGGAAAATGTTACATTGTTAAGTTTGATGTTATAAAAAAAGGCTCAGAGCATTTAATGTAGACCATGGTATGACTTATGTAACTTCGTTTTGTAGGATTTGTAATTTATCCACACAACTAGGATATATCTTCACGCCATATATGACTACAATGGCTTAGTGGCTTAAATAGAATGTGCAAAGCTAGAAAAACTTTAAGTGGAAGAAAAATATCTTAGCTTGAAAACAGGCCAACATATTTAGATAATTTCATTCTCAGTTCATCAATATGTCTCTTAAAATATAAGAAATCACTGATGTAAATTCAACCCTCTCAAGAGATTTTCTTTTCCTTTTGATCCGGAGTCAAAGGTTTTGCAACACACGCTTTTTTCATGTTCACATTTTTGTTCATCATTTCAAACAATTCGTCCTATTTGGTGAATGTGTTCAGGAGTTTTGATGTGCATTGGCGTCCAGAACGTTCATCATCTTGGACATCTTCTCTGCCTTCACAAAATCTTTTTTGGCGTGCAGACGCACATGAAAGTGACATACAGTGTTCCCCATACACTTCCGTCGGTGTACCAAAAGATTCAGCTGCTGTTTAGTTAAATTTCCCCCCAAAAAATCAAGTTAATACGTCGCTCATCTTTCAAGCTTTGTCCTCATAAGCACAGTCTCACTATTTTACAGCCATACCGTGTTTACATGTTAGTTTAACTGAAATCAAATCAAATTCATGAAAGTGGGACTAACACGCCTAGATAATGTGGTTGGATCATTTTACTCTTGCATGTTTACGCCTCAATCAAACCAAAACTTGACTAGGTGTCAATGTCAGAGCAGGGCTTTGACCCTGGAGTCAAATAATTTTAATGAGCAGCACATCAGAAGTCATGCTGTCACCTGCCTTCACCTGTTAGAGGAATAACATGCTTCATATTTGTGCCACAAAGTCAAGCTTAATGAATTGAGCTAAACTGTTATTTGTGTTTTTGTTGACTTTTCCCAATTTATAAAAGTACTTTTTTGAAATAGAAGGATGATAACTGAAAGAAAGGTTATGTTTTGGTGCAGTTAAATTAATTTAGAGGGCAACAGTGTGTGATAAAAATTGTGCTTTTTTTTCTATGAACAGCTACGGTTTCCTCTAACATACAAAGAGTCCAACCAAATGAACTTGCTATCATATTGACAGACAGCTCCACTTTTTCTTCTCGCCGCCTCACCTTAATGAAATTATAATCTGAGTGCTGAATCACTTGCTCAAGTACCCAAAGCTCTCCTTTCTGAGTCAGAGCCATCTGTTAAATGAAGCAGCACATATTTGCTCTCTATTAAGTTAAGCATCAGTGATCATCATAGGGGGCAGGCTGAATTAACCTTCCTATTACCTTGAAGCTAACTCCTTTTATAGCTCACTATTTCAACACGAGAGAGATCCTTTCCACTTTCTAGTTCATATTTCACACATGATGTTGACCTCTGTCTCTCACTCTTGTTGTTATTTTTTTTTTTTACTTTAAATTAGCATTATTTTTAATTAACCAAGTTATAATCAGCCAGTTACTGTTTGAGTGTCCATGATCTACATTGTGGGCTACAGTGAGGAACCCTGTCTTTATTTCTGTGTCACTTACTGAGCTCTAGAGATGAGCCTTTCATGCATCTGATTCAAGGCACTAGTAAGTCTTAGAATTTCCAACATAAGACTGGCAGGTACATCTCAAAAATTAGAATATCATGAAAAAGTTCAATATTTTTGTCTCTCATTTCAGAAAGTGAAACCCATATATTATAAAGACTCATTACACATAGAGTGAAATATTTCAAGCCTTTATTTCTTGACATTTTGATGATTGTGGCTTACAGATAATG
This sequence comes from Cheilinus undulatus, assembly GCF_018320785.1. Classification (NCBI taxonomy): domain Eukaryota; kingdom Metazoa; phylum Chordata; class Actinopteri; order Labriformes; family Labridae; genus Cheilinus; species Cheilinus undulatus. Next base: position 33,320,802 of record NC_054881.1, read on the forward strand.
AAAACCCAAAATTCAGTGTCTCAGAAAACTAGAATATTACATAAGATCAATAAAAAAAGAGATATTTCAAACAGAAATGTCAGGCTCTTGAAAAGTATGTTCATTTCTATGCACTCAGTACTTGGTTGGGCCTCCTTTTGCATGAATTACTGCTTCAATGTGGCGTGGCATGGAGGCGATCAGCCTGTGGCACTGCTCAGGTGTGTAATGGAAGCCCAGGTTGCTTTGATAGTGGCTTTCAGGTCATCTGCATTGTTGGGTCTGGTGTCTCTCATCTTCCTTTTGACAATACCCCACAGATTCTCTGTGGGGTTCAGGTCAGGCCAGTTTGCTGGCCAATCAAGCACAGTAACACCATGGTCATTGAACCAGCTTTTGGTACCTTTGGCAGTGTGGACAGGTGCCAAGTCCTCCCTGAAATCAGCATCTCTATAAAGCTTGTCAGCAGGAGGAAGCATGAAGTGCTCTAAAATGTCCTGGTAGATGGCTGCGTTGACTGTGGACTTCAGAAAATACAGTGGACCAACACCAACAGATGCCATGGCAGCCCAAATCATCACTGACTGTGGAAACTTCACACTGGACTTCACGCAATGTGGATTCTGTTCCTCTCCACTCCTCCTCCAGACTCTGGGACCTTGATTTCCAAATGTTATGCAAAATTTACTTTCATCTGAAAAAAAAAAAAAGACTTTGGACCACTGAACAACAGTCCAGTTTTTTTTCTCCACAGCCCAGGGAAGACGCTTATGACGTGCACCTTTTCCTACCACACTTTTTCCTTCCACTTAACTTTCTATGAATATGCTTGGATACAGCACTCTGTGAACAACCAGCTTCTTTAGCAATGACCTTTTGTGGCTTACCCTCCTTGTGGAGGGTGTCAATGACTGTCTTCTGGACATCTGTCAAGTCTGCACCCTTCCCCATGATTGTGTAGCCTACTGACCCAGACTGAGAGACCATTTAAAGGCTCAGGAAACCTTTGCAGGTGTTTTGAGTTAATTAGCTGATTAGGGTGTGACACCATGACTTTCCAAAATTGAACTTTTTCACAATATTCTAATTTTCTGAGACACTGAATTTTGGGTTTTCATTATCTGTAAGCCATAATCATCAACATTTCAAGAAATAAAGACTTGAAATATTTCACTCTGTGTGTAATGAGTCTATATAAGTTATGGGTTTCACTTTCTGAAATAAGTGGCAAAAAATATTGAACTTTTCATGATATTCAAATTTTTTTTAGATGTGCCTGTATACAGCGAAATTTGCAGAAAACTTAAGTTTCTCTGAGGAGCTTTAGTGAAGTACCGAAAGGTCTGTTAAGGAGTTTCACTAAATTATAAACAAAATGTGCACTCTCACAATGTGATCTTGTGTCTTTAACAAAGACACGTGTCTTTGTAGTCATTGAAGAAACCCAATCTGGATTCCTTTCAGCATAAGCCTACGCATTTACTCCATGGATAAAATGCTCTGTTAACTCCCTCACAGTTTATTCTTAATAAGGGCTCCAGTGAAGTGACCCTGCTTAGAGATGCACTGATCCGATACTGTAAATTAGTATCAGAGCCAGCACTGACCTTATTAAGTGGTTTGGGAATCAGCCCAATGTGGCCACATAAAACACAGTTACTTTGGTAATGTTGTAAGACGAGTAGTTTCCAGGAGAGATCAGATTAGGAAAAAAAATTAAAAGAATGCCCCAAAGATGGTAGAAGAGACTGAAAGCCTTGGATAGCTCAGGAAAAGAGTCCATAAATTCATTTCATAATTCCTTGACCCAGGTCAGAGGATCCAGTAGGGAATTCTCTGGCACCTGCTCACAGAGACGAGTCAGAGCTGAATTTTGTCAGGAAGAGAGAGGCTGAAATGAGGTGAAAATGTGCACAGATGGTGGGATAGCCAAAAAGGGAGCATGAGTGTTTGATGTGATCACATTTTGATCTGATGAAGGAAAAGGTTTTGGAGAGCGATATGTCAAAGTGCATACCACTTTAGGGAAAACGGATTAGAAGGGAGACTACTTATTTTCTTTTGCACCTGTCTTAAACTACATCTTACACTTTGCTCATGGAGCACAGATGCAGCCCTCCTTTTTACCATTTCAGAGCAAGAAAAACCAAATCAGGTTTTACAGTACAGTCACTTACCCTGAATAGCTCAAAGCCTAAAGGTACAGTATGTTGAATTTTGGAACTGAAATGCTTACAGTGTCATAACAAGTATTCACCCCCTTGGATGTTTCACCCTTTAATTGATTTTATATATCAATTACGGTCACGGCAGCGCAGGCATTAGTGCTGTTGCTTCACAGCAAGAAGGTCCCTGGTTCGCTTCCCAGTCAGGGCCTTCTTGTGTGGAGTTTGCATGTTCTCCCTGTGCATGCGTGGGTTCTCTCCAAGTACTCCGGCTTCCTCCCACCACCAAAAACATGCTCATTAAGTTAATTGGTGACTCTAAAATTGGCCGTAGGTGTGAGTGTGTGTGCCTGGTTGTCTGTCTCTATATGTCAGCCCTGCGATTGACTGGCGACCAGTCCAGCGTGTTTCCCGCCGCTCGTCCAATGACAGCTGGGATAGGCTCCAGCCTCCCTGTGACCCCGAATGGGATAAGCGGTGTAGAAAATGGATGGATCATGGTCAATGTAACTTTTTTTTTTTACAAAATAAAAAATACAAAAAAACCCTGTTTAATGTCAAAGTAAAATCAGATTTCTAAAAATTAATCTCTAATTAAAAATTGCATTATCTCCCTAGATCAGACCATCCCTTATAAACTGAGTGACCATGCAAGAAGGAGACTATTGAGCGAGATCACTAAGACACCTATGACTACTCTGAAGGAGCTGAGATGTGAGAGACTCTGTGTGCAACAGCTGTTGCCCTGAGTTCTTCACCAGTCAAAGCTTCACGGGAGAGTTGCAAAGAGAAAGCCACTGTTGAAGAAAACTCAGATTAAGTCTCAACTAGAGTTCGCCAAAAGGCAGGTGGGACATTCCATGATCAAGTGGAAGAACGTCCTGTGCTCTGATGAGACCAAAATAGTGCTTTTTGGCCATCTGACAAGATGCCATGTTTGGCGGACACCAACCACTGCAAATAATCACAAACACACTATCCCCACTTTGAAGCATGGTGGTGGCAGCATCATACTGTGGGGCTGCTTCCTGGCAGCCAGCTCTGGAAGGCTTGTAAAGGTAAAGGGTAAAATGAATGTGGAGGAAAATCCTTGAGGACAATCTTTTTCAGACTGCAAGAGAACTACAGCTTGGGAGAAGCTTGTGCAGTTTTGCAAAGACGAAAGGAGTAAAATTGCAGTGTCCAGATGTGCAAGCCTGATTGAAATCTATCCACACAGACTCAGTGCTGTGATTGCAGCCAAAGGTGCATCTACTAAACACCGACTTAAAAGGGGTGGAACTAACATACATTTGTTGAAATCTGTTTTCATTTAGACATGAAGGTTTTTTTTTTTTTTTGTAATTTTTTGGTGAAAAAGCCAAATTATATTGACCATTTTACCAAGGATAAAACTTCCAAGGGGGTGAATATTTATTATAGGCACTGTTCCCCATGGCATAAAAACAGAGTTAAAAGAGTTTATCTTTGGTGCGCCGGTAGTCGAGTGGTTAAGGTGCATGCCATATACACAGGCGACCCGGGTTCGAATCCAGCCCGTGGCACTATTTCCTGCATGTCTCTCCCCGCTCTCTCCCCTGTTTCTGACTCTATCCACTGTCCTATCTAATAAAGGCCAAAAATAAATCTTTGAAAAAAAAAAAAAAAAAGAGTTTATCTTTATGCTGATGATTTTGGGTTTTAAAGTCATGACGAGATCTCATTAACGTCAGTCTGTTTCATACCCTGCTAAAGACTTTAAAGCCTCAAGATTTGCTTTGTGTTTCATGGTTCTTTAAAGGAAAATAAGCGTGCATTATTTTGTTAAGTTTGGCTATTTTCTGGTACATTTCATTTTGAGTAACTTTCTTTCTCTCCTCCTCTTTCTTTTGTCCTCCTGCAGATGTTTGATGGACAAAGGTTTTGTGAGGATCGGGAAGTGGTTTTTCAAGCCTCACGAACTGGAAGAAAAGTCTCTGGGCAACAGGTGAGCAGAGTTTCGAGCACACTTTCTAACACGTGCCTCACTGAGATATTGTCACTGGACTTTTTCAGCATGCTTTGTGTCTCCATCCATGTGTGTGACCATGCGTGTGCGAATGTCAGAGTGTGACATAGCCGGGCCGGCGTGAAGGCTTTCATGTGATTCAGCGTTTGTCGACTCTTCTCTCCTTGATGTTCCAGCGGCTGCTCGTGTGTGAGACTGTTGAAAAGCAGGACGGTGAATGAATAGTGGTGAGAGGTGAGAGCCGAGTCGAGCTGAGCCCTCACAGCTCTCTGGGTGTGTGTTAGAGAGTGTGTGTGAGTGTCACGCTGTGTAACTGCGCGGGCAGTGTGGGAGACAGACTGAAAGTGAGTAAAAAAAGAGGGGTGGGTGTGATGACAGCAGCTCCACTTGTTGCTTCAGTCATTACAGCTCCCTCTCACAGCTCAGTGTGCCCACTTCTGCTTCTCCTGCTGGTAATGATGCTGCAGTCCTTACATCGTTAACGTGCAACACTTTTTAAGTCACAACACTGTTATATTCAACAATGTAAGGAAAATGTAAGCAATCACTCTCTTTCTGTCAACACAATGTAAAATTATGTAAAGTTTAGGTATTACTGAACTTTTTTTCTTTCCATTTCTACATAGAAGTGGAAAGAAAATGGCTTTGGGACAAAAACATCCCAGTATTTTTGTTTTCTCTACTGTGATTAGATGTGTTAAAACCTTAATACTTTGATGCTTTTCAATACAAAATGTTTTTAACTGATCCAGTTTTAGATTTATAAATGCTCTATAGCAGTTTTTCTCATTGGCCGTGCCTCAGAACTCAACACCAGCTCTTCAGTGAGAAACCATGACCCAAATCTCTGATATTTTTCAGGAAGTCAGATAATTTAATGGAAAATAATAGAGTTAGGAACCTCAGAAAGTACAAAATGTGACAAAACAAAGAGGCAAAGCAAAATAAGCATGTTTTAAAAGAGGCATTTTAGAGCAATTTTTCCCAGGCATACATTCACAACTACTTGAAAAGGGCTCTGCGAAACACTTTTGGGTTCACCTCATTAGCTGAGAGTTGCTGGTCTATAGAATCCAAGAGCACTGAAGTTTAAAAACTGGAAGTAATGCCTGGCAGTTACATGCCTCCGCATGGTACCTTGACAATCTAAAAATGATTCAGTTAATCTTGTGTCAGTGGATATTTGAGCAAAGATTGAAGAAAATCAATCAGAGCATCCTTGAGATGCCATGTTTACAAGAATGGACTGGATGCACTGATTTATACAGACACATTTGGAAGCAAAATGCCTCTGACACTGGTTATTTCCAGCATGAGGGCATCAAAATTTCAAATTTTAAGTCGGATTTTTAACCCAGAGTTGCCATGAGTGAGAGGGAAAGCAGTGGGGTGTATATAAAGTCACAGTTTGGCATATTCTGATGCCAGAAGTCCAATTAGTGTCCCTCAAAGAGACAACTCTTACATTTAGAACTCTTATGAGCAGAAAGAGAGACAGGGTCAAAATTCTAACTAATTTGCACAGTTTAGACTGTGTAGTGAAGTTTGCTTGCAATTGTGAGAAGCAGTTAATATTGGGTGCCTTCTGGACTTCTGTTTCTTTTTTGCTGTATATCAAAACAGGTATTATATCGTCTGATTTTTATGAGTATCATATCAAAGTTTGAAATTATGGTATTGTGACAATCCTAGCAAGACCATCAGAGCCTTCCCTTTTTCATTTTGATGTCACTCAGTTCTGTGTTTCTACTTCAGGGCTGCACGTTAGCGCTGTTGCGGTTCTGACCTTGCAGAGTAGATGGATGGTCTGATTCCAGGTCTGTCATTAGGCAAATGTATTTTACAAAGCTCCAATCTTAAAGTGAACCTGAGTTATCAGCCTTAATTGAGGATAAGCTACAGTCACAGTTTAGCTGTCCTGTGAAGTGGTGTATACAATTACTGCCACTGGTGTAGCAATTACCTTAGATGTGGCTATAGTATAGCAGCAGTTTTATCAGAACTGGGCCACACTCCCTTATCAAATAAAGAACAAAGAACAGCACTGAAAGCTTTCATGTCAGGAAGATATTTTCACTCTTCTCACAACCGGCTTTGGCTGGAGTTTGTGATTGTAACTGTCAGGTTTAGTTGTCCTCTGAGCTTTAGTATACAATGGCTGCTGCTGGTGTGGCATTAAGCTCAGATGTAGCTGTAGCTATAGCTATATGCATCAGTTTTAACAGAACTGGTGCACACTTATGTTAAAATAAACAAAAAAGTAAAATGAAAGCTTTTCCAGTTTTGCTGCTCTTATTAGCCCATAATGAACGTGACAGAATTTTTTGTAAAGTCCTGCCTCAGCCAAATGCTTTGTTATGGGATGTGAATTTGAAATATAGGCAGCGGATTTATGAAACAGTCCATCTTGCATGTCAGTTAACCTGGGTTCCTGATACAAATCCCTGTCAGATAAGGCCTTTCTGTGCGGAGTTAGTATGTTCTCATGCATGCGCTGGTTTTTCCTCCCATGGTCCAAAGACATGCTTGTTAACTTTAGCGGTGACTCTAAATTGACCGTGACTCTGAGTGTGCCTGGTTGTTTGTCTGTACGTCTGCCCTGTGATTGGCTGGTGACCAGTCCAGGGTGTACTCCACCTCCACTGACAGCTGGTATTGGCTCCAGCCTCCCACATGCCCTCAAACAGGATAAGTGATGTAGATAATGAATAGATAGATGGATCTATTCCACTTGAGGGATTTTTTTTTTACAGTAGTTTATGTGCTTTTTCTTAGTCAAGACTGTGCTTTGGTATGCTCTGGTCACTACTGATGTGATAAAAACTGATTGAAAATGTGCAGAGACGTTATGAATGCAAACACCTCTGGGCACTGGAGGTTTGATGAGAGATGAAAGGACGTGAATAATTTCTTAAGGCCCTTGCAGTCAACAGATCTCAACTTAAATGAGCTCTTATGGGAGATTCAAGAGACTTGTAGGAAGAGGAGCATTGAATCTGCTGCAGCATCTCTTTAAATTGTCCATCATGGAAAAAGCCGGCACGTTATCTTCGCTGAACATGTTCTTATTCAAGGTCATGACATAACAGTGCTCCTGTTTGACTGTACATGATTTTATTTAGTCTGTCACTCATTGCCTGGGATTTGTTTAAATGTTGATCATACAGTTACGTTGACAGGAAGAAAATGATTGTTGATAAACAATGAAGAGCACAAAGCAAAGAAATTTTCATTTTGGCATTTTATTTAACTGATCACTGATAAGATTAATCAATTAAAAGTTTAGTACTTTGACTCCACTACAAAGTGTGTCCTTTGTTCGCACTTTCCACAGTTTCACTGAATGTCCTGTCTGCGAACCTGAATCTGATTTTCAAGTATTCGCTTGGGGTAAACAATATTGGAAAAAACTGGCATAGCAATATACTCTTATACTCTAAAGAGAGTTTGAAATACAAAGGAAATTAATCGCTGAAGGACCGTACATTAATGAGGTGCAGCTAATAGCAGGAATCCCCTCACCTAGGATTGGCCTTGTGAAATTGAGTGGCTGCCTTGAGAGTCATGCTGGTGTATCTGTGACAGCAGCCAGGTCTGCCCACATAAATGTCTGAGCTTCTGAAAAGCCCAGTGAAGTTAGAAATGTAGTTCTTAGATAGTTATTTTAAAATATATATATATACATTTTAACATGTTTCTCAAAATGAAAAGAAACTAAAATTATTACTCCCTTTCCCATTTTTTTAATCAAAAATATTAACTCAATGCTTTTTTATTATATTAACCAGATTTTTTTAATGTATAATTTATGATTATATCTGTGTTTCTGTCCACCTGTCAAAATGTGTCTGTCTCGATTTGTACTCCACACTGTTTCTCCAATTGTCCTTGATACCACTTAGACGTCTTCTTGGATGCGCTAGTTCGAAACAGGTGCCACAGATAATTATAAATGTGTACATAATTTCTATAAAATCCAAAGTTGTTGCAGCTGTCGGTTAAGTTTGCCCCTGTCCCCGTCCCCCATTATGCACCATTATGCAGAGATGCTGAGTCATTATGCTGTTATTTGGGCAAAAAAACACCCCTCTCCATGATTGGACACAACTGTTGCAGGTGCGGGTGATGGTGTATGGCATGGGCTGCAGGACTGGGTGGTAATGGTAAGAAATCCAGTGGGAGGGATTGGGATAAAGAAGAGTCTGATGCAGGACTCTAGTTTTACATAAACTACCAGAATGTTATTATTCTTATTATTATTATGAATGTACTAATATATACCCTCACATGCACACTGACCAATTATTACCAGTTAAAATTCATTAATAGAAAATTAATAAATACCAAATACCAAGTTCATCCTAGAAGGACCTCTAGAAATCTCCAAAAACATAAAAATCACACGCATTTTTTGGTTTGCTTTACCCAAATTAGCATAGTTCCTGCTGGAATTTTGCCATGACAATGATGGACTTTGTAATAGTCAGCATGTGGAATCTGCAGACCAAATCTCAGTTTTCTATGTGAAACTTAAACTTGATTTGTATGCCAATTATCATGAGTTTTTGTGAACGTTTAGGTGCTTAGAAATCAAGAAAATAGGCAATAAAAAAGAAATAGAAAGAACATTGCACCCTTGTTGCTCAGGCCCTTATAAAAATCTAAACCCTGTCTTTATCCCTGTGCCTTGAGAAAATCATTTTCTCACTTTTTTATGTGCATATGTGAGTACATTTGTCTGGTTTGTATCATTAAGTTTGGGAAGTGAAAGCTGATCTTTATCTGAATTATCCAGTTTTAGAGGTTAGATGTTGCATTAAATTAAAATGAAGTCAAGATTTTACATATAATCACCACTTAGATGTTAAGATTAAAATGAAAGACTTGCTCAAGGATTGATAAATGTGGCTTTTATGGGCTGTATGAAGGTGTAAATGCATTGCTCTCTGACTGTGTGTTTGTGTGAATTCATACTGTATGCATACAAACATAGGCAGTTATGCTGAAATCACGCTCAGTTTCTGAGTGAATGCAGAGATTTGCATGCGTGTGGTGCCTCTTTAGTGCATCATGTAATTCCTCCACATTCTGACAGCTCTATACCAACATGTTGTCAGCTGGTACGCCCCCTGCTGTGCCAACCCCGACTTCTTCTGTCTGTGAATTATTGAACATCCTGCGAGGAGAGAAAGAAGGAATAAAAAACTTGAATATGCAGACACAAAGAAAAGAAATCTTATTTAAGTATGTCTGCCGTCTGCATGTTTGTATTTTTCACATTGTGTAAGTGAAATGTGACATTTTTCCTTTCACATATTTCCACTGCTTGCTTCCAGCACACATGCCTGTATACACACACAGTCACACTGCCTTGTTCCCAGAATAGCATTGTTGCCCCACAATTGACAGTGTGAGCCGTAAGAGCCCCTGCAGATCCCTGGCCGGCAGTGTTTTCCTGCCACGAGGGAACATTGCTCAGTTAGGCATACACTGACCTCCTGCCTCAGCTGTAACCAGCTCCTTTGTCTCTTCTCCTCTCACACACTTTATCACCAACAGGGGGCGCAAAACATCCATGCCGTGCCCCCCCTTATACCAGTGCCAGCTCCTGAGCCTTGGCGCTGCTGTCTTTGTCAGGCTTATCTGGTGTTTATCTCGTAGTGTGTCCCGGGGGGCACGGCGAGGATTGGCACATCCAGGACACATCCAAACCCACCCTCCTCCTTCCTCCTCCTCCTCCACCCCCCTGCCGACTCCTCTCTCTCTCTCTCTCTCTCACAGCACAATATTCGTGTTCTCTTTGTGTCTCAATGAGAGGAAGGCAGCACTCTGGGTTGGTAACGGATTGCATCAGACGCTGAGGGGGAAAAGAGAGAGTTACAGGGATGCAGAGAGAGTGTGAGAGGAGAGGCACGAGAAAGAGGAGGAAGAGTAGGGACGGGCGCGGGGGGGGGGCAGTGTGTGCAGAGGGGATGTAAGGAGGTGGGGATCAGAGGAGGTGGGGGGTCGTAAATTAATCATTCCAATAGACGGCTGAATAGATGTATTAGAGTCTCTCTCTCACTCATTACTTCAGTCACTTCTATGCATGCCAAGTACAGTACACAGTCTATTTGTTCATCTACCTGCTTTCATTTGCATTAATGGCCACATACTCATGCATAAATAATGCTCATTTTTTACAGTGAAACAGAGACGCCCTCTGGTACTTAAAACAGACACAAAGTGCAGTTTTTAAATCGCAGGAATCATCCTCTCCTCTCCTCTCCTCTCCTCTCCTCTCCAACCAGTGACATTGAAGTATAAGTGGTATCCTGGAGAGCAAACATTTGGTTTCATTCTGCATCACAAGGTCACAAATTCTCCAGAAATAACACTAACAACCATAAACAAAAGCCCTTTCTCTTTCTCTCTATTTGTCACATTTTACCAGCACTGTAAGTACTGAGCATGTGCTATAAATGTCCTTTTACCAAGATATCTCTATTTATTAAAATGAATGAATACATAGACAGAATGGATATTTGAAATGAAGACGATAAAGGGGTGTCAATCCTCTTACGTCGAAAAAAATCTAAATTTAATCAAGTATCTTCATAAATTAAAAGTCAGCAAGATGGGTTGAAACTTGGAACTGCTCCTGACGGGCCGCTCTGTGGCCCTCTAGAAGCTGTCTCGTATGCTGCTGTGATTAGAGGAGATGACTCTCAGAGTCACCTGATTTAAAGTGATTTTTTTCTTAAGTTATAGCACGATAAATCTGTCTCTGCACAGTGCGCATTAACAGTTTCTCATATGTTTCTTTTGTCATGATAATGCGTAACATATTGTATTCCTGAGCACAAGAGGGATTCATCCCTAACTGACACATCACAATCAGAGTGGTGGCACAGTTTTGTAGTGCCTATCAACACAAAAGTTCTTTGTTAGCTCAGTCTTGTTAAAACAAAGATATCCACTGAGAAAAATACATTTTCTGTGGACAAATTTAGCTCTTACTGCCTTTTATATGTATCTCATGTGTTAGCTTATAGCCCCCTGTCATCAAAGCTTGACACTGTATTAAGACTAAGATGTGTTCCTTCAGACACTTATCCTGAACCAGCAACTTCAGGCATTATGAATAACTTAAGAATAATATCTGCTGATGTTCTTATTACTTTGTAGGTCAATATCAGCGGTTGGTTTTAAATTAAGTGTGGTTGATAAAAAATTCAACTTGGGTGCCAGTTTAGCTCAGTTGGTAGAGCAAGCGGTCATATACAGAGGCTAGAGTCCTCTACAAACTGGTCCAGGATAGATTCCCAGTCTCTGTGCTGTTTGGTGCAGTCCTTCCCCACTCTCTCCCCATGTTTGACAAGCATACACAAAGATTTTAGGAGCAAGCTGTACTGGAATTTTCTAGAATGTTTTAGGGTGCATATGCTTTAGAAAGAAGCTGATAATATGACTGATTGTAGGAGTGACTGTCAAGAAGCCTGTGAGCAGTTTATTGATGGATGGAGACTTTCAGACTGACTGGCAGACAGATGATTAGGTTAAAGTGAGTTACTGACTGATAAGTGGTTGACTAAATTACTGTCTGATGGGCTTACAAAGACCAGCAGTGAAGTGATCTTTAATAAGAAGTCAAAGGGTTTTACTTTAGAGCTTTTGGATTGTGGACAAGGTTTGTTTTAAACTAGTTCGAGGGAAGGTTTTTGTATTAGCTGAAGCAGGCGTTTCCTTTTAACACTTTAATCATTAAATTCCTGTTCTTCCCAGCACTAAGGCTCCCATGAAAACTCATCAATTTGGCCCCTCCTGAGGACGTCTTGTCTGTGTTTGGATTTTGTCCTAACCTTGCACGCCAGATGGGTTTGTTTCACATTCATCTGTTAAATCTTCCATAGGCAGTGTTTGGGAAAGGGCACAGCCTTTGAAAAAAAACTCAGAGGGTGATTGGAAGACCGTTCTGTCTGTCACATCTTTACGGGCCAATCAGAACAACCAAACATGTGAGGTAGCCGCTACCAAGCTGCGTCCCTACCGAGGGCATAAACTCCATAGATCGCTGCATAACGCAAACCATGGCAACTGTGGATGTCAGTACACGACTTTTGTCGTTTTTGAAAAGAAAGCAACTCACTGCTGTTCTTTGTTCTTCTTTTGACAAAGAAATGTTGTCACATTCTGATAAAACTGGCGCTTTAGCAGCATCCATGCTAATCTCTTCCACCACTATTGCACTGGCCTCTTGTTGCTGCTGCTTACATCACGACTCCACCACGCCAGAAAGCACTGCCCCTTGTCGCTGATTGGACCTGTCACTTCCTAACCAGGCCCAAACGGTTCAGACGGGAGCTTTGCAAGATGGATTCGCAAGTGAGAAACAAGGAAATGGGCGTATCCATCTGCTTTGTAAGATGAATTTTGGACCAAATCTGGCCCGTGGAACAGTTAAAATATGCCCGCAAGATGATCTCATGTTTCTGTTATGGCCCATCAGTATGAGCTCTGCAGATTTCCTCAAGTATAAAAATGTAAACTTATCCTTGATGATTTAAGATATCCTTGTTACATCATAAAATCTAAAAAAGGAGTAAAAATATTTAGATAAGAAGTCAGGAATGTGGGAAAAAAATAAATTGTGTTTTAATTCCACATTTTCAATTTAGCATCTCACAATTAGGACCCAAACTTAGGATTTTGGCTTTTAATTTCATACTTGAAGCATTTTAACTCAGAATTTTGACTTCTCATATAATATTTTTTGAAGCTTTAAGATTCACAATTCTACATTTAAGTCCTGTTTTGACATTTCTAGCCAATTATTTTATATTTTACCTTACATTTTCAACTCCAAACTTTGACTTCGTAATCCCATAGTTTGACCTTTGAGACTCACAATTGAACATTTTGAATCATATTTTGATTTTTAATTTCATGATTACAAATTTTATTTTATATTTTGGCCTTTTAAACTCATAATTTTGACTTGCTTTTGAACATATTTGCCATTAAAAAAAAAAAACACTTTTTCAATCTCAATTTATTGTTTTGACCTTTTTGATCTTATAAATTCACTTTTCTCAGATTGTGAACCTTTGAACTTATATTTTTAACTTTTTCAAAATCGTTTATCATCAGTGCTAAGTTTTTTTCCTATTGCAGTGAAACAAGGTTGACAGTTTCTGGTTAAAAAGGTGACCCTGTTAGGCCCTCAGGTTAGTCCTAAATCCAGAATCCTGCCACTGCTGTGATTGAGTTTGACACCCTGCTTTAGAGGATTACACTCTGTCCATGTTTATAACTGAAAAATGCCTGTTAAACCATAACATCACTTTTGCAGTCATTGATTAATTTGACTATTATGATGATTGTATGCACAATTCATCAGCTGTAAAAAGGCTTTTTATTGAGAAGCCGCTGTAAAAGTCTATTAGCTTTAAATACAGCATGCTTCCAGCTGTACAGTGGATCATTGATTGACTCCATGCACTCTGAGCCATAAAACTGTGAACACACTACGGGGGAATTAGACATTACCTGATGTCTTTACGTTTTAGACAGATATCTGAGTAATATTATTCGACTTTTAAGATAAAAGTTGTGAAATGCCATCTTTTCATTCATAAGTGTGCTTGTCAGATATTTGGATTAGTGAAAAATTAGCATTTTCTCCTTTGAAATGTGTTACTCTGCGTGTTTCTTGGGCCTCCCTGGAGAAACGAGGCATTTCTAATATTAACTACAGAGAGAGAGGGAGAGAGAGACAGGAGGAAAGAAGGGGAATGAAATGCACAGATCAATAGAGGGGATGGTGATACATCACAGCAACAGCCAACCAACAGATCCTTTCCTCTCTTTTTTTTAATTAGGACCACAGATATGAAGCCAGTGGTAGCTTACAGTGATGTGTGTTTTTTAGGTCTGCAACTCAGACTCTTCTATTTGGCAGCATTTCTATGTGTGGGAATCGCCCACTGACAAAGTTTTTGACGTCATTTAGCTGTCTTTTGGGACTACGAAGAATTTAATTTGCAATGCACCGACACTTTTCCTGCTTTTTCTGCACTCATAGAAGGCTAAAAATGTGCCTTATTTTTGTGTCTTTCTATTCTGGATCCATGTAAACAGTTTGAGCACACAGTGATAGCTACACTGGCTAAAGCCACCCACTTGGGGCTCCTGAATAATACATCAAGCTGACTACGTCTCTCTTACGCTTGTGTTAATACTTGCGCATTGGCTGTGCATGCACTCACACACACACCTGCATATAAGCCTGTGGAGTATTATGCATGTTTGATGGATCTGCAGGATTTGCTTGTATAGAATAAAACTTATTGTGCGAGTGCTCTAGAAGCACTTGTGTATACATGCTGCTCACAAGAGCTTACAAGAGTGTAAACATCCTCGTACACCAGAGCAGCAGCAGAGTCGACTCTCTCAGAGTGTGTAGGAGGGGTTAGGCTGCTAGAAGGAGGAAGAGAACTCATGGTATTGCAGGATGAGAGAGAATTTAAGGTACAGATTAGGGAAATTAAGCTCTCAGATTTGATGGAGTTTAAAGCTTCAGTGAAGAGTTTTTATCTGGTTATGAGACAGACTGAAATTAATACTGATGGTTCATTATGAGCTGAAGAAGCAAATTAGACTAACTGAGAAGTTGATATCTTTATATGCCTGACACTTTGCAGAGAGAGGTGTCAGGTTTTTATTTTTTTTTCCATGCTAAAAATTTATTGTGGCTTGCAAGTTTGACATTTAAAATGCAGGATGAGATCATTTTAATTGTCCCATTTTTTTGTCCTTGCGAGAGGTTAAAATTTATTTACAGAGCCCTAAAGGGACATTAAAGCTCCAACAAGGAGTTTCATTTTGAGGGGGTTTGGCTGCAGATCACCACTCTGAGACATCCCCCTCCTGCAGACTACCACTGTGAGACACCATCTGCCTCAGAACAGAAGTGATAAAAGTTCTCAGTTTGACTTATTTCTGGAGTATTTACAGTACATGAACATGAACAGTGCATTTGTTTGTGTTCATTTAGGAGCTTTTATTATGCAAAAATCACTTTTCAGACTTTTCTAACAAAAATATGTGCCCCATTTCCAATGGCCATCCATTTCCTTCCACCCTCCCTTTCTCCACCTTTCAGAAAATGTGTACTACAACAAGCCATTCTCAGAATTTCCCCTCATGACTCATGTGGGGAGTTAGCACCGCCCCCAGGTTTGGTTGGCCCTCCCTGCTTGGAGGAAAGTTCCACTTTCCTTTTCTGCTCCTTCTCTCAGCTGTCGGCTGAGATGCTGGATAGCTCAGTGGGTTACCCTGCTGACTTTGGTCTGGGAAACTGATGGTTCAAATTCTAATCAGGTCCTTAACTTTGGATAGAAGTGTCTGTAACATTGTAACATCAGAAGGGCTGAAACAGAGGGCTTTTTAGACATGCAAAAATCCTGTACTGGAGTGTTTTTTCAGCAACAAACTTCACAGGCATGCTTTGGGGACATCTAAGAACAATAATCTCAAAGCGGTTTGCAATGGTTGCCTCCAGTGGGGTGATTAGATGGATACAGCTCTGGTATAGCATCACTTTTACCAGAAATTGAACTCGTTTCTGGAAGAAATAAAGAATAAAAAATAACACTTAACGCTTTTCATGATGAAAAGAAGTTTTTGCTCTTCTCCCAGTCTGCCGGTGTATCCAATGGCTGCTGCTGTGGTAGCTATTAGCTACTGGATGCTATTGTGTGTAGCTGTAGGAAAATGGCAGTTTAACTGAACTGGACCACATATTTTTTTTTTAAAGAAGCAAAGAGCCACACTGAAAGCTGTCTTGGCAGGGAAAATGTTCATGCACATCTCCCGACTGGCCTTGGCATCAATTTTATTCACAGAAGTTCTGCCATTAACAATCTACAGTAGCAGTAGCCTTTAAGCTGTGCTCAAGAGTAGCACGTGTGTACAACATAATTTTGACTTGTCACTCTGATTGGCCCATCATCAGTGTGACGGACAGATCGTTCCTCCAATCACCAAGATTTTTTTGGGAAATTCCTACCCTTCTCATGCGCTTTCCCAGATAAAGGTGAAATACATCCATGGAATTGAGATATGAAATAGCTGATCTGGCTTTAGTAACTCTCACCCTAACTAGCAGTGTAAACCAGTTTTATTTTGAAAGTTTGTGCATGTATTTCAATCCTGACAGCGGTGGTGTCTTGACAGCAGAGTTGTGGTCTGCCGAACCAGGCATGTGAGAGTTGTGGTCTGCAGCCAGACTGTCTTTATTTAGGGTGCACTTACACTAGTCCCAGCTGCAGTCCCCTTCATGAATGGCCCTTGCATTACTCCTTGTCCAACCAGACTTGAGCCAGTTTACCTCTTGTACATACATCATCCTGGCAATGTCTGCAACAGCCTCCAGATGGCGCCAAGTAAACCCGACTAGCAGATGCTTGTTTTTCTGCTCTTGTATGCGTTTTTGGGAGGAATAAGAGGCTGTAGCTACAGGTGTGGTTTAGTTAAACTCCAAGCTGGTAAACAGTGGCAATCCAGTGATGAGGTTAAAGTGGATGCAGCTATTGCAAGCATTTTATCAGAACTGGACCACATTTATTCATTTAAAAAAGAACGAAAAGCCATGCTGAAAGCTTTTCTTGGTAACTTATGTGTTTTTGTGCATTTACCAACCAGCTTCAACAAGAGTTGTCATGTTTTTTCTATGTGGCAGACTGAATTCTTGTCCTGCCACCCTCCGACTTCTCTTTTGAAAGGTAATGTCCTTACAAAATGTTGTCCCTTGGGATGTGAAAGTATTTTCATGCCATGCATAGGTGAAACAATCTACTTGGCATGTCAGGTTATCAGATACAGCCCTCGAACTCTCCTGGATTTCTGTTATTCAATGTGGCACATTATTTACTACATGTCGTGTCCACATTTGGCACTTGAGCTTGTGCATGAGCAGCTATACAGTACCCACCTCTTCCATCCGTGTAAGAGCTAAGGAAATGTATCATGCTTGAGCACACAAGCATTCACACTAGTCAAACTAATAGGACTTTAGGGGTACCCTGGGTATGTTACGAGTTGCCCAGCATGAGTGTGCCTAAAGAAGACAAGAGAAATCAATACTGATAACTCTGCATGAGCTGTACAAGCAAATGATCATCAGCAAGAGATGAAATATTTAGAAGTGAATTTGGCTGGTTGTAAACCTGCTATGTGTTAGCAACTGGACAGCTAAAACAGTGTTTAAAAAAGCACAGCAAAGATTCTCAGTAAGTGATATATTTGACTGTAAAAGGTTGGGAGCACACCACTTCTGCATGAGTCAGACAATACCAACAAAGGAATAAATTGTCCACAATATATAATATGACAAAAGTTTTTAAAGGAGCTTAAAGAAAATACTATGAATGATATCTTCAAGAAGGATTTAGATGCTGCTACAACAGAAACAGAAGCTCTTTGTGTTTTGCGCATGCTAGTGTGGCGGTTTATTGCTCATTATCTTCTTTAATCTGATCTTTTGTTCTTTTTCCTGCTGGGTTAGACATGAAAGCATCCTGCCTAAATTTTGGGTTTTTTTGTGCGTGCGTTAGTGCACCCAGATGCACGTGTGTCAAGTCCATGATACATGTTGGATGCTTAACAGCTTCCCTGCTGGTTTACTGTTTGTGTTGTGATTGAATGGAGCGACACATGCTGTCATATGAGCCAAATAAGCCGTTCTGCTCATGCAGCGGCGTTAAATGCATGTTGTAATAAGTGTGGTTTTCTGCATACATCTGTGTCTCTCTGCACGCACATTTGCATATAAACGATAGGCTGCTCTTTGTGCTGTCATATAGGCTTAGGAACAAATGAAACACGTGTGTACAGTGGTGTGTCCGTGTGTTCTCCGCCTCTACATCCTCTGATTGATTTCACCATAAAATTGTGCTCAGTAGCCACCCATTAAAACTCTGATCTCATCGATATGTGTGCAGCGATTGCAGTGCGTGGCTCTGAATTATTCACCTCCTCCTCTTCCTCTTGAGCTCTTTTTTTCTAACCTCACTGCTCTTTTTTTTCATGTCCTCCTAATTTCCTCTCCCTTTTTCTTTACGCATTTCCTTCGTCTCTCTACCTCTGCTGCTCACTTCTGTCTCCCTCTGTTGATGTCTTTTCTCCCCTCTGCTCTTCCTCCTCTCACTCTTCTTCTTTCTCTTCTAATCCTTCTCACCCACCCCCCTCCCCTTCCTCCTCTCCGTCTCCTCTCTCTCTCTCTCCAGTACTGTCAGCCCTGAGGCGAGTCTCAGCCATCACTCCTCTTCATTTATTAATACCTGTACTCATGCAGCCCAGGCAGCACACACAGCTGCCTCGCATCCCGTGTCCACTGTTCTCACACACATAGACACTCACACTTTGCCGACTGCACAAATGTCCCCTGAGGATGCAAGAAGCCCAGTGTGTCCACATACTCACACCCGCTTACTGTGCAGAAAAATGCCCTTTGTAAAAGGACAGGGAGCATCAATCTCCCAGCTGTGTCAGGCTGCAGTTTGATGCTCTTTTTGTACTTCTGCTTTTGCCTGACTCACATTTAATTGCGCTTTATTGCAGCTGTAATGGAGCTTAGATCATAATCATTGCACAGCAGTCACTGGCCACCTTTTATTATCGATCAGTTGCACTTGCTTTACCAGTTGAAAGCCTCTCTCTTCCCATGAGGAGATGACTTCTTTGCTTTTCTTGTTTGCATTAATTATCATAAATAAGGCAGAGATTTCAAGAACATTTCCATCCACATCCAGCCGTTAATTCTCCTGTATCCCCGTCTGAAAGGACACAATATGAAGAGAGAAACCATGATTTTCACCGGGCTTGAGCTGCAGCTATAAGTGGCCTTGAGGGACTCGTGTTTTTGCGCACACTTCAGTCTAAATCAGTGTGCACACATCTCATAAAAATATACAATAACAATATAAAGAGAATTATCAACACAAGAGGGAAATAAACTCTAATGGATGCTTCATTTCACAGGCTTATTTAATCCTTGCAGGGCTGCAGACACAGAGCAGGAAAATATGCAAAACATCAATCATTCAGCCAATTAGCCTGTCATTATATAGGTAGATTATTTTATGAGGAATCAGTGCAAACTCCAACTATAATTTTAGCAGCTTTGTGCTTTTCAATACTCCAGTTAAACGTCCTCTGTGTAAATTGTTTATGCATGTGTGCATGGCAGTTTAGCTCAACTGGTGCTCTTGACTTGCAGCTGTTCTCTTGAGCTTCCCTGTGCAGCTATAAATAGCCCTTCATATGCTGTAATGATGCACTGAGGACAAAGTTGGAGGGCAGTTGCACTGAAAACATTTTGAGTCATGCGTTGCAGAGATGGATTGTTGGAGATGATAGTTTTGTGCTGTGTATGAAAGGCGATGTGCGGCTGTGTCAGATTTTGCACAGTTTGAACTTTGCTGTCGAATGGGACGCAGGGTGGCAGTAATGTAGCAATAACAAAACCTCAGCTCTCACAAATAAAGTCATCTTTTATTCATATAGGGCAACAAACATGTTAGAGTGATAACCAGGCATTAATGAAATCAGAACAGCAGAGGTCATATGTCCTTAGAGTAATATCAGAAAATAAGTAACTACAAGCTTGATCAGTAGAATAAAGCAAACGGATTACATGAAGAGCTCTCTTATTCAGATTTATTCAGTGGTTCACAAACTTTTTGAGGATAAGATATGGCTTCCCATATTTCCCTCTCTTTACCTGGCTATCTTCATATAGTTTGCCATAGTTTGATAGCAGTGTAGATCTGAATTGTGTATATTTAGCCTTGCTGCGCCCCCCGGGGGTCTCAGCCCTCAATTACTGTACTGATGAACCACACAAATCTAAAAGATCAGAAAAAGAGATGAATAACCAGACAGCACAAAGCAAAAATGTTCACCTTATTTTACTAAATCAAGAACAACAGAACTAACTGTATATTATACAGTAGGAGCATATGGAGAGAGACGGTGTAGTTGAGTATGCATCAGGAAAAATATTAAGAGATGTGGACAAATTTGCTAAAATGGCCAGAATAACGGGCCAAAAGTAGGAAAGTGGTTTCTAGCATGCACAAACAAGATCTGGTGACCTTATAAATAGTTTAAACTTATACACCAAATAATTAGAAAAGTGTCTTCACAATAAAAAAAAAAAATCAATCTTATAAATGATAAACTACCTTTTTGTCTTACAGATAAAGTACTTTTTCATTTATTATGGAGAAGGTCCTCATCAGGATTATAACAGATTTTTCATTAGTTTATAACTTTATCTAGTTTTCACTTGTTGTTTTTAATTTTACTTGAATTTTTAATCAGTTTTTCCTGCTAGTTTGTTAGTTTAGTTTTCATTTTGCTAAACTGCTATGTTTTCATTTAGTTTTTATAGTGTTTGGTTTTAGTGTTTTTTTCTCCCTTTTAACTTTATTTATTCAAGTTTGATCTTTAAAATACAAGTCAAGACCAAAAATTAAACATTGTGTTAAGTATTCCCTAATTTTGATCTATTTTGTTTTATTTTAGTCATTTTCGTAAGCACACAACACAGTTTAGTTTTTTTATGGTAAAGATTAGTTTTATTTAGTTTCAGTTAACTTAAGTCATTTTTACATTTTAGGTTTATTTATTAAATTAGTTTTAGTTGACTATAATAACCTTGGCCGTCATACAAGCTGAGTGTAGTTACCTCTGTTATTACATACATAAATGTTTCTTGGTTGTTGGGTTTTTCTTACCATAAATATGTGGCATAAATGATCTTAAAAAACACAGTTAAGCTGTAAGGATTGTGCATGTTGTGATAAAATGATCCAGGTTTTGAAATCATCGTATAATACCTTAATCAGCAGATATGAACGTCTCTGACGTGTGAACAAATTTGTTAGTGGAATTTTGGGCTGGACCAACAGACTTACATCAGCTGAAGTCTTTTTCCTTATTCATTATCATTCCTTAGACTTAAAAGTGTGCTTTAAGAGCTTCAATTTATTTATTTGTTCGTCCCAAAATTTTAACTAGTGTTATTTAAAGTCTTTAGTTATAGGTCTGAACTATATTTGAGTATCAGCATCGGTATCAGCATCTGCTGAAATTATTCTGCAGATATCAGCATATCCAATATCGACAAAAATCCAGTGTTGTCCATCCCTAATATACATGGAAAGTACATGAGACCGAAGGTTACTGCTCCTGACAGCTGTAACCTTCAGCCGTATAAATACTAAACAAAAATGAGCAGCACACATGAAATTACTGAGGGTATTTAAGAGTTGTCAGTGCTGACTGTTTCTGTAATTATTTGTATTCTTTGCATATTGATGTATTTTATCTTTGCAGTTTTTTCCTCTTCCAGTAATTGTGTGCAGACTTGTGTCTAAACAGTCTCTCAGTAGTGTTGTGTATTTACTGTAGGAATATGAAGAATCTTTATGAATATATATATGACATGTAAATATGACTATGCGTGAGTACATGTGTGTTTTTCATAGGAGTGTGTGTTTGGTTTGTTTAAGTATATTTGAGGGTACTCGACCAGCCTCTCTAATGTTTGTAGGTATCATCATGAGGTCCAGGTGGCACTTCTGTCTCTCATACTGGGTTGACTTCTGTTTCTGCTTTATATTTTATGTCATATTTTTGAATAGATTTCTTGTTATTCTTGTTCAGGTCCTGTTTATCGTAGAAAATCTAATAAGAATTTTTTCCAAAAAGAATGCTTAAGAGCAGAAAAACTAGCTTCCTCTCTTTGGGTGTACTTGGCGCCCTCTGGAGGCTGTTGCAGACATTGCTGTGAGATATTTTATCCCCTGAAGACCTGCCTTTAGTTCTGCTCATGAGTGACTGTAGAACTGTCCCTTTTTTTAATTGAATTTGATGATCCATTACAGCTGGAATGGAGGTCCAGCTCCCTCAGGGCAGAGGAGATATTGCATGAGCAGCAGGGTAATCACATGGAGATTACAGTACCTGCTGACTTTATTGTCAGTCTGATACATTTATAGATTAAGAATATACATCAGTGAAGTCGTCTTTGTAGTTAATGATGTCCAGCCCGCCCACTGCTGTATAGATTGCAAAAAGGCCACAACAATTACCCCTCTGTGATTAAAAAAAACAGAGCAATGCATGATGGACTGTGCTGTGGCTGTGTAATAAAGAGAGCGCTGCATATGTAAACATGTAGCCGGCACAATCAGTCATAAGCAAATGAGGATTTATACCTGCAATAAGGAGCCTGTGTGGGGAACGATGAAGATGATCGATGGAGGAAGAGCGATGCAGAGAGACTGGATCAGAGTGTGTTCTTTAAATTGCTGTTTGGAGGAAAGCACTCATCATGTGTCATGTCCCCGCCTGTACATTTGTTTTCCAATAGATTTGATTTATAGGTTTGTTTAATATCAAGTTTAACATAATTAAATGTAGATTTGGATCCAGTTTAGTCTCAATCTGATTACAGTTGTAAAGGTAAATACAGAGGTAATTAGATTGGACAAAGAGATCTGTTACTGTACACACAAACAGGAGCGTCACATACCTGTACTGTCGCTCTGTGAGCTCATCCTTCTCTGCTTTCTGCCCCCAGTGAGCACCTCTCCTGCTCCTTCTCCTTCTTCCTCCACGGGGAGAGCAATGTGTGCACCAGCGTGGAGATTGCCCAGCACCAGCCTGCGTACCACGTCACAGAGCACCACATTGGCCTCGCACAGGCCTCCGCCGCTCCAGTGCAAGGTAACAACACAAACACCTGGTTTTTCCCTCTCCAGTAAGTTTATACTGATAAAACTGCAACCAGAAAATTTTTGTTCCACAGAAAAATATGTTTAAATGTTCCGTGGACTAATTCAGAAGTTGTATGACTAAATGTCATGAATACAGAGCATAGGTAGAAGTCCTATGAGGCTAAAGTATTAACTTTTACCAAACTAGGGGTACATCATGGAGACAAACTGCCCACTTTGTGTCTTCTTTCTTTCTTTTTAAAAGGGCCAATGTACTATAATCAGCATTCATACAAATATTCTGTAAATGTTGCTGAGTAAGCCAAAAGGCTGATTTTCATCAGTAGTTCCTTTGCTGATGTTCTCTGGCATCATAGAATGAAATGGTGTATTGTAAATTGTATAATATATTTTTGAAATATGTATTTATTCTATGTGAATTAGTAAGAAAAAAAGTCAATGTTGTGGATATCAAGGTGGAGCAGTTTTCAGTTTTTTTCGTTTGGATATTTATATGTTAATAGTAAGTCACTAAATATGTATTAAGTGGTGTAAAAAGTGGGATATTTGCATCTGAATTGCTGTGAAACAAAAGTATGAAATGCTGTGAAACTAAAATACTTAACTAAGGGTAGTCAAAAAGGATTTTTAGTTCTGTGCTTAAGCAAATGGGCTTGGATGTGTTCCTTCACAGCAACTTTAAATTTTTTGTAAAGTTGAACAACAGTGCGTGAAAAACTGTGAGAAAAAGCAAGCTCACTCTGCGCTCTTAGTAAAGAAGTCTGGCCCTAAAACAAGTCACAGTGCTGCATTGCCCTCCCTGTTCACCTGATTTAGCACCATGTGACTTGTTCCTTTTTTCTGAGATCAAACCTGTGCTCAAACGAACACTTTTCTGTGTCAGAAGTTTAGAAAAGAACAACGAAGATTCTGAGATAGCTGTCTGAAGAAGACCTACTGTATTGCTTTGATCAGTGGAAGACCTGAATGTAGCGGTGTGTTGATGCAGAAAGGGAGGATATTAAAGGAGA
This sequence comes from Cheilinus undulatus, assembly GCF_018320785.1. Lineage (NCBI taxonomy): Eukaryota > Metazoa > Chordata > Actinopteri > Labriformes > Labridae > Cheilinus > Cheilinus undulatus. The sequence continues at coordinate 33,344,731 of NC_054881.1, forward strand.
CAATAAAAAATGTAATAAAATTATATTACAGCATTAGTCTCATTTATAATAGCCATACCTCACACTTCTGACTCCAACAAGCTAAAATTAGACATGAGGAATTTAGTTCAGAATTTTGTGTCCAAACTTAAGGGAACTCCCTACAAACTCATTTTAATGTCTCATCAAGTCTTCACTTGAATATGTTTTTTTTCTGTCTGCAGTGATCCTGAGTCCGTACGGACTGAGCGGTACTCTCACAGGTCAGGCCTTTAAAATGAGTGATCCAGCGACACGCAAGCTGATGGAGGAGTGGAGCTACTTTTACCCCATGGTACTTCAACAGAAAGAAGGAAGTGGAGAAAAGGAGAAAGAGGAAGCAAGCCGGGCTTATGATCGCAACCGTCACGTAGCATTGGAGGTCATTGTAGGTAAGGACGAAGCCAACATGTTGGTAGGATTGAAGAGAGTGGAATGGAAAGAATATCGTATTCTTATATTTATTTTATTTATTTTGTTTTTTATGTTGTTTAAAGTTATCCTGAATGTGCTTTAGAAGATATTTAGCTTATTTTCAATCTACATTTTTATATCTATATCTTTTATATCTGTACATGCTTTAGAAAGTTAGAAACATCTGTGATGTGAAACTCATGCTCCAACATTATCCAAGTAGGTAAATTGTTTTCAGAGTTTATGTAAATTTTAACTCTTCTATATGATTTCAATTCAACATTTGGGGGAGAACAGAAAGACTAAAGGATCAGTGTATTGGGAGTCATTTATGAGCACTCTGTCAGCAGCGATCATCTTTTAGCACATCTCAGAGTGTAAAAAGAGGAAATGTCTGAAAGGAAGGAGAGAGCTGAAAATACAGACAGAAAAGACAGGGAAGTGGAGGTAAAAGCCCCGGAGAGCTATTGTAATAGCTCTGTCTAATCAGTCTGATCCCACGGCATTGGTTTGACCTGATTATAATCAAAACTCCTTTGGATAGCAGAGCGGCTGAAAAAGAAAGTCTGTCTGCAATGCTTAAAGTTGGGAAGAGAATTACAATTGTTTTATGTGAGCAGAGGGGAGAGAAAGTGTGTTATCCATTACATTAATAGATAAGGAACAAGTGCTGTCCAAATATCCTCATGTAGATCATTTGCTTGTTATGTGTTTATCTTTTTCTTCAGTCAAATATCCTCAGTGTAAATGTTGAAAACTAAGCTAGGTGGATTCATTTGACTCCAGCAGAGTTTATTGTTGAATGTTTCGGTCAACCTTTTTGCAAATAGACACACAGACAGACAAGCTTCATCTACAATTCCACTGGCAACCCCAGTTACCACCTCAAAATCCTAAAAAGTGATCAGCTGTTAGCAGTGTTTCCTACAGTGTTTCCCGAGTCTTCCAGGGGCTCTGAGGCATGCTCCCCTGGGAGAAAAATGTTGACATTTTGAAGTTGAATTCACCAATCTTGTGCATTTTAAGAGCAAAATGAAAAGGCATCATCTAAAGAAATGTTCTCGTTAAACAATTTTCTCTTGTAGTAATTAAATCAGAAGTGCACAGATTATAATTCCTTTGTGAGTCAACAAGCATTGAAGATTGCCGTGTTGCTCATCTGCTGTTTTCCTTTTTTTAAAGTTAAAAAACACAGCAATAAAACATTTTTCAGATATATAGAGTATTAAACATAGCTATGTTTACAAGAGGCCGAGTGACTGAGTTTAGCCACCCAGGTAGAAAAAAAATTAAGCGTTGCCCTGCTTCTGCTCATTTCCGTATCTAAAAGTGAATTAAGTTTTTTTTTCTGTCCGTTCAGGTGGAGTAAGGATGACCTATCCAGCTGCTTTGGTGCTGATCGCCCAGGGGGACCTCCCAGTGGAGCAGCCTCCACCTGTTCCTGCAGCGCAGGGCCTCAACAGGGAGCAAAACCACTGCAGTGTGCCGCTCACTCCACCCACATCCCCACAGCAGCCCTGCTCAGGTGACAAATACATACAAGTTATTTTTGTCTCACATGTCAAAATTGATCAATAAATCCTCCTGCATTGTCAAGCTGACATCTGGCCAGACAATTTTTAATATCAAAATACACCAGAACTAATTATATTAATATTAATGAATCTTTGTTCATTGGGATAAAAGTAAACCTCAAACCTTACAAAAAACATAGCTAACAAATACAAATGCAATCATTATGAGCTTGTTAGCATGTAAAATCTACTCACTATAATATCTTTTGTCCTACCTTTGTTTACAATTCCACATTTCAGCGGACAGCGGTTTTGTGACCTCTGTCTCCAGCGTCCCCACGCCAGACAGCAGCATGGCGGTCCCCAGCATCAGCCCAAAGCATTCTGGGAAGAAGCTGACCTGTCAGGTTGTACATCAGGCCTGGAGGGAGTGCTATCTCAACCAGCCGCAGTATGTATAAGTTTAATCATAACTCAGTTTGTTGTGTGCCATTATTAAGTGACACATGATCATAGATTACCCCCCCCCCCCCACAGACCGAATCAGCTGGCTGATGAACCGAAGAAGGAAGTGCCAAATGGAGTGGCAACGTGGGACTTCAATGATTTGGGAGCAAGGGCGCCCTGCAGCTGTTCCAGGTAGCTGTTTGTAACAGCCTTTTATTTCTATTACAGCATCTGAGTTATTTTTTTATGTTTATTATAGATGGAAGAAATTGTAAATATCAGAATGAAGCACAGATATGGAAGCATGCCCTCATAGGACTTCCATACTTAAAGACTAATTACTGTGAAATAAGAACATAATCCCTGAAGATTAGCCTGAAATAGGCCCCATAGAGGATCTTCTTAATGTTTTTTTTGTTTGTTTTATCTTTGTTATTTCCCTTCAGACTGAAGCAGCAGAAGCAAAATCTGACCACCACTTCCACTGCCAACCCTCAGACCAGTGCCAATCCCCCTCAAAACGCCGGTCCGTCCTCATACCCCCCTTCCCTGCCCAAACACAAAACCAGTGACAAGACAGAAAAAGTTGACAAACAGTCCAAGAGGCCGGCCACCATCCCCTTCCACCACCGCCTCTCAATCACGCAGGAGACCCCTCTGGAGCAGGACTCAACGGGAGGGCCCCAGCTTGGAGGTCTTGTGGCTCTGGAGCCCCCTTTGGAGCCTCTGGCTGCTCTGCCGAGCTGCAAGTATCCCAAACCGCTCTCTAACGGCAGGAAAGCCCCAGAGTCCCTTCTTCATTCCCCCATGTCTCCGCTCCCACCCACGCTAAGCCCGCACCCAAGAGTGCAAGACCCAGAGGTGCTTGATGGGCCTGTGGAAATGCCTGTTTGCCCGGATGGGGGCTCAGGGATGGGAATGATAACCAGTGAGACAGCGGTGTATACAGCCCTGCTCAGGCAGAGGGAAAGTGGGGCTGGCTGGTGGAGAGACTTCAGGACTCCCCGCACTGATAAGACTGACTGCAGACCCCCCGAACTCCCAGCTGATAAGTTGGAGGAAGTGAAGACAGATACAGGAACTGAGGGAGCACCGCTGAAGAGGTAGGAAAGAAAAAACAGCAGAAGTGTATAAGCTAGTAAAGGGAGGGAAACAGCAAAAAATATCCAAGAATATAGATAAAGAGATTCATCCATAGATAAATATTTCAGATAAAGTATAAAGCAGAAGGACAAAAAAGTGGGACAAGATGAGAAACTGGCTCCCACTATTTCACTCTATATGATTGTTTCTGTGCCTTTTATCTCCTCCAGACTTTACACACAGACTCACAAGAGATTTAAAATCTCAGAGGAGATGGTGAGGGAACACATCCACACGTTGGGCCTCTTCCAGCAGGCGGGTGTGGAAGCTCTGCGGGAGCCTGGAGACGATCCCTACGACTTTAAGGAAGGAGACATCGAGTACACATTCTCCACTTCCAAAAGGTTAAAGGGTCAAGGTAGAGAACCAAGCAAGAAAGTCAAGGTGAGATAATTCAAACAATTAAAAACACAATGCAACAAGGATAGGAGTTTTTACATTGTTAGTGTTTGGGTTGATTTTGGTGCCTCTTGTGTCTTATCACTTTCCTGATTTTGTCTTGTACATGTGTTGAGATTTAAGAAAAAAAAAAAATCACCCTGCTTCGATAAAACTCAGTCTTTTATAATGAAACAAAAAGGCTTTTTTTGGCAAAGTGGAGTTAATCCCTCTGTCTGACATTGACTGTCGCTTTTGATTCATTAGAAATAACTTTATCGGGCGCAGCGGTGGTCGAGTGGTTAAGGGCCGCACCATGTACGCAGGAGACCCGGGTTCAAATCCGGCCTGTGGCACTATTTCCTGCATGTCTCTCCCTGCTTTCTTCCCTGTTTCTGACTCTATCCACTGTTCTCTCTCTAATAAAGGCATGGAAAAGCCCAAAAATAAATCTTAAAAAAAAAGAAAGAACCTTATCAAAATACTAGTCATGTCCAAGAAGTCTGAAAATGAATAAATATTTGGTATTTTTGAACAGCAGTGATGAAAAGATTAGATTCAATGAAGCTGGTAAATATTGTTGATATGTAAAATTTCATGCCTTGTTTTTAATGCTTTTTCTGTATTTCCAGTGGAGCTCTTTGTTATTAAAGCATGAAGCATAAAATGATGGTTACTAGATCTTTGTTTTGTTGTCTGACAATATTCAAATTACCCCTTACCATTCTTTCTTTTATTTGTTTAGCAGGGAGAAGAAATCACCAGCAATGGAGCACTGCCTGATGGGAAAGATGCTATGTCCATTTTTAACTCTGCTCCAAAATCAGGTGCCACCTTCTACATCATGTGCACTTTCTACAGTATATTAGATATATATGTATTATACAGGTGCATCTCCAAAAATTAGAATACCATGAAACTTCCATATATTCTAGATTCATCTCATGCAAAGTGAAATATTTCAAGACTTTCTTTGTTTCAATCTTGATGATTATGGTTTACAGCCCACAAAAATCCACTCTGTGTTAAAATTAGGGCTGGGCAGTTAATCAAAATTTAGGTTAAATTGCAATATGGCCAACTGCAATTTTCAAATCGCAGACAGTGCAATACTTTTTCAATCTGAAATGTGTGACAAAATGCAGTTTAATACATTTTTTTGCAGCAGCGGTGTTATACTCTACACACCATGCAAAGATGGAATTATTTTTTTTTAAATAGCCTACAAAAAAATCTAATTTTTCTTGTTTTTCTTCATCAAAATGATATAAACATAAATTCTATCATTCCCTTTAACACAGCAATTCATGTCGAGTTTGCAATATGAGTGTAAATAATTGCAATTAAATATTTTTTAAAAATTGTTCAGCCCTTGCCGTATCTATTTAATATTTTGCTGGTTAAATTATAGAATGATTTATTGCTTAGGTTGGTTGACAATGTGTAACTTGAGGAACTAAAAAAGAAAATGCATATCAAATCGCAATTGCAATATTGGAAAAAAAAATCGCAATTACATTATTTTCTCAAATCCTTCAGCCCTAATTAAAATACCACAAAACATTAGTCTAGATGATATGACACTCAAAACCATCTCTGACTTTATTAAAATGTTGTACTTTATATGAGTTGAATCTCGAATTTATAAAGGGTTAACTTTATGAAGTAAATCACTGGGATAAAAGAAACTTTAAAATGAAATTCTATTTTTTGTAGATGCACCTTTATATTATGTATAGTTCAGTCCATAACTTAGACTGCACTGATGCATGGGTAAATTGGAGGTGTTTCTCTAAAGCTATTTGTTCGTTGTTTCAGAAGACTCAAGTCAGGATGATGGAGCTTCCAAAGCCAATCCCTCTCTGACCAGAGAGAAAGATCTGGTGGTGAACATCTCTGATCTTGACAACATATTTGATGAGGATGAGGAAGAGTTGGGGGTAAGGCGTCACAGTTTACATCATTTGTTCTTGTATACTTTTATTCTGCTGTTAGAGAAAGCATGCTGATATGCCTGCTTGTTGTTATATGTGAATAAAGTTAACCATGTTTTAATATAATAACCCACAACAGGAGATATTGTGTTGAATAAACCTGATCATTTTATCTTCTGTGTAATAATTTGTAGACTGTTTACCCCAACCAGCACTCAACCAAGCTGCCAGTGTCAACAGAAGATCGCCCCCTGGGGAAAGAAGGAAGAGTTGCAGTACCTTACCCATCAAGTGAGCATTTAGTTTTTTTTCTAATCAAATATCCAACAAACTGTGACTGCATGTACTTTAACTGAAAGTATCCCTTACACATGTGTAAACTACATTTTCTTCTTCTACTCTCTTAATTCTGTCTCCTTTCAGCAGTAGCAGACCTCCAGCGGATGTTCCCCACCCCTCCTTCCCTAGAGCAGCACCCAGCCTTCTCTCCCATCATGACGTATCGTGACACCCCGAGTCAGGAGCCTCCTGCACCCAGCGGGATGGCGGACCACCTGCCACCTTTAGCCTCCACCCAGCTGACAGAACACAGGATGGAGGTTGAGGAGGGCATGGTCAGTCCACGGCAGGAAGATATCAAGGTGAGGAGAAGTCTTTAATTCACATTTTTAATGGGTATTCTGAATGAATCTCCAGTAACATGTAGTTTTGTGCATCATTGTGAACATAGAAAATCACCCTTCAGTAAGAGGGTAGAGACTTGGACCTGTTAATTACTTTCACAAATGACTTCAGTCTCTTTAAAACTCAACAACAGGAAGTCAATGTGAGTGACAGTCAGTTCCTCAGCAGCCTGTCAGGCTCTTACATCATTAGATTTGTTCCACTAATACCTGTAGCTCACTAATTAGCCATCTTTGCTCATTAGCTAGCTTTACTATCAGTCAGACTATGAGCTGGGGAAACACTAATTATAGTTGATTGCATTTAGTTACCACTATAATGGGCAACTCCTTATCCTCATTAACACAGACATCAAGCTCCTACAGACAAGTGTTGTTAGTGCAGCTCAATACACACTGGATTAAAAGTTCAAGCATTAGAAGGGATTAGATTTTAGCCAGCCAATGAAGAGTGTTAGCACATGATGTAGGAGGATATTTTAAATTTTACTACATATTCTACTGGTTTAAGAACTAACTCAAAAAAGTAATGTAATCTTAAAGTTGGGGCTATCCTAACAGACAGTGAATTATAAAACTGGACACTTGAAGAGTAATAAATCTAACAAATAGATGTTTTGGGTTGGGAAAGTTGTAAGCAAGGTAAGAAAAAATGCTTACCATTGAAGACACAAATGGACTGTTAACCTGGTATTTAAAGTGCAACTCCTAGTGAAGTTTGTATTGAATGTGTCAAAGTGTATCATGTGTCTATGTTTCTGACAAAGGATGAGCAGCTATAAAAACTTATAAAATACAAGAAAAAATGCTTTTAACACTAAAAAGATAAAAAATAAATTCAACAAGTATTTGTCACAATTGCTTAGAATCATGCACTAAGAGTATAAGGCAGAACGTCTACTGACAGATGTTCTGCCTCTGTGTCATTTCAAGGCCCTGTAAAGTGAAAATAAATCTGTATTTAAGTCACTGTGTTATGAACCCCTAAATCAGATTAGAGTCAAATAAAACATCTTTAAGTTTATAAAATTAAGTTTAAAAAAATCTTACAATCTGGCCCACCCCTTGACCTTACATTGACCTTATGTTCTAAAGTCTGTTTTCTGGCTGAAATCTCTGTTATGATACTTTAAAATATCCATAGGCCACTGTGGTTGATAAATTTGGCAAATTTACCTCACAATGAATGAAAAACAGCATTTAACTGATTGTTAACTTTCAGTAAAGGCAGTGGCATGAGCTAAGAACAGACTTTACTGAGATGAACTGCTCTGTGACTTTATTTTGAGGGGAGGGGGTCATTCCATACTGTGGGCTTGTGACATCACGACCCCACATTTTTGCCCCGCTCGAATTAAACCCTGCCAGGAAATAGGTGAAAAACTTTCTAACAGTCTAAATCCAGAATTCAGTCACATGTAGATCTCAGTGTTTTCACGTTTACAGCAACCATATTCCAACATATCTAGTGTGTTAAGACAAAAACTTTTGATTCCACTTTACAGGGTCTTTAGATCCCCTTAAAACATCCTGTCAGAACAGCTGGTTAAGTTTCAGGTCATTCAAAGAGTATCAAGTATCAAAAAGTTGCTCTTAAGTGTATCAATAATGGAGGAAAAACTAAGAAATTGCTAGTGGCTTTGTTGGGAAAAGCCGCAAATAATGCCACAGGCTGGAAACTGTTTTTGTAGCTTTCTAGCAGTTCAACTGGAGTGTTGGTTTCTTCTTTGCCATTTTCTACAGAATGGAAGCTGCAAAGTTAAAAAGACTTTTTCCCCTTTTCATTATCTCCTGGAAATGCCTTACACAAGGGTAATCTTACCCTTGCCAACCTTCCAGCTAGAGAACATTCATACTTGTCAGACATACTTAATAAAAAATGTGTTAAACGGGACTTGTAATACCAGAGAAAACCTATAACCAAATTCGCCTCTGATCAATTGATATCACATCAAGAATGGTGTCGATATTCCTGTATGTTAAACTTACGCCACACCTTTATACTTTCTTTTTGCAGCCACATATAGGCTCCTCCATGTTTGCTCCCCTGTCCTGCCTGCCCAGCCAGAGTCTACCACCACTGAAGATAACTGAGCAATGTTACTACCGTCCCTCTTGGGCCCTCATGCCCAAAATGGAGCATTTCCCCTCAATGATGCACCCCCAGAATAACGCCTTCATCAGAGATGGATACACGTGAGTGTTCAGCTGTGACAAACTTTTGAGTGTACGCCTGTAATCTTTGTCACCTACCTGGCTCTCATTTTTTGATACCCATTTTGTGTTTTCCAGAAACGTCCCCAGTGTAAACACCCTCACAGATCAGGAGTATGCTCAGATGAGTGCCACCACTGCCTCTGTGAACACCACCATTGGCATCCTCCCGTCTCCTGCCACTCCACGTTTCTCTGTACCCACTCCACGAACTCCTCGAACACCACGGGGGATCAACGCTGCGAGCTCTGGGCAGGGCTCAGTGAAGCAGGATGGTACTGAGCTCAGCTCGCCAGTGTCAACGCCTTCCACCAGCCTGCCTCTTAGCTCTGTTGAGCCCCTAGCTCGGCCGGGACCCTCCCTACCAGAGGCACACAGCCTCTACGCCATCCTCCTGCTCTCCGACTCTGTCCTAAATGTCTTCAAGGATCGAAACTTTGACAGCTGCTGCATCTGCGCCTGCAATATGAACGTCAAAGGAGCAGATGTAGGGGTGTATATCCCTGATTCTACTTGTGAGGATCAGTATCGTTGTATGTGTGGCTTCAGCGCCATTGTAAACCGGCTGCTGGCCCACGGCACAGGACTCTTCTTGGAGGATGAGCTTGATATTTTCGGCCGGACTTCAGAGGTAGGCCGGGCAGCTGAGAGGAGGCTGGCTCTGTGCCGGAGGGACCCAACTATGGGGGACCCTAGGGCAAAGAAGCCCCAGGATGCAGCCCCTACATCCCCGTTAGTCATGATACTTCTGCAGGAACAGTGCTCCCAGCCTATTTCCTCCCTGGCATCACTATATCTCCCACTCAGCTGTTCCTGCCATGGCCGCAAAGGGGCGCTACTCCAAAGCTGGATGTCTGAGAAGCAGTGGGCGGATGGGAGCGATGCCTGTGTGGAGTGTTACAACGCCTTGGAACAGGGGCTGCAGTATGTGGATAACTCCACAGGAGGGAAAGTAGATCAAGCTGTTGTCAGAAGCACAGCTCTTCATCCCTGGCCTCACACGAATGGTGAGAGCATGCTTTAGCTTCCAGAAAAATACAACCTTAATAATAAACTCCTGATAAAACAGTTTTAAATAAAGTCCCTGTGGAAGATTCTGGGAGACAACATTATGTTTTGAATGCCTATTTACTTTGTGACATCTAAACTATTTATCAATCTGTTTTTTGTTTGTTTATTTGTTTCTCTTGTGTAGAGAATCACGTTAACATGTGTGCATCTGTTCATGTATCCTTTCTGTGTGTGTGTGTGTTTACCTGTGTGTGTGCGTGTCAATCCCCACAGTGGTGGAGATGAGCATGTTGTCGTCCCAGGACATGGTCCGTATGCTGCTGTCTCTGCAGCCTTTCCTGCAGGATGCCATCCAGAAGAAGAGAACAGGAAGGACATGGGAAAACATCCAGCATGTGCAGGGTCCGCTCACTTGGCAGCAGTTCCATAAGATGGCTGGGAGAGGCTCATATGGTGAGACAGCGCCTTCCCAAATTGCATTTTTAGAATAGCCCTTTTTTTCTTTCGCTGTTACATTTTTTCAATACACAGAATAGTAGATAAAACTTTTACTATTTCTGATTTCTTTTAAAGGTTCAGAAGAGTCACCGGAGCCATTACCTATCCCGACAGTATTACTTGGTTATGACCGAGAGAGGGACTTCTTAGCATTGTCCCCTTTGGCGTTACCTTTCTGGGAAAAGTTGCTACTTGAGCCTTATGGGGGGCAGCGGGATGTAGCGTATTTGGTGCTGTGTCCCAACAGCCCCTCTCTGCTGGCTGCAGCCCGAGCCTTCTTCCAGGAGCTCAGCACTGTCTACGAGGTAAGAGACCAGGTTATGAATAGGATGCAAACTGGAGCCCAAACACAGCCTGTAATATAACCTAGCAAGCATCTCTAATAGGGGAATAATTACTCTGTTTCCAGACGTGCCGCCTTGGAAAGCACCGTCCTCTTGCCAAAGTGTCCAGAGATGGCTTTGTACGTGTGGGGGAAGAGGTAGAGCCAGAAAAGCTGGAGGAGCTGGATGTGGACCAGTGGTTGACAGGACCCTGGGCTGGACAGCAGCACAACGACAACCTCAGCAGACTTAAACTCTACGCATATGCCTGCAAGCAGCAGCTAGGTGAGAACATTTAAACAGACTAGTCTTATGCTAAATTGTACTAGGGGTTCTGAAATGGTGTGGCAAAGCTCACTGGTGTGCTTTAAGGGAGGTCTTTGTATGCCAGGGGAATTAGCACAACAGGATATTATTACTACAACTATACAATGACAGGGGCTATTTTCTGAATATGAATATGGCGTGCATTGAGACTTTGGCTTTATCTCAGGTATGCCTTGGGTTAAAAAAGTTTGAAAACACTGTGTAATACAATCTATTCTAAACTCCATAAGCAGAGCAAGGAGGTTGCTCATAAGGCTTAATCCCTGGATGATTTCTTAAAAGCCCCTATTTGACCTCTGCCACCACCAGACAGTCAGGAGCACATAGAGAATGACCTCTAAATACAGCCAAATTTGCTTTTACGCTTAATTTATTTTTAAAGGTGTGATTTCAATTAAATAATCTGATTGGAGACTCATATTTTCCTGTTGTTTTGAAAGATATGTGTTTTCTTAGTTTTGAAAGACCATATTTGAACTTTGACCCCACCCTTTCTATATTAAAGTAACTACGTATTACGCCTTTGAATAAGCTATAATTGAATTGATTTTAAAGTTTACTTGTGTAGATTTACAAACCAATTATTTTACTTCTACTTAAGTAAATTTTATTCAAAGACACTGCACTCCCAGTCTTTCCCCCCCTTTCAATCATAACTGAGAGCTAACCTGGGGTCTGGGCACCCTTAGGTGGGGGGCACTCTGAGTTTGTCAAAATTAGATGTGCATATTAATTTTTGAAGGAAAAAGTTTTTTTTTTCTCAGATAATAAAGTCTTACATTTACTAGAAACCAAACTCAAAATTTGAAGTTTAAAAAGTTGTAAATTTCTGAAAAAAAAAGAAATTCCTGAGTTAAAAAGTCGGAAATTTCGACAATAGAAACTCAAAAAAAATGTCAAAAACTTACAAGAAACTAAACTGAAACAGCGGTTTGATTTTAGGCTCAAGAACCCTTTGTATTGGTTAATGTATACTTACGACTTTCAAAGTCCAAAAATATTTGTGTGTTAACTTTTTGAACTTGAGAATTTTTAGTTTATTGTAGAAATCTTCTTTATTCTTTTAATTTTTTGAAGTGGCTCTAATACTCCATCATAATAGCTGACCATTTATACCATTTATCTTTTAGCAAAAATATGTGTATGAAAGCCAATTATGTTGAGATTTTGCCAAAAATAACTGCCAAAATTTATATTGAATTTTTCCAAGTTGTTCCTGGCAGGGCTTAGCTTTTTCAGAAACAGGTACAGTTATTTTCAGGGAAAGTTGCTTTGAAATTATGTGGCATTTTCATGTGACTTATTTATCAAAAAGGCTGTTACTCGTCTCGGCAAAGATAGATCATGTCAGAGTTAGTTTTTTTTTCTTTTTACATCTACCAGGCCCTGTGCGCCACAGAAAACACTTAAAATCACATACAGCATTTGTCTTTTTTTGCTCACTCTCGCCATTACTGTCCAGTGAGGTGTTTGATTTTCCCGCTCACTTCCATATACCTGTAAATGCTCTTTAATGATACATAGCTGACATCCCCCCTCCTCTCTGCGTTTTGCAAAAGGGAAGACCTGCCTTACTCTGCCTCTGATGTGCTCAATGTCTTAGATGACCAATCCAACCGACAAATGCAGCTAGTTTTAATCAATCAGTGGCAGCGTGGGGCATGAAGAATGAAAATACAGAATTGATTGTGTCCCGTTTTGATTCAAAACAGGACACTGCATTAATCTGTCAAATATGATTCTCTATCTTAAGGGACAGGTGGCAACTCTGTTGGCAAGATAACAGTAGCTTAATGTTAGCTTCATAGCTACTTCATATCTTTAGCAAAGAACTGGCTGAATATTAAATAAAAATAGCTAACAGCAGCTATCATATATTATAAAATGTATTGTGTAAGCTAAAAAAAATTGGTCCAGTATCCCCCTTAAAGTTTCACTCTCATCTTTCTTCTAAATTACATGTTCATGCAATTACCCAATCTATGAATTTCCTAGATTAACGACCTGGAACATATATAAGTAATAACATTCAGATAACGTCAGAGGAATATGCTCACTTTATGGTCTTTTTTGCCAAATTCTTCCTTTTAATTTTGTAAAATGCAGGTCCCCAGCTGTCAGTCCTGCCTTTGGACAGCAGTCTTCTTGTACCTCCCAAACTCCAGCCTCCGTCCAACCCCACATCCTCATCCCAGCCAGCCTCTTCAGGGCAGACTCAGTCTTGGGGTCCTGATGGTGAACCAGCTCCAGGAGCCGCCAGTTCAGGAAATGCTCTGACCCCAACTGGGGCAACCTCAAACCAGACGGGGGAGACGACACAAGCAGCAGCCAGCGATTCTAAAGGGCCTTCCACTGTCACTCCACCAGCCAACACACCAGCAGAAAACCCTGAACTGTAAGAGCTGAGTAGACCTCATGGTAATATTTTACCTCCTGTTTAACAATACTAATCTTCTGCTACTTTTTCTTCTCCTGCTGTCTTTCAGCACTTCAGATCAGTCTAGGATCGGCATCCCAACTGTTCCTGACTCAGCAGACAGCCATGCAAACCCACCAGCCATTGTTATTTACATTGTTGATGCATTTCTTAGCTCAAGTGGAGTGAGACATGAAAGTGGAGAAGAGGAAGAGGGTGATGATATGGAGACAGGTAGCATTTGGCTACTAGGGCTGCTTCGTTGTTACACAGAGATGCTGCAGTCTTTGCCTGAGACGATGAGACCTGCTCTGGTGCTACAGGTAGGAAGACACAAGGCTCTAATGGCATGATTAAAGAGTTCACCCCTAATTTTTAATAGTCACCACTGATTTGCATCTGACTTAGGTGGTGCCGTGCCAGTACCTCCTCCAGCCAGCCAGCGGGGAGAGTCATTTGTACCTACAACATCTGCGCTCCCTGGCCTTCTCCTGTTACTCCCAATGCAGACGTCTGCTGCCCCAGCAAACACACATCAAGTCTCTGACTGGCTTTGGACCGGTGTCCGTGGTCAATTCTGTGCTCAGGGGTCCAGAGGTATGACAGGAATTAAAGTACTGATTTATTTACTTTTGTTTAATGCCACACAGAGTAGTTGTAATATAAAAAGTCATTTTCTAATCACCTTTTTTTGTCTATAAATGTAAATTTCTACCTCCAGCATCCCAACCCCATGCAGCTGTACTCTCCTCCCTTCGTTCTTGGTCCGACCCGTCCCAAGCAGCCTGAACCAGGGGAGATATGGGCCGAACCTCCTCCAAAATACAATGTGCTTTTTGTTGGATACTGCCTATCACATGACCAGCGCTGGATCCTGGTGTCCTGCACTGACCAGCAGGGGGAGCTTCTGGAGACCTGCATTATCAATATTGATGTACCCAATAGGTGTGGAAAAGTTTTGAACTTAATGCCACACTAAATTGTCTTTTTAAAATTAATTTTAAGTTTACTTTGGTGGCATTTCTCTAAAGATTCTGTCCTTTATTTTCTTTTTTACTCTAGAGCGCGACGACCAAAGGTTTCAGCCAGGAAGATGGGACTGCAGAAGCTGTGGGAATGGTGTATTGGCCTCATCCAGATGACCTCACTACCATGGAGGATTGTAATTGGACGATTAGGCAGACTGGGGCATGGGGAATTAAAAGGTAAACTAGGCTGCTCTCGAGGAATAAACACAATAATCAAAGGACAAAACAGTATAATAGTGTTTGTGTAATTTTAGAGTGGATAAAATATTGAAACCCTTTATTATCTTTATAGTCTGTAAACATCTGTACAAAAAAACTGAGTGCTTTAGTCCATGCTCATTTGTTCCACTGATGCTAGCTCTCCTGTAATTTAAGGTAAAGTGGCTGTGGGCTAAGCATGCTTTTTTAATACTTATTTAATCAGACAAAATTCCTATCTTCAGGCAAACACAAAGCAGGCCCTTTCATTTTGCACAAACTGGGATGTTTCATCATTGCTCTGGCATTGAGCTGCTTCCATTTATTGTACTAACAGTCCCAAACTTACACAGGTGCTTACACAAACTTAAAGCCTGTCTTCAAATCTTATTAGTATAATTGGCAGCGTGTCTGTCTGTCTAAATTTGCATGCCACACTGTTGCAGCAATTGTCCTTGTTACCTCTCAGAAGACTTCCTAAGCGTACTGGTTCAAAACTGGTGCTGTAAAGAAATCAGACTTACCGACAAATTTTCAAAAACATTCAGAATAGTTGCACCTCTCACTTCAGTTTGCCCCCTCCTCATCCCTGTCTCCAATTTAGAAACTTCAGCACTTTAGAGACTGATAAAAAGAGGAGAATCTCAAGATTCTGAGAGGCATTGGGCCGGAGACCTCTGTGGTTAGGTATTTTGGGCTTATCTGTTTTTCAGACCTCTTTAATAAGGAGACCTTATTAAAGGGACATGTAGTGATGTACTAATCCTTGTTGGGTTTTTCCATAGTTTGGGCGGTGATTTTTTTTATTTTATCCTCCTCCCACTTACCCTAACCCTAACCTTTAGGGTTTAGGTGCCTAACCCTAACCCTCTTTGGGTTTTAATTGGTTTGTGGTGTGTTTGATTTAAATTTATCGTGCCTAATTTTTAATTATTTTAGATCAACAATTCGGTGGTTGTGAAAAATAGCCATTTACTGTAACCTCAGACAGTGGTTGGAAAATACACATCATTCAGTGCATTATTCTAGATCCAACTTGGTTCATGTACATCACTCCCTACCCCACGGTCGTCTCACCCCATTGTAGATTTCAGCAACAGATCCTCCTGAAGATTCTTACGAAATTTAACAGTAACAGCTCACAGATACACAGAAACACAAGAACTAGTCCTTTAAATGTGAGTAAAACACAGGACTAAATCAAAATCATGGTGTGTGCTGCCTGCCTTCTCTGTCAAATAGTAGTCAAAAAAAACAGAACAAATCCTGGTATCAGGTAAACATGAAGGTCCAACAAACTAAAACTAGCAACCCTTACCATGACTCTCTGACCTGATCTTGATTGAAAGAGCTTTTCTAACCAAACAATCAACCAACCGAATGGAAGCTGTCAGCCTTAGTGTTTGGTTTCATTTTTCTACACCTGATGGGTGTATTCAATAAAGTTCACCCTCTCTGTGTCTAGTAGACTCTAAGAAGCAAAACAAGCGCACCTTGGCTGAGTATTGCGTCATCAGAGCAATCAAGGCCTTCATTGCCTGTCTGCATTTTGACTACACGTTATTTTAGCACCTTTTTGGCCAGAAACAAGCAGCTCTATTTTTGGAGCACTTCTCTCCATCTCTCTTTTCTTGGACTGAGGTGACAGCATGTCTGAGAGGTGGAAGTGTAACCACTGCCACCAAAACAACTGACAGGTGTGTCTGTGCACACTGCACCTGCAACAGAAGCAGGACTGCATCAATGTTTCATTCAATATGAACAACCTTCAAAGTGGCATCAAAGTCAGCTGTTAGCAATGAAACACTGGAACATTTGTGTGAGTTATGTTATTTTTTTTATGACTTTTTATTTAGAAAATAACTAAATCAAGTTGTTTGGTGTAACTTTGTTAATTTACCATGTATTTAATTTTAAATATTATTCAAATTTATTATCAAATATAAATGGCCACTTTTTTGAGAGGTTTTGGTAAAACATGACTAAGAACATCCAAAATGGATCACAGATTTTTTTTTCTTTAAGTACATTTTTATTTCTTATTTGTTACCGAAAACACTCAAACTTTGTGTTAATCATTTGGTTCCCAGATGTCCAAGTTAGAGTCTTTGAATTGACGTGAAATCCACCTGGTCATTTCTGTACAAAAAACATTGCTAAACAGTTTTTGAAATAGTTCTACATCAAATTTAAACTTGAAGTTGGGCAGGCACATGACCATGGTTACATTACTTTTCAAGCTAAAATATCACAGCCATAACTAGAAAAGTTACAATTTAAATATGTTTATCTTTTTAGGAAAGAAAAATTACTACTAAATTACTATTTAAGTTTTATGTTGTATGCTTTGTATTTTCCCTGCAGAGTATTTTAAAGAAAGGATAATGGTTCCCGGGTCTCTCCCTCTAAGCATGTCTGCTTTTCTCTTTTTTGTCCCTCCTCTCTCTCCATCTAGACTGGAGCTCACTCCTCGGGGAACACTCCCTTCATTCTGTGGGGCGCCAGCTGAGGGAGGCCTGCCGTATTTGTGGGATCTCAGCTGCCGACTCCCCAGCTATCCTCAGTGCCTGCCTGGTTGCCATGGAGCCACAGGGCTCCTTTGTGATCATGCCTGGTTAGTAGCCTGTCAGCTTTGTTAAGCCCTTTTCACACACGCAAACTTTCAGGGTAACCTACCATGAAAACCTCCTGACTTGCTTGTTCACACTTGTCCCTCGCAGCAGGAGGTTTTCAAGCAGTTTGCTTGTCAGTTAGTGTGGGGATGGGAGAGGGGAATACTAATGAGCTAGCAGGGAAATTGCAGGGTGAAATCACATGCAGCTCACCCAGGAAAATTCATGAAATTGACAGAGGTTTTATTCGGATGTTTATTGGGCTGTAACAGTTGATCTCAGTGGATCATATCAATGACAAAGTTATGACAATATGGATTTTCAGAGAGATTCTAATGTTGAGTATTTCATTGCATTATAAGTGTGCTTTTAAATGACAAAAAAGACAAAGTAATGATTTAGCTAATAATTATACTGTAGTACTGTAGGGTGATGCTATAGCATGGTCATGAACCGGTTTTATTTTACAGCTTGAATGAATTTTTTCTTCTATGCAACACCTAGTTATATTGTGAAAATTGTTGATAAAATTTGAAAGTTTTTCCAAAGTGCTGTTTAACTAAGCAATGAATTTTTAGCACAGCTTCTCTAAACATCATTGTTTTATTTTGGAAGTTAACATAATTTTACTTTGCACGCAGAAACAAAATTATTTACAAAAAACAAAAAAACTCCAGGGTCAAAATTATTACCCCCCTGTTGCTAATAGTCAGTTGTGTTTCCTTTTTGCTGGATAACAGCCTGCTGTTGTTTGTTGCAGCAATTGGGAAATACAGTACAAAAGAGGTTGTCCTCATCTGTACTTCCAAATACTCTTGAGTACACATTGTAAAACAATAAAATCTCTGATATTTAAATGATCCCTAATAGAAAAAGTAGCAAGGCTTCAGACTTTTAGTCATACTTATGACAAAAACCATCAGCGAAACTTTGCTCAAATACATTTTAATACATTGCCAACTTATTTGAGCAATTTCAACAGTTTAGAGGAATTTCCCTGTATCTTTGGTGATTGAAGTCAAGAAATTACCCAATATTGTGTACTTAGGATTCTTATTTTCCAGTGCATTCTCAGTAGGGATGTCAAATGGTTGCAGTGTTCCCCTTTCCCGTATCATTACTGGTTTACTTGATCGACATTACAGTAACTTTATCCTCATTGTCCTCCTCACTATTTTTGTTTCTTTTTGTGTTTGTCCAGATGCAGTCACCATGGGGTCAGTGTTTGGCCGCAGCACTGCTCATAACCTGCAGACTTCACAGCTGAACACACCTCAGGATGCTTCCTGCACACACATCCTAGTCTTCCCAACTTCTGCCACCACGCAGCTGGCTCCTAGCTCCTATCCCACTGAAGATAATAATGGTAATGAATAGGAATCATCAAGATTGCATTGTCTACATGAAAAAGTCCATGTTTTAAATTTAAAGATAATATTTTGTACCACCAGGGGGCATCATTGGTCTATAAAAGCTCTCTCCATGACAGTCACAAAATTTAATTTCTCCTTCAGACACATACATGCCCTTTTTGTATGAATACTAAGTTTGTTAATGGGCAATGGCTTTAAATTAGAGTGATGTCACTGTCTAGAGTTTGATCTGAAATCATTTACCTCTCCTCTCCTTCCAACAGATGACATGTTCGATCTGCCCTTTCCTGATGAACTGGAGAACGACATTGGCCATGACATGATGCTGATCACAGGGAACCTCCACCCGTCCCCCAACACCTCTCCTGTGCCCTCACCTGGCTCTCCGTCCGGGATGGGAATGGGATCGCATTTCCAGCACGCCAAGGTGAGGCAGGGCAAGCGAACAGATGGGGACTTTCTGTCGCTGTATTTACACATCAATACATACTCATTGTTTGTGAAGAAGCAAATATGGCCGCCCTCTACTTTTAGGCTTAAATAGAAAAAAGACTTGATGAACATGATTATATCATGTTTCTTAAAATATGTGGTGCACACTACAGTTGTTTCTTAAAAAGCTGGGATGCTGTGTAAAATCTAAATAAGCCTGTGGTGGCGATGCATCAAAAATTAGAAATGATACCGTTGTTAAAAGTAACAATTTACGTGGCATAGACAAATACTGATATTGATGTTTTTTTAACCGCTTCTTTCGGTGTAACACTTCCTCTATGCCAGTGGTTCCCAACATGGGGTCCGGGCACCCCTGAACTGGACTGTCTGGTCTGACGGTATCAAAATTAGGTGTGCATATATTTTAGTAAAATCCTGATTAGAAACACAATGAGTGACAGTGCACTCTCAAAGATAAAAATTAAGGGGATCTGATCATTGTTAAAAAACAAGTATTTTTTGAATAATGAAGTCTTAAATGTACAAGACACTGAACACAGAACTTTGAAGTTTAAAAAGTTGAAAATTATAAGAAAAAACTTGAAATTCACAGGCTGATGTCAATATTTATGACAGTGTAAAGTAAAAAAAATTTGCAAGAAATGAAACAGAAATTTTAACACTTTTTGGCACAATCTTTTTGACGTTTTGGTTCATGCACATTTGTGACTTTCATTGTCAATTTTTTTGACAGTGCTTTGTCTACGATACTTTTTGCTGCTGTAAAATGGAATTTCCCCTTGTGGTAGTCCCACAAGGGGAATATCCAATGGGAATAAAGGAATAGCTTATCTTATCTTGAATTTTTTTTATTCACTTCAATTTATTTTTGTTTGTAAAGCACATTTCATACGGATGTAAACTTGATGTGCTTTACAGAATATTAAAAACAAACAAAAGCAATCAACAATTTAAGCAAATTTAAAGTGTGAAAAACAGGATTGGGTTAATCCAAATTCACTACAGAAATTCTGGGATTAATTGTGATTAAAAAAATGTATCTTTTGACAGCCCTATTTTTTGTATAAATTTCTGACTTTTTAAACTAGAGATTTTTTTGTTTATTGTTGTAGATAACAGATCCTGTTAATTGTTTTTATTTTTTAAAGTGGCAATAACACACCAGCATAATAACTGATCGTTTATGCATAGATCGTTTAGCAAGAACAAGTGTATTAAGGCCTATTGTTTTGGATTGTGCCAATAAAAAAATAAAAAATAGATCAACTTTTTCCTAGTGGTTCCAAAGGAGTGTAGTTTTTGTTTTAGATACAAGTAGGTGGATCCCCAAGGAAAAAATGTTGGACACCACTGATCCAAAGGGCCTCAAACAACACTGCAAACCAGACCTGGAGTGTACAATCGTTGATCGTTGTATAGGGACACCTCTGAAAACACAAATACAATCTGAAATTCTTCTGTGCAAAAAGGGAACTGTCTCTAAAGCAGCTCCAGACATTCAGATAAAATATTCTTGTATATGACCTTTAGACAAATGACATAAGTTTATTGCAGTAATTTAAATGCATACCTTTTCAGGTTTCAATCTGATTTTTCACGCTGAAGCACAGGAGCTTTTCAACTTTGCTGACACTCAGCCCTCCATGTTATCAAACAAAAATCAGACGTTTTGCCAAGTATAACAGATTCAGAGGAATTTGTCTTTAGGGCACAAGAGATGAGACATGTTGACAACCTATATCATAGATGCTGTCACCAAGTAACTGACAAACTGTAGGAACAGCTGTTCAACAGCAGCTACATGCAACGTACATTGTTTCCATGATGTCGTTTTTCCAAAGTATGAGGAAGGAAATTCTAAAATAGGTAGAGGTTGAACATCTTATCAGCACTTTATTCACATGTTTAGATTAAAAGCACACACTACTCTTCTGATTGATGATGCATGCATAACTTAAGCTATGCAGTCTGTCACTTTACAGTACAAAATGTACTTCATTTCATCTACTCTAAAAGGCTCCATATTCCACAGTAGGTCAGGGTTTAAGCACAGCTTTAAACACCAGAAACCAAATAGGAAGCAGATCTCATTTGGCAATTTTCAGAATACAGCACATCTGCAAAACATTCTGTTCACTATGACATGATTCCATTTTCATTTCAAACTTTATTACAGACTCAAGGTTGGGATGAAAGACAGGCCATTACATGGAATAGATATACAGCAATATTAACATTTTTCTTACCTATTTAGTCTGTCCTTTTTTAATGCTTTCAAAATGTGAAAATTACTTGTTTACATATCCTCCTTTCATTTTCCTGTAAGCAAGTGCAAAGGCTCATAATTGTGAGATGTTGACGGGTAAATAAACGGTATAAATCATGACCCCAGGATTTGTTTGGATCATAATGAGGGTTGGTAATTAACTGCTGGCCCTCTCTTGTGTGCACAGAGCCAAGGGGAGCGCCTGCTGTCCAGGGACAGTCCACCAGAGGAGCTGAAGCAGCAGCCGCTGGCTCTGGGCTACTACGTCTCCACTGCACAAGCAAATGGACTCCCTCACTGGTTCTGGGCCTCCTGCCCACAGGCTGAGAGCCAGTGTCCACTCTTTCTAAAGGTACTTGAAACACTGTGCATGTGTTTTTTTCAGTGAAAGACACAAAGAATGTGCCAGCTAAGCATATTTTATTAGAGGGGAACATTCATAGTTGGAAGGTTGTACTCAAAAATCAACAGGATCAGGAATGTGTTCTTCTTTTTACAATGTGATTAAACCTTGTGGTGTTTGTTTCTCTTTCTTCTCCAGGCCTCCCTCCACCACCACATCTCCATAGCCCAGTCAGATGAGTTGATGTCAGACAAGATAAAGTGGACCCCTCACCCCTTAGACTCAAAGACCACCTCTGATGTGCTCAGGTATACACAATGCATCTTTTCCTTTAAGTTAGAAACACAAGGTTGACTGGAAAACTTGTAGTTGCACTGATTATCACCCCAGTAACCCCAAATAAAGAGAGCTTTCTACCTACAGATAGATAATTACTTAAAAGGGTATTAATTTTGTTTTTTTTTTATTAAATCATAAAACTTAGTTTACAACAATGTAGTTCATTGGGCCAGAGGTATTCAATAAACACTGTAAAAGTACTGTTGGTGTACTAAGAAATTTTTGTTATACAAGCTATGTTTTGTTTTTGGGGTGATGTTAAACTTCACAGCACTGAGTCTGTGTGGATAGGTCTCAATCAGGCTTGTACAGCAGGATTTTGCAATTTTACTGCATTCTTTTTTTTTTGCAAAACCGCTAAAGCTCTGTCAGGCTGCACGGGGATGACGCATGAAGAGCCCTTTTCAAGTCCAGCCACAAATTCTCTATCAGACTGAGGTCTGGGTTTTGGCTCTGTCATGCTGGAAAATAAATCT
The DNA here is from genome assembly GCF_018320785.1 of Cheilinus undulatus. Classification (NCBI taxonomy): domain Eukaryota; kingdom Metazoa; phylum Chordata; class Actinopteri; order Labriformes; family Labridae; genus Cheilinus; species Cheilinus undulatus. The sequence continues at coordinate 33,367,142 of NC_054881.1, forward strand.
CCCAAACTGTAGATGTCTTGCCATAAGATTGTCCTCCAGGATTTTCCTTTGCAGTCATTTTACCCTCTACCTTTACAAGCCTTCCACAACTGGCTGCAGAGAAGCATCCCCATAGCATGATGCTGCCACCACCGTGCTGCACAGTAGGGATGGTGTGTTTGTGGTGATGTGCAGTGTTGAGTGTCGCCAAACATAGCGTCTTGTCTGATGGCCAAAAAGCAGCATCCTGGTCTCATCAGACCAAAGAACTCTTTCTACTTGACCATGGGGTCTCCGCCATGCCTTTTGAGGAACTCTAGTCTAAATTTTCTTCAACAGTGGCTTTCTCTTTGTCACCCTCCCATAAAGCTTTGGCCGGTGAAGAACCTGAGCAAAATTTCATAGGTGTCAAAGGTGTCATAGGTGTCCTGGTGGCCTCTCTCACTAGTTTTCTTCTTGCAAGTTCACTGTTTGTGAGGATGACCCAATCTAGGTAGATTTACACGTGCCATATTCCTTCCATTTCTTTATGGCTGATTTAACTAAACTGCCTTGGAAAACTTTTTGCATCCAGCCCCTTGACTTACACTTTTCAAAAACCTTTTCTCAGGAGTGTTTGAGATTAAATGAGGGTTTTAAGAATTTTTTTTCTTGCTAAGACAGACTAATTATTTTGGCTAGGATGGATTTATAAAATCAGTAAAAGGCTAAAACATCCAAGGGTCAGTGTATATTATCCCTTCTTTGCTTTTTTTTTTTTTGCTCATTCTCTGTTAAAATATTGCTTGAAGAACTGGCGTGTTATTGCTCGACAATATCAAATACAAACACCATGTTTCAAAATTGCATGGTATTTTTGCCTTAAAAAAACTCATTTAAATATGTTCAGTCAGAGTTTCTCACAGATTCTTTTTGCACATTTTTCAAACACAGGTTTGTATTGGAGCAGTACAACGCCCTCTCTTGGCTGACGTGCACCCCCGCCACCCAGGACCGCCAGTCCTGCCTGCCGGTCCACTTGGCCATACTGATCCAAATGTACAATGCCATACTGAACATGCTGTAGCTGCGGGGGTCTTCAGAGGACAGCTGTGTGGGACTAGGGGTTACCTTCACTCAATCTGTGCCTGCCTACGCTTCCGCTTCTCCTGGGCACCAGAGAGCGCCAGAGCTCCGCCGTAAACATTTCACAGCCAAATTAAGGACAAGACAAGTCAGCCTCTGCCACGTCTGGAATGTAATGAACCAGTGGGCTGAATTGCTGAAACAATTGCTTTTAGTGAGCCACCAGTTTGTACCCTCAGTGCTGGTTGTGTGGTGCTTTCTGAGGACAGACAGATTTATCCAACTATGCTCCTTCGACTGACATATCACAACTTTCTCCTGATCACAATAGCATTATGCTCCACTCTGAAGCGTCTGTGGATGAAACTGAAAGAGAAGCCCTCTCCTGTGGAAAGGGATGCCACATAACTCCATATGTACAACCAGCAGAAACGGCATGACCACACAAACACATGGCTTTGTTTCATCAACAATGCTTTTACATGTTTTTGTATATTAGAGGTAAAGTGATGAGCTTCTGGGGACTCCATGAAACTTTTTACCTTTATTCTGAAAGGGGCAGATTCACTCCAAAGGGGGAACATTTGATAATGGCACTTTTTTCCTCACCTTCCAAAGTGTTGTAGATATGAACACAATGGAAAATATTTGACCATTTAAGACAGAGGTGTTGTTTATAATGTAAGACATACATTTGCAAAGAATTGAGACTTATTTTTAATATTTAAAACAGAAAATGAAAACCTAAAACAAGGCCTTTTTTTCCCGATTGACTTTGAAGTGTCTTGGGGATCCTGATACAAAAATGTCATTTTAATGCAATTGTAAAGATGCCATATTTATACAAATTATATCATGTCATAGAATTTGATATCTATATGTATATATATAAATATATATACCTCTTCCATGCAGGCACTTAATGATAAAGGTGGTGGAGTCGACCATCTCTTAGAAGTGGACACAGTCTGAACATTATCAAAGAAATTGCATTGTTTGTTTTTCTACAGATATTGAACATTTTTCCTTTTATTTAATGAATTTAAATTAAATTGATGCAGGAGAATCAATATGCTCTATATTTATAAAGTGTTCCTCTTCTGCTTTAAAAAACTTGAACTAGGCAATAGAAGACGGCGGTATTGGAGCATTGCAAGGTTATGAAATGTTTTAAAGAAACTTTATTTCATTGGCTCTCCTAAATGATGTCAAACCAATAGAAAGTTCTGTCAGCTTCACTCAGTCTGCTCTTCGTTACGACTCCTCGCATGTCTGTATATACACTTTTCAAGCTGTGTCTTTTGGAACTCTTAAAGCTGTACATTTCATGCTGGTTGGTTTACTTTCAAGTGATTCATATCAAAGTATTTTTTTGCTGTGAGCTTTTTTGATATACAGTACAAAACTCATTTATTTACAGCCAAGAGGTTTTAATTGCCAAGTAAAGTGTACACAAATGTACAGACGAGGGCAAGTTTGCAAAAATTTGTTACATCTGTCATCACTTTGAATATCAAACAGATCCTCTTCAGTGGGAGGGGTCTGTTACTTTTACACTCTTTTTTAGTAAATTATTAAAACTCTTGAAAATGATGCTGTGTTCAGTGTTCTCTTTTGAGCTGCAAACCCCTGGTTTTACTCCGACTCTAACATTTTATTTAAAACCCACAATCATATTCCAAAATGTGAGGCATTCCTGTGGATTGAGCTGTCCAGAAATCAAATTTTCAAATGGAATCAGAATCAGTTTTACTGGCCAAGCATGCTTACGCAACAAGGAATGTGACTCCAGTTAGCTTTGCTCTCAGTGTACAGGAATTTTATATCAAATATAAAAGAAATTAGACAGAGAAAAATCTTAAAATTAAGATTAAATTATGTACAAGCTCTTGTTAGGCATTTTATCCAGTATACACAGGTGTGTGTGCAACGATGGGATGGCTGCAAAGTGAGCAAAGGGTGCAAGAATGCTGACTAGACATGATCATAATGATAAGAATACGCAATAATATTTACATGAGGTAGATAAACATTATTTACATTAATAAGTACAAATGTGCATATGAGAGGAGACATTCTACCACTTTTTTTTTTTTTTTTAGAAAAGGGACAGTGCAGAAAATTTTTGCATTACACAAGCCTAAGGTGCTTGTAAAATGTAAGTTGTATTTTCTGACACTCTCTAATCCCTCTGTGTTCCCTACTTTCACACTTAGAAACTCCACTACTGCATTTAAAGTTTTTGTTTCATTTTTATTTATTTTTTGTTCTTTGTTAAGCTAAGGGTAATTGACTTCCTGTTTGGATACAGACCAGATCTTATTTGAAGGAAATTTTGATAGAACAAATATCATGGCATGAATTTAACCTGGGGGAAAAGGGACTTGTTTTGGATTGAGGGAAAATAGGGGAGCAGGTAAGGTACATGTTTGATAACAAAAGATGCCGATGACTAATGAGATGAGATGATTAAGCATCTCCTTACATTCACAGTGTAGAAAATACAGAGCATTCAGAGAGTATTTAGACACCCTTCACTTTTTTCACTTCTGTTATGATGCAGCCTGATGCTACAGTCGAAAAAGAATCTTTTTTTTTCTCACTAATCTACGCTCAGTACCCTATCATGGCAGTGGACACAGAATTTTAGACTTTTTTCTTAATTTATTTGGATAAAAAAAATCTTTAATATCACATTGGCATAAGTATTCAGACCTTTGCCTAAACACTTAAAATTTAGCTCAGATTCCCCCTATTTCTTCCAATCTTTGCTGGGATGTTTCTACACCTTGAGTAAAGGCTACAAAGAAATTCTGCTGCAATGAAAGTTCCCAAGAGCACAGTGGCCTCCATAATTCTCAGATGGAAGAAATTTGGCACACCCAGGATTCTACAAGAGCTGGTCACCTAGATAAATTGAGCAATCAGGAGAGAAGGACATAAGTAAGAGGTAATAATAATAATAATAATAATATTTTGGATTTATATCGCGCCTTTCAAGGAATCCAAGGATGCTTTACAAGAACACACAAGACAGACAAACTATGTGAGGGATTGGATGAGTGTAAGGGGTAGTTTAGTGGAGACTGTAAACTACAGTGAACAGGTGGTGCTTGAGACGTTTTGAAAATCTTCAAAGATAGACAGGTGAAAGGTGAGTACCCACTCTGCCATAAGCACCTGCAGTGATGGTTGTCCTTCTGGAACTTTGTCCCGTCTCCACACAGGATCTCTGGAGCACAGTTGGAGTGACCAACAGGTTCTTGGTCACCTCTTTTACCAAGGCCCGTCTCCCCTGATTGCTCAGTTTGGCTAGGTGAACAGTTCTTGGAAGAGTCATGGTTTTGCCAAGCGTCCTCCATTTGAAAATCGTGAAGGCCACTGTGATCTTGGGAACCTTCAGTGCAGCAGGATTTTTTTGTAGCCTTCTCTAGATCTGTGTCTTGCAACAATCCTGTCTCTGAGCTCTGCAGGCAGCTCCTTTGACCTCATGGCTCATCAGCTGTAAAGCCTTTATAGAGAGGTGTGTGCCTTTACAAATCATGTCCAATCAGTTTGATTTACCAGAGGTGGACTCCAGTCAAGGTGTAGAAACATCTCAGCAAAGATCTAGAGAAATAGGAGGAGTCTGAGCTAAATTTCATGTGTTTTTGCAAAGGGATATTTCAGTTTTCTATTTTTTATAAATTTACAAACATTTCTAAAATTATTTTTTCACTTTTTCATGATGGGGTACTGAGTGTAGATTAAAGAGAATAAAAATGTTTTTTTTCTACTGTAGCATCAGTCTGAAATGTAGTAAAATTGAAAAAAAGTGAAGGCGTCTGAATACACCTAACCCCTGGCAGCAGCGATTTTAGGCATTAAGAAGAAATTTTATTGAAGTATGTAATCTTTAATGCAGACAGTCATTAAAATAAAGCAGTATAGATTTTAGTCTGTAACCTGATCAAAACTCCTGTCAGGAGCTTTATAAGAAAGACCAAAAGTATTTATTTCTCTACAAACAGAATATTGTTATCATAAAAAGTAATTCATTAGTTAGAAATAAAATATGGATTATTTTTATCATTTTATTATTTCATCCTAGGTTCATTTTTTTCCTGGTATTTTCACTAATAAGACAATGTCATTTTTCAGAGACAGTTAAGCCTGAAGTAAAACGGTTCAAACATGGGATGAATGGAGTCTCCATAGTGACAATCATAATAATGTCTCTTTGTGTGAAGAGGAAGACGAGTCCTTTGTTAAACTCCTGTCAGCAGGTGTGAATCTTTGTTTTCAACATGTGCCTCACATACTTTAACATCCAGTGAGATTAAACGTAATTGCTGAGAGGATTACTTCCATTATTGTGAATGAGCCTGAAGGTGGCAATGAGCCTGACCTTTAAAGAATGTCCTTCTCTTAAAAGATTATTAAGGCAGATGAAAATAATGAGAGAAGCTGTCTGTCATCCAGCTGTTCTTCCTGTTTAACTCAATGGTCTGGTGTTAAACACGACCTTCACTCTTCTCAGACTGAGGAGCTTTTATTTATTTAGAGACACTCTGGAGACAAAAAGGAAACTTTTGTCCTTATTGTCCTTATTCCCTAGCACACTGATGTGATTTAAATAAAAACAGCAATGAAATGGGACCGAACTATGAAACATGGGTCGCCACATCACTGTTATTGTGCTAAAAGTGAAGCCTGATGTGCGCTTCGGGTCACAGCAGCATGTTTGATTTTAGCTGTTTGATCATGTGCCGTCTATCTCAGCTGTAGCACAACTTTGCAATTAGACATATGAAAGTGGCAGAGCTAAATCTAGGAGAGTCGACTGCCTCCCTCTGAGAGCTAGAGCTGCAGGGTCAGGTATTTTAAATGACTTAGTGAGAAATTGTTAATGCAAATGTTATGGCCTTTTTAAGTAAGCTTTTCGTGTGACTATAGTGTCTCTAAAGGACGTCCTCTTGAGTGGAGGTAGCTCTTTTTATGGGATGTCGTGGGGGAGTTTAAATATGTGAGTACGAGCGAGATAAAGAGGAAGTGAAGGAGGCTCTTTTTGACCATCAGGGTCAGGAAACGGCATTTTAATAGATCTCTGAAAGCAGAAAGGCCTGGTGGACATAAAAAAAACTGGACAAAAGTCAGCGTTGGAGGACCTGAGCAGCTGGAGGACACCGTGAATGAAGAGGGGCTGGAGAGTAAAAGCCACTGAAGAGTCACTTGTGGTGGTGGGGCTGTCTAATGGCCATCACTACAGGAGGCAGTGGACTCTTAATTGACTGCTGTGTGTTTTCCACAGATGGCCTATTAGGCCATGGCCATTTACCTGCTATCTGGCTCGCCAAGTGGATTGCTTCAGCCGAATGGCCTGCAGACCAGACAAAGGAGGCCAGGGTCTGGTTTGACGTAGCATTAGCGCTGACACTATTAGAGGCCAGTGGTATTTTGTGTCGATTTTCTGCCCACATAAAGGGACAAGGTTGTTCAAAAAAGCCCTCTTACTGGAGAAAAAAGCATTACTTAACACAAAAATGTTGGTTTATCTGGTAGCCATGAAAGAAAATATTTTTAAAACTTCCTCTTTAAATGAGTTGTCCTATGGAGATTCATTTTAGATTTATAAGAACAATGTATCATCTTCAGATTCTGTAGTTAAATTAACATATTTATTATATTATCGACAATTTTACTTTGGTTTCATAAAGTTAAAGCTCAGTAGCCTTAAAATTTAATATTTTCAAATTTACTTACATATATATATCTCATATACATCATATATATCATATATAACTCGTTTGTTTGACAAGCTGCTAAATAGACAAAAAGAGAGATAAAACAATTGACATCAAGCAATGCTTCAAGTTAAAGGGATATTTCACTAATTTTGATGTTGGGTTATATAAGGTACTTGGAAAAGGAAGTATTCAGACCCCCTTCACTGTTTTCAGTTTTGTAATGTTGCAGCCCGATGCTACAGTAGAAAAACTCCTTTTATTCTCATTAATCTACACTCAGTACTCCATCAGGAGGGGCAAACAGAATCTTAGAAATTTTTGCAAATTTATACAAAATAGAAAACTGAAATATGCCTTTGCAAAAACACTTGAAATTTAGCTCCTCTCTCCTGATCTTTGCTGAGATGTTTCTACACCTTGACTGTAGTCCACCTGTGGTAAATGAACAGATGAACACACCTCTCTGTAGAAGACCTCACAGATGACCATGCATACCGGAGTAAATACAAAGATATGAGGTAAAGGAACTGCCTGCAGAGCTCAGAGACAGGATTGTTGCAAGACACAGATCTGAGGAAAGCTACAACAAAGTTCTGTTGGACTGAAGGTTCCCAAGAGCACAGTGGCCTCCATAATTCTCAGATGGAAGAAGTTTGGCTCAACGAGGACTCTTCACAGAGCACAGTGGCCACCAGCCAAACAGAGCGATCAGGAGAGGGGTCTTAGTAAAGCTGGGGACACACTACACAACTTTCAGTCTTTACAGATTTTGAAGTAACTGGGAGTACACAGTAACAGACTGGATTCAGCAGATTTGTATGATGACTGAAAGACCATTGCCTTATAGCAAGAAGGTCCCTGGTTCGCTTCTCGGTCAAGGCCTCTCTGTGCAGACTTTGCATGTGTGTGTTCTCATGCCCATTAGGTCAATTGGTGACTCTAAATTGGCTGTAGGTGTGTGTGAGCGTGTCTGGATGTCTCTGACTGGCTTGCAATCAGTCCAGGTTTTACCCTGGACTGGGATAGCCCCCCCGCGACCCCCAACAGAATAAGCAGTGTCGAAAATGAATGGATGGATGGACTGAAAGACCAGGGATCACACACAACTGTGCCTGATGACGGATCACAGAGTACATGATTGGTCTAACCAACCAACTAATGCCAACTGAGCATCAAACTCTTGCCCAAATTCTCACCCTCATTGTTTTGATATTCCTGCTACTTCCTGTCATCTTCTGATACTATTTCCTGTGTCCCTCCCTCTCTTTTTTATTTGCTGTTGGCAACACGTGTTTGTAGTTGGGTTGGTAATCAGTCAAAGACTCAAACATGTTTGATTGGCTGCAAACAAGTTGGGTTAGGTGTGTTCCCCTCACACACTTGCAGATTTTTGTGCCAACCAACCATGCCAACTGTCCCCAACTAGCGCAGACTGGAGCAGACCTTGCCCAACTGGGAATCATAGAATCTGGCAAAAAAAATTGTGTAGTGCGTCCTCAGTTTAAGAGTGGTGACCAAGAACCTGATGGTCACCCTGACTGAGCTCCAGAGATCCTGTGTGGAGATGGGACAAAGTTCCAGAAGGACAACCATCACTGCAGCCCTCCACTGATGTAGAGCGGCTAGACGGAAGCTTTTCCTCAGTACAAAACATATGAAAGACATTTCCAAGTTTGCAAAAAACTCCATGTGAAAGCCAGGCAGGCAAGCCCAGATCAGATATGAAAAATGATACAGGATGAATTTAAACAAACACATGAGCCAAACTGCTGCCTCACACACACCAAATTAATAAGGGACACTTGAAAGATCACCACGATGGCTGATCATTAGACATTCTCCAGTGACTCCAGTGTAGCAACATGTTTAATTCAGGACATACAGACCATCCTGTGCAGAAACCAACCTTTACAGAGCAGAGGTGCCTGAAGGACCAGGTCTGTCACTCCACATGACCTGTGAGAGCTCCACACACAGCCCGCGACTTTAGCCGCGTAGATCCATGTGCTGTTTTGACATGCCCTCTCTCTCTGAAGTGGAGGCAGCTGGCGGCTGTAGCTTCACACTACTTTGTAGATGGCGGTAACACTGCTGATTTTCTGATCTTTAAAGAGAGAGAGAGGGAAAGGACACACATGCACACACCCTGGATGCCTCGCTGTCTGCCTGTTGTCTGTCAGGGCAGCCTTTAGTGGACATCGTGGTGGGTCCTGCCTCTGTCTGACCCTTTGATATGGTGCTGAGGTCAGGGAGAGTTCAAGACACAGCAGGGGCCGTGGGTGGCTCAGGTCAGGGTCATCACCATCCAGGGATTTTAGGAGTGAGGAGGTCTGATTTGAAGTTACTGCTGTTGTGATCAAAATAAACACGTTGTCACCACTTATAGCATTCTTTAGTGTCACCGTGGAAAAATATACAGAAATAGTATTTCAGCTAGAGCTTATTCTGTTCTCAGAACCACAAGTATCATGTATCAACTACATAGATACTGTACATTTCATATGCTAATACCAGCCACAATTTCTCTCTTGGATTGAGGTCTGAGCTTTGATTCAGCCAGAACATCCACCTTGTTGTCGTTAAACCATTGAGAAGTATCAATACAACATGATGCTGCCACTACCGTGCTTCATAATGTGGCGAAGCACTGTGTGTTTGTGGAGATGTGCAGTGTTTGGTGCCTGCCAAACATAGTGTATTAACTGATTTACCAAAAAACCCCATTCTGGTCTCATCAGACCAAAGAACTTTCTTCCACTTGACCATGGAGTCTCCCACATGCTGCTTGGTGAACTCCAGACAAGAGTGTTCTTCAACAGTAACTTTGTCTTTGCCACTCTCCCATAAAGCTTTGACTGGTGAAGAACCCAGCCAACAACTGTTGTATTCAGTCTCTCCCATCTCAGCTGCTGAAGCTTGTAAGTCCTTCAGAGTAGTCATAGGTGTTTTGGTGACCTCTCTCACTATACAGGAAAATCTGGGGAGTATTTTTTTCCAGAATTACAAGTTTTTTTTACTCAGAAATAGTCACATCTACTCTATTTTGAGTGTATTTACCAGGCACCATGAGAGTTGGAGTAAAAACACGGATGAAATTCTGCTAGAGTAAAACTTTAACCACTCTTACTTACGTTTCAGTTCAGCTGCCATCACTCACGGGTGGTCACCGCTGCAGCTAGTTAGCTACCCCGGCTGCAGCTAATCCCTGGCAATCAAGGTCGACACACCTGGTGGTGAACTTTCAGACACCTGTGTACTCCAGCATCTTATCAGGTAACGTGGCTCCTCTTTAACCTTCAAATCTAGTGATTTTCCACTGTTAACTGCCTCGTCTAACTCCATTTGGTCCTCTTTTCTGCAGTGTCTCCATCTCTCTGCCTGTAATTTTGCCAAGAACAGCCAGCCCACCATTATTTGCATTGTTGTTGTGTAATACACTTCTTTAACACTACTGCCTTATCTCATGCTCTGCTACTGGATTTTTTTCATATGTTCTGGTTCTTTAATATTAGAACACTGTGTCTAATACTTATATATAGGCAGAAACCTTTTTGGTTGTCCTTCTGTGTGTAGGTAGGTAGAAAGGTAGCAGAGTTATCTATTAAGAGAAATATATAGCTCTATATAAAGAGGAACATCAATCTATTTAGAGTCAGTGTTACCCTATTCTATATGGAGAAGAAATTATTCCATACTGAGAAGGAAACATTTCTATAAGGAATGGAAAAACAGCCCTGAAATGTCTAAATATACACTGTTTTGAGTCAAAAACAGCTTTATAATGAATAAACTTTGCTCTGTATTACTTTGTATTGAGTCAGTTGCTGTAGGGTTGATGCTCTTTGTTTCAAACACATGAGCCAGGTGTGGTCATGGATCTGGCACTGTGTAGTTCCTAAAGCAAAAATAATTCTAGTGTTCTTTTGTCTTCATGATGTAATCATAGTGAGGAATAGTAATTAAGCAGTGACTGGACCTTCAAGACACAGGTGTCTTTATACTACAATCACATGAGACACATTCACTGCACTCAGGTGATCTCCATTTCACTGATTGTGAGACTATTAGCAGCAGTTGGCTAGACCTCTGTTGAATTAGGTCAGCCACTTTAAAGAGGGTGAATATTAATCCAGTCACTTATTTCACATTACGTATTTTTATCTAATTGGCATTGCTTTGTAGAAATCTGTTTTCACTTTGCCATTAAGAAGTTTTTTTTTAATATTTTTTATTCAAAAAAGCCTTATTTTATTGACCATCATAGATGTATAAAATCAATAAAAGTGTAAAACACCAAAAGGGGTGCATTTTTTATGGGCACTGTATATTCATATTGTCACAAATCACATTTTAACAGGATGCAAACCTGAGTGGACATAACTTTTCAAAGCAGATAGATTTGCATGATTCCATGTCTGTCATCAGGTCTATCTAGCAAAGCTTCAAGCTGATACGTCTGTTCCTGGATGAACAGACCGATCAACATTATTTGGGGGAAAAGAGACTCCAGGTACAGGTTAGCAGTAAAGTCTCCTTTATGAGCTTAGGTAGCAAACAAGACCAGGACCAACTCCGGTCACACAGATCCACTACAATATTCCAGATGGAAAATGTATTTCTTCAAGGCATCCACCGCTTTTGTAAAGAGCATCCCTGCTGCAGCCACAGATCATCTACTAGCTCAGCACTGCCTGCAAACATGTGATTTGTCTGGGAGAGCCTCTGCATTAGCATAAATGGTTCTATTAAAAGGGGCTCAGAGTTTGCAGTTCTCCTTCATGTCAATCTCTCGTTGCAGCGTTCTACATCCTCCGAGCCAAACGAGAACACTTAACACTTTAGCCAATGTAAACAGAGAGAGATAAAAGCTGTGCAGACTTCAAAGCGCCACTCTCTTACACACACATCAAAACGCAGCAGAGAAAACAATCTGTCACTGAAGTTTGGATATGAAAGTTTGAAGGACATTAATCCGCTTGATGAGCCACAAGCTGTCCAGGCAGGGCGAGTGGGGGATGAATATGATGAAGAGAGAAAGAGTCAGGACAGTCAAACAGTTCAGCCAGTCAGGTTCATGTTTACAACCATGCACTGGATTTAGACCTTTTACATTTTACATTAGTCACATTTGAAGCTCCAAATAAAGCTCATGTGAGAAATTTTGGCCAGGGTAAAATCAATAGTGACGTCTCCTTATAAAATCAAACAGCAAACAAGACCATCAGGGACAAGATTTACTCTGGAGTTATTTTTAATGTTGAGCTCTGAAGCAATGGAGTAGTTGTCAGCACATGTGATTACACACTTCCAAAACAGCTTGTATTACATTTTGCAGAAATGTGGCCCTCATTTATCAAACAACAGAATTCTGGGTGTATGCTCATTTCCATGCACAGATTGGCATTTATAAGTTAGTGTTTTCAGACAGACACAGTTCTTGTTCTGGCTCCGGTTCCGGAGTCTCAAAACCTTGGTGCCTTTTGGCAAACCAGCCTGTGTTCACACCAGTTTAAGCAGAACCAAAGTAGGAGGACACGATGGACATGTATCACCATGTCCAGCTCCACTTATGCCCAAGTCTTCCCTGCTGTCCCGGTATTCCTTCTTCAGTCTCTTGAGTTAATTACTTAATAGGTACTACTTATTATTATTACATTATTGTCCACAGGGGGCACCAGATCAACACAAACAGAAAATTACTCACAGGAGCTTTAACCAACAAACTTTTCTAAACTTTAGAGTGAAGTTTCTCTTTCTGCTTCAAAAAATCTCCAACAGATTCTAACACACATTTGTTTGATCTGATGTAACATTGAGAAAAATGTCTTTTTAGTTTTATATAAATATAAGATGGCATCTCACTCAGTAACTGAGGAATGAAGCAGATGTTTCAGCATCACAGGAGACAGGAAGTGGAATCAATCCATCCGTTACTTTTCCCTCAGTCTGTACTTTAAAACCTTTTCAAAAAGCCCTCACAAAGAAAAGAAGATAATTTCTTTCAAATGTTGATGAAAACCCAGCTAATCTGGAGACCAAATGTTAATTTTAAAATAGGAGGAAAAAAATGTGTCAGACTGAAGTGTTTGTGGGTGTAGATTTAGCATCTCTATAAAAATTAAATGACATTTTCACAGTCCTCTTAAAATTTGCTCTTGATCTCACAGTCAAAGATGTGTCACCCTCAACTTATAACATCTGATTGTCAGCACATTGTGAAAACATCACTGAAAAACATTTGCTAAAACTAAAACACACTCAAGCTCTCTATTAAAGATGTGCATTTCAACATAAAACAATCATTATTTCATAAAAGGGACAATAAAATCTATTGATCACTTTGTTGTATCTCTTAGCACTGAGTATTTCTGCTGAATCCTAAAACCAATAAGCCATCGGACACTTCAGCCTCCGGCCCAGCATCATGATGAGGCCTATCAACGCCTCTGACATGTAAAACACAGCCTCTCAAGCCTCATTGTTTTGTTATTTCATTAATTATTTCACCTCATTATGAAAAGGAGCTTCCCCGTCTGCAGCTCGGATTGGCTGAGAAGTGTTTGAAGCAGCCAACAACGGCACACCTGGGTCTGAATTTCAATGATGATGAAAAAAACTGCTCCTCACACTCCTAATTAAACACTTGTGTGTGAGTCGCCTAGCAATAATAGCGCTCTGTTTAGCAACACAATCAAACATCATTGTTGTGTTCAAGATCATTGTTGTGTTTATTTGTTCAGGGGAAAATGCAAAAGAAGGATGGCATGAATCAACAGATTTTCAGAATAAACACTTACTGACCACTTTATTAGGTACATCTGTTCAACTATTCAGTTTGAACTTCAGTAAGTCATCCTGGCAATATAATATGGATTTTGACAAAAACCCCTCTGAAATGTCAAGGTGAAAACAGATTTCTACAAAGTAATGCCAATCAAACAAAATATTTAATGTAAAATAAGTGACTGTGTGAATATCCAACCCCTTTGAAAGTGACCTAATTCAACAGAGGTGCTAGTAGTCTCACAGTGAATGTGTAGTATAAAGTGATGTAGTATAAAGACACCTGTATCTGAAGGGTCCGGTCACTGTTCAATCAGTATTCCTGGCTACCATTACACCATGAAGACAAAAGAACACTCCAAGAAACTCAGAGAAAAGGTTATTGATAATTAAAAGTCAGGGGATGGACACAAAAAATTCCAAGGCATTGAACATCCCCCAAAGTTCAACTAAATCCATCATAGAGAAATGGAAGGAAAATGTCACGTGTACATCTGCCTTGATCAGGCTGTCCTCACAAAATGAGTGACACCAAGACATCTACGAGTCTAAGGAGTTCCAAGCTTTAAAAGCTGAGATGGGAGAGACCGTGCATACAACAACAGTTGCTCAGGTTCTTCACCAGTGAAAGATTTATGGGAGAGCGGCAAAAAGAAAGCCACTGTTGAAGAAAATGCAAAATAAATCATGATTAGAGTTCACCAAAAGGCATGTGGGAGACTCCATGGCCAAGTTGAAAAAAGTTCTTTGGTCTGATGAGACCAAAATGGAGATTTTTGGCCATCACACAAGATGGACACCAAACATCACACATCATCACTAACATCGCCATTATGAAGCCTTCTGGTGAGCATCATGCTGTGGAGGTGCTTCTGAGAAGCCAGCTCTGGAAGGCTTGTAAATGTAGAGGGTAAAATGAATGCAGCAAAATATAAGAAAATCTTACACAGTATACAAGAGAACTACAGCTTGAAAGATTTAGTTTTGAGCAAGACAGTGATCTAAGGCATACAGCAAAAGACAACAAGGTGAATGTTCTGGAGTGGCTGAGCCAAAGCCCAGACCTAAATCCATTAGAGAATTTGTGGCTGGACTTGAAAAAGGTATTTGATGCCTGAACCCTGTGCAACCTGGTAAAGCTTGGGCAGTTTTGCAAAGAATAATGGAGTAAAATTGCAGAGTCCAGATGTGCAAGCCTGATTGAGACCTATCCACACAGACTTAGCCAAAGGTGCATCTACTGAATACTGACTTAAAGGGGCTGACTATTTATACATTCATTTTTACATTACATATTTTTATTCATTTTACTTAACTTTGAAGAAATCTGTTTTCACTCTGACATTAAAGTTTTTTTTGGGATAATTTTCTGTCCAAAAAGTTTTATCATATTGACAATGACAGATTTATAAAATCAATAAAAGGGTAAAACATCCAAGGGGTTGAATATTTTATAGACACTGTATATACTTTATTGGGTATTAGTGTTGTAGTACTTGAGAACAGTCTTAAGACCACATTTTGAATGTCTTGGTCTTTTCTCGGACTTGAGAGCATTTTATTCTGCCTTCTCTCGGTCTTGGACTGGCCGGGCTCTAGACCGGTCGAGACCAGCACTGATCTGCTATTCTTCAGCTTTATTAGTGCGATAATAAGGAGAAGCACTTGCTAATACAACAAATACCTACACCTGCAAAAACTCGGCCCATAAGTCCATCTTATTTCTACTCAGAAATACCTCTGAACACTTACTCCAGGCTTCATTCACCTGACAAATCCAGATAAAAATCACATTTTCAGATATTTAAAATAATTCTGGACCTGTCAGTGGCTTTTAAAAACATACAAGGATTTACTTTTTACAAAGGTTAGTTGAACATATTTGTTAAAATTTGAGATTTGTGTATGCTGTGCTTTGAAAGAGTAACAGACATCTTGTTTTTATCTGTCAAATTTATTTAAAGGAAAACTAAAATTAAAGAGAGAATGCTCTTTAACTGTTCAACCTTGTTATGGTTTTTAAAATTGATTTTTATGGTATTGGTCTTGTCTCTGTCTCGACTTGTCTCGGCCTTGACTCAGTCTCAAACCCCAAAAGTCTTGGTCTTGTCATTGTCTCGGTGCACTCTGGTCTCGGGCAAGTCTTGGTCTAGGGTAATGTGGTCTTGAGTACAACATTATTGGGTATACTTTTTACCTAGAAGTGTGTATACTCCATACACCAGTGTATACCCTGCACTACCCCACTGGTGATAATTCTTTACTTTAAAATCAGCTGTTGTTAAGAAATAACAGTGACCTGGTATCCTCAGTCATAGTTGTGAGACAGTCATCATTATAAGACAAAATTAAAACTTGATTCTGTGTCAGTAGCAGCACCAGGACTCAGTAGCATGTCCACTACAGATGTTGTCACCACACCAGGCAGAGATGAGCTGTTGTCCCAGTGTGTGAACAGTTACACATTAAATTAGTTCATTAAAACCAACATTTTCATGTTTAAATATTCTTAGAATAGTATCAAATGAATATACTAAATCCACATTAGTATCTCCATGAGAAAGCTGTGAACTAGAGAGGGCTGGTTTGAGCTGAGAATGAGTCCCACTCTGGCCCTGGCCTGAACAAAGCAGGGTGAATTATAATTTAAGAACATTTACAAGGCATCAGTGATCATTTCAGTTTCATTAACAGTTAAAAACTTCTAAATAAAGATAGCCTGATCTTAAATTATTTCAGAAATAGCTGAAAGACTTCATGTGTTCTGCAGTGTTTTGATAATGATTTTCAGCCTGTCTGAATGAGATTTTAAGCTCTGTGGAAGAGATGGAAACAAATCAAATCGACATTCTTTTTATTTTAAAGGGGAATTCAAGGCTGAATCCTTCAAACCATTTGAGATTATGATTAGGAAAAGGGGAGAGCACTTGATTAACCTTGTGTAGGGAAACAGCGAGCATGATTTGAAACCAAAAGCTGAAGGTTTTCTAAAAAGACTGCTCTGTCTTTACACATGCAATGTCATCCATGCCCACAAGGGAGAGTAGTTTGTCTACAGATGGATATGCATATGCTTAGAAGACACAGACTACACGTATGACTGTAGGTTAAATCAACAGAACGTCTGACCAGTGAAATAAATCATTACTCTGTGATTGAGTCTCTGTATCAAGGAAAACATGAGGGTGACACTCAGGCGACACACAACGTGATAAACAAACACAGGAAAAGGACAGAGACGGAGCGGACTGTAAACAGCTGTGATCTGACAGTTATAA
Source organism: Cheilinus undulatus (assembly GCF_018320785.1). NCBI lineage: Eukaryota > Metazoa > Chordata > Actinopteri > Labriformes > Labridae > Cheilinus > Cheilinus undulatus. Next base: position 33,383,973 of record NC_054881.1, read on the forward strand.
CAGAGAAAATATCAGCCTACTGTCACTCAGACTGAAGTGTTTGTTTAAAAATGTCCACAGACTATATCTGATAAATTTGGAGTCTTTTTGGACAAAAACAAACAAACCATGATGACTTTGAAGCAGGTCAGCGTGCCCGTGAAACCACAGAGACACTCAAACCAAATTTAACAAATATCTATGAGTAGATTATTAGAAGTTCAAAATGTTTGAATTGTTTTTCTACCAAATTCAGTTTTATATGAAGGAATTTTAAAATATTCAGAAGTTAAAAAAGGTGATACATCAATAATTTAGTTACTTGATTTTTTTTTTTTTTACTGCGGGTAAAAAGTCTTTTTTTCCAGCAAGTTAGGTAAATTGTTCTTTCAGAGCTTTATGAGAGCTTTATTTCCTAATTGTTATGAATCATACTGAAATTAATGCCAAGGGCTTTTTTAAAAGATACAACAGCAGAAAAAAAAGACCATCCGGCACAAGCCTAATAATTTCTGGTATTTTTTAATCCCTGATTCTTGAGTCCAGGGTCTGCGTCAGACAGCTAAAACAGCCTGTAGTTCAACTAAAGGTCTTTGCACACTGAGTCGTGTTTTTTCTGATGTGTTTTTGGACAATTCACAAACGTTCGACCTTACACGCAGAGTCTAATGCATTTGTTTTCTGGTCACTGCAAAAATCATCAGTACTACAAAGAGAAATAAAAGCGCTGATGTTGATTTTGTTGTTGTTTTTCCTTTAAAAGGAAAAAAAATTGAGTCCATCCGTTCTGACTGAGCCCTTCATATATTTCAGTGTTTTGCATGAGCTTGTGTTCCACGGCGTGTGCCAAGTTGGAGAAAGAGAGCACAACTTTTCACTTCAGAGCCTTTGTTACATGGCTGTGGGTGCAATGTTTGGTCTTTACCTATGATGATTGATATCCACATGGGCAAAACACATTGATATGCTGAAAGAAAAGTCAGTCCCCTTGTAAATCAGCAGTTCTCAACCGTAGTAGCCCCCCAAAATAAAGATGCGACAAACCAGGGACTCCCCCGTGCTTGAGGGTGTTTGCGGCATAGCTGAACACAGCAATACACAGTCAAGAACAGTCATGTGCAGACTTACATTGTAAGTTTCTTTAAGCAGTTCTTTGGTTTGAGCATAAATCTCACCAAATTACCATTATTTATACTACTTTAACTAATTACATGCATTTGTTTTAATTAAAAATAGATAAAATATACAATTTTAAATATTCTTGAACTTGATTTTGAAATATTCTTTAGGCATCTAGCGACCCTCTCTCAGTGTCTTGTGACCCCCGGGGGGGGTCCCAACCTCCAGGTTGAGAACCCCTGATGTAAATGATTTGGATGAATGCGTAGCAAACACCAAAAAATGGCATGTTCTGAAAAACTAAAGACAAAAGTTTGGAGTCTTTGTGCAAACATGATTGTTAACACAAGGCTGTATTTCTTTTTTAACGTGCCACGATTTACAGTTAAAAAAAAAAAAAAAGACAACGAACTTATTTTGAGGCCTTTAAATGTAGAGTGACCATTTTTCCAATTCTCCTACAGAGACATTTAAATTTTGTATGAGCTCATTGCATGTGATTGTTTTATACCAGTTCACTTTTTTAACTTCATACCTCAGCAGATGAAAAAGCATCTTCCAAGATCAACTAAAACTTTAAAAATGTGAATACTTAATTAGAACAATACTTATGGGTTGTGTTGGAGAGTGCGGTGACCTGCACTGACACATTTTTAATAATATATATTTTTATAATAATATAATAATATATCGATAATATTTTCAATAATAATTAAAAAATATATTATAATTACTATTATTATAATGTTTAATGATAATAATAATTATCATTATTGTTCTTGTTTTACATGTTTTGCATGTTCTTCACTTTAAAAATCAGTTGTAAATAAAGTATAACCTTTCCGACTGTATTGAATGTGACTTGGGATGTTTTGCCCTTCTGAGTGGCCTGTTTAATTCACATGTTTGCCTCACTGAAGTGGGTATTAACTGAGCTTTTTCCAGCTTGTACCCGTTGTTTATGTGTGCTACTTACTGTGGCGTTGTATGTTGGAATATACTGAAAAAATAAACAAAATGCAGCTTCCATTGTAGCGTGACAGCTTGTCTACCTGACCTTATGCAGCCCGTCCAGTCTGCACTCTGAGATTGATTGAGACATGTTTGGACAAATCAGGAGTGAGCTTTGATGTGTAGTACGTTGGTTATGCTTCTCTATTGGTCAAATAGCAGCTGTCATGGCAACAACAATGATTTACACAGACAAATACAGAGAAAGTATTGAAGGCATGGTGCATGTTGCAATGTTTTAGTATTTCTCTATTTTCATTGGCTTATCACTTGTTCCAAAGCAGGACATATATTGGCATTTTATAGATTTTTGTTGGGACATGGGACACAGAACATGAAAACAGGACTGTCCCAGGTAAATCAGAATGTATGGTTACCCTGGATCAGTGATCATCAACTGGCGGCCTGGGAACCACATCAGGCACCCCTATAACTTCCCATCCGGCCCCCAGAACATGATCAAATTCAAAAAATTCTAGAGGAAAAATGTTTATTTTTTTAATAAACTCCCTACAGCTATTAAAACGACTCCAAACTCAACTGAGATTGAAAAAATGTAATCAGGAATGACTTTATGTTTCATCCATTTTTCAGAAATTCACCTGTAAGGCATTATTTGCAAATATAAAGCATGTTAAACATGTATTTGTTCATTCTTAATAAAAACTACTGCTTTCTATGGAAACTTTCAGCTTCAGGTGTTTTGGGATTGCAATTTTCCTGCTTGGGTTTTTCATTTATCACTACACAGCACAGACAACATGACCACCAGACCAACAGAAATATTTAGCGAAAATATCTCAGTCGCCCCTTTGTTGCTGGCTGTGATATAGGGACTGATCTAACTGTTGGAGCCTAAAGATTGCATACATTTGAAAAAAAAAAAATATATATATATATAAACAAAAATACGTTAAGTAGACCATTTAAAAAATATTTTTAGTTTATTTTAAAGTTTGGCCCCCAAATTGCCTTTTAAGGAAAAAGCTGGCCCTTGTGCAAATGTAGTTGATGACCCCTGCCCTAGATCAACTTAAATTGTTCTAAATTGTATTTTTGAAGTCGGGCTAACATGCCTACAGTACATGATGATCTCTGGCATGTTTACCCCTCAGTCACACTGACATTCAGCTCATACTCCACAGTCTCTCTGAGCTTTGACCCAAAAGTTAAACAGCGTAAATGCTAAGTGTAGCTGGAGCAATGTCATGGAGGCGGACAGTAAAGGATCAAGGATATCTTCACTGAGTGCGGATCCGTTTTATAGGGCACGAGTGTCTCGTCTGCCTTCAGATTAAAGTATGCTAGTATGGCATTCATCTCAAACTAAAAACAGGCGGTTAAGTTTGTCCATGCAACAGGTTAGCTGCCTGCTAACTTGTTAGCATCATTAAATCAGTTCTCCTGCTGTGCATTTATACTGGGACAGAGACAGTAGTCCAGTTAAACTAGCTTAGTGAACATTAACCACAGCTTGACTTTACTACGCATGTGAACCTACTGAGTGATAATGGCGGTTAAAGACGGCACGATGAGTTTTTGTTAAGCTATTCCACGTGGGCACCATGGGTGAGAAACTGAATGTAAAAGACACTCTAAATATGAAGTTTACACTTTTTTAAAAGCCATAGAACAAATGTATTAGCTTTTACGTCTTCTGACCGGCATTCCCTGGAGATTTTCTTCCTTAATAAAACCAACTCTGTTGTCCTACCATTCTGCTTTCAGATGACCAAACATGAGACAGAGAGATAGAGAAAGTCAAGTGCAATAAAAATAAAAAGGTCCTGCCGGAGGCACTTACCCTGCAATCTCCTGAAAATTGTGTCTTAGCTCAGCTAGTCCACTCAAGTCACACTGGAGAATGGGCTCCAAATCAAAGCGGGAATCCCGAAGCCCTGCAGTCATTAGGAAGATAGAGGAGTAAAGGAAGACGTAATAATGAGCTGATAGTGTTCTCTGCTTGCATATTCTGGAGATCTGCCTCTTATGGTAAGATAAATCAGCTCACTGGCACGACTGAAACCGAGAACCCATGCACACTTTGGTTTGTTTTTCAGCTTCCTTTTGTTATGCACATGGAGGGTTCACAATTGCGAGTAAATCAACACTATTATGGTGGAGAAATTTGATGAAATGTTCTCAGAGCCAGCGCTCCACCTGATGATCATAAGAGCTGACATGCTATCAAGGAACAGCCTGCTGCGAGCCCTGTGTCTGGTGATTATCATTACAATAACAATGACAGAATTCATCTTTTTGAAACAAGGCTTTATTGGCTCCCTGTATCAATACAAGCAAAGGTAGCAGGCCGGAGAGATCATCGCTTGGCTGCTCCAGCACTTTCTCCCTCTGTCTTCCTGTCTGTCTCTGCCGCTTTGCTCTCTCTGGTTCTAATTTAGTCGTCCTAATCATAAAAGCATCAGCGAGCTGCTGTTGCAGAGGAAAAAAACGAGAGGTGAAACGTGCTCCTAAAAATTCCATTTTCACTCAAGTGGACCAACAGGACGAGGAACACGCAGCAGACAGAGAGAGAATGCTCAGCTGCCCGCAGATCAAATGGCGAAGAGGCTCATTATTGGTGGCAGACAACAAACAACCGCGCTGATGTGGGTTGTAGTAGCAGAGCAAGTAAGGTGAGGTAAGTTTGAACACGTGAGGAAATTTAGCAACATACTTTTTGAAGTGTCGGCTTTAAAATACGATCATCCATATCAGTTTAACCTAAACATAAAGAGGATGTGTTCAGCACATTTTGACCCTAACATATGATGGGTTAAAACTAACACAAGGTGAGACACACTTTGATATAACAGAATGAAAGCCTGATTTACCTGTTAGGTTTAACTAGAATGAGAAAAGGTGAGATTTATGTATTTTAAACCCCAAACATTTGGGGTCAAAATGATGCACGATGAGGTACATTTGGACATGTGTGGGACTGTCATAGCAGGTACTGGTAATTTCAGAATGGCAATTACTATCTGCAGGATCTGCAGCAGAGAGGTGAGATTTGATGCACTTTGACCCCCAAAATTAAAGGACAAAGGGTCAAATTTTTGCAAGATGAGATGCATTTTTTTCATTTGTGGATGAAACTGAGCATACCAAAACACACCAATTGCTTGATTTAGCCATTTGGTTTTGATATAATATTAAAAGGTGCGATTTTATGTGTTTTGACCCCCAAAATTTTGAGGCTTTTTGGGATTATCATTGTATATTTAGATTTAGAAAAAGAAAAGTGTTGGTCCATATCTTAGGGAACAAAAGGGGATACGTTCAGTGTAAAAGGGGGAAATTTAAGCATTTTGAACCCAAACATTTGGGGTCAAAGCAATGCATGGTGAAGTTACATTTGGACATATGTGTGATTAACAGCAGCTTTTCTTCCTAGTAATTTCAGGATTACAATTACAAACAGCAGGATCTGCCCGTTAAATTTTATTTGACTGTGGAAAGATAACATTTTTGAAATTTGACCTCAAAAATCAGCGTGCGTTCAGCCAAATGCTACAAAAAAGCTTCACTTGGGGCATTTTGACCCCATACATTTGGGCGGATGGGGTGATATAAACACAAGGTAGGTACACTTTGTATTAGTGTGGTAAAGATATAAAACTTTTCTTTGGTACGGTCAGCATTGGGGGGGGGGGGCAGCTTTATTTGTCAGTTTGGTTTTGATCAAACATTAAAAGATGCAATTTGCAATTATGCATTTTGACCCCCAAAATTTTGAGGCATTTTGGGATCATACAAAAAGTAGGTATAACTATCTTGAGAATATAGAAAATTATCAATGTATATTTTAGATTTACAAATGCAAACAAAGTGATGATCCACATCCATACTACCTGAATAAGGAGAGGATACTTTTGTCACATTTGGACCCCTATTGATGGGTTGAAACTAATTCAAATAAAGACACATTTGGATATAATGTGATGAAAATAGCAGCTTTGCTTTGCTCTCTTCGGTATTACAAACACTAAAAGTCTGATTTACCTGTTAAGTTTTACTAAGAAGGTAAAAAGGTGACATTTGATGTATTTTGGCCCCAAACATTTGGGGACATTTGGCCAAATGGATTCAAGCTGAGATAGATTTTTACATCTGTGGGTACGACTGAGTTGCTTGTTTCTATTTAGTTCAAGTGTTACAAACCCAATGATGGTCCAGGTCCACATCTGTCTGACCTAAAGTACATTGAAAGCATTGTGACCCCATACATTTGGAGGGATGGGATGATATAAACTCAAGGCAGATACGCTTTTGTTTGTTTGATAAAAATATATAGCCGTTTTTTTGGTATGTTTAGCATCAGAAAAAAACAGCAGCAGCCTGATTCGTCAGTTTGGTTTCAATCAAACATTAAAATGCGCAATTTTATGCGTTTTGACCCCAAAATTTAGAGGCATATTTTTATAATTGGACATTTTAGATTTACAAACACAACCAAACTGTGTTCATATCTGTTTTAATTATGCAAAAAGGGGGGGCTCCCTTTAGTTCAATTAAAAACATCCAGGTATTTCAGGCTCATAGACTGAAGTGGACACATGATGACCAACTAACCTGGATGTGAATGGCATGAATATATCAGCCTGTTTTTTTTTCACATTCAGCATTAGAAAACACCACCAGTGTGATTTGCAGGTTTGATTTTACTTGAAAATCAAGAGGTGGGTCTCTTTTTTTTTTGTTGTTTTGTATTTCAACCCTCCAAATTTTGGAGCAATTTCAGAAACACTCTGAGATACATCTAGACGTGTATAAGTGCAGCAGCACATTTTTTAAACTTTCAGCTTTAAAAACAAAGTGATGGTTAATACCTGTTTTAATTGAGGCTACATTATAAATATAATTTGAATTATTTTAACCACAAATATTTTAAAGACAGCATAAAAGTGGGATTGTTAGACATGTGTGGGATGAATGCAGCACCTCCTTTTCCATGCTCAGCATTACACACTTCCAACAGCCAAATTTAGTCATATCTGAACATGGAAATATGCAGCCTTATGCATTTTAACCCCTAAATTTGAGGAGGTTGGTCAAATGGATGTATGGTGAGGTACATTTGAACCTGTCTGAGGAGAATACATGAGTTCACCTTTGTTGCATTCAGCTGTACATACATAAACATCCTGATGTAATGGATCAATTTTACACAGGAGCAGGTTAGAATTTGTGCATTTTGACCCCCAAATTTGGTGTGTGGTGTGTCAGAGGATGCAGCAATGCAAGGCAAAAAAACACCTGGAAAATATGAATCAAATATGTCAGAATTTTTTACAGTTTATGCACATAAAAACCCCTTCTGATGTGCAGGATAATCTGAATGAAGCTGGGTTATAACTGTTGTATTCTGACATAAACATCTGCCTAACACCAGGGATCGGTCTACTTGAAGACAGTAAGGTCCCATTTTGTACTTATTGATCTTTTAAGGTAAAGTATTGAACATTCTGACATGCAGTTTTTACTTGTAACTTTTTTCTTTACAAATATAAACACTGATCTGGAAGATGAACTTTAGCCGGACAAAAAAAGGTTAAATGTTGTGCACATTTTATGGGGAATGGACCAAAAAACCTAAAAATGAGGCAATCTTGGAAACTTGCGCAACTTAACCATTAACACACACTTTGATTTGCCGCCTAGGTTTCACCTGGATGACTAAAGGTAACACTTTGTGCATTTGACTGAGGTCAAACGAATGCTGTCTATCCATATTCTCTGTCGTTACATTCCACATCTAAGCTGGCAGACCCTCTGACTGCATATAATTTGAGTCATCAGTCTCTATTTCTCCACAGCAGATGTTTCCCCATGTCAGCAGGCCCCCTGACAAAGCAAGATGGAGAACCCTCCTCTTTTAAAGTGTTGCTCACGAATCTCCCATCTCTCCTTCCCTCTGCTCACACCAAGGTTCGGGATCCCATGGGACACTCGACGGTGTCCAATCCTGAGGGTGGGAAAACACGTTTTAATCGATACCCCTGTTCGTGTTCTGAACCCAGATGAAAAATCACGCCAGGGTGACACAGGAACAAAAGGCAGTTACTTATTGTATTCCTGCGGTTGGCCTCATGACTCATTTATCCTCAAACATGGACCAGGATCCTGGAACCTCTTCTGAGAGCTCGGAAACAGACACTAATTGAAGGTGATTAATAGGCAGCTGGGGCAAATGATGGCAATGATATTGGTATCATCACTGATGTAATGTGATTGAAACGGCCATGACGTACGATCAGAGTCCTTTTTCTTAGACCAGTTAGTGTGAGACACTGGAAGAAAAGTATTAATTTTTAATTAGTATTTTATCAGGGATTGACTTAATGATAACCTACTTTATTAATGGGCCTTGCTGAAAATGATTTGTTGCTAAATTTGTGTCTGTATTAATATTTTTACTGCATAAGTAGAATCAGATCTACATTAAAAAGGAGTTTATTTTTCAATATAACATTTTTTTGAATTTTTCAAAAAATATCAGAACTAGACATGGTGTAAAATTATTTTTGGAAAAAAAGGAAACACTTTAAAAAGGTTAAAAAAAAAATCACGGAAAATGAATCTTCTTTTTATTTACAATTCTTAAATTTTTATTTGTTGTATTTGCCACTGTAAAAATTATTTAATGCAATTTTACGTTTTGAAAAATTATATAAATTGTGATAATACGTCATTTAAAATTGTAAATGAAAGACTTTTTTCGAGAAAAAAACTCACGGTTCTTTAGAAAAAATTCCTGTTTATTTAAAAAGACAACCAGGAAGTAATGCGATATCAAGAGAAACTATATAAAGATTGCGCATATTTGCCATTGTCTAAATTTTACATGATATAATGGACTTTATAAATCGCCTACAGAAATATTAAATTATTTTCGGATGTTGTTGCAGAAAAAATCGGATTATTTTTTCGACTTCCGTCGAGTAAACGGGGCTAACCTGCGAATGCTGCTGTGTGATTGCGCAGCGTTAATTAGAGCCGACATATTTTCAAACACTCCTCAGGAGAGACCTGCGCAAACCGCTTCAAAGAAGAAAAAACACATCCTCAAACCCTCGCATGGAATATTTCCTCCATACTCGCCGGGAAAATGAGTCCGCAGGAGGAAAATTGCAGGGGTCATTAGACGAAAAAAAGGAAGTGTGACAGTTTTCTTTGGTAATTCTTTGAACCCCGTGAGTGGATGTTATTGTATCAATTTGACTTGATAGACCCAATTATGTTATTAGGCTCCTTTTTTTTCTCCTCCTGGAAGGAAGTCTCTGCTAAAACGCTTCTGATTCCTCACATCAAAGTTCACTCAAACAGAAGTTGATCTCGGTTATGACAGGATGTTTATTTATCCTTTAAAACTAGAGGATAATGCAGGTTTTTTTTTTTCCTCGGGTAGTATTTTAGAATAGTTTAACATTGCAGGAAAACTCAAAATACTTAAGCATGAAACGGAAATGGCTTCGTCTTAGTTTTGGCGTTATCGATGAGCTGTAGAAGGAGAAAGGGATTCATACATCGGCTCGTTAAAAAAAAAAAGACGAAGTAAAAGAGGTTCTGACAAAGTGGACACGCGCACGGTGAGCATAAATCACTCGTGGTCAGTGGACAAGCCAAGGAGAAATGTGCTCCAGCCACTGTATGGCGCTAGGGAACTGTAGGAAACAGGCACTGTGAGCCACATGTGGACACAATACTGAACACTGAAGGAGCTCAAACATTGATATAATAACGTTTTTATTCATAAATGATTTTACAGGAAAGGCCAAGCCACTGAAACTTAAATAAATGAATATTTTAACTGCGTAATTAAAAATTAAACTCCTTTATTAATTTGTTATTAATCAGTGTTATTTGGAGGGAAAGTCACTTGAGCTCTACGGCTATTAAACTCAAATTTAGAGCCGATTAATTACGCAAATGATTAAAAAAGTGGAGGTTTTTTTTTTTACAGACCATTCCTTTAGAAAAGACGTAAAAAATTGCAGAGTCAACAATAAAAGTTTTTCTTTTACCCCAAATGCCTCACGTGAAGAACAAAATTAGGCCTAATATATTAGAATTTACTTCTTAAGTAGCCTAATTTTCATTACTGCGTCACGGCCTGCACGCGAGCAACAAATAGGTCCTGTAACTTTTAACATAGAGCCGCAAGTTTAAATGATTTAGTAGGAATTTTAAAGCATAATTAAAATAACTTAATAAATAACAAATCAATGTTATATGTCGTTGCTCTGCTCTCTAAACTCGCCCTGTTAAAGAGTTAAAATGATCTTACTCTCTCGGATTAAGGCCTGCTGCCTCTCTGTCTGCCCCGCGGAAGCACACTGCTAACTGTGTGTGAGTGCTTCATACCTGACTCTGCTGCAGCCTCACGCTGTCAGACTCAGAAGCCCCCGCGCGCGCACACACACGATACGCTGTGCTTTCACCTACACGCGCTCGCGCGATTTTTTAGCTCCAAAAATGTTAAACAAAACTACATCAGGAAATAAAGCCTTATTGTAATTACATCGCTGCCATCCCTGTCTGTCACTGTGAAAAGTACGGAATAGTAAAGTAACAGCTGTCCCGTTGACATCACTTGAAAGCCTCGCCTCTCACTGGCACTGTGCGTGTGTGTTTGCATATCACAGTTTTAAATGGCCGGCACGTTTCCAGCGTAAGCCGGGCCTACATGGCGACTGGAAAGAATGATATAGTATTTTTCAATTTCCACTGGCCATGCAGGCCAAACAGAATAATTATACTGCAAACACTTTAAAATTAACAGGAAATTACCAGAGCACCAGCATGATTTCTAAAATTCAGCAATTAGAAGAAATATTTGAAAGTCTAAGAATAAACTATGGAAGCCTATGCTGATGTGACAGTTAAGAAAGGACTAAAACCCAGTTTTAAGCAATTAAATAACATGTTGTACTTAAAGCACATTACATACTGCACCTATATCAATACAATTATATATATATATATATATATATATATATATATATATATATATATATATATACACACACACACACAATAATAAGTAAAGTCAGTACATAGACTGAGATGTTCATTGACATGTTGACCTCCTCATGTGACCCCTTTAGTAATTATACACCCAGGGTCAGGCAGATAACAATGTACATTCAAGAGCAGCTGCAGATAAAAGAGAAAATAAACATGATACATAAAGGTGCATTATAGTTTACATTCTAAGTATGGATTCATAGAGCCATCAGCATAAGAACAGTTTATATCACCATGTGGTTAAACGCCAAACAATGAAAAAAAAAAAAAAATGTATATATTTAAACCTACTTAATTATTTCAAAGCGTGAATAATATTAACTCTGTTTTTATTTTTTGCTAGAACTGTTATTTTTCTTTTTGAGAGGTGGAAAAATAAAAGTTTTAATTTATCATATGAAGCAATAAAATAAAAGTTGATAAGTTTAAAATTACAGAAAAAGAATAAATACATAAATTTAACATTTTTAAAGTTTAAAAGTATAAATGTAGTAATATATCTGGCCTTAAGTGGGTTTTAAAAATTCAATTTTTATTATAAATAATAATGTCCTATAGACGGGATAATACTATAAGACAGGGGTTCTCAACTGGTGGGACCCAAAAGTGGGTCGCAGGCTTTCTTTGCAAAGGTGTGCCTGGAAAAACTGTGGCATAAATTCCATGATGTCCAAAAGGTCTCGGCAGAAGATACATTTTTATTTGACTCAGTTTTCCATAATAACAAGTATATTGTTGCCATTTTCTCAAGATCAAAATTTATCCAACTCCTTTTATTTAACAGCTTTTCTCATTTTAATGTGTTAGTTTCTCTAAATATCAAGAAAACAATTAAAATGCACACCTTACTATATAGTATTCATGCATTTTAATAATGGGTTTCTATAATAACACAATTTTTTGTCTCTTTGCCAGGTCACATGTTATTCCATATATGGTTTGATTTTTTTTGTCAAATACATTTAAGTGGTTAGAAATTTTCAGAATTTGGGTCAGGATTTCTCCTTGATGAGGTGGTTGGTCCTGAGGCTATTCTATTTGATATACTGCTAGAAGAAACACAACAACATGTGAAGCATATGTGTAAAATTTTTGTTTTTATTGGTTTAACTATGAAATATCCACTTGTTTAGTTTGGCAGATGTTGCATAATAATTAGCACACACATACATGTATAAAATTCATACCTGATTGAACAGAGAGCGTATTATGACTGCTGTAACAAACCCTCTTGTCCAAACATGCCCTGCCTTTGATAGATGAATCACGTCCTAAACTATTACACTCTGTGCTCATCTATTCAGGAAGAATCTCACGTTTCATTAAGTCTTTATAGATACATGCATGTCATTGTCTGGTGTGTGCTAGCAGTCAGGAGCAGGCCGAGCAACGGCTGATAAAAGAAAAGTGCAAATGTAACGACAGCCGAGGCCTTTAAAGTTCAGCTTGACGGAGCAGCAGCTATGTTTGTGTTGTTTTCAGGCTTTTCTTTCCTCGTCTGTGGCGACGAAGGAGGTCAAATACCTGTGAGAGGCAGCACACAGTGCTCACAAAAAGTGCTCACATGTTTTCAGGCACAGCAACATAAATGACACTATGCAATTTCTATGAATATGCATGCAAATTAAAGGACACTTTTCAGCTGACTTTATCCAGAAAAGCTCAAACAAAGGAGCACATTAAAACTTTTACAATTGCCAAAGCTCATTAATCTGTCAACATCTCTACTTTTCCCCCTTATCTGAACAACCAATGCATCCTCAGCCCTGAACAAAAACACCAATTCTCCTCCTTGGTATTTTCTCTCCCGTAGACCCTGAACTACCCCCTCCTCTCTCAGAGAACAGCCCTGTTTGGGACCGTCTGTCAGTCAGGAAAAAAAGCAGCTCCTTGTTCTGTCCGTTCTGCTCATATCATCACCCAACACCCCCACGTTCCCCTCCACCCTTAAAGAACTTCCACTCCTCCCCTCAAAAAAGCATCTCCAAATCTGATTATTCTTGTGTTTCATCAGGTTGAGAGATTTGGCCGATGGCGTATTGGCATTTGACTTCTGATTTATCCCTGCTGCTTCTCTCTCACCGTGCAGCTGGCAGCAATCGCATGAGTAGTATCCGTTTCATTAAACCCTATGCAGAGTAGATTGAAGCTTGCTCCGTGTTGCCAATTTGTGTAGGCGCCACCGATAAATTTCAGCACTTTCAGCTCCGTTTCTGCTGTCACTTAAGCAGAGAGAGTTTGTTTGTTTTACAGGAGCACAGATATATCATTGATACCTTTGCTTTCTTTGTGACCTAAAAGCCTTCAGTAGCCCTATTTTAGACATATTTTCTCCCTTTTACCCCCCCTACCTTCCTGTGTTTTTACCTGTGATACTGAAAGCTGTCATTCTTAATACCAGGTCTGATTTTATGCCGTCTCTGTGGCACACCTCCACACCACTTCCATTAGCTGCCAGCAGGAGTAGATGATTCTTTAGAAGATAAGACGCAAAGCTAAAGTGACAGCAAAATGGAAAGTCTTAGACACACTTAAAGGCTTAGACTGTGGAAGAAGAGAAAGGAAGAAAAACAAAGAAGTAAAAAAGTGAACTTCCACTCCATTTGGGCTGTGATGAGTTAGAAAAAAACACCAGACGCTTCTCTGTTTTTATCACAGTTTTCCTTTTAAAGCCAGTTTCTGCGTTAGAATTGAGAACTGTAAGATTATGTCCAGCCAAAATATACAATAATAGACAGGGATGCTCAGTATTATCAGTATATCTGAAAATTTCTACCAATATTTACTACCAATAGGTTGTCTGCAAAAATCTGCTTTTCTCAGCTGTAAACCCTGGCTTTAGGGACAAATAAGTAACTTATTATTCATTCATCATCATTCCTCAAATTTAAAGTGTGTTTTAAGGACTGAAGTTTTAGGTCTGAACTACATTTAAATACATATTGATACTGGCTAAATTATTTTGTAAATATCGGCATATTGGATATCGGCAAAAATCCAACATTGTGCATCCCTAATAAAAGATAAAGAAAAGGCAGACCACATCATAAACATTACCATGGATACCAATGAGCCCATAGTTCAGTTAGGACCACTTTGCCAAGAAACACACATGATTTGCGGCTATAAACATTTCTTAACTAGCAGATATTTATTAGCAGTTACTGCTGTTATTGATGCTTGGAAAGCACCAAACAGACACAACACACGTTCCTGCCGATAAGGAAAGCCTAAAGCAGGGAGAGAAGCAGCAAACCTAGAGCAGATCAGGCCTCATTGACAACAGAAGGACACTGATTAAGTCAGAAGCTGTATAAAGGAGGAGCTGGTGTGGAGGAGGGTTGTAAAAGCAGCGACAGAGCGTAGCCAGGCAAGAGTAGTTTAAATAACACAGCATGAGAGTGATTAGTCAATAGCGTGCTTAGAGCAAATCAGCTGGCTGTCAGCTGATGAGGGCTTGTGTGAGATCAGCTGATCTCAAATATGGCAGCGCTTGACTCCATGGCCTGTCTGAACTAAAGCTACACTCGATTTCATCAACATAATAGCTAACAATTGACCTTGATTAAAAGTGCAATATGTAGCATTTTTAAACCGAACTGTCAACATAGATTAAAAATGACTACTCCTATGCTCTAGTTCAGTGGTTCTCAACCTTTTTTTCTTTGAGGGCCCCCTACTTGTATCTAAGAAAACTTAAGCCAAATAAAGTAGCCCTAAATGCAGCTTATTTTAACCCAAAACCATTGCATTTTTTTTTTTTTATAAGTGTTATACCTTGATTTCTGTTAATATGAGCAAATCTAATTTTAACAACCTCAGGACGGACAGAGCCTCGCTCTTCTGATAGCTCAGTTTGGCCAAAAGCTTTTGGAAGAGTCCTAGTTGTGCAAAACTTCTTCCATTTGAGAATCATGGAGGCCACTGTGCTCTTGCGAACCTGTCTCTGAGCTCTGCAGGCAGTTTCTTTGACCGCATGGTTCAGTTTTTGCTCTGGTATGCATAGTCAGCTGTGTGGCCTTCTATAGAGAGGTATCAGTTTAATTTAGCACAGGTGGACTCCAATCAATGTGTAGAAACATCTCAGCAAAGATCCAGAGAAATGGGAGGAAACTGAGCTTAATTTCAAGTGTTTTTGTGAAGGGTCTGAATAATGTGATATTTCAGTTTTTATTTTTAATTTATTTGCAAAAATGTCTAAAATTCTGTTCTCACTTTGTCATGATGGGGTACTGAGTGTAGATTAATGAGAATAAAAATGATTTTTTTTCTCACGGTAGCAACACCACAAAATTGGAAAAAATGAAGAGGGTCTGAATACTTTCTGAATGTGCTGTAGTCATTTCTGGTGACCGGCCACACACTAGACGATTTTTTTAATCTGAAACGATTTTAAAACCGTGGGAGACCACAGACTTCAGGACAATTTCCAAAGATTTTTCATTTTTAATCCTCTGAACGCACACACTAGGTGACTCAGCCAGACTGTCACATCACTGGAGACCACATATCTGCCGACCTGCCTACGACCTCGCATGATCACGTGACTTCAGAAAAAAATAAAACACGGATGTCTGTCGATACCGTCTTGCTGTCTCTCCACAAAAGGCTGTCCTGGCATGCGTTAAAGGTGCAGCAAAAATCATAAACAAGGGGAAGACTCAGGATGAAATCCTGGCTGGAATTAAGGTACATTTGTGTTTATGGTTGTGAGCAGTGAAAGTACGTATGATCCGTCTTGTGACACTACCCGGTCTGCTAGCTCTCATTGATTGTTGTCAGTGGCACCATGACCTAGAATAGTAAATATCAGACATGTTTGATATTTATGATTCAGGGTCTGGAAGGCAGTAAATTAATTGTGTTGACATCACACACATGCAGACTACTCAGACAAATAATCGTTGGCGACGAGGGGTCAAATCTTGCCCAGAATCGAGCTTAAAATCCTACATGGGTGTGTGGCCTGCAATCAGGGAGGTTTTAAGCTCCTCTGACTAAAGGAAGGCGCTACTTCCTAGACAGCAAAAGAATGCAAACAGAATTCAGGCAGCAATTATGTTTCTACAAATGCCTCATTTGCAAATACTTTTTGGTGTGGACAGAGAAATTGATGCTCATTTCTCTTCAGCTCCTGTCTGTGCTTGCTGTAGAGTGTGTGACATCGTGTGTTAGCTTCTGTGTGGTTTCATGTTTGAATATGCTTTGCCTGAGAAGATTCAACACCCACCTCATTACTTCACACTTCAACACTCACTCCCTCCCGCCTGCTTCTCCCAACAAAGAGACGATCCTTTATGTGACACGCTGTCCTCATCTTTTATGAAAACCCACTCTGACTTCCCCCGGTCTCCATCAGCAGCACCACTGATCAAAGACACTGAAAACAAGTACTTTTACAAGAAGCACCTGCTGCTGTGCTGAAAGTGTGTGCAACATAAGCACGAGTGTTATTTTTACTTATTGCTACACACGCGGTGCACAAATACACGCAGGCATTGTGTTTTCTGTGTGGCCTAGATTGCTTCCTTGTATTGTTGCAGCAGCTTGAACCATGAAACCCACCATCTAGGCAGAGCTGCTGGATATAAATTAAGCCTTAGTGTTTTCCTTGAACCTTTCACACTTTTGACGGCCCCAGCAAACTTGGCCTTGTTGCCTTGAAAATGCTACAACCAAATCCTTGGGTTGCTAGGGCAGCCAGCCGTTCCCAATTCATGCCCAAAATTTTCTTTCATTAAAAAACCAATGCACAATCTCAGAGCATGTTTGCAGTTGAATGTCCTTTCCTATTGTGTCCATATTTAAAGAGAGATTGGCTGCTCTCCTCCTGTCCATGGGTTTCATACAGCCGCCCCACTCCACTGGATGCTTTGGATGGTCTTCTTTATTTTATTTCAAACATGTTTTGCTGTTTTGTGTTCACCTCTCGGGAGAACCTTTCAACATCTGAGCCCAATGACACAAATCTGGGGGCAGGAAATTGAGTACAGATAGCAGTTTGGTCATTTATTTTTTTGACCAAATAAATTGAGAATACACCCTTTATGGACGTCATAATATTTATTTAAAAATATGAGATTAAATCATATCTTTCACTCAGAGTTACTAGCACTGTTTTAAAACTGACGTCTAGAATAGTTAAGGTCTTCAGTCTTTCATTAAACCAGCATTACAGCTCCAAAACACTGACTGACAGCTGACAGTTAACATGGACTAGCTGATGCTTCTTAAGCAGCACCAATCTCTACTTTAATAAGAACAAATGTCTTGTCCTTCACGTCCCAAACACAGTAATACCACAGTCAGCAAACTACATAGTTTCTGGCAGCTGCCAAGTCCTGCTGGAAAAGGAAATCAGTATCTCCCTAAAGCTTCTCAGCAGATGGAAGCATGAAAATCTCCTGGTAGACAGCTGACAGTGTTGACTCAGGACTTGATAAAGCACAGTGGACAAACAGGAGCAGATGAGATGGCACCTCAAACCACCACTGACTGAAAGCACCTTGGATTCTGTGCCTCTCTGATCCTCCTCCAGACTCTGGGACCTTGATTTCCATTGAAATTCGAAATTGACTTTTATCTGAAAACAGGATTTTAGACCACTAAGCAACAGTTTTCTCCTTAGCCCAGGTAACCTCTGTGGCTGGACACTATGAACACGACACCTTTACCCCATTTCCTGGACCTGTCTGTGTGTGGCGTCTCTTGTTCCACTAACTCCAGCCTCAGTTCACTCACTAAGTCCCCCTAAGTTCTTGGATCTGCTGTGTTTGACAATCCTCTGAAGGCTGAGCTCATCCCTGTTGCTTCTGCTCCTCTTTCAGTCAAATTTCCATGAATATGCTTTAATACAGCCTCCGACCTTTCAGCTGTGACCTTCTTTGACTAACCCTCCTTGTGGGGGTTTCAGTAATTGTCTCCTGGACAATAGTCAAGTCAGCACTCTTCCCCATGGTTGTGGTTGTGTGTACTGAACCAGAGAGAAAAGGAAGGCTCAGGAAACCTTTGCAAACTGTACCTTCCAACATTTTTAGGTAGTGGATTTTTAGAATTCTGTGGGATAAAGCCATTATAATTCAGATTTAACAAAAAAGTCTTGAAATGTTCCACTTTGTATGGGTCACTGTTAATTTTGACAGCTATTTTTAATTTCAATCGTAGTCTTAGTCTTTTGATTACATGTCTTTTAGTTTTAGTCACATTTTAGTAATTTCTACCCTTTCTTATTTTAGTCTAGTTTTAGTCGACAAAAACTCAAAAACATTTAAGTCTTGTTTTAGTCCATAAAAAGCCCTCACATTTTACTCTTTACTTTTAGTTCAAGCATTTATTCTCTACACTAAATTTGGTACCAAGTTACGGTAGTGTGTTCTATGCACTCTGCAAAACCTGGGGTCCCTGCTTTCTACAGCTGAGAGGCAGAAAAGATAGAGATACAGATGCATTGTTTTTGACAGATTTACCCACAGTGGGAAAATATCATGGGTTTTAAATGTCCGACAAAAACTACATTACATTTTAGTCTAGTTTTAGTCATCTTGACGAAAACTAAACTAAGCTTTTATCAGTTTCAGTCATCAAACAACTGTTTTTGGCTAGTCTTAGTCTAGTCTAGTTTTTGTCATGGAAAAAAAGGCTGTCGAACATTTTTAATCATAGTTTTAGTCAACGAAATTAATACTGGTATGGGTCAAATCCAGAATATATGGACATTTAACTTTCAGATGTAAATTAAGGGGAAAAATTGAACTTTTACATGATTTTCTATTTTTTTAGATGCACCTGTATATTTGTGAAAGAGCTACAGTGCCTGTCAGTCAACTTGATTATCCCTCTAATTACGCTCAAATGCATAACTGTTTGCCAAAATGTCACTGAAACAGATAAGTTATTAAAAATTTCTATGAAAGAGCTATTTAGATGAAAGTACCACAGTAAAGACTTTATGGGTATTTCTTGCCTGTTTGGAGTCTGCCTCAAGTGGGCACATAAGGAACTGCAGATTTTTCCCTTTGGCACTGGCTTTGATTTTCAGAACTGAGTTTTTCAGTCAAACCCAACAAGACTAAGTGGAATAATGATGAGGCATAAAGGGAAAATGTTTCATGGGTGTGACTATCATGTGATGCACCTCTATAGTTAGTGTATGATGGAAGTTTTAAGTCTTTGTGACCAGTGGTGTTGCTTCACAGATAAATCTCTGCCCTTTTCACTGCTCTAACCTTGCTCTATTGGCTTTGTTACAGTAATATCAAAGATATGCAGCTCTGGTAAAGCCCAGTTTCTTCTCAACACTCTCTTTTGATAACAGTAATGAGGCACCAATGTGTCTGCTTCTGTTGAAGGTGCCTGACTGCTAAGGGAAAGTTAGCAGGAGCTAATTTATGCTGGTTTAATGCTGGCTCTCTGTAAATGCCACAGACTACAGTGTAATGATGGTGTATGTAAAGGCTGTGGTTATGCAAAGCTGAGATATACTATGTAAAGTATCCTGAGTTGACCTGATTTGCAGGTATAGAAGTAGAAGCACTGACACACACACACACGTTTTTAGCCTTTTCTGGCTATTTATCTCTAAGTAGGACATGGCTAAGTTTTGGAAACCAGCAGCGTTAGAGCAAATCAGCTCAGCATTTTACCAAGATAGTTCAAGATATGTAGAGGGACACAAACTTCAATCTCCATGAAAGTCAAATGTGGTGAAAATCCACCTACCATTTAGATGCTCTAACATTTGCTTCTGCTGAGAAGCATCCCCACAGCATGATGCTGCCACCACTGTGCACGGTATCTGAAGGCCAAAAAGCACCATTTTGGCCTCATCAGACCAGAGGAGGTCATGCAACCTGTTTACTATTTCTCTGCAATGCATGCTGGGATGCAGTGTCAATCCAGTCCTGCTCCTTGCTTTTGTTTTTCCAACATTCATCCTAGGCTGTTATACCCCCTCCCCCTGCATGCTTCCAGTATCAAAAATGGAACTATTTGGAGTTCATTTCCATCTCTACTTTTGATCTAAGTTGGGTATTAGCATGGCTACATCTTGTTCTGTCTTGCTGTTCATATTAAGTGAAGGAGAAAGTAGAACATGAGGAAATTAGGCAAAAAAAAAGGGCAGAATAAAGTGGGCATAAAGGACCCTAAAAGCATTTTGCTTTTTTTGCCTCCCTCTCCTCGTCTTCTACTTGAGGCCTTGGGGAGATAATGAGGGCCTTGGCTTTGTAAACATTATTTCTGGCATATTGCAGCTGCCATCATCTTATTTATGACCTGAATTTTAATAATCGGAGAGCTAATATGCTTGAGAAAATAAGAAAACACACAGCGAAGCCTGAGCACAGCCAAACGCTGCTTTTCTACCCTCAGCGAGGAGGCCACTCAAAGAACATCAAACGTTCACTCTACCGTGCCTGGCCCACGTTAATTGTACATCTATTGTTCCCACAGGAGTCTGGGAACTGAAGAAGGGGAAAATTGGCAAAAAAGGAGAGACCTAGAGAGAGAGAGAGTAATGAGGCTGAAGCTGTATAAATAAGATCCACAACAATATCATTCACACAAAGGTTTTGATGCCCCTGTGGAGAGCAGAGTATGGCGGAGCCACCAAATGTGAGTGAATTCAGACTAGCATAAAAAACCACAGCCCTTTAACAATGAAGAGAAAATAAACAAGTGATGTGATGATGTATTGCAAAGTCTAATATTTATTATTATTATTGGGCTGTTCCATTCGTGTGAAAAAATGCAATGGTGTGGCATTGTTGAATGTACAGGTGTATCAATCTTTGCATGTGTTTTTAAGGAAACTGGGGTTTTTGTATCAGCTTGGATCTTTGTATGAATCTGAAAATAAAAATCAGTCATGAGATAAACAGGATAATACAGGGCTGATAAGTAGAGTATTCACCCCTTGGATATTTTACACTTTTATTGATTTTATAAACAATCATGGCCAGTATAACTGGCCTTTTAAAAAAAACAAAAACAAAAACAAAACAAAAAAAACCTCTTTAATGTCAAAGTAAAAAAACCTTCTACTACATAATGTCAATCAAACAAAATATGTAATATAAAATAAGTGACTGCATAAATACTCACCCCTTCAGGTCAGTATCTGCAGAGTGACTGGGAGTGAACGGCCCTGTTCAAGTCCAACCACAAATCCTCTATTGGATTGAGGTCTTTGCTTTGACTCGGCCACTCCAGAACATTCATTTTGTTGTATTCAAACCATTTCTGTATTGCTTTCTTTGTATGCTTTAGCTCATTGTCTTTCTGGAAAATAAATCTTTCCCCATTTGCAGTTCTCTTGCAGACTGAATACAGTTTTTACCTCCTACCATTACATGCCCTTCAGGTCCAGCTTCCAAGAAGCATCCCCACACATGATGCTGCCACCATCCTGCTTCACAATGTGGATGGTGTGTTTGTGATGTGCAGTGTTTGGTGTCTGCCAAACATAGTGACTTGTCTGATGGCCAAAAATAACCATTTTGGTCTCATCAGACCAAAGAACTTTCTTCCTCTGACCATTGAGTCTCCCACATGCCTTTTGGGGAACTCTAGTTGAGATTTAATATGAGTTTCTTCAACAGGGGCTTTCTTTTCTTCCATAAAGCTTTGACTGGTGAAGAACCTGGACAACAGTTGTATGCAGAGTCTCTCCTATCTCAGCTGCTGAAGCTTGTAACTCCTTCAGAGTAGTCATAGGTGTCTTAGTGGACTCTCTCACTAGTCTCCTTCTTGCACGGTCACTCAGTTTGTGAGGATGGGAGATTCCAGGCAGATGTACACATGTGCTAACCTTGCAAAGCAGATGGATACGCCCATTTCTGTGTTTCTCACTGGGAAATTCATCTTGCAAAGCTCCGATCTGAACTGTTTGGGCCCAGTTAGAAAGTGACAGGACTAATCAGCATTGAGGGGCAGTGCTTTCGGATGCTGCGGTGTCGTGACATTAGCAAGCAGCAACAAGAGGCTGCTGCAATTATGGCAGAAGAGATTAGCGTGGATGCTGCAAAAGCACCAGTTTTATCAGAACTTGACGGCATTTCTTTGTTAAAAGAAGAACAAAGAACAGCAGTGAGTTGTCTTCTTTTCACACGACAAAAGTCATGTATTGACATATCTACAGTTGCCATGGTTCACGTTACGCAGTTCTCTATGGAGTTTATTCCTTCCGTACGGCGCGGCTTGGTAGTGGTTACGTCACGTGTTTGTTACTCTGATTGGCCAGTAAAGATGTGACAGACAGAACATTCATCCAATCACCCTCCGAGTTTTTTTCAAATGCTCTGCCCTTTCCCAAACGCAGTGTATGAGTGGCTTTCCAGATGGATGTGTGAAACAAATCCATCTGGCATGCCAAGTTACACATGTGCCATATTCCTTCCATTTCTTGATGATGGATTCAACTGAACTCTGGAGGATGGAAAAAAAATGTTGTACCCATCCCCTGACTTATACCTTACTACACTTATACTTTACTTGTTCTTTTGTCTTTATGGTGTAATGGTAGCCAGGAATACTGGTTAACCAGTGACCAGACCTTCCAGACATAGGTGTCTTTATACTATCACTTGAGTTTTGTTGGTTTGTTTGTATCTTTTATTTTTATTTAAAAAAAGGTTAAATGATATTGACCATGATTGATTTATAAAATCAATAAAATGTTAAAACATCCAAGGGGGTGAATACTGGGCACTATGAAAGAAATGGACTGATGGGATATGTTTCTACCTGTCAGGTGGCATTGTGGGTAATGTAGTGCCTTGTTTTCACGCTTAAGGCAAGGAATGTCTGGATTTTATTCCATATGCCTCCATATTTGTTTAAACTTTCCACCTTAAGTCCAGTGTTGCTTCATAGTTGGCTGCTCTTTTATTGTCACCATGCCCGGACTTCATCTAACAAAAAAAAAAGATGAATACAACCCACCAGAACTACATTTTGGTCTGATCTAATGCCCATATTGGCAGGACAAGATCATTTGTCAGTAACCTCCAAAGCCACACAGTGGACACAAAAACAACAGTTTAACTGAAAGGCTTTGATTCTGTTTGGGCAAAAACCTGACTTGGTTAGATTTTGGAAACAGATTGGTGTGGGCAGTAAACAAAGACAGGAAAGTGGAAATCTTGTTTGGATCAAACGACTGATCTATTAACAACCTTTGCCATTGTCACCACAATAACCACTTGGCAAGCAGTCTGTTTTACAAAGCAGTTTGAGCTGTGGCTACAAGAAACAGCTCTGAGTGGTAGACAAAGGAAATGAACAGAGGCCTCCTTTGACGTGGCCCCACATTTTGTTTGTCCACCTTTCCAGCCTGATTCCTCCTTTGTTCCCTCTTCAACCAAAACTGGAAAACAAATGTTGTTTCAAGGTATTTGCTGAAAGGACAGATCATTTTCTTTCAGTTTTCTTGGTAGAACACTTCCTTTACAGTTCTAAGAGAATTTTTAACAAGATAGGAAATGCAGTTAGAGGAATAACTTAGCATAACCCACTTGAACGGCAACATCAATGGGATGAGGCAAAAATATGAAGCAAATACCATTTTTAATGTTAGGGACATGATGCCCTGACAAAAAGTGTGACCAAATTTTTGTTTTAACCAATCAAAGCAAGTACAAGAAGCTCACTGAAGACAGGAAATGTAATTTGTGTAATTCAGCTGACATGATTGACCAAAAGAAACACTTTATAAGCCAGTAAACACACCGCTGCACGTCTCCCGCTCTCCCATTCAGACTGTAAGAGAGAACAACCTAACAGGCAGTCCACAGCGGGACCAAGGTGACAGCAAGTTTAAAGGGCAGGGTTCAGAAAAGTAAGTGACCCCGTCCTGCCTCACACACTCCCTGGCTGTACATATTTACGAGGTGTAATTTTTATGTGAGCGCCAGGCAACAACAGGTTTAAGAGGGCCAGTGTAACCTTCCTGGGGCCCGGGGTGACCTGCACCCTGGCTACAATCATTTCCCTGGGCCACAATTAGGAGCAGGGCTTCATTGAGTCACCCCAGCGTCATGCTTCTATGGAGCCATAACAACTCCAACCCCCCTCCTCCTAACTTACTAGCAGGCTTTGAAACAGCCACAGCTCTCTTTTCTCATCAAGAAAATCAGCTGTTAATACTTTAAAATGCTCATATCGAGGGCTAGACGGACACTTTAAAAGTCATACAGTGATAGAAAATAGTGATGTTCCAATTTAACCCCCACACATCACAGATATTCATGCAATCCAGCATGATTCAGTGTCCATCATAATGATAATGACATCATACAAACATCATAGTATAAGATACTAATACTAATACAATAATGACAGATATGAATCAATACTGTATGAACAGGCAGCCTCTGTGGTTGAAAAATGAAGCCAATGCAGAACTGCAAAAAAAAAAAAAAAAAAAAAAAAAAAAAAACCACTTTCTCAAGTGTTCACTTCAGACAAGATGCTTCATGAACAAGGACAGGACAGGACAACTCGAGGAAGATATATGGATTAATGATAAAATGAAAAGGTTTACTACAAAAACGATCAAGGAAATTACTAACAGTACAAATGAAGAGTGAACAAAACCAACATAAGAAATTCAAGGAAAACGCCGTGCCACCAGGAGTGTGCTGAGATGTTGAAAAGAGAAGAGAGCACGTACAGGCTGACTGCCAGGTGCACAAGATCCAGACAGCAGGGCCTGGATCATGAAGTTCATGCTTTTATTGGCGTACTCTGTACTGGATGATGTGATCTGCCTCATTTCATTCTCTCTGTTGTTTTAAGGTTGATCTAAAGTTAGACTGCCTTTTGTAATGTGGCTGGTGCTCATATGGTATTGACATCATAAATATAATACATGATACGTCACGGCACAAACAGTTATAATATGACAAGATATGATCTGATATGATGCAAAACTATATGATGTGACACAACAAGATACACTACAATACCATACGGTAGGATATAGTACAGTTAAAAATATCTTGTGGTTTCATTTATACAAATATATTAATCAGTACAACACAACACTGCATGTTAAAATTTTTACAGTTTAACATTATATGATATGATAGGACATGACATGACACGATGAAATAAAATAAAGAGAGGTGTATTACTATGATATGGTGTGGTACAGTACTTAAAGATAACAATGATATGATATTAAATGATATGCAACATATAATATGCTACAATACGATATGATACGATACAATAATTTTCATCTAGAATTTTTTTAATTTGATCATGTTTTGGGGCCTGGATGGGAAAAAATGGGGGGCCTGATGTGGCCCCCAGGCTGGCAGTTGTTGATCACTGCAATATGATATGATATGATACAATACAATACTATATAATGCAATATGATATGCTATATGATACAATCTGAGACAATACGATATGATATGACATGACACAGTGAGATAAAATTTGCAAATACTGGCTGATGGGAAGGTAAATGGTCACTTTGTTATTGCCAATCAGAGACTGCTCTTCTTAAGAAAGCTGAGATAATTTAATGTTGATAAATCTCTTTAAAAATATTTTATACATCTTTTGTTGAGTCCTTTTAAATCTTTGCAATGATCTGTTGGTTTGGTAATCTCAGCGTGGTTAACAAAAATAGGCTGGGAGTTTTTATTAAACTTTGCAGAAAGATTGTTGGAGGTGACTTGAATGATCTTGGTTGTGTTCAGAAGGCAAAGGCCATCCGGGGAGACCCATGGCACCCTCTGCGTACAGAGTTTAGGAGGAGGAGGTTTACTCATACCAGGAGGACCAAATCTAACAGACAGGGACGTAGCTAAGGATTTGGGGCCCCCAGAAAGAATATTACATATTACACATATTAAGGGAGGGGCAGGGCCCCCCTTAAAAAAATTTTACATTCTATTTGATACAAATTTCAGTCTGTTGACCGACTCATTTAGTTGCTTTTGATTCAATAATGACACAAATTACTAAGAAAGAATAAATAAAAACACAGTTTTCATTGCAGGCTTCCCAAGGGCTACTCTCTATGTTTTTCCCACTTGTGCTACGCCCATGCTAACAGTTAGTTGCGGTAATTTTTTCATAAGCTGTTAGGTTTTTAAATAAGCTGTAGGCACTGCTGCCACTACACGTTCACACTGAATATTTGTCATGATGAAATCCATGGGAGTGATGTATAACATGTATGTATTTTTATGTTGAGTATGGATTGTGTGAACTTCTGTTACAAACTAAATTTCCTCTCAGGGATAATAAAGTTTCATCTTATCTTATCTTATTGCATATTCCTCCAAAATGAAATCTAATTTGGCAACAATCACCAATTTAGTAGCATCGGCTGTTAATATTTCATAAAAGCAATAACCCAAACAATATTATCAATTACCCCTTTGCCCAATAAATAATCATCAGTCCCCTAAATAACCATTATACAAGTATCCCCTTTTAATTCACGTGAAAAAAAATGTAAAAACCCTTTTTGATGGGAAAAATACTGATGACTGACATCTTTTTCTCTATTATTAACAAAAAAACTTTGCACTGCACTGATGTTGATTCTTACTGCTAGTTTGCTTGAAAACAGTTGTTTTTAAGAGATGGCTAATACATTGTGGTACTCTATTGATCTATTGGTTTTGACACTGCTATAATTGCTAACACCAGTATTGATACCAGTACTGGAATTTTCATCAACGCAGCTCTAGAAGAAATATATACCTGCAGGCCCAGCAGTGAAAACTGTGAAATGATTAAAAAAAGTAAGCGGGTATAACAAAGTCATTTAAATGTGTTCAGTTTGTATCAAAGAGCTAATAAAATCAAAGTAAGATCAGGTATAAAGAAAAGTTCTGTTGTTTCCTTGTTGTTTCTCGTTCTCCTCTTTCTCTCGTTCTGTCCCTGAGCTTTGGCGAGCTGTGACACTTGCCGCGATGCCCTGCGACACAGTGAATATGCAGCAGGGCTCACTGGATCTGGCCACACAGACTTGTCACCGCCGTTCACCATCAAACCCCAAACTACCAATTAACTCCTGAGCCTACCCCCACCTGCCTGAAGGCACAGTGACCTGCCCCCCCCATCCCTTCAGTCTCTAGCACTAACCCCCCTCCCCACCGCCCCCTCGACCCCGCTCTGTATTCTCTAAACATGCCCCGTGAGATGCCTCGTGACTCGGTGACATATAGATGCTCAGAGATATTCTTCCCCATCTGTGTGTGTCTGTCCGTCTGTCTGACCCCTGAACTTTACAAAAGCAGATAAAGTCAATCTGTCTGTGCTCGTTTCAGGCAGAGCCCAGCGTGGCTACAACAACTTATCATTCTGGGGGTAACTAAGGAAGACATGCTGGCTTTGGCACGAAGGCTGAAGAAAGAGGCGGTCTCAAGCAATCATAGACACAACTATGGCCCTTTAGTCAAGGAACTTCAAGCCATGGTAGATTCTGTGTAGCTTTATTTAGACTAAAGAAAGAAGTCTTTAAATTTAGACATGAGTTAGAATTTTTGCATTTTTAAAATGTTAATCTAAACAGTTAAATGCATGAAAATAGGTATTAGTGGATGCACCTTTGACTGTATAAATAGTCACCCCCTTTAAGTCAGTAATTAGTGGATAAACCTTTGGCTGCAATCACAGCACTGAGTCTGTGTGGATAGGTCTCAATCAGACTTGCACATCTGGACACTACAATTTTACTCCATTCTTCTTTTCAAAAACTGCTCAATCTCTGTCCAGTTGCACAGGAAGCAGGCGTGAACATCCCCTTTCAAGTCCAGTTACAAATTCTCTATTAGATTGAGGTCGGGGCTTTGACTTGGACACTCCAGAACATTCACCTTGCTGACTTTAACCATTCCTGTGTGGCTTTACCCTCTACCTATACAAGCCTAATGGGACTGGCTGCCTAGAAGCATCCCCAGCATCCCCCAGCATGATGCTGCCACCACTGTGCTTCACAGTGGAGGTGGTGTGTCTTATATGCCACGCTAAGTCACCTCAGACAGAGTAAAAGGCTGACTGTTTCATCTATTTTCTCATTCTACATGTACATCATAAACACCGTGTGTCTGTAATATAAGTTCTTATATATTCTTCTATCTGGGACTCAGCTGTTGCTCTCCACACAGTTTCTGTGAAACCCTTCACCGGTACTGCCAGAAGGAGGATGTTTGACCTAAAGTATCATGAGCAAAGCGCCCATTCTGTAAGTCTACAGGGCTCCATCCCTTTGTCATCCCACAGGGGACGTTCTGCATTAACACAGACACGTCAGACAGCGGAAGATGACACACTCTCATCGCCGCATTGCAGGCCACAGCTTCTGTATCCCTCCATCCCCCCATCACTGGAGAGGTCGTCCCCACAGCTATCAGCAATCCCTTTCACCTTCTGTGTGGCCCTTATTACAAGATCACTCTGCTCAGAGGAATGCTGTTTAACTTCACTAATTTTCAGTCCTACTTGGACTCTGACTTTTATTTTTTGTTAATTGTAAAACTGAAAGCACAACTGCTTTGTAAAACCCATGAAAGTCTACTTGGCTTTCATTTGGAGGTTTTTGCGTTGTTTACTTTGTGCTAAACTTTTCTTTCTTGACTGTGTAACTGCTAAAGATACATACAGCTCCATTAATATTCTACCAAAAATAAAATAAGGCATGTCTTAACATAACTGAACACAACTTTACCCTATAAACTAGGTGGCACTAGCTTATTAGCATGGTAGCATTAGCTTATCTGAATGTCGCTTCAATTGGCATGAAATAAACTTCAAAGAAACGTACAAAACACAGCAGGTGAGTCAACATAAACATTGTAAACATTGTTCATACTTACAGTTCTTGCTGTAGTGTGCAGAGAGAAAATAATCTAATGCAAACTGTGCAATCATGGACCACAGAATTGCTAAATAATGCTACTTCCGGTTTGGACAGGAAGTGCAAGTAAAAATACGTGAGAGCAGAAAAAAGATGGCACCATTAAATCGCTAACATGGAAAAATATCATTAACTTTACTGCATGGGACAGAACAACAGGGTTCATTGCATTATTGTTGACATATTAATATGATTAAAGATGATTCCCACAGGTGGGAACTCTCAAACTCAGTTGATAACTTCACTCATGGTGCCTAAGCGTCTAATGCACAAATGCATTCTAGTAAACCTCTCAAAAAAATACTTGATTGAGTATCGTTTAGTTAAAACTAAAAATGCATTCAATCAACTCAGAAAAATAGAGCAGAAATGGCCCTTTTTTAAACCCTTTTAACCTACTGCCAGAGCGCCAGCACTGTGTTTTATATGTCTGTAGTATTATTACTGTAACTCCATCAAAGTTCATCCGATCAGAAAAATTCCAATGGTGTTGGAAAGTTAAGAATTGTGGGCATGTGCACATATATGGCTCATTACGGTACTTGCAACCATATGACGTGGGCATTCATAGCAAAACACCAGTTTTGTATTGTTCTTTTTTAAACTGCTGACAATTCTATATAATGTGCAATAATCATTAACCAGCTGTTGAAAGTCAAGTTCAAGTACTCCTGGGAAAAAAGGGACCAAAGCTTTCAGACTTACAGCCATAATAACACATATGTCCAAATTGCCATTTTAAACTCAGTAGGAAAAGGGTTAAACAACCTATAACTGCTTGGGCTTACAGTGTAGTATGAAATGGGTATAGCTTGTACTCTTAGTCATAAGTACATCTTACATAATATATCAAGTGTTAATTACAAAGTATCTTTAGTTATTTAAACCCAAGCACAAGTGCACAGGACTAAAACATGCTTTTATAAATGCAACACAATATCTAGTTGACTTTTTCTTTTTTTTCCAAGGCAATGGTTTTACAGTGTGGCCTCCATTGGCTGCTTTTTTCTTGCCTTTTATCTTCCTTACAAACTTGTCCATGTGATTCATAGGAGACATGTGTTGGGTCAGTTGTTTGCAGGACAATGGTGAGGTGAGATTTGTTTAGCCTTGTGACATGTGGGTCTTCCCTGTCTGCTACACTCTAAAGCTCCTCGTGACTCACAGTAACATCAGTCATCCAAAGCAGTAAATCAGGAAGGAGAAGCCTTTGGAGTTGAAAAATGAAGTGTGGTTGGCATTACCTTTAAGACGTGATGTGGTAAGATAATCAGAGTAGCTTCAAAAGGACACTATTGGCCGTTCTAGTTTGAAAAATATTCCCCAAAGAGCGAGGTCATGGTAATTTCAGCCGCTCAGCCACTATCATTCACCATCTGTGGGAGCTGAACCGGAGAAAGGTGACGAGGCATTTTATCAAACTTGGACACCTCCGCTGACAGTACAACAATGGAATCCAGATTTCTCTGTGGACACATGATATCAAAACCATGAGCTTTCACTTTACACATCTCCTCCTACTTCCACAAATCACCTGCTGGCTCTCGCACAATCACCCGGCGAGTCAAAGGGCATCTCCTCATGCTTGTCACTCACAGCAGTGTCCAATTTTAAAGCTCTCAACTGCCCATGTAGTCCGGTCCAGGTTGAGAGAGTGAGAAAAAACAACACACAGTGGCTAAAAAGGGAAACGGGAAGTTAGATACAATAGAGGAGACCTTTGATCCATGATGAGGGGGAAGACTTCCCCTCTGGGTGCAAACTATTAATGTGAAAGTGACTCTGCCCATTGCACATTTGTTACAGCGAATAATAGGCCTAAAATTAGCACACAATGGCAGGCAGACGGGCGACACTCGCACCCAGCCATGCGCAGGAAGGGAGCGGGAGGTAATTGTATAAAAATGAGTGATTTGTGGGGGTCGGGGCTGGTTAGGAGCGCCGGCCGGTCGGCTTCTTACAGCTGAGGTGGAGAGGGAAGCTAGACCTTGATGATCAAGCTCCTCCTGTATGGACTGCTTGTAAGTGAAGCTGTGAAAAACCAGTAGGAGTGCAAACCTGTTGTTGGTTAAAACATGTTTTTGTAAACTCCTAAAGAAATCCAGCTGTTCTTTTAAGACATCAGTTGAAGGTTTCGAACAAAGAGAGCATACTTTTGTTGGTGCAAGGACATCTTTGTGTTTTGTATTTGTGAATCGTTGTGCTGGTATTTATAGGCCATCCCACATGGACAAATGTGCTGAAACAGCCCTGAAAGGATGCAAAGTCAAGAGCATACAAAAGTTTATCACCAACACAAAAGTAGTGTGCAGCCTTGGGTTAATTTCACCCAGTGGCTAACTTCATATTGTTAAAATTTCCAAGTGTTTCAAATGTTTATTACTGATGCCAGTTACTCTCTTTGTTGTTCCCTAACACTGTGTTCTGTTCATTTTTATTATCTAACCCCTGTATTGCTGTTAACCTTGCAAAGCAGATGGATACACCTGTTTCCTTGTGTCTCACTGGCAAATCCATTTTGCAAAGCTCCCGTCTGAATCTTTGGGCCCAGTTAGAAAGCGACAGGATCAATCAGTGACGAGGGGCAGTGCTTTCAGGTGCGGCAGAGTCGTGACGTTGGCAAGCAGCAACAAGAGGCTGCTGCAATCATGGTGGAAGAGCTTAGTGTGCATGCTGCTAAAGCACCAGTTTTATCAGAACTTGATGACATTTCTTCATTAAAAGAAGAACAAAAACAGCAGTGAGTTGTTTTCTTTTCAAAAATGCGTTCGGGTTATTCCTCGGTAGCTGTGCTACGTCACGTGTTTTGTTCCTCTGATTGGCCTGTAAAGATGTGACAGACAGACTGCTCATCCAATCACACTGCGAGTTTTTTCAAATCCTCTGCCCTTTCCCAAATGCTTAGTATTGATGGTTTCCCACATGTGGTATGTCAGGTTATATTGCTGTCCCATTCTTAACAATTACATAAAAACACTCCCAGCTGACTGACTCTGTCATCTTGTCTGTGAGCTCTGAAGTTTTTAACTAGAAAATAAGAGGTGTATGCATCTGGAAGTTGCTGTCTTTTTTCCATTTTGTTCATTATTTTAATTTCCCCCTACAGGTCTATGATAATTCCACAGTGATGACTGGGTTAGCAGGCCTTTGTTGTTGCATCTTTTTTCTCGGGTTGTGTGTTTCTGACTGTTGTAACATGTATGTATTTGCACACATTTGTTGTTTATGCTTGTTTTCAGCTTTTTCTTCCTTTCTCATCATTTGAAGAACACACTTGAGGAATTAGTTTTGGTCTTTTGGATAAGTTCCTACATCTTTCTACTAAAGAATCTGGTTGCAGACTTTTGTGGTGGGGTGTTTTGGGCTCATCTGTGCTGCCCACTGTGAAGTGCTGTACATTACCTGAGCCAGAACCACAATTATTTAGGGTAAGGGACTGTTTTTCAAAACAGCAGAACTTTATGCATATAAACCTAACATTTACTGAGGGGTTAAATTTAATTTTAACACCACAAACGAAGGAAAACACAAATACTAGCATTAGGGTTAGGCACCCAAACCCTAAAGGTAAGGGTTAGGGTAAGGGGAATGAAATTAAAATAACACCACAAAAAAGGAAAACCCAATTAGGGTTTGTCTGTCACTTCCTACCCCATGTTCAAGGTCGTCCCACAATAAAGGGTCTGCAGCCAGATGCCTCTCCATTGCTGAATATTAAGTCTTCTTCCAGGCCACTTGGTTTGTCCCTTCCCAGTCCACATATATTTTTTCTGTTGAACAATACAGTGTCTGTAAAAAGTATTCATCCCCCTTGGATGTTTTACCCTTATCTGATTAAATAAATCATCCATGGTCAATAAAGTCTGGCTTATTTTGAAAAAAAAAGAACCTCTTTGACATTAAAAAACAAAATATATAATGTAAAATCAGTGACTGCATTTTCACCCCCTTCAAGTAAGTATTTAGTAGAGTCACCTTTGGCGGCAATCACAGCACTGAGTCTGTGTGGATAGGTCTCAATCAGGCTCGCACATCTGGACTCTGCAATTTTACTCCATTCTTCTTTGCAAAACTGCTCAAGCTCTGTCGAGTTGCATGTGGATCAGGCATGAACAGCCCTTTCAAGTCCAGTTACAAATTCTCTGTTAGATTGAGGTCTGGGCTTTGACTCGGCCACTCCAGAACATTCACCTTGTTGTCTTTAAACCATTTCTGTGTAGCTTTTGCTGTATGCTTCATGTCATTGTCTTGCTGGAAAATACATCTTCAAAGCCATAGTTCTCTTGTAGAGTGAATAAGATTGTCGCCATAGATTGTCCTATATTTTGCCCTAGTCATAACATTTATGAGCCTTCTAGGCATCCCCACAGCATGATGCTGCCACTACCATGCTCCACAGTGGGGATGATGTGTTTGTGTCGATGTGCAGTGTTTGGTGTCGGCCAAACAAAGCGTCTTGTCTGATTGCCAGAGAGTATCATTTTGGTCTTATCAGAACAAAGAACTTTCTTCCACTTGACCATTGAGTCTCCCACATACCTCTTGGTGAACTCTAGTTGAGATTTAATCTGAGTTTTCTTCAGCAGTTTACTACTATCTAATAATCTTTTGACTGGTGAAGAATCTGGGCAACAGTTGTAGCAGAGTCTCTCCCATCTCAGCTGCTGAAGCTTGTAACTTCTTCAGAGTAGTCATAGGTGTCTTGGTGGCCTCTCTCATCAGTCTCCTCCTGTACGGTCACTCAGGTTGTGAGGACGACCTAATCTAAGCAGATTTACACATGTGCTGTATTCCCTCCATTTCTTGACGGTGGATTTAACTGTTCAGTGCTTGAAAATCTCCTGACTTGTACTTTTCAGTAGCCTTTTAAATGAGTTGCTTGGAGTGTTCTTTTGTCTTCATGGTGTAATAGTTGCCAGGAATCTCTTGAGACACATTAGCTGGTGATCCCAGTTTAACTATCGTGAGATTTCTAGCCCCATTTGGCAGGACCTTTGACATTACTTTGTAGAAATCTGCTTTCAATTTGACATCAAAGAGGGATTTTTTTGTAATTTTTCTTTTTATTAAGCCATATTATAATGACCATGATTGCTTTATAAAATCACTTAAAAGGGTAAAACATCCATAGGGGTGAATAGTTTTTATAGGCACTGTACATGTTCAGAAAATCCAAACAAAGGGAGGTGAGGTGAGGGGCGGTGAAGTTAATTCTTGTGCGATTATGCTGAAATATTTCCAAGGAAAATGTCAGAACATGGAGGCAGCTGGTCCAAAGATAAGAGGAAGCCGACAACAAGTTCCTGTATCACAAAAGCCCAAAGTGCAAACTGTCGGGGAACTTGACACTGTAATCTCACAGGTCACTCATTCCTAAAGAACAGTCAGGAGACCTGTAAACCTCTTTTGGATTCAGCAGGGGTTCTGACACAATCTGTTCACCACTAGCACCCAGCAGAGGATAACTAGAACCAAGCAGCAGCAGACGTCCCGTCTGGTTGAAAGACAAGCTCTGAGAGGCCTCAGAACTGCTGTTCCTCTAACAAAAACAACAATTATAAAACCCTGATGGAAAGCGGATTTGATTTGCAAAGGTTTTACAAGGCCAAATGGAGAAGGAGAGGGTGAGAGAAGGCCGTCTGTTATGCATTAACTTTTTTGGACAGCAAAGAGTTTTTCCCAGGTGCTGAGGGATTCCAGAGAGGCTGCTGTGAGAGTGTGCTTGTGTTTGTGTATGTGAACACCGGTGTTCTTTTATTTATCACTAAAACTTAGACAACATACAATAAGCCACACAAGTACCTCTAGCAGAGCAAGTTTCTCCTTTTTCTTTTGAGTGAGTGGGTATCAGCACATCAGATCTCATTTCTGCTTAGCATCAGACATGCATGCAAACGTGCACATACACAAACCCAGCCTCTGACCTATCAGAATAAAGATGTGCTTAGAAAAAAAACAGTTTAAATCTGACACAGCGCTGTTTTGCTGTGTGGTCGCTGAGTGAGACATAGAAATATCAAACACCTGCGCCAAACTAATCAGAAAGAAGGAGGATAGTTGCTGTTAAATGCAAACAGATGTGTCTCTTAACTACTGTTGCTACTTTTTAATTACAATCATGTGGATCATTTATTTGACTTTAACATACAATATGATTTGCTATGTTACATCATGTTACTATGTTAAACTACGCTACATAAGAGGATAAAATACAATATTACAAGATTTTATACTGGTGATAAAATAAGATACACTGTATAAATATCACACACTACACTGCAGTACTGAAGTTAATTCAACACCCATCAGAAAAGATACAATATTATACGGTACTATATGATATATACTGAAGGATTTGATATGACAAGATATATACAGTAATAAATGTCTGGATAGATTATAGATACAACATGATAAGATTCGATAAATACAATGCAGTCCAGTAAGATAGAACTGTATCAGATACAACTTGATATGATACAAAATAACAGATGTGATTTTAAAGTTATGTATTAGATTTGACAGAATAAGATACAACGTGATACAATACAATACAATATGATACAATAGGACGAATAAAGTACAATGTCATACTATATAATACCTATTATACTGTAGTTCAGTTTCAGGTACAATGTAACAAGATACAGCACAATAAGATACGATACGATGAGATAGATACAGTGTGATATGATGCAAAATAATAGAACTGGATAGATACAATATGGTAGCTACAGTACAATGGGAACGCCATGCTACAATATAATATGATATATGTCACAATGAGATACGACAGATATAATACAATAGTATAAGATATGATATAATATGATAGATATGGTATGATCTGATAAAAAAGATACAATAGGATAGATACATTAGCTTATATGGATAGAGAATAATAGCTACAATACAATATAATACGATACGATACACCATACTACTATACAATGCAATATGACACAATACTGAGTGATACATAATATACGTCATGGTATGATATGCCACAATAGGATATAATATAGAACAATACAATACTATACAGTATGATACGCCCAATACAGTTTAATAGTGCGATCTTTAAGATAAAATGTGATGTGATACAATATAATGTAAATGATGCCACAGTTATGTATTAGCCATGATATGATACAATAGATACAATGTGATATATACAGTATGATACAATAAGATATGATATTATGTGATAGATATTGTGTGATATGATGCAAAATGATACAATGGGATGGATATAATATGATACAGTTTGATAGCTAAAGCATGATGGGAAACACTAATGCGATGCTATGATATGATAAAATAAGATATGATAGGTAGAAGACGATATGATATGATATGATACAATAGCATAAGATATGATATGATGTTAGTGATATGGTATGATTTGATGAAAAATGATCCAATAGGACAGATACAATAGTTATGATAGATAAAGTATAATAGCTACAGTATAATGTAATAGGCCAGGCCATGCTACGATATGATACAATATGCCATGCTACGATACGATGCAATATGATATGATACGATGTGATACATACAATACGCCACAGTATGATATACCATGGTAATATGATATGCCACAATACGATGTAATATGAAACAATATGATACACCCTGTATAATAAAGTACACCATTATAAAGTACCTTAGATACAACACGATATGATGCAACACAATGCGCGCAATATGATACAATAGGATACAATGCAATTTGATAAAATATAATAGATATGATACTGAGTTATGTATTATGCATGATACCACTGATACAATGTGATATGATACAATATAATAGATATGATACCATAGTTATGTATCAATACAGTGCGATGCAATAAGATATGATGTGATAGATATGGTATGATATGATTAATATGATACAATGGGATGGATACAAAAGATATAATAGCTACAGAACAATGGGATACACTATGCCATGATACTATATGATACTCCACAATACTCCACAATATGATATATACAATACAATATGATATGGTACACCACAATGAGATATGGTAGATACAATATGATATGCTGGGGTAAATACAATATGATACAGTATGACAGCTATCTTTCAGATATAATACAGTCTAACAGTATAATGGATATGACACCACACTTTTGTATCAGGTATGATATGGTATGGTTTATCCATTACGAAATGATAAAACTTAATAGATATGATACCATAGTTACTGTATCTATCGAAACAAAAAGATACAATATGATATGATAGATATGATATGATAGTGATGGTACAAAAGGATACACTATGCTACACTTAGCTACACGTCACTATTATACAATATGATATGATACTGTGCCATACCATGCCATAGGAATAAAATACGATGAAATACGATAGAATATGATACAATATGATATTGTACGTTACACTGTATTTCTCCATTGAGGATATTTGTGTAAGAATTCAGTGCTGCACCCCTATAGCTACATATGGAATCAGTAAATAGATCTATATTTTTTAAACAATAATCCTTGTGTCAAAATAGATGCTATTTGCTAACTATAAACAAAATACAGTATATTGCACATTTCCTATTTCTACCTAAGGTTCCTGTCATGTTTCTCAGCATTACTAATCCTATTTTCTTTGTCTCTTGTTTTCACTCTTTTTCTTGTGTCAACTAACATGCACAGAAACTTAAAAGCAGATGTTTTGAGTGTGAAAAGGGAGCTGGCATCAAACTCTGATTGTGATTCGTGCTGGTGTTTGTTTTCCCTCAGTATCAGTGATGGCTGACCTTTCTTCTTCTTGGATAAGTATAACATATAAACAGCTAACTGATGACAAAAACAGGCCACAGATGCTCTCGAAAAACAGTTTGTAAAAGCTCTGGAAAAGAAATGGTGCAAATGAAAAGGATCCAAAACTTAGTCCTGACACAGTGCAGTGTGATACACTAGATAATGTGAGTGGATGCGGAGACAGAGAGAGAGAGAAGAAGGGGGGGTGGAGGAACATAGTGTCCCCAGCTGGTTTTGGCTATCTAATAAACATGTAAACACTCTGCGTTCTCTCCCTCATTAGGTGATTGCAGAGGCTGCTTGCTCTCCATAAATCAGGACCCAGGTTATCAAGGCCTCTGATCTTAACTGTAGTGGGCGCCCAGCTGTCTACAGCCGCACTGACTGGGAACAGCAGGGCTCGGAGGAATCTAATCCCCCACCTCTCCCACCTTTCTCATTTTGCAAATAAAAAGAGGAGATATGCTCGTAAGTGCATGGGTACACATGCTAACCGGTCATCAAACTCACGGTATGCTGTTTGCAGGGCTGGAGCGCTTTCAGGAAAACTGACGTCTCTGTAACAAATGTCAGCTGACCTTATTAGCAGGATTAGCCATGCAGTGTTTTTCCAATCGATCCCAGAGGTGTTGCTTCATCACGATGGTGAGAAAAAGAGAAATCTCCAGAGAGCGAGCCTGACTGAAAGATGAAAAAGTTAAAAGAATGAAAAACGGCTGTGTGAGTTTGACTTCAGCCGCCTCTCATACCACCATAAAGGTTACTGCTTGTCAGGTTCAAGCACAGTATCACTCTCTTATTCCCTAATGTGAAACACACTCTGGCTTTGGGCTAGCCAACACGCAACAATAAATGCTGCAGCACTGACTTTCCATGGAAAGGTGTCCTCAGAAGTGAATAAAGCTCCAGCTCTTCTTTTCCTTAACTGATGAATCCATTTTCTACTCTGATTATGCCTTTATTTTAAATGATATTAAGAATAAACAAATTAGATCAAATGTCAAGTAGAGAACTCTCTCTAAACTAATTAGCTTCAAATTATGGATAATGGACTGAAAATAATTCCAAGCTGGCTTGCAAATTGCCCATAATTAAGAGCTGTAAAGTCTTTACTGCCACAATGCAAATGAAAGAGTGTCACCCTGTCACACTGTGCATGCTTTTAGAGGCTGCAAATCTGATGTCAAATACTTCACAGCTTAGTGAAAACATGAATATTACAAGAAAGTGTTTGCAAGGATAATGAAAACATGCAGCTAGTGGGTGAATCAAAACACAAAAAATGTTTTAATCATTGTTCTAATTTAGCTAAAAACTCATAATACTGCCCTTTAAAAAGATATATTTGGTTTTATTACAACAAAGCTCATAAGAGTTTTTAGCTGTATGAAAACAGATGGAAGTAAATATTGATACCACCTCATGAGGCACAAAAGCAAAGTAGATGAACTAATTCTGAAAAGCTAGTTACTTTCATTAGCTTCAGGGAGTTGATGTCATCTCAAGCATTGGTTCCCCAAGTGGGGGTCAGGACCCCTGGGGTGTCGCAAGACACTAAGGAGGTGTCCTGGGCTGCTTGCCAAAAACACAAAGAGAAATTTAAAATGATTTTAAGTGGTTTATTTTATATTTTGTGAGAAATATTGTGATAAATATCCTCAAAATTAGATCCAGTTAAAATAAAAGCATAGCTATTCAGAGAGATCTGTGTTACATAAAAAAACCCTGTAAATTTCTAAATGATGCTTGCACATCATCTTCTTTGACCACCTCCTGCGTCAGTGGGGGACCTCTGTCTCTGGCGCTGTTATTTTGGGGTTCATAGGTGGAAAAGTTTGGGAAACAATGATATTAAGTGACAGCAGCATTTTTGGGAACCAGCCATTTTTTCACATTTTCCACCACAAAGATCCATGATAAGTGCAAATGTTGGCTTTACAAAGCACAGTGAGAACGTCTGGCCCACTGATAATGGCTATAATGGTCACAAAAATTGACAATGTTAACATGTCAACATT
Source organism: Cheilinus undulatus (assembly GCF_018320785.1). Classification (NCBI taxonomy): domain Eukaryota; kingdom Metazoa; phylum Chordata; class Actinopteri; order Labriformes; family Labridae; genus Cheilinus; species Cheilinus undulatus. The sequence continues at coordinate 33,423,810 of NC_054881.1, forward strand.
AAAGCTCCTGTGTGGGTTGGTGGCAGATGATGAGGGACACAACAGGGGGCCATAAGAGCCGTTGTTTACATTTTTGGTAGCTAACATTCATAAACCTTTCATAAAAGTACAGGAATTTGTGATTAGTAGATTATTTTTTTGTTGTAAAATTGCTTCTTGCCAATAAATCTTATACTAAGCTTAAGCTTTTATTTCCCTTTTAAGTGGTGCCACATTTGTGAGGAACATACATTTGTGGGATGAGCAGCAGAGCTGAGTATGTGGGTGGCGCCTAGGAAAAATTTGCCACATATACTCTGCCAATGCCAAAAAGCTTATTCTACTGTTGCTATTGACTCTTGTTTTGAGCTTCTGGTTGAAGGCAATCTTAATGCAGAGCAATATTGAGATGAGATTCTGCAACCAGTGGCGATCCCATATCTCCACAGTCTGGGACCAAACTCTATCCTCCTAGATGACAATGCTCAGCCCAAAAAGCAGGGTTTATCAGAGACTACCTCCAGAATCTGGGAGTGGAGAGGATCGAATGGCCTGCCAGCAATCCTGTGGGATCAGCTTGGGCATGCTGTTCATGCCAAAGTGACCAACATAACCACGTTGGCTGACTTCACACAAATGCTGGTTGAAGAATGGGATGCCATCCCACAGCAGTGTGTGACCAGGCTTGTGAGCAGCATGAGGAGGAGGTGCCACGCAACTGTGGCTGTGTATGGTTCTTTCTGAGGCTCCTACTTGTTCCATGAAAACATTTTTAGATTGCCTATATGTCTTGTTACTACAGTCAACCAATCAACCTAACAAGAGTCACTGGCAGAATCAGCTGTTTGGCATTGGCAGAGAAGATCTGGCAAATTTTTCTTGGGCACAACCCACATACTCAGCTGTGCTGCTCATCCCACAAATGCATGTTCCTTACAAATGTGGCACCATTTAAAAAGGTAATAAACAGGCTTTCTAATGGTATAAGATTTATTACCAAGAAGCATTGTTACAACAAAGAAATAATCTACCGAACACACGTTTCCTTACGTTTGTGCTGAGTTTAGATATGTTTGCATGACACTGTATTTCTAATCAGTAAACATTACTTATACAGGTCAAAATCAATAAGAGATAGGGGGTATCACTTTGTACATAGAGGACGCCATATCATGAAAACAGAAGTTTCCCACAGGAGAATTAAATTAAAGATTTTTTAAAGAAAAGGAAAAATAAAAAATATCCGGTCCAAACAAGAGGCCAACCAAGGTGTTAGTGTACTTAAGATTTATAATTTGCCATTATCAGAGCTTTTGGCTCCAATAGAGCGCCGTTGTAAATTGAAGTGCAGAGTTTTGGCAAGGATACCAGGGCAGCCTCAAAGCTTGAAATCTGTTTAAGAGCTGTAGATCCATTTGGCCCTCTCTTGGTCCTGTGGGCCTAAAACTTCAGGGCTCAGGTTTCTTAGAGAAGAAGTGTGGACTGAACCTTTCTCTAAGTTGAGCCCATGAGACCCTGCATTAACTGCTGCAGTAACAGGTGGATGGGAATGGTAAGCGCTCGCAATAATTGAGCCAATGGATGATGAGATGGAGGGTACAGGAAGCGCTGAGGTTGCAAAACCTTCATGTTGATTATGGTGCTTCCCATGCCTTACTTTTGTCTTCCTGATCTAGATGTGAATTTAGTTAGGGACTTCATCTTCTACATTATGATTAAATCTGAGTGGATTTTCTCGAATGAGAAACTTCTGACTCATCTTAATTTTGTTTCCCTGTGTGGACACAGCAGTATCCTATCTCTTTGCCGATTTTGTCTTGTGCATGTGTGTTGTTTTTGTCATTTGAGTCGTGCAAGGTACGTGTGAAACTCTGTAGATCTCTAGTTAACAGAGATGGCAAAAGATCATTAATTAAGCTCATATAGATAAAAATGGCCGACACTGATGTAAAAATAATTCCTGTGAGCATGGGAAACTTTTTCTTGTGCTCACAAGAGTGTCTTTATGCACACAAGATAGTATCTAAAGTGCAAAATACACATCCATGTTCACTGATTGGCTCCAGAGAGCTGAAGATGTGTGCCAACTATCACATTAGAGTCTACATTCTGGATCCTGAGTCAATAAATCACAGTGTGGAAGATTTCAATGTATGCTTTGTAACAGACTACAAACATTAAAACAGTCAAGTATGACACCACAGGCCACACCCCAGTCACTGTTGTCACTGCAGAGGTGTTTTTCTAATGGTCGCTGTCTCTTTGATCATGCAAGCCACCTATCTTTGCTATCACTGTGATGTGACAGAAACACAGAGTGCCTATGAAAAGTATTCACTCTGTTGGATGTTTACCCTTTTATTGATTTTTAAACAAAAAAATAAAAAAAACCTAAAAGAACATCTTTAATGTCAAAGTGTAAACATTTTTTCTACAAAGTGATGTCAATTAAATGAAAGTATGTAATATATTATAAGTAACTGCATAAATATTCACCCCCTTCAAGTCAGTATTTAGTAGATGCACCTTTGGCTACAATAACAGCACTGAGTCTCTGTGGATAGGTCTCAGTCAGGCTTTCACATCTAGATGCTGCAATTTGACTCCATTTATCTTTGCAAAGCTGCTCAAGCTCTGTTAGGTTGCAGAGTCTGGCCCCAAAGTCTCTAATTGATTGAGGTCCTTGTTGTCTTTAAACCATGTCTGTGTATCTTCTGCTGTATGCTTCAGGTCATTGTGTTGCTGGAAAATAAATCTTCTCCCAAGCCGTAGTTCTCCTTCAGACTGAGTATGATTGTCCTCCAGGGTTTTCCTATATTTGCTGAAATCATTTTAGTCAGTTTTCTACCTTAACAAATCTTCCAGGGCCAGCAGCTGAGAAGCATCCCCACGGCATGATGCTGCCACCACCATGTTTCACAGTGAGGATAGTGTGTTTGTGATGTGCAGTGTTTGGTGTTTGCCATATATAGCTTTTTGGATGATAGCCAAAAAAGCACAAGTTTGGTCTCCCACATGCTTTTAGGTGAACTCTAGTTGAGATTTAATCTGAGTTTTCTTCAACAGTGGCTTCCTCTTTGCCACTCTCATAATGATTTGACTGGTGGAGAATCCAGGCAACAGTTGTTGTATGCAGAGACTCTTCCATCTCAGCTGCTGAAGCTTGTAACGCCTTCAGAGTAGTCATGGCCTACGTTGATGGCCTCTCTCACTTGTCTCCTTCTTGCATGGTCACTCAGTTTGTGAGGACATCCTGATCTAGGCAGATTTACTCATGTGCTATATTCCTTCCATTTCTTGATGATGGATTTAGCTGAACTCTGGGAGATGTTCAGTGCCTTGGAATATTTTTGTATCCATCACCTGGCTTATACCTTTCAAAAACCTTTTCTCTGAGTTGCTTGGGGTGCTCCTATGTCTTTGTGATGTAATGGTAGCCAGGAATACTCATCAACCAATGACTAGATATTCCAGACACAGGTGTCTTCATGCTGCAATCACTTGAGACACATTCACTGCACTCAGGTGATCCTGGCTGGACCTCTGTTGAATTAGGTCATTCACTTTAAATGCCGTCATTGATTTGAACCTACATATTTTTATTTGATTGACATGACTGTATAAATCTGATTTCACTTTGGCATTAAAGATTTTTTTTTAGTATTTTTTAATTTTAAAAAGCAAAATTATACTGACAATGATGGATTTATAAAATCAAAAACAGGTTAAACATCCAAGGGATGAGTATTTTTTATAGGTGCTGTAGATGTGTAAAAAGTTTTTGTTGACTAGCACATAAAAGCTTGAACTTACCCTTTAAGAGTCCTGTCCTTTTTCTTTAGATAAGGCAAAGCATCCTCTCCTCTTTTCCCCACAGAATATCCTTCACAGTTATAAACTTATTCATATCGCTGCCCTCTGGTCAAAAGTCTGGGTCTGGTTTGCTGTTATAGACTGATATGAGCATGTAAAAGCATATGTGTATTGCAAAACTGCAATACATAATGGAAAATCCAATATATAACAAAGATGCACAGCAATTTTTCTTCATAGGTGGGTCCGAGGTTGCAGGACAGATACATTTGTAAGATCAAAAGAGAGATTTCTGGCAGGACTCTGCACTTGGAAACAGGTAAAGGTCCAAATGCATAAAAAGAGCATGAAATATAGACTGTGACATAAATCTCTTTGATTCTAAAATCCTATAAAAACTGTTATTAAACTTTCATATTTCCACCGAGAAATCCAGAGTTGTGTTATCGTCTATATCAAGTTACAAAAATAAAGCTGTCACTCACAAAGTGTGTCAGAGGTTTACAGTGCATTTTTAAAAATTGCTATGACTGCAGCCACCCTCATGATGGCAATGCTGATATTGGCCTGAACCGTTGCAGCAACATTGCTTCATCATGCACGTGATGGCTGAGCACAGCTGTCGGCTTGGCAGAAAATGAAAAGTTTGATTGTAATCTGGGCTTCTCTCATTACTCACTTAACGCAGGGAAGTGCTGTAGCAAGAAATGCAAAAAAAGGGAGGAAAAAAGTGAAGAAGAGGGAGAGAGCGGGCCAGATGAGCCACTCTGGGTGTGATTAGTGGAGCTGACGGAGATGAAGCTAACAGATATCGACAGGCCGGGCAGGCCACGAATACTCTTCACCTCTAATCAGCCTGAGCCTTTAATCAAGTCCGAGTCTGGGACACAATCTCTGAACTACTGATGAACGGCACTATTGGATTACCTCATGACCTGGATTTGGGCTGCACTGAAACGTACTCACAGAATGCACTGATACTCCAAATACATTGAAGCCAGATACACATGATTTGCATGCTTCCTTTTCACATTTACGCCAGCTCCTTGGTTTTTTTTTTTGGACTAATAGAGTCTGTTGGCGCGGCTGGCGACGTGTAATGTGCGTAATTTGATGGGAGGCTGCACAACAAGGAAGCAGGGAATATCCTGGCCACATCTTTAACCTATTGAGGCAGGATGATGTCATGATTAGAAGAGGAAATTGGGATCCCTCCAGAGCCTAAACACCCCGAGGCTGCCGGGCCAGCCGTGCAGACAGCCTAAGGGAGAGAGGAAGGGAGGTCGGGAGACAGAGCCAAAGAGAGGGAAAGTGTAGGAGAGGAAAAAAGAAACAAGAGAGATGGAGACTCGGGTTGGCCAACAGTGTCAAGATCAAAGTGTAGCAGCACTTGGCTGACAAGGAGGGGCACACTCCAGGGATAAGTGTGTGTGTGTGTGTGTGTGTGTGTGTATGTGCAGTATGTCTGCCATGGATCCCATACAGCCTTTCCTGCCTCTTCACCAACATATTATGCCAAAAAATGCTGCACTATTAAAGAAATCTCTTCTCTCATCTCTTGTGCTCTTCATCATCTCCATTCATACAGGAAGCAGTTAAACACAAATCAGGCTGTGATGCTCTTCCTTCCCCCCGTGGTGGTGAGGCACAAAGGGGTGATGAGGTGAAGGAGATGTAGAGCAGAGCAACAGGGAGAGAGAGCCGGAGAAAGAGAGTAATTGTGTGTCTTCGCTCTGAGAAAGATTACCTCACATGGCCCCGAAAACTCTCATATAGATTTGGCATGATCACATGGGCAAAGCCCTGAATGAGCTGACCGTACAGCAACAGCTCCCACACCATCAACTGACGGGTTGTGAAGACCAGGGGGTTTCTTGACATTTGTTGCTTCTTAGCAATACTAAATCTCTGTCATACGCCGATCACTGGAGCAGTTATCTCCTGCATGTCTGGGAACTCAGCTGAGAGGAGCTGGAGGGGCGCCAAGATGGGCACACACACTACAGTCATTTATTCGCCTCTCTATCATGCACTGGATGCTATTTGTCTTTTGACAAATGAAGCCAATCAGACACGCTTTTTGTGTTTTTAGGGCTTCTTCTGCAGTAGGAAAGCCCCAACTCTTCTTTCCCAGGCATGTTTTTATATATTCAGATTGCTGATAGTGGAAGTTTATAGTGCTAAAGGTCATGTCCCTTAAATGAACTTTATTTGAGTAGATAAATAAAAAGGGCTATTCAGAAGCAAATTCTGGTGAGGATCATCCTGCAAAGGGTGATCTCCATGTTCAGGGTGAAAAATCTGTCAGTGTGATCTTTCTGGAGCTGGCGATTGGAGTCGTCTGAGAAATACAACAAAAGTACTATTCACATGGGACTAGTGTTACTTAGGGAACTCTCAGAATTTGTAAATAACCTCCTGACATCAGTGTTTGGTGTGGTGCATTCTCACGATATGTGGAGTCTGTAATGTACAGACAGTTCTAAAGAAAAACATAAGGGTGCTCCAAGGTTGCAGCAATGAAAATGCACAGTAAATCATTTCTAAAAAATGCAGTGTTGTGTGTATCTGCAGCTGATCAGACAGGAGCAAGAAAAGAGAAGTAAGTCTATCCTGTTAATGTATGAGAAAGGGAAATGTCTGATGTTATGTATGAACCTCTCGCTCTGTGTTTATAAATCTGAGATTGTTATGCATGCACACCGGGTGGAAACTAACTAGTTACATTTACTCAAATCACTGTAATTAAGTAGGGTTTTGTGGCACTGGTACTTTCTTGAGTACATGCTGAATCAATACTTTTTCTTCTACTTAAGTGAGTTTTAAGCTTTTACTTGAGTTCAATTCTCTTGTGCAGGGCAGGGGTGTCAAATTCGAATACAGCAGCTGCCATAATCTGAATTTAGGTCCAACCTGAGGGCCTAAGAGGAACATTTAACTGTCAACCTCATTTTCACAAGTACTGATGAAATTTCTTTTCCCTACTTCCTGACTTTTCATCAATTTTTTTTCTCTTTATTTTTTCGTTATGATCTAACAAAGATTTTCTAAAAGGTTGAGTTTACATTTTTATACTGAAGGAAATCTGCAGACCTCATACTGGATGTGGCCCCCAGGCCTTGAGTTTAAAGAGAACATATTATGTAAAAATCACTTTTTCAGGCTTTTATAACAAAATATATATATGCCCCTGGCTTGTCCACAATCCCCTCAAATACCAGGACCCCCTAGGAAGCGGTTCTCAGATTTTCCTCTTATGATGTCATGTGGGGAGTAAGCCCTGCCCCCAGGTTTGGTTAGCCCTCCATGCTTGGACATAAGTTCTACCCTCCATTAAGCCACATCCTTTTCCTGAGAGGGGTGTAGTCAGGGGCAGAGTCAGACAGCTCATTCATATTTAAAGCCACAGACACAGAAACAGCTCGTTTTGAGCAGGGCTGAAACCGGGTTTTTTTTTTTTAGACATACAAAAATCCTATATTAGAGTGTTTCTTCAGAGACCTCTGAGACCAATATAAACGTGTCTTAAACAGGTAAAATATTTCCCCTTTAACACCCCAGCTCTTGCACATTTTTCCACCTTGACTACACAGTAGCCCATAGAGAGAGAGTGTTGATACAAATGATCTTAACTACATCCACTGCCATTTCAAATCGGGAGGATGTATGGTTTGGAGTTTCCCAGTATGCACTTGAGCTGAGTGTTTAGATGTGTTTTATGTGTTTAGTTGTGTTTGGATGTTCCCTGTGGTACAGTGAGCCCTCCTAGGGTTCCTTCTGCCATGCTTTTGGTGGATTGTTGTTGTTTTTGATGTTAGACACATTTGCACCATGAGTGAAGTTATCCACCAAGTTAGAGTTCCCACCTATGACTCATTGTGTTTATCTTAAGGCTACACAGTGCATATTCTTTATCAGTATGCTTGCCTTGCTATGAGGTTAACTTCGTGCTTAGTTCTTGCCAGCGGAGACCCTCTGTACTTCAAATTTTCAAGAGTTACTGCAGCTCTGACATACTGTAAAATATTTAACACTTTTGAAAATGTAGTTTAACTCGTGTTGACAAATATAGACAATTTTGAAGTGTTAAATTTAACCCTGAGTTTTTATAACACTGACAATTTTGCATTGTATTTTAATTTAGTGTGACCTGAACAACCTGGTTAGTCTGTTGTCTTGTTGTTCTAACCAGTGAGGAAATTTTATATTTCAAGGTGCAACCCCTCATTAGCTACTCAGTACTTTAAGTAAACTTTAAATTAAACACTTTTTAGCTTTACTTAAGTCAACAGCCAGCTGTTATTGTGTGTTAATAAATGAGTATGTACATGGATGCATGAATTTGTCTTCCTGCACCTGCTAGTCCTGCACAACATTGCAAAATTGTTTAATTTCAATGACTTACATACACATCTCTGCTCCTCAACTCTCCCGCAGTTAACCCTCTGACTTGTTGGAACCACTCTGTATTTTCTATGTGCAAACTGAGCACAGGGCACACAAGTAAATAGCTTTGTCTGTGTGCCCTTGGGTTCATATTTTGAGAAAGAATCTTACTTGTGAAGTTAAGAAGATTATTTCCTTTGCCAATGGCCAGGACTTCTTGTCTTATCCTTTGGATGTGGTCAGATTAAAACTCTGCAAAGTTGATCTTATCAGCCTTATTTTATGACACTCATGATGTTTTCATACTCGTCTTTAGTGAGTCAACACATGTTGCACCAACCACCCTCTAAAAAAATCTCTCTTCCTGTGTTCGGCCCAGGGCTTCGTTCTATCTGCCTGTGTTGAAACAAGTCCAGCTTCGCCTCCAGGGCAAAGACAGAGAGGGAATCACTTAAAGACCTTTAAAGGCTCATATTTTGTTGCCTCTCCGTGTAGAATTTGACTTACCTTACTCTTACCTACTCCATGGTGAAATATGTTCTCAGCTTCAAGAAAAACAAACACAACATTACTCTTCATCAGGATCTTCTTCAATGAGCCGAATTAGGCAGCAAGCAGAGAAGGAGACGACAGTGTGGTTCGCAGGCGTAACAACCTCTGTTTGCTGGAGTCAGGGAAAGGAGCATCGCAGGTGTGAGCTATGTGTCAGTCTTAGAAATGATTTAGAGGCTCACACGCCGCTAGAGAACAAGTCCATTTGCTCTTTCTACAAACATGTCAGTCTATATTTGACATGGAAGACAGTGATTTAGTGAAAGAGACATTGCTGGGTGAATTTGGTCTCAGTTTCAGGAATACTGAAACTTCAGAGACAGGAACACAATCCCTGAGTAGTCAGTCACATAAATGCTGGTCTTCCTAAATCACAGCGGATTAAGTAGCTAAATGTTGAAAGTGGAGTATGTGTCTGTAGAACAAATTCTTATTTTTTTAGTTAATGTAACATCAGCAATCTATATTATTTACTTTTAATATCAGAGAAATTTCCATATTCCTGTAGGTTGTCTCAACTGTCTTTGGAAATTCAAGCGACCTCAGTAGTCGATCTCTCAAAGACGAGGTCTTGTCTGTTGAGCAAATTTATATCATCAGCTCATATGACATCAAGCAATGTCTATTTATGCCTCAGAAGAAGAGCCCTGTGTGGGACTCTTCCTAATCCGGCCCCTGCTGGACTGCTTACTGCTCCTGTAGTTGGTGTCGTCCACTGCCACCCGCACCCACAACAGTTGCGTCCAATCCTTCCCATGGGTTCTGACAATCCATGTTGAATATACAGAATGAATAAGAGTGTTGCAATGCCACTTCCTGCTTTCCAATGTGACCACGCCCCCATCTGGGGAAAAACACGCCCTCAGTTTGAATGGCAGTAGGTTAGAACAACAACCCTCAAACTAAAGGTGCCAGAGACCGGGAACCCCCACTGTACCTGAAGGTGGTTGAACATAGCCGTGCACACAAGGCTGCCCACAAGGGGGGATAAATGGGAGAGCTTTCTGGGGCCCAGCCAAACTGGGGGCCCATGGAGGTCAGCAAAGTCATGATCCACTGTAAAGTGAAGCTGTAATATCTTATATTAAATCTGAATAATAGCCACTCTTATCATTTTTTTTAAAAATTCTTTCATATAAACAGCCTTTGTAAAAATATAAATCCTTTTCTGTAAAAACATTATTAAAATGGGTTAAAAATGGCAAAACTTGGTGGAAAAGGTTGTAAAATGTGATTTTGAAAGTGGCAGAAATGGGCATAACAAATAGTGAAATGTGGTTAAATGGGCATAAAAAGCAGCAAAAGGTGGTTGATAGAGGCAATAATGGGTCAAAAGAGGCAACAATAGGTGGAAAGTGGCAAGAATTGCTTTAGGAGTGGCATAAAGAGACTGAAAAAAATTGGTGGAAAGGGTTTAAAATGGACAAAAATGGGTGTAAAGTGGTTATTATGTGTTGAAATTGGCAACATTTGTGGGAAAAAGTGATAAAAAATTGGTTAAAATTTTGAAAAAAAAAATGGGTATAAAGTGGCAAATGTGTAATTTAAAAAATATTCAGTTTTTAAGGCATCTGAAGACCCCCTCTTGAGAACCACTGGTTTAGAAAACAGGGGTGACCAGGGCCATTTCTAGCTTTTTGGGGGCCCTATGCAAGATGCTGGTTGGGGGCCCTTAGTCTGCCAAAGAGATTCCTAATGTGTTAGATGGTCCATGAACATGCCACAGTCGATTCCATCTCATGAGCTAATCAGACTACGGTCATGATAACCTCTCATATTAAATGAATTATGGTCTTAACCTAGATGTTTTTAACAGCTTTTCACACATTAACTAACTTATTAATCACATTCAAGTGTTAAAATCCAACACATATAAGGTATGTGATGTTGGTTCATGACATAATGTCCCACATTATATTCTGAGCTCACTGGCCATTACATTTTGGCTCCCAAAAACCATTTTACCATACGGTTTTCATATTTTAAACTTTTAAATGCCTAATGACCTAATCTTTCCCATTTACTTTATTCATATTATTTTTTTAAATGTTTCCCCCAGAAAGGGGCGGGGCCAGCATAATTTAGGCAAAGTACCCTGATGGGTTGCTTTTATCCATAATGGACAGTGTGTTTAATTAGAGAAATGGCAATCTTTACTCTATTTACGCCATGCTGTTACCATCCTTGTCATTAGATAATGAAAGCAATAAGGCCAGTTTGCATGGAAAGGATGTTTTCCCCCATACAACTGCATAATGGCTCAGCATCTCTGTGCGCCAGTGCTCCTGTTATTGTGCAGTGTGCATAGTAAAAGGAGCACCAGCACAATAACAGGAGCACAGCACTGTAATTATTATGTGGTGTGCACAATAACAGGAGTATCAAAGCTCATTTCTGACTCATTGAAAAAGTTTGAGTGCATGCACTTTATCGTGGAGCTTTAAAACAGCATCACATTATTTGGCTGCGCAGAGACTCCAACCGACAAAAACAGCAATTAAACAATGATTTATATCAGCAACATGTGACACATCTCCTGTTTTATATGAGCACAGAAAAGTGCTTTATTATTAAGCGGAGATTTCTTTACTGGGTATCATGGACAAGGCATACCAGACAGGGTCTTTGTGGGCATGTTTTAACAAAGTTCAGTTGTTTTCTATCTCTCTAATTAATCTTACAAAAAAACATTCACAGACTGGCTTTGTTGTAAAAGAACTGTATAAATCATCTTTTCCACATAATGTGTTTAGTTCCATCATAGAAAACACTTGCTTTCCCTTATCAAAAACTGTTCCAGGACCTGAAGCAATGTTTTTGTCCGTCCACAGCACTGCCAAAATCGCCCGAAGTGTTTAGAAGTGTTTAGAAGTGTTTAGACATCTGTTAGGCCAAACTTACATTGTCAGCTGACAAGCTAGCATTGCAAAGGAGAGGCTTTTGTGTGTCTGATAGGCAGCACTGTTTAAGTGCTGAATGCTGGCGAGAAGAAATTTCAGTTCTATTCATGGTCTTTTCAAAATCCTAGCAGCTTTAATGCCACCGTTTTTAAGGAGAGGTGCATGTGTCGGTTAAATACAGTTACACTGTCGGCTCATGTGACATCCAGCAATGTCCGTGCAGTAATAAAATAACCACATTTTTGTCAGTTTTCTTTATTGACTTCTGCAAAATCACTGCTGCCTCAGTGAGTAGCATCTAACTGGTTGGTACTTGTGTGTCTGGTGAGCAAATTTACATTGTTAGCTTATATGACAGCCAGCAATGTGTGTTTGTTATTCGTAGGCAGAGAGAAATTACCACATTTCTTACTCATTTTCCAGCTTTCAAGTGCTGTAATCAAAGGACAACTGGCATAATATTTCCCCATGAGTCTGGTTTGACTTTCCTGCATGATTATCAGCACAATATGGATGCACTTGAGGAGGATATCCAAGACTTTAACTAGCTCTCATCAGAGGTCACCTAATCTTTTGTGGAAGTGCGTTTAAAGCCCTGGCATCCTGAGTTTGTTGATGCAAGCACCCTCACTTCCTCCTGTTATGTACGTGTTAAATTGAAATACATATGATAGCATTAACGTGTACGGTGAAGAGCACACTTATGCTGTCAGAAAAAAGCTTAATGGGAGGGTTACTGCTCTGATGTTTGTTTGTGTTTTAGAGTCTGGTTGTAAATTGTGTCAGCCCCAGGATGACCCCTGCACTTCTATTGCAGCTTGGCTAATTTTACCTGAGCCTGTGCACATTAAGAGCAGGCAACAGCAGGTCATTGTACATCTCTGGAAGCTATTTGCCATCAGCGGGGATTGATTGGAGATGAGGTTTGGCCCCTGACAGGCGGTTTTTGTGGGGGTGGAGATGGGAGGTTGAAATGGGTAGGGGGTAGAATACGGGGCCTCTGGTTTGGTGTCAGGCATGATTAGGAGGATGCTGGACCCCTGAAAAACAGCGTGCAATGAAAAACTTACATGTGCTCTAGGGGTTACACTCACGCCATGTACACTGGACATGATGCCAAAGGTCTCATGGAGAAAAACTGTAGAGGAGAAGCTCAAACTATCAGTCATTTGCTGAAAAGGACTGGCTCAAATCATGAGGACACAATGGAAGAAAGGAAGCCAATGAGGGAATTCTAATCGATTCACCACTGCTTTCCACCCCAGATCAATGCAGTCTGTGTGTGAGCATTCACCAGGCAGTAGTCTGTGAAATGCCCCCCTGCCTCCTTACCAGGATAGGATAGGGAAAAGGAAGTGGTGGAAAATGTCGTCAGAATACAGAGAGCACCTTTATGCAGCAAAAGCTTTCTACGAACAACATGACACGGCTGCCAAATTGAATTTCACTCCTGACATGTGAGTGGAGAGCACTCCAACGCCTCGCCCATCAAAGGCGGCATGATCTCACACTTGTCGCGATTACATGACACATTAAAGCCATTTCAGCGACAACGTTTTCCCCCCACCTTTTATTGCCGCATGGCAGAGCTTTGTCACCTGTAGGAATGCCTCTGTTTTAATGATATACAGTTTCCATTTTTATACAATTTTTTTGAAAATACATTAGAAACACAATACATTAAAGTATTCACTCCATTGGATTTTTACCCTTTTATTGAATGTATAAACCAATAATGGTCAATATAAATTTCAATTAAATAAAAATGTTAAATGACTGCAAAAATATTCACCCCCTTCAAGTATTTAGTAGATGCAGCTTTGGGTGCAATCACAGCACTGAGTATGTGTGGACAGGTCTCAATCAGGTTTGCACATTTTGACAATGCCATGTTACTCCATTCTTCTTTGCAAAACTGCTCAAGCTCTGTCAGCTTGCTGGGACACTAGGCGGAAAAAGCCCTTTTCAAGTCCAGCCTCAAATTGTCTGTTGGATTGAGTATGAGCTTTGACTCGGCCACACCAGGACATTCCCTTTGTTGTCTTTAAAATGTTTCTGTGCTTCAGGTCATTGTGTTGAAAATAAATCTTCTCAAAAACTGTACTTCTTTTGTTGACAGAATAAGATTGTTCTCCAGGATTTTCCTGTATTTTGCCATATTCATTTTACCCTCTACCTTTCCAGGGCTGGCTGCTGAGAAGCACAGCACAATGCTGCCACCACTGTGTGTTACGGTGGAGATGGTGTGTTTTGTGGTGATGCGCAGTGTTCTGTTGGTCAAAAAAAGCACCATTTGGTGTCATCAGACCAAAGAACTTTCTCCCACTTGACCATGGAGTCTCCCACACGCCTTTTGGTGAACTCTAGTCCAGATTCAATGACTTTTCTTCAACAGTGGCTTCTCTTCTCCAATAAAGCTTTGACTGGTGAAGAGTCCAGGCAACATTTGTTGTATGCAGAGTCTCTCTCATCTTAGCTGCTGAAGTTTGTAACTCCTCCAGAGTAGTCATAGGTGTCTTGGTGGCCTCTCTCACTAGTCCCCTTCTTGTACTGTCACTCAGTTCAGGACGGCCTGATGTAGGCAGATTTACTCGTGTGCTATATTCTTTCCGTTTCTCGATGATGGATTTAACTGAACACCAGGAAATGCTCAGTGCCTTGGAATTTTTTTGTGTCCACCCCCTGACTTACACTTTTTAATAACCTTTTCTCTGAGTCTGTTGGGGTGTTCCTTTGTCTTTGTGGTGTAATGGTAGCCTGGTGTCTTTATATAACAATCACTTGAGGAGACAGACGCTGCACTCAGGTGATCCCCATTAATAGTGAGACTACTAGCACCAATTAGTTGGAGCTCTGATGAATTAGGTCAATCACTTTAAAGGGGTTAAATATTTAAGCAGTCACTTATTTTTTGTGTGATTGATATTACTTTGTAGAAATCTGTTTTTACTTTGACAGTAAAAGGTTTCTTTTGTATTTTTTTTTTTGTCAAAAACACTGAATTATATATTGACCATGACTGATTAATATAATCAATAAAGGCAGGTGAATGCTTTTTAGAGGCACTGTCGCTACATAACAATACAATGCATGAAAACAACACATTTAGAGGTAAGAACACAATTCCTGACAGAGAAGTATGGAAACAAAGGCAGATTGATTTAAATGTCAGCCCAATCTGAAGAGCTTTTTGTCTGGAAATCAAAGAAAAGCTTTTTAGAAAAATGTGACACAGCTGCCAAATATAATATCACTCCTGACACAGTAGTGGAGAGAGCGTCCAACCGTTAGCCCATCAAAAGCCCGCCTGATTACACTTGTCATGATTACAGGAGACATTACCGCCATTTCTGCACAGACGAGAATCAAATATGAATGGGGCTCTCTCTGAGTGGGGCAGAAAGGTAGCGGATGTCTCTGGAAGGAATTTGGAGGTGAAACGTTATTTTGGGTTGATTTTTTAGGGGGGGTGGTTGAACTGAAAGATGAGAGTCGATGGAGGAACGGAGATGACCCAGTAAGGGCAGAGAGGGGAAAATGAGGGAGAGTGGTGGCAAGGTGGAATGGGGATGGAAATAAGAGAACACATACTTAAAATCTGACTATAGGCTTATAAAGTGACACTGAATGTTTCAGACTACAGCTCTACTCCAGAAATGCCTTCCTTATGTTGTATTTCCAATACCAGTAATGTTAATATTTTAATTCATAATGAATCATACGTAAAGCATCCTGTGTGCATGTGTGTGAGCAGTTGTTTACATTCACTTTGTCAATGCTACATAAATATTTCAACATTTTATATCCAGGCATGTTTAATCTGGGATGCATGTACTGCTACATGTAGCACTACTAATAAGGTTAAAAGGGAGCCTGTTTTCAAAGGGAATGCTTTGCCAGATTTGGTCAAGACTTTATTATTATTGGGTTGATTGATTACACTATACATTTTCCAAATTACCTGGACAAGCATGACTGTGCTTCGCTTAGAAATCTGCTGTCACTTCATAAACAAAGTGAAGTTTTTCTTTAGTTATAAAGGAAGGTATGGTCCTGTGCTAACACCAGCTAGCATCACAGCTTTCTAAATACTGTTCAGGATGCTGAATCATTTATTTTTTAAACATTTCTTCGACTGATATCATGAAAATGGCAAATTTTCCCCAAACAATAATTGTGGCCTTAGCTTATTAGCTACTATCAGCATTTGGCTGTTATTTAACCCTGCTAGACACTTGAGGAGTCAATTTCCCACTCTTTAAGGCCCACACTTTTGTCCAAATATCCACAGATTGAACTCGCAGCATAATGGATGCTACACTTCTTTCATTTCCCCCTCATGTGCTGTGAATTAATTATTTAAATTTATGCATTTCCAGCTTTCACACAGACTTCTATAAGTTTTTTTATACAGTGCCTGAAAAACGTATTCACCCCTTTGGATGTCTATCAATTTATAAATCAATAATGGTCAATGTAATTTGGCTTTTTTGACTTAAATATTATCAAAAAAAAAAAACTCTTTAATGTTAAAGTGACAACAGATTTCTAGATGGACATACCTGTTCATACCTGCCTGGGCACTGGGGTTAAAATGTGGCTTTTTTTTCATTCAAATTAACACATTCACACTGACATGCATGGCATATATACTGATTGATGTGTGCAGTCCTAATTCAATACATTCATATTGTATTTATAAACATGATTTGGTCCAGGTCTTAAGCTCTTCCTCAGCCTTTTGATAACCTGTAATCAGGCATTTACCTGTCTCACAGGTGTCCTGCAGAAAAAATATCAACGGCCAAAATGTCCAGCTTTAAATATTCCAATAACGTAAACAGTGAATTATTATAATTTGTATATTGTGTTACCTGGAAGTTATGTTGTTATGAGTCATAAATACAAACTTGAAGTAATTTCACTGTGATCTACTTCCTGTTTGGTGCTGGGGTTGTTGATGTAAGACAGCACATGGCTAAATTAGGTAGTGAATATTCATTTGATCAACATGGATGAGGTCAAACAAAGCCTAACTCCAGTGGATTTTAGAGCTACTAAAACTGTGCAGGGAAATCAGCACTATAGAAGGATTTTGAATTTGTCATTGCAGATGAAAAGGAAGCCAGAAGGAGGTTAATTGCAGCTATAGCTGTCTGTGTGCATTGTGTCTTTTTTTAAAACAAAGCTTCTTCTACTTGCAACAAGAATAATAAACAATACTGTGCAGGACCTTTAAGCATGTTTTGGCCAAAAATCAGGCTGAAATAAGGTGTGATGGCTAGTAAGCCTACCTGAGGGCACCATCTGGCAGGAAGGGGGACTGACAGGTTGTCCTCTGGATGTCCTTGCATTTTACCAGGGACACAGGTGAATAATCTGTGGAAAAAGTAACAAAGTCAACACCTTTAGGACGGAGTAAGGGGTGGATGTGGCGAGTGTGCACAGCCTAGGGTACTGTATGGGCAGGTATAGAGTTGCCATGAGCCCCTGGCTGTGCTGTGGATGTCCCAAGGGCCTGAACCACCATTGGATGCTGGGCACATTACCAGGGGTGAGAGGGCTTGGACAAAAAAAGCCGTCGAGCTTTACCTTGGCTGCTGAGTGGCACATATGTGTACTGGCCTTGACTCTACCCGCCCCTCCAGCCACAGGATGTGACAGATCATGCCCCGTGATGAATCCCCAGCGCCCTGCATGCCTTAAACCTATGCATTTATCATCATGGTGCTGATACTGGTCCAGGGAGAGCAGAGGGGCTTGCTCTACAGACATAGTGGGCAGAAACAAGAAGCCACAAGTCTGCTTTTATAGCTCCTTTTTAATGGTTTTTGTCAATGAAGTGGAAAAGTTATGTATGGGAAACTATTTCACCCAGGTAAGACTACAATAAAACACCTTTCCTAACTGTTCTGAATGGCCTGATGTTTTTTATTTGATAAATTATGGCCTTTTCCTTTGAAAGAATAAAGAAAGAAAACATCTTCCTTTTGCAAATGATCTGTATATTTATGAGTTAATCCATACATAAAGTAAGTGCTAACGCATCAGGATGCAGAACAGGGTATCAGGCAGCAGCAAAATGAGCTTGTCACAAAATCAGACAAGCACAGCTTGAATGTTGGTCATGAAATATTCAGAATTAAAGGAGACATATTTAACATTTTTAAGACAAGATTATATTGTTCTCAGAGGTCCCCAAGACAGCATAATTCTGTGTTTTTTTCATTGTTTATGTGGAAAAAAGACCGGCAGAAGGAGCTGGATTTCCCCTTTTCGTCTTCTTCTACGCCGGTTTTTCTTCTTGGTCGCCATTTGTTTGTCATGACAGCGCCCCTAACAGGCAGAGGTTGTAGGTGTTCAGACGGTTTGGTCCGTTTGGCCAAGAGCAGTGTGAATGCAAACCAAACCAAAGGAAAGTGCAACAATGTTGCACTTTCCATTCCAAAACGGACTAAGTTCCCTGGACTATACAAAACATGCTAAAATGAAACCTATTAGTCACTCCGACTGAAGATGCCAAATTTAAAGTAAATTTAAAGTACCAAAAAATAAATTGCAATACTTTTTCAAAACTTGATGATTTTACCTTACTGTACATTTTGTGTACAAATTCATTAAATAATTCTGCTTGTAAATGTCTATTTGCATCACATTTATAACTGAAAACACATAATTTGATCAATTTTCATTGTGCCCCTAAATTTCTTTATGTGCTCCTAACTTTTTCAACTTAGGAGCACCTCTTTTTAAAAAGTACTTTTGCAGGGCAATGCCTCAGAGTTTTCTGTAGTGTGTTTTTTTCATAATATCAAAGCCAGATGTGTTTATAGGTCTGAAAAAAACCCAACAGTTTACTCTGCAGTGTGTTATTTTTTGTATTTAATAAGTATGCCTTATTTTCTCCTCTGAACACTTTCCCCCTTTTCCTCCACCTCTGCCTTTCTGCAACAGGTACCTCACCCTTTTCTTATCACAGTGGTCCCTTAACTCCCCCACTGGCCATATCTTTGACAGACAGGGATTAGCTGGAGGTGCTAATGTGGACTACTCTACACTAGATAAGCTCCATTTGTCAACACACTGCAATTACCATTCCAGACAGTGACAAATGTTTGAGTGACTCATTTGCTAACAGAATAATCAGAGTATCATAACGGTGCAGCTATAAAGAGAATTTTGCCAAAGTAACCAGAAAGCTCCAAGAGTCTTATCTTGCAATTAACAGCAATAAATAGTAAATTATTCATTGTTGGTAAGATAACTTTGTAGACTGAAAGGACAGATTTTTATTGGGAAGATGCAAAAAAAAGTATTGGGAATGACCCATTAATTTCTCAGACAGTCTGGATAATTTGTATTGAAACAAGCTGAAGTTTAAGTGCCATAGTATTATTAACAATAATTGGTACCTATATAATATTGAGATGCACAGCAAAACCTAAATCTTTGCAACTGTTTTAATCTAAACTCTTTAAAAGCATCTCCCTAAACTAGCAAAATCTATCGGGCTTAAAATAAGTATAATGAAATATTTTTTAAAGCATATTTCAGCAAATACTCTGTGTATGCAAAAAAAGAAGTCTACCTTATTAAAAAGCAGCTTAAACCTTCAATTCAGCTATAAAACATGTAGTTTGGGGTAGGGATGAAACCAGTTGTCGACATTGTCAACAGAATTTGATGACATTTGATGAATTTGTTGGCAACAGATTTAATTGTTGACGATTCGTTGGATGCATGTTTCCATGCCTGACTCCTACACTGCAAGATTGATGAGGAGTGAGCCATCTCGCATACTTACTATCTTTGCTCAGAGTTGCACAAGACAGTCTTGCTGTCGGACTGTTCATCTATCTAAGAACCAAAGTGTTGTGATTTGCCAGCACAACGTATCTCCAGTTATTTTTCTGAATTAAACTTTATTCATAAACAAAGTCTGGCAGTTACATTCATGAATTAACCACACCGCAAACATTACAGACTGTACAAAATTTCATAAATAATTTAAAAAGGAAAACATCAGAGGTCTAATCTATAGCTATAGCTTTGTTAGTTTTACTTAAAGCTAATATAGCTATGCTAGTTACATAATTAATGTTTCTACACAAGCCAATGTAGCTGAGCTAGCTTTAGCAACTTGAGCTTTAGCAAACATAGCTAAAGCTAACGTGACCACATAGAGCACATAGCAACGTAGCTTACATAGCTGCTTTGTGAGCTTAGTTTTGGCCGCGTTAGCTATAGCTAACGTAGCTAAACATAGTGTGTGATTTAGATAACATTGTTAAGGCTGACGTGGCTATATAGAAAACAGATTTGTAGCTTCTTTCTGAGCTTACCTTTACAGACATTAGCTATGTAGCTACATTAGCTATGTAGCTATGTTATCTACATAGCTTTTGCTGCTAACAGAGCTAACAGGCTTTTTACAATAAAATAAGTGCATGTAAGCGCATTATATCTGATTGCTACCATTCCTACTTATCGGATTAATGTGATCGTGTAAATGCTCTCAAGTTTATTACAGTTTAAAAGTGCATAAAACCAGGATTTCAAGCCGGTGTTTAAAAAAATGCTAGGTAATTAGTTTAACTGACTCATAAATCTTGCGCCCGCTAATTTGATACACAATTTAACTGTTGAACCGTTTAACCACACCCATCCCTAATTTAAATAATCTCTAACAAGCATGCCAGCGTTTGGTACCAATAGACTGACCTCCGCATACAATGGCTGCGCCACGATCCATTGGCGAATCGTACTGTTGAGCAAATTGCTCCCTCTCTAGTCAACTGAAGCACTTCCACTCCACTCCACCTCATGGGATATATATATCTATACATATTCAAAATATACAATGGAACATTGGAATGGACCCAGTGAGTGAGGATGCATGCCATCTCAAAGCCATGCCAGTGTCTACAGAACACTGTGGAAGGTTTAAGACACTGTGACCATGTTCATGTTTAATACAATCTATGGTCTTTACCTGATACAGTATCAATATAATGACATAAAATACTAACTGAAAACTTACTTTAATTTTCATACTCAAGGTAGGCTGTAATTTTCTTTACAGAACCTTCACCCTGAGGCAGTTTTTCAGAATATTTTCATACAAAATAAATAACCCTCTGTCTTGTAATTATATTTTTAAAATGATAAGAAATGTGCTTGGATGGCTGTTTCCTTCTGCTACAGCTCAATCAGCCATGCTGTAGTAATGGGGATATCGAGCTGGTTTACTGTATGCTAAGCAATGAGCCTCAAATCCAGTAGGGTCTGAGGATGGCGCCACTTGTAGCCAGCCAGTCTCTCCCCCACCTCCGCCCTCCTCTAGCCTCCCTGGCGAGGAGCACTCAGAGCCGAGGTCCAGGAATTAGCCCCAGCACCCGCCCAGACAACAGATCAATGGGCCTGGTCCTGTATTGATAGGGCCACTTGGGCTCCAGAAGTGCCTGCTAATCCCTGCAGTTTATCAGCCACACTGGCTGCTGGGATCTGTTGTCTGCTACGCTTCTCAGTTTAGCAGACAGGCTTAGGTTTGTGGACGTACACACTTCTTGCACCCTAAACCAGCACTCAAACACTTATGTTGCTACCTCTCTCATCATGCTGCCCTTTTCTCCTCAAACGTGGCGTCAATCGCATTACCTCGGGTGTTAGGGCTGTGGCTATAGAGTTGCCTTGTTTGAGTAAGCCGTGGCTGGGTGGCTGTAACTGTATCCAGTGTCCTGCTGAAGGGGCAGGAGGCGGGCTGGCTGGTAGACAGAAAGTCTGACCGGAGTGTGGCCCATTGATTCTAATGGGCTTTTTAGGGGGCCTAATGATGGGAATCTGTTCACGCCTCACTTGTCACGCCTAATTAAGCCAAAGCAACAATGAGTCCATTCACACTGGCTCGAGTTACCTCTCGCGCCCTTCCCTTAAGAGCTGGTTTTTGCCCTTTTTAGCAATTGGAAAATGACCTGTTTCATGCTTAGACTGCGGCATGGATGCTGTGGAGCCAATTCGCCAACTTTATGATATCAACGAGTCTAACACATCACAATCCTCAAGTTTGAAATCCCCTATAACTTTTGCCACTGAAGATATAGCAGGTTTCTTATGCTGTTTTTTTTTTTCAAATGAGTAGCCTCAGTTTTTAGACATGCTTTTCTTTCTCAGTAAATCATCATATCTTTATTTTCCAATAATTTCCCATTATATTTTAAGCACATCAAGTAATATACCTGAAGGCAGATTGCAATGGCTTCAATTTTGATCCAGTCATTAATTTCATTTTAAGTAAGCCCTAATGTCTTTAACACATGCAGTATTCCCTCATTTGCATCTTTTTAAAAGACTTTAATGCAAAAAGTAACTGGAAAGACTAGCATAATGGTGGATTGAAAGGGAATCTGAGGTCAAGCAAGAAACCAGTAGTGAGAAAATTGGAATGCACTCTGTAAAGTGATGAATGGTGCTGTTAAATTACACATCAATCATGGGTGAAAAGATTCAAACAACTGTTTGTTGGTTTGCATGCTGTGAAGTGCCCTGGAAACCAAGA
Source organism: Cheilinus undulatus (assembly GCF_018320785.1). Lineage (NCBI taxonomy): Eukaryota > Metazoa > Chordata > Actinopteri > Labriformes > Labridae > Cheilinus > Cheilinus undulatus. Next base: position 33,445,995 of record NC_054881.1, read on the forward strand.
CATGATATGGCATCAGTTTGTCACTGAATCCACAAACGCCCAGAAATCTAGACCAGTGGTTCTCAAGTGGTCCTGCCTCAGGACACACTACCGACTCCTTAATGAGCAGTCGTGACCCAAAGTTCTGATAATTTTTTTTAAACCAAATTTTAATTAATAAAACGGATTGCTTTTTGAACCTCGGACAGTATAGAACATGACAAAATAAAGACTGAAGAACATACCCCAAAGTTGCCAGAAAAGTGTCAAAGAATATTCCCAAAAGTGTCTCACAAAAGTGAAAATTCATAAAAATATTCCTGGAAACCTTCCTGGAAAAGACTGCTGAAAGGGTCTCTTAAAAAGTCTTAATGATTACTGTTGAAAACTCCAAAGATTTCCTGGTTCCTTGTCATTTTATTTTAGAGTTAACAGGAAAAGTCCAGGGGATTTACCAAAAGTTTTTGGAAAAAAGACTTCATAAAATTTTCAGGTTTCAGGTTTTAATGTTAGAGATCAGTTCACTGAGGCCCTGCTGAATGTTAATCCAGCATGTTTTGGTTCGGAGTCTCACCTTTTACCTTTACACAAGAGTTATGCTGGCAGAAGGTGCTCAGTAGGTTGCTAACCTGACACGCCAGATGGATGTGTTTCACACATCCATCTGGTTAACCTTCCATAGACAGCGTTTGGGAAAGGGCAGAGCCTTTAAAAACAAATTAAAAAGGGTGATTGGATGAACGTTCTGTCACATCTTTACGGGCCAATCAGAGCAACAAAACACATGACATAGCCGTTACTGAGGAGTAACCCCAAAGAGAGCTGCATAACTCAAACCATGGCAACATGTCAGTACATGACTTTTGTCATTTTTGAAAAGAAACCAACTCAGTGCTGTTCTTTGTTCTTCATTTAACGAAGAAATGTCGTCAAGTTCTGATTAAACTTACACTTTAGCAGCATCCACGCTAATGTCTTCAGCCATAATTGCACTGGCCTCTTGTCGCAGCTTGCTTATGTCACGACTCCGCCAGGCATGAAAGTACTGCCCCTTGATGCTGATTGGTTCTGCCACTTTCAGTTCAGAATGTTCAGTGCCCGCAGAGTGTTGCTTGGAGTGTTCTTTTTTCTTCATGGTGTAATGGTAGCCATGAATACTGATTTAGACACAGGTGTCTTTACACTGCAGTCACTTGAGATATATTCACTGCACACAGGAGATCTCCATTTCAGAAATTCTGAGTCTACTTGCACCAATTGGCTGAGCCTCTGTTGAACCGGGTCAGTTCCTTTGAAGGGGGTGAATATTTATGCATTCACTTTTTTACCTTACAGATTTTATTTGAAAATTCACTGTAGAAATCTGATTTCTCTTTGGAATTTAAGATGTTTTTTTTTTTTTGTTTTTTGTTTTTTGTCAAAAAACGCAAAATTATATTGACCATGATTATTTATAAAATCAATGATAAAAGGTAATCACTTTTTAAAGGCAATGTAGCAATGGAAATCTTTAACAACATGCCCTAAACACAAATCAGATCAATATTAATAAACTCATGTAATTTATTTACAAGGAAAAGAAAAGATAAGAATGTCGTGATCCTTTTGCACAACCCCTAAGAGTTAGAAACCTTTTGATCAATGATGGCACAAACAAGTTCCTGTGTGTAATCTGTCTCCTGTAAGGTCAGGCTCAGGAGCCTCCTGTCAGGTTGGCGTTGGCCGTATATCAGGTGTGAGATGGAGCCGACAGATAAACAGCATGCACCACCTTGCTCTTGCTCTCTCTCACCCTAGAAGAGCCCTGTTTGTGTACACATGCTTTTAGCCTGCCACTTAACTCCCTGGATTAGGCCTGTAAGGAGATAATTGCAGGGTGAATGTAGACAGCGGTTGCCTGGTGTGTGACTCAAAAGATCCATGGACACGTTTTGTCAACCTTTACCTGAGCTTTTGTCTCAGGGTGGAGAGCGAGAGGGTACAGAGAGTGTATACTTTAGTCTGTGTGTGTAGTATAGTGTAGTGTAGTGTGTGGGCTGGACATTACCTTTGCAGTTAGGATTGTTTGTTCACCCTGACATGAATGCTGTCTAAAGCAGGGGAGTGTCTGTAAATATTGATCTCCTGTCTGTTACTGCATGAGGCACTTTGCTGCAGACTAATTCACCCTCCAGCTTTTCTCTGTTCATCTCTTCATCTATTTATCAGGCTGTTTGACTTGGAAACCAACAGTTCAAATACAACATGATGAGACATACAGTATGTAGAGTCTTTTGTAAGATCTAAAGATGGCTTTACCAACAAAAAATACCCAGATTCCATTTACTATTTTACAGCACCATTACATTAAGATTCAATATAATCCAAGAATAATGTTTCTTCGAGGTAATGTATTTTTATTTTAAAGTGGGAATGTATGACATAGTTATAATACTGCTGTTTGAAAAATACAGAGGAAGGTAGTCAATGCAGCCTCTGTTATGGAGCAGCTACAGGGTGTGATGGTACAAAATCTTATCTATGTAACAATGAAGATGGGCTTTGGACAATCAGTCAGTTGCAAAACTACTGTAAAATATAATTTTAAGTTGTAGTCTCCTCTAAATTTGTTAAAATCTGCCTCATGGTGCTGTCATAATGCAAAATGAAACTAGTCAGAAAATTGCAACACATACAGTGGCTTGCAGAAGTATTCATATCCCTTGAGCTTTTCCACATTTCTTCACATTACAACCACAAACGTAAATATATTTTATTGGGATTTCATGTGATAGGTCAGCATAAAGTGGCGCATAATTGTGAAGTGAAAGGAAATTTTTTTACAAATAAAAATCTGAAAAGTGTGGTATGCAAAAGTATTCAGCCCCTGGAGTCAATACTTTGTAGAGCCACCTTTCGCTGCGATTACAGCTGCAAGCCTTTTAGGATATGTCTCTACCAATTTTGCACATCTAGAGACTGAAATTTTTGCCCATTCCTCTTTGCAAAAAAGCTCAAGCTCAGTCAGATTTGATGGAGAGCATCTGTGAACAGCAATTTTCAAGTCTTACCAGAGACTTTCAATGGGATTTAGATCTGGACTTTGATTGGGCCATTCTAACACATGAATATAACCTGGCATGGATGTGTGAAATACATCCATCTGGAAAACCTCCCATAGACAGCATTTGGGAAAGGGAAGAGCATTTGAAAAAATACGGAGGGTGACTGGATGAACGTTCTGTCACATCTTTATGGGCCAGTCTGAGCAACAAAACATGTGAGGTGGCCGCTACGAGCTGCACCACTACCGAACAAGTCAACTCGACAGAGAATTGCATAACGCGAACCATGGCGACTGTAGATCAGTCCATGACTTTTGTTGTTTTTGAAAAGAAAACAACTCAATGCTGTTCTTTGTTCTTCATTTAACAAAGAAATGTCGTCAAGTTTTGATCAAACCAGCAGCATCCACGCAAATGTCTTCCACCATAATTGCACCGGCCTCTTCTTGCTGCTTGCTTACGTCACATCACGACTCCGCCGTGCCTGAAAGTACTCCCCAGTGACGCTGATTGGTTCTGCCACTTGCTAACCAGGCAATCTAAACCATTCCGTTGTAGCTCTGGCTGTATGTTTAGGATCGTTGTCCTGCGGAAAGGTGAACCTCCACCCCAGTCTCAGATCTTTTGCTGATTTAAACAGGTTTTCCTCCAAGATTGCCCTGTATTTTGCTCCATCCATCTTGCCTTCAACTCTGACCAGCTTCCCTCTTCCGGCTTAAGAAAAGCATCTGCACAGCATGATGCTGCCACCCCCATGTTTCACGGTGGGGATGTTGTGTTCAGGATGATGTGCAGTGTTAGTCTTCTGCTACACATAGCGCTTGGATAAAACATTCCCATCTACAGCCACTATGCCGTGGAGCTCTCTGAGCTGGCAATAACCACAGGATCAACTTTCACAGAAATCACTAGAGGCTAATGCCACTGCTATATCCAAGTACCTTATACAACCCAACTTCAAAATTCCTGATCATCCCTTTAAGTATCATGATAATATCTTATTGTGGGGAAACTAGTGATTCCTACCCCTAGCAGCTTGATTCTGCAGTCTAAAAATGCATGTTTAATCTCATTGATTTACACTAAATACCCCATCATGATAAAGTGAAAACAGAATCATATATGTATATACAGTAAAACAAATACCATCAGAGTATCTTATTCCATTAACTCCATGGAATCCTCTCAGTTTTAATGAGTTCTCTAAATACACCTCATAAAATCTGTCAGCCTGCATGCACTCTTTACTGATCAATGAAACGACTGAGACAGTGAAATGGATAAAGTTGCCTAACTGGTGCTGTTTTTGTGTTGGACATGAGGAGCTGTCAGTGAGTAGATTAATGTGTAATCTGATACGCTGATGCACATGACAGGATGCTGTAGCACTTAAATATTGGGAAATGTGTCGAGTGTGTGTGTGTGTGTGTGCTGTGCTGCTGGCACTGAGCACTGTTGTGCTTCTGCTGTGTGTCATCTGACCTTGCACCAGCTCCTTCTAGAAAGCAGGTCTTGTGATTGGTGGAAAGACAGGAACGACGGCTCCGTTTAGAGGTCCTGACCGTGACTTCAACCCTAAGCCTTCAGAGACAGGAGGAGAGACTCAGAGCAGAGAAATGAATGACTGCCGATAGCAGATAATGCACGAGGCCCTGCAGCTATCATTAAACTTTTCAGTCAACAGCAGGCTGTGATTTAACAAGAGATGGGTTTTAAAGTAAACACTAATACCGACCATGAAAGAAAGGGTCTGGAGAGGGTGGGGTTGTGTGAATGTTGCTGCTGTCTCTAAATCTTAGCCTGCATTGTCTGTGCATGGTTCCTTTGTACACTATTTATCCTTTCAAGATTAATTGTGCAAGGCCTTTGCCAGTATGTGCTTGAAAACATCACAGGAACAGGTCTGGAAAAGAGCGTCCTCATCCACAAGTTCACTTGGCGCCTTAAACATGGCCCTGAGGTGCACTGATCAGTTGGGGGCCCTTGATGACTTTACTTCTACTGCGTCTGGAGAACATCTAACAGATGGTCCCGATAACTCCTCTCGTCTTTCACCAGGCCTTGCAACGATAGGTTTGACTTGTTTGAGGCCAAGGGTAGCTGGATCACACTTAACATGACTTTCAGACACGGTAAATATGTACATTTGTCCTCAGTGAAGCCATGAATCATGCTCCACAGAAAGGTGAAGAAAGAGGCAGGCTTTAAAGACAAAATGCTGTTTAGGGTCTGTGGATTTACTTAGCTGTAAAAAAATACTTAAAGCCACTGGGAATTTTGAAAGAAACAGAGCAAGGTTTTCAATCATGTAAATCTAAAAAGGCTTAAAAAAGCATTCACATCAAAATGATGTGAAAAATGCAATCAAGCACATGTGACAGGAAGGATTGTTCAGCAATTTATGTTTGATTAATTGTAATTGCAAATTCCATTGACTCTGCCTGGGCACTCAGAGGCTGGATTTGCTTTTAATTTTGATTTTGATTGCTTCTACCATGGGTGAGTACATGAGGAAGTAAAAACCTGTGTTTTCAATAAAGGATGTGCTTTAATGTAATCATGTGCTTTTCCACCTCAAAAGTTCACTTTTTTCCATCAAGAGTATCGTCATAGGTCTGTGACCCACTGACCAGTGACGTATAGCTTTTGCCACATGATGGGAGGTATTGTTGATATTGTGATTCTGAAAATGACTGGATGCTTTGTATGTTTATTCTCCTGTTTGGGTTGTGTCCAATGGCTCTGAACCTTTTTTCCACTGAGCCCCCACCTTCACATATCCAAGAAGAGCTGCCCCCCCCCAATGAAACACACGAAAAAAGTGACTTATTGCTGTAAAAAATACACATAAATTTGAATGGTTTTCATCATTTGAAGGCAAACATAATAGCCAAAAAAAAACCCCAAAACTGTAATAATAATAATTTTAATGACCCTCATTTTAACAACCTCAAAGGAGGCAGACTCTTACACCACCCTGGAATCTCTGGCGCCCCCCTCAAGGGGTCCCGGACCCCAAGTTGGGAACCATGGATCTAGTCTATGTGGATTGATATGTTTTGGCAGGTTAGGGTTAGCAAATGGGAATGTAGTGGTGCTTCGGTGCATGCCGTAGTTAGCCAGTAGCACGTGCAGTGGAACTGCAAACATTGAATAGAAAGGGAGTGATTTGCTCTGGAATGTGCTTGGCATGTAGATCACTGTGTGGAATTTGATGGTTTAAATCAAAGAGCCTATAACCTTACAAAGCAGCTGGATTCGCCCGTTTTCGTGTTTCTTATTGGCAAATCCATCTTGCAAAGCTCCCATCTGAATCATTTGGGCCTGGTTAGAAAGTGACAGGACCAATCAGCGTTGAGGGGCAGTTTTTTGGGCGCATCAGAGTCGTTACCCATACAAGCAGCAGGAAGAGGCCGGTGCAGGTATGGCAGGAGAGAGCAGCGTGGATGCTGCTAAAGCAGTAAGTCAAGTTTTATCAGAACTTGATATTTCTTTGTTAAAAGAACAAAGAACAGCATTGAGCTGTTTTCTTTTCAAAAACAACAAAAGTAGTGTACTGACATGTCAACAGTCACCATGGTTTGCGTTGTGCAGTTCTCTATGGAGTTACTCCTGGGTAGCAGAAGCGGCAACGTCACGTGTTTTGTTGCTCTGATTGGTCTGTAAAGATGTGACAGATAGAGCATTCATCCAATCACCCTCCCAGTTTTTCTTTTTTTTTTAAGGCCATCAATGGAAGGTTAACCAGATGGATGTCTGAAACAAATCCATCCGGCATCTCAGGTTAGGGAGCCTGAGCTTCAATTTAAACTCCTGTTAGAAGTTTTTGCTGACTACAAAACAGGCTAAAAGTAAGCAATGTCTTTCAAGTGAATAAAACCATCAGAATGAAAACTTGCTCTTCTAGACATTTATTTTGACAAAGGTACTTTGTTAATAAGGTTGTCAAAATCTGATACTTTTTTGATAGTACAGGAAAGTACCAAAGTTACTCAAGACAAAAACATATTGAAGTCATTTATTCAATCATTTATTAATAACAGAAGGGGACTAAGGTGAGTAGATTTAGCGTTAAAAAGTTAAAAGGGTCATGATTCCATCTCTTATTTCTATTTTATATTGCAGAAATAGCAAACACATTTCTTGTACCTACCCAAAAAGCTGAATTTACATGTTCTTAATGTTACACATGAACACATCATGGCTGTTGTATTTATTAGTGCTCTTTTAATACTACCTTTACTTGTCCTCTATTTCTATTGTGCTTCTGTCGCCAATGGCTTGCTTTGTGTTTACTACTTTTTGCTGCTGTAAATTTAAATTTCCCCTGGTGGGACTAATAAAGGAATATCTTATCTTATCTATTCATACACTTTCTGGTACAACTGTGGAATCCTACTGTCCATGAATACATCATATTACGACTACCAGGTGGCTAGTTCAGTGAGCTAATTAACATCTATATGCTGATTTACACAGGGATTTCAAAATCAGATCCCTTATTTTATCTAGTTAGTCTAGAAGTTTTGCTGTTTATGAATTGACTCCAGGGAGATTAGTCGCTTCTACAGTCGAAACTAGTGTGGATTTTTTAAAACACAGACACGTCATGAAGTGACATTGATTATGACATCAACAAAACCAACTCTGAATGCTGCCTTTGAACATTAGCATCTCACATAACAAGGGCACCTTTCTTCAGAGAGATTCACATCATGCGAATCTTTCACAAGAACCACATTTAACAGACCTGCCTCATATTCTCTGTAATAACTAAATTGGTGTCCAGGACAGTTGGCACTTCAGGCTTTACCGGGGGCATCTGATGAAAAACAAATGCTGAATCTCACACCGCCAGAGCAAACCTGCACACATTTTAAAAGCTTATAAAACTTGTTTTTGTTTCAGACATTTCCTGTCAGCCTGTCAATATTTTCAGAAAGGATGTCAAACAAACCCATGGACAGAGATGCAATCTACACTTCCATGCATCAGCTCGGTGCAGAGACCATATTCACATCTGTCTCAGTGAAGAAACATCAAAGATGGTGGAGTCTGCGCTACATGGTGAACATGACATCCTGTCCGTTGCGTTTTCCTTCTGACAGGCCCTGCTTCTTGTCACCCCAACGCCATTTCTGCCTGCCTTCATAACCTGTTGGACAACACTGCCATGTCACAGGCCGGGCCTCTTGGCGTGTCACGGGGCTGATCAACCCTGTGTGGCAGCTACCTGACACACTGTCTGGCAGCTCACCTTCATCACTGTCACACTCTCACATTCCAACTTCTGAGGCCCCATCACAAGCATGATTTATGTCCTTAAGAATGGTGAAAGCCAGGGCAAGCCTATGAAACTTTGCTGTTTTCCTAGTTCACTTCTAAGGCAATTCTCTACTGACGCCAAAATATTCCTGAAAGTAGTTTTCCTGGATTTCAACAACCTGCTTTTGCCATTAAAGCCACATAATAACTGTTGAGAAAGAAATCTGGCCATTCAGCCCAGGGCTCTGAAACCTTCTAGAATGTCTTGTTGTGTTTGACAATAAGGGTCATCTTGATGGCTGACCCCTCTGTTGTTCCAGCCATGCTTAAACAGCAAATATGTGTATTGAGGTGCACTGATCCAAGCCACCCGCAGACGCTGAACAGGCGAGCGGTGACGGATAAGTGGCGAGACGAGCCCTGACAGGTCACAGCTTCTAACACGACGTGACACCTAATAAGTGGTGTTTTTCTCCCAGAAAAACACACATAGACTCCTGAACGTGGAGCCCGGTGGGCTCTCAAAAAATAAGCAAAAAAGATGAAACAGAAAAGGAAGGCAAAAGAGCCAATTTAATTTAAAACTGACAAGTTTATTGGAAATATCTTTTTATATTTCATGTACTAATTTACTCATTTTGAATCATACATCATGCCTGAGGAACTCAATCTCCCTTTTCTCCCTACTTGCGGTCTCATTCAGAAGCCATGCCTGGACTGGCAGGTATTGACGGCAACGACAGGGAGCAGATTCTTGTTTAAGCTTTAAGTAATTAACCCTTAGCTGCACAAGTGACTGGACTCTGTGTGTGTTTTTATGCTACTTTTGTCATTTTTGGTTAAAAATAATCATTTGTATTCAATTTTGTGTTTTATTTTGGTCCACACAAGAATGATTTCATGTGTGATTTCTAGTAATTTTTCACTTGACAACATTTTTCACATTTTAAAAAAATTTAGAAATTGGGAAAGAAAGTTACACAACAGCAATAGAACAATGTCAACATTCATTTTGTGTGTATGTGTGTGCTTGTGTGGGTGTGTGTATGTGTATGTGGGGTGTGTTTGAGAGAGTATAAGCTTCTGCACACTGAATCAATTTTTTTTCTTAATTATTTTTTCCAGAATCCTTTTTTTGCATATTTTCGCATCAGTCCAGGCCATTTAAATGGGTGATTGATGATTCAGAACAGTGCCTGCTGCTTCCTTCTCACTTGCCCTCTCTCTCACTCTTTCACACCGAAACCTCACTTTAAACACCGTAGTTTGCCTTTGTATAATGTGGAGAGCAACCATGGAAATATGACAGATAAAGGCATAAGTTTGTTCTCACAGCCACCTCACAGAGACTGAATTAAAAGTTGCTTTCCATCTCTCCAACTTGGCTCAGCTGTGACGTAAGAGCTGGTGCTGTAAGAGGCTCTGTTGGGATGGATGCAGTGTGATTTTTTTAAGGAGTGACAGAGCCACAGGCTCCTCCTCACTGCTTATTTTTATCACAATACAAAAAAAATTTTGCCACATTTCACTAATTTTCCCAGTGGATACAAATAAAATGCTGTTAAATGCTGTTAAAATGACTGTTGCATGTTTGTTTCTTATCATTAAATTTGTCTATTTTATAGTTTGCAAAAGTAGCTAGCTAACATTACATCAGTGTTTCCCAACCACTTTCCCTTGGTGCCCCCCCTACATGTACCTAAAAAATGCTGAGCTCCCCAGGACCCAAGAGAGAAGAAAAAGTGACACACCGCCGCCGAAAATCAACATAGATTTTAAATATTTCATCAACCTAAAAAAGGCCTATGCATGCTTTTCTTATCAAAAGACCTTTGAATAAACTACCTAATAACGGCTTTATCATGGTTTTTGTCAATATTTGCAACTCTAATTCTGGCAGCCTTCAGAGCCTCAGACAAAGCCTCACACCTCCCTTAAGATCTTTGAAACATGAGTGATGTCAGTTAGAATAGGTTATAAATATCTTTGCTCACTACATATTAACTTCTTCTTACCCCCAGATGCGCATAAACACATTGAAAAAACTTATTTTTTAAAATCAGCGATTGAAAAAAAATGATCAGTTTTTATTGGCTACCAGCCATCAGGAGTACGAAATTATCTGTTATCGATATCGGTTCAAAAAAAATGTCTATCGTGCATCACTACTATTCTATGCAGAAAGCTGAGTATGTCCCTCTGCTGTTGGATCAAAGGCAGAAAAACCACAGGGGTTATTTATGCAAAATACATTTTGTTAATTTACTTAGGAGTGATATAAGTCTTCACAGTGTATCGTCACAGTGTTACAAGTAAAAGTCTTGCTTTCAAAACTTAATGATATTATAGTAAAGCAATATTTGTATCAAATTATGAGGAAAAGTTTCCATTATGCTGACTGAATTATTGAAGAATAATCTGCTGTATTACTGGATTATAATCTGGCCAATTGATGCATTAATGTGTAAATCCGAGTATCACCATGGATTATGGCTTTAAACATTTATGTGACATGACATTGTTCTCCGAAGGAATATTTAAAGAAGAGGTTGGTGGCTCGCTGAGTCTCTATGACACCACATGATTTTTCCAGTGTCACTGATGCTGTTGGTAGAAGAGACAGGAAAGAAAGGCTGTAGGCCAAATTTGTGGGATTTAAAAGGGTACAAGCTGACGTGCAATGCTGTGAAAAATCTCGTGGAGATGTTGTTAAAAGATGCTTTTGTATCTTTATCACTTAGGTCTCATGAAAAAGATTTTTTGGGCAAGTTCTGACCATAAAATTTGACTTAATTTGAAGAGGACATAGCTGTTTTTATTTTTACATGAACACCAATAAAATTACACAGTTTGGTCTTGGATCAGCCTTAAGGGTCAAAAATGTGACTCTTCATCACAGAGCATAGAAATGTGATCAACACCAATGTTTTTGAAAAGCTTTTTCTTTTCCTGTCAGAAACATTTAATGCGAATGTCTTTAGACACTGATATTTCCCCATTTGCAGTGCTGCTCATGACCAAAGTGGGGCCTTCTGATCCCCTCTTTGTCTTTCACTAAAGAAATAAAAATATGTGATGGTTGCTGAAATTTGCTGAAACTGCGTTTGAACTGTGGTCCAACACAATCATTTAAAAAAAGCAAATGGATTAATTAATTATGCGCCTAGAAAAGATTAAAAATAATTTGACCATAGTAACATGTTAAACTAAGGAGTGTCCTGTAATTAGCATCACAGGTGTGTTCAAACTTGTAATCATTCAGTCTGCATATTTAAATGGTGAAAAGTAATCACTGTGCTGTTTGGTATCATGGTGTGTACCACACTGAACATGGACCACAGAAAGCTAAGGAGACAGTTGTCCTAGGAGATTAGAAGGACAATTATCGACAAGCATATTAAAGGTAAAGGCCATAAGACAATCTCCAAGCAGCTTGATGTTCCTGTGACTACAGTTGCAGATATTATTTAGAAGTTTAAGGTCAATGCAGATGTCCTATGTTGGCACAATGCAGTTGTCAGTAGTGATGGGAATTACAGCTCTTTTCAGTGATCTGACTCATTTGGCTCGGCTCAGCAAGAGCCGGCTCTTTCGGCTCCTAAATGGCTCTTCATTTGGGTACCAGTTTGACTTCATTTGACCTGCCAATTCTAGCAATGTTATAACATAAGATTGATATTTGGACAGGTATTTAACTCCAACTGTGCTCAATTTTTAAAACTGATGAAAATATCAGGTAGTTACTTTTCAAAATCTACAGTCTCCCCAAAACACCTTGTGGGTCAGATGAAATGTGCTCACTGGCTGGGATGTATAACCCACCTGACATAAAACATTAATGTTACACCATCAAACATGAGTCATAATGTCTGTGGTAGAGTATAAAAGATCGTCCCTACTAATCAATCAAATAACACAGACACACACGATCTATATAAAAATAATAATAACAATTCTGATAACAGTTATAAATTATAAAACAGCCCTCTCATGGGATCCGGCTCTTCTTGGTCACGTAAAAGAGCCGGCTCTTTGAACCGGCTCGTTCACGAATGACCCATCACTAGTTGTCAAACAGGTAACGTTTTGGCATCTGCCAAACCCAGACTCCCTGATCTGAATGCAAAACATAGAAGCAGGATTCGTCACTACACAGAACACGTTTCCACTGCTCCACAGTCCAGTGTCGGTGTGTTTTACACCGCTCCATCCAACGCTTGGCATTGGACTTGGTGATGTGAGGCTTGAATGCAGGAGTTTGACCATTGAAACCCATTCAAGGAAGCTCCTGCCACACTGTTTTTGTGCTTAAATGAATGCCAAGTTCAGAACTCTTCAACTATGGAACAGCAGAGTGTTGCCAACTTTGACACACCACGTTGCTGTTGTTCCTAAATTCTTCCATTTTCTAATATTACTTACAGTGGACTGCGGAATATCCAGCTGGGATGAAATTTCAAAAACAGTCTTATTGCAAAGGTGGCATCCATCCAAGTACCAGGTTTGAAGTCTCTTCAAAATTGCCCATTTTGTGTCACAAATATTTGCAAATGGAGACTGCATGGCTAGGTGTCTGATTTTACACACCTTTGACAATGAGTCAATAATCCACAGATGTGGCTAAATATAAGTTTTAGGTTGTAGGCTTTGGTAATCATATTTTGCATCCCTTGCTAGTGCTGTTTGAAGATAAATGGCATTTAGTACAAGTGGGAAACACTACTGAAAAAAACAATGTATTAAAAAAACATTTTCAAATTAAGTGGAAAAAGTCATTTCTGCAGCAATATTTATGTTAGTTTGGACATTAAGTGCTAGAAGTTAAGATGAACCTTACGTTTCTGTGGTTTAACTAAATGACACAACTTCTAACTTAACTAGCTTCAATGAAGAGTTTATTGTGGAGTTAAGACATAGCTTACTCATAGCTGATGCAACAGTTTGCAGCAGTTTAACTCTGTGTATTGTAAAAGCTTGCTGCAGTCCATTTGTTAACACTACATTGTCTGTAAGGTCACTTATGATCATATTTACGTTATGTGTATCTCTGGCTCTGTCAAGCAGCTACTGTTTGCAACTAGCTACCCTCAGTCACCCTATGGCATTTCTGAACAGACATACAGACTTCCTTTATCTTCTCCCAAAGAGGCTGTTTTACTCAATGAGAACTGCATATGTTAAAGCATGTAGCTGTCAGAGCAACTTAGCCACCTTCCTCTCAGACGTGGCCCAAGGGGAGCTGTCCTTTCTGGGCCAGTGAAGCCCGCTGTTGTTTGAGGCCTCCGTTATGCTAGCGTTTTCATTAGCTGGATGTAATTATTTACTGCAGTGGTGTAAAAAGATTTTCAGATAGCAATGAATTCTAACCAAAGAGCGTGAGATTGTCAGAAAGGCTGCTGCTGTGTGTAGTGGTAATGCGTGTAGCAGTGTTGGTGTCAATGTGTGTAAAAGGGGGGAATGGGGTTTCTGTGGTTTGGTTGTGTTGACCGTTTTGTGGTTCCCTAACTCCATGTTTTAAAGACACACAGGGGCCTTGGATTTCCAAGTGTTCTCAGCTGGAAATGTAACACTCTGAAGCCTTTACCCGGCAGCAGCAGTGCACTGTGATTACATCTGTAACCTCCATAAAAAGACCTGTGTTTTCAAAGAAAATTACCATGTTGTTGCTCCTATGTTTATTCTGTTCCATCTCTAAATGAGTAATTTGTACACAGGCTAGTCCACCACATGTGTTTAAAGTGGTTAAATCTAGGATTTTGTCCAGTGTTATACTGGATATGAATTACAAGATTTATTTTTAGGAGTGACGGAGAAAGTACAAAGTGACGGACAAAAAACTCAGACACACAAACAGACCGACAGGATAAACATACATGTACAACTTGAACTGACAGAATTCTACACAAAAGGCTTCACTTTTTGATGAAAATCTCATACACATTCTGTTTCCTATGTGTATTTTTCCCTCTCCATTTTCTTTCTACTTAATGTTCCTTTGGGAACAGGTGTTAGCCGGCAGCTGGATTAGGACAAGTTTGGAAGGACTGTCGTCAAGGGCTGAGATTTTCAGATTACACATATGGGCATGGGCTGTGATAACACCGGAAATTCACACTTTAATCCTCATGTAGCGGATCAGCTGAGGAGATATGGGGGATAAATCAACATTTTCTTGCTAAGATTCTTCTGTGTGCAGGTGTATCGCTGAACATTGCTACCTAAGCTGTCAAATCCACTAATCTGTGTTGATCTCTGTGACTTCAAACAGCTTCTCACATCTTCCAGGAGTAGACTCGTGGGTACAGAAGACATAGGTACAAGTAGAGTGAGGTTAAGCTGTGAAAATATTTGTAAAATTATGACAACATCCATCAGTTTGCACTGTGATAGTAGGATATTATGACATGCAGTGCCTGCAAAAACCAGAGTGCAGTGAATGTGTCTCAAGCCTGGAAGGTCCAGTCATGGGTTATTCCTGGCTACCATTACACCATGAAGACAAAAGAACACTTCAAGCAACTCAGAGTAAAGGTGACTGAAAAGTATAAGTCAGGGGTTGGATATGAAAAAAAAAAATTCCAAGGTATTGAAAGTCCCCCGGAGCTCAGTTAAATCCATAATCAAGAAATGAAAGGAGTATGGCATATGTGTATGTCTTCCTAGATCAGGCCGTCCTCACAAACTGAGTGATCGAGCCAGAAGGAGACTAGTGAAAGAGGCCACCAAGACACTCTGAGATGGGAGAGGCTCTGCATACTACATACAACTAGGTTGCCTAGGTTTTTCACCAGTGATGGTAGAGTGGCAAGGAGAATGCCACTGTTGAAGAAAACCCATTAAATCTGGACTAAAGTTTGTCAACAGACATGTGGGAGACTCCATGGTGAAGTGGGAGAATGCTGTTTGGTCTGAAAAGACCTTTTTGGCCATCAGACAAGACGCTATATTTGGAGGACACTGCACATCACTACAAACACACCATCCCTACTGGCAGCATCATGCGGTGGAGATGCCTCTCTGCAGCCAGCCCTAGAAGGCTCATAAAGGTAGGGGGTAAAATGAAAGCACCAAAATATAGTAAAATAACGGAGAACAATCTTATTTAAACTGCAAGAGGGCTTGGGAGAACATTGCTTTTAAAGCAAGACAGTGACCAGAAGCATACAGTGAAAGTTACACAGAAATGGTTGAAATACAACAAGATGAATGTCCTTCAGTGGCTGAGTCAAAGCCCAGACCTCAATCCAAGAGAGAATTTGTGACTAGATTTGAAAATGGCTGTTCATGCCAATGCAACCTAACAGAGCTTGAGCAGTTATTGCAAAGAAGAATGGAGAAAAAATTGTCCAGATGTGTAAGCCTGATTGAGACAGACTAAGTGCTATGATTGCAGTTAAAGGTGCATCTACTAATAACTGACATGAGGAGGCTTAGTATTTGTGCAATCCCTTATTTTGCCATGCATATTTTCATTTAATTGATACTACTTTGCAGAAATCTGTGGTCACTTTGACATTGAAGAGGGTTTCTTCAGTCATTTTTTTGTTAAAAAAGCCAAGTTCTATATACCATGACTGATTTATAAAACCAATAAAAGGGTAAAACATCCAGGGGGTGAATACTTTTTATAGACACTGTATGTGGCCTGCCCATTGGCTCTATATGATTATCATACCTAATATAATGGTGTTGGTCTAATTTAGCCAATTGGCTGCCTTGTCTATGCATTAACTGATGCCTCAAGCCTCCCCCTCCCCCCTTCCCCCCCTGCAGAGTGTCGTCTAAGGGCCTGCAGTCCAAGAGGGTCAATATCAACATATTACTGAGCTCTGACAGAGCCGCAGACAGTCACAATGAGACAGGATCAGCAAGTCAGCAGCACCTGCCGCTCTCTGCATGAAGCCACACACACACACAAATGAAGAGCCAAGGGTGCACAAGCAATACACTGACAGGCACAAACACAGATGAATAAACACAAAAAGACACACACACGCACAAACAGAGCTCAGCCCCAGCTTAATCTAATCAAGTGCGATGGCTAGCTCGATTAATAAAGCCAGCTATTGACTTCTAATTGGCGCCGCTCTGCTCTGCTAATTTCCTGGGACGAAATTACACTAATGCGGTTTGCCTGATGGAGTACTTATAGTTGGCTCCCAAGAGAGACAGGCCTTCGAGACGGATAGATAGGGAGGTCGGAGAGCGAGAGAGAAGAAGAGAGGGTGGGATGTTAAACTTTGATAAAGATCCGAGGCTGTTGTTTCAGTGCAGACCATTTTCTAATCAGTGGCCTGCTGTCTTTGGAAATGTCATCCAGGGCTGGTGTAGCTTTACCGCCCGCAGAGAGAGAGAGAGGGGGGAAGTGAGAGAGTTGAGTACAGGAAAGCTCAGGCCGCTGACTTTCACTCGTGGAGTGTAACACTAGCCACCTGTCTGCACGCTAATGAATTCTCTGCAAAACCACTCACTCCTGAGCCCACTGCTACAGACACACACAGTGGACACACGCTCTCTGATCACATTAGTTTGGTGAACAAACCTCAGATATCTGCTCGCTGACTAAGGACTGTATTAAATGTACATACACTCACTGGAGCTTGTTGTTTGTGGTGATTTTTGATGCCCCCAGTGGACAGAGCAGGACCTCTTCTGATTTTGTCCTTCACTTTTTCGTCATGTTCTTAATCTCATCCTGCCTTTTGTCAGTCACTTTTCAAGAAGTTTTGCCATGAACAATGTAAAAAAAAAAAAAAAAAATTAAAAGAATTAAAAGAATTAATTTTTTTTTGACATTACAAGAATAAAGTTATAATATTTTGAGAATAAAGTTGTAATATTATGAGAATAAAGTTGTTATATTACGAGAATAAAGTTGTTATATTACGAGAAAAAGTCGTAATATTACGAGATTAAAGTCGTAATTTTATGAGAATAAATCGTAATGTAACGAGAATAAAGTCATAACATTACGAGAATAAAATAATAACGAGAGTCTGCCGCAGTGCCGCCTCCGTTAAAATGAGCAATGTGGAGCATCTTGTGAAGCTATACTTTAGCATAGGTTTCACAAATAAGGAAATACTTCATCTTTTAGCACATCAGCATCAAATTATTATCAGAATCAGGACAATACTCCGTCGAAGATCCGCGGCACTGCAGCAAACTGTCTTTCTCGTAATATTACGACTTTTTTCTCGTAATATTACAACTTTTTTCTTGTAATGTCAAAATTTTTTTAAATTGTTTAATTTTTTTTCTCTTCGTGTGGCCCTATTACTCCGTTGTACTAAAGGATGCTTTCACATTAGGCATGACTGTTTAGTACCACGCCTTAGCGCAATTGCCCCATGACTCTGCTACGCTGTAATTGGTTGGGACTCTGCAAAGAGTAGCTAGCTGCCCTCTGGCTTCACACCAATCAAATCGTTCTGGAGAACTGGACTAATAATAACAACTTTAGCCTTGAGGAAGCTGATCCAGACTTTTTTATAAGATAATAACTCCACTGAAACGCCACTATAGTGGCAAAATAAAACCAAATCTGACAATGGGACAATTCTAAAACCTTTTAACTAGAGTTGATTTGATTCCGATACCAGTATCAGAAATACGTCTGATACTGCTTAAAATGCAGGTATTGGTATCAGCAGGTGCACGAGTTTATGCACTGATCCGATACCGTTAGATTTAAATTAATATTTTCATTTAGCCATGCTAACTGTTAGCGCTATAAACCAGAAATCAATCCTTCTTCAAAGCCGAAAAACACATCATGCACAGGCTACCATTTTAGAGCAGCGAAGAAGCAGCAAAGGACCCACTGCAGCAATAAAGAATGGTGGCTGTGTGACAGTTTTTCTCTGAATGTGATTGTTTAAATGCCTTCCAGACCAATGGTGTCATAAACAACAAGAAGTGACACAGTTTATCAAAAGTTAAATTAGTTGTGATCCATAAATCGTTGCCTCCAACTTGTTTTTCCTCTTGAAGCTAACAGTTATGCTTTCCCATTGGCGCTACTGATGCCTTTGAATCGCTTGCAGCAGCATTTTCAGCAAGCCTGGAACTCCTGTCACTTTTGGGGTCTTTAATTATTAGATCCACACCAGTAAACGCGACATTGAATGTCTTTTTTATCTATTTAATCAAATTACGATAGTTTAATACCGCTAGCTCGAATGCTAATCGCCATATTATGTACTCTTTGTGAGGATCTGTCAGCCAGTTGCAGGCTGTTCTATAATCACATCTTGCTGCACAGATAGAGAGAGCCTGTCATGCCAGGCCGCCCCCTGTATTACTGTTATTTTAATATTTGGGAGTAAAACTCAATAATTAGCAGAAAAACAACTTTGGGGTCACAGATGTGCTGTACATTATGATTTTATTTGTTGAGTCAAATACAGGTCTATAATAGTATAATAATATAATATAATAATAATTTGAAATGCTGCACAGTCAGTCCACAAAGTTCACACTGGTATCGGATCAGTACTGGGTATCAGCCAATACCCAACACCTTGGTGTCGGAAACCTGACCTAACCTAAACATTCCTATTTTTAATGATGTAATTATAGGAATACTGATTAGCTATCAGAGTTTAGCACTGCCAGCTAGCCACTCTGCGTAGTATATGACCACATCATTACAGGAAGACGGATTACAGAGGAATATCCTTAAACAGTGTGAGTGATAAACACAACCCCCTCTCTCGGCCACTTTACTATCTCTTAAACTGGCAGTTGGGCAATGTTTGAATGTTTTTAGATGCTGCTGTGAAGCTTTAGTAGTTTAACTTGATAGATTTACCTGTGTGTGATAAGCTGACTGAAATAGTTATTTTGTTGTGATTGTGTCTGTGCCGCAATGATCAGATTCAGGTAAAGTGCCTAAATTGATGAAATTGTGATTGTTCTGTGCAATGCGCTATGGAGGAGCTCCCTCTCTAGTCAGTCAGAGCAGTTCCTATGGCCATGCTCTGGTCCGGCTGTCCCAGAAGTGCCACTCTGCTCCACTTCGTTGAAGATACGCAGCAGGTCTGTTTTCTGTGCTGGCCGCTGCAAAACCGTGTCAGTCCACTTCACATTTTTATGATGCCATCAACGACCTCTTTGTACTTTCACATCTTCTGTTCAGCTTTGGGGATATCCCCTTTTTAAACTCTGGCCACTCTCTGTGAGCCATAACAGAACATTTATTGACTAGATTTAAGTGATTTCCACAGAGCATTTAGAAAAGTGAAGACAAACTGGTAAAAGAAGCTTTTTGTTACGATGATGTCATGTAAAGGCCACAACTGTCTGTCCTGTATCGGGTCATGGCTGCATATATATATATATATATATATATATATATATATATATATATATATGTATGTATATATATATATATATCATGTTTTTTCAGTATAAATACATCTGTTTGGAGCCTGGTTAAAAAAATGATTGCTTCAGAGTAGTTTATGTTTTCTTGGGGGCATGCTGCAATGGGGTGTTAAATTCTGATTCACCCATATATTATGGTTTTAAGAAGGAAGTTGAGTTAAACTTAGGTAGCGGCATGGCGGACATGACTGCTAGCCAGCGCTTTGGTGCTGCTTGTCTACATGCCTCAGCTCCACCTCTTTATCACCGGGCTGACTGAGAGTTTGCTTGCATTTTCATTATAGTTGTCCAAGATTGTCTTCAAAAGGTCCCTTTAGTAGCTGATGTCACTCAGACTTTTTCCACTACTTTCTACAATCTTAGACTCTTAATGGCTTTGTTTGATACCTAATAGTCTTTAAAGTAATGTTCCACTTTGCTTTTGTAAGTTACAATAATACAGTGCCATTTAGCAGACGCTTTTATCCAAAGCGACTTAGATCTGGGACAGGTGTTCCTGGCGTTAAAGACCTTGCCCAAGGGCCCACACTGGATACTTGTGCTGTAACTGGGATTTGAACCCCGATCTCCCATACCTGATCCCATCCAGCCGTAAGTCATAAAAAAAAACAGTGTTAATTTAAGCCTGTTTTACAGGCAACTAAAAACATCTCATGTACGCTTTAAATTACATTTCAATATATATATATATATATATATATATATATATATATTATTATTTTTTTTTTTTTAATTGTAACTTTATAATACACTCAGTTTAAGCATTTCCCTTAAGTCTTTCTGCTTCTGCCATAATCCCAGTGACTTTTGACCTAACACACACATAAAAATGGAAGAGAAAGCCCTCAACCATACACACGCGTTCAATCCTTAAGCCATCTTAATTCTGTTTTCACATCAGGAATATTTTCGTCAAGGCACGCTGACAGATTATCTAGTGAATTTAGCACTATCTGCGTCTTATTGTGCTCCTAATCCATATTTGTAATCTCAGCTCCTATGATAAGTAATTCTCGAGTTGTGTTCACAATCCTTGGGCGACACATGCCGTAATCCCTGGTTGACACTGATCTGGGAGCCAGCAGCACCTGTTCACCCTGAAGATGAGAGAAAAACACACTTCACTCTCTCAATGATTTTTGATTTGTTTTTCACCCAAACCAACAGATTACGGCTCTAAAATGTTTGATATAAATATGTGATTATGTGATTTGTCCAGTGTGTGATACCTTTAAATTAGTATGAGTACTATATCAAAAACAATGTAATATTTTTATCAATGACATTGTTTTTGTTATTTCTTGCTCCAACAAACACAACCCCCCGCCCCCCCCAGATGTTTTACCCTTTTACTAGGTTTATTAATCAGTTGTGGTCAAGAAAAAAAAAACAAAATTAAAGAAAGGCAAACTGACAAAAACTATTTCATGTCAAAGTGAAAACAAATTTCTACTAAGTACTGTCAATCAAATAAAAAATATGTGGATAGGTCTAATTCAGGCTTGCACATCTGGACAATGCAATTTTACTCCATTCTTCCTTGAAAAACTGCTCAATCTCTGTCCAGTTCCACATGGATCAGGCGTGAACAGCCCTTTTCAAGTCCAGTCACAAATTCTCCATTGGATTGAGGTCTGGGCTTTGACTCGGCCACTCCAGAACAATAACCTTGTTGTCTTTAAACCATTTCTGTGCAGCTTTCGCTGTCATGCAGGTCATTGTCTTGCTGGAAAATAAATCTTCTCCCAAGCCGTAGTTCTCTTGCAGACTGAATAAGATTGTCCTCTAAAATATTCATACATTTTGCCACATTCATTTAACCCTCTACCTTTACAGGCCTTCCAGTGCTGACTGCCGAGAGGCATCTCCACAGCATGATGCTGCCACCACCATGCGTCGCATTGGGGATGGCATGTTTGTTGTGATACGAGGTGTTTGGTGTCATTCAAGTGAACCCTGGTGATGTTCAGTGCCTTGTAAATTGTTCTGTATCCATCCCCTGACTTACACTTTTCAATAACCTTTTCTCTTAGTTGCTTTGTGTGTTCTTTGTCCTTATGGTGTAATGGTAGCCAGGAATACTGGTTAACTAGTGACTGGACCTTTCAGACACAGGAAGCACCAATTGGCTGGACCTCTGTTGAATTAAGTCTGTCCCTTTAAAGGGGGTGAATGTTCATGCTGCCACTTGTTTTACATTACTTCTGTTTTCACTTTGACATTAAAGAGGTTTTTCAAAAGATCCCTTAAAAGCTCCTGTGAGGATCTTTCCTCTGCAGCCGTTTCAGGTATTAATAATAGCAAAGTAAAGGTAGTAATGCTATCCCTGATGGTCTTGTTTGATCTACTAGGTCATGTAGAGACACCAGTAGTAATCTGAGTCTGTTTCGTGACCACTAAAAACCTCCTCACAGGGGCTTTGAATTGTCCACATTATGACAAAGACAATGCATTTAATGAACAAGTGAAAGCTGTAAAGTCATGGGTTCTTTTCTTTCTTAATCTTTCTTATCCGTCCCTATGACCTGGATTGTGGCAAGTTGTCTTGATCCAGTGTTAAGATCCCATATTAAGAAAGGGATTGGTGTGTCTTTGATGCCCTAGATTATCAGTAATCTTATCTCGTCAGATGAGAGGAAGATTAAGAAGGAGAGTGCAATAAATCTGGTACTTAGCAGGCCAATAGGGAATCGCCTCCACCTAAAACTGGTGACAAATTAACATTTCTGGTTAAATCAGCAGGATCGAGTCATCTCAGGGAGGTGCTAGGAATATTGTGGTGCTCTGCTCAGCAGTGTAAACTGCTATTTTCTCTTTATTATAAATCAAAATCAGATTATAGCCTGCAGGGGTGCTTGAAAACAAAATATTTAAGGTGAAGTGTGTCAAATCAGCTCAAATATTTATATCGGATTAAAGCATATGAAACTGGAAATCCATTCAATACTTAAATCTGCACATTGTTTTGTTTTTCTTTTTCAGTAACGGAGGGATTATAAAATGAAAAATATAGCCAATGTTTGTGTTTTGCTTTTGATTTAATCTTTTTAGATGGCAGATGTGTAAAGGAAGTGTCACTTAAGGTGTGAGTAAGTGTAGAGGCTCATTTAAGTTTGATTTAAATGACAAGTATTGAGTCAGTGAGCAAAAAATAGGCATTAATTCTCCCACAGCAGCGGCAGGATCCTGCATGTCCAGAGACAAAAGCTTGGATATTAAAAACATGCACAACAAAGCGCAGACACACCACTATTCACACCCCTGCAACCCTGAGACTAGTTCCTCTTGAACTCGGTCCAAACACACACTCACTCAATTAGCCAAAACCGCCAAGGCGACGTCAACGCGAACTTCCAAACAATAGGCACAGGGGATTCATAAAGCACAGGGAGGAAACATGAGCTAATACCGTGATTCCAATTAAAGAAACATTTGTTGCCTCTGACACCTAAATGTGATTCTCCGCAGCTGTGGCGTGCTCCGCTACAATGGTAGACCTTTTTTTTATCCCCTTTTGCAAGGGGCAGGGTTCGTTGTATTGTTGGCCGTCGATTGTGTGAAAGGTTGAGTCAGGCCCCGGATTCTGGTCTCTTGAGAGGTATGCTTCATCGCAGCAGAGGAGACCTTTTGTTTTCCCTTTTCAAAGGATTTCCAGCACTCCCCTGCTCCAATCATAGCCCCTATTCATGAAAAAACACAGAGCTCAAGTGGACAGTGATGGAACATATAAAAGTCCTTCTCATGGCTGTGATTTTTACTGATGATCTGTGTTTGAGAGAGAAAAACCCACATGCAACAGGCTTTATTCCTCCTGAAAAGCTGTATTATAATTTTCATACAGTTAAACTGAATAAAATTGCATGTTTTAGATGCTAATTTGCAACCTTTAATAGTTTACTTAAAGGCTAATTGATTATTTCAGCATGTTTGTATACTGTACCTAAAGAGTGTGGAGCTGGTGTGTGGTTTCAAAAACAGTAGGGGTCACTCTTCTCTCCTGTCTAGAGCAGTATTTAGATCAGAGTCCCAACAAACACACTCACATGAATTGGCAGGCAAAGATTCAATCATACACACATGCATATACATGTTTTTGCTGTATTGAATGCCTGCAGCCACCAACATGAATAGGAACACCCCTGTCCCTTGAAAACAGTCTGCATGCATTGTATCCCAGTAACACAGCCTCTGATAGGAACAGCAGTATTATTGCTTGTCTTGTGGTAGCAGTGGTTAGTGTCATACAAGAACAGCTACTGAGACGCCCATGGACTCAGACAGGCTTCCTGCCGAGGGGCCTGTCGCTGTCAAACCCAGGCCTGGATGGCGTGTCAGCTTTCTTCAAGCACCAAAGGGGAAGGCCTTTCATTCACTGTGAGGAACCAAGGCTCCAGCACGGCAGACCCAGCCCAGATCTCTAACCTGGCCACAGAAACCACCAAAGCTCTGTATCCAGTTTGAACAACAGGATTAAAAAAGGCAGATCATATAACTCCAAGACATTTCTAACAGTAGAGGACAAAAACAAAGTATAAATGACTGAACACTCTCCAAAATGTGTTCATACCACTCTTTCAAAAAATGTTTTAAATCTTCCATCCATCCATCCAGCCTATCCCAGCTGTCAGTGGGTGAGAGGCGGGGTACACCCTGGACTGGTCTCCACTGCAAAGTTATGCTAGTGGCCAATGTGCTAACAGGCTAACAGTGCTGATGTGAAGCTAACTGTTGTTGTTGATGAGTTTAACGTGGGCGTATATTGTGTAACTGACTGTGTGTGTAAGGAGAAGCGCGCAGCTTTCATTTTGATACTTTAAACCACTTACACAAAAAAAATAAGAGAGAGATTTATGCGTTTTGTTGCTGTTAATGCGGCAAAATAATGTTAAAGCAAATGTCCTGTAGTTGTTCTAAATGGCCGGAATTCTTGAGGACTGCTGGTCATTTTGACCGGGGACAAAAAAGTCTAGCGGAAACGCTGTTTGACTATTAGTCAACTACAGGCATAATCCGATGAATCAGATTCAACTATGAAAAACCTCATTGTTGACACCCCTAATAACAATACTCAGTCCTGCAGGCCTAGCATCTTTTATCTAGATGATGGGAGACAAGAGTCTTAAGTGGTCTTGTACTGAAGTAAGAGGCTAACTGAGCCCCATTTTGTCTCAAACATGCTTTTAATTGAAACAGTGATGTACTGTCATCAATCAAATCAACCTTGTGGGGTGAGCAACCCAGTAAAGATGTGCCTTTCATGAACTGTCCTGTTCTACAAAACCCCTTTTTAATGTGAGCAGAGGTAGCTAGGTCCCGTTTTAGTGTCAGTTTCCTTTACTCTATCCTTTGCCAATATTTAATACACATTTAAAGAGCCAAACATTTATCTAATGAAGAGCCAAAGAGGAGCCCGTTGAGAACCACTGCTTTACAAGGAGGCTTTTAAATTGCTGCTTTCCTTTTGAAACCTTTTTTAAAAATTATTTTTCTGAATATTTCACTACTTTCAGGACACAAAAGTAGCTTAAGAATTAAGAGTGTTTGGATTTTTGCACTTTGAAAGCTTGGCATAGCCGTAAACCGTTCAAAACATGGCCTTTTGTAGCATTTTCATAGCAGGGGAGGCCATCATCTGCATAGAACCTATAGTAGTATGCTCAGTGTACATGTTAAAACTTCAGGATACCACCATTACTGTAAGAACTGCTACTACCATGTTTTAAATCAGCCTTTCTTAGCTGGGGTGCTTTGGCACCCTGGAGTGACTTCTGGCATCATCAAGGGTGCTTTCAAAATTCTTTAAATTGAACCAAGAATTGCCATGAATATGCAGATCATTTACTATCCCAACATGAATAATCAAAATGGTCTTGATAATTGCCCTTTTTCTGAAATAATGTCAGTTACTGGGTCAGCAAATGAATGCCATGGCACATGTCAGCAAAAGCTGCACAAGAATCAGACCTTTTTTTTTTTTTTTTTGAGTCCTGCAGGTTGGCCAAAATCTACCAAAATGTGTTTTTAAGGCCTTAGCGCCCATTCCATGAAAATCTGCATTTGAGTTGTTTTAAAATGGGATTTAGAGTAGCTACAGTCTCTCTAATGTTGGATCACAACCCAAATTCTCAAAAACTTAAAGAGATGACTGGTTGGCAGCCAGACTCCTCTCAAATTTCTGTCAATCTTCCAAAGATCTGGTAGAATTTCTACATTACATTGGGAAAAAACAGCTTTGTTATCCCAAGAAAATAAGATAAATGAGGTGAAATATTATCTCTGTAAAACTGAGTAAAGTTAAATGCATGGATGTATGTCCACTAATGGCCTCTTTTGCTCTTACTTTTTCTACCAGGCACATAGTTACCCCACTGAAAACAGTTGTACGACCCACTTTTGGGTCTTGACCCACCAGCTGAGAACCACTGCTTTAGAGGTTTTTCTTCTCATTCTACTACTAAATGAACTGTCTGGCAGTCATAGGGATGTAGAATGTTGTTTTGGTTTTGATCAATACATTTTGAACAGGACAACATGATATTTTTCAAATTTTCAAAGGGTGCCCTGACAGTTAATAGGTTGAGAAATGCAGCTTTAGATTTTCAGTTTTGTGGGACAAAACTGACCACAAGAAGTAGCAGTGGTACAGTTTGCTTATTTAAAATGTTTAAAACTGTTAGAAACTGCTTTCCCCAAGATCACACGAGAAACAAAGTTTTTTTTTTTTCATTCTGAAATAGATTTTTGCTGAATTCGGTAAGAAATGTATATATTGGCATACAGATTTCTGTGTGAATTTTTCTAATATAATTCATGGAATCTACATAGACAGAGCACTGCTGACAGCTTGCTTACTCTGAGCAGCAAATAAATATTCATTCCACAAAGTGACACAATAACATATTTAGGTTGGTTTCTTTTAGATTTGTCCATCTTTCCATCCTGTCTCTGTTAGCACTGAGGTATTAATAAAATCCAGAGGTGAAACAGTGTCGTTGGGTTATTTCCCCTTCAAATCTCTCATCTCCAGCCGGCTAACCTGATCCTGCGCTGCCAGACTCTGAGCCGGAGATCTCTGCACTTCCTGGTGTCCCTGTAATGATTGTTAATGATGTCATCTGATCAGGAGAAGAGGATGTGTGTGAGTATTTGTGCAGCCAGAGTGTGAGTGTGCATATATTTGTGGGTGAAGATACCACTCCAGATTGAGCAGTGGGTCATTTTATGTTGGCAGGGAGGAAGTGTGGAGGACAATGAACTCCAGTGTCTGTTCATACAAACATTACTGTCTACATCTTCTGACTGAGGGAGAGCTCTCCCCCTCCCATCCCCCTCAGCCATTACTAATAAACCCCAGCACCCCCATCAGCCAGAGCAGGGGTCAGATGGTAATTATTGTTCACAT
This sequence comes from Cheilinus undulatus, assembly GCF_018320785.1. Classification (NCBI taxonomy): domain Eukaryota; kingdom Metazoa; phylum Chordata; class Actinopteri; order Labriformes; family Labridae; genus Cheilinus; species Cheilinus undulatus. The sequence goes on from NC_054881.1 coordinate 33,473,073, forward strand.
CTTCCCTTTAAAAACTATTCAGCCCTTAAGGGACCACAGGGCTCATCCACCAAATTATACACACTGACAGGCTTTGTGTCTACAGGTGGCTATAATAACACAGCATGATAACTAGTTCACTTTTAAAACTGTAATTTTACAAGTATTGATTTTATTTTGCTGAATCACTGAAGCTTGTTCTGAGATTTTGCTGAAATGTAATATCTTAATTTTCCTTTGAGGTAAGGAGAAGAAGAATGGGATGGGGTTTAGTTAATATTCATCAGTAACTGAATGCTTGTGGTAGCTGTAATAACCTCATCTTGTGTCTTTATTAACAAACAATTACAGCTCCAAACATTTCTATGATATTTTCCATTTGCTGAGCATCTGTACCAACTGCCATTAACATCATGAAGATCTTATTATTAATAAAGGGAGAGGCATCTGGACAGGCAGACCTCTGTGGTTGGGTATTTTTGGCTCATATTTTGCAGACCTCTACAATGGGACAACCTTGACGTTGGGCAGGGTGTGACGTACCAACCCTTGCTGGGTTTTTCCTGAATTTGTGGTGTGTTTTTTTTTTTTTTTAATTTTATCTCACTTACCCTAACCATGCCCTTTAGGCGTTCAGATGCCTAACCCTAACCTTCTTTGGGTTTTGTTTTAGTTTATGCGTGTTGTTTTTTATTTTAGCCTCCTTACCCTACCCTTACAGGTCACATATTTCACCCTTTTAAGACAAGTTTATATTGGTCTCAGAGGTCCCCAAAACATGCCTGTGAAGTTTGTTTCTGAAAAACACTTCAGTATTGGATTCTTGCATGTCAAAAAACCCTTCTGTTTCAGACCCGCTCAGAACGAGCTGTTTCTGTGTCTGTGGCTTTAAATGTTACTGAGCTGTCTGACTCCGCCCCTCTCAGGAAATGGATGTGGCTCTCCTAGGAGGATCAGAAGAGGAGGGCGGAACTTTCTTCCAAGTGGGGAGGGCCAACCAGACCTGAGGGTGGTGCTAACTCATATGTGACCTTTAACCTTTAAGGTTCAGAATTCATAAAATTCTGCTGTTGTGAAAGTTAGCCACATATCGTAATCCCTGACAGTGAACAGAAAAAATACACCATCTAGTACATCATTCTGGTTCTGGCTTGACTAGTGTGCATCACAGTCAAGGTTTTCCCATTGTAATAATTTCTAACACATTCTGTTGATCCACACCATTATTTCTTGTGGTTAATTCCAGTTGAGTACTTTAAAAGCTTTTTTGTTTTCATTGATTTTTCTCCTTTTTGGATTTGCTTACTGCTGCAATTCTGTGTCCAAACTTTATTGTAAATATGTCACACTTTAGTGGTTTTAGAGAAAGATGACTTCAGTGTGGAGAAAAAGAAAAACCCTTCTATGAAAGAAAAACAGTTCAGGATGAGCATAAATGTCCTAGATAAATTTGCAACATGAAGGCTTCCGGTCAGGACACATTTTCTTGTTCAAAGCAAGTCTTCTGACTTGTAACCTTTAAAAAATATGCTCTATATTTGAAATAAAATCTTAAAATAATTGGAATTTTCCATTGAGTTCCACTTCCACATGCAAGTCTTCATCAGCTTTTGAGCATATTTTCTTCAGCATATTTCAAATTGTTTAAAACTTACACACAGGCTGACACAGTTTCTGTCAGAGAACATTTTAGTAGCTGATCTTTGGACCAGATCATGTATAGCTGAAACACTGAACAGCCTCATTTCAAAACTTAATTCCCTGCTGTTACTAATTGAAGTCAAAACAGTTTCCGTATCTCCACCTCCCGGGACCCCAGAGAACACGTCCGAGCTGTTAGAAGCCTCCATCTCACACAAACAAAGTTTAATGATTTCCTCATACAAATGTAAAGATGTGGGCAGACAAGGCATTATAAAAGCTTTGTAGATAGTGCTAATGGAGCCGTGGTTGTTAATGGGCCAGCAGCACTCTCAGTGATAAATGATGCTTATCGTACGCAAAGCACCAAGGATTTGTTACACTTCTCTCTACCCATCTTTTGATGCAGCCACAGATAACACTCTAATGATGTGTGGCGTGGCTCTGGCCCACCGTGCATGCTGGAACATGCCAACTATTGTTCACATCTAGTCAGTGTTGGACTGTAACAGAGCTACATGAAGCAGCATTTAAAGTTTGATTACATTTCTCTGTGGCTTTTTGGTAGCTTTGCTGCACTCTGCATCAAACTGATTCCAAAAGTCAAAATCATTTGTTGTTCAAGTGGTGCAATGGCATCCAAGAAAACACAATTTAAAGAAAAGTGGAGCATGCTGCTACCATCCAAAATAAATACATGCCAGGCTCTCACCAGTAGGGGTGATAAAAAAAATTGTATTACGTCAGCATTGTACATGTTAATCTGTAAGGTTATGAACTGATTGTCTAAAAATCTACATTTTTAGAGTACTTAATTTGTACATTTTCAGCAGGAGACAGTCTGAGCAAACCAACTGCTGGTATTTTCATCCTAGTACACAGATGCACAGATCGTGTGTGACTTGTTACTGCACAGTTAGCATTAGCAATGCTAATGTCAATGTCAGTATTATTAACATGGACGGATGGATGGAAAAAATGCATACATGATGTTACAGTAGAAATGTTTGGATTCAATTCTATCTGGCTTTAATGAGCAAAAGTTAATTCATGGAGAACAGTGAGGTATTCTCTTGGAGGTATGCCAACATGTAAAACCAAGTTAATAATTTAGCCAGAGACTCTTGTGTAAGGGGTAGTAAGGTATCAGGAGGGAAATGGAAATATTTTTCCAGCTAAAACTGACATAGGTCTCTTTCTTTGGAAAATAATCAGCTTAAAATACTTATGTGTAGCCGTAGTTGCTCAAAATATTTTACACCCTTGGATGTTTTACCTTTTATTGAAGTGAAAACAGATTTCCCCAAAGTAATTACAATCAAACAGAAATATGTGATTTTAAAATAAGTGACTGCATAAATGTTTACCCCAAGCCTTGCAGCTGCTGAGAAGCATCCCCCCAGCATGATGCTGCCATCACCATGCTTCACAGTGGGGATGGTGTGTTTGTGGTAATGTGCAGTGTTTGGTGTCCACCAAACGTAGCATCTTGTCTGATGGCCAAAAAGCACCATTTTGCTCTCATCAGACCAGAGAGCTTTCTTCTACTTGATCATGGAGTCTCCCACATGCCTTCTGGTAAACTTTAGCACAGATGTAATATGATTTTTCTACAACAATGGCTTTCTCTTTGCCACTCTCCTATAAAGCTTTAAATGGTGAAGAACCCGGGCAACAGCTGTAGTATGCTCAGCTGCTGAAGCTTGTAACTCCTTCAGAGTATTCATAGGTGTCTTGGTGGCCTCTCTCACTAGTCTCCTCCTTTACGGTCACTCAGTTTGTGAGGACGGCCTGATCTAGGCAGAATTACTCGTGTTCCATTTTCCTTCCATTTCTTGATGATGATTTTAACTGAACTCTGGGGGATCCTTGGAAATTCTTTTATATCCATCCCCTGACATCCTTTTCAACAGCCTTTTCTCTCACTTGCTTGGAATGTTCTTTTATCTTCATGGTGTAATGATAGCCAGGAATACCGATTAACCAGTGACTGGAACTTCCAGACACTGGTGTCTTTATACTACAATCACTTGAGACAAATTCGCTGCGCTCAGCTGATCCCTATTTCATTAATTGTGACCCTTCTAGCACCAAATGTCTGGACCTCTGTTGAATTAGACCAGTCACTTTAAAGGGGGTTAATTTTTATGCAGTCACTTATTTTACATTACATATGTTTGGTTAACTGACATGACTTACAGAAATCTGTTTCCATTTTCACTTTAAAAAGGGTTTTTTTGTCTCTTTTTGGTAAAAAAAAAAAAAAATCAAATTATATTGACTATGACTAGTATATAAAATCAGTTAAAGGGTAAAATATCAAAGGGGGTGAATTTTTTCATAGGCTCTACAAATATGTAGACGTCTTAATTAATAGATGCCATAATAACAGCACTGACTTGGTTCACTATTAATAAAAAATAGCAATATAGTCAGATATTTTAGGTGAGTTGCTGTGGAATTGCTTATAACACTTCTCTAGTGATGCTTAATTTAATGTGCATTAACTGGGAGCTCAGCTTAGCTTCTATAATTAGCCTACCAAACACCAGTCATGTTATATAACTTAAAATACACTATGGGTTGATTTTCAGTGCTAGGTATAGATTTTCTCTAATCCTTCCTTTTTTTCTGGAAAGTTAAAGGTACGAAGCGGTAAATTAATCTCATTTGTACAACAAAGCCCCATTCTTTTGTCTCCACTGTCTAAGCACTTAATAGTCTCAGAGGTCTGGGCTTGACAAAGGTAGGTCATGGCCCCTGTTTGCGTAGCCTCATCTAGGGGAGACAGGCACAGGAGACAGCAAACCACTTGCCTGTCCTGAGACCAGTCCTCCCAGCCAAATGGGTGTAATTACATCGTGTTTGGCTCCTTACTCATGGGTAAGGTTGGAGGTGAAGGGGCACGACCCCGCACTTCCAGAACATGACCTGGGAATGTAGACCTGCGGCTCGAGTCTGCTTATGACAATGGCTAGCCTGATGACCTGGCTAACTGGCCACAGCTGATGTCCTCCAGCGCCCATCTGTTTCTTTCAGCTCAGTGAGTCTCATATGGCTAAGATGGGATGGAGCAACCAGGCCAGAGCAGAGGTATACATCTCTCCATATTTAGGTTCTGAGTTTTTAGTGGGCTTTGGGTCTGGTTGTGTCACCCGTTTGTGTATTCTGAAAACTTTCTTACCATAAATTTTGTCTATAATCATGTAAAAATCCACTGCAAAGAGCATTTTCTACAAGCTGAACTGACAAAGAGCAGAAGCACTCATTCATTAAAATATTTACTATATCTGCTCTGATCCATTCAGAAAACATCTATCCTCATTAACCATGAACTGACCCAGGAAATTTATATCATCCTAGCTAATTCAGTTGTCTTTTGATCCTAGTCATTAATCCCCCATTAGGGTCATATTTTATGTACTGTTTTATGTAGCACTCACTACCTTAGACCTTATTATGAGCAAAATGATCAATATCCAGATATAGGTGGCTCTGGAAAGAGAGTGTTTTTTAGTTAGGAAGTAAATTGAGCCAAAACGTTGCTGTCAAAGCAGTAAAAGAAATCTTGAACTTTGTGGTAAATCAGAGGCAGATGTGTATGTTTATAAAGATAAATTGAATTAAAGGCTAGTCTGTGCTTTGTTGCCCAGACTCGGGGTCCTCCGTGGCCTTCTAATCATGCTGTCGGTGATTTAACTGGCTTCAACAGGTAATGCTATTTAAAGGGAACTAAGGCAGGCACCAGGAAATGAAACACGGTCGCCTTAACATGGACTGTTGAAGTGGAGGGTTGACTCCCTTCTGCCCCTCCATAACCCACATCTCCTACTCCATCTTTAGCTTTAGTACAGACCAGATTTAGCTCCAAAAATACTGATGAAGTCTCAGTGTGCAATGTGTCTAGAATTATCCTGGTAAACCTTTTAATCTGCGACCTGAACTTGTCCAAAACATATGGGCCTATACCAGTCCTCAATATGTAAATACATTAAAACAATGATTTTTGAGCTGTTTACTAGTTAAATTGGCAAAGTCCTTTGGCTTCCTAGAAGCCTAGTTTCGTCATGCCATTGGCTACCATCTTTTGAAGACACTTCTGCTAGGTATTTGTTTAGCTGACTGAACATCTAACGGTCACCCTCTCCAGTCAGCTCCAGAAGCACTTGTCTGTTAAACTAATAATTAGGGCTGTCAACATTAATCAGGATGTGATTAAGGACCGTATTTTTTAATTGTTTCTAATTGCATTAATCGCATGCTTTATTGCCCCTTTCAGCACACTTAGGTTAAGCCCCTGCGAAGTCTTCCTGCAACTACAGCGATATAAATTATGCACACCAGTGCTCCTTAAAATCTTATTTCACTTTAAAAAATCTCAGACAGCTCACCAGACAAGTCAAAAGTCATCTTCCCCTTGTGTTATCAAACACCTTTTTTTCAATTCCCTAACTTCATTTTAAAACCACAACAAGTTTCATTTTGCATGGTTAAATTCATGTCATAATCCTCAATCTACCCAGAATTCTTGATCCATCCAACCATCCATCTTCTTCTGGCTATCCGAGCTGGATCGCAGCAGGCGAAGCATGTCAACCCAGACATCCTTCTTCCTAGCAACGTTTTCCAGGTGATCCTGAGGGCTTCAGATGCACTCACAGGCCAGATGGGATATATAATCCCTCCAGCAAATTCTAGGTCTGCCCTGGGGAGGCTAGGAATCCTGATATGATACCTGAACCACCTCAACTGGCTCCGTCTCAAGTGAAGGAGCAGCGGCTCTACTTGAGATTCCTCCAGATATCCATAAGAAGTTTGTTAAAATTCATTTGCAGATTGAAAAACTTTAATTTGTAAAATATTTATTTTGACTCCATCCTCTATTGCTTATTTTTTTTTAAACTTATTCACCTTCCATGGACTAGGGGTGGGAATCACTAGTGGCCCCACGATACAATATTATCATGATACTTGGGTCATGAGTTGATATTATTGTGATTTTAAACATTTGGCGATACAGTGAATATTGCGATCAATACCATTTTTTCAGCTGTTCAGCTGATTTAGCACAAATCTTGCCCTCATGTTTATCGTATTTCTGTAGTATTTGATTTTCATGTAGCACTTCTTGCAAACCTTATGTGTCATGTCCATCTTGTTCGTGCCCTGCTTGCATTCCTACTATCCTTCCCCTAGTGTTGCCATGTTTGTTGTACTGACTTTCTCCTGCTGTATGACCATCACCTCTGCCGACCTCACTGGACAAACAGTTGTCCAAACAATTTATTTGATTTTCCCATTAGCATAGACTTCAGTTCATATTAGCAATTAATTTGTAAAAATCGATAATTGGTGGAAGCAAGCAGCAACAAGAGGCTGGGGCAATAATGACAAAAGACATAAGCGTGGATGCTGCTAAAGCGGCAGTTTTATCAGAACTTGACAAATTTTCTTCGTTAAAAGAAGAACAAAGAACAGCAGTGAGTTGTTTTCTTTTCAAAAACAACAAAGTCGTGTACTGACATGTCCACAGTTGCCATGGATCACGATATGCAGTACTATATGGAGTTTACTCCTGCAATAGGGGCGCAGTTCGGTGGTGGCTACGTCACGTATTTTGTTGCTCTGACTGGCCCGTAAAGATGGGACAGAACGTTCATCCAATCACCCTCCGAGTTTTTTTAAAGGCTCTGCCCTTTAAGAAGTACCTATACGCAGGCATCAAGCATCAGTACAGTATCGATTCAAATTTAAAAGGTACTAAACCTTAGTCATGACCACAGGTGAGGGTTGGAACACAGATACAGTAAATCCCTCTTCACCACAACAGAATGGTACAGTGCCTGCAACACCGCCAATGCTGCACCAATCCACCTGTCAAATTCATGGTCCATTCTATATTCACCTGTGAACAAGACCCCAAGATACTCGAACTCCTTCATTTGGGACAGACTTACTCCCCACCACAGTGGAGCCATCCACTGTTTTCCACCTCAGTGCCTGCTGGAGGTCCCCAGCCAAGGAAGCCAACTTAACCACATCATCTGCAAACAGCAGAGATGAAATTCTGAGGTCCCCAAACCAGAAACTTTCCTCTCCCGACTGTGCCTCGAGATCCTGTCCATGAAAATCACAAACAGGATTGTGACAAGGGGGAGCCCTGGCGGAGGCCAACATACGCTGGGAACATGTCCGACTTTGTGCCGAGAATGTGAACACAACTCTCACTTTGGTCATACAGAGCCCTGATGGCTTGCTGCTGTGGAATATTCCTGCAGTTCCTATTTTTCCTTCAAAATAAAAGCAGGTCTGTACCCTGACAGAAAGTCAGTAAACCTTAGATTTAGACCCTACAGAAATACAAATTCAAACAAAAATGTTTTGAACACAAAAAGAACGTGATCAAAGAGGGGAGATACAGTGTAACTAATTGCAGAAATTCTGAGATTTATTTGGTATAGGATTGTAATTGTCTGACAGCCCTACTATTAGCTATCTTAAAACATAAGTTTAGGCTTGCAATGCCTTTCCAAGGTATCAAAACAGTCAGCTGCTATCAGCCAGGGCTGTGGCTTTGGTTAATGGTTACTACCATACTGCCACTATGCTCTGCTAGCACAGTGCACAAATTGCGCATAATGGTTCGGTACTTTGATCTAGAAAATGGTCATGAAGTTAGCACATAACTATAGACAAGAGCAGTCTGCAAGCAGCACAAGTGGATCAGAGCTACTGAGTCACATCTGTTCAAAATTGTGGGAACGATGCATCACACTTCAAAAGTGTCTTGTTAAATGTAATAACTGGAACGGTAATCATTTAAGTAAGTGGTGTTTAGGTCATTAAAATGTATGAATTGTCTGAATTCAGCAGAACTGATAAAAAGAAATGATTTTGTATTTTATTTCAAAGGCATGCAGACTAAATTGTACGTATTGGCTAAGCAGTGTCCTCTAACACAGCTTGTCTAGTCTCAACCCTCCCAACCCCTTCTCCACAAACAGAGCCAGCCCTCATCAAGAGGAAGGTCCTTCATAATTCCCAGTCAGGTCTGCCATTTTTCACCTTTGTCTAAAAATACAATGGACGAGGTGTGGGGGTGCTGGGGGTGGAGAAGGGGGGTCTGAAAGATTGCTCAAGAATTGCCGGAACAAAGGGGAATGGACTTGGATGGGCTAAAAATACCGCACAGCGTGTGAATACGATAAAGGACTACACTGGAGGACGCTGACAAAGCTTTGCTGACTTTCAAGTGGGAGAACAATGTGGCAGACACTTTCAGGGCGTTTGGCTGCACACTGTGGCGGCTGGACAGGCTGTGAAGCAGGATGTCAACATCAGCCCACATGGAGAGAACAGAAGGCTCCGACAATAATGCATAAAAAGCAAGAGTGGAGGAGTATAATCTCTAATCTGAGAGTTATGCTAATATTAGGCCTTTCTGGATGGAGCTGTCACGATACCTGGACTATAAACTTAGATAGATAGATAGATAGATAGATAGATAGATAGATAGATAGATAGATAGATAGATAGAGCAGCTACAACCACAGTAGACACTGTTAGAAACAACAAAAACATTCAGTATATGAAATATTCATACTAACATGTTTTTAAAGCATAAACAACCTGAATGAAATGAAACAATATCAACACCTTAATCAATTCCTGACCTTCTGGTCAACCACAAATTTCTTATTTCTTGATTTCCAGCTTATAAATTTGGGCATTTTTAAGGCATTTTATTGCCCTTTTTGTGTAGTGATGAGATTCTATTCTTAAAAAACAATACCAAGCCCAGGTAGCATTGCTGTCTCTCTGATCTTTAGTTGTCTTCAAATGACAGGGTGTAGTGATACACCAAGTGAACAGGAAGGAGAGCAACCTCAGCAGCAATCAAAATTTTGCAACTTCCTGAATCCTTGTGCTTGTTTTCCAGTCTTTAGAGCATAACTATTCTAAAAAAAAAAAAAAAAAAAAAAAAAGTAAGATAATAGCACCTTATTTCTCTGCATTACCACTTTGTTGTCATAAGTGGCCCCAGTTAATCTCTATGTTGATGAACCACTGCTGTTCTCCCTCTCTCTTCAGCCATTTTCAAATGTTCTCAAGTTGGTTGTTCTCTCATGTACTTAACAGTGGGAGACTATTCTTACTATTCCTGTATTTGAAATGGCAGAGGCAAAACCATTTTTAACATAACTTTTTGGGTCTTCAATCAGAGGATTAATGTTAAAATCTTAATCAGTTTGTGTTCAAAACTTAAAAGGTGTGGCTGTGGCAAGCCCTCAAATTTGTATGTTTTGTAAGTAAACAGGAAGTAGTTTTATCCCATTTGTACATTATTATATTAAATTATATTATATATCACCTGGAGTGCTTTTCCAGGTCTGACCCAGCTCACTACTTCCTGGATGCCTGGGACCCAGTGGGTTTGACCAGGCCTTGGGTCAGCTATGTGTGGTGGAGGGGCCTGCTGAGAGGATGCCTGAAGAGATGGGACATGGGCCTGGCGCAGTCATGGATGATGGCCATCAGGAGGCCAGAGCAGTATAGGGTCATGGTTGACGCAGCAAATTGCCAAGTCAGCATATGCTCACATATCTGACCTGACTTGTATGTTATCATAGTTAAGAGTAAATATGGTTCATCAAATCACCCTTATCATGGGTTTCTGTCCCCATTCTGCCTTACAAAAATCAAAGGTCTGGGACTAAAGTTGTTGCAATGGCAATGCGCTATTCGCCATGAAACAGGAAGTAGTTTTTCAAGGACTTAAACATATCCTGCCATGAAATTTGGTGGACTCAACGCCATTTTAGAAGTTTCAGTTACACTTTATTGTAGTTGGCTCTACTGGAAACTACTCTGTAGTTTCAAAGCAATAAGTTGTAATTAACTAGTAACTTCTGAAGAATAAGGTGTTAATTACCTTGTAATAACTTGGCATCAGAGGTGTCAAAAGTATTTACATTCATTATTCAGGTAGAAGTATAGATACTTGGGTTTAAAAAGACTTCTGTAGAAGTTGAAGTATCAACTCAAGCTTTTTACTCAAGTATAAGTGTAAAAGTACTGGTTTCAAAACTACTTAAAGTATAAAAGTAAAAGTAATGTAATGGGGAAAAAAATCCACTAAGGACAAAAGCGGTCACGACACAGGGGCCATTCCATTCCATTCTACCATTCCACCATTCCATTTCATTATACTTTCCATTCCATTCTACCATTCCATTCTATTCTACCATTCCATTCCATTCTACCAGCCCATTCTACCATTCCATTCCATTATACTTTCCATTCCATTCTACATTCCATTCTATTCTACCATTCCATTCTACCATTCCATTCCATCCCATTCTACCATTCTATTCCACCATTCCATTCCATTCTACCAGCCCATTCTACCATTCCATTCCACCATTCCATTCCATTATACTTTCCATTCCATTCTACATTCCATTCTATTCTACCATTCCATTCCATTCTATTTCACCATTCCATTCCATTCCATTCTACCATTCTATTCCACCATTCCATTATACTTTCCATTCCATTCTACCATTCCATTCTATTCTACAATTCCATTCCATTCTACCATTCCATTCTATTCTACCATTCCATCCTATCCTACCAGTCCATTCCATTCTACTTTCCATTCCATTCTATTTCACCATTCCATTCCATTGCATTCCATTCTACCATAGTGCACTACCCCACCTCCCCAAAAAAACATTTTTCTAAAGGCCATAATGACCATACTGTTATATGGCGTGATTTATCTGGATAGGTTTTGGTTTTTTTTATTTGTGTTTTTTTGAACAATGTCAAGCCGGAATGAAAACAAGCTTTAATGAAACAGCTGTAACAAGACTATTTTTAAAATGTAAGGAGTAGAAAGTACAGATAATTGAGTGAAAATGTAAGAAGTACAAGTAAAGAGTCGGCTGAAAAATAATTACTCCAGTAAAGTATAGATACCCAAAATTTCTACTTAAGTAAGGTAACAAAGTATTTGTACTTTGTTACTTGACACCTCTGGTTGGCATTATACTAAGTAATATAAAGGAAATATTTACCTAGTAACTATGTATTGATTATCATATAATTACTCGTAATATTGTGGCAATGGGTGGTATTTCACCCTAACCCTATCCCCAAACCCTATCCCCAAACCCTAAAAATTCCTTAAATTATTCAGGAAGGACTTACTTTAATTTAGTGGGCTAAAATAAAGAAATTACCTTGTTTATTACCTAGCAACTCTTTTTTCTAACAAATTACTTACCACCTAATTACCTGAGATGAATAGGTTTAGGTTAGAGGGTTAAACACCATCTAATTACCAGAGATTTACTTGGTAATTAGGGCCCTCTCAAATAAAGTACTACCAACTATTTATATGGGTTTAGTTGGTGGGCTTGGCTAAATGACCTCACCTATGAAATTTTAGAAATTCAGCCCTAGCAGCATGTTGAATGTACAACTTGAACTTTGGTGGGCTTATGCATCATTGCATGCAAACAGTCTATGGTCATGTGACTGGCTTGATGGCATCAGCCCCTATTTCTTGCTCAAGCTAAATCTGCCTGAATAGTAAAATCTACATCCATTTGGATGCACACATGTGGCTCACCTCCCAAAATTTCAGGAAGTTTTGGGGTTTTGTGCATGTGTGAAAGCGTCAATTGCCTTTGGCTCAGTGCAGCTGTGAGTTTGTTTCTTTCTTTAATAATGCTGGTATACTGATAAACCTGTATACAGCTGGTACTACTGAGTGTAAAAACTATGTTGATCCTGTTGTAAATCATGTGGTATTGAAAAGTATCAAACATTTTGACATACTTACTTATGAGCAGTGGTTTCTATGGCTATGATATTCGGGACAACGTAAATTGGTAAAAGGTCGAGACATGAAGAGAGGGGCAGAACAGGGGGTCTAACAATAAAGTGCAACACGAGACAGGCCTGCGACCCCTCATCTCATTGATTCAGACAAGGAGGGCTGGACTTAATTACCTTCAATTTTCCCCCAGCCATCACTTTCTCTGTTGATCACTTTTCCTCTTTGAGTGAATGTGCATGTGAGCGTACGCCACTGGATGCATGTGTGTTACAGAGGGCGCCAAAGAAAGAGGTGTATGTTTTCAAGGCCGGAGCATTTGTGGTGGATGCGGTGCTCTGGAAATTGTGGGCTACCTCATCTGTAATCTGATTTCAATGGAGCTGCCTTTAGAGGTTGAGTCAATCTGATTTTCTGCTCTGACTGAGCGACTGTGTATGTGTGTGTGTGTCTCCACTGCAGGAGGTTAAATACTTACAAGGCACCACTCAGTCAGTCAGCCAGTCAGTCGCTCTCCTGGCGAGGCATCATGGGAGCATTTGATGGCTGAGTTACAGAAAGTGGAGTCAATTAGACAGCGTGGAGTCATGTGAGAAGAAGAGGAGGGTCCATGTGATCAGATCAACAGGTGGCTTGCTGCTGTCGTTGAAATATTTCACTATTGTGACATCATCAACGAATGATACATGAATGAAGATGGAGTGCGGCGGTGAAACTAAATCAGTTCCATTTATTCATGTAACCGCCACCACAGCCAGCGACGCCACAATCCAAACACCAATCACCACGCTGATGATTAAGTGTTCAGGAGAGGAAGTGAGAAAATAGACGAGAGGCCTCCTCAGCCTTAAAAAGACCTACCCCCTCCCCGTCTCTCCCCTGCCTGGGACGATCAACATGAACAATTAAACACCCTTGATTGCTGCTTGAGGGTTGATGTGGACCTCCCTTTTCCGTGAATTAAGCCCTTCCAGTTTCGCCACTTTCGTGCATGCAAACACACATGCAGGAAAGCTCTCTCTGATGTGTCGTGCTGTTTACTGTAATTAGTATCAGTTCATTTACAGCTCACTGACCCAGGCTGACCTGCTGGATGTGGGTCAGCAAGGACAGGCAGCGCCACGGTGGAGACGGGTGGGGCACGAGGTAGGAGAGTGTAATGTGTCTGAAGAGAGTGAAGAGTGGATGTCTTGCAAAAGATATGCGTGTAATGTCTGTTCCTATGCGGTGCCCCCCCTCGGCTGGTGTATGGACCACAAATATGGGTGTATGCGTTTAGGTGTTTCAGCAGTGTCTATGTGTGCCGACTCCTTATTGTGCTGGACTTCAGAGGCCTGAGCGTCTCCTGCTTCCTCTCGGAGGCAGTGGGTTAAAAATAATGTGGTGTGCAGTGAGCGGCGGGGAGCAAGGCGCAGACAGCTAGGAGCCAGAGCCTCACACACACGCTCACACACACACTCACACACCCCCACCTACACACACACACACACACATTCAGCCATAACAGCGGCATTATATGGATTTTTTTCTCTTTTATGGATCTCTCACTCATGGACTTAATATCCCCATAAATGTTAGCATACACAAACAGAAATAGACGGTCATCCATTTACTCACACTTCATCATCTTCCAGAACAGATAAAAAACAGATTGAACATCTGTCTCACCTTTTTTCCCCTCATCATAACCCTCCCACTCTTCTGATAGTAGCTTCAAATCACGTAATTACTACAGTTTAACCTATGAAGAGCAGCAGGACTGTAAATACATTTTGAATTCAATATATTCTTTGTTGCTGTGATTCAGCACTGTTTCAATAGAAAACCTTGAGCTCATCCTTGATGGAGCGCTGGGAGGATTATCCTAAATTCAAGGTCACTCCAGTCCGCACATAAAGAGTTGTTTTCACAACACAAGGTGGCACTGAGAACTCGTAAGTAACCAGGTAAAACCTTCGACACGTGCCAGTTTGCCTTGGCGCTCTGCAGGAAGAAGAGACTGATGACTCAAAGGTAATCTGCCTATCACAACCTCCCCCCTCCTTCCCCCTCCTCCCACAGTTGCGTGAGGAAGCCAGGGCGGCTGCAACTTCTCTCCGCCCGCGAGATAAGACTGTCTCCAACCGGCCTCGCACACCTCCTGTCATCTGTCTGCTTGCCTTATCAGCCGGACGGTGCGGCGTGCTGGTGTTGACGCTCTAATTAAACCCACGCCGTTACACCTGCCCCCCCCCCCACAACTCCCCTGCCACTAACTTTGATCTATAGCACTGAAAGTTCTCCCCTTAAGCGAGCTGTATATTTTTGTGTGGACTGTACAGGGAGCAGGGAAATGTTCTCATGTATACTTACTGATAACACAAACCTACACTGTGTCATTTCAATGCTGTTCTTATTATTATTACTTAAAATGACAGTTTGACTGTAGATTAATCCATGTGCAAGGAATACAAGTCAGTGTAGGGTCTGGACTAACCTTAACTCACTAAGAATGAAAAACAAGGGGACTGTTGTTTGAAGATTTAAAGACAGAAAAGCTACTTTCTGTCACAGTTCTTTAAATCACTGCTGCCCTTAGAGCTGTCTAACATAGGAGTTTTATCTGTCTGGTGGTTTGGCCACAAAGTCTGAATACACTGAGATGTTTGTCAGATGTTCTGATTTATTGGTTCAGTTCTTAACAAGGGTGGAAAGTGACTGATTACACTTGCTCAAATTACTGTAATTGAGTGGGTTTTTGGGGTACTTGTACTTTTTTGAGTACATACGTAATTTTACTTCAACTTAGCACATAGCGAAAGAATGATTCCACATCCCAAAACTGATGGGTTGTTGTTATTTTTCTTCTTTATTTCAAAATATTTTAATTTTTCTAAAGATTTAAGAGAAGGAAAACCATAAAAGACCAGCAGGGTTAGGAAAATATTATAATACCCCCAACCCATACCGGGACCCTTGTTTCATGAAATTTTTCTAAGGCATGACAAAGTTTTTCTATTTGTGCCAAAGGCCAAAAACAAAGCAACCTTCAAGTTCATGCTGTTTGGGTATTGTCAAAAAGGTTCCCAAATCTTGTGGATTTTTTCCTCTGAACCACTGATGGAAAGTCGCAGCATCTGTAATTTAAGACAGGACTATGGGCACATGCAAGCTTCAAGGACAAGCAAGGGTCTCGATGCTGAGTATCTCCACTGTTAGCTTTGAAAAGAAGGCTTGTGTGTCTCCTGTTGACTCAGGTAGGCCTACGATACCTTTGTTGTTGCCCCTTGAGATCAATGGTTTTAGCCTTTAGGTTGTCGTAGCTTTCCACCATAGCCACATATCTGGCCTCAAGGGAGTCCATTTTATCACTTGGTTCACATTTGCTTCCAGCAAAGTCAGCTGGTTCTCCTGGTCTGACTGTTGCCTGAATGGTGTCTAACTCTGCTTCCAGTGGTGCTATAGCAGATCTGAAATCTCAGAAAGGGTGTTTTTATGCTTCTCACGTAGCTTCGTTAGGGCCGCCATGTTATCATCAGTGGAGGCTGGGAAGGGCGGGTCGTTCGTCTTTTTAATTTGCGTCAACATCTCGGTGAAAATTTCGGCAGGGGGTAAATAAACCAAACATCAACAGGTTTTACTTTGAGTGTAAAGTGAGGCTCTAAAATAAAGTGGTAAGCAAAGCGAGGTGGGAGCCAAGTCCTAATGTCTACTCCATCGAAGACCTGGAAGCCCCGGTTGTTCTTGTTTTGATTTGAGACACATTTGTAGCATGTGTGAAGTTATCCACTGAGTTACAGTTCCTGCCTGTGACTTTTGGTGCTCCTTGAGGACTCATAGTAGTTCTTATTCTTCATTATGTATTGCCTTGTAATGAGGTTGACCTCCTGCTTTGTTCTTGCCAGAGGAGACCCACCTTGCCACAGATTTTCAAGAGTTTCTGCAGCAAAATATTGAACACTTTCAAAAGTGTAGTTGAACTATCTGCAGTATGGACCAATGAGGACACTTTTAGAGTGTCAAATTTAACACTATAAGAGTTTAATTAATATTGTCAATTTTTCTGTGTATTTTACTTAATGATAGAGGTGGTTAGAGATCTATTCTCTTGTTGTTCTTGCCAATAAGCAGTCAGGTGACTAGAAGCTCAAGTTAGCAACAATTTCTTCTTTTTCAACAGTCAAAACTGCCGGTTGTCTAAAGATGCTTTCAGACCAACCCTGTTTCATTACATTGAGACAAACTTGAGTTGGTTTTCCAGGAAAGTGCAGTTGAGTTGCATTGGTGTGAAAGCTGTCAATCAAATCAAGGTGCTGACCAAACAAGTGTACAGGGACCGCTTGAAAATGTGGGCCTCCGTTCACTTTTATTCAGACTCTGATGCAATTTGTGGTAATAACATGAACCAACCTTGATCCGGCCTTCAGGATGCATTGAGCACTTTTGGATTATAGCAGCTACCATAGCCAGAAAAATATATGTTTTAAAAATCACAGGCAGACCTGGAGCTTCAAAAACAGTTTCACAAGCATTTTGTTTCTCTCTCCTCAGGCATTTGTCTGAGAAATATTAAACAGATAATTGAACATCCAGCGTTTCCCACACAGACTTTACATAGGCAGTACTCAAGTAGGCCTTTTTTTAATGGTCTTTTCTGTTTTTGTTAAGCACATGAGAGTTTTGTGATTGGCGGTGGGTGAAATTGTGAGTGTGGTTGACCACAGATTCAAATCCAAGGGCATTTGTTATAGTTAACCTTCATTTTTAGGAGGGGGAATGAAAAATACTCCTGGATTATGATGTGGATGTCTCGAGTTACCCTCCAGTCACCCCAAGCATGGCCTTTGACTATGTTGAAGTAAAGAAATTGAGGTCACAGCTTCGCCACAATATACTGAAAAGAACTGGCCAAGGTGAAAGTTTGTCTAACAGGAAATAGCTCAGCAGCAGTTGCAATGATAGGGTACTATCTGAGTGGTTGGTCTGTAGACCAATCAGAGAGCCAGACAAGTCAATTATGCATAACTCTGAGCCTTAAAATTATTAAAACTGTCGAGTTAAAACATAAACACATCCCCTACAGTGTAAACTAATGATGAAATGAGTTATTGATACCACAATTGTATTCCCCTTTGAAAGTTTTTTTATTTTTGATGTGGGTGGTTAAAGGACTTCTGGAGCTTTTGGAGACAGCCTCTAGCAAGACAGCCAGGCTGCAGACTGCAGCACTCAGGTGCCCTGGGTTAGATATCATGCTGTTTTGACAATTTAAGAGAAGAAATAATGGCCAATAGCTTGAGCTTGTATGCTTTTCTGGTCGCCTGACTGCTCAAATAGTGTTTTAACTCTGCAAGTCACACTAAACCATTCACAAACTGATGGCAGAAGCTGCATAGAGTGACTCTCAGACTCTCGCAGACCACTAGTGTGAGGACAGAAATACAAACTAAAACTTTCCAAATAAAATCATGTTAGATTTCTGGTTACGGTTAGGGTGAGATTTAAAGTGAGGGTCACAAGTGAACACAAGTCACAAGCCACAAGTGAACAGTTATGTCGCAGAGTCATGTTAATAACTTATTTTATTTGATAACTGGCTCTTTAGCTGTAGTATTATATTACTGATGAACTGTTATCATAATACAGTCTCAGAATAAGACTAAAGCTGTTTGATGTGTCCTGCAAAACTTTTGCCAAAATACGTGAAACCTTTAATTGTCCCTAGTTGGTGTGGTTCTACTGTGCTGAACTGGAAGTGTCCCCAGATTGCTCTTCAAACATGTGGTCACCTTATTATAAGCAGTAACGTTATATACATAGCTAGCATAGCTTCATAAGCTTTAGCCAAAGCTTACGGAGCTAAAACAAGCCACTGTTCATTTGACTACTTGTAAAAAAGGTCTATACATAATTTAATATGGGATTAGACCATTTTATTGATAAAATGTTGCTTAGTCTAATATTTGCAGTGTGGTTACTTCATGAATGTAACTGCCAGACTTGAATTTAAAAAAGAAAACATTTTCAATTGGAAATAGTTGTACTGTATGCCACTGGAGTCTGACAGAATTGGCGTCTCACATTAGTGGTCAACAGGACGGGGGCATCTGATGTCCAATTTCCACATACAGCAAACATACCGCGAACCGCTGGCGAATCGCACTGCCGAGCACATTGCTCCCTCTGTAGTCCATCAGAGCATTTCCACAGCAGGCGCGTGCCTGGACCGACACTTTGCTCCGCTTCGTTCAAGATATGCTGCAGGTCTATTTTCAGAGCTGGCTGCTGCCAAACCACATCAATATCGATCGTAAAGCTCCAGAGGAGGAAGTCACAAGCGTAGAATATGCGGTTCTTTCAAAATACAACACAATGCATGGACTCCTGATTGTAAATCATCACCATATCAACATCAAGTCTCATCTTGCAGTGAGAGCAAAGGGTCACTGAGAGGTCAGTGGGTCACAGAGCTACAATGGTGCAATTGACAAGGAAAAGTTAAATTTTGGGGATATTTAGCCAAAGAATTTTGCATAAAACCACAGATCCTTTAAGCAAACATTAACCTTTTAACTTCCTAATGTTGCTTCCAATGGCGGAAGCAATAATATCATGGACTTAGACTGGAAAGGAAGATAAATTAACCCCAAAATATAAAGTAGTCCGCTGTTGACATACTATTCCTGCATGAACTCTCATTTCCCACATGATCTCTTCCAGCTGATTAGGGCTGCACGCTGCGGTGCAGCGCTCTAGCCTCGCTTCCATTGGGCGAGGTCGCTCGCCTTCAGTTGGACCAAACCCGCAGCGCTTTGGTGAGCGGTCCAGTCGTCCTATGTGGAAATTGCGGGTAAGAGCTCCAATCTGCAGACAGACCCTCTTGCATCTAGTGGTTATGTGAAGAACTGCAGCTTTTTCTACTACTGGAACAAGAGGGATAACTTTTAAATTTACGGGAGGAATAAGACAGTTATGATGTTAATGACTGCATAAAGGTTTTAGACACAACCGGTTCATCTGGAATGTAAAACACATACTTGATGTGAAAGTATTTGGAGTATTTTTTGAATATTTTTCAAAGCATATCCTTATTTGATATGTTGTTCCTTGCTGCTAACTAATCTATGCCTGACATATTGCTACTTAAAGACTCAGTGTAAAAGAAAAAAACTTCGACAGTTGTAGTTAATGGCTGTGATGGTCAGGGAGTCTACACCAATCAACATTTTTCCCTCACCCTTATCAGATTGAAGTGTTGACAGAGTGGGAGTGTTGTAAAAACAGATCACTTTGGATTATTTTATACTCCTCTTACTCAGAACAAATGCTCCTGAGTGTCTCAGCTTTTTAAAGCAGCGTGTTCACACCTTTCTGTTTCCTTATCAGTGCCTTTTGACCCACAACAATTCAACTATTCAATCACCTGGCCAGACAAAATCAATACGCTCTAGAGAGACGGAGATCTTAGCAAACAGGTTGTGTGGCTGTGAGCACTCAGGTGAACAGAAAAGCCCATTTTGTCTCCATTCAGTGTATCTGTGACACTGTGTGCATGATAAGGAGCCACTGATAGAGCTCCAGAGATACTTGAGCGGAGAGTTACACACAAAAAGGTACACTCATAAAGGTTTATAGCTTGCCATTAAACTTTGCTTAGATGTTGAATGTGTCACTCACTGATAGCGGAGCCTGTCAGCTGATTTATAGGCATCCCTGAAATTGCCTTAGTGACGCCTGGAGAGGATGACGAACGAACACAGGTAGGGTCAACAAGCGCAGACGGGGAGATAAGACACAAAGAAAGACATGAAGAGAGAGAGGGAGAGCCCTTGGGATGGAGAAAGAATGAGGGTCACTGCATGTAAACATGGCAGACATCTCTTGATCTGCCCTGAAGATACGAGACCAGACGCAAACTATTTTATCTGATTATTTCGTGGCTCGTCTGAGGATTTAAATGAGTGAACGCTGAAGTTTATATTTCATATGTTCAAATAAATCCCGCTCTTTTTCCTATGATGTGGTATTATCTTTATTTAAAATGTGTTTTTCTTATGTTCTTACAGGCCAAAAATCACACTAATGTGGCATTTATCAAGCATGATGTCATTACAGAGAGTGTGTCCATCTTTTGCTTTCAAGGCTTTGCCAACATTTGTCTCAATCAGCTGCCACTGTTTCCATTTTGTCTGTATACTCCATTCAATAATAAAACAGGCAGCTCCTACTTCTGACATTAAAACTCGTGCACACACAGCACCAGTATGCCACACATCCCCACCATAATGCCATTTAGAATAATAGCACTGTGAGCAAATAGCAGTTAACCGTGTTAACGTCTGAATCTGCTGCGCCGTGCCTGTGCGAGCATCTGTCATCTTTATCAATAAGCACAAGGTCTGACATGAATCCAATTTGAAACCTCTTGTCCCGATGTCATCCACATTCAAACACGCACAGTCACTGACAATAACGTCACAGGTGCCTGCCGCTGTCCTCTGACCTCACAAGTGTGTGTTTCTGCAGAGATGGACTTCCTCTCTTCCCGATTAAGGCACGCTGAATCATGTCAGTGTGCCCCCGGCTGAACCCTGCCCATAAAAACGACGCTAATTTTTGGGGAGGTATCTTTGATTTTCTTTTGGGGGGGGGGTGGAGGTGGTCGCATTTGAGGGGTGGAGGAGCTGGGTCCTTCCCCCTGACACTGACCTCCTGACCTTCTTGACCTGCAGGGAGGCTTGGACAAAGGCAGCCTTTCCCTTTTAAATCTGCCCAGGGAGCGTTATATGGGACCTGACCTGTGCTCCTCTTAACCTTTTGGACCTCTGGCCTGATGTCCGTGATTTAGGGCAAATTTCATTACATGCATTCTCTGGATGAGACGACTGGCTAAGAGGATGTGGTGCTGCAACAACTCAGGCTGATTAAAATGTCAGGTAGGGCGGATGGCAGAGATGACATGTTCAACTTGGGGGAAAGAAAAGCACATGTAGTGTTATTGATGTGACAGATACTCACTAATTTTGTAAGGCATTGGGGAAAAATGAGAGTAGCTCTTTCTTAAAAAAGCAAGATTAGCTGTTAGCTTGACACATCATAGCAAACTTTGGTTATCCCCACAGTGGAGGCAGATGAAAGCTTTAAGCTGTATTGTTCTTAAAACGTTCCTGTGAAGTTTTTAGTTTGTGTGAAATCAATAATGGTGTCTCCGTGCACCCGACTAAAGCAACCTTTTTTACAGTTAGCATGAATATTCCAGCACTGGTGGCTCTCAGTCAAAACTAAGGATGAACCCAAGCATCTGTTTCCCACTTCAGCTAAACGCCCATTTAAATGGCATTTAACCAACAGAGCGTCATTGTTTCAGCAGTTATAATGTGAGCCTAATATGCGGTTTAAAGCGTGACTAACATCAGCAGCTAGCTTTGCCAGACTTCATTCCTTTTTGCAGACTAATATCCTGCTTAATGTGGTTATTTGTCACTTTGGTTGAGCAGATATACAGAAGTAAAAACCCCAACAACCTGCAGACAACTTTATTTCCGCTTTGTAGTTAAAAAAAAACTGTCATACTGTAATAATAATAATAATAATAATAATAATAATAATACATTTTATTTGTGGGTGCCTTTCTAACACTCAAGGTCACCTTACAGACAGCAATCTAGCAAAACAGTAATATAATAATAAAAATTGCATAAGAGTCTAAAAACAAACAACTAGACATGATATAGAAAGAAAGGTACATTACTGTACTGTTCTTACGACATGCTAAACGCTAAGCTTCTCATATTTACATCTGGCGAAGTGACAGGAAGGCAGCGGCCTTTAACTGAAGCTACTGGTGGCAGGAGGCTTCATTGCAGTTTTAAAAGATTATTCGATGCTTGATATACAAATGTATCCGGATAACTGCGCGCATTACGAATCAAAACAATTACAAAAGATGACTTAGACTTGACTCAGCTTTGTCCCCCTACATTGCTTCCATTTATTTTGAACTGAGGACCCCTTAAGTAAAAGGGCACTCCATAAGGTGTATTTCATAAATAGTAAACCATTGTTTTCATTTCATAGATTAATTTTTAAATAATGAGGCAGGAAACCCTGTCAGTAGAGGTGCACTGTTTTGTTTTAATGAATACATGTGACCCAGTTCTAAAGCTACATTCATGCCAGGCACTACAGCAGCCGTAGCTGTTGTACATACGTTGTAGAGTCCAACTAAATCCTGTCTTGCTAACTATCACAAATTCATGCAAAAGCAGGTCATCAGAAGCAGGCTTGCTAACTTAGCAACTTTGTTGCTGTATATATTTAGTGAGTTTTCAGACCCTCTAGTGACTCTAGTGACTTTAAAAAAAAAAAAAAGGTTTTGAGATTCTGCCATGAAAGCAGGTATAGTTCTTACTCTTCTTAACGAGAAGCAAGTGCTGCCGTTGGCCCCTCCCCCACCCCAGAGAACTCACAGGTGGCCCAGTCCTCATGGAACAGTCCCTCCCAGCTGCAGTCAGAGCAGGAGATTTTTACCCTTCAGTGTCCTGACTGCAAATGCATCATACCGCTAAAGTGCCATGACAGTTTTTTAATGGTCTATTTTTGGTCCATTGAGGTTACTAAGGTAGACTGTATACAAAAAAAACCAAACAAACAAAAAAAACAAAAATAGCTTTTGGTTAAATAGGTTCATGTTATACTATCACTTGTTGTAGGCACCTAAGTGGACCATATGTCAAAAAAAAGAAAGAAAATCAAACAAAAAAACTTTTAAAAAAGGATGTTTTTTACTCACTTTTTTGTATCTCCCATGACAAAATTTTTCTCAGGCTGTACTCTGTACACTATACTCCTACAACGTCCATTACAATTACATGCACATGGCCCATTATGCAAATTATGTGATGATGTCATTTAGTGACTTCTAGCTAGTGACTTTTAGGACAGTCAGCAGCTACTTTTTACTGAGGAGCTGACAACACTGTGGAGAACTTTTTCTGTAAGCTTTGGGTCATTGTCTTGCTGGAAAATAAATATTTTCCCAAGCTGTAGTTTTCTTGCAGACTGAAATAGGTTGCCTTCCATAATTTTCCTATATTTTACCACATTCATTTTACCATCTATCTTACATACCTTCCAGAGCCAGATACCGAGAAGCATCCCCATAGCATGATGCTGCCACCACTGTGTTTCACAGTGGAGATGGTGTGTTTGGGGTGATGTGCAGTGTTTGGTGGCTGCCAAACAAAGCATCTTTTCTGATGGCAAAAAGGCATCATTTTGGTCTCATCAGACCAAAGAACTTTCTTCCACTTGATCATGGAGTCTCCCACATGCCTTTTGGTGAACCCTTATTGAGATTTAATTAGGTTTCTTCAACAGCAGATTTACACATGTGCCGTATTCCTTCCATTTCTCGATGATAAACTTAACTGAACTTGGGAGCGTGTTCAGTGTCTTGGAATTTTTTTTGTACCCATCTTCTGACTGATACCTTCCAGTAACATTTTCTCTGAGTTGCTTGGGTTGTATCTGACATATTTTTATTTAATTGACATTACTTAGTAGAAATCTGTTTTCACTTTGACATTAAAGAGGGTAACAGTTTTTTGTTTGTTTGTTTGTTTGTTTGTTTTTTTTTGCCAAAACAGCTAAATTACATGGACCATGATTGATCTATAAAATCAGTAAAGGGAAAACATCTAACGGAGTGTATGCTTTTATTTATAGGCACTGTTTAAGCTAGGGTTTTACTTGAAAACATCTCATTTAAAACCTTTGAAATCATAATTCAAATCAACACTATTCTGTAAGTGGAGCAGAACATTATTTTTTATTCGTTCTGATTTCCTTACCTGACACGCCAGATGGATTTGTTTCACACATCCATCTCGAAAACCTTCGCCATACAGCGTTTGGGAAAGGGCACAGCCTTTGGAAAAAAACTCGGAGGGTGATTGGATGAACGTTCTGTCCGTCACATCTTAAAACGGGCCAATCAGAGCAACAAAACACATGACTTTGTTGCCGCTACCAAGGGGCACTTGTGCAGCTACCGAGGAATAAACTCCATATAGAACTGCATAACGCGAACCATGGCGACTGTAGACATGTCAGTACATGACTTGTCATTTTTGAAAAGAAAACAACTCACTGCTGTTCTTTGTTCTTCTTTTAACGAAGAAATGTTGTCAAGTTCTGATAAAACTAGCACTTTTGCAGCATCCACATTAATCTCTTCTGCCATAATTGCACCGGCCTCTTGTTGCTGCTTGCTTACGTCACGACTCCGCCGCACCCCAAAGTACTGCCCCTCATCGCTGATTGGTCCTGTCACTTTCTAACTGGGCCCAAATGGTTCAGATGGGAGCTTTGCAAGATGAATTCGCCAGTGACAAACAAGGAAACTATCCATCTGCTTTTCAAGGTTAGATTTTTTCCACTTGTGAGAAAAATGAACTTGTTGACACGAGAAAATTATCTGAATTTTAAGGGTAAAAAAAAAGTATCCAATAAAATATCAGCACTTGTGATTGAATTGCATCTACTAAACTTCTATTCCTCTCTGAAGGAAAATGAGCATCCACCATTCACACTGTGAGAGTGATAGCCATCATACCCTCTATAAACATCCCTGCTCTCTAACCTGTGAAGCTGCAACACAAAGAGCAGACCGCTGACACTGAGGGGGACAAAAGATGAGTGAGCAGCGTCAGAAAGGGAAGACTCTTGAAAACGGCTGCCATCGTAGGCGCCTGGGCCTGTGTGCTGTCTACCTGTCTCTCCCCGCTAACTGCCATGTTCCTGTCAACGCTGACACCCTGTCAGCCCCACCTAGAGCCGGGGCCCTGTGGGTAGCAAAGCAGGCAGGCAGGCGGGCCGTTGGCTGAGGTGGAGGTACACAAAAGCAGGCAGGCTGAATGGGGACCGGCTGGGATGGGCTCTAATGGAGCCAGCCTTCCAGACGCAGACAATAGTGGGGCCTGAGGCCGGGGCCTGAAACCTGAAGCCCGAGCCTGGTATTTTAAGAGGCCTGAGTGGCTCTGGAGCCAGTTGTCAATCAATAGGTGCACACAATCAGGCAAAAACACGACCTGGAAGCGTGGAAAAAAAATTGAGACGATGACAGAGGGCAGAAAATATTGACAGATATCCTTTTTTTTCATGAAGCAATCTTAAGGTTCACCTTTGGGTCTTTTTTTCACACACTTCACAAAAGCAAACACATACACAGATCCTCTTTTTAGGCCAAGGTTGCTGCTCACACACTGTACTCTTCATCGTCTAAAGTGCCTGTTGAGGGGGCGGGGGTGGAGGAGCTGTTCATCAATACACGATGTAATGCTTTCACCGTTCTGGCCCGCTCTCACTGGATGTGTGTAATTGTGTATGTGCACATACCAGAGACGGCAACTGCAGCAAAAGTGCGTACCCGCCTCCTTTCACAAACACTTGCATCATTTTGTCAGGAAGGAAAGGACCTGTCTGCTTTTCTCCCTCTGCTGCTCTGACACCTCGCAGACATCTGAAGGGAGGGCAGCAGTTTGAAGATGCCGCTCTTGAAAGACAGGAGGCGTCTTGTTTCTTTCTTCTCTTTTTTTCTTGAATGACGGGATTTAATAACCCAGAAAACAACCCGATACCTGCATGAGTCAAAAAAAGTGAGTGAAGGCCTCTCTGTGCATCACTTTGTGCTGTCCTACCTGTCCAGCAGATGCCCTCAGCGTATTCTCCATAAGGAGTTTATTGTCCCCCTTCAATAGGGTGATCAATGATGGGTGCTTTTTGTCTACTTGCAAAAAGTTTAAATGCACTGGTTGACTGATGGATCTTAAGCTTGTGTTCATGTCCTCAATGTCTCTATTTTTTTCAAAAAAGGTCTGGTTTCAAACTTTCTTGACCCAGGTTCAATCATTTATGCATCTTCATCTAGCTTTGGCTTCATGCAACAACACTTCTATGTGATGCTTAAGATTTAGGAGTCCTAAAGAGTCCTCCAACATGTGTTTGAAAACTCATGAACAAGGATCCAACTTGTATCTATTCACCTTGTTAAAATCATTAAAAATATTATGAGAGAGAAATATCCAACTTAATGTGACCCTTCACATGGTTATTATCAAATTTAACAAATCACCCAAAGTCTAGAGTTCAATTGTGCTTATTTTAATGATGGATCAAAACACCTGAGAAGCAGGGATACCTTTGTGAATATTATGAATTCCAGGAACAGGCAAAAGGACTAATCCAAGGGCTTCAACCTTGGGTAGAATTTTGGTATTTGTTGGAAGTGTAATGATAAAAAAATGACATAATGTGGGTAATAGAAGGGCTCAGAGTCTCTCAGCTAGAACTACCGCCTATTCTTCAAAGTTTACATTACAGTGCTTGGTCAAGAAGAAGGGCTGGTTTGGCTTCTTGTGAGAGCATGATTGGAAGAAATCGTATTTGGTTCATGATGCAGATGCATGTCTTTTACCTAACTTTGAATTACAGGGCTAGATAGGGTGAAATTGATGGATGTAGTGGCCATAGACCTCCAAAACCTAATCAATTCACTCAAAAGTCCGCTGCAGGTTTGTGCAAAATTCGACCATCATCCCTCCATGCATTCTTTTTAATAAAAGTTGTATTTTTGTCCTTTTATGCTTTTATTATAGGACAGTGGATAGAGTTGGAAATCTGGATGAGAGAGAGCAGGGACTGGCATACAGAAGAGGACACGGACCAGCTTTAAATCCATGCTGACCACACAACAGCCTCTATGCATAAGGTGTGTGCAAGTAACCACTAGGCTACTGCATTTTGCAGTGATGTGCTTTAAAGGTTTGACATCACAGTGACCTTGATCTTGTACCTCCATACTGTATTCAGTTCATCCTTGAACCACAGTGGACATGAGTGCAAGGTTTGAGAGAAGGGTCTGGCTGCAGACTGCAGATCTCGGACGTTGAAGGCAAAGAGACACTTACAAGCACAGTGGTGAACACCACAAAGCTGCTATACAGCAAGCACTCGGGGCATTGTTGCACCCACAGCATGCTGAAAGCCTAAGACACTGAAAAAATGTCAAAAGATTGATTTTGTGCAGAACAAAGGAGCTGTATGTGCAACAAATGGACACAAGCTTCGAAAATGCTATAAAATTATCTTACAATCATTCACTGATGTTTAAAACTGTTGTTAACTACCTTTTTTTAGACTCTTGAAATGTCTCATGATGATGTTTTCTAGAGAGTCTGTTCCTTTCGATGGATTTTGCATCCATTAAATTATTAGGAGTTTATAAAAATAAATCAAAACCACTTGTCACAGCTGCAGTAGCACATTAAAGCAGGGGTTTCAAACTTTTCAGCCCACAACCCCCGAAATAAAGGTGCTAGAGACCGGGGACCCCCACTGCACCTAAAGGAGGCTGAACACAGCCATGCACGATTAAGAGTAGTCATGTCTATGAGAGGGGACAAAGGGGAGAGATTACTGCTAAATCAGCAAAATCATGGCCCACTGTAAAGTTAAGCTGTGATATCCATATTGAATATTTTTTACTGAATAATACCCACTCTTATCAAAACAAAAATCTTAAGCCATCCTAAAAATGTCAACCTCTTTTATTAAAACAGAATTAAAATGGGTTAGAAGGGCAGAGAATGTGGTGAAATTGGGTTTTTAAAATATCAGAAATGGGTTAAGTGGCAAAAATGGGCACTAAAAGTGTGAAATGAGTTAAAAGTGGCAATGTTGGCTTAAAAGGAGCATAAATGGGCAGTAAAATGTGATGTAATTGATTAAAAAGTATCATAAATTGTTTTAAACTGGCAAAAATGAGAAAAAAAAGAGTTGAGAAGAGGGTTATAGTGGCAATAATGGATAAACAGAAACAAGAGGCAAAAAGTCACAAAAAAAGGCTTAAAAGTGAGAGAACTGGCCAGAAAAGGTGGTGAAATGGGATTCGAAAGTGGCTGAAAAGTTGCAGAAATGGTGGGAAAAGGGGATGAAGATGAGTTAAAATGTGGCAAAAATTGGTGTAAAATGGGTAAACATGGGCAAAAATGCACCTAAATTGCGCAAAATTGATGAAGAGCGGCAAATAATAGTGGCAAAATTGGGTGGGAAAAGGGGTTATTAAGTGGCACAAATAAACACTTTTGATAATAGTTTGACACTCTTTTCATCTCCAAAATGAGAAAATTTAGGCCAGGACGATAGCACCAATGCTACTGATTCAACACACATGCATTGATTCCATCAATAAATCACAGCTGGGGAGGGCTCATTCTCTCGGTTTATCAGGGGCCCAGTCAAGTCTGTGGGTAGGCCAGAGTGCAGACCTACTTTTCACAAGTTTTTAAACATTACTTTGATTTCAGCATAAATCTCACCAGATGACCATGTTTTTATTTTAACTACTTTTATGCATATTTTTCATAAAGATTGGTCAAATATATGGTTTGAAATCTTAAAAAATATTTTTAATCTTTTTAGAGAGCTGGCGACCCCCTCTCAGTGTCTCACTACCACCAAGGGGACCCTGACCCCCACGCTAAGAACCACTGCATTAAAGTGTGCATTTTCTAAGGCTTAAGGGAAAAAATTCTGACTTAAAAAATGATGTAAAGATTGAAAAAGAACATACCAAAATACTAAAAGCTGAAAGAAAACACACAAAAAAAAACCCAGTTCGACTTGCAACCTGTGCGTGAACCGTCATTGTGCTTGAGCTAAATATGTAAGCTATCAGGAGATTGGTCAAAATACTCTGTCAAGGTTCAAACTCAGTTGAGCTGGGTGTTTGAGTTTTAACACACCGGCCCTGACTGGCGTGTTACAGCTCTTTCAGTGAGCGAGATGCAGATTAGAAGTGACCGGCGGTACCATCAGAGAGCGGCGCCTGCCTCGTGTTTGTCAGTGAAACATGCGTCCAGACACATCTGCAAGCAGTTGACTGGGCCTTTTCCTGCCGCTGTGTTCCTGAGAGGTCTGGAAGGGTGACACGCCGTTGCTGACCTTATTGTGCCCCGCTTGTCACTTAACCTTCATGTTAGATGTCAGCTCCCCTGCCGCCGCCACTCAATCGCCCCAACCCTGACACAGAACACGACGGGCACACGCATGGTTTAAAGTTGTGACCTCAAACTTGGGGAAGAGGAGGGGAAACGGTCACAGGAAAAGCTACATAGTTAGTGGAAGTTTCTTCACAATTCCAGACTTTTTGGCTCTTCCTACTGTATGTCTGCTCCGTCATAGGGACGAATTCAAAACCCTGAAACAAACCAATTTCTCACCCAAAACGTGTATGATCTCCAGCCTTTGAAACAACGCTCTCCTTAGTGATAAACTGTTTCAAAAAGTTTACATTTTCTTTGCCTCTGGAGCCCTGGAAACACAAGCTTTGTGCTGTATAAATCTGTCAGGGCTGCAGAGTTGAGCATATACAGAGTCTTGATTTACACGTTCCAGATGGGAGATTACAGGACTGCGGTTAGGCACTGGAGCATCACATACACTCTCTCTATTCCATCCATTCATCCATCCATCCACCCTCCTGCTTCCCCCTCTTTGATGGAGATCCCTTCTTGTCCTGCTGCTGATTTTATGAGCTTTCCAACAAACAAACAAAAGCACTGAAGACATTTAAGCTTTTGCTTTTGGGGAGTTACGGTGCAAACAAAGGAACACATTGGTGCTATTTGGGTCTGACGCTGTATCTGGTCCTAATATGTGCTTGAAAAAAACAATTCCAAACCCTGAGCATGTGTCAGATTGTGAAAATACGATGGCTCCCTATTGGTTCGGCACAATAAGACATTGTTGATTATGTATTCAGACATTTCTCCACAGTGGTCTCGTGGGTGAACTTGCATAATAATTTGCTGAAACAAAGGGCTTAAACAGAGAAAAAAAGAGCACTCATATTGAGACAGTGAGAGATCTGTGCGTGTCTGTGATTGTGTGTGCTTAGTGGTGTAGGCAGCACACTCTCCTCCCCAAGGGCTTAGCCAGGGGTGCGTAAACAGTGATCCTATGGTGCTGGGCGGAACAATTCAGTGTCAGGGAAAAGGTCAGCTATCGCTGCTCGGCTCCATCAGGTCAGAGAAAAACACAGAAAAAGAGGAGAAAAGAGTGGGCTAAAGTGGCGAGGGCCCGGAGAATATGTTTCCAATAGACCCTCGTCAGGCTGCGTTAGCATCTGTGTCCAACACATGCACCGCAGGGATCGTGACCCTCCACTTCCCCTTCCCTTTGCTCTCCCCAGTGGGCAGAGCGGGCCTGCAAGGTCACTGCGGAGCTGAACGGGGCAGAGGGACGCACAATATAAACTAACCCCCACCCCAAAAGCAACCACCCTCCCCGTCACACCCCGGAGGTATTTCCAGAGAGGAGACTCGTGCGGTCCTGGACCCCATCCCTGCCAGGGTCACTGTCAGCCTGCAGAATCACACCAGCACCCGAAGCGACCGCCTGTACGGGGCACAGGGAGCGAAGCAGCTGGAGCAGGTTGGAAGCTAAAAGAAAGAGGGTAACGACAATATGGCTCTTATGCAGCACTGTATCACTGCAGGCGTCCTGTTGATCACACCGTCGCCAGTGGTAATGTCGGCCATGATCACTGTACACACAGGCCAAGGCGGGCTCAAACACAGACAGACCGCAGAGACCTTTATGCTGATTGTACCTGCAGTTACTCAACCCATGTGTGGCATTATGAGCTATAATAGAAGCTGAAGGGCTTACAGAGAAGATAAAGATCATTTCTAAGGGAGGTTTTTTTTGTTGGTTAAATGGTAAAACCTTGAACCCCTCTGTTCCACTTTCATGGTAAATGGTACTATAGTATTACTGCAGTTTGTGCTGCCCTCAACCTTCATTAAATAGATGAACTTGCATGATTGTTTATTCACATAATATTTAAGGTTTAAAAGCATAACATTTTTAATCCACTTTTGACAAAATTATGTACAAAGTACATAGCTACTTTAAACTCAGATAAATAAATTAAAGAGCAAAACAATCAGATATTTATTTTATTAAAGCTCCTGTGTGGAGTTCTTTACTTGTTCTGAAACAAACTAAAATAGAAACTAATGTCTCTTTATGAGCTGCAATAACAACTGAGACCATCAGGGACAAGATTAATAATTTATTTAAAGTTGCTTTAATGTCTGATTCACCAAAGCAGTGGGGTAGGTGCCAGAAAAAGTGGAAAAAACAGCCTTTAATCACAGTTTACAAGGCACATACATGATTACTGAAATATTTCTACAGTTAAAGACAGTGGTATGAGATGTTTTAGTTAACCATTACCTCCAATTGTACAGGACAAAATCCGCAAAGAAACAGAGTTACACTTTGCCAACAGGGGGCGCTAAAATCAACACACAAGTTTTTCATAAGCGCTTTTATAGGAAGAAAATTGGCATAGTGTTACATATAAAGAGTGCCTATTAAAGTATTCAACTCCTTGGATGTTTAACCCTTTAATTGATTTTATTAATCAATCATAGTCCATATAATTAGGCTTATTTGACTAAAAAATTTAAAAATGAGTATTTTAGTGGATGCACCTTTGGCTGCAATCACAGCACTGAATCGGTGTGGATGGGTCTCAATCAAACTTGCATGTCTGGATACTGCATTCTACCATTCTTCTTTGCAAAGCTGCTCAAGCTCTGTTAAGGTGCACAGGGATCAGGCATGAACCGCCCTTTTCAAGTCCAGCCATCAATTCTCTGTTGGACTGACACCTGGGCTTTGACTTGGCCTTGTTGTCTTTAAGCCTTTTCGGTGTAGCTTCTGCTGTACGCCCCGGGTTATTGTCTTGCTGGAAAATAAATCTTCTCCTAAGTTGTAGTTCTCTTGCAAGATGAATAAGATTGTCCTCCAGGATTTTAGGATATTTTGCCACATTTATTTTACCCTCTGTCTTTATAAGCTTTTAAGGAATGGCTGCTGAGAAGCATACCCAAAGCATGATGCTGCCACCATTGTGCTTCACAGTGGGGATGGTGTGTTTGGCTGATGTGCAGAATTTGGTGTTTAGTTACTTATACTTTTCATTTTTTTCTGTGAGTGTTCTTTTGTCATGATGGTGTAATTGTAACCACAAATAATTAATCAGTGACTTGACCTTCCAGACAAAGTTGTTGTTATACTACAATTACTTGAGACACAGTCACTGCACTCAGGTGACTTGAATTAAGTCATCAAAATATTCAAATGGAAATTATAAATCGTGTCCCCGGTGGTCTTGTTTGCTTTTGTAGCTCATAAAGAGACATCAATATTAATTTCTGAGAGTTTTTTATAACCAGTTAAGAATGCTTCACAGGAGCTTTAAAATAATGTAGGAATACTATTATATTTTATCACAAGAGAACTGAAAGAAGTTAGTTTAATTTAGGTCATGAGAATTAATATTTGCTAAAACTCAAGGTCTTCTTTCTATTCAAATTAACTTGTTTATGTTTTGGGGTGCTTAATATGTGTTTATTTTGTGTATTCTCTTGATTAGAATTGTTTTTATCAGCTGTTTTAGTACGGCCTTAACATGGAAACCAGCGTTAAATTAAGTGTATTGTAAGGTTGAAGGAAAAAACAGCTTTAACAATGGATTCTTCCGCTTGACAGAGGAAAAATAATTATTAATCAGGCAGGAGCGCCTCATTTAATTAGTCTGTTCGTTAAGGAAATGAAGGGAGAAAAACTCTGCTGGAAATATGTGGATGCATTTTCCAATCCATGACCATGAAAATAACAGGAGGGGGCTGGAGGAGGGGGAAGAGGGAAAAAGAGAAAGGAAAAAAAAAAAAACATCCCTGGCTAATTTAAATACAGTCTTATTAGTCTAATGACCAGAGTCTGTGATCACTACTCATCACCATTAATGCCACAACTCTCCCCTGCTCTGATTGCCCAAGGCTCCGCTTTTTCCCCCTTAGCCCACATTCGGCTGGGAGACCAACGCGTTTTCCCTTCCGCTACACATGAAATGTGACATGAGGACACTAATGTATGTGGAAAAGGGACGGAAAGCAGGGATGTGAGACACTCGGCGCTGTTCCTCTTCGCGGTTAATGATATGACGTGCTGCACGGAAACTCAAAAAACTCCACTCCTTTTGAAAAAGCCATCAGCTCTGAGGCATGTTTCTATTAAGAACACTCCTAAACGCTATAATAGGTGGCCCTAACGAGCTTTGGCCTCGCTATCCTCTGCTACCATATTGGTTGCATGCTGATGCTTATCAAAATGATGAATGCGGCATTAAGTTCAAATGAGTTGGAAGATTGGGAAAAGGGGAAAAAGTCGTGTTTATCGCTGCATGATTTGGTTCTGTTTTCTGCTCCACGTTGCACAGTGACTGCTTATTATTTTAACCACATGTTTTCAGATATCAACAACTGTGTAATAAGGGTATAATATGGAAAAAGAGGCAAGGTTTATGTGAATATACTGGTAAATTGGAGAAATAGTACTTTTCAAGAGAGGGAGACTGGAGAATTAGAGGAGACTGTTGCTTAAAGGGGGAAGATGCTGGAAAAATGGCATCCAATTTTCCAAATAGTGTCCTTTATTTGACCTTGTGCATACAAATGTACAACTCACTTTTGTTTCCAGAAGTCGTTTATAAAAGATCTCAGCGACATCTCAATAGGACTGAATCCTTTTGTTATTCTAATCCTGTTTTCATCGACACTGCTCTGATATTATGGGATGTATTTCTTAAAGCTTATTTTATTATGAGCGATTGCCTTGCCAGCAGCTTTATGACCCATATACAGCCATAATGAAAGAGGTGTTTTCAAGGGCAAAACCCCAATGAAAGAAAACCTTGATCATTATTACGACCGCAAATGAGCTCTGAAATCATGAAATACAAGTTGCATGTCTTTGCAAACATGTCATCCGCTCAGCGCCACTCAACATAACAAGCAGGCCACCAAACATTAGGTGAAAACATGAAAGTCACACGTCTAATGCCCTGCATGACCAGGCGTGATCTCTCTCTCTCTGCCAGACAAAGTGGCACAGCTGGCAGAGAAAAGAGCAAAGCAGAGAGCAAGGCAGCGTGTTAAATGACCCAGGGACGTGAATAACCTTGGTGACTGGGGAAGGCCAGCACTAATTAATGCCAGGCGGCCATGTTGCCTGTCAGGGAATCCGCACAGGGGCAACAGTCCTTGGATTTTCTCCGCCCGTGGATGTCCTCGTCACTCCCCCTCCTTTGCTGCTACGAGCCTAATTGTGACCCCTCGGGAGGAGCGTTCACCCCGTCTCACGCCATCCTCGACCGGGTGCATGATAATGAGGTAGATGTTTATGAGAGGAAAAGACTGACCCAAACTATGTCAGTCAAATGCCAGCCTGCTAACACCCCACCGTCATGACTGTCAGCTCTCTGGACTACCACTACGCCGATGATTCAACGTTCTACTTTTGGGAAGTCACACCTTAAAAGCTTGTCTTGTGAAGCTACAATTTCAGCCATATAAAGTGAAACAAATACGTTGAGGCAGCAGGTATGACATTTCAAAAACAGTGTGACTTCTTGCACACACTCAGAGCAGCTAGGCTAATTTCTCCACAGCATGGGTGTTGGAAGTGAGAACAGCACTTGCAGCCAAACATGTCTGTCAATCATTTATTGGGATCCTGACACGCTGCCTTGAAAATGTTGCCATGCAATCACAGTATCAGCATCCCTCTGCATAGCATCCTCACAATGCCACAGCACTATGGGATTAATATTCATCGCCGGCAATTTATGGATTCATTTATCACCCACATCTTATTTGTTTCTGTTAATCGACCCTGGGGGGCTGACTATGGCCTTGGCTGGCCACCAGTGCTGGAGCTTTATTCCTCTTCACACAGGCCTAGTGTTAACGCCGCTGGCCAAGTTCACAGATTTGACTGACTGTGGACTTAATGCCGCTTGCCTTGTTTTCAGCACTTGTCCCTCCAGATTTGCCACCCTGGCTGCACAATTTCCTCCAATTCTAATTATTCATCAGCTCGTTATGCCTGCGCCCGGGCGCCTCCCCTAATTAGAGGCGACGCAGGGTTTGGTCCCAGGCTAGCCTCGAGTGAAGGAACCAGTTCAGAACCAGTCCGCGGCATGCGCTCATGAAGGACTGGGTAAGTGCCAGCCTTGCTGAGTGCACAGGGGGAGAGGAAGGGCCTGTCTTGACAGTGTGATGTGACGTGCCTTCACACAATCTCTCTCTCTCCCTCACACAAACACATTAATAGTTCTGCTATGCCCCATATCTATTAGCATAACCTCCAGATATTTATAAGGAGCCTGGAACAATGGTAATTCTTTGTCTCCGTGGTGTCACATATTGCCAGCGTAGTGTGAATATTTTTTGTTAATTTGTCATTATGCTGTGAAGCTAAGATAGTGACGCAGGGCTGCTTAGAACAGTGTTGATGTGCTGGGTAGGAGAGCGTGAGTTATTAAATCATTGTTCCCTAATTAACATCACAACAAGACACAAGATTGCCTCCCAAGCTGGACACAATTGAAATCTTACATTATTATCATTAAAGAGGAGAAACAATGACCTCCTGTTCAAATAATAGCAGTATATGCTCCTATAAATGTCAGCATCAGTTCCTTTTCTATCGTCACCCAGTGAATGAGTTTATGGTCACACATTTTCATCATCCTAGAGCTTTCAAACCCAAAAACCTTTTTAGTTACAGCTGCACATTTCACTTTTTCAGTTATAGAGAGGTTAGAAGCTGATAGATCATACAGCCTGTCATAATTTTAATACTATTCAAAGTAAATTAATTATAGATAAGAACTGTATGCATATGGAATCTTTAAAAACAAAGGTTTACTAAGTGCTTCAATGGACAGCAAATGTGTTGAGCAAAATGACAGTTAAAGTAGTTAAAGGGATAATTCAGGATTTTTACAGTTTGGTGAGGGACTTAGCTATAGTAGTGGAATTAGCCTCCAGTGATTTCTGTGAAAGTTGATCTTTTGGTTGTTATGAGCTCAGAGAGATCCACGGCATAATGGCTAGAGATGGGAATGTTTTATCTGTGTAGTTTAACAAGTTTTACGAAAAAAACATGGGACAAGACATCATCTTGGCTCGTATGTACACTGTGTCCGAAACGTACAAAGCACTTTATTTTTCCCAAAAAACCCTCCGAGTCAGGCACTAACTTGCAATGCAGCTTTCTGCATTTTGTCTCTTTCCGCAGCACACTGATCCTCTGACCAGCTGTGTGGGTCTGCAGGCTTCTACAGGGATAATAACACCACATGAGCATGGGTTCGCATTTTCCACAACATCACCTGGTGACACGGGATCTCTCCTGCTCAAAACTTTCAAATGAAGTTTCTCTGCTCTCTCTTTCAGCCTGCTGACACTCTGTCCACAAGTTTTTCTTCGTTGTGCTCCGGTTCATACAAATATCCTCTCGCGTTCACAGTAAAAGGCACATAATCATTACTCGAGTCGAAATCACTCATATTATCTTTGTTTTAGCTTGGTGTGGTGTTATTATTCCTGTAGAAGCCTGCAGACCCACACAGCTGGTCAGAGCATCGGTGTGCTGCAGAAGGAGACAATTTGGCAAAAGCTGTATTGTAAATTAGTGCCTGACACAGAGGGTTTTTTTAGGAAAAATAAAGTGCTTTGTACGTTTCGGACACAGTGTACATGCGAGCCAACATATTCTACTGGCCCATTTTTACATAAAACTCATTAAACTTCACGGATAAAACATTCCCATCTCTAGCAAATATGCTGCGGATCTCTCTGAGCTCATAATAACCACAGGATCAACTTTCACAGAAATCACTGGAGGCCAATGCCACTACTATAGCTACGTACCTCATACGAACCAACTTCAAAAATCCTGAAATATCCCTTTAAGCGTAAAAATCTAAAATTTGAGAAGCAATGAAAGACAATGATTCCTATGATAGTATTCAAAATGATTAAAATGGTACATCTAAAAAATTAGATTATCATAAGGTAATTTTTTCCCCATGTGATTTTATTAAAAAATTGAAACTCCCATATATTCTAGATACATCTCACACAAAGTGAAGCATTTCAGGACACTTTAATTGTTTTAATCTTGATGATTACGGTGTACAGCTCACAAAAATTGAACATCCAGAATCTCAAAATATTAGAACACTGTTAAAAAGACCAATTTCTTAACAGTTATCTCTCTCATTCTGGTTCATTACACACAACAACAATCATGGGGAAGACTGCTGACTTGACTGTTGTCCAGAAGACAATCGCTGACACTGTCACAAGGAGGGTAAAACACAGAAGGTCACTGCTGAAAGGGCAGGCTGTTCTCAGAGGTTGTGTCAAGCCATATTTATGAAAAGTTGACTGTAGGGAAAAGTTTGGTAAGAAAAGGAGCGCAACCAACAGGGATGAGCTCGGCCTTCAAGAAGTTGTCTAAAGCAGTGGGTCGGGACCCAAAAGTAGGTTGCGGAGCAGTTTTCAGTGGGTCACAATTAAGTGGCCGGAAAAAAAATGGTGGCAAAAGTTCTGAAGTCCTTACTGGACATACATCAATACCTTTTATTTTGCTCTGTTTTACTGTGAAATTGGGTAAATTTAAATGTTTGATCAATATTTCAACTAATTTATCTCCAGTTCTTGCAATAAATGGCTGTTTTTCCCATTATAATGAAGTAATTTCACAAGTTCTTTGGAAAATTGGCCAAAATTGACACATAATGATAGGGAAAGAGGGTAAAAACATGTCAGTTTTGCCCCTTTTCTTTTTTATATCAGGTGTTTTGGTCCAATCATGCTCCAAATTCCAACATATTCAATTAACTAAACATGCAGTGTTAAAAATGTTTTGGAAACTTTGGTCAGGATCTGTGGTAAGACGAACTGGTGGGTCTTGAGGCCTGGCCAGTTGAGAACCACTGATCTAAAGAAACAGATTCAAGAATTTAGGGAAGTTTCATAAGGAGTGGACTAACACTGGAGTCAGTGGATCAAGAGCTACCACAAAGATTGGAGAAATGGACTACAAGTGTTGGTTTCCTTGCATGGAGCCATTCCTGAACCACAGACGTCATCAGCGTCTCACCTGGGCCGATTAGAAAAAGAACTGGATCATTGCTCAGTGGGGTTTTTTAGCATCAATGTCTAACCTTTAGACATTGTATCCCCATGGCTGAATCAGTGTGGACATGAGGATAAAGGTATTAAAAATGCACATTTTAAGCTGTTAAAGACTTCAGATAAGATTTATGATGACTTCATCTTCCAAGCAGCCTCAGGTTCCATGTGCTCACATCTCAGTCTGTGCGTGCACATTAGCTTTTTTGCACATTAGCCAATCTGCTGCCACCATTAAGTGTGATTCCCTGTATTTTTCTCACCTTTCTCTCCTCCCTCTTTTCCTCCCTCATCTTGTCAACCCACTCTGGCCCGAAGAAGCAGAGGTGAGGGGAGCACTGAATGGACAAATCTGCCCAGGACAGGGGTAAACACAGACAAGTGCTCATGGATATAAAAGTGTATGTGACACATTCCTCCGTACAGTAAACTAACACAGACTCAGGCGCATTTATTAACCCTCTCATGCACATATTCCCACAAATGTGCACACAGTAGTGCTAATTAAAGCCCTCAGAGTGAGAAGAGAAATATGTAATCCTGACATTTAGTCAAGGGAGATTTGGGGAGATGAGGAGAAATTCTAGCGCTGGGCTTCAGCTGGGCCTGGGGCAAGCTGGCAGACAAAAGGACAGCGGCAGGCAGAGAGGCTGGGATGGGGAGCGGCGGAAAGGTCATCTCCGTGAAAAGGCTAACGTGTCAGTGCTTTTGTTCCTGGCCCTCGGAACATATGTTTGGCCCTCCTCCACGGCTGCCCCTGCTATCAGGATGAAATCTAACCCCCAGCCCCGAACGCAAGAAAGAAACACACTAGCACAGACGGACAAACGGACACACCCATCTGCACAAATACACATGCACACAGAGGACAGTGGTTGTGTTCCTATACAACAGTTGTTTAGGATAAAAGTAGAGTCCATGGTTTTGGTTTACCACTTTCAGCGATGGAAAGCAACACCAGTCCGGAACACCTGTCTGCCTCCATGCACAAAAGTGGAGATAAGAGAGAGGTGTCAAAGAGAAGAAATGAACAAGTGCTTTAGGGGCTGATACACCGAGCAATTGGCTTAAGGCACATTCACACTTACAGATCAAGACATAAGTCATGGTAGCAGTAGTATGGACAATTACTGTTTGGCAAAGTTCAGCATTGGATGGAGAGACGGATGGACAGATGGATGGATGCATGAATGGATAGATGGATGGGATTGGTGCTCTCAGCTGAAAATGGTGAACTTTTGGAATGGCACCTCGCTTGTCAGTAACACTTCGTCACCCACCAATCAAAATCGAGACAAGGCGGGACTTATGATACCACTTTTGCCAACAACAATGGTCTCATTCAAATAGTATCTGAATGTCGGCCATGATAAGGGCTGTTCAAATTCTCTAACTTGTAAGGAAAGGTGCTTTATTGCCTCCTATCTCATTTTCCTTTATCACCACTGACAGAGCCAAATGCCCCTGCTTTGGACACAGGCCTGTTCTTGTTAGCTCAGTTTAGAAGAAGTATTTTACACAAAGGCTGTGGCTCTACTGGGGTTGAAAACTCATAAAATAAAAAGGAAGTGTTAAAAGTAAAGTTTGTGGTTTTAAGTTGGCATGAGATTGACAGTTTCTTGGCTGACTTTGTGCCTTTTTTCTGGTGTTTGAGCCAATCTAAGCTGATCTGATAACCTCACAGTCACAATATACCTTTATAATTAGAGGAAAGAAATGGGAGCATTCATATCTAAAGTCTGGCAGTAAAGTGAAGAGCATTTCCTTTTCTGTCTCATAATAGTATAGATGCCTGTTTATTATACACATATATAAGCCCAATCCTATTATCTGAATGTTTCAAATAAAAAAATTCTGAATACAGTGTATTCAGCAAGTATTCAGACCCCCTTCACTTTTGTCAGTTTTTCTTCTTATGGTGCACCCTGATGCTAAAATAGAAACGTTTTTATTTTAATAAATCTACACTTAGTGCCTCATTGTGGCAAAGGGAAAACCTCATTTACATGAGTATTTAGACCCTTTGCAAAACACTTGAGATTTAGTTCAGGTTCCTCCCATTTCTCTTGGTCATTGCTGAGACGTTTCTACACCTTGATTGGAGTCCATCCGTGGATATTTCACATTTTCAATGTGATTTGGAAAGGCACACATCTCTCAATAAAAGGGCTCACAGCTGATAATGCATATCAGAGCAAAAACCAAGCCATGAGGTGAAAAGAACTGCATGCAGAGCTCAGAGCAGTCTTAATTTTGGCAGCTATTTTGAATTTTAGTCTTAGCCTTTTAGTTTTAGTCACATTTTAGTCATTTCTACCCTTTTCAGCTTTAGTCTAGTTTTAGTCCAAAAAAAGCCCTCTTTTCTGTCTGTATGTGAGCTTCATTTAATATGTATCCATTCGGTACACATCTATACTGTACCAAGAGGCTCGTACCAAATGGATACGGTACAAATACACGTACCTTTACACCCCTAGTTAGAGTGACAAAAATAAGCAAAAAGTGGCAAAAGTGGGTTAAAAGTTAAAAAAAAAAGGTTGACGCCTGCCCAAATACACCAAGAAAGGCAAAAAGGGGCAAAAATGGGCAGGGAAAAATGGTGAAAAGCTGTTAAAATGTGGGAAAAATGGGTTAAAAGATACAAAAATGGGATAACAGCATAAAAGGGTCTAAGAAAGGCAAAAACCAGCAAAATTGGTGAAAAAAATGGTTTAAAGTGATTAGAAAGTGCCAAAAATGGGTTAAAAGAGGCAAAAAAAAGGGCAATAAACTGCAAAAAATTGGTTAAAGGTGGCAAAAAATGTTTCAAAAGTTTCAAAAATGGGTGTAAACAGTGATAAAGAGGAGTCTAAAAATGGCACGTATGAGAAGAGGAACATTGGAACCCATTTCATGCTTTCAGCTCCAAAATGAAGTTGAAATGAAGAATGAACTGTTACTGTTAGGACCAGTCTTGTAGTACTCAAGTCCCGGACTCGGACTCGAGTGTGACTCGAGTCCTGATTTGGAGGACTCGTGACTCAACTTGGACTCGAGTGCTGATGACTCAGACTTGGACTTGGACTCGAGCTTTAACTGCATCAGGACTCGAGGATGAAGAGGAGGACTTGCACCCTTTTTGCTGAAGACTATTTTATTCTGTAGTATTTGTTGTTTTTGTGTGAGGAAACCCCTCATAACTGATCAGTGTTCAGCGTCCGGTGTACGTTCACCTGCATGCGTGTTCACGTGTGACTAACCTGCTGTCTGTTGAAACAACCAGAGGAGAGAGAGCAGGAGGAGCAAGGGAGCCTGGGTGACAGAGAGAGGGGCTGATAGGATGATAGGTAGCTTAAGCCTGCGGCCCTTCTCAGTATTCCTGTGGTAATCTTTACAAGAAATTAAATTAAATTGCAGCCAGCCTACCTTTCAAAATCTCCATCAGCTGCTCTGACTCGTCATATTAGCTGCTGTTGCTGCTGTACAGTAATCCTCCTCAGTCTTGGACAGAGTGATAAAAACTCTTCAACCTTGTAGTGAGCCCCGTTAGTTAAAAATATCAATCCAACGCTGAAATCTGCATTAACATCAGCAAGATAACACTGATTAGTGAGCTAAACGAGGTGGCATAGGGTAAAATTATGATGTGTTTAATGACAACTCAGACTCTAAAGTATCGAGGGGGGGCGAAGTTAAGACCTTTTTAATGATGTGTTCAAATGTCACACGGAGAAAATTTTGAATTTTTTTTTAATGAAAAATCTGCAAAAGTCCAGTCATTTTAAAGGAGGAATATTTAGTATAAGATCAATGTAAAGCATGAGTTCAGCTAAAAACATGTCTCATTTTTCCACCCTAAATACACAAACAATCCTGTTAATGTAACTAATAGTATCAATGAAGAGGGTGATCATTAAGGAGTATTAATAAGAGTATCAATATCAATAAAAATCAATGATCCTCATCCTGGACTGGAATGTTTTTTTAGATTTCATCGACTAAAACTAGACTAAAACTATGAAGGGTGATCAGGACTAAATTGTGACCAAAATTTTTTTTGTCTGAAGACTAAAACTAAAAAAATAGTTGCCAAAATTAACGCTGTCTCCCAAATCTACTCCACCACTGGGTTGTAAATGTCCGGTTTTGTTTGTGCACTAATGCTGTAAACAGCTTCTCTAGTCCTTTAAAATAAAAACACATCAGCGTAACCCACCTGGGTGCTGGAATGGCTTAAAACTACATTAATAATTTAATTTAATTTGGCTCTAGGTTTATGTAATGGGGACTCTTCTAGCACTCGAACATGGGTAATAGTGGCTTGACTCAGACTCGGACTCAGGTAAAGGGGAGTCGACTCTGATTTTTTTGGTGACTCGACTTCAACACTGGTTAGGACAATGCTAGACAGTTCTGTGGGCAGGCCTGGATACAGGTCATAATGGTGCATATACTGCCTATGCTACAGTTATAGAAAAGAGCAAAGGTACTGTTTGAGGTCACTCTCATAAGTGAGAGTTGCTGTCACTTCATGATTATTAACAGTCACCAGTGAACAGGAATGAACCCACCACTCAGCTCCAATCTCTCATTCTGCCTCCATAACATACACCCCCTCCTCACTGTTGCTCTTCTTTGTCATATTGCCCCTTCACACCACTTGCATGTGCCAAGCATGATGACCTACATTTGCATAAAGTCTCTGCTGGCAGATTGGGTTGGTCAACAAATCATAGCCTGGTGGTCAACAAACACACCTGTCAAAATAGATGATATTAAGTGTTGCATTCGTGGCTGAAGATGTGGTGTGACTACAGACGGGGCTGCCATTTGTTCTAGAGTCTAGTCGTTCCGAGTATGTTTGTGCATTTCCTTCTTGCATGCCTTAGACCTCGCCTGTGGTGCCATCTGGGTCCTTTTCCCTCACAAATCGAGAAAAATCAGAGTGCTGAGAGGAAAACAACACTAGAAAAGGGATAAATAAATAAATGATGGTGGACAGAGTGCAAATGCGAATGGCAGCCAGAGATGCTAAAGGGGAAGAAGAGAAGAGAGAAAGACAGTGATTAGGCAACAGCAGCACTGGTGATAGGCCTCTCTTCACAGTCTCTATGGACCCTGCAGATGAGCCTGAGAGGGGGTAGACAGCAGACATGGCAACCTCTCAGCCCACATCAGGCTGTCGCCGACTGTGATGCCCACCCAAGAGACCAGGCTGTGCTCTCTATGAGAGGGAACAAACTCATAAAAGCTATTATTGCGCAGATGGTTTGTGCTCTTTTCTACTCTAAAGCTGTCAGTGACAGAACTCCATGTTTGGTGGAGAAAATGGAGAAAGACAAAAAACAAGGACGGGTTATGGAGTAATTCATATCCATTCAGGCTCAACTTGACCTTATCGTGTCCCACCACAAGGATGTTAGTACGTTTGTCCATAAAAAAGTTCTTTAAATGACCGAAAGTGTGCATACTAATCTTTGGGCATTATATCTCGGGACATTCTGCTGTGTGCTGACCAAAGGAGCTGTCTCACAATCAGGGCGTGAAATGCTAAAGAGCTTCCAGCCAACGCGCCTGCATGGTGTTTTCTCCCCACTACTGTTCATTTGACATTTAGTAAATCATTACTGCAGCCATGCCCTAAAGGAAAGGAACTTACACACATAAACAGTGTAGAAATGAACAGACACATACACAAAAACACCCTGTGATAACTGTTTATTACCACGTTAGGTGACCTGGTTTTATCCTTTTGCCAAAATTATGACACATCAGTCTCAGGATGTGTCGTTAAAATCCTTGAAGCATGCTGTCCTTTTATGGAGCTGATTGTAAAACTTGTGAAGAAAATCCATATCTAGTAAATTTAATAAAAACTGATAAATAGAAATGTGTTCTTTTACATCTAAAACACCAAATTTATATTGTTTCTCATTAATGGTTGATCACATGAGTCATGCAAGTCAGCTAATTACATAAATGTGTCTCAATAGAGATGTCAAGTATTTTTTCTTCTATTGCCCAGCACATGGTCTTTAGGGCCTGTGTGGACAAATAGGCCCTGTCAGGCTTTCACACATCTCAGACGTGTGCTAAACTTCCTCCTGGCTTTAGAATCATTGCCAGACAGGGGGTTGAAAGATGATAAAAACCCGAGCCATATAATGTCCACACTTCTGTCCGCTCGCCTCTCATCGTCTCCCGTCCACACGCTGTCAAAGGCTGATGGACAGTTGACGGCCGGAGAACATTTGGAGAGATTGACAGGTGACCGAGAGAAATGTCTCACATTGTAAATGCCTCATTGAGCCATGCAACAACACTACATTAGAGAGCTTTCATGTTTTTACACAAGGCAAAGTCTTCTATTAGTGAAACCTTTAAATTGGTTATGTATTGACTT
Source organism: Cheilinus undulatus (assembly GCF_018320785.1). Taxonomy (NCBI): domain Eukaryota; kingdom Metazoa; phylum Chordata; class Actinopteri; order Labriformes; family Labridae; genus Cheilinus; species Cheilinus undulatus. The sequence goes on from NC_054881.1 coordinate 33,518,020, forward strand.
ATTTTACAGTTGCAGTGTAAGATTTTCATGCTTGATGGTCCTTCAGTTTAGATATCTAGCTGTGATAATCCAAAGAAGAAGAGTGTATCTGTGTAAAACTCTCTGTCATGTGGCTTCATAAAAGGTCGGGCAGGAACAAAATTTGCCAGGATTCACCCTCTGGCACCATGAATACTGGTGCAAAATTCCATGGAATTACAGCTATTAGCTGGAAAGATATTTTTCAAGAAACTGTTTCTTTTTGGCACTGGATGAAAATTCAGGCAGTTTTCAGTAATCATCCTCAGGGCACTGTGGATACTGGTACAGGATTTCAAGGAAGTCAGACTAATTGTAAGGAGAAATTTGTAAACAAATGTATTTGAAAAACATCTCTCTCTTCAGTGTTAGTGCAAAGTGTTCACCCCTTTGATGTTTTACCCTTTTACTGATTCTATAAATCACTTACGGTCAATATGATTTGGCTTTATTGGCAAAAAAACCAAAAACAAAACAATGGATGTCTATTAAACAAAAATATGTACGGTCAAATAAGTGATTGCATAAATATTTAACCCCTTTAAATAGACTGACCTAATTCAACAGAGGTCTAGCCAACTGATGCTAGCAGTCTCACAGTTAGTGAAATGGGGATCACTTGAAACTAGTGAATGTCTCAAGTGACTGCAGTATAAACACACCTGTGTCTAGAAGGTCCAGTGACTGGTTAATTAGTATTCCTTGCAACCATTACACTATGAAGACAAAGAACAATGCAAGCAACTCAGAGAAAGTGTTATTAAAAAGTACAAGTCAGGGGAAGGATACAAAATATATATATATATAAAAAAACAATTGTGAAAAGCTGTTAAAGAGTGGTAGAAGTAGGCAAAAAGTGGCAAAGATGGGTTAAAAGAGACAAAAGTGAGATAACAGCAGCCAAAAATCACTAGGGGCAGGAGGAAAAAATGTGAAAAGAGGTTAAAAATGGCAAAAATGGGTTAAATTAGACCAAAGAGGATTAACTGCAATACAAATGCTCTGAGTAAGGCAAAAAAAGAGCAAAAATAGGTGGGAAAATGGTGAAACGTGATAAGAAAGTGCCAAAAATGGACTAAAAGTTTCAAAAATGGGTGTAAACAGTCCTGAAAAGGGGTCTGAAAGCAATAAAAGCTTGACACCCTGATACATCCCATGGAGTTCAATTAGCATCATCATCAGTTCATCAACAAGAATTGGAAGGAATATGGCACATGTGCCTAGATCAGGCCATCCTCACAAAGTGACAGTGCAAGAAGGAGACTAGTGAAAGAGCCCACCAGGAACCTAGGACTACTCTGAAGGAGTTACAAGCTTTAGCGGCTGAGATTAGAGAGACTCTGCATACAACAACTGTTGCCTGGGTTCTTCACCAGTCAGAGCTTTATGGGAGAGTGGCAAAGAGAAAGCCACTGTTGAAGAAAACTTCAATTGAATCTGGCCTAGAGATCACCAACAGGCATGTGAGAGACTTTGCGGTCAAGTTGAAGAAAGTTCTTTGGTCTGATGAGATCAAAATGGCGCTCTCTGGCCTTGTGTGGACACCAAACACTGTACACCAACACAAACACACCATCCCCACTGTGAAGCACGGTTGTGGCAGCATCATGTTGTGGGGATGCTTCTCGGCAGCTGGTCTTAGAAGGCTTGTAAAGGTAGAGGGTATAATGAATGTGGCAAAATATAGGAAATTCATGGAGGACAATGTGAATGCTGACTTGAAGGGATGAATATGCAATCACTTATATGACATTATTTATTTTTATGTAATTGACACAACTTTCTGTTGCAATTCTGTTCTGGGATGAGCTTTTTCTAGGTATTGTATATGTTGATTTGGGTTTTCACAATGGCTTTCTACCTCTCTGTTTGAGCCTGTGGGCCTTCTGTGTTTGCAAACTGCCCTGGAGTCTCATATCCTTTTATATATATATATATATATATATATATATATATATATATATATATATATATATATATATATATATATATATATATACACATAGAGTGTTTCTCTATCATAAATAGGTTAAAAAGGGGACAAGCTTTCTGCAGGTAACTGCTTCAGACTCTTCTTGGGATCTTTTTAAGAACAAATTTGAGAAAAATCTTAGGACTATATTGGTGAATGAGACCCAGTGTTCTTATCTTAATGGTACTGGTGAAATGCAGTCACCAGTGTTATCAGGATTCATCCTGTGGACACCATGAATATTGTTACAAGGTTTCTGAAATTCCAGCCAATAGTTGTAAGACATCTAAAAATAACTCTTTTGCATTAGGTGGCAAATCAGGCAGGGTTACCAAGAATCCTTCAGGTAAATTTCATTATGCTAGTTTTCAAGGAAAACCAGGGCTTAAAGATGTTAATCAAACCTCTCATACGAGATAACTTGCTGCTTGAGCATACCTATTTTAGTTTGAGGGTCATATCCTTAAACTAGCACACTGTTATGCACTAGTAATACCATCTCTTAAATCAACTCCACCCTCAATTCATCAGCAACACCCTTAATTGCTGCGATACAAATCACCATCCTCTTGCTTAATTAATGCATATGGAGCAAGAGATCATTGGTTGGTGCAAATAATCTCCTGTCTTTGTATTGATACTGTTTCATAAAAGTGCTTGAAGCCCATTGTCTGTACAATTAGCTAATAAAGAGCTCCTAATGTCTTGTCTTGCACTCACGAAGCACATCCTCCTTTTAATCCATAAGCTCTTAAGGCAGCCATAACTGTCTTATTCATGAAACCAGTAAGGAGTATAAAAGCAGCCTTTGCAGTCCAAACACATTCGCACACACTTAATATCATTGAGTGAAGAGCTGAGGATTGAGTGTGTGTGGATAAGAGCAATATCCACCATCAATTAAAGATGGAGATAGGAAGCAAGACATTTTAATGTTGGCCTTGAGAGGCTAGAGTGGGCAGAGACATGGAATCAATAGTTTAAGAAAAGAAAATATTCTCCACAAGCATTTCATTTGAAGGGCAAAAATGCTTAAAGGAGTGTAAAATGTAGAGACCTTTGATTAGAAGAATATAAAAAGGAGCCTTCAACTCTGGATGAAAAACGAGTACATTTATAAACACACAATATATGATATCACAGCCTAATAAGGCATAATATGACCCTGTTTGATAGAATATGATACCAAACATACAAAACACTACACAACACAGTATGATAGAACTGGATACAATAACGATAACAATGCCATATGATGTGACATGCTTAAAATGTTTCTTAATCTAACCAGGTAGTCATGTTGTACTCAAGACCACACTATCTGAGAAAAAGACTTCCCTGAGACCTGAGTGCACCGGGACTAAGACAAGACCAAGACTTTGGGGGTTGAGACCGAGACAAGGCCAAGACCAAGACAAGACTATTTGGGGTTGAGACCAAGTCAAGACCGACCAAGACAAGACCAAGACCAAAAATATCAATTTAAAAACCATGACAAGGTTAAAGAGTTAAAGAACTTTCTCTTTAATTTTAGTTTTCTTTTAAATAAATTTGACAGATAAAAACAAGGTGTCTGCAACTCTTTCAAAGCACAACATGCAAAAATCTCAAATCTTAACAAATTTGTTCAACTAACATCTTGTAAAAAAAAAAAATCCTTGTATGTATTTAAAAGCCACTGACAAGTCTGGAATTATTTTAAATATCTGACAATGAGATGTTTATCTAGATTTGTCAGGTGAATGAGGCCTAGAGTAAGTGTTTAGAGGTAATTCTGTCTAGAAAATAAGATGGACTGATGTCTGAGTTTTTGCAGGTGTTGCTATTTGTTGTTTTAGCAAGTTCTTCTCCTGATTATCACATTAATGAAGTCCAAAAATAGCAGACCAGTGCTGGTCCAGCCAGTCCAAGACCGAGACAAGACCAAGCAAAAATGCTCTCAAGTCTGAGATAAGAGCAAGACATTCAAAATGTGGTCTTGAGATGGGTCTCAAGACTAAGACCGTTCTTGAGTACTACAACACTTCTGGGTAGACCTTTTTAAGTGTCCTGGCCAAGACAGCACAATTAACAATATCACAGACTTAAAACAAAGCAATTACAAACATAGATCAACCAACCCTTGGTCTCAGAACAGAAAGTCATCAGTCAAAACTTTTACAAGCTAATGAAGCTCCCCAAATGAAACTAATAGCAACAACTCTCTTTGTGGCAAGAAAAACAATAAAAAAAGATTAAACAGCCGAATCACATAACCATGAGATTTAATAATAGAGAGGAGGTTCAGTGGCTTTTTCTTTGGGTTTTAATATGATACTGTATGAAACAGAACCATACCAACCAATGTGAAAACAACATGGAAGCTACGTCATGTTAAGAGACACTATAAGCACAAAAGCCTTTGGCCACACCTCCTAATTATTGAATTTGGCTGTTTCAGTTAGACCTGTTGCCACAGGTATATAAAATCAAGCACCTAGCGATGAAGTCTCCATTTGCAAACATTTGTGATCCAAAATGTTTCGTTCCTCAGTGACTTCAAGTGTGGTACTGTGATAGATGCCACCTTTGCAAGAAGGGGGTTTGTGAAATTCATCATTGCTGGATATTCAACAGTCAGCTGTAAGTGATATTAATAGAAAGTAGGAATAACAGCAACTAAGCCACAAAGCAGAAGACCACATAAAATCACAGAGCAGGGTCATCAACTGCTGAAGTGTAAAAGTCGCCAACATTGTGCTGACTCCACAGCTGAAAAGTTCTGAACTTTCACTGGAATAAATGTAAGCACAAAAACTGTGGAGGGAGCTTCATGAAACAGGTTTCCATGCCTGAGCAGCTGCATACAAGCCTGCCATCACCAAGTCCAATACAAAATGTCAGTTGGGATGGTGTAGAGCACACCAACACTGGACTGTAGAGCAGTGGAAACGTGTTATGTTGGGTGACAAATCATGCAAGTCTGGGTTTGGCAGATGTCAGAACATTACCTGCCTGACTGCACTGTGCCTCCTGTAAAGTTTGGTGGAGGAGGGATAATGGCATTGGGTCTGTTTTTCAGAGTTTGGGCTTGGCCCCTTATCTTCATTATGGACAATGCTATGCTTCAACTTTGTGGCAACAGTTTGGGGAAGGCCCTTTTCTATTCCAACATGGCTGTGCCCCAGTTCACAAAGCAAGGACTATAAAGACATGCTTTGAGGAGTTTAGAGTAAAACAGTTTGACTGGCTCGCACAGAGCCCTGACCTCAATCCCATCAAGCATTTTTGGGATAAACTTGAACAGAGATCTTGAGCCAGGCCTTCTTGTCCAACACCGGTGTCTGATCTTATAAATGCTCTAAAGTGGTTCAGCAGTTGTTCACAACCTTTTATCCTTAGCCTCCCCCCATTTCATATCTAAAACAGGCTAAGCCCCCCAGGGCCTTCTTTGATGAAGTATACATCAATTTTAATTGTTTTCATTAACAAAATCCCAACATATAGACCTACATACACTTGGTTTTGTCAAAAGACATATGTGTTAACTATCCATCATTATGATGGTGTATTAAGGCCACTGTAGAAAAAATAAAGAGTCTGTTCATTTCAAGAAAAAAATCAAAATTTTCAAGTTTAAAAACTCATTAATCTACAAGAAATACATAAATTTTACAGTTTGATCAAGGAAGGCACAATCCGCACAGTCCTGTTTTGTGTCCTGCTTTTCCTCTATGCTCTGGCCTTTTTTGCCTTGCAGCATTTTACATACTTATCTTGAATCCAATCTTTACAGATGTGATGCATTCAAATTCTGTTTCCCTGGGTTTACCTTGTTCCCAGCCCCAACAGACTGCCCCAACACCTCATCATCTCTATAGCTTAGAGAAAAAAAGCCTACGATGATGCCGGCAGTGAGCTGCCCATCGTCTTCTCGGCAATAGCGAACATGCTTGTTATTCCTCGGTTTCCCTTCGTCCTGTCCGACACATAAGGTTATGTGGGCTGCATTAAAAAAAGGCAAAGAGAGCCGTGTCCGTGTTCCAGCCCTAGAGGCAGGATGAAGAAACACGCTGAGGTGGGGAAACGAGAGGGGAGATGCTACGATTCACATGCAGAGGGACCTATTGGGTTCACCCTCAGGGTGTATATGAGTGTGTGTGGACGGGGTGTGTTTAGTCGTCTCCGCTGTGGTGGAAGTAACCCGGGATAGGGGACTGCGTGAATGGACGGAGGGAGGGGAGGGGTCAGGGGTGGAGGAAGCGAGGAAATAGGAAAAAGAATAGGGTAGAGGGTCATTAAGATTATTGCTATTGAGTGTGTGGGGGGCTGAAGAGGCAATATTGCTAGTGCCTCCAGCATTTGGTCAATTTCTCAAAAACAGATGGAAATTTATTGTGGAGCGTCACACCACACCAAGGATAGACAATAACATATTTGGCCAAAAGCTGTTTGGGCATTTAAGTCCACTACTACTACTAATGTCTTTGACATATTTTCAGCACAGTTTACCTTGAGGGCAGAGAGAAATTCCAACGGATCCATAGTCTCCTCGCTCTCTGAAGCTCCAAGTCAGATCTTCCCTTCCTCTCCTCTCTTTCTTGTACTCAGTCCTTGAACTCTCTTCAACTTCACAAAAACACAAAAAATATTGGAAAGTCAGACTCTCAGTTTAAAAAAATCTCTATAATTGTGTCTTTTTAGTTAGTTTTTCTTGCACAGACTGGTTCTAATGATTATGATGCAAGCACATTAGTAGGTGCATACATCTTTAGTCTAAATTAAAATACCTAAACACTAATAGTTTGGTATGTTGACGTAAGACAATATGAAGTACTTTTAAGTAGTAATATTCTCAGTAGATGTCCACCAGTGTGGCCTTTTAAAGAGAGACCGGCATAAGTGCCTGCACCCAGGTTAGGCTACACAGACTGAGCTGTTTCCTTCATGTAATTTGGCTCATTTCAAGAAAACAGTGAAGAAAAATTCCTCTGTGCCTTACATTGCCACCAGAGAGCCATAATGTTTTAGCACAGCTTCCACACCCTATATGTTTTCCCCCTTGAATTTATTGTGTTATGTGTTGGGAATTAGGACCCAGGCACAGAGTGGTATGAGAACCCAATTGTGATTCCAAAGTCAAAGGATTATTCCTCTTCTCTGTCTCTCATTGGACTCTTGAGGGCCTCAACAAGTCCTAAAATTTTGCAGATGTATTTGGTGAAAATTGTAATATTTTGTGGGTTTTATGTATGCACACTACAGACTGCCTCAAAAGTGCCACCTAGCAGTTTTCATAGATACAGCCCCCTCCTTTAACTTTGTCCTACAACTATGAAACTTGGAGGGTAGATTCAGCTTGACGTGATCTACAAAAAAGTCTCTTGGAGTTATACCCTCCAAGAGACAAAATAACAGATTTCCAACAGGAAATCCATTATTTTGAATCAGTTATTCAAATTTGGGGTATTTTTGCCCATCTCTAAGGGTTCCTCAAGGATGAACTCATCCAAGAAAGTTAATCCAAACCAGCTCAAAATCAGCTTACTTATAGTTAAGAGCTAATTGATGAAAATTTACTCAGTTTTCGTACAAAACTCAAAGGGCAGATTAAACTTTTCCTGTTTTTGGTCAATTAGGATTACCAAAATTAGTTCTATTTGCTAAATGCCAGAATAATGAGAAAAGGTTTTTTTTAGACAATTTTTATTACTTTCTTCAAAGTCAGAAGTTTACATACACTAAGATTACTATGCCTTTAAACAATTTGGGAAAGCCCAGATGATGATGTCATGTCTTTGGAAGCCTCTGATAGGTTTATTGACAACATTTGAGTTAATTAGAGGCACACCTGTGGATGTATTTTAAGGGACACCTGAAACACACTGCTTCTTTGTGTAACATCATGGGAAAATCTAAAGAAATTAGCCAAGATATCAGGAAGAGAATTGTGGACTTGCACAAGTCTGGTTCATCCTTGGGTGCAATTTCCAGATGCCTGAAGGTGCCACGTTCATCTGTTCAAACAATTATACGCAAATATAAACACCATGGGAATGTCCAGCCATCATACCGCTCAGGAAGGAGATGGGTTCTGTGTCCCAGAGATGAACGTGCTTTGGTCCGAAAAGTGCGTCTCAACCCAAGAACAAAAGCAAAAGACCTTGTGAAGATGCTGGCTGAAGCTGGTAAGAGTTTGTCATTATCAACAGTCAAACGAGTCCTGTACCGACATGGGCTAAAAGACCACTCTCCCAGGAAGAAGCCATTACTCCAAAAGAAACATAAAAAAGCCAGATTACAGTTCGTAAATGCACACAGGGACAAAGACCTTAATTTTTGGAGACATGTTCTGTGGTCTGACGAAACTAAAACTGAAGTTTTTGGCCATAATGACCATCGTTATATTTGGAGAAAAAAGGGGGAAGCTTACAAGCCTGAGAACACCATCCCAACTGTGAAACATGGGGGTGGCAGCATCATGATGTGGGGTTGTTTTGCTGCAGGAGGGACTGGTGCACTTCACAAAATAGATGGCATCATGAGGAAAGAACATTATGTGGAAATACTGAAGAAACATCTCGAGACATCAGCCAGGAAGTTAAAACTTGGGCGCAAATGGGTTTTCCAAATGGACAATGACCCTAAGCATACTGCCAAACTGGTTACAAAGTGGCTTAAGGATAACAAAGTCAATGTTTTGGAGTGGCCATCACAAAGCCCTGATCTCAGTCCCACTGAAAATTTATGGGCAGAGCTGGAAAAGGCATGTGCGAGCAAGGCGGCCTACAAACTAGGCTCAGTTACACCAGTTCTGCCAGGAAAAGTTTAATCTGATTTAATGTTAGACGGTGAGAAAAAAAAGTTTATGTGCCTTTTTATATAGTGTATGTAAACTTCTGGTTTCAACTGTATGTAAGCAAAACATTTTAAATATAGAAATAGTCCAGTCTGACTGAAACTCTCTATGTATTTAGAGGGTCCAGACCTGAAGACGTTTATATGGTTGTGCGTTTGGACAGATCATAGCGCCCACTAGTGGTGATAGGAAATAGCAAGCTTTATTGTATAAGTTACTGTTTAAAGCCGTTCCAAGAAATTAACATAACTTGTGTCAGGATGGCCCGAAGAAGCTGAATCAGCTCTGTAGAGAAATTCTTGAGTTTTCATCAGAGGACGGGGTGACAAATGAAAAGATCCCTTAATTTCTAAACAGTTATAGCTCTGGTATACATTCTTGGTCTGATCACATTTATACTTATATTTTGAATTCTGAAATTAGATCATCCCACTTTAATATTATTATAAGCATCACATTTAAAAGATTATCTGGCAGACAACCAACAATGACAAGAAAGTTTGTTATTCTAGCTCCATTTCCTGCTCAAGAGTTGGCTTAGCAAAGAGGGTGTGGGAGGCAGAGCTAGGGTGAGGTTCCCTGACCGGGGCCAGCGCTCAACCCCACCGTGCTAGGCAAGGTGAGTTAAAATGTTTTCATACAAATGTCAATAGTTATGTTCTTAATCTAAAGGTAATTATGACCCCTCAATTTTAAGCAATTAACAACATTTGCAATGTTTAAAAAAATGGCCTTGTACAGTCAAACGCAGGTCTGTGTTCTTTTGGTTAAAATGATTTTTACTAAAAGCAGACACCTTTCAGAAATTAAATTACAAAAACTGTTTTTCTCTTTAGCTGTATTAAACTGGTGAATAATATCGTCAGATATCGATCATAAACTCCTGAATCAATTGAATCAAAATTGTGTTGTGGCAGATTTTATGACATTTGTAAATATCGCCTCATTGTCCAAAAAATCAATACCATATCATATCTCTGTAAAACTGATGGTTTACACCCCTATTCAGCACCCAGAGGCTTAGTATCATATTTGTAGTCACATCCCTGAGAAAAAAATCAACCAGAAACCTAACATTAATGACATTACAGCCTTTTACAGTCTGTAGCTGTGAGTGTAACCAAACAAATTATTATGGAGCACTGAGTGTGGTCCAAAACCTGAAGAACAGGCTCTCCCTTTTTGTCCTCTCAGCTGGAGCCTTTCTCTCCTTGTTCACATTGAAAAATTATATAATCCATGAGATTTGTGATCAGCTGCACTCCTGTAACGTACCATCAGAAACTTAAGATCTGTCAGTTTTCATGAATAAAACTAAGGAAAGATATCCAGTGTTTAGCTTCTTCAAAATCTAATCTGTGTGTTGCAGTGCTAAAAGGCAGGCAGTGAACCTGCCATCCTCACCTTTGACATACTCCATGCTGAGCTGTGATAGTCCTTCTTGTAACAATCCATTGGGTCAGGAGTTCATGGTCCATCCATCAACGTCCTCATAGGCTTGATCTCTATTTTTAGAACGACTGAAGAGGAAGAGAGGAAGAAGAAGCAGTGAAACGCGTCTGTGGACAGAACACTGCTGGGAGGTTTATCATCCGATCACTCTCTGGTCCCCTGGATCTGGTTACTGCAAACCTCTGTGTAGCCTTTTTGGACTTTACTAAGATTCTTATTGCTGGTGTCCAACCTAAGGGGTTAAAAACCCTTCCCTGAGATCTGACAAGCAGTTAATGATTTGACTTTTATACAGTATCCTAAAGCCAATCATGTCTTTCCTCCAAAAGAGGTCAGAATCTATAGAAAAACTCTCCGATTCTGATGTCTCTGACCCTGTCAGGAGACACTTAACCCATCTCTAATAGCTCTGTGGGGTTTGACTTGTCCCTGCTCCGTGTCCTAAGTTTTATGGAAAAGCAGCGTATCGAATCCTCTGTGAAGTTTCATTATGTACCTCAAAATTAATTCTGTGCATAAGATGTTATATTTAAATATTTTTAAATATGTAAGCTGGAACTAATTTGACTTTATATCTCTTTATTTTTTCCATTATTAACATTTTAATATGCAAACATTTTATGGAGGCTTCTTTTTTTACCATAAACAGGCAGGGAACCATATATGGTCACTTTATTGCCCTTGATTTGACATAATAATGTTAAATTTAAAATATTTATACATAAGTATTATACTAAAAGAAAAAGTCATGGGATGTCCCCCAATTATATTTTAGGGCTTACATTTTGAATTTTAAAGTATTTAAATGAGTGCCATATAAAGTAATAAGTAATGGTGGTACCACCAGTTTCATCTTATAATTTCAACAGGAGACCTATAAGAATTATAAATATTGAATGACTAAATGAATTTTAGCAGTGATGGCGCTCACAGTAAATAATAACAACTGATATATGCCATTTAAGTAGTATAAAACTGTTATACCGTTGTAAAAGAAACTAAAAAACACAAATATTTCATTATGTAGACCATTAATTTTTCCTTATAATTCCAACAGAAAACCTGAAAAATTCACAAATACTGAACTTTTTAAATTAATTTACGCAGAAACAACGCTCAGCAAAACTAAAAACTGACATAAACCAAATATTGCTGAATTAAGGGCAAATCCTCTATCTCCAAAATCACCACCTTTCAGGGAATAAAAAGAGCAGTATTTTTTTCAATTAATTTAATGCTGAATGGTCATAGTCAGCATCTTTTTGACTCTTTGGTTTAAAGTTGGTAAAAACCCACTGACAGGTGTAAAGGGTGACCTGCAGCACTGATTTATGAAAATTAAAAAATCATGAAAAATGGAGATACCTAGTACCAGTACCAACACACCCAATACCTACCAGAGAGAAATGCAACACAGATATCGAGACTTCATTTCAACACCCTGTCACCCCAATTGAAGGCAAGAAATATGTTATGAAATTTGTGTCATTTCTGTGTTAAGTTTCACCAGTTTACTTTTTTATCCCATATTCAACTGGTATCTTATAGAGATATTTTTGCAGATACCCAGATAGTTTTTATTCTCCTGCTGACTTTCAACACACTTTTATCTCTAGACAGTATTGATTTGGACAGCCTTGACGCACTGGCTTTGTATAAAAATAATCAATTTATCCCACATTATAAGAAGTTATTTGTCAAGAAAATCCCCTTAGAATGGCTACTGTATGAAGTGGCCATATGTTTTAACACAGACACCGTTTTACACCCTAAATGGGCATTTACCAAATATGGTTCCCTCCATTTTTCACATTATAATTACAGTAATTGATAAAAATCCTAAGCAAACAAAACCTATTATGAAATTTATCTCTACTATTAGCCTTCACAATGAGTGAGTTTCATCAATGTATCATGGAGGAGGAAACAGGAAGTTTGAGACACTCTTGGCCATAGCTGATTGGTCAGATGCTGTGATGTCACTCTCTCTGATAATGACTGATCTCCACTGATTGGCTGAGAAAAATCATGGCGTTCTATGTCACAGAGAGTTGGGGGGAGTCCACAAAAGATGTCTATTGAAGCGACCATATACGGTTCCTCGCCCCATAAAGGGTTAATTATGCTTGTGCATTTTATTAATGATTGTGAAGTACTGATGCAGAGGCCTTTAGAATTTTAAAGGAGGTTATATAGAGAGACTTTTCAATGACAACAGTGAAATAATCAATCATTAGATTTCAAAGAAGTCGATTTTGAACATTAAGCTAGGTCCTACTTTCAAAACAAATGCAGGGAAAGGCTGTCCAGTATGGATATGGACACATAACTACAATCTAACAGATAATACAGTATTTTAAAGGGATTTGAAACAGTAATTTGAGCAGCAAGTGCTCCCTGTTGCCTCCCAATCAAATGTGGGAGCAGGGTTTTGAGAAGGCCTTAATCCCACAGGGCAGATTTATAAATCTATACTCAGGAAAACTGCCCTGTAGATTAGTTTCATTCCCAATCCCTTTTTGAAAAACAAGATTTCCTCTGATCCAGTTGAAATAATTCCATCAGACCTTAAAGAGTACAGGTTGGCTGCATTAAGTTCCAAAATGAAATGAAATTAAAATAGGATAGACTTTTTCTGTCCTTTGAACAGCTATAATCTCAGTTTTAAAGACTTTTTTATAGCTGAATTTTTGTTTTATAATAGTTAAGAAACATGATACACTGTAACGAATGGAGGGAATATAATACATCCCAATATGTTTCACATAAACTCCTGTAAAAGACTTCGATTTTGTGCATTGTGTATGTTGTTTTTTAGCTGTTCTTGTTTTTGTGTACATATCAATTTCCTTAAAGGTAGTATTTTCCTCCACGACTGTTTTGCCAATAGTGGAGTCAATACATGCACTAACCTAGGGGGGATAAAGAGTCTAATGCAGCAAATGGAAGCAGGCCTGCAGGAACGTTTGTCAATAGTGGAGCTGGGAATCAGGCGCTGAATCTCTCTGACGAAAGCACTGGGTCTCCGGATATGGAAACTCTATGTTATGCAGATGATTATCCTATTTACCCATGAAACTCATGCCATGTAGCCACATGCATTTTCCAAAACAAAAACACTGAAAGTAAGACAGGCATTCACATGCATTTGGAATGCACACAGGGACTCACACAGAGAGAGGCTAAGGAGAGGAAAGCACACCATCCCTGAATTAATTTTTCATAGCATCATGCTCAATACAAAATGCAATAAGTGTTTCTTGTAAGACGACTCCCAGGCACTTATAGCACTTGAGCATGCGGCAAGGTTCTCCTCAGAGGTCCAGCCTGCGTGTTTGTCTGACTTACTTTGTCTCTGGAAGGATGACATTGGTTGTTGAAGACGCCCAGGGGCTGCAGGAGAGGAGAGATCCTGTATACAAACACAAGGGGAGAGGAAGAAGAGAATTTAGACTCTTTGAGTGTGCAGTTTCCATCATCAGAGATTCTTCAGTCCAGTACAAATACAGATGCTGTAATTTTGAATCTCTTAAAGTAGGTTAAGCCTCCTTTTCCCTAAAACTGGGCCTAGTCATGTTTGCTCTGACCTCACTTTAGTATTCCTCTAAACCACTCTGACCTTCTCCTAGAGGTTACCTTTGACAACAGTGATTTCTCCAACGTGCTCTCTCACAAATTATTCCAACTTACACTTACTGGTCAAGCAGTATGGAAAATGGATGGATGAACTTACTGTAGACATGACATTGCAAGATTCAGTACTGCTTGATGGAAAAACAAAGGGTTGCAGCTTTAAGAAACAAAGTGCCTTTAGAAAGTATTTGCCCCCCTCAACTGATTTTATAACTCGATCAATGTAATTTTGCTTTTTGACAAAAAAACAAACAAAAAACTCTTAAAAACAGACAATTGGATAAAAAATGTAATGTAAAATTAGTGACTGCATGAATATTCACCCACTTCAAATCAGTATTTAGTAGATGCAAGTTTGGCTGCAATCACAGCACTGAGTCTGTATGGATAGGTCTAATAAGGCTTGCACATTTGGACACTGTACTTTTACTCCATTCTTCTTTGCAATACTGCTCAAACTCTGTCAGGTTGCATATGGATCAGATGTGAACAGCACTTTTCAAATCTCTATTGCACTGAGGTCCAGGCTTTGACTCAGCCACTGGAGAACATTCACCTTGTTGTCCCTGAACCATGTAGCTTTCGCTGTAATAAATCTTATCCTATGCTGTTCTCTTGCAGACCGAATGAGATTGTCCTCCAGGAATTTCATATAATTGGTTGCATTAATTTTACCCTTCACCTTGATGAGCCTTCCAGGTCCGGCTGCCAAGAAGCATCCCCACAGCATGATGCTGCCATCACCGAGCTTCACAGGTGGGATGGTGTGTTTGTGATAATGTGCAGTGTTTGGTGTCTGCCAAGCATAGAGTCTTGTCTGACATCCAGAAAACACCCTTTTGGTTCATTGGACTAAAGAACTTTCTTCCACTTGACCATCAAGTCTCCCACATGCCTTTTGGCTAACTCTAGATGAGATTCGAGAGTTTTCCTCAACGGTGGCTTTCTCTTTGATTTTATTTATTTATTAGTGAAGAACCAGGGCATTAGTTATTGTATGCAAAATCTCTCCCATCTCAGCTCTTGAAGCTTGTAACTCCTTCAGAGTAGTCATAGGCATCTTGGTGGCCTCTTTCACTCAACTCCTTCTTGTCTCTCAGTTTGTGAGGATGGCCGGATCTAGGCAGATTTACACGTGTCATATTCCCTCCATTTCTTAAAGGATTTAACTTAACTCCAGGGGATTTTCAGTGCCCTGGTAATCTTTATGTATCCATCCCCTGACTTATACTTTTCAAAAGCACTGTTGCTTAAAATGTTCTTTTGTCTTCATGATGTGATGGTAGCCAGGAATACTGGCGTAGGACTCACTGAAAGTTTTCTGCATTTTTTTCCCACTGGGAAAAATCCAATAGGTGAACAGAAGCTAGAGAACACCAGAAAATGGTGCAAGTCAGTCGAGAAAAGAGTCATATATGTACAGTAGCACACCTGATGTAGGTGCAGGACAGAGCTGATCAAACTGGGTGCGCAGATGGTTGAGTGGTTTAAGGTGCTCCCCGTGTGTACGGGTGGCAGGGGTTCGAATCCGGCCTGTGGCCTTTTACCGCATGTCCCTTCCCACTCTCTTCCCTGTTTCCGAGTCCATCCACTGCCCTTCCTCTATCAAATAAAGGCCCAAAAAGGCCCAAAAATAAATCTTAAAAAAAAAAAAAGAGCTGATCAAACTGAACTTTAAAAGCATTTGAACTGCGACTTGTCATATATAAAGACTTTTCCGTGCAAAAGGACAAAAAAATGCCCAAAGCTGCCACAGGCAGAAAAGAATATCCACTGAAAAATGCACATGGTGACATGTCTCTCTTTTGGATTTAAAGACTTTTAAAATTTTTATTGTAAAGCTGAAGGGTGCAGTTTATCTTATTGCTATCTGTGTGGTAGGAGGACTCCTAAAGTCCAAGGACTGTCAGCAACTTCAGGGTTAGTGGGATCCCAAGATAATTATAATTTCATCATTAAATGACTGCATTTGAAATTTTTGATCACAGTTTTATTCATTTTTTGTAAAAAAAAAAAAAAAAATCTTAAATTATTCAATTTTTCCAGTTTAGAGGGTAAAGAGAGGCTATGCATGCCTTGCTTTGACACTAAATTCACATATCAGACATATGCCCCTGCACCCCTGTGGCACTGAGCTCTAAAGTGAATATTGTGTTACTTATTCGGCACTGAAAAAGTTTACAACTCCAGTTAAAATATTGTTTTCTTCCCAAAAGGCCTACTGAAACGTGACTGGACAGCACCATGCATACTTAAACCAGAAAGCTTAAACCAAACTCCTGTACCACACCATGCAGAAATGTATTAGATGGGTTAGATAGGATGTAACTAAGTGCTTTCAGCATTACAGGAATAAGATTCACTTTCTTCTCACATTTCTTTCTGCTAATAACGGCAACATTTCTCTCCTTATTTCACTTAACAATTAGCTTTCTGGTTAATTGGTCAAAGTGCAGCGGAATCACGGCTATCTGAGGATTTGCATGAGTCAGCTGTGTGTTTGGGAAGGCCTTGAGAGGGAAAAAAGACACATTGACATGCAAATGATTGTCTTGAACTTTATTGAGCGGGTACATTTAAGTTAATTTGCCGTGGGGAGTGGCTAATGGAAGTAGGCTCCTCCAGTAACTCTTAAGGAGTCAATCCACCTGATTTAGAGGAAGCTTGCACATAGATCTTTTGATTGACAGAGCTGTTACTCTGTGTGTGACATAACTGACGGACACAGAGGGAGAAGGAGAGGAGGAGAGAAGGAGGGAGGGGGTTTTAGGGAGGTCCAGTACAGCTCTTGCACTTCCTGCATCACATTAAGATGCCCTGGTGTACAGTTTGTTCCAGATGTTTGGCTTATCCTGGTGGGAGAAGCAGTCAAGTATTGTTTTAAAGCCTTCAGGGTGAATCATAAATGTTGCACGGGGGACCTCATGAAAAATGCAACACATACGCCCCCTTAGCTAAAACAGAGCGCTGATGGACCTCTGGGAATGAAGCATGTTAGTGTAGCACCATGCTACGATTATGGACATAACAAGGAAGAGGCTTTATGGGGATGACATTAGAAATACAGGAAGTTTGTTAACCTCAGAGTTCATTACAGTGAAGTAGATATAAAGGCTTTTAGTCTGAGAAAGCGCAAGGCGTTATAGAATTCATAATTAGATATGGTATGTCTGGAAAAAAGTATAATGCTGATGTGGTTGACACAGCGCCTGTCCCAAAAGTACATACTATAGTACTGTACAATATGCTCAAACAGAATATAACTGCATTGTAATAGCTAAAATAAATGTATTTACAGCTACATAATTATTTGAATATTATTAAATTGCATGCAGTGCCTAAAAAAGGTGTTCACCCCCTTTAACTTATTTTATAAACCAGTCATGGTCAATATAATTAGGCATTTTAGACAAACAAATTCTTTGAAAAAAACCTTCTTTAATGTCAAAGTGAAGACAGACATGTAAAACAAGTGATTGCATAAATATTCACTCCTTGACATCTGTTTCCAGTGACTGTAGTATAAAGACACCTGTGTCTGGAGCGTCCAATCACTGGTTAATCAGTATTCCTGGCTACCATTACACCATGACAAAAAAGCACTCCAAGCAACTCAGAGAAAATGTTACTGTAAAGTAAAGTCAGGGGGATACAAAAAAAAAGAAAAAACCCAAACACTGAAAATCCCCTGGAGCTGAGTTTAATCCATTATCAAGAAATGAAGGAATATGGCACATGTGTAAATCTGCCTAGATCAGGCTAGCCTCACTAACTGAAGGAGACTAGTGAGAGGCCACCAAGACACCTACTGTATAACTAGTCTGAACTGGACACAGCTGAGATGGGAGAGACTCTGAATACAACAGCTGTTGCCAGGGTTCTTCACCAGTCAAAGCTTTATGGGAGAATGGCAAAGAGAAAGTCACTGTTGAAGAAAACTCAGATTAAATCTGGACTACAGTTCAACAAAGGGGCATGTGGGAGACTCCATGGTTAAGTAGAAGAAAGTTCTTTGGTTTGATGAGACCAAAATGGTGCTTTTTGGCCATCAAACAAGATGCTATCTTTGGTGGACACCAAACACTGCACATCCCCACTGTGCAGCATGGTGCACATATTGAACAAAAAAAAAACAATACAGAATAAAACAAGAAATACGATACATTTTAAAGTTAGATAATGCGTAAATGTGGAGGAGAAGCCAAAGAAACCCAAGTGGGCTTGTCGAGTGGCCCTCCTAAGTGAAAAATTTAACATTCAAATGAACATCAAATAGTATAAGTTATTACAATACAATTAAAAAGAGCTGAGAAAATATAAAGAACAATATCCTGACAGGAGAAAACACAGAGCAGAAGTTTACTAGACAGTAATGTCAGAGAATAATTAAGACACTGTTGTGCTTAATTGGTCCAATAAAAAACATTTAGTTTGTTTCTTGAATGAATGTAAGTTGCTGCAGTTTCTAATACAAGTCGGTGAAATTGGAAGGAAAATTGGGAAAAAGTTGTCCCAAAAAAATTGCAGGTCTTCCAGTGAGACCATGACTCAGTGGCCAAGTCAAAGCCCAGACCTCAATCCAATAGAGATATTGTGGATGGTCTTACAAAGGGCTGTTCATGCCTGAACCCTGGGCAACCTGGAGCTTAAGCAGTTTTGCAAGGATGAATGGAGTAAAACGGCTGTTTCCAGATTTGCAGGCCTGAGTGAGACCTATCCATGCCAACTCAGCGCTAAGATTTGAGCTATCTATTAAATGCAATCATGTATTTTACATTACATATTTTAATTTGATTGACATTACTTTATAGAAATCCGTTTTCACTTTGACATTAAAGAGGACCAGGATTATCTTATAAAATCAGTGAAAGGGTGAAACATCCATGGGGGTGAATACTTTTAACCAACAGTGTAAATGGACCACCTTGTTCAGAGAATGAACTGTAATTGGCTGTAAGAACTGGGAGACAGTAATTGAAATCAGCTGGCTGTCAGCTGATTGCCACTGGATGTATGACTTCCTAGTACTGCATCAACTAACGATATGTTCGTAAAAAGCAGAGTGATATATGTTTAGTAAATTAAAAAACCTCTTGGAGTGTAGTTTTTTTTAAAAAGACTTTTCACTAAGAAGGCTGCTCTGAAGTTACAAGAAAAACAGTCAAAAACTCAAATATATAGGTATGAGGTGTGCTATTTTTTGACAGGACACCTCATACTTTCCTTGAGCTCTGCCTGGCTTTGACTAGTCTTGCACCCAGGCAGAGAAGCCAACCTCTACTGGGAACGAGGTTGTGGACAAATCCTGCAACAGGCCAAATAACTGTGTGTCACTTTATTTCAGAGAGCTGGACGAGAAACTGGAGTCCATATAGGGAGCAAGGCAAGCCCAAATCAGCCACTACACCTCAGAAACAAGCCCAAAAAAGCAAGAGGATCAGGCTGCAGATCTCTATGGTTGGGCTCATCTGTTGTTCTGCTCACTGTCAGAGGTTATGTAAGTGACGATTTCTCACGACGGAAGAATTGGGGGGGATAGATTTAAATATGACACACCACAAACTAAGGAAAACCCGAAGAGGGTAAGGGTTAGGCATCTGAACCCTTGAGGTTAGGGTAGTTAGGAGGGGTAGAGGTACAAAATTAAAAATAGCACACCACAAACTGAGGAAAAACCTAACAAGGGTGGTATGTCACCTTCTGGTGCACGGTCAAGGTCACCCCATTCCCTTTAGCCCTGCCTGGCTTTTACCAGTCTTGTGCTCAGGCAGAAAATGTAACCTCTACTGGGAACGAGGTTGTGGACAAATCCTGAACAGGGCCAACGATTGTGTGTCACTTTATTGCAGAGAGCTGGAGGAGAAGCCTGAGTCCATAAAGGGAGTTGGGCAAGCTCAAATCGACCACTACACCTTAAAAACAAGCCCAAAAACAAGAGGTTCTGGTTGCAGACCTCTATTTTGGAGCATTTTGGGCTCATCTGTCGCAAACCTCTACAATGGGGGACCTAGACCATGGGGCAGGAAGTAACATACATTACCCAAGCTGGAACCAGAATGATGTGCTGAAAGATGTATATTTTTGGCTCACTGTCAAAGGTTATAGTAACCAGCTATTTTTCACAACAGCAGAATTGTATGAATAAAAACAGAATTGAAATTTTACTGAGGAAGTTAAATTTGCATTTAACACATCACAATCTAAGGAAAACTCAAAGAGGGTTAGGGTTAGGCACCCAGTCCCTATAGGTTGAGGTTAGGATAAGGGGGATGAAATTGAAAACAACAACAACAAGACCAAGACCTAAGGAAAACCCCAAATCGGTTAAGTTTAGGCACCTGAGCCCTAAAGGTCAGAGTAAGTGTAATGGGGAGGGGTATAAAATTAAAAAATAATACACCACAAACAGACACCAAAAGAGGGTTAGGGGGAAGATATCAAAAATAACACGCCACAAATTTCTGCTGACTGAAAAAAGAGTATTACAATTTATTTATCTTTTTTTTTTTGTTTAATTTATGATTTTTTTTTATTTTCAAGTATTATGAGACATCAGTTCATATATGTTCAAAATGCTCCACTAACTCAAAGTTATGCTTTTGACTGGATCACTTTAAGCGAAATGTTAACTCTGTGCATTTCAAAATAAAGATGAGCAGAAAAAGATTATAGAAGTGCTTGTCTGCAGATGTCCAACACTCTTTTCAAAGTGTGTGTGTGTGTGTGTGTTTGTATGCTTGCCCTTTTATAGATGTGTGTGAAGGACCCGGCAGAGGAGCTAAAAGTAAAGCGTCAGGCCATAATTGGGTTATAGGGACCGGTGATGGATTAAAGCACGGCTAGGGAGACGCTGCAGCAACATTAGGGTGTCTGAGATGTCAGGGGCAGAGCGCTCTCATTAATCGCCTCGGCCCTTACATTACTGCATTAGTTGTATTAGCAGCTAGGAGTCGGCAAGCACTTTGGGATTTCTCGCTGAGGCAGGCCACATTTCTCTCTTTTCCTTTCTGGTTACTGTGCAGAAATGGGCATACTCTCACTGCATTTTTTCAGAAGAGGTGACAAAGGAAAAATCAAACCGGACAGGATCATTATTTTATTTTAAATGTCTGTTTCAAAAAATGCACATGAGCATTTTTGAGCAAAGTGTCTTTCTCATAAATTGTGTGCAGGGGAAAGTAGACATATGCGTTGGTTCAGAGGTTTACTGTACTTTGAAATTTGTCAGGTAATTTACAGTAAGTACATGAGCACTCACACACGAACTCTCACACAATCCCCTGGTATCCAATCAGTCATCCCACTTCACAATAACCTAATAGTCCTCTTGTGAAAATTGATTTTTAGGAGCATGTTTCATGACCCCGACCTCCCCACCATCACAATCTCAGTCCTTTTTTTCTTCTTCCAATTCCATCCATCTCCCTCACAGTACAGATATTTACAATGTAGCTGTTATTAATAAGCAGAAATTGATTTTTTTGTGCAGTAAAAATATTACATAAGCAGTCAGGGGGGTGTTGGAGACTGGGTCCTGCTGTTATAGGGTAGGAAAGTAGGTATCCATTTTTTTCTGGTTCCCCCTGATGGAGAGGGATGGGTGGGGCAGAGGTCAGGAGGGAAACCTAGATGAGGATGTATAGACTAACATTAGTGATCCTGAACGTTCAACCCTCTCTGTGAAGTGAGAGCTTCATCACTCATCCCCTCCCTTCCCTGCCATTCTCTAGAGGCTCAACTATGTGACTTAATCACAGCTGAAGTGTCTCTGATTGCCTCAGAGCTGCTGGTGGCCTAAGTAAAACCCATAATGTCCATGCAGGCAGACTGTCTGATCATATTATTAATCAGTCACATTCAGTACAATTGCATTACAGTTACTAATCCCAGTAAATAGCCACTATGTCAACATAGGAGGGGGTTGTCTTACTAGCCATCTTTGACAGAAACAGTTCTAGGGAACAGTGAATCCCAGAGCAATGATGTGCTGTTGTTTTTGACAGCTGGCTCTCACTAGTTTTGATCATACAGTGCCTATAAAAAAGTAAAAAACCTATAAAAACCTTTTTAATGCAAAAGTGAAAACAGATTTCAGCAAACCAATGTTATTCAAATAAAAATGTGTGATGTAAAATGAGTAACTGCATGAATATTCACACCCTTTAAGTCAGTATTTAGTAGAGTCCCCTTTGGCTGCAATCACAGCACTGAGTCTGTGTGGATAGGTCTCAGTCACACTTG
Organism: Cheilinus undulatus; assembly: GCF_018320785.1. NCBI lineage: Eukaryota > Metazoa > Chordata > Actinopteri > Labriformes > Labridae > Cheilinus > Cheilinus undulatus. Next base: position 33,540,174 of record NC_054881.1, read on the forward strand.
CATATACAGACACTGCAATTTAACTCCATTCTTCTTTACAAAACTATCCAAGCTTTTTCAGATTACACCAGGATCAGTCGTGAACAGCCATTTTCAAGTCCAGCCACTATTTCTCTATTGGATTGAGATCTGGGTTTTGACTCAGCCACTCCAGAACATTCACCTTGTTGTCTTTAAACCATTTCCGTGTTGTTTTCCTTGCGTGCTTTGTGTCATTGTATAGCTTGAAAATAAATCTTTTCCCAAGCTATAGCTCTATTGTGGACTGAATAAGACTGCCCTCCAGGAATTTCCCACATTTTGTGGCATTCATTTTACCCTCTATCTGTACAAGCCTTCTAGGTCCAGCTGCCAAGAAGCATCCCCACAGCATGATGTTTCCAGCACCATGCTTCACAGTGGGGATGGTGTGTTTATGGTGATGTGCAGGGTTTGGTGTCTGCCAAACATGTTTTTTTTTGATGGCCAAAAAACACCATTTTAGTCTCATCAGATCAAAGAACATTCTTCTACTTTACCACGGAGTCTCACACATGCCTTTTGGAGAACTCTAGTCTAGATTTGATATAGTTTTCTTCAACTGTGTCTTTCTCTTGGGTCTTGGTGAGCTCTCTCACTCATCTTTTTCTTAAATTTTTGTGAGGACAGCCCAATCTGACAGATTTACACATGAGCCATATTCCTCCATTTTATGACAATGGATTTAACTGGAATCTGGGGAAGTTCAGTACCTTGGATTTTTTTGTATCCATCCCTGACTTACACTTTTTAATACATTTTTTACTGAGTTGCTTGGAGTGTTCTTCTACTTTCATGTTGTAATGGTTGTCCAGAATCTTGATTAAGCAGTGATTGGACCTTCCAGACACAGGCCGCTTTATAATACAATCACTTGAGACACATTCACCTGTTTCAAGTTTTTTTTTTTTCTTGGCAAAAAAGCCTAACTATATTGACCATGAATGATTTATAAAATCAATTAATCCAAGAGCGTGAATACTTTTATGGGCACTGTAACTGCTTTTGTAGAAATTAGTTAGATTATGTTGTCACAAAGCTTTAAGTGTATTTTACTCGTGTTTACTGTCTAATCTTTATCTTTAATTATAATGTAATTGATAACACTGGGGCAACTTGTCTAATGACTGGCCATCTGGTTGTTTTTACATGATTTGCCCAAGGTTTTAGATATCCATCTTTGAGATTTATGCCTCCTCAATTGAGGCTAATTCAAAGTGGTTACAGCAAATTACATTTGAAAGTACAATAAACAATATTTTATTTTATCTGTGTCATTGACGGACCTCGTTGTGAAAGAGGTTCCATTGTGACTCTTGTCCACAGAGGAAATAGTCCTCTTGAAAACTGTTGACTGTTGACCAACCGTCTGTGTAATCCGTGCTTTCTGAAAAGGAGCATGAGAGACTCATCACATGGGTTTACATGGATCACTTTCTCAGGGCTGGGTAAATGGCGAGGGGCTGAGGGTGGCGTGTGTGAGGAGGTGGGCACAGAAAGGATTGTTATTGGATCACACTCACATGGAGCACAATTTCCCATGAGTGTCCTTGGGTACCTGATCTGTGCGAAGAAATACTGGACCCCCTTTCTATTGTTTCTCGCAACTTTGGTACGGACGCACACACAGGCATACACACATGCACAGGTATCTGTTTGTCTCACTGTTCACATGGAAGGGGTTGTCCTCCCGCTCCAGAACGAGGTATTAGCTTTCCCCTGAGGGAGACTTCTAATTAGGTAATTGACTGATGTATAAAGCAGGTGTATGTATCTGTTACAGCCGGCTCGACCTGTTCATTATTAAACAGTGACCCTCTCCGCCACTCGTGCCAGAACCTTCTATGCAGGGGAGAAAGTGGACGGGAAGAGCTTTCACAGGGATCAGGCGTACTCGTAATTACACTTGCTGGTTACCTGAGTCGGCACTGTTGGATGTTGAACCCTGGAGCTCAGTTTCCCACTGATTGAGCTCATGCATTGCCATCATTGAAAAAGGCTTTATTTGGAACAAATTGTTTCTTTGCTAATCAATGAGATTATGTGTTTTTGAGAAATGCCTGATCCCTGACTTACTCAAAATAGCATCCGATATGACAGCACACCAAACTTTTCATCCTCACACATTCATACATCGACAGGCCAATGAAACTCGAGCTACACTTGGCCAGAGAGGACAGGATAAATTTGCCAAGTGCCAGCACGCAGCACTTCATTCTGACACTTTGACATCGGTGAAATATATAAAGTATTGGGTTGCTGTTAGGCCGATGGCTCAGTTTATTCACATCATGAGGCGCAACGATCGAGATATGGATTGATAGCGGAGACGAGAATTGATTCAAATGGTGTGTGTGTTGTAGTGTGTGTGTGAGAGACGCCTGAATGTGAGCTGGCCGGTCCATTTTAATTCAGAAAGTTACACATTTCATTTCCGACCGTGCAGGTTACAGAAGCCAGTGAGACGGGTCACACACAGCTTTGAGCCAACACTTTTTTGATTGAACTGGAGCTGGAAACTGGCCAGCTTGTAAAATTTTATCATGAAAAGCCATAAATGACATCACTTTTTCAAATTGACTTGTCAGTCTTTTTCAATCATCTTCTCTGTGTTCTTGAGCAAATAATGAAAACTCAGTGGTAACGTTTGTGGGGTGGATAAAGGCAAGGACAGGAAAAACAGATTAACGTATTTTGACACCATTTTCAAACACTGACATTTTAAAAAGCCAAAATTAAATTTTTTGGTCATTTGCTGTGCATTTAGAAATATAAACATGTGATTTTTAAAAAATATCTCATTATACACAGATGATCATTTATCCTATGGTTGGTTGTGTTCTTGAGGGAATATTACAATAAGAAAAAGTGAAATGAAGGGAAAAAAAGATTAAATTTAAAATATTCTTGTTCAGAATGCACACCTTAGCTTAGATTATTCTAAAAAGTAAAGCAAGGCCAAGACGCTGCCTACTCTACAGAGGAGGATTATGGCCAGAGTGAAAAAAAACGCAATGCTGTGTGCTTCGAGAATTGAGTCAGAATACTGGGAATAAAGTTGAAATGTTGAGAATAAAGTCAAAATATAGTCTCAAAATTAAAGTCAAAATGCCACCGGTAAAGTTGTAATTTTGAAAATAAACGTGTAAGCTTGATACAGTTTCCAGATTGCATTGATATTTTGAGGGGAAAAGGTCAAGATTTGTAGAATAAAATCCAAATTTCAAGAATAAAGTTGAAATACAGTTTCACATTTAAAGCTGAAATTTAGAGAATAAAGCTTAAAAGTTTCAGGAGTAAAGTCGAAATGTCAAGAATAAAGCTGAAATACAATTTTTAGAAAGTCAAAATTTCAAGAATAAAATCAATATTTTGAGAAAAAAGGTTGAAATACAGTTTCAAGATAAAAGCCACAACCTCAAGGATAAGGTAAAAAAACAAATTAGGGCCATAGTCAACCAAAGAAAAACTTGGTCGACTAAAATCATACCAGATCATCAATTAATCGATTGGTTGTGGGACGGACCAAAATCGTCCTTTTTAACAAAATGTTGCCACACCCCTGACTTTTTCGTCATGTAGTCAATTAATGGGAAACGGAGTATAAACATGCTTCACTGGCTTTGCTCAGTGGGAGGGTCCTAGTGACGTTTTGACTTTCTGAGTATTTAACCTGTAATTAATTACTCTTAAAGACGTGAGTAAATTATATTTGAATAGTTATATTAATACTCTTTTTTTTGTAAATTATATTTTGTAACACTAGATAACTGGAAAAATATAAAACACACTCCCTTCTCAACCCCTGCAAAAAGTGGATTCTTCAAATTAAAGTAGCACACCCATTTGTTTGACCAATTTGATTTTGGTCAGACAAGAGGTCTTGACCAATTAATCAACCAATCGAATCTCGACAATAAAGGTGAAATACAGTTTCAAGATTAAAGTCAAGATGTCAAGGATAAGTTAAAAATTTTCAGTCAAAATTTCAAGAATAAAATCAAAATCTTGAGAATAAAGAATACAGTGTTGAGATTACAGTTGAAATTACACGAATTGAGTTGCAGTTTCAGGACTAAAACAAAATCCCAAGAATAAAGCTGGAATTTCAAAAATAGAGTAAAAATTTTGTGAATCAAGTTGAAATACAGTTTAAAGAGCAGTGTTGGGTAGCGTTACTTTTGAAACTGACTCGTTAGTTGACTGCGTTACATCCTGAGAAAAGTAATTTGCTACGTTACTACGTTACCTACTTCTAAAACTTTCTTTTCTTTCTCTCTTTTTGAAGCCACAGAAGAGAAAGGAAAATTTGGGGTTTTCCTTTCATTAACGGATTACTTTTAGAAAATGTAACTTTTAACGGGATTACTTGAATTGTAAAACGAACACGTTACGTTACTTGTTACTATCTAAAAGTAATCTGAGTACTCTAACGGATTACTTTGTAACGTGTTACCCCCAACACTGTTAAGGAGTGTAGAAATTTTAAGCTTAAAGATCCAAAAAAACTTATGAGAATACAGCTGAAAAAAGTCCAAATTAAAAGAATAAAGTTGAGATATTGTCTGGCTATAACAGGTTAAAATTTCAAGAAAAAACCCAACATATTTCACATTTACAAATTGGTGGCATTAGTTGCAATGGAGAATTGACCATCAGTTTTAGTTAACCTCATGCATATGCATCTATACTCATTTACATGCCACTGAGAGCAAATCAGGGTTAAGTTTCTCACCCAAGGACATGTGACTGCAGGAGCTGTGGATCGAACCCACAACCTTCGGATTGCTGGGCGTCTGACTCTGCCTGCTGATCCACGGTGTCTTTATTGTTAAATCCAATCCACAAGTGTAGTTTCATATGTTCACTGATACAAAGCATTTTGTAGAGACAGTCAAGGTTTTTAGTATTACCTGTTGACCTGATAATTCATGAATTACCCGGTGACAGAAGTGTTCAGTGAGATGCTTTTGCATGGCACAAACAAAGTTAATGTAAGCAAATTTAAGGGAAGCATGGGGGTACTGCAGGACAGCAGCAATCAACACACATGATGATTTTAATTTATGAATTCCATACAAAAATGCAGTGAAGCACCCATTGCATTTTGCAGATGACACTGTCTTCATGTATCCTACACATACAGTAAACGAGAGATCCCATCAGACAACATGTGCCAAAGTGTCCTTTTTTTGCTTTTCACATTTAATAATCAGCAGCAAACTTTGCATGAACAAAGAAAGAGTGAACAATCTCCCTTTGCTCTCACATTACATATCGAAGTAAAGTCCGACACCTGTGCGTTTCTGCAGCTGATCAGATGGCAAGGAAGACGAAAAGAGAGACGAGCGTTTTTAAGTCTGTCCTGTTTAACTCCAATCAGTCAGATGCAAAGATGGCCGACTTTGTAGAATTTCGTTCCTGCTGAATATGCCCTCCTGTCTGCCCTGTAGATTACAGGGCCAGAAGCTCCTGTTGAGGGATGGTTTTCTACAGTCATATTGAATGTTTATTCCCAAGCATCCCTTAATCTGATCTAGTCTAATCTAATCCCATCTACTGTGATCACTGATAGAGGGATCAGCTGACCCCTAGCTCACCCACACACTACCACTGTTCACCTCTGCTTAGGGTGATCATTTCTGGCATTTTATGATTTTTGCTGTAGTTGGTACTGATGTAAGGTCAGTCAGAATAGCACGTTATGATTTTTGTTTTAGATAACTGTTTAGTTGTCCTATATTTGCAGCATAGTTGGAATTGAAAATACACTTTTCATGCAGATTTTAAATGCAGTGAATTGAAATTAAAAATTTAATCTAATTTTCCACAATAAAATGGGGCAGCATAGATTGTTGCCTCAGTACTTAAATCCTCAATTACAGCGACAGTCAGAGGGTAGTGGAAAATGATCACTTTCAGTCCCCTCTGTGCACTAATCTCCTGTTTCATCTTACATACAAATCCAATTGAGTTTGTACATTTTGTGTGATACAGTATGTACACCTGCCGTAGCTTGTAGCCATGGATTTTGATTCTCAGATCCAATCCAAAAGGCTCAGCAGTTAAGAGATAATATTCATCACAGATGTAGCCACTATAAGCCACGTAGATGTTTCCTTACATGTTGATATCCGAGACAATCAACTCTTAAAAAAAAAACAAATTAAAGCAGTGGTATGGCTGGTGGCTTTGATTGGATTGGTCCTGATCATAATTTCCAAAAATGTCAATAGAACCCTTTGTTGGAACAGCGAAACTAAGCGTCTTTTATTTTATGAGAAAGGTATACCTATAATCCATTCAAGCCTGTCTGGAGATTTGTCTGGCTAAGATTAAAAGTTTTGTGATTTTGTGTCAGCTACGGTTTCATCAATTTTTTCTTTAAAAATAGAAAAAAAAATAGTTACGGATTGCCTAAAACTGCCCTGCCAGCAAGAAATTTGGAATTGCCCTCAGTTTTAATCAGGAATGCCACTATTAACAGCTTTTCTCCCTCATTATATAAAATTCAAAACAAGAAGTAAGTAGCAGAGGTGAGCAGAGCTATCTTTAAGTGGGAAAAGTCTAGTAGGGCCACAGCTTTCCAAAGGTGATATTGTGGGGACAGAGCATGCAATGTTGAAGATATCTCTGCACACCTGAATGTGTGACAGATGCTTAGAGAAGGCTAAAGCTTATAAAAAACACACACACAGTCTCACTTTTAGCTGATATAAAATTGACATTTTGAGAATAAACATACAATGTTTTGGTCTGACTGACCTTCATCAGGTATAATAGAAGAATTCCAGCTGTTCAGTATACAGCTGCATCTCAAGAAATTTAAATATCATGAAAAAAGTTCATTTATTTTCCTGTGATTTAATTAAAGAAGGGAAACTTACATATATTCTAGATTAATCTCATACAAAGTAAAATATTTCATGACCTTTTTTTTTGTTAAAACTTGATGATTACAGCTACGGCTCAGGAAAATCAGAAATCCACTATCTCACAAAATGAGAATATCACAAAACATAAGTCACAAAAAAAAAAAAAAGAATTAATAACACAGAAATGTAAAATTATGATCATTCATAAACTCAGCAATTGGTTGGAGCTTTTTTTGAAAAATCACTGCATCTAAATGTGGCATGGAGCCAGTCAGTCCGTGGCACTGCTGGGGTGTTATGAAGCCCTGGCTGCTCTGATAGTAGCTCATCTGTATTGTTGAGTCTGGTGTCTCTCTTCTTCCTCTTGACTTTTCCTCAGAGATTTTCTACGGGGTTCAGGTCAGACCAGTTGGCTGGCCAATTAAACAGAGTAATACCACAGTCAGCAAACCAGTTTCTGGCAGTTGAGGTGCCAAGTCCTGCTGGAAAAGGAAATCAGTATCTCCATAAAGCTTCTCAGAAGATGGAAGCATTAATTGCTCTAAATTCCCCTGGTAGATGGCTGATGGCGTTGACTCTGGACTTGATAAAGAACAGTTGACCAACAGCAGCAGATGACATGGCACCCCAAACCATCACTGACTGTGGAACTGAAAACACTGGACTTCAGAAACCTTGGATTCTGTGCCTCTCAGCTCTTCCTCCAGACTCTGAGACCTTGATTTCCAAATGAAATTCAATACTGACTCTTATCTGATAGCAGGACTTTAGACCACAAAGCAACAACCCAGATTTGTTTCTTCTTAGCCCTTGTAAGACACTTATAATGTTTGTGATTTAGGATTGCCTTGACAATGGCAACACCAAACCTGTAGCCCATTTCCTGTACCTGTCTCTTGTCTCAGTCCCCTGAAGGCTGAGCTCATCCTTGTTGCTTGTGCTCCTTTTTCTTACCACGCTTTTCCCTTCCAGTCAACTTTCCATAAATATTCTTTGACACAGCCTCTGAGAACAGTCTACCATTTCAGCAGTGACCTTCTGGGACTTACCCTCACGTTAAGGATGTCACTGATTGTCCTCTGAGTCGTCAGCAGTCTTCCCCATGATTGTAGTTGTGTGCACTGAAACAGATTGAAGGAATAAAGGGTCAGGGAACCTTTGTGAATTGGACTTTTTCACAATATTCTAATATTATGAGATAGTGGATTTCTGATTTTCATGAGCTGTAAGTAAATTATGGGGAAAAAAATGAACTTTTACATGATATTCTAATTTTTTGAGATGCACATGTATGTCCAGATAGGGCTTCCATAGTTAAAACTACAAGTTGAAGGAAATATATGTGGTCATTATGATGCTGTGCGTCTTTGGAGCTCCATAGCTGAATGCTTTCAAGTCATCATTTCTACATTCAAACTCAGTAATCTTCCAACCTCCCTGACTCCAGAATTCATTTTCTCCAGTGAAAACTGTTGGCTGTTCTGTTCCCTTTCAAGAACCCTTCATCTCCAATGACTTCAACCCTCCTTTGACTCCTCCAGTATCTCTGTTTCAAACACTAAATAAAAAGAAGTCCTTAAAACTCCAAACAGCTCACCTCCATCTCCTCTGAACCTGACCTTTGACCGGTTGGAGAGTCTGAACTCCCCTGAACTCACTCTCGACCCCTTCCTTTTTCCTACCACTGTGTCCTATCCCCCCCAAAGATAGAGCTTCTTTTATTCCTTCCTGTTGCTTTCAGACGCCTGCCTGCACACGCAGAGACGACTGTAAAAGTGGGAAAAGTGCAAATAAAATCATTTTTACGAGATGATTGGAGGAGGAGTGAGCCCCCTCTCTGTAGGTCTTGGCAGGTCTGGACCTGACCTCAGTGTACCCCCTGGTTTTCAACCAAAGTTCAGGTAGTCTCTGCTAACATTATTTGGCATACGTAAAGGAGACTAGCTCAGAAATCTTATTTACTCATGTCTTTGAGAACAACGCAAGACACCAGCCAGGAGAGATAAAGGGGAATCAAAAAGAAAGAGACACAATAAACTTGCTCAGCCCTCTCCTTCCTTTTTTTAAAGAAGTCTACGATGTGTGGGAGTTTTCAAACCTGGTTTATTTCAGGTGTGCTTCTTCTGAACGTGAAATCTGAGAGTGGATTAAAGTGCCAACCCTAGAGAAGAGAAATGCTTTTAGGAACTTTTAAAAACATGTTTAACAGTGTGTTTTTAGTGCCCACTAAACCAACACGCCGCACCACATGGCCAAGATGGAGGATACGGCATCCTGAAGAGTGTGAGGGAGGGAGGAAAGAGGGGAAGGAGGGACTTGATTAGAGAGACTCTCTCTGGTGCCCTTTTCTTGACACCAGGTCTGGGTTGGCTTGGTTTCAATCAAACAGAAGCCCTGCCCATGTGCCAAGTGTTGGCTGGTAATTCTTCCTCCACCCCTCTGGTTCAGACCGTGATATTTCTTAATGGTTTATAATCAGAGTCCCAAATGATTTAGAGAGAGCATCTAAACTTTTAGAATAACTTTAAATCATAACTTTTCAGACCCATTGGTGCCTTTTATTTTTTCTATGTTGCCAGAGGTTTGGTCTTTTAAAGTGTATGTTACTTGGAAATAATTGCCCCTCTTGGATGTTTCACCCTTTTATTAACTTCATAAACCAATCATGGTCGATATACTTTGGCTGTTTGACAAAAAAACAATCTTTAATGTCAAAGTGAAAAAAGACCTCTACAAAGCAATGTCAATTAAATTAAAGTATATAATTTATAATAAGCGACTACATGAATATACACCCAGCCAGCCAACCAACAATCCAAAGAACCAACCCACCAATCAATTGTCCAAACAAAAATCCAACAAACCAACCAACAATCAAACACCCATTTCAGTATTTAGGAGATGCACCTTAGGCTGCAATCACAGCACTAAATCAGTGTGGATAGCTCTCAATCAGGCTTGCACACCTGGATACTGCAATTTTACTCCATTGTTCTTTGCAAGACTACTCAAGCTCTGTCAGGTTGCATGTGGATGAGGCTTGAACAGCCTTTTTTAAGTCCAGTCACAAATTCTCTATTGGATTAATGTCTGGACTTTGAATCAGCCACTCTAGAACATTCAGCTTGTTGTCTTTAAACCATTTCTGTGTAGCTTTCTCTGTATGCCTCAGGTCGTTGTCTTGCTGGAAAATAAATCTTCTCCCAAGCTGTTGTTCTCTTGCAGACTGAATAAGATTGTCCTCAAGGATTTTCCTATGTTTTAACGCATTCATTTTACCCTTTACTTTTACAAGCTTTCCAGGGCTGGCTGCCAAGAAGCATCCCCACAGCATGATGCTGCCACCGCCATGATTCACATGGTGGTGTGTTTTGATAATGTAAAGTGTTTGTTGTCTGCCAATCATAGCATCTCATCTGATGGCCTAAAAGCATTATTTTGGCCTCATCAGAGTTGAGGAGTTCTTCGAGTGCTCTTTTGTCTTTGGGATGTAATGGTAGCCAGGAATACTGAATGCTGAGTTATATATTTAAGTTATGATGCAGAGGACTTTCAAACACTTACACACCCTATCTAAAGTCAGGCTGCTAGCAGGTATAAGTGGGTTACAGCAAAGCTGCAGGTGTGACCTTTAAAATAAAACTGCATGGGAAAATATAAGATTATAAATTAAAGGATCATGTCACCTTTGTGACACTTTTGTGTGGGGAACGTTCATGATAACTGCAAATCAAAATAAATCTTTATTTCTTTGCCGATCCTTCAATTAAAAAGCACACAACAGAACCGAAACTGATGCTGTATGAGGATCCCTGCCATGGCAAAGTTTTGTAACTTGCAAACTTTACCTGCAGTTTTGGCAAGTACTTCTGGAGAAATGTGTTGTTTATCTTGTCTGTTTTTAATCTGTACCCCAAGAGTTTTGATTGATGCAGATTTTTTATCTGTTTCTTTAAAGTGACCCTTCATATAATGGAGGAGTATCTTCCTCTCTGACCAGCCCACTGACGAGGATCTGCCCCTGACCCCTTCATACCCGTGCTTGTAAAAGCAGCCACAGGGGGTCCCAACAAGTGAAGAAATGGAAGCCATGTGACACAAGACAGTGCCTATAAATATGGTCAAGATCACAGAGGCACTTAATGCTGGGGTGGGCAGACTGCTTTTTTACCAGCCCGTCTACAACATCTTAAAAAGGTTCTGTCGTGTCATATGAAACCAATAAAACCCAAACACTTCCTCCCGGGTAGGGAAAGGCCACCTAACCTACCACAACTCACTGTCTGCCATCATCCCAGACCGCCCTTTTTGCTCTACAGCATATTCATGCTTGCATTTTCCTTTTTATTGTAATTTTTCTTTATTTGCTGCAGTTTTCACCGTGGCTTTGATGAGATTCTTTTTTTTTCTTTCCTGCCTTATGAGTGACGTCTTTTCCTCTTTCCCGCAATCGTAACGCTGAATTCAAGTGAAGGAGAGTAATGGACATTGGTGGCAGGAAGTGGATGCTGATTCATGGCTTTAAAAGATTACAGTAAACAGAAATGGCCAGCTGTCCTTTAAGGAATTGCAGTGACGCAAAAATGACAGAAGAATCTCTAAAGAAGCAAACAACATTTTACCATACCCCTCATTGTGTATCTGCTTGGTTAATATTACCCAAAATAGGAGAGATCAGAGAACAAGCATGCTTGAAATAATGAATTATATAGACATGCATGTGAGATTATAGACTATAAAACATACTCTACTGTAGTGCTTTAAAGTCTGGTATACACGGTGCGATTTTGAGTTTTTCCAGATGAAAGATGACCAATCGTGGGGATATCTTTGGACATGGCTCAATAACGTTAGTCCTAGGTCGCACTGAGACAGGCTGACAGAGGGCCGCTGTCATGGTCTTGCAACCAAAGATAGCCTACGATAAAATTCTGACAGTGTCAGAAATTTAGGAAGACTATCTCACAATGTGACTGCTGCTATGACCTGAATGCAGCAAGAAATGATGTAATGATAAACGCAACACTTGTGCTAACAAACAAACAGGTAATGGACATGGATGGATGATGCGCAATGTTGACGTTTATTTCTTGCATACCGGCGTGCGTTGTATCCTTAGATTCAGTAGCATTTAGTTGGAGTTGTTATTGTTCAGTCTGCACACATCGAACTTGATGTGGTATGAGAATCATGCCTCACAGTGTAGCATGCCAGAAACTGCAGATGACATGGCATGCCAATTCATCACTGACGGTGAAAACTTCACACTGGATGTCAAGCATCCTCCAGACTCTGGAACAGACAGACAACAAACACAGTGAAACATTACGGAGGGGAGGGTTTTCACAGGTACGTCAGGCATCATGGAGATCTCCATGGGAATGCATTGACTTCCTGTTGACTTACCTCTGCAACCATACACAAGTGAAAACAAGGCGATTACAGTCAAGTACGCCTCTGCTTGAGCCGTCTCCTCTTCAGCATTGTGGCAGAGTGAGCGCATGTGTTAAACAGGGGAAGTGACACAACAGGCGACAGGGACTGGGAAACTGAAGTGAAAGATACAACAATTTTGGATTTTATTGAAAGTCTGTTTCAAACCACTACACCCAAGAAGTCTAGTGAGAGGTATTAAGGACAATTAGAGCAACGGTGTGGCATGCATATCGAGACAGACACACAGATATGTCATCAATTCTAGTAAAATAAACCCTTTGAATATTTCACTGTGTGCAATGAATCCATATAAGCTCTGAGTTTACTGTTTTAAATTGATCTACTGAAATAAATTAACTTTTTCATGATATTCTAATTTACTGAGATGCACCTGTACTTGGTTGGTTGGTTGGTTGGATTTTTTGGTTGATCGGTCAGTTGGTTGGATTGTTTGTTGGATCAATGAGTGGTTGGTTGGTTGGATTTTTGGTTGTTTGGATTTTTGGTTGGATGGTTGATTGGTTGGTCAGATTGTTGGTTGGTTGGATTGTTGGCCGGTTGGTTAGTTAAATGGCTGGTTGGTTAGCTGGTTGGTTTGTTGGTTGCTTGGTTGGTTTTTTGGTTGCGTGGTTGGACTGTTGGTTGGTTGGGTTTTTGTTTGGATGGTTGGTTGGTTGGATTGTTGGCTGGTTGGTTGGTTAGCTGGTTGGTTAGTTGATTGGCTAGTTGGTTGGTTGTTTAGCTGGTTGGTTGGTTTGTTGGTTGGTTTCTTTGATTGTTGGCTGGTTTGTTGGTTGGTTTGTTGGATTTTTGTTTGGACGATTGATTGGTTGGTTGGTTCTTTGGATTGTTGGTTGGCTGGCTGGTTGATTGATTGGTTGGATTGTTGGCTGGTTGATTGGTTGGATTGTTAGTTGGCTGGTAGGATTGTTGGTTGGTTGGTTGGTTGGTACACAGAGGTAGGAAGGATCTGCAGGCTCATAGAAAAGTGTTAACAGTTGCTCTGAAGGACAGATTGTTGGCTGGTTGGTTGGTTGGATTGTTTGTTGGATTGTTGGCTGGTTGATTTACTGGTTGGATTGTTGGCTGGGTTGTTGGCTGGTTGATTTATTGGTTGGATTGTTTGTTGGATTGTTGGCTGGTTGATTTATTGGTTGGATTGTTTGTTGGATTGTTGGCTGGTTGATTTATTGGTTGGATTGTTGGTTGGATTGTTGGCTGGCTGGTTGATTGATTGGTTGCATTGTTGGTTGGATTGTTGGCTGATTGGTTGGTTGGTACACAGAGGTAGGAAGGATATGCAGGCTCGTAGACAAAGGGTTAACAGTTGCTTTGTAGGTCAGGCTTTAAATGTATGCATGTTGAGATTTCTTTATGCGATCTTGCTCATGTTTGTATCACTAATGAATTAGCTTGTAAATAATACCCTTTATGAATAAAACAATAACCAACAGCAAATTAAAGATGTTCTCAAAAATGTCACTTTTGTGCAGCTGAGTCTATTACCAGTTGAACTAGAGTGTCTGATTGGTTTGTTGACACATGCTTAATACTGTAAAAACTTCTCACCTGTGATGAAAACACAACAGCAGGGCCTTAATTGCGTTAAAAAAAGCACCCCACCTGATTCATCACTCAGTGACAAGAGGATTAAGCTTTTTGTGTGACTCTTTGGGACAATGAAAATATTTAATCAGACAGTGACCTGCTAATATGAACAGAAGCAAGTTCAAGTCCATGGAGAGGAGACACAAAGAAGAAGGTAATTTCTAGAAATGATTACAGACTCATTTCCTTGTTTATCCTTCCTTTGAAAAGGGAAAGACAGACCCCCTCTCTACCCTCCACCCCTTTAGGTCCTCCACTCATTGTCACAACCACTAAACACCCCCCTTTCTCCATCGACAGCACCCATCTCAGGCCCTCATTGGTCCGTCCTTAATCACTCTCGCTCCGCACTCTTTCACTTTTGCTCCTGTGCTTTGGCAGATTTGTTTCACTCTCAATGAACTATTTCCTCCGTTCCTCCATCCTTTCTCTCTTTCTTGTGCTCGGCTCTATTGTGGAATTGAGGGTCCCCACTTGTAAACAATTTCCCCTCACCAGATCAAGCTGGGTCCCGTCCCCCTTTTCATATTGGAGCTCCCGGCCTGCCCTCCAGCCTCCTTGTCTGCTTCAAGTGTTCGAGCTGGCTCTGGTTGAAGTTAATGGCTGGAAATCTCTAACCACCCTCTCCAACAGCTGTCTCCAGTGTCCCCATCTTTCTCTTCCTCTCCTTTAACCATGTTTCCCCTTTCTTTTTCCCTCCCTCGCTCATTTGCCCTCTCCTTCGTTGATAGGGATCATTAAAAAAAAACTTGAGGAATTTCTCCAACATTTGCCTTTTCCTCTAACAAGTGGCTCAAGGCCGGAAGAACCTAAAGGAGGCAGAACAGGAGAGAAAATGAGGCTCTGTGGCTTCTATAGCTCCCTCTCTCTCTCCTCCTTTCAGGCAAAAGAAGAATAAGAAAAGACCCTCGATTGGACATGTCTTTCATTATGAAGCACAGGTTCAAAGGCACAGAGAGATTTGGGTCCTTTGTAAAGATTTGAGGGTAATGACGAGAGGGGAGGAACAACGTCCAATTCCAAACAGCTTCCTGGCCCATTCTGCACACCGTCTCTCCAAAACCATCAGCTGCAGACCGGAGGCCCTAATCCACACAAATCTACACGAGCTGGAGAAAAGCTGTTTCCAGTCTTCAAGTGGCTAAAAGTAGGGTTTGAGAGGAGGCTGCTTGCTGACTGCTGAATCCTGGATGTTTAGCTTTTCAGCAAACACATAATCAGAAGGTCAACAGCTACTCTGGATTTATCAAATAATTGGCATAATTCCAAAAAATGATTAACACAGTGGGTGCATATAAAGGAGTGATTGTCCTTTACATCCGAAAATAGATACGCAAGTTTTTAACAGTATAACCAACTACCTGTATACTACCACGTATCCTTCATGCTGGAATGGGCATTAAAAAATGCACCAATTAGAGCAGTGGTTCTCAACTGGTCAAGCATCAGAATCCACCAAATGACAAATAAAGACCCAAATTCTTTAATTTTTCTGTAATAACTAAAGTTTTAATGAAAAATAGGGCCCTTTGGACTTGAGATGGAACAAACAATGTGATGGAGCTCACATATCCTGGACATATCCCTAAAAATAAAAGGACACCATTGACTATAGTGATATTTTTTGTTACAGGCACACATCTGAGGCATACTGGAAATGGCTTTAAGACTCACTTTTGAGTCCTGACCCAACAGTTGAGAACCAGTAACCTTACACGCCAGATGGATTTGTTTCACACATCCAAAAAATAACAAAACAATACAAAAAAACTCAGAGGGTGATAGGATGAACGTTCTGTCTGTCACAGCTTTACAGGCCAATCAGAGCAACAAACCATGTGGTGTAGCCCCTACTGAGGTGCGCCACTACCAATGGGGTAATCTCCATAGAGAACTGCATAATGCAAACCATGGCGACTGTAGACTTTTGTCATTTTTGAAAACAACTCACTGCTGTTCTTCATTCTTCATTTAACCAAGAAATAATGTAAAGTTCTGATTAAACTGGTGCTTTATCAGCATCCACGGTAATCTCTTCCGCCATAATTGCATCGGCCTCTTGTTGCTGCTTGCTTACGCCACGACTCCACCGTGCCTGAAAGTACTGCCCCTCAACACTGATTGGTCCTGTCACTTTCTAACCGAACGGGCCCAAACGGTTCAGACGGGAGCTTTGCAAGATGGATTCGCCAGTGAGAAACACGGAAACAGGCGAACCCATTTGCTTTGCAAGGTTAAAGAACCAAGGCATTAAAGGAAACATCTTTTCCTTTGCTGATATCCAACTAACATTCAGTTCCTTTTCAATAACTATCAAGCTGTTCTGTTTCAGGTTTTTTTTCTTTCCTATGCAAAGGCAAGGTAACATAAATATTTATAGTTCCCAACAACTGAAAAATCTTATCTAAAAAAGTTCCTTCATTTTCAAAAGTACTATTCTGGATGTTGTCTGATGACCAGACGTGCCAACTGGACTCTTTAGTCACAACTTCTCTTTTTTGCATCTCTGGGTATCATTGGCTGCCTGGAGAGATTGACATGGGCCTGGCGCAGGCCAGGACGATGCCCCAGGTTGACGTAGTAAAGTGCTGAACCGGCATATGCTCCCACACTTGACCTGAACTGGATATTCCACAGTAAACTGTGAGTTGCAGCTTGGAAATAGAAGATCACATAAGATCATAAAGCAGGGACAATGACTGCTAAGGCACATGGTGTGTAAAAGTTGCCAACACTCTACTGCTTCTGTAGCTAAAGAGCTCTGAACTTCCACTGGCATTAATGTAAGCATGAAAAATGTGTGGTGGTAGCTTCATGGAATGGGTTTCTATGGCTGAGAAGCTGCATGTATGCCTAGCATCACCAAGGCTAATGCTAAGCGTCATTACGGGTGCCGTAAAACACACTACACTGATGCTGGACTGTGGAGCAGTGGAAACGTATTCTGCAGAGTAACAAATCACACTTCTCTTTTTGGCAGTCAGATGGGTGAGTCTGGGTTTGGCAGATGCTGGGAGAACATTACCTGCTGACTGCATTGTACCAACTGTAACGTTTGTTGGGATGATGGTATGATGCTGTTTTTCAGGGTTTAGGGTAGGCCCCCTGTCTCCAGTGAAGGCCAAACTTAGTGATTCACCATACCAAGACATTTTAGAAGATGCCATGCTTCCTACTTTGTTGCAACAGTTTGAGGAAGGCTCTTTTCTATTCCAACATGATTGTGCCCCAGTGTACAAAGCATGGACTATAAAGACATGGGTGAGTCCAGACCTCAACCCCATCAAGCTCCTTTGGGATGAACTGGAATGGAGATTGCGAGCCAGACCTCTTGTCCAACATCAGTGTCTGACCACATAAATGCTCTACGAAATGAATGGGCACAAATTCCAACAGAAACCCTCTAAAATCTTGTGGGATGCCTTCCAAGAAGATTGGAGGCTGTTATAGCTGCAAAATGGGACCAACTCCATATTAAAGTACATGTTTACAATGTCATTTCAGTCCCTGTTGGTGTTATGGATGGAGAGCTAAATACTTTTGTCCATATAGTCTAGCATTTAAATTGTAAATTCAAATGCACTGATTATATTACCAGAAAATAAAAAGCATACCACTCAAACTACTCCTCAGAATGAATTCTGTTTCATGATGTTCGTATTTTGTTTTGTCTTGTTTTGGTCATGAGACAATTTATTCATCGCCTCTGTGTGTGATGTGAGTGGACTCTGCCATCTTCAGACACACACAGATGCCCTAAAGAGACAGGTGACAACCTCCCATCATGCCACATCACGGCTTCTCCGTGCTGGTGACACACTTAATTTGGCCTGGCAAGTAAGCGTTTAACCTAATCTTACTTTAACAAACATTCAGAGCGGGCCAGCTGGCACACAAAGACGACTGAGGCACCCACATGCTGTCACAAAAGTGATGTAAACACAAACACGAGGATAAATGACAAAATAAATCAGTGACTGACATCACTGCATTTTGAAGAATCTTAATTTTTAATATGTAGTTTTTGCAAATATGATATTGATTCTTTTACATGAAAAATGCACGTGCAAACATGCTGGGATACATGAGCACATGTGAAAGGCTTTATGCTTACTGTAGCATGTACTATCTATCACTTAATATCCAAAATAACAAAACAGCTTGTATGGAAATATATAAACACACTCACAAGCATCCTGTTTTGTCAGGCTGATGGTCACAGGCCATGAGCTCTGATGAGCAAGATCCTGGCCGACATGCCCTGAAAGAAGGAATTGTGGTCCTCCTTCATCACACCTACCTGTTTTTTCACACTAGGCTTCCTCCTCCCCTCTCTCTCCCTCTCTTTTTCCATCATTCCTTCTCCTCTCTTAGCTGCAGGACCCTTGACTTCCCCCCTCCTCTGCCCCATCCGGTCATCAAGCACACTGGCACCAGCTCACTATGCCACCCTCTCCCCACCTGCAAAACAAAAACAAACCCTCCTCCTCCTTCATCTGTCCTCACACAAAGATACCCCCCCCCCCTTTTCCCCTGCACTGTCAGGCCTGTCCAGCTTTTCACTTACAATTAGCTGCAGCGGCCTTCGCACTCATCAACTGTCGTGAGTTTAGCACCCAGTCATGGAGGGGGGGCTTTGACAGATCAAGCTAAGGCACCCTGACACCACTGGTGTGAAAGAAGATTCTAATTCTGGATAATTAGCTGACGAGAGCATGTTAGAGGGGAGGCGAGGAAGAGGGTGGGGGGGTGGGGGAGGGATGGGGGGAGCTGAGGCAAAGTGGCAGTGCGTCGTAAGCACTTTCTGTCAACTTACTGTTGATCTCTATTCTCTCTCCGGCTGTCTCCCTCTCTCATCCATCCGTCCATTCATTTCTCTGTCTGCCTCTCTCTTCTTCACCTGACCTCATTTACACTTCTATCTCTCTCTCTCAGTTGAAGCAAAAGATAAAACATTTAGTCCTGAAATAATACCAACAGTGACTCCATAGTTTCATTCTAGACATTTCTAAAACACAGGATAATCAACCTATCTCTTTAATGTCAAAATTAAAATGAAAAGTGAGAAACAAATGTAATTTTAAAAATAAGTGATCGCATAAATATTCACCCCCTTTACAGTGACTGACTTAATTCAACAGAAGTCCAGTTGGTGCTAGTAGTCTTAAAATCAGTGAAATGAGGATCATCTGAGTGCAGTCAATGTGTCTCAAGTGATTGTATTATAAAGACACCTGCATCTGGAAGGTCCAGTCACTGGTTAATCAGTTTTCCTGGCTACCAATACACCATGAAGACAAATAACACTCCGAGCAACTGAAAGAAAAGGTTATTAAAAAGTATAAGTCAGGGGATGGCACGTGTTTAAATCTGCCTTGATCAGGCCATCCTCACAAACTGAATGACCGGCAAGAAGGAGAAGGGTGGGAGGCCACCAAGACACCTATGACTACTCTGAAGGAGTTACAAGCTTCAGCAGCTGAGATTGGAGAGACTCTGCATAAAACAAGCTTTATGGAAGACTGGCAAAGAGTGAGCCACTGTTGAAGAAAATTAAATCAGGAATGGAGTTCGCCAAAAGGCATGTTGGAGACTCTGTGGTCTAATGGAAGAAAGTTCTTTAATCTAATGAGACCAAAAAGATGCTTTTTTGCCATCAGACATGACGCTATGTACACACCAAACACTGCACATCACTAAAAGAGATCAGATCAGCTGATTCAATTATGGCAACACTTGACTCCATGGCCTGCCTGGACATTTAACGCTATACACTCTGTTTTAGACATCAGCATTAGTCCTGATTTTTTTCAATTGGTGTATCACTTCCTAGACGCTTTGTCATACAGTCATGGAGCCAGCTCAAATTTGGGTGAATTCAGTTTGAAATCCCTCATTCCTGTTCAAAATGGTAAAACGTGGAGTGCTCACTGAAAATCAAAGAGTCTGCATTAAAGCACTTCATGATGCTGTATGGTCTTTGAGACAAATATTACAGGTGGCCTAATAAATTTGTTAAGCACTGTACATTGGAACAACACAAAAAACAGGAGAAAAAAAGCCACAGACACAAAACTTAAAAATGTGCTGGACAAAATTGTTGGCACCCTTTTAAAACTGTGGCTAAATCATTTTATTTAAAGCATGTGATGCTCATTTAAACTCACCTGTGGCAGTAACAGGTGCTGGCAATCTAGAAATCACACCTGAAGCCAGTTAGAATGTATAAAAACTGACTCAGCATTTGTGTTGTGTGCCTGTGTGTGTCACACCAAACATGGAGAAGAGAAAGAAGAGCCCAGAATTGTCTGAGGACTTAGGAAGCAAAACTGTGGAAAAATATGAACAATCTCAAGGTTATAAGACCGTCTCCAGAGTTCTTGAAACTCCCTTGTCCATTGGTGTAATATAATCGAGAAGTTTATAACCCATGGAGCTGTGGCTGATCTCCCTGGATGTGGACGGAAGAGAAAAATTGACAAAAGAATGCAACGCAGGATAGTTGGAATGGTGGATAAACATCCTCAGTCAACTTCCACACAAATTCAGGCTGTCCTGCAGACTCAGTGTGCAAAAGTGTCAGCTCGGACCATACGTCGTCATCTGAATGAGATGAAGCGCTATGCTAGAAGACCGAGGAGAAGCCCATTGCTGACAAAGAGACATCAAAAAGCCAGACTGGAGTTTGCAAAGTGTACCTGAGTAAGCCTCAATCCTTCTGGGAGAACATGTTGTGGACAGATGAGACTAAGGTAGAGCTTTCTGGAAAAGCATGTCATTCTACTGTTTACAGAAAACGGAATGAGGCCTACAAAGAAAAGAACACAGTACCTACAGTCAAACATGGTGGAGGTTCAAGGATGTTTTGGGGTTGTTTTGCTGCCTCTGGCATTGGGTGCCTTGACTGTGTGCAAAGAATCATGAAATCTGGAGACTATCAAAAGATTATGGGCCGCAAACCTGGTGTCAAAAAGCTGGGTCTGTGTCAGAGGTCATGGGCGTTGTTTTGTGTAAAATTCTGTCAATTTTGGCTTTTTTCTTCTGCTTTATGTTTTTCTAATGCACATAAAGGAAATAAACATGTGTATACCAAAAATATTTTTAATTGCAACAATATCTGGGAGAAAAGGTGTATTTTTTGAAAAAATTCCAGGGGTGCCAATACTTTCGTCCATGACTGTATACTTCCAGTACTCTGATGCCAGCATAATTTGGATATCTTTGTTAGATACAAAGCTGCAAAAGCAAGATGTGTACATCTAAAGACAATGCAGCTGCTAATATGTGAATGTAGACACCTTTTTAAAAAAAATAAAAGGTAAAAAAATGTTTGCTATAATAACCACTGGAAAATGTTTCTGCTAAAGTTAGATGCCAAGATAATGTTTTTCTATATATGAATGAGGCTCTAAGTAGACACAGTTGGTGTGAACTAGCACAGCGTAACAGTGGATACTCTGTGCATCCTACAGTGTTTTTCAAATATAAGCACTCCACTAATGAATGACCTTTTTATTTGCTTGTGGCGCATTGTCACTTGGCAATTCTGCAAGCAGAGGGTGTCATGTGCTGTTTGGATGCCCTAGATTTTGGTGGTAGACTCCAGCAGCTAATTTAAATAAAGCTAACGGATGGAATAGACTATGCTCTCGATGCTCCGCTTGTATATTCACTGGTCCATCAAGGCCAGCTATACGCTTTTCAATGGGGTAGACCTCTGTGTATGGATTATATACAGTGTGTTTGTATGGCAGCATGTTGCACTGTATAGCTGTGCACAACAGAACAATACTGCAAAAGAGCAGATGAGAGTGAAAGGACGCACAATATTCATGAATAAAGATGCAAAACGTAAAGGTCAATATGTGCTAAAGCATCCCATGCAGCACCTCACGTTTATGATCATTAAAGCCACATGCATCCACAAGGCTACATGTTCAAATACACAAATGGGGAGAAACACACACACACAAACACACACACACACACACAGTGCCAGAGCGCCAAGCTGTCTTGGAGGGAGTCTTGACACAACGTGGGCCTAATGTAGAGTGACATTTGTGATGTCAGATTCTTTGCACCACCGGCTGAGTAGTTAATAGCCATTAGTGGCTGTACGGAGGCTCTGATTGGTGCAGGAGGACAGTGTGACCCTGTTTGTGTGCATCAATGACACCTCCATGTGCTGGCTTGCTGAAACAGCTTCCCAACAAATCCAGACATGGACCATATCAGACGTCAGCGCGTCTGCCAAAATCTCCTAAATCTCTTCCACACATGTAAACCCACCTCACCTCACATGGCAAAACTTCTGCCTGAGCATTTCCTCAAACATCCACTCACTGCAGCTCTGTGGCCATATCAACACATTTACTGAGTTAACCATCCATGAATGTCTACATATCAGACCGTGACCCAACAGTTAAGCCCGGCGCCGGGGCCCCTGTGCGCCGCACGCAGAGTACAGGCCCATCCAACCGTGGCCAAGGTGGGCCCCAACCACTGGCTGGAACCAGACACAATGGGCAGGACGGATGGTTTTTGAAATGATATCTATTACTGTTAGTGACAGCAGTCCCAGACAAGCACGCTTTGATGCTCCTGCAGACTGACAAGCCGAGCAGAGTGACGCTGATGGCTGTGGGCACAAATCAGAATCGCTTTACTGCATCGCCGCTACGCTCTCCCCTAACCCCAGCCCCAAACCTTTGCCCCGCTCCACTCTGCTCCGGTGTCCCCCTAAAAGTGAGGGTGAGAAGGTGGGAGAAAGAGTGTGAGGAACAGAAAGCAGAAGAAGAAGCAGCCTTCAGTATTTGTATCGGACTAGAGAGAAGAGTAACGGTGTTAAGATTAGGAAATAAGAAAGAAGAGACGAGGAATGTGTGTATTTGTTGCTCCTGAACTCTTGTTCCATTAACCAGTCTCCTCTTTCAACACAGTGAAGCTCCACTGTTCTCTCAACATGCCTTTATTCTTTTCGTAATTGAGAAGTTTTTACTTTTTGTCTCCTTCTCTGTAAATCTTTTGGCTGATGCTGTTTTTGGACAAAACCAAGTGGACAGAGTTTAGCTGGCATGAGGAATGTGTTAGGTAGCAAAGCTAAAGAAAACAAAGCAGAAAGTTTTCAGGATGCAGACAGGATCTCTTAATACCTCCAGAATAAGCTCTGAGGATGACTGGGATTGATTCCCCAGTGGGGAAAAGTTAATCCAACATGTGTTGACAATTCTTTGGCTTGAGGCAACTTCCATTTCCACATTTAAAGAAAACATTTTACAGATTACTAGCTCATCTACACAAGAATGTTTCCAGGCATCCAGTTAAAGAAAATCAATGAAAAGAATCCTAATATTACCGACAAACTGGAAGTGTGGAAGTGAAAAACATCTATCAATCCCAGACAGTCATTTTTTTCAGTCAGTGACAATAAATGCATCTGTGTGTGTGTGTTTGTTTATTTTTTACAAAAAAAGTTAAATGTCATAGTGAAAACATATTTCTAAAAAGTAATTATAATAAATAATAATACATTTCAATTAAACAAAGACGTGTAGGGTAAAATAAGCGACTGCATAAGTAGTCACCCCCTTCAAGTTAGTATTTAGTGGATGCACCTTTGGCTGCAATCACAGCACTGAGTCTGTGTGGATAGGTCTAATCAGGCTTGCACATCTGGACTCTTCTTTGCAAAACTGCTCAAGCTCTGTCAGGTTGCACGAGGATCAGGCGTGAACAGCCCTTTTCAAGTCCAGCCACAAATTCTCTATTGGATTAGTGTCTGGGCTTTCACCTTGTTGTCTTTAAACCATTTCTGTGTAGCTTTCACTGTATGCTTCTGGTCATTGTCTTGCTGGAAAATAAATCTTCTAAGCTGTTGTTCTCTGGCAGACTGAATAAGATTGTCCGCCATGATTTTCCTGTGTTGCAGCATTCATTTTACCCTCAACCTTTACAAGCCTTCTAGGCTGCCGAAAAGCATCCCCACAGCATGATGCTGCCACCACCGTGCTTCACATTTGGGATGGTGTGTTTATGGTGATGTGCTGTGTTTGGTGTCCACTTTGACTGATGGCCAAAAGGCACCATTTAGGCCAAAAGACCATAGAACTTTCTCCCACTTGACGGTGGAGTCTCCCACATCCCTTTTAAAGAACTCTAGTTGAGATTTAATTTGAGTTTTTCATCAACAGTGCCATTCTCTTTGCCACTCTCCCATAAAGCTTTGACTGCATCAGCTGTTGTATGCAGAATCTCTCCCATCTCAGCTGTTGAAGCTTGTTACTCCTTCAGAGTAGTCACAGGTGTGGTGGTTCTTTCTCTAGTCTCCTTCTTGCACTGTTACTCAGTTCGTAAGGGCGATCGAGGTAGATTTGCACATGTGCCATCTTAATTCCATTTCTTGATGATGGATGTTCAGTACCTGGACATTTGTTGTTTCCATCCCCTAACTTATACTTCTTAACCTTTTCTCTGAATTTTGTCAAGTGTTCTTTTGTATTGATGGTGTAATGGTAGCCAGGAAAACTGATTAACCAATGGCTGGACCTTCCAAACATAGGTGTCTTTGTACTAAAATGACTTGAGACACATTCACTGCATTCGGGCAATTCCCATTTTACTAATTGTGAGACTACTAGCACCAGTTGGATGGACTTCTGTTGAATTAGGTCAGTCTCTTTAAAGGGGCTGAATATTTATGCAGTCACTTATTCTATGATACATATTCTTTTAATAGCAATTATTTTGTAGAAATCTGTTTTCACTTGACATTAAAGAGGTATTGTTGTAATCTCTCTGACAAAAAAACCCCAAATTATTTAGACCATGATTGATTTATTAAATCAATAAAAGGTTAAAACATCCAAGAGGGGTATTATTTTTAAAGATACTGTATTTACTCTTTCTTCCTGCTAAACCCTTGGCTATATGTGTGCCTAACAGACAATTAGGATCTGTGCGGTCATCTGTGGGATTGATTAAGTGGTATCATCATTATGTATAAGATTTATTCTAAATCCAACTCTCTGCTCTGGGAGTCTTTTTATCTAAAGATATATTGTGGACATTTAATGCCTTTATTCACAGAGGACAGTGGATAGTGTCAGAAATAGGGACGAGAGAGTGAGGAAGAGACATTTGAAAAAGGAGCCACAGGCTGGACTTGAACCAGGGCTCCCCCTGTACATGAGGCGCACCTTAACCTCAGGAGTCTGTGCGGCTTTTGCCTGTGTTTCTGTGTGTGCATTCAACACACACTTAAGTGTGTACAAAAGCTCTCTCTCTCCCATCCCTCAGTCCCATTACAAAGATGTTTAAAAGTATCAGAAAGAGACTGAAATGAAACTTTAGAGAGGGAGCAACCTGTGTGTGGAATAAGCTTTTGAATATCAGGAACATCCTGTGCCAGACTTCAAACATTAGAGCAGGTTTTATGGGGCCTAAGATTCTCAGATTTAAATAACACTACATGGAAAAAACTGTAAGCTGCACCACTTTCAGTTAAGAAAAATTGTCAAAAAGCAGCAAAAACTTGGCAAAAAGTTGAGTGTAAAAGTGAGTAGAACAGGCAAAGAGGTAGGAAAAATGGGCAAAAAGCAGCAAAGAGAGGCAAAAATGGGGAAAAGAGTGGCAAAGGGAAGTGGCAAAAGCAGGCTTAAAGCATTGAGAATGGATTAAAAATGGCAAAAAAAAAGAAAAAAAAATGGCAAGTAAGGGCAATGGAAATATACTGACAAAAAATAAAGGTTGACAATTAAAGCCAACTGTATAAGTGTGGGGAAACAGACAGATTAATGTGATTTGCAATGGATAATTTCTGAGGTCAAAATTTTCTGGGGAAATATTTCAAACTGAGACATAAAGGAGCCACATATCATCACCAAAGAGCCCAGAGCCACATGTTGAGTACCACTGACCTATAGAGTAATGTATCTTTATGGAAGCCCAAACATTCAGCAGACTAGGAATTAAGTCTTATGTGAAGGAATGAAAGAAATTTAAGTTTGCACCTTTGTAAGAGATATACAATGTCTCCATGTACGTATATATTTGATAATTAACTTAAACTTTTATACTGTATTTAAGTATTGTTTGCCTAGGTTCTTTCTCACTTTTGTTATATATTGCTGATTTCTTATCCCAGTTGAGCTGTCATAATAACCAAATTTCCCCCAGTGGGGGATCAATAAAGGTTCATCATATCTTATCCGCTACCCCGACTCTGTTGTTTTCTTTGTGTGACTCTTGTTTACTCTCTAAATCTAGTTTTTCCAGCACACTGGAATTGTGTACCCTGTCTGTCATGTATCATGCACAGTTTGCCTGCTGGCAGCGTAAGAAATCTCATCAGTTAAGTGAAACTGTGGTCCAGAGATGTAAGCGCTGGTCTGAGGTAACATAATAAACAATGAATACACACACACAGCAGAGCGAGCGGGCCACTAAATAAATAAATGTGTACCAACACACACCGCTGGAGATAAACACAGCAGGGAGTGAATGTAGACAGTGGAGCCACAGCCTGCACGTATATGCCTCCATGAGCACCAGCTTGCAGCTCCTCAGAGGGGAGAAAAGGAGAGGTAGTGGTGCCCGCTCAGCTGAAAGGCCTCTGGCCACCATGCCAGCACAATCTCTTCAGCACTTCGGAACCCCCGTTGCTCGCTGTGGCTCCCTTTCGCTCTCTGCCTCTCGCCTCTCCCCCAACCCGCGTTTATTTCTGTCAGCTTCCATATTCTTGTCTTCACAGCGTGTTTGCCCGGTCTCACAAGACATTTCTAGTCCGTGCAGACGACTGCGGGGACCCCTGGTAAGATGGTAAACAGGCACACCAGCTTCTGCAGGCAGGCTCCCCAGTTGTGCTCAGGGCCCTGGGGACACGTTGAAGTCAGACCTTCCCCTTTTCCTTATTCTCTACAGGGACGATCAGTAGGCCTGTTAGGGCCCTGGTGTGACACCGCCTGTCCCATATGATACACCAACACAGGCACCCGGCTCTCGCCCCGCGGTCGTACGGCCTCCATATGCACACATCACTACGATGAGGGTTCTTCAGTGAAGGCCCCAGCATTCCTGATATCACAGATATTATCTGAAAGATTGTAGCCAGTGGACAGCAACAAAAGGTCAGAGGAGCAGTCGCTGATCTTGACCATGATAAACACAAAAGAGTACAATGAGAGAGCAGCCTTTGTGGGTAGAGAGCAGCCTTTGTGGGTAGAGAGCAGCGGTTTTGTTAGGGACACAAACACAGAAACTTAGTTTCTTTTATTACTACTGGGTGGCTGAACGATTGAAGGATTCTTGTCAGAAGTGCTCCGTATGAACAAGAGGTAAACATACGTGGTACATGGCCGTCTAATTCTAACCATTTAAATGTTCACTCATCTTTCTTTTTGTTACTAACCTTCAGATGTATTAAGTAATTGATTCATAAAACATGCAGTGTTTAAAAAGAAGAGGAATGTCTGAATAACTATTTTTAATGTTTAATATCTTCATGTGACATTAAAAAGTACTTTCTCTAACTCATTCAATTCTCCATTTTTCTGCAATCAATGAAAGTGTGACATGGAATACTGTAAGAAAACGAAGCATTCAAGATGAATTATCTATCAGATTGTTCTATTTAGTATCTCTGCCTTCAAATAAGTCTTTCATCTCCTTCCTCCAGCTTCCACAAATGATGGTGTCAAAATAGAGAAGGATATTAAGAAAATGTGCCCCTCAAAACCCCTCCATATCTTCATATCCAAGGATTGCATTATTACATCAATTATTTGGTGTCAGTACACCATTTAGGCACACAGTAATCCTATTAAGGAGAAGAAGAGTATTCAGGAGTTCTGTCACTAATAACCATGGATGTAGTAAGGGGAAGGTGGAAGGGTGAAAGTCACTTTAAAATGTTCCTAAGTCCCCCCAACAAGTACAGTAAAGCAGTGACTACATTAATTAAGGAATGCACCAAACCAGTATGTTAAATTCTGTTCAATGCAAAGTGCACTGAAACTCAACTAGCAGCTCTTGAGCCGCATGTTGCTGTCAGCTGTGGCTCTTTTAAAATATTTATAAAGGTAAACCCTGTGATTGCTTAAGATTCATTGCAAGTCACATCAATAAATCTATTTCTTACACAAAAAAAGACAGACTTTAATTTAAATAAGAACTTTTATTTTTCTATCCGGGTATCATTACCATCAGGTAGATGCGCTATAGAGCAACATGCATAACAGAAAGAGAGCAGAGGTGCGTCTCATCAGTAAGTCCATTGATTGGTTTGTGCTGACTTGCGTTAAAATTGAAGCTTCTTCGGTTCTCATTTTAAACATTTTCTTCAGCCACTGCCAGGTGATGCTCTCCCACATTTGTATTTTTTGATTACTGTGTTACACAACAACCTGAGACACAGATCCCATGTAGAGATAAAATATCTTTTAAATCCTCTCCATCTGGGGTGGTTTATTTGAGCTTTAACCCTTCTGTTCCCAAACTTTTCCCAATATTTTCATGCAAAAATGATGTTAATTGGGTCCCATATGAACATGTCCTATATTTATTATCTCCATTTCATGCCCCCATGTCTAAAAAATCATTTGTTTTTTTTAATGAATGAAAGAATGAATGGCAACTATAGTGCTGGTAGGCACCTACCTTGTCTCTACCACTATAATGATTAATGTGTATAAGATTACATAAAACTACTAGAAATTATTATTATTATTATTATTTCAAGAGATTTCCTTACTAAGCAGTAATTTTATAGCACAGCAAACATCAATCAACAAAAAGGTGACCTGTAGACTATTATTTGTTTTTCGGAAAGCTATCTTCACACACCACCGCCATAGTTGTTTTAAAATGATATATATATATAAAACAACTTAAAACATGTAAACATTTTACTCAGAGTTAAATAAATAAAATCTAAAAACTGTTTTTTTGGGGGGGTATATGTGAAATTTTATGGCAATTTTCTAATAAACATCTCAGTTCCACAAAAAAAGTGATTTTTCTAGATATTATTTTAGGTATCAGACTTGCCATGGCTAATGAAGTGTTAAATTATTTAATTACCTAAAAACCCTTGGGGTTAAGCCCCCTGGTTTTTCAATCATGGTGACGCCCCTGCTAATACAACATACACTTGAACAAGAGACTGAAAAGCTCTTAAGGTGAGACAGCAGGTGAAGATAGGGATGACACACTAACAGCTGCATAACACAATACAAGCTAAGTGAAACAAAACTAGTATCGTGAGGGTTAACCAATAAGTAGAGCAGCAGCAGTAGTAGGAGTGATTAAAATAATAATAATAATATAATTCATTACAATGAAATCATGGAAACGGATGCACAAAAAATATTCAAACAATAAGTGTTAAGAAATGACACAAATATCACCTAAGAGGCTGAATCGCCAACGTGCTGGACCTCAATCTGTCTGCAACCCCCACTGTATTTTTTTTTTTACAGAACTGAAATGAACTGTTCTTTTGTAGCTCCACTAAAAGCATTAGTATTAATTTCATTCAGTTGCATAACATGATCAAAATTCCTCACAGGTGTTTTAAGTAAAGAAGCAGAACACCAGCTAAAGTACTGAAGTAAATGCAGATGGTTATTTTCATTCTTCCATTCATTGGGAACTTTGCAGCCTCAGCCTGTGGTCGTCCTGACCTGTAAAGGCTGCTGTTAATTAGAGGAGACCTGAGTTCAATCCTACAACAAATCACAGGGGTGAAGGTGCTAAAAGGCTGTGAGTATAATGAACACATAAACCATGTGAGAGAAAAAGCTGCACTGCATGAAAAGATTAACAAACTACAGTGACACATCTACATCTTTATGTTGCAGTACAGTGAGCTGTTAAACCCACCTAGCTCCCTGTAGTTTCCTGATGGTCCCTCTCTGATGGCCGTGCAGGAGCCAGCAGGTCCGTTTATCAGCCCTGTAATGAGATGAGCAGGGAGGGCGGGATCAGGGATTGATAGCTGACATTCTTGTAGGTTTCCTCCTGTACACCAGTTAGGGGAGGAACAGAACGGATTTAATGACCAACCCAAGTGTACTGATTTACAGCGCTGACCCCCAGAGCAGAGACAATCGTCTGTACACAAGGCAATGAAGAAACACAGAACAAATCCATGAGACTGACTGTCACCATCCCTCATTGGATTAATGCACTGTGGCAGCCATGTCTGTGAGATGACTGAGAGATAAGAAAAGATGCAGACATCAAGAGATGTAACTGCATTTTACTGAGACAGACAATTCATGTAAATGAAACTTAATCAGACTAGCTCTAGTTTGTTAAAAATCAATTTGACCAAACTGAATTAGGAAAGCTATTGTCTCTGGAAAAAAAGGCAAAATTAAAATGTAGTACGGTGAAGTTTTAAAGGGCATTTATACAGCAATAAGTCTAGTGAAGAACTCTGACATTTAAACACAGAACTCATGTTAATAATACACAGACAATTCTAGTTTTTAAAAAATATATTAAAACAGTCTTATTTATTTTCATCTAAATATTTTGGTTTGTGGGGTGATTATAAGTGACAAAGAAGGCAGTAGTGACGTGTTGTTTGTGAACAAGCCAGTCCAAAGAGACGGTTCTTTTATGTTAAAGATAAGATAATGTAACAGTGCAACAGTGGTTCAGTAGGTAGAGTTGGTCTTGGATTCGATCCCCAGCTCCTGCAGTCACATGTCGATAGGAGTGGGAACTGATACAGTACTGATTCCTGGTACCTGTGAACCGGTACGGATACACAATGGTACCCATTGTTGGTACTTCTGTGTGTGAATAATATGCAATAATAAATGTTCAAAACTTTTGCATTTTAGATATGTATTTCTCAATATCAAAACACTGCCAAATATCAAATATATTCATTCCTCCTATCAGCCATGCTTACCGTGTTGATTCAGTGAGCTGCTATCACCGTCATTACTCTCGTGCGTGCAATGCTGAGTTTGCGTCCGAAATTCGTGAATTCGTGAAAATTGACTACTCTTTCACTCTCTTGCAGTCACAAGGATGCATTTAGGTACCAAAAAATGGTACCATTTGATTTTATGTGAATCGGTACTCGGGAGTACCAACATAATTTGTTACCCATCCCTACATGTCAATGTGTCCATGGGCGAGACACTTAAGCCCACGCTCCCACTGCTTCAGTGGTGGCGTGTAAATGTGTACAAATACATTTGAATGAAATTAGCTAATACTGATGTTAGATATATAGGTAGTTTATTGTCATTGCATAGTAAAAATACAACAAAAATTCTTTGGGCAGTCTCCTCTGTAGCAGCAAACACAGTCTTCCAAGCAGGGGTTAGAACTCCGCAGCCCCACATTGTCCATCCCACTGGCAAGGGAGGGGGCACCCTCGAGAAAGATGCTTGGTATGGCAGGTTTGTGTGGGGGATGCTGAATAAACAGTGTCCAGGGTGCTAGGGGTCCATCAGGATCCTGGAGGCCCGCCTGTGGAGACAACTCTGGTAGATGTTTTTGAGGGGAGGGAGGGGAGAGCCAACAACCCCTTCTAGTCTTACCAAAGTCAGGTGTTCAATCTTTTCTGTATATGATCAGCTCCCTCCCCACTCCCTGGTAAACTGCCTCCACGACATCAAAGCCTGGATGACCTCTAACCAACTCAAACTCAACAGCAATAAAACAGAGCTCATTGTGGTGGCCCCCAAAGCGCTGCTGCAGAAGGTTGGAGATCTCATGCTCGATGTGGACGGGACCTCCATCTGTCCATCCTCTGAGGTCCGAAACCTGGGCGTCATCCTGGACTCCACCCTCTCCTTCCAGTCCCACATAAAGTCTGTCACCAAATCTGCCTTCTATCATCTCAAGAACATCTCCAGACTCCGACCATCACTCCCTGATTCTGTGGCTGAAACACTCATTCATGCTTTCATAACCTCCCGCCTGGACTACTGTAATGGAGTCCTGTCTGGAGTTCCCAGCAAAACCCTGGACAGGCTTCAGTACGTCCAAAACTCTGCAGCTAGAGTTCTCACCCGCACTAGACCCTGGCAACACATCACTCTGACCCTCATCCACCTCCACTGGCTCCCTATCAAGTCCCGTATCAACTACAAAGTCCTCCTCCTCACATACAAATCTCTCCATGCTCTGGCTCCCCAGTACCTTTCTGATCTCCTCCATCCATACACACCATCCCGCAACCTTCGATCTTCAGACACCGGCCTACTTTCCATGCCCAAAACCAAACTCCGAACCTATGGAGACAGAGCCTTCAGTGCTGCAGCTCCCACCCTCTGGAACACTCTTCCTGCAGACATTCATAGCGCTCCATCTCTGGACATTTTCAAAAAACGTCTCAAGCACCACCTGTTCACCACAGCCTACAGTCTTCACTAAACCACCCCTTACACTCATCCTACCCCTCACATAGTTTGTCCATGTCTATGTGTTCCTGTAAAGCGTCCTTGGGTTTCTTGAAAGGCGCCATATAAATTCAAGATATTATTATTATTATTATGATGCGGCGTACTAGCTGCACAGCTAGGTCTGGAATGTTTTCGAGCAGCTAGGTCTCCGTTATTATCAAGACACAGTTGTTCAAGCGGTGGTTAGAAATCCGCAACCTTATGTTGTCTATCTAGTTGGCGAGAGAGTGGGCATTTGCGAGACAGATGCTTGGTATGGCAGGTTTGTGTGGGGCTGCTCTTAGCCTAGCCTGCAGCCCGGCTCATTTGCCCTGCTTCCAACTCCTCCCCACCTGGCTGTAGGTGTCATGCTGCCTCTGTGTCCTCCTTTCAGTCTCCGAGCACCCCGTTCTCTGGATAGTCTCGGCGGGAAAGATACAACTCCATGGGCACGCTTCTTGTGTAATAGTCAAAGAAGCAGTCTCTTATACACAGAATGTCAGTTCTGGTATGAGCGTAGGACTTTGTTTTGTTGCTGCGTCAGTATGCATCTCTGCCATGCTACCTCGATAGGTAGTATTCAGTAGGTAGCAGTGATGGCCAACTCTCCATAGCAACCTCTGTGAATAGTGTGTGAATGCAGAGTGAAAGGGTGTGAATGGGTAGGTGTGACCTGTGGTGTAAAAAGCTTTGAGTAGTCAGAAGACTAGAGAAGCGCTATACGAGCTCAACTCCATTTAGGATCCAGATCTTGTTTGAGAACTGTTTTGCATCATTGTTTTTATGAAGCTTAGCGTAAGTTCAAGCAGGAAGCATTTCCACTCATCCTATCATTCATCAGTATTGACTCACCAAGGTTTCCTTTTTCCTGCAACTGTTCCTGCTCTTATAATTAGCTGGTATGGGCGTCTACTCACTTGAGCTCGGAGGCAATCCCTTTCAGCCATGACCTCTCTCAATCCACTCATGCTGCAGCTGCCATATTATAAAATCTGCTTTCTTTCCTCCACAGTCAACCTGTTGTTTCAGTGCGACTGTCGCAACCCTCCTCCTCCCCAGCCACCTCATCGGTGTCCAGGTCAAGCTCCTCTGCGCATCCTGCATCTCATCATCACTACCTCCAAGCATCTCATCAATGTCTGGGTTAAGCTCCTTGGAAATCTTCTTCCTTGTCTTATCCTACTCCTTCCATCAACACCACCAGTGCCTAGACTCCATAGGTGGGTACCTATCCTGTACTATACCATATGATACAATAAATTTAGTTGCCCTCTTGGTGACATTTGTCTTGGACTAGTGCTTAATGCAGTATGCTCCCTCCACATTAACATGAATTAAAAAGAAAAAAGAAAATAAAGATAACTACAATCCACATGTAAACAGAGAAGTTAAAACACAAACAGCATGTTGCATACTATTCTTATTGACTGAGATCCACATCAAACAGACCAGTCAGAGAAAAAGATTAAACAAACATAATGCATAATCCATGAACTGCGTTGGCGCCAGTTTGAGCTTCCTCCGAGGCCTGTGTTGTATATCATTCCTCACATCTCCCCCATCATTTTACATTACCATTCCTCTGTTTCTACTTAGTAGAGGCAAACAGTAAAAAGACAAAGAACTTTGATGCATTGATAAAATTATTCCCAATTTAGCCTGGAAATTAAGCAACTTTGGAATTATTCACCCATTTGTTTTGTTTTTCTAGTGTATGTCATTTCTGTATTTGCTGACATGTTCCATTAAGTTTCAGAACCACAAAATAAACCACAAAATGTAAAGAAGTAAAAGTAAAAGACTCACAAAGATCTGTGACAAACACCTACTTTTGAAGTTTTGAAACCACTCTGTTTTCCTCAGTTTTTTTTCCAGTTTGTGCCCCATTTAGATGAAAACGCTTATATCAGCACATACTAGACACAAATTTAACTCTGACTTTCTGTCATCTAACACCTGCATGACTGAAGATCAATAATCTGCATACAGTGCCTATAAAACGTTTTCACCAATGCTTGAATATTCTACCTTATTTGTTGATTTTATACAGTGCTTAACAAATTTATTAGACCACCTGTCATATTTGTCTCAAAGACCATCCAGTATCATGAAGTGCTTTAGTGCGGACTCTTTGATTTTCAGTGAGCTCTCGATGTTTTACCATTTTGAACAGGAATGAGGGATTTCAAACTGAATTCACCCAAATTTGAGCCAGCTCACTGGGCTTCTCTGAGAAGTCAGAAATTAATCAAGCATAACATTCAACCAGTAAAACTAGTTTTTTTGTTCAGGAATGCAAGTAGATAACTATAATTTGACATATTAATCAAGAAATAATAATGTGCTTTACTATTTTTTCAGTTTTTCTGTAAATCAGTCAATTTGAAAATTCATGGATAACAATAATAATCATATTTTAGCTTTAAAAATATCATTAAAGAGCTTCTACATATTGGTGTATTAACCATTGCAGAAACATAAAAAAAAAAGATTTTGGTAATAACCAATTCTGTTAATTTAGGGCAGCTGTGGCATAAACCTTACTTTGGTTAGGGTTAGGGTGGTCTAATAGATTTCACTCACAAATGACCAAGGGTTAGTCAAAGTTATAAAAATGGACCAATGTAAAACAACAAAGAAACACTGTTATGTTTCAATTTTGTTGGTTCTTCTTTTCCAGGTCAGAGCGACTCAGGTGACAACTCGTGTCCCTCCTCTGGACGTGGCCCTCCTCAGCCTCCCCACAGCCGGTGTTTTCTGGCAGGTCGTAAAAGATAATTGCGTTGCCTGGGCTTTTTAAGAGTTAGCCAACGAGTGCTCCAGGGTGGTCAGGGGGACTTAGTGCGTGTTTACCACGACACAGAGACAGCGAGACTGCCGCTAGACAGGAGATAAGACATCAATCTGCCCCACCTCCCCAATTTACGGAAGAAGGGAAGGAGAGGAGGGACTGTTTGAGGAATAAGTGGCGCTTTCCCTATCCTCCTTGAAGTAGCCACTGAAGTTATGGTGTACGTGTGTGTCTGGTGGCATATTTGTGTGTATCCTATGTTTCAGTGTGTGTGGCCCAGACCCAGCAATCTACAGGGAGTCGTTGCCCTATAGCCCTGGCCCTGCTATAACTTCATTAGGTGTGTGTGGAGGTAATGGCACCGTGGTCCAGGAGCTCGTAACGTGGAGCCAGGGGCCGCCCGCCAGCCCGGCCCACACAGACTGAACTGCTATTCTTTCACAGAAGCTAGAATTAGTGTAGAGCCATCTTAAAACACTATTATTCTGTATTTACAACTAAAATCATTACAATTTTGTAACAAACTTCCCAAGTGGACCCCCTTGAAATCGAGATGCTCCCTCTCAAGGGGCTATCCTTCAATAAATTAAAATACAAGTGGATTATTTCTCTCTAGATTTATATAATTCTGCTGGGCAATGTGAATATAAACTTCAGACAAACACAGAATAAGGACAATAATTGATTCTAAACTCTGCCGATCCATATCATTCACACCACTGATGTAATAAAAGTCCTCAAACGCAGCCCACATATTGCTGACAGACACATTGTACTTCCTGTTTTGTTGGAGTCGATGAGAAAATGAGCAAAAAAAATTGCTGCATCTTCGAAAATAATATATTACACTCGCGGATAAAGCAACCTAATCTTAAAAATGTTGCACTCCTGAGGTGTAACAATCGATTCCAAGTGGAAAGGATTAAATTGCGTTATGTCATTGTCTGTAGCACATTGTTTTGTTAGTTGTCACTCAGCGTTGGCAGTGGGCCAGCTGAACACAAAGTTAGAGGAGAGAAAAGTGTTTCTATACACCGGGGAGGTATTTATAGAAGGTGTAGCCACTGATACACTGTAAATAATACACCCTCAGTCTTTCAGAGATACAAAGATGTTGGTAGCAGACTTGATCAACCCTGTGTGGGCTCATATTGTTGTATATATACAGCTAGTAAAAGCTACACAACAGGTTACAGAGTTCATAGTGCACTTAGAGAAGAAGTGTTACATTATCTTTTCCATTTTAGCCCTTTTTATGGTAATCTGGCATGCCAGACAGACTTTTTCACATATCCATTGCATGGAATATGTCTCACATCCATCTAGGCAACTGCCAGAGGCGGTTTAAGTAATTTGGAGGACTCAGGCGAAGAACAATGTGAGGCCCCTCTCCATTTAGCTAAACGCAAAAGCAGCAAAATGTTAGCAAAAATCGAATAGTACTGATACTTGACTGATGCAACCACAAAATAAAAGTCCTATCAGAAATTGCAGAAAAATTAATGCACTGTCTATATTGCCTGAAAACAGTGGCATTATGTCCACATTTTGAGGATGTCTTTCAAAATGGTCAAATCTTTATTATTTCAGTAATCAATGGGGTCAAACAGTAGAGAAACTTCATGATCTTCAGTCATTTTTTTTTTAAACAAGGGATACAGTCATCTAAATTGCAAAAATAAGTTGGTAAAATTTGGAAAAATGGACAGAACCTGCACTAAGCAAGACAACTTTTAGCAACATTTGAAAAAGTGAGTGGACTTGATGTAAAGCAAGAGCTTCCAAAATGTTGCTAATGCACTTTGAGTGTTCGAGAGTTTTCCTGTGATTTTATAAGATGGAAAATGTCTCACTGACAGTGTTTGGGAAAGGGCAGAGCCTTTGATTGGATGAACATTCTGTCTGTCACATCTCTACGGGTCAATCAGAGCAACAAAACACGTGACGGCATAGCCCCAAACTGAGGTGCACCCCTACTGAGGAGTAAACTCCATAGAAAGCTGCATAACACAAACCATGGCGACTGTAAACAAGTCAGTACACGACCTTTGTTGTTTTTGAAAGCGTTTTTAAGAGCGTGCCATCAAGAGGATATAGTGGGCGTGGTTCATGTGTATCATCCCATACTCCATGTGCGAGTATTTAACATCTCCTGATGCTGTTTGCTACTAATAAAAAAATATTTAGGGTCTGATAAGCCATCTACACTTTGAAATTGTTATCCTTTCCAGTCTCCTCTGCTCAGCCCATCTATATAATTCTTCTAAGCATAGACAAATACGACACACACACGACCTCACAAACTGATTGAGTTGCACATCCCATTTCCCAAGGAGGCCTGTTTATTTATTTGCGATATGTCTGAACTTGCCTGTCTTGATGTTGTTGTGTTGTAAGCGAGTTAGAAAGAGGCCGCTTTATTAAATCACCAGGCTCTCCTGCTGCAGTGAGACCATCCCACAGTTCTGTGGTAACTAACACTCAGCCTGAAGAGGAGGGCAATTCCATTAGAGGAGGACTGGGGCTGTGTGGAGCTGATAGAGCTGAGGATAGTGGTCCCTCCTCACAGGTTGGTGTATTTTCAGGCAAATCCATTTCCTAGTTGAAACAAACCTGAGAAATCTGGAGAAACTCTTTTTATTCAGGGTTTTTTTGTTTGTTTGTTTTTGAAAAACAGAACATCAACAGTTTTCCTGTTTCAATTTAAAAAATGGAAAAGTAAAAATCTGATTTTAAAAACTTGATCCATTTTTTGTACCCTTTTTTTGTTGTTTTGATTAAAGAGTTTAGGAAAAGGTCATGTGACTTGATTGGAAAGTTGAACATTTCAAAATCAAAGCCTCCATGTCAGTAGAATAGTAAAATAATAGAAAATTTGACACATGCTGTATACATGGATAAATACCTCAGATAGTCCAGGCTTATTTTGATTATTAATTTATTTTTTTTCTCCAGAATAAAACTGTATAATTCATATGTACATTTACTATTGAGATTTTTTTATTGTGTATCATTTAATTCAAATGGCCTACCATAATACTGTAAAACACAAAGAATAGCTATGTAGGCTTTATGTCTGACATGAGGGCTTTTAATTTGAAATGTTTACCTTTCCGTCTCAGTCACATGTTTTCCTGTTCTAGTTTTTCTTAAAACAAGAAAAGCCAAAAGTGTAATTTGCCAAAAAAAAAAAAAATTTAAATTGGTTTTCAATTTTCTTTTTTTTTTCAATAATCAAAAACAAAAGAACAGCTGTTTTTTTGTTTGTTTGTTTGTTTAAGAAAAACTGAATAACAAAATTTATTTTCTAAAGATCTAAAGTTATTCAAACTGTCTGGCAACAATTTTCTTAAAGTCCCACATTTAGTAAAGGTTGCGGACTAACCCTTTAGCTCAACTTGCTACCTGAAACCCATCCATCATTTTTTCAGTCCATGGATAGATGAAATTAGAACGTTATGAGCTATTTTTTTCTTTTTTTTAACTATTCTAAATCTTTACAGATGTTGAAAATGTGACAGACCCACACATAAATAATGACACTTTTGTTGCCATGGAGTGTGGCGAGCAGTATGACCACAACAGCACACCACACACTAAATGACTCCAACCACAAACAACCAGACCTCATTCTCAAAACTAGAAATGTCATCAAGTCTCTTGCATCAAATCCCTTTTTTAGAGCAAACTCACATGATGGACCAACAGAAATTAGTGATAGATCTTAGACTACGTTTACTAAAAATTTATAAAGAATAAACTGCAAAACATGGGTTTTACTAGAGATGTCCCGCAAGTTATAGTGCCTATTAAAAGTATTAACCCTCTTAGATCTGTCAAAGTGAAAACAGATTTCTACTAAGCAATGCCTATTAAATCCAAATATGTAAGATTAAATGAATGACTGCATAAATATTCACTTCCTTCCAGTCAGTATTTAGTAGCTGCACCTTTGGCTGCAATCACAGCACTGAGTCTGTGTGGCTAGATGAGGACATTTCTTAGCTTTTCCCTGGAAATTCCAATTTTGTGTAGGATTTTATTGGGGTGGGCTGTCTTTTTAGAATTTCAAGAATTTTCATGGAAATTGCAGGGAATTTGTTTGAATGTTTGAGGGAATTTTTCATTATTTTCATGGAATTTTGGGGAATGTATTTGTAAATATTGGGGAATTAGAGAAGACATTTCTTGGGGTAACCTTGCAAAGTAGATGAATACGCCCATTTACATGTTTCTCACTGGCAAAACGATCTTGCAAAGTTCCCGTCTGAACCGTTTGGGCCCGGTTAGAAAGTGACAGGACCAATCAGCTACGAGGGGCAGTACTTGCAGGCGCGGCCGAGTTGTGACGTAAGCAGCGAGAAGAGGCCGGTGCAATTATGATGGAAGACATCAGCGTGGATGCTGCTAAAGCACCAGTTTTATCAGAACTTGATGACATGTCTTTGTTAAAATAAGAACAAAGAACAGCAGTGAGTTTTTTCCTTTTCAAAAACGACAAAAGTTGTGTACTGACATGTCTATAGTTGCCATGGTTCGTGTTATGCAGTCTTTGTGGAGTTTACTCCTCTGTA
This sequence comes from Cheilinus undulatus, assembly GCF_018320785.1. Taxonomy (NCBI): domain Eukaryota; kingdom Metazoa; phylum Chordata; class Actinopteri; order Labriformes; family Labridae; genus Cheilinus; species Cheilinus undulatus. Next base: position 33,579,880 of record NC_054881.1, read on the forward strand.
GCGGCGCAGCTTAGTAGTGGCGACGTCACGTGTTTTGTTGCTCTGATTGGCCCATAAAGATGTGACAGACGTTCATCCAATCACCCTCCGAGTTATTTTTTCCAAAGGCTCTGCCTTTTCCTTAACACTGTCTATGAGTAGTTTACCAGATGGATGTGTGAAACAAATCCATCTTGCATGCCAGGTTATTTTTGGGGAGGAATGTGCTTAAAATTTTCTGAAATTTACATGGAATTTTTGGGACATTTTGTTGGAATTTTAAGGCTTTATATTTTTTTACAGAAACATTTGGGGAATATACCAAGAAATTTTAGGTCACTTTTAAACCTGACACGCCAGATAGGCTATTTCATTTAACCATTGCATGGATATATTTCACCTTCAACTGGCAGGACTTCCAAAAAAAAATTCTTGGAAGCTGATCGGACGAATGTTCTACTATCACATTCATAACTAGCCAATCAGAACCACAAGACAAAATGAGGTTGTATGCCTGCTCAGCTCGGGAAGCTGGAAACGCTGCTGTATCTATCAACAGTGATGTGGACCGGTCTCGAGGCTAATCAGGAGAAGAGAGAAAACGCGTTCTTCTGCACAAGGAGCTTATAGTGTGGCTCTCTGCTCCTGTTTTAATAAAGAACTGTGGTTGAGGTCTGATTAAACTGCCACTTTTCTACAGCTACATCTGAGCTGATCAATACTGGCTAACAGCACAAGTCTGCCTTTCCCCGTAACGATTGCAAACTCCTGCTGAAGCAGCTCTACAGAAGAATGATAACATCTTAACTGTAGTGAAAAGCTTTCAGCACTGTTCTTTGCTCTTTCTTTAATAAAGGCATGCGGTCCACTTCTGATAAAACTGCTGCTTTATTAATGCTACATCCACGCTAATCACTACACCAAGTGGAAGCCATTGCTATCGGTTCACAGTACAACTAAACCCCGCCTATAGCTACCTCCTCGATCTCTTCAAATGACACTGATTGGCCCTAACTGTGCTCGGTTTGGCACAAACGTTGTGGATTGGGGCTATTAAAGATGGATTTTCCTGATGACAGACAATTTCTGGATTTTAGAAAGGCAAATTTCCAACAAATTCAGACCTTCTGGTGGAAAGTTTGATCATGCTTGGCCTTAACATGTCCTTGTGGTCCAACCATCAAAATAAGAAGAAAAATGACTCCCCTTTCCCTCTCTCAACGACTGAAGACCCAAACAACTGACCAAATGGCCGAAACACAACCAAAACACATGCTTACCTCTACAGGGCTGTATTTTCTGCAAAAGCAGGACATTCAGGAGATTTGTGGACATCATTTTAGTCAAAACTACTTCCTGTTTAATGACAAGGCTGAGCTTTTAAACTGATCAGGTTCTACTGAGCCAAAAAACTGGGAGACACTAAAAATGCATCACAAACAAAAGTTCAGCTCTCAGTATCAATTTGTTTAGTTTTTTGTCATAATCCAGCAGCTCTAGTGTGTTTTCTGCTTATGGGATATTGCTATGTTGAATTGATGAAGGAAATATACTCTAGATTTGAGCTAAACCCATGAAAATAAACCCCCATAAAGTTTATTCAATGGTGTATAAAACCTATTTAAAATCTACTGTATGTGTAGTTTGGAGCCACTCCCAGCCAAAAGCTACATTAAGTTTACTTTTTTGATTCGACCCTTACAAAGTTAGGCCAGACGAGTGAGCATGAACAGGCCAGGCTTTGGTAAAGCCTGTGATGAAAGCCCACCACTCTTGTTTTTATTGTCCACTCTCCACCAGGCGGAGTGTTGTGGGAACTCTAGAGACCTGTGGCTGCTGTTTGATCACACCATGGGAGTCTGACCTGTCACTAAGTGGTGGCAAACACGGCCCACACACGGAGCCCTGAACCACTATGCATGTATATGTGTCTATGTGTTTCCCACACACAGCGCTACATACCTCACCAGAGGCAGGCAGGTCACAACGTGTCAGAGTGTTGAGGATCCATAATGGCCATTTAGCCTTCAACAGCTAATATCAGCAAGGCTAATTTACAAGGAATCGTCGCCAGACTAACTCCCAGATTAGATGGCAGAAAAGAAACACAATACCAAGTAATAGGGATATAAAAACCAAAAAGAGCTGGTTTTGGAGTATAAGCGATTCCCTGTACTGGATTCCATACCAGCATGTACCATCCATCCATCCATCCATGCTAACCAGCTGTTTCCAGCCAGGCAGGAGTGACAGGGACACCCGAGGGAGCCACAGAAACTCTGCAGGAGTCTGACAGAAGCGTGGTGACAAGTGACGACGACGCCCTCCCTCATGCATGTGCACAAGACAGCACCCTCAGCAACGAGACAAGACGGAGATCACGCACCATGCTAGGCTAATAGCCACGATACGCTCCGCTGAAGTCAGCTCGGATCGAGGGCTGGCGCTGTGATCACTGCTGATAGGGGGAACAATGTGACTCGTAGATGTCACATTGCATATATGGAGAGTGCAACTTCACTTGTCTGGTGAAGAGTTTGTGTCCAACTTTTGATAATAATTTGAAAAACTACAGAGATCCGAGCATGAGGTGAAATAGCTTGAGAGCAGTGATCTGTAGGATGTGACCTCGGGTTCACCTTCATTAAGTGTTGGGAAATATCACCCAGATGCTAATGGAGACGGTGTTTGTTGGATCTATTTGTTGCAGAGGCATGGTGCAAACAACACATGCACGAAGCTTTAACTAGACACACAATTTGGCTCTTTAAGCTTCAACTCTTTGCACACAAACACAGTATACTCTGTTTGCCCCTGTGACCAACCGGAGACCAGAGAGACATTGACATGACCCAGATAATAGGCCTTAAGTCTTGCCTCCACAATTTGATCAATTTGCAGTTTCCTCACAATCGGAGCCACCGCGCTGTCCCCTGCAGCTAGCTAGCATGTAGCCACCCCCCTCCTCCTCCTCCACGTCCAGGCCATGCAAGACGCATCACCGCTCCACTCACCACAGCAAGATGCTCTGCCTTTCACCCCTTTTCCCCCCAAATCACCGCTAAGCCTGCATGATGCCTGCTGCCGGGACACTAACGTGCTCTTGCTCCTGTCATCTCTATGCAAGCAGACAGGAGGGAAAAAGGCTGACAGTTTGTCTTGTACCATATGCCACGTGGCAGCAAAGCCTAACTGATACGGCCGGAGTTTGGGCCACAGCCAAAGGCTCTTTTTTTTCCATCTTTTTTTATGCTCTTCTTTCCTTGCATGTGCCTGCGTCTTGGGCGGAAATGTGAAACAAAATCACTCTCCTGCCCTCACCAGGCTGGATTTACTGTCTGGGCCCAGCCAGAGCAAAGAGCTGCTTTGATCGTTATTTGTGCAATATTTCAGACGGTCCTCACGAAAAGGTCTCCACGACTCATGTGAGATCCGCCGTGCTGAGGAGACTCCAAGAAAATACAACCCTTTTTTTAAAAAAAGTAAAAAAAAAAAAAAAAAAACATGTAAGGAAGTAACCAGCCCCTCCCTCTCTTTGCCTGCAGACATGTTAGTCCTCAGCTAAGCCCCTCCATCATGGACTCACCTGTGAGGTCTTTCCACAGACACGGTGCAGGGCTGGAATTCGAAGAGAGGTTGTCAATAGTTCAGAATTTACCTGTGTGGTAAGCTTAGTGAAGGCAAATTTGTTGCTGGTGATGTGTTTAACCCTTGAGGTGGCGTGTTGCTTTGATCATTTTACTCCTCGTAGAAAGACAGAGACCCTCAGGCCACCAACACATTTCAGAAAAATTAGGTGTTTGTTTTCAGCTGACAGGGCTGTGAGGAAAGAGTTATGTGAGTACCTGAGTGTGCTGCTTGGTCTTTGGGTGTTATGGGAAAAGACCCCATGGATCAGAGGAATTTATAACATTTGATATTAAAAGAACTGGAGCTGCTACATACAGTATTCATGGTAAATTTGAAGTTGCTTAATTAATATGTTTTTAAGTAATGTAGTTAGTCAAACCAATATTTATCATTTACAAATTTTCTCAAATATATCTCAGTCAAATATAAGTGCCTGTAAAAAGTATTCACCTCCTTGGATGTTTTACCCTTTCACTGATTCTATAAATCAGTCATGGTCAATATAATTTGGCTTTTTTTGACAAAAAAAAGCCTCTATATTGTCAAAGTGAAAACAGAATTTTTAGAAGGTAATGTATGTTAAAATAAAATATGTATGGTAAAAATAAGTGATGGCATAAATATTCAGCCCCTTCAAGTCAATAATTAGTAGATGCTTCTTTGGCTGCAGTCACAGCACTGAGTCTGTGTGGACAGGTCTCAATCAGGCTTGCACATCTGGACACTGCAATCGTACTCCATTCTTTGCAAAACTGCTCAAACTCTGCCAGGTTGCACAGGGATATGGTGTGAACAGCCCTTTTCAAGTCCAGCCTTATAGTCTCTATTGCCTCAGTTCCCAACCTGGGGCCCAGGATCCCCTTGGGGCAGCTGCCAGAGATTTTAGGGGGGGTGGTTCATACAAAAGTCTTTTGGTAATAATACTTGTATTTTTGGCTAATCTGTTTGGCTTTAAATGATGAAAAATAATACAAATTGATGTTTACTTTTGACAGTAATAAGTTACTGTTTTTCATGTGGGTAGTTGGAGGCCACAGCTCATCTTAGATTTGTGAATGGGAGGCTCAGTGGAACAAAGGCTGGGAACCACTGCTCTATTGGACTGAGGTCTAGGCTTTGAGTCGGCCACTCCAGAACATTCACCTTGTTGTCTTTAAACCATTTCTGTGTAGCTTTCACTGGATGCTTCAGGTCATTGTCTTGCTGGAAAAATACACCATCTCCCAAGCTGTAGTTCTCTTGCAGACTGAATAAGACTGTCCTCCAGGATTTTCTCATACCCTCTACCTTTACAAGCTTCCAGGGCCGGCTGCCGAGAAGCATCCCCACAGCATGATGCTGCCACCACCAGGCTTCACTTTCTTCCACTTTACCACAGAGTTCCTCACATGCCTTTTTCAAACTCGTCCAGATTTAATCCTAGTTTTCTTCTACACTGGCTTTCTCGTTGCCATTCACCCATAAAGCTTTGACTGGTGAAGAACCCCTGCTTCAGTTATTGTATGCAGAGTCTCTCCCATCTCAGCTGCTGAAACTTGGAACTCCTTCAGAGTAGTCATAGGTGTCTTGGTGGCCTCTCAGTTTGTGAGGATGGCCTGATCCAGGCAGATTTACACATGTGCCTTATTCCATCCATTTATTAATGATGGACTCTGAACTTCGAGGGATGTTCAGTGCCTTGGAATATTTTTGGTATCCATCCCCTGACTTGTACTTTTCAGTAACCTTTTCTCTGAGTCACTTGGAGTGTTCTTTTTTCTTCATTGTGAAATGGTAGCCAGAATACTGGTTAACCAGTGACTGGCAAATGAAAATTGCTGGAATGTATACAAAATTTTAGAAGCTTTGATGATTTTCAATACCACATTTTTGAAATGATGCAATCTCTATTTTCTTGATAATTGATGCTACCAAAATGGACATAAGTTTAAAGACAAAATAGCATCTGCAGTCATATTTTTAAATAGAGGATAGGCTGTCAGTGTGTTTGTGCAATTAAGACAGTAACTGAGATTGTTTGCATTTATTTTCAAAAGAAGTCATATCCTGGAGACATGTTTCTAGGGCCTCTATTTTGTTGCAGTATCAAAACAGGTACTGATATAATTGGATTTTTACTAAGATCATGTTAAAGTCTAAATCTGGTTTTGTGACAATCTCTGCATGATGTATTTAACTCCAAACTCTTGTACCTCCACAGACAAAACTTGCTTCAGAGTGATGCAGCTGTCAGTAAACACCTCTCAATGTGTCATCCACTGCATCGGCTAAACCTGGAACTGGGGCAAAATGGTCACCATTTTCGCTTCGATGGTTCTCTTCCCGCCTCGGACACGTCCAGTCGCGAGAAGATTTGGGAGGCAGCCAGGAGTTGATGAAAGAAATGACAGGTGAGTGGCAGATGCCTTGAGGAAGAGGAGATGGGAGGGGTGGGGGAGGGCGAAAGCGTGCGAGCCAACGAGGTGAAGCGTGGTGCCACAGGTAAAGAGATGCCACGGTGGAAGATTGACGCACCTTGATGGCACTGGCAGGCAGATGTGACACAGGTGAGGGGCAGAGTTGGGAGGCCTTCCAGGCTCCTCACAGCTGCTTCTTTGCTCCTCGGAGACAGATGCACGGCGAGGTGGCCTCACACCGCAGACGACGCAATCATGTGTGTTCATTTGCACAAACGCACTCCCACTCCTGCATTTTTATAACGTGAAGACAACACAAAGTGGAAGAACACGTCCTGTTCTTGCTTTTCTTTTTGCCCTTCACTTCAAACATTTCCACAGCGGGCGTCCTGCAGCAACCTTCTGTTCACACTACAGCCTAATGCAACTATTTAGCATAGACATTGAATCTTTAATTTCATCCTACTTTATTGGTCATTGACCAGCATCCAACCCTCCTTTTCCTCTTTCACCTCCTCCTTACTTCCATCCTTGTTCATTAGAAATAACAGGTGTCCCCACTGACCGTGTAACCCTCCCCTCCCAGGCTAAATCTCCGTACTTTACTCCCTCTACACCCATTCTAATTAAATTTTATGTTAATTTAACTCCACATAACCCTAACATTAGTGGTAGATGCTCTCTTCCTTCTACTGGATTAACTGTATTTACTGTGAATTTGCTGCACAGCCATCAAAACCATCTGTGGGATGATGTCAGCCTCACGCTGTGTGGAAAAACCTTTTTCCTTTGGGGTCACAAAAGTTTTGTTTTTGTTGAGTGGCTACTTATAAAAAGAGCACACATGAATATCTCAGTTTTTAATAGATTGTGAGTCAGTTAAACCATGCCAGCAGTTAAAGTGAAATTTTAGTTTGCAAATGAAAAACATAATCTGAAAGGAAACCTGAGTTACTCAGAGGCTTATGGGAAAAAATGATAAACACATTTTTGGAAACAAAGTAAACAAGACTTAGCTGTAATGGTGCATTCCAGTTGATGGGAACTTGGAATTTCCAACATGACAGTCAGATATGTCATCTGAAATGCCCCCTAAACTTAGAATTCCAACTCATAGTTACTGGAACACAATCAGCTAGGGTGTGATGTCACTTTCACTTCAAACATCCAGCTTCCTAAGTAAAAGGAACACAGCATAAGATTGATACCAAGTATGTTAGCTAAAATGAAGCTAAAACAGGAAATAAAATTATCTTATCCTGGTATGAAGGCCTGAAGGAAATGCTTGCACTGGTAGGAAAATGTTGACTACATCTTAGAAAAGAACTAATTGTTTATTTTATCTTTGTTTTTGGCAGAGTTGACTGAGAAGATAGAAAACACTCTTATGGAAAAATAAAGCAAAAGCAGGCATATAAGTAAGTACAGTTACCTTAGCCAAGGGTTTGCACATCTGAAAGGATATGTCATTTTTTGATAGATAATTATGTAGTTATTAAAAAGGTTAAAACTGACACCACTTTCTTGTCTGTTAGTGTCGGCTATTGAAAGATGTCAAAGCCAGCAGCCAGTCAGTCGGACCCAAAAAAAGGTCTTGACACTAGAAAAATAGCACTCACTCAGCAGGAAATAAAAACCTTTGAGGAGGGAAAAGTGATTAAAAAGAGGAAATATCTAGCTTATCTGGCAGTGATGAAGGCTATGTTCACACTGCAGGTCTTGATGCTCAATTCTGATCTTTTCTCAGATCTTTTTGTTTGTCCGTTCACACTACAGTCAACTTCCAAAAGATCAGATACGTATCTGGGCAAAAAAATGAGACTCAGGTCACTTTTAACTGCAGTGTGAATGTAGCCTAAGATAAGCAACTCTTGAAAAATAAAAGTTGGCAACTTATTTTTCATGGCAGTTCACAGAAAATATTGATAACACTTTGTCTGTATGTAACCTTCAATTTACACATACAACAGCTGTGCCGCGATCTGTGCCCAATCATACTGCAAGCAAAATGCTCCCTCTCTAGTTAATCACCAACACCAGCATGTCCCAGCGCCACTCCGCACTGCTTCCATCCACGCAGAGCAGATCAATCCAACAGCCAGAAAAACGTGCATAGTATCCAGTCAACTTCAAAATACAACACAATGCACGGACTCTAGGTGATGAAAATAATAGTTTCCATGATGCATCAGGATGCAGACGTGGAAGTTTCAGCATCGATGAAGAAGGAGCTCATAATTGATGTGGACATACACTGCTTATGTATTTCCCCCTTGCAGCAGGGCCTACCATAAAAATTCAAATAACGACCTGTTTCCCTTCAAACGGGGCTTCATTCAGTGCATTTCAATAATAATCTGTTTTGAATAGTGCAGCTGTTTTTGTCTTTGGGGTAGTAGTAGTCACACATGACACTACTCCACCAATCAACTCCTGTGTTATGACTTTGCTGAAGCATCACCTCTGAAAAACTGTCCACACAGTACAGGCCAAGTCTGCACAGCCCGCAGCAGAGCACGGAGACACGGAGTGAGTCTGGGAGAATTACCAAAAAAAAAAAAAAAAAACAGTAAAAAAAGTGTTTTTATCCAGGATGGGTGGACTCTATATGTTTTTTTTTTTTTCTTTAAGTGTGTTTAAATGCTTAAATGGACTTGCTCCTCCACCTTTCTGCACATTTATAAGGAGACTACAAAGCTGCAGCAGATTCACCAGAGCAGCATCAAATGGAAACTGTTTCATTTCATTTTGCAAAACATCATTTGCTCAGGCTGCATTCTCTGTGAAAGGAGTGAAATTCTGGAATTCTCTACCTTAACATCTGAAATGTATCACAAACTTGACCACCTTTAAGAGAGCTACCAAATCTTGGTTATTTCAGCAACAGAGCTGCTCTCATGTTTAATTTTCTGTAACATTGTCACTGTTTAATGTTTTTTTTTTTTTTACTGTCTCTATTGTACCCTGTCACTTTCTCCCTTTTTAATTAACTGTTTTAGCTTTTTATTCTTATAAAAGCCCTTCTAGGGACTTGTGTTGCAAATTAGCATTTGCTACAAAAACTACGATACTTGCATGGGATGCCTGTTCTCAGTTGTCTATGTTTATTGTATCTGTCCCTATTAAATAAACCTTAAATAAATAAAAAAAATTCCTCACAGACAGTTTAAAAGCGCAATGTCTCATATTTTCAATACTGGTACGATTGCAAAATGCAGTAATGTTGAACATCAAAAACGAGACAAAACACACCTTTGCAGAGCAGATATAACTTCTGATGACATGGAAAATAATCAAAATAAGAGCCCAATATGATAAATTCAAAATGATCCTAAAACAGGCAAACACTTTCTAACAATGTGCCGTTTTCTTAAAGCTACATTAGTTTGAGTCTGCATAAAAATCCTTTCATTGAGTGAATAAAATAATAAGGCAGAAGGCAACCTGTCTGCATGAGATGAGTACTGATATCAGATCAGTAGTGGGAGAGTAAGAGGAGATTGTTCACTAGTTTGTTTTTGCTACAGATCCAAAAAATATCAAAATATATATATAGAGAGAGGGAAAACACTTACATGCATGTTGTCTATTGGAAACTCTGGTTAACAGCGTGTATAGGACACATGCAGGAAACGCCACCTGCAGAACACTATTAGCACAATATTGCATTATGAATTTTACAAATAAAAATTCACTGTGCATTTTCATTGCTGCACTGTCATGCCTTCCTTCAGAAATGTCCATAAATTCTATTACATTACAGACTTTGCTTATCCAGTGCGAATGCACCACATCAAACAATGACAACAGGAGGTAATTTGCAAATTATCAGAGGTCTGCAGGTAATGTAAGTCCCATTTAAATAGTACTTTATTTGTTGTTGTTGTGCTTCTGACCTCGGAGGCACCAGAAGAAGAAATAATTTAACATTTTAAAAGTAAAACATTTCTTGAGGCATCTTTCTAAACTTGCTTCATCTCTAAATCAAAAGTATTTATTGGGTGGCTAAATGTATATATATATATATATATATATATAATTGAATCAATGATTTACTTTAGTTCTCTAAATGAGTCTGAATCTACATCAGATGCCATCTGAAGAGCATCTAAAAACAATAATGCTTTTTCTATGCAGATGATATATGAATTAATCAGAGGTATAATATTTTATTCAGAGGGCTTCAGTAGCAAGTGGGGCACCCATCTGTCTCTCATCTCTCTAGTCAGCCATGTCATGTGGGACTGAAGTGAAAGAGAAGAGAGCCTCTCTGATTGCTCGCCACCCAGCTCTTTGCTGCTGCTCAGTGTCACTGCCACTCACCCTCCGTTCTGATGTGTGCGTTCCTCTCCACCTCCATTAACGTCACTCTTGGCCGACACACCCGCAAATGGAAAGGAATACAGGCTTCCAAAATGGGGAAAAGGAAAACACTTCATTCATGTTTTAGGTGTACATGGACACTTGAAAGGCAGAACAAGAGTGATATATCTTTTCATTTCCTTAAGTAGGCTTGCATTAACGGAAATGTCTTTGAATTTCAGCCCTGAAATGTTATTTTCATACCCGGAGGAGATGCTCTTCAGCAAGAACCATCCAGTTGTTATCCTTGCAGGCTAGCTTAGGCCTCTCTGTCAATGAATGGGGACATTTCAAGTAGACTGAGTGATGAGGTGCATAATGGGTAAGCATTCTAAAGGGGCTACCAATTGGATCATGACCCATGAGGGACAGATATGGGCAGAGGATTTAGTCCAAAAGGTTGCACCGGGGTCAAGGAGTGTCTTGCATTCCAAACTTCTAATCCTCTCCCTGCAAGTCTGGAACGCTGGCCAGCCTTCCCTGCTGCACACATACGTACATGCCCACACACAAATAAACATGTACAACTCTTACATATGCTGCGTTTAGTCTTAGACACTTAGCTGTCTGTCTCAGCGCCAACAAGCTCAGGTTGTGCTGATAGACTGGATGAACAGACTTAAAATAAATGTGTTACGTAGAGAAAGCGTGGACTTCGGGTGCCCTCTCCACTCAATTCCCTGACCTTCCACTTATCCGCCCAGCCTCCTACCGCACCAGTGAGTTCCCCCCATGCTGAGACCCCGGAGTGCCGGGGGATGTGGGTAATTTGTCAGGGCAACCCCCTCCTTTTTTTCTTGCTTGTGTGTGTGTCAGCATGCAGGCATGTGTATGCAGCGGGGGGGCTTTCTCTGGGAATCTCTCAGGCTGTGTCGCCAGTCCAGGCGGTCCCAGACGAGTCAGTGTCAGCGCGAGCAATGCTAATGCTAGTAGTGCTTGAACTGGAAGCTGGGGCATCCTGGTCACGGCAACTCGAGCCATCCATCAGCCTTGATGTGACGTGCATGCCACCCAACACCGTGCAGCATTTGCAGGCCCCTCTTTCCCATAAACACTGATGCATGGACACAGAATACAATGAAGACTGCACACCCCGGATGATTCTGGAAGATGAACCTGCTGACATTTATGCTACAAATCCCACCACACACTCAAAACACACACAGTGACAAAATGACTCCATCTGGGGCTCAGGCTGCACAGAACACGGCAGTTTGTGTGCGGCGCAGCACCCCAGGCATCAGCCTCCTACTGTTTGTGTTGGAGTGGCCCTCCTGCTGGTCCTTCAATTGTGCCCCCCCACCCCCCTGACTTCCTATTCCACTACACTATACCAAACAGAGCCAAATAAAACACAGGCTAACATAATGTAGCAGCATGTCAGTGGTGGGCCCTGGAGCAAGTCTGAAACATGAACCGTTCTGTACCAGCCATTAGGACAAGAGTAAACGCAGCTACGATTTCTGCGCGCTATCCAGCCCTTATGCCGCCCAGCGCTGATCCTCCATGTGTGTATGTGCGTGGTTGTGTTTCTGCGTGCACCAGCAGCAGATTGAGTGATGTATCCTGTGTGGCTGTGGTGTGCTCAGTGGGCCAGAGAGAGCTCCCAGCAGGGGACTACTTCTCCCTTGGCCCCCGGGGCACGGCACTTCATCAATCTCTCCACTGGGAAAGGCCTGCCACTGGATCGCACAACTGCGCTCATGGAGAGAGGAAGCCAAAGCAGACAAGCCAGACAGAATCGAGGGAAAAATGTGGAATGTTAAGTAAATTAGCAAACACTGCAGAGGGATTGGTTTTGGATTTCTAACCTTAATTCTTGCAATTTTTTCAAGCCTGGTCACCCCAGTAATTTCCTAGCAAGACGTCATCTAAGAGGCATGAAGTCATTGGCTGCCTCAAATTCTAAAATATCCATTTAAGCTTTTTTGACCATTTTGTCTTGCCTGGACTTAAAATTATCTTAAAAAGCTTGTAAAACTTTAACCTTGTTGTGCACAGTCAAGCTCTAAACTCTGTTATTTTTTTCAGGACAACATGGGCTTTAAGAATATATGTGCACATGTAACTTGAAACTTGAAAAGTTCTTGACTATAAAGACAAAAGAAAAAAACTAAACGGAGATTAAAACTCACAGCAAACAACAATAACTAAGACTTTTATGCACAAACTTCTTTGGGGGACATAAAGTCTTCCAGATGTTCCCATATTTACAAAGTCCTTGTGCTTCTTTGTATTGGCTGTATGTGACAAAATAATATGGTGAATAATGCTAAGGTAGCGGCAGAAATGTTGGAAAATTGATTAAAAATGAATGAAAAAAATCTTGACAATGGAGTTACTGGTGAGGATTTAATCTTTACAAGTCACCTAAGTTCCAGTTTTGTTAGAGAAGCTTCCGTAAGAGCTATTAAGGCAGGCCTGTTCATTCAGAGGCCCAGGGGCCACATGTGGCCCAGAACCAACCCCCAAGTGGCCCAGCCTGTGGTCATGCCAGAGATGCAGAGGGCAACCTGTGTTGCAAATTTTCATAAACTTCCACAGTATTTCAGACCGTGAATGCAACCTACAATGCACTGTGTTGTTTTGAAGTGATGCTGACAGAAGTAGCCCCAAGGTAAGATGTGACCAAAATGATTATTTTCAGAATCTCATTTTATTTTTAGTTCTATTTATTTTATTTTTATTCAAGTGATAAAAACATTTCTACCACCTCAGGTTACGTTCAAATACAGCTCTGTTGTATTGCATTTTTAATGTGCTTTTGTCATGTTTCCAAACTTAAAAGGGAGACTACGAATAAAAAGTGCATATTTTACCAGCTGCTCACTGGGCGCTAAACATGTCTGGCCCAGCTACATTTCTTGATTTGGAAATTTGGCCCTGTTGAATTTGTAATTGAATAGCCCTGTGCTAAGGCTTGGAAAGTGTCATTAGAACGGCCAAATGAAGGGCTTCCAGGGGAGGAAAAAGGTATGTCTACGACATATGGTTCAGAGTTATTCATCTTTTTGTAACCTGTGTCTCTTCTTGTTGTATACCACAGCATTGGTCTCCGAGTTCCAAATCTTCACATTCTTTCTTCATGGTTCCTTCCATCTTCATGAGATTCCCAGTTCCAGACACACTGAAGCATCCCCACAGCATAATACTCCCACTGTTGTGTTTCACTATGGGAACGGTGTTCCTTGGTTTACATGCCTCTCCCTTCTTTCTACAAACATAAGCAATGTCTCTATGACCAAAGAGCTCTAGTTTGGTCTCATCTCACCAAAGGACATGCTTCCAGTATGCATCATCTTTCTCCAGGTTGTCCTCAGCAGACTTCAGTCTGGCATTAAGGTGACTCTTCTGCAGAAGTGGAGATTTCTTGGTCCATTCCTGTGAGGGGCTCTAGTGATGGTCTTCTTTGATACTACAATTCCTGACTTGGCTAAGTCCTTCACTAGTGTCTTGGCAGTTGTTCTGGGGTCTTTAGACACATCTCCCACTAGTTTTCTTTCCAGAGTTTTTGAAATCTTTTTCTCCCTATCTCTGCCAGGCTTGTTCTCGACTGTGTGGCTCTCTTTGAATTTCTTGATGATACTTCTCGACACTTGGAAACGCTGGGATAACGTTCTATATCCTTCTTTTGCTTTGTGAGCATCAACAATTCTTTTTCTCAGGTCACAATGGATTTCTTTTGTTTTGGCCATGATGCTATCTCCAGAAAAGGCTCAAACCCTTACTGAAGTTTTTATACTGTGTGTAAATGTGAAGATATCCCTCAGTTTTGGTTCAATTTTACAAGCTTTGAGCTTTACAAAGTTAAAGCACATCATTGCACAACAGTGGTTTGTGCTATAGCTCAACAAATAGGTCAGTTTTAAAGGGGGGTAATAATTTAGACCTTGGTATTTTTGTTTTTAGTGAAATAATGTTGTTTTGTGTGCAAAGTAAAATAATGTAAGTATCCAAAATTAAACCAGGATGTTTGGAAAAGCTGTGTTCAAAATGCCTGAGATTGTCATTGGGAGACTAATAATTCCGTCGTCATCTGTGGGTGTTCTTCCAATGTAGAGGAATACGATTTAGTATGATCTCAGTTGCACTGACATGTTTAAAGGTATTTAAAAGCCTAGTTTTAATTTGACTAACACAATAATTCAGCGTTTTTAAGTGCTCTGTAAATGTACTGATGTGATATTAATGCTCAGTCAGTCTGATGGCCCATGTTATATGAAAGGGTGTGGTAGCAGAGAATCCTGGCTCTGGATCCCATAATTGGCTGGAATGACACTGATGAGGTGAGAGCTGATAGCTGCAGCATTCAGGCCTAACTCTTCTCACGGTAGGACTTGCTTCTGTCTACTTGTGGCTCTGACATAATCCCGCCATGATTTTAGTGGTTACATACCTCATGATGCTGTGGCAATAAATGAAAACGAATTAAGAGATGTTCAAAAGGAGACCTGGTTTTCCTGTCATCACGTGTGTAGCTACAGCTAAAGGAATCCTGCCTGTGTCAGAGGAGGGACCTCACTGACTTCTCCTTGGAGACAGAGTTAAAAGGAAGCATGAGGGAGCACAGGAGCATGTAAACACACCGGCTATGACCTCCAGCGAGAGCCGGGTGGACAGATTCAGCGAAGGTGAGAAATAGCTTGGCTCCTCTTGAGATGATGATGACTTCAAAACTTGAGAAACATGCAGGGAATTTCTCATGCCTCAGTGGGAAACAGGGATCCCTCTCACTTGTTCATGAGGCCTTGTGCATTCTTGAGAGACAGATTTTTAAAAGTGAAAATGTATTGGAAAGCTTGTGAGTCTGAATCTGATTTATAGTTTGTATATTTTATAGCCTACAGCTGACATTATATCGACATGCACTAAGCAAAAAGGTGGAAATCAGAAATAGAACTGTGCCTTTTTCAGTCATCCATTCCCACTAAGCAGCTTTGATTCATTGCTTTGTCAAGTTCAGAGGAAGCTGTGGAGGGAAAAAAAAGAAACTAAAAGAGCAAAACGGAAAAAGAGCCAGAGCGGGTGAGGAGAGTTGGTTTACAGTGCAATCAGCATTAAGGAAATTGGTTTGCACTAACGCTGCGAGTAGAGAGAGGTGATTGATGCTAAGCTAGGCTAGCAGGAAGGAAGTGGAGAAATTAGCAGCAGACCAGGGCACCGAGAGCTGTCAACTACTTCCTGGTCCATCTGGGGTGTGAAGTGTGCTTTTGGTGCCAGTCCTCATGTACCACTTGTGCTAGTGAAGATTTGTACACAGACAAAGACAGATTCAAAGCACTTAAAAACATACACACACTCCTTGTTAGAGACTGTTGCAACAACATGCCTCTTTACAGCCTTGTAAGAAAATGTAATCCGAACAGAGTTCATAGGAAGCTTGAAATCCTTGTAAATGCTTTAGTTTTGAGGCTGTTTTCAAGGTTTGAAAGGCTCTGGGGTTAATGGATAGGGGCTTGAAAGTGCTTGACATTGTAATTGTAAAGCTGATGATGAAAAAAAACAAACCTATCTGACTGAACAGTGTATGCAAGCTAACAAAAAAGATTATCACTTAATAATTCATAAAATAATGCTTTGAAAAATGACGGTTTCTCTTCAGAATAATATTTAGCAGTTACCAGGTAAACTCCACCATTTTTTATGTTCCATCACATTTACATGTTCATGAAGATTTTATTTAGAGCAGGTTGGGCAACTGGCAGCCCGGGGGCCACACGTGGCCCTCCATCTCATTCAATGCCACCCTGAAGTCAGCATCAAAGTACAATAACTTATAAACCTTAATAAAACACTCAAAATCTGCTATGAAAGCATGAAAACAGAAATATTTCTCATATAATAATAATAATAATAATAATAGCTTGGTCTTATATAGTGCCTTTCATGAGACCCAAGGTCGCTTTACAGAAGAGCGGAAAACAAGACAACACATGAGACAAACACTAAGTTGAGTGTATGTAGGGGGAAGGTTTACGAGAGACTGTAAGCTGTGGTGAACAGGTGGTGCTTGAGGTGATTTTTTAAACATGTCCAAGGAAGGAGCACTGTGGATACGGATATAATCTTTGCTGCTGGTATATGGTTAGATATAAGGTTAGTTTTCTTTTTTTTAAACTTCTTTTGATTAAAAAAATAAATTCTATTCTATTTTATTTGTATTAACTTTTATACTTCCTTCTTTACTTTCTTTCATCTTTTTTTGTTGGTAGATTCATTAGCTGCAATTGTTTTAGTAAATATTTTTTATCTATAAATGCACTTTAAAAATTTAAAAATACAACAAGAAAGTTTTTATAATCCCTGCATTGAAAAAGCAGCTTGAAATCTATTTAATTCTGTGTATTTTTCATTGTATACACATTTTCTATTTGCACTTAAACTTAAAAACCTAAATGTTGGTATAATATATTATAAGGAAAACAACATACTCTTCCTTTCATTGAACTTTTCATAATCACAGGGGTTAAACTGAGAATATTCAACAATCTGTAATAATTTGACCCATTCGCATTGACAATAAAATTAATGTTGCCCTCTAGGTAACCAAAGTTGTCCATCCCTGACTTAGAGTGGAGGTATTTAAGTGAACAATGCTCTTATTTTTCCTTAGCTTTGTTTTACTGTAATCCTTCATCCATTTCTGAACCTCTAACATGAAAAAATTTTGATTGTTGTGGAGCATAATATCTCTTTTTTTTAAACAGGCTCGGTTCATATTTCAAGTTTATAGGTGTTTGTATACATACAAAATTTATAATGAACCTTTCACACAAAGTCTACCATCTCTAACCCATTGCTGACACTATGAGAAAAGATATTAACCTGTAAGTCATTTTGTGTTGGAATTAGTTTCGATTATGACAAATTCGGGATATTTTGACAGATTTTTTGTGAATGTACAACATTTTATTTTCATTCAGGCCACAAAATTCAGAATATGAATAGGCTGCCCTGACAAGACTTGTCCCATTGCAATAAAAAAAGTACAAAACCCTTATTTCATTGTGCAACTTCTACATATTATTCCTCTAACCCTGTAAATGAGAAAGAATACAGTGACAATTTCTGACACTTCCTGTAGGGTTCAGGATATTGCTCTAGAATTTTGTGGTAGGTCTTGGCACGATACATATGTCTGCTAAGTTTTATAAATGTATGTTACATGTACTGCAAGGGATACTCCAACAAAGTAACATTTTCTTTCTATTTTCATTTGCAAAGGGTACACATAACCCTTTTCTTGAACTCAGCTCAGTTGCCTCTGCACACAAGCCTTCAACAGCACATCAAAACAACACAGTGCAGTCTCCAGGGCACGGTGTCAAAACTTGGCTCCGTGCATGCCAACAGTGCAGCCACGTCAAGCCCCTGACAATTGTAGTAGTAGCGTAGAAGCAGTGTAATTAAGCAAGGCAACAGAGGACAGGCACAGAGGAGGAGACACAAAGATGCCCTTGATACTCGGGTGTCGGCGCTGACAGCATTCCCTCTGACAGCTTCATCTCGTCGGCCAACACAGAAGCCCCTTACGTCTCCTGACATGTGTTTTACTCATCCCTGCCTCGCTACTCTGATGCCTCGACATGACGGGGAAAGAAAGGGATGGTAGGAGGAGGGATGGAGGGATTATGATGGCGAGTGGTTGTTGGTAGCAGCGGTCAAGACGGAGTCCGTGGATGTATTTGTCATGGGACTATAGCAAGTCTGAGATAAAACAGATATATCAATCATAAAGACGTTACAGAGTCAAACCAACAATAAAGGTTTTTACATTTTTATGTAAATGGGATAATTTTATGCTTCAGCTTTACCACAGATTAATCAGGGACTAAGTAAAGCAGAACAGGTCATAGTTGAGACTCAGTATTTTTAATTTGTTAAAAGAACACCCAATGATGGAAAAAGAAAGAATAAATAAAGGCCCCTTGAAAGAGCCACTTTCAACAAATATGCCTCTGATTAGAACACTGGTATGAAATACAGCACTGGACGTCTAAATTTGAAAAAATTCAAGAGTCCAGGACAATAACTTCTTGCTTCCAAAAAAGATTGAGATACTTCACTGGTCATTTTTATACCATAAAAACAAAGATGTACAGTGATCAGTGATTTTTTTTTTCGTTCAATTTGTATAATGTTTCATAGGACTTAAATCAATTGAGAGATTTGTAAGTCTGATGATTACTCAACAGCTACAGAGTTACTCTAATGACCACTCAACAGTCACAGAGTTACTCTGATGACCACTCAGCAGTCACAGAGTTACTCTGATGACCACTCAACAGCCACAGAGTCACTCTGATGACCACTCAGCAGTCACAGAGTCACTCTGATGACCACTCAGCAGTCACAGAGTCACTCTGATGACCACTCAGCAGTCACAGAGTCACTCTGATGACCACTCAGCAGTCACAGAGTCACTCTGATGACCACTCAGCAGTCACAGAGTTACTCTGAAGACCATTCAACAGTCACAGAGTCACTCTAATGATGGTTCAACAGTCACAGAAAATAGAAAATCAGAAAATCAGAAAAAATTACTGTCTTTTAACAAGCACCTAGCTCTGCTCAATATTTAGTATCCTGCATGGTCTCTTTATACTAAGAAAGCTCACTCTGGTAAAAGCTTCACATCATATGCACATTGCACTAACTAATCTATGACACTTAAATCACTGCAGTCAAATGCCTCACCTCGTATGGGTATTTGCACAAATTAATCTATAAACCGCACTAATTATAAGTGAATCAGTTTACCATACACGCATGCTGTAAGAAAGACCCTTGTGGTAAAATGCCTCACCTCATGTGCACATTTACCTAATTAACAATTTCAAATCATCTACCTGCCCAAATCTGCCCACATCCTTGCATGTTTTATTCTTCTGATCATGTCTAGTCAGCATTGTGAAAAAGGTGCAAGATGTGCAAAGGTGTGTAAGCATACTTGGCCAATAAAGCAGATTCTGATAAGTATTTTAAAGGAAATATCTACATTTCCACCTGAAATTGTCTCTATCATGTCTTCATTTCTGAATGTACACGTTAAAGAAAGTCAAAGGAGGGACAGATGAAGATGACTGCATCGTCCAAAGAGAGAGAGCCATTTTACAGAGGCCCATCTCTTACAAAGCACTCCATTCCTCTCAGGCAGGATTGAGTTAACGTCCTCTCCCTCCCTCTCGTCCCTCCCCCGTCCCTCCTGTTTCGCAGTGACTTGCTGTCTTGATTTATCTGATGGAAGGAATTCTGCACAGGGCTCTGGCTCTGGTGGTATCCCTATACTGTAACCTTTCCCCCCACCAGATGTTCCTCTCTCAAAACACGGTAATGTTCACCCCCGAATCCCCGCGTACAAACATATCAAGTGGTCGCAACATGTTTACGCGGGACAGGGCCGACAGAAATGACAGGGACAGCGACATGGGTTTCGGGGGTTTGGAGAGCAGACAAGAAGGGTGAGGAAATAGAAGACAGACAGACAGACAGCCAGACAGAGGTGTCGGACATATGCTCCCACCAGCTGATGACACCAGCGTGACCCTGAGGAGTAAAGGGAGACAGGGGGTAGAAAGGGGGCTGATAACTCCCACAAATGTTGTAATGGACTTTGAGTTGAGCGCTTTGACTTGATCTAAGTGCCTAATCTGATTTATTTTATCCTTACATTACAACAAAGAATTTATGCACTTTTCTGATTCGGTTCTGACTGTTCCAGTCAGGGGTGAGGATGGCTTTTAGTGTAGCTGCTGTAAAACTTTCTTTTTAAGAGGTAAGAAGCCTGCCATACGGACCAGCTTTGATCATAAAACCTGAACTTAGAGGGCTAAAATAGTCGAAAGAAGTCCCACTTAAGCAGCTGTTCTGTTCTGAATATGTGTACCTGATGACATTAAAACACAGCAATATAAAAATCTCAGATTAAACACTTAACTAGAGTTAAAGGTTAATTCAGTCAGTTCATAACACTGTACACCTTTATAAGACAAAAACTGCTAAAACTGACCTTGACCTGTGACCTCCAAAACCAGATCAGTTCAACCAACCAGTTCAAGTAAGAATGGACATTTGTGCAAAATCCAAGCATTCTAGAGATATCACATTCACAAGGATGGCCCAGACGCAGGAAATACAACAGACAGATGAACAGCAACCTGAAAACATAAAGCCTCCAGCCTCAGCTATCACCGGCACAGAGACATGAAGACATTTTAAGATCAAGAACGCTGAAATTTAGTGACTCCTGGCACATTTAAAACCTCCATCCTATCAATATGCTGTATAGTGATATTCATCAGCTTCAGCAGCACATCTGCTGATGTATAGCAGGTGTACTGAGCTTATGCTAAAAAGTGTAACTATTAAAAAACAGAATAATGCTTTTGTCCGCAGGAAATCTGTTGAAATAAGGGTGGTCTGCATGGAATTCTAAGTGGGCAACCTGGGAGCCCAGATGTTAGGGACTGGACCAGTGTTTCACAACAGTACTGAGTGTATTTTATCACAGTGATCCAGATAAAATAAAAAAAAGCTTCTGGTCATCCTCCCCCAGGGAATTTAGAACATCCATCACTGAATTCCCAGAATTCTGCAGAATAATTATGTAACAGTTTGTGGAGATAGATGTTTAAAATCTTCTAAGATGGGCTAAAAAACAAAGATTGGACGAAAGACAGCCTTAGTCAAAGTGCCCTCTAAAGTGTAAGACCACTCACTAGTATATTTTTATAAAGACTTTTGAGGCCTTAAATTTCAAATGTGCAACTTCATACTATTTAAGACTTTCAGGGATCTGCAGGAACCCTATGTAAGGCTGAATGTCTATAGCTGTTTTTTTGTGCACTAGCAGTGTCCAGGACCTCAATTCCAGAGCGCTGTTGCTACTTACAAAAAATAAATCTTAACGCTGTTTATAAATTGCACTGTGTTTCGTATTTCCTACACACAATATCACACAGAACATTCAGACAGTGCAAAAGAATCCTGTCCTGATACAGGCAGCAGCTGCAGACCTGAAAACTACCCCAGGAAAAAGTCAAAGAAAGATGAGTAGGTTATTGTCTGGAGTCCCGCCTCCTCTTGATTTTGATTGGCAAGTGAGGGGCAGTGACTTAAATGAGCTGCTGAAAGTTGCTGCTTTTTAAGTTGCTGCTCCATAAGTTGAACAGTTTCTGGCTGAGAGCGCTTAAGCCAAAGACAAAAACAGCTGCGGCTGAGGTAGTTTTTCCGCCCAGAGCGCTAAGAACTCTGGACTACATTGGTTTGAAAAAAGTCAGCTAGGGGCATAGGCCATTAATGTCTCTGCTCTAGCAACATTATGTCCAATCCTGTGGCATAGGACAAAGGTCATGACTCAGTGGAGGGTCACACAAGTCACGCAATGCCATCGACAAGCTAAAGTTATCTGAGGTGGAAACCACAAAACTGTATTTTACATCATACATCCTTGTTTAGTTTGTTTAGTTTCCTAATTTAGTTACAACTTCATGAAGGCAAAATAACCTTTTGTTTACATTCTATGCTCACGTTGGACTTGTAATCACCTGATTTTTCAAGTCCTGTGTGAAGTTGTGGTTTTCTCATGATCTTGTGATCTCTCCAGCCGCTCATGAATGCATACCGCTATATTGTGCTGCAGAAACACATCCAGAGGTCAGAGACACACGCCACCAGCCAAAGCAAAACCGCTGCACAGTGCAACACTGCAAATATGGAGTATGTAGAATTTGATGTTCAGAGTTTCTAATTGGTTTTATTGGCTTAGCAGGTTATCCATCAGTGTTGGATAAACAAGATAAGACAAAATTTTATATCTTTGGTCAAGTTCTGCTGTCCAAGTTGGTTGCATTTGTTGATAACTAATATGTAAAGGAGATGGGATCAGGTCTGAATTTTTGGCTTGTGCAAGGCAGAACTGTTCGGATTTAGGGAAAAAATGAATTTATGCGTGCTTTTAGATTATATGCACAATTTTCTAAGGAGAAAAGCACAAGTAGAGAAAGCAAAATAAAGATGACGACAATGTTGATGTTGATGATGATGGAGGGTAAGCTCTGTCAAGGCTGACGACAGCTTTGACCGCCTCCGCCAGTATTTGTCACTTTCAGCGTGCATGAATTCTTGATTTGATGTGCCTTAATTGATTCAGCTCTGCCTGGCACAGTCTGTCTGTCTGTCTTCACCCCCCTCCCCTTTGCTCTGTCTCTGCAGCTATCTACCTCTCTATTTAATTTTCTATTTCTCTATCTCTGTCTATTTAATACCACTGAGGACAGAGAGTCCAGGCAGGGGAAGATGAATGAATCAGAGGAGGGGGGAGTAGGTAGTGACTCTGCCCTGTCGGTGACCTCCTCCATGACACAAGGAGCCCCAAATGGCAGACATGACAGAGGATCAAGTGCTTCAAAGTAAGCCAGGCAGAGATAAAAACCCAACAGGCCCTCTTTGGATGATGAACGGGGTTTGTAGCAGGAAAAAGCCATCATGTAGCGAGCATGACACCTGGGCTTTGGTGCACAGGCACAACATGTCACATCATGTAGCTAAAAAGAGGAAAAAAGAAAGAGTTCTCCTTGGGCTTATGTGGATGATTAGACTGAAGCACTGCTATATATTGTGCAAAATTCTGAGGTTGGAGGAAGTATTAAAATGTCAATATTTAGATTTCAAATGCTATTTCTTTTTTAAATGTATACTTTTGTGAAATGTTTTTTTTTCCTTAAGATAGGAACCCCTTGTTTATAAGAAGAGCATATGCTATAAAAAACCTGACCCACCCAATCCACCAGTAGCTTTTGAGATTCTTCTGAGTCTAGATGTGTCTCCTGTGAGACAGCTAGATCTGTTTTTTAAGTATATTAGAAGTTCTCTCCTTTAGTCGCAAAATCAGCCGCCTTCACACTCCTAGTGACCATTCTGACATAGGGCTGCACGGTGGCACAGGGGTTAGCGCTGTTGCAAGAAGGTCCTGGTTCGCTTCCCGGTCAGGGGCCTTTCTGTGTGGAGTTTGCATGTTCTCTCGGTGCACACGTGGGTTCTCTCCAGGTACTCCGGCTTCCTTCCGGTGACTCTAAATTGGCCGAAGGTGTGAGTGTGAGCGTGCCTGGTTGTCTGTCTCTATATGTCAGCCCTGCGATTGACTGGCGACCAGTCCAGGGTGTACCCCGCCTCTTGCCCAATGACAGCTGGGATAGGCTGCAGCCCCCCCCACGACCCCCAATGGGATAAGCGGTATAGAAAATGAATGGATGGATTCTGACATATCAAAAGTTTAGTGATCAGATGTGGCTGTGTACCATTCCCCTTCGAAATCATACTCTATTTGAAAAGAAGACAATTTTGTTGTGCTGCCATGTTACCAAGAGAACAACTAAACAAATTTAAAAAACAGAAATTTCAAACAGTGACACACAATCAACAGAACGGACCAGTACACTTGTCCTGGTGTGCTACTGTTATGAGCCTTGAAAAGAGATGAGAGTCTGCATCACCGCCAGGGTCTAGCAGAGATGAGTCTTGTTGTTATCCACACCATGTCCGGGTAGAGACATCAGATGCCCTGCATCGTCCAGAGTTGCCATTTAACTTCATTGTATTTTTTTCACCTCTGTATTGGCTCTTTATACAAGTCCTATCTGAATATAAACCCTGGCCTTTGCATTTCCAAGGCCCTTCTCAAACATGCCAGCACCGTGTCCCTCCCACTGAACTGAAGGAATTCAACCAGGATATACCGCCTGTACCCTCTAGGTCAGGCTTTGGTTGCACCCATGGACTCATTGAAACTCACAAAAGCCAAGTCCTTCTTTCACAGAAATGCATTCATGAGTCTTTTTTCTCAGAATTTTCCAAAACACCTGCTATGTGAACATTGTTACAGCGCACCACATCTTGTTTTCTCCCTTGCAATACATCCATCTTCCAAAGTAGAGATACGGTTTTCAGCCTCTCTCATTCCGCTAGTTCCGTAGCAGTACCTAACAGGATCACGCCGGCAGCCGCTTGTTCTTTATCCTCCTTCTTTTTCAAACGCGTAGATCGTCTTATTTCATCATTTGGCATTGTTCTAAGATATTTAAATCTATTTTATGCTTGAAAAATGGGATTCACAACTATGCTATGGTCCTTTAAGAGGTGTTTTTCCATGTTTGGATCCACGGATCTCTTCAGTACATCATCCGACATGACTCAAAGAAACAGAAATCTCAATACAAATTCTGTTAACAATACAAGTTCTTTACAACAAAATTGTGCAAAAAGGGTGAACCTTCAGGGGTTTTCCTGTTTTTTTTCTCAGTTTTTAAGGTGTTTGTTTCTCAGATGGATTTAAATATCACTATCAGCTCTAAGTGCCCTGTTTCCATGGTGTTCAGACCAAGGTTAGCTGTTCTACAGTCTTCCGTCTCAAAATATGTCTTTTTTTTGCAGGCTGGAATTGTTGCTGGGCACATTCACCTTGGTTGTTCTTGAATAATTCCTGCCCACTACAAAGAGAAACACAGCCAAAATTGATTTCCTCTTCTTTTATTGTATTGGCTAAAGCATGCGGCGGTTTGAGTGGTTCCCCACTAGAAGTGACATCCTCCTCCTCTTCTTAGCCTTGGAACAAATGAATGGTGTGTGAAAGAGGGGGGCTATAATGATTTGTTTCGTAAACACCCTTAGACTGTTTCAATGACAACAACTACAACATTGAAAAAAACCCCATATCAAATAAGATTGAATTATCCCAACAAACAACTTAATATACCTTGAGAACTACATAAGGTGAAGGTAGGTAAAAAAAAAAAAAGAAAAAAAAAAGTGTATATGCATTATAGCCCAACACACTCATTGTTTAGCTGAGTCCCTATTCAGGGATTGCCTCCTTCGCATGGCCCATTTGATGGAACCGACTGCATCACAGATGAACATCGAAGGATGTCCAGTTTTTACAGCTTCCTTCAAATATGGATGATAAGCACATCCCCCTTTCCTTTGCCATGAAGGATCCATCTATTGTGCACATGTCTCAAGATCAGGTTTAACAAGTTGGTGACCTATCAAGCGCCTGAGCAATACAATTTTTAATGTAAGCAGTTTGTTTCAACTCAGCTAAAGTGCTGCCAGTACTGGTGTTAAAAAAATAAAACGGGTCTTAAAACTTAAAATACCTTTAAATCATAGGTGAAGTTACCTGATGCGGCTATGTTAGCTAGTGGGGTAAGCTAGTTCTGATGCAGCTGTTGGGGTTGCTAGTCAATGAGGGTGGAGCTAGGATGCAAAAGAGGTAGGGCAGATGTAGCACACTGGAAAATCTGGGGAGTAATTTTCCCAGTTACAAATATTTTCCTCAAAGTTAGTAAAATGTACTCATTTTTTAAGTGCATCTTGGAGTAAAACTTTAACCATCCCCATTTCTTCAGTGTCAACTCAGCTGCTGTCACACAACTCTCGTATTGGAAAGAGGTGGCTGAGAAACAACAGAGGTGAGTGATTTTTATCTCAATCTACATTGTAATAAAATGGTTTAGTTTACAATATAATGCACACATTAAGTGTTTAATTTAATGTGTTGAGTAAACATTAAGGTGAATGTGCAGTACTGTTCCTGTTGTAGAGACAGATTTATTGTGCAGTAACTTCAGAAATTAATAATTAAAGTAAGTATCTGTAGAGTTGCTATGGAACGATGCATGGTCGCCTTCAGTTGCAGCAGTGTGAACTGGCAGGTGTTTAGAATGCCAGAGTAGACTGTTGCAAACAGTTGCAAATGCAAATCTTGGGTCTGAACTGGGCTCAAGAGAGATGTCTCTCTAGCTGCAGGCTTGTTGGTGAGGGCAAAAGCACTGGGCAATCACGGCTGCAATCAAGATCTCCTTGTAATCACCATACTCAGGCTATTACTAATGATATTGCACTTATGAGGATAAAACCATGTGGTTCACAGTCACACCTGCTGTAAGTTTCCAATAAGTGACTTAACTAGTTCCCTACTAGCTACTAGGGGTGGGAGAAAAATTGATACAGCATAGTAACGCAATATTTTGTCTGGTGATATATTGTATTATCTTGTCCACCAAGTATCATTTTTTTTTCAAATCAACTGCTCATATGAACTGAAGTCTATGATAATGGGAAAATAAAATCAATTGTTTGTCCAGTGAGGTCGGCAGAGGTGACGGTCATAGAGCAGGAAAAGTAAGTACAACAAACATGGCAGGAATACAAGGAGGGCACAAATGAGATGGACATGACACATAAGGTTTGCAAGAAGTGCTACATGAAAACAAAACACTGTGGAAATACGACAAACATGAAGGCAAGACTAATGCTAAATCAGCTAAACAGTTGAAAAAATTGTAGAGATGGCAATATATGGCAATATGTGATTTGCAATACTCACTGTATCGCAAAATGTTTAAAATTGCAATAATATCAAATTGTGACCCAAGTATCGTGATAATATCGTATTATGGGGCCACTAGTGATTCCCACCCCTACTGATTGAAGTGCACTTGTTTTTGCAATAATTTAAAATTTTAAGTGAAATTAAATTCTAATTTTCTTTTTGTACATTCACTGAGATACATGGGGAACACTGCATGTCAGATGCACGTTTGAATGGCACAAAAAAATTTGTGAAGGCAGCGAGGATGTCAAAGATGATGAAGGTTCTGGCAAGGCACAAAAAATCTATCATTAGATTTAATACTTTACATCCTTAATTTCTAACCCGTTAACACATTTATGTATATGTTTGTGCTGACAGTAAGACAAAAATGTGTCAACAACAAGAAATGGCAGAAGTATTTCTTATCATAGTAAACAAATTAGGCTTTTTAAAGACTAGACTATAAGAAAAAACCTTGATACCATAGGTAGCTCACAATGGAAAGTGTTATTTTTTACTTAATCCCCTAAAAGTAGTTTAGCAAGTAGTACCACAATCAAGAATGACCTATTTACAAGTTTTGCACTGCAGTTAAAGCTAAAATGTTGAACAGCATACATTTCAGGTTTTAAGGACATAAATACAAGGCATAATTGCCCATTTCAGGATACTCATTTCTGATTTCAAAGCAACCTCTTTGGATTATTTAAAAAATGACAAGAGAAAAATGAACACTTTATAGTCAAGCATTTCAGACTTTTCAATACTTTTAAAAGCCTTAGTTTTACTAAATTGATTATCAACTATTAATACTTTTTAAGATCCTGCAGACACCCTGTCTGAGCGCCCATGCACAACAAAACCTTCAACAAATTCGACAAATTGTTCAAAACAAATCACAGTGCTTGATCACCCTCCCTTTTCACCTGATCTAGCGCTTCTTCCTTTTTCCTAAGATCAAATCTGTGTCACAAGCTCAGAAAAAAACAACAGAGGTTTTGAGACATCTGTCGTTTTCATGGTCTGGTTATGTGTAATCTGTGTTAATGAACAGGCTGTAACAGGGTAAGGACAACAGGTTTACTGTCAGAGTCAGTTTCTACTGTCTCAGACTTGGTTTCTTCTGTGTGTCTCCAGTGCCACTCTATTACAGGAATAGAGCTGGATCATAGTGTTAGTGTTTTGTGTGTTTTATTGCTAAATGCAGGTAATTAATCATTGCATAACACTGCTACTTCCCCGTCCACTGGAGTGAGTGGCCTCATAGTAGTAAAGTGTATGCAAAAGGTCTGTAGGCCACGAAGCCTGGGTCCTTCAAAAGATGCCACCACTGAAATGGGACACAGCTTACTTGTGTTGATGCTGGTGAGTTTCCCATAAGTCCCTTGTGAACAGACCAAAAAAAAGGCTCAACCTGCCTAGATGAGAACTAATAAATGTGAAGATGCTTGCATGCTTTTTACAGAAAACATAATTCTACTTTATAGGCCGTTTCATGTTGAGTCCATTCAAGTAATGTGAGATGCCTTTAATCTCAAGCCAGGGTGCCCCGCTTTATGATGAGTTGTGGATAACACTCAAGTGGAGAAACAGAAGGAGCAGCACTTTCTTCACAATAAAAGCAGAGGGCCTTTGCTGAACCTGTCATCTTGAAATTTAAATGCATGCTTGATTGCTTTCAAAGTGAGTGCCAGCTGATTTCCTGCCATGATGAAGAGGCTTCTTTTGACGGGTGGTAAAAGCCTGAGAAAAACTTATTTCAGGCAAACATGAGGGATCTAAGAGGGAACAAGTTGTGGTTCTATTAAAAAGAGCATCTTGTGTTCCTTCCCCGCTTCAATGCAACCCCCGTGCATTATGTTGCTGTGCTGATGTCACATTGATTATGCTGATCGTAAACTGCCTTTGTTTGTCCCTTGCTCCCACCCGTCATTCATCCATCTGCAGGGATGAGCTGAAGTCACACTAAAAGCCATCTTTTGCATGTTTTCTGCATTTTTTAGGTCGCACCGCGGATAGCGCTGGTCCCACTGGAGGCCCAGGCAGCTCCCCTTTCCCTTCGCACTCCGGTTATATTAATTGCTTTTTAATGTTTCCCTCCTCTCCTGAAAGTTGTTGCATACGAACAAATCAACAACAATAAGGTTCTTTTTAATGTTGCGGGCCACAGCCAGGACTAAAAGGGTGTGGTTACTGAATAATCCATGCAGGGCGCAGTGGAATGAAGGCTTCAAGCTGGAGTTAGGACAGGAGGCCATGTGGCTTTTCTTTCAACTGCGTCCCAAGTGTCCTCAGCTCCCAGCTGTGCGCATGTCGCAGGATGGGACTTTGGTGCGAGCAAGGACGGGAGATGTAATACGGATCCAGCTTATCAAGCTAACGCAGTAAAGCACTGTGACATGTCCCCCTCCCTTTTGAGCCACAACTTAGAGCAAAATTAGAGTTTTTAGCATTCATTTTTAATCTGTGCAGTTATGAAGAATAAGCTCACTGTTCTGGGGAGCCTTTTAGAAAAGTGTAGTAAGGGAAAGAGAGCATATGCTGCTACATATGCTGATGCTGAACATATATATATATATATATATATATATATATATATATATATATATATATAATATATGAATAATTTCTGACTTCTCAGAGGAGCCCAGTGAGCTGGCTAAAATTTGGGTGAATTCAGTTTGAAATTCCTCATTCCTGTTCAAAATGGTAAAACGTGGAGAGCTCACTGAAAATGAAAGAGTCCGCATTAAAGCACTTCATGATGCTGGATGGTCTTTGAGACAAATATGACAGGTGGTCTAATAAATTTTTAAGCACTGTAAATATATTAGGCCTGTCAATATATTAACATTTTTAATCCTTTTCAAGTAAAGATTGCTACAGCTGCCTTAAAACTAGGGCTGAATAATTTGCAAAAATAATCTAATTGTGATCTTTTTTCCCAAGATTGCAATGTAATATGTGAATATTATTAGGTTCCTCAACTTAAGCATTTTTGAACAAATCCATACAATAAATCATTGTATATTATAACCTACATTCAGTCAGGAACACTCATCATACATTTTTCTATTTTATTGCAAAATGAATCTACAGTTTTACTTGGTGGAAAAGGCTCTGCTCTAAAGAAGCTCCCTGGGTTAGTCAAGCAGCATGCTCTGACTTTCTAGGCGCATGGCCCCAGATGGATACAAAAATGACAATGTGTATTGAAAACAATGAATTTCAGAAGCAATTTATCCATAGTAGCATGAACCTGAATATGAGTGTGCAACAAGCTGTAAGCTATAAAGGATGTGGCTTGGGTGGAGGAGGTGAAGCTGGCTATTAGCTGACTGCTGCTGGGGGTATGACTTCTGTGAACTAAGGCTAAGCTTTGTCAATATTAAATAGAATGAAATAGTTATTTTTGCTCATATTGCAAATTTGATACCAAATGCTTTATTGAAGGGGATTATCATGTTTACGCCACTCATTTTGACTAAAACAAAAGAAACATAAAGAATGAAAAGGAAGATTTCTTTAAACCACTTTCTCAAAATTGACACTTGAATTTTTGTATAATGTTCATGAATCTCTGCTACTGCAAAAATGAGTGTCTATTTTGGCACATTTCAAGTAAAAGAAATATTGACATTTCTGCGATTTGTATATTGCAGCAGGCCATATTGCAATTTAATCTAATTTGCAATTAATTGCCCAGCTTAAAACTGTTGAAATTTTAATTTTACCATTAAAATCTTGATCTATTTTCGAAATATATGTGTCAATCTTTTAACAAGAACAAAGGTAAAAGCAGGTGTTTGAGTATTTGTCTGTTTAATGTGAAATAAGATGCAAATGTCAGGTGGTGCAACCAGTGTTTCAGGTGGTGAAACTGCAAAGGGGTATATAAACAAAATAAATATAGTATAAAGCTCTAAGAATAGTTTCTTTACTTCTGATTTGGTAAATGAAGTGTCACATATTAATCATTCTTTGATTAATTACAGTTTTACTAACATAAAATGGCTAAATTTTATTTTATAAAAAAATCTTGATCTTATTTCAAATATATATGTGTCCACTTCTAACAAAAATAAAAGTAACAAAGTGTGATGGTATTTGCCTGTTTGATTTGAAATTAGTTGCAAATGTCAGATAGATAGATAGATAGATAGATAGATAGATAGATAGATAGATAGATAGATAGATAGATAGATAGATAGATAGATAGATAGATAGACAGACAGACAGACAGACAGACAGACAGACAGACAGACAGACAGACAGATAGATAGATAGCACAAAAATGAAGGCATCAAAATACCAATGTATTTTGGGCTTTAAACTACATTTTATTTTGAAATTAGACAATAAAATAAAGTAAATAAAATGTTTGCTGTGTGCTTAACCTAAAAGATGTAAAAGGGTCATACTTGTTCTTTTACTGGGGATATTTCTTTGTTTTTAAATGGAATGTAAAACATTGCAGTTCAATCACTTCCTTTTTAAATCTTGTGTGGGAGAGTTTTTGCTGCTTATTAAATAGACTTTATAATGGTGTCTTTATGACTTACAAAGCAAACAAGACCATCGGGGACAAGATTATTAATTTCTCTACATGTTTTTGAATGCCTGAATCCAAAGTTATGGGTAGGTGTCAGACAACGTGATTAAGGACTCACTTTTAATAATCCATTTCACTCGTAAGGAGAACAGATGAGATTTTTAGACCAAAACCATTACTAACATGCAGGGACAAAATCTGAAAAAAAGATGAGTCACCTTTGCCCACAGAGAAAACAAACAGAAACACAAACAGGAAGTTCCTCACAACGCTTTAAATGTTAATACAGAAAAAACATAAGCTTTAAGTAAATTAACCCATCTGTTATATTTACATAATTAAACATCATGTGTATCCATGTGCATCCCTCACCATTTCACTGCAGTACACTAGCAGTCCAATATGGTAACATTTCATTATTAAAGCCCATCCATAGAGATCAAAGATGACCGAAGGCTTCAGCATTCAGTGTGGACCTTTGGACAAGGTTCTCAACACTATGCCTAAACCTCAGATGGGAGTATAAACAAAAGAAGAGCTATCAAAGCTCAAAGGAATTAGATTTTATCAGCATGAAGTCAGTTCAGTTATCACTGTGAGGAGAATAGTCAAGATGTTTCTAAGCAGACACCAGTCTCGTACAACTAAGGATCCTTTATGATAGAGAACTCTAGACCAACCTACCTGAAGTCACTGACAACCTATACTCACTTTCATTTGATATCATTTCAACAGCATTTATGCTAAAATATACAGTATTTAAATACTATAAGTAATTGAAGGTTAAAAAAAATGGCAATGAAACATTTTTTATTTTAATCCAATTCTTATTAAAGGGATATTTCAGTATTTTTTGAAGCTGGATTATATGAGGTACTTGGTGACAGTAGTGCCTCCAGAGATTTCATAACCCTGCAAAGCTGATGGATTGACCAGACTCCATGTCAGTAGTCAGGCAAATCTGTCTTGCAAAGCTCTCGTCTACAGCATTTGTAGCAAATCCAGACGCTGTTCAGACCAATCAGCGTCATTTAAGGAGAACGAAGCGGTAGCTACAGGCGCGGTTTAGTTGTACTGTCAGATGACAGCACCTTCCATGTTACCAGCAGTTAGCTCAGCGGAGTATAGCGGCAGTTTTATCACAACTGGCCAACATTTCTTTATACAATAAAGAGCAAGAAGCTGCATTGAAAGCTTTTCATGGTGGAAAAGATATCTGCCCTTCTGCTAACCTGCTTCGGCATCAGTTTGCCAGAGGTACGGGGGAAGAGGGCGGGGGATGTAATGTGGGTTTCTATGTACAATAGGAGCCGGTGGAGCGGTAAGCTCGGCTGCAGCATTGGTGTTGCGGAAGTTTAACCTCAACTGGACCACATTTCTTTACCAAAACAAGAGAAAAAAGCCATACCATAAGCTCCCCCTGACAGAGAGGATGTGCTTGCTCTTCTCCCAACCGCCGCAGAGTTTAATCCACATCATAATTGTTGCTATGGTAGCGTTTACCAGTAGGTTTGTTGGAGAGCTGTGCATGCATCTCACGTTATGTCACTCTGATTGGCCCATGATGAATGTGACAGACTTGCCTTGATAGTGAGCTCTCCCAGATGAATGTGAAATTTCCATGCAACAGATATGAAACAGTCTATCAGTGTCAGGTTAGAGATTTCACTGAGCGTTGCTCTTGTAAACAGTATGTGCTCAAACAAGCTGTGCTATGTAGTGCTACGGACAGGTAAAGTTGTTCAGTGCATTTTAGCAAGTTTTCTGTAAAAATGGGCCAATAAACAATGCTGGCTCAGTTTGCACGCAATATTGAAAATGTTTGAAGCATTTCATTTGTCGCCCACAAAGCCTCTGTTTGTGGAACTTTTTTGCATTGTGAGCTTTGGCTACTGACTAAGTGCTCTCCCACCTCAGAGATGTTAAACACTGTCAGCCGCTGAAGTGGAAGACTGAGCCAAACTAACTCATACAAGCTTCAATTGGTGTTTTTATTCTCTGATGAAGCCCGCCCATGCAAAAAGCTGCTCAGATACGCTGAGGCGGAAGAGCATGTAGCCGAAGCTTACATTGCAAAATAGTTCCAAACATGGAGGCTTTCTAGATGAAAAATGAAATGCTTAAAAAAACATGGAATTGCGTGCAACTGAGCCAGCATTGTTTTTGGCCCACTTTAACTGGAACTCACTCAATTATGCAAAGAAACTGTACCCATCTGTAGTGCTACTGAGCACAGCTTGTTCAAGTGTTTACTGTTTATAGGAGCAATACTTACTGAAAACTCTGGAGGCTAATGGCAATGCTATCACCAGGTACCTCAGACAATCCAACATCAAAAAAACTTTTTCCTTTAAAGGTTTACATTTATACTTTCACAATGAAACTTAAAAATTTCTATAATTTTTAAATCCATTAAAACCTTTCTAAAAATGTATGGTTGAATTATTAAAATAAGAGTATGTAGACTAATACAAAACCAAACTTGCATAAATTTCAAGCTTATTTTAAAGGGGACCTTTCAGAAAATAAGTGCTGAAACAAGCCGTTCTCAGATTTTCCCCTCATGACCTCATGTAGGGAGTTAGCACCGCCCCCAGGTTCGGTTAGCCCTACTTGCTTGGAAGAAAGCTCCACCCTCCTCTCCTGATCTTTCTTTCAGGTGCCAGATGAGATGCTGGATAGCTCAGTGGGTTACCCTCCTGACTTTGGTCTGGGAGACTGATGGTTCAAATCCCAGTCAGGTCCTTAACTTTGAATAAAAGCATCTGTAACACTGTAACACCATGAGTAGCACATTCATTCCCTGAGAGGGGTGTGGTCAGGGGTGGAGTCAGACAGATCAGTAACATTTAAAGCCACAGACACAGAAACAGCTTGTTCTGAGAAGGGCTGAAACAGGTTTTTTTAAACATGCAAAAATCCTATACTAGAGTGTTTTTTCAGCAACAAACTTCACATGCATGTTTTGGGGACCAATATAAACTTGCCTCAAAGGGTAAAATATGTCCCTTTTAAGGTAGAAAACTCAGCTGAGACAGGCCTATTACAACAGCCTGTAGATCGTGAGCTACTGGCAGATCCACATACAGTAGACCTTTAACTCATGTTCTTTAATCCTGTTTTGAGCATGAACAAGATAGACTGTTAAAAATGTGTACTACACTTGCATGCACTGTTTTAGTCTTGAAACCAGTGTTTCATTTAATACTGTGTCCTCATTCCTCAAGCTTTAAAGGTTGCTCTGAAGACAGAAGTCTAAGGACTAACATGCAGCCAGTTTGTTTTCTCCACTATAGAATATTTTTTTGTTTGTGTTATTTAAAGATTTTTTTTATGGTTGTCTCAGAGAACTGGAAGAGGAATTTCACAGGAGAGACTTTGTGTCCTTTAAAAAGTGAAAATATCAAGGTAAGCATGAGTAAATTTTGAAATACTGGCATATCAGCTATCAGCAAAAATCAAATGTCTAACATCCTTAAAACAAATATTGGCTCAACTCTTTTTGTTCATCTTACTGTATACCATTCATGACACTTTACAGGTTTTTGAAGCCCCAGTCCTCCTTACATCTGAGAAACTTGCAAAAACACATCTGCTTCTAAACTGTGGGATTAACATTAAAGAAAATGTTGCAACAAATTACATGATAATGTGATTTCTGAGGGGCTTAAGCTGTCCTCTGAATGTCTTCTACAGTAGCCTGCAGCAGAAATGAGAGCTCCCTCTGCTTAAGCTGCTGAACTCTAACGTGCCACTGCTTGTAATGGGAATCTCGTTTGTAACTTATCAGTGAAGAAAATATGGAGGTAATCAGGTCTGAAATTTGTAACCTAGTTATATTAATGTATTGATTGTGCAATTTCCTTACTTTTTCTTATCCTACTATACTTCCTGAGAGTATAGTAGTAGTTTATCATATTTATCTTTATTTTTGAGGGAAAAAATAAAATATGAAAAATCAGAGTGAATTTTTTTTTACCTTAAAATTGGATTAAAAATCTACTATGAGGGCTGATAAGTGAAGTAAATTCTAGCACAAGCTGCCTGTCTTCCTGTATCTTTATTATTTATGTGTTACTGTCTTTCACTTTTCAGAAAATAGACGTGTAGAACAAGTTCTCCAGGCGCACACTGAAACATGCAACATTGCATTGAGAGTGGAACGCGTGGGGTGCAAAGGGGGTCATCAGCGAGTGTTTGGAGCTTGAGTTACAGGGCCAGCATCTGCCATCCGGCCATCAGGCCCTCATATCCATCACTGGCCGATGGCGTGGTGCAGCCCGGCGTTTGTAAAAACACCCAGAGGAAATGGAGTCTCTGGGCCAGACAAGAATAAAATTAGCTTGATGACTAAGTTCCTCCTTGGGTCCCAGCGGGAATAGAACTCTGCCATTTGTTTTCATTACTTCCCTTGGCTGTAGATGGGAGGACATGTGTGTGTGTGTGTGTGACTGTTTATGTGCATGTATGTTTAGAGTAGAGGCTCTGTTTGTGTGCCTCCTTTAAAAAAACCTGCTCAAAAACAGGCATTCTGTCATTTCCAGTACTGTATGGGTTTAATCAAACATATTCACTCATAAACACACCACTTCGATTGCAAACCTCGGTCCATGTGTAATATTTTCTCAGTCTGTGGAGGTGACATTACTGTTTGGATTTGTTCCACCACCCTTCATGGCACACAGTATTGGCTTTGGCCACTTTATTGCATTAGCTTCAGAATATCTAATAAACACGCAAAGGTTATAAAAATTGATTTGCTCGCAAATGTGTTTTCATTTCTTCTCAGTGCGATGACCTAACCCAGGTTTTTGCTGAAATAAACGTGGCACCAGTTTGTTTTGGGGAGCTGATATGAATGCCAAACACACAACATATTTTAAACTAGAAGCCACAGAAATTCAGACTTTTTTCCATATATCTCTTTACATTCCCACCACGTTAACCACATCTGCATAAGCAAAAAGACTTAGGAGGATTGCTTTGCATGCGTAAAAATAAATAAAATGACATTTCTGCTCATTAAAGCCGTTAAGATCAGTGGAGCAGAGCAAGGTAAAGTAAGGTGAAGAACAATACAGATAGTTTATTAATGATAGTATTTACAGCGGAGGCTAAATCACTGTCCTCTGTTGTTCTGGTGATGCATAAAGCTCATGCTCACTATGACAGTCATGCAATTTCTGCTCAGAAGCACTGCCATTAAAACGATAATTGGCAGCTAAAATCTAACATGCCATTTATGCAGAATAATAGCTACCAAAGGAATGGAAATGAAGGAAAAATGAGGAAGACGTTCCTCAAGTAAAAATAGAATATGCAATTATGCACAGTGCCTATAGAACGTATTCACCCCCTTGGATGTTTTACCCTTGTACTGATTTTATAAATCAATCATGGTCAATATAATTTGGCTTTTTTAACACAAAAAGACTGGCAAACAAAAACTCAATGTCAAAGAAAAAAAAGGTTTCCAGAAAGAAATGTCAAATAAAAATATGTAAGGGGAAATAAGTGAATATTCACCCCCTTTAAACTGACCTAATTCAAGAGAGGTGCAGCCAATTGGTGCTAGTAGTCTCACAGTTAGTGAAATGTTGATCACCTGAATGTGCACTGAATGTGTCTCAAGTGATTGCAGTATAAAGACACCTGTGTCTGGAAGGTCCAGTCTCTGTTCAATCAGTATCCTTGCCACCATTACACAAGAAAGACAAAAGAACACTTCAAGCAACTCAGAGACAGTTATTGAAAAGTATAAGTCAGGGGATGGATACTTAAAAATTCCTAGGCACTGAACATACCCCAGAGTTTAATTAAATCCATCATCAAGAAATGTAAGGGCTATGGCACATGTATAAATCTGCCTGGATCAGGCCAGAAAGAGTTACAAGCTTCAGCAGCTGAGATCGGACAGACACTGCAACAACTGCTGCCAGGGTTCTTCACCAGTCAAAGCTTTATGGGAGAGTGGCAAAGAGAAAGCCACTGTTGAAGAAAACTCAGATTAAATGTCATCTAGAGTATGCCAAAAGGCTTGTAGGAGACCCCATGGTCAAGTGGGAAAAAGTTATTTGAGGCCAAAATGTTGTTTTTTGGCCATCAGATGTAAAATTATGTTTTGTGGACACCAAACACTGCAAGTCACCACAAACACCATCCCCTCTGTTAAGCACCGGGGTGGCAGCATCATGCTCTGAGGATCCTTCTTGGCAGCCGGCCCTGGAAGGCTTGTAAAGGTAGAGGGTAAAATATAGGAAAGACTGGAGGACAATGTTATTCAGTCTGCAAGTGAACTATGGCTTGAGAGAAGATTTATTTTCTAGGAAGACAAGGGCCCAAAGCGAACGGCTACACAGAAATGGTTTAAAGACAACAAGGTGAATGTTCTGGAGTGACAAGGTGAAAGCCCAGACCTCAATCCAATAGAGCATATGTGGCTGGACTTGAAAAGAGCTGTTCGCACCCTGTGCAACCTGGCAGAGCTTGAGCAGTTTTCCAAAGAAGAATGGAGTAAAATTACAGTGTCAAGACACGCAAGCCTGATGAGACCTATCCACGCAGACTCAGAGCTGTGATTGCAGTCAAAGGTGCATCTACTAAATACTGACTTGAAGTTGGTAAATATTTATGCAGTCGCTTATTTTGCATTACATAATTTTATTTGATGGACATTACTTTGACAAAGTTGGTTTTTACTTTGGCGTTAGAGGTTTTCTTGACAAAAAAAAAAAAGCAAAAAAAGCAAATTATATTGACCATGATTAGTTTATAAAATCAATGAAAAGGTAAACATCCAAGGGAGTGAATACTTTTTATAGGCTCTGTAAATTCATCCCTCTTCTTTGAATATCTTCAGTCTTGTTCCTCGCCCTCTTTTACACACCCTTACACATATGTTAACAACACACACCTCGTAGATTAGTTCCAGCCTTTACCCAGGGTGCCTGTTAGAGCTGAAGTGAAGACATCTTGTACTTCTTTAAAGCATGAAGCATTAACACCTTTGCCCCCTGTGTAAACCCCGAGTACTGACCCAGAGAGAGGGTGTGCGAATGTTACCATGGCACGTTTCAGTCAAAGCTCCATGGGAAGGAAGGGAACATTGGAGGTGATGGAGAAAATTAAAGTGAGTTTGCGTGTGTTCTGTGGGAGGCTGCAGAGGCCTTGAACCAGAAGGGAACACAGAGATCTCTTACAAATTTTGGCACTAGGTTTCTAGTCATTCTTTCGTGGTAGATTTTATCTGTCTGTGGGTGTTTTCACATATACACAGAACCCTTGGCAGTGTTATTTCAATAGTCAGCTGCATGTGTGAAATCAAATGATTTTGTGCCTTTATTGTTTATAGGAAAGTGGATGGAGTTAAGGTCATTGCACAATGAGTTTTCAGATCCGAAATCCAAAAGAAAAGTCACACACTCAAACCTAGCACACTGAGTCTGATGCATTTCATATGCATTTACTGCAAAATTTGTAGAACGTTGCAAATACAGTGAAGAGAATAAAGAGGAGTAAAAAAAAAAAAAAACCTACCAATTTTAAATAATTTTGAAAAAAACAAAAAAAAGATAAGTTTTAAGGCTCAAAATCTGAGAAAAGTAAATTAGTTATTATTCCAAAAAGGTCGAAACATAAAATTGAAAGTTAAAATATGATTCCAATTTTAAATCTAAAAGGTCAAACTATGGGATTATGAGGTCAAAGTTAGGAGTTGAAAATTTGAGATGAAATACAAAAAAATAGTTAAAAAGGTCAAAATATGACTTAAAATTTAAAATTATTAATCTATAAGTTCAAAATGTTATATAAGAAGTCAAAATTCTGAGTTGCAATTCCCAAAGTATGAAATAAAAAGTCAAAATCCTAAGCTGTGGGATGCAAAATTGTAAATTTAAAATTAAAACACAAATTAATTTCTTTTCCCATATTCTTGACTTTTTATCTAAATATTTTTACTCCTTACTTTTTCAGATTGTATGACTTAACAATGATATCCTAAATCATCAATGATAAGTTCACATTTTTATACTTGAGGAAATCTGCAGACCTCAGACTGATTGGCCAGTTATAACAGAAATAGGATGTAATCTTGCAGGCCTGTTTAAACTGTTCCATGGGCCGGATTTGGCCCCTGGGCCTTGAGTTTGACACCCCTGCCGTAGACTGTAAAAAGAATTGGACAAAGCCTGCATGAAGCCGCTGTCTCAACAGAACTTTGGATCAGCCTGACGGCAGACAAGAGCCTGCCCACTGAGCTCGACTTCCTGTCAGCTAAGCTGTCACTACAACCCTAACCTAACCCTAATCAGTGCGCAGTGAGGTTTTTCCTAAATATAATTGAAATGATAGTGGTTCAAAAAAAAAAAAAACCCTGTACAGTGTGAGCTAATGAATACATTAGCTAATGAGACATATTTCATTTTTTGAACCAGGCTGTAAACCAGTTTATTTCGAGTGTAAAAAAATGCTTTTTAATGTGTTCAGATGGGACTTTTGGCGTTCCTGCAACAAGCCTCAAGTGGACACTTGACGTTTTGAACTTTTTTGCACTTCCACTTTGGCTTCATTTTTTACAATATCAAACATGATATTATTGTAATGCCAAGACTGAAGAAAAACTGCCTTAAAACGGCTAAAATAGAGTCTTATGACCACCTTACACCTAACAACTGAGACAACAGAAGCGAGCTGCAACTTTAGCTCGACTCCCATGATTTCACTCCAACTTTAGAATTTTGTCTGTGACTTGAAATCAGAGGAAAAGTCGCCTTTAATCGAGAAGGGTGCTTTACTATTTGTTTTTGTGAAACAGTACATTTGAAAATTCATGGATAAAAATAATAATCATATTATAACATTAAAAATATAATTTTGGTTAAAGAGCTTATACATACTGATGTATTAACCATTTCAGGATCATAAATAAATTATTTTGGTCATTATCAATGCTGTTAATTTAGTGCAGCTGTGGAATAAACCTTACATTGGCTTGTCATCTAATAAATTTGTTCAGGACTGTATATATGTATATACTTTTTTTATTAAATTGCAAAATCACAATATATCGTATTGGCACACCTGTATCGCAGTATGTATAATATTGCCAGATTCTTGCCATCACACAGCCTTTGCTATTTGGTTAAAGGAGAATATATTGTTTTTCTATTTCTACGCTCCCCGTGGTTTTTCCAAGCACATTTTCTCCACCCACTACAAGCAGCTTTATGACCCTTTTGTAGGGTCCCACCCCGAGTTGAGAACCACGGTTTTTCGAGTTGAAGCATCATCACTGATAGTGATGGACACCTCAAAATTAACCTCAATAATGCTAAATCATCAATGTAGTAAATTTCCTTTTTAAGTTTTTTATAAGGTAATTATTTCCTGAAAGATCCCTGCTGCTTTTGCAAATAAGCATACTGCTGTCTGCTCTGGATTGATGTCAGGATATGCAGACACAGACAGCACAAAGTATGCGGTGATGACATGTAAACCAGCCATAACATAATGAATTTAAATCTGCGTTTACAGGAGGAACAGAGACGGAAGCATTACATGTCTTCCCAGAACCATGTCTCCCTGAAAGGAGGAAGTGATTTCCACTAATGTATCTCTGTGTTGTGTCCTTCTCCTCCCACGTCTGCTCTGCACACCAACAGTTAGGGGGGTCCTGCAAACCCAAACGTGGGTCAAGGCCAGTTTGAGCGTCTGTGTGTGCCAGACAACAAGAAAGAGAGACAGCGAGAGGGAGGAAAGAGAGTTTGCCAGTGACAAGGAAGTCAAATAAAGGGAAGAAAAGCTCCATTTCCCCAGCTAAATGTCCCCCAGGGAGGCGTAAGGGAGGGGGGAAAGGGAGAGCAAGAAAGAGAGAGAGGTTATGAACCGACAATCCTCCTGCAAGGCTACAGATTTACAGCCACTGAGCCCCGAGAGCTCTGCCATGCTTATTTCTACAGCCGGTTAAAACTAATTGCAGCCATGTTTCAATCACCCACATCCTCTTCTTTTTGCTCATCTGCTGTATTATTTCTCTCTCAATTACTCCTAAATAAATACTTTCCCCCCATAGTGAGGCAAGTTTCATCCACTGGAAAGTCCCAACATGCTCACACACCCTGAAACTCTTACCGCCCCCTTCTTTTCTGCACAATT
The DNA here is from genome assembly GCF_018320785.1 of Cheilinus undulatus. NCBI lineage: Eukaryota > Metazoa > Chordata > Actinopteri > Labriformes > Labridae > Cheilinus > Cheilinus undulatus. The sequence continues at coordinate 33,621,329 of NC_054881.1, forward strand.
TTTGGATTTGGAGCAACTTTCAAAGGAAATCCACACTGTTTGGAGAACATTTCCTCACTTCAGATTGTGTTTGCTTGCATTTTGTCATCGGCGTGCAACATTTATTCTCAGGAGCTATCAGGTCGGCATGATCTTTATTGAGTTATCTGCTACCAAAAATGAAAGCAGCCTCTGGAAAACATGCGAGGTTCCTGACGTACGAAGAGCGAAACAAGTGAATAAATACTCCCCTTTTTGGGTTGTTTGATTGCATCTTGTGGTAGAAACGTTTTGTAACCTGATGCGCTGTTTGATTTAGGCTGAAATGAGAGAGAGAGGCAGAGACGTTGGACAGAAGTGAAGGAGGGGGTGTATAGGATGGTTGGGGGCAGGTACAGGGTCACAACAGTGTCTTTTTCATGTTGCAGATTAGAAGCAGATGTCGGTGGGATTACACCGCCAGTGTCATCACTCACGCCACAGCCCAGCCTCCGTCCTTACACAGTCGCAGCGCAGCCACACAGTTTAGAAAAGTTTCACAGTGGTCTCCGAGAGGGGCAGGAACGACCGATTTGATTCTCTACCGTTACGAATTACACCACTTTCAAGCTCGACCAATACAAACTGAGTCGTACCAAAATCATATTGAGCATGGCCGTCTGAACAAATCCTTCAATTTTTGAATATCTTTTAAATGATTCAATCAAATCAGTCGTACTACACAAAACCGCTCACAGACACACACAGTCCTGAAGGAGACTACTGGAATGCATTAATAGCTGAAAAAGAAGCGGCAGGAATGTGGCGTACATGGAAGTGTTTAGCCACTGAATACTGACATATCACGCCATGAAAGTTAATCCCAGTCTAAATTTGTACATTTTTGTTGCCTTTTTGGTGAGTTTGATTTATTGCCAAGGAGGAATGGATTTCATTACCACTATGACAAAGCATGGAAAAGGATGTAAAAGGGTGTGTAGCACGACTAAGGTTCATCTAGTTTATGAATGAAAGAATGAAAGATTGAAACATGTACGCAGTGGAAACAGTTTTAATGATAGTATGTACAGTGCCTATAAAAAGTATTCAACCCCTTGGAAGTTTTGCCCTTTTATTGATTTTTAAATATCAGTCGTAGTAAATAAATTTGGCTTCTTTGACCAAAAAATACACAAAAAATAATTAAGGTAAAAAAGTGACTGCATAAATATTCACCCCCTTTCAACTGACTGACCTAATTCAACACAGGTCCAGCCAGCTGGTGCTAGTAGTCTCACAACTAGTGAAATGGGGGTCACCTGAGTGCCGCCGGCGAATCGTACTGTGCAACAAATCGCTCCCTCTCAAGCCTATCAAAGCATTTCCACAGCCGGTGCTCCAGACCAGCAGCGCGCATGCCTTGGCCAACACTTGCTCCGCTTCATTCGAGATACGCTGCAGGTCTATTTTCAGCGCCGGCTGCTACCAAACCGCATCAATATCCGTCAATCAGAAAGCTCCAGAAGAGGAAGTCACAAGCGTAGAATATCCAGTTCTTTCAAATTACAACACAATGCACGGACTCCCGATTGTAAATCATCACTATATTAACATTACGTCTCATCCTGCAGCAAGAGCAAAGGGTCACCGAGAGGTCAGTGGGTCACAGAGCTATAACGGCGCCACTGATGAGGAAAAGTTAACTTTTGGGGATATTTAGCCAAAGAATTTTGCATAAACAATAGTCCGCTGTTGACACACTATTCCTGTGTGAACTCGCAGTTCCCCCATGATCTCTTCCTGCAGATCAGGGCTGCAAGCTGTGGCGCAGTGCTCTAGACTTGCTTCTAGAGGTCGCCTGCCTTTGGTCGGACCAAACACGCAGTGGGTAGAAATTGGGGGTAAGACAACAGTTGCCCTGTATCTTCACCAGTCAAACTTTAACGGGAGCGTGGCCAAGAGAAAGACATGGTTGAACAAAAAACAGATTAAATCTGGACTACAGTTTGCTGAAAGGCATGTGGGAAACTTCATGGTCAAGTGGGAGAAAATTCACCAAAGTGGTGCTTTCTGGTCTTCAGCCATGTTTGGTGGACACCACATCACCAGAAACACACCATTCCCACTGTGAAGCACAATGGTAGAAACATCATGCTGTGGGGATGCTTCTTAGCAGTCAACCCTGGAAGGCTTGTAAAGGTAGAGAGTAAAATAAACGCAGCAAAACATAGGAAAATCCTGGAAGACAATCTCATTTAGTCTTCAAGAGAACTATGACTTGAGAGAAGATTTATTTTCCAGCAAGACAATGACCTGAAGCATACAGCAAAAGCTACACTGAAATGGTTGAAGGACAACAAGGCGAATGTTCTCAACCCAATAGACTTTGTGACTGGATTTGAAAAAGGCTGTTCACGCTAATCCCCATGCAACCTGACAGAGCTTGAGCGGTTTTGCACAAAAGAATGACATGACTATAAGGTCTTTTGGAGCATGAGGCCCTAGACAATTGCCAACCTATGCCTCATAGTATAACCGCCTGTGATGTGGCATACTCTGAAAATCTCGTTATTTGTTTTTTATCTTCTGAATTTGATCCTTATTTTGTGAATATGGCATTCAGGGAGTGACCCCTTTGATTTCTGTTCTGTTCCATCTTATTCAAAATTATATTTTGACATTGATTCTTTACATGACTGCATTAGATTACTAAAATGTTTTCATTTAGGATTTTGGTTTTTAGCTCTGATTGGCTTACAAAATTCCTAAAATATAACACAAATGCTCTTTTAAATCTTCACATTGATGCAATCATGTGTCCCTGCCCCAACCACTTAACCCAGCACCTCAAAGAGCCTTGAAGTGGTCGTCTAAAGGAAGACGAATGATGTGACAGAGGAATGCTGTCTGCAAAGGGCTTATTGGGGCCTAATCTTCAGATCTTGGAACCTTACAGTGTCTAAAATTGTGTGCATGTGCACACTGTGTGTATAAATGAAAGAAAAGTGTAAACTAAGCCTTTGACTGTTGTATTAGCAGGCGTGTTTAACCCTTACATTGTATAAAACATGGACACAGGCTCTGTGACGTCACCTCTTGGTTTCTGAAGAAGTGTAATGAAGTCCAAACACAGTGTTAGCCATATTGAGGCGAATCTTGTGCATTTTTGCAAACAGCTACAACACACCCGCCAGCCAGTCAATGTGGCCACGCCACTAATAAGCAAAATTAATGAATTACTACTGGACCCAAAAAAACACAACAGGACTTACAAAACATTGCCACATGTACAGTGTGTCTGAATGAAGAAATGAGCTGATGCCAAATTCTTTCTTTGAACTGGGCTTTAATGTTTATTTCTGTTGAAGAAAATGATATGATCTGGACCATGATGGGGATTCTTTGGATTTTGTTTGAAGCCTCAAGTGCACAACTGAGGGACGGCTTATTTTTTCCATCACTGGCTATTGCTGCATGGTGTAGCCTCAACCAATTGTCAGCAGAGTGCTGTTGTGTGGTGTTGGTGCAGACTACAGAAGCCTGGAGGTGCCATTAGAGATAGCTGTGAGGAGTAAAAGCTGAAACCAGGACCTCTTATTGTTCCTGACAGCATCCACACTGAGGCTGTGAGTACGGTCACAGCTGCTGAGAATGTCGGCACATTACAGCACATTTTTGTTATTCTGACCACCGTGACCAGCCAGTGCAGCCTGGCAGCATCTTTCTGTTAGGGGTCAGAAAGTCATGACCACATGCCAGAAGTAACTGTGGATCAACAATGACTACAGGCATTCATAGAAAACTGTATTAACATGAGGGTGGCTATGGTGAAAGGAGAGATGGTGGCTTTGAGGAGGAAAATAAAAAGAATGCCCTACCACTGGAATAATAGTTTAAAAAGACGCCCATAAATAACAAAAAATGTCATAAAAACAAGGATGCATGGATTTTCTCTGTAGCAAATAGTTCTGAACATGACATAGATCACATTACAGGGATTATGGGCCAATTTTTCAAATTTGCCTTCCAGATATTCTGGATAGAGACTAGTGTTTGAGCTCAGACAATCAAGCAGAATGATTGGTTTAAAGTTCCTAAACTTCTGAAAAGCCTATGATGGATCACATAAGTTGGTAAATTACTCCCTCCTATGAACATTAATCTTCATAGATCCTGCAATGAAAAATGAACACAATTATTTGTTTAAATCTTGTAGTTCTTGCATGCATCAGAGAAATGAGAACAAAATACCTGAAAAGACTGCTTCTGGGTCTGTCATACAACCCGATATATAAATCTTTAAGTTAAGTCCTATCTAAGCCCAGAGTGAGACTCAAAATTGTGGTTACTTCCAACAATAGACCTAAACCTCTTCGATTTATGCTATGCTGAGTGACAGTTTGGACCAGTGTTTAAACTAATGGAATAAGGGGAACAAATCCTGAAATACAGAGACATTTATCAAGCAATAAACCATAAGAATTTTGTAATGAAATATTGTAAATGTCAACAAATGCAGCAAAAAAAGTGGGGCTGCTTCTAGTGGTTTTATGCCTCCATTAGAAATACAATTGACCCCAAATGGCAGATCAGGGGGAGAACAAAAAACAGCTTCTCTGCAAAAAAAAAAAAAAAATCTTACTGTGCAGTCTTTTGCACTTCTTCAATAAAGAAATGTCCAGCTCTGGTAAAACTGCTGCTATAGCTACATTTGAGCTAATTACTATACCAGTGGCAGCCATTATTTACGGGCTTGCAATACAACTAAACCACGCCTACTGCTACCACCTCGCCTTACTCTAGTGATTTTTTATACTGTGCACAAACATGTCAGATTGAAGCTTTTCAAGATGGATCTACCTGATGACAGACATGGAATCTGTCCCATCCATCTGCTTTAGTACAAAACTGCTTGACAGTGAAAGTACACTGAGGGGTCAAAGAGGAGGGTTGGAGTGTGAGTCATAGAAATTCTAGAAGCAGGGGATGAACATGAGGCCCAATGACCTTCGGCCTCCAAAATCTAACCTGTTCATCCCTGAGTCGAAGTAGGCAATCATGCAAAGATTGAAGAAGATACCTCACAGGGTACTTGAAGTATCATGCTTCATAGAATGGCCTAGACGTACAGTGCTTAACAAATTTATTAGACCACCTGTCATATTTGTCTCAAAGACCATCCAGCATCATGAAGTGCTTTAATGCGGACTCTTACATTTTCAGTGAGGCTCTCCACATTTTACCATTTTGAACAGGAATGAGGGATTTCAAACTGAATTCACCCAAATTTGAGCCAGCTCACTGGGATTAGTTACCAGGCTACACTTAGAGTTGACTGTGGAATATCGAGCAGGGATAAATTTCCTGAACCATCTTATTGCAAAAGTGGCATCATCACAGTACCACACTTCAAGTCACCGAGCTCTTAACAACCCATTTTATATCACAAATTTTTGCAAATAGAGACTGCTTGGCTAAGTGCATGATATTATACACCTGTGGCAACAGGTCTGATTGAAACACATGACTTCAATAATTAACTGGTGTGTACAAATACTTTTGTACATATAGTCTATTTTAAAGCGGGTGGGTATTCTGGGATCACAGTGTGTGGACAGTTCAAGTTCAGGGTTTAAAGTTGGGAGATTTGGAGGTGTTGCTGCTGCAGCAGACAGACTGGAGGAGATGAAAGGACTTGAGATGCAGATACCAGGAGGAGTTCAAAGACTGCAATGACGCTCAGTAATAAAAACTTATCCCAACATGCCTTTCAGTTTCTCCAACAGTCTTAAAAAGTGAGGAAGTTAGTGAATCTAACATAAAATAAATTATTTTTAAGCATAATTTTCTTCATACTAGGTTTTACTCTCAAAGCTACATTTATTCAAATTGTAACTATCATGCTATCATAGGATCATGTTGTACCTCCTTAACTTTTGTTTTCAGTTGCAGATGTTAAAACACTTAAACACTAAGTCCCACACCAAACAACTCTCACAACACCAGACAACTAACTGGAACAAAGCAGAAGAGCATGAGACGTGAACCTAAATGCTGCTTGTCATGAACTATATTTAGCTCTGAAGGCTAACCGTGCCCCCTCTTATCTTCTCCACTACATGGTGACTGCATGCGAGCCCTGAGTGCTCTCTGAGAACAGCCCTAGAGCCCCAAGAGCTCACTCTTGAGCGACTATCTTCTTGCTCTTGACCTGGCGGTGCAACATGCAGATAGCCTCAACCATGGTAACTGCAAAATTGAACCCTTAAAAACTCCTGTTGACATGTTTTAGCACAGAACAGATAAAAGGTTTCTGAGCAGTTAGTTTGAATTGGATCATGGATGAATGTTATTAGTTTATTTAGTTTTTACTTAGGAAGAGGTAGCACAACATGAGGCACGAGATAATTCTGTGGAGCAAAAAAGCCAAACAACCTGGGATACTATTGAAACACTTCTCTCTGAGTGATATCCACTTAGTTATTTCAGAGATGTACTGTGCCTAAAAAAGTATTTGCCCCCTTGGATGTTTAACCCTTTTATTGATTTAATAAATCAATCATGGTCAATATAATTTGGCATTTCTGAAAAAAAAAGAAACAACTAAAAATCATCTTTAATCTAAAAGTGAAATCAGATTTCTACAAAGTAATGTCAAACAAAAATCGGTAATGTATAATTAGTGACTGCATAAATATTGACCCCCTTTCAACTGACTGACCTAATTCAACACAGGTGCCCCTGTTCAATCAGTATTCGTGGCTACCATTACACCATGAAGACAAAAGAACACTCCAAGCAACTCAAAGGAAAGGTTATTGAAAAGTATGTCAGGGGATAGATAAAAAAAATATTCCAAGGCTCTGAACATCCCCCAAAGTTCAGTTAAATCCGTCATCAAGAAACAGAAGGAATATGGTACACGTGTAAATCTGCCTAGATCAGGTCATCCTCACAAACTGAGTCACTGTGCAAGAAGGAGACTGGTAAGAGAAGCCACCAAGACACCTATGACTACTCTGAAGGAGTTACAAAATTCAGCATTCATATTCATGCAGTTACTTATTTAACATTACACATTTAGTTGACATTACTTTTAAAAATCTGTTTTCACTTTGACATTCAAGAGGTGTTTTCTGTCTTTTTGTGTGTGTGGGTGTGTGTGTGTGTGTGTTTGTGAAAAAAGCTGTTGTATATCATCATGATTGATTTACAAAATCAATAAAAGTAAAACATCCAAGGAGTGAATACCCTGTATAAGTCAAGGATGCACAGCTTTCTTCTGCACACAAACCAAAAATTTTATCTGGCAAGTTTTGTGCATGGTCCATGAGTAACAAGCATCTTAACAAAATCAATTAAAACATGGGTTATTTCCCAATAGAGTTCCTTTGGCCCTTAAATGAACTATTTGATTCACAACTGCCTAAGCCATATTTAAGTCTCTTGTACTTTTTGAAAACAGAAAAAAACTGATTCCTGTGTATTACCCTTGTTTTATTATACTTTTAATTCCAAATTAAGCTCTGTATTCATGCCAGAATTACAAACAGAACTAATATGGCCTGACATTGAGTTATGGTTTTGGGGGCAAACCTGTACCCCTGCCCTAACAGCAGATATTGTTGCCGCAAAGTGCAGCTAAAAGCCATTTGTTCATGTTTAATTCCTCTTCATTGCCTTGACCTGCACCCCGTATCAAGGATTTATTTCCCAAATCTGCTCCCTCTGACCTACAATTAACCTTAATGAAAGCAGGAAGACCCAGTCTTTTGTGTTCCTATATGTCCCTAAGTGTGCTTGTGTATGCACATGCATGCATGTATGTTTTTCCACATCCTCTCCCTCCCCTCTCCTTTCTTTTAGCTCCTCCATGTTACTTTTCAGCAATTGAAATCAAGGTAATGACTGGGCAGGGAAAAAGAATGTTCTTTCAATAGATAATTAGGGAGATTGGTTTACCAGGGCCACTCAAAGCCTTTTCACATGCAGGGCTGAGGCCGGCCCTTGTTGTCTGCTCAGCCCAAAAGGCTCCCAGGAGAGGCATTCGCCTTGGCTTCATTTCTCAGAGCAGGTGCCTGGCAGGTAGTCAATGGAGACAGCCAGTCGAGATATATAAGGGACCCATCCCCCTGGACAAGGGGTCAACATCACAGGTCAGGGGTCATGAGCAGAGGTCACAAGGTCAATGTTTAGCACACAGGACTGGCCAGATGAGTGGAAATGCACCCCCGACAGGCAGCTATCAGTTCTATGGTTCAATGTTTGCAGGAAGAGGGAGCTGATTGAATGAGAGTGAGAACAAACTGAGAGTGTGAGTGAGAAGACTGGGTGTGTTCTTTTGCCTAAACATTTTGTCATCTTGATTAGGTCCAACTTTGAAACAGCTATAAATTATCAAAAATAAATATTCAAAGCACTTAGAGCTCTTGTGGAGAATTTCATTCTGTGAATGTGTGGCTATCCTGGGATTACCGTGTGTGGACAGTTCAGGGTCTAGGATTTGGGTGTACTGCTGCTGCAGAGAGACTGGAGGAGATAAAAGGACTTGAGATAGACGGATACCTGGAGGAGTTCAAAGACTGCAGTGACTCTCAGTAATAAAAACCCATCTCAACATGCCTTTCAGTTTCTCTAGCAGTTGTAAAAAGTGATTTAATTTACAGATTTGCTCTCTTTTAATGACAGAAGCCATATTACACATTCAGATTCACATTAGTAGTACTACACATAATAAATAAACGTAGATATTGTGCCAGTATATCTAATGTATGTTAGGAGAATTCATAGGCCACCCAGACTAGTGTAAATAAATCAATAAGATTTAAAATCAACTATAGAGAGCTGTAGTTGCAACAGCAACATTGTCATGGACGCATCAATGCATCAAAATCAGAATTAAAGTAAATCATAAATGTACTAAAATGGGGGATTATACTTTAGATTTCAAAAATAAACCTAAATCTTAGGGCTGTCAAAACATAACATTTTTTATCATGATTAATCTCAGTATTTCTGTAGTTAATTGTGATTAATCATACCTTTTTACGCATATTTAAAAATTTCATTATTTAAATTTTAAACTGTTTTTACGTCATTTTTATTTTTCTGTCTACACTAACGGTAATCGACTTCCTGTTTGGTTCCAGACCTGCTTTTATTTGTAGATCGATGATTACAACACGACCCTAACCACAGAAAACAGATACTTGTTTTAGATTGAAAAGTAAATAAGAAAACATTAAAAAGGTTTATTGACTTCAGACTTGTCCACTGAGCTGTTAATACGTTTTTAAAGTAAATTGAGACATTAAGGAGTAGTGGTGGACTTATTTTACATCAGAGAGACGCTGACGTGTATTAACAAAAATACAGTGAAGGGGAAATACAGCATGCGATTAATCACAATTTTAAAAAAATAGTGCACTAATTGTAGACCTTGAATAACTGTGATTAATTGGATGAATCTCGACAGCTCTACTATATTTTGTTCTAATTTTTAGTTTTCACTGCAGAGTGGTACTTGTTAATGGGTACTTTTAGATTGTGTTATAGCCACTTTAGGGGCACATAGAAAAAAAAAACAGACCCTCCATTGACACCAACTTTATGGTATTAAACCAAGGTTGTTTTTTCTTATCTAATCTTGAACTGTTTAAAGAAAACTTAATTTGCATACTACAGGAAAAAATACTGGCATTTTCTTTTGTTTGTTTTCAGATTTATATTTTACAATCAGTACGAACAGAACTGTGTCCTTAATGTTGCAGGCTAGAAATTCAGTGATGCCACAGGGTCTTCAAACTTATGAAAAAGATCTTAAAAAGTTTTAAATTTAATGTCAGATTTTCTGTGTAAACCCTGGATCTGCTTTCAGCTGATAATATGTACTCAGAGACCTTTTAAACTGACCACATTAATATCACTGAAATAATTAAAAGTTTTATTTTCCAATCTCATTGATTTACACTGTCCTGACTTTTAATTATTTAATTGTTTTGACTGTTTTATGCATTGCTTTTACTGTTTAATGTCCGCGTCTTAGTATTTTATTGGTCCATGGATTATTTTAACTTTCATTGTCCTCTGGTCACATAAGACCTTTTCTGTTTTACTTGTAACTGCTTGATTTTTCTGTATCTGCTCGGCTGTGAAAATGTGTGATCCAAGGACTTAAATAAATAAATGATAATGATGATGATGATGATCCTGCTGTCTTTAAATAAATGTTTAACTCATTGTGAAAGTTTACTGTGGAAAGTGCATGCTGTAAATCATCTCTTCTAACACCTACCCCACCACAGCTTGTATAAGCTTTACTTTAGAGAAGTGATATACAGTGCCTATAAAAAGTATTCACCCATTTGGACGTTTTACCCTTTATCTGGTTTTATAAATCAGTCATGGTCAATATAATTTGGATTTTGGACCAAAAAAAAAAAAAACTTTTAAAGGAAAAAGTGAAAACAGATTTCTACAAACTAATGTCAATTAAACAAAAAATATGTAAAGTAAAATTAGTGATGCCATAAATATTCACCCACTTTAAAGTGAGTGACCTAAATCGACAGAGGTCCAGCCAACCGGTGCAAGTAGTCTCGCGATTACTGAAATAAGGATCACCAGAGTGCAGTGAATGTGTCTCACCTGACTGTAGTATAAAGACACCTCACCTGTGTCAGGAAGGTCTAGTCACTTGTTAATAAATATTCCTGTCTACCATTACACCATGAAGTCAAAAGAACACTCCAAGCAATTCAGAGAGAATACTATTAAGTCCGGATGGATACAAAATTTTCCAAAGAAGTGTTTTGTCATTCCTTTTTTTGTCAAAGAAATCCAAATTATATTGACCATGACTGATTTATAAAATCAATAAAAAAGGGTAAAACATCCAAGGGGATGAATACTTTTTACAGGCACAATATATTCTGACTGGTGGTCTTGTTTGCTTCTCTAGATCATTCACACACATCACTTTTCATTTTAGGCTGTTTGTAGCCACTGAAAAACTCAAAACAGGGGCTTTAAACTTTTTAAAAACTGCATCTTAAATTCATAAATTGCTGCATCTTTAGCACTCCTGCCAGTTCTCTTCATAAAATCAGTGCCAACAGCTATACTGGTTTAATCGGTGAGCTTCCCAAACATGCTCATATTTACCCATGATAAGAGTGCTGGGAGATAACAGGTCAGAGGTGATGTGCTCTCTTATGTCTAATTAAATCTCAGCGAGGTAAAGTGATCCATCATAGCCAATATGCTGCTATTGGAATGGCTCTGCTACCACAGTTTCACATGTAAAGGGATGAAACCCCACCACCACCTGAATACCCCAAAAACCACAGAACCCCTCTTCAGCCACCTTAGACTCCCTGGCTGTACCCCAAGGGAAACACTATATAAATGTCAACTACTGAAGCAGTCAGAGCCACCTTGGAGTTTTTGCCCTCACTGTCTCTCTAGTGGTGGTTCCTAGAAATGCAGCAGTGATTTAGGGTCAGATCTTCTTACATAGCAGTGGACCTGAGCTTCTATGTATGTAACTGAGACTCTGTTGGGCTGGCAAAATAAGCACAGCCAATCTCTGCACCCGAACACATGTAGAGGAATGATTACAGAGGGCACAACAGTACATAAGGAAACCTTAACTCTAACCCTACACTGCTCAGGTACTCCATTAGCATTTGTGGCTATAAGCATGGAAACATATCCAATATGCATGTCAATTTTTCTGCCTCCAATCAAATAGAAAGCCTGTGAAGTAAATATCTATTTTCTTACAGCCTGCCTGTTTACAACATGGGGGAGCGCCAATATAAACAGCGTGTGGCAAATGAGGAATTTCTTTTAACGTATCGGCCTGGCCAGCATATGCTCGATATAGGAAACCCATAGAGTCAGTGGCTCCATATCGGCTGCAGAGGTCAGAGGCTAGCGAAGGTCAAAGGTGTCATCCTCCTTTCTCATCATGAAGTGCATTAACATCTTCTCCCCGTCCCGTCTCATCCAGATGGCTGAGCAGGCCACAGGACAGATGCCCTGCGTTTTAAAATATCTCAGGGATCCAAAATGCACCATCGAGAATAAATATGGTTTCATCTTCAGGACATCATATTTCAAAGGAATATGGAGATGGGTGGTTATAGGGTGCATAAGTAGAGGCTGCGTTAAGCAGGCCTTGATTGATTCTTGGCCTTCCTGTGACAGCTTGCCTTCTTCAGTTTGTGTTTTAACCATGAACTGTTTCATAGCCATTTAATCCCCTTTTCCCCAAGAATAAGCAGACTTTTAGAGGATATCTGAACCTCTCCAGTCATCACAAAGTTTAACTACACCAGGGCATAACTCCTTAACTGCTTTGTTCCAGGTAGAGATGCTCTTAGCAACTAACTTAAGTGTGTAACTAAATTCAGATTATACAAGTTAAGATAGGGTTACCATATTTTCAATTTTCCAAATAGGGACACTTAAATCCTACTGCAAACCTACATGTATGAACTCATGGTCTTTGTTTTTTTTTTTTTTTGGTCAGTGCACTTTTTGACACCATATAAGTGCCTCAGCAGATGAAACAGCATCTCCCAAGATCAACTAAAATATAAAAAATGTAATTAACACCAGTGAAAAACACAAAGGGGGTTGTGTAGGAGAGCTTAGGTGAACACATCAATATTGGCTTTAAATAGCTGGACTGGCTGTTGTTCTGAATTTTTAACACAGATTGTCAGAATCTGTGTTCGATAAGTACAATTAGCCTTCTTAGGTCAGGTTATTGTACTAGAAGCAAAACCATTTACAGAAAAACAAAGGGCAGGTGAAAGTGACATCTTCTTTTAGTGCATTCATGACATTCTGTCAAAACAACATAAATGGGAATTTAAGGAAACTGTGCCATATGCTGCTTTAGGAACTGCAGTGACAAGTTTTAAAATATCTCCAGAATGCTAAAAGTGTAAGTCTTCATTTAGTGTCACTCTTCAACCAATCAGCATAGCCTATAAATGGATGATCCCTGCTTTCAGAGCCTGTCAGTATTTTTACAGCCCCAAACTCTTCCCGGCATGCTTGCAGTCAAACGAATGGAGTTGCTCCAAGCCAAACAGACCATGGCACCCTGCAGGGATCTTTGGGTTGGCTTGCATGCAGCTTCCCAAACATACATTCACAGTGATGTTTGCAGAGAGCAACAGTGACTTACAAACACTGTCTCACACACACATACACACACACACACACACACACACACACACACACACAGACTAAAATGGTACGCTACCCTGCCCGGAGACCTCTGACTTGAACCTGCTGCTCTCACTCAGCAATACATAAATCACCAGGCTCTCAGCGGCACTGCTGGCCCTCAGTGCCATGCTGAACTTGACTCCACGGGAATAAAAGTCCGTAACTGGATACAAAAACTAATCCAGGCCAGAGACAATTGCTGGCATACGGTGGCTTGAGAGGTGCTGATATCCCCGCGTGACGATATGCAGTGTCTGTCAGGAGAGCTCTGACTTCTGCACTGAGGCGACACAGGCCTGCTGGGTGCTGCTGCTCAGAGAATGAGGGGTATGTATAAAACGTGACTGAAAGAGGGGGAGGAAGAACTTTAATATGATCATTTTTAACTTGTTTTTAAATTTGTATTATTATAAATTTGGCTATTTCTCACTTTTATACTGCTCCTACCTTATATTTCAGAGGGAGAAACAGTTTTACTATTTTCTACAGAAGCCCTAAGTGGGCATGCATCCCTTTTTTTTTTTTTTTTTTGCTTTGCTCATTTAGCTTAAAACAACAGCAGTCCTGGTTTTCTCATGATAAAGAATTAATTTCTTAAGATAATTTCAAAGTTAAGGCACAATAACAGGACAACCAAAGTAAGTATCTCATGAAAACTTTAAAATAAGTTTAGAACTGAAGAAAATAACTCAAATGTATTGCATTATCACTGAAACAGAATGAAATCAAATTTATGGATGTATGACGTCTGACATGGAAGAAAGAATGTGATAAAACGTTGCCATTTAAAGTGGCACAAGCAAGCGAAAATGGGATGACAGTGGCAAAACACATGTTTAAAATGAGTTACAATTAGCATTTATGAATGGAAAAGTGGTAGAAAAAGGGTTAAAAAGAGGCAAAATCAAACAATTTCAACATTAGAGCCAATAAAAGCTGAACACACTTTGACATCTTTTTTGGAAAAATAATTAGTAGTTGCAAAACAATACAAACATGGGTAACAAGTGTAGAAAACGGGTTAAACGTGGTTAAAAAACAGCCAAAACTAGATAGATAGATAGATAGATAGATAGATAGATAGATGGATAAAAGAGGTTAAAAAGGAGAGGAAAAGTGTCAAATAGTGCTTAACAGTGGTAATAAGTGCCAAAATCGATTAAAAATTGTATAAAAATGGTGTAAATTGGTTAAAAGTTTCAAAAAGAGGTTAAAGGGCAAAAGGTGGAAAAAAATTGGCAAAAATAGGTGAACTAGCAATAAGAGGTAAAAAAAAGGTTACAATTAGCAAAAATTTGTTAAAAGTGGCAATAGGCTGTTAATAGTGACAAAAATTGGCAAAAAATGTTTAAAAGTGAAAAAAAAATAACAAATGCCAATGGCATTATGTGGCAAAACTTGTTTGAAATGGGCAAAAATGGGTTAAAAGATGTAAATAATGGAAAAAAGAATTTAAAAAATGGCAAAAAGTAGCAAAAATTGGTTAAAAGTGACAAAAGGGGTTAACAGAGGCAAACACCTGGTGAAATGGGTTGTAAGTAGAAAAAGGAATGGGAAAAAAACGGTGAAAAGGGTTTAAACAGTAGCAAAATCAAACAATTCCAACATCAGGCACAGTAATAACTTGAGATACTTTTCAGCTCCGAAACAAGGTAACAGTTAGCCTGGATGCTAGCATCAGTGTTAAAAATGATTTACAATTTAAAAATGACACATCCAGTCTTCATTCACTGTTGTTGATCTAAAAAAAAAAAACTTAAATATCTGTCAGTCTTTAACATTTTGGAAAGAGTTCTATGTCGTCAAATCAAACAAATACTTCAGAAACAGAGGTCAGATAATCAGCTGAAATGTTCACAGTCATGAAAGGGACAGTTTGAGTTGGAGTGATGTCTTTGTTATGGAGAGATTTATGAGGCTAGGCTGAAATCTAAAACTTCATTTGACATCCTTTTGTTGCCCTGTTAGTCTACTTAAGCCTGCACAACAAAGCCCTAATAACACCCTGCTGTAAATAATCCAACAACACAGCAATGTGGCAGCCTCCCACACTGCTCCCAGTGCTCCTGCAGCACTCTGAGCCACCATCCCGGCCCCCAGTCGCAGCTACAGGCCCGACAGCAGCAGCTCCAGTAATACAGGAATGCCTCTGGACTCGTGTGCTCTGATAGCACGGCCACTGTTTCGCTGTGATAACATCAGGCACCAGAGCCTGCACAGCCGAGAGGCTCCGAGACACACTTTTATGACTTAAGTATCTCAGACTGATATCTGCAGCTCAATACGCCTTCATCACATCCTTACACAGATACTCAGACACTCTCTACATCGAAGAGAAGCACACTCCCAAGCATGCCCTGCAAATATGCACATGTGCACACAACCTCATTCTTGTTATTTATCCTACCGCCTGGACGCAGACACAACAAACACACTCACAAAATAACTGAACATATGTGTGTGTTTGGACTAAATTCAATCTTCAGTCAGTTTGAAATTAGCCCTTATCCTTTTCAATTTCCCCTAACCTGGTAACGTAAATTTAATCATCAACCTGACCCTAAATCTAATTCTGGACCAATACAACACCAAACATGTCATTTTGAAACCCAGTAACCCTAAACCTAAACTTGACCTAAAGGTAGTTTTCTTGATGTAGAAAATCTCTGTCTTATAATAAACTGGTATCTGTGGTACCACCATCTGAATTAAATGGACTTCCTACTGAGATGCCAGAGCCCTCCTCAGAAGGAGACAAAGATGAAGACAGCAGGGATTCCCCTGTTAACACAGCCTTTTTTAATTGTTTTATAATGGCAATTTAGGGCTCCCTTAAGGAGTTATCAGCAGGTTTTTTAACCAAGACCGTCTGGCTGCACACTGTTCATCTCTGACAGCCACTCTCACAGACCGTTCATCTGAGATCATACATCTCAGAGCAGAAATACAGGCTAAACCTTTCAAAATAAAATCAGATTAAACTTCCATTTAGGGTTAAGGTACCAAAAGTTAAAAGCTGAAAACCTGACTTGAAAACCTGATTACAAATATCTAATAAAGCCTTGTAAACAGCCTGGTTACAGGAAAAAGCTTGTCCTCCATGGAAACACTCTTAACGCAGCAAGCATAGCTGACATAGCTCTGTTAGCCATGCAGATAACGTAGCAATGAGCTAATGAGGCCATATAGCTAATGTAGTAAAGCTAACCTCACAAAGCAGCTATATATCTACATTATCTATGTAGCAAAATTAGCTTTAGCTATGTTTGCTAATTTTCACATTGCTAAATCTAATTTTGTTTTAAATAACAGAGCGGTGAGCTACATAACCAATGTAGCCAAAGCTAAGCTCACAAAGCAGCTACATATCTACATTATCTGTGTAGCAAAATCAGCTTTAGCTATGTTTGCTAATTTTCACATTGCTAAATCTAACTTTGCTTTAGATTACGGAGCTGTGGGCTATATAGCCAATGTAGCTAAAGCTAAGTTCACAAAGCAGCTATGTAAGTTACACAGACACGCTATGTACGTAGCTATGTTAGCTTGCTATAGCTCACACTGCCAAAGCTAACTTAGCTCCAGTGGCTTATGTAGTACTGTCAATTAAGCTAAAAAAGCAACAGCGAGCCACTGCTTCTAAAACGGATCAATCCCATTTTAGACCTCTGATCGTTTTCTCTGCTATATTAATGAAATGCACTATCGTCTGTAATGTTTGCAATACGGTGATTTCATGAATGCAACGGCCAGATTTTGTTAAACTTAGCTTTAGCTACATTAGCTATGAAGATGTGTTATCTATTAGCAAGGTGAGCTTTGGTAATCATAGCTAAAGCTAACTTAGCTATGTACATAACATAGATACGTAGCTTATGTGGTTGCTTTGTAAGCTTAGATTTAGCTAAATAGCTACAATACCTACACAGCTATGTCATCCACATAGCTTACACAGCTAATGGAGCTATGTAAGCTACGCTTGCTGTCCTCATAGAGGAAGACCTTTTTTCTGTAAGCAGACTGTTGGCTTTATTAAACTTTTTTCAATTAGGTTTCACAGGTCAGTTTTTTGTTTGCAGGGGCTACCTTAAAAAATTAATCACAGGAGCTTTAAAAACTTTTATCTTGGACAAAATTTAAGCAAATTAGCATCATTTTAAAAAATATATAAATGGCTTTAAGGCAGGGATCATCAACTTCTTTTTTACTAGAGTCAAATTTGTCTTAACAGGCAATTTAAAGGTCAAACTTTCAAATTAACTTAAATAAAATATATATTTTTATCCAAATAACATGTTGATTTGATTGTATTTTCTTTTAAAATGTAAGTAATTTTGAAGAATTAATCATTTTTATGCAGTGAGGTCAGTCCCCATTGCGTACGGGCAATCAAAATAATTTTTCTACCTATTTTTAGGACTGTCATATTCTCCATCACTCAGTTTGACTGATAAATATATGTTTATCATGCAACATATTAAATGAAACAGCTGAAAGGTGCATTTCTGTAACAAAAATGTGACTCAAACAATGTCACTCTGATAAAACTGTTGCAGTCTTGATCTTATGGGGTTGATTTGATGGCCGTTGGAATCTAAAGACAAAAGATGCCCGGATAAAGGGCAAACTTTACTGCTATTTTTTCTCAGTAATTCCACAGTTTATCTTGTAAATAAAATGCACGAAGGTTATACAAATATATCCTCAATGTGCACCACCGTCTCTACTGACCCTTCTGCTACCCTTACCTTCTATGACCCCATACGAAGCAGCGCGTGCCATTTGATGGACAGCGCCGCTTCACTCTTCCACACTGATGGTCAGTCACACAAACAAAAAGAGGGATGGGATGAGTTTCTCAAGGGAGTGAGGATAATAAAATCAGGGTGTCTGTGTGTCCTGAGCGGGGGCCATATTTGATGCTCTAACAGAATGAAGGTCTTTGGCGGCCTGGCCTCCCCATCTTTTAGCTAAAGCAAGCAGATTTCTTTGAAGCCTGGCCACCTTGGCTGAAGAGCCATTACTCCAGGGTTTTTCTTTACATTAACCACGCCACAGCCGCACAAGTGCATTACAGGCTGCTGCCCCGCCAGGGCCCGATTGTACTCCCTCTTGTTGAATATTAGCCCAACAGAGCTTTTGATTTTATTGTCATTTTTTTCTCCCCATACCGCTTATCCTCCTCCCCTCCCCCGATCGGATTAGGATCGATTGCTGCATGGCAGAGCCGGCCCAGACATGAGGACCAGAACAACGCTACAGCGCGATTGTGCTCCTCAGGCCCCGCCTTGGAGACTATTCAGGCGACTAAATAGAATGATTTGCCCTTAGATGTCAAATTTCCTCCGAGACAAGGATGTCAATACCAATTAGATTGTCTGCAGTTGCCTTAGTTACGCCAGCCTGCCCCTCACTGCCGCCGCCGCCGCCACCCCAGCCTCTTTTCCTCTAAAGATACACTCACTCTCTTTTAACATCTCACTCACATCTCTCTTTTTTTGTAGGCAGAGTGGTGGTCTCGGCACCAAGCCTTTAGCCTCAAATCAGTTTTATGGCTGGCGCTGTGCAGACATTAGGCTAACTCCATTAGCCTCTCTAAAGGAGATGGCCTGAGGGGATACTGAGGGGCCAAGATGTGACTGTGTAGTGTGTATGTGTTTGTGTGTCTATGTGTGTGTGTATGGTGAAAGGGTGAAGGGGTAACATTGTCTTACAGAGTCTTTTGGCATCTCCTTAAAGGTCACTGTCTGCTGGTCGCAGGAGGCTAAAGCCCACTGGAGCACGAACATAAACAAGAAAGAGAAGTGGGCAGAAAATGGATTAATGAACAAATGTAATTAGGAGAAAGGGGAGGATGGAGAGAGTGGGAGAGAGGACTCTGTCTCCACTTAGTATCGTGGCTCCTGCAGGCGCTTAAGTGCTAACATGACAAACAGATGTGGCCATGGATGGCCAGACATGGGGCTGTGCACCCGCACACAAGTGGCCAAATACATAAACGCCAATGCATACACCGTCTTTCTTCTCAACTTTAGAAAGTCATGAGCTTTTGAAATTAGATCTTTCAATGTTGACAACTCCAAGCAATTCTTGTCAGTGTCTTGATTGGGAAATAAAACAGACGTGATAAAATGCCATTCTTAATCTTGACATAATATTCATAATCTCAGTTAGCTTTGCACTGCTACACCAGTGTGCTCTGAAACCATGACTTAGAGTTAGAGACAGCTTAAAGTCTTTAACATGGTTAATTACAGCATTTCCACCATCAGGAGCTCCAGATTAGTTAGAGTAAGTAATGCAGAGAAGAATAATAACAAAGTTAGGAGATTTTGTTAACAAGCTGTTTTATGTTGTGCTTTTATTTTGTAGCTAGGAGAGCTAAACTTTCTGTTCTGATAAAAGCTGCTTTTATTTTGAAAGAAAATAAGGAGTTTAAGGAGAACTCTAGTTTGTTGTGACATTAGCTTAACCATAAGAAAAAGTGACGTGCAATGGATCTAAAAAAAATGAAAAAAGCTGAAAGGAATAGTAAAAAGTGAAATGTTTTACATCACAGGATGCAGATGACTTGACCACTGAGCTATCTATGCTTTCCTAAGTGAAATGGGACATTAAGGAGCAGCAAAAGCCTAATTTACAGCAGTATTGAAAGAAAGATGGAAAGGTGAAAAGTATCCAGCTCCTACAGTGTGCCTATAGGGACAAAACGTGATTAATGCAATTAAAAAACTTGAATTTGATCATTTTGGACCTTATCAAAGCATACAATTCTTCTTGTACATATGTATGTTTATTTAAAGACCAGTCAAAAGAGTCAGAAAAGATGTTTTCCTGGGATATTTAAAAATTTGGGAAATTTTGCCCTTTTGTGAATTAGAGCCCCCTTAAATCTTCTGCATGTCCCTAGTCAGTTTGTTGACTTGGACTTTTATATCACACTCAGACATGTTAATTTAACTGAAATCGTGCTACATTTAGATAATATGGTTGAGATCAGATTCATCCTGCATGTCTACACCTACAGCTGACCTAAACTGGACAGGGCATTCTGCATGTGAAACACAGTTCCTGAGCCAGGCTTAATCCCAGTGGAAAAGCATAAATACACAGAAGAACTCAAGGAAGCAAACAAGACAAATGTGTTGACATCCTAAGACAGGTTGTGAGACAAAATGTACGGAGGTGCCAATCAAACACCAGATTGTCAGCACCTGGGGTACCAGAAGCTCAACAGCAACAGCAGAATAAGCTGTTCGCCACTGGAATGGAAGATTTGGCATATCTTTCAGTCTTTCACATCCTCAGCTCTGCTGCTCATCCCACAAATGCAAATGGGAACCTGTTTAAGAGGTAAATTAAAAGGCTTTTCAGCGGTATAAGATTAATGGCCAAGAAGCATTGTTACAACAGAGAAACAATCCACCAAACTAAAATTTCCTTACTTTTTGTGCTAGGTTTGCATTTGAAATGAATATTTCAGAGTCATATATTAATTGTAAAAAGCCCAAATAAATAAAGAAAAAAATATTTAATATATCGTATTAAAACAGTTTTAATCAATGTGATAACATTACCAAATTACATATTTTGCACTTATTAAACTACAACAGAAGATGGTATTTAACAGGACAAATCCTAAAACAACCAGTTAGTTTACAAGAGGGATGGAATCAACATGCTGTGTGTTTGTCTGTCTGTGAAGGGAGCACACATAACACTGATTTTAATGTCTCTGTGTTTGTTTTAGAATTGATTTTAAGATTCTTTTATTGGTTTTTAAAGCTCTTGCCGCCTCTTATCTATCTGATTTGCTTTTACCTTATGAGCCCCCAGGTCTTCATAGCACTGTTAATAGTACCCAAAGTCAGAACTAAAATATACTGTGAGGCATCTTTTATCACTACTACCCCCATCTGTGGAAGACCTGAGGGCCACGCCTAATCTGAATGAGACCGACCTTTTCAGTCTGGCTCTGTTTTAGTACTTTAGGTTTTATCTGAGTCCATCTTAATTTCTGAAAATCTTGTAGTATTTTATCCTCTTATTTAATTAAACTTTACAGAGTTCTCCTCAAGTATTTTATTTTCTTAATTTAGCATGTTTCACTGAGTTACCTTTTAGTGTTTTATTCTTGTTTCAGCACATTTTTATTCTTTTTTATTTCATTTTTATTAATTTTCATTAATTTGATATTTAATTCTGAACTTTAACCTAATCTCCAATGATTCCTCATTATAAACCTTTAATAAGGTGTTTCCTCAGTACATACTCAGTATGTAAGTTCCTGTTCATATAGTGTTTTTTATTTATGATGTATTTTGCAAACACTGAGTATGGATTGGGGGGTTGGGTGGAGGGGTGGAGGTGTACAGGGTTGGGTGGGGTGGGTTAGGGTCATATTTCCTTTTATTTACTTGTCTGTTTGTAAAGCACTTTGTGCTACATTGTTTTGTATGAAAAGTGCTATATAAATAAAGTTTGATTGACTGATTGATTGACTGAAAGTGTGCGAGTCACAGCAAGCATACAGTGTTTGATTATTAATTGCTCACGGGTCGCGTTATTTCTCCAATAATACATCAATTAATCAAATACTCATAGCCTTCCTGGGAGTGATGCCTCAGAAACACAGAGACATGTGTCCCTCTGGAGAGGTTAGAGCCATGACAGGATGAGACCTTCATCCCCACAGATAGTCTGTGTGTGCTTCTGTCAGCATGTGAGGCAAAGGGGGCAGAATGAGCAGAGTAAAAAGTTCCTTAACTGATCTTGGATCATGTTATTTATCCAGTACACCAATAAAAATTAATCAGGTAAAGGTTATGTGATGGAAACGATTGATTATTATCATTATGAGAGGAATAAAATAACACTTGTGCAAGTGTTTCTGAAGCTCCTTCAAGTCTGTCTGTGGGTTTTAACACATATTCCTCTGGCTACGGTGGCTGATTTGATCCAAAAAAAACCAATGAAAACGGTCCAGGACCCACCTTTTCAAGCAGTCTTGGTTGTTGTTTGGTTTGCACCAGAGTTCAGTGGTTGAACCCTAAAACTAAGGCCTCTAATTTGATTCTATTTTAGTTTGTTTTGTAAGCACACAATACAGTTTTATTTATTTATTTATTTATTTTGGTAAAGCTTTGTTTTTATCTGGCTCAGTTAATTAAAAAAAATGCACATTTTTAGTCTGTTAGTTTTCGGTAACTATTATAGCGTTGCTGTAAATGAAAATGTACTGAATGCCTGAGCTATACACCACCAAGTCATAAAGTAAATAAATCTGGACACGCTTTGGCATTCAAGTCAACCATAAGAACCTAACAAAGCTTGAAATAAAAAGATGAGCCAAGTTTTCACTGTACAAGAAAACTTTAGTCTAACAGCGTGACCACAAATAGATTCAGAGACAGATGCTCTGCTCCACACCAGAGCCCATGACCTTCTTCTTTTTCAGTCTTTGATCCATCACGTCTGTCCCGTGATAAGAGCTCTGTTCTTTACTCAGCTGTCTAGCAGCTCTCTCCGTCTGCGGTGTCTCTGTGAGAGCACCTTGTCTGGATTTCAGAGTTAAAGTGCAGTTGGTGTTCTGTTAACAGCATATAGGGTTCAGGAAGAAACATCCTTGATGTGTCGATGAACTCGTTACATTAAATATTTGCTCAAAGGGCAACACTGAGTGATTAATAACTTACTTCTGTTTAGTTTACATGTCTGCTGCTACAGGAATATGAAACCTTAGACTTTCTTTTCCAGGTTTCAATTAGCATCTACAGTCACCATTAACTATTTCAAAGGACTGAATCAATACCTTCCCAGAAAGCATCGAAAAGAGCTTGAGATAAAGTCATCAGCTCCGTTTTCAGTTCTCTGCCCTTGGTTACGGTGAAAACTGGTGAACTTAAATTCTACAGAGCATGACACGATCATAATCACACGACAATTAAAAGATTAGGGACCATCATATCAATTAACACAATTTCATTAAAGTTGAATTACCAGTTGAAATGGTTGCAATACAACCAAAAAAAAAACATCAGCATTTGTATAACGTGACGTAATGCTCCTTTTCCCCCAAAGATAAACTGCAGAACCTCTGAATGTCCTCCTTCTTTCCTGAGTGCATACAGCATTGAGGAACAGAAACAAAACTTTGCATTTTAAAGTTAGTTTAACCTTGCTGTGACACCTATTGCAAATGCTTTGAAATGGTTGAGAAAGATCGTTTCCGCATGGGGGAATCTGCAATTAGGCGGCACATCTGCACCAGTGGCAGCACTCCGGCATCCCCCTCCCCTTAAAAACTCCAAAATCTGGCAAGCACAGGGGCTTGGTGTTGGTTGTCGGCCAACACAAACATTTCCCCTGCTGCATAACTGAGAATAATGTTGTGAGATGAATTTCAACTGCTCAATTAGATGTGAATATTTCAAGACATGGGAGCAGGAGAGGCTCGAGATACAAGTCACGGAACAGGACGAGCAAAGCGAAGAGACGAAGAAGAGCAAACAAGAGGGGATGATGAAAGAAAAGGAGGAGAGATAGTGACAGCCGTGAGAGTGAAATTTACAAGCAGATCATCAATTAAGCACTCCAATCACAATGGATCAAGCCATTAAATGGGCATTTCACTGACCGACAGGGACCGCAGATCATGATCTCGTATTGATGGAGTGCTGAACATGATGCAGTCCCAAAGTCAGAGAAGTTTATCATTTAATTCAGCACATCCGGGCAGAAACAAAACAAACGTCTGCCTCCACTCACTCCCCCTCAACTTACATATGTCTCATTAAATGCAATTCAGTTATTTCAAGCTGTAAGACTAATGCCTCATGCTCTCTGCCTGGCATGTTTACCTTGCTCTCGTTTTTCTTGTGCTGAATAAGCACAGAAAGTGACCATTAAATATATTGCTGATGGGGAGACAAGGGGAGGGGAACATCAATATGAAAGTGACCTGGAGTTACTGCCGAGTGCTTTGCATGGTAGGCTTCCCCTGTTTGACGTCATGAGGAGGTTAGATAAAGAATATGGGATGAATTAACACATGCAGGTTCAAGACACTAAACATGGGATTTATGTTGTTTTTATGTTTTCTAAGACAAAATGCTGACCGATCGAACATAAAAAAACTATAACCACACCTGAGAATACATTTACCTGCACAACAAAAACCCTCACACCCACAACTTTGTCTGCTCTCACTTAAAAATTATCTGATTGGATTATGGAGGTCAAAGGTCAAGACTATTTGGCCAACTGCCAATCCCATCCCAACCCTCCTGAGTTCATCTGCATTTGGCACAGGGTCTTGCCAACGATACCCAAAAAATTGCGCTGAAGAGAGTTGGACACAAAGGAATCCAGCTGGTGCCTCCAGGCATCAGTCAACATCCAGGCCTCACCAGTGTACAGTAACCCCTAAATTCCACCACGTACGTGTTTGGTTCATCTCTAATCTGTCATGGCAATGGAGCAGATAAGGTTCAGTTTTAGTCATTGAGAGTGCTTCCACCAGCTCTGCTGCAGTACGTCACTGCGGTTCAGAGGCCTTCCCAGCGGATACGCAGGACTTCTATTTTTTTCACCAGTTTCACCAAAACCACATTTAAATATCTAGCTAAATTTCAGGATAAAATACTCTGTGTTGATGCCAGACAAATGCCAGATCGTATCTCACTTTAGTATACCAACAAAACTCAACTCAACTTTATTTATAAAGCACTTTAAAACAACCACAGCTGAAAAAAAGTGCTGTACATAAATAGACAAAACAACGCAAGGATAAAACAATTAAAACAATGAATAGGTATAAACACTAAAACGCTGGTAAAAACATCATAATGGGGTCAAGCTGAGCATGGAGTCAACAGGTCAGAGGGACAAAAGGGAAGTTTTTTATAAATAGGTTACTTAACCATGGTAGAAGCACAAATATTCAAATGAAAAGACAAGAAAAAAGCAGTCAAAGTCAAAGTCTGCAGTTGATCTCAGCCTCACAGTCAGCAGATAGATGGATTACACTGCCAAGCTAGGTAAACTGCTCTTAGACTTCCTCGCTCTCACAACTCACAGAGACAGATTTGATGGCAGCATCCAATAACCTGACACACTAGATGGATTTGTTTCACACATCCATCTGGTAAACCTCCCATAGACAGCGTTTGGGAAAGGGCAGAGCCTTTGAAAAAAACTCAGGGGGACTCTATGAACGTTCTGGCTGTCACATCTTTACGGGCCAATCAGAGCAACAAAACACGTGACGCAGCCGCCAGCGAGCTGCACCCCTACCGAGGGAGTAAACGCCATAGAGAACTGCATAATGAGAACCATGGTGACTGTAGACATGTCAGTACACGACTTTTCTCTTTTTTGAAAAGAAGACAAATCACTGCTGTTCTTTGTTCTCCTTTAAACAAAGAAATGTCGTCAAGTTCTGATAAAACTGGTGCTTTAGTAGCATCCACGCTAATCTCTTCCACCATAATTATACAGGCGTCTTGTTGCTGTTGGCTTACATAACAACTCCGCTGCACCTGAAAGTACTGCCCCTCGATGCTGACTGGTTCTGTCACTTTCTAACCGGGCCAAAACTGTTCAGATGGGAGCTTTGCAAGATGGATTCACCAGTGAGAAACACACAAATAGGCGAATACATCTGCTTTGCAAGGTTAAGCATCCAAGGCATCCCCAAATGTCTGGATCTTTGTTTTTTGTTTTTTTTTCCCAGGAGACATGCGTTTCATCCTCCTCACTTAGCAAGTTCAGAGTCCCCACAAGGACATCTACAGTCTCTGAAAGGATCACAGCATCATCAGAAAAGTCCAGATCCATGATCTTTTTGGCTTCTTGCTTGTTGATCATGAATTGCTTTGCAGCTTCAGTTGTTTTTTATTGTATAAACTGTCTGAAAATATGTGTCATGTTGATTGTAGTATGTTGTAAGATAAACTCAGTGGTTAAGGAGGTTGTTTGACTGAAGGCTATGTTATAAGGGATGGAATATGAAGTTAAAGCTCTGGTTTACACATTTTCTTTAACTTTTCCCTCTTTCCATTTGCAATTTTTTATCAGCCTACTTTTTTGTTCATTCACTATTTTTGTGAGGTAGAAATTTTAAATGCTGTTCCTTTTTAAACAGCCTGTACGTAATGAGAAAACAGTAACACAAAAGGATCATAGGTGACTGCATACTCCATAAACTCCTCCTTTCAGCACATCTGAAATTAGTCCTAAAGTTCCCCCAGAGGGCCTATTAGGTGATAAATCCCTGCCACTGACCATGTCCTGCCCTCCGCTCCACTCACGACTGACGTCCCAAACTCTTTGAAGATACTCGCCACAACAACAGCAGCAACACTTCCTCTCCTCTAGACGAATAGGCTCGGCCCCTGTACGGAAACCAAAAACAACACAAGAAAGTTTAGTAAGGAGGAAAGGTGACCCTTGATATCCACAACAAGCCAGATGTTTGCATCCCATGCTAACATGTGGAGAAGTGTGCTCGCCGTGGGCCTGCATTAATGAAGGCAGAGATCCATCAGAGGGGTGAACAGGCCGGGGGATGCTGCACACACACACTCAAGCTCACCCGGTCACATGTGCTAACAATAAGTTAGCCTCACAGCCACTCTGGTTGGACAAACAGATGAGGCTGGACTTCCCCATTTCAGCAACAAAAACTGTTAAGAAGAACGATACTATAATGTAGCTGTTGTGTTGCGCAGGTTTTATACACTGGTAAAACAAATACTGTTATACACTTGAAAAGGTAATGCAACACTTCACTTTAATCCTATAACAACATTTTTATGCCACTGTTTCTCTGTGAACATTTTATCTGTGTATTATGTTTTTACATTCTGTTGTTAGACTTCTATTGTGAATGATTGTAAAATAAATGCACTCTCTTATTCCAATAGAGAAACACAACAAAACAACATTAAAGTAAGCTCTTTCACAATAAAATGTTCTGAACAACAGAAGAAAGATTTTAAAGCGTTGTATAATTGTACAGTAGTATTAAACTTGATATAGTTAAGAGACTACAATGCATTTCATAGTTGCTGTGTGGCAGCGCTCTCTGTCAAGATCCACTTCAACTTCAATGGGTTCTTCAAGGTTAATATTTAACTTACTTTTGTATCTATAAAAAGGGCTGGCTTTAAAATCATAATGGTTTTATTATGGACATTAATTATGCTAGTTTAAAATTCATTATGCTTTTTGACCATAAATTGTGCCATTTTAGCAGAGAAAGTGTTCCACTTTAGCCAAAAGGAGGATTCTGTCTCACGCCAGTCTCCTATTTTATGTTTCAGTATACCATTAATGTACTTTACTGCTCTCTGTATTGTCCGAACTAAGAACTAAGAATCAAAAGTTGTACAAAAGTATTCAACTGCCTGACCATTACACCAACAGGGACTGTTATATACTTGTATTCAAATTTACTCTAATAGGGAGTCTTCTTGTGGGAATTTGTGTCCATTCATTCTGTAAAGCATTATGATGCATGTAAAATAAGTGACTGCATAAATATTCAACCCCTTACAGTCAGTATTTAGTAGATGCACCTTTGCCTTCAATCATAGCACTGAGTCTGTGTGGACAGGTCTCAATCAGGTTTGCACATCTAGACACAGCAATTTAACTCTAGTCTTCTTTGCAAAACTGCTCAAGCCATTTTCAAGTCCAGGCACAAATTCTTTATTGGACTGAGGTCTGGGCTTGTCCTTCAACCATTTCTGTGTAGCTTTGCTGTATGCTTCAGGTCATTGTCTTGCCGGCACCTAAATCTTCTCAAGAGTTGTAGTTCTCTTGCAGACTGAATAAGATTGTCCTCCAGGATTTTCCTATATTTTGCTGCATTCATTTTACCCTCCACCTTCACAAGCTGTCTAGGGCTGGCTGCCAAAAAGCATCCCCACAGCATGATGCTGCCACCACTGTGCTTCACAGTGGGGATGGTGTGTTTGTGGTGTGCAGTGTTTGGTGTCCACAAAACACAAAGAACTTTCTCCTACTTGACCACAGAGTCTCCCACATGCCTTTTGGTAAACTCTAGTCACCAGTCTCTTTGTTGCAATGTACATTTGTGAGGGTAGGTCTGTGTGTAGGCAGATTTACATGTGCCATAATTATTCAATTTCTTGATGATGGATTTAACTGAACTCTGGGGGTTGTTCAGTGCACTGGAAATTTTTCATATCCATCCCTCGACTTAGACTTTTCAATAGGCTTTTCTGTGAGTTTCTTCTTTTGTCTTCATGGTATAATGTTAGCCAGGAATACCAATTAACCAGTGGCTGGATCTTCCAGATACAGATTTCTTTATACAACAATCACTTGAGACACATGTACTGCATTCAGGTGATTCCCATTTCACTAATTGTGAGACTAGTAGCACCAATTGGCTGAATCTCTACTGAATTAGAGAGTCACTGATTTTACCTTACTTTTGATTGTCATTACTTTTTTAGAAATTTGTTTCACTTTGGCATTAAGGAGTTTTTTCTGCAATATTTTTGTCAAAAAGCCAGATTATATTGACCACGATTGATTTATAAAATCAATAAAAGGGTAAAACTTCCAAGAGGCTGAATCCTTTTTTATAGGCACTGTATGTTAAGTTACAACAGATACTGTATATATAAACTTGTCTGACAAAGAAAGTCTCCCGCTGTGAGGTGCAGGTGTGAACAGGGAAACAGTGTTGGGAAAAGCTTACATAAACTTAGAAATAAAACTCTCTCATCTATTTGTTTATCCCTCTGATTCTCCGCGCTCCATGCTGGCCTTGTTTATAAAATATCTTAAGGTTTTAAACAGGAAGTTAAACAAACCGACGTGTTAAGACGGGGATTAGCGAGCTGCTCTGGTATTGCATCGGCTATAAGACGTTGTGTGTTTGGCTGGATGTTGTGATTAGCAGTGCATTTCACAGACACTTAAGCGTAATTAGGGATCAGAACATACGTTTTAGTGTGACTCACATCTCTGACATGGCTGCATAACGTTCCTATGCAGCCATACAGGCGTGATCAGGAGAGTGTGCAGAATATATGTCACGATGGTATTCGCAAGCATTTTGAAATAGAAGAGACAAACTGTAAAATAAGAGGGGAAGGGGGGGGGGGGGTGTAAAGAGTGCATGGAATGCTCTTACTTGAACTGTAAATGAACTCTGTACACCTCAATCCCCACCTAAAAAAAAAGCTGTTATTTGCGCTGACATACAGGCAGGAATGGTTACCTTCCCTGATTTCCAAATAAATGTCTCCATATCTTGACATTTTGGTGAAATATGATACATTCAAGGTTTTTTATGTGCTCCAAGTTTTTGTTTTTTTTTTTTAATTCAAAAACAGGATAAGGAACACAAATATCCCTCAAGACAAAAAGATAATGGGACATCCTTCACAGTTACGTATTTTTCTTCCTTCCTCTTCTAACTTGGTCTCAAAAAATTTCCAAACTTTGACCATCTAACCTCATTCTAACACCTCTGACCACATCACTGGCTGTCTGCTCTGCCCCAAGCTGTCATCTGTGACACACACGTCCCAACTGTGACTGAGCCGAGCTAATGATAACCACAGTTGCACGTTTAGAACGGTATTTAAGCAGCCTAATGCTCTGTTTGTTTTCCTACGTGCTCTCCCAGTGGTGCTCTCAATCCAGCCTGAGTGTGCTGAGTGCTGTGATTGGTGTGTTTTTGTGCGTGTGTGTGACACTCCCTCTCCTATAAGCTGGGCAGGTCTTTTCTCTGCATCTGTCACTCACTTCCCCACTCACTCGCTCTTTTTTCTTCCTCTTTTTTACTTCCCCACTTAATGTCTTGCTTGTTTCCTCCTCCTCCTTTCTTCTTCTCCTTGGTCTCTCCTCCCACAGGGGCTGTGTGCATTCCTGCCAGGAGGGGCGGAGGTGTCTGTGATCCGGGGCTCGATAAGGACCAGGCCTCCTCTCCCCTCCCTTCGTGTTCACCCTCACCCCCTCCCTGGGAAAATGGGTGCACCCTCCTCTCCTGGCAGGGCACCGGCTCCCCCTTTGAGTGCGCTGCCAGCCATGGCAGCAGAGACTTAACATGATTTGTTTGTCTGCTGCTGCTGCGTGTTTGCACCAAACCCCCCTAGCGCCAACCCCCATTTACTGCTGCCGGAGATCCAGAGGAGAGGTCTGGTTAGTGGGTACAGATCTGGAGTCAGGAGGCGGGTAAGGGGGGAGTGGATAGAAGGTTAAAGGGGTGTTAAAGAGGGTGAGGCAGGGGGGAGAAATCAGGGTGAAACTGAGTTTAGAGGCTGGAAAGATCTAAAGTTTTTAAAAATTGCCATTCTTAGGTCAATCAGAGGCACGCACGTTTATTAAACTACTCATCCAGTTGCTCATTTTACATTAACATAGACCGATTTTCTTCCTTTTTGGTACATTTTTGCTGTAATTGGCCCGTTTCCTGGTGCAGCGGTGAACAGCAGGCATAGCAGCGGCTCGGCCCGGTCGGCCCATTGATCTTTCATCAGCCCATAGAGTTAAAGTCGAAGGCATGAGAGGGGGAGAGGCTGGAGAGAGGCGGCCCGCTCTTTTTTATGGCAGCCCGCTGGAGCCTGCCGAGGATTGTTCCCTGCTTCCTCAGATTGTTTTTCATTTAGCCAGGGTGCAGCGCTGTGCCGCTCTGAGGAGGTGAGGTGAAGTGTCGCAGACATTTAGAGGAGCACGTAACAGCCACAGTCTGGGTAGGTGGATACAATGGTACAGCAGGGTTTATTCACTGATAACATTTTAGTTTTGGTGTGTGAAGGTGTGTATGTGTTTGGTTCTTATTTAAGTGTATTTCTTCAGTATAGTTCTCTGTTCTCCTAAAGCACACACTGTTAAATGTGCTTTTAAATGAACTTTTATTATTTTAACATATTATTTATGTTAAGATAACATGGATTTATCAGTTCACAGTCTCAACTACAACAAAAAAACACCACTAAAAAACTTTTAGTTTTTTTTTTAGTAATTGAACCTCCAAATAATTTGTTTGCCAACTTGACAATGAGGCCAGTTGTGATGGATGAAGCTGCTTGTGTCATTAGATTGCGACAGCTGATGAGGAGCACCATGGGTAACTGCTGGTTTTGGACATGCCCAGACTGGCTTAACAACACTAGCACTAGTCAGAGTTGCAGGTAAGTTAAATTTGCATTAAATGTTAAAATGTAATGGGTTTTCTTTTTTCAAAATGTCTAAAAGCGTTAAAATATGCTTTTTTTTCCTCTGTATTCAGATTTTAGAAAAGTTTGCAATATTTAATGCTAAGCTAGCCAACCAGCTCTAGTTTGTATTTCATGCTGAAACTTAAGCTTATTAACAGACATGCCTGTCTATATGAATACAGGATACTGAAATGATTAATAATTACAATGCTGTAACATGAGCAGTAAAACGGTGATTTATTTTTGTATAAATATGTTTATTATTCCAGATAAAGTATTTATATGGATTGAAATTGTATTAATATACAAAGGTTCAGGTAAAGGGGATTGTCTGTGAAAGTTGGCCAGTTTTAGTAAAAAATCTATGCCACCAATATTATCAAAGTGCACTGCATTCGGAAAGTATTCAGATCCCCCTTCACTTTTTTTCAAATTTGTAATGTTGCAGCCTGATGCTATAGTTGAAAAAAATCATTTTTATTCTCATTAATCTACACTCAGTACCCCATCGTGACAAACTGAAAACCAAAATTTTAGAAATGTTTGCAAATTTATGAAAAATATAAAACTGAAATATCACATTGACAGAAGTATTCAGACCCTTTGCAAAAACACTTCAACTTTAGCTCAGGTTCCTTCCAATTCTCTCATCTTTGCTGAGATATATCTACACCTTGACAAGAGTCCACCTGTGGTAAATGAAACTGATTGGGCATGATTTGGAAAGGCACACACCTCTCTATAGAAGGCCTCACAGTTGACAATGAATATCAGAGCAAAACCCAAGCCACAAGCCATTGCCAGCAAACCTCAGAGACAGGATTGTTGCAAGGCACAGATTTGGGTAGGGCTACAAAAAACTCTGCTGCTCTGAAGGTTTCCAAGAGCACAGTAGCCTCCATGATTCTCAAATGGAAGAAGTTTGGAGCAACCAGGACTCCTTTAAGTGCTGGTCGTCAGGTCAAACTGAGCGATCAAAGGAGAAGGGCTTTAGTAAGAGAGATGACCAAGAACCTGATGGTCTCTCTGACTGAGCTCTAGAGATCCTGACTGGAGATGGGACAAAGTTCCAGAAGGACAACCATCACTGCAGCCCTCCTCCAATCTGAGCTGATGACAGGGTGGCTAGACGGAAGCCTCTCCTCAGTGCAAAACACATAAAAGCCATGCTAGGAGTCTGCAAAAAATTCCATGTGAAAGCAAAAAGGGGTTTCATATATATACTGTACACTTGGAAAGCATTACAAGTGTTCTTTGTGTTCTTTTAAAATTCTATGATCCATGTGACCTTTAGAGTGTTATTTAAAAATCCAATTAATCCAATCTAATCCCTCTGATAACATCTATCTTAAGATAACATGTTCTTTCCTCCAAATATAATCAAAACAATATCTTGTTTCTTGCCAATGTAATGACTCACTATTGTATCTTTGCCACGTACTGAAAAAAAACAAGGGACACTATGATAAAGAAATAATGAGCAGACTTTTTAAAATGGAAGATGTATTCAGTAGCCTTCACTAAACTTACTGCAGAGACAGAAGCAGAAACAGAAGGAGAGAAAAGTAAGAAAAAAAAAAAAAAAACGATTTGGGTGAGACACGCTGCCCTGACTATAAGAGGGGGGGGTGCGTGTGTGAGAAGGAAAATTAGGAATGGCAATCTGAGAGATTAAATGTAAAGAAACAGAAATAAGCATGTTATTTTAGATATATTTCTCAATAGACAAATATGAACGAAAGGTCAGTTTTGATAAAAATCTGTAGTGATGAGGGCATCTCACTGTACTGATGCTAATCTTAGAATCTTATTCTGCAACAGCCCCTGAAATAGTCTCGCTGATTTGTTCCTCAATTTTGCTTTACTGATCAACCTTTGCTGTCAATTAAATAAATAAATAATTGTCATGTGGGTGCTCAAAATTCCATTCATAAGTTCAGTGTTAATTATGCATGGTTAAAACTTGATTCTAACTGTAAATTTGTTCCTGTTTAGGTCTATGCAGTCAAATTTGGTCCTTGACACATTTTTAAATCATTTTTGCCACTAAGAGGTAAGTCATCTTTAAATATATTTGAGCTTACATGGAGATTAAATGAATTAAAACATTAAAACACGCAGAGGGAATGGTTGTCTCATCTGGAAACACCAGTGGACCTCCTGCTTCCTGCTTATGTGCAACAAGCCATTCTTCATCATGGAACCTTTCTCAGATTGGTACATCGATGCAGCTTTTCCCAAACATCCTAGTTCTATTTTGAATGCTTACATTATTTTACTTTGTACACAGAAACAAAATTATTTCACAAAAACTACCTGGGTCTAAATTATTAGTCCCTTTTAGAACTGACCTTTTTGTTAAGCCATAGCACAAACTACTGTCGTGCGATGATGTGCTTTCACTTTGTAACGCTCAGAGCTTGTAAAATCAAGTTAAAACTAAGGGTCCTCTCCCAATATACACACAGTATAACTTCAGGAAGGGTTTGAGCTGTCACAAAGCTATCATCATGGCAAAAACAAAATAAATCAGCTCAGACTGGAGAAAGAGAATTGATGTTGATGTTCACAAAGCAGGAGAATGATCTACAAAGTTAACACAGTGTTTCTAAGTGTCAAGAACTGGAGTGAAGAGTATCATCAAGCCTGGCAGATACAGGAAGAGGAAGATTTCAAAGACTATGGAAGGAAAACTAGTGAGAGATTTTTCAAAAGACCCCAGAACAACTGCCAAGACACTAGTGAAGGACTTAGCAAAGACATCTTCAAGCCAGACTGAAGTCTGCTAAGGACAACCTGGAGAAAGATTATGAATACTGGAAGCGTGTCCTTTGGTCAGATGAGACCAAACTAGAGCTCTCTGGCAGAGATGCTGCTTATGTTTGGAGAAAGAAGGAAGAGGCATAACACCCAAAGAACACTGTCTCCACAGAGAAACACAATGGTGCAGTGGGGATGCTTTTGTGTGTCTGGGAATTTCATAAAGATGGAAGGAATCATGTAGAAAGAAGGACATGTAAGATTGAAGGATAACCTCAAGCAGCAAGGAGCAAGACTGAGTCTGGATCGGCACTCTTCTAATATGACAACAACCCAAAACATACGTGGATCCTGATGAAGAAGTACTTCCAGAGGACCAACGTGATCGTTAATGTCTGGCCTGTTAAAAGCCCTCCCTTGAATCCCATTGGATTCTGTGGGGGGAACTGAAGACCAAGGTTCATGCCAGAAGACCATCAAATCTGGCGGAGCTTGAGGGATTGACCAAGAAGAATGGGCTGGGATTCCTCAGGAAATGTCTGAGACCTGATGAAAACTACAACAAACAACTGCAGGCTGTTACCCAGCAAAAAGGAGAAACAAATGACAATTAGCTTCAGGGAGCTCATCATTTTGGCCCTGGTAGGTTTTGGTTTTTGTGAAATAATTTAGTTTCTGTGTGCAAAGTAAAATAAAATTTGAGTAGAAAGCATTGTGGTTAAATGTGGATGGTTGATAATCATTTTGTTCAGCCTTTCTGGTGAATGTTCACCTCAAATATTGTTTGTGTTCTTTGTTTTTCTCCATTTCATTTTAAAGAGATTCACATGCTCATCATCCTGAGTAAGAAAGACATCAGAGAGGTCACCACTGGCAGCTTTCTTGAGACTCAAACACCTTCTCACACTTCTGAAGACAAAGCTTGGACTGGAGGGAGAACTTGTGGTTCACTAACAAGATTCTGACTTTGATAGCACACTATGCAATTTCAATAACATATCAGAACCTCAGAAAGATGAAGCCACTTTGAAAGTGTGGGCCTATGCATCACACCACAAAGACTCCACTCTGGACACAGCAAGCCTGTCATCGTGGTCACTTGATGACAGCCCCAGTGGTTGCCAAACTTGTCATCTGCACCAGCCATTCATCATTCCTGCTTTCTCTGTGGATGTTAGGTTAAAACTGAAACAAGGAAACGAAGCCTACCACAAAGATTGGAGCTTACTCGACATATCCAAGGACATGAAATCAGACATCTTGGATAAGGTAGCACAAGCTATTTATGTCTACAACCTATACCTAACACATGAAGAGTACAACTGTGTCGCTGAAGCTCTTATTAGCACACATCCTAATCTCATGAACTTGGATCTGTTAGTGGATGGTATTGCTGAAGGATTAGTCTAAAGTTCAAAATGGAAAATTTCCAATGGAAGTTGCAGTTGGCTGGATGTACTGAGTTTATAGTCAATGTACGCACCTCTAGCTCAGCTACTTTCAAAAACAAAGGAAGGAGGCCAAAAAGTCAGCAGTGAATTTTCTGCCAAGCTTCCCAGATGTGACAACCCAAAGTGATCTTGAGACTGAGAGCTTGGTCATTTTCAGCAAGATGAGGAAAAGAAAGGATGACTGGAGGCTGATAGGTGAAATGAACATTCATGAAGAGAATGAACAAAACATTCTCTTTACAGAGAAAATAGCTGTCAAAGATGAACCACTGGTAGCACAAGTCCAAGCCCAAGAAAGATGACCAGGATTGTTCTCTGAACGTCAGGTAAAGTGTGTGTTTTTGTTTGTACTCAATAATGTTCTTTCGACTGTGCTTCAAGTTAGGATTCGCTGACCAAAATGATCAACCAAAGAACAGATTGAAGCATTTTTGTCCCTCTTTCTTCTCACTCCCTCTTCCTCAACCTCTCAGATGGACTTGCATGACTTTCATCTACTGACCTCAAACACTCCCTCTTCACTGGTCTAGACCAGCATCCGTCATGGTTCCTCAAACTGTACAAAGCCACCAGTTTTCATCAGAGGCCTTACCAGGCTCAGAAGACTGCTTCATGTTATAGAGGGGTCTAGCTTCAGATTGCAGATCTCAGACACCCTCCTCTTGCAGACCACTACTGTGAGACGTTGCCTTTGTCAGAATGGAAGCGACGTAATTTTCTGATACAATGTATTTCCAGTTTTAGACTTCTTTTAAAATTAGATTTCATTCATAAATAAAGCCTGGTTGTTGCATTCATTAAATAACCACATTGCAAACAGACTAAGCAGAATTTCATAAATAAAACAGAAAAGAAGGTCAGAAGTCTTATCCAGGATTGAATTAAGTATAGCTTCATTAGTTTTGGGTAAAGCTTATACAGCTGCATTAGCATTCTCATTATTTTGTAAGACAATACAGCTATGTTAGCTTTAGCTTTAGCAATGAGAGCTTTAGCAAATGTAGCTAAAGCTGACACAGCTACATAGCTAACCTAGCTAAAGCTAATGTAGGAAGAGTTAGCTATGTAGCTTTAGTCTTAACTATGTTAGCTGTGTTAGAATGTTTTCATGGAGGACAAGCTTTTTCCCTAGGGTATTAGTTCCCAACCTGGGATCCAGGACCCCCCATCTGGGGCACCAAAGATCTAAGGGGGGTGCGAGGAGGCTTTTAGTTTAGTAGTTTATAAAAAGGTTTTTGGGTGAAATTTTGTGTGCATTTTTGGTGTTTGTTGCGGTTTTTGAGAGTATATTAATGAAGGTTCAAAAGGGCTTATAAAGTGATCTACATGTTTACTGTTAGGAAGGTTTTTTGGCATTTGAGGTGTTCTGATAGTTTTCGTAAAATTTTCATTCAGCTCTGCTAAAAGCAGGGATTCAAAATGTGTTCAAATAAAGTCAGGGGAATATCAGCATATAAATGTTCCTTTTCTGCAATGACTGTATGATATACGGGGAGATTTTGATGTCGTTTTTGTTGTAGCTTAAACTGTGTTTTTAAAAATATCCATTCAGCTAACAAAGGCAAAGTTTCATTAGGTATAATCTAAATTCTGGTATCATCTACGTATAAATGTATAGTCTTTTTATGGACAGTGTACTGTGGAAATCTGCCTTTTCCTTCCTTTCCTCCTGAAAAAAACTGGAACTAAACTCCCATGACAAACAGCAGCACTGCTAATTCAGTGGATGAGATACATTAGACTGCTGCACTTGATAATATTTCTCCCTGGACTCCCACACTATTAATCAAAACCGATTTACATTAAAGAAAAAAGCAGCAAGAGCTCTTAACGCAAATCAAATTTCACTTAAGAGGCTCAAATTACCGTCATCAATTTGCATGAAAGCCGTGGCAGTGGTCAAGACATCCACGTGAGATCCAATCAGAGGGTCCAATCAGCGTGTGGGTGTGGTCCTTTGTATCCTCCAGCAGCGCTCTATTGATCTGTGCTTCAGTAAGGCCCTGAACTTGGTCATCTCACTGATATGTGATATTAGGATTGTTCTTGGAGGCTGCTCCATGGGGATCTGGATGAAGGGAGAAAGAGAGAGAGGGAAAACAGACTTCAGAACGGCAGATCAATTTTCACTGGACTTTCTGAATATTTCATGGAAGGAGTCTTGCAAGAGACACACCAATGAGCTAGAACAATGTCCAGTCTCACACAAACATCTGAAATACTTGGAAAGACAAATGACGTTGTAAAAACTGGTCTGTAAAAATAAATACAATGCTTGTTTAAGTCTTGAGATCTCAAGAAATGTCTTCATTATCATGGGAAAACCTGTGTTTTTTTGCAGGTAAAAATGAAGATCCTGGGAAAATGCACTTTCTTATCATACAAAATGGAGTAAAAAAAAAAAAAAAAACTTCACTCATGGTGCATTTGCACCATGAGTGAAGTTATCCACTAGGTTGGGATTCCTGCCTGTGACTTCATGTGCACAGAGGGATTCTTCATCAGTATGTTTGCTATGAGGTTGGCTCTCTGCTTTATTCTTGCCACAGATTTTCAAGAGCTGCTGCAGTTCTCATATTGCAAAATATTAAACACGTTCAAATGTGTAGTTTAACTTCATATAGTGTGAACCAACAGACACTTTTAAGTGTTAAATTTAACTCTATATTAGTTTAATTAACACTGGCAAATTTGTGTACTTTTCTTTATGAAAGGGGTGAACAACCTGATTGGAGATCTATTCTGTAGTTGCAAATAAGGAAAGATTATATCTTCCTTACTACTCCTCAGTAGCTAGTGCATACTCAGTACTTTAAGCAAACTTTGTATCAAATACCTTTACTTGAGTAGATTTAAAGACCTGTACTTTTACTTTTACTTCAGTAAATTCTCTTGTGAGTTAAACATGGACTCTTCTTAACACTTATCAGTGTTACTTTAGCTCAAGCCTTCTTTGTAGTGTTAGAAATTCCCTCTCTCTCATTTTCAACTACTTAAGTGTTATCCCCATATTATCTCTGTAAGGTGTAAATATTTATGTAACTAATAACTAAAAACAAGGATATTGCTAAAATGATTATTTCAAACAACAATGTGTTTTTCTCTTACTTTGGATTTAAAATTGATTATTTCATTTTAATTATTGATAACTGCAGTGTGCTATTAAGAATTACTAAAGGGCGGCATTTTGTATTGGACACCTGTGGCAGTGGCCAGTGGTGTTTCCTGGCAAGGATGCAGCTAAGAGATGGATGCAGAGTTGGGTAACATCTTTTGATGAGAATCAACTCACCACAGATGGGAAGTCAGTAACTCGGGGGATAAATTCATTCATGGTGCAGGAGGGTCTTACATCGAGAACAACAGTAAAGGAACCACAACAGTGATCAATGAACAACAGGGAACATTTAAACACGTATAAACATGTATAAATTAATCTAAAAACACATCTATAAGCTTTGCACAAGGGCATGATGGGAAAATTCCACCCCAAGATTTGAAATGGCAGTTGGTGGAGCTATATTAGTGACTCTCTACAGAGTTGGAATAAATGCATTAACACTGTCAAGTAATTTCACTCAGATTTGAGTTAAAATTACACCTTGGCAGTAAAATAAACTCTGACACGTTTAACACTGAGATTTCAACAATCCAGATTTTTCTGTGTACTTGTGTTTTGCTACAGTAATTTGAAGAGGGTGACTGTGGAGGTTTAGCTCTCAACTAACAGTTGTGTGAAGAACAGATTTTTAATTCCACATTTATTCCAAAATGTGACTTTTTGCTTACATATCCTGATTATTGTAAACTCCACCAGACACACTAAATTTATTACATATTTATTTATTTCTTCAAGATGAATTTTACGTTTTCAGTTATTTAAAACCGGTATTCAGTAATATTTAGTTATAAAATGCATTATTTTCACCTATTTTTTCACTCATCTCAAGTATCTTGTCTCTGAATTTCATTACTTTTTTGTCTTTAATATTAACCATACTAAACTAATCTTTTAAATGAATTAGTTATCATTGCACATGGTTTAGCTGGCATTTTAACAAATAAGCAGAATAAAATGAACAGAAGATAAGGCTTTTTTGTAACATTAACAAAATCATCATCTGACAGTATCTGATAGAGTTGATAAAAAGTGATGGCTTAAACTAGTATTTTAACCCAAAGAATTATATTCATTGACTATAGATCAAGAAAAATTATGAAAATGAAAGGTGAAAACAAGCTCTCTGCATGCTCTAATTAATACACAAATATATTTTAGTAATTATTGCATTTACACCACCAGGTGCAAAGGTATTTTTTCAGCAGTTTGGCTCTTTGGTTGAGCAACACTGCTCTAAAAGGAATCAAAGAAAGTCAAGCTTCCGGATTGCCTGTGCCAAAAAAGCCTTAATCGTGGCCAAAATATTATTAATAGAAAAGACAAATTCACTGTAATGCTACCATAAAAATACAGAGCTAACAGTTTGTTGTACCTGACATGAACATTTCCGTGAGGCGATGTTGCACAGGCACAAACACACACGCACACACACCCAAAGGGGAATCATGTCTGGATCAGGTTTCTAGTCTGAGCGAACATGTGGTCGATGCAAGGCTGTGATACTGACTCAGACTCGCTCTTGGACATGGACACAAAAGAAGAGCAGTCTTAAAAACTCAACCTTTGATTATGCATCAAATTCTATGTATATTTTATGGATTCTGCTGATCCTGTGACATTTTATTCCTCCTTAAAGTCAGCACAGTTATGAAATGTTGAAAGATAAAATGCCACATATTTCTGCAGAAAAACTAACATTATGCCCGGTGTAAAACGGACAGTAAATCTATCCGGCGCATCAGCAGTGACAGCGCAATAACCCACACCTGACCCCTAAACCTCCACCCACAGAAAGGATGTCGTTTCACCGGCCCGTCTTCAAATACTTTCCTTTCGCAGAGACATCAGTGAAACCAGAGCCCGTCAGCCCTCTGTATTTGTTTATTAAGTATGCTCTCGGACTGGCTTACTCCCAGGACGGCTGTAACTGAGAGATTTGTTCATGTAGGCATCAGGGCAGGCTATCAGTGGTGAATTATTTATTGAAAAAAATCTCCCCCTTCCTTGACGGATGAAGGAATATGTAGGGCTGTTCACTGGCTCTGCTAGTGTGTTAGAAGAGCAATGAAAACATGGTTAACCGCTGCTCTGTGACACTGAATTTAGAGAAAAAAAAGTGCATTTAATCTGGAACAGAAGCCCAAAAATATTGATAGTGAGAGTGAAGTTGCAGGAATTAGAAGGCATGAGGTGTATGTAAGCAGGCAGGACTTAAGCAAAATTTTTCAGTTAAAACACTGATATTTTCAGTATGAACCCCCGCAAAACTGTGTAAAAGAATACAAAATGTCTTACTGTTTTTGTCGCATGCAAGAGAATTTTGTTGTCGGTTTTGACATGCAAATATATATACATTTTGAAAAGATGAGATCACAAACGGCGACACTGAAATTCTTGCACAGCCTCCCCTTAATGTTTGGATGGTGTTCCTTTTATCAATGTTTTTTTTTTTTTTAAACAACAGAAATTTTAAGCATTGCACAGCAAAGAGGCAGCAGTAGCAAGCATTAGCTAATCTGCAGGACTTCCAACCTTTGCTTTGTGCAGCAAAAACCAGAATCAAAAAGGTCACGTCTCTTAAATTCAGACAACTAGTTACCATGGTTATCCTCTCCTGCAAGATTTAAATCACAAATGATTAGTTTAAAATCACATTTGCTCCATTTTCTCTGCCTCCGCTTCATTATGTCAGTTTTCTCTTTTCTGCTGCAGTGAAAGAAGGAGAGACGAGCAGAAGGGGCCTGCCTATTGTCATGCAATAGCCGAGCCATTTTGGAAAAATCAGCACTCTGAATTCTGCTCCTGCCGCCTCCTGGTCTGTATACCCTTATGGCTGCACTCTGGATGGAAGGCTTCCTTTTATAATTTCCAAGTTGCGCGCACACCCCCTCCTCGCCTCTTCTCCTCCCCCTCTGTCAGACAAACATACACATGTCAGAGGCTGAGCTCGATGATTGAATGAGTCAATGATGCGAGTGAAAAACAATGAGGGATGGACTGTTTGGATTTGGTCATTAACTTTCTGTGGAATCTGCAGCAACAGGATGCATCAGTATTGAGAAATCTATGACTTGTTTTTAAAATTAAAAAAGTACAGGATCTCTTAGGATGATTTACAGCTGGAAACATCTATATATTGGTGTTTAAGCTAAAAGCTGCTCCATTAGCAGAAGGAGCTAATAATTGTGATCTATGCCTGCTCACTCAGCAAATAATCAATCATGCTTATTTAGTGTGTTCAAATGGGGATTTTGCAAAGGATTTAAAGACAAATCACAGCATGACATTGTCTGAAAATATGGAGGTGCTTGTTGAGACAGTATCCAGCGTACGCTGTTTTGTGGGGCTGTGCTGCCGATGTGATGTGACTAAAATCGCTCAGGCCCTGTGATGCAGGCTCAACTGAACACTCACCCACTGTCACACAAAGAGCCAGTTAAAAGGGGGCCTGTGACCCATTTTGTCTCGGCCCATATTTCAAGAATAACGTATGAGGCAAACGGAGCTATCAGTGAGTCAGCATCCTCATGGAAAAAACACAGTAGAGTACAGAGGAAAGGAGCGCTTTGCACGACAGGTTTGCAACACAAGACAAACTGCAGGAAACTTTGCAAAAAATCTAACATCCCTGCATGTTAGGAATACGATCAGCAGAAATCTGCAGGATCTGAAGATAGATCTAGATAGATCTTTTATCATCATTAATATGAAACAACAAAAAAGCAGCAAATCAGCTTATTTCTAGTGGAAGCAGTTAAAACTACAGAATTGTGAAACAACACTGCACCAGTACACTGGAAAATGCAGCATATAAAAAGCAGTGAAAGTCACTGTAGAATAGAATAGAGATAAAGAAGTGTAAATGCTTTAATTGATTCAGTCTTGTCCTTTCGTTAGTCAAATTTCTCTAAAAGATAAAAAAAAAAACTCTCATACCACAAAGTGAGATGGTCAAGTCGGCTAACTGGTGAGTGAGTCACAGCTCTATCCAGCATCCCTGAATACGAGACAGTTATAGCGGATGGCTTACTCGGTTTTAAATGATGGTTCCCACCTTGTGCAGTGAATTTCTGCTTCTCCCTTCTGGTTGGAGAATTCTAGTCCCAAGGTGTGGAGCTAAATTTACAAAAAACAGCTTTTTCCCTGCTGCTTTCACTGAACTGAACAAGCAGTAGCCATAATCTGCACACATTTAATTCTACATTTAAGTCTTAATTTAAGAGGTTTGTGATTTTATGTTGACTTTATTTGTTGGTACTTCTCTCTCTTTTTTGCCCTTTTAGAGTAAAACTGAGCACATTTATCCTTCAATCATTAAAGTTGTTTTGATCATTTTGTGTCACTTTTTAGGAGTATGATGTTTATGCAGATTTATATCATTTCCATTCTCTCTCCTGTTTGTTTCATGTCGTCTCTGCTTTGTGACCTGTGTGCCATAATGGATGTTACTTCCTCACAGGCTGCAAAACAAATTTACCTACAGGTACAAATAAATAAATAAGGTTATCTGAACCTAAAATGGTTTCAAAAACAGATTTCTGAATTGAAAGTTCCTCCACAGAAATAAACATATGTGCAGAATCAAACAAAAACAAACTCAACAGGCTCACAAAGACATGCAATATCTACTTTATGTCCAGGGCTACAATTATTAACGTAGATTAGAAGAGTACTTACACATAGTGTATTGTTTATTGTGGACATTGAAGTAGAATGGAAAAGAAGCTCTAATAAATAAAGTAAAGGTCATTTAAAGGCTGGCTTTGTATATGAAGGGTAGTGTGGATCGATAATAGAGCTGCATTGAGGAGCTTTTAATTGACTGAAATTAAAACTGAGGCATGGGCAGGGGGTGCTCTCCGAAAAAAGTTTTGCTCATCAGGCAGTTGTATGCACTATTTGAACACAATTTGAAGCACAAATTTTTACACTCAAATGCCAAAAAATCTAGGTATAATTTGGACAAAAATGATGCAGTTCAACCTAAAAAAACCCCACAGTGCTTAAATACATTTTTTCTCTATCG
Source organism: Cheilinus undulatus (assembly GCF_018320785.1). Taxonomy (NCBI): domain Eukaryota; kingdom Metazoa; phylum Chordata; class Actinopteri; order Labriformes; family Labridae; genus Cheilinus; species Cheilinus undulatus. The sequence continues at coordinate 33,665,093 of NC_054881.1, forward strand.
AATTGCACTAAAAGAGTCAGTATCATTCTAAAATAATGAAACGCCTTGTTACAGTTTCAGCATTTTTCACTTCTGCTTCCTAAAAATGTCTGATATTTGATTTTTAAGCTACTTTGCATGTACAGCAAAACCTGCATAGTCAAATCAACACTGTCAGAGTTAATACTGACACTTTTACAGTGTATATTTGGGTCCACGGCAGAAAGTTGTCTAGGCTCTTTAACCAGTGTTATTTTAGCTCACACTTCTTTGTAGTGTTAGAAATTCCCTCTTTCAGCACATCATTTTCAACTACAAAAGTCTTATCCTCATACTGTCACTGTTAGGTGTAAATATTTACGGAGTTATTTACAAAAGCTGGGAGTACTGCTAGAATACAGATTTTCTTTCACTTTTTGTGCAAATTTGAAGTTTTTACAATATTTAATTAATGACATTTTGAAATGCACTTTTCATCATCACTAAAGAGTGCCATTTTATTTTGGACACCTGTGGCAATGTCAGGTGTTTGTTTGTTTTTTTTTGTTTTTTTTTTTGTGAAGTTGGAGCAAAAAGACAAACGCAGAGTTGGGAAAAATCCTTTGATGAAAATCAGCTCACAAGCCTTTCCTATAAACCATCCTTCACCACAGGCGGAAAGTGGGTAGCTCAGTGGATGACTTCACTCACGGTGCAGAGGTATCTTACATCAAAAAGCAATAATCTGACAGAAGCAAGAGTAAAGGAGTCCCAGCAGTGATCATTTTACAACACAATGAAACAAATATAAATGCATCTGAAAACACTTTGCAAAAAGGCATGATGGGAAAACTCTGCCTCCACATTTCTGTCAGTGGATGTAGATTAGATCAACGGACTTACTACAGAGCTGAACTTAAAACTGTCAACTCATCCCAACACTGAAGACCATCCAACACAGAATGGACTTAGAATTTCACTTTGAGGCTTTAAATCAACAAACAAAGAACATACAAAGCAACTCATGGGGCTCAAATATTGATTTTTTTTAAACAAAAATTATGAAAATTGTATTTTTAGAACAATGGTAAAACGATCTGATCTTTTTTTTTTTTTAATTAAATTTGTTTTAAGAATTAATTTTCCATGTTTTTTCCAAACTATTTTTTCACTTATTCTTTTTGCATTTATCCATATACAAGCAAAATGCTTTTCCCAACCTGAAATATTCGGGACTTTTAAGAAAACAATCAGAGCTTAAGCCCCATAAGCCACCTCAGGGCCGCCCCTGGCCAAAACAAGGCCCCATGCAAAATCTGGCATGTGGGTTTTAACTAATTTTAAAGGATACAAGTGTTAAAAAGATGCTGCCTATGACCATTCTGTGTTGAATTATTCAAAACATACAATGTTTTCTTTTGTTTTCCATTCCCTGAAAAGTGGAATAATAGGAGGTTTTGGCGACGGGCACCTTTACCGTACTGCAAGGGTTGGTCGCAAAGGGCCTCAGAATATAATCCACAAAGGTGAGCATTAATATGATGAACACATCTAAATATAAGGCACAGATTTAAGATTATTTTCAATGTAAATAAGGGGCCAACAATGAGTAAAATACCATCAAAATAGAGCCTTGCTGGGGGATACCTGGTCTCAACAAAGGTCCAAGCCCCTCAAAAAGCCCCAAAATGTCTTCATATCAAATTATAATTAGGTGGATCCCTATGGATAGAATGGAACAATGAATTGGTGGATTATTGTGGGGCAAGCTGGTGCACAATAAATAGAAATGTTTATTGCATCAATAATGAGCACATATTTTTTTTCTGTAATGGGTTAAAGCTGGCCGAGGGACATGTTAGATACTAAAATGCCGTGAGTTTGAATTATGATGTTCTTCAGAGAGATGATCAGAAAGCATGTTGGCTATCTGAGTACCTGTTTTCCAGATTTGGGTGTGTCCTGTAGTTCTCTGACTTTGCTACCAGAAAGAAAATACTTCAAGATCCTTTGTTCCCTTGCTATGACTGCCTTCAGCTAAATGGGGAAGAGTCTCACATTGGTCTCTGCCTGGGGCCTCCAAGTCACCAAAACCGCCTCTGCACATGTACAGACAAAATTAGCAAAGATGAGAGGCATTACTTTGTCCACAGGAGGGAGGGGAAAGCCAAAAATCAACACAAACACAAAGTTCCTCGCAGGAGCTTCAAATCTCCACACCACACGTCAGAAAGAGAGAGAAACAGAGAGAGAGACAGAGAGAGAGAGGATGTTCTCATCAATAGGGCATGAAATTCTCTGGACACACTGTTTGTCTCCTTGCTAACAAAGTGACCACTGAAGCTCTTTGCCAAAGTCTCTGAGCGTGGATGTAGATTGTGAATGAATGTGTGTGAGAGACAGAGAGAAGACAAATGTGTGTGGTTAGAAAATGTGTGTGAAATTTCTATCATTCCGCTTATGTCTACCCTTGATTCTGTGAAACTCTAACAAAAATTTGCAGAATTATCAAGACAAAATCATGTTTCCTGCTGTCTCAGATTAATTCTTTTATGTTAAACACCAGAGTTGAGGCAGAAAAAGTCTGAATTTTCACAGTTATTCTGATCTGACTCCAGGCAGAGGGGGCTGCTTTAAAGCGCCTGTGAGTAACTTTCGGTTTGTGTTGATTCTAGCGCCCCCTGTGGACATGACAGTGTCTCTAATGTCTTTACCATTTTTGTCCTGTGCATTTCCTTTCACAAAAAAGCTCACCCTCTTGTTCTCTTGCAGGTGAGTGCAGCATTGATAGTAAATCTTTTTCTTTAAAGTTAATTAAGGCTGTGTTCATCACTGTGTGTGACACCTACCCCCCACCACTCTGGATTTAAGATTTAAGAACATATTCATAGAAACTATCTATAGTGTCCCTGATTATTTTTTTTGCTTTTGTAGCTCATAAAGAGGCAGCAATATCAATTTTGGACTGATTCATGACAAGTTAAAAACCACTCACGGGAGCTTTAACCTCTCCATTTTAATAATAAACCCAAAGTGTAACCTGTTTCCCATCAATAACTTGCATGTGAGGAACAGCCATGTGATGATGTGCCACATGTGACGACATGACAGGGAGCGCCGGAGGACACCAGGCTGAAAACTCCAGATCTGTATGCTGATTAGCACAAAGTAACGCACTAATGATGACACTGTGTGCACTCTAATGTGATGAATTGATTTCAACAGGTTATAGGAGCAGACCTGTGCATGCACCCTACTGCAGGCAAAGGAGAGAAAACACTGTGTAAGGATGCTTCAACATGTTGTAACAGACATGCTTTAAAGTTTTATCATGACGAGAGGGGAGAGGGAGCACCACACAGAGGGTAAAAGAGGAGTCAGAAAGTCGTGTGTACGCTTTTTTATACTGTAGGGCAGGGGTCATCAACAACATTTCTACATGGGCCAGACCACAGAGGTGGTCATCCAATAAATTTGGTCTAATTAATGTATAATTGTATAAGCATTTCCTTTACATTTTATGCATTAACAATGAGATCAGTCCCTACCACCAGGGGTGGAAAATAACTAATTACATTTACTCAAATTACTGGATTTGAGTGTTTTTTTCATGTGTTTGTACTTTTTGAGTACATTTTGAAATCAGTACTTTAAAATCTTTTTAAGCAAGTTTTAACCAGAGTAACTGTACTTTTACCTGAGTGCAATTCCCTTATATTTCCACCTCTGTTCACTACACAGTTTCCCATCATGCCCTTGGGTAGAGTGTTTAGATTAGGGATGCACAATATTATCAGTCTGGTATCGGTATCTGCAGATATCAAAATGTCTGCTGATATTTACATCCAATATGTTGCCTGTGTATTTCAGCATATATTGACTGTAAATTTTGTCCATATAAATTATAAATACTGATAAATCAGTGGAATTTTAGGCTGAACCAACAGACCCATGTCAGTTGAAGTCTTTATCTTTAAAGGTCTTTATCCTCATTCTTTAAATTTTAAAGTGTTTTTAAGGACTAAAGTTAGTTTCCTTTGGTCATCCTCTCACCTTAAAGTGCATCCAAAAGGACTAAAATTTCTTTTCCAAAAAGCATATTTAGTATCGTATCAGCTAAAATAAATCAGTAAATATCGGCATATTGGATATCAGCAAAAATCCAATATGGTGCTTCCCTAGTTTAGATGTGTTAAGTTGTGTTTGATGTGTCCTGTCGTACAGGGATCCCTGTGAGGTTCTTTTGCTAATTTTTCTGGTGGAAACTATTTGTTTGTTTTTTTTAATACGTGAGACACATTTGCACCATGAGTGAATGTATCCACTGAGTTAGAGGTCCTGCCTGTGAATTTAGGTGTTTCTACAAGACGCATTGTGCATATTATTAATCAGTATGCATTTCCATACAATGAGGTTGAGTGCTTTCCTCTTGCCGTAGATTTTCTAGAGTTGCTGCAGCTCTGTCATATTGTAAAATTTTTAACACTTTCAAAAGTGTAGTTTAACTATATATAGTGCAGACTAATAGAGACACTTTTAAAGTCTTATATTTAACTATAAGAGATTAATTAACAATGTCCATTTCGCTGTGAATTTTACTTTATCATAGAAGTGTGGTTTAACATGAAATTCTGGTTGGAGATATGTTCTCTTGATGCTCTTGCCAATAAGGAAATTGTTTTTATGTAAAACTCCTTGGTAGCCATTCAGCACTTACAGTAAACTTCACATTCAATTATTTTTACTTTTACTTGAGTGGATTTAGAGACCAGCACTGTACTTTTACTTAAGTAAATTTTAACCAGAGTAACTGTACTTTTACTTGACTACAATAGTCATGTCCTTTCTCCTCTCTGTCTACCACCTTCACTGCGGCAAGCCACAAGGAAGTGACTGAGGTTTTTTAGCTCCATGTTTCTGGGGTTTTTCTGTTGTCCCTCACTGGGTTTGACACTACTATGCTGTGTCCTGATTGGGGAGAAACACATGCAGGAAAGAAGTATTTTCTGTTAAATCTCAGGTGGGGGACATTTCACCCTTCAGGAGCCTGAAGTGGGAAGTTGACACAAAAGACTGCAGATTTAACCAGGACTTGAATGATGTGTATGTGTTTTTAATGATCATATCTACTAATGATGGCTGACCGGTGGATTTCTGTAAAAACTGATCAAACGTGAGTCATTTCTGATAAAACTGGTTGAATAGTGATTATTTTTAGGCTTGATTCAATAGCTATAGGACATTAGGACAAAAGATAAAGGTAATTCTGTTGTCTTTTGGAGGCTGGACAGAAAGCTTTGGGGGCCTGATACGCCCCCCAGCCACCAGTTTCTGATCACTGCTGTAGGGAATTAGGTTTAATATTGTGAGATGTTTTCTAGTTCAGCTGCTTTTTTTTTTTTGCTTTTTTTTACATTTTTTAAATGAATTCTTTCCTCGAACATGTTTGAATGAGTGTTTTGAAGAAATCTGAGTCTTGCTCTTATAATAAATGTTCCTCATAAGCCTCCCCAGAGTCTCAAAAACCTACAGCAGCCAAGGCTCCTGGGTATTTACATGAGCTTGGATGTGTCCACAGAAGTGGATGTTTAAAAAAGAAAAAAAGGATGACCAAGCAAAGCAGCAACACGTGGCTGCAGGACGAGTCTTTTGCCTCTAGCGCGCAGTTTTATGCGCCAGGCGCCGAGCAGAATAATCTGTTTACAGTGTGCGCGTTGATGGTCATTTTTTATGATGTTGTTTAATCCAGGGTGGATGGTGGATGGAGGATGAGGAAGAGGGGGGGTCGGGCTGTCTAGCAGAAAAGAAAAAGCCCAGACAAGCTGGCTCCAGCGGCCATCTCTGTAGGCTATAGGCTTCTCTATTTGAGCAGAGAGACAGGTGTAAATCTCTTCCTGCGATCTTTACTCTGCACTCTGCGCGACACTCACCTGGAGGTAAATAAATGGTTTATGGCCGAGTAAATGAACCACTTCTCTGGGCTCGTGCACGGAAAGAAAACAGCCCGGGGGATATAGTTGCCAGTGTCATGCTCTCATTTCTAGCCTTTCAATGTGCAGCATTTTTGACAGTTTAAAGCTCATGAAAAGGGGAAATTAAGCATTTATTCTGTATAGAAGAGTTTTTGGCCACGTGCTTTAAAAGGACAAAAAAAAAAATGCATGAAGTGGCAGTTAAAAAATCACAGCCTTTTCCTTAAATTAATAAATGCAATTACGCACTCATGCGCAAAGCTGGGGCATATGTAAAATTCTTTATATTTGGCTTTTAATATAAATAAAGATAAGTTTAATAAAGTTATTATGACTTTTAACTTTAAACATAATTCGGTGCAGACTATCTGGTGGACATAAGTGTGAAAACACGCGTAATTCCCGTTTTAAACACCAAAACAGGAGGTCAATTATCCAGGATCATTTCGCCACATTTGTCACCCCACGTCACGCAAAGTGTGTATGTGCGGGTTCATATATGAATGAATGCGTGTCTGTGCGTGTGTGTATGTGTTTGCGGCGAGAGAGTAAAGAGAGAGAGAGGGGCTGAGGGGGGTTGGTGGGGGTGGTGGGGAGGCTATTATACCAAAGTTCTGCAAAGTAGGTCTGTGCCACTCCTGATTAGGGATTGTTCCCAAAAGATGGTTGCAGACATGAGATAATGAGGTCCTGTGATAACGCGGGTCTCCTTTAAGTTTTTCCCATGAATCGAGACTGTCGCCAGTCCACAAAACGACACTGTGCATCGGCACCACGCTACTCACTTCTCATTTGGCGAGCACAAAAGCTGATCCAGCCCAAATCCGCACTAACAAACCGGGGCCCGGGAGCAAATCATATAATGTTCAATCGCGTTCACTTCGCCACTAATTAACTGGAATCCCACCTTATTCTTAAATACAGTGACCAATTAAAGCGCCATGTATGCCAAAGGTCTCTGGGGCCACCGTCGGTCGCCAGGAGCATTTGTGAAGGTCTGCGGCTTCACTATAGGCAATGGATCTTATTAGGTGGGTGACCCCGGCGAGGAGAGGTTACAGACTTTTTCACTGCCCTCGGTTGGAAAACTAAGATGTTTCCTAATCGGATTTTAATTGGTTGGTTGGTGCTTGTGTCTTGTCGGTGTGTGCAGAGGGATGGATGTTTGGATTTAAGCGTGGAGCCTCAAAAACAAAAACCTTAATGCATGGGATTTACACTTTTACGCAAATAAAAAGGCATTTGAGCTGAGGGAGGCGCAACAGTTTCTGTTTTTGCTGTAGATTTTTGCACATTATTTAATATCCTCTTCTTATTTTAAAATATACCTACATTGCGTTACCAAAGTGGCCATAACCGCAAATGTTCATCATCTCAACAAACAGGCCACAGACCTATTTTTCCTACGCGTCTTTACGCACCAGCTGCCCAGATTCCCTCTCTTCCGTGCCTTTTTTAAGTCACTGTAAAATCCTTTACGTTATCCAAGCAGGTTCAGCTCACGTTCAGATACTCCCCTCTCATTACCCCAAAAACTTCTTTATGCAAAACATGTGTAAGGGCTTCGAAAAATGAAAGCACAGAGACCTAACCGCATCCTATACTTATTCCGAAGTTTCATGTGGTTTTCGTGTATTGTCTAACTCAGTAAATACGGCCATGCAGGCTCATATTTCAAATGTCACAAGTCCTCTGACGACTTGCAATTTGAACATGAAAAAGCAGCCAAGGCAAACAGCTTGTAAAAAAAACTAAAGGAGAAAAGGTGGATCTCAAGCTGTCTGACTTGAGTCACATTTAATAGATCTGAAGAACTATTTTTTATCCAGAGTCGGCGGATGTAGTTCAGTGCGGACTATTTAAAATGAGAAACCGATCGTTTTATGTCAAACACGATCAAGTATGAGACTGACTGATAGATACAGCAGGCTTTCAGCAGCACGCGCTCATATCAGTGTGCGTAAAGCCAGATAAACCTGTTGACGCAGAGCATCAGTGGCAACATTACGCGCAAAGAGACAACTTAATCTGTTTGCAGTGCAAACACAGAGGATATAATTTGACACACATTATTAAAATGAGCCTTCTCAAATTCAGAGTGTAATCCAGGAGGGACAAATCTAAGGATTAGCAGGGGCGATCTGACAATTTGGAGGTTCCAATTAAATCAGTTTACATGACGAGAAAAGAAAATTCTGAGAGTATTTTTTTTGAAAAAAAAAAAAAAAAAAATCGGTCTTGTTTGTGACGTTTAGCTGCAGAAAAATGCTCCACAAACTTTACGCACGTCTCCAAATCCAAAGGCGCTTTTACGCACACATTCACAGACTCTCACAGTGAACACAGGGATCCATCCAGCGCCAGGAGAAGCATGTGGGAGATTCAATTGACCGCACTCAACTTTGCCGCCGCTTGAGCTCGCCGCATACACTTCGAATTGTTGTTCTCGCTACTGACAAAACCGTTAATTCACCCAGAAACGGGAGGTCAAGTTTCAGCAGGAGCAGGAGGGGGGAGAGAAAGTAGCCGCCGAGCTCACAGTAAACGTTTGCGTCAGGCCTCATGCACAGAGAGCCATACAGATCTATAATATGTGTGCCACTAGAAACCTTTGGTTTCCACCTTTAAAGCTCAAAAATAAAAGCAGCAAGTGCTTAATCTGAGTGACAAGAAACATGGGAAACAGTTTAGAGTTTTATTTTATGTGTGCCCTCAGAAAGTGTTGGAAACAGGATTTACAGTTAGAGAAGAAGCACTAAAAACAAAAGGCACCATGAAAATTACAGTTTTTATGGAGCTCATCTTTTGCCTTATTAAAGACTTTCTTTTAGAGTTTTGTGTATTACAATAAACTGTTATGTTTATATTAATTTGCATGAAATCTAACTTTACTCTGCCCTTTTAAAACCAACAACACATAAAGGAAGAAAACTTAGGTTTATAATTTATGCTTTTCCCTCACAGTAACAACAAATCCAAGTGGGACGAGAAGAGCAAGGAGTGAAATCTGTAGTGAAAAGCCTGGATTATGGGCTCAGGCCTGAACACGGCACCTGTAGGGAGTGGCAGCAGAATTCTTCCAGACATACCCCCCCTTAAAAAAAAAAAACTCATCCAAGCAAGGTTGAAAAGGAAAAAGACAGACCACCCGAGGCATAAATCTGGGAAGATCTGACTTCTACCTGCAGGGGAACTGACACCTCACTGAGTTTTTACAAGGTCATTTTGGGATGAGGTATACTGCTGTTTATGTAGCAGAATTCCTTTAAGGAGCTCTCTTAAAGACACAGTGGCAGCACATGATGTGGTGTATCTGTCAGCATAACCTCCTTATTTCCTATTGAATACCTCTCATAGTGCTTATGATGGATTTACTCTAAAGATTGCTCTTGATCCATTTACCAAAATCGCCCCTTCTGTCTGATTTTAAGGGGGCAAAGACATGAAAGACACGTATCCAACCATCCCATCAGCTGAAATCACCGCTGGTTTCTTTTACCCGGCCTTTCAGACTGCGTGCCACTTGCTTTTCCGCCTATGGTTTTCCATTTCAAAGCCCTATGTCTCCATATAAATACCAAAACACAGTAATCCAATCTGACCCCATTGCAAATTTTCCAGAAACTATAGGGGGGTAGTGGGGTTGACATGAGCCACACACTTATCCCACTTAACCTCCAGAGAGAGAAGCCACCCTAGAACCCTTTAGCCCAAGATTCCCTCGCTTTGAGGAATGTGCTTCTTTAGACCGCTCTGCTCTTAAAAGCTCTAGGTCTTGAGGTTGAAGTCACTGACAAAAAAAAACCTTCGTACTTTTCTTTCGTGCGAGTTAAAACTCAAAGCAGCACAAAGCCTGTGCCAACAGTGGCGGTGGGATAAATAGACAGCAGATACCCACATTAAGGGCACCCAACCTTTCCCACTGCAAACTGCAAATCCAAATACTTTTTGATTCATAGCCTCCAACTGAAGCCTCTCATGAACAAAATGGGAACATATTTACACTGTGTTAACTTGATGACAAATAACCCGAGGAGTTTCTCTGCTTCTCATTTGCAATTGTTTGTTTTTTTAGCATGCAAATTCCCCAATGTTGGGAAGATGTAATAGGAAAGATGCTTATCTATGACGCAGTATAGGCAAGCTAAAGACTTTTGACACATGGTCCACATCTGAGGTGTTTAGCATCTCGATCACACAGCTTGTAGCTTGCAGAGGGAACGCCTGATGGCTGTTTATGGGGCTGAGCAGACAAATCCACGGCATTATACTCTACAGGTGATGCATGCCACTGGACTGGTTTTGTTCTAAAGCAGCTCAACGGTTCACCATCTATTGTGCAGCAACAGGTGATAATGAGCAGAGCTTGTTTTACGTGAAAAGGAACCATTAAGTAAGCGTTTGGTGGATTTACAGCAGGATAACGCAACGCTAACTTCTTTAGAAACAGATATGAACTTCAGTGGTTTCCTGGTAATACTGAGTTTATACTCACTGAGAGAAGTTTTGTTTGTTTCTGTTTTGATGCATGCAGACAAAGTCGTCTTTGCTCTTTCCTGATCTTTTCATGCCCATGCATGAGTAGTGGGTGCCGGTGAAAAATTCTGCTTTCTTTTAACAGTCATCAATGTAAATGTTTGCTTTAGAAAATGCAAAACAACATCTTTTTCATCTTGCATCTTCTTGTCTGACACCTACCCTATGATGGCAGCAACAAGCAGTACAATAATGGAACTGCTGAGAAAGCAGATCTTGTCCCTGATGTTCTAGTTTGTGTTTTTAGATCATAAAGAGGAATCTCTATTCATTTCAATCAGTTTCATACCCAGCTAAAAACTCACAACAGGAGCTTTAAGCATCCTTATGTTTAATATTTGATTTGCTTTGTGGCACTGATGTGACTGATTTGAAACCATTTTTGAACACTTTGTATTGTTCCTTAAAATCATCGTGGGCATCTTTTGTATGATGTATCAAAATGTGCTGTATTTAGATTAAAGCTCCAATGATGAACTTTCAGTTTGTGTGGATTTTGCATCCCTTACAAATAAAGCAGTATCTTACATCTTTATTCAATATCTTGTACATGTAAAGACAATCTGCGCTCTCTTGATGGCCAAATGTCACAGTCAAGGTGCAATTTTGCTGTATAAAATTGAATAAAGCCTTTTTCTTTTCCCTCAACCTCCTGTTTGATTCCTACCCTGTGACGGCAGTAACAGGAACTATCCATGAAGCCAATCTTGTCCCTGATGTTCTAGGTTGTGTTTTTAGGTCATAAACACGCATCTCTGTTAATTTCAGCCTGTTTCATAACCAGCAACACTCATGACAGGAGCTTTAAGCATCATTATGTCTAATATTTTACATGCTTTGTGGCATTGATGTTATTGGTTTTAATCAAATTGTAAACACATCAAAATGTTCCTTAAAATTTACGTAGGCATCTTTACTTTTCATGTATCAAATTTGCAGTAGATTAAAGCTCCAATGATGAACTTTGAGTTTGTCCATATTTTGCATCACTTCAAGAAAGGCAGCATCTAAATTATATGTTAGTTTCAGCTTGTACATGTAAAGAGATTCTGCTGTATCTCTATAGCCAGATGTCTCAGTCACAGTGCATTTTTGCTGTGCAATATATAATATATAGAATAAAGCATTTTTCTTAATCTTCAACCTCCTGTTTGACACCTACCCCATGACAAAATTTAACAGCATTTGACAGTTACAATACCAAAACAGTCTTTTTGCTTATGATGATTTTTGCTTTTCTTGTGTCACAAAGAAGCATCAGCAACAATTGTGGCTTGTTTCATAAGCAGTTAAAGACTCATGACAGGAGCTTTAAGGATAATGCTAAAAAATGGCTTTTTATGTCTTCAGTTAATACTCTCCTTAACCAGCACATTTGGGTAAACAAAATTAGTCCTTCCAACGAATGCTGTCCAAAAAATGTAAAATATTCGTATTTTTAAAGCACATTAAAGGTACAGTATGCAAGATTCCTTGGTTTAAATTTGAGTTGAAATGACAAATTTTGATCAATGTCTGTCAATAACAATGTTAAATCAAATGTTCCCTTGAGTTAAAGCATCTCTAATGTTTGTCTGAGTTTTTGCCTGTGCATACACTTTTTAACATTTAAATATCCAGTAGGGTTAGCTGGCTTGTAACTAGCCAATCACAGCAGCTCTGTGTGGAGAACTGCTTGGCAACAGTAAAAACTCTTATCATCCTCTTCTGTGTTTTATCATTTTTAAGAACCATGCTTCTTTAAACTCCCCAGTGATAAAATAACCAGTTAAATAAGGCCGTTTAATCTTTGCTAACTATGCACTTCATGCAGGAACTGCAATACATTTACTAATCTTAGACTTATTATAAGTGTTGCATTAAATTATATAACACAATTTAGTATATACAGTGTTAACCCTGGGCTTCCTGGGGTAAAGCTTCCTTGTCCTTAAAGCTACTCTAAGGATCCTTTGCTTTGAGTTGATTTGGGTGTCTTGTGTAGACCGTATGGTATCTCTGATCACTTTGCTGATCCTGTCCCTCTCACTTTACCTTTAACAGTCAAATATATCATTCACTGTAAATCTTTTATATAGAAAATGCTGTAATCCCTCCATCTGACACCTAACCCCTGGCAGCAGCTTTAAAGATTAAAAAAGAAACTCCATAGAAATAATCAGTCTCATTTTCTTATTTAGCTCATATAGAGACATCAGTCTTGATTTTAGTATTTTTAATAACAAAGCAAAAACTCCTCACAGGAGCTTTAACTACACTGTATTAGCTTCAAAGTTATTAGCCTGAGTCACCCTCGATAAACAAGCCTTAAGCATGAGACTATGCTGCCACTTGCCTTGTCAACCTGTAGTCAATGCTCTGCCATCAATAAGCACATCCCCTAATTAACTAAAATTGTTTTTCATCAATAGCTATAACAGAAATTGATGAGAGTAAGGTTTGACTTGACTAAAAAATGTCAGACAGAGACAAGTCATTGGCAGGTAAGGAGTTTATCATTCCCCCCTGCCAATTGACTAAAGCATGGTTCTGGGAAATGCACTTTACAATCTGCGCCCGTTTTTGGTGCAATATTGCCCCTGAATGGATCAATCTCAGCCCCACCTAAATCTTTGGAGGTAAATGGTTTGAAAGTCATTACGCTGTCAATTGAACGTCTCCCCTCCACTTTGCATCAGGATGTCTCCTAATGAAGTTTGGAGTCATTATGCTAGTTGAATATACTAATCTTGTGATGTTTCCTTTTCCCCTATCACGTCGTGTTAGGCTTGATGACTCTCGGCAAAGACAATCTCGGCCATTCAGTGGTGGTGCCACCAAGTCTGTCCTCGCTTATCATTAACAATCTGCAAATAAACAGGACAAGCATACATTACATCACTTGCAGCTCCGTGATCAATTCCAGGAATGTCTTTGAAGCTTTGCTTAATGAACCTACACAGTGTGGCTGTTGTGTGTGTAGTGTAGTCAGGGCTTCAGTGAAGCTTCATAACCCATGACCTTAATGCAGTTTTGCCTTATTGATAATATTGGAAGGTTAGCAGAGGGGGTAACAGGAATATTCAATAAGACGCAGAACGGTTGTAGCTGAAATTCAAATCTGCAGAAGCATGTGAAAGGGACTACCTTTCGTGTTAAATCTGCATTTTCAAAGCTGATTCCTGTGCACTGAATGCATGCGATTCTTTTACTCATCAGGCAAGTTTAAGAACAATTAACCCTCCGACAGTGCCAGAAATTGGCTGGCCACATGCAGCAACAGCCTTTCCAGAGAAATACATTTGATTTTGATATCTTTGAAGAAATGTATAAAGAAGAAGCGCTGACAAAGTTCTCTCCATCAATCAGCAGTGTCAGCTCAGATTTTTTACAGCCTCTTGCAGTCCCTGAGAGCCCTAACCCTGTAAAAGTTTATATAGTGTATTGACCATTCTTCTACTTGCTTAGCTAATGAAGCCAGCTTGGCCGCAGAGACTGAAAAAAAAGGCTGCTGCCGCCGCAGTGTCAACACTGCTTCCTATTTGATGACACCTTCCACTAAATTGAAATGTGCTGCTAATGGGGGTGAGTGTTTAAAGAAGAGAGAGAAGCTGCAGTCACTGACACAGAGCTGACCTCAGTTACACAAAGAGCATATAGGTTGGAAGGCTCCACGTAGGCTGCAGGAAGATAAATTTGCAGCTACAGCTTCTGCAGCAAAGTTAAAGCCATCAAGTGCTGCTGTAAAGAATAAGCAGCATTGACACTCGAGTTTTCCTGCAAATCAACACCACGCACACACAAATGCACAGGTGTTAGAGGTGGAATTTTTCACAGATAACAACCTCATCTTGCCAAACCTACACTAGAGAGGGAAATGTGACATGTACAACTCGCATCATCACAGACAACAATTGAGCTGCAAAGAACAAAACATGCCTACAGCAGAGGCTCCACACTAATACTTGCATGCATGAGCAGTGCTGAATGGAAACTGAGTTTGCTTTCAAAAAGAGCTCCCAATATGAGCCCTGAGGCGTTTACTGACTCACTATGTCAATGCTCCATATTTCAAAACTAACTAACCAGTGTGCAACAAGTACAAAAAATAACATGGACCTCAGCACATTCTATGGACTTCTGTAGAGAGACTTCGACCTATATGGGTCCTCCTTTGAGAACTTTGAGATCCAGCAGCACAGCTTTAGTCCCCCTGTGCATCCACAGAGAGACAGACAATTGACTGATAATTGATGGTCAATGTTTATCTAAGGTGGCTGAGTGGACAGGCCCCTTTAGTTTGCTTGTGAATTTGTGGTTAAATAGCATTTTGGTGAACACTAAGAGTGTGTGGGAGGATGCACAGCTCTTTAGAGGCTTTGCAATGAGGAATTACTATCTTTGCAACAAATGGTAAGCGCCTGCAAAGGTGGAAGCCTGTTTTAGTTTGGTATAAGCTTTATTTATAGCCACGCAGCAAAAAAAGTATTCTCAACTATGTTGGATTCAAAGTTATAATTGATTTAGAAAATTTAACACTGCACATGCTTACATGTACAAATGATTTTTTGTGTGTTTAAGATAGGACAAATACATCTTATAAGTTGTGCAAATATATTTTTAAAAGCGTTTGTAAAACGGTTTCCCATGAAACCATTGTGCAGAGAAAGCGTGCTAATTTTAACTCATTCAAAGAGGACGTTTTGGTGCAATAATACACAAAAAAAAATCTTATACACTCTCAGTTTAACTTTTAAAATGCAGCTTTAAGCCAAAAATAGAAAATAGGTCTATCCTATACGTTCTGCCACTTCAAGTGGCGTCAGCTCGTCATGTTTCAGCAATATTAGTTGCGACATATTTATTTACATTGCACACATGCATAACTGTTTTCACTAAAAATGACTTAAATCCAGCCTGGAGAGAGAAAAAGTGAGCTAATAACAGAGAATGTCGTCATATAAATACACATAATAACTTCAGAAACATTATAAAAATGCCTGACCTAAAATGCAAAATTTAATTAACCAATGCAAATATGTAATATAGTTTTTAGTGTAGTTATTAGATATCCACGCGCTATTTATTGCCCTGTTATCAATATTAACTTATGGTCACGCGCCTCGTCCCGCCAGCAGCTCGGATATTTCTGAGCTATGATTTCAAAGGAAGATGTTACAGGAAATGTCGTCTGCTTTCGGTGCTGTTAAATATCTCGAGACTTTGTGGATAACAATTTAAAACCGTGTAATAATGACAGAAATATATTTATAAATTCAAAAATAATCAAGCAAGAAACAATATGTGGATAAAGAATAGCTGTGTGCTACGGGAGGGAGAAGGAAGTCAACAGCGGAGAAGATCACAACATCTCGCCGACAGAGCGTGCCGCCTCCCCGGCTCCGCTCTCTCGCTCTCTCCCCTCCTCTGGCTCCACACAAGCGCAACTTCTCTAACGATGTTGGCATATTCACACAACACCGTCCACAGAAGGGTTGTGTTTCACGGCAAAGCCCTTTTTCAGTTTCCAAACACCTTTTTATAAAGTCTGAAGTCTGTCCCCTCCACCCGACCTGTTAAAACCACGCCTACGCAGCCACACAATTGGTCCGAAAGCGTCAAAGAGCCAATCAAACGGAGCGCTGCTACTCGTAACATGCAACACATCCATACAGTATGAAGCCCTATGGGTACAGAGGCGCTAGGAAAATCACGGAGCTGGGACCTTACCACCTCTCTCTCTCTCTCTTTCTCTGGCCGTCAGCGGACTCCTTTCTCTGCACACGTCTTTGCCTGAAATGTGTGTGCGCGCGGCAGAGAGAGCAGGAATAAAGTGTGTGTGTGCGCGTGAGGGTGCATGTCCGGAGCAAGTAAAGGCAGGGGGATTATTCGGCGCTATCGAAATATTTCAACACGTCGCCCTCGCTGCAGGACTGAAGCCAATAAGAAGGAACGCATTTTAACAGGAATGCCGATATTGTAAACAGCAGCAGAGGAGAAAGAATGCGCTGCAGTCAATTAAGTGACTCACCCGAGTTGCTTTAATTCGACTAATGTCCGCGAGCCAGCGAGACGCACAAAGGTGTCCGATGCGCGTCAGCCTCTGAAGAAAATCGCTCTCGCAGCACTTGTGAAGAAGAATGGAGAACTTTTTTACATTTCTCTGTGCTGGCTTTTGAACCAAACTCAGCAAACACTCTCCCCGCCACTTGTGAAAAATACTTGGATTCTTATTTCTGCAGTTTAAGGAGGAATTTCCAAAGCCTTTCCATTTTATTTTTCTCTTTTTTTGTTGTTTGTTTGCTCCTGTTGAGCGCGAGCTTCACTGTTAGAAACTCTCTAAAAAAATCAAACCAGCCGTCTCCATTTGTAGCCTGCACTTGGATGAACTTCCTGATGAGAGATCCAGTCATACAGGGATCAAGTATGGCATATCATCCGTTTATACCTCACCGGGGTCCGGAATTTGCCATGAGTGCAATGCTGGGGCACCAGCCTCCGTTCTTCCCGGCCCTGGCGCTGCCTCCCAGCGGCTCGCTCTCTCTGCCGGGCGCGCTGGGGAAGCCGATCATGGACCAGCTGATGGGAGCCGCGGAGACCGGCTTGCACTTCTCGTCGCTGGGGCACCAGGCTGCTGCTGCCCACCTCAGGCCCCTGAAGACTCTGGAGCCTGAGGAGGAGGTGGAAGACGACCCCAAAGTTCACCTGGAAGCCAAGGAGCTGTGGGAACTGTTCCACAAGAAAGGCACAGAGATGGTGATCACCAAATCCGGAAGGTAATATTTATTTTTAAATGCTTATCTAAAAGAATAATATGATCCAACAAACTCACGTCTGTTGTTTATATAAAAAAATAAATATGAAGGCATTTAGTAATTTACGCAGAAAGATACAGGCTATATTTAAAGCTCAGTGGCTTCTTGTGAGAAATGTATTTGTCATGTAACACCTTTGAGACATTTAATTGGTCTATTTGTATCAATTAAGCACAGATCTGTCTCTCCATTGGCTCATAAACGTGACATTTATTACAGATCAAATATGTCCATTACACAGAAAAAAACCTGCATCTATCTATGGAGAGATATTTTTAGCTTTATTTAATTATTGACCAAATAAACAGAACAAATATACCGAGTTCATACTGTGTGTAAACTCCATAGTCTGTGCTAAACTGCACGTGCTGAAAATATGCTACTATAATAAAACTGTGAAACGCAGAAATTGCAGACCAAGAAGAGGAGAACTTTTTTTAAATGTATAAAATATTCTGCTGTTTTAATATCCTATCATTCCTCCACTAACAGATGTCTTTATGAATTCCCTGATATAAAAATATTAGGCTGGGTTATAATCCCATTGTTAGTTTTTCACGCCCGGTTTGTCAAAACGTTGCATTGACGGATTACTTCATTGAAACGTCAACTTTGAATGTGTGGAGCTCTGACTAAATTATTTCCGTCATCATCACGGTGACAGTGAGCTACAACAAAGATGGCTGCTCTGTTTCTAGGCCTGCGAAGGCATTAAAATAAACACATTAGGAGAACAGAGTAAGCGTTTTGTCTTTAGCTTCACACCGGATAAAATTAGCAAATAATTAGCAACATTTTAGCTAGCAGGCTAAAGGCCTTTTTAAACACGCTTTTAATGTATGTAGAAGCAAGCTAGCACCTCAAACACATTTTTAAAGGGTCAAGAGGATAAAGTTACCTGCTACTTACTGCTGTCATTTTTGTTAAAAACGTTATTCCAACCGTGTTTTTATTTCTTTGTTTCCCTCCTCGCAGACGGATGTTCCCCCCTTTCAAAGTAAGGTGCACCGGTTTGGACAAAAAGGCCAAATATATTCTCTTGATGGATATTGTCGCAGCGGACGACTGCAGGTACAAGTTCCACAACTCGCGCTGGATGGTGGCCGGGAAGGCCGACCCCGAAATGCCAAAGAGGATGTACATTCACCCGGACAGTCCAGCCACCGGAGAGCAGTGGATGTCAAAAGTAGTGAATTTCCACAAACTCAAGCTGACGAACAACATCTCTGACAAGCATGGATTTGTAAGTTCAACTAATGTATGTCAATTTTCCTATTTATCAAATTACCCCCCATTTATTTAGCCACATGTCTCGATAATTTGATGTTTTTATTTGTGATTAATTTTATTCAATAGATTTGAGAATTGTGTGTGACCTAGATAGAACATGAAAACTAAATGACAGAATGTGCAAATATTATTATCTTGAGATAATATTATTTACAATGCTGACTGTGTTACTAAACAGTACGATAAAATCTATATTGAAAGAGTGCACACAATTGCTCTACTGAACTGGTTAGATACTGTTTTTGCATATGTTTTGATTTTTTCCCCCTTTTTTTCTTTTGCCATTAACTGCATAATTCACAAGCTCAAATTTAACCCTAATTTGATAACCTAATTTCAAATTAAAAGCATTTTTAAATGTCTGATTGCAAGTTTTATTCTGTAACAGCCTCCACATATATAATACAAATAGTGTTTTTTCCCTTTTTTTGTGATTGTACCTGCAGACTATACTCAACTCCATGCACAAATATCAGCCTCGCTTTCACATCGTGAGGGCCAACGATATCCTCAAACTCCCGTACAGTACCTTCAGGACGTACGTTTTCCCCGAGACGGATTTCATAGCCGTCACTGCTTATCAAAATGACAAGGTAAGCACAATTAGGCAATTGCTTATGGCCTTACAGCATCATATCCTGAATATTTTTAACATAAAAGCTTGATCCCCCCCTTCACCCTGTGCGCTTTGCTCTCCTTGTGGTTCACGCTCTGCACCATTTTGTCGTCATAAAATATGAAAGACGTCATATTTGTTTGAGCCTGAGAGAGTTTGGGGGGGGGGGCACAGTGGGGGGATATATTCACCAGCTTGTTGTAGTAAAGTAATAATTCTGAGGAATGTTATACAGGTTGTCTTCCTTACATTTAATCACGTGGAAAGGATTTGGCACAGACCCAGAGTCTCTCCCTCTCTCTCTCCCTCTCATTCTCTCTCTCCCTGCATGTGTGTTTCTACGTGTGTGTTTGTGTGTATATGTGAAAGGGGTTGGGGGTTGAGAAATGAGGAAAAAGAAGAGGGGCAACACATGCGGCTGAATGGAGAAAATGAAAGAGAAAGAAGGGGGGGGGGGGGGGGGGTTTTGTCCGACTGCGCTGCATGCAAACATTTTATTCTCTGTTAGAATTAAAAATCATCTCCTTTGAGTTTGATGGGAGATGCTGGCATCCACCCCCTCCCTCCCACCCCTCTGTGCGGTTGTAACACTGCCTGAAACTCAGAGGAAGTGGCTTGGGAGTAAAGTTTTGAAAAGTTTACGTACATTTGAAGCATATTTCAACATTGGAGAACGTGCCAAAAGGAGGACTCATGCGCTCTTTGCGCGCAAATGTGCTCGCGTGTTTTGTTTTACGCATTCTATGCCTATAAAACAAAAAGAAAGTGAACTTTTTTTGCGTGTTAGGATGATCATCGTCATGTGTTGTGCGCTGTAAAATATAAGACTCAGTCTGACTCCTTTAAACAGTCGTGATTTAAGTGTTAAATTTATTTTTTTCCAGATAACACAGCTGAAAATTGACCACAATCCATTCGCCAAAGGATTCCGTGACACTGGCAATGGAAGACGGGAAAAGAGGTAAGGCAAATAAACGGATGAAAATAATCTCTGATTTCTTTGGATTTAAAAGTTGAGATAAACCGTGATCTCTGTGGATTAATCCTGCTCCAAAGGTTCCACATAACCCGCAGGGAGTCTAGATCTTCACAGTTAATAGGCTAAAGATCACTATAACCCTTAAGTCTTCAGGAATAAAAACTGCAATGGGTCGTTTTAAGTGACGTTTTAAATCCCAAAAATAACTGCTAATTATTTTAACCCTTGACTTCTTCCCAAGGAGTTTCAGATTATATAATAAATTAAATATGTGCATGGTTCTTAAAGCAACAGCTCGACTTTTGTGTTCTCACCTGCCGCATAGGTGTGTCACCACTTTAACCTGCTTCAGTAAACTCTTATTATATCGCTGTCAGGTCTGAATAATCTTGATGTTATGCCACTGTTTCTAATGTGAGAGCTGTGATTTGACACCCACACTAAACGGGCCTATCTATACTTCGCGCGCAGGAAACAGCTGGCTCTGCAGTCCATGCGTTCGTACGAGGAGCAGCAGAAAAAGGAAAACGGCGCTTCAGACGACTCCTCCGGAGAGCAGGCTCCCTTTAAGTGCTTCGGCCAGGCCTCGTCCCCTGCAGTGTCTACCGTGGGCCCCCCACACCTTAAAGGTAGGCTGAGGGACCCCACAGTAAGTCATGCTTGGGGGGGATCACAGGAGTGGAAAGTCGTAAAGTACGCACAGTGACGCGTTTGTACAGCAGACACTGATGGAGCAGATTTTGAGAGCTGAAAGTTTGTTTTGTTTTTGTGGCATTTTAACAATAATTATTAATCAGCTATCTGCATGAAATAAAAATGCAAAGAAATGAATATGCACACCAATTAATGAGGTGTGTGCTCGCATAGAACTGAAAGGTCAATCTACTACAAATGATCTAAAATAAATCTGCAAGTAATGCAACATTTCTCTTTTCTGGCATGCATCCAGATCTAATTGGAGGAAGAAATGCTTCTGATACTTGACTGATAATTTCCTGGACATTTCTTCATTAACCTCTGTGCTGATTTTTCTCATTCGCATGATTCCCCAGGGTGCATGGACTGATTATCTGCTCTGTTTTTTTTTTTTTTTTAGATTTCTGCGATAGCGACGAGGACAG
The DNA here is from genome assembly GCF_018320785.1 of Cheilinus undulatus. Lineage (NCBI taxonomy): Eukaryota > Metazoa > Chordata > Actinopteri > Labriformes > Labridae > Cheilinus > Cheilinus undulatus. Next base: position 33,686,359 of record NC_054881.1, read on the forward strand.
CGATGACGAGAGCAAAGATGGACACCTCAAAGACGGCCCTGACTCTAGCAAGATTTCCACGACCACGGAGGACGGCAAGGACCACGAGGCGAGCCCAGCCAAGGGGCACGCCTTCAGCAGTAGTGACACTGGCAGCAGGAGCAGGGACAACAGCGCGAGGACTGAGAAAAGCCAGGCGGACTCGCGGCACAGCCCCATCACGCTCATCTCCAGCACCACGCGCTCCGGAGAGGAGCTGAAGAGCCCGAGCCTGGAGCAGCCCAAAGCGGACGAGTGCAGGCCAATCGGCAAAGACAGTTTCATGCCTCTGACTGTGCAGACTGACAGCGCGCACTTAGGCCACGGACACTTGCATAATTTTGGATTTCCAACGGGCCTCACGGGACAGCAGTTTTTCAATCACCTCGGGAGCGCGCACCCGTTTCTCTTGCACCCCAGTCAGTTCAACATGGGAGGCGCGTTCTCGAACATGGCCGCGGGCATGGGGCCACTTTTGGCAGCTGTATCCACAGGAGGGGTGAGCACCATGGACACGACAAGTATGGCATCACCCCCGCAAAGCTTGACGGGAGCGCCGGGTCTGCCCTTTCATCTGCAGCAACATGTCTTGGCATCACAGGTAAAACCTGTTTTCTTTGGCCTGCACGCTCCGCGAGCACGGCACATGTTGGCTTTTGCATGAGAGCAGGCTGGAGGCCTCTGAGGCCTGCTTGCTTCATTTGATGTGTCAAAAAAATGAATTGTCTCTCATGCCTTCGTCATCATACCAATTTGGAAGTATCTGTGGGAGATAGAAAGTGAGATTATTCGTGTGCATGGCTTTGCTTGTGCGCGTTTTTACGCACGCGTGTTGATTTTGGTTTTTGTGCCAAACAGGCTGAAACTCAGGAGAGCTGGGCAACTGCATTTTGACTTACCCTGCTATAACAGACAGCATAATCCCCTCTCCTTTTCTCTTGTTAGTGAAACATATTAGCCTAACTGGCATAATTTAATTGAAATTAAGAAAGAGACCACCCTGCTGCAGCTTCAGCATTGGACACCATTTTTTATAAGAGCTAGGTTAATCTGTGTTTCGGAGCCAATATGGGGAGAATTAAAATTCCTAAACAGAGCAGGAACAGCTTTGTTTTAATAGAAAGCAATAATGACTTTCTATTTATTGTTAAAAGTGTTTTGTTGATAGCAACAGGAGACAAATTAGCTGATTTTTTATTTGCTTAGCAAATTCTTGAATTAGTACCAAAGCTGTTTACCTGCCGGGAGGAAACTGCAACATCTACTTGTTAGGACTAGATTTTAGAAATGTCAATGAAAGCACTAGACGCATGTGCACGTTTATTTCCAAAGCATTTTTTGAATTTGCAAACGTTAAAAACAAAAGTGTATAGCAGTGCACTTTCATGATAATGTGACCTATGTTGAGCCTCATCACAGTGTTCCTATTCCTCCGCAGGGCCTCGCCATGTCTCCCTTCGGCAGTCTCTTCCCCTACCCGTACACGTACATGGCAGCAGCCGCTGCAGCTTCCTCTGCAGCCTCCTCTTCGGTGCACCGGCACCCCTTCCTGAACGCCGTGCGACCCCGACTCAGGTACAGCCCTTACTCCCTCCCCATGACGGTACCGGACAGCACTCTGCTCACTACCGCCCTGCCCTCCATGGCCGGCAGCGGGAACGAGCTGAAGGAGGGAGGGATAGTCCCCGCGAGCCCCGTGTCCGGTGTCACCCTGGATTCCACGTCGGAGGTGACCAGCCACTCGTCCACCATTTCATCCGGTTCGGTTTCGTTGTCCCCAAAAACTTGCAACGCGGAGAAGGACGTCGCCAATGAGCTGCAGAGTATCCAACGCCTGGTCAGCGGACTGGACTCGAACCAGGACAGGCCTCGGAGCGGGTCCCCTTAGGATTTTTTAAAAATTTGTTGAACAGCACCACCTTCTTGTTTCGCTGTTGTCCTGAATATTGTTGACGGTGATGAAGACAGAGTAGGAGGACACACTCGTAGCTTCGTGCAGGTTTTAAAGAGGAAAAAAACTGTTTTAGTTTCTGAAATGCACTTTGGTTAATACACATCTGATATGTATATTTTTTCTTTCTTTTATGTTAAATTAAACACTTTAATCCTGTCATTTGAATACCGTACAAGTATTGAAACTAAAAAGTTGGCATGGGCGTGACTTAAACAGGTTTTTAGGAGAAGTTGCTGCTGTGTCCTGTCTCCTAAAACTTTTATTGTACACGTGGAGAAATGTGGTTTAATATGCACTCTTAGAAGATCGGAATTATTTGGATCCACTCCCCTTGAACTTACCTGAGAGAGACTGCTGTATTTTGTCATACAATTCATCTCTGATTGGCCAAAAGCTGCATGCCCCCTGAAACCCAATGGATATCATTTTGAAACAAAATTATTTTTCTTTGCTTTAACGTAACCCCAGTTAGTTTTTTAAAGTATTTTACTTCATGCCTTTTGGAATCAGAAAACAGGCCTGGTGCTACGTAAAAAACGTTCTGTTCAAGCATGCGCAACTCAGCCCAAATGTCCAGCAGGCAAAGGGAAGCAAAAACTAAATACTGAAAAGAATGAAAGGTAGTATTGATTAAAAGGTGTACATAGGGATATATAAAATATTTATGTAATTATTTCATATTGTTATTGCGTGTAAATACAACGGAGTAGTTTGTTTTTAGGGATCTGTTCTTAATTTATTGTCGATATACCTGTGTAAAGATAGTTCGTGGGATATTTACCATTTTGTTGCCATCTACATTTACACCCCACCCTGAACCACCTTAAATATGAACTTTATCCCTCCCTTTCTCCCTCTAAATATCCACTGAGCTAGTTATTCACACTCATGTGCCATTCATTGTATTTTTCTTTTCTTTTTTTTACTATCCCCCGTGTGTGAAGTGCTACTGTTTCAAAAACGAATGACAAAAAGCGACAACGCACTGCACCAATGGCTTGAGAATTTTTTTTTTCCAAGAAAAGAAAACAGAAGTGTTGTTTAAGTGTGAAAAAGTGGACTATTTTTCTGTTAAAATATTTTTTTTTTTTTTTGCGAAGCTGACCGTAAAAGTGCCGCATAATCGAAAAAGATGAAGGTTTCTGATTTTTGTTTTCCATACGTTGTCAATGGGTTCTGTTGTTATTGGAGTTCTGTCTAGTTTACAACATCGACATCGTGTTCTTGAAAGTTTCAATAAAATATTTAAATGCCCTTTTTTTTTTGGAGTGTGTGTCCCTCGCTTTTCCACAAAATTTTTTAATGAGAAGAGACATCGCGAGATATTGTAGGAATGGCGACGAAGTCTCTTACTCTACTTTAGTGAACGCACGTGGAGATATGTGCCTTGAAAGAGAGTAATTAAGATAACTCAGGTCAGAGCAAAGACCCCCAAAGACCCTCTGAGCTCCAGAGATCATACCTGGGATTCCTACCTGGACTAGAGGCATGCGCACTGTCACTGTTTTTATTGGACTCATTGGCGTCAACTGCGAACATCAATCAATCCGTGTTCCTTTACCAAATCACAGCTAAAGATGACACCAAAGACAGGCCTTGAGTGTAATTTATTATCGTTACTATACAAGGACCAAGCCACAGCATTATGGGTGGGGGGGGGGGGGGGGGTGTCACATTTAGGCCTATAAAGTGTACGATAACGTCTCTATAATAAAAGATATGATATATATTTCTCAAAAGCACATTAAATACACGGACACTATTTGTTTTTATATATAACAGAGCCCAATGTGTAATTAGGAGGTCAACCAAAAGTGATAATTCCAACCTTCCCTGAACGCCTCACCCACCCTACGTGTTAAAAGTTTTGCTAAAAGGTGACATCAAAACTCCCAAAAAGCCAGCATCGCCTTCTGAAGAAGTGTCCCACTCACAGGCCAGAGGTAAAGCTCACAAAGATAATGAAATCCCCGATTGCACCTCCAGTCATAAGTTTATCAACTCCGTATCTTTATGTGTGGATCGTCTGGTTAATGTGTAGCAGGCCTGGCGCTGGTGAATAGGTGTAAACATGATACTAGCTGTCTCAATTGGTCTGTCTTATTGCTCACCTGGCGCCTTCGATGGCCCTATCTTCCACTTTATTGCACGGAAGGCGACAATGCGTCTGTAATCAAAGCCAGAGAGGACGCCCCCAAGCGGCGACACGAAGGCCGGCAACACAGCAAAACAAAGATCACAGCGAGAATGAACAAATAAAGATTGTATGACTCGGCTATGCAGCTACCAGACCAATAAAATATTATGACAGCCAGTAATACTGCTGTAATTATCCTGATCACTCCAAAACAGCCTGTTGTGTTATTTCTCATTAAAATCAGTGCGTGTAACAGCCGGACCCCATGGTCGGACCACAGATAATATCGGAAAATCCTGATCTGTTTCCATTAGATGATTTAAAAAATAAACAGTCAAGAAGACACTAAATGACGCAAAAGAAAACCACGCGATCTTTTACAAACGTGCACCATCAAACTTCAGTTAGGTGACAATCCTTCATATTAAAGACATATTTCGATAATACAAAAAATATATCTGTTTCTAAAATGCTGAAATGATTTGTTTTATCGCTGTGTTACTATCTGCCCTTCTGAATCATCCATTTTATTGCTTCTGCTTATTGCAGCTTAGATATTTTGTTCCATATCTGCTGTTTTATAATGACCCTGAATAAAACAGAAAACATTGTCATTCCAACAAGTGGGCTAAAGAAGGCAAACTTTTCAGCCCCTCAAATAGCAACGTCAAAGGGTGGGGGCGCGTAATTCTGATGCGCAGAATTACGCATACTCTTTGTTTAGGTTGCTTTCAATTCAAAATAAATCTGACCTAATGACTATGGTTCTATTTGAAATAAACTCATTTATTTATGTATTTTCCACATTAATGGGAAAATATATAGTTTGAAATCGTTTCCAATTATTTTTTAGAAGGCATCCCCCTAGGGCCCTCAAACTGGAGGTACCAGAGACCGGGGACCCCCAGTGTACCTGAAGGTGGTTGAATAAAGTAGAACACAGCCAGGAACATTCAAGAATAGTCGTGCAAACTAACATTTAAATGTGTTTTTAACGTTGTTTTGATTTCAGCATACATCTCACAGATGACTGTGTTTTATTTGACATTTAACTCATTTTATCCAGGTATTATTTTATGAAAATGGGCAAAATATACACTTTGAAATCATTAAAAAATATATTTTTATTTTCTGTTTGTTTTTTGGAAGACATCTGGAGACCACTTCTTAGTGTTTCGCGACCCCAAAGGGTTCTGACCCCAACCTTGAGAACCACTGCCCCTAGGGGACCTCGATCCCTACCTTGGGAACCACTGTAATACAGGTACTCTTTTGCGCATTGGTTATTGAGTCAAATCTACGAAAATGAAAATAAATGAGGTTCAAAACTAGAAGAGCAAAAAAAAAAAAAAAAGATAACAGCAGCAAAATAAACTTTAAGAAAGAGCTCTGCACAAAATTAAACCATAAAAGCATATAGAAAGAGGCATATCTTTAACATAATAATCATTTTAATAAATGTTTTTTCCTTGTTCTGAAAATCTTATTATCCATTTTTACGTCTGAGATTTTTCACCTTATGTTGCACATAGAAAGCGAAAGAAAGCTGTCCAGCAGAATACACTTTAAAAATCTGAAGCATTTAAAGTCCTGTGTCTGCAGCTTTGATTTATTTGTGACAATTTTCCTGTTTTTTGCAGTGAAATTCAGCGTCTCACATGGTTTTCTCCGCTAATAAAGGCTTAGATTTGTTGAGGTTGGTTCTAAAAGTTTGCCCTAACTCCTAAAGAAGATGCATTTCTCATGGGTCAATTGCACCATCTAGTGGCTAATTTATGAATGACAGGAAACCTTTCCTGCTTCATCAACTCTGTCTTTTAATCTCTCAAGTCCATGAATGTACATATGAGGACATTAAATCCGGTCTTTCCTACAAATTAGTAAGACATTATGCCGTTAAAAATAGTAAATAATTGTCCAGAATCTCCATTCACATTTAAAGAAATTGCTCAAAATTTAGGGAGAGGTTGCTAATTCATGGAAATTTTAGGGAATTTGTTTTGAAACATATCCTCCAAATTTCATATTAATTTGGGGAGATACGTTTGTATGTTCTGGAGAGTTTCATTTGAAGTTAATGGGAGCATTTGCTTTGACATTTCTGGAATTTTCATGGGATTTTCAGGAAATTTATTTGTAATTTATGGAATCTGCTTTGAATTTTGGGTGAATTGTTTGCTTTTTTAGAAGTTCCATGTAAACTTGGGAAAAAAAAGATATTTTTGTAATTTGATTGGGAATTTGGGGCGGGGATGTCTTCAGACATTTTCAAGAATTTGCTTGAAAATTTAGCAGGAATTTACATGAATTACAGGGGAAATTTCTATTGAAATGCTTAGGCATAACGATAAAAATTCACTGAAACATTTGCAGAAACTTTGATGTCCTTTCATAGCTTTAACAATTTTCACAGATGTTAACTTTTTCAGGGATTTGTGTGGATTATGGACAGGAGCATTTCAAATAGATTGAACACTTTTAATGGAAATTCTGTTGGTGCTTTGCCTTAACCAGTCTTTGTGGTCCATCATCAAAATGACTCCATCATACCTCTCTCAGTTTCCAACACCATTTCTGCCTGAATGAGGACCACGCGGCTGACAAGCAGCCAAAACATCTGCTGTTACACTGATCCAGTGTGGTATTTTCTGCAGAAACAGAACCTTCAGGAGATTTGTAGACATCATTTTTGGTCAAAACTACTTCCTGTCCAAAGACGAGGCTGAGCTTTTAAACTTATCAAGTCCTGCTGATGCCAGATGGCTGGGAGGCACTCAAATGCATTCCAAACTACAGCTCTGGTCTCAGGAGGTTAAATGGAACTCTGCATATTAAGACATAATGCATCAATATTACTGTCTTTTATTTTCATGTTGTGCAAAAAGAGACATCATAGATATCAACACTGAGAGAAACAGACTCACATAGGTCGCTACTGATGTGTCATCCTTACAGTCCTTTAAATCTCATTCTGAGTGCAGTTTTAGTAGAGAGTACAATAAAATAGACTATACTGTATGAAGATGGAGATGAGTATAATCAGTAAGATGTGGGAAGAAGACTAACAGCCATGTGACACCCAGAGTGCATTGCACAAAAACAGCAGCCAACATGTGAATCTTTGTCATACTTTCTCAGTATGCAGATTTATAGTGTGCATCTTTGTACAACATATGTATGGGAAAAAGGACTGTCAGGATTAATGCATTAACTACGATGCAATTAAGATCCATAACTGGTGCATTCATCTTTTTCTAATTACGTCAGTCGTATACTTTAATTTCCCCATCTGCACACTTGCCGTTGCAGCCAAGATCATGACTGCATAACTAGTTCCTTTTCTGTGTTTGGGTTCATGTCGCATTCTTTGATTTCCCTGAAGTTCCCAGATTTCTTATAAGATATAATCTGGTCTGAATCCAGGCAGAAAATCCACTTCCTTTAGTTTAAGACAGTATAAAACAGTTTTAAATGCAAAATGGTGGCATTTAAAAGAGTGACAAAAGAGATATTAAACACGATTAACTCTAGAAATTCAGAGATTAATTATGGTTGAAAAGTTTCCTCTTTAACAGCTCTCATAAACATTTCAGCAGGATCTATACATCTTAACTATGCAGGGTTCCCTTTAGCTGGTTGCCATGGTGACATATAGCCCACCTGCATCAGCTCTTTATTTCACACGCACCAGTCACTTCAATAAAATGTCAAAGGATGAGTATGGGTGTGGTAGAAATCTACTAATAGCCTGCATGAAAACCACTCCCCAGAAGACATAAAAGGTAATAATGCAAAAGTAAACAGATATTAGACAGTACATAAAAACTTCATGAATTTAGTTTAACAAGCAAGGAAACACATTTAGATAGAAACGAGCTCAAACACTGGCAAATGATCCATGGTAAAGGAAGGAGCTTTTTAGCACGTCACATGCCTGCAGAGTATTTCTCAAACCTGAAGATCATCTCTGGTCAGAACATTCTGGTCTAAACACATTTTTGTGGCATCAAGCATGTGTGCAGGCATATCTCTCCCTTTTTCAAACTACAAATTATCTATAAATTCCTACTCTTCTAATTTATGGTTTAATCAAAGTTTCGAGGACCTACAGTGACTATAAAAAGTACTTACATCCTTGCATATTTTACCCTTTTATTAATTTTATGAAAATAAATCTTCCCTCTACCCTCTACCTTTACAAGCCTTCCAGGGTCGGCTGCTGAGAAGCATCCCTGCAGCATGATGCTGCCACCACCGTGCTTCACAGTGGGTATAGTGTGTTTGTGGTGATGTGCAGTGCTTGGTGTCTGCCACACATAACGTCCTGAAACTTTGTTATTTTTTCAGTTATACAAAGGAGTAAATCTAAGTTGTGATGTAAAACTTTAAAGACAAATGTACAGGCTTGATCAATGTTGATGCCAAAAATAGCCAACAGCTGCAGCCAGGAGAAAGTTGAGCACTTATTGCAACACAAAGAAAAGTCTCTTTTCTAAAAAACTATGTCTGAAGCTGTAGTACTCATGGAGACAAGTTGAGAAAAGTGCTTTCCCCTGACATTGAAATCTGAAAAATAGGAATAACACAGTGATATTGTGTCAGTTAACAAGGGTTGTTTAAGAAAAACATTCATTTTCTTAAAACCTCAACGGATTTCATGACCTCGCTGCTGACAAAACCAGCCTTCTCTCTCCAGCTGAGATCATGATCGATCTGACAAACATGCTGATAACACTTTGATAATTTCAGCACTGTCAGTGTAACTTTTTATAGTCATATTTCTTGTTACCTGCAATAAAATGAATTTTGAGCAAAAAAGGAGAGATGTACTGTGTGCTCTCGATGTGTGGTAAACTCCAGATTGAAGCCAGGTGCTCTTGAAGAGTGACGCATATAGTTGAAAAAAGGGAGAATGTCTGTATATGTGTAGGTGTGCATGTGTACATGCATATACATATGTATATATTTATGTCCTGCATCTTTTGATTTATCTAGCTTATATTCTTCATTTGGAGATATTTTCCATATACAGCATGTTTTGCTTTTCATTACTTTCTCCTATAATTCATCATGGATATTATCTTTATCCTTTTGTCTCACAATTATAAGGGGTTATATATATTCATTCTGGGAATACCTTTAGCATTGTACCTTCAAGCTGGTGTGGATTCAGCCCTCAGATCACATGATTCTTTGAAATGAACATCACCTTTGTCAGTGTTTTGTTCACGCCTTGATGAAGACCCTGTGTGGTCGAAACCAGTCGGCTTTCCAAGTGATTTTTAATTCTTATTAGATACGAAATAATAAAGGCTTTTTACCCAAATCCTGGACTCGAGCGATGGTGCCTGAAGATTGCCCTGGTGGCGTCTCCCTTTTTTGAAAATGAATTTTGACTTTGACTTTGCGATTTTTGCATCACCTGCAAAAAGCATCTAGACATCACTGGCTACCACTGGTTCCTAATCCCTGGTCAGAATAAGAACAACGCCTTATGAAACTCTTCTAGGTCCCAGAGTCTGGAGGAAGAGTGGAGAGGCACAGAATCCACATTGCTTGAAGTCCATTGTGAAGTTTCCACAGTCAGTGATGATTTGGGCTGCCATGGCATCTGCTGGTGTTGGTCCATTGTGTTTTCTGAAGTCCACAGTCAACGCAGCCATCTACCAGGACATTTTAGAGCACTTCATGCTTCCTCCTGCTGACAAGCTTTATAGAGATGCTGATTTCATTTTCCAGCAGGACTTGGCACCTGCCCACACTGCCAAATTACCAAAAGCTGGTTCAATGACCATGGTGTTACTGTGCTTGACTGGCCAGCAAACTGGCCTGACCTGAACCCCATAGAGAATCTATGGGGTATTGTCAAGAGGAAGATGAGAGACACCAGACCCAACAATGCAGATAACCTGAAGGCCGCTATCAAAGCAACCTGGGCTTCCGTTAGACCTGAGCAGTGCCACAGGCTGATCGGCTCCATGCCACGGCGCATTGATGCAGTAATTCATGCAAAAGGAGGCCCAACCAAATATTGAGTGCATAAAAATCAACCTCCCTTTCAGAAACCTGACATTTCTGTGTAAAACATCCTTTTGTTGTTGATCCTATCTAATATTCTAATTTTCTGAGACACTGAATTTTGGGTTTTCTTATCTGTGAGTCATAATCATCAACATTTCAAGAAATAAAGGCCTGAAATATTTCACTCTATGTGTAACAAGTCTTTATAATACATGGGTTTCATTTTCAGAAAAGAGTGACAAAAATATTGAACTTTTTCATGATATTCTAATTTTTTGAGATGCGCCTGTAAAGTAAGGGTGTACAAACTATGGCCCAGGGGCCAAATGCAGCCTGCGAGCCATTTTTGACTGGCCCTCAACAAATTCTTGAAATTAAATGATATGTGGTCCACATTAGAGCATGCAGCTTGTACTAGACTGTATAATTCATTTAATTACTTCACATGGAAGTGCAACCATGCTAAATCTGTAAACAAACATTTTTACAAGATGAAATTATGCAAGTTTGATTTTTTCCAGGACTAAACGGAGACAATGCTGTAATTGGGAAATATATTGGCAACCAAAATAATAACAATATCTTGATTTATAACACCCCGATAGATCACAACAGCAAAAAGAATCATCATTGATGTTCCAGGGACTGAGCCAGTGGTGTCAGTGGCTCACCAGAGCCCCCTGAAATGTGACTGGCCACCTCAAACTCCTTAAAATTATTGTCTATTTGCCTTGTCAGATATTAAATAGCCATTTTAGCATGACAAATCCCTAAGCACATCATAAGATTCATTAGACGGGTTTGACTCACTTTAATATCCTCAAAGTGAGGTGTATAAAAGTGGCCCCACCATCCTTATATATTTCAAGGTGTGGCCCCAAATGGAAAACATTTGGACACTCCTGATGTGAAGATTTCAGGGTGGAATCATGGAGTGGAAAATCAGATTTCTAGGGTGGCCATATTATCAGATGCTTTGGTAAATTATTCTGTTTCAATGCCCTGATAGAAGAGAGCGGCCTGTAATAGTAAAGTGGTGAAAATGGGTTAAAGTGGCAATAAAATTAAGTCAGTGGTGGAAAAAATGGTCAAAAAGAAGCAAAACTGGGTGAAAATAGATGAAAATGGGGAGAAAAAGTGGAAAAGGGTCAGAAAGCAACAAAAATGGGTAAAAAGTGACAAAAAATTAGCTACAGGTGGCAAAAAATGGTCCAAGTGTGGCAAAAACGTGGTGGAAAAATGAGTGAAAAGTGGAAAAAACTGGGATTAAAGCTGCAAAAAATTTGGAAAATTGTCAAAAAAAATTGGAAAAAGGCAGGAAAAAAGTGGTATTTAATGGCAAAAGGTAGCTTTAATGGGCTAAAAATTGATAAGAGGCTAAAAGAAGAGGTAAAAAATGGGGATACAGTAGAAAGAAAGTGATATCTAAGTGCAAAAGGTAGCTTTAATGGGCAAAAAATAAATAAGAGGCTAAAAGAAGAGGCAAAAAAAGATGGGGAAAAAGTAGAAAAAAGTGGTATTTAGTGGTAAAAGGTTGCTTAAATGGTTGGAAAGTAGCAAAAAATGGTGAATGGGGCAACAGAATGGGATTAAAGTGGCAAAAAATGTGGAAAATTGGCAAAAGGAAGTGGCAAAAAATGGGAAAAAGTTGGAAACAAGTGGTATTTAATGGCAAAGGGTAGCTTTGATGGGCAAAAAATGGATAAGAGGCTAGAAGAAGTGGCAAAAAATGTGAAAAAGTAGGGAAAAAAGTGGTATTTGGTGGCAAAAAGTAGCTTAAATTGGTGAAAAGTAGCAAAAAGTGGTAAATAGGGGCAAAAATTGGATTCAAGTGGCAAAAAAAATTGGGAAATTGGCAATAGGATGTGGCAAAAAATGGGAAAACGTAAGGAAATTGTGGTATTTAGTGGCAAAAGGTAGCTTTAATTGGTGAAAATAGCAAAAAGGTTTTCCTTTAAGGTTTTCTGGGGGAATGAGATTTGAAATGAAGACATAAAAGAGCCACAAGTCATCACAAAAGAGCCACATGTGGCTCCAGAGCCACACGCTGAGTATCACTGCTGTCATATATGAGTGTGTCCACAGCTAAATATGCGTTTAAGATAACTCTGTCTTCTTTTAATTGAAAAATAATGTGTAATGTAATGTAATGTGTGTAGTCAGATTATATCTGATGTTGATGTTTTAATGCATCAGCTGCATTCCATGAATGTGTTTCAACACGACTTGATTGGAAAGTTCTGCAGAATCATAAATTACTTTGGGAATAAGAGGCATGTCTGTGCGTGTGCGTGTGAGGAGACGGGAAGTTCAGCTCTCTGCTTGCATGCATTTATCTATTTATAGTGATTTAACCGTTGATGTTTAACACTTTAACGACCGGTAATTATGGATGTGGACAGATAAAGTTGATGACAATACTGTTGGTACACACACACACACAAAAACAGAATTAACGTTCATTTTTACACACCTGTCGTAGGATTTTTGTTCATCATAGAGATGATCACAAAGAAAGAGTTGAACAGCGATTTGTACCGACCATCTTTGCCATAAGTCACAGCTTCTAAATCTTCCCATTGTTGTTGGATAATTGTAGCCATAAAGTTTTCTGTTTCATGAGTGATTCATCTGTAGGTGTGTCAGTGTGTAACATTAATCTGTTAGCATGCTATTGTCAAAGACATTACAGTAGTTAAAGTTTAAACACAGAAGAGAGAAACACCCTGGTGCATGTATAACCTGCTCATCCTTGTGAGTTTAAGTTTTAAAAGAAATAAAATCTCGTCTGAATTAAAGAAAAATGGCAACATCAATATGTCATTTCATCTTTTTGTCACTCTACAAAAATCTACATGAAGTCTTATTGGGTATTTTATTTACAGCTGTCAGCATTAATGCATCAATAGCAAAGGTTCATCATTACTGCATTCATTTTGGCTTATCCTATTAATTGGTCACTACATTTATGTTAAACCTCTGCAGTTTCTCTCTGCAGCTACCAGCATGTAAAATGATCCACCACTGCTCCTTCATGCTTCATTTCTTTAAATAAGAAAAAGTCACAGAAAGCTCAGTAAGCAAGTCAGAAGTCATCTGCACCTTATGTTATCAAATGTTTACCTTTTTACTGCCCCCTTATTTCCTTGTCAATCTTAAGCAAGGTCCTTTTCCCCTTGTTTACTTAATATCATAATCATCATCTACCCAGATTTCCTCCTTTTTTCAAAATAAAAGCAGGTTTAGATCTAAACAGGAAGTCAAAAATACAGTTCAAAAGTCCATAATGAAACAAAAACTGTTTAAAATGCAAAACAGTGGAACAAGAACACAGCAAAAAAAGGAGATTAACTGTGATCAACTGTAGAAATCCTGACACAAATGCAAACAGACTCCTAATACTGGGAGCTTCATTAATTGCAACTATCACAAATTACACGCCAACTATTACTCGCCATCTAAAATGCTCAAATACTGTGGTAATGCTCTGGCACTAAAAGGCTGCCACTATATTTGTCCACTGGTCTCAAGGAGATCTCTTGTAATTTTTGTTGAATTTATTCACACTTAGGGGCTTAAAATTAACTCTGAAATGTTTAACACTGAGATTCAACACTTCAGGAGTTGCTCAGGCCTTGAAAGTGCTGCTTAAAACAAGGCCAAAGACTATCTGTTGTTACCATTTAGGAATTCAAAAATCTTCATGTTTATAATGAAAAAGAGAATGAATGCAGTCAGGGTTCATATGTGGTAACAGGCAGCCTCTCATATACTGTACTGCAGCACCCCCTAGTGCCCAAACCAAACTACTGCAAAGATCATGTGAACATGATTGGTACAATAAATATGTCTTTGTTGAATGAGAGGAGGATGCATTGCTGTAGCAATGCTGATGTTTGTTTATTTCTGTTTTCAGTGCCATTTAGGAAATCAGGATATTTTGAAAACGCATGCTGCCATTACCGAGGAAAAAATAATAATATGGATTTTTTTAGCTTGCAAAGCTCTGCACTGCATATTACCACAAACACACCACCCCAACTGTGAAAGTGGTGGTGGCAGCGTCATGCTTTGGGGATGCATCGTGCTTCACGCAGGACATTAAAATACATGACAAAGGGAAAAAGAAACACAATGTAAACATTTTAAAACAAAAATGTAAAAGGTGATAAAAAAAAACAGAAAATAAAGCCCACAAAAGATAAGAACAAAGATATTTAAGTAAAAGTTACAGTGCAGAGTTGGAGTGAAAATAGAAAATTTGAAAAGTGATAAAGTTTTTAGTCACAGGCAGCAGTGAACAGCTGAGTCTTTAACCTTGATTTAAGAGAGCTCAGATTTTCTGCACACCTGATGTTTTCTGGGAGTTTGTTCCAGATATATGGAGCATAGAAACTGAACGCTGATTCTCCATGTTTAGTTCTGACTCTAGGGACACAGACCAGACCTGCACCAGATGATCTGAGCAGTCTGTTCATACTGGACTAGAAGGTCTCTGATGTATTTTGGGCCTAAACCATTCAGTGCTTTATAAGCTAACAGGAGGATCTTAAAGTCTATTCTCTGAGAGACAGGGAGCCAGTGTAAAGACCTCAGAACAGGACTGATGTGGTCCACTCTCTTGGTCTTAGTGAGGACTCGAGCAGGAGCGTTCTGGATCAGCTGCAGCTGTCTGATTGACTTTTTAGGCAGACCAGTAAAGATACTGTTACAGTTGTCAGATCGACTAAAGATAAATGCATGAACAAGTTTTTCAAGGTCCTGTTGCAACATTAGTCCTTTTATCCTAGGAATATTATTGAGGTGATAATAAGCTGACTTTTTAATTGTTTTATGTGGTTTTTAAAATTCAGGTCAGAATCCATGACAACACCCAGATTTCTGGCCTGGTCTGAGGTTTTTAACTGAAGTGACTGGAGCTGCATGTTGATTTTTAGAGATTCCTCCTTGAGTCCAAAAACAACTACCTCAGTTTTCTCTCTGTTTAACTGAAGAAAATTATGGCACATCCATTCGGTAATTTGTTCCATGCATTTACCCAGTGCTTGTATGGGGCCATGGTCACCTGGGGACATTGAAATGTAGAGCTGTGTGTCATCTGCAAAGTTAAAGTAATTTATTTTGTTGTTTTCTATGATCTGAGCAAGTGGAAGCATGTAGATGTTAAACAGAAGAGGCCCCAAGATGGAGCCTTGGGGGACTCCACATGTATTTTTGATCTGCTCAGATTAAAAGTTACCTATTGACACAAAATGATCCCTGTCCCTTAAGTAGGATGCAACCAATCAAGAACTGTGCCAGACAGTCCCACCCAGTTTTCCTGTCAGTCAAGTAATATATTGTGGTCGACTATGTTGAATGCAGCACTGAGGTCCAATAAAACTAAAACTGAAGTTCTGCCATGATCTGTGTTTAAGCAAATGTCTTTAAACACTTTGACCAGAACGGTCTCAGTGCTGTGATGTGATCTAAAACCTGACTGGAAGATGTTAAAGCAGCTGTTCACTGTTAGAAAAAAATTTAGCTGTTGACACACAGGAAGATCTGATATCGGCCTGTAATTGTTCATCAAGGTCTTTTCTAGATTGTTCTTTTTTTAAGAGCAGCTTAATAACAGCTGTTCTCAGGGTCTGTGGGAAGACAGAATCATTGGTTAAAAAGGTTTTTTCCAGCCAGAGATCTGATGTTCAATAAAGCAAGTCTTAGTGTCGTAGGAACATCCTCTATAATTTTTGGGACGGACTGTGATTCATAGGGAATGAATTTCAAGTTTGACAATCTTGTGCCGTCACTTTTGTGCCCCTAGTTTCTTAGCACACTCACCTTTGTTTTTCTATGACCAATCAAGACAGGAATTTTGCAACCTGATAGTATACAGGGCCCGGCTTGGCCTGGGAAGACTCATGACTGCTGATAATCTTGCAGCCTGGACCCAGAACACATCAGTTTGTACTTGTAACATTTCGAACACAAGCAGCCTTATCATCCTTGTCAGGCTGAGGAGACAGCACATGATGCTTCCTCGGAGGGACAGTGGGGCTGGGCAATGGGGCTTTGGGGTCTGTGTTGGAGGTGGTGGAAGTGGTCGACGTGGGTTGTTAAGAGGAGAGAAGATGGGAGAGGGACGGGGGGTGCATCTCAGTCCAGCACTGACCAGCTCCTTCATCTGGTCAGTGAACTCCAAGTGGGGTGAGGAGGGAGAAAGGGAGAGCAAGAAAGAGAGGGACCTGGTTGGGGTTTGAGGGGGTGAGGCAGGTGGACTGTCATAAGTGCTGTGGTTGTTGAGGGGGATGGAGGCCTATGGAGACCCCTCTTGACTCTGATGCCTCTCTAGCTCAGAGCTCTCCTTAGGTGGGGGTGAATGTTGTTCCTCTTCAAGGTTTTTATTCTGCCGTGTTTTGTCTTTCTCCCAGGCTGATTCCTTTTGTTTAAAGTCCTTGGCAGAGGGGACTGATGGGTGATATGTCTCCGCTGATCCAAGTGATGGTGAAGTAAATCAACACTTTGCTGGAGAAGCACAGTTAAATTTGAAAGAGTGAGAAGCACGAACGGTACCGTCTTTGTTTTGTTTTGGGCTTCCCATCCATGCATGCGTTATAAGCCTACTCGCGCATGGATATTTACTGCAGCCGCAGTGTGCATGTCCGTTTTCAGAAAGTGCTGGTTTCCCTGTTTACACGGACTCTGAGACAGGGGCGCTTTGAAAAACTTCCACTCTGGAGCCCGTTTCCAACAAGTTCCGTATTCAGGCGCCAAAATGCCATTGCCGTGTAAACGGACAGCCAAAACGCTACAAAACTTTGCGTTTTCACTTGTCTTGTAAAGGGGGCCTTAGTCTCCAGCACAGCAATTTTCTGAAGAAGTTTGTGGTAGTCGTCTGTAGACAGAGGAGGCAGCTTGAAGCCAATTAGCTTAGCTGAGCACTGTGATTCCAAGTGCTGTGGTACAAGCTTGTGCTGTTGACAGGCCACAGTCAAGTAGCTCTGAAGAGGTCATAAAACATTGAAAAATGGCAAAAAAAAACAAAACTCCTTTGTCTTTCAAAAAGTATTTCTCCTGTGATTAAAGAATGTCAGAGACCTTCTGTCCTCAACTTTAAGTCCAAATTAAGAAATTTATCGAAAAAATGTAAGCAAAGGAGGGAGCAAGCAGCAAAGCGTCTGCACTGTAAGAAAGCAGGAAGGAATCTGCAATCAGCAAGACAATGACCTGCAGCATACAGTGAAAGCTACACAGAAATGGTTCAAAGACAACAAGGTGAATGTTCAGGAGTGGCCGAGTCAAAGTCCAGACCTCAATCAGATTACAGTTTCTGGCTGGACTTGAAAAGGGCTGTTCACACCTGATCCCCATGCAACCTGACAGAGCTTGAGCAGTTTCGCAAAGAGTAAAATTGCAGTGTCCAGATATGCAAGCCTGATTGCGACTTTTCTACATAGACTCAGTGCTGTGATTGCAGCCAAAGGTGCATCTACTAAATACTGACTTGAAAGGGGGTGAATATTTATGCAGCCACTTATTTTACATTACATATCTTTACTTTATAGCCACATGTGAAAGCTTCTGGTTTAATGCAGTGGTTCTCAACACATCTATCCTCAGGACCCACCACCTGCATAATGAGAAGTTATGAACCAAATATCTGAAAATTTCCGACCTCTCAAGGAGAGTTTCCCCCTGATAAAATGAAGATTTTGGTTGTTTTTTAGACACTAAAAACAGCTCTTTGACCCGCTTTTGGGCCCCAACCCACCAGTTGAGAACGACAGGTTTAATGTACATGGAATTAGTCTCAAGTTCTTCAGGAATTTAAACTGAACCAAAGTCTTCCCCTGAAAACATGAAAAAGTGTCAGTAACATCTAATGGTGAAAATCTGAGGAGTAAAAATGTTGAGTAAGTGTTATGTAAAGCATTAACAGACTAAAAATAGCATCAAACAGAGTAATAATGAAACCCGAGAGCCTGATTTCTGCCTGTGTGACCGTTTGTTTGCAGGAAAAAGCCCCGCAGCAGTAAACCTGGCTTTGGTGTTGTGAGAAGTTGCAGCTCAAAGTATCACCATTGAGGATTAAGTTACGTTGTTCTGCAGCCCTCAGACAAGCCGACCTGTCACTCAGTAAAAACGCTCCGTTTCTGTAGCTGTCAGCTTTACATCTCCTCAGTCATGATGGGCTGCCTCGGAGCTGTTGAGGTGTGTTATGGCTTGCACAGAGACATAAAGACAGTCTGTATCGCTTACTGAAATTAAGAGGGAAATGTTTTCTGCAGCAGAGTTTAATCATAACATTTCTACTGAAAACTGGAATAAGTTGCCTGTAGTTTATCCATTTATCTGCTTTGGCTAAATTTACCCTGCTAAGTTTTTATTGCATCTGTGTTTGAGCTCTGTAGCTACAGGTCTCTTTGAGAGGGGTCTGGCTGCAGACAGCAGATCTCAGACGCCCCCCTTGCAGACCACTATGCTGAGATGCTGTCTCAGTCAGTACAACATTTTACACATTTTTCCAAATTCAAACTTTTTCATGCACAAAGTCAGGCTATTACAGTCATGAAATATCAACTAAGCATTACAGACTGAGCAACATTTCATTAAAAAAAGAGAAAAAGGTCAGAGGTCTAATGCAGGATTAAATCTAAGCCTGTTTTAGAAGTAGTAATGCGAAAGTATGCTTGCTTTCACTTACATTGTTAACATAGCTTCATAAGCCAGTGTAGCTATGCTAGCTTTAGCCAGAGCTAATGTAGCTGAAGCATGTCAACATTCACAAAACTACTTCTAAAATGGGTCTAGCTTCAGAAAACGTAGCATTATCTGACATAGCTTCATTTGCTTTAGCTAAGTTAGTTATGTAGCTATGTTACCCCCGGAGCTAACGTAACTACATTAGCTTTAGATTTAGCTACGTAACAAAGTAACCGACGTAGCCTCATTAGCTTCACTAGCTTTATGTTTAGCTTTGATAGCTATGTAGATAATTTAGATACTGTAGATAATGTAGTTATGTTATCTATGTAGCTTTGTTAGCTTAAGCCTTAGCTATATTAGCTACATGCTTTCGTGGAGGACAAGCTTTTTCCTGTAAACAAACTTTTTACTCAAATGTATTAAATGTATTGTGTAATCAAGTTTTGCAGGTCAGGTTTTTACCATTTAACTTTTGGTTTCCTCACCCTTACCTTAATTCTTAACCTGACAAAAAGTTTAATCCAGTTTTATTTTGAACATTTTACTGTGTATTCCTGTTGGGACACATGCGGCATCTCACTGTAGTGCTCTACAAGAACACTACAGTGCTCTGAGATCTGTAGCCAGACTGTCTTACAGTCTCTTTGACAGCTTGGCTTAATTTTTTCTTGGAAAATTATCTTATTCAAGCCATTGCTAGTCCAGCAAGCAACCAAGAAAGCAAAATATAAGCTTGAGAATACAGACAGCTTGTTTCATACCTACCAGCTGATCAGTATGACTTCTTCTTGTGAATGTTTTTAAATGCTTTGTGTGCTCAATATTTTTGAATATTGGAAATTTCAGTGAAAACAATGCATGTCATTTTGCACTGCTCGCAAATCACAGCAAATTTTGTAATGCAAATTCTAAGTAAAGATGGCACTGGCAATGCATCTTCACCAGATGTCATGACTAGAAATCCAAAGACAAAAAGACTGAAGATGAAAAATTCGAGACCATCCCTCTTGTTCAAACCAACACCAACCAACAGCTAGATGACTTAAAACTTTACAGACCTATGAAAAATCAGAGATACGTTATACAAACAACATACAATACAATTGCTAAAGTCGAAGATATATGCTGAGAGTTAAAGCTCAAGGAGCTAAAACATGATACAGATCATTCATCGATCCACAGAGCTACATCTAGCTGTCTGACAACAGTGTTTCAGATGGAATATTCCAGTTTTTAGGACAGTTTATATAATAAATAATGCAACAATCAAACTAGTATAAAAGGCACTCCAGAGTCAGCACATTGTTACCCATGCCAAAGTCAACAGTGTGTTTTAAAATGAATATATTTGCACAATTCTCCCCATAAGCAAATAAAGTTTTTTTGTTGTTCCTCTTCTTTGGCTTCCTCATTGAGTTTGTTGCAAACTCCAAACAGGATTTCATGTGTTTTGCACTGAGGAGAGTCTTCCATCTAGCCAACCTGCCATAGCGCCCAGACTGGAGGAGGGCTGCAGTGATGGCTGTCCTTCTGGAACTCCACAGGATCTCTGGAGCTCAGTTAGAGTTACCATCAGGTTCTTGGTCACCTCTCTTATTAAGGCCATTCTGCCCCCAAGTTTGGCTGAGCAACCAGGTCTTGGAAGAGTCCTTGTTGCTCCAAACTTCTTTTATTTGATAATTATTGAGGCCACTTTGCTCTTGGGAACCTTCAGTGCAGCTGATTTTTTTGTAGCCATCTCTAGATCTGAGCCTTTCATCAATCCTCTCTCTGAGCTTTGCAGGCCGTTTCTTTGACCTCATGACTTGCTTTTTGCTCTCATATGCATCATCAGTTGCAAGGCCTTCTATAGAGGTGTGTGGCTTTCCAAATCATGTCCAATCAGTTTATTTTACCACAGGTGGACTCCACTCAAAGTGTAGAAACATCCCTGCATTGATCCAGAGAAGCGCTTGAGCTAAAGGGAGGTCAAATGTTGGGTAAAAACAACCAAACAAGCCAGTTTTCTTTCTATTCAACTGTCAGTGTTTACAACAAGACAAATAAAAATATTACAAACTAATTCCCCATTATCTATTTTTTATTAACCTTTATTTAACCTGGACGTCCAACTGAGATTAGAAATCTCTTTTACAAGAGAGATCTGGCCAAGGTAGCAGCCATACAAAATCAAAAGTGAAGTTCTTTAAATAAAAAATACACAACGGTAAATGCACCTTTGTAAACTCTAAAATGTTGGCAGATATTAGAGAGAAGCGTGCCACATGTGCAGTATGCCGTGTGAGGCCTGATACATTGTTTGCACACACAAACCCTCTGCCACACTGTTGTCTTACACTAAATGGCTTCTTTACATGCCTCTCACTCATTCAACTTTCTTAAATAGCCGCCCAAATGTAGCCGCAGAATCCTTCCTTCTGAGAGACGACGTTTAATCTCCACCATGGGCTGGAAGTTTAAACGAGCTGTGGGGAAAAGGAGAGGACAGCCAGCCCTGCCTTCACAGGCCTAATCGTCTCCACCGTCAGCAGCACTTCATACACAACCAGCGGCTGGCAGATTAGAAGGAAGGCTCACCACAAATACAGGCAGACGCACGCACCACCATGCTAGAGGAATCAAGATGCATGCATGTGCTTCTATTCAAAGTGGGTATTGAGGAAATGTACAAACCATACTGTATACAAATACATTAGCATGTGATGATCCTGTGACAGGCTGTTTATCAGACAACTGCTTTGAAATACCCAACAGCCACTCTGGCTACACCTTGGGACCTTTGTTTGGATATTTATAAGACATTCATCTTACTTCAAAAAGAGCACATTAGTCCACCAGAGATTTAGAAAGTCTTAGAGAAGCATCTGACTCATCCCACATCCACTGATCTGAGTATGAGCTTTTACCTTTTCACAGTTTACAAAAAAATATCTATGTATCTCTTCATTTTTGAGGTTGTTGGGCCTGTGCAACAGCTTTAAAGTGTTCTTATATTTTGATTAACCTGTGTTGTGTATTATGCAGAACATGAAATACTGGTAGTCTGAAAGAGATTTTTTATTTTGGTCATTTCTTCTCTGTATGCATGTAGACAGCCATTTTCTCTTCAATTATTAATTCTGTTGGGGTGGCTAAATTTGTGTAAGACTACAGAACAAGACACATTATCCTTAAGGTACCATAAAATCAATTGTATTGTGTCGTGTCCTTTAACGTTGTGTCATGTTATATTGTAAGGTATGGTGTCAAATTGTGTAGCATTGTATCATCTAACATGGTATTGTATAGCGTCGTATTGCATCATCATGTCATGCTGTGTCAAATTGTGTAGAATCATACTGTATAGCATCATATCATTTAGTACAGTGGGTCTCAGCTGGTTGCGTCACGGGACCCACTATCAACTCCTCAAGGAGAATTGTGACCCAAATATGGGGAATTTTTTGTCAGTCAGATGTATTTAATAAAAATAATACAATTTGGGCCCAAGACAGTACAAGAGGTGTAAAAAAAAAGCAATAAAATAGCAATAATTGTCTATAAGACTCTGTTTTACAGAATCTTATAAACAATTTGGCACAATTTTTTTCCCAGGCACAGATTTGCAACCCACTGAAAAGGGCTTTGCAACCATAGACTGCAGAAAGAATTGGACAAAGCCTGTGTGATATCAGCTGTCTGCTTACAATAGACGGACTCAAACTGCTTTTGAAGCCAATCTGTGGTGGGCTCCATATTGAAATCACTGTCTCAACCGAACTTTGGATCAACCTAATGGCCCGCCCACTAAGCTTGACTTCCTGTCAGCTGGCTAGCTAGTATTCTGGTTGACAGAAACGTAGCTTCTGTGTAGCTTCAATCAGTGCACAGTGAAGTTTTTCCTGAATATAATCAAAATAACTGTGGTACAAAAAATTAACCCCCGCCATAACTGCAGCAGCCTATTGCTTCTGCTTGCTTAGGTCACGACTCCGCCACACCTGAAAGTACTGCCCCTGGTTGCTGATTGGTCCTATCACTTTCTAACCGGGCCCAAACGGTTCAGACGGGAGCGTTGCAAGATGGATTTGCCAGTGAGACACATGTTAACGGGCGTATCCATCTGCTCTGCAAGGTTAGTAAACTATAGCATCCTATCTTTGAAGGTGTACTTGGACCAGTCCTAAAAAAAAAAAAAATCCATTAATGATATATTAATTTTTAGAAGACAAAAACTTTGACAATGAAAATGACTTTATTAAGGTCATACATTTATGAAAAACATAACTCTGTTTAAAGTTGTAAATTCATATACATTTTATTCAGTTCATAAAGTCATAAATTATCCCTTTATAAACTCTAAAATTTCAAGTTTACAGATGTCATGAAGTCATGACATTCTGAAAAAGGTAAATTTATGAGTCTTCTCCCATATGCTGTCAGTCTGTTGTTGTCTTCTAGTTTACAGCAATGTCTCTTCAAAGCCTTCTCAGACTCTCTGCCTCCAGATGGCCTGCTCTAATTTGCAAATAAGGCCTCCAGGTGAGAATTATCATCTTCGATCCAGCAGAGTTATTGAGGGGATTAAAAAAATCAATAGGAGGGTTTTACAGGGCACCCTGGGTCTAAAGCTGTTTAAGCCTGAGAAAGCTACAGGGTGTTCTTGGCTGAATACAAATGTTTGAAGCAACTCAATGAGCTCACTGGTCACTCTTGGCATTTTGCACATCGTCTAATTATTACTGAACACATGATCAGTTCCTGCAATGAGAAAAGCCAGGACTGGCAGTGCTGAACACAATAACACTACAACCTGAGTCCTGAGGAACGGACATTTTAGTGCAGATTTCTTGTAATCAGTCTGATCTTTATACTTTTCACCCATACTCATCATCTAATTTTTTTTTGTCCACTTTATAGCCACATGACTTTATAACAGGCTCTCCTTACAGACTTGTGGTTGTCCAGATGCCTTTGAAAGTACTCTGGTAAACACTTGTCTGATAAAAACAGTCTCAATGTCAAGGGCCTAAAAAGCAACCAACTTCTAAACTGATGTTTTTGCAAAAATCAGGATTGACTACTAATAGTTACTACATGATTATGATGTCACCCACAGTGCCTATAAAAAGTATTAACCCCTTGGATGTTTAACCCTTTTATTGATTAATAAGCTTCTGCACAGCTGTACATGCAGCACAAGTTCACACACCACCCTTCAGCTAAAAAGAAGCCAGCTAGCTCATCTTGGTACCGTCAGATACAATGGCCAAGGCTAAAGACAAGAGAAGAAGATAACAGAGGAAGCTAAGACAAAAAGAAAGACAGGGTAAGAAGCCAGACATGAGGCAGCAATCAAATGGCATGTACACGCCTGCAGATATCATTTATGTTAGGTTGTATTGTCATTATTGTCATCATTATTTGCAGCTTTATCAGGTGCAGCGACTCATTTAATCCTGTTATGTCTGGTTTGCATATAAATTAATTAATAAATCCACCTTACATCAAGTTTTGCTTAACAATTTTGGAACATTACAAACTTATCTAAACTAGTATGTAATAAATCACCCTTTCCAGGGTTGCCATTGAGCCACAAGCAATGGACGATGCAGCAGTTGAATACACATACTTCACATGCGAACAGTTTGAAAACAACACGTTGTAGACACTAGTAGAGTCATATTTGCACAAAATCCAGTAAAATTATGTCTTTGGCACTAACTAATTGAGAGCAAATGCACATTGTCCATGAGTGGAGGCAAAACAGAGCTATGTGTTTAACAACAGTGAAGATTAACTCAGATCAAAAACCTGAAACCAAATTCCTACATATTGTAGCTGTAATGCCTAAAACTGCAGCTGTGAGTTAGGATAAAACACTTTAGATCAAGCTGAAGAAAAAGCCTTTTTTGGAATTTTCTACAGCCAGTTGGGAAGTCAGAATGAGTTTATGTCAGAAAACATGACTTAGACATGTATGGGGAAAAATCAACAGAGATAAGAAGTACAGTTTTCCCAAAGTGAGCATAAAATGACCATAAATCAGAAGTTTGAAGCAAGAACAGCAGATTTCTAAAGACAAGCAACCATGTTTTATTCCAGTTTTTAGGGGAATGAAGCATTTTTCTGTCACTACTTCATTGTTCAAGTTCAGTGAATGCACACATTCACATGACGTCATTGGCCTACTGCACACTTTATCGCTGTTTCAGTCCTCATACAATCCTCCATTCAAAATTATTTGCCTTTAAAATGTCCCTCCTTCGCATCTGTGCCTCTCAAATTTGAACCCAGTAAGTAGGAAAGGGTTTTAAACCTTCTTTAAAGGGGATTTCATTTGGTGCAGGTTACCTGTAGTAGTGTGGCTGCTCAGCAGGCAAAGGTACATGAAGGTCTTCATCCATTTCTGATGATGTACAGTCCACTGGTGAGACAGACTGTTGGTATTTCTAACTGGTGACAATCCCTCGAAAAGTTTTCCAGTCCTGTTTTGAAACCTCATGGCTCCTCCCATTACAGGAAACACCATTTCAGAATGGGTTCAATTCGAAAGCGATGTTTGTTTCTCCATCCAAACATGTCACACTTCAACAGCAAAAGATTCCATAAACATTTTAAACCAGATAAGTGAGAAAGTCCCCCTTAAAAAGTTCTGAATCAACCGTTTCCCTGAATAAATCACAACACCCCTCTACCTTTCCCACACTTGGCGCATTCCACCAGGTTCACCTCCATATAAGGAAGTTAAATTCAGGTGGACAGGTTTGCCTGTTTGGGTCTGACCAGCATAGGGAAAGATAAGGTAAGAGACTCATGCAAGCTGATTAAAAAAAGTTAAAGCCCAGAAATGTGTCATATGTTTCAATATGAAACCATCTGTGGTACTCTGCACACAATTCTTTTCTATGTGGTTAACAGGCTTGAGAAAATGCATAAAATCCAACACAAAAGGTGTGGTGAATCAGCAGGAGTGTGTGGGTGTATTTCTCAAACTGCAGAAATGTGTTCAAAAAGGCTAGTCACTTTCTAATCTGTGATTTTCCCTCCTTTTTACTGTTTGAATTTAGAGCCTCTCTTCTTCTACAAAGATGACAGCAGCTGTTTTCCCTGTAGTTGCTTTACTGCCACCTGCTGGTCATATCCACAGTATCCTGTTTGTAATTCTGGCATCAAATCTATATCACTGGTTTTTGCATTATTAGGTAAAAATGTGTAATTTTGTTTAAGCTGGTTTATATTATTAATCAATCTCAATTTTTTTTTAGAGCACCAGCTCTTGACCACTGTTATCTCAGGACACTTTGCAAAGAGGGCAGGTCTACACAGTCATTTTATTATTTTTTGTTATATTATTATTGTTAAAGACTATTCATTCACCATGAGCTCAGCACTGAGCAACATTTAGAAGTTTCAGGAAAACTTTAACAGGCAGAAACCTGAGCAGAGCTCGTGCTGCAGCTGTGTTTGGTGTAAGTGAGATTTAAGACTGATGTTGACAAAGTTGTAGGCGGATGTAGGCGGGTCCACAGTACCACACCGCCGATGTGTAAAACAATGATAACAGTATATTTGCAAGGATGACCATGAAGCTTAACATTGCAATATTATCATAAGCAACAATAATGAGTGAAAACAGGAGGTCATGATAGCAATTCACACTGAGCAGGCCCTCCCCTCTATTATACTGTATCTGCTTATATATACAGTAATTACTGGTTTATCCCTCTGTATTTGACAGTTTGAAGCCTATCAAATAAGTCTTTTATTAAAAATATTCCTGATGCCAGATGTCTGTGTCACTAAAATCAGAGATCGGTGATTCTCAGCTGGTGGGTGGGTCCCTAAGCTTTCACTGTATGCTTTGGGTCATTGTCTTGCTGGCACATAAATCTTCTCCAAAAGTTGTAGTCCTCTTTCAGGCTGAATAAGATTGTCCCCCAGGATTTTCCTATATTTTGCTGCATTCATTTTACCCTCCAGCTTTACAAACCTTTCAGGTCTGGCTGCCAAGAAGCTTCCTGCAGCATGATGCTGCCACCACTGTGCTTCACAGTGGGGATGGTGTGTTTGTGGTGATGTGCAGTGTTTGGTGTCTGCCAAACGTAATGTCTGATGGTCAAAAAGCACCACTTAGGTCTCATCGGACCAAAGAACTGTCTTCTTCTTGGCCATGGAGTTTCCCACATGCCTTTTGGCAAATTATAGTTTAGATTTGATTTATTTTTTTCAACAGTCTGACCCACAAAGCTTTGACTGGTGAAGAACAACTGATGTATGCAGAGACTCTCCCATCTCAGCTGCTGAAACTTGTAACTCCTCCAGAGTAGTCATTGGCGTCTTGGTGGCCTCTCTCTCTAGTCTCCTTCTTGCACGGTCACTCAGTTTGTGAGGACGGCCTGATCTAGGCAGACTTACACATGTGCCATATTCCTTCCATTTCCTGATGATGGACTGACTTGAACTCCAGGGGATGTTCCTTGCCTTTGAATTTTTTTGTATCCATCCCCTATTCTCTAACTTGCGTAGAGTGTTATTTTGTCTTCATGGAGTAATGGTAGCCAGGAATACTGAATAACCAGTGACTGGACCTTCCAGACACAGGTGTCTTTATACTACAATCACTTGAGACACATTAACTGCACTTAGGTGATCCCCATTTCACTAATTGTGAGACTATTCGCAGCAGTTGGGAAATCCTCAAGAAATGACCAAATTTCAATGGTATTCTGGGAAAATAGAGTAAAATAGAATGTATGCAAGTTTGTCTTTGTCTTGTTTTCTGCTTTATAAACGTGTTTGTTTTGTCTCATCTGTCGTCAATCATGTTATTTTTTCATTTAGGTTCCAAATTGCAATATTTTCCTGTATAACGACTTAAGTGGTTGAACATTTTTAAAAATTTGCATCAGGATTTCTCATAACGGGGCAGAGGTGGGTCCTGGTATTTGGCCGGTTGAGAACCACTGATTTAGATTATGTAGAAACACCTAAACACTAAATTTTTCTTTGTGCATATTTTATGACAAGAAACTTTAATACTGAAAATACTTGTTCAGAAAAATATCTGAGAGATTTAAAGTTCAAAATGCTCAAATAGTTTGAGTCAGTGTTTCTTCTTTGCAGACAAGAAACACATATGCATCAGTGTGGTTCTAGGGTAAAATGGATAAACCGTCCAAATTGTGCAAAGAAGATGAGATTGTCTTGTTTTAAGATGCATGGTGTCAAAAATATGGAAAGTACCAAAAAGCATAAAAAACGTAAACTTAAAAGACTATGGCATTATTTCTATGTCAGCTTTGGCACAGTTCTCCTCAAAGATATCCTCATTTTGGATTGAGACTCAGAGTTACATGTTTAGTTATCACTTGTGTTTTTTATCTACAGCATGTTTCATCTCTCTCATGAACCTAAAAGTAACCACCCCGGATTTAAGCCTGTTCCTGGAC
Organism: Cheilinus undulatus; assembly: GCF_018320785.1. NCBI lineage: Eukaryota > Metazoa > Chordata > Actinopteri > Labriformes > Labridae > Cheilinus > Cheilinus undulatus. The sequence continues at coordinate 33,714,608 of NC_054881.1, forward strand.
ATACCAGAGACTCAAATGAGGTAAGGAAATACCTTATTCATAATTTCAGGCTTTGACAGAGTCATAAATTGTGCATCTGAACATGTCAGAGTTGAAGGTGCTTTGACCTCACTGAGGTGAGACATGATGGCCTGCAGACCCTCGGGGGTCTGTGAATGAGGCTGGAGCTGCAGCAGACCACACCACATGATTCCCATGCTCATTACCACGGCTCTGTAGGTGGCTGGATGTCTGCATCTGTGCTGCAGTCAAAGTCACTGTCTCTGGCCGTTGTTTTTCAAGAACTGTCCTTCATGATGGGGGACTTTTTATGACATGTGGGAGTGCAGCATGCAGGTTTGAGGGATCATGTTACACCTCAAGCCACATCACAGAGTTTTCTTTTTTTATGATGTAGACAAAGTAAGTTAGTGAGAAATGTGGTGAGAAGCTCCCACATGTTTTTTCTTCTTTTTCTTTCCTTTTAAAAACATTTTTAGTATTTTTTAAAAATATATTTAGTTATTTATACTATCCTGAAAGAACAAAATCTAGACTCTCTTGGGAGCACCGGCACATAGGACCAAAACTACACAAAATTTAAATACACTAAAAAAAATATTATGTGTTCACATACTGTGAAGATCTGAAACAGACATTAAGATCAAACAAAGTTAAAGTCACAGTGGTGATACATCAGAGCCAGTGAGATTAACTCTTGTTTTATAGCTTAAAGCTCCTGTAAGGATGTTTTAGATTGTGTCGATGTTGGCGCCCCCCTGTGGTCAAAGCAGTAAGTCACATCTCTTTGCTAATTTTGTCCTGATCATGCATACTATTTTTTCCCTCACCAAAAATCTCTTCCTGCTGTCTTTTGGCTGTGAAGTGTATCACTCATCCTTAAGATAATGACACTTTCCTCCATGCAAAATAGCCTCAGGCATTACTAATAACTACACAGAAACGGTAATGTTGCTGAGGATCTTGTTTGTTTAATTAAAGCATAAAGAAGCTTCAGTATTAATTGAAAAGATCCTTACAGGAGCTTGATGTATTTGCATGAATGAAATCCATTTATAATTGAACACTCTTCAAACATTTCAACAGTGCAAAAGGCAGGGACATTTAAATGCATTAACCCTTGCAAAGCTGATGGATTGGCCACATTCTATTTGTCATCAGGCAAATCCATCTTGCAAATCTCAACTGAAACTACTGTGCTTGATCTTATATCACCCCTACCACTCAACAACGATGGGCATGAAACCCACAAGTTAGAATTTGTTGAATTGTATGTATCTTTTTTGTATTCACATCTTTTTTAATCATACTGAATTATTATGTACTTGTTGATGAGGACCAGGTAAGGACTGTAATGCTGACTTTGAGGTGATGGGGGTTGGTAAGGATGTGTCAGAACACGCTTGAGCAGTTTCCTTCTTGAGTTTACTCCTTTATTTCCACTTCAGTTTAATAAAGTTGAGGATGAAAATCGCATTTAAGGGTGGGTTTACAAGTGCTTATCTTGTCACAAAACAACTATTCTCCACCTTTTCTGGGACCGCATTTATAGTCAGATCTTCTGGAATGAACTGAATCTCTTTTTGAATTTAAAATTAGATTTGCAACTTAAGTTTAAGGATGAATTTGTACTATTTGGTTCGCTAAATGAAGTAAGGTCTTCACAGAAGAAATATGTCATTAACCTGTTTATTATACTGGCAAGGTTCCATATTCATACCAGCAAATTTTTAAAACAGAAACCCAATTTTAATGTCTTCATCTCCTATGTAAAGCCCTACCTAAAAACACTTGATTATTGCACAAATGCCAAATCTCTTAAAACCAAAGCTTTTCGTGATTAACTGGATTTATAATTTATTTTACTTTTTTAAATTCTAACTCTTCTGTCTATGTTTGTCTGTTCTAATTGCATTGCATTATCTGTTTATAACATACCTCAAGCCCCATTTTAACACTGTGATGTATTTGATAACTTGTAAATAAAGATGTTCTTAAAAAAAAAAAAAAGTTTACAGAATATGACATAAATCTAGTCCCTGTGGAGTCAAACCTGACAAGCTGTGTTTTCTCTGGCCATGAAAATAAACAGATGTCTGATTCTTTTTTTAATATAGGGGTAGAGTTAACCTGGCACGCCAGATGGATTTGTTGCCAGTGAGAAACACAGAAACGGGCGTATCCATCTGCTTTGCAAGGTTAGGGTAGAGCTGTATGATGAGAGACCATATGTTACAAATGAATGAAATTTGAAAAGTTTTACAGCCTGGTTTATGAGTTATATGAAATGGCACAGATGGTGCCAAACTGTACCAAAATGGCACAATGGAGATTCTGCCTGAGTATGCCATACTGAAAACTCTGGAATTTTTCTTCACTTTATTTAGATAAATACTGATAAAATGTTAGTATATCAGCTCAGAGTTCTTGAGATTTCTGCAGCTTTTCACCGGAGCTAAGTACTCTACAAAAGTAATGGTTTATAAGTAGAAAAAAAAATCTTTCAGCTGTGCAGTGTTCCATCTTTATTTACTCTGACCCAGCTGCATCCATAGGGATAGGGAGCCATTTTTACTTTGATACCAAGTTTATTTACGTTGTACACGTTGTAGCTGCGAAGATATATGGTGCTTTATTCTAATAAACGATGTTGTAACCATGCTGCAACCTCACCAGACTGTACAGCTTCATAAAACTCATGCATGAAATAAGCAAACTTTGACTATCATGTGCTTGCACATCTCTGCTGGTGAAGTAGTCAAATTGTGCCACTAGAGGGCAGCAGAGGCTTACATATGCAGTCTAACAGCCTCACACACATGCTCTTCACTCACTGACTGGTCAATATGTCAGGATAAACTTGGACCAGATGTTCTGGATTCAGATCCATTTAATGACTTCATTTACTTAGATGATAAATATTGACTTGGAGGATAATCTTTTTCTTCTTGCCTGATTGTTTTCATACATTTTCAGGTTAAAATATTTCACTAAACTGATATTTTATATATCTGTTGCATTTAACATGAATGATTCTGTCTCTCTGAGCCCAGAATATTGACCATCTCAGAGTGCCCCCGTGCCTGATTGTTTCCACCAGGACCTGCTGTTGGAGGAGGACCACTGTGAGGTAGCCAGGGGAAAAGTGTGTGCAAGTGTGTGTTGATCAGGAAGTTGGAATGTGGGTCTCTGTGTGTGATGTGATTGTTAGCAGAAACGTGTCAGCTCCAAGCCCCCCACCAATAACCCACCACCAGCAGCAGCAGCAGCCCCGAGCCCACAGGCCGGCTCAGGCTGTGAAAGCAGAGCTCTGTACTTCATTGTGTGTTTGTGAGTGTATGCGGGTACACACAATTTACCTCTCAGCCCTGCATCGCTATAGAGGCTCAGATACGTTATCGCTGCCTTTTCTAGTGGAACAAGGGTAAACTCACTCACGAGGCAGAGGGGCAGACCACAGGCCCATGTGTGGCCATGCAGGACCAAGCCAAACAGGATTAGGAGGGAGTTTACAAACCTCAGTCTTTATGTAGAGACAATGAGCAGAACCGTGGTGGACACTGTCAGACAGTTAACACTTTATAATAACACCACTTTTATTGTTTCTAATGTCCCTGGTTCTCTAATTAGCAGCTGGTTGTGCTTTTTTGGGTTAAAGTTTCTGTGAAGGCTTTTAAACTGTTTATAAAGAAGGCCTGAATGAACACTGATGTCTCTTTATGAGCTACAGGAGCAAACAAGACCATCAATGATAATATAAAAGATTCCATAAAGTAATTTTAATGCCTAAACCTATGGTGGCGGGGGTAGGTAGCAATCAAAGAGGCAACAACAGCCTAAATTTATATTTTGCAGTGTAAATACTCACACAAAATGACACATTTGACTGGTAAAAATGGCATAACAAATCTCACTTACACATGCATAGAACAAAATAGGCAAAGAGTTACTATTGTCCACATGGGGGCGCCACAATCAGCACAAACAAAGTTTCTCACAGGAGCTTTAAGTAAAATGGTTTAAGCATTTTCGATAAGAAATGGTATACTTTCAAGGACAAAATGAATGCCAAATTTAATTTTGTCTATCCCAGTGTATGCTAAGACATTAAAAGTGCAGTCCGTAGAAAATGATTCATCTGACAAAATATAATAACAATATTTTATGTTCCTAATGTCCCTGTACTCTTCCTTGCAGCTTTTTGCACATTTCTCAGGTTAAAGCTTCTGTGAGTACTTCTAAACTGTTTGTGAAATATGCTGAAATGAACACTGATGTCTCTTTGTGAGATACAGAAGCAAACAAGACCTTCAGCGATGAGATTAATATTTCCATAATGTAATTTTTAATGACTAAACCTAATGTGGCAGGGGGTAGGTAGCAATCAAAGAGGCAACAACAGCCTTTATCCATATTTTAGAGGGCAAATATTCACACTTACTGACACGTTTGACTGTTAAAAATGGCATAACAAATCTCACTTACAAATGCATACAACAAAATCAGCAAAAAGGTACTGTTGTCCACACGGGGGCGCCACAGTCAACACAAACATAGTTTCTCACAGGAGCTTTAAGTCGAATAATTAAGGTATTTTCTATATAAAATTGTATACTTCATGGAAAAAAAGAAATGCCAAAATTTGAATGTTATTGAGCTCGGTGTTTATTAAGACATTGTGTTATTGTTTGTAATGTCCTTGGTACTCTTATTTGCAACTTTTTGCACATATTTCAGGTTAAAGCTTCTGTGAGCACTTTTAAACTGTTTATGAAATACGCTGAAATGAACACTAATGTCTCTTTATGAGCCACCAAAGCAAACAAGACCATCAGGGATGAGATTAATAATTCCTAAAAGTTATCTTTAAGTCCTAAACCCAAGGTCACAGGGGGTAGGTGGCAATCAAAGAGGAAAAGCATCCTTTTTTCATGTTTCAGAGGGCAATTTTCACACCAACTGATACATTTGACTGTTAAAGACAGCAGAAAAAAAATCACTTACACATGTACAAAACAAAATCAGCAAAGAGGAACTGTTGTCCACACCGGGGCATCACAATCAACACCAAAAGTTTCTCACAGGAGCTTTAAGACAAATATTGTAGACATTGTTTCTACAAGAAATTGTTTATTTTCAAAAATAATTGACAACAGGAATCTGTCTACCACAAAATATCTTGAGACATTAAGGGTGCAGTCCGTAGAAAATAATTCAACTGGCAGAACTTTTCTACATAAATATAGGCTATTTTTTCTACTTTAAATTGGTTGAAAATTGAACTCTGTTGATTTCATAACCATTAATCCTGCAGAGCATGAATGAAAACTCACTGTAATGAGTAGTTAACATATTTTTACGTATCTGAAAGGACATTTATGCTTCTGTAGTGAAAATAGTCCACTATTTAACTGTTTATGAAATGGGCTGAAATAAAAACTGATGTCTTCTTATGAGCTGCAGAAGCAAACAAGACCACGAGGGATGAGATTAATAATTCCATAAAGGTATTTTTAAAGCCTAAACCTAAGGTGGCAGAGGGTAGGTGTCGATCAAAGAGGAAAAAACAACCTTTATTTATGTTTAAGAGGGCAAATATTCACACCAACTGAGACATTTGACTGTTAAAGACAGCATAAACATATGCACGGAACAAAATAGGCAAAGAGGTACTATTGTCCACATGGGGGCGCCACAATCAACACAAACAAAGTTTCTCACAGGAGCTTTAAGACAAATATTTCAGCTCTTTCTATAAAGAAATTTGCAAAGACAAAATGAATGCCACATTAAACCTCTCTAGCTGAGTGCATGTTCCGACATTAAAGGGGCAGTCCGTAGAAAATAATTCAACAATTGGACAAAACTTTTCTGCAGAAATATAGTTTGATTTTCCTACTTTGATTTGGTTGTAAATTCAACTCTGTGCAACCATTAATTCTGCAGAGCATGAATGAAAACCAACTGCAATGAGGAATTAATATATCTTTACATATCTGAAAGAAAAAGCCTTAAATTTATGCCTCTTTAATGAAACTATTCCACCTGGGGAAGATCTTGGACAGCAACATCTGCAGCTTTTGTTTTCCTCCTCTCCCCTCTCTGTCTCAGCTCCTCTGAGCCAAACCCTGGATGTGTTTTCAGCCACAAACCTCACAGCTGCTCTTTGCTGCGGAGCATCTGGGCAGGTTTCCCCTCCCTTCATCCAGGAGCCCCCTCTCTTTCTCTCTGCCTGCCTGCCTGCCTGGCTAGCTGCACCGGTGGTTAGCCACACCGGCGCTTTCACCTGCCTGAAGTCTCCCCAGATTTAGAGCAGCTCTAAACAAGCGGTAACATCAGACCACACACTCAATAGTAGTGGACAGCCAGGAGGTAGGGAGCGTGCATTCAAACCCTGTGAGAGTGTGAGTTTTTGTTTGTGCATGTCTATGTGTTTGTTGCATTTTACACTCAGTTCTGCAGCTTTCACTTCCATAGAACACTGCTCCAAACTGTTGATCACTTGTAATCCACCTTTTGCACCTCATTTTCTCATTAATGCTGGGATTTGTGGTTCTTCCACAGAACTTTTCATACCTATTTTATTTAGAATTTTTTGAATATAAAACCTCCGTTCTCTAACAAATCTGTTTGCACCCACTTGTTTGACTTCACTGCTGCAGGTTTCCAGTGTTGAGGCGGCTCAGATGTTAGAACTCTGCTCCTCTCTGACTTCTGTGGTGCATTGTATGTTTTCCAGGCTACATTTAGATTTTATGTCTCAGAGTAAATACTATTTAGCATGCAGGGTCACGCATATGTATTTTTTCTAGGAGTGAGGACAAGTTTTATGTACTTTTCAGCACACATAAACAGGTTCCTAGAGAGGCTCTCTATACTCCACCACAGAAAGGAATACATTCACATTTTAAGTGCACACAAAGTTGTTCACATGCAGATTTTCTCTGCCCTTTATTTAAAATGTAATATTTCTTTTCAACATGTTTGACATTATAATTTGATCTTGCTGAGCTTTAGCAGAAATTTACTTTTGATGTTAAACAAAAGAAGAATAATTCATGGAATCAGTGCATTTTTAATCTCTGCTTTTGCTGCATGGTGTTGCCAGTTTTAACAGGGCATGGTTTGCATGCATTGAAAAGTTTGTATAGGGTGCAAATCCAACACACTTGCAGACTAAAATAATTTGTTTGTAGTGTAAATTAGGTACAATTCCATTTCTCATATGGCAAATTATTTTTTGTCATTTTGATAATCACATGATTTTTTTGGGGGGGGGGGTCTTTGTTTCAGGGCAGTAGAGTGGTTTTATTGCAAATAAAATTAATTTACAAATATCCAACAAAGGCTTTTATATCGCTCTTTCTATGGGACTCATTGCATTATTATTGCAACATTATGTTTATATGCTAATACTGTGGTTTTTACCTCTTTTTTCTTTGATTAAGGGCTGAAACTTCCGTGCGTAATCGGTTATTGTTCACCAAATTACGCATGTGCAAAACCTAAATTTTTAACCACATTTTAACTCCCAAATTTATTTGACTTTGACACTGATTAGATTTATTTTCACTGTGAAGGAAGTTTTTATTTCGTTGTTAATCGGTCAATCGATTTTTATTTGCGCATCGGCTTTAATAGCTTTTATAATTCTGAAAAGAAAAACCTATTTTAACGAGCCAACATTGCTCCTTTTCTTTATTTCATTTTATTTGCAGAAATTTAGCCAAATAAATATTCAATGTATCAAACTGTTTTAGTCATTAAAAGTTTGAATTCAAAAGTTGCAAAGAAAAAAAAAACTTTTGAATGTTTTGACTTTGATGGCCAAGAATAATTAATGATCAGGTGTGGCTGTTTTAACGAACGTTACGCAGATGTTTTAGTTTGACACTCTAAAATCACACTTAATGTTTCCCATTTAAAATCACGTAATGAAAGAATTGATTTTTCACTTTCATGTCACCATCTTTGGTCCAGCTGTTCTGTCAGATTACTTCAGTGTGACGCAGCGTCAACGCGTCTCATCAGAAGTTCATTAAAGTCTAAATCTTGCTGAATCTCCTCATCCACATCATCTGTTTGTGTCGCGCCTCATCCTGATCAAACCAGTGCTGCTCGAGGTATTGTTTCCCCTCTTACTCTCTGTCAAAGGCCTTCGGTGAATTTCCACATGGCTCGTTGCTGGAGAGCGATCACTTTCATGAGGCTGTTAAAGTTTATTCAGAGGGTCTGTTATCAAAACCAGACATCAGGATGGTTTTTTTTCCCCTATTTGGCCTTTTTTAGATTTGGAATTCTATCATATAAAACTCACGAACACACGGTGTGCTTTTTAAATGAGTTTAAATCATTGGATGCCTTTTTACGCATTTTATAGCGATGACGCACAGTGAGGGTGCCCACGGAATGGAAAGCGATCTCTACCTGTTGGGTTGTACTCACTTTACTCTTTGAGATCGCCTCATTTGTTGGAATCTAGTATAATTGTATTTTTCAGTGGTTGTAAAACTCATATTATTGTCTCTCATTATTACATTGACTTTATAGTCCTGACTAAAGTTTTAGATCATTTTGCTTTATTGACATTTCATACGCATTATTACAAAACAAGAGATGTAATCAATGAGCAAAACAACTCACAATACGTGTTTAAGAGAATTAGAGCGTCGACTTCACCAACTTCACCTTTTTCCTTTTCTTTTTACAGACATGCTTTTTAAATGCTACTTTATCTTCATCAATTATCTATTGAACCACGGGGATTATATTATTGTTTATTATCTTCATAACTGAGATAAATTAAAGCTACAAAACCATCATGATCGCCGGTGTCCAAAGATCCTAGGCCTGGGGCCTACAGTCATGTTTACATCCTGAAAACATTTGTGCAGTCTGGGGTTGCTTTGCTTTGCTCTGCTGCTGTTCCAAGTTCTGCAAAACTTTTCGTTAAAGGTGTTGATACAGTAATGGAGACGCACGCCTTACGGAAATCCTTCAGAGCTGTGGTTGCTGCTGTGAGTGTGTGTTAGAGAGAGAGAGAGAGAGAGCGTGTGTGGAGGAATGTTAGTTTATGCTTGTGCGTAAAAGTGAATTGCGTCAAGACTTGTGAAAATTAGTTGCATTATATCACTTTCGGTGGTTTTATCCATTTTTCTAAGTTAAAAATAAGTGTTCTACTTTTGTTGTAGAATTTATCTGGACTACAGATACTGTATCTTAAGGTTCCAGCTTTCATATCTTTAATGGATTTGTTTATTTTTAGGGTTTTTTTTCCTAAATGAAACTATTTCACATGCTGCCCTCTCTCCCCTTGCTTCCACCATTCATACAGCTGATCTAAACTTTTTGTTTAATACTTTGTCTGGAGCAAGTCGCCCATACTGACAGCATACGAACGGACAAGCAACACCATGCTCGTGCTGACTCATATAACGCTGAATGGCTGAAGAATTACGCGTGCGTAATGAAATATCAGCCTTAAAGAGAAATGAGACTCTTGGTGCGCAAACGTCAAAAATGGGTACATTTTTGAAAGTCTTCTAAGGGGATTTAGAGATTTTATTTTCCTCTCCACCTCTCTCTGTCTCTCTCTCTCTCTCTCTCTCTTTATATTTTTAATCCAAAAACCATCTTCAGAGCTGTGTTTGTGCGTTTTGGTGCTCTCTGGGGAAGCTGCTTCAGCTTTCTTTCAGTTTTTATGAAAATTTCTGTTTTATTTTTATTATCTTAACTTTCTAAATGTTTATGCAGTGCATGATGGTGCTTTTGCACACTCACTATAAGGTGCCCTCTATACGTAGCCGTTGCGTGCTGGCGCCGTCAGCGCAACCATGGCACCATACAGTTTGATCTAATTTGAGAGAGCCCTGCGGTTTGTTGTGATTTTTTTATACGATGGAATAAAGTCCACTAGACCTGTGTGAAGCCACAGGCCCAAATAAAGCCTACGGAGGCTGCCCAGGCTTTGTTTTTTCTCCTTTTTCCGCAATGCTATTTCATATTTTTGGATCCCACTCTGTGATGTTGAAGCTTTTGTTTGCCTTCTCCTGATTGGATAGTGCAAAGTTCATTCATAATATTTACACACAGACTAAATGGGGAGACGCGACCTTAATTGGTTCCGTTGAATTCCCGTGCATTTATCCACAGGCTTAGAAACATGGTCGATAAATCAATAAGCCGTTGCCATTCTTACAGAGACACCACGGTGAGCTACAACAATCTGCAGATTGAGATGAAGGTTAATAAAGTTGATCCCTGCATGTCTTAATGCTGTGACTGTGCAGAAGAAGAGGAGGTTGCGCGTAATGGCGCATGAAGCAGCAAATATTAAATGGATTCCGTCCACCAGAGCGGGATTATGGAGAGGTTTAGGACAGAAACTGGGGTGGGGGCATGGAGGAATTATTATGTGGGGGTATAAACCGATGCTACTCCTGCACATACTACTCCCCCCCTGCACACACACACACACACACACACACACACCCTCCTCATCTACGTCGCGGAGCAAGCTTCCGCTTCGCACGGTTGGTCATTGATGCGCAGTGGAGGGTTGGAGAGGGAGCGCGCGCGGCATAGAGGGAGAGAGGAAGAGAGAGGTGGGGGGAGACGTAGATTTGACAGGGCAGAGAGGCTGTGAGAGAGAGAGGAGGGAAGAAGGAGGTGACGGAGCGGCTCCTCTGGGACTCGGATACAGCGTACTGTTGGGTGCTATCGGCAGCGACGACTCACAAAAAACGCTCCTAGGTTGTAAAATGACCCAAGAAGGCACCGAGTAGCGCCTCGTAGCTGTCACCGAGCTCCGCCAAGGATCTCTTCTCAGCCGCGACTGTGCTTGTGGGAAACCTGGAGTAAACTGTGAGAGAGAGGAGGAGGAGGGAGGAGGGTTCATGGAGATTCTGTAGCAGCTTCATGGAGAAAGACGCCTGGATTAACTGACTTTGGACGCGGGATTGGACGATTTTAAAACAAAGCGGTGTTCCTCTGTTGCGCCATCGACGTGTCCAACTCTAACCTTCGACTTGTTTTTGGTTTGTTTTTAGGTAAGCCGCTCTGATCCGGGTACGAGTACTCATAGTACGAATCCATAGCCGTTCACATCGTAGCACTGTTGCAGGACTAGCTGCTCTGAAGTTACAAGCATTAGACTGTCCGGATTTTATGCGTCCTGGAGAACAAAACATCGCGATATAACAATAAAGCGCATGCCTTTTGTTTGAAGACCACGAATGGGAAACAATGCTGCCTTTAAAGGAAGGAATCTGCTTCTATGTGCAGCTTTGCTCTCACGTCAACCACCATGCGTCTTATCTTCCATATACTTTCTATAATGTCGTGCGTAATTCTCTTTTATTCTGAGATTTTTAAATAATTAAAATCTTGAAACTAAGTCTAATCTGAAACAAATAAACCAAATATTCAGCTCGCTCTGATTTTGCAATGAAGCTCCGATTTTTAACTGATAGTGGAAACTTTAAACGTCAAAATAAAAATCGTGGATGTTTTAAGTCTTTTTACGCAGGTATCGCTGCGCTGAAGTTGTGAAGACGGGTCCAAAAAAAAAAAATAAGTTGTAACTCTGTCCTCACATTTAAAGACGTAAAATAGTTAAATGCGCTCTGTTCCAGTACGTATACACGTGTTTAAATCAGTTTCTTACAAACCCTCTGACATTTCTGCTTTTGGCTCTTCCAGCTGGGACGGTGTAGTTTTTCAAGGCTCCGGTCATGGCGGACCAAGAGGAGACTTTTGGCCTTCCAAACTCCCCCGGTGGCTCAGATTCGAGAGAAGTACCGAGCGAGAATAAATCAGAGAAGCAGAACGGGACATCGAGCAAATCTCCATCATCGCAGACGACTTACATCCAGCAGGTCAGTCTCTGTCTGTCCGTCTGTAGGCCTCACTTTCACCGTCTGTGACGAGCTGAGGCCGCTCTGTGGACCTCTGGGGTCACATCCTCTCTTTGAAAAATATCTATTTATATGCATAAACTCTGTTGTCCCGGAGAGTATAATTGCAGTTTATGTTGTTAAAAAAAGACTCTTCTGATATATATATTTTGATTTTACCAACATATTTTGATACTTGTTACTTTTTATAATTTTAAACACTCCTTTTTGGAACATCATAATTCTCTGCGTTATCTGGACGCTGTTATGTTTAGATGAACAGACTTTAAAATACTTAAGAAGAGGTGAAATGTCAGGAAAGTTTCCATCCATCATTGTTATTTTGTTTCTCACTAAATAAGGGGACAGTGCATATATAAGTAGGCTATAGTGTGTTTTTATCATGTTGTCTATTATAGTATTGTTTTATGTGTATCCAAAAGGCCAAAAAAGTTTGAAACTATCGGCACACTCATCCGAAATTCCTAAACACTTCCACGGCCGGTTACATTATTTCTTGTTTTACGCACGTGAATCTTCTCAAGTTTACACACTGTTTCTGTGAATCCAAAACTTTAAATGAGCATAATAAAGGTCACTCTTTACTTTTATTATTTATTTTTTGCCAGATTTTGTATTTGACACTACATAATGTGTCAGGCCTAAGTTACGCATGACAGGCAGCTGTGCGTAAAAGTTGCGTAAAGTGCAAAAACATTCAATCCTGCCAGTGTATATGCCTGATTTGATGTCAAAATATATCATTACACTTAAAATAAGACCAGTCCATCTAAATATGTTAATTTATGATGTTGGAAGTTTCTCCAGATTTGATCTTTATTTGTTGATGATTCTTTTCAAGTAAATGTTCTTATCTGCACTGACATTTCTTGTCTCTTCTTGCAGCTCAGGTCTTGTTTTGTGATTTCTTAACATAGTTTTGCCAGTGTGCTTTACAGTAATTGATATTAGTTGCCTTTTTGGGAAATTCAACTAACACGTTATTTTTGAATGCTTGCAGTGTGTGTTTGTGTTATTGGTGAATACACATGAGCGCTAAGATGTTTTATTTTGAAGGGAATGGAGGGAATTAAAGTCTACCTGCATGAGAGGGAGCTCTGGATGAAGTTTCACGAGGTGGGAACGGAGATGATCATCACTAAAGCTGGGAGGTAAGACAACAACAAAAGAGAAATAGTTCATGTGACTTTCCCCTCTCTCCAACTCTCAGCTGAACTGCATGTTTACTTTCTTTAAGAGCCTTTATAACACATATTTTATCCAAGACTACAGTGCAAATGTAGACCACGGACTCGCCTGGATTTTTTTTTTCTATATTTGGATTTGGAAATCGACACCGTGAGGAACCACAGAGAAAACACAGAGCATCTGGTGGACGTTTTAGCGCTAGGAGAGCATATAGTCCATATTTTAGTCTGGGTGGCCCTGTTGGGAAATGCAACACAATCGAGATTTGAGCAGATGCTTTGAATACAAATAAGTCTGACTCTCTATAATTAATATTTCTTGATTTCAGTCAAATTTGGGCGCATCCGTTTGCTCTGCGTCCTCTGTGTCTGCTGTCTGCGTGTGCGTAATTGTACGCAGACACTTCCTTGCGTGCAACATGTTACGCAGACACTGTACATGTGTCACGCTGTCTGCTCCACAGTCGCCCTCAGATTGCATCCAGTCAAAATAGTGCCGAGTGTGGACGTGCACATATGCATGATGGCGGCTGGTGTCTGCAGCTTTCTGGTGGCTCACATGTTCCAAGTGATGAATATTTATAGTTTAACACATAGCTACATTTACATGAGTGGTACTTTTATCCTCACAGCTGTGTAGAGTCTCCATTATATCCCCGTCAGTCATCTTCCTTCTGTTTTTCTGGCCAGAAAAGATATTACGCAGGCATCATGCCCCCTCCTCCTCCTCCTCTTTCGTCCTTAGCCCTTCCTGTCTGCTCGTGAGGCTGCTTAACCTTCCTCACATTGTGTATTTTTCTTCTGTGTGACAGCTAACAAATATCTGAATGATTTACTAAACGGATTCTGCAAAAAAAAAAAAGTCTGGCCCTGGATGTTTCATAACGCGCAGGCCCCACACCCTGCCCTTGTACCTCTCCAAAGCAAAGAGTCATTTATTTGACATTTGAAACCACTCCACGTGAGCTGACAATTCTTTAAAAATAGGCTCGGAAAATAGGATAATTAGAAAAGGAGGACAGTGAGTAACAATTGTTTTTGCATCACGACGCAGGAATAGTCTGAAATGCGCTTTTGGAGACTCATGAAACTGGATTTTTGGTTTCTCATACTGAGCAGAAACCATGAAAAACGAACCACAGTCTATTTTTACCTGCCTCATTTTTCCAGAGCTGGACAGAAACACCATATATAGCTCTATAAAGCGTCTCTTTGTCCTTTTACAGGCGAATGTTCCCCAGCTTTAAAGTAAAGGTCACAGGATTAAACCCCAAAACTAAATATATCCTCCTGATGGATGTTGTCCCTGCGGATGACCATCGGTACAAATTCGCCGATAATAAATGGTAAGTAAAAATAAAACACAAATGCAAAGACTTTTCTTTTTCTTTAATTTTACGCACACAAAATTCACCATAATGGGGGTCATTGTTCTGGGGGGTCGCAGCAGCTCCCCTCTGAGGAGTTTACTCCAACAGGAAATTTTAGTTTGATGTCCTGATGGACGAGAATCGGAAGTGAACATATTAATTCACCCAGAATTATGAACTGTGCGTTTTCTCATGCGTGCCAAGAAAAGAAATCAGCTGGGAGGAATGTTTCTGACTTTTCTGCGCTGATGAAATGTTTTCCTACCCGTTTTAGTAGCTGGGCTGTCTGTCAGTGCAGAGCACAAACACTGCTATTTGTTTAGTGTCATGTCCATCTCTCTAACCTTGGTCAGGAATGCCTTGTGTGGGTCAGCGCCCCTCAATGAGGGCTTACTTAAAGAGGATAATCACATGCCAATACTGCCGATAATGACCTGTCCAAAGCATGTCCTGGAACTAATTCTTCTCTTGATCTAATGATGTTGGAAAACAATGTCTACCAGCTCTAATCTGACCTCTGACAACCAAAAACCAACATCACAGAGTCTTACAAACATCACACGGAGCTGCTCGAGATTATCATTGTTTTTTTTTTCTTCATGTTAAGAAGGATAAATGCAGAGTTTAGTTTGTAACCTGTGCGTAAAGCCTGTGCGTAAATGGATTACGCACAGGCAATAACGCAAGTTCTAACAACTTTGAATTTTGGCACTGGCTTCCTTTGTCTTAAAATAAATGTAAGTCTTAAACATGTTGCATCCAATTAGAATATGCGTAATCCTTTTCCTTTTTCATTTTTGAAAACGCCATCTCGTGCGTAATTGTTTCAATCTAAGCATGCTGCATCCAGTTTGGATCATTTCTGCGTTGTTGCATTTTTCTCTAAATACTCTGCATCCTATTAAGATTTTATCAAAATATAATTTGGAGATTTTACTTTGAAATTCAGTTCACCATACACGTGCGTAAATTCCACATTTTTACTTTTGATTTTTATGTTCTGGACGTGTCCCTGTTAACATTTTCACCTTTTAAACGTCTTCACAGAATTAGTTGTCATCCGTTTGACTGTGCCACTGCTTTTTTTTTTTTTTTGCAGGTCTGTGACCGGGAAGGCTGAGCCCGCCATGCCCGGCAGGCTCTACGTGCACCCGGACTCTCCCGCCACGGGCGCGCACTGGATGAGGCAGCTCGTGAGCTTCCAGAAACTTAAACTGACCAACAACCACCTGGACCCGTTCGGACACGTAGGTGCCTATTGGCCTGTCATCTTTACTATTTCAGTAGTGTGTGTGTGTGTGGGTGTGTGTGAGAGAGACAGAGGGAGAAAGAGTGTGTGAGGGCTTTTGCTGCTGCGTCTTTCCAAGTTGTGTGTTTTATCAGGGGCGCTTTTGGAAGACTGGTTTTAATGCTGTTTATTATTATTATTTCTTCTTCTTCTTATTATTATTTATTATTATTATTATTAGTTGGTATTTTTGAGAGCTGAATGGATTAAATGGTGTAAACTTTTTCCTTTTTTTAATCAACTTTTCTTCGCCACTTATCTGAGCTCGTTAAAAACACACACAGCCTCCCCTGTCTTCTTGTCTATAAAAATCACTGCTTTAGATAATTAAAGCGTCTTTCTGTTCAATCTGAAAACTGAACAGGCAGATCAGTCTTAATAAACTAACTGAATGTAGTAATAACTGTTGCATTCTTTACTTAAAGCACTTTTTAAACCTTGCAGAATCATTAAAGCAGTTTATGCTGGGCTTTTTTTAAACCAACACTAAACTGTTCAGTGTTTGAATAGGTTTTAGAATATCATGTAGAAATATTTTCTTTTTCCCCTTTGTCTTTTTTGAATTGTTGCAGTTTTTAACATCCTCTTGTAAAACAAATGAGCAAATAAATAACTAGAAAATAGACTCTATCTTAGAATTGAGACTTTTCTTAAACTAAACTTTCTGCTGTTGCAAAGTCAAACTTTCAGTCAGCAGGTTTGAATTTTTACTTGACAGCCAAAAACTGCAAAAGAGTGCCAAACAGGAGCTCATATCTAATAATGTACATATATATTGAATGTATTTTTGCTATTAGTTCCTCTCTAAAAACCAAACTGAATACGGATCAGACCAGTTTAACTGACAAAGTTTAAGGTTAGGTGTTGGGGGGGCAAAAGGACAAACAAGAAAGAGAGAAAGAAACATTAACAGGCACACCTTAAAGGAAATTTTGTCAATTATTTTGAAAAATAAAACGAAAGCAGTGGCCATTTCACATCAGAAAGTTTGATTAAGAATAAAAACAATGAACGAAACGCTTTGACAAAGTGGAAAAAAATGTTATATTTAAAATGTAGCAATACCGAATAGTTCTTTTCTGTTGTTTGGAGAAAACTGAATTCTCAGTAAACGATTCTGAATTCTGATTACACTTAGATTAAATAGACGGTAAAATTCTGACAATGATCTGGATTAATAGAAGGATAAATATATGGTATAAGGTGGTAAATAGATAGTTAAAGGTGGCTAAATAAATGGCATTCCTGTTGGATAAATCATTTGGATAAATTGATTGGTAAATGTGTGGATCAATAGATTAGTAAATACATGGTTTAACCTCCTGACCCCCGAGCCTTTGTTTGGAGAGCATTTTAATTTTGTGCCACTTATTTGGGATAAATATTGTCAGATAAGTTCAAATATCAGTCGTGTCATTGAACAGGAATTTCTTGGAAATTTTTGTTTCCAAAACCCCCCAAATTTCCATGATTAAAAAAATGTCTTTGAAATTACTAAGACATATTTTTAAAGTACCTAAATATTTCTTTAGCTAGTACTCAAATGTTTCAGTGAAAATTCATCATAAAGCCTGAAAATTCCCCAAAAAAATCCATGCAAATTCCTGAAAATTTCAAGCAAATTCCCCAAATATTAAAGTAAATTCCCCCTTCAATTTCTTGGCAAATTCTAGATATATTTTCAAGAAACATTCTCCAAAATTCCATAAAAATGATGGAAATAACCCAAATCCCCGAAAGTTTTCTAAGAAATATGCTGAAAAATTCAAATGATAATCCGGAAGCCCAAATTCCCAATCTAACTTCCCAAAAAATTTGGTAATAATTTCCCCATATTTCCATGAAATGCATTATTAAAATTAAACTGAATTTAAAGCCATGAAACCCTCCAAAATCTACAAGCATATCCTCTTAATTTCAATAAAAAATACTTTGATAACTTCCATAAAATATCCAAACAGCAAATTATCCCAGCATTTCATGCAAATACCTTAAAGTTGAACGGACATTTTGAACAATTATTACATTAATTCTAATACCAAAAATGATTGCTATAATGTGGGAAAGCCAAAATGTAATGTCCTCATATGTGGATGCAGGGTCTTAGGAGGTTAAGGTGGTTAATAAACCGTTAGAAAGGTTTATTAAATAAATGCTGTTTTAGTTTATAAATAATTTGGATAAAAAGATTGGTAAATAGATGATCAACAGATTAGTAAATACATGGTTTAAGGTGATAAATAGATGGGTAAATGGATGGAATAAGGTGGTTAATAGTTGGTTAGAAAAGTGGTTAATTAAATGGTTTTCTAGTTGGATAAATAGATGGGTAAATAGATGGTATAAGGTGGTAAATAAATGGTTTTCTTGTTGGCTGAATCATTTGGATAAATTGATTGGTAAATGCATGGATCAATAGATTAGTAAATACATGGTTAAAGGTCATAAATAGATGGGTAAATAGATGGAATAAGGTGGTTAATACATTGTTAAAAAGTGGTAAATTAAATGGTTTTCTAGGCGGATAAATAGATGGATGGATAGGTGTATAAATAAGTTGGAAATCAGCCTGTAAAAGTAAAGTTGGAACTTTTTAGCAAAACGGAAACCTGCAATTGCCCCCCACCCGCTTACGCATCGGGGCCTGTATGGTACCCATTTTCTAACTTTAACTCCTCATTATTCTACGCTCGGTATCCAGCCCCCCTGGGCCTTTGGGAGAAACACACAAACATCACTTACTTCATCTACAAATGGGCCTGCTGGCTTCATCAACATTCAAACCAAGGCTGAATTAGAAGTCCTGTTGTTGTGTTTACAGAGGAATAATGAGTTTTTCTTGGTAATAGGTGCAGCCATGAAAGGGGAAAACAATCATGGAGTTGGCAGAGGTGAATCAGTATGTTTTCTGTTTTTAAGGAGATAAATGAGGAAAATGACTAATTGTTCTGCTAATGCTAATCAGAGGTGTTAAAGGGTTGTAATGGCGTTTTTTCCACCTATTTCTTGTGAAAATGCTGCACTTAAATCTGCTTTAATTGCACATCTAATCAGCCCAATTTAAACCTCCCTTTGGCTGGACTTTGACAGTTCTTTACAGAGGCTGCAGGAGGCCGGTGATGATTCTTAAATTAAGACTTTTCTCCTTCACAAATGCCTAAACTGTTGAGTAATTTCTGCACACACTCCACTGTGGGTCCACATGGCACCTATAGGGGTTGTTGTCCTGCCAGAGCCCAGCTGCTGAAATGAAACTGGATCCGAGCAGGAATGTGAGTGCCGTTGTAAATTTCTGGTTTTGGAGAACATTTTAGATTGGTTGCAGCGGTTGTTGGCTCGCCCCGTTTCGTGCTGGGAGACAGCACCCTGGGATTTATAAATGAAATGTGTTCCATCGGCTTGTTGGTCCAGCTGGTTGAAATAAGTCGTCCATGATTTATAATTACTAGCAGGGAGACATGAAACCCAAACATATTGCTGATGTCCGTTGGAGTGAGTTTGAAAAAGTCGTTTTTCTTCAGAAATGTTCAGTAATTAGACGCATGTCAGAGGGGTGAGCAGGGCCCAGATCAGCACATCTGAACGAGTCTGAAAGGAAATAAGTGGAGGTGAGGCTTCTGAGGCCTGGGATGTGTGCATTTACCATGCTTTTATTCAAATGATCCATAATTACACAAGTAGGAGTCATTTGTTATTGCAGTTTAGTTTGGAATGGCATTATTCTCATTTGTAACTGATGATGAAATCTGAATTTATTGATTTATTTGCATGATGCTTAAGTCTAAAATGCAAATGTGTATTTGGAGTCCTTTTTTATAACCTGGTCTTACATTAGTCCTTTGGTTAAGTTTAAATTCTCCAGGAAGTTTCTCAAATGACAGCTGAAATCAAGTTTTTGGTTGTTTTCATCTGTATTTTTATAGAATGCTGCCAGAGTTTAAGAAAGTACCTACATAAAGTTACTCCAAGAACATCCAGGTCTGTTTGGTGATGACTGAGGCATAGACGCGCAAGAATGATCATTTGACTCCGAATTTGCATAACCAAGGGGCATATGTGCTTGGAGACCCTTTTAAGGTGTGCTAGAGCAGTGGTTTCCATTCTTTTTTTCCTTTGGACCCCTACTATTCATATCTTAAAAAATAAAAATCAAAAAAGCTAAACCCCCCAGGACCCACTTGGAAAAATTAAACATTTATTATGATCGATGCCAAATGATTATGATTATGATGCCAAAAGTCGCAGGGGGGCCCAGAGCTCTGATGTTGTCAAGATGAGATCTTTATATATCTAAAAATAGAAACATAATGTATGACAGTTTATTGGGGATGCCCTAAGAGATAAAAAAAAATGTAGAGGATCTGATCATTCTGAGGAAAAAAGTCACAAAGTCTGAGCTAATATGGAGATAAGACTTTGAAATTCCTGAGTTGAAAAAGTTGTATATTTTAACAATAGAAACTCAAAGAATTTAAGTTTTAAATGTAAAAAATTTACGATAGTGTAAAGTCAAAAATTTATGAGGAACTAAACTGAAAACAGAAGTTCAGTTTTTGATTTTATTATCTCAAAAAAAAAAAAAAGTTTTGGCTCATACATTTATGACTTTAAAAAAAACATATATATATATATATATATATTTTTTTTTTTTCAGATTTCTGAATTTTGAAACTTGAGAAATTTGAGTTTATTGTGGTAAATAACAGATCCCCTTTATTGTCTTTATTTGTTAAAGTTGCTCTGATATGCCATCATAATAATTGATCGTTTATTCGTAGATTTTTCGTGTTTGAAGGTTCATTACTTTTTATCTGTTTTTTTACAACAATGAACTGAAAATTCTTGAGTTTTGAAATTAAGAAATTGACAAAAAAAATCATAAGTTTTGACTATGAAAGTCATAAATGTACATAGACCAAAACTTTGAGTTTCATCATTAGAAAGCCAAAAATCAAACCACTGTTTTTCAGTTTAATTTCTTGTATTTTTTTTACTTTACACTGTCATTAATTTTTTAGATTAAAACTAGAAATGTCAAAGTTTCTGTTCTTAAAATGTATGACTTTTTCCAACTTAGGATTTTCAAGTTGTTTTTCTCAAAATGTGTGACTTTTTTTACTCAAAAATTGTATTATTCACAATATTTTTTCATTTTATAGAAAGTAAACAGTATAGAACGAGACAGTTAATCCATTTTGAAAATAAGCATACATACCTACAGTGTATTCAGACCCCCTTCACTTTTATCAATGTTGTTAGAGAAACCTAATGCTACAGCAGAAGAAAATCATCTTTATCCTCATTATTCTACACTCAGTGCCCCATCATGACAAAGTGAAAACAACATTTTAGAAATTTTTGCAAATTTATGACAAATTTAAAAAATGAAATATTCCATTTGCAAAAGTATTAAGACCCTTTTCAACGCTTGAACTTTAGCTCAGGTTCCTCCACCTGTAGTAAATTATCCTGATTGGATGTGATTTGGAAAGCCACACACCGCTCTATAGAAGAGCTGACAGCTGACGATTCATATCAGAGCAAAAACCAAGCCATGAGGTCAAAGGAACTGCCTGCAGACCTCAGAAACAGGATTGTTGCGAGACACAGATCTGGGGAAGGCTACAAAAAAGTTCTGCACTGAAGGTTCCCAAGAGCACAGAGCCCTCCTCCTTAATTCATAAAGGGAACAAGTTTGGCACAACCAGGACTCTTTCAAGAGCTGATCACCTGGCCAAACTGAGCGATCAGGAGCGAAGGGCCTTAGTAAGAGAGGAGACCAAGAACCTGATGGTCACTCTGACTTAGGTCTGGAGATCCTGTGTGGAGATGGGGCAAAGTTTGAGAAGGATAAACATCACTGCGGCCCTCCACAGATCTGTGTTTCATGGCAGAGTGGCTTGGCACAGCCTCTCCTCAGTGCAAAACACATGAAAGCCTGCTTGGAAATTTGAACAAACTCCAAGGGAGAGGTGTCCCTTTCCAAATCATGTCCAGTCAGTTTAATTTGCCACAGGTCGACTAAGATGTAGAAACATCTTAGCAAAGACAGAGCAAAGTGTTTCTGCAAAGGGTCTGAATGCTTATGTCAATGTGATATTTCAGTTTTTCAATCTTAATGAATTTGCAAAAAATTCTAAAACTGTTTTCACGTTGTCATGATGGAGAACTGAGTGTAGACTAAAGAGAATATACTTTTCTTTGACTGTAGCATCAGGCTGCAACATGACAAAACGAGAAAAAGTGAAGGGGGTCTGATTACTATCTGAATGCACTCTAAATATAAATGTGCACATGCATTGATATGCACTGACCCTTACACTCTACGTTCACACCCTGATGGAGTATTTGCTATTCTCATTCATACGCATCCTTACACATTTACACGCCACTGTCACTGCAGTGTGAGCAAACTGGAGTTAAATGTCTTGCCTAAGGACACATGGACATGTGACTACAGCAGCTGGGAAGTGAACCTACAACCATCAGAGGACCATTCATTTCTTTGTCTGACTTTTAAATGCATTGCACAATTATGCTCTTCTGCTTCAGTGAAACGTTAAATCTTTGGTTCTCAACTGGTGGGTCAAGACCCAAAAGTGGGTCATAAAGCTATTTTCAGTGGGTCACTGATTTCTGCCTGGATAAATATGTGGCTAAAAATGTATAATTTGTTTTTATTTTAAAGGATATGTCTCCATTGCTTTGTGCCATCACATCTTTAGTTCAGGTTCAAGTCCAAACTGTCCCACTTCTCACAAAACATTTGGTTAGGATTGCAAAGCACAATTTGTCATCAAGACGGTGGTCTACTTTAAATGGATTATTTTAACTTAACGTCCTAAATTCCTGCAATGTTATTGTAATGGGAAATGTCTTAAAAAGAGGGCAGGAAGGCAGAATTAAATTTGAAACTTTAATTGCATTGAAAAGTTGACAAATAAATAACATAATGCATCTTAACATAAAATGACCAAGGAACAGAAACATCTTTAGGCCAGCCTACAGACCTATAGCAACATAAAGAACAAAACAAATAGGCCTAACAATATTAGCCTACTCCACTTGGCTACATGCATTCACTATCACGTGTGACAACCAACCCCAAAGAGACTGTGACGACCAACCTCAAAAAGAATGTGACAACCAACCCAAAAGAGACTGTGATGACCAACCTCAAAAAGAATGTGACAACCAACCCGAAAGAGACTGTGACAACCAACCCGAAAGAGACTGTGATGACCAACCTCAACTGGAATTTCTTCCAAGCATCAAGGCTAACAATGGTCTAATAACTAGTTAGCTAGCGAACAACAATCTATAGCTCTCCCTTCACACTTTTTAAGAGTAACGATTGTTTTGGTATAAATCCGCTGTGTAAAAGCCAAGAAGAAAAATACTGAGAAGGTGAATATTTGTAATTTGACATGAAAAACACAAAAAGTCCTCTCACCTCAAGTTCAGCTGTCCTGCTCCAGTAGGTGTAGGTGACCTCTGATCCTGATTCTAAAAATTTCCATACCAAATTCTGGAAGATAGCACCCTCTGGTAGCGAGATAAGAGTGTGACAACCAACCCTGTTCTCCTCTACATATGAGGACATTACTTTCAAGCCCTCCAAGAATGTAGTTATAATTTGCTATGAGATTTTATTTTTAGATTAATTTTTGGACTTTTATGCCTTGATAGAGGAGCATAGTGGTTAGAATCAGAAATAGGGATGACGGGGGGGGGCAAAAGCCGGACTTGAACCAAGGCCTCCCACTAAATGGGATGTGCCTTAAAACACTCATCCATCTGCATCCCTGCTTTAAGAATTTTTGAAAGAATCATCAGGATTGCTCATTGAGGTTAAAACAATTTGGTTGAAATGTAGGGAGAATTTGCTGTTTGAATATTTTTATGGTAATTTGTTTGGAAATTTTCAAGTATTTTCATGGAAATTAAGGGGATATGTTTGTAGATTGTGTTGTTTCATTAATAATGCTTGTCTTCTTTTTGGCATGTTCATGGAAATTTCGGACATGAATTTGTATTTTCTGAGAAATTTCAAGTATTACATGGAAAATTAGGGCATATGTATTTTGTATATATATTTTGGAAAGTTATTGAAAGGTTTTATGGGAAATTTGCTTTTAATTTTAAAGGATTTTTGTGGAAATTTCAAGGATGTTTTGCACATTTGCATCATTTTATTCGAATTTTTGAAAATTTATTTGTGAATTTTGGGAAATTCATAAATTTTAGGAGTAATTTGCTTTGAATGCTAGGGAATATTTTTAAAAAGTTTTGAGGAATTACATGGAAATTTGGGGAAATTTTTTATTGGAAAAATGAAAATTTGAGGATATTTAAAAAAAACTGGGGGTTGATTTTTGGACTACTTTAAAAATAAAATGTTTAAAGAAGTTTAGGTTATTTTTTCAAATTTGGAGGAATTTGTGTTTACTTTGGAAAATAAATTTTCCAAGAAATTCCAGTGTAAAGACAAGGCTGATGTTTAACTAATATGGTATAAATGGGAGAAACTAAAAATGCATTCCAAACAAAAGCTCAGGTTAAAGTACTTCTATGGCCAGTGCAGCATAGGCTTTAAAGCTGTGAGCGATACATGAGAAATACTACACATACACTTTCAATCAAAATGGAATTTAACTGTAGTTTAGTTCAAGTTTAAAAGACTGTAAAGGTTTTTTTCACATGCAGTGTTCTCATTCCTCGTGCCAAAATGCTTTCTCTCCTTCATTCTCCCTCTAAACTTGTGGAATATTCCTCCGTCTTATTCATCTTCCCTCTCCATTCTCCTGCTCTCGTCTCTCTGTCTTCCCACACGTTTTTTTGGGGGTCCGGCTGGCCGGGTGGAGTGTGAGGATCGCACTTGTTTATATTTGAATGGCAGTGTGTGCTGAGCAATAGATGATGGTGTACAAAGCCTACTGATCCCGCGGCTCGGGGGAAACTCTCTGATGTGGTGGAACATGAAAGCAGAGGGCAGTGGCTCGGGACCCAAAGTGATCCCTCACTATCATTAAATACTATCATCCAGAGGCGGGAGGAGCAAGGGGGGGCTGCAGAGCTACAGGGAGACACGGCGTGTGCAGGGGCCCCAGTGGGTGGTCTGAATCTGCACCCCTGCCCCCACTTACACACAAACTGGACTTTGGTATCCCACAGTTAGTGAAGCATGCTGTTTTTCCAGGGTAAATCTGCATTTAGATGTTTCCATGCAGCTTCTTATGTGTCTCAGCGGTGGACATTTTTAGCTTCTAAAACCCTGTGAATGATGGTGTTGTTGTTGTGGTTTGTCAAGATCTTGGATGCATCTCCGCAGACCTCAAAGTAAGCCATTAATGAATGCGTGCATGGGAAAAATGTTTGGTTTAACCTACTTTTTCTTTGCACATATGTGTTTGAAAAGCTTTGAAACTCTTCCAGAGAGTTGTTTTTTAATCCCAACTAAATGTTTGTGCTGGGTGATGGTTAGGACATGTGATAAATAACAGCTTTTTACTTGCACAAGTACATGAGAATACAAAGAATGAAGGTACAAATGCAGCCTGGGCTGTTTTTAGTGCATCTTAAATCCAAGAATCCGGCAAATATTTCAATGTATGTACAAAATTTCAAAAGTGATGCATTCAACCTTTATGCATTTCACAGGGTCAAGATCTTCCATTAAAACATGCTATTCTGCATGGAAGCCATGCTGGAACCCATTTTTACCCACTTCCTGCCCATTACAAAAACCTACCGCACCATGAAATGAGATCAAGTTCAGCTAGGAATTGATAAAAGATGACTATTGTGTGAGTATGGAAGCCTGTAAGGTTCACTAGGCTCTTCGTCTAGTGAAAGGCAGGTACAAAACCAAAAAGCAGATAACATATAGGAGGAATGCCCGCGGGACTGAAAGGTGGGGGTCAATCAGAGTATAGGGGAAAGGGAGAAAGAAGCATTTTTAAGTGGACGATGAAAATAAAAACCTTTACATTTTCTGGAGGCTGGTGATGCCGACTCCCCCTCTCCGTCAAAACAATTAGACTTAAGACGCACGGATGAGAGGGCCTCAAAGGAGAAGTTCAAGGCTCAAGTTCAGCTGTGTGGAGCGCGTCTTAATGTCGCCAAGCTAGCCACTGCTAGTAGTCATCACTGAGCACAAACTAGGTTAGTCAGGTTAGAGAGCGGGCATGCTAGTGCCAGGGTAACACTCTGCTGGGACTGCTCTTCTACTTTGACAGTAAGTTTTCACAAAGATACAGTGGGAGTTATATAACCACTACTGTATTTGAGTCAGGTCTGGATAGTAAGATGGCAACAAAGCTAATTTAAAGGGGCTGTGAGGTTTTTTAAAATGATTATGAAACAGACTGAAATGAATTCTTATGCTTTATATTGTGAGTAAAAGCACATTAGACCATCAGCTTGGAGGTGAATTATTGCTTTATTGCAAGTTTTAAAGTCTGAAACTGCTGCCGGGTGGTGTCAGACACAGTGATCCTGCAGAAACAACCTTTTTTAACACTTCACGGCAAAGCCCAGATTAGTGGAGGGCTGCAGTGATGGTTGTCCTCCTGGAACTGCACCCCATCTCCTCACAGGATCTCTGGAGCTCAGTCAGAGTGACCATCAGGTTCTTGGTCGCATATCTTACCATTACCCTTCTCCTCAGATTGCTCAGTTTGGCAAGGTGACCAACTCTTGAAAGAGTCCTGGTCATGCCAAACTTCTTCCATGTGAGAATTCTGGAGGCCACTGTGCTCTTGGAAAGTTTCAGTGCAACAGATTTTTTTGTAGATCTGTGCCTTGAGACAATCCTGTCTCTGAGCTCTGCAGGCAGTTCCTTTGACCTCATGCCTTGGGTTTGTTTTGCTTTGCATTGTCAGCTGTGAGGCCTTCTATAGAGGTGTGTGCCTTTCCAAATCATCAATTTAATTTACCACAGATGGACTTCAGTGATGTTGTAGAAACATTTCAGCAAAGACTGTGAGAAAAGTGAGGAACCCAAACTAAATGTTTTGGGGTTTTTTTGCAAAGGATCTGAATACTTATGTCAATGTCATATTTTTATTTTAATAACTTTGCAAAAGTTTACAGAATTCTAATTTTGCTTTTCTTGATGGGGTACTGAGTGTAGATTAAAGAGTATATATATATATATATATATATATTTTTTTTTTTTTCTTTTCAACTGTTGCATCAGGCTGCAAAATAACAAAATCTCTGAATACTTTCAGAATGCATTGCACACTCAGGGACATTATTAGTACCAGTCCACATAAAACAGAAAAAGACATTCAGAAGTTTCCAGACTTAAGACTTCAGGGGTCACTCAAGCACGGAAAACTCTTGTAAAACAGGAGGAGGGGAATTTCTAAGTTTACATCTGCAGGAGCAACACTTAAAGGGTGCACAAAAAGTATCTGCCACATATTTTCTTTTTCACAATCAGAATGAAGTTTAATGTGAGATAAATTTGCAGATGCAAGGAATTTGTGTTGGTGTTTTGGGGCAAAATTCAAATGGCAAAAAAAGTAGAATAAGAAAACTAGTGAATAGCAGTACTTCTGCTTCAGGGAACTTGAATAAACAGTATAAATGAAATATATGAAGCATTACAATACAAATGTGTGCTACACTAGCAATGGAAGAAAATAGTACAGTGTGCAGGATGATGTTTCGTGCAAATATCTATGTTATAATAGACAGTTATACACAGTGAGTGTATAACCAGACAGCTGTTGGGTCTGATTTTTGCACAAATTAAGCCAATACAGTTGCTTATATTGCTGCATGGAGGAACTCCATGTTGTACTCATTATTCCTTTGTATTCATTATTGGTTTGTAAAAAACAGTATGCAATTGCATGGGGCCTCATGCAGGGGGCCTTAACATAAGAACCAAAGATGTGCATCTAATATGAGGTTTACGCCAAAAATAAATTAAATGATAACAGCATGTATTTAAATAAAAAACTCAAATCCACTCTCTTACAATTATTTTTTTTTTATTTTCACTGCATGATGACACAATTTATTTAAAATGTTACAGAGTTTTCAAGGTTTGTTTCTTGTTTAATTCTATTGCAACATGAATCCTATGATGCAATACCTCAAACACACGCTGTTTGAGACCAGGAAGCACTCCTTTTCACAGTTTCTCTTAATTACAGTATTCTTAATGTGAATAAGAAGAGCCAAGAGTGATAAAATATCCAAACAGAGTTTGAGGAAGTGGACCCCCGGCTCTAGCCCCTAAAAAAGCTTTAAAATAGATATGATGAAACACTGAATTCATAGAATACTGCACGGATGGATATTGTACCAAAAGTGAGCATATGTATTTTATTTTTAGAACTTAGACCTGGCCTAGAGACTTGCTAAAATATGTGTACATGTGGTATGAAATATAATGTTTTTCCAAGAGGCGATGACCGAGTGCTGTTGGGTATTTTGGTATTTATATTTCAAATTTTGGGATTTCCTGTTTTGCTCTGGCATTGTTACCTGGAAAGAGATACTTCTATGTTTTATTCATTTACTATATAGCTGAATGTGTGTGTGTGTGTGTGTGGAGGGTGGGGGGTGGGGGTGGCTCATATTGGTCTTTGCCTTGGGCCTCCAAATTACTTTTACTGCCCCTGTTTGTATTTCTTCTCCACATGCAAAAGAAATGTGTCATTTAATACTAAAATGTCTGAATCACTTAACGTAAAAAATGTACTATGGTAAAACAAAAGCGACAAATAACCTCGAAAATAAATCAATCAAAAAGTTCAGATTCAAGCTGCCAAAAAAGATCAAATAAAAGAGGGGAATATTAAATAATGTTTAACAACTTTAAACAGCGCGTAAGCTGTCAGAGAAACGGTTGGCCTCACCAAAACCTCAGAGAAATTTACATCTGTGCTGCCTCTTGTGGAGAAGTTTTATTCATAAAATGAAATTTATGCATGCATCACATTAGGCCTCTCTAACGCTAAATTCCTCTTCTTCTTTCCTGTAGATCATCCTAAACTCGATGCACAAGTACCAACCGAGGATCCACATCGTGAAGGCAGATGAAAATAACGGCTTCGGCTCCAAAAACACGGCCTTCTGCACTCACGTGTTCCCGGAGACAGCCTTCATTGCAGTCACGTCCTACCAGAACCACAAGGTAAGTCCTCAAATGGCCTGTACTTTTGGATTTCTTTTTTTAATTGACGCATGTGACTCAGTAAAAAGGCATTTTTAAATTCATGGCGTTTTTATGAGGCGATTTTGTTTTTACAATGTTTCCAACGTGGCTGAAAGTTCCAGAAATGCAAAACAGAGACGCACATTGTACATTTAAAACGAGGCCAAAATGCAGAAATAGAAAAAGGCTGCATTCCCGTTTTAAACAAAATTTAAATTTAGCTTTTGTAGTGGTTTATTTTTTTACTACTATCGTTATTAATCTGGTCTTGTTTTCGTGCCAAACGGTAGGCCTGTGTGTTGATGTATTTAAAATGAAAGGCTGTGTTCCTCTGTGAGGTTAAAGTGAAGCCTTGTCACTGTCAGCTGAAAATCTCTGATATCACATTGAGTCACTGACAGACGAGGGAAAACTGCAGATAGACAGACTAGACGACGTCTGACCTCAAGAGACTTTTCTAAGATCCAGGCCTGCAGCGCTTTGTAGCGCGTGAGCAGCTGCTGATAAACGGATCAACCTCTGGCGTCACTTTCCGGCTTCTCCGGTACTAAACTGCTTTCAAACCATGAAAATAGAATCAACATTTAAAGGCACCGAATTATTATTATTATTATTATCATTATTATTATTATTATTATTATTATTATTATTATTATTATTATTATTATTATATCAGAATATTTCTTCGCATTTATCTTGCTGAAACTAAAAAAAATGGTCAGACTTGTTCTTCTAAAAACCCTGTTCATTGTGGGCTATTATTAAAGGTCGTTTGTCTCATGGTTATCGTTCTAAATAAATATGTCTGAGAGTTATTATGAGATGATATACATTTTATTTAATTTTTCTTTCCTTTTCCCCCCTTTTTTCTGTAAGTAATAGACATCGCTTTAACCGGTTGGTCTGAGTAAAACGGAAGTTTTATTTTGAAATGAACTAGCTTAATTTGTTTATGCTATCTAGTCTGCGCGTGGCAGGCCTACCCTAAATGTTAGGGTATTTTGGGTGTAGAGGACGTTAAGGTTCAATGAGGTATTATTTATCGTTTCTAAATGTTTTTTGAAATGTGTAAGTATTTGCTTTTTATTGAGTTTCGACGCTATAAAGGTCTTATTAAAATTGTAACGCCGTTACTACGTAAAGAGTGGCCGTAATGGCTGAAAATAAAAGACCGTCAGGTCAGTCTCTGATTTTTCGAGCCAGGCAGCCTCATACATGTTTACTTGCGTGCTCAAACTTGTGGAAAGCAGCAGAAATAAAAAGGTCAGTATTTACTCTGGGGCGGGGAAAAAATCTTGGGAATACAGATATGCGTAAACAGCGTCTGTTTAACGTCATATAACCGTGCGGGCCTATATGTTTTTAGTTTGGGGAATAAGGGGAGAAAAGGGGCGAAAGCTCATAATGTCCCCGCAGCCAATCAGAGGTCTCGCGTGCTTCTGGGAACAGGAAGCGCAAAATGACCGGCATGCTGTAGAAACCATTCATTATTTTTTAAGCATCTTATTGGGGGCTGAGATCGTAACCCCGGGCTAATTATTGGGGCTTTCCAGAGTCAGACCTGCAGAAAAACAAGCATTTGTAATTTCCAGGCGCTTTTACCACAACTGTCTAATCAAACAGTCTGACATCTGCCAGAGCAATAAGAGCTGCAGGCATGAGTCCAGTTCACCTGTTAGCTCTTGAAAATGCTCAAAGTCTATGGTTTCAAGCCTTTCCCGTCACATCCTCTATATGTTTCTAAAATGTGTTCTTAAAGAATAGAAAAAACTCCAAACCTCAAACTTTAATAAATTGTATTTTTACTTCTTTGTGCTGAAACTGTCCTGAATGTCTGGGAATATACTTGAAAGGCTTCAGTTATTTTAATGAGCATAGTTTGGATACATTCTTATAAAACTATATTTGCCTGATTTGCTTGAGTCTAATCCCAAATTTATTTTTAATTATATTCATTTTTTCATGTGTGATTGTTTTAATCCTTTAGGCCCAGTCTGCAGAAAAACACCACAATTAATTTATTCTCCTTTAAAGCGAACTACGGCTATCACTTTGAAATGAGTAGTTAATTGTATAGCTGTATTTCTTCTTGGAGCGCCCACAGAGGGTAAAAGGAGTTCAACAAGGCTCTGAACTTGTTATTCCAAACTCTTTAAAAAGAGATGAAACAATATATAAAAGCTCCGCCAGGCCGCGTGCATTAACAAGAAGCTATATAGTGAAGTGTCACACGAGAGATTTTACAAGGTTTGGTTAAAGTGTCAGCCAGCGTGCAGACTCAAACCTCCAGTCTTGTCAGGAAGCTGGAAGCACACGAGAGAGCTGCCAACTAATTACCTGCCAGAAACCGCTGCTCATGAGAGGGATCTCCCCGGATTGTGCTGAACCTCTTTGGGATTAATTTACTCCTTCAAGATGGTTCGCTCTGCTTTACTTTTGCTCAATATTTACAAAGACATTTATTACCAATACAAACAGTCAGTTAATAAATCATGTTAGTCGCATCTGTCAAGCATGAGTCAGCTATCTGACTCTCCAGATGCTGTCAAATGTAACATTACAAATGATTCAGTGAAATACGTCAGATTGAAGCATGCTTTTCTTCAGTGTCTCTAGATCCCTTAAAGCATCTTTGATTTCTGGAAAATTTTTTATCCTCCCGTGAACAACAAGATGCATCCCAAAAACTAGATAAGAAGCTACAAAAACATGTAATGCTTTCATCGTATCTGCCTCAAATAGACACTTTTTTTTATCTAAAGACTGAAATATAAATACAAAGATTTAGAATGCAATTAAATTCAAGTTTGCACAAGTGAATGGAATTGTAGCATGGTTGCACAACAAATGGCTTTTAATGCCCAATGTGGTACTAATTACCTGTTTTTTCTTTCCTTTTTTTTTTTTTTTTTTTTTTTTTGCAGATAACCCAACTGAAGATTGAGAACAACCCGTTTGCAAAAGGCTTTCGAGGAAGTGATGACATGGAGTTGCACCGGATGTCCAGGATGCAGAGGTAGCTGTATCTAAAGCTTTATTTTGAAGTGTATGCACAGAGAAATAGGCAGGGCTGGAAAGAGCACAAGTTAAGTAATAGTACCGTGACTTTGATTGAAATGTACTCTCTGGTCTATACTGAAGTAAAAAGTAATTTAAAGTTTACTCAAAGCAGTTAGTAGTTTTTGAAACATTAGATGAAGGAGGTTAAAAGTTAAAATGACCTCTGCACAGTGCAAAAAACATAAAAAGAGCACAATTATCCAGTTAGGTTATTTATAGTAAAAAGTTAATTATGAAGTTAAATAGCAATGCAACAGCAGAGTTTGAAAGAAATGTAGACTCTTTCTTTCACTAACTACTATCACGTTGCAGCATGAGCCAATAAGCAGGCCAAATACAAGCTGACAAAAAGCTTGGACTTCCTCCTTTAGCCCTTTAACTTTATATGACTCATTATCACATGCCATGTTAGAGGTAGTGAAGTTCAGTACTTCCTTCTACATATAATTAAGTGATAGTTCTTTTTAAAAAAATTTTTCAAAAGAGCTCCAGAACACATAAGTAAGGTTCTCAATTACAATGAATTCATGTACATGTCAGTAGTTTCGCTCCACCCCTAGAGATATTTAATTGTGACATATGTCTTTAAAGCACCCGTGGTGAACTTTTGGTGTGCCTCAACCTTTGTGCCCCCTGTGGACAAACTGGCACATCTTATCTCTTTGTTGATTTTGTCCTGTACAGCAGTTTACAGCTGCTCCCTAATGTCTCATTTCAGTTTTAAAAACTCAGACAGCTCAGTAGACAAGCCAGAAGTTGTCTGCATCTTGTGTTGTTGAACAGTTACCTATTTTACTGTTCCCTCATTTCCCTCTTCAATCCATAACAAGTTCCTTTTTCCGTGGTTAAGTTCATGTCAAAATTTTTGATCAACTAGTGGCTCTTTATTTTCTTTTGAAAATAAAACCAGGGCTGTTTTGAAGCAGGAAGTCAATTCCACTTAGTTCAAGGCAGTATAAAAATGATAACTAAAACAAAAACATTTTAAATGCAAAATGTTGAATTTCAAAGTGCAACTAAAAGGGAGATTAATTGTGTCTAGGTTTAGAAATTCTGAGATTGATTGCGGTTAAAAACTTAAGTCGTTTGCTAGCCCTATAGAATACTCTATTTAGTTTTACATAGCACAGCAGCCCACTGCGGCAGGGGATTTGTTTTTCCACCAGAACCAAGCTACCCGTGTGAGGGCACGTCTAGAGCTGATGATGGGGCATTTTGAGTTGATGACGTTAAATAGCTGCGCTTCAGTGACCGTTGTTTTGTGTCTTAGGCTGTCCAAGAGTTGGTTCTTGTTTCTACTTTGAAGTTTCTCCTTCTGTTGATAATCTGGCAGATATTTCAAAGTTTGGTGCAGTGGTTACTACTGAAAAACGTCTGCAAGGCATCCCAGAATGATGATGAACCGCTGTGACATCACTGCAGCCTGCTTGGAGGTGGGACGGGCTCAGCATAGGTTGGCATGGCCATCTTGGTATGGGAAAAATAAATCCACACAACTTGGTTTGGATCAACATGACCTGAAGTCATAGTGGAAAGCCCCACTAGAAATCTGACTGGCCACCCTAGTAGCCCCTAGGAAAGCAAGAATTCTCAAAATAATATTGAAACATTCAGCTCAGACCTCCCTTGTCTGGGCAAGAGCTCACTGGAAAGAGTAAAATCTCCATAGAAGATGACTTTGCATTATGTAAAACTTTTGCTTGTTGTCTGTTTGTTGAACCATTTACATGCTGTTTTATCAAGCCCGACAGAAAACAGCCTACTTAACAAGATGGAGTTTTCCACTGTATATGATGAGTGAAATCAGATAGGGTAAATAATGGCTGTTCATCCTTGAATGTGAGCTGGATCTTCTTATGTTAGCCACCACCCCAGTTGGGCCACCTGATTAAAAAAGGTCTGTTTCTGACTCTGGTTGAGGGAAATGTAAAGAGGAAAGGTTGTACTTTAGAGCAGTGATACTTAACATGTGGCTCTTGAGCTACATGTGGCTCATTTATGTCTTAATTTGAAATAATATTCCCACAAATAACCTTAAAAAAGGACAACTTTGACCTCATAAATTATTCATGAATCAGTTGTTTTGTCTGTATATTTCCATTGCCATTATTTGCTATTTTTTTGCCAATTTTTCCCATTTTTTTGGCTGTAACTTATTTTTTGACACATCTCACCCATTTTTGCCACTTTATGCCTTTTTTTTGTCACTTTTTCTCCCCCATTTTGTCACTTTTCACCCAATTCTTGCCATTTTATGCCTACTTTGCCCATTTTCACCCATTTTTGCTTCTTTTAACTTATTTTTATTGCCACTTTAACCAATTTTTGCCACTTTTCACCACTTAGATAAGCTCTTGAGAATGCATTCTATTTTTTGCTTTAGAGGCATTAAAATGACAATATAGAAATTAGCAGAATTGTGGCTTATGGTCTTTTTCGCTCTTGCATCTATTAATTGTAGTCTGCTTCAAAGTCGGTGAAAAACTCCTCACAGGAGCTTTAAGCGACCCCGTCCTCTGATATTTGGAAACACTGACAGAAACTGAGTGATGTCGAATGACTTGAGTAAATATTGAACAGATTACTGACATCCTGGTCACACTGTCACTTAACAAGCCCCTTAACTTTAATCCTTCAACCATCCAGACGCGAGCCAGTTGTGAGTGTTATTCTCAGTGATGTAAGTGTAGCTCTTGATCCACTGCCAGTTTTCATGCTTGAGACTTTTATGGCTGATCTGGCACAACCTCTGAAACACAACTGCAACATCTCCCTTCTTCTTCCACACGGCTGTTTTTGCAAAGATGTTCCAACTGCTTGTGTGTGTGTGTGGGTGTGTGTGTGTGTTTGGAAAGCAGTGGTATCGATTGGTCCAGCAGCCAAGGCAGAACATGACCACATTGCTCTTTTTTCTGTTATTCAGTCCAGATGAGGGATGGAGCATGCGTTTGTGCTGCATGGAAAAACACATTTTCAAAGGAGAAAATCTGGTTTTGAAAAACTTACAGCCAACCCCCCATCTTTAACTCCACCCCCCCTGTTTGTGCAGCTGATACAGACATTGTTTTCTAATGTAAAAATCAGGAAAACACAGTTGGAAAGATGTTTGGCTTTTGGACAAGGTGCTAAAATCCTCCCTCCTTCCATACCTTTTCATCCAGAGAATACAGTTCTTAGTAATTAAACATTTCAGATTAATGTCATGGTTTATCATGTACAACAAAAATCCCTGGAAACCATGAGCTACATTTCCTTCACATTAAAGATGAAAACGGCACGTTTGATTGTATCAGACACACATTAAGTAACTTTAAGTAGGTGCGTGCCACAATTTAATACGACATTTTGAGTGAAATGCATTTCATCGATCAAAAATAGCGAATGTAAAGAGCATGGTGAAAGTCCAAACCACACTATCAATCTTACTCGCCTTTTTGCAATCCTGCAGAGTGCAGTGTAAGCTACGCACGTCTGCTCCTTGTTACATTTCTGAAGGGAGGGCTTATTGCAAAACCAGGTCACTGTTTCTACCGAGGCGATCCTCGAAATCAAAGACGCAAAAGTAGCAAAATGATCTATTGACGGATGCTGGGGATTAATAGAAGTGAAACATGCTGGCATGTGCAGTGGAAAGGGATTTTTCAACTGAGAGGAGGGTCTCTTTGTGTATAGAAACAAAACTCAAATATGAAAATGCAATATCATTAATTGTGTTTCTGTGTCTCCATTTGTAGCACCAAGGAGTATCCAGTGGTGCCTCGCAGTACAGTGCGTCAAAGGGTGGGCTCCAGCCAGAGCCCCTTCAGCGGGGACGTGCAGGGCATGGCCACCCCGAGCACCCTGAGCTCCCAGTACTCCCAGTGTGAGAACGGGGTCACCAGCACCTCGCAGGACATGCTGCCTCAGTCAGGCTCCTACCCTCTGCCACACGAGCACAGCCAGGAGTATCACTGCATCAAGAGGAAAGGTAGGAGACGCTGCTGATTGGATCCTGATTAAACAAAAATAAAATATTCTTAATGTAGGTTTACACTAAATGCAACCTTTGACATTCTATCAACTACTTAGTCTATAATTTACACTTAAAAAAAACAAAGTGCTATGCGGTGAAAAGTTGAACAGATTATTTAACTGGTTTAAACTCAGGAGCCCGCACCACCTCCTTAAAGCCTCCTCAAAGCCAGTTGTACCATATTTGATAAGTGATTTTGTAAGACCTCTTTTTAATCAAAATATCAATAATTTCCCGAAAAAAACTTTTGTATACAATTTGATTAGGGCTGGACAGCTGATTAAAAACTAGATTAAACGGCAAAAGATGCAATATTTCTTTGACCTGAAATTTGTGTTAAACTACCAGTTTTAAACTTTTTTTGCAGCAGAGATGTTATGCATGACATATCATGCAATCATTCAAGTGTCATTTTTTAGAAAAGTCAACAAAAAATTTTACCTTATTAATTTTTGTACTTTTTCTTATTAAATATGAGAATGAAAAAAAACCTTCAATGTAACAATTCATATCCAGTTGGCAGTATGGGTCAAAATCATCAGAATGGGATATTTTTAAAGAATTGTTCAGCTCTTATTTAGGAATAAAGTAAGTTAAGGAATAATTGTGTATCAAATTGCAATTGCAATATTGGGGGGGTCGCGATTAGATTATTTTCCAAAATTGTTCAGCCCTAAATCTGATAAATGATAAAAAAATACTCTCCACAGGATTATCATCATCACATATTAAATGTGATACAAAAAAAGATTTAATGAACAAATTAGTTCCAAAAAAATGAGAATTTCTAGATATTATTTGAGGTATTAGGCTTTACAGCAGTGATCATCAACTGGCAGCCCAGAAGATGATAAAAATATGTTGTAGTATTTATGGTGTCATTTTTCTTAAAATTCCTATTTAAGTGACCACAAAAACAACTGAGATTGAAGCAAATTAATCAGGAATAAGTTAACGGTTTACAAGTTTTACAGAAATTCCCCTAGTATTCATGAATATCAACCAAGAGTTTGAGCTACTGCACTCAAAAAATTTTTACTCTGATTTGCAATGTCAGCTGTGATTCCTTCTATAAAGCCTTTCAAAATCATGTCCAATCAGTTTAATTTGCCACAAGGTGTAGAAATATCTCAGCAAAGAGCCAGAGAAATGGGTGGAAACTGAGCTGTATTTTAAGGCTTTTTGCAGAGGGTCTGAATGTTTATACAGTATCAATGTGATATTTCTGTTTTTTTATTTTTAATAAATTTGCAACAAAAAATTTAAAATTGGGGCGCAGGAAGCCTGGTGGTTTAGGGTGCATCCCAGTTACCCGGTCGTCCTGTGGCACTTTCCCACGTCTCGCCCCAGCTCTCTTATTCCTGTTTCCGATATTGTCCACTGTCCTCCTCTGCCAATAAAGGCATGAAAAGCCCAAAAATAAATCTTAAGGAGAAAAAAAAATCTCAAATTTAGTTTTTCATGATGGAGTAGTGAAGAAGTGAAGTCTAGATACTCTCTGAATGCACTGTATATGTGTATGTATACCAAACATAAGAAACGTTATTTTGACTTGAGAGACAAAGTATTTCAAGGTTTTAAAGAAATTTTCTGTAAATTGAAGTCATTTTTTGGATTGCTGTTTAACTAACCAACTACAGGTGCAGCAAATTACCTTCAGATGAGCACTTATACATCCAGCAAGTGTTCTGTTTTTATAATGTTTCTGTATTATGTTTATCAAGAAGTCAAAAAAAAAACTTTTAGACTGCAGGGTGATACAGGCAGGGTGAGTACATTTGCCAGTAGATAATGAAGTAGACACAAAGTATGTAAGTACACAATAGGGGCTATACTTATTCAGGCCAAAAAATGTAAGAGTATTGAATAAAAGTAAGGATGTCTTAAGAGGACATGCGTCTGCAGTTTTTCCATGAAAACAAGTACATTTAGGTTGTTTTCCCTTAATTATACTGTTATCCTGGGATAATAATGATGGTTTTCTCATGGCGAGTTATTTTGAAGCCACAAGAAAACTACTGTAAACTGCTGATGATCACAGGAAAACAAGATAAAATTCATAAAAATGTGCCTTTTCAGTTAAGCTGTTTTAGTAAAATAGTGGCTATAGATTCAGTATTTTTGTCTGTTCATGAACAGATGATAAAGGTTTGTCTGAGGTTGGTAAATTGACGCCAAGTTGTAAACGTTTTACCTTACGTACCTTATTTATACCCCCTGAGTAACACCTTTATTTTAACTGTATTTCTACGTGCAGTGGAGGACGACTGTCACTCAGGTGAGCACAGCTATAAGAAGTCCTACCTGGAGAGTTCGTCCAGTGAGGAGGACCATTACTACCGTCCTGTCGGCTACGCCCAGAGCCTTGGCCTTTCTGGTGGGCCGTACCGCAGTGAATCCAGCCAGCGGCAGGCCTGCATGTATGCCAGTGCTTCACAGGGCGCAGAGCCTGTCCCGAGTTTGGAGGACATCAGCTGCAACACGTGGGCCAGCGTCTCTCCTTACGGGAGCTGCTCCGTCACCACCATGCAGCCTATGGAGCGGCTGCCTTACCAGCACTTCTCGGCTCACTTCACCTCAGGGTCTCTGGTGTCCAGACTCGGCGGGGTTGGGGGCCATGCATCTCCACAGCTGGGCGATGGTCATCATATGTACCAGAGCTCCATGACCCATCAGACTCTGGGCCGCCAGTGCAGTCCTGGGGCGGGGATCCAGTCGCCCACAGCCGGCCTACAGGGAAACGAGTACCTCTATACACATGGCATACCACGTACACTATCGCCACATCAGTACCACACTGTACATAGTGTCAGCATCATGCCTGAGTGGAACGAGAACAGCTAAAACCGCCTTTTCTTCACTCAATAGATAGAAATATTAAAAGGAAAAACATCAAAGACTAAAAGAAGGCAGTCTGTAGAGGAAACTATATTTATATTTTTAGAGGATGTGTCTCTGGTCATCTTAATAAGATCAGTGTAACTTCACTGACAGCAGTGGATATTTGTAAGACTGTCGAAGAAAACAAGCATCTTATCACTTAATCTGTTGTGACAGCATCTGCACTTATATGCAAAAAAGCATTAGCATGATCAAAACGGAGCTGGACCAGAAGATTCAAAGACTGCTCAAGTGCAGAGGAACTAAAGACACTGAAAGAAGAAAATAAAGCTTCACGTGCTTCGCCATTGGTCCTCATGTTGATGGTGTCGTTGTGCGTTAGTGTTTTTTGGATGTCAATGTTTCAGAGACAAGTGGAATCTCTTGTTTTGTGTTCGTGTCCCACATTTGCATTACAAAAAAGTTTGCTTTGTGCGGCATTATCTTAAGTTCTCATTTTCTTGTTTTTATAGCAAACAACTTAAGAAAAAAATACCAGGCAGGTTTTGTTTTGGCTCTGTGGTACATTTTCTTGCTCTTAAATCTTTAAGAAGTGTTCCCCCCCTGCCCTACCCCATTTTTGACAGGTACCTCAACATTCACAAGTACAAAAGCACTTCAAGAAATAGCACATTTGTGTTAAAAGAGACATTTCAGACAGACATAAATTGATAACAACATTACATATGACATTAAATTAACATATGAAAGTAGCTGAACTTTAAACCCCAATGTCATTTCCCTGTTTTTGCTATCATGATCCAAGATTTTAAACATTATTTTATATCCCGTCATGTTGTGACATCACTCATCAAACCCCCATAGGGTTTTTTTTTTAATAAGACTTTAAGTTACCATGTGGCCAAAAACACAGCATATTGATTACTAAGTTGCATCACAGTTAAATAAGGTGATAATAAGTCTGTGCTGTGGGGTTTTCACCTTGTTGTGGCATTCCTTTAGCTTCAAAAAGTCATTCATAGAGGTTTTATTATTCAGTTACAACTATGCACAGATTAAGCGTTTGGTTGTTTGTTGATCTCTGTTTGATTTTGGTTTAAATGGAAAGCTTTGACAACAGTACTACCTGACACAGAAGTTTGCTCTTTAGCACAGAAACTGTTTAAATTCAAAACTAAATTTAAAAGCATGTTATTGAACCAGTAAATTGATAAACCTTTGTTTGAATATTTTACATTCTAGTAAAATTAGAGGTATTGTTTCACCAAATTTCCACATTGACCAGCACGATTATTATGTCACAGCTTTTGTTATTACAGTATAGCAGAAGTTGGTAAATGTAGACTAACTATGTACACTAAGTAAAGAGTGTGCTAAAGTACATTCTAATGTGTATTTTCTGATAGACACTGATATAAAATACCACTCATACAAAAGCTTAAATTTCATTTAACTTATAAAAGAGTAGTCCATTACTAAAACTTGAACTATTGCCAGGTGATTACATCCCCCTGTGAGGTGAACAAATGCCGGACAGTATAAGTGCAGTGGTGGGGTGGTTTTGCAGAAGCATGATTAGTAGAAATCTTTTAAAAAGGGATGAACATAAGGCCCAGTGACCCTGAATTCTAACCTACTACCTCCAAAATATGGTCAGTTCATCCTTAAGTCAGGACTGACATTTGTGCAAAGTTTGAAGAACTCCCTCAATTTTCTACTTAAGAATTTACACAAGGAAAGTGCAAAAGCAAGCTGAATATTAGGCCCAATTACATTGACTTTTAAGCAATGACATCCCAATTCTATTCAGTTTAGCCTTCAGTCAGAATAGACATTGGTGCAAAGTTTGAGAAAAATCCCTCAAATTGTTCTTAAGAATTTACTTTCACAAGAAATGGGAGAACATGAGGCCCAACCACATTGCCCTTTGACCTAAAAAAATATTCACAGATAAGCGTTGAGGCTGTGTGGACATTTGAGCAAAGTTTGAGGAAAATCCCTCAAAGCATTAAGATATCTCTTTCACAACCAAAGGATGAACATAAGGCCCAACCACATTGCCTTTTGACCCAGAACTAGAAGAGTTGTTACAGACTTACACTTGCTCTTGAAATTTGAAAGTACAAATACAGATACAATACAATATTAATGGAAGGAGAATGTAATTCCTCTTGATATTTGCATTCATACGAATAGCCCAGATGAAAGAAAAACACAAAAACATTGCACCCCAGCCTTGGCTATTGCCATATAAGGTTTAACCATACAGCATCCTACATATTACACAAACTAAGATCCATAATGCCTTTTTTATTTACCAGTGAATGAATCCAGAGCTGACTAGCCACTAGGATTTTTTTTCTCTTAATCCATTTGTTCTTTTCTACTATAATTCAGATCTTCCATGCCATTGTAGTCAAACTTCTTCATGAATTTCACGTTTTAAAGGAGGGTAAAGCAGTATTAAAATTCATCTTTAGCCCATTCTGTACACATGCATTAGGTGATACTTCAGCTGTATCAGTGACACTCTAATCACACACTGCCTGATTTAGTTTGAAAATATACAGTCATGGTTTGCGTTTTACTCGAGACAAAAATAGAGGTCACTCAATGCCACAAAATTATGCCAGTCTGTTGATTTTCACTTGTTAGGGTTGTGCAGTGCAGCACGCTCACCAACATCATTCCTCACGCTGTTCTAAGTGAATGTGTGCTTTGAAATACTCTGTATTGATCCCAAAACGGCACCTCATTCTGACAATCAAAGCAAATCAGTATGAACAAGCATATGAATGAGACAAAGAATGTAGATTTAAATAGGTAATAAATTAAATGAATGAACATTATAAAGCAAAAGTCATTTTCATGCTACAAGAGAGTTTATGTAGGTTTGCATTACATTTGGACAAAGGCTCATCTTTCAATGCTTGTAGCTGATAGAATGCTATTTGTCAATAGTATTTATTTTTCAATGTAAATCCTCTTGCTTTTGCATGTATCAAGGGTAGACGGTCCCTTCCTTTTTTTATAGCCTGTTTTTTATGATTGTGTATAGGATTTTCTAATCATACTTATATAGAAAACAGGAGATGAATATACAGCTGTCAAAAGGTATGAAAACACAACTCAGACATATGGGTAACATTGTAAATAAACATGTACATAACAAAATACCTGCAATAAAATTAAAAACAAAGTGGTTTTGGTTTGAATTTTACTGCTAAAGCCTTCTCTTTTTTCAAATATACTTGTGTTATTTATAAATCACACTGTTTTTTACGGATTCAACCTCCTGTCCTGTATTGGTATACAGCTTTTAGCCTGACAATTCTTTGACTCTCCAATTAACTTTGTACTACTCTCCCACTGAGACTTATTAATTGGTGCCAAAATTGCTCAAGTTAGAAACGGAGGAATTCTTAAAGGTATAATATGCACAATTTTAAATGATAATATAATAACTTTTTAAATACAGGTCAGGCCAGGAATGGGAGCTCATGCCGGTTCGGCGCTTTGGTGCATAAACCTTGGTATTGGACTGCTCTGGCCTCCTGATGGCCATCATCCAGGCCTGCACCAGGCCTATGCCCATCTCTCCAGGTATTGGCCCAGCTGCCCCCTCCATGACACACATGGTCAACCCCAGACCTGCTCACCGGGTCCTGGGCACCCAGTAGGCAGCCAGCTGGATCAGGGCTAGGAAAAAGTGCCCATATCAAGAAGCTGACCTTTCCCATCTCTTGAGCATGACAGCATTAGACCCTACCTCTTTAAAAATGCCATATGAGTAATATAATATTGTATCATCTGCATAAAAATGAACTTTACAGTACAGTACTTTTTTTTGCAATGTTATTGATTTA
The DNA here is from genome assembly GCF_018320785.1 of Cheilinus undulatus. NCBI lineage: Eukaryota > Metazoa > Chordata > Actinopteri > Labriformes > Labridae > Cheilinus > Cheilinus undulatus. The sequence goes on from NC_054881.1 coordinate 33,757,324, forward strand.
TATAATGTAAATAGAAGCAGACCCAAAACTGATCCCTGGAGTACTGCTTTGCTGATCAACTTGAAGGTAGACCTTAAATTACATCACAAATGCAAATGACACCATCAGCATTGAGCCTGATTATTGTACATAGTGTTTTTTTAGTGCCTTATTATTGTTTCTGCAGGGTAGGCGTTAAACACGTATTAACAACATGAATTTATTTTTCTGTGCAGCTTTTAAATACAGAGGAAAGTCTAACTCCACCTGGGTTTGTTGTTCTCAGCTCTGTGCTCACCCCAACAGGTCAGTGCTTCCATTTTCTTATGTTTCCCTCATAGGCTGAATCAGGTTTCATACATGGCTCATACAATTTGAGGACAACAAACTGACCTTCTGGACAAAAGCAAATACTTTGTGTGAATTACTTTAAGAAAAATAAGAACCAAATCATCATTGGCCAGCATATCTGAATGGAGGTCAGACCTATAATTGGTCTGAAAAACTGGTGCTGCAGTGAGACATTCACAGAACCTCTACACTAAATGTCAAACAAAAAGATAGTGTCCTCGCTGTTCCTGAAATCCAAACATTGTTGGGTATCTACAACACTGTACATCTCTACATGTGTTAACATCAGGTTGTTTTTGGAAGGTAATTAAATGTCATTGTTCCCAGCATCCCTTTGTCCAGTACATAATCCAAGGGATTAAATGTCTGCTGTCTAGACAACCTCCCTACCCTGCAGTACTTAAGAGACACAACCCCTGACAAATCTTGTGGCTGTCTGTGTAAAAGAAATGATAGAGTGAATTAACATTTCTGCTGCACTATAGAAGTTTGGAAATATATTGAATATTTGACCAAATCCAAGCCAGTGGTTGATGTGAGTGAAACATTTAGTGGTTTCATGATAATGTCTTGTGTTGCAGTGGGGTCACCATTTGTGACAAAGTAAATGGAGCTTTCTTCAGCTCAGTTGGACTTTTAGTGACTTATATATAATTTTTGATTCTAAAAACTTGGCTGGTAGAATTATTATTGTATAGAGGTGTGAATCATTGCAACAGCAACCATTTTCTGCAAGTTTCATACATATATATCAGCCCCGCATACTAAACATAGGGGTCTATTTATTTGACATGTCATTCATTTGTAATATTGCTATACATAATGATATTTTAATGGGATTAAATCTGTGGCATGTGATGTAACAGTAATGAATTTGTATTATTTTTGATTTATTGCTGTCTTAATTGTGATAAATGGAGGGGTTAGGACAGAGTTTTATTTCAAAGGACGATCTCTGTTTTTCTGAGCAGCCTCAGAACAAGACAACAACAAGGCTGTCCTGCTTGAACCAAGTTGAGTTCAGACAGCTTATATTTTCATTACAAATCAAACCTAAGACGGCGGGCTGCAATCGGTGTATCAAAGGAGGCACGAAGCAGCAGACTTTTCCCTCTCTGTTTTTCTGCAGAGCCTGTATTGCACACCACTCATGTTGCTTCAGCCAGAACAAGGGTAGTGTTTTTTTAATCTGTAAACGCTCTCATATGGTGCTGGTATACAGATTTTAAAAATGCAAAATAAGGTAGGAGGCTCGCCCTGGTGTAGTCTCTATCCAAAACATATCCACAAAGCCGAGAGAAGAGTGGAAATCCTCTATATCTCAGCTGCTAACTAACTGCTAATGCTAGCTTGTTGAGGATGTGCTGCAGGGTAGAGACTGTAAACGGGTGTGCAGGAGGAACTTCAAAATGAAATAGTAGCTTAAAGTTGACAGTATAGATCTGTGTTTGGACTTTGTATCAGTCTGAGTGGATAATTAATTAACAAATTGATGTATCAATATTAGGGCTGTAGGGATTAATCAAGTAAATTGCGATTAAGTAGGTCCACAAGTAGTGCTCTTATTTTTTAAATTGGAATAAATTGCGTTATTTATCGTCCCTTTCAAGTCAATTACCTTTAGTATAAGACAGCAGAAAAAAAAAAAAAAAATGACACAAAAACAGTTTAAAAGGTAAAATAGTGGAATTTTAAAATGTGATCAAAAGGCTGCAATTAACCAGAATTAACTACTGGAATTCTGAGATCTATTGTGATTAAAATTGTTATAATTTGAGAGCCCTAATTGGTGTACATTGATGGCCTATACTATTGTACCACCAAATGTCAAATACTATCAAATGCATTTGACCTTCTATCTCCCCAACCTCTTTGCAGAAGCTGTGGCCTCTTACAGTTCTACAGAAGTACAATTATACAGAAATTTTACCCAATTTTATATAGTTAAAAATAACTGTAATCAAAACAGATGAGTTTCAACAAAGACATGAGCTTTTCAGATCCAAATTTATTGTTTCTAACTATCTTTATTTCTGATGTAAGGATGGGCCCGTTAACATGGGTGTGAATGGGGCTTCCTTGACTTTTGGAGCCAGCCTCCAGTGGACACCTGAGGAACTACACCATTTTTAATTTATTATTCAACTCTGGAGGTTTCTACTTTGTAGAGAATTAATTTAAAAGCTCTGTTTAGTTTTGGAACCACCATGAAAAAGTTACTGGGCTTTGACAAACCCTAGCAAGCAAAGCGAGTGCTGCTGTTGCAATAAACTGAATATGCACTGACATCTCATCAGTTTCATTTGAGTATGACCAGACAATGACAATAATGCTCTTTTGTTTTATAAATTGACAGTATTTAATACCTCATGCATTCTAAGCCTGTTCATATCTACCTTAATTCCATTCACTTTTGTTTATTTTGTATTTCTTTGACTCTAAATAGTAAAAATGGACAGATAGACAACAGAGAGCAGTCCATATATGGAATTAAAATCCATACCCTAAACTGACCATTTCCCATCCCCCCTTCACTTGACCCTCACTGTCTCTTGCTTTCTCTCCTAGTCATCGTTCACTGTCTCTAACCATCCCTCTGCCTCTTCATCTCTTTCACTCCCCGTGATCCTGTTCCCAATCCCTCCAACCACCCCTCCACCCTCTCCAACCACCCCATGGCCAAACACAGTGACCTAGACTCCTCAGCCTCCTTTGATGTCAACGATGTGACCCCTGTGCTCCAGATGCCCCCACACCGCCAGTCTTATCCTCTCCAAGAGACGGCACGGCCCACAGACGGAGAGAGAGAGAGAGAGAGCCAGTCATTAACCCCATACAACCCGGGCCTCCCCTCCACTGCTTAAACACATGATGTATCACAACACCCGCTCTCCAGTACATCCCCCAACAATTCACCCAAACATGCATGTGTGGGCGAGAGCCGATGATGCAATAGGCTCTTTAAACATTTAAAGAACGGGTCAGCTTTTCAAAGGGAGGAGCTGGAACCTTTAACCACTGCTTCAGTTATCATGGTCAGCGGTTGAAAGTCGGGTGATATGTCAGAAGGAAAATAAATGAATGTGTAATGAATGGAAAGCCTGGATGATGAATTAAACTTCACACTAATACACTGCTAGTTTATTTGGATTATGAGTGCATATCTTTGCCATACTTTTGCTAAGAGGGTCAGGCAGGATCCAAAGAAACAACGCTTTCATCTGCCAACTGACTGAGTATGATAAAGGGTAAGAAAATGTTCATCTTAAAGCTTCTTCAAGGAGTTGGTATTCACCCCCTCGGATATTTTACCCTTTTATTGATTTTAAAAATCAATCATGGTCAATATATTTTAGATTTTTTTTAACCTTAAAAGAACTCTTTAATGTCAAAGTGACACAAATTTCTACAGAGTAATGTCAAACAAAAATATGTAATGTAAAATAAGTGACTGCATAAATATTCACCTTCTTTAAAGTGACTGACCTAATTCAACAGAGGTCCAACCAGTTAGTGCTAGTAGTCTCACAATTAGGGAAATATAAGTACAAAGTTTTGCTGTAAAAGCCATAATAAGCTCAGTAGCTTCTGCAGCACGAACACAACCCTGTAACCTGCCACTGTTGTTTTGGTTCAACATGTGAATGCCGCATAAGTGGGCTACTTTATGTGTGACATAACCGTTTCAAGAAAGATACGGTCAGCTGTCCACACAGAGACAAAACAGTAAGCGTTTACAGATTTGTGCACTCTGGGACCCGGTTACAAAAAGTAGCTTTTACAGCCCCCCAAAACTCCATTTCCATGTGGATGAAACGCCGATACGAAAAAAAAAACTTCTGCATATATTCCTGAATTCGTCTCTGTGTAGACAGGCCTGTGAGGCACGGTGGTGGCAGCATCATGCTGTGGGGATGCTTCTCAGCAGCCGGCCCTTGGAAGGCTTGTAAAGGTAGAGAGTAAAACAAATGTAGCAAAATATAGGAAAGTCTTGAAGACAATTTTATTCTGTCTGCAAGAGAACCTCGGCTTGGGAGAAGATTTATTTTCCAGCAAGACAATGACCTGAAGCGTACAGCGAAAGCCAACCAGAAATGGTGTAAAGACAACAAGGAGAATTCTCTGGAGTGGCCGAGTCAAAGCCCAGACCTTAATTCAAAAGAAAATTTTGTGGCTGGATTTCTGTGCAACCTGACAGTTTGAGCAGTTTCTCAAAGAAGAATGGAGTAAAATTGCAGTGTCCAGGTGTGCAAGCCTGATTGAGACCCATCCACACAGACTCAGTGTTGTGATTGCAGCCAAAGGTGACTCTACAAAATACTGACCTGAAGGGAGTAAATATTTATGCAGTCACCTATTTTACATTACACATTTTTTATTATTATCTAATTTACATTTTAAAAAGGTCTTTTTTTAGTAACTTGCTTTGAAACTTGCATCAACCCAGTGGGAGAGGTGACAAGCATGTCAAATAAATTCATAGAAATGGTCAACGTCTTGCTGATGGTCCAGGCTTTTGTAGCTTATAAAGAGATGTCAGAATTAAATCCAGTCTGTTTACTCAGCAGCTTCAAAAGATGTGTGTATTATCATATGTTTAACAGTTGAATAATACAAGAACCAAATTACAAACCCTCTGTCTCTTTTTCTTACTTCTGCAAGGAGAAAATCAAACCAAGTCATCTCAGAGTAATGATGAGTCCTGGCCTCAGCCAACCTTAAATGTGAAACCTAAACAAATCACGCTCTGGGTGCCCTGCATGACAAAGGAGAAGAGTGCAAGAACAAGAGCATTCCTGGGGGTGGAAAAACGAGGGAGGGGATTATTTTATTAAGATGTACTGAAACACAGATCACCACAGATTGATGAGCGCCTTGCACAAAGAGGGTTTTCATAGAATCAAATCCATCTCATGTAGAAGTCTTACACATGTGTTTGAAGAGTCAGAGTGTTGCAACTTTGGGTCTTTCATTAGAAAATGGGAGCCTCCTTTTGAAAAACCTTTGGACACCAAGCTAAGATGTCAATGTCAGACAGCTAGACCTTAAAGACAAAGAGAGAAAGGGGCAGAGAGGTGAGCTGTTCTAATAACCACTGAGTTTGTGCTTCTCCATGCGATTCTAATAAAGACGCTCCAGCCTGGCCTTCAATCGACAGACCATCTGGCCTATTCCTCTTAAGGAGGCAAATGCTAATATTGCTCTTGCTGGTAGATAAAATAAAGTCTCGCACACTTTTCTTGGCATACTCTCAGGGCAGATGTTTGATGCTTGGCCTAAAGCTTCAGGTGCCATTGGGAAGTTTCCATCAGACAACACATTTTCTGCTTCATGTAAAGATGTCCAGAATATCAACAGAGACATGCATCACCCTGATGTAAAGTCTGGTCACAGTGGTAAGTGTTTTTGTCCGCAGTCGGCCTAGACGAGTCTCAGGACAGGAGCGCTGAAATGGGAGCACAGACCCTTCCATCTCCCACCATTCAGTCTTTCAGCACCAGCCCTGGCCAGAGTCCTGGTTCGAGAGTGGGAGTAAGGGGGAAAGAAGGGAGGCAGACATGGATGGTGTTTTGATGATAGGGTGAGAATCAAGAGTGTTTCAGACCTTTGAAAGAATCACAAAAGCTGTTAAGTCCATACAGTAGCACAGAACCTTTGCACATGAATGCACTTTAACAACTGAAAGTCAGTGTGCTGTTCTGTCAGGATAAAATCACTGATGAACTCAAAATGGTGTCCCTTATGGAGGGAAATCCCTTTAGCCATAGCAGAACAGCTGTGCAACAACAGCGACAGGCTTTGGTGGGGGTTATTATTCCTTTACTCATAAAAGAGAACATTTGCAGGACTCTTTTACTTGTCTGAGGCGTTTGACTCTGTACCTTCATAGCTTTAAAATGTGCGCTCCATAGCTCTAATTATCCTGTATTCCAAGTTGAAGTCAGCTGGTTAAGATCACTGTGAATAGGGAGGACAATTTAGAAAAGCTGTCAGAACTAGGGCTGTCAAAAAATTTAAGTATTAAATCATATCAATCTCAAAAAACATGTTTTGAACTTCCACTATTGCATTCAAGACTGTTTTGTTTCATTTTTGGTTTTTGTACCGTCTTAATATAAAGATATGTGACTTTTTTGGATTCCTGCTTTTATTTTGAAAGAATACAAATAACTTTTGGCAGATCAAAATATGTATAAAGGAACTTGTTATGGAATGAAAAAGAAATAAGACAACAGAAAAGGTGAAATTTAAGGTGCAGATGACTTCACTGAACTGTCTGTTAGGTGAGTGTTTATTTATTTATACTTAACTTTATTTATAGCTTTTCATAATTACAAAACAAGGATATTTTCTTTACAAAGGGAAAGTTTTAACATCCCACAGTCCCCTACCAGCTCCAAAAAAAAAAAAAAAAAAAAAAAAGACAGATTAACAGAAAAGGAAAAAATATAAATAAATAAATAACACTTATAATATTTATAGTACAGCAAAACCACATTTTACAAAAAGGGGTTTAGAAAATATTTGGAAAAATCCACAGACAAAATTAAATAATAATCCATCAATCGATCGATAAACATGTCTGTGTTTTAAATTGAAATGAGATATTAAAGAGCAGTAAAGGATTTATTTTACATCACTGTAGCTGTAGGGAGACTCTGCAGTGGCTTCACCTGGGTGTAGTAAAACTGACAATAAAGCATGCAAGTAGTTTCAATTTTAAAGTTATGCACTAAACATGGACCTTGATTAATCATGATTAATGCTTTAATGCTGACAGCCCTAGTTAGCAGGTGTGTTGTAGTTACAGAGGCTTTTGTATCTTGGCCATTTCTGTACTCAGATTTAGCCCTTGATATCTGGCATATCATCTGTAGCTCTATTTTTTTTTAAGTAAGGAAATTTCTGTTTTGTTGATTATTTCTTTGTTGTAACAATGCTTCTTGCCAATAGATCTTATACTATTGGAAAGTCTGTTTATTTTCCCTTTAAAATGGTGCCACATTTTTCAGGATCATGCATTTGTGGGATGAGCAGCAGAGTTGAGTATGATAAACAGGAGCCTCAGTATAGCGTGTGGAAGAACCATACACAGCCACAACAGCCTGGCACCTCCCTGCTCACTCGTGTTTTGTTTCGTGAGCTCTGGGCTTTTGTATTTTTTGGCCTTTTGTACATTTTGATTTTGCCAGGAATTTTGTTGTAGTTTTTGTATTTTTAGTTTGCTAAACTTTTAATTTTGCTTCAGTGCCTTTGTGTTTGGGTCGGTCCTTTTGAGATTCTGCCACATCATCACAGAGTGAACTGTAAATGACATAAATCACATGGGCAGGGGTTAGCGCTGTGTGCTTTAGGTTAATTGGTGACTCTGAATTAGCCACAGGTCATTATACATCATCACGTACACGTAAACAAGGAAGTGCTGTGAAAGGCAGCAGTCTGGATTATCCATCTATCCGTCCATTTTCTATACCATTTGGGGGGGAGGGGGGGGGGGGTGCTGGAGCTTATCCCAGCTGTCATTGGGCGAGAGGCAGGGTACACCCTGGACTAGTCACCAGTCAATCGCAGGCATCACACTTACAGCCAATTTAGAGTGATCAATTAACCTAACGAGCTTCTTCGGTGGTGGGAGGAAGCCAGAGTACCTCGAGTACCCGAAGAGAACCCATGCGTGCACGGGGATAACATGCAAAACTCCACATAGAAAGGCCCTGACCAGGAAGAGAACCAGGAACCCTCTAGCTGTGAGGCAACAGATCAAACCCCTGCCCCAGTCTGGATTAGATTATATCATATTGTTTTTGTGTGTCCTTTTTAATACATTTCTGCAAGGAAAGAAACAATACTTTGGAACACAATGAATGTGAGATATATTAGTGTTACTCCTATAGGTTTTATATGCAAAAAGAATTTTTGCTCTATCTCATTTGTTTGCAAATTTACCTGCCGTTAAAAATAGACATGCAATGGGAGTGCCGGCAATCCCGTAGGTCTTAAAGGGCTACACCAATGCAGAGTCTCCCTGCAGCCACAGTTAGGTAAAACAAGTCCACCACTGCTCCTTAATGTCTCATTTCACTTTCAAAAACTTCACTGTCAATAAAAACCTTTTCACCATTATTTTTTTCCTTGATAATCCTTAACGAGTTCCTTCTGCTGTGGTTAATTTTATGCCATAATTCTTCATTTTCTACCAAAATAAAAGCAGGTTTCAATCCAGACAGGAAGTTAGTTTGCATGATTTTAATTACCAAAAACAAGGGTCAAAATCAAACACAGGCTGCCACTTTAAAGCCTGTAGCCTCTGTATACTGGGTGTGATGTAACTGCTAGACTATCCAGTGTCCAACTGAATTTCAAGGTTCATTAGAAACTCAAGAAAGACGAATAGGAACTTATTTCACAACAGCCTTCCTGGTTCAATCTGTTCTGAATGGTGATAGTCAACATACTGTATGTCCTTCCACTGTTAAAAAAGCCTTTTCTTCTTTAGGAACAGGGGAAAAAACACATTACAATCAATTATATCTATGCACACACTAGATGTCCTTCCAGCTCATGCAGCCATTACTCTTCAACCACTAGAAGCCATTGGATTCATCAGTCAAGATACTCCCCTCTGTGAGTAATATGAAAAGGTTGGATGGTCATCGCAGACATGTAGAAGGCATCGGCATTCCTGTGTGTCTTTATAATGACCTCACAGCAGTTCAAAGTGAACACACATGACACCCAATCACAGTAAAGCTTAGCTTTAAAAGTCATTTTTACAAACTCTGACCTGAGGAGGATTAGAATAGATGTGACTCTACAGCTTTCTACAGCTAAAGTTAAAAAAAAAGAGACATTAATTCTTCTGAATTATCCTTAGAAATAAGCAAAATTAACAAAGCAGAGAAATGCATGATGTTGGAAGATGGATGGAATTGGGGGTCTCTTAATGCAGTTAGACTCTTGCACTGGTGAGAATAATAGTTTATCATTTTGTAATAATATTGCAAACTTTGTCTCAATCTGAGCCAAATGCTTTTGCAGTACCTGATCAGACTGTGCAACATTTCTTTTTTTTTTTTTTTCCCCAAAGCCGACTCACTTTCCTCTGTACCACCCATGCTATCAGGTTTAGTGCAAAGAACACACATATTCCCATCAATTATACAACGACATCTTTGTGGAGACTTTTTAATCACAGCTAGCATCAATCAAGATTTGATTTTAGCATTAGGTTTTCATCGGACAGAAAGGATTCTCTGCCCTGGAATGACAGAACGCTTTTCTGCTCTTGACTTGTTCTCCTTATGGAAGATAACAAAGACTGAGTGAAATTAAAGCAGTAAAGCCATCATATCAGATTTGAATAAATTGTTAACATTAGAAAGTCCTCATCCATCTTTGTCATCAGGAGACCCGGCAGGGTAGGCCAAACGTGTTTTAATGTCAGAGCTAGGCTCAGATGGAAAATGGCCTCCAGCTGTCCCATCATTAGAGCTGATAAGGCACCAGGGCCCGGCTCCCTCCGTTCTTCGCTTGTCTGTGGGAATTACAGGTACAGAATGAAGGTGGAAAACAAGCGTTTCTCTCATCCACCTGGGTAGTAAGGCTCACATGTGGAACGAATTTAGACTTGTGTCAGTCCTTTGAGATCTCAAGTAAGCTGGTTTGTTTCAATTTTAGCATCTCTATCTGCTCTGTCCCGGGACTGGAAGGCTCTTAATGTGTTATTTGTTTTGTGTCACACAAAACAGATGTTTAGAGGCTTTGAAACAAGACCTCTGATTTGCCAGAGCTCTGCAAGAGAATACAAAGGGGAACAATAAATTGATTTCCCAAGCTTCCCATGGAAACATCCTGCAATTATGCTAATGCACTTATTGTCTGCTTCTGGAGATTTTCTGTTTGATAATAATAATACTGCTGGGGTAATGCATGCATCATACACTATCTGGACAACAGTATTTGGCCACACCTGGAATGGAATTCAGATGTCTAAAATCATAAAACACTCGTGATACTAAATGTGTTGTTCTGAAGAGCTCCCTGCTGGGTCTTCCACAGTCAACTGTGATATTATTAAAAAGTGGAAGCATTTAGGAGCAACAGCAACTCAGCCACAAAGCAGAAGGCCATGTAGGAGCACAGAGTGGGGTCAACGACTGCTAAGGTGCCTGTGTAAAATAACTGAAGAGTACTGAACTTCCACTGGCAATAACGTTAGCAGAAAACTGTGCAGCAGGAGCTTCATGGAATGGGTTTCCATGGCCTCACATCACCAAGTCCAGTGCCAAGTATCAGATGGAGTGGTGTTAACACCAAGACTGGACTGTGGAGCGGTGGAAGTGTGTTCTGTGGAGTGACGAAACAGGCAGTCTGGGTTTTTCGGATGCTTGGAGAACATGGCCTGCTTGACTGCTTGACTGCTGTGCCAACTGTGATGTTTGGTGGAGGAAGGATAATGGTATGGGCTGTTTTTCAGGGTTTGGGCTAGGCCCCTTATCTCAAGTGAAGGCCAATCTTAATGCTTCTGCTTACCAAGTCAATTTGGACAATGCTATGCTTCCAACTGTGTGGCACCAATTTGATGAAGGTCCTATTTCTATTCCAACATGGCTGTGGACAAAACAAGGACTATAAAGACATGGTTTGATGGGTTCATTGATCTCACCTCAACCCCACTGAGCACCTTTGGGATGGACTGGGACAGAGACTGCAAGCCAGACCTTCTTGTCCAACATCAGTGCCCAACCTCATAAATGCTCTACAGAATGAATAGGAACAAATCCCCACAAAACACTCCAAAATCTTGTGGAACACCTTCTGAGAAGAGTGGAGGCTGTTATAGCTGCAAAAGAGGGGCCAAATCCATATTGAAATACATGTATTTGAATATAATATCATTACAGTCCCTGTTAGTGTAATGGTCAGGTGGCCCAATACTTTTGTCCATACAGTGTACTTCAAAGAATAGTTCATCCCTTTCATACACTGAAACAAGACAGCTGAGATGAGGAGGCAGAAGGGAAGCACCAGAGGCAGGAAACACTGGCAGCAGCATGATGGAAGACAATAGCTGTGTCCCAATCCAGGGGCAGTATCCTTTGATACACATTTACAGATCAATTGCATCACAGCCAAGAGTCATTGAATGATACATTTTAATTTCTTTTTTCCTTTTCCAAGAACATCAATTCTGATGTTGCATTATAAAGAAAAGAGATCTTGAGACTGTGAGGTTTCTTTTAATAATAAATTGTACAGTGTTGGTTGTATGAGCTAGTCCTGGTGCAGCTGTTTAGGATGCACCAAAAGGGCTAGGATGGGTGGCTGGGGATGCAAACAAGAAATCTTCAATAAACCAATCCCCCTTTCTTTCAGTTCAGTTAACAGACCTTTCAAGGCTACCAAATCTAGGCTGAGTCCATCGAAGAATGCCAGCGCTGAATTGGGACCAGGTTAAGCACACCCAGTTTCAAACAAAACAGGAAATAGGAAATGGAAAAAATAGTTTGGGACATTTGGTGGACTTTAACTAATTTTCTAAGTGTTTTCTAATCCACATTTAAATGACCTCTCCAACCATTTAATCTCTTTTACGTCTCCTTTTGTTGACCACATTGACAGTAGAGGCATTTAAACAGCAGAAATGATGAAATAAAAGGTTAAAAAAGGTCCCACTGAAAACATTCAAATTGATTTGAGATCCTTGTTGAACATTAACACTTATCACTTCTTACCCAAGCAACACAAAACAGAAGGCGTAAATAATCTGGTCTTACAAGGCTGTCAGTCTGGCAGTCTGGTGACAAGCTGCCATGCCCTCGTGCAAAACCCTAGCTGCATTTAAGGCGTTGTCTATGAGACACCTTGGCGTGACCACAGCCATGGCACTATAAGAAAACTCAGTGGGGAGCTCTGTAACTGCAGGGGGATCAATACCACGCCTACAGAGTAACTGATCCCATGAGTAGCGAGGAAACAGCGTAGGCTGACCCCTCTGTGCCCTCACAGAAAGTGTGCCAACAGAGCAGGTCAATATGTCTAGAAGCAGCAGTATGGTGCCATCACATTTTGGGATGGTAAATTGACTTATCATGCGTACAAGAGACAGACGTGTGAAAATGTTTCTGTCCAGTTATGGGAAATCTGTCCAATATTTTAAAAGCATCGTGTGTGAGGTCTTAAATACTTACAATTTAAGCCTCAGATATCATAATTAAACAGACAATCGGTCGTTTTTATGCTCCACAGATTTCCATTGCAAATTTTAAAGGGGCTGTTTTTAATGCTGACAGTCTACGGTGGTAGTAGTGGTCGCAGTTATGGTGTGTTTGTGTTCTTTATCTTCAGTGCATATTTACATTTCTTAAGAGTATTAAGGCTGCACCTGATGTAAAAACAACATCAACATGTGTGGTTCAACCAACAGAATATGCTAACAGCAGACTGGTGTAAATCAATGACAGTTAACCCCTACCTCGAATGACCAGCAACATCTTTTGTAAGACCCATCATGACATTGCTACAACCAGGAGTACGGTGTCCATTTTAGGACATCCTCAGGTCTCAAAGTCAGCCAGACCTTAAAATGATGAAAAAGCATCAATGCTCAAGAATACCTCGGAAGTCTCAGGATAGAAAGGCATCAAACTCAGGCAATACAGTCTCCAGAAAAACACATCAGAATCAGGCCAAAAGGTATCAGACTTAGAGGAAAAGGTTTCAGGAAAAAAGGCTTCAGACTCAGGCAAAGGGTCTAAATTTTTCCAAATGTTGAAATAAAACATAATCTTTCTTTGAACCTCCCACTGTAGGCCTAAATCTAATGTTCTTCTAGTTTAACCCTTTAGGGGCAAGAAACCATATATAGTCACTTTTGTAGATTTCCTTCATGGCCTCTCCCCAACTCTGTAATAAAGTGTGATTTTTTTTCCTCAGCCAATCAGAGGAACTCAGCCAACACATTAGGTGACATCACAGCATCTGACCAATGAGCAGTAGCCCAGAGCGTCTCAAACTTCTTGTTTCTTCCAGAACTCGCAACTTGTTTTGGTCCCAAACAAATGGCCCTAAAATCATAACTGACCATGATGGGTTGATGAAACTCACACATTATAAAGTCGAATAGAAGTGCTAAACAGGATAGGTTTTGTATGTGTAGGTTTTCTAGAAATTACTGCAACTTATGTAGAACCATATTTGGACATAGGCACGATTAGGGGTGTAAAATGATGTCTGTGTTTACACATATGGTCATTACATCTAGCGACCATACTGGTGGTATTTTATTTAAAAATCACTCATTTAAATGTGGGGTAATAGAACATTATAATACTTCTATTATACGAATGTGGTTTCCTTTTTTTTACTTTGAACCTCATTTCTGCTTAAATGTATCTAGACTTTCAATATTAAGGTGTTTTTTTAGGTTTCTGATCAAATAATAAGGAAACATAAGTGGCATAGAAAGTGAAAGCAATGTCATTTTTGTCATTTTTACAACAGTTGAACAGTTTTGATATACTTAAATGACATGAATCAGATTTTCATTGTGAGCCTCATCATCACAAGTTCTCTTGGTGGAGCTGGGAGGACCGAATAAAAGAGGCCAATGAACGCAAGCAGAGCAAGTACCACAAGCTGCTAGAGGAGTGCTGGAGAAGGGACTGGAAAGCGTGCTGTGAGCCCATGGAGGTGGGATGTAAAAACTTCGCTGGCTGCTCCCTATGCAAGCTCTACTTCCCTCTGGGCAACACAGGAGCTGTGATAAGGAGAGCCATCAAGTCCTCCACACAGTCTGTAGAGAGAGCCTCAAGAGAGCGGGGAGAGACATGCAGGAAATAGTGCCACGGGCCAGATTCGAACCCGGGTCGCCTGCCTACATAGTGCACGCCTTAACCACTCAACTACCAGCGCGCCATGAAAACCTTTTTTTAACCATAAACAGAAAAGGAACCATATATGGCCACTTCATTGGCCTTGATTTTCCTCATAAAAAATATAAAATATATAGAAAACTGACAAGAGTTTTTTTAAAGTGATGTGAAGTTAAGTGATGTGATGTCTACCAATGATATTCCAGGGCTTAAATGTTTCAATTCAAGGTATCTGCTGCACAGGATGGGCTCGTTCATTTGCAAAAGTAAATTGCATGGCGTGCTGAAAGGCAGCTGGAAGCAAGGATGTTAGGTGTCATTATTATTTTTTTAAATGTCAGCCAAAATAGATTTGATCTCTGGGTTCATTAGGCCGTCTTTAACACTGTTAGTAGCATAGCTTCTTACATTACAGGGTGATGGGAAAGGAAGACTCTTATGGGATTACTGTTGGTTTGGAAACACACAAAAGTCGACTCGAGTGAAGTATATCAGAGATATCGGCTCCATCTATTAACACCAGTTCTAAATCAATAAAAGCTTTCCTCTGGAGGCTCTGTGGGCTGTTTGTGGCATCGTATTGATCTCCCTAAATGCAGGTGTCTGCATGTATCTTTCCTCTCAGTGTTCCTGTATACCCCTGATGCCCCCTCCCTTCGCCCAATACCCCCTTTGCCCCTCGCTTCCATTCCCCGTCTCTCTCTCCCGCCGGCAGAGCTAAGCAGTCAGCGTAGCACCTCCATAGAGGCCGATGTGTGACTTGATGCCATCAATAAAAGCATCGTCTGAGATGGACTTCCATCGCGCCCCGCACAGTTAGCCGGGCCCTCTGCAATGAATCACCTTGATAGAGGCTGGCCCTCGAGGAGACAAACACTCAATATCTCACCAGTAGGTTCTCCCAAATCCATACCGGTTCATGTTCCTGCTTTTTATCTGTTTTTTTATGCTGTGTTTAAGGTCTTTGGGGTTCTGGGTTAGGAAGAAACAGGACACTGGATCAAAAGTTTTAGAGGTTTAAAGTAGACGCATGTGGAAAAAGTGGAGCACAGAGGACAGCTTAGACTTGGTTATAAAAGATAAAGGGTGTGGATGAGCTTGGGAAGTTTTTAAGGAAGTTTTAAGCAGAGAGTTAAGGTGCATTTCAGGATAACTGCAGACTGAAGATTTCTGTCTCTGAGAATCAGCTGTTCTGTTTTTATCTTATCCCTGACAGGTTGTTTGGGTTTCGTAACAGCCTATTATCTACATGTGTGAAAAAGGTCACACTTTGGTAAGTGTGTGTGTGACACAGAGAGGAGGGGGTGTATCATTCTGGTGCTCTTTTTTTCTCACACTTGAAAACCAAAGTTACCCTACTGGTGAGTTAAATCCTTAATCTGTGAAAGACTAATTTCCACTTTGACAAGATCAGGCATCAAGATGCCTCTTAAGCAGATTTTGTAACCCCTGGCATTCAGCCAGAGGATTTGGTATCTACTGAACAAGCTTGGAAAAAGATTTATCTGGCAAGCTTGACCACATTTTTCTTTCTAATAGCAAGTCCGGACACAAATCAAACTGGGAGGAAGCCACTTCTTCTTTAGATGGTCCACAGAGTTCATTTTTTAAGGTAATAAGCATTGCCCAGTGACTAACAATAGGAAGCTAACACTTGACAATTGACAGTAACAGTATGGAAGACACCCCATGGTCCCATATCAGGACAGAGCTCCCTATCTGACGGATTGGTCTGAAAGGATAATAGATGGCTGAACTGACTGATAGGACAAGAGACAGACACTAGCAGTGATAGCCAAGTCTTTAAATGCTGCACAAAAACATGACTGTATCTCTGAGGCAGGGGGCACACAACAAGATAATCCAGCCAGTTTTGAGCTTGATTCCCAGCTTCCAACAAAGCTAAGCAAAAGCATGGATTCTGTTGTAGTCTTAAAGACTATGTTGCAAGGTTTTCCTTTCATGTGAGGTACTTGAAGAGCAGTTTCAGGAGTGGCTTATCTGGAGAACCAAGAGAGTTCCTGGTGGACTCGGATGTTGTCAGGCTAAGAGGGACAGTGTACAGTGGCTAATCCAGAGAACTGAGAGAATTTCCGTTTGACTGGGAAGTTGTCATGCAGGGAGGGCCGGTGTGCATGGCTAATCCTGAGAACCAAGAGAATTCCTGGTGGGCCTGGCTTTTGTCAGTCCCAGGAGGGCTGATGTTTAGTGGCTAATCCAGGGAACCAAGAGAATTCCTGGTGGGCTCGGCTGTTTTGGGGCCAGGAGGGCCAGTGTGCAGTGGCTGATCCAGAGAATCAAGAGAATTCCTGGTTGACCAGGATGTTGTCAGGCCTGGAGGGCCGGTCTGCATGGCTAATCTGGAGAACCAAGAGAATTCCTGTTGGGCTTGATTGTTGTCAGGCCAGAAGGACCAGTATACAGTGGCTAATCCTGAGAACCAAGAGAATATCTGGTGGGCCGGGCTGTTGCCGGACCCGGGATGGCTGATGTATAGTGGCTAATCTGGCGAACCAGGAGAATTCCTGTTGGGCCCGGAGGGCCGGTGTACAGTATATACCATTTTGGAGAAAGCCGTATCTCAACAATGCTGAAAAGTAGAGGAGAGTTTCTGGTTTGGGGAACTCAGAATTGCTGTTTGCAGATGATGGTTCTGTTCGCTTCCTCAGTTGTGGTGAAGAGGGAGCTGAGCCAAAAGGCAAAGCTTTCAATTTACCAGTTAATCTATGTTTCAACCCTCACCTATGGTTAGGAACTCTGGGTAATGACCAAAAAAATGAGATCGCAGATACAAGCAATCAAAACAAGTTTTCTACAGAGGCTGGCTGGGTCCAGCTTTAGAGATAGGGTTAGGAGCTCTGACATTTAGAAGGATCTTGAAGTACAGCCGCTGCTCCTTCATGTTGAAAGGAGCAAGTTGAAGTGGTTTGGGCATCTGATCAGGGTGCCTCCTTAGCGCCTCCCTTTGGAGGTCTTCCAGGCACAGCTAACTGGGAGGAGACCCCAGGGCAGACCCAGAACTTGCCAAATATCCCATCTGGCTTGGAAGTACCTTAGAATCCCTGTGGAAGAACTTGAAGATAATGCTGGGAAAAGGGGTACTGGTTGACTGCTTAAGATTTTCATAATCTCATCACTCATTTGGCTCAAAGGAAAATTCTTTAAAGAAATAAAAAATAATCCATCCTGCAGAAGAAGATTCTGTGATTTCTGAGGTCACTTTCTTTGATTTAAGTTTATGAGGCGGTAAAATGTTGATGAAATTCCTACAATAATCACAGCTATGTCTGTGTATACCTTTGCTGGTGTTGTTTATATGATCTTTTTTCCCCTCTCCTCCCAGACTGTAGGTAACCTACTTCTCTCCTCTGAGGTGGAGAACTGCCTAAATCCTCAGCATAGCTGAGATGGATGACTGTATGACAGCGCTCCCTCTCTACATTTTCTATGGGAGGCCTGCACTAAGCCATGCAGAGTATGTATGTGTGTCTGTGTGTGTGTCCTAGCTGTATAAACTCACCCAGAGGGACCCCAGGCCTGTGGGAGATAAAGAGCTCTACTAAAATGTAAACACTCTGTGAAGTGGCGAGCGGGGCAGCTGTAGCAGCACATACACACATTTAGAGAAATGCAGTCTGAAGGTCAAGGTTAAGCGGTACTCTCTTTTAAGGCTCACTTTCCCTCTTGACCCGCCATCATGCTGTTAGATCGGAGCGGGAGTTTGGGTGCTGAAACACGGAATCGCCTCGACTAAAGAATAACAGTGAGGACGTGCAGAGGGGTTGTGGTGTAGACCGATGGTACCAGCTGGATAAAAAGAGGACCAATAGCACTTTGAGTGTCCAAATGAAAGAAACAGTGAAGCAATGTTGAGCTTTCAGAGTGATTAATGTGGACTGTAAGTGCATGGTGTGGAGGGGAGCAATATGGGGAGTTTAACAGAAGTGAAGGATTAAAAAACAGAATTACATTCACTTTCCCACCAAATATCTTTCCCAAGGTCTGTTTAGTGTGTAGTCTTTAAACCATACTGGCTCTGACAGGTCCCCACAGATTTTTGTTTATCAGGCAGTTACAATGCAGTCAGAACGAATTCAGACCCCCTTCATTTTTTAATTTGGTTATGTTGCAGCCTGATGCTACAGTTGAAAAAAACATTTATATTCTCACTCATCTACAGTCAGTACCCCATCATAACAAAGTGAAAACAGAATTTAAAAAAAAATTGCACATTAATTAAAAAAAAACAGAAATAAGACATTTACAGAGGTTTTCTGACCAGTTGCACAAATCCTTGACACTTAGCTCAGGTTCCTCCCATTCTCTTGATTGTTGTTGAGATGTTTCAACCCCTTGATTGGAGTCCACCTGTGGTAAATTAAACTGATTGGACATGATTTGGAAAGACACACACCTCTCTACAGACGGCCCCACAGCTGACCAGAGCAAAAGCTGAGCCATGAGGTCAAAGCAACTGCCTGCAGAGCTCAGAAACAGGATTGTAGCAAGACACAGATCTGGGGGAGGCTACAAAAAAAATCTGCTGCACTGAAAGTTCCCAAGAGCACAGCAGCCTACATAATTCTCAAGTCTGGCACAACCAGGACTCTTGCAAGAGCTGGTCATCCTGCCAAACTATAGCAATCGGGCAAAGGGCCTTAGTAAGAGGGGTGACCAAGATCCTAATGGTCAATTTAGAGTAATCAGTTCACCTAACAAGCATGTTTTTGTTGGAGGGAGGAAGCCGACATATCTGGAGAGAACCCACGCATGCAAACTCTGTACAGAGAGGCCCTGACTGGGAAATGAACCATTAGCACTTTTGCTGGGAAGCAACAGCGCTAACCACTGCATTGCTGGGCAGCCCGCTCCGGACTGCAAAATAACAACATTGAAAAAAGTGAAGGGAGTCGAAATACTTTATGAATGCTCTGTTTGTGATGTAGAAAAATAAAAAAATAAAAAAAACGTAAATATTATACATTGCTCTAAAATCCATTATTATAATTTGCAGTTTTTGAATTGTGTTTTTTTTTTTTTTTTCATTCCAAATCAGGTGATATTTTGGGTCAGGGTACCAAAGTATAATTTATTTTGAAAGGGTACTTGACTGTATGGAAATCAAGAAAGCAGCCAGCTTTGCTATTTTTTTCTGGACAGAAACCAAACCACCAATAATGGCCGCCATTTTTCCTTTCTGGATTTTTTAATTACAACAACAAAACACGGAAAAAGCCTTTGAAAAAGGTTACATTTTGTTAAATTAATTTTCATTTTGGTGCTTTACAATAAAATAATAAAGAGGTTAATGGGCATGGTCAAGTACGGAAGAGTATTGGGGCCACTGAAAAAAAAATGTTGAGACGAAAATTTTTTTTTCACTTGTGAGAAAAAAGTCAAAATTCTGAGTTTAAAGTCAGAATTCTGAGATTAAAGTCAGAATTCTGAGATTAATCTCAGAATTCTGACTTTTTTCTCACAAGTGAAAAAAAAAAATTTCGTCTCAAATTTTTATTTTTTTTTTCAGTGGCCCTAATACTCTTCCGTAGTTAAGTGACCTGGAAGTGAATGTAAACTTTTCAAAATAAAAGCCCAAGAAAGAGAACAGCAATGATAGCTATATAGATGGATGGATGGATGGACCAGTTGATTAGAAATGTTGTTAGTGTGGATTTTGATAATATTACATTCTGCAAAAATTTAAAGGAACTCTTTACGAAATCAATAAATCTTTAAATTCTTTAAACAGGCGGCAAATTTGTATCAACACTTCTGTAGCCACAACCAAAAAAGTACAAAACAAAATCAACATAAAAGTATAATTTATGTAATATACATGACATTTGTTTTATAACTGTTTTTGTCTTAGCTTTTTTTAAAATCAAATTTTGATGTTAAATAACAAATTAAACATCTATCTATCTATCTATCTATCTATCTACCTATCTATCTATCATTGCTATTCTCTTTCTCTGACTTTTATTTTGAAAAGTTTATGTTTACTTCCGGGTCATGTGACCCTTGCCCATTAGTGTCTTTACTGTTTTATTGTAAAACAACAAAAGGAAAAAGAATTAAAAAAAGGTCAACCATTTTTCAAAGGCCATTTCTTCATTTTGCCGTTGTAACTCAAAAATCAAAAAAGGAAAAACCATTACTGGTTATTTGGATTCTGCCAAGAAACAAAAACGAGTGAAGCTGGTGGTTTTCTTGGTTTTCATATGGTCATATACCCTTTCAAAATAAATTATACTTTGGTAACCTGAACATTTTGCCATTCATTTCTGAGTAGCTTTGTATTTTGCAGCAGTTTTAAAAAATGTTTAATACACCAAAGGCTTTACCAATAATCACAGGACGTCTTAAATGGCATGAAGTGGAACAAACTGTAAGCTGCAGTAATGTCAGTTTATGGTAATAAATGAGGGAAACCTAGAGTTATATATCAGAGAATTTATGTCACTTTTTTCCTAATGGACCAAATCATAACCCCAAAAATTGAGGTGCAACCCAAAGCATGACCTCTGTGAACATTACACCTCTAATATTCATTTGACATGAAACTGCATGAACAGGTTGAGTAAGCTGCAGGGATGTGATATTTTTCCATTGGAATGTTATAGATTTAGTCTACTGTCTGAAGTCTTCCCAAAAAGCCTAAAATACACACACTAACTCACTCCAGTGATGTGTAGGTGTGCAATTACCAGGGTGATGTTTGTGTACACCGAGTAACACACTTAACAAGTACTTAACAAAGTACCTTCAGCTCAGCGAGCACGCTGTGAAAAAACAGAGGGGCTGATGGGAATTGCTGGTAATCTTTGCTGGAGTCCATCTTTATTATCTTGGTCAATGGACAGAAGTGGATCCCGAGGTAAAAATACCGAGTCTGTTTCTCATCAGTGTGATGCTCCTATCTGCGGGTTGAAATACATTCAGCAGGACGAGCAAGGGCCCAACCTATGGCTGAGTTTGGACTGCATTTCTAAAAGCATTTTTGGGGTTTAATGTGGATTTTCTTTTTCACTAGACATGTGACCCATTAACATACATTTGATCAAATAATGTATTCTTATTTTATTCTGTTTAATTTTTGCAAACATAGATCAAAATGTGTGTTCTGCATTCAGAAAGGGAAAAGACTCTAGGTGCAAATATCTGTGCCTCAAACTATATTTTTATTTGCATTTCCTCTGCATCACAACTAATTTTTATTTGCTGCTTATTTCACAGTTAATACTATCTTTAATTTACTGAAATATCCTGTCTTACTCGCTGAATGCTTCCTACATGTTTGGCCTCCATTGTTTGCAAACTATGACAGAAACAAATAAGGAGAAGACAGACTCAAAGTTTTTACGACTAACGGACAAAGTTAAAGTGCTTGGAGGAACAAACATTTTTATCGACCACATTGAGCGCAACAGATATCAATCCAGCAGTGAGAGCAGACGAGGCGGGGCATTAGCTGTGTTTCAGAATAACAAGGTGAGAAATTGCAGCTTGCAGTCAGCAATAGTTCCACTCTAGTGAGCTATTGATTCTGTCCCCAGTTTTTCTTTGCCTCCTGACACTCTGGTGGCGCTTTTTTCTTCTCCTCTGGGACGCCAGATGAAAGGACGCCGCCATCGAACAAGTAACTAAAATGTGTGGCACATCATTCAGAAAAACACCTCAAGAGATGACTGCACTTTATTTAACTGAGACAATGGTCCTTTTTGTGTGCTGTCACTTCCCTGACTTGCTTAGGGATGCAAACACTTGCTTTGAGTCGGTGAAGTGCAAAGAGGGAGAAAGAAGGACTGGAAAGGAAATACGAATGAAGTTAAGGGAAATGAAAAATGCAGGAAGTGCACCTTGTAAACAGAGACTGAGTCAGTCACATGACAGAGAAGTAAAGATGGACAACAAAGGGAACAAAGATCAGCTACATCCCACTGACATTTCAGAGATAGCCGAACAAATAAAGCAGTTAAAAAGAGTCACATGAAAACATACAGAACACAAGAACAGAGTCAGAAAAGTCAAGTTCAATGTAAGGATGACAGCAGAGAAAGAATAATTACCACAAAGATGTCTCATTAAGTAGCTTAAATAGTCAATATAATTTCTGTAGGTTGCAAATAGTTAATATTTTAATGAACTGCATCACGGTGTTTTGGTCTTTTACTATGATGCCAATCTGGTTACTCATTGCTCTGTTTCTCTCACAGAGAAATAAAAGTAGATGAAAGTCAGAAACTCCTCTGCAATCCTCAACCTATTGGTCTTTTAAACTCACAGATTTCATTTAGAAATCCCATAAGGTAGTGTTTTTATCAGTCGTTTGCTACACTGCGTAGTTTTACTGTAAAGTCTGCTTATCTTGCCCTTGTATTTTCTCTCTGCCAGTCTGTTCTCATTCATAGGCGTGCTGCTCTATCAGGAGGATGAACCTTTGGATTGTCATGGTTTAAGTCGGCAAATATTGATGGATTCTGGAAAGATGGAAAGAGGATCAGGAGCCAGGATTCACAGTTCACATGCTTTATTTTAAGTTGCCAATGTGTGTGGTTGTGTCAAACTTGGTTCAAAACACTCTAGATTGCTCCTGTGGTCGCTGCTGTGCTCCTTTAGTGCTTTGCTGCAGATCCTGTTATGCTTGACAAGCTAAGTGCTTACGAAAGTTTCTATGAGCAGACTTTCTAACACTGCAGATGGTAAAACTTGGAATGAATTTCAGCTTCTGAAGATGTTATTTTGTGTGGTTTACAGTGCATATAAACACGATTCACCCCTTTGGATGTTCTTAACCTTGCAAAGCAGATGGATTCTCCCGTTTCCATATTTCTCACTGGTGAATCCGTCCCCCCATCTGAACAAGTGGGCCCTGTAAGAAAGTGACAGGACCAATCAGGAGCAAGAGGCAGTACTCCTGGGCGCAGCAGAGTTGTGACGTGTGCAAGCATTGACAAGGCCGGTGCAGTTATGGCGGAAGACATAAGCGTGGATGCGCCAGTTTTATCAGAACTTGACAACATTTCTTCGTTAGAAAAAGAACAGCACTAACTTCTTTTCTTTGCGGAAACAATGTTTTTACCCTTCTCCCTGCCTACAAGGGTCTAATCGTCACGTGTTTGGCTGCTCTGATTGGCCTGTAAAGATGTGACAGACAGACAGAATGTTGTTCCAGTCATCCTCTGAGCGTTTATTCAAAGGCTCTGCCCTTTCCCAAACACTGTCTATCGGAGGTTTACCAGATGTATGTGTGAAACAAGTCCATCTGACATGTCAGGTTAGGATGGTCTTCCCTTATTACTGATTTTATAAATCAGTTATGGTCAATAAAATTTAGCACTTTTGGCACAAAAAACCTGTTCAAACTCTGCAAGGTTATGTGAGAATCCAGCTTGAACAGCCCTTTTACAATTCTAGCCACGGTTTCTTTATTGGATGAGGTCTGGACTTTGACTCGGCCACTCCTGAACATTCATCTTGTTGTCTTCAAACCATTCCTGTGTAGCTTTCGCTGTGTGCTTTGGGTCATTTTCTTGCTGGAAAATAAATCTTCTCACAAGTCGTGGTTCTCTTGCACACAGAATAAGATTTTCCTCTAGGATTTTCTGGCATTTTGCTGCTTTCATTTTACCTTCTACCTTTGCAAGGGCAAGCTGCAGAGAAGCATCCCCACAGCATGATGCTGCCACCACCATGCTTCACAGTGAGGATGGTGTGTTTGTGGGGATCTGCAATGTCTGGTGTATGTCAAACACAGCGTCTTGTCTGATGGCCATAAAGCAACATGTTGGTCTCATGGAACCAAAGAACTTTCTATATTTTTATTCAACTGGTATTTCTTTTTAGAAATCTGATTTCGCTTTGACATTTAAGAGGTTTTTTTTTTTTTTTTCAAAAAGCCAAATCATATTAACCATGATTGTTTTGCTAAAACAAAGGTTTGGGGTGAATATTTTTTATAGGAACTGTATTTCAGTAAAATACGACACAAAAATTATGGAAGTCACTGACTCTTTAAACTGTGATTGCAGACTGGTTTGTCTTTTGTAAGGAAATGATGACCATAGATGAGTGGGAGGGTTAACATTAAATTAGCTGCCTTTAAAACTTGTGCTAGTTCTCGTACCCCAGTTTCAGTATAGACAAAATGACTTTCAAGTCATTCTCACAAACTTTTAACTTTGACTATCATCAGAGGTTAATCAGTTTCTTCTCTATGTTTTTGAATCATTTAATTAGACTTCTGTTCATGAGGTATGTAAGAATAGTGTACAGTATAAGTCAAAAAGGGCATGAACAATACAACTACAGCAGCAGAGCAGCAGCAGCAGCGTTGAGGGCATTAAGGCAGCAGCAGACCGGCAGGCAGGCAGGCAGGCAGGCAGACGGGCGGGCGGCAGATAAAGACGACTCTATTAGTCTCGGCTCATTGTGCCACTCTGATTTCTTTCTACTTCCTAATTGGCTGGCTTCTGTAGGCTTGGCGGCCATATTTCAGTTTAAAGGGGAAGGCTCCATGGGTCACGGGAATCAAGGGGCCCATTTGACAGGTCAGCAGGCTGATGTCTACAGCATAGTCTCAGGTCAACGGTCAAACTAACATCAAGATAGGCCGTGGCAGTGTGGGTCAGCTCCTACACCGCAGAGCCCTGTGAGTATGTCCACAGACGGACTGGAATGTTGTATCTCAGCATTTTAACAAGAACATCTTTGCAGAGACAATGAGCTGATTAAATTTATTTAACAGATTATCCTAAAAATAACTTTAATTTAAGATTTATTGCCATTTTTTTATGTTGAAGTACTGGTACTTTTGTGATCTTAAACTTTGAAACATGTGCCAAGAAAATTTTTGAATCTGTAGTGAAATTTTGGGACTCCAGGCTATCTGTGTGCAAATATTTTATCTGATCCTTTTGTTATTATTCAATCCAATTATGTGTTTTACTTTGCCAAGCAGAGATCTGTTAATCTGATCATTTATGATTAATGTTAGTAGAAGTAAAAATGACAAACCATGACTTTGCACATTTTACTTTCTGCAGTTCTGCAGCTTAAAAGTTTTGCATGCATGTATTGAAGGGATTATATCACTGTAATCCAATGTAGCAGAGCACTTGAGGTTATTTTAACGGCAAAACTAAAAACACAGTCCTGTTAGATTTCTATTTTTGGTCATAACTAGCCTAAAAATTCTCCATTAGTGTTTGTTTTTGTCCCATTCTTAGCATAAATATGCAATGCAGATTTGCACAATCTTACTCTGCAATGTGCTGGGATTCAAGAAGTTATCTGTTGTTGCATCATATTACTAAAATGTTCTGCTTCTTTGCACTGGAGATGGCTCAAAGCAGCAGTGAGACTTCAGGTTTTTACTGGTTATTAAAAAGAAATATGGTTCTATATACTACAGTGGCAAAGAAAGACAAAAATAACTAAAGTAATCCAATTATGAGTAATCCATGAGTTGCAGTAGTCAGAGGGCTTAAGTAACTGACAACAGTCTTTAGGAGGGATTTGGTTCATACAACAGATCACATTGGAATCAGCACCCTCCTAACTCGATTAGCATTAACGTTCACCTCTAGGAAATGAGTAGCCCGAAAACATGAAATTCACCACGCACATCTGCACACTCGCAGACACACACGTTAATGTGCACACTCACACAAACGCAGGACAGTCTGCCTGGCACCAGACAGCAGTGCACGGCCAAATGAGATGTGTGAGAGCCCCCTGCTGCCAAGAGGCGGACAGGAAGAAGAAACAAACCCTCTCTAATGGAGACATGACATGCTCGCCGGGGCGGAAACTCAAACAAACGATTAATGGGCCATGGAGCCTTCAGTACAGCAGCAAAATACCCTCCACTGCTCCCCCTCTCTGTTCTCCCTCACTCGCTCGCTTCGTCCCATGTTGGCCAAGGGGGTCTGACATTTGGAGACCTATTCCTCTGCCCCGAGGCGACATATTTCTGCCACCCCCTTACCCCAATTCTGCTGGGATCCCTGAGCTGAATGACAACACAGCAGCTATATCATGAACATCTCTGAAAAACCTCATGCATGAAAGGAATGATTCAACCTTCTATTTCTATCTTCAATCTTTTTTAATGTTTGACACCAAGAACTTTTGAATTTATTATTAGTATAATGACCAGATATCTGACTTATCTTGCAGCCTAGCACAGCAGACAGAGGTTTGCCGTTATCTAGAAAAGACAAGGCCCCTGTGATTGGATCTTTACTTAATGGTAAAGAGCAGCTCAACCATGTTTGGTCTCCTGCAGAGGAGGTGACCTAACAGCAGTGACACAGCAGAAATGAGACATGCCTGGGAAAAGATAGCAAGCAAAATCCATTCTGAGCTTCTTGAGGCTCTTGTTCTTATACTCGTATTAGTTAAGGTATCCGCACTAAAATGCTTTACAATTCTTCCTTTGAAAGTTAACAGTGATAGTGACCATAAACAGTGTGGTGCTATCAGAGATTGTAAGTTGAATTAAAAATAATTAAATGCCAACAATCAAGCCAATATGATAAACAATATTATAGAGCAACTCCTTAATCCAGCCAACACATCCTCCTCTGAGGAGGCAGAGCCAGATGATCCAGGTGAAAACCCATCTATATCCTTGGTGGAAGTCATTAAGGTAGTCAAAAAGCTTCCTGGTGGTGTAGATGAGATTCGCCTTGAAGGCTTTGGACATGTTAGGCTGTCATGGTTGACATGCCCTTTCATTGTCGCATGGAGGTCTGGGACATTGCCTGTGGAGTGGCTGCCCTGGATGGTGGTTCCCATTTTTCAGAAGGGGGACTGGATCCAGCCAGCATGTCAATGTGGGCCCCATGTAGGTTATATGCGGGCTAGAATATGGGTCCCATGTTGGTTTGTCCATGGGTTCCATGGTTGTCCCATCTGTGATTGCATGTGAACTGCAAGTGTGGATCAGCCCATATGAGACACATATAGTGCCCACATACAGTAATTGCCCATGTTTACTACAAATAAGATCTCTCTTGGATCTCTAGAGATGGGGCCTATATTGGGCTCCTATAGGCTGATACACACTTGCAGTTCACATGGGCAATGACAGGTGGGGCCACCATGGAACTCACAGACAATCCCACATGGGACCCATACTGTAGCCCACATATAACTCATGTAGGGCCTGCAAGGACATGCTGGTTGGGCGGGTCGGGTTGGATGTGGGAGAATATGCAAGTTTGGCACTTCACCACATCAACATTGGGCCTGTACTGCTCTTACTTCCTGATGGCCGTCGTCCAGGCCTGTGCTAGGCCCATGCCCTATTTCTCCGGGTATTCTGACCCCTCCACATCTGGACCAGCCCACTGGGTTCTGGGCACCCAGTGTGTGGCAAGCTGGATCAGACTCTGAGAAACGCAGTAAAAGTGTGACTCCCTACTTTGTTGCTTTCCTGTTGAGGTCTTCTGGGCATGTCTGGCTGGGAGAAGACCTTGGGGGAGACCCAGAATGTGCCAGAGGGATTATATCTGTCTGGTCTGGGAACGCCTCGGGATCCCCAAAGATATTTGGATGGATCCATGGATGGATGGAGGGCTGGATTATACACATTTTTAAGTGACTGGTATCAGAACGGTTCTTTATATGGGCCATATTCAAATTTAGGTGTACATATCAGTAATGGTAATGAACTGATACCAGTATAATTATCAGACTTGGTATTTCAATCAGAAAATACTTAAACAAGTTCAACTATGGTTTATTTCACAAGTTTGGAAATGCTTTTAAATGCAAGATTTCTCTACTGAATAGACCTCAGTGTGATGTCTCCATGTACTTGAAAGGGATGGTGAGGCAATCAGCAGATAGGATACCCCCTTATGGAGTATAGACACTGGTGGTGGTGATGAAAGGATGTAGGATGAGGTGACTTCTGAGGAACTCGGCCCAGACACTGATGAGGTGGTGAGGATGCAGGATGGAACAGAGGAGCTGGACCTGGATGTTTATGAGATGGCATGGAGGGGGCCATGAAGGATACGCAGTGGACTTCTAAGGACCTAGACATGGATACAGTAATGGAGGTGGCTGGGGTGGAGGAGGGTTGCAGTGGTCGCACTGAAACAAAAGACTGACTGCAGAGTCTTTTGTGATGATGGCCCTGGTATCAGTACCAATATTAGTTTTAAGATTGGTATATTTTTTAATGATATTGAAATTGCACTAGTATTGTCAGCTTTAGTGCTAGTATTGGTATCAGTAATGGTATTTGTAATGGTAAAAGTTGATTGATTTTATTATTGTGTCATGCATAATCAGTATGCTTAGTCCAAAGAGGTTTATAACACAACATTATTGATTCAAGCAGAGAACATAACACCAAAAGTAAACCAGTATCAAAGGTCATACTAATGAAATAAAACCCATCTCAACAAACATTTAATTCATCAGTGTGTTCTTGACTTATCATAGAAGGGGCGACAAAGAGGAAAAGTAGATTCTTTCTCAACCTTCCTAAATCACAAAGTTCACAGAGTCTCTGATCCTTTAGGATGTTTTTAAATCTGCTGACTTGAGGAACCAGAGGAAGGATTCCTGTTCTTAACTAAGCAACCAGAGATCTTATAATATTATAATTCAGCTTCAACAAAAAACAGCATGCAGCTCATGGAAAGTTTTCCATTTGACTCAATATAAAAACTGTTTTTTTTTTTACCATAATATCTAGTATTATTGAAATGATTCCACAGTCCAGTCATGTGACATTTCCATAATGAACTAGGAATCCGACCCATGTCACCATGACTAGCCAAAGAAGGAGCTAATTTATGAATAAATGGACAATGAAAAGCTCTGTTTTGTATAGAATCTGAAATTGTGCTTGGCTTATGATGCCATACCACAGCAGCATAATTCTAAATAGGACTAACAAAGACATTATTCAGATGAGAGTAAGTGGAGTAGATCTTTACATATAATTAACTTGTCAACAGCAGACCTTGAAGCTGTTCTAGCTGAACCAGCTAAAGGTTTAACTCCGGCTTCATGAGTCATGAACTCATGAAAAGGAAATCCTGAATATTTAGACCCTGATGTGTATTCTGATGTCATATTTCCAAATGTCAATACTTTACTGTTTCTTTGAGAAGCTTTTTTTTTCATCTGAGTCTTCCTCCGTTTTATCAACAGTACCCATTTATATCTCCAGGTCTTTAATGTAAATCATCGTCTGATTCTGCAGACAGAGCTAGATCATCTGCATAAAGCAAGATACCCATAATTACAATATTCAAATGCATACCTACTTCAGCATTCTTGAGCTCAACGGCCAGGTCATTGATAAAAGAGAAAACAACATCAGTATTAGTTTAGATATAAGTAGTGGTAATGGTATCAGTACCAATTCTGGTGTCGGCACTAGTATTGGTTTTAGTATGCTAGAACTTGGATTGATACCAGTATTGGTAATGATTTTGAAATGGTAATGGTATCCTGGTATCAGTATCAGCTTAAGTATTGTATGTTATTTATAGCTTTTAGTCACATGGCCTGGAGGGCAAAAAGCACTCAGAGCAGCCCTTCAGCACCAAGTACTTTAGTTCTCCATGTCTTCAAGATTTTGTATGTTTAAATCACCTGACAACGACAGAAAATGGTGATGTAAAGTTAAACAGTTCATTTTTGTCACTTAGGACCCTTGAACAGTGTAGAGATGCTATTTAAACCACCACAAACAGAAAATTTCCAGCCAGAACTTTGCTTCAGTGATGTTTACATACCTGTTTACCTTCCAAAGTCAAGATCTTTCTTCTTATACAGCCGCAAGAATGAAAGTCTACAAAAGCAGACGGACAGTTTCATGTATTTCTGGATGTGAACAGGGGCGATAATGCTGCCCTCTGGGAGATGAAGGGCAAGACATTCTTCTTCAACAAAGCATGAGTGCTAACTAGTTGATATTGGCTAGTTCATGCCATTAAACAATAGATACCTGTCTGCTGTCAGTCAGTGTTCTGGAGGTGTAATGTAAGTAAAAAAAAAACAGTCAGAGCTGATGAAGTATTTTATGTCAGGATTAGAAGCCTATTCCAACTTGTGACAGCATTAACCTGCGATTTGTTCCTCCCTGAATTCACTATCTCTGATGGCAGTGGGTAGAAAAACAACCAGGGCTTGGTCCTTATCAGTGAGTGCATTCAATTACACAACAACTGTCTTTCTTTCTAAAAATCACACATAGGTGGCCAGTGGCATTGGCTGGATGACAATCCTGAAGGTGGTTCAACACAGATATGCATATTCAAGAACAGTCATGTTCAGACAAGGCTGCTCTTAAGGGGGGATAAATGGGAGAGCTGTCCAGGGCCCAGCTAAACCGGGGGCCATGGCGGTCAGCAAAATCATGATCCATTTTATAAAGCTGTGATGTCCATATTTCATATTTAACCTGACAAAATAACAACTCTTATGAAATAAACAAATAACTTATTTTCTTTTTTTTGTGCCATAATGAATAGCCTTCTTAAAAATGTAAATCCCTTTCTGTAGAAACAGAATTAAAATGGGTTAAAAATGGCCCCAAAAAATCATTCAAAATGTGGTGAAACTGGATTTTGAAAGCAGCAGAAAAAGGTTGGAAGTGGCAAAAAAATGGATTTAAGTGGCAAATAAATGAGCAAAAAGTGGCAAAAATGGATAGCCTGACACGTCAGATGGATGTTTCACACATCCATCTGGAAAACCTTCCATAGACAGCATTTGGGAAAGAGCAGAGCATTTGAAAAAAACACGAAGGATGTTTGGTTGAACGTTCTGTCTGTCACATCTTTATGGGCCAATCAGAGCAACAAAACAAAACACATGACGTCGTAATCCCTACCGAGGTACGCCACTACCGAGGAGTAAACTCCATAGCGAGCTGCATAACGTGAACCATGGCGATTGTAGCTATGTCAGTACACGACCTTGTTCGTTTTTTAAGAAGAAAACAACTCAATGTTGTTCTTTGTTCTTCTTTTAATGAAGAAATGTTGTCAATTTCTGATAAAACTGGTACTTTAGCAGCATCCACGCTGTCTCTCGCCATAATTGCCCCGGCCTCTTGTCGCTGCTTGCTTATGTCACGACTCAGCTTCACCTGAAAGTACCGCCCCTCATCACTGATTGGTCCTGTCACTTTCTAACTGGGCCCAAACTGTTCAGATAGGAGCTTTGTAAGATGAATTTGCCAGTGAGCAACAGAAACAGGTGGATGTATCTGCTTTGCAAGGTTAAAAAATGGGTTGAAGTGGCAAAAACTGGCATAAAAAGTGGTAAAAGGGGATTAAAAGTGAACGGAAGAAGTTTAAAGTGGCAAAAATGAGTGGAAAATTTGGTGAAATGGGACAAAAAATTGGTTGAAACTGTCTAAGATTGGTTCACTGAGGCAGTAAAATTGGCAGAAATTGGTCGAACTGGCAAAAATAGGCATAACAAATAGTGAAGTGCGTTTAGTGCCAATAATGAGTCAACAGAAGCAACAATAGCTGGAAAGCGGCAAGAATTGTTTAGAAGTGACAAAAACAGGTAGAAAAAATGTTTAAATCAGTGGGGAAAAGTGATGAAAACAGGTTAACATTTAGTAAAATTGGTGTAAAGTGGCAAAAATGTAATTCAAAAAATATTCTCAGATTTTTTAAGGCATCTGGAGACACAGAGTGCATATAGGATTGCGGCTGGAGGCGCTGCTGTAGGTGGTAGCCAAGACCATCAGCTCTAGTGTAAGGCAGTAGGGAGCCTTTCTAGCCCAACAGTGAGCAGTTCCATTGGTATTTGACATCTTGTGAAAGCTTTGAATCGCCACTCTTGTGTTAGCAAAATTGTTGTAGTTTGAGAGTAAAGATTAGTTTGGTTGTATTTTCTTTTACACATATGTTGTATCAAAATTTCTTCTAACATTTGGTATGTGAATTTTGACCATTTTTGTATCACATAGTTCATGTAGCTGGATAAGCTGAGTGCCTGGATGAGATCAGGATTCTTCCACTCTCATGGGGCCATAGAGGCCCATCCAGCCCAGTAGCTGATGCAGCCTTCCCCTTTGTCTTCCACAGCCCCATCCATGCAAGGAGCAGCAAAAGAGAGAAGAGGAAGAAAAAGGGAAGCCCCTTACGTTCATGTGTTTTGATTAGCAGGTAATGATCTTTGATCTAATGCGCTGACTGGGAAAGTGCGGCTCCCATTGAAATCCGGTGGATGCTTGGCCGACCTGGAGCCAGTGTCACTTCTCGTTAGGGCTTGCAGCTCCATGACCTCCCCATTGCCAGTCCCAGCCCCCTCCTCGCAGCATGAGCACCCCGCGTAATGATATCAATAGCAGCAGGGGTGCAATGAATACAAATCCGCGTGCAGAATGTTTGGACAAGAATTCGCTCCCAGCCCTCCCTCCTCCCCCTGCCGCCCCGCTCACCACCATTCAACCTCTATCCCCCACACAAAGGGCTAGGTTAGGCTGTAATCGGGATGGTTGATTTCACACGGAATAGTAAGCTACTGCAAGGAGAAAATGCCCCCTGCTGGTTGGCTATAAGTGCATAAGTTTCATTAAGTACAAGGCAGTATGGTTCCACTTCCCCCTAGTCATGGTGAGCTGGTCGGAACTCAAAAATCAGCATGTGAAAATGCGTATGACTGCATCAAATTGTTTGAATTTATTCATGCATGCAACTCAAATCACTCAAGCTGCAAAGTATATGATAATGACTGTTGCATGCTTAATTGAAAGAATACAAAACTTATTTGTCCTTTTGCATGAAATAGAGCAGTTCACTAAAATCCCTCAATTAGAGAAACTGTTTGTTTGACATCTCAAGTGATGATCATTTTCCACATGATGCAATTTATAATTGAGACGTCAAGGGACTCACATGTTCTTATTGCCTTGTAATGATGGACAAGGGAGATGCAGCAACCCAAGGATCTCCATTGGAATGCTGGTCCGCAAAATGAGAAACAATGCACATTAGAAAACAAAAAAAGGTCTTTAAATTTGCTGAAGAGTCAATCAAACTGCAGATGCACAACATGTTCCTTCAGAATTGTTCTATGCATGAGATAAGCTTCACCAGAGCTTCACTCTGCAGCATTTTTTAGTTGCACGCTTTCCAGGGTTTATGCATTGGCAGAGCATATGTCGGTTTTCCATTGTTATATGTGGTTTGGAAATTGCAATGTTACTGAAATTTGCAGTAAAATTGTTTGGCCTTTGAGACATATTTTTACTTTTTACTATAAATTATATCATAATATTTCCAATACAAACTGGCAGTGGAAAAGGAAACTACTTAACAGGTCTGCACCCAGGCATACATCTATCCCCTACATTGAACACTCTATCCAGTGTTGTACCTTACATGGCAGCCACCTGATTTCCGTCTCTGGTATTGACACAGCCTGGCCACCAGCGCCCATAACAAAGGTATGTTCATTGGACCAGTCAACATAAGCCTCATTTAAATCAGGAAGGAAAAAGAAGCAATGCATTTCTTTTCTGAAATTAACAAGACTGGAAAAGCTATAAACTCTAGGCCATGAGACCTGTTTATTATCAATTACTGCGGCCCAATGCAGCCACACTGTGAACATGCATACATGTGCTGCAGCCATGTGCCTCTCTGCGAGGATCGCAGGTCATTTGCACATGCCCGGTGCACACACAGGCACAGAGTCCTCTCTTCTTCACTGGACTCTTTTCATTTTTATTCCCCCTTTCTTTACAGAGCCATTTTGATTAATTATTTAGCATTAATATGATGTCAAATATATGTTTTTAATTATATAAAAAATAACTTAATCTCATATTTAAAGTTAAACTTTGTTTAAAATAACACCCAGTCACTGCCTGGCTTAAGTTATATTTGCTGGGAAAAGTAACTACTTCCTAGTAGTGATGTGTCGTTAGTGAGTGAGCCGATTTAAAGAGCTGACTCTTTTAGGTGGACAATAAGATCCAGATCCGGTTTGAGAGCCATTACATATAATTATTACTATTTTCATTATCCCCTCCAAGTCAGAGGCCATGGTTCTCTGCCAGAAAACAGGAGATTGCTCTCCCCAGGTGGGGAGGGTGTCTTTGGCCCAAGTGAATGAGTTCAATTATCTCGTGGTCTTGTTAAGAAGTGAAGGTAGAATGGACCGCTAGATCAACGGGCAGATTGGTGCAGCACCAACAGTTTTGTAGGCTTTGTACTTAACTGTCGTGGGGAAGAGAGAGTTGAACCAGAAGGCCAAGCTTTGGATTTACCGGTCGATCTACTTTCCCACCCTCAACTGTGGTCATGGATTCAGGGCAATGACTGAAAGAGTAAGATCGAGGATACAAGTGGTTGAAATGAGATTCCTCAGGAGGGTGGCTGGGCTCAGCTTCAGAGATAGAGTGAAGAGCTCGGACATCCAAAGGGATCTTGAAGTAGAGCCGCTGCTCCTTTGCCTCGAGACGAGCCAGTTGAGGTAGTTTGGGCATCTGATCCAGATGCCTCCCGGCTGCCTCCCTGTGGATGTCTTCCAGGCTTGTCCAACTGAAAGGAGACCCCAGGGTAGACTCAGGACTTTCTGGAGGGATTATATATCTCATCTAGTCTGGGAATGCCTTGGAATACCCTAGGATGAGCTGGAAAATGTTGCTGGGGAAGAGGATGTCTGGATTGACTTGCTTAGTCTGCTGCAACCATGACCTAGCCCCAGATAAGTGGAAGAAGATGGATGGATAATAACTTTTTTTTATTGTTATTATTTTACATTTTCTCTATTTTACCCTCACTATCCAGACCATTTGCACTCGGCAAACCATTCCACCGGACGCTGGAGGTCCCTGGCTGAGCAAATGTGCATCTGCAAAAAGACAGAGATGAAATTCTCAGGTCACTCTCATCCTTCCTCACCCTGGCTGCAATTCGAGAACCTGTCCAAAATCACAAACATAATCAGAGGTAAAGTGCAGCCATGGTGGAGGCCAACACTCACCGGGCATACGCTCAACTTCGTGCCTAGGATATGAGCACAGCTTTCACTTTGGTTATACAGGGACCTGATAGCTCACTGCAGTAGCCTCAGCAATCACCCCATATTCCTGCTGTAACCCCCAAAATTAACCCTCCATGGGACACAGTTGTAAGCCCTCTCTAAGTCCACAAAACACATGAAGGCTGGACGAGCAAACTCCCATGCTGCCTTAAGAAGTTCTGTAAGGGTAAAAGGCTGGTCCACTTTCCCACAACCAGGATGTAAACCACATTGTTCCTCCTGTAACTGAGGTCGACCGTCAGCTGTAGTCTCCTTTCCAGCACCCTAGAGTAGACTTTCCTGGGAGGCTGAGTAGTGTGATACCCAGATAGCATGGAAGAACACTTCTTGCCAATATAGCTTTAGCAGATGACTGATTATTTGTTAAACATTATCAAACAGCTGTAAGCTATAAACCACCCACTAGCTAACTAATGTTTGCTATGAACTGGTTGTAAATTCCTATCAAAGACAGCCTAATGTTAACTAGGGAGTTTAAGTCAAGCTTTCACAACTTAAGCTAGGAAATAATGGCATCATGTGCTGCATTAACATATGCTAATGTTGCCTTTAAACCACCTGGTAGCTATTGTTTAAGGATGTTCCCAGGCATTTACTTCCCCATTTAGCTAAATGCCCTTTGAAATTGTGTCTAACCGACTATTCTAAAGAGGAGAAAATACCTAGAAAACAATCAGATTCCTTACAGGCTCATTGTGTCAGCGAGTTTGATGGGATATTCACTGTACAGCGTGGCTAACATTAGCAGCTAGCCACGCCAGCCTTCATTCCTCTTTGCAGACTAATATCATGCTTTGATGTGTGGCATCTTTTCACTTTGTTTGAGTAGTTAGACATGAGTTCAACCCCACTTAACACTTTATTTCTATTTACTACTTAAAAAACTGTCATACCGTGCTGTTCCTACACGCTAACTGCTAAGATTCTCATGTTTACGTCCAGTGAAGCTCAGACAGGAAAGAAGCGGCCATTAACTGAAGCTATGGCAGCCTCTAGTGGCGGGAGGTCAATTACAATTAAAAGAGCATTAAAGACTGGGATTTCAAGCCTGTGCTTTTTAAAAATTATAGGTAATTAGTTTAACCAACTCATAAATCTCACACCAACTGAAAGAATTTAACGGTTTAACCACACGCATCCCAAGTTGAAATGTGTCAGATGATTACAGAACATTGTTTAACTTGATTATGGTCAAATTTCCCTCCAGATTTTAAGTTATTACTCATAAATCCAGAGCATGTGACATGATAATAGTTTGGTAATCTTAATGTAATTTATGTGAGCATTTTAGCCCTTTAACAGAGCATGTCAGTGGAGGGAAAAGCCTCCATCTAGAGTAAACAAACACATGATAACACTGATGTGAACAGCAGCAATCACAGCATGATTTGAGCCACATGCATATCCATTTCTGAGGCGTCTTCCTCACCACAGAAGTTTGTGGTCTGTCAGCACTGAAGATGACTTCATTTTAGATCTGGTAAACGTAAACACACATGTATTCACGCTGTCAATCTGTGGCAGGACAGGCAAATTTATGACTTTTCAGGAAGTGTCTTCTTCCTGAAAAGCATCTGCATTAAATACTATGAATTTATCATCTTATTTTGACACACATTTCTATTTGTATCTATTTTTCTTTTATTTATAGAACTCCATCTATATCTAATGAGGTTTGCCAGACTTCTTAGACAATCAGATCTTTAAGAAGTCACCCAGATCAGTCGGAAGTGGCGTGTTAAATATTTAATTCTGTAATGTAAGGTCACTTAAAGAAACCCCTGCTTGACATTTACACTGGTGTGAGAACTCCCATCTCCTCTGACTCAACACTCAGCGCGTCTTTGTCTCAAAAGCTTTTTATTCCTCTACATCTCAAATGCATTAGCATTAATATGTCGACAGGAAATTAAATCTTTATGTGTACATGGAGAAGCTTCCTCGGGTCACACATCTTTTGTCTTACAGTGTCTACAGCAACTATCACACAGATTTCCCTCTTATTTCTGTTATTTTAGAGGTAATTGTGATGATATAGTCAACGCTTTGAGATTATTTTCTCATAATGACACATCCCTCTCATGTCTGATAATGTAATGAAAAGTGAAACGGCCTCCGACTACATCCAAGCTAAATGAGAGGAAAGATTAAGATGAATAGCTACATCTGGCTCTCACTTAGAACTCTAAAGGAAGTGGAGATAACCGAGGAGGGCCAGGTTATTCATCACCATCCAGACGTGCACATACACGACACTAACAGCTCAGAAAAACAGACGCATCTCGCCAACCGTGCATGCCAGAAAGCAGCACCTGACTGAGGGCCCTGTTCTTGAGAAATTCACCGTCGTACTGTAGAGAAGCAGGAAAGCGGTGGATTGACAGCTGGGCCAGGAGGGCACCTGGTTAATTTCACCTCTCATCCAGACCCTTAGTGCCCCACACATCCCCTTGCATCTCTCTCTCATTCGCTCTCCACTCGTTCTCTCAGGGGAGCAACTTTTCCTCCAGATCCTGACTGACATAAACCCCAGAGCCTCAGACCCCCGAAAAAACAGAATGGGCTGCAGACCCCGGAGCTGCTTGTCTTCTGTCTGCTTCATCTATCTCTTTCTTCCACCATTTCCATCCCCTTAACCATCGCCGCCTTTGTTCTTGCACTCGATCGATGCACCATAACTCAGCCGGCCTCTGGTGTTTGATGTCTGAGCTCTGGATATCATTTCAACTGTTGTTGTTGAACCAGTGAACCACACTGATGATACCGTGTCTCACGCACACAGACGGGCAAACGCATGCACACGCACGCACATACAGGAACAATATTCACATGGTAATAAAAAAGATTTGAGAATGAGGGATAACTGTGGTGAGTCTTCATACACTGTGGGCCTGAACATAGAAAGCATCCATCACTCAAGTCTCTCCAAATTTCCACCCTTTTTAAAGCCTAATCAAATTCCTTCTTTGGATTCATGCAGGCTGAAAAAGAAATATTAAAATACAAGCAAAAGATTTGATAATGCATCATCTGGCCTATCAATATATCCTTTGGAGACCTGAGCTTTTATTTGGAATGCATTTTAGTTTAGCAATAGGACCTGATAAGGTTAAACCTCTGCTTTGTCTTTGCAGCCAAACGTTTTGGTTTTCAATCAGTAAGAAATGGTGTTGGTCATTGACGGACGTATGATAATCAATTTTCTTGCAAAGCATGATGAAGACTGATGATGATTCACAATGATTTTTAAGGACCAGCAAGCTCAAAATAATAGCCAAAAGTTCTGAACTGATTGGAAATTTCCCTATCCAATATTCACACAAATTCCTTAGAATTTCAAAGAAATTACCAACAATTGCTGTATGTATCCCATAAAAAGTAGCCCAAAATTGTATTGAATAATCCCCAAATGTTTCAGTGAAACTTTATCTCAAAGTCGAAACAATCCAATAACAATTTCCCAAAAAATCTGTGTAACTTCTGGATCATTTTGACGAGAATGCCAAAAAATTTTGAAGCAGTCCTCCACTAGAATTTCTTATCAAGTTCCCAAAAATATACAAATGCATCCCCCAAAATTGCATGAAAATTTGAGAAATATTCCAAACAAAATTCCATGATAGTTTTTGAAAGATCTTGAAAATTTCAAGGATTTTTATTTTTAAAATATCGAAGTGTACTTACTCCAAACCTCCAATCAAATTCTCCAGAAATATAAAGTATATCCCAAAAATTCCATAAAATACTTGAACATTTCCAAGCATATGTCCCTGAATAACCAAATTCCCTAAAATTTCAAAGAAATAATCTAAAACTGCATCGAGAATTCTTAAACAAATCTCTAAATTATCCCATAAAAGTAGCCCAAACTTCTGTCCAGTAGTCTCCAAATATTTCAGGGAACTTTTACCACGTCTTAACAATCCAATAACAATTTTCCCTAAAATTCCATGTAAATTCCTTAAAGTTTTCAACTTGCATGACAGGAGTGAAAAATTCCAAACAAATGTCCATGAAAGTTCTTGTCAATGTCAAAGGACCCCACTTCCTGAACCCCAAAATTTCCATATTAAAAAATGTAAAAGTAAGATTTGAAGGAAACTTCCAGTGAAACTCTCCAAAAATATACAAATATATCTCCCAAATTTTATTGAAGTACCTGGAAGTACTTAAAAAAAAATCAGCAATTTCTCCAAACATTTCCAGCAAATTAAAACTAAAGGATGCATATGGTCCCCAATAACTTCAGTGTTCTTAGATAAGGCAGTGTGGTGACGGGGGTCTCAGTAAGGCTAAATAAAAACTATGCACACTGTTTGGCTCTGCTAGCTGAGGACTTGGAGGTAAATTTAGTGCAAACAGTGAATCAATGCCA
This sequence comes from Cheilinus undulatus, assembly GCF_018320785.1. Classification (NCBI taxonomy): domain Eukaryota; kingdom Metazoa; phylum Chordata; class Actinopteri; order Labriformes; family Labridae; genus Cheilinus; species Cheilinus undulatus. The sequence continues at coordinate 33,796,951 of NC_054881.1, forward strand.
GATGTAACGTCTACTAAAATAAAGCAAGTATAATGAGTCATGTCTCGCCCTCAGCTTCACCAGTACAACAGAGGATATGAAGAGAGCAGCGGTGGCGGCTTGAAAATATTTTCATTTGCCGGAGGAGGGGGGGCAGAAAGAATGGGAACCACCGACTTAGACAGAGCGCCCATAATGTATGAATGTCTCTGCCCTTTTGCTATCACTTGTACATTTCTGATTTTCTAACCACTTAAATTAGTGTTTACCTTGTGATTAATGAGAAAAGACAGAAGCACACCAGACTGAGCAGTCTGTGAATTACATAAATGCTGCAGAACTACAGAGTGAAGGAGTATATTGTCTTTATGCTTTTATCAAGCATGAAGTAAATAATATCTGTATTAAAATAATTTCAATGGGATAAAGATGCTAACACTCTTCAACATTTTGAACAATGAATTCTCCTTTATCTTAGATATTGATAATGTTCTTAGTGTGTGAGTGATCAATCAAGAATAGATGCTTCAAAAAATGTAGACCTTCAGTAATATTTTTAACAAGTTAAAGAAAAGAAAACTGTCTTAATTCAGATAGTTTACAGGAGTTTGTCTGCAACTTTTGGGAATGAAAAGACAAGGCAAGGCAACTTTATTAACAGAGCACTGCTGAAACATACAGCAATTCAAAGAGCCAAAAACAAGACATTTAAGACATCAGGAGCAGAGCAAAAACAAGACATTAGAATAAAAAGACCATTTTTTTAATCATCACTAGAATTTATCAGAATCGATTGATATAGTTTAAATGGATCATATTTCATAGACACAGATCTCATAATCTCTAACATCCTACAATCTTATTGTCTTGAGAATTTGTGGCTCAAATATGTTTGAATGCAATTAAATGTGTTACATTTACATGATTCATAAAGGATAAACAGTCAGCTCTTTAAACATTCCTCTCATTTTGCCCCTTAAAAATTTAATAATTGTCTTAAACTTTTTTCTGTTGTGTATTTGTATGGTAATTTTTAAAAAAATGTGGTGGTGATTACCTAGTGATAAATTTGCATTCTGCCAATGAATAACTCAGAAATACTGTGATATTAATGAAGTATTTACCCAGTAATAGTGTTTTCATCACCAATAATTCCTTGTGATACTGTGGCAGTTCTCTGGTAATTAGGTGGTATTTTACCCTCAACCTATAATTGTTTAGCTCTATTAATTTTCGGCTCATTTTGCCCCCTAAAAATGAATTTATTGTCTCTTTAATTTTGGCTTTTAAAAATAATGTAAGTTATGCTATGTTAGCACTTTATGCAATACTAATGTTTTCAGTGTCATTTTATTTTATAGTGCTCTAATTACCAGAAACGGAAAAAGTGCATGACTATTGTACTTAAGTAGAAGTACAGTTACTTTGGTTAAAATCTACTTAAGTAAAAGTAAAAGGACTGGTCTGTAAATCTACTCAAGTAGAGGTTAAAAGTATTTTATTTAAAGTTTAGTTACTGAGTAGGGGCTGAACGATTTGGAAGAATTATCAAATTGTGATTTTATTTTCTTCCAATATTGCATTTGCAATATGACATGCAATTATTTTTAGCATTCCTCATCTTATGTATTTTTCAACAAACAAAAGCAAAAAATAATTCTGTATTATAACCAACATGATATTAGATCCTGGATGTGTGAAACACATCCATCTGAAAAACCTTCAATACTGAGCGTTTGGGAAAGGGCGCTTTGAAAAAAACTGCGAGTGTGATTGGATGAATGTTCAGTCACATCTTTACGGGCCAATCAGAGCAACAGAACACGTGACGTAGCCGCTACCGAGGTGCGTGTGCACCGCTACAGAGGAATAACGCGAACCATGGCGACTGTAAACATGTCAGTACACAACTTTTGTTGTTTATGAAAAGAAAACAACTCACTGCTGTCTTTTGTTCGTCTTTTAACGAAGAAATGTCGTCAAGTTCTGATAAAACTGGCACCAAGCTAAGCTCTTCCACCATAATTGCACCGGTCTCGTGTTGCTGCTTGCTTACGTCATGACTCCACCACGCCTCAAAATACTGCCCCTCGTCGCTGATTGGTCCTGTCACTTTCTAACCGGGCCCAAACGGTTCAGACAGGAGCTTTGCAAGATGGATTTGCTGGTGAGAAACAAGGAAACAGGAGTATCCATCTGCTTTGCAAGGTTAGCAATATTACCCTAACCCTAAAAATTACTCAGAAATTATTCTGGAAGGACTCACTCTGATTTAGTAGGCGAAAATTTAAAAAAAAAAATACCCAGGAATTATCAAAAAATTGAATGGAAAAAATCACATTATTACTAAGACAGTACTTACCACTTTATTACCAGAGAATTGCTATAATATTAAGACGGTTAGGCTTAGGCAAAAGTAAGGGTTGGGGTTAGAGTTGGGGTGAAAGGGTTGGGGGTTTGAGGTTTAGAGGTTTAGGGTTTAGGGTTAAAAGGTTAGGGTAAACAACACCTAATTCAAGAGGTTCCCCACAATATTATGAGGTTTAGGGTTAAGGGGTCAGGGATAAAGGGTTAGGATTATGGAGATAGAGTTGGGAATAAGGGTTTGGGTTAAAGTGTTAGGGTTAAGATTAGGGGTTTAGAGTTAAGATTAGGGGGCTAGAGTGTGGGTTAGGTTCGAAATTAAAGGGTTAGGGTTAGCATTAGGAGGTTAGGGTTAAAGGGTTAGGGTAAATAATACCTAATTACCATAGAATTACCACAGTATTTTGAGGGTTGGGATTAGGGGGTTAGGGTTAAGATTGGGGGGTTATAGTGAGATTTGGGTTAGGGTTAAAAGGTTAGGATTAGGGGCCTAGGGGTTAGGGTAACTAACGCCTAATTTCCATAGAATTACCACAGTATTTTGAGGGTTAGGTTTAGGGGGTTAGGAATCTTTTTTGTTTTTTTAACCTTTATTCAACCAGATAAAAACCTACTGAGATCAGTAACTCTTTGACAGGGGTGACCTGGCCAAGAGGTCAGCAGCACATGTCATAAGAACAGTTACGAAGAAGTTTAGAGAAAGTTCTTAGAAATTTTAGAGGTGCATTAGTGTTTTCAATAAGAAGTGCTATAACACGACAACAAACAACAATTTAAGATTTAAAAACACAGGATTTGGGTAAAATATCCCCTAATTACCAAAAACTTGTCCTAATATTACGAGGAATTATAACAAATTACCACCTTATTATTGAGAAATAACTAGATTATTCTACTTATTACTATAAAATGAATGGGTAATAGGAGCCCACTAAAATAAAGTGCTTCTTTGTTTTCCTTTATAAGGTATTTATTCTGGATTATTCTGGATTTTTAAAAAGAGGGCTGGGATTTTAGGAAGTTCCATTCAGTAAGATTTTTAATGCCTTTAATTTTTGGATGGCAATCAATAGGATAAATATATAAAGACTAAGATTTGATTAATTCAGGAATATTTTTGGTTTCTCAGCTGATGATGTTGATAGTGTGAATTTACAGTTATCCATCACCTCTACAGCTCTTTCCCAGCTCTGCTGAAGAAGCCCGACTCACCAAAGCGCGGCAGCCAGAGCTCAGATTTGACCTATCATGTCATGAGATGGAGGAGTGTGTTCAGGTGCAATGAGCTGGGAGGGAGTGTGCTTGTCATGTTCCCTAACGTGTAGCAGGATGTATTGCTGGCAGAAGCAGCAGGGGAGATCCAGAGTCTCTCCTGAACACTCACAGCCTCATAAAAGAATGATGCTTGATTACCTGCAGGAGATGAGCTACGCCGGCCCTCCAGAGTCACAGGATCGCACTTTAGCACTGAAGAGATGCACGGCTGAGGATGACCGAGGGAGAAAATCCGTCTTCATCCCATTCGTGAATTGAGTTTTTCCAGAATTGTTTTCAATGTGAGACCCCACACAGTGAAATCAACTAATTCCAGTCTGATTTGTAGCTTTGTGGAATTTTAAATGGATTTATAGCAATTATCTTTTCATTTCTGCCTAAAAAATGTTTTTGGTGCAAAAACAAACAGGTTAACCTTCATAATGTGGAAAGTCATTTGATGATTTTGCACAAATCAGCACTTAAAACATGAATGTCTGAAAGTATTTCTGCAACTTTCGTTTTTTTTTTTTGACCAAAATCTCTGCCCTATATACCTTCAGCACCTATGCTTATTTACTTGGTTTAAAAAGGTAAAATCAAGTCATTTTACTGGTTAGATTATCCTGTTGATGCCGTTTTTGTACCATGGCAGCCCCGCTTTCTAAGAGAACAAGGTCCAGATGGTTTTGGGGCCCCGTCAGTTTCCCTCCAGCCGCCACTCTGCTTATCGGCAAGTTCTCTTCACTTCAAGGAACCACTGACAGCTCTGTTAATTAGCACCTTTGGGCCCTTTTTTTTACCAGCTATGAACAACACTAAGACTTTTAACTTCTGTCTGTTATCCTACAGATTTACCCTGTTCGTGGAGTTGTTGTTCTTTGATATTCTTTTCATTAAATTCATGGATGAAGAGTAACAAATTTATACTTACACCTCCCTGATAAGAATGTTACACTTCAGTTCTGCTCTAGCATTTTAAAACACTAGTTTAATAGACGTTAGTTAAGCTGTAAATCTTAGATTTACCTTATTTTAGACTTTATTACTAATGTTTGTCTATTTGAGCCCAAACTTTTCTCAGTATTATTATGCACACAACCATGTTAATTAGGTCCCATATGAACATGTTCTTCAGTTATTTTCCTCATTTTGTGCTGCCATGTCTAGAAAATCATATTTAAATGATTCTAAATATTGCTGCTAGTGAGCACATAATTTGACTTTACCAGTGTAAAAGATAAACATGGACAATAGTAAACAAATCTAATAAAATTCAATTTGTCAAATGAGCTTGATATGAGCAAAATAAGAGCCATCCTGTCAGCTGTGTTTACACATTGGTACTGACAAGGTGTGGTAACAAATCACTCCACACACAAAAAAATATATATAATGTAATATTTATGTTGTTTTGGTTGTTCTAGAGACTGCCATGGTGAAAAAAATAACAAAAAACATCCTTATTAAATAAAATTGACCTCTTCTTGTAAGGGTTTGTTGTTGCTCTAAAACGCACGAGGAATTTAACAACCCCATGTGACAGGAAGTGAATGGAGACTTTCTTTTCTGTGACTGTTTCCCAAGGTGTCTACTTGCATGTCATCGATAGAAAAACATGCAAAACTTTTAAAAATGTATTTATAGAAGGGAGATGATAATCATGACTTTTGGCAGCTATTGTTGCAGGTGGGTCTGAACGGGTGAAACTACATTTTTCAAGATTTGGCTGCAGACCTCTATGGCAGGCGTTTTGGGCCCATCTGTTGCAGATCTGTACAATGTGGCGACCTCAACATTGGGGCAGGAAGTGATGTTTATTATAATAATAATATAATAATAAACTTTATTTATATAGCACCTTTAAAAACAGATGTTTTACAAAGTGCTTTAACAGACAAGACAGCAACAATTGGGATTTTTATTATTTTTTTTATTATTTTATTACCCCATAACATTTATTACCCAAGTTGGAACCAGAATGATGCACTGAATTACGTATATTTCCTGCTAAATGTCAGAGGTTAAGGTAAGTGGCTATTTTTTCCTGACACCTCAAAAAATTATCAGAAAATTCTCATTTTTTTGGAACTGGGATGTTCATTTAACCTTCTACTGGAAAAAAAAAATCCCCCTAAATTTTCATGTTTATTTTGTATCACATTTGATGCATCTGGCATTCCTGGCAGGTGATAATCCACAGGAGGGAATTTTTTTTACCATTCAGAAAATTGTACACAAAATGTCTCACAAAATTGTCTATCAAATATGATACAGTAGGCTTTAAAGGGATAAAAATCAAAAAATCTACTGAAGGGGATAAATCTAAGTTTAACACACCACAAACTAAGGAAAACCCAAAGAGAGTTAGGCTTTGGCACCCAAACCCTAAAGGTTAGGGTTAGGGGAAGAGGGAAGGGGATAAAATTTGAAACCACAAACTAAGGAAGAACCCAGCGAGTGTCAGCACGTCACTTCCCACCCAACCATCGGGGTCGCCCCACTGTAGAGGTCTGCAGCCAGATGCCTCTCACATTTTTTGATGATCTTTCTATCATCTATGCTGTGAAATAATTTTTGTTCGCCAGTGAAAAATCAGAAAGAATTGGTCTCTGGCATTCTTGTATAAAAGACAAGTGGTTAGAAACTGTTTCCACTTCCTGTTGGCTGCAGCGGGTGCACAGTCTTTTCTCTTTAGGGATCCAGCTTTGTCTATGGCGTCACCTCGCGATGGCGAGGTTGTGCTCACTGAGTCTGTGCACCGCCAGACATTCTGTCAGCTGTGGATCAGTCACTGTGCTCAAGTATTTTGCAAGTGCATATTCATTGTTATGAGGAAGATAGCATCCAAGTTTGCTCTTTTCTTTGGTTGATTCCTGCCAGTAAGTTCAAGTTTGTTTGTTTTTAATACACTGGTTTAAGCTGGTTGGTTTTCTCTATCTATCTATCTATCTATCTATCTATCTATCTATCTATCTATCTATCTATCTGTCTATCTATCTGTCTATCTATCTATCTATCTATCTGAGACAGAATTGATTAAAAGTTCAAAAGAGTTCAGCAAAAAAATAAATAAGATCAGATGTGCCATTTAGGGCTCATTTAGAATCAAATAACTCAAGTGACAGCTTGTAAACTTGATATTTGCCCTTTGAGGAGAGGAGAAAGCATTGCTTTTGCACAAAAAAATAGTTTTGCAGCACAGATCAGTGAACCTTCCATCATATCCAGATGTTTGTTGTGATAGCACACAAAGGGATACGTTTAATTTTTGACATCTGCCCTTATTAGAGATTTTCACTCTAAAAACGAACAGAAATGTCCTGTTATCTTGGGTCATTTGAAATCCATCATGTCATCATTATCATCCTCACTGTCATTGTCTCCGTTCCAGCTCCAAACAAACGATCCTTTCTGTCCAAAACTGGAAGCTGTGAGTCTTGGTTGATCAGCACAGGGCTGTGAGGCTGGGGTCAGTCCCGGGCCCTTGGCCTCTCCCCTCAGCGGAACTGAGTTCCTGACCTGATGGTCATTTGTCCGAAGTGCAGGTTCGACCCCGGACAGAGGAGAATCAATCTGAGGCTTTGATCCACTGTTTCCGAGGTTTGGCTGTAATGAAAGTGGCCATGTTAAATTACAGAGGAGTTCAAAAGGCTAATAAACCATCAATCTATGAGCTACAGGTGACTGGGACAGATCAAGACCACATTCTGTAATTGAATGGAAGAGTTTTTGAGAGAAATGACCAGATTTACCACAGAAATCCAGCTAAAAATATTCATTTTCATAGTGAAAGTATTTCATCCTGCCTACAAATGAAAAACTAGTTTCCAAAGTTTTATTTTCTTGCAGGAATTTCCCTGATGTGACTTTAAGGCAGTGAATGATGGACTATTACTTGGAGCAAATAAATAAAAAGAGGATCTCAAGTTGCTCTAATCCTCGATTGTGTTTGAAGTGGTCAGTTGTGGGCGGGACAAAGGGTGTTGATTGATAGCCACTTGGCCTATGGAGGCCGGCCGAGCTTCCTCCACAAGGTCACGTCCTGTCTGGCCCCTGTCCACTGCACACTTCCACAACATATCCGGGGTCTCGGCCCTCCAATCTGACTGAAACACACAACACAAACTCACGCACATACATAAAAAAAACCCCTTGGTACCCCCTCGGCGCCATGCTGCGGCGGTGGTCAGGGCCTTGCGTGCCATCCAGGGTCTGGTGTAAGGGGGAAGGGGAGGAAGCATGAGGGGGGAGAGAGATGGGAAAATAGTCTTCAACCAATCAGAGGGCTGCGTTTTGTTCCTTATGGAAAAGGTTACAGCTCCCCTCCCTCGTCCCTCCTGCTTCAGTCACTGGAACTGTAGTTTTTAGGTCATTCTGTCTTTCACATCTATATTACTCAACACTCCAGATGTGAAGTATATAACCTGTTAGCTCTGCACCTGGGTGGATGTATAAACTGGTCTTAAAGGGACGCCTATAACCACTCTGCTCTTTAAGAAATGTCACTGACTAAATGGAAACTGCTTGTTAAAAGATGCTGTTCTGTTTTTCTGTTGAACTGTTAGCTTTAGGTCATATTTGATGGTTTTCTGAACCGTCCAGTTTGTCTTTATTGACACTTGGATCACTTTAAGAAACTTTAACCAAGTTTAAAGCAGACACACAACTTTAACAAACATGGGAGGCTGCTGGAGTTCACAGCCTCTTAAGATCAGAGCTACAGCGCCATCTTTTGGTGGCAAAGTTGAGTGCAGCAGAATACAAGGACATTAACAGAATTTGAATGGTTTTTTTAAACTCCACTGATCGATTTTTAATTCTTTTATATCTTTTTGTTACCTTTTTCACATCTTTAGGAATTTACCAGAGGCATCAATGTCCGTGGTTATTTCCTATAGGAATATTCATTTTTGAGGTGCTTCAAGCCACATCCATCTTTTTCTATGAATTAAAGACAATATAGACAAAAAACTGAGGAGTGAAAAAAATCTCTGCAAAAATATTATAAAAAGGAAAACTTTCTTAAGAATAAGCATAAAGCATAAAGAAGCATAAATAATAAAATAAAAGCATGTTAAATAGTTTGTTTAACTAATTGATAAAAAAGAGATCATTTTGAAATTTTAGCAGTTGTTCATTTAAAGCAGGAGGAAATAACCTGATTAAACCAATAATGATAATAATTATAATGATGATGATGATGATGGTGATGATGATAGTAGGAATAAAATAATAAAGATGATGAGGACTATGATGATAAGAAAAAAATTAAGATAATTGTATAAATAATAATAATCATAGTTATAATGATGATGCCGCAATAATAATAATAATCATAATAATCATAATAATAATAATAATAATAATAATTAAAAGAGTAGCAATTTTTTTAATAATACTTATAATGATGATGACATTGATTTTGATAATTATAAAAATAATTTTAATAGTAATCATGACAAAAAAATGATATAATGAGGAAGATGATTATGTTAATAATAATAATGATAATTTTGATCACAATAATAATAATGATGGTGATGATAATTGTTATTAGAAAAATTATAGTAATTATGATAATAAAAATAACAATATAGTAATAATGATGAAGATATTTTTAATTTAAAATAAATAATAACAATGGGTGGGCAGATGGTCTAGCGGTCTAAGGCGCAACCCATGTACGCTGGCAGCGCAGGTTCGAATCCGGCCTGTGACCCTTTGCCTCGTGTCTCTCTCCACTCAAATAAAGGCACTACAAAGCCCAAAAATGAATCTTTAAAAAAGGTAATAATAATAATAATAATAATAATCCACCTGTGGTAAATCAATCAATTGGACATGATTTAGAAAGGCACACACCTCTCTCTATAGAAGGCCACACAGCTGACAATGCATATCAAAATAAAAACCCGATCTATGAGGTCAAAGGAACTGCCAGCAGAGCTCAGAGACCTGGCTGTTGCAAGACTCAGATCTGGGGTAAGCTACAAAAATCCTGCAGCTCTGAAGGTTCCCAAGAGCACAGTGGCCTCCATATTTCTCAAATGGAAGTCCTACCAGGACTCTTATAAATGCCAAACTGAGCAATCAAGGGAGAAGGGCCTTAGTAAGACAGGTGACCAAAAAACTGATGGTCACTCTGACTGAGCTCCAGAGATCCCGTGTGGAGATGGGACAAAGTTCCAGAAGGACAACTATCACTGCAGCCCTCCACCAGCCCGGACGAATGGTTGAGATCTCTAATTACTTGTTACGTTTTTTTACCATCAGTCTGCAACATAACAAAACTAAAAGTAGTGAGGGGGGGATAAAAACAGTCTTAATGCACTGTTGAAGTGTTGTAAAGAAATGTTGAAATGTTGCTCATCTTCAGTTTAGGAAAATGCTTTTTAAAAAAATCCTGTTTTGATGGTATGTGCTCAAAGCCAAAGTACTAAAACATACGGTGCAAAAATATACTAAAGAGGCCTTTGCCTAAAGTCACACAAGTTATTTTTCATCTTATATATCACTGGCGTCAGGCCAAAACCTCCTATCTCCAAAACAAATATTTTAACAGCATCTTTTTGACCATTTTTATGAGTTTAAATTTGCAACAACCCACCGACACATGTCAAGGGTGACATACTGTATAGTCCTGATTTATGGAAAAAATTAAAATCATGAAAAATGGAGATAGGAGGTTTCGGCCTGATGCCAGAGATATGAGATTTAATTAGAATTATTTGGACGATAACTCATGTGGATTTTGTGAGAGGGTTACTGAGGATGTGGAGCCAGTGTGGCTTATATTTCACAGCTGGCTTCATACCAAAGATGTTGTGTGGCACCCTTAAATGTTATGTCAATTAAAAGTGGAGAATTTATGTAGGAGAAAAGTCCTTTATAATTAGTTGGATTCTGTGAGGTAACGTCTTCAAAGATGTTCTCTTTAGTATTCATTTCACTGATTTAATTCTGTATAAGCAGCTTTTATTTGAAAAATGTGCCTGAGAGTTTGAATATTGTCCAGTGAAAGGGTGAGGAGTGGAAGAGAGTCCAAATTCAGGTAAAACACAATGAAATAATTGTTAGAGTGGCCATCTTCTCAGAGCTCTTGCTTAACTATCTTTGTCATGTTGTTATCCAGGGTTTGTATCCTTCCTCCTTCTCCTATGTCCAGTGATTATTTTGATTTTTTTTTTTTTTTCTCTGATCCTGGAGAAGACAAATGAAGTGTGTAACCACAGAGAGACAGAGCGCTCACTGAGGGTGAAAAGAGAGTCTGGGAAAACATTCCTTAGACGAGGGAAAAGAGTGAAGGGAAGATGAACGGAAGAACATTTTTTAGTGTGCTAAAGCATGAAAAATAGAAAAATACTACCTCAGATATAGGAGAGGCTTACTGTTGTGTAAAATCAGAAGTTTGAATTTTACACTCTCAAGAAGCAGAACATTAGAAAAAAGAAAATTTAACTTCACTTTACACCAAAACCTCACCAACCTTCAGGTTTTTTGTTATATAGTCAGATCAAATAAACACCCATGCTCTTGCTGTTTAGTTAGAATGTAAAAAAAAGAAAAGGGTGGTAAAAAAAAAAAAAAAAAGCTGGAGAATAATTCAGGAAGGTATATTTAGAACTTAATCGATGATTTACTGTGATCTTCTATGTATGAAATGAGGGAAATAAGAAGTGTAAGAGGAAGTTGTTTTCATAGAGCTCTGTAAGGCCACAGGTCACTTCAGGGAGCCGGATCCGTGCCAGAGAGGGGCGGAAGGTGTTGACTAGATGCAAACGAGTCGGCCCCATCGAGGAGCGACAGCGGGGCTGATAACCCACTTTCCACCCGCACAGAGAGGAGCTCTTTATAAGGGCTTTCTGATGGGGCCCCAGGCACCTGAACATGCCCAAAAATAACCCTCCACTGAGTCCTGATCCTGTGGGCTGTGGCTCCATGCCAGCAAGTTTCCCCCTTTAACAAGCACAACACACGGCAGACTGTTGAACCCTGAGCCATTCATAAAACATACAGCCTTTCAAGGTAGATTTTTTTATTGTAGATCATTTTTCAGTGGTTGTGGAAATGCATGAAGTTTTTGTTCTTAAATTCAACTGTCAATTTACAAACCTTTAAGTGATGGAACATAACACTGATGCTTGTCTATGACTTATCTAAAAGAAGTGCATCAGAAACAAGATTCATTTCCTTCTGAGTTGTTTTTATCAATAAAAAATGCTGCTCACTCACAAAAATACTTAAATTTTCAGTGATCTTAAATCACAACATACAGTTATACATGACAGCATGGCACAGGACAGCATGACACTATACCAGACAGTACTAAAAAATACTGTACAATGCATCCTATAATACTATACAATACAATATGATACCATATGGTTTTAAAGGGCAAGAAATACGATACAAAATGGAATAAAAGACACAGTACAACAGAACAATACAAAACTAAATAAAACCATGTAATTCATTAATACAATACGACAATACATAACATGATATGACACAATACATCAAGAAAATATGTCACTTTGGTTTAAAATGGCAAGAAATACAATATGGTAAAATAGGAAACAATATACAATAATTTGATCTGTCCAGAAATCTGAGACTATAAGATTCAAAATAAAGACATACAATACAATACTATCCAGTACAATTTGATACAAATTGTACAATTCAATAAAATTACAATACAATTCCATACAATATGATAAAATTCAATACAATACAATTCTGTAATATATAATGTAATACAATAAAATACAATTCATTATCATACAATACAGTTCATTATCATACAATACGATGCAGTTAATACAATACGATATAATACCATACGATGCAATATAATACAATACAAGTCAATAAGATGCAATATGATGATATATAATTTAATACAATATGATACGATAAAACACGGTATGACACAAAATGATAGGATAAGATATGATACACAAATCCTGGCAAGAAATCTGATACGAATGATTCCATACAATAAGATTTGATAAGATTCAAAACAATACAATGCAATGCGATACGATGTACTGATTTAATTTTGTATACAATTTGATACATTAGGATTCGATATGCAATATGACATGATAAGATACAACAATACAAAACTAAATGAAACCATGTAGTTCAATACAAAATGATACCATACAATACAGTACAACAATACATGTCATGGTACGACACAATACAACAGGACAGGACATGATACATCACAAGAATACAATACCATTCACTCTGATTTGAACTGGCAGAAATCTGATACAGTACAATTCATTACGACACAACACAAAACTAAATGAAACCATGTGACACGGTACAATATGACACAACAATACATGACATAAGAAATGATACAATACTATTGGATATGATGCTTTATGATGTAATACAGTATGGTTCCATACAATACAATTCGACATGTTAAGATACCATATGCTATATTATGATGTGATGTATGATATGATTTGAGCTGGCATAAAATTTGCTGCAATAAGATTTGATACAATAAAATATGGTTGGCTACAGTACAACACAAATTGAAACTCTCTGATACACTTTGATTTGATCTGGCAAGAAATATAATCCTGTATGATACCATATGATAAACTGTGATATGATACGGCAAAAAATCTCCTATGATTTAATACGATGAGATAGAATGAGATATAATTTATGACACAAACTAAATGAAACAATATGATTCAATACAATACAACACCACATGGTAAGATACGATATGATACAATATGACAGGACATGATACAGTTCAAACAATATAATATGATACAATATGAATTTATATGGCAAGATTCTAATATGATACAATAAGATACAACAGGATATGATAGGATACAATATGCTGTCATACGATACATTAACTTAACTATATGTTTAGATCCATGACAGAATATGATACGCTGTTATAAGATATATGTCGTGATAAAATACATTACAATTATTATACTCCACTGAATCTGATGATACGTTACGGCATGATTTGCTTGATTCCAGTTGAAATGTTTATGATTGGCTGAATTTTTTCTTTTCATAATTAAGGGAAAATGATCCCAGAAACAATCCAAACGATGATTTTTTTCAGGGGTAGAGGTTAGAACAATTTAAATATTCCAAATCTGGAAAATCTGATAGTTTGCATCCAGATTTACAGCTTGACATCAGCAACAGGTCGTAGCACAGACACAGAGCTCTGGCTATAAAAAAATGTTCCTTATTTTACAATTTGCATGTGATGTTTTCAGTCTGTTTTACTGTATTTCAAGTGTTTATCAGGGAACAGGATTGGATACTTTGAAATTTAGGAATGGATTCAAAACAGACAGAAGAACATTAAAGTCTTAAATAGATACTGAATGACCTTTAATTGTCCATATTGATCACTTTGGGGAAGAGAAATACCTCATTTACAGGAAGTAGTTTGGTGTACAGCATGTGCTTTTATGCGTTTTGTAGAATATCATCATAAAAAGTATATTTTTCTTCACATTGGGTTTCCATCTCCACTGCTCTTCCAAACTCCAGCTTGTCACACTTCATCATAGAAATTTCAGAAATTTCAAAGCTCTTCAGACCCGTGTGATCCGTCTCCCAATCTGGTTCCTATTCAACTTAGAGCCAACACAACCCCAACAGACATTTTTTATTTCTAATTGGGAAGTTTTCTGGGCCAGAGGCGGTCTCACTGACTACACGTCTTCCCCTGTGATCTCGCTAATTTAAGCGTCTGCATGTCAGCGTGTTCCAAACATCCTCCTGAGCTGCATTTCTATCAAAACAAAGGCCCACACTGCACTGTAATTACTATATGACAAAGAAGTGAGCTAGCCAGCGGTGAACTTAACACCATCTCAGTTATAGAAAGCAGCAGTGACCTTTAGAACTAAATCAACTCAGTGGAGATATTCACTGTTAATGAGGTGTCAGCAGTTTTCCATGCAGAAGAAGGAATTTTGCTGAGACAAGAACGGCTAATGTCAGTCATGTTGGCCCCGTCATTCCTCAAGTGGCCCTCTGACTCGGAAGCGATAGCCTGAGGAAGGGCAGCAATCTTATCATGAGAGGAGAGCACGCAGAGAGGAGAGGAGAGCCAGACTGCAGAGAAACAGACACAACAAACGCACATATCTACAAACTGATACTTGCTTTGATAAAGGATTAAGATGCGTGAGACACCTGCTGGAAAACATGTCACTTGTTTTGTTTGAATGTTTTTGTAAGTAACAGGGGTTTTTACACCTCTGGTCATGTGTTAGCCCAGATGACATCCTTTAAATGATAGGAAAAATGATATGATACAATAAGACACAAAACAACAGCATGCAATATTATACCTATGACGCAAAACAATACCATATGATACCATACAATATCACACAAAACAATTCAACACAATCCAAAGCAATATGATGCTTTACAATGGGATATGCAATGATATGTACAACACAGTACCTGTAAAACGTATTCACCTCCTTGGATGTTTTACCCTTTCATTGATTTTATCAATCAGAAACGGTCCATATAGTTTGGCTATTTTGACCAAAAAAAAAGACTAAAAAAAACTCTTTCATGTCAAAGTGGAAGCAGATTTTTGTAATGTCAGTTAATTAAGATATAATGTAAAATAAGTGGCTGCATAAATATTCGCCCCCTTCAAGTCAGTGTTTAGTAGAGTCCCCTTTGGCTGCAATCACAGCACTAAGTCTGTGTGGATAGGCCTCAATTAAGCTTGCACACCCGGACATCTGGACACATCAGGTTGCTGGCGTGAACAGCCCTTTTCAAGTCCAGCCACAAATTCTCTATTGGATTGAGGTCTGGGTTTTTACTCAGCCACTCCAGAACATTCATCTTGTTAAACCATTCTGTGCATCTTTCTCTGTATGCTTCAGGTCATTGTCTTGCTTGAAAATAACCCCCCCCCCAGCTGTAGTTCTGTTGCAGACTGCATTCAGATTATCCTCCAGGATTTTGCTTTACAAGCCTCCCAGGGCCAACTGCCAAGAAGCATCCCCACAGCACGATGCTGCCACCACCATGTGTCACAGTGGAGATGGCGTGTTTCTGTTGATGTGCAGGGTTCGGTGTCCACCAAACACAGCGCCCTGTCTGATGGCCAAAAAGCACCATTTTGGTGTCATCAGACCAAAGAGCTTTCTTCCACTTGACCATGGAGTCTCCCTCATGCCTTTTAGTGAACTCTGGTCCAGATTTTATGAGTTCTCTTCAACAGGGGCTTTCTCTTTGCCACTCCCATAAAGCTTGACGCTCTTATCTAATCCACTGAAGCTAGTAACTTCTTCAGAGTAGTCATAGATGTCTTGGTGGCCTTGGTTGGTTTTTCCATCCCCAGCATTATTTGTTTTAATATTTTCTCTGAGTTGCTTGGAGTGTTTTTTTTTTTTTGTCTTCATGGTGTAATGGTAGCCATGAATACTAATTAACCAGAGACTGGACCTTCCAGGCACAGGTGTCTTTATTCTACAATCACTTGAGACACATTCACTGCACTCAGGTGATCCTATTTCACTAATTATGAGACTACTGGCACTGATTAGCTTGACCTCTGTTGAATTAGGTCAGTCACTTTAAAGGAATGAATATTTATGCAGTCATGATGTTACTTTGTCTTTTATGTGTTATATGAAAAAATGTTATGATGCAATATTATGTTTATTGTTATGATGTGATCGTGTCAACCAGTTTCTTCTCAAACATGTCCAGAATGTATGGTGGCCATTTAGGCCAAAACACATTTTAAAAAATTAAAATACAAGTTTATAAACCTTAAAAACATTCTTAGCTTAACAATATTTACTAAACACAAAGACTAGTCACAAAAAATGACAATTTGGCATAATGCAGCAAATTGTCTTTCACTAAAAGAAAAAAGGATATACTGTGCTATAAATATAAGCAACATTTTTCCAAAATACTTTTAACAACCAAAGTTGCACATAGAGAGACGTTTTAAGGAACATAAAAATCAAGCTTTCAAGGTTGTCTTCCAAATGCTGCTGTTTTGGGGAAACTGAGAAGAGTTATAAAAATGGATCATAGAATGTTGGAATTAAAAAAATGGCACTATTATGTAGAAACAGCAGAGCATCGTTCTAAAGCACCGACAGGAAGGGAAACATTCAACAGAGATGTCAGTTTGTGAAAGCTGCATGATACCAGATGTATCTTTCTTGGTTTAAATAAATGTAGTCACCTATCTTAATTCCACCACTGTTATTCTGTGGACAAAAGTAGAACTCAGTACTCTGCAGCCATAAACACACTAAATCCTCACCCTACTGTGAATACTGCCGTGCGTTTACATCCTCATATTGCTAGGCTCTGATGCTCAGGCTCTTCAGCGTATCTCGAGTGGATGCTGTGTCCGTCCTGGGAACTCTAAACAAAGATAAAGCTGCCGTTTCTGATGACTGGAAAGCTGCTGGAGCACTGAAGAGCTCTGGGACCATCAAAAAGACCAGAAGTGGGGGGGCTGGATGGTTTCACAGAGAGCAGGGATGTAAGGTAAAGGCAGGCTGTAGCTCTGTATCTCTGCTTGGGGATTAACTCATATCAATGAGACCCCTCGTGTGTTCTGGTACCAGATAGTTACAGGACAGACGGTTCAGATGTTTTATATGGATGCAGATTGTATTTATAGTCTGCTTGGATGTGCATCATTAGTTAGATGGAGAAACCCTACACTGAAACACCTGTCCTTGGTGGTGTGCCACTGAGAAGTAAATATCAACAAAGATATTTGTATAGACCCAGATGTTTTATAACAGTGTATGCTTGTCTTTCTTTTTGGCTTTTTTTTAATATGATACAAGTGATAAACTGCAATATGATACAATAATATATGACAATACATTACCACATTATTATGTCAATGTGATATTTCAATTCTTTATTTTAAGTTTGCAATGATTTCTAAAATTCTGTTTCCACTTTGTCACATTGGAAACATGAAACTGATAAAGTTAAGGGGGTTTGAAAACTTATTAGATGATCTAGTGCAGTAGTTCTCAACTGGTGGGTCAGGAGGACCCAAAAGTGGAACCCAGTGTGTCATGAAGACGTTTGTGGAGATTTTTGAATTAGAATTTTGGTCACAATTGCTCAGTCAGGAGTTGGCGGTGGCCAGATCAGTTAAGAATCACTGATCTAGTGTGTGTCCAGAGGCTATCTTCATGGTGAGTCATGTGTTTACACACATACACCTCCATCATGAGCCGCATTCACTCAGGCAACCAGAAGGAATAAATCTTCATAGAAGAGGCTAAATCCAGCAGTAACTGCAGCCATGAACAACCAAAGTTAACACGCACACTTATCTTCAACAAACAGCGTGAGTGTAACCATGTCCAGATGGACTGTCTCCTTCACTTCCACTGCTGCTCTTTCCTCCCAGGCTGCTGTGCATGTGGTCATGTTTTGCACCTTTCCAGCAGCTGAAGAAATGAGGATTTGCTGCCTCTCTGGATGATCAACTGTTGTATCTTGTGCAGGAAATAAATTACATGATCATTTGACGTGTGGCTGAAGGAAAACAGTTGGGAGTTATACTTATCAGATGTGAGGTAAGTAGTCCAATATCAGTGACAGAATTATTCCACCTCTTAATCTACTGTAGATGAATATGATCCAGAAGGGAGACTATTTATATCTTTCTTTAATTTCAATCGCAAGTGTATTAATATGGTGCAAAAGTTGGAAATATTACATACATGTACAGAGGCCTTATGCAAACATGTATTCATACATTTAATTTTCTCACTCAGTTCCCAAGATAACAAGAAAATTTTGGTTGGTGAGTTATTATCTCAGGATAACAACGCTCATTTTTCCTTAATAACGAGTTCATTTCAAATTCTTTCTCAAGATCTCAACAATGATCACAGGAAAAGCAGCATTATTTTGAAATAACAATATAAAGGGTTAAATATAAGCACAACCAAAATGACTTGATATAACAGGAAAACAAAATCTACTTATCTGCAAGTAATCAAACAAATCGTTTTGGATAAACTGGGCCAGACACCTTAAAAAATATTTTAATACACTTACAGTTCTGCTTCTTAACCAAAAGAGGGCAGCGTTGTACCTCACATCATCACGTTGTACTGTTTAAAACAGAGTTCAATTATCCCTCTGCACTATCCACTTCACACAAATAAGGAATAATCCAGTTTTTTGCAATAGAAGAATTTAAATTTGGAAAACTCTAAAAAATACTCAGAGAAGATCCTCATAGTAAAGGAGGCATCCTGGTTTGTGATTTGACCTCATATTTATGGCAAAACACTTCCATTACAAACAAGAGTGTGAAATTTGTAGGAGTCCTTCACAAAGTATGTGGTGACTTATGGGAAATGTAGGGTGTGTATTCTAAAGCCATGACTGTTAGTGGGCACAAAAATGGCATACTTAAACTTTCCTAATAAAGAAAATTCCTGTGGCTCTTTTTCAGTAGGAGTGGGACATGATATTGACATAATATATTGTCGTTATGATACTATGATTATAAAAGCTATTCACCCCCTTGGATGTTTTACCCTTGTATTGATTTTATAAATCAATTATGGTCAATTAATTCAGCTTTTCTGACATAAAAATAAAACAAGGGGAACAGGTGGCCTAGTGGTTAAAGGCGCTCCTCATGTACGCGGGCGGCCCGGGTTCGAAAAATGCCCAAAAATAAATCTTAAAATAATAATAATAAAACAAAAATACTCTTTAAGGTCAAAGTGAAAACAGATTTCTACAAAGTAATGTCAATTAAAAAACAAATACGCTGGGTAAAATAAGTGGTTGCATAAATATTCCCCTCTTGTAAAGTGACCTAATTCAACACAGGTCCAGCCAATCTGTGCTATTAGTCTCACAATTAGTGAAATAGGAATCACATGAGTGCAGTTTATGTGTCTCAAGTGATTGTAGTATAAAGACACCTGTGTCTGGGAGGTCCAGTCACTGGTTAATCAGTATTCATGATACATTACACCATGAAGACAAAAGAACACTCCAAGCAACTTAGTGAAAAAGTTATCAAGAAGTATTAAGTCAGGGGATGAATACAAAAAAATACTAGGCACTGAACATCTCCTAGAGTTCAGTTAAATCCATTATCAAGAAATGGAAGGGATATGGCACATGTGTAAATTTGCCTTGATCAGGCTATTCTTGACAAACTGAGTGACCATGCAAGGAGACTAGTGAGAGAGGCCACCAAGACACCTATGACTACTCTGAAGGAGTTAAAAGCTTCAGCAGCTGAGATGAGAGAGAGACTCTACATACAACAACTGTTCCTGGGTTCCTCATCAAAGCTTTATGGGAAAGTAGCAAAGAGAAACCACTGTTGAAGAAAACTCAGATTAAGAACAGAACCATTGTATTGCCAACCAATGTATTACAATCACTAACACCGCTATTGTAAGATGCATGTATGGCACAGCAGAGGAATCGTTTTTCAAAGTTAATGTCATAAATAAAACATCTGTTGTGGTACAAGAATAAACATGAAAATAATGCACAATGTCTTTTATTTTTTCTGTATTTGGCCACAAGTTAAACATGTAGCTAAACATGTAGCACACCTCTATTGGATTATAAGTACACATAATCTTTTCAAATCAAAAGTCCTGTAGGAAATGATGCCTGATGGCAAAGTTCATCTTTCCGGCCTAGAAATGCTCTCATCAACCATCGTCTTCTTTTATCTACAGTTATGAAAAACTGTGTTAAATTATTTAAGGTGATTCAGGAAGATAACATAAGTCTTTCTGCTCCTCAGAGTTTCTTCCTCATCTTACCCTTCTTCTGACCCCCCCGTCCAAACCCTGACTTCTTCACTTCTCCGAGCCACTGCTTGTTCTTTTTACGGAGATTTTTCAGTCCTCCGCTCTGCAGGAACTTGTGCTTCTGCTGTTTCTTGCGCTGTTTCAGGATCTGCTCGCGCGTCTTCAGCTCTGAGCGCACTCTGCTGCCGCCAGGTGTCTGCTGTGGAGCCGAAGGCCTCTGAAAGTTTGGATTATTGGGGTTTCCACCTCGACGGCCACGGCCTCGACCCCGACCTGGGACACCACAGAGAAAGGGGTTAAGACAAAAACAGTACTACATGAATACTTGATAATACATGCAAAAGTATCAGAGAATTCTCATAACTTGTGCAGACTGGGTCATTGAGAAAAAGCATGTTTGCATTCAGAACAAGGGTTTGTGGGACTGATGTACCCTTCTAATATAGCAGCTGTAACTGCAATTTCTTTGGCCAGACCAGATTTCCTTTGGTTTACAGATCTTTACAAATGGTTTAGATTATTTCTCCGGAGAGTCAACCACAACTAACAGAAAAAACTAAAATGTTTGTACTTTTCCTTCACTGTTAAAAAGACTGTAAATTCTCGCTCAAAGCAGTCAGAATATAAGGTGGTCCAGAGTACTGGGCAGAGCTTTAAAATGTATAAAAGCCACAAAAGCATCCTCATAATTTGGTAGTCTATTAAAGTTACAAGATTGCCAGGCTCTATTATCGCCAGCTCTTTGCTCTTTCACCTGTAGGCTCCACCCAGGTGCATGTGGAATAATTCTGCCAGGAGTGATGACGTTGGAGCCCAAATGCCAGACACAAACTTTTATTAATAAACAAAGGTGCTTTTTTTTTTTTTTTTTACCTCCTGCTGGTCGTCTCCCCCCTCCTGTTTCACCATCTGAGCCTGATCCTCCGTCATCCACCCTGTACTTCTTCTTCCATTCCTCATAGCTGACGTATTCGTTAAGTGAAACAACATCCAAACAAAACAGCTTTATATCAGCAAGAACAGTAATAGCTAACTATAAAAGTAGTCCTTTTTTTGGAAGGATACAAGTTCTTTCTGTTCTTCTTGTTTTGGATGACCTGACCACCATCTGTCCGGATCTTCTTCTTCTGGTCCTCCTTTCCTGTTTCTGTCACAAAGCGTTTCCTCTTTCGGTCCCTTAAATAAAAGAAAGGTATCACATAATGCTTTGTGATTAAAATTTATATGCTAAATGAGTCAGAATAATAAAAAGAGAAGGAGACAGACAAGAAGTGAATGTAAGTTTTTACCATTTCATTATTTTTTTGTGCTGGTTGAGTTTCTCTCCTTCATCTCCCATGAGGTCCAGGACAGCAGAGGACGCCTGCTTCTCAAAAGCGCTGCCCTCTCCACCGAGGCTTAACCTAATATCAGAAAAAAAAGGCAGGGTTGGGTTAATCAGTTTTTATTACTTGTACAGCATGGCAATAGAAAAGAGGAAATGTTTTTTCCTCACCCTCTCTCAGAGTCGAAGTCTTTGGGTCTGTATGGGATGTAAAACTCCTCATCTTTGCCCGACTGTTTGCTTCGTTTGTTCTTTGGCCGCTGTTCCCCGTCCTCCTGTGGGCCTTTTCTTTTTCCACCTACAACTGCAGAGAACACCCCCTGGTGGAAAGGTAAAGAACTACATGTCAAAGAATGGCATTTAGTGCAGTAAGGGAATTCAACTGCAGTTTACTAAATGAGGATTTTCAGTCATGTGTAGCATAATTAACGTTTGCATGAAGCATGTGTCTTCAACACAGTTGATAAATTAAGTTATTAGGGCTGATTTGATTGGGGGAATATATATGAAAAACCACTTCAATATTTGTAAAAAATCTTTTTCCACAGGAAATTTAAAAAACATTTTCTTCAAACAATTTGCGACTTTTTAGCATTTTACACAAGAACATGCAGGATGTTGTCATGCATCTGTTTGAATAGTACAAAAATATAACATGCACAGCTATATATTTGGATTGGGCAGTAGGTTTTTTGATACTGTCAAGTCTTCGCCAAATTTTACCAGGGCATACAAGCACTTTCCAGTAGGCACAAGCAAGCACAGCAAGTAGAGCACACAGCTCTGCAGGTGTTTTATTCAGTCCTTTGAAAAAATGCATCAAGTCTACAAAACAAGGCACTGATTATAGAGGTGCTGGAAGTGATTCACAGTTGAAGCATTGTTTTTAAAACTTCATAGGTAAGCAGAGTTTAGGACAGAGGATCAGATGATCTTCTGTTGGCAAAAAAAAGTTTAAATCTGGTATTTTGACACAAATTTCAGGTTAAAGAAATATTGCACCTTCTGCGATTTGAAAATTGCAGCAGGCCAATTTGCGATTTAAACTAATTTTTGATTAATTGCCCAGCCCTACCCAGTAATTCCCAGAGAAGTTTAATCATTTTTAACTTTGCAACTGGAATGACCAGCTGACCTCTTTTGGGCTCAAGAGGAAGACATGGAGGAAGGAACATGACGGCCTTTACAGTCTACAACCAGCAGGTGGGGACTTGACAAACTGAACTGCAGGCAACACAGTCAATCAAGCGGATTTAAACTGCAACAGCTCAGCTCACACAGCTTTAATTTCCTAAAAAAAAGGTTTTATGCATCCCAAATCTTTGGTCTGGACTGGGCTTAGGTTAAAACATCAGCATTCTGTTGTTTTAAAAAAAATGAACTTGGTTTAGCTACATTATTATTGCAGTCTGACAAATGCTGCATCTTTTATCATCATCACATCATCAGTCTTTAATTTCATTTAAGCAGTAGTTTCTTTTCTGTTTGGCTGTGGTTGGAATTTAGCTCACTGTAATGGTGAAACTGAGGCTATTTTCCCTCTATTTTCTAACAGATTATCTTTCATAGCTATATGGTCATTTTAGTAAACAAATACTTAAATCTCTTTGTGTTTTACTTTAATTTGTTGAAGACATTTTTTCTCTTAAATAAACAACAGACTCAAAAAATGCTTTAGAGAAAAGAACACGGTCATGCTTGGTTTCATATCACAACACCACAGAAGCATGAGGGTGTCTTGCCTGTAGAGTGTCTTCTTCTTTGCCTGTTGAGTGTGTGAAATCCTCGTCTGTGTTGGTGGCGTTGGCTGGACCCTGGAGTTGGTTTTCTGCAGCGAGGTCATCTCTCTGTTTGCTGAATTTTTCCACCAGTCTTGTGTCTTTGGAACGTTTGGCTCTCATCACCTCACTCGCTTGCGTTTTACTGTTAGAGTTGATTTCAAAAATTGTCTAAGAGAAGATGAAGGAAAGATTAATCATCCTTTATGGCAGGTGTAGGAAATCTGATCTTGTATGTACTGTATCATCTCGTGTAACTCACTGATTTGGATTTGTAGCCTTTAATGGCATCCACTATCTGAAGACGCTCCAGTTCCATTTTCTCCAAATCTGACCCTGAAACAACATCATTCAAACACTGAAATCAAATATCCATTATCACAGGCACCTTTCTCTTAAAAGTTTGTCTTCTTTCACACTCACCTAGCAGTGGATGAATGGCCATGCTGGACAGATCTGTGCTTTTCACCCGTCTGATGGACTCAGCCGAAGGGTTCGGTCGAGACTTGAGGTACTGCTTGTAGGCGTTCTCAGACACACGATGCATGTTTTGCAGGTCCAGGGAGTTCTCATGGGCCGTGATCAGATGGGAACCTTCGTCGTCGAGGATGCTCTGAGGGACCCGACCATAAATGCCATCTGCATCTGGAGGAGAAGAGAGAAAGACTGTGACAAACAAGCAACCTGAAGAGTAGAGATGCACTCTAAGGAAAGCTGCAAAGTCTACCTTTATCATGCTCTGGAGTGGCAAACTGCACAGGACGTCCCAGGAAGAGGTGAAGATCGTAAACAAAAGGCATCTCATCTTGACAAATCATACTGTAGGCTGTGCCACTGCGACCAGCACGTCCCACACGGCCTAATGGGACAAACAAGTGATAATACATGGTTTAAAAAAACGTATCAATATTCAAAAGTTTAAATGTAAAACTTGAATTGAGGCCAAACTCAGATCATACTTAACACTCACCAACTCTGTGCAGGAACAGCTTGGCCTTGGAGGGGAAGTTGTAGTTGATGACATTGTCCAGCAGGGGGATGTCGATACCACGAGCAGCAACATCAGTCACGATCAGCACCATTGCCTTTCGATGAACAAACTTCCCGATGTTGATTTTTCTGGCGGTCTGGTCGAGGGCGCTGTAGATGTAGGCGCACTCTATACCTTCAGAGGACAGCAGCTGGACAAGATAAAGAGACAATGAAATGCTCCATTAAGTCTAGTTTTAACAACATTTGTCATACATTTTATCAGTGCAGTTGTTTTGCTTTTTGTATCTCACCTCTTTCAGGTACTCTACATGGTGTTTGGTGGCTACAAAAACCACGGTTTGCTCCTGAGGCTTCACTACGTTCCTCAGCAGATGAAGCAGCAGCGCAGGTTTGTCATCCACACGCAGATGGAAAAATGACAGCTGAGGGCAAACAGAGGTGATTCAGATTGTGTAGTTGGTCTACAACTGAAGACTGAGTTTTGAGGTCTGAGAGTTGTGTGTCTTGCATTTCTTCTGAAGTGTTTAGTTCACAGGCAAAGTCTACTAAGTCTACAGCCAAGTAAAACTGATGAACCATTCTGCAATAAAATGGTTAAATGTATGACAAGAGAGTGCCTGAAATATAAATAGGTTTAAAAAACACAGATGTGCCCGTTTTACCGCAACTTTCAACATCACTTATGCCCAACTGTAGCTCTGTTCTTAGACATCGATGTTTAGGGTAAATTATGCTGGTTTGTTTTTTGTTGTCTTGGTCTCAACTTATTTGGGTTCCTTATTATTTTGTAATGTGTGATTCTGTATGCTGTGCATGTATTTAAAAACACTCTGTCAACCTGTTTTTGAAAAGTGCTTCACATGTTACATTGTTATTGATATTATTAGCTTTCAATAGGATCGTCTGTCATACATGTTTGGATATCACTGTCTATCTTCCCCAGTAAAAGGCACAAAATCATTAGTAGTTCAAAACAAAGAACCTTATTTTAACCAGAAAAACAATTTGCTGAATCTAGAATATATGGAAGTTTAACTTTCTGAAGTTAATCAAAGGAAAAAATAAACGTTTACTTGATATTTAATTTTTTTGAGAAGAACCTGTATATGCATGTATTGGCATTTATTTTAGTTAATGATGCTTTATTACCACTTTTTCAGGGTTAACAAGCTGTGTCCTGTATTTACCTTTATCTGGTCACTGAGCTTTGAGTCCACATCCAAACGAATCAGAACTGGTTCAGTCAGCCCTGGAAAGAAACATTAAGTTAGCTTGCATCTTAGGCCATGTTTGCATGGAAATGCTCCACTAAAAAATGTAATTTTTTTTTGTTTTTTTCAGAGTCAAAAAAGTTCCATGTTCAGATGACAACACTGATAACAGCTGCTGGCACATGCATCCTCAAAAATGACTAACAATACTTTAGTATACATGCCAGGTCAGTAGCCATGTGACTTTGTAATGAAACAACAGGCTAAAAGCAATTATTCTGTCTTCAACAGAATGGAGTGGTGTAAACATAGAAAAAGCTGACACACAAGTGTTTGTGAGAATGGACACTGACATTAACTCTTTTGCCCACCAGCCATGGTGGCTAGTAGTTTTGCAAACTTACTAGCCACAATTTTGGTGTTTGGAAACTATGTGCTATATGACATATTTGGTACATCTGGTATGACATGACATTCATGCTCTATTTTCCCTCATCAGTATGATCAACATAAGCTCTCCTCTTAATAAAGCACTTCTCCCTGTACATATGAAACAGCACACTACAGAGATATGCATCATACTTCACCGTTAGAGAAAGTCATCTAAGAGTCAAGATGCCTAGGCTTTTATTTTCTTCAATGGTTATTAAGTTTATGCTAATTTTAAAATACTGACTGTAAATTGACTGTGTATTTCGGAAAACTACAGCAGATTACAAGAACATCTCTCATTTTCACTGCGACAAATCTCCACCAGAGAATGTTAAGCGTCAAAACTTTTCCTCTCCTCGCCATTGTGGCTAGTTAGAGTCACTCTGTTACCCATCACGGCTGAAATCTACCCACGTTTGGCTAGTTGGCGGGTGTAAATGTCAAGCCCTGATCATGTGCATGAGCAAAATGTCTCCATTTTCAGCAGGAACTTTATTTTTCCAGTTTACATGACTAGAGTTAGAGAAGTGTTAGCATTTAAAATGTCCTTTCTAGTAGTTTTATTCAAGGCAGCAAGGCACAACGGACGGTTTCGACTTAGTCTTCCTCAGCGTTGTGAGGAAGTTTACATGACAACATAAAGTTTAGACTATGGAACCCGTTATGAGAACTGCTATAACTGAAAACCGCATGTGAGTGTTGGCCCGCCAACATCTCTGATTCAGAGGGAAGAGAAAGATGACCAACAAACGAGTGCCTTTCAATGATTCCCTTCGACTTATTGCAGGACAAAGAAAAGCAAGTTTTACATGTGGTAGTGTACCCTGTCCGAGAGTTACATAAACTAGGCAATAAAAGATATTACATGATGCATGATATAATAAGTTTGAGTTACCTTTTGTGCATTACACAAGAACTTCCTGAACAATGTAACTAATTACAAATTGCAGAGTAATCAAAAATAATGTCTGCCTTACACCAAGAACTTCAAGCACCCAAAATGCAGCTGCTGTGTCAACAGTCAAAGTGCAAAGAAAGATCACTGTTTAGAAATTGTCATGCAAATGGGGGCTAAATCAGCAATACTATTCTGACCACAGTTACCTTTTTAAAGCTAATGTATGTCATACAGAAGTGATTGCTGATCCTACCTGCTCTGGCAAACTCCACCAACACTTTGGGCAGTGTGGCAGAGAACAGCAGAGTCTGTCTGGTGTCTGGAAGCCTGCCGATTATCTCCTGAAGCTGCTCAGCAAAACCCATCTCAAACAGCCTGAGCAAGACAGAAGGCACAGAACCATTACCAAATCCTCTCATCAGAGAAAATCAGAGATGTGAAATGAAAACAGGACCCATTTCTCACCTGTCAGCCTCGTCAAACACTACGTACTCCACACTCTGCAGCTTCAGGTTCATCTCTTTGATGACGTGCATGAGACGACCAGGGGTACCGATGATTCTGGGGGAGAGATTGATGAAAATCAGGACTAAACATCTCAAAAAGAGATATAATTATTAGTTACAACAACGTGAAATCACTCACATGTCTGGGTTTTCATGAAGGGCGGCAAACTGATCATCCATCCTAGAAAACAGCAGAAATATTTACATTTATTCTAGAATTTATTTTTCAATCTAACTTAAAAAGAAATAAGGAGAATTCACACACCTGTCTCCACCAAGGATCAAGGCAGTTTTAAGGCCGGTGAACTTCCCCAGCTATAAAACCAAAGGGAATTCACTTTTATAATCACAGACACATAGCAAAATTAAACCTTATTTTAAAACCTAAATCTTCAAGAAACTTTATTCCTCTGACCTCTTTAGTGAACTTCATGGTCTGTAGTGCCAGCTCTCTGGTGGGTGTCAGGATGAGAGCCCGGGCTCCCATTTTGGCTTGAGGGGCTTTCAGCTTCTCAAACATGGGCACCAGAAAGGCAGCAGTCTTACCGCTGCCAGTCCTCGCCATGGCCACGATATCTTTCCCATCCAGAATCACAGGGATGGTCTGAAGTGAAGGAGAGAAGAATTCTGCATTAAATTCTCTGCTGTTAAAGATGAAAGAAGTTTGATTTAGGCATCCTGACAAACCTTTCTTTGGATCGGAGTTGGGACTTTGTAACCCTTCTTCATGACGCCTTTATAAACAGGGTAGCAGAGGCCTGAGCAAAAAAAATAAAAAAGTTTAAACATTAGGAAAAACTCAATCACTTTTGAATTAAAAACACCTTCCTCAGCTCAAATGACTTTCAAATAAAAGCGTTCAGTTGCATCCACTCCAAACTATATGCTCTATACAGGGTCTTACCCATGGATTGAAAGCCTCCAGACTTCTTCTTCTTCTTGTTTTGAGCTCTGACCAGCTCTCTGGTGTCTGGCTCCACATCTGAAAGGTACTCAGAGGAGGCCGGGAACCTTGGCATCCTTCTCCCTGGCTGTAAGTCAAAATAGGAAAATGCAACAGCTACTTGTCAATAACACAAAAAACATGCCAAAAAAGAAATCATCTGCCAGTTTTATCCTCATAAAACAGATGAATTCATCCTTACAAATTGAAATGATGATTTAACAATTTTTCTTATGTCTACAATAAGGGATGCACATTTAATCTTAATTTCATCATTCCCATGCTGAAAAAGACTGGATTTATCTCAATAAAGTGAATTATTTTTTATAAACAAGCAATGTGTTCTCACTCAGCATGTGTCCAGTTTACTCACTGTGTAGAGTCCTAAGTATAAAGCCATGCTTTCACAGCATTTTGAAGTTGACAGATGAAGCTGAATTATCTACTAGCTACCATCAGATTGATTGCTGTCAATGTGTATTCAGAATGGTCAAGTTGCAATTATGTATTAAACAAAAACATGATGCAAAATATATTGCTATTCTCTTTTCTTGCTTGCATGTTTATTTTATTTATTTTTCTAACAGGACTTTTTGTAATATATTAGTGTTATTATAGAAAAAAAATCATGTTTTATGAGTAAAAATAGGGCTGTCAAGATTAATTGCATTAATCGCAATTAACTACAAATAACAATTATTGTAAATTTTTAGGGATGTGCGATATTACCAGCATGTTATCATCATTGGCAGGTATCTTAAAAAGTGAATTGTTGGTATGAGCACACATGAAAATTTCTGCTGTTATTTACTACCAATATTTCGATAGTAAACTTTACCAACAACTTGCATGAAAGCCAAGCGAGCTTGAAGCTTTTGCCAACCCCTCATGTGTTTTGCACTGAGGAGATGCTTCTGTCTAGCCAGTCTGCCATAAGCCCAGTTCAGTGAAGCTTTGCAGTGATGGTTCCCCTTCTGGAACTCCGTCCCATCTCCACACAGGATCTCTGGAGCTCGGTCAGAGTGACCATCAAGTTCTTGGCCACCTCTACTACTAAGGCCCTTCTCCCTCGATTGCTCAGTTTGGCTGGGTCACCAGCTCTTAAAAGTCCTGGTTGTGCTAAACTTCCTTCATCTAAGAATCACGAAGGCCACTGTGCTCTTGGGAACATTCAGTGCTGCAGAACATTTCTGTAGCCTTCCCCAGATCTGTGTCTGTCAACAATCCTGTCTCTGAGCTCTGCAGGCAGTTCCTTTGACCTCCTTTTGCTCTGATAATGTGTTGTCCACTGTGAGGCCTTCTATAGAGAGGGGTGAGCCTTACCAAATCATGTCAAATCAATGTAATTTACCACAGGTGGACTCCACTCAAGGTGTAGATACATTAAGGTGTTTTTCAGGGTCTGAATACTATGTCAAAGTGATATTTCAGGTTTTTTAATCTTTAATACATTTTCAATAAAAAATGTTTTCATTTTGTCATTGGGGGGTACTGAGTGTAGATTAATGGGAATCAAAAATAATGTTTTTCGACTGTATTTTTAGGCTGCATAACAAAACTGAAAAAGTGAAGGGGGTCGCAGGGGGTTGAGTTATTCTGTAGGAAACACTGTATACAGACTCAAATCTCCTTCGTTTATAAGATTAGAAAACTGTAGGAAACAGTAACTAAAGTTTATGGTAAACCTAAGACTTGTCATAATTTGAGTCCATAGATCCTCCTCAGATTTGACTCATGCAAAGAGTTTTACTCTGCTTAATAAACAGATGAAGTGATATCAAAACAGACACCGGAATTTACAGTATTTAGCATATATTTTTGGTTACTACTCATGTTATAGCATTGCCACATTTGTTTTGGTGACTTTAAAGGTCGTATATTAATTTTTCATGTATAAAGAAATTAGGGGGCATCCGGATTTGAACCGGAGACCTCTTGATCTGCAGTCAAATGCTCTACCACTGAGCTATACCCCCGTCTGTACAGTACAGAGCGATGGAAACGTATAGTCTAATAAAGCCGCTACTTCTTTTTTTAAATAAATAATAATATTAGTTAGTCACCATATGATATCTGAGCCATTTTCAAACAATGTTACTCACAGAATCATCGTCTTTAATCTCAGCAGCCAGCTCAAAGTCTCCGCTGTCAGAGTCAGCCTCCTGCTCTCTATTAGCACTGTGTCTCTTCTTCTTCGTCAGTTTCTTCTTCTTCTGCGCCATCCTGGTGCTCTAATACAGCTGTAAGTCTGCTTTAAATAGACTTCACTGTACAGTTTATGAAATTATAAGGTTAAAACTGGTGATCTAAAGAGATATTGATATCTTAACGTACCACAACACGGGAGGCAGACATGTTGAATCCACGTGTGGACGTCTTCTTCTCGGTTTCCTCTTCTTCTTCCGTCCAATGCCCGCCGCTGGTACGTTGTTGTAGCCCAACATCGCCACCTACTGCCTTTAGGAAAAACTCCAGCGTCATATCATCTTTTCCTGCTGCTCCCCCGCTCCCTCCACGGCCATGCTGTATGATGTGAAAAATTCCATTATCTTAAAAGCCTTACAACCAAGTTCCTGATGTAACAATATCTCATTTACTTACAGAGGATTTGATGAACTGTACTTCAAAGCCGGTAATTCAGCAGCTAAATCGAACCATTTAACTCAATTTTACGCTCTTGCATTTGCCAGCCCCCACAAAGCCAGAAATTAAATTATTAATTCAGAGAAAAAGACAGATTATTTGTTTGAAATCTATATACTCTGATGAGTAGAAAGAAGAGGAACAGAACCCCAATCCTGCACATTTTCTTTTTTTTAGCACACAGTGCTGCAAAAATGTTTACCCCCTTCCTGATTTCTTATATTTTTTGCATATTTGCCAAACTCAGATATTTCGATCATCAAAGCACTTCAAATATTAGTCAAAGATAACCCACCCCTATATAAAATGCTGTTTTATAATGATGATTTCATTTATTGGGGGGGGGCATCTAAATTTTCCTGGCCCCATCGTTAAATAAAGAATTATTTGTGATTAACTGCAGTTTTTCAAAGTCTGAGTTCAATTTCACTTGCACACATCCAGGCCTGATTACTCCCAGACTTGTTGAATCAAGAAATCCTTTAAATAGAACCCGTCTGACAAAGTGTAGTAGACACAAAGATCTCAAAAGCAACACATCACAGCACCATCTGAAGAAAATCAAGAACAGATGAGAAACAAAGTCACTGGCATCTGTCAGTTTGAAGGGGGCTACAAAGCCATTGCTAAGATTTTGGGGGCCCATTGAGCCATGGTGAGGTCATGAACACTGACCTTAACGATTCAACAATAAGAAAGAGTCTGGGCAAAATAGTATCCATAGGAGAGTTCCAGGACAAGAAAACCACTGCTAAACAAAAATATACATGTGTTTACATACTGGGCAACTTGTCGTAATTTATAAAAATGTAACACACTCACAGACATCACTTTTATATCACATTCAATTCCACTGGAAATCTATTCCACTTATATTGTTTTTATGCCTTCATTTATCATGATTCTTGTCAGATACTAGCTGTTCCATTTATTGTTTTATTGGCGGGTCGCAAACTCTATTTTTTTCCGTGCTATTTTCCTAGTACCCCACATGTTTGACAGGAAGGGTAAGGCAGCATTCAGCTCCTCATTGGGCACCGCTCCCTATTGCACACTGCAGGGAGGGGCTTCAAAGAATGTCCAGCAATCAGTCTGTGACCTCAAGCCCAAGCACACTTGGGTTATGCAGCAGGTAAGTCAACCTCTGAATGGCTTAAAAACAATAAAGGTGTTGGAGTGGCCTAGCCAAAGTTCAGACCTAAACCTGATTGCAATGCTGTGGCATGACCTTACCATACTCTCAAGAGTTTTTCTTCCTGTATTTCAAATGTATTTCATGCAATAATATGTGTAAGTCTTGCATGGACAGACACCAAATATATGTTTTAATACACTATTACACTTGAAATTTCATGTCACTGATAAATATGAATAATTAAGAAATAAAGTTAGTTCTTTGTTATCTATAGGCTGATTATCTCTGACTTTTTGATGTATTCAGAATCTGTTTTCTGTTGCTGCATCTGCCCTCACTTTTTCAAAAACCCCATCAGAGACATGTCAGCAACATTAAACCTGAACAAAGTCAATATGCAGTACCAGTAAAAGCATGGATTATTTGATGATAGTCAAAAATACTAAGAAAAATTTGATCTCTGAGATATTTAAGTGGTTTTGTAAGATTACTTTAAACCCAAAGCAGGGATATTCTACATAAGCTTTTGCTGGGAAGCATGTGAATGAACCCTCGTCCATTCATCTCTGTTTTGTTATGTCACCACTCTTTAATGACAAATTGTATTGTGATAATACACCGCAACGTTCTCATTATTAATGCATATATTCCATTGACGGACATGCTGTGTCAAGCTTATGTTTGTGCAGTGAAGTGAAGTGTGCTCTTAAATAAATCTGGTAGCGTACTCCAGACTTCCAGCAGCAGAAGTGTGACAGTTGTTGCATGGATGGGTAAGCTTTGTCTGCTTGAAATGTCCTGAGCAGTCACTTCATAAAAATTATGCAACAAAAAGAAAAGCTCTTATCTCTTCTTTGGGTGTTTGAATTATGAGTTATATAAAAATATAGTCATCATAATGACAGCATTAGAGGACAATACTAATACTTTCACTTTTAGACATGCTTAAATATATTTCTGCAGGTTTCCAGAGAATAAGATATATCTGACTCTGGGTCATGCTGAAACAGATTACAGATTATTTCTGCAAAATGCCTGACCTAATGGCCTTCAAATGAGTTTGCAGGATTTAGTTGGTGTTTGATCTGAAAGACATGCATAATGTCTGCTATTTTTGTCGTATCATGCACAAAAAAACGAATCAGAAGTTACACACTTTGATTGAATTTTGAATACACTGGAACACATTTTTTTGGTTTTTAAGAATTTAATCTAAGTCAAACTAATTCAGCTGATGAGACAAGTTTTGACATTTGTTATTCACCAGTAGATAATGTCATTTATAATCCTTTCTTTGGTTTCACATTTCAGAGGTTTATTACGACTCTAATCATTCCCAACATGGTCTCAAACTTTGTGTGTCCTGAGAGAAAGAGATAAATGGCTGCTGTTTAGGCGAAGAAACTTTCTGCATGTGTCGATTTTCAGCCTGCTGTCGACAAAACAAGATCTCTTGCTGATTTTTTCCAATAGCTTACACATGTAAGTAATGTTTTTGAACAAAAAAAATCATCCTGCTGTCCTCTACGTTAAAATGTGTTTCTAATCTTGGATTTTTGCCACGTAAATAAAGGCTGTTTCACTTGTCTGAAACCTAACCTGTCGCCTCAGATTGAGGAATCTAAACAGCTTTAGCTAAGTTATTAATCTTGTCGCTGATGGTCTTGTTTGCTATTGAAGGTCACAAAGACACAGCAGTGTTAATCAAGCTGGTTTCATTAGTTAAAATCTCCTTATAGGAGCTTTAAATAGTAGGGGAGAGTGGGGTAAGTTGAGCCACTCCCTGTATTTTAAGCTGCGTTTCCACCAGGTGGTCCAGTTTGATTGAATAGTTTGGTATGGTTCAGCACAGTAAACCCCAAAATAGTTTTCACATAACCCCGTACCCTCATTTGGTGGGTGAAGCTCCACCCCTCTGTGACAAAAAGGTAAACCGCACATTATATTTTTCTAAATTCTTGACATGATGATGAGTTAATTGGTGTTGTTTTACCAAGATCCTGACATATTTATCATGTTCAATGTTTGTGTGTCATTGCATTTTAGGTAAATTGTATATTTATTTATGTAATATATACGTAAATTTAAATATAGTGGATAAGAAAAGTCTTCACCCCCTTTCATATTTTCCCCTCTAATTGACTTTATAAATCAATCATGGTCCATATAATATGACCCAAAAAAAAAAAACCCAGTGCAGTGAGTGTGTCTCAAATGTCTGTATTATAAAGACACCTGTGTCTGAAAGGTCCAGTCACTGGTTGATCAGTATACCTGGCTACCATTACACCATGAAGACAAAAGAACACTCCAAGCAGCTCAGAGAAAAGGTTATTGAAAAGTATAAGTCTGGGGATGGATACAAAATTTTTCCAAGGCATCGAACATGCCACAGAGTTCAGTTAAATCCATCATCAAAAAACGGAAGGAATTTTTCACGTGCAAATATGTCATAAAATGAGCAACTGTGCAAGAAGGAGACAAGTGAGAGAGACCACCAAGACACCGAAAACTACTTTGAAGGAGTTGCAAGCTACAGCTGCTGAGATGGGAGATCCATACAACGACTGTCGCCCGGGTTCTAAATCAGTCAACGCTTTATGGGAAAAGATAAAGCCACTGTTGAAGAGAACTCAGATTAAATCTGGACCAGAGTTCACCTAAAGGCATATGGTCAAGTGGAGGACGTTGTGTTTGGCGGACACCAAACACACATCACCACAAACACACCATCCCCACTGTGAAGCACAGTGGTAGCAGCATCATGCTGTGGGGATGCTTCTTAGCAGCCAGCATAGAAAAATCCAGGAGGACAATCTTATTGAGTCTGCAAGAGAACTACGGCTTGGGAGAAGATTAATTTTTTAGAAAAACAATGACCTGAAGCATACAGTGAAAGCTACACAGAAATGGTTGAAAGACAACAAGGTGAATGTTCAGGAGTGGTCAAGTCAAAGCCTAGACCTCAATCTAACAGAGAATTTGAGCAATCACTTATACCTTACATATTTCTATTCAATTAACTTTGCTTTGTAGAAATATGTTTTCACTTTGACATCAACAAGGGGGTGAATACTTTTAACGGCACTGTATTTTTGATGTTAGCTTGCCTGGGCACAAGGACATATAACTAGCTGATAAAAGCTGGGCAGAGATTAGACAAAAGAGTGGAAAAAGAGGGGCGGTACACCTGAGACGGCGGCCTCTAGTGGTTTAATACTGACTCACAGTTGAATCATACAGATCTACTATTGTACAAAAAAGAAGCACTACTGGGCCTTAAAATAAAATGTCGGGATGAGTGTCCTTTAAGGGCTTCTGTACAACAGTAAAATATAAGGTATCAGTAATAAATGTGTGAAAAGACAGAATCAGGGATTTTAAAAGAGTGTGTATCAAACAATCTAAACTAAAATGTAGGATGAGTACAGCTGGTGTTAACTGATTTTTTTCCATCTTGTTTTACAACAAAGTTTACTTTTTTCTCATCTGACTGCATGTGTTGTTATTGAGAGTAACATTCAAAACAACCCCTATTTAAAAAACCCACATGGTGTGAAAATAAAAGATAATGTTCCTCATTTTCTATTGGCTAGTGCGTCTCCAGCCTTCATGACTTTTTTCCCCTTTGCTCCAAACTTTTTGTTGTTTATAAGCTGCCACAGTTTAATTTTTTAAATCACCCAGTGGAAATGTGTCCTTTGGATGATAACGCTGACACTAATATGGCAGCCAAAACGTGCTCGGTGCTGTTTGAAGTCAGTGGGCTGATGTACAGTAAATAAGTCAACACCATGGTAACAGCGCCCCCCGAGCTAATGCCATTCATATTCCCTCACAGAGCCGCCGCTGCTGCTGCTGCTGCAGAGGCCTGGAGCCAAATCTGTTCAGGGAGCTAAGAGCGGATGCATGCAGAGAAATAAAAAAAGGTGCATGGAGCCACCTATAGGATTTTATTCTTAAGGTGATTTAAGTGATAAAGCCTGAGGGGGGATTATGAAATGAAGCTAGGGCTGCTGAGGCTGT
This sequence comes from Cheilinus undulatus, assembly GCF_018320785.1. Classification (NCBI taxonomy): domain Eukaryota; kingdom Metazoa; phylum Chordata; class Actinopteri; order Labriformes; family Labridae; genus Cheilinus; species Cheilinus undulatus. The sequence goes on from NC_054881.1 coordinate 33,833,281, forward strand.
GCTGGTTTGGACCTGGCGGGCTTTTTTGGCATCATTTTGCTATCAGGTCAGCCTCTTAACTCCCTTGCTTTGTCGAGCCCTTGTGTGCTTCTGAATCACAGCTGCATTCACATATGATGTTCTTCTTTTCTAAAGTTGTTTATTATTCATGAAGCAGGGCTTTAACGCTCCTGTCAATGAGTATCACATAAGGGAAATAGAGCAGCAGGTTTTCATTTTCCTATTGGGAGTATAAGGCCAGATTATGCCCTACCTCTTACAAATCCTCTGAGAGCCCTGTCATTGATTTCCGGATAAGATCTATAAATGGCAAACGTGCATAGATTTATGAGGACTTAATGTAGGCCAGGGGACTTATAGCAGAGTGAGATCATTTAAATATCTGTGGTAGAAGTGGAGTCGGTGATAACACAGTCTACACAAATCTGCAGCTTGACGGAGCAGTGATCGACTTAATGGGCTCTGAATGAAAGTCATTAGGAAAACAGATGTCAACATGTCTCAGGTTGGATTTTTGTAAAGATCTTCAGTGTGTGTCTGTGTGGAGCAGATGCTGCTTCCTCTAAGCCTCTGAGATTGAGGGGAATGTTTAAATTAAGAGATTATTGAGCTGATGGTTTGTAAAGCTGAGCCTTTAAATAGGGTAGCAGTTAAATATTCTTCCACTCTATCTGTGTCGATTTAATTATTTATCAACCGAGCTCAAAATAAATAAATAAATAAATAAGGCCGGCCACGGGTTCAGTGGACCTTTCAAAAATAGTCCAAACATCCAATTAGCATTGCGAGTGATGTGCAGCAGCAACATCAGGGCGGCCGTGTCCCTCCAGCCAGCCTTCAGACACTGGTTTGATTTTCCATGCCAGACGCTGTACGTCCAAGGGGCAAATTAATCTCTGAGATCTGATAACAGCCCCTCAAAAAGTTTCAAATGGCAGCATGAGAGGGAAAAATAGCTTTGGAGTTGCTGCCCACATGAAACAATTAGATCCTTACAGTCAAATGTGAGATGTTCTGCAGATTTTTTTTCAAATCCTGTTTTTAAGTGCTGTAAAGGCAGCATGTCAAAACATGAAAAAATCTCTTTCTGCATTTTTTCTTATGTTTTTCCAGTTTTAATATTTTAATTTGAAATGCTGGTATCATGGGGGAGGTCCTGGGTGCCCTATTGTTTGAAAAATTACTGCAAAAGTGCCCTCTTGTATGCCATGAAGGTAGATAGATAATAGCCATGGATGAAGGTATTGGCACCCCTGGAATTTTTCCAGAAAATACACCATTTCTCCCAGAAACTGTTGCAATTCCAAATGTTTTTTTAGTATACACATGTTTATTGCCTTCATGTGCATTGGAAGAACACAAAAAAAGCAGAAGAAAAAAGCCAAAATTGATATCATTTTACACAAAAACTCAAAAAATGGACTGCACAAAATTGTTAGCACCCTTTTACAACTGTGGGTAAATAATTTTATTTCAAGCATGTGATGCTCATTTAAACTCACCCGTGGCAGTAACAGGTGATGGCAATCTAGAAATCACACCTGGAGCCAGTTAGAATGTCTAAAAGTTGACTCAACCTTTGTGTTGTGTGCCTGTGTGTGTAACACCAAGCATGGAGAAGAGAAAGAAGAGCCCAGAACTGTCTGAGGACTTAAGAAGCAAAATTATGGAAAAATATGAACAACCTCAAGGTGTTTCACACATCCATCTGGAAAACCTCCCTTAGACAGCGTTTGGTAAAGGGCAGAGCCTTTGAAAAAAAAAAACGGAGGGTTGGTTGGATGAACGTTCTGTCTGTCACATCTTTACGGGCCAATCAGAGCAACAAAACACATTGTAACTGCTACTGTGGTGCACCGCTACCGAGGAGTAAACCCCATAGAGAACAGCATAACATCATAACATGAACCATGGTGACTACAGACATGTCATTGCACAACTTTTGTCGTTTTTGAAAAGAAATCAACTCAGTGCTGTTCTTTGTTCTTCTTTTAATGAAGAAATGTCGTCAGGTTCTGATAAAACTGGTGCTTTAGCAGCATCCATGCTACTCTCTTCCACCATGATGGCCCCGGCCTCTTGTTGCTGCTTGCTTACGTCACAACTCTGCCGCACCTGAAAGTACTGCCCCCTGACGCTGACTGGGCCTGTCACTTTCTAACCGGGCCCAAACTACAAGATGGATTCGCAAGTGAGAAACACGGAAACGGGTGTATCCATCTGTTTTGCAAGGTTAGATTCCATGTGGTCCAGTTCCTGAACCTAATTTTGAACCAAGCTGCGGATTCAAACCAAACCAACAAAATTGGTTTGGAACCAAAAAAGTTGGTTCTTCCTCGCGAACCATGACATCATCAGCTGGAGAGCAGTACAAGGAAGAACAAATTATAGGCCAAAATTGCAGAACAGATGGCAAAGGTTGGGCTTACCTGAACGCCAGACCAAATAATTAAGAAACAGCCTGAGTGACACAGAGTAACGCCCTCCCAATTTGGTTCTGTTTAAACTACTGTGTGAGCTGGTTCGCCGGAAAGCACCAAGGTTCTGAGCCTCCAGCACAGAGCCAGAGCCAGAACCAGAATCAGTATGTTCAAAAGTACTCTGATTGGACAAATTCAGTGGTGCCATAAGCTTTTTGGTAAAAAAGTAAATTTTCGATGACATGCTTCCTGGAGTATCTTTGTTAAATCAATGCTTAAATTGTTCGTAATTCCCCGTCTGTTTTGGTCCACTTAGAGTGCACAGGGCCAAATTTTATCTGATGCTCAACATACTCACATTAAATCCTTTTGTAGAATCCTAACAGCATGCGAGCAAACCGTCACCCCTTTCTATTTTCCTCTCAGTTGCTCACATTAAAAGGGACGGGACACTAGGAAAGAGTGAGGTGACAAGGAATCAGGAGTGTCTGCCAGGAATATTTTTAATGCCCTTTGTTAACTTGCTCTACAAAGCGAGAGATAGTAATGCATTAATACTTCAGTGTTTGAAATGTGCTCTGAACTGTGTCAACACAAAAGCAAAATTGTTTGTCTCAAAGCTGTCAAAGGCTCATTAATAGCAAGTGCTACACTTTGGTTGCCTTACATTTCATACTGTTTACAAAGTAAGTCTGATAAATGAATTTTTAATAGATCCAGTGTGACAGTAAGAGTGCGATACTGTGCCATGTGACATGGTGTCTAACGCTCTTAGGATACAGTGTGACACATCAATTTGAAAGTTTTCTTATGGTGATTTTGGCTATTTTTCTCAACAAAGGATTTGGCATAGCAATGTCAATAGCAGCAATAGCAGAGCCAACAATTCAAAATCAATCAAACATAGAAACTCGACCCAGATGTGACAAAGCTTAACTTTTTACAAATCTACATTATGATATTTACTGTTGTATATTTCCCTGATTGTGAACAATGTGGAGAAAAAAAATCCCACTGAAATTTGTGTCTATTTCAGGTTGATTCCACTCAGTGTGAGTAAAGCTGCTTTATGACTTACATTACTACTGAACTGAGACTCTAAAGATAAGAGGCACTACTCCTGGATGCTCTGGACCAAAAAGTGATGGCGTTTACATTGCTCGGAAAAAAGGAATCTTCCATGGAAGTCATTTAGCTTCCCTGGGATTATGGAATAATTCATGTTCAGTCCCAGAAGCATACAATGTCTATCAGACGGTGATTGCCGAGGGGTTCTGAGATTGCAAAAACATGGGAAATAGAGAAAAATAAATTGTAGAGGTGTCAGGGCTTCTGTACTTTCAGATGAGTACTTCCATGATTTCTGTTAGCACAGAACCCCATTTAAACACATGGGATTTTCTCCATTCCCACTTTTAAACAACATATATATAAATCTGTGCTTCTACTACTATCTGTCAACATTTTACACATACAAGTGCCTATAAGGAGAAAGGAGCAGGCTTGGTTGAGTCAAGTAAGTTTGCGCTGGAGCTATATATTCTCTTTTTTTTTTCAATTTCGATTTATTTTTCAAATTGATTACAACTCAGTGGACTGCATTATGACAGGCTGCATTACTAATTAAAATGTAATAGATTCATGTGTTGCTATTGTGTTGTTTTTAATCAATAATTCTATACACAACATTCAGACATGTGTTTCTGCTCACACATATTTCAAACAATCAGTCTCCATGTTGGACCTGTCCACACAAGAAAAGACCGCACGCCCCCGCCAGTGTGCTGCTGCAGCTGTAAATAACCTGCAGAGGACGACAGTCCGTCTCAGGGCAGCCAAAGAGGCAAGAGCCCGGTCTTGGCCTGAATGAGCTTGCATGGCACTGCGAACATGATAGTGCCACCCCCAGTGACAGCAGCAGATGGTGAGAGGGGCCACAGGCTTTACCCAGAGGGCCCCTGGGCAGGAACACAGAGCAGCCATGCTGAAAATACAAGGCCACTGATTGGACCATGCCTCTCGAGAAGCCACGGGCAGATAAGACGCTGAGAGGAGCAGCGCTTACATGCTTGAGAAGACGTATAATTTTGTTAACCCGCTAGTTTCTCTGGGCCCCTCCGCTCGGCCTTCACAGCAGATATTGTGGCTTAATAGGTCAGTAAATGGGAGGTCTCACCAGGGCATTTGGAGGGATTGTATTGCTAAAAAATGTCTGTCAGAGGTGTCAAAAAGATGATTTTTCTAGTTTTGAAACAAGATCATTATACAGATGAAATGTACTGAGGATACTGGATTAAAATGCATCATTTACTTGCAAGAAAAAAATGTAATATGAAAAAAAATGGGATTATAGGCTTAAATCTAAAAATGTTCAGGAGTTATATACTTTATAGGGGAAAAAAGGGAGTTTTTGATTTTAAGTACATGCTCCTCTCAAATGCAGAGTATTTTTGTGAATTTGTGCAGTAAATGCCCTTAAAGAAATCTGTTTATATGCAATTCTTATTAATCTAAAGGGCATTACAGCAAAGAAAAATCCAAAAGTGCTTACATTTCCACTAGTGCCACTAAGCCTTCTGCTGAAACGTCTCCTTTGCTGTATAAGGAAAATCAGGCTTTGCACTCTCTTTAGTGTAAAACTGCAGAGGCACATACATCCGGTCAAACTTTCAATTACTAATATTCTGGGTGCTAAAAGGCAGTTTCTCTTCAAGGCTTCTGGAGTTAATCTCACAGCTAGTGCCAGCATTAAGGCGATAATCACAGGACATGTGACAAAAGCACAAATACTTCCTCCTAAAGGGAAGTGAAACAGACCTCTGAGGATTCTTACAAGACTCCAAATTGGTCCTTTAAAGTGAAGTCAAGACCTCACTGTGTAGTGTCTAGATTTTGTTTTGATTCAGCTGCATGTACCCCGCAGAGTTCTCATCCGTGCCGTACAGTATTGTGGTCAAACACTGCTGGATTACTCCTCATTAACTGTGCAGGAAAACCCGCTGGGCTGTGGTTAATACACGAGACTTAATGGCCATTTCCAGTTTCATCTCCTCCACATTTTTACGGGAGGGTTATGTGCGATGACAGATGCCCAGAATTAAAGCCTACAGAGCAGAATTAACTTTTCATGCGTTTCCTCTTCACATCCTTGTTGTTACTTTTTGGTCGTTGCTTGCACGGCCTCGGGCTCGCTTCTTCTTCTGGTGTCTTAATTGCAATTTCATCAAGAATTTAAAGCCTCGTGTAGCCCTCCCTATTCTTGTCATTGTCACTCCACAACTATAGCCACCGCAGGGTACTTCAAGGGTATTTAAAGCAGCTATTGTGTGTCATAAGATAAGTCAGGAGCAGCTTGGGAAGGCTCACTTTCATCATTGTAGGACGGCCGGACCTCCTTTTCCCCTCCGAATCCATCCGTCTCTTACTTTCTCTTTCATGGCTTTATCATTCAGAGGCTCAGCAGCTCAGCAGAATATAAATGAATAAGAGCTGTAGGATGGGGAAACAGGGAAGGGGTCGAGACAAAAATTGCATGCATACATCAGCAAGGACTTGGTCTTACATACTTTGAACCACTCTGTTCAGTTGTGTAGATGCAATATGAACATTTCTCATTATAGATTCATCACACTCATCCATGACTAATGGGAGGCTCGAGATGTCGAGTGGTGTGCGAGCATGGTTGTGAATGTGGCTGTGAGTGTACAAGCCAAATGTAATTTCCCTTTTAAAATCAGTTTATCACATAAGATAAGCAATGTTTCATAGAGAGTAGCTGTAAAAGCAAAAGTTGCTGTCTAGAAAAAAGTCTGATTATTTTTCACTTACTGGCAGAAAGTCAGATGAATCGATTGATACCCATCTACAGCGCCTATAAAAATAATTCACCCCCTTGGATGTTTTACCCTTCACAGTATGCTTCAGGTCATCATCTTGTTAGAAACTAAATTGTCCCCCACAATGTAGTTCTCTTACAGACTGAATAAGATTGTCCTTCAGGATTTTCCCATGTTTTGGCACATTTATTTTACCCTCTACCTTTACTAGCCTTCCAAGGTCAGTTGCCAAGAAGTATCCCCACAGCATGATGCTGCCGCCACCTTGCTTCATAGTGAGGATGGTGTGTTTGTGGTGATGTGCAGTGTTTGGTGTTTCGCCAAACACTGTGTCTTGTCTGCTGGCCAGAAAGCACCATTTTGGTGAACTTTCTCCCACTTGACCATGGAGTCTCCCACATGCCTTCTGATGAACTCTAGTAGGAATTTAATCTGAGTTTTCTTCAACAGTGGCTTTCTCTTTGCCACGCTCCCATAAGACTTTGACTGGGGAAGAACCTGGGCAACAGTTGTTGCATCCAGAGTCTCTCCCATGTCAGCTGCTGAAGCTTGTAACTCCTTCAGAGTAGTCAGAGTAGTCTCCTTTTTGCACGGTCACTCAGTTTGTGGGGATGGCCTGATGGAGGCAGATTTACACATGTGCCATATTCCTCCCATTTCTTGATGATGGAGCTACTGAACTCCAGGGGATGTTCAGTGGAAATGTTTTTGTATCCATCCCCTGGATTCCTTTTTTCCTTCCTACTGATTAACCAGTGACTGGCCCCTTTGGACACAGATGTCTTTATATTACAATCACTTGAGACACATTCACTGCACTCACATGATCCTCATTACATTCAGTGTAAGACTACTAGAACTAGTTGGCTTGACCTCTGATGAATTAAGTCATTCCTTTAAAGGGGGTGAATATTTATGCTGTCACTTGTTTTGCCTTAGTTATTTTTATTCAATTGACATTACTTTGTAGAAAAATTTTTTTTTTGGTCAAAAAGGCCAAATTCTATTGACCATGATTGAGTCATAAAATGAGGAATGACTCACTTTCAAAGCCAGCCTCAAGTGGCCACTTTAGGAACTGCAGTTCTTTTGTTTTTCCATTTTGACTTTGTGTCTTAGACCTGGTCATGCTTGTTAAACATAAATTTAAGCTAATAGGCTGTTAATTTGACTTTGAAGTGGTAAATCTTTTACAGTGTGACAGAGCTGCATAACTCTTGAAACTCTGTGGTAAGGTGGGTCTGGCAAGAACAAAGCAGAGAGTCAACCTCATTGTGAGGCAATGCATGCTGATGAAGATGCACTTTGTGTCTTTGAGGAGCACCTAAAGTTACAGACGGAACTCGAATTCAGTGGATAACTACACTCATGGTGCAAATTTGTCTCACATCAAAAACAGCAACAATCAACAACAAAAATGAGCTAAATAACCCCAGCAGGGGGCACTGTACAACAAGCAACATCCAAACACAACCAAACACTCAGACCAAGGGCATGATTGGGAACGCTGCTCCTACTCTACATCTTATTTGCTAATATTAGGTGTATTTTTGTAATCAAACATCAAGCCAATTTTAAAAAAAAGTTTCAATCCCACTTATTTTGGGGTAAATTTAATATTTGCATAGGGGTTAAAAAGGAAAGAAAGAAAAGACACTCTAAATGCAACAATGTGTTTTTCCTCAGTTCCTCATATTTTCTGAATTTATTTCATCTTCTGGAGGATGGACAAGAAGCTGTGGGGCACCTCCAGTTGATGATCTGTTTTGTATAGCCTTAACCTTGCAAAGCAGATGGATTCACCCGTTTCCATGTTTCTCACTGGCAAATCCATTTTGCAAAGCTCCCGTCTGAACCATTTGGGCCTGGTTAGAAAGTAATAGGACCAATCAGCAACGAGGGGCAGTACTTTCTGGCATGGCAGAGTCATGACGTATGGAAGCAGCAACAAGAAACCGGTGCAATTATGGCAGAAGATGACGCCAGGGTCATCCGTGCCGAAAGCAACAAATACGATCGCTGGATCAGAGAAGCCATTGAGATCCGCAAATGAGGTCCGAGGAGCATAAATCGTGATGAGGGAGCCTACACCTTGTCACACACATGGGATGCAGTCCTGGAGAAGGTGTCAGACAGTAGGGGGCATAAGCCTCCCCTACTGTCTGGCAAAACCATGTAAGCAGCCTACAAGACACGTCTCAGCACCATCACGTGACGCTTCTGAGGAAAGCTACAGGAAGAAGCTGAAACATGTAAAGCAGGTAATTAAAACACTCCTGTCTGACTAAAAGAATTGTTACAGTACATGACGGAAGACATTAGTGTGAATGCTGCTGAAGCGCCGGTTTTATCAAAACTTGGCGACATTTCTTTGTTAAAAGAAGAACAAAGAACAGCATTGAATTGTTTTCCTTTAAAAAACGACAAAAGTCATGGACTGACATGTCTACAGTCCCCATGGTTCACGTCATGCAGTTCCCTATGGAGTTTAGTCCTCGGTAGGGGTGCAGCTCCATAGCGGCTATGTCATGTGTTTCGTTGTTCTGATTGGCCCGTAAAGATGTGACAGACAGATCATTCATCCAATCACACTCCGAGTTTTTTTTTCAAAGGCTCTGCCCTTTCCCAAATGCTGCGTATGAGTGGTTTTTCGGATGGATGTGTGAAACAAATCCATCTGGTGTGTCAGGTTAGTGTAGCTTTGCTCCCTGGATGGTACAACCAGCAAGTCCTTCTTAAAGGAGCAATGCTCACTAAAATCACTGGAGGCTAATACCACAACTACTGCTAGGTACCTCAACTTAAAAAATACTGGAATATCCCTTTAACCAAAGGGTATCGAAAGGGACAATATTGCATGCGATCAATCAGGATTTTAAAAATGCACTTATAGTGGACTCTGATTAATCACGATTAACTTAATTAATCTTGACAGACCAACTTTTAAGGCAAGAATCAAAGTGACATTTTATTTAAGGTGGCTGGTTTAATTTCCAAGGAGCACCTCTTTTAAATACAGGCATATACATTCTAAGAGGGACAAACAATGACTCATCCCAAGCCTGGGGATGTTAGCTAATTTGGGTCCGATGAAACACCTTTTCTTGGCTGAATGTTTACTGTCCCTCACCCATGACAGGACCTTAAATCCAGCTGGCAGTTATGGGTCATCACTGTTTGTTTGATTTTGTCACTTTTACCGCCTTATATAGCCATCAGTATCCAAGATAATCTGCCAACCTGCCCTTTGCATGCAAACACATATTAAGACTTGTATGTGCAAAAATGGATTAAAATTATTTAAACCACCACAAACTTCCACCCAACAACCACACAGACACAACATCAGGATTATTGATTAACCTGGAGCTGAAAACAGCACATTTTCCCCTCTTTCTCCCTTGTGTTCGCACACGTACACATGTTCTTTCCCTACATAACATATGCTTCATACAGACAGCACACACTGCTGGCATTTCTCCACTCTTGTCCTGTTTTTCTTTCACATACACACTCACACACACAAACAATGACTCATGAATAAAACCTCAGAGAGGAGACACACAGCTGCACACTCTTACAAATCAAAAGAGGCGCATCTTTGTGTGTGGCAGAAGCACAACAAAAAAAGAAAGTACAGCTCATGATTAGGCATTGTTTGTTTTGTAAATGAGCGCTAATGAAAGAACAGCTTATCTGCCGTGCATTGTTACAGAAACATATGTGGAAAAATGTGCGCGCGCCGCTGCAGATATGTCTTAATATGAATGACAGCGATCACTGGCAGCCATCTATCAGGCTGGACCATATGTTGCTTTGGGTGGGGAGGGAATGAGGGCTTACCGCAAAGCCTGCCTTATCCTCTGGCATTACAGTCTCTAAGAAAGGATTTATTCTTTAATTCTTGATTAGATAGAATTTGCTCCCCAGTGTGGGAGGGCAGTGATACACTGGGGGTAGATAACCTGCCCCATTGGGAGAAAAAGTGTTTGTGTGTGATTTTGTTTGTTTCCTCCCCCTCCTAAATGCAACTCATGTGCTCACAACCCAACCTTTCTCCCATCCCATTTAAAGCCTGGGCTTTTAACACATTGTGATAGGGCTATTATTAGAAGCGATGGATTATCAATCAGGAATTAATCTTGATTGATGTGTTTGGCCCCAACTGGAAAAGGACCACCCTCTCTGCTCCACTGTTTGTTTTCATCTTTCTGATTAAAAAAGCCAGTTCTTTCCCTTTTCACTCTCTCTCTCTTTTCATGAAAGGACATGAAAGAAAAGAGGATTTCACCCTGTCCTTTTTTGTGATCAAACCACTAGTTCCAGCAGCTTCTCTCACCACTCAGGACGTGAGGAGGCAGCTGAGGAAGACATTCATTTATTTAGTTCCTTCACTCATTTATCTTCCTCCCCCTCGTCTCTCTTTGCCTGACTGGCTGCTGAGCTGCCTGCCTGCCTGCCTGGATGCTTGGCTCCCTCTCTCTCACTGGACTCTCTCTGGCACTTCACTCACACACTGCGTGAGCTTCGCTGGAGTGGAGAGAGACAGTCAGGGCTGTTCTGGCTTTTTGGAAAGTGGGATCTGTGCTGGGTTTTCTCTCTGTCTTTTTTATGTTTGTTTAATGGACTATTAGATGAGAGCAGAGGATTTATCTGGCTCTCTCTCCTCCAGCACTGACCACTGACCACCACTACTGTGCTGCATCCATGACTTTAAATACCTGGCTGGTGTACTGGCTTGGATTTATCTCGGTTTGGGCACTTTGCTTGACACAGGGTGAGTTTTTATACACTATATGTTTGCAGCAGAATGCATTGACAATTTGGAGTCTATCGAGATGGATTAAGAGCTGCGTGTGCATGTTTGTGTGTAGTTTGTGCATGCATGTGTGCATGTGCAGATTTAAATGTGTGAGACAGGAAAAAGTGCACTGAGCACCGATGATCTCACAGGTGCAATCTTTGCTTGCAACCTTTTTAAAAGAGCATTATAAATACTTTAATGTATAGTCATGACGTCCTTAGAGTTTTGCAATGTACTGCTTTGTAAATACAATGAAGAAAAACTATTTAAAATAAGAAAAAAAGGAAAATATTACAAAGCAAAGCAGTATGTGGTTATAGAAAATAGGCTGGAGAATATTTAAGACTAAAACCAACAGGAGGTGTCCCATTAAATATAATGAACACCCATGCTAAAGGAAGAATCCAATAAATATTCTTTTGCTCTACATGTAATTGACCTGGGAGTTCATAGCTCAGCCTCCAAACAATAGGTAATATCCATATGTGGCACACTAAATTTCCCCACAGAGCAATAACCATTGACCTGACTCGGCTTGGCTGCAACCTTTTTTTTCTCACAAGGGACCAAACAAGGAGAAACTGGGGTGATGTTGTCGCGCAGAGATGTTGCTTCACTTGATTCATATCTCGGTGTTTGGTCTGAGTCAGATCAGACCTCTGATCCCAGCTCCAGACCAGAGCGTGAAGTGAGCTCTTGGAGCGATTAATGATGTGGCGTTCATAAATAGGGCAGCGTCCATGAGAGGAGCAGAGGCAACGCACAGCAGGACAAGGGTATAATAGCAGTGTGTTAAAAGCTGCAGCAGAGTTTAGAATAAAGGCTTTTTATGATTTAAATTCAACAGAAATTTAGCAAAGCTGATGGTTATGCAAGGTTTTATGATGAATAATCATTAAAGCCTCTGTGAAGAGTTTTTAGCCGGTTATGAAACAGTATGGAATTATTACAGATGACTCTTAAAGGCCAACAAAAGCAAACTAGACCCTTAGTGAAACGAGCGAAAAGGTCTCTTTGTTTTTGCTTGAATGTTTGTAACCGCTGCTGGGGGGTAGGTGTCATACAAAAGAAAGCACTGTTGAGACCTCCCTTAACGAAGATTCACACTGAGTTCCATGTTTGGCTGTTAAAAGACATCAGGATGAGATTCTCTTTGAGAAAAATAAATAACAAGATCAGCAAAGCAATCAAAGTTACCACTTTGTCCAGAGGGGGCGCCAAAAGTGCAAACACTGACTGTTCTTCACAGGAGCTTTAAACAAATGAAAGTGATATAGCTCTTATTCAGATGCTGCTATTTATTATCCAAGACATTATATGCTTTATTTTTTAATTTTGAAATTTTTTTATATAAAGGGTTCCTTGAACAGTAAAAATGTAGGGTTTCTAGAAAGTGGTCTGACTGCAGACCACACAACTCTGATGGCCACTCTAACAGACAGACTGTTCATTTGAGACCATTTATCTCAGATTGGAAGTGCCATAATTTGCCAGTGTTCAACAGATTTCCAGTTTTAGATTTTTTTTATTCAACTTTATAAATAAACAAAGTCTTGCAGTCAAATTCATAAGATAACCACATGACAAACATTACACTAAAAATTTTATAAATCAAATAATGAAACAGATCAGAGGTCTCATCTGGGATTGAATTATGTATAGACCTGTTTAAGAAGAAGCTACATGAGCAGTGGCTCACATTAGCTTTGTTAGCTATAGCTAAAGCTAACATAGCTACACTGGCTACTTAATTAACATAACTATAAGCCTATAAGTTATGTTTAGCAATGTGAACTTAAGCAAATGTAGCTAAAGCTTACTCAGCTATGTAGATAATGTAGATATGTAGCTGCTTTTTGCACTTTGCTTTCGCTACACTAACTATGTAGCTCTGTTATCTACCCTTTCACAGCTAACAGAGTTACAAAAGCCTTGCTTGATGCGTTAGAATGTTGTCATAAAACAAGCTGTTTTAGCTATGTTAGCCATGTAGCTTTGCTATCTATGTAGCTCACACAGCAAACAGAACTACATAAGCCCCACTTGCTGTGTTAGAATGTTGTCATGGGGGGCAAGCGCTTTTAGCTATGTTAGTTATGTAGCTCCGTTATCTACATAGCTTACACAGCAAAAAGAGCTATGTTGGCCTCGTTTGCTGTGTTGGAATACTGTCAGGGAGAAAATCTTGTTTAGCAACGTTAGCCATGAAAGCTATGATTGCTGTGTTAGAATGTTGTCATGGAGGGTAAGCAGACTGTTAACTTGGCTTTATTAAAAGTTTTGTAATCGGGTTTTGCAGGTCAGGTTTTTAGCTTTTGGCATCCTGACCGATAACTTAACCCTGACCCAAACCCCGAATGGAAGTTTAATCTGATTTTACTTTGAAAGTCTCAGTGTGTATCGCAGGTCTGAGCAGCCATCAAAGATGAATCTTCTGCTGCCAGACTGTCTTGGATTTCTACATACCTTATGCTGCCAACTGGTTAAATTTTCCTATTATTAGAGTGCACCAGATTTTCACAAAGAGTGCTAATTTAGAGCAATTATTTAACCACAGACGATAAACAGCTGACTAACCTCAGAAATAGAACAGGATCAGTGCCTGATAATGAACACTGCATCTAAAATCAATCGAGAAATGATCTCTCAGTCCTGAAACGTCTCCACCATTAGAGTTTTTTCTCTCAATGCAGTGAGCACATCATAACACTTCACAATAATAAGTCTATTATTTTGCCGGCAACATGGGCAGAGATAGGGGCTGGCTTACAGGGCTTAAGCCCCCAGTGTTTCCTAAAAGCTCTGAATCTCTTGATGAAACTTTTGTTATAGCTGAGGGTACAGATAGAAAATATGCAAAAAGAAACTAGTTACAATAAATAGCAAATCTACATCTGAAGCCTAAAAATGATTCTTCTTTTTTAAATGAATAGTTCCAATTGTTAACTTTTAGATGCTAGAGGTGAAAAAAATATTGATCTTCAACTTGTTGTTTATGGTTTTGTAATGATAAAGGCATGTATGGTGGCTGTAAATAATTTTTTTTTTTTTTTTTTTTTTTTTTTTTTGTCAAGATGAAACTGCAACATTTTTGACCCAAATGATGTACAGATTTGTGGCATATTAAATCTGAATTTGTATCTGAATTGCTTGAATATGGTTTGTATAGCTGCCTGTAAGCAGAAGAGAAAGCCCTTGGACCCTCCTAAATTTGTGCTGGGCTGATGAGATCTAACACTTCTGGCTCTGCCCTTGGCCTGCAGTTCAAGGTCTCTGACTCCTGATTTGGCAGTGCACCAATAAACAGTGTTTCCAAACTAGCGTCTGTTGTGTATCTATTGGCGTGAAAGGAAACCGAGGAAAAATAAATGCTTTCTTATGGGGCAATTTTTACCCACAAGGCAGTTCCAGGTATAAATAGCCTGTTTAAAATCTGGATTATGCTAATTTATCGACACCAGGTGCTGCACAACTTTAAGGAAAAGTAAAAAAAAAACCTGACAGATCTTCATATTTTACTAATATGTTAGAAAACAACTGAAAAACAGCCAAGGCTGGTAAATGTTGAACAAATATTTATATATTTATATACACACTCACAGGCCACTTTATTAGGTACACCTTGCTAGTTGAACCTCCTTTTGCCTTCAGAACTGCTTTATATAAATAGTTCTGTGCAGAAATTTTTAAAATATTTTGGCCAAAAACTGAGGCTGAAGTAAAGTGTGCAATGGCAAGTAAGCCCACCTTAGGGCACCATCAGGTGTACAGGAGGACTCTGGATGTCCTTGCACATTACCAAGGGTATGGGAAAATAATCATAATCAAAGCCTATGGAGCTATGTAGCTCCGTTATCTACGTACAGTGCTTAACAAATTTATTAGACCACCCTAACCCTAACCAAAGTAAGGTTTATGCCACAGCTGCCCTAAATTAACAGCACTGGTAATTACCAAATTATTTTTTATGTTTCTGCAATGGTTAATACACTAATATGTAGAAGCTCTTTAACCCAAATGATATTTTTAATGCTAAAATATAATTATTATTGTTATCCATGAATTTTCAAATTTAACGATTTATAAAAAAAACTGAAAAAAATAGTAAAGCACATTTTTATTTCTTGATTAATATGTCAAATTATAGTTATTTACTTGCATTCCTGAACAGAAAAATGAGTTTTAGTGGTTGAATGTTATGCTTGATTCATTTCTGACTTCTCAGAGAAGCCCAGTGAGCCGGCTCCATTTGGGTGAATTCAGTTTGAAATCCCTCATTCCTGTTCAAAATGGTAAAACGTGGAGAGCTCACTGAAAATGAAAGAGTCCGCATTAAAGCACTTCATGATGCTGGATGGTCTCTGAGACAAATATGACAGGTGGTCTAATAAATTTGTTAAGCGCTGTAGCTTACTAGCTAATGGAGCTATAAAGCTATGCTTGCTGCATTAGAATGTTGTCATGGGAGACAATCATTTTAGCTATGTAAGCTATCTACATAGCTTACACATCTAACAGAGCTACGTTAGCCTTGCTCTCTGCTTTAGAATGTTGTCATGGACAACAAGCTTTTTTTTAAGATTTATTTTTGGGCATTTTTGTGCCTTTATTAGATAGAGGAGGACAGTGGATAGAGTCGGAAACAGGGTCAAGAGTGGGGGAGAGACATGCGGTAAAGGGCCTCAGGCCGGATTTGAACCCGGGCCCGCGTACATGGGGAGCGCCTTTAACCACTAGGCCACCTGCTCCCCAACAAGCTTTTTTTTTAGCTATGTTAGCTATGTTAGCTATGTAGACTTGTTATCTACGTAGCTTATACAGCTAGTGGAGCTTTGATAGCCATGCTTGCTGCTTTAGAATGTTGTCATGGACAACAAGCTTTTTCTTTTTTTAGCTACATTAGCTATGTAGCTCAGTTATCTACGTGGCTTATGCAGTTAACAGAGTTAATTGTTCAATGTATGTTAAAGTCTAAACCTTTAGGGAACATTATGTGATGGATGCCTAATTGTATTAATAGTAACATACAAAAGTCTCACACCAATACATCTGATATTAATCAATCTTCCCATGGTAAGCCACAATTTCAAGATGTTTAATCAAAATACTGAATTATTTATGTCATTACCTCAGGAAAATTAAGCTGTTTTTTCTCATAATGAGAAATTAATTTCTCAAGACCTCAAGAAAACAACCAAAAAAATGCTCATGATCATGGGAAAAGGGGGTAAAATAGATGCATGTCCTCTTCAGGCTCCTGTAGTAATAGCTTATGAAAGCTGAAAAATAATTGGCTCATTGTTTTCATGTAAATGAGCTTTACCCACCAATAATTGATCAAATTGGATTGAGGTCACAGTAGATTTTGAAATATGCAAAAGATAATCAACATTTTCAATGCGAACTGTGAGAGGATGTGGTTATAATAGATTGCAGTGAGCCATGAAAAGCTCAATGTCTTTTCCAATATGTCCTCATTATGTTGACAGATGCTCTCGCCAGGCTGCGTTTCAATGTTTCATGAATGCAGAGTGAAACAACATTGCATCAGAGTGAATTGATAAAGCACATTGTTAGCAGGATGTAAATGACCACTGCACTGCTTTTTATTTCCACCACCATTACCCAGCTCTAATGAAACACTCCAACATTAATGAGAGCTCTCAGTGCATCGTGCACACCAGCAGGGGAGGAATATGACACATCCCCTAAAGGCTGGCATGCGTTCCCTGTCCCCTGTGAGGCTTTACATTGATTCCAGCAGATTTCTAAAGTGATTTTTGTAAGAGCATTTGCCCGGGATTAGTTTGCTCCTGAAAGCTCCATCAGAGCTTTTGGTGGGCTATTTAACCGAACAGACGCAGCGTGAGGCTCATGTCCGCTCTCTGCCCCGGTACTCAGTCCCCAGGTTTGCACAGATAAATAGGCAGGATTGGTTTCAAAGCCAAAGCTGATCTCCTATCTTGTGTGTGTGTGTGTGTGAGGTTTGGATTTTCGAGGTCGGGCACAGGTGTGTGTGAGTGGTCTACATTCACGGACAATCCATTTAAGCTCCAGCGGATTTGTGCTGTTTAAGCTTAGCCTCACTTTCTTGAGAGTTAGAACTAAAGATGAAAGGAGCCTTTGGTGCATTTCATTTTTTAAGAGATGTGCCTTCAAATTCCTGTGTTTGAGTGTGTGAAAGCTCCTCCACCAAACCTTTCCTGGCAAATGATCGTGTTAGCTGTGTCTATCATTTCCAGGTGTCATTTATAAAAAAGGGAAAGGTAAACAGCCTTAACAAGCTGCATGTTGATTCAGCCCCTCTCCATTCCTCTCCATGTGCTGTTGCTTCCAATGCTTACATGCAGTGAGTGCTAGACACATAGCTTTGAGATCACAAGGCAGGCAGACAGCTCGGGATAGGGTGCAGCTACTACTGAGGGTGAGTCACTCTTAAGCACAAGCTGGAGAGAAGAGAAGAGAAGAGAAGAGAAGAGAAGAGAAGAGAAGAGAAGAGAAGATCAATATGAGGACAAATATCAAACTCAGCAGTGCTACTTGTTGGGATGCTCCCTTGGAAAGCAACAAACTGCCTTCAGTTAAATGAAGGGGGATTGCTTTTAAATGAGCTAATTTGCACTGTTTATGTGCTGCATAGCTTGAGGAAGCAGGACTATGATGCTGTAATTCAAGTCTACTTCTCCACTTGTTACAAAGGTCATTTAAATTTAAATCAGAGTCAATGCAGGTGCTTCTGATGTGGATTTGGAGCCAGAGGTTTATTGAAATTAAGAGGATACGGATGTATCTAGGACAACTTATACATTTCAATAGGTCGGTCTTGTTAGGATAGATGAGTACCTACAGCAGCCAAGACAGTCTGGCTGCAGACCGCTCAACTGAGATGCCATATATCTCAGAACACAATTGCATGCTAAAACTTTCGAAATAAACTCAGATTAAATTTCTGTATAGGATAACGGTAAGGGTTCAGGTAATGGTTAGGATACCAACAGTTAAAAATCAAAACCTTGACCCGCAAAACCTGATTACAAAACAATTAATAAAGCGGAATTAACAGTTTGCTAACATGAAAAAGCTAGTCCTCCATGACAACATTCTGTTGAGCAAGTACAGCGTACGTAGCTTTGTTAGCTGTGTTAGCTTTGGAGATTACATAACTAAAGCTAAGCTCACAAAGCAGCTATGCAAGCTATGTTTTTACATGATCTATATAGCTAAGTTAGCTTTATCTATGTTTGCTAAAACTAATGTTGCTAAAGCTAAATCATTTATAATGACTGAGCTACTAGCATAGCTAAAGCTAAGCTCACAAAGCAGCTATGTAAGCTAAACAGATACGTTGTGAATATAGCTACATTAGCCTTTGTTCATTTGTGTCCTGATGGCCACTCACACCTTTCATCTGATAAGCATATCTCAACAGCTTAAACTTTTAAAATAAAATCAGACTGAAGTTCTGTTTGGGGAAGGGTTGAGGCAATGGTTAGGATACCAAAAGTTAAAAACTTGACGTGCAAAACCTGATTGCAAAGCCACGCAAACAGTCTGCTTAAAGGTAAAAAGCTTGTCCTCTATGAAAGCATTCTAACATAGCAGGCTTGGGTAGCTCCATTAGCTGTGTAAGCTACATAGAAAAAGGAGCTATGTAGCTATGTAGATAACTGAGCTACATAGCTAATGTAGCTAGGTGGCTAACATATCTAAAGCTAAGCTCACAAAGCAAGTATATAAGCAACACAGATATGTTCTCTATGTAGCTACATTAACTTTAGTTACATTTGTGACTGTTCATCTCTGACAGCATTCATGCAGACTTTTCATCGGAGGTGCATTATATGTCAGAACAGAAATACACGCTAAAACTTTCAAAATGAAATCGGTTAGGGTAAGGATTAAGGTAATGGTTAGGATATTAAACCTTAAAAACCTGACCTGCAAAACCTAATTACAAAATATTTATTAAAGCCAAGTAAACAGTCTGCTTACAGGTAAAAAAGCTAGTCCTCCATGAAAACACTCTAATGCAGCAAGTGTAGCTTAGGTAGCTCTATTAGCTGTGAAAGCTATGTAGAAAACAGAGCTACATAATTACGTAGATAACAGAGCTATGTAGCTAACTGAGCTACATAGTTAATGAAGCTATGTAGCTTACATAGTTAAAGCTAAGCTCACAAAGCAGCTATGTAAGCTACACAGATATGCCATATGTTAACTTTAGCTACACTTGCTAGAGCTTAATTGCTATAGCTAATTTAGCTACATTGGCTTGAAGTAACATTAATTACATAGGTAGCGTAATTATGTAAGCTTAGACTAAAGCTAACAAAGCTAAAGCAAGCCACTGTTCATGTAACTACTTCTAAAAGTGGTCTTTACATAATTTAAACTCAAATTACACCTAACATTTCTCTTTATTTATGAAATGTTTCTTGGTCAGTAATGATTGTATTGTAGTTATTTCATAAATGTAGCCGTCAGACTTTCTTTAAGAATAAAGTTGAATTTGAAAAAAAAAGAAAAAAAGAAATCTCAAACCTGAACTACGATGTACCAGAAAATTATGGCACTTCCTGTCTGTCTCAGATAAACGGTCTGTGAGAATGGTCGTCAGAAAAAGTAGGACTGAAGCCAGACCCCTCTCACAGCAGCAGTCAGTTTGAAATGAGATTCTGTTATTTTGGCACACACTCAGAATTGACTAGAATCACAACTAGGCCAAATTATGTCATGGAATATTTTGATGCACAGGCCAAAAAAATGGGTCATCAGGAACAAACCAATTTCCATCAGGCACAAATTGAGGGAAATAGTCTTGAAAATGATTGACCACAAATAAGAAGTAATATCATGGTGTGTTTATGAAGATAATGACTTGAACACAGTGGAAACAGGAGCAGCAGTCACATATTGAACTAGGATGTGATTATACAAAAGTGCATTTTATATTGTACAGGATATGCTTCATTTAACACATTTTCTAATGAGTTTAAGAAATTATTTGACATTTTCTTTGAGATCTTGGCTAAGTTATCTTGTTAGTTCAAGATAAGAGTATTCTTTTTTTCCTGTTATAATTGGTCAATTTATCTCATTACCTCAAATTAACAAAGCTCTCTGATAACTGGATTATTTCTAGAGATCCAGGAAACAGTAAGCTGGTCAGTGTGATAGGCCAGGTCATGACATGTCGTGCTGCCATTGCAGACACTCACCAGCTAAGTTAAGCCTATTCCATTGTTTGTTTTGTGCTTTTCAACTCTCATGATATAGGATAATGAGTCTCAAGAAAACTAAAGAAAATGTCTCATTACTACAGGACAATTCTAGAAAATCACATGTATTATTAAATGCGCTTTGGGCCACCTTTGATGCACTTTTTGTAATATAAAATATATATTTTGGTAATATATTATTTATATTATAATATATACAGAATTGCTTTTATGTGAAACTTCCTTCAGCCTATTTTATTATCACTCTTTTATTCATCTTGTTGCTCTTACTACTTTTAACCTTGACTTTTCCTCCCATTGCCATCTTAATATCATCTGACGTTTATTCTCATTTCATTTTATTTTTCCTTTGTTTCTTTTTAAGTTTCCTTCCTTTCCCTCTCTTTTTATCTGCTATTATTCCTCTTATTTTTGTTTTATTGCTAATGATGTGATGTCATCTTCTTATATGCCATCTTCTCATGTGTCCTCTTATATGTGTTCATGATTTTACTGTCATATATTATCACTGTCTTTTCCTAAATATTTTCATCTCTCAGTATTTTAACTGCCTTCATCATCATCTGTGTCCTTCCTTTTCCTTTAACTATGTAATTAGACATCCATATCTCAGTTTGTTTTGACTTTCTGTTTGATTATAAAGACTTTCTCTGTCTAGTTTATTGTTAGTTTGTTCTTTGTTTTTTGTTAATCCCTGAGTTCTTGCTTTTGCTATGTCTGTTAAAGCACTTTGTAAAGATTTGTTTTTAAAGGTACTAAAAGTTATTACATAAAGTTATTATTATTATTATTATTATTATTATTATTATTATTAGTTGTTGTTGTTGTTGTTGTTGTTGTTGTCTACACTACACTCAAATGTCCCATCACTTGGTGAAAATGTCAAAAGGACAGGTGAAGGGGAGCAGGTGGCCTGGGCGGCCCGGGTTTGAATCCGGCCTGAGGCCCTTTACCGCATGTCTCTCCCCCACTCTTGACCCTGTTTCTGACTCTATCCACTGTCCTCTTCTATGTAATAAGGGCACAAAAATGCCCAAAAATAAATCTTAAAAAAATGGACAGGCTAATCATTATCATTTACATGTTTCTCCTCTTATTTTGTGAAGATACAATCCTAGACAGGACACATGTTCCAGGGAGGCAAAGTCAAACCAAAATGGAGCAAAGCTTTATAAAAGAAGCATAATAAGGCCCACAGCTAACACAGTACATTATGAAAAGTGTTTTGGTCAGTGGGCTTTCTGTTGGGTTAAGTGGATGATGTGTGTAAAGTTACACTGCGCCCCAAAATGAGCAAAGGAGAGAGGAAAGAGAAAAGATGGGTTGACTGATCATAACAATACAGTCCGACTGCACATCACAGATCTCAAATAAACCCCCCACCCCCCAACCTCCACCACCACCACCATCCAACAGGACGGAAATACATACTTAAACATGAAGAATAAAATCAGATTAGACCCCCGTTTGCTACCAAAAGTCAAAAGTCAAAAACCTGTTGTGCAAAGCCTAATCATGTAAGGTACACAGGAAAAAACAGCCTTTCCTCCATAAAAACACTCTAAAGCAGCTAGCATAGCTAAAGTTAAAGCTAACAAAGCTACGTTAGCTACATAGATAATGTAGCAACACAGCGAAATCTAAAGCCAATGCAGCTAAAAATGCAGGTAATGTAGCTAATGCAAAATCAAACAAAGCTGTTAGCTACGTTTGAATATGGTATGTTTGCTAAAGCTATACACATTTTAGAAGTAATGTAGTTATGCAAATAGTTGCTCACTTGAGCCACATTCACATAACTACTAAAACAGGTCAATAAATAATTTAATCCTGTTTTTGTTTTATTTATGAAATGTTGCTTAGTCTGTAAAAAGGGAGCTATCTTACTGCTAGTCTGCAGACCAGCCAACTATAAGCCTCAAATAATTATTTATAATTAACATACGATTTAAAAAATAATGTCAGCCTCATACAGCGTAAACTAATAATGAAATGAGCCATCAAAACAAAAAAATTTTTTTTGAATCAGGCTGTAAACATGCTACTTTCTCCTGCTGAATTCAACATTTTTAATGTGGGGTTGTTCATGGGCCTTTTTTGAAGGTTTTGGAGTCGGCCTCTAGCAAGACATTCAGGCTGTAGACCACAAAACTCAGAGAACTCTTCTTGGAGACCACTACTGTGAGATGCCGCCTTTGTCAGGATGGAAATAAAGGCTCGAAGTTACAAAATAAAATTGGATTTAATTCTCAAAAAGCCAGAAGTCGAAAACCTGAAATGCAAAGCCTTATTACAAAATGTTTGTCTGCTTACAAAAATGCTTAGCCTTCATGAAAACACTCTAATGCAGCTAAAGTAGCTGAGGCTAAAGCTAGCAAAGATTTGTTAGCTATGTAACTAACATAGCAGACGACTGTACTCCTTTTACAGTTTTGCAGATCTCACAACTTAATGTAAAATAGTCATGTAGCTAATGTAGCTAAAGCTAAAGGTGTTGAAGCTACATTGAAAACATTAGCTTATGCCACCTTTGCCTAAGATAAGTAAGCTACCGACGTACATAGCTAAAGTCGCTATGTAAGCATCAACTATATTTACTAAAGCTTATGTTGCTAAAGCTAACGTTGCTGCATTGGCTAATACGGAGAAATGTTACTGCTAGCTAGCAAAGCTACATCAGCATTAGCCAAAATGCAAGCAAGCCACTGTTGATGTAACTACTTCTAAAAAGGGTCTATAATTTAACCCTGGATTACAAATTTATGATTATGAATGTTACTGCCCAACTTTGTTTAGGAATAAACCTGAATTAAAAAAACATCCAAATGCTGTACCAGCAAAATCATATTCTGAAAGATGTGGTGACACACCTTAGTGGTCTGCAAAAGGGGCTGGCTGAGATCTGGGGTGTGCAGCCTGACCCCTCTCGATCTTAAAGACAAAGAGGAGACTTATCAAGCGTGACCAGGTGGTGACCTACCAATGACCTGCAGCTAAGAATAGACAGATCACAAAAGGCATGAGGGCCAACCTTGACAAAACAGGAAGGGCCTTACAGATTCCAAATTACAGCTAAAGTTATTTAAGGATTCTTTACACAAAGAGTAATGTGGTTGGTTTTCAACTTTGAGCAAAACCAGACTCAAAAGGGAATGATCATCTGTCGTGACTCAGTGAGTCAACAAAGTTGCACTGACATCCAACATGGGGTCACATTACATTCTGTTTCACTCTTTTCACACACAAAACTCTTACATTTCAGGGAGAGTTGTGAGTGTGAACACAGATGTCAGAATATTTCACCTTGACTTTGTCAGGCTTTTCTCATGGGGATTATAGTTGATGGAGATTTGACCAAAGTAGATACGATTCAGGAACATTTACCATAACTAGGAGGGTGCTTCATAGGGAGGGGTTTATAGCAGGTGACTACAGTGTAACTGGTGCAATTTTTATGCATGTAAGGAAACTGCTTCACGCTATGTTCACTTTGCCAGTATGTACCTTTGCATTTGTTTTACTGTTGAGCGGATGTGGCTCAGTAGGTAGAGTCATAATAATACATCTTTGTGCAAGACCCTTAACCCCAAATTGGGCTAACTGCAGTTTCAGTGGTGTGTGAATGTGTATAGATACATATGAATGAATACTGATGACCACTCTACATAGCAGCCTTTACCATCAGCGTAAGAATGTGGAGTGATGGATGAGGCATGTGGCATAAAAAGACATCTAGAATAGATAAAAAGTCAATTTACTGATACTGTGGAGACCTCCAGGTGGATGTAGCATTGATATAAAGGCAACAACTATCATTACATTGTTGGACTTACTGCACGAAGGGAAAACTTCATGCAGCAAGGGATGTGTAAATAAGCAAATCAGGAAGATTTCAGGGGCAGGATGTCCTGAAATGTTCTAAAGTGTTCTAAAGTGAGTGTTTGTGATTACAGCTTTAGGATATATTGTGTAGAATGGAAATGATTTTTCAATCTGTGTATTCTTCACTTTTTATACCCTAAAGTAGCACTAAATAATTTTATTTTCAGAGGTAGTTTGAGTTGAGCAAGTCAACACATAATGTGTAACTGCACTCTCAAAGTTGTCATTATATTGTGTTTCTCCTTGCAGTCAAAGGGCTGCAGTGCTATGGCTGCAACATCATCCAGGGCCAGAGGTACGTGGACGTGGGCTGCTCCAACCCAGAGGTCATCACCTGCACCCACTCACACAAAGGCTTCAAACACCGCTTCTGCATCAAGACAGAGAGTAGTGAGTAACAACCTCCACTAACAACATTAAAAAACAATCTAACTCCAAATGTATTCATCTTTTCTCTTTCTGTTCTGACTTGGTGAACTGCTGACCCTTATCTGATGACTATTTATGCTGTATTAGGAGATTAGTAAATTCACTCTGGCGTACCACTGGACATTGGCATAATCATTTTTAATCATACTTCCATGTTAATGTTCTTTGTCCGCTGATGTGAATATTTTATTTCTCCTTGCGCTGAGGGTAGTTACATAAGCCTACTTTGGTGTGCTTTGCTGAGTAAATTACAAGTCACTCACTGTTTGATGTTGACTCAAATGGAGGACGTGGATGAGGCCTCGACAGGAGAGTGACGGTTTGATGAGTGGTTCTGCTGATATCCATGCAAGCGTGGACAATCCAGCTGTTCCTTTGCTTGACGTCTAACTCAGTTCAGTCATGTTGAAAAGGCTGATGGGGCACCTTTGCTAAGAGAAGTGACACGCTAAGATACAAGCCCATCAGACACCGTGTAATTGTCAGAATCTTGTGTCAGTGTCTTGGTTGTAATCTCTGGCCAGTCAGATTGTTAATCTGCATGTGACCCTGCCAAACTCAAAACCATCCGATTTTGGTGAAGTTCCATAAGAGTCTTAAGGTTCAGTTCCCCTTTGTCCTTCACAAGAAACACATCTGTCCTGTATCCAATGTCCATGCCCTTCTTTTTATATTAACTTGCTTCTCAGCAACATCCAACCACAGACTGTGCAGAACTATTTACTTTATATTAGTATAAAATTTCATTTTTGTGCAAAAGTAAAGCAGCATACCTCTGGGCCAGGCCCTGACATCCATGACTTGTGCTGTTCCAGGGTCAGGAAGGAACATTATGGCAGACACCACACACTTACTTCAGCACTGTAATAAAGCTCACTGTGGTAAAAGCCACACCTCATATGCATATTTGCACTAATTAATCTATTTACTGTTTTTAATTCTACTTTAGTCTATTAATACTTAAATGCTGTAAGTAGTCAATCTACTCACTGTAACTCAAACAAGTAAGAAGAAAAAGAAGTAAGTAGGCTCTCTGTGGTAAAACACCTCACCTCATATGCACATGTGCTCTAATCAACCATCTTAAAGTATCTTATCTCCCTTATGTAAATCAGTACACATCCTTATGTGTTTTATCTTTCTAATAATGTCTAGTCAGCATTCTTGCAACCATACAATCCATATACACAGACTTGTATATACTAGGAAAATACCTATAAGAGCATGTACCTATATAAATGTGAATTTTAAAACTTTTTAAAGTTTTATTCATTTTTTAACACTGGGAGCAAAGCTAACCAGAGTCAAACTCCTTGTTGTGTTGCACACTTGGCCAATGAAACTAATTCAGATACTGATTCTGATTTGGAGCCAAGTCAGAAGTCTGACTGGTTGAACTGCAGAATTGATACCCCACCCTTCCACTAACCAGCACACACATTAACCTCATCAATAAGACACTAAAGATCCTCCAGGTTGCTACAGTCCACAGCAGAACAGATTATTGTGTCTGTTTGAAGCAAGCACTTACATTTTTGGAAAGCTCGCTGACGTTTGCGTTCTGTTGTCATGTCCTCATGCTGTTCTTTCTCTAATCCTAAAAAGAACACTCAAGGAGCCATACTTGTCAACACAGATATCAATCATGACAGAAAGTCCTCTTTTTTCACACAGAAAAAAAATTAAACCAAACTTCTTTGAAAAGTGATGCGTCAGGCATATTTTAGCATGAAAATAACTAACTACTGTGACAGGAACACAGCTAAGGAAAAAATTATTTGATGTATGTTTTAATTTCAAATTTCCGCCCATGAGGGGTGAAAGTAACAAAATTGAAATGATAAAACTGGTGGTGATTAAAACTCAAAAGACTGAATAATAAAAAATGCAATTGATTTGAAAATGGAGTAATAAATTACAACGGTCTTTTGAATGTGTACAATAACACTCAACTTCTGCTGCTTGACTATTGGTGGTAAGGATCATTATAAAATGATGATGGGAGAAGAAAGCTGACAGAAATTAGTGCAGTGAGCTCTGTTCACACTGCTTGATGTCCAAGGGAACCACAATGTATGACCTGCCCTACTCTTCTTCTGATCGACTTACCATTATTCTTCCCAACCAACATATGAAGGAAACTAGCCCATTAGAGGCAAAGTAAGGTGTGCAAAAAAAAATAAATGCAGCATACCATTTAAAGATGAGTATCAAGGGATATATAAGATTTAGAAGTACTCTATGGAAACTAAAAAGAGAGATAGCTCTGACTGCAAACCGTACATCTCTGAAGGCCGCTCTCACACATCATTATCTGTGATACCGTATCTCAGAAAGGAAATGCCGTAATTTTCAATGGGATGTGAGCAATGTGAGCTTTAGCAAAGATTACTAAAGCTAACATAGCTACGTAATAATGCAGATAGGTAGCTCTGAAAGCTTAGCTTTAGCTCCATTAGCTACATAGCTCTGTTAGCTTTAGCAAACATAACTAAAGGTAACTTAGCTATGCAAATAATGCAGATAAGTAGCTCTAAAAGCTTAGCTTCAGCTCCAATAGCTACATAGCTCTGTTAGCTTTAGCAAACATAACTAAAGGTAACTTAGCTGTGTAGATAATGCAGATGGGTAGCTCTGAAAGCCAACGTTTTAGCTTCATTAGCTACATAGCTCTGTTAGCAATGTAGCTAATGTAGTTATCAAAGTAGTTACATAGCTCTATTATCTACGTTGATTACACAGCTGACTGAGCTATGTTCGTGGCTCACACAGGCAACGAAGCTACGTACGCTACACTTGCTGCATTAGTACTCTTTCATGGAGGACAAGCTTTTGGTATCCTAACCGCTACCTGAACCCCTCCCCTTTACCCTAAACTGACATTTAATCCGATTTTATTTTGAAAGTTTTAGCGTGTATTTCCGTTCTGAGATTCACAGCATCTCAGATAAACGGTCACAGTCACACTATCCTAGTAAAAGAAGAATATACTCTGTATCCCTGTGTATAGCCTGTATTTCACTTCTGGGCTTGACTGACTGGCCTACTGGCCGGCTGCTCCTGGTTGAGTTTGTGGAACTCCTTAAATCCAAAACCAGAGGAGCACATTTCAGATTCAACATTAACATTTGTAAAACTGTAAACATCAGCATCAGAATTTAATTTCTCACTTACAATGGCCAAAATTAATGTAGATTTGAAATAGAAACCAAAGTCTTTAGAAACACTTGGTTGCTTGCTTTCTCCTCTGCTTGCACTTTAGACATTGAAGGTCAAGAATTGAGTGGTTCAGTGAAAGAACACTATTTTCTTTAGGAGGAAGTAAAAAAAGCCTGTTGCTTACAATAAATGTCAAAGTAACAAAATGATTCAATCACTGGATCACAGCTTTTATTGTCACTTCACAAACATTCTCATCACTTGATATTTTAATTCACATGCATTTTAGTCATCTTAACTGTTTTTATTCTTTCTGTTACTTTCACCCTTGAGGCCCCTTTCCTTACATGATAGATTAAATTGTTTGTGCTTTCAATGATTAATGAAGAATGAAAAACAATTAAAATAATCAAATTTGACACTGTTTTAATCAAGTTGCAACCATCTCCATCAAATCAACCTCAAATTAATCAAATCAATTCATAATTTATGACTCAATTTTTCAACACAAATGCACCGTTATCACTCCATCTTATGATTTGTGAGTTTTTTAAATCAACTTTTCTTTACTCATTTAGTTTTTGTTACTTTCATTCCTCTGTTAACATGGCAGGTTCTGATCTAGGCTATACTGCAGCTAGTTAGCAAAGAGCCCTTAATCTTTTGGCTTCACCTCTTGATCTCTCTATTATTTATACTGTCTATGTGTTGTGATGTCAATGATGTTGCCCATTGGTTTCTGAAGAGATAGTTTTGCCATTGTTAGGATATGTTGGAAATGCTGCGTCCAACTAATCTGTGGCTTATGGAGAAAGAGAATACGAGCATATATAGCTTTTGTAGCCACTTGTCAAGCATTTCCAAAGGAGAAAACGCCATGAACAAAGCAAAAAGCTTAATGTTTGTAATTGGATGCACTGTGAGTGAAGCCTAATCTAAACAGCTTCAAAGCACCTGCCATTCAAATCAGCTACACCCCTTAATTTGCCTTATCATGCAAACTATTTGACCTAATGTTAACCGGATGAGTTATTTAAAAAAAAACACCCCAACATAAGAAAGAAATACACAACAAAATCATTTTTGTATCAGGTCATAGAAATGTAAAATGAGTGTCTTAACATGGGGCCTAGAGAGGGTTTTGGAGCACATATCATGTGGACTTTTAACAAACTGATGGTCTTTTGTGCCCTACTGCATTGGCTGCATTAGGTTGTTGCTTGCAGCAAACAGAATTTAGATTTTTGACTGGTGAAAAAGATTTAGAAAGGCTACACATAGTTTGTGCTGCACCCTTGAAAGACATGGACTCCTCTGCTTTTGCTGTTTTTTTAAAAATACTTCATTGAAGTAGCATTCAGTACTAATAAAATAGCAGAAATGCAGACATTTCTTTTTGTAACTATGATTATGACCAACTACACCACTACCACATGCAGGCTGATGATGTCATATCTTAAATCTAAGGTGACTTAAGTCTCTGTATAAACAATATAAGTGAAAAGACTTTACCAGTCAAAGCTTCATGGGAGAGTGGCAAAGAGAAAGCCTCTGTTGAAGAAAACTCATAATAGATCTCCACTAGGGTTCGCCAAAAGGCATGTTGGAGACTCCAGGATCAAGTGGGAGAAAGTTCTTTGGTCTGATGAGACTATTGTGCTTTTTGGCCATCAGAAAAAAAGTCAAACAACAATGCACATCACCAAAAATACACAATCCTCACTGTGAAGCATGATGGCGGCAGCATCATGCAGTGGGGATGCTTCTAGGCAGCCGGCCCTGGAAGGCCTCTTAAGGTAGCATGCAGCAAAATATAGAAAATCCTGGAGGACAATCTTATTCAGTCTGAAAGTAAACTAAGGCTTGGGAGATGATTTATCATCTAGCAGGACAGTGACCCATAGAAAACAGAGAAAGGTACACAGAAATGGCTTGAAGACAACAAGGTGAACGTCAAAGGGTTAGGGTCAAAGCCCAGACCTCAATCTAACAGAGAATTTGTGGCTGGACTTGAAAAGAGTTGTTCACACCTGATCCCTGTGGAACCTGACAGATCTTGAAAAGCTTTGCAAAGAAGAATGGAGTAAGACGGCAGTGTCCAGATGTGCAAGCCTGATTGAGACCTATCCACACAGACTCAGTGTTGTGATTGCAGCCAAAGGTGCATCTACTAAATACTGAGTTGAAGAAGGTGAATATTTATGCAGTAATTGTAATTGACATAACTTTGTAGAAATCTGTTGTCATTTGATATTAAAGAGATTTTTTGCCAAAAAGCCAAAACATATTTACCATGATTGAGTTATGAACTCTTTATTTATAGAGTAAAACATCCAAGGGGTGAATACTTTTTAAAGGCACCGTAAACTAGTATATTCCCCCACTGTATCTGTGATATGGGTTGCTGTTTATCTTTTAAGGGATTATGACAACTAAAATAATGTAAAGTCTTTTAAGGGATTATAATGACAGGGTTGTTATCAGATTTAGTTATGCAATAAGATGATTAGTGGTAAGTTTGAGTGTAGTTTGAAGAAGCTGCATAAATGAATTCATTACCATTTGTTTAGTGTTTGATGAGCCAAAGTGTTTCTGCTCTCAGATTAGAATTCTGCATTTTCTGGGCAATGTATTTTTATCAAATCTATCTCATAAATAAGGTACAAAGAGAACATGAAAAATATGGAAAAAATAATTGAAAAGGGTCTAAATTCAACAAAATACAAAATCAAACAACCATGAACAACAAAAATAAGGAAGAGTACGGGGAAAAGCCAGGTCACAGACAGGTGAATGCACAGCAATAACATTGTCATGTATTAAGAGGCCTAGTGAGATTCTGCCAGACTGCATCTAACTTCCCAGAGGGCCCCTGCAATGTATATGTTACCTTTTCTATTTTGAGAAGATGCATGACATTAAATTCTGCATTTTAAGCGGCAAAAACTCAAATCAATATAAAGTAACTAAGTAAATGTGATTAAAAGTACAAACTTAAGAGAAATCTTTTTTTATGACAACACCTCTGCATGTTTTTATGTTCTGCACTCATGAGTACATGATGTTCCATTTGTCAGAGGCTTGCTTTCCCCTCTGTAGGGACACATCCTTTGGTGTATGCCTTTAAATGTCTTCTTAATGTCCTCCTCATTACACACTTGCACAATCTGCTGCTTACTTGTGCTTTATTTTCTTGCTGATCCAAACACCAGCTTGTCACTCTTCCTCTGACTGATCATCTCTTTTTCTGTCCATACAGCGGCCCTGGGTATCGTCCTGACCAGCGGTTGTGCCACATCCAGACATTGCCAGCAGCAGGAGCTGCCAGGGGTGCGCATCCACTGCTGTGACTCAGACCTATGTAACAGCGCCCCCTCCTGGCATCCACGCACACTGCACTACATCAGTGCACTGTTCAGCCTCCTGGTGCTGAGGATGTGGTTTTGATATGAAGGAAATAACACCAATGGACTACTGGGAAAGTATTTTATAATAGAAACTCTCGTCTCTCTTCTTAGATGCTCATGTTTAGGGCTTAATGAGAGTTTGACTCAGTATGGTGTTACTGATGAGCACCTGAAAATCATAGCTTTTGTCACATTGTGAGCTTGGACTTAAATAGCCATGTTTCATCAGAACAAAGATGAAGCTTCAGAAGTCATTTGTGGTTTATTGTGCACACTTACTAAAATATAGAGTATAAATAGTGCTATGGTAAATCAATGAAAGAAAGATCATAATGTCACTTCATTAAAAAATGCAATTACACACTATAGAGGCTTACTTTCACTCACACTCAAAAACATGACTCCATTTTCTCCGCTAAGAACATTATAATCTTTCTTTAGGTCACATCTTCAAGTGCAGTGCGTTGTTTAAAGTCACAGGCTGTTTATTTTGCACTACTAAGGATATTTTTTTAGTTTGCCATAAAGCTCCCAGGCTAAGCTTGGGAGAGCACACTGCATGTGGTTCTGTGTAGGATTGTACAGTGAAAGCATGCCATGTTGTGAATTACTGTATTAAAATGTTTCATATTTTTCAAAAGAAAAGCCTGAAACTTTTTTTTTTTTACACACATGCACTCACACAAACATTGGCATGACAATGGATGCAGAAAGTCAGAGTCATCAAAAATGACTGGCATAAATCACAGTATTTGATTGGTGTTACATTATTAGTATAACGGGCTACTGGGCATAAAGAATGATATTATACATGTATTTTTTAAAAACCTGCATGGAAAAAAGGCACTTTTCTGCACCAATTTGAATAAAAATGAAAAGAATAACTAATTGGCTGATATACACTATGAAGACAAAAGTATTTGGCCATGCCTGTAAATCATTAAATCCAGGTGTTTCAATCAGACAAAATCAAGCACTCAGCTAAGCAGTCACCATTTGCAACTAGAAAAGCACTCGAAGAGCGCAGACCTCCACCATTAGCCCTATATCCCAGTAGTACACAATCCTTTAAAAAATTCCTGGATCCAGATGGTGATCCAGATCACTCTCAAAATCTAATCATATCTTCCTTATGCCATTTCTGACATTTCCTGAAAATGTTATCAAAATCCGTCCATAACTTTTTGAGTTATGTTGCTAACAAACAAACTAGCAAACCCTGCCGATCACCTAACCTCCTTGGCGGAGGTGAATATTTGGGATACTAAATGGGACGTTCTGAAGAGCTCGGTGACTTCAAGCGTGGTACTGTCATGAATGCAACCTTTGCCATAAGATGGTTTGTGAAATTTCATCCCTGCTGGATCTTCCACAGTCAGCTGTAAACAATATAATTAGAAAGTGGAAGCATTTAGGAACAACAGCACCTCAGCCACGAAGTAGAAGACCAACACCGACCCACACGCATTTTTGGTGATTACTAGCTGAAGATTTCTGAACTTCCACTGGCAATCGGTTTCCATTGCCAAGCAGCTGCATGCAGGCCACACATCACCAAGTCTACTGCCAATTGGATGAAGGACAAAGTGGTGCAAAGTACACCAACACTGGACAGTGGAGCAGTGGAAATGTGTTCTGTCGAGAGATGAATCACGCCTCTCCGGCAGTCAGATGGGGGAGTCTGGGTTTGGCAGATGCTGGAAATTGTTACCTGCCTGACTGCATTGTGCTAACTGTGAAGTTTGGTGGCGGAGCAATAAAGGTACGGGGTTATTTTTCAGGGTTTGGGCTGGGTCCCTTATCTTCACTGAAGAACAGTCTTAATGCTTCAGCATGCCAAGACATTTTGCACAGTGCTATACTTCCTACTTTGTGGCAACAGTTTTGGGAAAGCCCTTTTCCTCCCCAACATGACTATGCTGTAGTGCACAAAGCAAGGACTATAAAGACATGGTTTGAGGAGTTCAGCGTGGAAAAACTTGACCGGCCCTGACATCAAACCAAGAGCACGTTTGGGATGAACTGGAAGGAAGAATTTGAGCTCGTCAAAGGTAGGTGTCTGAACTCATAAATGCTCTACACAATGAATGGCCGCAAATTCCCATAGAGACACTCAAAAATCTTGTGGAAAGCCTTCCAAGAATAGTGGAAGCTGTTACTGCAGCAAAAGGGGGGCAAACTCCATATAAAAGAAATGAGAAATCTATTATGAAAATGAATGCAGGACAGTGAAAAATGCTCATACAAATGATAATAACAGTAGACTTATAAAAAAAAGTAGACAAAGTGCAATACAAAAATTGTTAAACACCATGAATTGGTTTTAATCTTTAAAAGGAGTGGGAAGAAGTGCACACTAATCCAGTCCCACCCTTTCTCCATAACTCATGGACTGTCGCTAACCAGCTTCCTTATGAATTTAAATCTCAAAGTATTTTCCTAATATACAAACCTGTAGTCATGATTATTTTAGTCTTACAAAATTTATAAGATATACTAATTAAAGCCCTCTTCATATTGTGTGGTTTTGCAAGTATCATGTGTCATGTAGTAGTACTACACATGCATCATAAACATGTCACTAAAAATATCCATCCATTCATTTTCCCCCCTTATCCCATGGGGTCACAAGGGGGTGGAGCTGATCCCTACCTTCTTTGAGACCAAACACCACTCACCAGTTTATCTTACAGAGACAAACAAGCTGTGACACTCACTCCATCCTACGGGCAATTTAGAGTCACCTAACATCTTTGATCTGTGGGAGAAAGCTTGAGTACTTCGAGAAAACCCACAGGCGCACAGGGAGATTATTCAAACTCCATACAGTCAGGTACTTCCTTGCTGTGGGGTAACAGTGCCAACCACTGCCCCACCATGCCACCCGCATGAGTAGATGCTGCCTTCCATGGTGACTGCTCACATTTGATAGATGCAGAGGTGGAAAAAGTACACGGATGTTGTTATCAAGAAAAAGTACAGTTACTCTGGTTAAGATTCACTTAAGTAAAAGTACTGGTCTGTAAATCGAGTCAAGTAAAAGTAAGAAGCATTTAATTTTAAGTATTTAATGAGTAGCTACTGAGGAGTTACACTGTAAAATATGATTCTTTCTTAGTGGTAAGAACAACATGAGAAGAGATCTCCAACCAGATTGTTCAGGTAAAGTTACACTTCCATAATAAACTGAACTACAATGCAAAATTGACTTAGTTAATTGAAGTAATTGTTAAATCTAACACTTTAAAAGTGTCTATATTGGTTGGCACTACATACAGTTAAATCACACTTTTGAAAATGCTAAATATTTTACAGTTTCACAGAGCTGCAGTAACTCTTGAAAATTTGTGGCAAAGCATGTCTTCTCTGGCAGGAACAAAGCAATGAAGAATATGGACTATGCATCCTGTGGAAACAACTCAAGTCACAGGCGTGGATTCTAA
Source organism: Cheilinus undulatus (assembly GCF_018320785.1). Taxonomy (NCBI): domain Eukaryota; kingdom Metazoa; phylum Chordata; class Actinopteri; order Labriformes; family Labridae; genus Cheilinus; species Cheilinus undulatus. The sequence continues at coordinate 33,867,900 of NC_054881.1, forward strand.
CTCAGTAGATAACTTTACTCAAGGTGCACATGTGTCTCACAATAAAAACAATCCAACATGTTCATGGCAGAACCCCATCAGGGATCATCATACCACATCCAAACACAACAAAACACATCAAAACACATCAAAACACCCTGGCCATGATGGGGAACTCTGCCCGTACACCCCCCCCCCAAATTCGAAATCACAGTTGGCAGAGTTTAGATCTGTTGTGACTGCTCTTTGCAGAGTTGAACTACCACTGGTTGATCAACTCTGTTAAATGAACCCCTTTCTCTCTCTGTTTCTGCCACTGTGTAATCAACAGAGATGGAAAAAGTACAAAAGTATTGGATTCAAGTAAAAGTACAGTTATTCAGATTAAGACTTATTTGGGTAAAAGTAAAAGTGTTGATTGAAAAATAAAGACTATTAATTTGAGTGGATGTAACGAGTTACTTTCCACTCCTGGATAAATGTGTAATTTTTCCCTGAATACAGTAAGTTGTAAATGGGATTTCATGCTGAATACATGCACAGTGTTGTTGTAGAGGGTGATCACATTCTTCTTGAGACATGTTGATGAACAACTAACTACTGGGCATCAGTATGAAAAATCTATTTTTTTATACACAGTATCGTAGATATAGCTTATCTCTAGGCTCAACCCCACGCCTTTTAATTTACATAAAGACATGTTCCATAACCCAAGTGAAAAATGTGAAGCCCATTACCTCCTAACTCAACTTTAAGTCTCTCATTTTCATCTTTGTCATGATATCAGAAATACATCACTTTCTGATTGTTTGGTGATGTTTCGGCACAGTATACGTATTTACACCTGTGCAGGTGAGTTTACCTTTCTCTGAGGAGAGCCCACTGTTGGTGAACAGACCGCAGTCGCCGCATATGATGCTCTTTGTCCCAGAAGCCCATTGTATACAGCGGAGGAAACCCTGTGCCGTGAGCAGCCATCTTGGATAGACAGATCATACTTGAGCCAGGATAACCTGCATTCCTCCTCTGAACAGCTCTAGATCACAAAGCTCAAAGGTTTAATAACTGGTAAGGAAAGAAAAACACAGAATACTTGGACACACTCATGCACATACCTGCACAGGGTCTGATAACGGTCACACTAATATTTAGGTTAAGAAACTGCTGTAACTGTTAAGTTAGCTAGTCTGGGTTAGCCGGGAGTCAGCTAATTGCCAAGCTAACCAAATAGCTAATAGGTGGCTAATACCAGGTCAGCGTTGGTCAATAGCATTCAAGAACAGGACATACTGCGTTCAATTTGGTTGAAAATTACTATTTTTGCGACAAATTCCTGCCTCGGCGATGACTAAATACGGCCTGACAAGCTAAGTAAGTTACGTATTTAGCTTCCATAATCCAACCACTGCAGCTAGCTGGCAAACTAGCATGCTAACGCTATCGGTAGCTTTCGTTTGTTTGGTGTATGGTAGGTTTTATAAAATAATGCAAATTACTTTGTAGCCTCCTTATACTCATAGCATGACATTGTCTGCGTCCTCATGTGCAAAAAGAGCCAACCTACTAAGCTTAAATATAATGGTTTGAACGTTTTGTTTTCAAGGAACAGCCAGTGATGTCAGCAAGCAGGTAGCTAGCTTGCTAACGCAATTATAGCTGTCAAAACAGCTAATTTTAGGGCCGTGTTTGTTATCAGGCATGATCAAATCGCCACATATCAACTTAAATGTGTACATCTTCCTGGTCTTATCCTGCGTAGTAATGTGAAATGTCACCCATGTGTTATCACTAGAGTATTAAACAAGCAGATGCTGTCATTTTGCCGGTTGTTAAGCTAAGCTAACCAGCGGATTCGGGATCAGGCTCAACCGTTAGACTAACGATGCCAGAATAAAGTATAAACAGCAGTGGAGTTTATTATGTTTGTTTAAGCAGACAGTATCCTCAATATTTTTCTATTATATAAAGGATTTCTGGTCATTTGTTGTGCAGTGATGCACATTATAACCAATAATCCTTTAGCCATCATTGTGTTAGCTTCATCCTTGGCTGTATTTTTGCAAACAATAGATATGTTTTATTTGAATAAAAAAAAAAAAAAAGAGCGTTTGTTAAGCCTTTCAAGTATTAAGGTGTTGCAAATTTGGATAGAACCTCCTTAATCTCACCCCATATGCTACATCATTTCCATTACTGGTACCAATACACTGTTTATACTATCAGTTTTGATCTGTGAGTTATTTTCTATGTATTATATGCAATCATACAGATTATGTCATGGAGTTATAAATTAGATGCATATGTGTGTTTACAGTATGCTCTGACTTGCCTGTAAACAGTTGTGATGATCTAATTGTGTTGCTTTTAGGGCTCAGAGAAATCACATGATTTGAATAGTGGGCCTGAACATTACAGAGGCACTGTGACTTTATGTCAGGATTTCCTGACAGCCCAGTGACTTCTCATCCCACATGTCATTCATCATTTCTTCCATAGAAAGTGGCTGTTAAGAGAGTGAAAAACAGCGACAGTGTTTCTTGGGAGAAGGATGCGGTGTGTAAGAGAGTAACAGAAGTGCTGAGACTGCAGTCTGGTCACATGGTCCTGACTCGCCTTCCCCTTGATGGATACTCATGGGGTTTATTTCTATGTAATGAGCAAAAAGCTGAAGGGGGGGTTATCACATTTGAATCTAATTTTTAGTCTGGCGGGGTATACCTTCACCTTCCAGGGTATTGAAAACCACATGAGGGTCTTATGACAGCAGAGTGCTTGGAAAAGGCTATCAAATGTACCATAGGAATCTAAAGATTTGCTTATGGTTGGTTATTGTAATAAGCCCTAAGTTTTAGTTAATTTCCAACTAAAGCCCTATTTGCAGAGAAGAAGTATGTAATAATTGTGCAGGATGTCTGCATTTTAATCCTATGATACGAATTGACCATGTCTGTAATTAAAGTAATAACTCCAGGGCCAGTTACTGACCATTTTCAGCACACACAGAATAACACGGGTACTACTACTAAAACAAAAAATAAACAATAGAGGCTGCCCGGGACATGGTAAACAAGATTTTCACTAATTTAGGTAATTAACAGTGCTTTGCTTTCAGTTATATACTATATTTGACATAAATTTACTTATTCATTTAAACTCTGCTGTCCAAATGTACATGTACACGCCGCTGCTCTCTCATGCATAGTGCTTCTGTTCTTCGTATACTTCCCTTTACAAGTGCCTGATGTTGTGTTTGAATCATTCAGCACTACATTTAATGCATAACACAATTTAGGATACGAAATGTGTCACTCAGCATTCAGTGACTAGGCTCCAACAATTGATCTACGCATGGAAGGCTGCTGTTGGTATGTTATGATCCAGAATTGATAGCGCAGACTAATATCTACAGCATCAACAGCATAAAAACCAGTTACATGGCAGGGGAGGTTGATATTTAACAATAGAAGTCATGCCTCCATAGATAAATGGGTGGGATGCTCAACCTTCTTCCTCTCCCTCTTCTGATCTGCCTGATCAGCTGCAGATACACATGGGTTACTTTTGTGACAGTGATGCGTAATGGAAGAGTTGGGGGAGATTTTTTTTACCAGTTTATTAGCCATGGACAGCTTTCTACATATCTAAAAATGTTAGAAATATTTATAGAAGAAAAAAAACATTTCAGCACATGTTGTCTATTGGAAAATATAGGACACATGAAGAGAACTTCACCGGCAAGGTGTGCACAACATTGCATTTTTTTATTACTTTAGAAATAAGAATTCATTGTGTTTTCATTGCTGCAGCTCTGCTGCACCTTTATGTTTATCTTTAAAAAATTTCAGTAAATTCAGGTGCAAGGTTATGATAGTTTGGGATTTTTCATTAGTTTAGTTTTTATTTCATTTTCCCTTTCTGTGTTCAATTTCAGTTTAGTTTTTATTAGTTTTGACTGCTGGTTTGTTAGTTTAGTTTTTATTTTGAAAAAAATGTTTCATTTCAGTTCCTTTTTTTTTAGTTTTAGTGTTTTTCGGGTACATGTCAGGGCTGAGGGAACGTCATACATTTTTTAACACATATTCAAACAGGCTACTTTTCACTTTTCATTTTATTTGTTTAAATGTTTGAATACAACTCCAGACATAAGACTGCCACTGTATGAAGTCTGAACCAATCAATTCAGGCAATTTTACTCTCCCCAGACTCTGGTGAAGGTGCCAGTCAATATGGTTGTGTCAAAGACTAAAACTAAGGATATTTTGCCTCCATTTTTATTTTATTTTAGTTAGTTTTGTAAGCACACTATACAGTTTTAGTTTTTTTCCAGTAAAGCTTAATTTTTATTTAGTTTCAGTTAGCTGAAATGATTTTTGAATTTTAGTTGTAGTTATTTAGTTAGTTTTAGTTAACTGTAATAACCTTGTTCAGGTGCATTATGAACTTCAGTACGGACTTCATAAAGCCCTTGCAGATGCACCAAACACTGATGTCAGTGTGTAATTCACAAACTATCAGAGGTCTACAGCTTATTCTGATCCTGTCAGAATAGTATGTAAGGCATTCATTAATTAAAAAATTAAACTATTTTAGAGTCATCCAGTATTGAAAGTATTGAAAATTGTGACAGCCTTAACTTTATTATTCAAGAAAGTAGTGCAAAGAGTTGTCAGAGAGTGTTTGTTGATGATCATTACATTACTAAGTTCACACAGACAGTTTTACATCTGTTATGGGGTCTGTGTTAGCCAGAGTAATCACCAAGTGTCAGGTCAAGTTGCAGATTTTGTGGGGGACTGAGTGTGAGCCAAGTCTTTACTAAGACTACTAACAAAAACAGCCACAGCCTGCTCTGGTCTCTCTGTGAGTTGTTGACAGTGTTCATGTCATCATTTGGCAGTTTTCAGCGTCATTAAGAAATGTATACTTTTTAATTAACTGGAGAGCAAGGGTTTCAAAAATACTTATAATTTGTCATAGTTATTTATATGAATCTCCATACATGAGTACGCCATTTTATCTGATGTTTTCAGCCATCAGATTTTTGTTGCTCTCCTGAAACATTTATTACTGGAGTCAATTTGTTTGTCAGCATGTGTCATCGTGAGGGTACCCGTGTCCCACTGAGGCAAATGTTTCTTTGGTGCATTGACCTGGATTAACCTGAACCAGTTACCCTTGCATGCCCCCTGAATTTCTTCTCTATGATATTACTGTCTCCAATCTTCCTTATTTCAGTGACCCCTTCCTACTTCAGCAACTAGCTAGACTTTTTCCTTCTGAAAGTCTGCTTCTTTAGTCTCTCCCTTAAATTCCCATTTGTTCTTGTTTGCTCTAATAATGTTACTTCCCTCTTAGATACTCGTATCACATCCACATTCCTCAAGCTTGTGTCAGCATTAATCTTGCGAGTCTAGCATCATCACTAAACTAGAGATGTATAAGCCTAAAATCAGCACATCATTCAGATGTGACACAGATTTCAGTTTCCAGGCGTTTCTTTAAGAACAGGAAAAACAGAGATCAGAGATAAGCACTAGTTTGAGGGTGACTTCCTTAGCCATGGACATATCAGACTGTTGAATGATTTTGCTCCTGGTTGTTAAGCCTGAATTATTTATTGTTATAGCAGCACTTTGATACAGTATTTTAAAGCAGCACACCTACAGATATACTTTTAAGTAAGGAGATTCTAATGTGGCAAGTAATTTTGGCAGTGAAGTTATTCTTGAGGAAGAACTTTCTCCTGTCTTGATCATGGCCAAATCATTTACATAAGACCAAACATGCTATTAAAGTAGACATATCCTTGTGGCTATTCAACCAGTGTTTATGAGTATTTTTTCTTTCATTTACTAATAGTGGGGATATGGTTATATGAAGGATTTTCCCTGGATGTTCATGTGCTGTGAATGGGGTGTGAACAGTGAGGCATCTCTTGGTATCAGTTGGGTGTCAGGGCTATTTTTAGCTGAGACCCAAGCCCATGGTGCTGGCAGTTTTTCTGTGAAGATGTAAATTACAACACTGTTTACTTTAGATAGTCTGTGTCCACTCAGTGCCATCCAAATTACCAAGCATCCCTACTGTGTTTCTCTGTAAATAATAGAGGAAACTGGGACTTCTGCTGTTGAGAAATACTGGCCTACGTACCACTAAGGAGCTTCTTCTCCTCTACCTGGCAAAATGATCACTTTATTCACTTGTCAACATGCCTATTTTAAATCATTGTTACCATGTATATATGAATTACTGCAGTTCTGTGTGAGTCTTGTAGATTGCAGATTGTGGAAAATTCAGTATATTTGACATACACATTTCCTTTTTTTATTTTGGATAAAATCTTTAGTTGGTATATTGAGATTTAATATACAATTATTTCTTTAGTATTAGTATTAATACTAGTAGTATTCGTATTAAGTATTTCTTTTATATTATAACCAACACAAAATTGGATAGATTAAACTAAGGCTAAATGATTTTGAAAAAAACATAACAAAAATGACATCCCTACTTCAAAAAAATAAATAAAAAAAACTGGTGTTTTGACACACATCTGAGATTAAGGAAAAATAGCAAACACCGTGGTTTGAAAATTGCAGGACATATTCAGTTTAGTTTGAATTTCTATTTGATTTCCCAGCCTTAGAAGTAACAGGAGAAAATAAGGTCAAAATTTTGGATACTATGATGCTTTTTTGATACCACCTCCCCTAAACAACATAGCATTGGTTCATTTTATATGCAATAATGCCAAAAAGTACTGAAGTTATGGAAAAAAACTACAGATGTTTGTATTAAACCCAAAGCCACAGAGAGCCAGTAGCTATGGGTGATCAACATCGAGATGAAGTATAGAGAGAGCCAGAGGTAACAAACAAAGCAATGATACAAAGAAATCAGATGTTATTTTCTGATTGTTGCATAGCATTTACGCGTCAGGGAACCTAGAAACACATCGACACGTACCCACAAATGTGCAGGAAGGTGCAGGATTGCTTTGATTGTTACTGAGGCCTTTTATGTATATCTCTGCTATGCCCTCAGACACAGCCACTACTAGGGGTGGGAATCACTAGTGGCCCAATGATGTGATGTTATCACGATACTTATTCCGATATTATTGCGATTTTAAACCTCTTGCAATACACAGAGTATTGCAATACCATATATAACTATCTATACCTTTTTCTTTTCAACCGTTTAGCTGATTTAGAATTAGCCTGGCCTTAATTTTTAGCGTATTACCACAGAAATTTATTTTCATGCAGCACTCCTTACAAACCCCATGTGTCATGGCTATTTTGTCTGTGTCCTGCTTGCATTCCTCATGTCCTTTCCTTGGTGCTGCCATATTGGTTGTACTAATTTTCTCCTGCTGTATGACCGTCACTTCTGCCAATCTCACTGGACAAAGGGCACAACAGCATCACCAAGTGGACAGAAAAACAACTGAAGCTATTTATTCTGTATCACAGACTTCCTTTCATATCAGCAATTAATTTGAAAAAGTTTGATACTTGGCGAAAGATACGATATGATTGTCACCATTCAAAATATTGCGAAGTCCCTTTAGCAACCAATTGAGATGCATATATTGATATTAGTGTTTGTTGCAAACAGAGAGCAGAGGAGACCGTGCTGTCACCTGTTTTTCTCTTGATCTTGGCCTGTGTACTTACAGTTGTGAACTCCACATCACAGCATACACTTACTCTAGACTATTAATAATAATTCAGTGGAAATTCAATTTAATTTTGGTATACATTAGTTTCAGAAAATCTTGTTTATTTTTAGTTTTATTGTCATTAACAGTTTGTCAAATCATTGTCTGTGTGTAGGGACACTTTCTAATAAGCAGGCTGAAAGCCAGAAATAAAAAATATAACCATTTTTATGTGCCTAAGACATCAGTTTTTGTTGACCTGGTTTTGGAAAAGGGATCAAAATCTTTTACTTTTTTTCTAGTGTATCAACATGTTAAATTCTGTTATTGTAACTACTGTAAAAGAAACCTTGGCCGTTATGTTAAGATGTAAGTCAGTGTCTGCAATATTGCAGTAGTGTTGCTGGTGCTTTCAGTCAATGTCTGTCAATGTTCTTATCACAGAAGCTGCTGAGATGTGGAAATACTATAATCACCAATTACTCCTGTCTGTAAGCTTCAGAGTAGTTAAGAAGGCTTAGATTGGCAATAAGATTCTTATTGTGATATGACGGATGTGATTGAATAAATTAGAGTGGGAGTTGTGTGACTGTCATTTCAGAAAATTGCACGTTAACATCTGTATTAAAATACCTTCTTAGGCCTTTAGAACATGAGTATCTGCATTTTTATCTCCACAGGCCCAGCAATATCTTGAAACATCATGGCACTACTTTTTGTGCAAGTTAGGGGCAGGAATTAACAATGTTCAGAAAAAACAGTGATGTTCACTTATAAATATGTTTATAAAAAAACATCAAATGTTTTTAAAATTTGTGGCATGGTGAGTCACTCACACAAACCAGTTTATGCTTACATCTTCAATCTGCAGTCTCATAGGTGGTACTCGTTGAGTCAAAAGTAGCCTGAAAATCGACTTTATATCTCATCTAGTAAAGTGTGTACCATTAAGGATGAGTCCTTATCACAGCAGACAGGGTTCAATTCCATTTGGCCTCCCTGATGTCCTCTCTCTTCTTACTCTCCTGCCTGTCTGCTTCTATCCAGTAAATGCAGAAGTACCCCAAAAAACACTGATTTGGCTCCATGGAGTGTTCAATTTCATTGATGTTATCATAGTAATACATTGAAAGCATATGTCCAAGTCCAAAGTGACAGTACAAGTGTTGATGTTTTCTGATAATTATGCAGACTTTGTTGGTGAACATTCAGGGTGACATTTAGGATGCATTTATATTTAACAGATTATATTCTAAGCTGTTTGTCATTTGTCACTGGTCTACAAAGCTGCGGCTGTTTTTTCCCCTGCATTTAGTTGTGTAAGTAGAAATATTGTGTGTGTGGGAAGTGTAGTCTTAGCACCTCCTGGCTTATCAAGTGAATAAGAAGAGTTTTATCTTTGATTACATATGTCTTGGCTGTAACATTGTAGAAGTGTAATCAGAAGTATTAGACACATTCATTATTCATACTCATACTCACTGATGGTGATGAGTGCTGTGTTATAAGTAGGTTACTCTATTTGCACTGTATAGTTTCATAACTATTCCAGTGGTGTGACTGGACTGTTTACACGATGTGTTTATTCACTTTCCCATTGAATTATAATGTTGTGTCTGCACTGGCGTGCATTGAAGGATTTGGCCTGGCTTGGCTCACATATTGTTGTGGACCTGTTGGTCTGACAGGATTATGGCTTTGGGGAATAACACTGGCCCTTACATGACCAATTTAAGTTAAAGCTTTGCAGTGTTTTTAAGTTTCATATAGATATGGAAATGAATCCTTTTTAGTTACCCTCTTCTTCGAGATTGAATGGTTTTTTTTATCTGATTGCATGTTGTCTAAATCATCTTTTATCTATTTTTATAACTTATTTTCTTCTCTAATGTGCACACAATTTAAGTAAACATTTGCTTTTGCATGCATAAGACTTAAAAACAGACCTATAAAGATAGCCTCATTGACAGTTTACATGTTTGAATTTCCCTTCGTCTCTTTCAGAGCCACAATGGCCACCGCACCGTACAACTATTCCTACATTTTCAAATACATCATTATCGGTAAGTGAGCAATGCCCGTTTTCTCCTGGGTCCGTCTTTTCTTGTTAGTTTGGGACTGTTCTTATTTACAATGTCATATTTTAAAAATGACTAGTTTCTGCATGTCTACATTCATCTGCTTGGAGACATTGGAAAAAAAATTGCATGTACAGTGCAGTCAGAAAAATGATGTTATGTCATAGCGACAATCATTTTTTTTCTTATTAATCTACTCAGTACTCCATCATGTCAGTGAAAGCAGAATTAATTTTTTTTTTTTTAATCAAAGGCTTGTAAAAATCTGAACCTTAACAGTGGCATAAGTAGTCAGACCCTCTGCAAAAAAAACTTTGAAATTTAGCTCAAGTTCCTCCCATGATAATCTCTTAGAGATGTTTCCACATCTTGATTGTAGTCCAGTGTAAATTTCGTCAGCTAAAACTATGAATAAAAAAGTTTGGTCGGCAGCCTTTTTTCCATGACAAAAACTAGACTAAGACCAACAAAAATAGGTCTGTGATGACTAAAACTGATAAAAACTAAGTTTAGTTTGGTCAAGAAAACTAAAACTAGACTAGAATGTAATGTAGTTTTCGTTGGACATTAAAAATCTGTGATATTTCTCCACTGTAGGAGTGTCAGTCAAAAAACAATGCAGCTGTAGCTCCTCTGCCTCTCAGCTGTAGAGAGCAGGGACCCCAGGTTTGGCAGGGTGCATAAAACACACTACCATGATTTGTAGGGGTGGGTAAAAATGTCAATTAATCGATGCATTGCAACACCCCCCCCGAGTGTCGATAGGTTATTTGTGTATTTCTACTTCTTACTGAACCGACATTGAAACATTTAAATCAATATCGAATCGAATCGCAACCTCAAGAATCAAAATCGAATCCAATCGTGAGGTTCTTAACTATACCCAGCCCTAATGAATTGGTACCCGATTTTGGACTAAAACGAGACTAAAATGTTTTGAGACTAGACTAAAACTAAAAAGGCTAGAACTAACTAAATCGTGACAAAAACTAAAATGCATTTCATTTAAGGACTAAAACTAAGACTAATATTAAAAATAGCTGCCAAAATTAACACTGTTGTAGTCCACCTGTGGTAAAATAAACTGATTGGACATGATTTGTAAAGGCACATAGCTCTCTATAGAAGACCTTTCAGCTGAGACAGGATTGTTCCAAGGCTCAGATCTGAGGAAAGCTATAAAATTTTTCTGCACTGAAGGTCTCCAAGTCACAGTGGACAATTTAAGATAATAAATTCTCAGATGGAAGAAATTTGGCACGATGAGGACTCTTCCAAGAGCTGGTTGCCCGGCCAAACTGAGTGATTATGGGAGAAGAACCCAGGGACCAAGAACCTGATGGTCACTCTGACTGAGCTCCAGATATCCTGTTGGAGATGGGACAAAAATCACTGCAACCACCCACAGATCTGGGCTTTATGGAGGAGCGTCTAGACCAGTGATTTGCAACGCGTGGCTCTTTTGTGATAATTTGTGTTTTTTAATGTCTTAATTTGAAATATTATTCCCCCAGTAAACCTTATCCAGTGCAAGTCACAATAATCAGTGTTTCCCACACGTACACAGTTGGCTTTATATGTCAACCTTATTTTTTTGTATGTATATTTTCATTGCCCTTATTTGCAAATTTTTGCCCTTTTTTCATTTTTTTGCCACTTTTAATCAATTTTTACTGCTTAAAGCCCATTTTTGCCACTTTTGCCCCTTTTTTTCCCCTTTTATCCTACTTTTTGCTATTTGCAATTTTCTTATCCCCTTTTTGCCACTTTTTGCCCATTTAAGCTGCCTTTTGCCATTGAATGCCACTTTTATTCACTTTTTTTGCCACTCTGGTGCTTTTTGCCCATTTTAGTCACTTCTTACTCATTTTTGACATTTTATGCCTACTTTGTCCCTTTTCACTGATTTTTGCCACTTTTTGACCCTTTTTGCTACTTTTCAGGTTGCAGGGTATATTTCAACAGTTCGGCTCTTTGGTTGAGAGGGGTGTAGTAACAATGGTCTAGACGTAAGCTTTCATTTGGAGTTTTCTTTGCAAACTCCAAGCGGACTTTCATGTGGTTGAACTGAGGAGAGGTTTCCATCTAGCCACTCTGCCATAAAGCCCAGATCGGTGAAGGGGTGCAGTCATGGTTGTCCCCCTGGAACTTTGTCCCATCTCCACATGGATCTCTAGAGCTCAGCCAGGCTGAAATATAACATAACTGGAAAAATTTAAGGGGTCTGAATACTTTTTGAATGCACTGTATTTATTAATAAAATAGTGAACACATCAGTCAAAGAAAATAAGGCTCACTTATGTAACTTATCAATGAGCGTTTTTAATGCAAAATGTGTGTTTTTTAATACCCTTCCTCTTTATCAAGGCTCTGTTCAGTGCTGCTGACATATTTGAGCTGTCAGTGAACATATTGCCGATTTTGCTCGTGCTTACATTCACACACAGACATATGCATAAACACATAGACCCACAGCTCGGGGCTGTTTACCCTCCTCTTCGGTGAAACCTGAAACGCCATGCCTCAAAGCCAGTGCTCCGTCTGGATATTAAAGGAGTGTGTGGATGAGTTTCAAAGAGCACTCAGGAGAGAAAGTCGCTTTTACTTTTTCCTCTCTTTTATTTATAATTCTTTCAAGGAAACTCAAAGTTAAGTTTTTGAACAGTGACGTGTTTAAGATGTAATCCTGCTTGTTGGGAGTTGCATACAATTTTCAAAGCTCCTTTTTTGTATTGTTGTAGCTGACTGAATTTAGTAATGTTGCTCCTACCGTGGCAGTACTGACAAATGTTGACCCTTCTCGGAAAGCAGAATATAGATTTCTCAATCTCACGGATTAGTGTTGAATTTTTGTTAGCTTGCACATGTTTTCTCTCATGTAGATGAGCCAATGAGAGACTCTGGAGTCACAGATGATTACACAAACAAGATCAAGCTCCAGAACAAATGTACCATTAGTGTCAAAATGGATGAAAAACATGCATCGTCAAACTTTATCTTAGTCTTACACCATGTCTCTCTTACCACTCCACATGAAAATTTGAGTATCATTTCTGACAGTCCCTGGGGGGCTGCTACATCATGCATGGGGGCAACACTGCAGGCTTGAATAGAGAATTGTTGCTCGTCTGTTATTTCCTCGGTTGACCTGAGTTTCTCTCTCTCTCTCTCTCTCTCTCTCTCGCTCCCGCTCCCGCTCCACAGGGGACATGGGGGTAGGGAAGTCATGTTTGCTTCACCAGTTCACAGAAAAGAAATGTAAGTGCCTGCCATGATTTTGACTCCTTTTCATCCATGCATGTGCTGCAGAGTGTGTGTAAGGTTGCCAGGTTAGATTGGAGAGTCTAAATGGTTTAGATTTCTTTATACGCCAGCGGAAGTCAGACATAGAAGCTCCACAGTGAGAGACTCTTCTTCTGTGTGCCAGTCAGCTGCAGCCTCCCATCACCATTCAGCTCTGTCTTGTTTGGTGCTACTATTAACAAGCCAGATGCTGTGTTCGTAATTCACACACCACCGTCACATCCTGCACACACACAAGCTCACACGAGCTGGGGTGATTTAGAAAAGGGTTTCAGTGTCAGTTTTAAAAAGAATTGCTGCTCTCTGAGTGTTGATACCTAAGAAACAGACAGCTGTAAGTACAGAGATAGCTGACTGTTAATACATCTGCTCCAGGTTACCAATAAAGATCAAGTACGTGTTAACACGTGTGTTCCCAATGTCTTATAAGGTAACACTAGGCTCCAGATTACAGCTTTCAACTTTTTGATAATGCAAGAAAACTTTCGATACTTCCTTTAACGCAATTATGACAACACTTAAGTAATGCAATGAGCAATAAGCAAGAAGGAATGCTGTTTTTCAGCATATAGGCATTGCTGAAGTTTAGAAGGCGTTATTAATTTTCAGTACAATAGTAAGACTAGAGATACACCAATTGAAAATTAGAGCTGATGTGATGTTTTAAGACAGTTTTAGCTGATGTCAGTACCTATGTTCTTTCGTGACGTCTTTCAGTGTAAGACTTGTCGTATGCCAACATTTTCTCTCACATTTGACCGTTAAAATAGATCAGAGTTTTTCTAACTTGTGTTGTCTAAAGTGCTGAAAAACTTTCTGTCTAAATCCAAAGTTCTGTCACACATTAATCTCCGTGTTTTGACATGTTTACAGCAACCTTATTCCAACATAACTAGTGTGTCTAGACACATATTTTGGATTTCACTTTACAGAGACTTTAAAAAATGTTGTTAAAAAAGTTGGGTAGAAAAGCTGTTTCAAAAGGCACCACCTTAGCTTGTGGCTAGTCCGTCCCCATTTGTTTGTATTGCCAGCTGTTCACTGCACACAGCATGCATGGTTACAAAGCCACATAAAGAGAGCCACAGAATGATGCATGGGCTGTTTGCATTAGAGGCAGGCAAGTTAGCTCTGATTTCAGGTGGTTCCTGAAGACGTATTGTTAATGCACAGTATGGGTGCATGTGCAGTGCAGTCAGTTGGTATCCAGATGCCTAGAATGAATCAAATGCATGCAAAATGTAAACAGAGCTTTAGTTCCTCAACCTGGAACCAGACAGTTGGCAGCCATTAATAAAAATGTACTACTTAACACTTTAAAGCAGACTAGCCGTTGGGTCCAAAAAAGAAACTATACTTTTTCACTTCAAGTTCCAAATGAGTCCAAAATAAATATTAAATAAAGAACCTTTTCTTCCACCTTAAAGTTGGCACCAAATTGTCTGATGTTAGGAGATGTCGAGCTTGAGCTTAATCTGACTTTACCTGAAAGGAGTGATAGCACAGCTATTACATCCAGGCCTCAATCCAGTTTGTACACATGCTAAGTAAGAAAGCATTGCTTGTTTATGTAAAACACATTTTCAATTAAAAAAAAACAGGGTTCTTGCAGTTTTTTTGTTGGAAATGCTCATATTGTTAATGATAAAACTTCACAGTCCTGGCATCTATAGCTGTATGTTTCCATTTAAGTAGCCGTACCAACCATGTGGTTTCTCTTAACAGATCTAGTCAAAGACGGTTTGCTGCAGCTTTATTTTGAAAACCTGAGGCTGATTAATACAGTGATAAGCCCTAGAGCAGATAAAGCTGTAAAAACAGCAAATGATCACAGAAATGTGTGCCAGCATCAAAATGGGCTGAATTCTGGAGATACAATGGCAACAGTATGGCTAATTGTCTTTAACTCACTCCCTCTCCCCAGTCATGGCTGACTGCCCTCACACGATCGGCGTAGAGTTCGGTACACGGATAATCGAGGTGAGTGGCCAGAAGATCAAGCTGCAGATTTGGGACACGGCGGGACAGGAGCGCTTCAGGGCCGTCACTCGCTCCTACTATCGTGGAGCCGCAGGGGCGCTCATGGTGTACGACATCACCAGGTACAGGATGCTTGATAAGTACCCAGATGTATGGGAGACACAGTTACGACATGATCTCAGCTATACACTGTATGCATAGTAGAAAAACATTTATGTTGAGAGGAAGGTAAACGGAAGGAAAAGCATGTGATAAGTAGACAGACCCCCCTCCCTGAACAAACATGAAGAGTTTGTCTTACAGCTTGGGTCGGAGCTTTTTACCCAAACTGTGAGATGGTATCAGCTGCAGCCAAATAAACACAGTCCAACATGTGGAATTTATGTCCATACCACACCAAGCACCCACCCTGCAAGGCCCCCCAAGGGAACCAAAAACAGTTATTCCTTGAAAAGCTAATATGTTTACAGTAATGTATCTATTTCAGAGTCTGCTGGACTTAAATAATGCACAAATATGATTTTAAAATGCCTCTTCTTCAAATTCCCCTTGAACTTCCTCCTGCTCTCATTTCTACGCCGTTATTATGAAGTAGCAGCTGTAGCCTCTTTTCTGATGCTTCTCATAGTAGGCATGTTATTAAGTCCTTGCCTGTTGTCATAGTAACCCCTGTCCCTCTGATGATGTCATGCAGGAGAAGCACATACAACCACCTGAGCAGCTGGTTGACTGATGCCAGAAACCTCACCAATCCTAATACTGTAAGTACACAAATATTAATCTTTTCATTCTGTGGACCGGAGTCAGAGTTTGTGTGGATTTACAGTTTCTCTTTGACTGTGTGGTTTTCTTTCCTCGGTGATTCGCCCTCTCCCCTGAGCCTGTTTGAGGCCACACAGCTCTTTCCATTTCTTAAATTGAATTTCTTGGTAAATATGATTAGCTCTAAATCATACCGCTCTCATTTACTATGCTGTGTTTCTTCAGAGAAGTGTGTCCCTGCAGTGTGTCCCATTCACTCTCTAACGGCAAATGGAAAAAAGATTTTCTCCTGTAAAAGAAGTATTAAATTATATATATTTAACAGATTATGCAGATTTATTGGACTTTTTATTGGATATTCACAGTGTTCTTTTGCACTTTTGAAAAATACAACTGTAATGTAAGCCTGACCATGTCAATATAAGAGTATGTAATAATGAGCATCTGTGGGTTTTTCTCTCTCAGCTTTATTAAAAAAAATTACAAAGTAACTCATAAAAGCCTTTTACTAGCAGTTTTTCTCCTTTTAGTTTTAGTGACTGGGTTTGGCCACATGGTGGCATTGTTGCAGTTTAATCTTTGCTTATACTTACAGTGTCAACAAGAGCTATTACTCCATTGGAGTATTTATAGCATCTGTTATTTAAGATGAGACTGAAACTTAGTATTTTTCAGTGCTTATAAGAAATATTGATCCCCTTGGATATTTTATCCTTTTATTGCTTTTGTAAATTAATTATGGTCCATATAATTTGGCTTTTTCAAGCAACTCAGAGAAAAGGTTATTAAAAAGTTTAAGTCGGGATGGATACGAAAAACAATTCCATGAAATGGAAGGTATATGGCACATGTGTAAATCTACCTGGATCAGGCTGTCCTCTCAAACTGAGTGACTGTGCAAGGAGGAGACTAGTGAGAGAGGCCACCAAGACACATATGACTACTCTGAAGGAGCTACAAGCCTCAGCAGCTGAGATGGGAGAGACTTTGCACACAACAGCTGTTGCGTGCAACATGGAGCTTGTTGGCCATCAGACAAGACACTGGACACCAAACACTGTACATTACCACAAACACATAGTCTCCACTGTGAAGCACGGTGGTGGCAGCATCAAGCTGTGGGGATGCTTCTTGGCAAGTGGGAGAGAGATCTGTTTTCACTTTGACATTAAAGAGGTATTTTTTGTCAAAAAAGCCAAACTTTATTGACCATGATTGATTTATAAAATCAACGAAAGGGTAAAACATCCAAGGGAGTGAATACTTTTAATATGCACTTTATTTTTATGATTGCTTTATGCTAAACATATTCACCAAAGCACTGGACGTCATATGTTGCTGCCACTGTGAGAACTGTTTAGAGAAATTTTGAAAAAGCACTTAAAGAAGTGATAAAATATGAGTGGTTCACAGTGATGGTGCCGCAGCTCTGTCAGTCTAAAGTTCCTCAGTGCAAAAACAAGGAAGCTCAGTACATTACAGCACTAATTACATCACAGCTGCTAGGGGCAGAGTCTCTGGTGATTGTTAAGAGTGTCAGTTCCTCAGTGTTTGTCTTTCTCCATCTCTTGGACAACTCAGCAGTCTATCAGCTACATTAGGAACTGTTGTCCTCTTCTGCATTCAGCAGTTTTGGCACTCTGAAGACTGGAAATTACATTTCTTACAGGAAGTAGCAAAGTGTCTAGAGGATAACCACTCTTCCTCTTCCTGTGTCCCAGGTGATCATTCTCATAGGAAACAAAGCCGACCTGGAGGCTCAAAGGGACGTCACGTATGAGGAAGCAAAGCAGTTTGCTGAGGAGAACGGTGAGCAAGACAGAACATGCTGAGAGGCAGAATTGTTTCCCTTGACAATCACTTGTACTTTCCTTCAATGTCTAAAGTAATCATTCCAGATATTTTGACTAAACAGTCTTTAAAATCCGTCTGACTATTAAACACAAAATAATAACAGGAGTTCCAACAGCATATCTGAAATCTTTGTTTTTGGTAAAATAATTTTGTTGCTGTGTTTTTATAGGTATTTGAGCCTTTAACCTTGTATAACGGACTGTCCCTCTTTTTACAGGTCTGTTGTTTCTGGAAGCAAGTGCGAAAACGTGAGTCTGACTACATCACACTGATTTCCCTCTTCTTACAGCAACTTCTTACAACTCCCAGCTGCCTCTTTCTCACGATTGTATTTACTCTCCCTCTTTAGAGGCGAAAACGTCGAGGACGCCTTCCTGGAAGCAGCTAAGAAGATCTACCAGAACATCCAAGATGGCAGCCTGGACCTGAACGCCGCTGAGTCAGGGGTGCAACACAAGCCGTCGGCTCCCCAGGGCGGCCGGCTAACCAGCGAACCACAGCCCCAGAGGGAAGGCTGTGGCTGCTAATGACCAAGCAAAAAAACCCCCTCCATCTTGCCCTCTCTCTCACTCACTCTCTCTGTGTCTGTCCTGCCCGCCCTTCATCCATCCCTCCACCTCCATCCACCCTCCTCCCTCACTGCACCAGGAGGCTACGGAGGGAAGGAGGAAGTGGGAGGGGGCAGACTTGGGCCAGACCGAGCTGGGCTGTGTGGACTACATCTCCCTCCTCCTCTCTGCCCCTCTCACTCCTCCTCCTCTTAAATCTGTGTATGTTATCATCCCATAACTCTCCTCTTCTTCCCTTCTCTTGCACCATCCAGTCCACCCCTTGTGTCACACTGTCATAAACGCCACCACACATCACACGGGTTACTGACACTTGACATAGATGTAATGTTCATATGATAACGACAAACCGAGACTGTTTTTTACGTTTGGTTTTCTAGCTCTGTACCACATGAAAACACTGCATTAATTCATCCACAACTGGTCTCTATCTGTTTGTATCGGCTCTAAATTATAATCTCAAACTGCAACACCTCTCCTGCATGGTTTACCGATCCAGCATTTATCCAAACACGCAGGTGTGACTTCTCACTCGTACCTAAATTTGGTGGAATTGGGCGGCAAAGCAACAGAGTAGTATTTAATGCAGCCACACAGGAAGAGGCTAGAGATTGTGTAGCTTAAGGAGCTTTTAAGCTCTGCTCATGGCTTTTTTTTTAATCCTGTTCCTGGAGAGAGAGAGGCGTAGGAAACCATGAATTAACAGAAATGCCTCTGTGGCGATTCCTCCGTCTCTGAGGAGATATCACAGGAAGGAGTATTGGGTGTTTTTCAGCTTGTCTGATGGGATGGGAGTTTCTCTCGATTAAGTTAATGACACTTTTACTAAAACAAACACTGCTTTCTGTTTGAAGATTCATTCACATTGGTTTCTTTGCACCAGCTCTCCCTCTCCTCACACATCTAAACCCCTGAAACTCTCCATCAGGTCATATCAACAGTTTCTGTCTTTTACCAGCATTTTCTTTGTCATTGTTTGTTGCCTTATTATAATTAATGTTATCTTTTTGCTGCACTTGCTCTTCACACTGCTGTTGGACTCACCCCTGATTCAATAAATCAAGTTTTTAGGAGAATTTCTGCAGTAACAAGTGGTGGCTGTATAAAATGTCAGCAGCATGGTCCCACAGATGTAAAAAAAAAAAAAAAACACTCCTTTATCTAAAGTGCTGCACCTGAAGAGCTGATCTGTCGTTTATTTGGGCGGTTGTTGTTTCTCTGCCTTGTATATTACAACACCAAGCAGCATGCCCCCACCCCCAAAACAGTGAAATTGTCAAATCCAATTATGCTTCTTTTGTCTCCTGAAGTACAATTTTTCTGTACCATAGAGTGATTCCCTGATTGGACAGCTGTAAATATCGCTTCTTAACTATTGGTGATGACCTCGCTACTCGGGTTTAGAAATTTATTTGCTGGCTCTGCCAAGATCTGTACAGTTGATGTGCTAGTGGGTTGCCTGTAATTCATGCTTGGGAAATTCTGTAACATAGTTTCTATTAATAAATGTATGTAAAGGACAGACACCTAGAACCCCCTCCCAAACCACCCCATCTGCACACTACTGAACCTGTTGATTGGTTGAGGGGAGAGGAAGCGGATTGATGATGTGCTAACTAGTATTTATGTCTGCAGACGTTCTTTCCTCTCATCTCTGTATGGAGCGGAGAATGGGGCACTTTTATGTTTATATTGTTTTTTTCTTTCCCCTCTTTCCACCCCATCGTTGCTCCTCCACATGAGAGGGGCCTGCATCGCTGTCTTAACTTTTTTGGGGAGCAGGGATTGGTTTGTTGTTGTGGGAAGTCGGTGGGCTGGGGTCTTCCTTTTTCCTGTGTCCCACCTCTTTGCAGTCTGAGTGACCACTTCCTGCTTTTGTCTGTCCACAAGTACAAAAAAAGTACATATGTATAAATTTTTAAGGAGCTGTGCTAACATTTAATGCGTTCTTGAGTGTATATGATTTTAAAATGTTGACATTTTGATTTTAATGACAAAATACTCTAGACAGAAAAAATAAATTATACATAACCTGTTGCTCTGCGTCTTTTTTAAGCTGTACAAAACTTGAAATGGGGAAAAGGGTTGCTCTGTATCAGAGATGGAAAAAGAACAACTATTGTACGAAAGTGAAAGTACAATTACTCTGGTTAAAATTTACTGTAAAGCGTTCTTGTGGATCCTTCAAATTTATGAGGTCTTAAATTGGACTTCTTAAATTTAAGCCCATAAAAAGTCCTATCTTTTGCTAGTGAGAGGTCCTTCTTTGTTGAATAAATGCTTGATGTGCATGTTAGATGAGTATCAACATACCATACATTGGTAGAAAGAGGCATTAATTGTGCCAGGAAACCTCAAATTTGGGTGCTTCTGACCAAAAATATCTCTTCAATCAACATTTCATTTACATTAAAGAAAACCAGATAATTCAGCTCTGTCCAGTGTACTGAGAAATCTCACATGCATTTAATTTTTGCCTCACAATAGAGGATAATTTGTCAGCTTAGGTCTTAAAAGTTGTAAATGTGATTCTTAAAAGTGTATAGGAACACTACAGGAAAGTGGTGGTCTATAAATCTACTCAAGTAAAACTAAAAATTATTTAAAGTTTACTTGGAGTGTTGGGTAGCTACTGAGGAGTTGTACAGTAAAATATATTTCCTTTTTGACAAGAAGAAGAGAATAGATCCCCAACCAGGTTGGTCAGACAAAGTCACACCTCTATAATTAAGTACAATACACAACAAAACTGACAGTGTTAATAAAAGAGTTAAATTTAACACTACAAGTGTCAAAATTGGTCCCCAATACATGTAGTTAAACTACACTTTTAAAGAGGTGATTCTGCGTGAATAAAAGGGTGTTTTTTTTCTCTTTGAGCAGTGCCTTGAGCAAAGAAACATTTGAAAACCACCGCTTTAGGAGCACCAGCAGTCCCAGGCAGAAATGTGTAACTCAGTGGAAAGCTTCTCCCATGGTGCAAATGTGTCTCACGTCAAAAACAACAACAGTCCACCAGAAACATGACCAAATCCAAAATATTAGATGTGATGTGGAATCATACCCTCACTATGTACCACAGATGGAAAAAGTACACAACTGTTCAAGTAAAAAGCACAGTTACTCCAATTACAATTTACTCCAGTAAAAGCGCTGGTCTATAAATCTACTCAAGTAAAACTAAAAAGTATTTAATTTAAAGTTTACTTTATGTACTGAGTAGCTACTGAGGATCTTTAAAATAAAATGTGATCTTCCTTAATGGCAAGAACAACAAGAGAATGGATCTCCAACCAGGTTGTTCAGGTAAATTCCCATGTCTATGATAAAGTGAAACAGCAAAATCGTCAGTCTTAATTAAACTCATATAGAACACTTGTAAAAGTCTATATTGGCCCATGCTACCTATAGTTGAACCATACTTCTGAAAGTGTGAAATATTTCACAGCATGACAGCTGCAGTAGTAACTCTTGAAAATCTGTGGTGGGGTGGGTCTCCTATGACAAGAACATAGTAGAGAGTCAACCTCATAGCAAGGCAACGCATACTGATACTGATGTGTCCTTTAGGACAGTGGTTCTCAAATGGTATGGCACGGCACACTGGTGTACCTTGGGGCAAGTCTTGGTGGGCTGTAGGAGTTTGTACAACCATGCTTACAATAATACAAAAGCTACATGTTTTCACAGGTATTTATGATACTACAATTTCCACCCCTGATCTCGATTGAGGAAAAAAAGGCACAAGACTTAGTTTGGATTTCAAGTAGCACAATTGCTTTGTACTTTATTGCAACAAAAATTGCACCAAGGCTAGAGGGGAAACAAATAGGAAAAAAGAAATCATATTTACAAAGGAAGGCAAAGTTTGTTTACAAAATCTGTGACAAGGCGTAGACAAAAGAGTAGTGGTATGGTTGTAAAAGGGTGGATTTTTCTTTAAGAAAAAAAAAAAAGCCAACACTCAGAGTACCGTGATGAAGTCAAGGCAGCTTGTTTTCGACTTTGTGTCCTCAGGCATCGCAGTCAGATGGGGCACACGGGGTGAAATGACGACAGCACAAACACTGAAAATGTCAAACATTTGCAGACGAGTAAAAGGAACGTATAAGTGGAATTTCATGGGTGTTTTCAGTCTTAAATGGTCAGCTTCTCATATGTTTATTTGTAAGACAGCAAGTGACATCGACAAATATTTCAGTCCAGTGTTTCCCCCAGGATATATCTGTGTGGGTTTTTTCTGGGGTGGAAATCCATTAGAAACAGTGGAATTCTCTCAGGACAAAAGGCTGTTTTGTGTGCTTCTTCTGTCTGATAAAAATAACCTGCTGGGCTGCTACTGATGGCTTCTGTGACTGGCGTGTAGAGAAAGAAGAAAGAAACTTGTATTAAAAAGAAAAGGTCCTGTCTTAGGACAGCATAAAATAAGTCAGTCGAATCCGCTGAGTTGCAGATCGTGCACCCTGGTCCCTCTCCAGCACAGACTGGAGACAAACTTTTTTTGGTATGGCAATCAATCAAACAAACAAAACTACTCCTTACCACCTGTAAAACTCAGCCAAGGCACTACTTGTTCCCAATGTGTGCAGGGAAGCCTCATTTACTTGCTCCCACTAGTATTAGTTTATGGCACATGGTTGCAAATACTGCAAAAAGGCACTCATACAGACCAAACACACTCAGCATACAACCAATCATATGATGACGGGGTATGAAGGCAACAGGAAATGTTCAGGTTATAAACACTGGGACTCCCTAATTTACAACAGAGGATGAGTTGAAGTGTTTTTAAGGTAACAAGGTGAGGTTTAGTGTTTTTTGTTCATTGTCATCTGCATCAGTGAAAGCTCCAACACTGTAACAATGATGGAAACAAAAACAGGCCGTAGTTTACTAGTGTCAGGCATAAAGGGGAGAACTCAAATACAAAACATGACGCTTTCAAAAATGATTGGTGAAAAGTCATGTTGATGAAGACTTGGCCCTGAGCCTCTCATTAAGGCTTAAAGACACTGTTTATTCATGGTTAAGGCTTTTTTTTTCTATATTGCAAACTGTCTCACGACATCCACAGAGATTCCTTTGATTCCATCCACAATAACCACAGGCTTTCAGAGCGTTCGCTCTGCAGCTCTACTACCCTCAAATCAACATGAGCTTAAAACGAACAATTCATACTCAGGAAGAAAGGGTAGTAAAGATAAAATTCATCAGTTTACTGGTCTGGTGAAATTTTTACGGCGCTACCTCTGAACAATGTCACTGATCTCTTTGACAGAGGACAGCAGCTTGCTGAAGTCCTGCTGCGTGTTGGCGCCCCCTGTGGCCGTGGGGCAGATCTGCAGCTCACGCAGACTACTCTCCAGCTTGTTGATGGCCTCACGGAAGGCGAACTTGTTCCTCATCTGCTGTATGGAGTCAACGAAGCTCATGCAGTACTTGGACAGGTTCTTTCCAGCCTCCAGCACAGCGCTATGGCTACCCGTCTGCTCCGAGTTGCGTGAAATGGCGGCACGGAGCAGCTCGGTGCCTTCTAGCACCATCTCCCGTGTCACGGCTGACTTGGGGGTGCTCTCTGAACCCTGACGGGGCGCAGTCTTGCGGAGGGAGCGTCGGGTGTTCACTAGTGGGATGAAAGCATTGGGTGAGCTCTGATCAATGGGGGAGGTGAGGGAGGAAGAGAAGCCTCCAAGGCTGTGGCTGGAGAGGGAGGTGGTCACTGAGGAAGAGGAGGTGGAGGTCTTTAACGGCTGAGGTTTGGAGGAGGAGGAGCCCAGCGGTAGCTTCTTAGAGCCCTCGCGGTCGCTGGCAGTGGTGGTGGTGTGGGGAGGCTCTGAGACAGAGGGGAGGCCCTTAGCTTTGATGTCTGAGGTGGTGGAGGAGGGGGAGGGAGGATCCTGGGTGGGGCTGCGGGAACTCTTGCCTGATTTGGCACTAGTAGGTGGTGGGGGTGGGGCTGGTTTGGGTTTCTGAAGCTTCCCTCTCTCCCTGACAGATGAGGAGTCCACAGAGTGCTTGTTCCTGCGGGCACGGCACTCCTCCCCCGCTAAACCTAAAGCAGGGAACACATTTGATTTGAGGAGCTCAGCGTGAAGAGCGCTGGTTTTGGAGTTCTCAAGCCCAGGCAGCCCTGGCCTCCTTACAACTTTAGGTGTCAAAGCCTGGGGACTAGAACCAGGACTTGGGTCAGAGTCTTTGCCTAAGAAAGAAGAGGAGGCATCTGCTGATGTAGTCAGACGAGGCGGGGGAGTCAGGGTGCCCATTCTAGGAGCATTCTCCCCTTTTTGCTCACTGGTTCTTTTGCGTGGCAGAGCTGGTTTGCCCCCGAAGGTCCCAGAGTCGAAGTGTCGCTGGCCGAGGTCTCGCGGCAGAGTGACGGACTTCCACTCGGTACCATCTGAGCCTGAGGGCATGCTCGAGGACCAAAGGAAGCGCTTTGAGTTGGACATGGTTTCCTCCTCACTGGGCGGTGTCGTAGCCGCTTTCCCTCCGGGGCTGGGCATCGCCGGAGCTCCCTTCTTCCTGGGAAACAAGGGTCCTGGATATGTCGGAGCCCCATTCGTGATCCCCCCTGCCCCGTTATTATTAATACTCAGGAACTTGGCAGAGTCCAAGCCATGTGTGACGTCATTAATGGCAGCACCGTTGTTGAAGCTCTCACTTTCTCGAGGGTCTGGAGTCACACCTCTCCTGTCGGGATGGATGTCCATCTCTCTAAAAGAGGAGCTGCGTTTGGGCGGGGCGGGGGCGTTCTTCTTCTTCTTCTTGATAAGACTGAGGAAACCACTGCCTCGGGTCTTGTCCTTGTCTTTGGGGAGCAGGCGGTCATCATCATTCAGGCTACTGTCCAGGAGAGGGCGCTCTTTCCTAGGAAGCATGGGTGATGAGACAGCTGCTTCTGGATCTACGGGGTCTGAGGAAGAGCCAGAAAAGTAAAGACAATCATCAGTGACAGAGAATGAAAGCAAAGTAAATCACCAAACATGTTTAAAGAATAAAGAATAAAAATGTTTAAGAACGTTGAATGTTATTATTGATGGAATAAAATACTATGGAAAGTTTTTTTTTGAAGGTCATGGGTCATGATTCAATTATCTAAATACAAAGTAACCAAAAAAAAAAAGAAAAAAAGACACACTGAAGGGCTCCAAAATCCACATTATTTCTTTTACCAAAATAGTGACATTTCAAGCACAGCTGATCTCATTCAGTGCTGGATTAGTAAATAATTTGGTGCAATAAACAATTCTGATTTTGGAGCTCTGCAGTGTGTGGGACACCTTTCATTTACTTCATGTTTTCTCTTTTGGCTCAGCACCTGCCCACCTTGATTTGAATGCACGTGTTAAGATTCCTTTTTATCAAATACCCCAAAATAGCCATCTTTTTTTAAATAATAGTTTCCATACAATTTCAATCTTAACTTAGAAATGTTAACAGGCTGGATCTGAACCTCAGCTTCCCGCTCTGAGGACAACAACCTCTCTGTACTTTGGGTGTGCAGACTAGGAATTGATGGTAACACAGTGATACTGAATCCCAGGGTATTAAGAAAAAGCCACGGTATTGCTTCAACAAGGACGGTGCTGCATAATGAGCACACGTTTATAATAATGCCTTGAGAGCTTATGTCCATTCCCACCAGCAGCACCACTGCCTGTGTAGATGCTTTAAAAGTGAGCACCATAGATTGGCACAACGCTGACACAGCGGTATGGTCTTCTAAGTCAAACTGCTGAATACAAATCGCTGGTTTTAATGTGATCCACAACAACGTGAGTTTAAAACACTTTAATTCTTCTTTCTGGATGTAGATCAGAGATAAAAATTAGTTTATTTAGAACCACACCTCTATCCTGCAGCAGCAATGCCAGGCACAATTAGAACCATCAAAGTTTTTAAAAAACATTCAAACTTCTTTTTCCCCTGAAGTTAATCAGTACTTGTTTATTATTTAAGGCACTGAAGTAGTCTGTAACTTTTTATTCCTAAAAAGTGAGCTTGCAGCTGGACAGAGCTTAGAATTCAAGGCTGATCTTTATCTGTTTAAAAGCCTACTGACCATTACTTGATTGATTATTATTTCTCATATTACATCTGGGAGGAGGGGAGGGAGGAGAGGAAAAGAGTGTATGTGTCACAGAGCAAGAGGAAATATAGAAACTTTGTTTGTACCTCTGGCCTGAAATGATCATTTAACTGTTATGAGAACAATGCTTCAACTGTAAGTCACTTCCAGCACCCCTGTAAACATCACCCTATAAACGCTGTATTTGACCTGAAGCATTTTGGTAAATGATTAAGTAAAGTGCCTGCTTGCCATATTTGCATGTGCATGCCAATGAGTGCTTGTATGAGTGCTTTTACAACCTGGTGGTAATACCATATACCCTGGTAAATTAGGGGAGGGTATGATGTATTAATAAGATGAATACAGCCAAATCCTAGTGCAGACGACCCACTAGGCAACTGTTGTCCCAGGGCTTTTCTTTTACAGCTTTCACTATAATCTCTTCACATTATGAGAGCATAACTACATTTTATTAGCGAAGCACTTTATGGTGAAAGAAACAGTCATTTTCCAAATTTGATGATTAGATCATGATGTTAAGTATTCCACTATTTACTCTCCTGAACCCCTTGGTATAAAACAAATTTTCATGAAATATTTTATGCATCAATGCATCAAGTTGAGCGTGTCTCACCTGGACTATCTCCGTCACGGGTGTCCATGTTTTTGCGGAGAGTTCTGGTTTTGGTGGGCAGCTCTGGAGCCTGCTGGATGGGGCCTAAGGCTGCCTTCTTCTCTTTCTTTCCGAGCTCCTTTTCCACCTCTAAAAACACAACCACGGACAGGATTCAACAAGCAGCAAAAAATGACTTCTCTGTACTGAACACTGCTGTGTTCATTTTAAGAGAATATCGGGGGTCTTAAAGACTGTTGCACAGACCATCAGAGATGCTTGACTCTTGAAACATGGTCTCAAAGGCTTGGTGGGTTTCAGCAAAAGATGGACGTTCTGAAGGGTTCCACCTCCAACCTGAGAGAAAAACAAAAGAAAAAGTTTCCTTAAAAAAAGAATTTGGTACCTCTGATAAAGTCCTGTACGGATAAGTTTCGATACTCACAGGCTCTCATGAGCTCGTAGACCTTCTCAGGGCAGCCTTCAGGTCGGTCCATGCGATAGTCTTTCTCCAGCAGCTCATACACCTGGGACAGGTCAATACCGGGGTAGGGAGACATCCCGTAGGTGGCAATCTCCCACAGCAGCACGCCAAATGCTGAAGTTGCAGAAATAAGACAATTAGTATTCACAGTAGTAGAGAACTGAATAACTAAATAGAATTTTACTGAGTAGTATTTTTAGAGCTGTCTACATGAAATCAAACCTACCCCAGACATCAGACTTAATTGAGAACTTGTTGTATGCCAGACTCTCTGGAGCAGTCCACTTAATGGGGAATTTGGCCCCAGCATGAGCTGTGTAGGTGTCTCCAGTCATCAGCCTGCTCAAGCCGAAATCTGCCACTTTTACCAGGTGGTTCTCTCCAACCAGACAGTTTCGAGCAGCTAAGTCCCTGCAGGAAATAAACAGAGAGAAGAGCTCATAGTTAACTTCTAAAATTCAGGAATAGACTGAAAACAAGTCAGAAAGGGTGAAAAATCTGGCTTGACGGTAAGAAAAAACAAAAAGAAAGTAAGAACGCAAGAATCAAGAGTTTGTCTTGTTACAACACGGACTGAAGTGTTGGATTTCCACAGCTGTTTTGCGTAAAGCAGAGCCACAAGCTGCATCTTGTCAGGTTTGAAAATTAAAACTTACTTTGGCAAATACAAACGACATAAATTATTTCATCTCCTCTAAAAGAGCTTGTTAAACGTGCCAGAACAAACAGGCAGTGTTACAACATCAACTCGTCTGTGATAGGAGTCTGTCCTCCAGGGTGAACAGATCAGGGAGTGTGAGGAGAGCAGACAAGGAAAAAACCTTTTATTTAGTATGTAGTATTCTTCCAGTTCTGATTGAGAAAATTCCTGCCGGGATTTGTCATCTTGGTGCTTGACAAACCCTTGCTAATATAAATTAATGTCTCAGGTATTCACACCCACCTGTGGATAAAGTTTTTTTTCTCCAGGTACTCCATGGCAGAGGAGATCTGCGTGGCCATGTGGAGCAGCACCACTGCATTCACCTCCTCTCTGTTGCACTCCCTCAGGTAGTCTAGAAGGTTCCCATGGGTCATAAACTCTGTGATAATGTAGAACGGGGGCTCCCGAGTGCACACACCTAACAAAGAAACAACATCCATCAATACTGTGCCATTTTTTTTCACTTCTTGCCTTTAGAAACTCAACTGACAGAAAGAGAAAGTGAGCTAATTGCATACCTAACAGTTGTACCAGATTGGGGTGTTTGATCTCTTTCATAACAGCAGCCTCCTTTAGAAACTCCTCCACCTCCATAGTGTCCTCCTGGACAAAGTAATAAACAAAAAGTGAGCACAAGTAAATGATGCAGTTTCCTCTTTGTATCACCAGATGGAGCCATTATGCAGCCAAAATAAACATTAGTAACTGACGGTGTTGAAACTGAATGAATGTTTGTCACATTTATATCTAAATTTTAGGTCTGCTTACCTTTAGTGTTTTGACAGCCACAGTGAGGTTGTACTTCTTCCAAACCCCCTCATAAACCTCCCCATACTGCCCCCCTCCAAGCTTGTGTTTCATAGTGATGTCAGTGCGTTCCATCTCCCACTTGTCGTAGTTGGGGGAGACTCCGTAGATTGTGGGCTTGTTGCGTTTGGGCGCTGGGTAGTGCAGCGTAGTGATGAGGCCGTCAGCCACCGTGGAGTGGTGGTGCACCAGCTCGGCCAGTGTGTTAAAACGGCTTTCTGACGAGACGTAGAGCTGCAGAGAAAAGAGATTCTAGGTTTGATTACATGTGCATGAGAGGTCAAGCCAGTTTGGTCAAGGATAATCAACATAATTTAACAATTTACTATAAAAACAATCACCAATAACAACTGTTTTTTTTCGAAATTTTGCAGCTGGACTCTTAGAAAGTTATTAAACAATTAAACCATGTGGTTTTTCACCAAGTGTGGATTAATGAGAATTAAAATTAATTTTTCAACAGCAGCATCAGGTTGCAAGACAACATTTTGGACCTGAATACTTTTTTAATGCACTGTATTTCGTTCACTAAGCAAATGGTTCCTCGGAATCTACACTAGATGTTTCCATTGTAAAATTTAACTCTGAAGCCTTCATAAAATGAGTTAAACTGGCTCTCATTTCTCACATTAAACTGAAAATTTCCACTGATGGTGAAATGAGACAATGTAAACAGATCTGCATGAATATCATTCCTGTCTGTTGAAATTTTCTTTCCAGTTCAGCAGACATGAAACATAACTGTAAGGGGTTGACTGATACTGATTTTTCAAGTCTGAAACTAATTATGAATAGTTAATGAGACCAATAACTGATATCTATTATTGATATACAATTTAGCAGATCGGCTGTTAAAGAGAAAGACTAACTGGTGATATCTTATGTATGTCCAAACGTACATACAGCAAACAAAAACAACAGCAGTTACTGAAATCTAAAAAATAGAGCAATATTCTTGGTCACTGTCTCTTTAGTGTTGATTTCTTATTCCTTACCCATCTAGCCAATCAGATAGTGTTGTGGGTAGGAAATTAGAGCCAGAAGGGAAGACGAACACTCTAGCAGAGCCAGAGCAGAACGCTTTGTCTTCCGTTAATTTATTGCCAATGGGTAAAATACCCAGATATGCAGGATATCAGCCCTGATAACCACCCAGGACAATAACCAGATAACAAAATACAGTGCCTATAAAACACCTTAATCCCATTGGATGTTTTACCCTTTTGTTAGTTTAATAAATCATTCGTGTTCATTACAATTTGGCTTTTTTGACAAAAACAATCTTTACCGTCAGAGTGAAAACAGAATTCTACAAAGTAATGTCAATTAAAAAAAATAAAAATAACCAACTGCATTAATATACACCCCCTTCAAGTCAGTATTTAGCAGATGCACCTTTGGCTACAATCAAAGCTCTGAGTCTGTGTGGAGAGATTTCAGTCAGGCTAGCACATCTGGATGCTGCAATTTAACTCCAATCTTCTTTGGGAAACTGCTCAAGCTCTGTCAGGTTGCATGGGGATCGGGTATGGACAGCCCTTTTCAAGTCCAGCCAAAAATTCTCTATTGGACTGAGGCCTGGGCTTTGACTCGGCAGCTCCAGAACATTCATCTTGTTGTCTTTAAACCATTTCTTTGTAGCTTAAGCTGTATGTTTCAGGTCATTGTCTTGCTGGAAAATAAATCTTCTCCCAAGCTGTAGTCCTCTTGCAGACTGAATAAGATTGTCCTCCAAGATCTTCCTATATTTTGCCACATTCATTTTACCTTATACCTTTACAAGCCTTCCATGGTCGGCTGATGAGAAGCATCCCCACAGCATGATGCTGCCACCACTGTGCTTCACAGTGGGGAGCGTGTTTATACTGATTTTAGGGTTTAGGGTATCTGTCAAGTGTCTTGTCTCATCGGTCCCAAGAACTCTCTTCCACTTGACCATGGAGTCTCCCACATGCCTTTTGATGAACTCTGGTTGAGATTTAATCTGAGCTTTCGTCAACACTGGCTTTTCGTTTTCCACTCTCCCATAAAGCTTTGACTGGTGAGGAACCCAGGCAACAGCTGTTATGTGCAGAGTCTCTCCCATCTCAGCTGCTGAAGCTTGGAACTCCTTCAGAGTAGTCATAGGTGTCTTGGTGGCCTCTCTCACTAGTCTTCTTCTTGCATGGTGACTCAGTTTATGAGGATGACCTGATCTAGGCAGATTTACACATGTGGCATTCCTCGATAACGGATTTAACTGAACTGAATGCTCAATGCCTTGGAGATTTTTATGTATCCATCCCCTGACATATACTTTTCAACAACCTTTTCTCTGAGTTGCCTGGAATTTTCTTTTGTTTTAATGGTGTCTTCAACTTACAATCACTTGATACAAATTTACTGTACTCAGGTGATCCCCACTTCACTAGTTCTGAGACTACTAGAACCAACTGGCTGGACCTTTGTTGAATTAGGTCAGCCACTTTAAAGAGGGTAAATATGAATATATTGAATATTAATGCAGGTACTTCTTTTACATCACATATTTTTATTTATTTGGCATTACTTTGTAGAAATTTGTTTTCACTTTGCCATTAAAGAGGGATTTTTGACTTTTTTTTTGTCAAAAAAGCAAAAGCATATTGACCATGATCTCTATAAGCACTGTATGTTCAAGAGCATACATTCTTTTGTGAAATTTTATGTCAAAACATGCAGGTTTATGTCTTTTTTAAGCATATTAACATTATTAGTGTTAGTCCTCAAGAGTCTGTGATTTCTTGCAACTTTCTGCTCTTTGTAGCAATGGTATCAAGGGGTAGAAGACCATTGCTCTGTCAGAATCAAGAGTTTAACACATCTCATTATGGTGACTAACAGTGGTACAAATGTATTTAAATGGTTGTGTTTATGTGTAATTAAAAAAAATGAATACAATAAGAGAAATGACAGGAATTTTGCTGTTCAAAAGGGTAAGTTAATCCTCTAAATCATCACAAAACTACATCTTAATATTTTGCTCATAAAAAGTGGCCTCAGCTCATTCAAAACCTACAAAGCATTAGTCAGGAAGCTGGCAGACGGAAGGATATTGGTCAGGGCTCAGTGGACACAGCCTTTTCCATTGTCCAAGTCTTACATAACCCTGAAATGATTTTCTCCAAAATGTGCGCTGTGCATTTCATTATTTTTGAGCAGACTCTTTGAGCGAGCACAGGGCACGTGGAGGAGAATAGGGAAAAAGAAGAACTTTGACTGCAGTGAAAAGGCAGCTGAAATCAAAGGAGGATTTAATGGTTAGTTGGCTGCTCTCTTGGCTTGACCGTTAAGTAAATCTTGGTGGGAAAAACAGTTTTACTAGAAAAAAGCCTTAGTTATTCAGAGCAGTGTTAATCATGGAGGTCAGTTTTGCAGCTCAGAGCACTGAGGTAATCTCAAATCACTGGAGGAGTGGATCATACCAGACTCTTGAGTTTTAGCTCAGTGGGAGGATGGAAAACAATATGAGATGGTGAACCATGAGTGTGTGTGCGACCATTGGTGTTGTGTGTGCGCATACTTGGCTGCATCTGTCCGTGCTAATGCATGTCTTAGCATGGGCGTCAGTGTCTGGCCAGCCAAGCGTCTGCTGTCCATTATGAGCAGCACAGCGGTGGTTAGAGGCATTCTTGTCATAGCTAGCGTTCCTCATGCTAGCTCACCTCACTGCATCACAGACAGGAGGGTGACGGAGCCAAAATGGCAGCTGCTTCTCTATTGACATGGCGTTTTTGGGGGGAATCCCACTGAATAAGTCAGCTGTGCATACATTGAAATATTGCCTGGAGGAATCTATTATTACTTTTGGGATAAAGGATTCCTTAAGTGCTACAGATACATTGTTTTGTTTTACATGCTGATGTTTTATAACATGATGCAACACTCCATAGCCCTTAAAAGCATTTAGGAGAAATAAGTATTAACTATTGCATCTTTAATTTTGTCTTTGCATTGTGAATCTCTGAATGATTAAAAAAATAGTACATTTTTAAAGACAGGGTAACTGCAAACCTTTAAGGCGCAAAAATGAGGTTTTTCTGAGCATACTGGCTTTTCTTACACACAAAACTGTGTTTTAGATCACTGAAGCACAACCTTTGGAAAACTCCTTTACTGCATTATTTGTGCAGACAAATGAAATTTAGTGTTTCTGGCCTTTTAAGCTCAGCTCAGAACCAAGATTCACGACACAGTGACACATTTTTATGAATGGTGTGGGTGACAGTTGCAGTGGTCTGAACGCTGCCGTTGCAGCTTCAACCAAGCTGTCTGATGCTGTTACTTGTGATTCAGCTTGTCAAGTTGCAGACAGCAGGTTGCAGTTTGTGCAAGCATATAAATTTAAAAACAGGATATAAACACTAGTTTTATTAGATAAAGTCACGCTATGAATTTTGCAAGTGTTTACATCTAAGTTTTCCCCCTAAGTTTTCAAATGAAAACTTCAGCCTGTGTCCATCGGCTGCTCATCCTGCTTTAATGCACAACTGATGGAGGGGCCACAAGTGTTAATGGGCTGAAGTTTAGATAGATATAGACATGTCCAAGAAGCAGATAAATGTGAAAAGAGAATGAGGAGTAATGTTTTTAGAGGCATGTTTAAAACACGAACTTAACCATGGAAAAGGGAAGTTGTTATGGATTAAAAAGGAAATAAGGAAACAGTAAAAAAGGTGTGTGTTCGATAGTACAAGGTGCACATAATTTTTGACAGACCTTACTAATTTGCGATAAATGCTGACAGCCCTAGTTTTTTTTGCATTGTACATTGTCACCTGATTTTCACTTTTTCCCCCTGCCAGCCATTTTCTGTAATTTCCATCTTAATGTAATATTCCATTGAACTTGCATTTTGACATTTTTTCTGTTGTATAAAATAAACTGCTGTAAATAACATGAGCAAGCAGTTCCATGAAAAAGAGGAATAAAAAAATACATATAAAACACTAACTAGACTGTGGAAATTTGACCAAGTATTTAGACAAATGCCATCTAAAATTTAAAAAATTGTACAAGTAAAAACAAGATTGAATATGTTTCATGCCCCCTAACTGAACAAATCTAAGGCACTGCAGTTTCAAGCAACACAAATTAAGCCCATCCCTTGATGAGTGCATCTGGCTGCTTTATTTCTACTTAACAGCAGTAAGTACTTTGCAACTACAGCTGATGGAGAACAACACAAAATTAAAGTTGTGTAACACCGGTAACTTTTATTATTTTTAGTGCATGTTTCAAAGCTAAATTATTTCTATTATTTCAATGACTGATTGTAGAAAAGTGCCAAATTCAATCAATCAATCAATCATTGTTTTTATAGTGCCAATTTATAACCAAAGTTATATCAAGACACTTTACAAAGAGGGCAGGTCTAGACCATACTCTCTGATGTGGCCTGTTATACACCAATGTTAATTATTACAAGTATTAAAATAAAGACCAGTGTTAATTTAGCACAGCAGTTTCAAAAACAGTTTCATTCGATTCAATGAAACTGTTTTAGTACTGATTAAAGATGTAAGTATGAAGTTAAAAGATGAAGCAATGACTTCTGTAATGCTAGCATTAGCAAAAACAATGGCAGTGAAGAGAAAGATGCAATTTTAGCCATTTTAAATTCACTTTTAGATCTGAGATCAATCAAAATAAAATATTCAGATCTTTCGCCATTTTTTTGACCAAAAGCCATCACTTAAATGAAGAGGGGGAGAGATATGTTGCCAATTTAAATTTATTTGTGCAAATTTGACAGTTGCATCTTTTGGTATTGCGTCTAGCATCAAAATACTGTCTTTCAAAAGTTTTTCTGTTTGTTTCTACTTTAAGAATTATTAGCATTGTGATTACACTACATACTAAATCACACTACAATTACAAGTCTTTAACATCCCAGCATACATGAACCCAGCAAGAATTTCTTTGAGCAGGTTTTTTTTTTAATTGCCAAACAGACAAACAGTAAAAAAAAGCCTATATCAACTGGTCATAGACATCCTGTGTGTGCTCCCTGAAGCCTACCTTGCCGTCAGATGCAGTGTTGATCCTATAATGGTACACTCTCCCCTCGTACCGCAGAGAGATAGACCTCTGGCCGGGGCTGCTCTCGCTCTCTCGGACCAAGAAGCTCCCATTGATGCCCGAGCTGAGCAGGTACTCTGCAGCGTTGCGCGACACAGGCCCATGGTACCAACTGTGCTTCTCCAGGCTGTTGACGGGGGTGATGTAGTTGGATGGCACCCAACCCTGGCCATTCTTGGTCTGTGCCTCGCACCACTCGCCATTGTGGTTGTAACCAAGCACACGCAGCTTCTCCCCTGGTCAACAAGAGAGTAAAATTCTAAATATCATACTAATAGATATCTCATTGGCTGCCTACTTCTTATAGTATTGTACAGCTCATTCACGTGAGCCTGAAGAGATTATTTTAGAAGGCAGACTGTCAGCATGTTCAAGTCAGACAGAAAGGAGCTCACTGTAGCTTATGTCTCATTTGCTCTGTTCCCCACTAGCAGGGGCTTAAACAAGTTATGTGGTGACCTTGAAACAAATGTACTTCTCTACCTCTGTTTGGAACAGATACAACAAAAATATAAATTGGACATTAAAATCCTCAAAGTCAACTTACATGTTTGGGTACCCTCTGATCCCAAAGACGACATAATATGGCTGTATAGAACCACATAACTTTCTGTTTTTTTAGTACAGCCTCATTCTAGACCTGGAAAGTAATGTCAAACAGGACTGTTCTTGTTTATTCCGGCGCACATGTTCTCTTCTTCCTTCCTCTGTTTGTCTGACCCATCTGTGGTATTGTTTTTACAGAAAGTTCAGTGGAAAAAAAAACCCACGCGTGAGACTATTGTTAGGAAGTGAGAGTCAGAAAGGGATGGAGACAGAGAGGGTGCACGATTAAAAGCAAATTTTCATATTTCTGATACAGTGCATTGACTTGTAGAGACGAAAACTTGGCTCATACATTCACTCTGTCTGAGATCTACATCTGCTTTACAGTATATAAGGTTGTGACCCCCTCCTTTAACCAAATGCCATTGTCTTTACTATGCAATTACCGATAAAGTACTTATAAATTTAGCTAAATATACTTGTGTGCATTATCTGAGGCAATTTCTCCAATATTGACCTCTTACTCCTTGATAGTGGAAGGCAGAGGACTAATCATAATATTCTGAATAAATTTCACACATTTTTCTTATCTCTGATTTGCTCTTCTAATCAGGATTAGTGTCTCATGACTACAGAAAATGCTGGTTTGACAGAGGCCACTGGAAGTAACACCCAAAGTTTACGCAAAATATTATCTGTAGGAATGAGGTGGTAAAAAAAATAGTATTCCTTTTTTTTTAATAATGCATGCAATATATTTTAAATTTGAAGTTGTATAGTAACTAAAAATCAACTATCATATTATCTTTTTAAAAAGAAGCGACTGCTCTAGCTTCTAAAGTTAGACAAGAGACAACTAAAACAGATAGTGGCATCTGTCGGTTTAAACAAGTATTGCAATAAATACAATTTTGTAAATTCAATTGAAATTGACCAGATTTATGTTAAACTTGCATATGACTTTGACTTTTGAATCTTGCAGCTCCCTCTGGCCAGATTTATAATATTTAATTCAATTTAAATATAATGTTCCTGTTTTCTTACATTGATATTTTATGATACAAGGAGATGACCAATATTGGTCTGTTAATATTGACATCAATATTTAGCATTCTGCTGCTTACCTGCTTCTGTATTTAATTCTACCAATCACCAATATGATTAACAAATTAAAAAAATCTCCTTCTTTAGCTGTGCTGCATGTGCTTCTTCCCCTCTGGGTTTGTTCTCCTTTACTTACACTCTAACCTATGTCCAGCCCATAACTCTATCAGATTTGCTAAGAAGCCATAGGAGTTCTAGCCAATCAACACAGCTGCCTGGTGTGTAATAAATTAAGATATATGTGGAGTGAGTGGAGTTTTGATCGTGTCACACTGACAAGGTAATATATTGGTTATTTCTTCAGTTAAAAACACCTCGATCCTCCACACTGGAACTCTGAAATCACCACAGTTCACTGCAGAGTTTCTATAATGCCAGCCTTTTCCAGTCTCACAGTCACACCAGAGTAAATGTTCCTGTAGTGAACTTTGTTAGCCGCTAATGTTAGCCTGTAGTGTAAACCAATGGGTTTGAAACAATGTATTGAACTAATGTTAATAAATTAATGTTGCTTCTTAAAGTTACACAGCAGGGATTTATTTAAGCTCCTAGACTGTACTTCACAACAATTGCATTTAAGTTTGCACCACCAGATATAGGAGGGAAAATACTCTCTTCAATTAAAAATATTGATTTAGATTACTAATATAATGTTGTTAATAGTTACCTCAGATTATTAATACAAAAGTCACCAACAAATCCATGTTCTATTAAAATTAAGGTATGCATATTAATAAGAGAGCTACTTTATTAATCCTGAGGGAAATTCAGGAGCTCCACCTTAAGAATCAGTAACATTTAATCGATTTAAACATTAATGCATCAGTATAATCAAGTTGTATGATCTATTATTTTGAAATCCTGTTTTTGCTTTTGTCACACTGAGTATGCTGTATTTTGTTTGACATAATCATACTTATAAATGTAAGATCTTGACTCATACGTCTATTTGAACATTTTTAGACTGAGGTTTTGCTTCTTTAACTTAATGTGGGGGCAAAAATTATAATCAGTTAATACATACACAAAATGTCACAGGTGTACAGTCATCAGAGATAAAAAAAAATCACCTTTATCGTTGTTGTACGTATTTATCTTTACTAATCTAAATTCTGACTTTTCACTGAAAGATTTTCATCTTTGCTTTAAATGAATATCAGTTTCAAATATTGGTTATTGGTTCGGTGCCAGAAAAACCCTAACATCACTCAACCCCCAAGTCATATTTTGGGATATATGTGCATCTTTAATAGTGATTGAACCATTTTGCACATTTTAAGAATAATTTCTCCAAATTGAGCATAAAAAGGGCAGTGAATTGTACTGCTTTCTCCTTGTTTACCTTTAGTAATGCTGAGTGTGTTGTCACCGCTTGCGACAAAATCATAGAGTGCGACAAACAGGTTGGGGTCATTCTCGCTTGGTCCGGCCAACAAGTTCTCTTTGGAGTTCCAGCGAGCTGCTTCTGTCAGTCCCTGGCTCTCAAAGTCTGGTCTCTGGAGAGCTTCTGGAAAAAAAAAACAATAAGCAGAAAAAATGCTGTTACACAGAATTGCAAGGGGAAATTTCAAACAATATATTTCATAGGAATCTGTAGGTGTGTAGGCTTTTTCCCATACGGATTCAGGATGAGTCAGCAGCAATGTCCATGCCTACTTCTCCTCAAAAAGCAGGTCATCAGCTGTGATTCCCTACATGGGATTAGAGCCCCAAACCCCATCATGTGACCCGCTGTCTGTATAACTTTTCATTTCCTGGATTATCTCTTCATTTTCTTGAATACCCAGACAAGTGCCACATCTCAGACCGTGAGAATGTGTCTCAGCATGAGTCTGCACTGGAAATGTAGAACAGACATGTTTGCTCTCAAAGGTAATGAGAAAGTTATATTTATGCTGATTACAGACAGCTGGGATTATAGTTATTTTAGAGCAATAAAACTGACAGTAAAATTTAAAAATGTGGAAAACTGAATGAATAAGAACAAATGAAGGAACTTGTGTTTAGGAGGGAGAAAGACAAAAGAAAAGGAGAGGTGAAGAAAGGAATTTCGCCCCAACATGAGGTTGATTGTGTGGCTTGCCCAGCTGTTGTCACACGTTTTAAAGACATCTTACATTTCAACCCCCCAAGCCTACAAACGCCCTCATCCTTCAAGCTGTGATAGGCTCTCGCCTTTCAGTGAATGTTTCACAAAAAAGGAATGAGAAGCAAGGTGGAAACACTCTCAAATAATTTGCAAAAAATAGGAAACAGCATGGCTTGCGATTAACATAATACAACTACAGTAATTACTGTGTTGGAGCTGGATGACATAAGCTACAATTTCAATTAATTTTAACACTGTTTGAACAGGAAAACACAGCCAAACAGACAGAAAAAATAAAGAGACATCTGCTGACCACAAGGAAATACTGACTTAATCTGTTACTATGGTAATTTAACAATTATGTCCTTCTTCAACTGCAAAACTGTCTGCGACACTTACAAAAGCTAAACACATTCCATAAACTATA
The DNA here is from genome assembly GCF_018320785.1 of Cheilinus undulatus. Taxonomy (NCBI): domain Eukaryota; kingdom Metazoa; phylum Chordata; class Actinopteri; order Labriformes; family Labridae; genus Cheilinus; species Cheilinus undulatus. The sequence continues at coordinate 33,907,031 of NC_054881.1, forward strand.
ACTATGTGCCATGCAAAAACTATGTCATACAAACAAATGTAGATTGTTTTGATGCTCGCCTTGGAAACCTTTTGGATTGATACATTTGGCATCATCAAGGCTGTTTATCTGAAAAGATAATATTTTGTATAAAACCTTTTCATCGTTTGCAGAAAAAAGAAAATGGAGCAACATCAAGTCCCCCAGCTGCACAATGTAGCAAATCACAAATTACTCACCGCATTTATTGCATAAGTGGATGTTAGCTAGAAAAATTCCACACATCCACAGTGAGTTTCAGCAGAGAATAAGCAGTGAGATCATCTAATCTTTTGCAGACATTATGCCTGGTGACAGACTGCTAAGGTCTGTCTGGTCTGATGGAGGCTGAAGTGGAAGAAAAATCATCCAGAACTTATGTATCCAACAAAGACAAGGCATGTAGGGAAAATCAACTTGACCTGAGGGAAAGAACAATGTGCACCAACAAGTGATCAAGATACAATCACGGTAGACTGTTGTCCGTACAGAGCTGCAGGCAAGTACAGATATGTTACAATGTTACAATGTTACAATGTCATTTAGCAGACGCTTTTCTCCAAAGCGACGTACATTTGAGAGCAAGAACAACACAAGCAATGATCTAGACAAGAAGAAACAACATCAGTAAGTGCCATCAAGTGCTTCAGGTCCAATTGGACGCAAGTGCTGCCGTGTAGAGTTTAAGGCAGAGTACCTAAAATATACGTTGTTTATGTAGTTTTTTTTTTTTTTTTTTTTTTTTTTTATATGTTATATGTTGAATAATTATATGATATGTTGAATAAAAACCTCATTAAGGCAAGTTGACAACAAGGCAATTCAGTGCTATGCATAAGACAGTGATGATGCACGATGAAAATTCATAGTGCCAAGTTAAAGGCCTGGCCATAAATAATTTAGGAGTTTTCCTGTTTCTTTGCACACATGTTGTTTAAAACTTAATGATGCTAATACATGTTTAATGCAGACTCTAAGGACAGTGAGCATATCCGTCGCAAAACATCTGAGAGTCTGGTTGGGCCATAATGGTGCAGAAGACTGTAAATGTTTTAAACATGATGTTAAAGGTGGCATATTATACCTATTTCCACCTTTTAACACAGTCCTCTGTGGTTTAAATCAAACATCTGTTTTGGTCAAAATACAATATGCAGCAGAGGAGGTATTTGGCCCTATATAAACCTCTAAACAGCTCTAAACAGCCTTTCTCAGAATGTCATTTTTGGTGTATCTTTCCTTAAATGCAAATATGCTCCTTTTAACCCCACCCTTCTCATATTGAGGTATGCTGACACAAGAACAGCTGTATGTCACAAGGAAAGGTGATTCTGGAAAGACTGTCAGATTTTCAGAAAAAAGGACTCTGTTGGTTTATTTCACATTTTGTAGGTATGTAGAAACTCTAGATTAGTGCTGCACAATTTGGTGATAATATGTAATTGCAATTAGACTGGACAACAGTGGTGTTGAAAATAGGGATGCACAGATACCAATACCAGTGTTGGGTATCAATCCTAGGCCTAAGCACTTATGTCTACTCTTGTACTCATACAACAAAGCAGATAGTTTCCTCCATATCATTTTAAAGCACGATGTTAGTCCCTCATTATGTGGGTATGTGTTCAAGTTGGAGCCATGTCTGCAGTTTATTGATTTTAACATAAATGAGGTTGAAAAAAGGTAGGGAATAAAAACTCTACACTGACAAAAGCAATATGGTATTATCAAGTACTCATATTCATACTCAAATCTGGAATAATGTGCTATCTGTGCATCCATATTTGAAAATGATCTTTTCCATGATGCATCGTGATGTGAATGTCATGGACAATGCTGGTATGAAGGCAGCTCATAAGCAATGCAGGCAGGCACTTCTTGTGCATTTTCCCCCTGCAGCTGGATCTACCATAAATACTAAAATGATAACCTGTACCCCTTCAAAACAGGGCTGCTCTCAACACATTTCAACACTATTCTATTTCAAATAACACAGCTTCTCCTGTCTTTTCAGTAGAACTAGTCACACGTGACGATGCTCAATCAATAATTATAATAATTGTATTAAACCCTTAAATATTTATGTTTTTTCAAATGCTGTTATTTATCATGTAAATCTTTTATTTGAAATAAGGGGGAGATATTACATTATATTTTTATTGTAAATATTATTTAGTATAATTTAGTTAAATTATATAAAGAAGAAATAGATTTATTTTGTAAAGAAATTTAAATCAGGAGTTTGCCTGTCTGCCTCCGTTGATAAAAAGCAGCTATGTACAGTTGTATAGAAAATGTAGGATGCAATGGAGGAAGTATGATGTTAAACTGAATCGCTGGCCTGATGATAGTAATTGAATCAAATCGTGAGATCAGTCAAGATAAACAGATCTACTGGAAAAAAATTGTGATTATGATATAATACATCAATGGCATCATGAGTCTACGTACTTGATTATCAAGGAAAATGCAGAAGAAAATGATTGTTTTGAAGTGTGCATTTCTTCAGAAAATTTTTATTTGTAACATTTTTTAATTAAAGTTTATCCAATCATTTATATGCTTAATTCTCTCACCGAGTGCTTGTAAAGGACTATAGATGACTGCAGGTGATATTTTCGTTGATTCATATATCATCTGCAGTTCAGTCTCAAATTAAAGTGTGCGCGCCAAAACTCTATTTGAAAAGATCATTATGTGTGTTTAACTTTCAATTTAATATACAGCTCAATTTTTAATAGTTCTTCCAACCAGCAATAATATCTACTGGAATTAAATCCATAACATCAGTATGTTTGAAAGTTTGAAATGATAAAGAGGCACTCAACCTCATTTTTTATACACTCTAGCCTTTCCCATAAAATTGAAGTTGATGTTGCACTAATAAACAATCTTGCAGTTTTATTTAGTCTAACCCAGTTTAAAATAATACAAGTTTAATCACAAAGTCTTTGCCATTAGGAGAAGTTTTTTTTTTTTTTTTGTGGCAACACTGATTATTGTACTGATTACTTGATGAAGAATTGAGCTTCTTTGTCATGTTTGCAAAGTTTGCCTTGATACTTTCTAAAAGCAATATGTAAGTAAACAATTTTAAGCATGAGCAAAAGAGAGTAAATGGAATTTATAGTGGCAACAGCCAATCCCATGATAAGTTGATAATCTGTGTATTGGTGAAAGATTTTCACACAGCCTCTTCTGCCAAGCTAAGCTTGTGAGCTGGAGCACCCTGAGACAATCAAAGCCAAATGTGGTGGTAACAAACCTGCCATTAAGCCAGTGAGAACATGACAGACTGAATTTCATCTGGAGCCTACTGATTGGATTTTACTCTCCGGTTTAGGTTGGTTTCCATGCAAAAAAAAGGAATAACCTACTGTAGTCTAGGGCAAAAATCATGAGTGCTTCAGTTAGATTGAAAACAAACAGGTATCTAGAGACAGACTTAAAAAAATGTTAACTTCAGACCCTGGCCACATGGTCAAGAAAGACTAAAAGTGTCTCTCTTGAATAACCAGTGTAATGATGAGTGTTGACATTTAGCCAGCTTTATGTCTCAACATCTACACATTATCAAAAGTAAGGGATGATTCAGAAACGTGCTCAAGAGATCACATGTAGGCAAACAAGTATTATGTGTTTATTTAATGAAAAAAAGTGCAGTCACACATGAACCACTTCCTTTGTACCTGCTAACACAAACAACAGTGGTGTGTCCCCAGGAAATGTTACAGATAAAACGATAGTTGAATCAAAAAAAAAAAAAAAAAAAAAAGAAAAAAGTTGTCTTGTTGATGTTTTTGTCAAATTTGGGTTTAGTCAAGACCGACAATCAAGCACAAGGCATGATTCAGATCTGAGAGAGCCAGACATGCCATTTGTCAAAGAGTTTGGCTTGGTCATAAAGAATGTAGGCAGCACATTTGACCAGCCCACGCCACACATGTCCACTTTACGGGCCACAAATACCACAGCTCTTTGTGAGAGGGTGACGGCACACTGACACATGGAGGGTGACGACACAGGCTCAGGGAAAGAAAAGAGAGAGGGAGAGAGAGATGGAAATAAAAGAAGTGATAAAGGAAACTGAGGTGAGTGAGAGAAGGAAACAGAAAATGGGAGAAACTGAAGCATGTCCTGGCTGCAGTACTGAGATGACACTCGGGATGATTAAATACGTGTGGAGGCTGTAAAGCATTCATGGCTATAACTGCACTGCTGTGAGTAAAGGAATGCGCCAGACCTCACACAATGATACCTAAGAATTTTCATCAATAACCAGACCACTTTAAAATCAAGTGGTGATGAAGTCTCAGAGTGATGAACTAGTTTGGGTTCCAGTGATTGTAAATGAGATGATTTACACCTTTGGAAACAAAATCAAAATGCAATTAACCTCCTTGACTTATTTACTGCAGGCCCCCCAAGTGAAATTAATGCTAAAAGTGAGTGAACGCAGCAGCAGAATATTCACTGCAAGTGTGTTGGCAGTTGTCAAAGAGTCAGTTAGCTTTACTTAATTCATACGGGGAGGGGGGACTTTTCATTAAAGAAAAAGTTACGCACAAAAAAGAGAGTGGAATATTTGAGGAATTATGTACAAGAAGTGTCAGTACTGTATCCTTGTATTAATGAAAACAAACTGCACGTGACTGGTTTTATCTTTGGCAGCGTTCTTTACTTCCTTAATTTCTATCAATTCAAGTCCTTCTATTAGAAGCTGAGGAGGGATTGATTTGAAAAGACAAAAAACTCATGAGTCCAGTTGTTTATATATTGCTGAAAAACATATTTCTAATCCTTACAACTGCATTTATATGTGTGCTGAAGTAATGTCATTTGATTTTTTTTAAAGTAATGAGACTATAAAGAAAAAAGAAAAAATAAAACCAAAATTAAAACACAAAGATTTTTATGAGTGACAAAAATTCAACAATGATGACTAAGACTTTCTTTGCATAAACTTGCTCTCCCCTCTCTATGGGTCCAAAAAATTGGAAAATTATCATTATATGTCAAAATAAAATCTTCAAAATGTTGACATACTTAGAAAAAAAGTCCTTGAGCTTCTTTGTATTGCTTCTATTTGTGCCATTTTTCAAAGCAGTTCCTCTCTGCAGTGACACTATGGGTCACATCACAAAGTCTCTGTCTCTCGTTCTCTCCATCACAAGTTATTCAGGCCATCTCCACCAGGATCTGCATGGTCAGAGTTGCATAGTTTGACAAGCATGGTGTGCCTAGTCCTGTTGAAAAGAATTGTAGGATACAAATTGGCAACTAGCATTAGCTGCTAGCAGCAGAAATGATTAAAAAGATGGATAAAAAGACATTCAATGTCAGATTTACTGGTGTGGATTTAATCTTTTAAAACCCTGGAAAGCCACTCAAGTTCCAGGTTTGCTAGAAAAGCTTCCATAAGGGTCACAAAGCCATACAGAGCTTTAGTTTTCCTAGCAGATTGAAGCAGATGAGGAGGATAACTGTCCTACAACAGCTTAAGCTAGTGTTCGGAGTCTTTTCTTTAAGCAGACAGTCGATGGCACCACATTTTGGTTTAATTGATGCACAATGCTGATCATTTTAACCTATGTTCCGCCTTGTAAGAACTGATGTATGTTTCTGCACAAGAGATATAATAAAAAAAAGGTTTAATCTCAGAACACACAAGATGTGACAGCAGTATCCACAACCTAAATCCTTATAGACTTAGGTTTTGAAAATGCAGAGCCAGGTCCTTACAGAACTGAGTTTTAGAAAACCTGGATAGGTTCTAAACATTATGCCAAGACTCTGCTGCACCTTTTTCAACATACATTTGTTTTGTAAGTGTTGCAGTGGTGTTAATGCCTAGCTCTAAGGAAGCAGTTCAGGTTTTAAAAACTATTTATATGCAGTGGAGCATTTCAGAATGAGAGGTTGTTGTGCTTTAGACCATATGTGCTTGAAATTAGAGACTCTTTATCACTGTCATGCACTTCAGTGGGGAGTGTACCAGGACTATTAACTCTATTAAATCATTTGGTTATGCAATCTTTGGCATAAGAAAGATCTTTCTGACTTTTCCATTGCAAATCAATTACTGAGTTGATTATGAGCAGTCTCAGTGTACCACTGATTTCTTGAAATTACCCTTGTGTCCCTGTCACACATCAAGTGTAAATCAATTAACTACTCTAAGTGTGAAACAATCTGTCTTTCATAGGAGGCAGCGTAAAAAGAAGTCATCTGAAGTTTAAATAATCAAAAAAGGGTTAATATTTAGATCATATTCTTCTTATTAGAGCACACAAAACCATCCACTTACTGAGGCATAGAAGAGAACTGAAAAAAAGCGCAGACTGAGATTAGATCCCTTCTCCTCATAAACAAAAGTTAAGTGGGACACGACCAGGAGTCAGATTTCCTTGTATTCTCCTCTCTGTCTCTTTTTCCACTTCTTTCCTCTACAGCAAGCCAGTGTGTCTGGCCTCCCCAGCCCTCCCCTGTGCTCACTCTCTGCTTCCCCCTCCCCATTCTTCTGTTTCCACAGTGCAGAAATCATTGTTAAGCTTTCACACAGTTACACTTTATTTCATCTTTTCCTATACTCTGCTTTCTTTCCTCCCTGACATCTCATTTTCATTGTTTTTATTTCTCCGAAGTTGACTTTTAATCCACCATCCAAGTAACAAGACGACACCGCAACCATCCCAAAGTTTTTCTTACCTTCCAAGTAACAGCTGGAGGAGGACGAGAGGCCTTTCTTTGATTTACACCCCACCAATTTCAGGCATATCTCCAACATTTTCATTTGCTTTCCTTCCCTTCCCACTGGAAAATGTTGTTTCTGGTTCAAATCAAACGTCCATTAAACGCTTTCACTCTACATGTGTCCAACAGGAGAAAAGTCATGAAGACAAATCCGACAAAAGGAGAAAAAGCACACAAAAAGGTGTTGAAATTCACAGGTTTTCTATTCCTCTTTCTTTTTAGTAACCCTCCTCTTTTTATTATCTCACCCTACTGAAACAGAAAGAGCGGCGTCTGCTGTCCGGCAAAGTCTAACTTTCTCTTCTGAGCGGCTCCATGTTGTTTTTTCTCCTCTTGGGCTTCTGGTTGGCTCCACTTTGTACCAATTAAAAAAAAAACAATCCAAATGTGCAGGTAAGGTCCAAAAGCTTAGTCAGACTTTCAGTGTGTCAGTTAAGTGGGCAGCAGGGCAGTCCGGACGGTGCCATTCCTCTCTCCTGTCCTCCTGTGTGAGTGTAGATCTGAGGCGCAGGGACTACTCGTGCTGCCGTTGCCAACAAAGGGCCTCTTTCAGGCTCAGCCTGCTGCACTCAATGACATCAGCTGAGCCCTCCCACCTCCAGCAGCAAACACACAATGAGAGGGAGAGAGCACCACCACACACACAAATTGGGAAAGAATACTAACTGCACACCTTCATCCAAAATTCCTGCCAAGACAAAAAAAAAAAAAAGCTGCATATGCCACTTATAAAAGTTTGAAGTTTCGGCCGAGAAGAAATCCAAAGTTCTTTCCTTGTGTTGAAGTCATGAGATGATTATAGGAAGCTCCTCCTCCAAGTTTAAACCCCTTCTTCCCTCCCACTGTCCTCTCTCTCATCTTCTCCACTTTTTTCCCCTCTCTGTACTCCCAGATGTTTACAGGTTGAGGAGTCAGTTTTGAAAACAGGACTTGGTTGTTAAAGACAAGAGCTTAAGCTCTCAATAACAGGGAGGAAACAACGACCTTCACACACCACTCCAACCAGGCTCATCTGCCCCAGGCCCTTTCAACAAGGGATAAAGTGAGCTGCATATTTAAATGGATCAAAATGAAGGCATTATCTTTTGATCTTTAGAGAAACATGTCTTGCCATGTGAGGTTAGACAGCACTGGTGAATTGGCCATGAAAGGAAGAGATAATCATTGGCAGGAGCTCAGCTGTCTTGCAACACAACTGTAGAGAAATGTTTTTAGAGCATTGTGATACAGTCACATAACACAGGCACTGTTAATACCATAAAATTTCTATTCTAATAGGAGAGCACAAGTCAGAACTTGTAATTTCTTTGACTATCGTGGTTTATCTGAAGAAGACAGGGAATCCATACGAGCTAAGAAAGCAAAGCACCTAATAATGTGTAATATAGGCTTAAAGGCTTGTCAGTCGCCATCTCACATAAGATTTAAACCACAAAGGACACAAGAGCAGCTGTAATCGGCTGACTATGTCCAGCAAATATTTTTTCCATTTCAAAGACAAACATGGCAGCCGAGATAAGAGGTCCAGTCAGGAGGGTGATTACACACTAGTGGGAAGCCGGCTTGATGACACCACAGCACATAGCACAAGTGCCAAACCAGTTTACTGGCTGACCCAGTCAATGTAATTTCCAATCAGGCAGAGAGAAAAAAACTAAATACAGAAATGATGCCATCTAAAGAGGAAATTTACCATGCATTCACAGCATATCTTAAGAGGAGAAACACCAAAAAGTTCAATACGATACAATTTTAAAGGGGATGCAATATATCAGCATAATATTGATATGAGCAGATATTGATATAAGAGTTAATTATCCGCCAATATCAGATTGTATGACATTTCTAATGACATGTACAACACACATATACACTGTAAATAACCTATTTTGACTGTTAACATCAGAATTTATCAACGGTCAATATTGGCCTAAATCAGCTGTGAACATCAGCCTATATCAGTTGCAAAAATTGGCCTACATTTGTGTAAATATTTGCCTATAATTGCTGTAAGACTGGCCTATATCAGCTGTAAATATAAGCCTATAACAGCTGTAGAGATGGGCCTGTATTGGCTGTAAATATTGGCCAAAATCAATCGTAAAGATTGCCCTATGTAGGCTGTAAAATAGGGGCCTACATCAGCTGATATCAGGCAATATCAGCTGTCAATATCAGCCTTTAATGGCTGTCAACATCAGCCTGTATCAGCCATAAATATCAGAGGAGTATCGAAATCCAGTACTGACATGGTACCAATACCAACACACGAGATACCAACTGAACCAAATTAAAACACAGATATTGATACTCCATTTCAATACCCTGCCTCTAATGCATCTAAATATTTTCTTTGTCTTTAAGTAAATTTGCCACTGGCTCAGCATGCAAATTGTATCAATGTTGATCATGAAGCTTTAGGAGACTTATGAAAGTTGTTATTCTGAAACAAAAACACCTACCAACCTCTGCTTCGAAGCATGAATATATTTTGGGGGGGTAGTAAATTGTACATGACTCAAAATTCTCGTAAACAACCACATCCAGGTGCTTCACTTCTGGTCTATAGCATGCTAAGCAGGCTCTAAACACCTCATTATCATTATGGTGGATCAAGGACTCTAGATTAAAGATTTGGAGAGCAGTCTGGAAACCACGATGAAAGATGTATTACGTTTAGGGGTGTCAGGTTCAATTGTTATTTGGGAATCTGATCAACATAAGCTTTTGATTTCAATCATCCAAATGAAAAGCAGTGTTAGCAATTCTCGAAAAATGTTTTTGCTCCAACCCTTCATTTTTGCACAAGACCAAAGGAAAATAAAACACTTCAAAGATGACTAAGTCAGAGTACTGATAGCCCCCAGCTGCACTTTTGGACACACCATGGTCACTGCACGTGTTTGAGATAACAGAAACAAGGCAAATACAGCATCATAAGAAGTGGAAATACCCTCATGGTTCACCAAAGTTACTGATGTCATACACTTCATCAGGCTAATTTTGACCATGCCAGTTATCAGTCAAAGGTTAAATAGCACTGAATAAGTGATGGGTAGTTGATTAAACAAGATTAAATGATTAGGCTACTGTGCAGAATGTAGAATGCCACGTTGTGTTAGTTCTGTTCATGGGTTTTGTCACGCGTGGTAAATGTTACAGTGTGTGTGTATTCATATTCTCATTTCTTATTTGAAAAATAGACAAGATATTGCATTCATTTCTGTCATGAAGACGATGGTGCATATTGAGTATACTGATATAATAAATTTTGCGTGAGTATAAGTCCTTCTCCCCCTCTAGCACTACTGCCTGTGGGGGAAGATGCTTAAAAAGTGAACTCCTCTTAATGATGTCAGGCTAATTTGGCAAATTACAAATGCATGCATATATACCAGTGCACATATCTTTGCATGCCATGGCTGGCACAGAGCTGCTACCTTGGTATGGTCTTCTCAAGGCAGAGTGTTAAAGTCAAACTAGTAGGGCTGGGAATTGCTAGGAACTTCACGATTCAATTCGATTTCGATTCTTTAGGTTGCGATTCAATTCGATATTGATTCAATATTGATTTAAATGCTTTGATGTTGATTCAGTAAGAAGCAGAAATACATAAATGACCTGTTGACAATTTTTAATAATTATTTTCATGCCCATGTAAAAATATTTGGTAGGTCACCTTCAACTTTTTAGCAATAAAACATCTAAAAATAATAATTTGAACAATAATAACTTATTTGTGCATAAGGAATACAAAAGTAAAAAACATGGCAGTTTCTTTAATATTTCCGTAATATTTCTTTCCTCTTGGAAATTGTAATAAATCTCACATAACATGGTTATGATATGTTGTTGTTTGGTCGAGTGCGGCCTCCGTCCATACAACGGGAATCACACACACAGTGACCCTCACTGGCCAGGAGGTGAATCGATTCAGAGGATTTGAGGATTTGCTGAATCGATATTGAATTGAGGGGGCAAATATTGCATCGATTAATCAATATTTTTACCCACCCCTACAAACTATTAAACATGCACCAGGGGGCTGTAATATGATATAGGGCTGTCAAGACTAATCACATCAATCGTGATTAACTGCGATCCACAGTTAGTGCTCTAATTTTTTTAATGCCAGTTAATCTCAGGTTTTAGCATCCCTTTCAGCACACTTTGGTTAAGCCCTTGCAGCGTCTCCCTGCAGCCACAATGTAAAAAAAAAAAAAACTCACAGATGGCTCAGTAGACAAGTCAAAAGTCATCTGGACCTTGTGTTACAAAACATTTATTTTTTACCGGTTTCCACATGTCCTTTTCAATCCATAACAATTTCCATATATCCATGGTTAAGTTCATATCATAAATTCTGATCTACCTATAAAAGAAGGTCTGTATCCAAATAGGAAGTTAGTTACCCTTAGTTTAAGACAGCAGAAAAACTCAAAATGGCACAATTTTAAATACAAACTAGAATGGCCGTCTGAGGTGGCAGACCCACGCCAACGGTGTTCAAAATTCGAAGTCCGACAAAAACCAAACAGGTGCGCGGATCATCACCAAAATCTAATCGATTCTTCCCTGTTACTATCCCAATATTCCCTGAGAGTTTGGTGAAGACCTAACTTTCTGTTCTCGAGTTATCTTGTACATAGACAAACAAAGATAGAAGATACGGAACCCTTTACATAACCTCCTGCCGATTTCACTGGCGTGGGTAAAAAGTGGAATTTCAAAATCTTATAAAAAGGGTGTGATTAATCACAATTAACTACAGAGTGAGAAAGAGCACACATATGTTTCATAAATGGCGAGGAAAAAGAAAGGAACTTCGTTTGCTTCTATGTCCTGATGTAACTTCATTTATTTATTAAGTTTAAGAAAAATTCTTCAACTATAAATCACTTTCAGCCCACTTTCCTTATAAACATTGTTATTTATAGACCTGAAGTGTTTTGATGAAGGATTCGTTGAAATGCTGACGAGTGCTTCTATAATGTGATTTTTGAACACATGGTGGTAACGCTGTACACCCCAATAAAATTCAGGTAAGTTATGATTGTATTAAGGCCTGTGATTGACTGGTGATTGGTCCAGGGTGTTCCCTGCCTCTTGCCCAATAACAACTGGGATGGGATCCAGCCCCCTGTGACCCCCGACGGGATAAGCAGTATAGAAAATGGATGGATGGATGGATGATGGTGTTAAAAAATTAATATGGCCCAATCCTAATGCAAGAACTATATGACAGGTTCTCTATAAGACAAATGAGGCCTACATAATTTACAGGAGTTCTGTATTAGTTTTAGAGCATCTCTCTACACAGGCTGGTTCTGCTGGAAACAGACACACGCTCTTACAGCATTTATTATAAACATGCATTCATTACACAGCACCTTCTTTCATGATGGTAATTAAAGCAATACTGTGGCCATTTTTAAATTCCCTTAGGGTTCACTGCAGTACCATATAACCTTACAATCTCAGTTTGGCTGGAACAGTACATAACTACACTCAGCAAAGGTGCTCAGCAAAGGTATATGGATGATAACAGCAAGGAGGGCTGGTGGCTAAAGGTGCTAGCACTGCTAACCCAAGCCACACCTGGGAAACACATTTGATGTTAACCTGCAGAGAAACAGACACAAGTGTAAAGTATTTCAGCTGCATTTAATATAACCATCAATCTTATTAGTAATGCTGGGCACAGATTAATTTTTTTAATCTAGATTTTTTTTAAACCAAATAATGCCCGATGAATTTTGCCGAAGACATTAAAAAAATGCTTGACCTATCTAAATATTGAGGAAAACGCACCACAGACTGCTTGAGAACACCTCGCTTGCTCACCACTGAACCCTCACTTTAAACACCAAAGTTTGCTCATTTATCATGTGGATTTCAACCATGGAAATATATCAGATAGATGGGTGAATGATGATTCAGATCAGCGCCTGTTCTCTCTTGCTCGCTCACCACCGCCCGACCCTCCTCTTTCTCCCTCTCTCTCTCTCTCTCTCTGAACCTCACTTTAACACCATAGTGTCCATGATATCAGTCAAGGAAATATAACAGATAAAGGCATACGTTTGTAGCCTACTCACAGGTCATAACAGAGATAGAATTAAAAAGTTGTTCTCCATCTCTCCAACTTGTCTTAGCACTGTGACGAGTGTGCGCTGTATGAAGCTCTCTGTCAGGATGGATCCAGCGGGATTTTAAAGGAGTGACGGACAACAAAAAGTCCAGCGCAACCTCTGGTTTGTGCTTATGTGCAAGCAATATGTAATATCGACTACTGGTTGTAATCACACACCCAAGCATCCACTCTTTCATTCAAAACAGACGTTGTCCAGTTCAGCGGAGAGTGACGCAGCCGCTTGGATGTGACGCGTTCCCTCGACGCAGAACTTCGAATGGTCAACGACGGCGTCGCGTCGACGTCGTACCTATGCCGTGGACACAACGCAGAAGTATAAATCAGGCTTAAGCCTGCTCACAGCAGACCCAACCTCTGCCCTCCTCCCATTGGAAATGACTGGAGGTGTGTTGGTAGCCTACTGCATGTGCTTGGCGGTGTCTGTAAGCCCCTTTAGTGAATAGATTAACGTGCAATAATGTTCTTATCACGCGATAAGAGTCTCGCGTTCACGTAGCACATTAATGTTGTTAACGGCCCAGCAATACTTATTAGTGAATGATGTTATAAACTGTCTGAAATAGCCATTAAGCAGGCCACACACATTATGGTTTAAGACAATATAAGCCATTTTAAATCTATATTGGTACGTTTTGACTGTTTTTCAATGTTTTCTTTCTTTTAGACTAGTTAACAAGTGTGAATTTAAATTTCTGTTTCATCAACTGGGAAATTAGACATTGGATAAACCCCTATTCTTAAGCATGGCTCAGTCTGAAAGGCTTTTGCAAGCAAGATTTCCTGAACATGAAGTCACATGGTACCAGAACATACATCATCACTGCAGTGCTGGTATGGCAAACATTTGTGCTCCTCTCTTGCACCACCCCAAACACCAATTAAAAAGAAATGCAGGCTTCCTCCAATGCTGAGAAAGGCCCATTAACTCACCACATTCATGGAGTGTTAGAGGGATGAGAGGATGAAGGGAAGAGGAGAGGGGCTATAAAAAAAGGAAGTAGGAAAGAGGGAAAAAGGTTGCAGATGGAGAAACATGAAGCACATTGTTTGGAAGTGAGCTCATAGGAGAATTGCTTGGTCGAGTTTTATAATACGAGCCGTGTATGTTAAGAGTTAGCTGACGTAAATCCGCCCACAGGACAGTTTTTGACCCTTTTCTTCACATGTACCCCCTCCTGCTTTGGTTCTTTAAAGCTTTGACCAGAATACGGGTTGTATTCCTAAATTATGAGGCGAACTCTGTTACAATTCCTACTATGCTGGTGTTACAGTATTAGAGTAATATTTACAAGAGCAATACCTAAAATAATGACTTGGAAATACTTTCAATGTTACAATGACTGCAGAACAGTTTGATTGTTGCTGTAACGATCAGTGCCTTACATACACATACACATAATTATGCTGTCAAACAATGCTGAAAATGTCAGCCAGCCAACACTTGGCATAAATCCTGTTCTTTCTCAGTCATGGAACAAGAGTTATTAAACTTTAAAAGTGAGCAGGCTCTCTAATTAGGGAGGAGGATGGGAAAGAGGAGGAAGACAAAGCCGTGTAGGTCCCTTCTAGTGATTCTGCACGGTTCATCATCCCACTGCATTACCTAACCCAGGAGCCTCCATAACCTCTATGGCATAGTGTACTTAAAAATCCAGCCCAGGGTATGACTTATGTGGTGTATGGAAGTGTGCTGTGTGCCTGTATTGTGTGCATGCGTGGCTGTTTACTCCCGGCCCTCTTCAGAATGCAGCCAGAGTGTCTGAGGCGTGCAGACCGGCAGATGAGGTGAAGGGGTTTAGAGCTCCACATAATTCTCCACTAAGTGTTGTCCCCAGGGGAGCGGGGACGTTTAAGAACATAACAGTGGCCTGGTTCAAGGTTAAGGGCTCTACCAGCAGCCTGGGATGGTAATAAGTCAACAGTTTGAGCAAAAATGCCAAATATTTAACTTCCAGCTTTAACTTTATTGTCCCCTAAGGAAAATTTACATTGCAAGCAAATCCAAAAATATAATAAAGACCACTAAAGGCAAAGAGGATTGTTTATGTTGTTGCATTTGTGGCTCTTTCACACTGTATTTTACATGAGAACAGTGAAAGTAAAGCAGAGGCGATTAAATACATATTACAAAATAGACTTATTGCGTGCATGCTCTTGGACCTAAACAGGCCTTTTGCAGTGCTCACACAAAGACAGTTAAGAGTATAGATTATAACTGCACAGTAATGGTTGAACATCTGCAACAGCAGATACCCGCCCTGGTGAAAGGCATCTGCTTAATGGCAAATAAATTAAAGGGCATCGATTGCTGTAAGTAGCTGATGTGAATCTGTTTTGCTGCATCAGTTTAAAGTTGGCAAGCTAGTAACTTACAGCAAGTAGAGTGATGAACAAGTGACACATAGAGCTCTTTGATTTCCACATTAATGGACAGAGTTGCAGAATTGGCCAATAAAAGGGGAAACCACTATCAAACACAGAATATCCCTTTGACTGAAATACTGTTTTTGTGAGAAATGCATATTTTGGGACAATATTGCCGGGGGACCACTAATGCAAGGCTCAGCCTGCACTTTACAAACTCTCACCTGCCCCCCTCTCAAAAACAAAAACACACTAGCATGTCAAAGCAGCCCCCTGAATGCTGGCAAAACAGTACATAACACAACACAGGAGTGTACAGTGCAACATAATGTCACATGCGACAGTTACAGTAAGGAGTTGAACAATGCAGCATTACACTGCATGGACTGTTATGTATTACAAGAGTAAAGACCAGTTCAGGTAACAGGTTTACTTTATACCCTTTAATGTGTATGTGATCTTAAAGTTCACAGAGGTCACGGTTCAGTTTGTACCTTGGTTTTAGGGTCATGGTTTGGTTCATCGATAAAAAAAGAAAAAGTCCCAGATTTATAGATAGATTTCCCTCACTTATCTTTTTTTTTCATTTACTAATATTAGTGCAGCTAATACTTCATTCAGATGTTTGAAACATAAATTTGAATCAATAGCTCAATACTTTGTGCCGTCTTGTGTTAATAAGAACTATCAGTGATAGTTGGTACAGCCTGTGAGGTATCAAACATGAGACGATAAAAGAGGAAAACGTAAAAATATGCAAAACGGAAAGGAAAACAAAAACAGCCCAATATCTCCAGGTTTCCAAAAGTAAAATAGATGCATTGTATATTAAAATACGTGCTTTTCAAAGTACTGTCTCATATTTATGATTTATAAAGAGTGCTTTAACACTGTTTTGAATTTTTTTTAAAAATGTGGGTGTATTGATTTGCCGGGCAAAATCATGACTCGTGTGTCAGTGAAGGATCCCAGACTAGCTCATGTAAACACAAGATACAGTGTGAGCAGACCGCCTGAATACACATTTGCAGTTGGTGTTCTCTCATTTAACTGGTCTGTGTGTAATATTTAAAATCTATTAGCAGCGATAATATCTTTAACCTACCTTCCTTTCACATCTGGAGGTTTTTTTTTTTTTACAGCATAAAGCTGAGGAGAGGGAAAAACAGGCAGTGGGTCTCACTGCTCTGCCACAGTAGCAGAGGAGGCTGGAGGTGGAATGTTCTTCTTTGTGTGTCTAAATATGATGGTTAATTCCTCTTCTTCACTGGTGGTTTAATAGCAGTTAGCAATCACACTTACCAGCATTACTGCCGCCAAGATTGGCGGATAAATACTGTTGCATTTCTTTTCTTTTTGCACACCTTGAGGCCTCAAAATAGCAATACATGAATGAATAAGCAAGTGAATTATGTCAATGCTTCTTTACAACAGTCAATGGTGCAGACCAATCCACTCACTGGTAGAGCTATTTCATCATGATTAAAGACACAAAACAGAGCAATACAGCTCAAAAATATGCTGACCTGCTTAGAATAGAAACATATCATAGCCAAGGGGCAAAATATCAAACTCAGAGCGTACTAAAAGGCCAGTCAAATGTACAGAACTGTTTATCATAAAATGCTGCCCTAATATCTGTGTTGGAAAGGGTCTGTTAAAGTTAAGAGGGCAGAACAGGGGCCAGACTAATGAGCTCCTCACAGAAAGAATGGGCGCTAACAAAGTCGTTTTCATAAGTAAGCTTAACTACCAGATAGTGCTGGAATGAAACACAACTTTTTATTTTCTATTGTCTTATATGTGTGCCGAGTAGCAGAGCCTGACTCTTTGGAGAGAGTGAAAGAGAGCAGAAAAGAAAACAGGGCAAGTCAAGGGGAGAGCAAATACTATAGAATCTGCAACTCTGGGTTAAACATATCAGTTCAACATAAAGTCTTTGATAAGAGCAAACAGACCGTTTATAAGGCAGAGAGAGCCTATAGATGCACTGTCTGATTTTACAGACTAAAAAAGCCTAAAAAGTCCGTGATATTATCTAGATGCCTGGGGAAAGACCCCATTTGTCTGCATGCCCATTGGGGCAAAAGCAGAAACAGATACACAGAGCACTGACTCTGGCTGCGAGGCTCTCAGACTGCAGCAGTGGAGCTGCTCGGGCTCTTCTTTGTGTCTAAGTGGATCCAGATGCAGCAGGCATAGCAGGCCCCCTCTTTTAGCACTAAGAAGAGGAGCTAAATGCTACACAAAGGGACAGAGCAGCATACCAGTACAGTATGGACCAGTGAGGGGGGAAAATAACAAAGCAGATGTAAAGAAAACAAGCCAGACAATACCTAAGTGGAAAGGATTTTGTTGATTCATGCTAGATGGAAAATAGTAAAAAAAAAAAAAAAGGGGGGGAAGGGAAAATGTACCCTTCATGAAAATCAAACACCACTGTATTCATTCATACCCTTTAGACCTGTATCCTGAAATCAATATGACAAACACTCTCTGACCAAGTGAGTTTTTGTCCTCATAAATCACTATTTTTTCCCCAAAAACACCGAGCTGGCAGCTGAGGTAGCAGGTTGTCTGCAGAGAAAACAACAGCTGCGTCTGGAGCTGCCTGCTAGGGCATGGAGCAGGGAACAGGGTTTTTTTTTTTTTTCCTATGTGCGAGTTTGTGAATGTGTGCGTGGACTGAGTCGGCGACAAGCTCCCACGCTGCATTCCTAACACAACTTGGAGGTTCTTGGTATGCAAGCGAATATTGTATATGTGTGTTTATATGTGAACAATATAAGGAGAAGAAGCAAGAAAAAACGTGCCTCCCCTGCTCGCCTCTTTTTGTTCAGACTGGAACTTTATACTGACGGCAAGATGAATACTGGTTATTCTTTCTTAGTAGAAAGAATATCAGGAAGCATAAGAGAATTTACAAAAGAAACCCAAATTTCCAATAATACAAAACATAAAAAAGAAGTAAAGATGCGAGGTACTGTAACACTTACTATTAAATGAATTTTGGTGGCTGAAAACTTTTGGAAATTCGGATCATGTTGAGGAGCTGTGGTGGGTCCTATGGCTAGACCAGTTAAGAACTACTGGTCTAGACTAGTGATGCACGATAAGTATTTTTTCAACCGATACTGATAACCGATAGTTTCCTATTCCTTAAGGCTGATAACCGATAGAACCGATAATTTTTTTAAATTGTTAATTAAACAAGAGAAGTTTATTTGATGTGTTTATGCACATCTGGGGATAAGAAGGGGGTTAATATGTAGAGAGCAAAGACATTTATAACTAATTCTAACTAATATCACTTGTTTTTCAAAAAACAAAGAACTATTCCGACTTTATAACTGTTATTATAGCTAACTTTTTTTAAATATTTGTGTCCCAGGTACAATATGCACAAACAACTGACATACATTTTCCCCTTTTCCCTTGAAATGAATTAAGTATCTTGACAGGTGATCAAATCTGACATTTCGATCAACTAAACAAGAATTTAGCTGACTTATGTCAAATCAGACATAAAAACAAATGATAGCAGGCTGTCACGCTTAACAAATGGAGCTGCTTGGGGGTCTCTTTTTTTGCTGCTTAAGTCAGAATTAAAGAGAGCTGATGTTCTACATCAATATTAAAATATGCACTGACATAAGTCGTATCAGAAATAGGTCAAAAATGTTAGGTACAACATGGTCTGTGGCTAAACTTCTGTTCCTAGCGTCGATCAGACTGAATGAAACCACGTCAAATGGAACAGGCAGGGACACATTTATAAAAGTAGCGGTGGGTCAGGAGACTGTCAGACTGATTTTGTTATTATAACGTTACAACTTTTGGCTATGGCAAACTTTCTGCAGTTTCCAGTGCCTGCTGAATCAACACTCTGCCTGGCATCAGCCTTTGGCTTGGTCAAAATGCCCACGGCTGAGGCTAGAGACTACTGCTGCTTTGTTAACGTTGTTAGGATGATGACTTTTAAGTGACTTTTAAGATCCATCGGGGACTTCCTTCCACTATTCGGGACCTTTGCAGGGCAAATTCTACACACAATGTTGTGTTATCCTCCCCGTAAATACTAAATAACTCCATCGTGTTGTTAGCATTGACAGTAGAAAGAATTGGACAAAGCCCATGTGACGTCAGTCGTCTGCTTACAATAGGCAGGCTCAAATGGTTCTTGAAGCCAATCCGTGGAGGCTGCCATATTGAAATCGCGAACTTTGGATCAACCTAACAGCCCGCCCACTAAGCGTGACTTCTTGTCAGCCTGCCGAGCTATCTGTCAATCAAATGAGACGCGCCAATCAGCTTTCATCCTAAATATAATCCAAACAATCGTGGTACAAAAAAATTCAACCCCCGTACAGTGGAAGCACAATAAGGCACTACCTAATGAGACACATTTGGTGTTCTGAACCAGGCTGTAAACCAGTTTATTTTGTGTGTCAAAACCAGCGGTTTAACATGTGTGCAGACGGGACTTCCAGTGTTCCTGCAGCCAACCTCAAGTGGACACTCGCAGTATAGCAATTTTTTGCACTTCCGCATTGGCTTTTTTTTTCAGGACTGAAGGTTGCCACTTGGTTGTTAGCCTCTTAGCACTGAGGCTACTTCCTCTTCTTCTTTGATGCTTAATAAAGGGTCTCGTACTGTGGCGCCACCTACTGTTTCGGAATGTGTAGTCTTGTGAGAAAGAAAATGCCTTTATTATTGGCGGATCTTATCGGTTAATATTTCATTATTTTTATAAAATATGTAAAATATATGCAACGTTGGCCAAAAATTTATTGGTAGTTATCGTGCATCCCTAGTCTAGACTGTACTCCTTGAAATACTATAAAGACCCAATTCTAATCTACCATTAGCACAGCACTAAGCAAAATTTAGCATGGTTACAACTGCTTATCAAAGTCGTCTTCCAATCTCATCTACACACTCAAATACGCCTGCACTTTGCCCCAAACACAGCATCTTGCACCGTACTGAATGAGACTTTTGAAGTTCATTGACAGTAGTAGTCTAAACCTAACTTTTGGTCGGCCAAACCACAAAGAAGTGGAGATGAGGTAGGTCTAATGCTCCCTAGAAAACAGCTACAACCAGGTCAGGTCAGGTCAGTCACACACCTTTTTAGGAATAACTTATCCATAAGAATTCAAAACAGATGATCTATAACCAGTAAACTAAGAAGAATCACAGCATGCTCCAGCATAACCTCACAACCCATTTATACTCAAGAAGCCCCTAATTTGTGCTCCTAAAATATTGCTGTGTTCATTATCATTTCAGTCTTCTTCCATATCAAAACATTCTGTTAAAAGACTTCAAATTTGGAAAAGAAACAAACACAACAATGACATGCAGGGAAGGAAGGAAGGAAGAAAGGGAAAAGAAAGAAAGGAGAGAAGGGGAGGGAGAGGGGGATTGCACCAGTTATTCGAGAGAGGAATGCACAAGAGGTCACATTCTTCACTCCACTGCTGCGGCTTGCCCCATGTTTAACTCCCTCTCTCTCTCTCTGTTTCTCTGTGTAAAATAGGCAATATTACTCAACTCTCTTCTGCTTCGACAGATCTCACACAGACAGGCTTCAGAAAACAACAGTGAAGAGTGGATCAAGAGGCAGATGTTTCATAGGCTGACGGCCAGGAAGCTATTAATTAAAGTCATACTGATCAGATGCTCCTTATATAACAGTTACACAATAGGCCTTTCTTATTGTTGACATTTTGACATGTCATGGCAGGATAAACGCAGGTGTGAATGATGAATTTAATGGCTGAATTCTGAAACTAACATCTGTTAAAGAGGTAAAGAAAGTAATTTAATAGAATACAGAAATTAAAGAACACCTCCATGCAAAAGAAATGTTCATTTTTTTCTAATTACGAGATTTTCTCAACATAAACCTGTTCACATATGCCACAAAAACACTCAACAGAAATACTAGTTCATGTGCTAGCTTGTCTTTGCCAGTGATTACCTGAAGGATCATTGGCAGAGGTCTAAACTACTCCTTAGCACAAAGAGATTATAATTTAGTTCCTTTAATATAATTACAAGGCAAAAATGTGTTTACATTTCTCACAGCTTAGACTACATGATGCAATACAATACAATATAATAGAATGCACTTTGATACCCCTATAGGGAAATTAGTTTTGTACTCTTCCACGCATTTTCATAGCAAATAAAATCAAGCATACTGCATATTAAAAAAATATGTGATCATCAAAAATCAGTGATTCCATGCTGTAATTTTGACATTAACACTTTCTGGCCATAGTGATGTACTGCACCACATCCAAACAGAAATTCAAGCTTGTGTGTTAACAGCAGTTAAGCCCAATCCTTTAGAGCAAGCATGGGCAGTTGGCCATCTTTTAGCCCACTCCTAACTCAATGCGGTCCATGGGTTAAATCTATAAATCCCTAAATTTTAAACATGAAGATACCATGATAAATCTGGCATGAAGGCTTTCACCCCAAGATGTCAACACCAAACCCAATGATAACATAGCCTAGACACTGATACTTCATTTTGATACTCTGCCACCCCAAAGCAACCCCTACCACTCCAAATGCATGGCAAGAAATACATTTTGGAATTTCTGTGATTTATGCCACTTTATTTCAGCTGAGTATGAAGATCTCTAAATTGTTTTGCTACTGAGGAAATAATCACATTGACTGACACATTTACTTAATTGTTGGCATCTTCAGCAACGCAAATGTATGAATTATGCCTGAGCCTCTTACACAAAGTACACTAGTTCCAATCCCTTATCCCATGTCCTTAAGGCATTTTTCAAAGATATTAGCACAAATCATTTACTAAGGGTGTGAATCTCTCCTTCTCAAGATGATTCGATTCAATCTCGATTCACAGACTACGATTCGATTCACTGACAATTCATTAAAACACAGAACGATACGGTCCGATACGATTCGGTTTGGTCCGATTCGATCCGGTACAATCTGATTATTGAATCACAATAACTTTCTGCTTTGACAAAAATGTGGAAAAAAGGGGAAAACAAGATAATTTCATAATAATCTAAGTTAATTTGATCTTATTTATAAAACAGACTAAATGCCAGGCCTCCTGTGCTAACATTCTGAAATGATGTTTAAGAAAGTTTTCATCATACCCAGGTGCCCAGGTGTCTTACTTTGATATTAAACTGGGAGATAAAAATTAAAATGAGTTTTTACTGGTACATGTTCGTCCTGTACTTGTTACTTCCTTAGCATTATTAATCCCAATAACAGTACAAACTAAATATCAAATTTTCCCCAAGAAGCACAAATTAAAACGAATTTAAAGTCACAAGGAGATTTGGATAGACAGAGCTCTGTGTGTCTGCTGGTACAGGAGAACAAGAGGTTAAAATAATACTGAAAACAGTCAAACTAAAACAGCTTTTTATACATTTTTTCCTTTCATAATTCCTCTTAGTGTGAGTATTCAGTCTAAATGTTGCAAAAATATTGTTATATCCTTTCTCTGTGTATCTGTCCGTTCTTGATTGTTTACATTCTTGAATTAATTCACGGGAGAACAGCTGATCTCCAGCTCAGTGAAGTCCTCTTTGTTTAATATCATATCAGTGGACTCAGATGTATTGATTATGTCACCAAATCAATCACTCCCAACAACACATTACGGTGGTAAACCCTGTGAATAAAGGGGCTGTTGTTACGGTGATAACTGAAGACTTCTCCGAATTTTAACTCCGAAAAGTGTTTATGTTCAGGTCTGTTTGTGCTGCGTTTAGCGTTAGCATCTTAGCTAAACTCTAGCTCCGCTGTCTCAACAGGTGAGATCTATGAGCTGCTGTAGTTCTTAATCGCTTTTCTCCAAAGCGTACAGACAGCCAGGCATTTCAAAGTTATCCTTCCTTCATATAAAGTCCACGACTTTTTCCTGAGGTGCAGAACTGTAACTGAATGGCGTTTAGGCGACGACCGGTGAAACACATCCGGCTACCTAGCGAGCACCTGCGGCAAATGGAACTCTTTTTTAAAGGTAAACTGATCTCTTACATTAAAACTGGTCCAAAGACCGGTTCGTGCCGCATTTTTACCAATCCAGGGCTCCGTGGACCAATGCACTCGGGCCGCTGACGTCAAGATCGGTTAACCGATCCATATCGATTTATCTTTACACCACTATCATTTACAGTACACTGACAGCTGTTATTCTCCCGCTGACTTTCAACACACGTTATTTCTCAAAAGTATTGATTCAGGCACCGGCACCACTTCAGAAGTGTGAACTTAGCACCAGTATCAGAAAAAAGCCAAATTTAAATTTGTATTTAAATTAGGGATCCAAGCATTAGCTTTCAGATTTAAATACTGGTATCAGCAGATATGAAAATTTCTGCCAATATTTACACCCCAGATATCAGCAGTAAGTATCAGTCATATGTACAAATACATTTGACCATCAGACCACTATCAGCTCAAGTCTTCCTTAATCTTGAAGGTGTGTTTGAAGGACTGAAGTTTAAGGTCTGAACTACAGTAATAAATTACATCAATGTTGGTACTGGCTTAAATTAATTTATACATATCGGCATCGGCATATCTGAAAAAAAAAAAAATTCAATGTCATGCAATAGAAATATGATAATAATGCTTCGCTACTATTGTAACTTTAAGAACTAATGTCTATTATGGTCGTTGCGTCGAAAAGCATCTTGAATTTTCCTAAATTCTGTTTAATTTGAAATGGGCAAATTGGCCCTCTTGGTAATCAGACTTGCCCATCCATGTTCCAGAGGGTAAATAAAACACAAAAACAAAACTCTGGGTGAAATAAGGTGTCCATTAAAAAAAACAATGTGGGATGATACTTTAAATCTACTATCTACTTTTAAAATAACAATATGAAGAGCAATAAGTAAAGAAAACATAAAGGAGTGCATCAGATATAACTCACTATTTTTGTCATTGCATCTGAAGGATGCAATGACAAAGGATGACATGCAGGGTATTTGTCATGCTTCTAGACTTTTTAAACCATTAAATGACTGTAATAAATGACCTGGGGACTTTTGACTACATAAGATACAAAGAGGAGCATTGTTAGGTATAGACTGTCTTGACTACTTTGATTTACACACAGCTGTTTGGACTAGTTATCAGGTAGCGGGGTAGTAAAGTGGACTCTGTTCCAGGTGGTCAAGAGCTGATGAGAGGGGAAAACACTCACTAATCAGCAATGTGTCATCCGGCAAGGGACAAATGTGTCTCTACAAGCACACACATGCACACATACACACAGTTTTGAAACAAAGGCCAGCCAGTGTGAAGGACAAGTCACCAGAGACCTAACAGCTGGCCTGCATAAGCATTTTTCTGAGGCGCCTGCTGCATGGGTACAGAAATGGGTGTGCGTGCGCACACACACAGATGCCCTCCTCCTATGAAAAGGACTCACAGGGATCATGGGAGGGGATCTGGTGTATAGACAGTAAAGATTCCTTGAGTTCCAGCCAAGAAACAGACAGTAGGAGGCAACAGGAGAAATGGATACACAGAACTCAGCTGTTAAAAGAACACAAATCAAATGATGTCACTGAGAGGAGGAGTCAACCCAAAATACTACTTTTTAAAAATAAATCAAACAAATTAACTCCTATGTACTTAAGGTTTATTAACATAATCAGTACAGTACACTTTAAAAACATCCACAACCTGAATAAGTCAGGAGGTTAATGAATGAATAAAGTAAGGTGTCTTTATAGTTTTATTTTGTGAATTAAACATCATAATTTCCCTTAATTATCCCCACAGCTTCGCCAGGTAAGCCTGTAGGTATTTTAAAGTGAAAAAATGTGCCCACACTGAAAACCTATGCAGGCAAGATGTAATGTGCTGATGGCCACAGGTTGGCACTGTTCTGTCTTTGTTTTTCAAATGTAAGGTGGCAGCAGTTAAAATCTGAGACAATGAGGGCACTTGGTCCAAAATCACTTGCAAAAATTAGTTGCCCCCTATTGCACCTTACGTTCTCCAGCTGTTCAGGTCTTAGGTTATGCACTACTTAAAGCTTATTGGGGGAGCATTTGTTAACACAAGATATGTTTAAAAGTATTTACTCATTGTTTGTTGAGATACCTACGAAACACCAGGTGCAATCATGATGAGAGCCTAAGATGTGTCTAAGCATGGCATGAGAGAAATGCAGCGAATCTTTATTAAATCCTGGATAGCTGGGGTTTTCCCTTTGACTTTTTATCTGACCACTGACTCACTGAAAAAAGTACAAGAAATTCAGACACAGCAGCCAATTAAATCCAATCACATGAAATAATGACTGAAAAGGGGGGTTTATACTGTCTCCCATCATCAGAATCTTTCTATAAGCCTGACTGCACACAAGACTGAAACAAAATCAATGTTGTGATTTCGCTATTTAAGTTTGTGCTGGATCCAATACTTAAGAGTTCAATAATTGAATAGTAATATACTAAATATAAGAAAAACATCCTCCTTATGGTTAATGTGTGCCTGATCATTTTAACACTGATGCTGCACAAACAATCATGAGACTGAGGACATTTTTATTTACCTGTCTCTGTATCAAAAATAATCCATGTTCTTTTTAATCTTTCTTTCTTTCTTTTGGGACCATATATTGGCCGAAGCTCATTTCTGACAACATAACAGGAATTACAAATGTTCAGCTGAAACAGAACTTCACAGAAGCCAGTTTCTACTGAACAAAAAAGCTTACCCTGTACCACTCTATCACCATGCTTGTGTCATTTTAGGTTTGAAGTAAGTATTCTGAACATAGTGGCTTAAGATGAACACAAAACTTTTAGAAAAGTATCCTTAAAAACAATTTTTAAAAAGGTAGTTACATCTTGTTCCCAGCTGCAATGTACCCACACAAAGCACTGCAACTCCATACATATAACCACCAGGGGGCAAATTTTCCTCTGCTGACTGTGGGAACAGCATTCACCTCCAAATCAGACAATGTTGTTGTGATCCTCTTTCCTCTGAACCCTCCATCCTTTAAATCCTGCTTTCCTCTGTAAGCCTATTTCAGAGAAGATAAATGAAAGGCAATATTCCTTCTTTGAATAATTTTACACTGTGATCCTATTTCCTGCAGCCAGATGAAACATTTCAGCAGAGGCACCGATACCTCTATTGTATTTTTAATATTTCACTTCATTCATTTTTATGTTATTTTAGCTATTAAATTTTAATTTAAGAAGTTAAAATTACTCATACATATGAATATATGCATTTGTAATGCATGCGGCATCAGTGCTGAAGAAGATTGTGGAAAAGTTTGTTATTAGTGGAGCATTAACCGCCTCTTAAAGCCATGAAAATTGAATGCTTTTTTAATCTTTCCTTTAATTCAGAAATATGGGGATTACTTGTTTTGCAATAAAGTTGTCTAATCGACTTATTAAATGGCCACTGCTTCATCTTTTATTAACTTTTATTAACCTAATGGTACTAGTATTAAATTCTGATAACACATCAACCTTAATACTGGTAACAAGAGGTGTGTCAGTTAGTGACCTTTTTTAAGGACTGATACGTGCTGATGTTGGTGTTTCTCATGCACTGAGTCTAGATTGGAGCCATTACTATTTTGGTATTTATCTCTGACCTGTGCCTTTTTCATCCATGTTTTCTTACTCAATGTATACTTCAAATTAATATATAGAACACTAACGCTGAACAATTTGGGAAAATAACCTACTGGTGATTTTTTCCTCCCAATATTGCGATTTTAATGTAATGAGCAATTATTTTTTTACTTTCCTCATCTTTAGTATTTTCTGAACAAAAATTCTATAAATTGTTTATATTATAACAAACATAATATTTGGTGGATTGAACAAAGGCTGATATTTCTGCAAAATATCTAAGTGCAATTATTTTGACTCATTGCAAATTGAATGAACTGTTGTATTGAAGGGAATAGTCATTTTGAATAAGACATGCAGTGCTTAACAAATTTATTAGACCACCATCCAAAGTAAGGTTTATGCCACAGCTGCCCTAAATTCTCAGCATAGGTAATTACCAAAATCATTTTTATGTTTCTGCAATGGTTAATACACCAATATGTAGAAGCTCTTTAACCCAAATGACATTTTAATGCTAAAATATAATTATTATTGTTATCCACGAATTTTCAAATTTACTGATTTACAAAAAAACTGAAAAAAATAGTAAAGCACATTATTATTTCTTGATTAATATGTCAATTATAGTTATTTACTTGCATTCCTGAACAGAAAAAATAGTTTTAGTGGTTGAATGTTATGCTTGATTAATTTCTGACTTCTTAGAGAAGCCCAGTGAGCCAGCTCAAATTTGGGTATAAAAAGGTGAATTCCGTTTGAAATTCTTCGTTCCTGTTCAAAATGGTAAAACGTGGAAAGCTCACTGAAAATGAAAGCGTCTGCATTAAAGCACTTCATGATGCTGGATGGTCTCTGAGACAAATATGACAGGTGGTCTAATAAATTTGTTAAGCACTGTATACAAAAATAAGGAAAGAGGGAGTTTTTTGCATAATACTAGAAAAAATGGACTTGAATGTTTGCATGTATGGAGCATAACATCTCTGCCTCAAAATGTATTTAATAAATATTTTGACACACATTTCAGGTTGAAGAAACAGAGGTGACAGAAAAATTCAATTCACATCTGAATCCCATATATTCATTAATAAAATTCTGAATCAGTTCAAAATTTCCAAGAATTAATCTTTTAAATGACTTTACTACACACTGAGTGTATTTTCAACTTCAGACCCACTGCAAGTATTTTACTCCATGTGCTGTGTCAGACAGAGATGCTGCAGGAGGTGTACAGCTTGTTAGCTACGTTATTAGCATCAGTAGCACTAGCCCGTAGTGTCAGAAATGTTTACAAGGCTGTCGGACATATTTATGTACTGATCGCTCGTGCCGTTTATAGAGCCGTGAGTTACTCAGCCTGTCCTGCTTTCCCAAAAGAAAAATTTAAAGACTGTGGATTCTACAATCCCAGGTAAGAGGGGGCCTGACCCTGTGTATCAGCTTACCATGCTAAGCTATTGCAATGTAGTTTTCCATCACATTGCCTAGGCATATCTTGGACTTAATGGAAAAAGTTCAGTGTTTTATCAATGATGTAACTACGATAACCACTAACACTTTTCGCTGAAATGTCACCAATTAACACGATTGCCTGTTAAACCATAACACCTGCTTCCCTGGATTATCATTTACAGTGAAGGCTTTAAATTTATGATCTTTATTTTTCCACTGACAAGTTTCTGACAAATATGTTTGCTGCTTTAATCCACAACATTTGTTCATATAAAGATATTTTGAAACGTAAGCACAGATTACTGTTTATTTTGTTATTATTGTAACAAGTTCATTTAAAAAAAAAAGGCTACAAATGTGCTAAAAATGCATTTATTTCATTACATTTTTTTAAGCTGTTTAATATCAAATATTAATTTACAGCCCCTGCAGACGGGAGCAGATGCTGAAATTATGACATCTTTACACAACAAAGGAGTTGTGTTGTGAATCAGGAACCGATTTGAATTGATACTGGAACTTATCATGACCACCAGAATTGGAATCGACTTGTACTGAGAGATATTTAAATATTCACATCTCCATAAAGAAATATGGCAAATCTTGCAATTTGAAAATTGCAGTTGGCCATATTATGATTAAATCTAAATTTCAATTAATTGCCCAGCCCTACAGTATAGACTGATATGTACATTTTGCAATGTAATCATTGATTTATAGACCGGGCTTTTTTATCCAATGTAAATGTATCCCTCTTAAGTTTTTGGGGAAACAACAGGTTTAGAGCTTTTCCAAGAATTGTGGCAAATCTGTAGAAAAAATGTTTAAGTGTTCTTTATCAATAACCTTTATAGTACAAATGAGAAGAAAAAAAACTATTTTGAATACACATTTTAAACTAAAATATACTATTTAATGAACAAATAAACTATTTAGAATAATATAATGTATGCATAAGTGCATTGGATGAGTATTTTTACTTCAGACTACCTAACGCTACGCAGTGATATCAACATCAACAATGAACACAGTCATTCAAAGTGAAGTTTTTCATCTTCAGTCATATGTTATTGACTAAAGAAAACCAGCAGGAACAGATAAAGTACTCTTTTGTGCTCTGCACAGACTTGTTTCCATACAGGTCTGGTAGCCTGCTGTAACTAGTTGTCTCATCAATGATCCATCAAGGTCAACAGTCAAACCGAGGGGGCATTCAGATATCTGAAGCACACAGAAAATGGAGCTTGAAACACAGTGTGTGAGTTACTGTTCACAAAAATTCACCATCCTTCTCAATCTTTGCAATCTTACTTGCTAGCAAGTGAGATCATACCTCCCCACTCTACAGTACACAGAGGTGCCAAGAAGAGAGGCAGGTCTTTGCTTGCCCTTGACTGCCTCCAACTCTCAGGCAGTTGCCTGCAGAGGTCTGAACGTGCCTGCTGAGAAGCAGCATGGGGCTGGCTAGCTGAGATTTAACTAGCTGGGGCTCACCAGGAAAAGAAAAAAACAGAGATGTAAAAATCATGTGTTGTTATTGCCCTCCTCTTGCACTATGACTCACATTCCCTTCATACTCTAACCTGCTCATCACAGGATAATGGGGGCAGAGAGGGAAAACAAGTACGACCCGTGTCAGCGACCCTTTGCCAAATTCAATCCATTTACCGGCAAAGTCTTTCATTCTGTTTTTCTGACCTTCCCTGTCCTGTCCCCCTTTGTGTTATGCAAGATTTAGACTCAGTGGAAAGTATTCCTGCCAAGCCAATCACAGCTCTATGGACACATTTAGTAAACTTATCAGTCAGCTGAATGGATGGCATGCATCTGGATCAATGACAAGAGATCATTTTAAAAAGTCATAGTAAAGTCAAGTTCCTAAAGCTTAAAGAGTTTTAACCAGTTGGGTTAAAACTGATTTTTTTTCCTCTTGTGATTGTCCATGTTTTATCTGTATTTATTTTTCTTACTGTACAGCACTTTGGTCAGCTGCTGCTGTTTTTAAATGTGCTATATAAATAAACTTTGATTGACTGATTGATTGATTGAAATGAATACTGATGCATTTATATGAGCATATGTTTTATATGTTTTATAAGGTTTTTCAAATAACTAAAACCACAGCTAGGAGAAGGGTTTTAGAGAAAATAGATTAAAGGCACACTCACACCAGTACCGTACTGAAGCATAATGGTACCCCTTCCTAGTCCCCTGTCAGCCTACACCAACTTTGCTCCAAACTGGGCCTGAGCACGAATATGTCATCACATCATAATTTGATACACACTTTACAAAAGCACAGTCTAAAAGTCAATATAATGAACAAATACACAGACCACAAAACAGTAATTTTATTTTCTTTGTGGCTTATTTTTCTTTAATGTAAGAAAAATGTGTTTTTAGTCTATTTCAAGCACAAGGGATTGTCAGAGGCCAGGTTTAATAATAAATAAATGCTAAATGCTATGTCCAATCTAACAATGCCAGATTTACACTGCACATAAAGTCCACACTGACTTGAAAATGTCCGTATACGAGCTGAAATGTGGCATGAGATTTGAGCATATCTTTTGCTCATGTCCAGATTGATAAATGCTGAGGAAATGGCCATACACCCAGATTTCTGCTAGGGGTGGGAATCACTAGTGGCCCCACGATACGATATTGTCACGATACTACATTTTGCGTTTACAGTGAGTATTGCAACACCATATATTGGGATATATTGCAATCTATACAATTTTTTTACAACTGTTTAGTTGATTAAGCATTAGTCTTGCCCTCATGTCTGTCATATTTCTGCAGTATTTTATTTTCATGTAGCACTTCTTGCAGACCTCATGTGTCATGTCCATCTCATCCGTGCCCTGCTTGCATTCCTAATGTCTTTACCCTGCCGCTGCCAGGTTTGTTGCACTAACTTTCTCCAACTCTATGAATGTCAGCTCTGCAAACCTCACTGGAAAAACAATTGTCCAAACAACTGATTTTATTTTTCCATTATCATAGACTTCAATTCATATTAGCAATTAATTTGAAAAAAAAGAAACATACTTGGTGGACGATACAATATGATATATCACCAGAAAAAAATATTGCGATACTATGCCGTATCGATTTTTTCTCCCACCCCTAATTTCTGCTATATGTACGTTTGATAAATTAGCATCACTGTGATTGTTATCCACAGAAAAGACTCTCAGTTTTTTAGTACCTAATCCTGTTTATCTAGAATCCCTCAACCAGTTCTACACTTCCTCTCACCCGATATGCTCGGCCAGTGAAAGGCACCTGGTACTTCCAACACATCAGGGCCCTAAGTCACTACTGGCTCGGCTCTTCTATTCTATTCTGTTGTCCCTCGCTGGTGGAATGAATTATCCAACTCCATCTGATCTGCAGAGTCCTAGAAAAGGACTCTGCAGATCGTGTGTGTGTGTTTTCAAGGAAAAGCTAAAGACCCAGCTCTTTGAGAACTCTATACACTGAGCTAAACTCTTCTCCTTAATTGTCCCGAGTGGTAGATGGAGTCTCCCAAGACAGTTGGCTCACACTGTCCCACAGTTTAAAGACAAAGATTACATAGGCATTCAATAAACCTTTTTTACAAAATGCAAGTTACCCAAGCTTCCCTGAAGGAGCCATGGTTCTATCTGGGTATCTGCTGCACTGGGCAATACTTGAAAGACACACAGTACATGAAAGCATTCCTGTAAGTACTTACTAGTAGAAAGAATGGACTGGGAGAACAACACATGAAGTCATCGATGATACTGTCAGTAGTTTCTAAAGGGATGTTAAAAGGTAATCTTTTTGGGGATTTATAAAGAACAAAAGGCTCCAAGTAGAAAATCAGACCATGAAATAGATAGAATGGTCCTGTCACAAAAAAACATACACAGGGTAAGACGTATATCATAAGAAATGGATATTGGGTTGGAGCTCTTCATAGCATTGAAAGGCTCTGCAATAGCAGCAGGCTAGCCTTGCAGTTACAAAGACATTTTTGAGCTCATACATTACAAAAATGTTCAACATAATCTCCAAACCTGGAAAACAAATCCTTAAAGTGTAAAGTTGTGACTTTGACCTGTTGACACAATCCTGAACGGATGATTTTGAACTTTTACCTCTGCCTCAGTCAGGGTTTGTGGCGATAATGGGTTTTAATTTTGAACTGATCTTTTTATTATCACTATCTTTTCTTATTTGGGTTATGGAAGCCTTTTTAAAAACATGCTTTAAGCAAGACATGAGGGCATTGGATGTTAAAGAAGAACTGAATGCATTTACTCCAAAGGTGCACACATGCGACATGTGATAAGAGATAGCATCCAACAGACTGACAGCATATTCTGTAAGGACAGAGGTGCAGACACTAAAGGGCACTTTAATCACGAAGACCATAGTTGCTCTATGACTCTCAGATTAATCAGTGAAGTTTAGGAAAGTCTGTTAACAATCACAAACTGACACGTCTTATATGAAGAAGTCCTCCAGACTGAGTGTGCATTCAGAGAGCTTCATGGTGATGACCACACACATTCCTGAAGCCTCTACTCTCCATGGAAATCGTTTTATTTTGGATTACAATACAGCAGCACCACCATGTTGGTGTAATGTGGGGTTGGGCAATTAATCAAAATTTAGATTAAACTGCAATATGTCCTACGGCTATATTCACATCGCAAAAGGTGTAATATTTCTTTAACTTGAAACTTGTTGAAATACCAGTTTAAGTTTACCAATAGCAGAAGACAGAGTTGCTGTCAAGCAGGCAGTCTAAGGTGCTGCATTTCAGTGTAATGTAAACCTCAGTACAGATATTCTTAGACAGCTTAGTGACTGAAAATTAATCTAAAGATGTATTACTGGTATGTGGGAGCTTGTGATAGCCATTTTTCTCTGTTAGATTTTACTGACAAGAGGGTTAATTACTTTGTTCAGGAAGTAGGGGTGTAAAGGTACATGTATTCATATCGTATCCATTCAATATGGGCCTCTTGGTACGGTACAGGTGTGTACCAAACAGATATGTGTTGCACGAATGACACAGATGGAAAACCAGAGAACAACTCACTGTCACACTGTCCTGGCAACCACACAACCACAGCAAACAACAGCAACAGCCTGAATATTCCCAGATAAAAGTGTCCTGTTTAGGAACACCTTGTTTCCCAGTAAAATACAATAGTGGACAAAGACAACAGCAGTAGCGCTGACATTATTCAGCAGCTGTGTCGCTGACAGCACGTCATCCAGCGGCTCAATCAAAGCATTATAAAAAGGCACCACTCAAACAAGAACATTCCTGCAACGAGGAGGAACAACAAAAAGTCTCACCAGCCGGTTATGAATTTTGTATGATTTAAGATCTTTTTTTATTATAACACTGGTGCTCTGGTTTTGTGAATCAAATTAATTCTACTTTCAACTGTCAGCCTTGGAGGAGGGGAAAAGGGACTCCATCATGTCTGCAGCTGCATCATAGATAAAGTTATCCTCAGATTTCACACGGCTCTAACCTCTTTATCAGCCAAGATGGGCTGTGAAAAGTTCTCCCAAACTTTGTAGGTTTGTAGTAGGTCCCATTGGTTGAAAAAGTAATCCAGTGCTGAAGTCCGTGTTGCAATCGGCAGGATAGATGCTAATTAGCATACTTGAGAAGCTAGTTTATGGTTGTATGATAATGCATACCAATCTTTAATTTTCTTCCTATATCATGGATATTAGTATTTTCACATGTGCATAAAACTCCACAAAATTACAGGAGTTTTTCTGTGATGTCCATTCTAGTTTTACCTGGAAATATTCCTGCAATGCCTCTAGTAAAATTTCTCTTTGAAGTCAGATCAAAATGTTGCAAGAATGCAGCAAGTAATAGGACAATTCACAACTAAAAGGTGGGTATGGTGTAATAAGGTTTATATACCAGTGGGCAACTAGCTCTATCTCTGCATGCAATAAAGTATCTTCATAATCTTTTCTGCTTGGTTATATGTGCTTTTCCCATCATTTCTTGATTTTGAGGCTAGGTCAAATCACACATACCATTGACAAAGGCACAAACTATGATTACAGTACCAGACTCTCTTTCTTTTCTTGAAATCTTCAGGAGTGCATGTGTGAAAAAGGCTCTGTAGCACTTTACTGGACAGAGTCACACACTGTCTTGTACAAACACTGGAGAAGATATGACTCCATCAAATTACTAAGGCTACTTATCGGAGCAGCAGTAAGGAAAGGGATGAGGTTTAGAATTTAGAATTTTCAGTAAGTCAAATGGCCCGGCTGCCATTCAGTGAGTTCAACATATTTCACTGAAGTCACAGTGTAAGAGTAAAGTCCACCTCTACAAATCTATATTAACCTTAGTGCAGAGTCTCACTGGGAGAACCCACTTGTTAGACAGATCAATACAAAAGAAATACAAAGAGACAATACAAAAACAGAGAGCTTGAGGTTCATCAATCTTGACACACTTAATGCAACTGCTTTGCTAGTAGCAATATGAAATGAATGGCATCAAAAAAACTGCTTACACACTGCCTAACTGACAGCTGGTCACAACAAACAAGACCCAATAAGACTCACAACATACAAGGTACATACTAACCATACCATATGAATGTCAAACCTGACAGCAATGAGGGGCTCTCCAGAGCTTAAGGTATCATATGCTGTAGGTTATAGGTTAAAGGTTATACGTATTTAAGGTGTCTTATTCCATGCTTCGACATTAAAAATACTTTCTCTTGGGGCGCAGATGGCCTAGTGGTTTCAGGCACACCCCATGTATGCGGGCAGCCCGGGTTTGAGTCTGGTTTGTGGCACCATTTCGCGCATGTCTCTCCCCCACAATGCTTCCTTTTTGTACCTTAAGTATTAAGCATCCTGGATTCCTGGATGCTCTGCAACAGCAAATAGGATGCACTTGTTCTTTATGTGTGCAGTGATCGGTGCAGTCAGCTCATTTCCATCATGTCATTTGCCTTGACTGGGAGCACATTCTACTTGGAAGGCTGTAACGCTCATCAATGGTTATTTTGGTTGTCTATTTCCATGACATGGCGGTAATAAAGCTCTGCCATCTTTAACCCATAAGGCATTCATACTGATAGTGCATTGACGTGATATCAAATATCCCATCTGATACTGAAATGGTGCAATATCAAATGCCCCCATCTGTCAATCCACAGTGCATTCTGGTATCGCAGGAAAGCGAGAGAGTATGGCACAGCAGGAGCTCCACATACACACACAGACATACATATACAGGTTGCTGCACTCCCCTGCTGGCTCTGTTGATCTCATTTACAACGCTGTTACTACCTTCAAGACAGCTTAGAACAGGAATCACCTTGCCCCTCCTTCACGCCTCTGGGACATTCATAATTTACAGGGGGTAAATATCTTCAATATCATAGCTTAAATGGCACTGTAAATTGAGCTTTTGACAGTCATTAAACAAACCTACGCAAACCAAGCAAAGTGCTTGGTTTTGTAATCAAGTCTTATGTCATTACAAACAATCCAACAGCAGTAGTACCAGAAAAATACACTCTTACCATGCACAGCAAAAACATTACAGGGCTGGGTCCCATGGCGTGACGACTCTCTCTTTCCACCCTTGATGAAGGCTGGCAGACTGGGTCTCCTCTGGTCCCCTACAAACTTTCCCGGCTGCTGCCCCATAAGGGCAGGGTGCCAGGCCGCAGCCGGGACTCTCCAAGCTGGACTCAGTCACTCACCGTGTAAGAGTTAGGCAACAGTCAAGGAGAGGGTCAGGAGAAGACAGGAGCCCCTCTCCCCAGTTTCGTCTGTCTTCTCCTGGAGTATGGGTGATGCTGTGTTCACCTGTGCAGATCCCTCTTACTCCAGTATATCTCTGTTTATCATGCATTAATGAGGTCTGGATGTCTCAGAGATCAAAGTTTGGCACTGCAATGTAATCTAGAAAAAAAAAAGATGATTTTATTAAGAACAAGCAGTTAGCCTCTTTAAAACAACCTTAAAGATTTAAAAACTGTATTCAAACAGCAATTTAAATATGAAAGATCCAGGCTTAAGCCCTAACAATGAAAGAGATTAATTATGCCAAGATGAAATCAACACTTATTTTTCTATATCTTAATAAATAGCATTTTTACAGCAAGCAGCTTTTGTCTGATTTTGAACTGCCTTAGTTTTGCCACGTTTAGACACTTAAAAATCATGTCCACCATTTATTCTACAATCCAGTTTCCCCTTTTTAACTAGGATGTTCATCTACTGAATCATTTCATTTAAATGCAAGTCAAGCTCTATAAATATTATGTAAACCACATTTTGCCATTGGCTAAAAAGATAACTATCTGGATACCAAGTGTTTGTGTGTGACCAAAGAAAGTGGTCAAACGTTGATAATGTAATAGTGGGCAAACAAATTTGTATAACATGAAGATATCCGAAGTCTATTAGGGAATTGAAGATTATTTTCCTTTCTCTATTGTGCCCTGGAAACCCTTTTTAATAGAAGAGCAATGTCAAAACATCAAACACTTCACTATAACCACTTGTACAAACCAATCCCAAACTTTCACAGTTTTTACAAACTTTAACAGTAAAAAAAGAGTGAATGTTCACTTACATGGCCATAGAAGCTTTTACATTGTTGGGTAGCTGGCGAAATAAGGCTAATGTATAAGTTAGCCATGAAGGCTAACTAACGTTAGCTGGTGGTATGCAGCGCGAGACCCTTACATGCACATCGAGCACTCAACAGTTGGCTCTTGCTGAGTTGCTGTTTACACGCTGGTAAAAACGTCGGACAAGTGCACTGAAACGTCTCCAAAATAAGTACGTAGTTGCCACAATGGAGTTCTTTGTAATTTGTCTTTCCAAAGCAAGAGTTT
This sequence comes from Cheilinus undulatus, assembly GCF_018320785.1. Lineage (NCBI taxonomy): Eukaryota > Metazoa > Chordata > Actinopteri > Labriformes > Labridae > Cheilinus > Cheilinus undulatus. The sequence continues at coordinate 33,944,299 of NC_054881.1, forward strand.
TCGGTCTGTTTCAAACTTCCGTGTCCACTCTTTCCGTCTTGCGGAGTTTCTTCCCCTGTGGTACCCGTACTAGAGGCACTTCAATCAAGGAGGTGAAGAGAAAGCGAGGAAATTCAGCCGGCCAGAGACCGACGACTCTTCCTGCAAGCCCTTTCCTCTGTGTACAGTCGCCGAGCACTTCTTTACCAACACGTCTATTCGCGTACTTATTCATCGTTTTCACGTGAAAGTCTGTGCATTAAACTTTGGCCGAGTTGTAGTTGTGTCGCTAGTGCCGCCATACTTCCATACGCAAGGTGGTTTACAGAAGTATGTGGGTGGGGCGACGTGTGACGTCACGTGCGTGCGTGGGCTAGTACATGGGCCCGGAGACCTGCTACACTGAAACTACATTCATGGGGGGGTGAAGCCTACCCTAAAGCAACCCTTTAAAACTTCTTTCATAGAGAAATATGGGTTACAAACATGTGTTTAAAAGACAAACATTTATTTTGATTTCTGCATCACTTTTATCTCTTGGAGCAGAGGTTCCAGAAGGCGGGGTTTGAACCTCTGGGGGTCACAAGATACTTTGGTGAGATGCTTTCCAGAAAAACAAGGGGAAATTTAAAATGCTTTTTAGTAGTATATTTTATCCATTATTGTAAAAAATATCCTTAAAATTAGTTCACATAGTTATTATTCAGATCTGTGCTTACATGCAAGTAAAATATACAAAAAAAATCTAAAATGTGAATTTGTTGGGATCTGTGCAAAATCTTGCACTTTAATCAACTCCAGGGACAGTGAGGGTCCCCAGTATCAGGCGTTGTTATTTTGGGGGTGATAGGTAGAAAATTTCAGAACCCTTGTCTCAGAGAATATTGTACTCTGATTCTGTAAATTCCTGGATCTTTTTGTGTGAAACATACAACATTAAAGTGTAAAACATCAAAAACTTAAAAGTTGTGCTATGACCTTCTGTATTATAATCAGTGAGCTGACAGTTTAGTTTGTAGTTTGAAAAAGAAGAAAAAAATATATTTTACTAATTGGCAAGAATCGACCCAAAAACAAAGGAACTGGAATGATATTGGTCCTTTAATAGGGAATATGCAGTTGGAGAAAACTTAAACACTGTGACTGATCCATAGCTCAGAAAAGTTTGACTTTTTACAGACTCATTTAGCAGAGCCTTGACAGCGAGAGAGGATGCCATAGACAAAGCTGGATCCAAAAAGAGGAAAGACTGTGCACCCACTGCAGCCAACATGAGGTGGAAACACTTTCAAACCACCTGCTCTTTATACAAGGACATCGAGAGACAAGATCTTTCCACTTTTCACCGGCAAACAAAAAAATTCACCAGTATGAACAACAAACAGAAGCTTCCATATCTGCTGGGTGAAGTGCAACAGTGTGCAAATGTTGCAGCTAATTACACAAGCTGTTGTGACCAAAAAAAAAAGAAAGAAAAAACCCTCAATCATCACAACACCACCATGAAAGGGACCTTCTTCATATAAAAAGATATTAAAGAATATCTATATTTTTAACTAGAATCTTAAAAGTTTAACCCAGATTTTTCTAATATTTTTTTATCTGTAAGTTTTATTATACATTTGTATAATACTTTGGTAATAAAGCAGCTGAATTGAATTGAATCAGCACTCAGTCATATTTCACAAAAAAAATAACATTTTGAAACAGTTAATCTAAACCAGTAATACCCAAAGGGGGTGGGGGGGGTGGTCAAGACCCCCAGGGGTGTTGTGGGATGCTTTCCCCCCAAAAAATAAAGAAACTTAAATTGATTTAAAGTGTTTTTTTTTTTCATGAAATTGGTTACATTAAAAATAAAATCATAGTTATTGAGATGTGTGCCTAAATGCAAGTGATGTACAAAATTTCCCTAAAATGTAATGATGCTTTGAGCAAATCATACACTTAAACCACCTTCAGGGAATGTGGGGGTCCTTGGTCCCTGGTGCTGTTATTTCAGGGATTACAGTGTTAAATATTCAGGTACCCCTGATTTAAACATATGTTAGTTCTTTCGCTCAATATAATATTTATGTTTCTGAAAACCTTTTCTTCAGTTGAAAGTCTTTCTAACATGTTTTTCTTGTTCCTTTTAATTGACAAGAAACAACACTGAGGAGTACTGAATTTTATAGAAAATTTATTGCATACAACATTCTTTTTCCGACAACACCACATATTATTAAAAATGTTCCACTATACCTTTGTAATACTTCGGTCCAGCTGCTCTAGTGATTTTAAATGTGGCAGGACTTTAAAAGTCCTTTCCAAAATATGTCAAACAGATCAAATTTAATCATACAACAGACTGTCACAATACTGAAGGGGCCCTGAATAAAGACCAGTTCCCTCCTTGCAAACGTGGTCCCTTTTGAAGCTGTTTGATGTAATCTTGGTGTTTTAACAAGGCCACAGTTGTGAGCTGTGCTCTTTAACCTTCCTGTTCCAGCAGCTTCTGTTGAGTCAACATCACAATCTCCTCCATCACCTCTGGCTTCAGGATGTCTTTGACCTACAGAGATGGCACAAAGCAGATAATTATTGATGGATAAGTAAAACTTGTGTTTAATATAACAACACCAGCAAAGTGGTGTAAAATGCATCAATATGTGTAAGCAGTAAATATCCGAATATTTTTAGCAGTAGTGATGAGCAAATTTGATATTTTTATTGATATTATGAAATGACATATAGTCTCTGGCAAATGTGTTTTCTTAGCACTCTATGAGCCGCAGCAAGAGGAGGCTTGTCTAATAAGCGAGAGTAAAAACTTTTCAAACTAATTTCTCATGTACATGAACAACTGTAGGCAGAAATGATAGCATAAAGGCTCAAATGCTGATGTAAAGCTGCCTGAATAATATTTGAAGCATTAGTGATAAAAGGTCAGGAGAGGAACTTGTGGTTTATGTCACTTCTGCTTCCCCCTGTAGGCATTAAAAACTATAATACAGAAGCAGTCAGCCTTCTCATTTGTAGTCTCATTCGACTTTGTAGATCATAAACAGGCATCAATATTAAATTCGGTCTGTTTCATCGCTAGTTAAAATTCCTTACAATGGGCTTTAACTCCTTTTTTACTCAGCCCAAAGCACAATGAAATTAACCATTTCTAATTACAATTTAACACCGGCAGATTTAAAGTTCAGTACAGCAATTAATGGCAATTGAAGGTTTTCACTTTTTCCACCAGATGGCAGAAAACATTCCCAAAAAAATGACTTTTCATTGGCATTGCTTTACCCTGCTTCAAGAGTGAGTTGTGATGCTCCAGCTGCTTCCTACCTGGTGTTGAATTGAAGATTCATAGCAATAGAGAACACTGGTGTCATACAAAAGGAACTTGTGTGCAGCCAGAGCCAGTAAACAGTTCCTCAAACGAGAAATCACTTCTCTGTCTGATAGGCTAACAGGCTGAAAGAACAGAGACAAGATAGATAACAACATATGCAGACATTGAGATGAATGTAAACTAAGCATCTCCTCTGACTTAAATTTCAAACACTGATGGTAGATTTCTATTAATTGTTTTATAGACCTATAAAACTACACAATACTGCACTTTGCAACAGTCCCCACCTCAAGGCTGGTGTAGAAGCCCCCAGCCTCTTCCTCCTGGTGCTCTGGAGTTGGATACAACCACACAAAACCATTATTCCCCAGGATGATAGATGCACCACATGGCAGGTTGTGAAAATGTGTCTTCTGTCTCTTGATCAGTGAAGGAGAAATTTGTACCAGCACTCCTTGACCCAACTGGTTGAAAGACAAAGATGAAGCAGAATACAATGTCAAATCAGAAAGTAAAAGAACTGATGGCAAAAATGTGATTGCACATATTAAGGTACATAATTCCTACTGAAGACTCTTTGTGATCTACTGTACAAGAAACAGTGATAAGCCTAGCACAAAAAGTAAGGAAATTTGTGTTTGATAGATTATTTCTTTGTTTCTCTTTATTTCCAGGCTGGTGGCCAGCATGAGAAGGAGGTGTCAGGCTGTTGTGGCTGTGTATGGTTCTCCAACATGCTACTGGGGCTCCTGTTTCTTAATTTTTTCTTAAATAAATGAATTGTTAAATTGCCAATATGTCTTGTCTCTTGAGACTTCAATCCTCCAGTCAACCAAACAAGAGGCAGGCAGAACAAGCTGATTGGCATTGGCAGAGAATTCTTTGTGGGAGCAACCCCACATACTCAGCTCTGCTGCTCATCCCATAAATGCATGTTACTTACAAATGTGGCACCATTTAAAAGGGAAATAAACAGGCTTTAACTATTGTATTTAATCAAGAAAACAAAAGCAATCCACTAAAGATGAAATTTGTAGGCATAATTACTCATTCCTTCCTGCTTTTACACATAAAATAATCTAAACTAAAAATGTTCTCAGTTATTGCTGCATTGATTCTTTATCAACAGACTCCCAACTTTATTCCAGCTCCCAGAGGAACAGCTTTTAAAAAGACAGATACACCAGAGTGGTTAAATCCCAAATGTGAACATTTTTGTGATCACACTGTCCACCATCAAGTATATCCTAGTTGTTTCAGTTACATACTACCCAGCTTGTTCATAACCCTCAACTGTTAGGATTCAGATGTACTAAAACATTTTTCAAAAGGTTTATCATCAATCTTTAAGACAGGAAATGTCCTTGAGTACACTGGTGTAACTCACCTTTCCATACTTTAAACTGCGGGTGTGAAGTGATAGGGCTCCATCAGAGAATACAGACTGCACCTCAGCCTAGAAACAAAGAAGAAGAGTAACACAAATATTGAATGTGCAATAACACAATAGAAGATGTGATTTAAGATTTTTTTAAAGTGAGTTACACTAATAAGATCGCCCTCTTGAAGGTATTCCCTCATGGTAAGCTCATCTTCTGCTGATCGTCTCCTCTAGAAGACAAAATAATATCAATCAATATTTGGAAATAATTAGAAAACACTCTTTAACAACATTTCCTTTCCAAACGTATGAGTTAAATAGATGCTATTTCAAATGCTAGCATAAAGGCTCATATAAGTTCCCTTTACATAGAAAAATCCAAAATCCTCCACTTCTCCTTTGTTGCTTCTCCATCAGTCCTCCGCTCACCCAAAGTGAGCAAACCGCATATATAACAGTAGTTTCTAACAACTCACACAATATTTGGCAATATTTCCGCAGAAAGTTTGAAATAAGTTCCACCATTTTCAAATTGATCTTTTTGTGTTTTGCAGCTTTGACTTGAACTGTTGGCTACATCACTCAACATTGCGGATGTGTGCGGTTGAGTTGCGGTTGTCAGCAGTATTTTAACATTTGGTCCTTATCCTTAAAGGGGACATATTTTACCCTTTTAAGACAGGTTTAAATTGGTCTCAGAGGTCCCCAAAACATGCCTGTGAAGTTTGTTGCTGAAAAAACACTCCAGTGCTGTATTTTTGCATGTCTAAAAAGCCCTCTGTTTCAGCCCTTCACAGAACAAGCCATTTCTTTGTCTGTGGCTTTAAATGTTACTGAGCTGTCTGACTCCACCCCTGACCACACCCCTCTCAGGAAACGGATGTGGCACTCCTGATGTTACAATGTTACAGATACTTTTATCCAAAGATAAGGAACATCGACCTCTCAGACCAAAGTCAACAGGGTAACCCACTGAGCTATCCAGCATCTCCGCTGGCAGCTGAGAGGAAGATCAGGAGAGGAGGATGTAACTTTCTTCCAAGTGGGGAGGGCCAACTGAACCTGGGGGCGGTGCTTACTCCCCGCATAAGGTCATGAGGGGAAAATCTGAGAACGGCTTGTTTCAGCGCACATTTTCTGAAGGGTGGAGAAAGAGAAGGTGGAAGGAAATTTATTTTTTTTGGTATTGGAGGGGAGTGTGGATAGGCCAGGGGCACATATTTTTGTTAGAAAAGCCTGAGAAAGTGTTTTTTGCATAATATGTCCCCGTTAAGCTCCAAGAGAATGTGCAGAAATGCAGACAAAATGAATGCAATACCAAGCTCTGTCTGTATCTGTATGTGTTTTGAACATAGAGAATAAATGAACCTTTATGCACCCGTTTTTTTCACACATGTACTACTGAAAATTTCAAAAGAGCAGAATTATTTGAACATAATAAAAAACAGTGAACAGTTTAATTACATGTCCGTGAGTCTATTTTTTGTTTTTTTTTAATTCCAAACTTTATTTAGTCACTGCCTTGGCCAGTGGGTTTTATTCCTCCTGCTTGGCTAAGATCATGTTGAAATGTAGAGTTTCAAAGAGCCATGACACAGGTCTGCAGAATGAAAACATCAGCAACCCCCCCATGCTTGCTGGTGGTGTATTCTCCTGACTAGCATATTTCCTGTTGTATTTACACATCAGCACATACTTACTTTACTCATAAAATAAACAAGGAAAAAGTCTAAGGGAAAAAAAATGCCAGTCTGCATTAACACAAGCAGCTAACCTAAAAAAAATTATGGCGATATTCAGGAGTTTTTTTTACATGTGTGAATATGGTAAAAATGAATCAGTGTTTTTGCATCTTACCAGCTCTCCTCCAGGAAGATTAACAGAAGACAACAAGAGGACAGAGTCCAGTCGGGAGTTGGTCTCAACCTTCCATCGTTTTTGTTGTACCTACACATTTCACACGAAGACACTCATGTTGAAAACAAGCTGTACTAATCAGACCTCATCAAACCATTAATTCTAGTTTCAAAAATATGGGAAGAGAAGAGACTTAATAGCCTTACCTCTGTGATTCTCCCTACAACCACATCTCCAACCTCCCCATTAAACCTGCAAAAGATTACAACTTTACAACTACTCCAAATTCTTATTGCATAACTTCTATTGCCACTAAAAATAAAATGTTTAAGAGCAGATATTTCAACTTTTACCTTGTCTTCAGTGGTCGTACACAGATCAATTTGTCTACCCTCTGTACCTCTCCGGCAACTGATGCTGTCAGCTTGTCATCTTCAACATAGGTGCCATGACCTCTGGGAATAAACAGTGCACGGCAGCATTAATGAGTAATAAATCCAGAATTTATACTACATGAGATAATGCGTGTTGTCCTTAGAATGTGGCAGGAACCCATACATTTTATGACAAACAAGACAGGATAGCACAGTGGACAAATCTAAATAAACTTGTAAACAATTCAATTACTATTCTTTACGGCGGCAAAAGTGTATAACCTTCAAATGACTTTCTACACAGCTTTAAACAAGTATGCATTTCAAGCTGTTGAGAGCAATTTCAAAGATCACCAGCTTCCGTGACATGATACTCAGTACAACAGAATCAAGACGATCTACCTCAGGTGCACCATCTGGTACCTACCTCATGAAACCAGTATCTGTGGTGATGACATCTCCAGGTACGACAAGATCTTTTCTATCAAAAGCAGAATCTGATAGAGATACTTGTTTTCGAATAGTTGGTAATCTCATGTCAGCAGCCATGCTTCTTTCGCGTCTTCTTCTTCTACGCTCTCTGGTAGATTGCAAAGAGCTAACCGTGTTTTACCGCCACCTATCGAAGCATGCGTCTGAATGTCTTATTAAATGTCAGAGGTTTCACATTCAGTATTGTTTTATATATATATTTAACACGTTGGTCTAAATTTCAAGTCAACCAAAGCTTAAATTGTGAAAATTTTGTTTAAGTAGAATTAATGGGGAAGCTTCAATGCTGGCAAGCAAACTCAGTTCTTCTTCTGTGTTTTTTAAGAAACCAAACCAAAAATGTTGCAATACCAACAACTTCTGGATTTGGAGTATACTACAGTCTTGTCATTGCTTTAATGCACATACAAATAACTAATGATAATAACTAATAAATAACTACAGACAAATAACTAATTGTTTTTTTTTTTAATTTTGCTTATCTAACGCTGGGGTATTTTTTCAATTTTGTTATGTTGAAGCCTGATGCAACTCCAAGTGGGCTTTCATGTGTTTTGCACCGAGGAGAGGCTTCTGTCCAGCCACTCTGCCATAGGCCCAGATCATTGGAGGTTTGCAGTGATGGTTGTCCTTCTGGAACTCTGTCCCATAAGATCTCTGGAGCTCAATCAGCTCGACCATCAAGTTCTTGGTCACCTCTCTTATGAAGGCCTTTCTCCCCTGATTGCTGAGTTTGGGCAAATGACCATCTCTCAGACAATTCCTGGTTGTGCCAAACTTCTTTCGATTTGAGACTATTGGAGGCCACTGTACTCTTAGGAACCTTCAGTGCAACACATTTTATTTGGTAGCCTTCCCCAGTTCTGTGCCTTGTAACAATCCTATCTCTGAGTTCTGCAGACAGCTCCTTTTACCTCCTGGCTTGGTTTTTGCTATAATATGCATTGTCAGCTGTAAGGCCTTCAATAAAGAGATGTGGGCCTTTCCAAGTCATGTCCAGTCATTTTACCACAGGTGGACTCCAGTCAAGGTGTAAAAATATCTCAGCAACAATCCAGAGAAGCTTTTGGATATAAGAACTGATGAATATAGTTTTGGTCTGACATTTCATGAAACTTTAACATCTACTTAATAAAGTCTGAGGTAAAACATGTCATATCTACCACACTCATGAAAGAGAAAGTTACGTAAAGAGTTGAGATGTCCAAATGCTATCTTGTAAATGTATATGAAAATAGATGTACAAATAAGTAGGCTAGAAGTCAAATTATTAAAAGAGTAAATTCTTGACAGACTTATATGTGCTAATTCTTTGGCATTTGCTTAATCGTTTTGAATCAGAGGTGTTCAGCAATAGTATTGCCATTGTTTCAACTTGTCATATCATGCTTATTCATTGTAAAAACGCTGTTTTGAATTAACTAGCAGAAAATCAAAAAAGTGAACTTTCCTAATGTGTCTGTTTTATATTTTTCTAAATACTGCTTAAACAGGTATGTTATTTATCTTGTGTCGAAACCCTGTAAATTATCTCGAGGCCAAATGTTCTTTTTCTCTGCAATGTAACTGTAACTCATTGTTCACGAATGATAATTTTTTTTATTCCACTAGATGTTAGCATCGAGCCATGCTGACTTTAATGCACGCTCATCTCCAACGAAGTTTCAAATAACGGAGCGGTGACGTCAGATGTCAACACCACGCAAACGTCTCTGTAGTGACCAATCAGCTTCCAGTCAACCAGACTCTTGTAAAGATGGCGACTGCGAGGCACAGAGGAGTGAAAACTGGACGCCTCACCGCTAACAAACACCGTTGGTGCAGACGTTGTAAACATTGAGAGGGCAGCGGGAGTGAAAGTTAACCGACCCCTTTGTCCGCAACAGTACGCCGTCTGTTGCTGTATGGTGTCGTTTGGAGCCTGGCTGCTTTTATTTTCGGCTTGGACTGTCGCTGCTTTGGATAGCTCATTAGCTTCAAGTTGGAAAGCCAATGCTAGCCGATAGCTAGCAGTGTAGCTCCATCGGCTGCTGGGATCTCACTGTAAGGCATTCATGGATTGATATCCTGGCCAGCGTTAACGCTGGGCTCCATGTACCTTTTACAAGTCTTTATTTGGGGGATAACACCACCAATGACTCACTTGGATTAAGATACTCTTGGAGGAATAAAGGGGCACCCACGACCTGGCATTGCGACACTGTTTTGAGTGTCGAGTCGGAGTGAGTTTGCCGTCATGTATTTTCTAACCGGCTGGCCCCGAAGGCTGCTTTGTCCGCTCAGGAGCGAAGAGGAGCCCTTCCACATCCAGCCCAGTTCCCAGAGGTTTTACTTCGCCGTGCTTTCAGAGACGCAGCTCAGCATCTGGTTTAGTCGGGTGAGTTAGGTCTATGAACTGCAGGTTCATGTCCCGTCATGCTTCTGAACTCAGCTGTCCGATTAAAAAAAATGTGGGCAGTAGAACCGATATCGAAGCTAACACGAGCACATAATTATCTATAACTACTCATATTTTTTAATAAAATCTTAAGCTTCACATTGCGTAACTATCTGGCGTTATGCCCTTAATGTTGTTTAAGATTTGATTTGTAAACAGAAGGGCAACAGGCTGTTGGCCGCGATGATCAACCACAGTGTAACAGTGCAGACGTCACTCCTGCTACAGAAATGACAGGTGAAATTGTTGGGCATCAAACAAGTATATCCGCATACGTGTGCTTTTTGTGTCAGCAAGTTGTAGCTGCATGGCGTTTCACGTGCGTGGGTCCTCCCATTCACGATCCATTCACGACAAAGGCTTGGTGGCTTTTTATTGTCACAGCCGCTGAAATTTAAAGCTCATGCGTGGAGTTTTTAGCCGGTTATGTAACAGGCTGAAATTAATATCAATGTCTGTCTGTAAGCTACAGCAGCAAACTAGATCAGCATAAAAGTGATTTCTATATCAAATGTTTGAAACAGTTGTGGAGGTTGGTGTCAACAGGGGGCGCCAAAATGTACAACAACTTGAAGTTCCACATGGGAGCTTTAAGTTGCCAGGTGTGTGATTTATCTCAAGCAGAGCGCAACTAACTCTTGACCACCCTCAGAAATAACAATTAGGTGAGTTTCGTGGGCTTACAAATACTCTCATAACATTGATTTCTATTTATATCTGCCCCAGATGGGTCACTGAGTTTATGTTATTCTGACTATGGGATTTCCCGTGGTGTTCAAAGCAAACCCTCATTCACCACATGCAGTGGTTAGTTCTGTCAGGCAGAAGCTCAACATAAATTTTAGACCCTTTGGCTCTGCCAGAGTGAAAATCTAAATGTAAACAATCCTGTAGCACACCATTTGATTTCAGTTTTCATAGTGACTGGCTATAAGGTGAAGATCTAATTCTGCACTCTAACATGTTAAGCTTTTTCTTAATCACTTCTATCTAGTTAGAAGTTCTGTGTGTTTGTTAATCAGTAAGTATTATATAAGAGGAACGCCTTTTCTGGAAATGCAAACCAAGGCCTTTATATATAGATTGTAATTTTGACTTGAATTGTCATCATTTCACAAAAATCCGCCTAATGATGAAAGTAGTTCCCTTCTAAATCTAAGTCTTTAAACTGTTAAGCACTCTTGTGACTTAACAAGTGTAGGGCAGCAACCTGTTTACTGTACATGCAGAACAAAATAAATGTGAGACCAGTGTGATGACATTTAAGGTCTGCAAACAAAAGCAATACACTAAGACACAGGCTTGTTGAAGAGATGAAGGCTCTACTGGAGAAAAAAATATACTTTTTCCATGAAAAGCTTAACAGAGCATTTTTCCTTCAGAGCAATGGAACAAATCAATACTGCGTTGGCATATACTACAACAAGTTGATACTCTTGACTATAAAAAGCATGAAAACTGTATATGCAAGATGAGAAAATTACCAATGGGCAAATGGGCTGTTTGCATCACTGCTAAGCTATTGACTGTAAACTGACCCCTCCTTTTTACTGACCCTGGTATTGAAGCAAGACAGTGGCAGCTACCACAGAGGGGATCCTGTTTTCACTATTGTTTACATTTAACCATTCATCCCCCAGATACTCTCACCTACAGAGAAAATATGTTGGAAATAATGTTGGCAGAATGGCTTGTGAAATGTTTGGTGATTCCCCACTCAGCACTGTTCCCAGTGCCAGCACCAGCAGCTGCCTTAGTAAAAAAGTCCTATGCAGTTCCAAGTATAGCTCTACAGTGTGAACAGTGTTAACTGCATACCATTGTCCTCGTTTGTTTGAATACATCAGATTTAGCCATGCTGATAAGAAGAGAAGCTATTTGATTTGATAACCTTTAGGCGAGAGGCATTGTCTGTGGACGTCTGTGCTACACACACTTTGTATATTATTGAGCTGTAGCAACAATGGATTGGGGTCACCGTTGATTTCCTGAGGCACCCACAGGATGTGACAATGTTTTCCTTCCCCTCTTTCTTAAGAACTTTGCCCGTCTGGGAGTATCAATGAGGCACGCAGGAAAAGAATCATGTCAGGAAAGTCTATTTGGTCAGCTTCTTCTTGTTAACACACATCTTTAATATCTGTTAGATCCGTTACGTAGTTTCTCCTCCCTATCTAGCTGAACTATCAAAACAGGAATGTAGAGGAGTGTTTGATCACAAAACTTAACAAGTAAATTTCAGGGCTAGGTATGCCAAACTATTATACAATACAGAATGAGGCTCCTAAAATGGCTAAACATATTTTTAATGTATATATACGTATTCACTTGGTACCATGTTTGATCCTTTAACCTTTTCCGGCTGTGTGGCATTACCCTAAACTTAACTTCTGCTTTAGCTAATTAATTTCTATTATCATTGCTGCCACAAGTCATAAGCACTGTATTTTTTGCTAAGTAAAATATCCGTTTAGCGCCAGCAATTTGATAATTATATCGCCAGGACAATGGTACATAGCAGCATTGAAATCTTGCCCCACCACTACTGCCATTAGGTTGTTTGTAGTCAATGAGAATGGAGGAAAGTTAGCATGTTTAAAGGGCTACTTCAACATGTTGGCAAATTTGCTCATTGCCATAATTCCTATAGTCTTAGTAATAGGTCCGTTACCTTTAGCTGTTGGTGCAAGCTATTTTTAGATCGCCGCTGCCGAGTTTAGACCTGCTGTGCCAACTCAGTGTAAGCAGACGGTATTCCGGTTTTCCCTCATCAAACTCATCAAATACACAATCCAACAACTCCAAAATGCTCTCGTGGACAAGTTGTGACATTGTGGACATTCACCACGCTATGAAATAATAACGTGTAATTATGTAACATTACGACACATGAAGCAAATACTCAGAACTATTTCTTGAGTAAACCACTGGGCGGAGTGACACAGTGCAGCAGCCATGTCTGGAGTGTAGTTCCGGCTTTGCATTTAGCTTTAAAACATCTCCGTCTCATAATGTTCCATGATTATTTCATAGCGTGGTGAATGTACAGGTCACAACTTGTCCACGAGAGTGTTTTGGAGTTGTTGGATTGTGTATTTGATGAGTTTGATGAGGGAAAGCTGGAATACCGTCTGCTTACATTGAGTTGGCACAGCAGGTCCGAACTCAGCAGTGCCGATCTAAAAACAGCTTGCACTGACAACTGAAGGTAACGATCCTATTACTAAGACTATAGGAATTATGGCAATGGGCGAATTTGCCATAATGTTGATGTATCCCTTTAAGCTCTAAATGGACATGCACACTGCAGTTATCATTGGAAAATTTCTGCATACATTAAGTTTGATCCCAACACTGTAAAAAAGTTTTTTTTTACCACTGGCTAACCAGATTGCCTGGTTTAGAGGTGAATACAAATAACATAGTCCTTCATACCTCCCAGATCTCTGAGCTAAAAGGCTAGCTGCGTCCCTTTAACAGCTTTTCACCCTCAATTTATCAACATACATATAATTAATAGAAATGCTGATATTCTGTTGAACATATAAACCTTGTAGGGTTAGTGGCCAAGTAATGATGTGCCCTTTCTGTCATTATTTCTACGCATAGATGAAGCAAAACTGGTGAAGAAAAATGAAGAGCTGTTTTGGAGCTAAAAGTCTGGCTCTTGTTACTAAGCCAAATTATCCTGGTCTCTAAAAACAGGCTGATTTCTCATCACAAGTGAGGTTGGACTGCCTTTGGCTGTGGGAACTAGGGCTGTAGTAAACCACTGCGCCCTTTTGGTAGTCGGAATGATCTTAAAAATTAACATAATGAAATTTATATAAAGCATAATTCATTATTTTTATCCGACTCATGTTGCACTACAACCTGCCTTGAATCATATGGTTTCCGTGATCACGGCGCAACTCTTTAGTATCATATAGCCCACAAAATATCCTCGGATAATTTGTTTGTTGTATCATTTTCTGTGCCTCTCTGCCTGTATTGCTCAGCATTGCATTGTCTCCTGCTGCAAGTCTCTCATCAGTCAGGTGTGTGTGCCCATTGTTTCATTCTCACACACACACAACCAAGTGACAATGAGGATCTTGGTTGGATGAGAGCATATCAACCAGCCACCAGACCAACCAAGTGAAGGTGTTGTGGAAACACAAGCAAAATCAGGGTTTACTGTGGTATACAGTAACAGACTGAACTGACCAAACAGGGCCACTTTGTGGAAACAGACCATATCTAAGCAATGACACCACTCCTCCTGGTTTTAGATGGAGGCTTTTAATCCATGTCTGCCACCTTTTCTCTGTTAGCTTTTTTAACTTTTTCCCTGAATGTGTGACTGCTTTCAGGACTCAAAGTAGCTCAAGATTGTCTTTTTGCAATGTGACCAGTAGACACAGCCATAGAGAGCAAAAGCTTTTGACATTTTGAATCTCTATGCAGAAATCACTTCTTGCCCCCAATCTGAAGTTTGTTGCTGTAACACGAAGCCATCTGCAAACAACCTTTAAAATAATGCATACAAGTGTGATGATTCTGTGTTTGTGTTGCCGTGAGTTTACATCATCCATTATCCACGCTTCTTATCCTACTGGGTTAGCGGGGGTGGAGCTAATCCCGACTGTCACTGATATAAATTGATATGAAAAATAATTTTGTTAACACAGAAATGTTTTGTAACATGTGGAAAATGCCTGTAAAGTTAAGAAAATTGTATTTCTATCAGTCATTTAATTTTCTAGCATGCCTTGAATTCCTCTGTTTTCTTCCTCCTGCTGTTCCCAGCCAATGTTATGCCACCAGGTCTATTTTCTTTAATCCCATCACTTCTCAGCCAGTGCACCCTGAGCATGACCAGCATGTCAGAGGCGCTATCACCTAATCCGTGTTAGACAGTAGCTTAGCCATGTAGTCGATCTGTGCTGCACTGGTAGGTGTGAGATCTTCAGGGTGTCCAGGAATTGAAGGATGGAATTTGTTTGGTGGTGCTTTTATGCAGTAAAAACACCACAATTAGCTCTTTGGCTGATTGTGAAAACTAGCTGTGTTTCTGTGGATGTGCAGATTTGGTTGCTCATAGTTGTGGGCGTAAGCCTTTGCATCCTCTGGGGTTTCTTTAGCTATATAAACTGAGTGCATGTAATTGTGGTGGAGCAATGTAAGGGTGCACAGGAGGTAGTCTGCTAGTTGCCTGCAAACTGTCTCAGTTTTACTCAGTATAAATAATAAATATTGGTTGTGTATGTGCAATGTTTTATAGCAAACTCAGGTCATTCAGGGACAGTTTTTTCTGTGTTCAAGTCCGTCTTTTACTCTTAGTCTGCCATGCATCTGTAAAAGCACCTAGAAATGATGGACAGAATCAGCACTATTTGTCAGAAGTATTTCCAGAGTATTTTTTTAATTCTCTGCAGAGTTTTATATATTTGTATTGCAGTCAAAGAGATACTTCATAGCTCCATGGGCATGAGTCAGACACAAAAGAACTAACGTATGATTGTTTTTCATCTAGCTCTAAAAAGCCAAGACAAACTGAAGTTGCAGCTGCAGAAAAACGGTTTGAGAGTTTTCTCATAAAAGAAGAAAAACTCAGTCAGAATTAACTTTACACCAGAAGATCTATGTTTGAAATCCATCAGTACTTTTTAATAAATAATTTAAAGGGACAAATTTGGCAAACATTGCTCCTAAAGTTATTAGATATTATTATTAAGACCGTTTCTATTGTGTGTTGTTCATTCAGTGTGTCCTTACAGTTACAGACCCAACTTATTACTTCAGTTATAGTTGTTTTACTCTTCATTTCCCTCATATATTAATACAGGGTTTTTCTACTGTGATTGTGAGGAGCTGAAGTGTTACTTTGACCTGATTTGCAACTATATTTGAGAGGTTTCTCTTTTGGTTTGATACTGATCAAACATCAGCAGACGTGAGCAGGGTTTCATTGGCTTTATTAAGATTTTATGCGATGAAAGAGAGCGGAAATACTTGAAACCCCATCTCTCATTACTGTGACTGGGTACAAGGTTTCCTGTTTCACAGCTGGAATTACAGAAGATGGTCTCCTACCTTTATTATCTGCTCCTGATTGGCCTGTACTGCTAGGACAGATAACCTAATTACCATAACAAGCACAATGCTATCATGTGCTATTTTTTAACTTCTTGTTTTTGTGTGTGGAAGGTTAGAGGATTTACAAAAAGATCACTGAACATTAGAATGACTTACCAAAAATCATGTTTAGCAGTTGCATTTAGACACCTATGATTACTTTAGTGAGTCTGTTGGCTATTTATTGTCATGCTTAAGGCTGTCAGCAATTTTAATACTTGTCAATACTACATGTTTTAAAATGATTTGTCAATGAGTAATGGTGACCAAAAGAACACAATCTTTTTAAGATTTTTTTTTTTTGGGCCTTTTTCATGCCTTTATTGGATAGAGGAGGGACAGTGGATAGACTCAGAAACAAGGAAAAGAGTGGGGAGAGACATGCGGTAAAGGGCCACAGGTCAATTCGAACCTGGGCCACCCGCTTATATGGGTAGCGCTTTAAACCACTCAACCATCTGCGCGCCCTCATTTCTTTTTAAAAGAAACCATGATATTCTGTCATATCTTAAACCCAAATGCCACAAGCAAAAGAGAAAGCAGCAGTGGTCTGTTTATTCACAAGCCAGCAACAGACGTTATTTTGTACATTTATGTCTCTTAAAAAGCAGAGGGGCTGAGACTCTGTATTGCACAAGACACACTGGAAGCTTTGCAGTCCTGTAAAGTAGCAAATCCATTTGTGCATTTTAGACAGCATGATTGAATTTGCTTGCATGTTTGCTCATTTCAAACAAGAGAATTTTGCACATGATTCATTACTCCTCCCTTTCAGTTTGCTGTCAAAC
Source organism: Cheilinus undulatus (assembly GCF_018320785.1). NCBI lineage: Eukaryota > Metazoa > Chordata > Actinopteri > Labriformes > Labridae > Cheilinus > Cheilinus undulatus. Next base: position 33,961,058 of record NC_054881.1, read on the forward strand.
TTTCACTAAGTAAAACTGTGTAGCTTTATGGCATGAATAAAACATAATGCGCCTGCAGGGGCTTTCAACCAGTTGCCAAATGACTCTAGAAGTAGGTTCTGCCAGGTGTTGAGGTTTTTGACTGCAGCACGGCTGCTCCTCTTCAACAGCTGTTGTACCTTCTGCTTTCTTTTTCGTTTTTTTTTTTTTTACCTGTACACATGAACATACTCTACCTGCACTCATTGTATGCATCATCATTATAATGGATTGTAATGAACTGGTGGTGGTGAGTGAGACAAATATCTGCTGGAGGGATTCAGGGGTAGAGGGAAATTAAGTGCAACATCCTCAGGCAAAGTCTGTCTGATTTGTGTGGTGTAAACATTAGCCTGAAAATGCATTTGATTCCTAAACTGAAAGATGTTTTAGAGAAAAGGAGAAGGTGTTTTCACAATGCATTTTCACAACAGTGCTGATAACAAGTAATGAAAGTAATTTTGCCCAGAGACATTCGTATTGGTCAGAGATGCACAAATTGTGAAAATTAGGACTGATACGAATGTTTACCATGAGCAGATATCAATGTTTATTTTTAATATTTCTATTGGTTATCTTCCCTGCCCTGTTAGAAATATCTTTCATACAGCTAGGTATTCCAGATTACAGTATAACATGAATTGAAATTTCCCTTTGTGGGACTAATATCTTATCAACAGATGAATATTGTCTATATTATTAAAATGTGTCACCAAACTGCAGTTTTCAAAACTGAACAGGATCAGGAAGCTGTTATCATGCAACCCAGTCAAATCCCAAAAATATTCAAATAAGGTTTTATGGTTTGTTTGTTTGTTTTTTTACCTTTCTTTTGTCATCCGTGTATTTCCATTCTAGTCAGTATCAACGGCACTTCTGTGATTGTAGTTTCTCTGTTTTGCTTTGTTACCTTCAGGTGTCTTTGACCTTTAAGATGTTTAAAGCACTCATTTTCTTTCCCTTTTCTCCACCAACAGCCAAGTGTTTTGATCGTTAGCTACATCGAGTCTGCAAAGGCGGCGGCCCAGTTTGGCTTCTACCAGAAAGCAGAATGGAAACCAGACGACTCCATGATAGCTGTGGCGGTAAGTAGTCCACTCAACCACCTGATCTATTACCTGCTGACTGACAGCTGTCTTTGGTTTTGTCCTGTTCATAAAATCGCTGAAGTATATTGATTAGTTGTGCTCTCAGTGACTGGACTTTAACTGTCATTCCCTGGAATTTAAACAGATTTTGACTTGCATGCAAAGATGTTTTCCATTGAAATCAAACACAAAATGAATCCCTCTCTTTCCACATAGCTAAGAATTTATTAGTGTGTGTAAAGTTTCCTTCAGTAGTTGGAAGTTGCTTTAGTTAAAGGTCACTGACTGTTAGATATTATCAGGATCTCTCTGATAAATCAAAAGCACAGAAGCAGCTTCCTTTTTGCAGCGGTGCACCACAGTAAAATGAGCATGACAAATGTTAGAAAGAGACAAACAAAAGCATGGCTGAACTTTTCTGAGCAGCACAATTTGTCCTATTTTTGCAGAGCTCAGGAAACGAGGCAGGTATTCCCGTGGCAATGAGAGCGGAACTAAAATACACTCCCCGAGCTCTCTGCGTCATCGTGGTGCTATTTAATTTCAGTCACACACATCACACAGTAAGCAACAGTATTCTGACAGATGTTAAGTTAGGATTATTTGCGTTTTCTTGGTACTTGTTGTGATTAATCTTGGCTAACTGCAGATTTCAGTTGTTTGGGAAGCAGTCAGAGTGTGTGTACTTATATGATACCTGAGGCCAGACTTGGATGGTTGTCACTTTAGGTGTGGATCTTGCATGCCGCTGCAGGCTTAACCCTGCTGGAATGTAGTGGTCACTAACACAGAGCCATTAAAGCTTTACATGCAGTGCTGTACACAAATACTGCATTTTTTGAAGGTGACTGTTTGATATAATACCATTTAAAATTCAACAGTGAGCTCCCCCAGGCTTCAAAATACCTACACTGTAGAAATCACCTGGTGTTGAACTCTGAGAGACAGGCTGATAAACATCAATGTAAGTTCTGCGTGCCACTGAAATGAAGGGTTTTAATGTGTTGTTTAGTTCCATAGGAAATAAAGAGGATTCTATAAATGCTTTTTCTTGAACGAATTAAATGTGAATAACATGCATACATCAGGTTCTTATTCTGTTAAGCTAAATATCTGACTTTTAAGAGATCAAATTTAAATGTGTCAGTTGCTCTTTGCACCTAGGTTAAAGTATTTCCTACATTGTCATGTGCTGATCACTGTGCTTTCTATCTGACTGTGATTCTATGATAAACTCAAAGGGGAAGTACAGTGGTTCACTGTACACGTCATTGTTGTCTGGTGTATTGATCTAAGTTTTCAGCAGCTGTTTTCCTTGCTCTTCTGTCATGTTAGCCAGATAACTTGTTTTGGTCCAGAAAGGGGTCAATATTGGAACCCATGGACTGTCATCAAGCAACAATATGTGTCCCTGATAGGAAAGATCAATGTTTCAGAGCTTCTGGTGCAATAAAGTTAGTAATGAATGACTTCCTTTTTGTGCATTGACTGTGTTTACAGTCTTAGAAACCTCAGAAGCAAGAATGGAGATATAGTTGATAGAGGATGTTTATTTGTGTGATGCTTATTCCTGTTTATGTCTTGCATAAATAATCTGTTTAAGGCATTTGCACACCAAATTAACTGCAATCAGAACTCCTTTGCTTGCCTCTTATGCAAATAACGGTACATAACATTTCTGTTACTCTAAGGCTTATCAGAGCTTGTTATCCTTGGTATCCTACTGCATGTTGTTTATATAAAGGCTAGTTGGGCCTCTTCACCAGTTTTTTTGCCACTGTTTTTTTTTTTTTCCATAAACATGCTTCTAAAGGAAATGGTGGGGAACAGGAACCTTGTGAGGTACCAGTTAGATTGAAATGATAACTCAGATGATGATGATGTGCTGCTCTTGAACAAGCTTGGCAGATATCAAAATTTCTGCCCATACTTACAGCTGATATTTGCCTGTGTATTTCAGCATATATCGACTGTAAATTTAGTCCATATAGACTAATAAATCAGGGAAGTTTTAGGCTGAACCAACAGACCTATGTCAGTTGAGGTCTTTTTCTTTATTTATCCTCGTCCTTTAAATTTTAAAGTGTTTTTAAGGGCTAAAGTTTGTTTCCTTGGTCTTTCTCAAACCTTAAAGTGTGTCCAAGAGGACTGAAATTTCTTGTTTGAAAAACATATTTAAATATCGATTTCCATATCAGTAACGGTTAAAAGGAATCTGTAAATGTCAACATTTTGGAGAACAGCAAAAATCCAATATCATGCATCCCTAGTTGTGATTAATTACATGCTTTACTGTCCCTTTCATTAGACTTTGGTTAAGCCACTGCAGCCACAGTGATGTAAAATAATACACCACTATTCCTCAGTATCTTATTTCACTTGAAAAACTCACTGACAGCTCAGTGGATAAATCAAAAGTCATCATCAAGTATTCTACCAATCCATAACAAGTTCCTTTTTCCGTGGCTAAGTTCATGTCATGATCTTCCATTTCCCCCTTCATCTTCCCTGCAGTCCCTTACTGTCGTTTAAAATAAAAGCAGATCTGTATTCATACAGGAAGTCAGTTACCCTTGGTATAAGGCGATGCAAAAAGATTGTAATAAAAGCAGTGTTACATGCAAAATAGTGGAATTTCACAATGTAACAAAAAGCAGAGGAAAGCATTAGTGGTGATCAGCAACAGAAATTTGAGATCACTTATGATTACAAAATGTTATTGTTTGTTTGTTTGACCTATTGTTTGTTAATCTGTGTTAATGCCAGGTCTGAACAGGGTCCAAGAGTGGATTGTTTGCTGCACTTGCATCTGTAAAGATATTCATGAAAGTTACATTTTCATGAGGATAAAAATATGATCCAGGATTGCAATTGAGCAGATTTTCTTTTTCCCTTCCTTTTTAGTTTTCCCTACACAGCGTATGTTTATCATTAAATGCAGATTTTTAAACTTTGATGCCATTCTAGGAAAAGCAAACAATATCAGTACCTGGTTTTATACAATGTCAACACAAATTAAAGTCTGAGGCTTCCGGTGTGAGTTGCATCTGCAGCTTTGGGTTAAAAAATTTGACTGACAATCAGATGTTTTCTGAATGCTTGGATGTTTTACAATACTGTTGATAACTCAACATAATTGTAATGTTTTTATGCTTTTTGTGTTGAAAATGAACAAAGTATCAGCTTTTTATAACCTTTCTCAGCCAGCAGGAAAATACTACATGTACCACAAATGGAAATCAGAGCCACTCAAATAACAATGTCTCGTCCCAACTGCACAGGTTCTTTTTGAATTGACTGTATAATAGAGATTAGAAATTAGTGAACGTTTAGCATCTGTGACCTTTGTTTTTGACCCCCTTTGGTATTGTTGTGATTCGAAGTAAAAGCAAAAGGCAATGAAATTGCCCCCAATTTTTGCCTGTATTTGCAAGTTAGTACACATTTCTGACAATGCTGAATCAGATAAGGTATGATTCACAGACATCTGTTTTTTGTTTTGTATAAATGCCTCTGAACCTGTGTGTTCACCCCCCGCAGGACCTTCCTTCCTGTCATTACATCCCTGCCTCTGGTTAACTCTAGAGAACAGCCCACCTACCAAAAAATTATGCAAATGATCAGCCCACAGAGCTCAAAAGATGTGGTTTTAAAAATTCATGCTCATTACCATGGTGATGTGAAATGAGTATGTTCTCGCCAGCGTTTTTCTGTGTAGAAGCCCACACAAGATTACTGATTTGAATTGAAGCAGACAGTCCTCACACTGTCATGGATCATCAAATCTTTTGTGGCTCAGTTCCTAGACTGTATCCATCAGCTATTATCAACTAGAACATGATATTCAGATAGTGTTTGTTGTCACGCTTACATTTCTGTTATAAAGTTAACACACATCACAGTTTAAGATGCTTTCTTTTGCTTTTAAGGCACAGAATTAAGATATGTACATATTTAATTAATAAGCACTACCTTAATGTCAGCTGCACTAGAGATTTTCATATCAATTTTCATGATGTAACTAAGTCTGATCACTCCACTTTAATCCCTGGTAATGAGGCCTGTCTTTGCTGAATCGATGTCTTGATACATACTGTGACTTTGGAGAAGGAACAGATGGATGCTGCATCTGCTGTGTCAAACTTGTGGAAACAGACAAGAAAAGCCTGAGCTGTGGACTAAGAGTCAGGCTGTTTACTTTGGATATTTATATAAATAAACACACAGATCGAAAGGACAAAGATCCAACTGAAGCATTTAATTCAGCCAGTCTGTGCTGATTAAAATTTGATGCCTTTGTTGGATGTTAGAATATTAGCATCACAGCAGAGAAGCTTGGAAATGACACTGTAGCAAACCACTGTTGCAAATTTGAACAGCTGAGCAAATCCATCTACCTCTTAAAATGTCTTTCCTTATTATTAATACTCTCCTTGTTACTTAGGCTCTTAATGGCTAAGCTAACACTACGAAGGAAGTGTCTTGTTGAGTAATCTCACACAAGGCGAACACCCGACTCAGCAGATGACTCAATCGTCTTCCAAAGGCCATGTGATCAGCAACACATAGGACAACAGCCAAGACCACAAACAGAAGCAGACGGCATCAAAACAAACCACACACAGAGAAGTGGTTTATTAGGATCATTAGCTCCCTCTGTGTACATGTGCCGCCTTGTGTTTATATGTGCTTGCATGCATGCATACATCTGTGTTTACTGTGTGTTTGCAGGTGAAAGTCGACCGCCACATTTACCAACTACAACTGTCAGATATGGGTAAAAAATACCACTGACAGAATGCTTTGATTTGCTTTAAGTAAAAATAAAATTATGTGTGGGATTTCCTTAACAAATTTTGCAGTCTGTCTACTTTTAAAGTCCAATATAAGGATAGGCATTGGAAATAAGCCACAGTTTCTGAGAATACAAACATTTTTAAGTTTTTGATACAATTTAGTATCAACCAATACCTGTTATGATACTCCAAGCACAGGCACCCAGTATCAAGTATTTTCTTGTTCCAGTTGAGTAAATGTAGCAGGCAAACTTTGCTCCCTGTCCAAAATTGACAAATACATTTTGTGGTGATTAGGGCTGGGCAAGTAATCGAGATTTAGATTAAATGGCAATATGACCTGCTGCAATTTTCAAATCACAGAAGGTGATGTATTTCTTTTACCTGAAATTTGTTTCAAATTTCATTTTATAAAACCTTTTTGCAGTAGAGATGTTATGCTTTTCACATCAGGTTTCCAAAAAACTCCATCTTTCCTTGTTATTGTATTTTTTTTCTTACTTAAAATGAGACTGACATACAAATAATCATCCCTTCAATTCAACAATTTCCATAGAATTTGTTGTAGGAGTCAAAATAATAACAATGAGATATTTTTCCTGATTTTTCAGCCCTAGTTTGACTATCTAATGTTATGGTGGCTATTATACAAAACTATTTCTCGTGTTTGCTGAAAAATACACAAGATGAGGAACTTAAATAATCGTACATTAAATCACAACCACAATGTTGGAATAAAAAAAAATCACAATTTGATTATTTTCCAAATTGTTCAGCTCTAATGGTGACTTTGAAAACTATTATTAAACATAAAGATTCTGTGTTGTTTGGTTAACTTGCTCTATACTAGTCCCTAGTGTGCTGTCTATCTACAGCAATTGTGCAGTATAGTAGTGTTAATTTTGTCAACTAAAACTATGACTAAAAATGTTCATTGACAGCCTTTTTTGCGTGATGAAAACTAGACTAAAACTAGCCAAAGATAGGTCTCTGATGACTAAAACTGACAAAAATGTATGTTTAGTTTTGGTCAAGATGACTTAAACTAGACAAAAATGTAATTTTGTTTTAATTTAGAAATCCATGATATGTCTCTACTATGGGTAAATCTGTCAAAAAAAAACATGCATCTGTATCTCTTTTGCCTCTTAGCAGTAGAAAGCAGAGACCCCAAGGTTTGGCAGTCCATAGAACACACTGCCACGATTTGGTACCAGATTTAGGTGAGTGAATAAATGCTTGGAATAAAAGTTAAGTCTAAAATGTGAGGACTTTTATGGGCTAAAACGAGACTAAAATGTTTTGAGTTTTCATCTTAAAAGGGTAGAAAATGCTAAAAGGTGACTAAAACTAAAAGATATGTAATCAGAAGATTAAGACTAAATTAAAAATAGCTGTCAAAATGAACACTGCAGTACAGCCTGTCATACAGGAAGCACACCTCGCACTTAACTGCCTTAAGCTATAAAATTTCATGTTAATCAAAAACCCAAATCTAGATAAAGCCTGGCACACACTACAAGATAATTTTGCAGATTTTTGGCCTGATTCCCCCCAAAGTCAGCTAGGGTCTGATTTTCAGATGTTCTGAAGACTATCTTGTAGGGCTGCAACAAACGATGACCTCAATCATCAATGAGTCGGATGATTATTTTCTTGATTCATTAATGATTTGGATGCTTTTTTCCCCGGGGGGCCGGGGGTAAATCCCTTAATTAAAAATTGAACATGGATACTCCAAAGCTATCAAAATAATGTTAGACTTTAAAAGTCTGTATTCTTAAAACTGAAAGAAAACTACATTTTTATTTCTTTTATATAAAATAACTTGAACATGCCACAGAATAAAAACAAAATAAAAAAAAATGATTTTAAAAAATGGAAACTATATTTTTCATGTTTTTATCTTGCCTCCCTCCTTACTAACATACATAAACACTATAAGATCATACTAATGACTACAGCCTGGGGATATGATTTGAATGAAAGACTCTTACAGAGGGATACTGCTTTTATTATGTCGTCTTGCAATTATTTTATCCCAGAGGAGCAGGTAAGCCTCAGCCTCTTAAAGTTAATAATATAATGATAACTGAAACATCTGTCACTCACTTATTCAACAAGCTAACGTTAGTTTGTTGATGCTTGTTGTCAAAAGCGACCCACACTCACAGACAGACACACAAACTATCTCTCCTCTCTGTAACACATGCACCCAACTACTCCTCTCGCCCTGTGAGTGCAGCTCAGGCTTTTCCTTCCTGTCTCCTGTTAAAATTATAGCAGACATTTAGAACACAAAGTGAGGCAAATATCAGGGATTACATGAACGCCTGACAGCCCATCGCTATTGTTTTTATGCAGTCTCGTGTCATAATAGAAACTAACCTAAAGTTCCACCTGAGTTTTTACAACAGCAAGCTATTTTAGTTCACTTGCGTCTCATCTCCATCGTGAGACACGGTTGATGATGAATATATCCACTCAATTTTTCTGCTAATCATCAGATTATAATCAGAGAAGCAGTAAACTAAGCGAACGTTAAGTTTATCAGCCGTCTATGTGTGATGTTAGCAGCTCCATGCCACGCCAAGTGACCATAATTGCGCGACACAACAAATCTATACATGAATTCGTTGCCAACGCTTTTAGTTATCGAATTTTATCAATTTGTTGTTGCAGCCCTATTATCTTGACAGATTTTCCTTAAGAGGGAATTTTCCCTCTCCAAACTAGTCAGAAGACAACTTTAGCTGTTCCAACTTGAGATCGCAGATATTAAACGTCCAAAGGAAACACCAAGGACAGAAGGGAAGGCGTGAGCAGGATCGTTATGTTGAACAGAACAATAGCCAGTTAGGAAGTAAGTTGACCAAAGGAGGAAGCACAACAAACAGCCATGGCAATGATAGTAGACTTCAAGCACAAAGTAAGATACATGTCGAATATTGAGGACTAAGTTGTTGATTTGTGGCTACGACACAAGTGTATACAGTGTTTTGTAAAACACACCACAATAAAATTGACAAGGAAAAGAGCTGGACTGAAATTGCTACCACTAGTGATGTTCCTAGGCCTGTAATTTCCTATCTGATTAAATGTAAACTATAATTACATTTAGCCAACAAGTCAGAGAAACATAATCTGTAAACAAACCGCACGCTTAAAAGGTAAACATCAGACCATAATAATGCGAGGCTGGTGAACAGTCCTGTTGGTTTGTGCTGTGTTGGTCATCTTGTTGCACACCACACAGTTTTAGAACAAAATAGTTAAATCTATCTCTTTATTTTGCCATGTGTGGGGGTCTCTCACATTAAAAAAAAAAAATTAAATCTTTTGGTGTGTACTGGTGTTAAGTCTACTTCATTTTTGTGAGCAATGCTTGCAAATGGTGAAGGGCACAACGAGCAGGGCAGGTGCCTGTGAATGTTTTTCCCTAAACAATACCTCTTGTCCTTAAAGCAGATCTGCTGATCGTACAGTTTCAGGTTTTCACCTTCAACACACACACAGTCAAACACATGCAGAGGTTGCTGTCAAAGTGAACATTGCAAGGCATTAAAAGCACAAGTGTAGCTTCTCTTTGACCAGAAAAGAAAACATATTTGCACCACTGTCAGAAATTTTATTTAAAGTTTGCAAAGACAAAGAAAATTTCTATTTTAAAAGAAGGCAGAATGGGGGCGCGCCGGTGGTCAAGTGGTTGGGGAGCGCGCCATGTGCGCAGGTGACCCGGGTTCGAATCCAGCCCGTGGCACTATTTCCTGCATGTCTCTCCCTGCTCTCTTCCCTGTTTCTGACTCTATCCACTGTCCTATCAAATAAAGGCAAAAAGGCCAAAAATAAATCTTTGAAAAATTTTTAAAAAAAGAAGGCAGAATGGTTAAACATTAAACTACTGCATAACGTAATTTCAAAGTTAAATGCTACGACCTCTTGCCCCCTCACTCTCCGTCTCTGCCCCCCTCTCTCTGAGTATATCCCCTCATCCCTGCCTCTTGCAGTACAGCCAAAGCACACATGAATGAATGCCGTGAATGTGTCTGGGAAAACAGTTAAGTCGGGCTCGTTCCCAGCCGGGTCCACCCAGCCAAACACAACAGGGAGCAGGTGGAGGAGTTAAAAATACCAGGGCACACTCGTTCTCTCGCTTCCTGAGCTCCGCCAACACAGTGTTTGATTCTCAGATGTGACTAGTGAGTTGTACGGAAAGTTAGTGGGAGGATTGGCTTCAGGCTTTCGTGCATAAACGAAATGTGTTTGAATGGTTCCTTTATATGTAAAATGTTGAACAACCATAAGCTGTAAGTAATTTGTGGCAGAAGTCCCTCTTTTAGGCCAAAAATATTTCAGCTCCCATGTCCCAGATCCTTTAGTCTGTGTGATTTCCTTCCACTTGGAGCTTAAATCAAAACTGGTCTTTTTGCCGGTTCCTTAAGTTTTATGTTCTGTTTCTACAGTTAATTTTTTCTTTTTTGGCTTTATGGTTTTTATATACACTCCCTTTCAAATAAAAAGTATACAATCAAGTATCAGATCTACAGATCTTGAGATCTAAGGCCCGCATTCTGCTACGTACAACTTTCATTAGGCATTATAAAGTAATGCTGCATACTACTATAACTGGCTGCATGTCTGTCTGTTGTGATTTGCACACCACACTGTTGCTCCAGTTGTCCTTGATACCTCTTAGAAGACTTCTTGGGTGTACTAGTTAAAACTGGCACCATTAAAAGACCCTAAATATGTACAGATTTTCTATGAAATCCCAAATTATTGTTTCTTTTGCTTCTCTCCATCCCCATTATGTCACTCCCCCTGTATAACACATACATTCACTTCACCAAAATGCCAACAAAGAAATGGCCTCACCTCAAACATGCACAGGTGCACAGAGATGCTGAGCCATTATGTAGTTATTTGGGGGGAAAAGGCACCCCTTTCCATGCAAATTGCTCTTATTGCATTAAGCATTTTAGGGACGATGTTGTTAACAGTACAGTGTAAACAAAGTAAAGATTAGTCTACTGTCTGTGAGAGCTGATGGAAGTGCACTGCAGTTTTTATGTCGCACAGACTTTCTGGAGATCAGTAAACAATTCCACCTCTGTATGACTTCCAAATACATTATCAATCTGAGGTTGTCGGCTGCTTTTTTTTTATCTATATAAAATGCAATATATACTGTAATACTGTAGGAGTGGGCAGTAATGGTCAGAAATCCAAAAGGAGCCTACAGGAGCAGGATTAAGAACAGTCCTGCACAAGGCTCTAGTTTAAAGTATTTACTTAAAAAGAGAAAGTGTTCAACTGATGCTTCAGTTTTGTAGGAAGCCTTCTCTTACATGCACAACTGTCAAATTTTGCCCCTAATCTTTGCCCAGAATTGACCTATGGCTAAGTCCCGCCCTCAAACGCGATGAGCCAATAACAGTGCATATAGCCACTCCATACACTCAGACATCGGCTGCCTGGACGTCCATTGAAATGAATGGGAGAAGGTCAGTTTTCGTCCGGTTGTATGAGTTTTTTTTTTTTTTTTTTTTTTTTTTGAGATTTTAAGTTTAAAAATGGTCAAACGGTGTTTATGGGGTACATGCGACTCCAACTCAAGGTATCCTGAGAGGCTGGGTGACAGAATGTATTTTTTACCCTTTCCTAAGCCACATCTAAACCGAGAAAAGTGTCTTCTTTGGATATAATAGTGCAGTAGACCACAACATCAACTCAGCGTGGGTAAAATTGACAACATCTGTTCTAAGGTAAGCCAACATCGTATTTGAGGCAGCATATTGTCACTTTGCTGGAAAGAAATATAAAGTTTAGCTTTAGCTAAAGTTAGCCTAACGTTAGCTCCTAGCTGCATTGTTCGTTGTGTCACTTTGTTTGTTGGGAGTTCATTGGCATTTTTTGTTCTAGTTTTTTTTCTTTGGTGATCGTACATCATTGTTAGCTGTTGTCCATAGGGCTCTAGTTAAACTAACGTTAACTTCTGGAGCTTAGCTTCATTAACTTATCTGTAATAGCCGCAATAACAACGGTTGGCACACGTTATGCTGAATGATTCAATGTAAATACTCTATCACCAAACTAACGGAGAGACGCTCTTGGTAAAGATGGTAAAAAGGCCATTATATTTTTCTCATATTCTGAGCCAAAAACCTTAACTTAAGTGGCACTTTGATTCTGATCCTCTATCTTGTGATGGCAACGAGATGCGGTTTATCACGTTTCCACTGGGACCTGTAAATTTTGGCTTATAACTAAAGCTTTTTATCGACCTTCTAGACAGTAAAATGATTAATATATCCCGTAGTTTAGTGCGTAGTTTAGACCCTTTTGGTGACTTCTCAATGATATGTGATCTTTCTGTCTCCAAAAATCATCAATGGCCTCCTGTGAAATGTCTCCTACTGTGACAACTGCAATAGTGTCTGTCACTGAATGTTCATTGTTTGTCCGAGTGAATGGAGGGGGTGTGGCTTAGCCATAGGTCAATTGCCCTGCCAGCCACCCTAGTTAAATTCCCGCAAGCAGTGATTAACTAATTACTGGACACAACAGGAAATATATAGAAAAATTCACAGCAAGCAAGTGCAAGGGGCTGCTGGTGTTTCCATCCTAACACCAATGTGCGACCTGTGCAATCTTTGTGCATTTTGACTCACCTATGTTCTCCTCAGTTTTTGTTTGTACTGTATGACCAATTGCACATTAATACAAAGGCAAAGCAGTCATTACAGTTTCATACTCTGTTGCTCATACACGTGTGTGGCATGTCTTTTTTACACCATGTCTTGCCCTTTCATCTCCTGCCTTAACAGGCTTTCCAAGGTTTATTGCCCACCTTCTGCCATGTGTGAATGAGGAAGAGAAATATTGCATAGTGCATGTAGGAAAACAGACGTTGGTCTTGAAGGAAAACTATCAAAAGATTGCCCTTAGAAAAGCATTCATAACTTAAAACAAACCATCTAAAATAAAAGAATTTAGTCAAATTCTGTGCTCATTCAGATGCGTGGAATAGTTCGCTTGTCCCTCAGTCACATTTAGTTAAAATTAAGTCTGTTAAATGCTCCAGAAGAATCCTGAATATTTCTGCCTAAGCACACACAAGAGCACAGAGACATTTCTTTTCTTCTAATCTCCAATACCCCCCATTTATTTTCTAGTTTAATTATAGCGTGAGCAGACTATGACAGGAAAACAGTTAAAGCCACATTGCCTTAGCAGAAGTCCTCGTCACTTCATCTACCAGCTGCTTCCCAGATGTTTGGCTGCTCGCACACCCTGCAGACCTTGAAGCTAACGTAATCACCTCCCTTAAACCAAGGTTAGGACTATCTTTAGCCGTATATGTGTGTTTAAGAGTCAGGGAGTGTGTGAGAGACTCAGCTAAAGCAAACTGCAGAGCAGGAGATGTGGGTTATATTGTGCATGTGGCAGGAGTCGAGAAAAGATGAAATTCCTCAAACAAGGGAAATACTTTCTGGTGTTTACCTCTATGTGTGTGTTTTGGGATCTGTCCTAGACCAAAATGTGTCCACTCTGTTTTTACACTCTCTTAAACAGCTCTCAGAAAAGTGTTTCCACTTACGTTTTTCTTTTGTGACTGATTATTTGGTGTAAGTTTCTATGGCACAGATTTAATTCCATTTAAATACATATTTAACATTACTTTTAGTTAATTTGTTCAGCAGGCGTGTTAGGCTCTGTGTGCTTCTTCAAACAGATTCGCTAATGTTCCTATCTTATCTCCATTACACATTCAGCAATGATAGAGGCATTAAGTTTGTATGCTAAAAAGATAATTGATTAGGATTGCATCACAGAGGTATGTACTTTTACTTTGTTGTAGCTGTGCTGGATTCAGTGTTTCTTTGACTGTGTCCTGTTAAACAGAGCACCTGAATCCTGTCTTATTAGAAATTGAAAGTAATGTTTTAGGTGACTAGATGATACTATTCAGAATATTTCAGAGTCACATTCAATGTGGAAACAACAATTTATTAAAAACTTTCTTCTTCCCTGTGCTGCTGAGTGCTGCTGTCAAGATACTATAATTGTAAAGTTTGATACAGTACCAGTTAAATTAAGGTATAAACCCTGCTTTGACATGATGGCATCAAAAAACAAAAGTCCAACGCACAAACTCCTTCACACTTAGTGCTGGGTGATTAATTGAGTTTCAAATAAAATTTTAGCTTCCAACAATTATAACAATGAGATAATCAGAGATAATGATTACTGTGCCTCACCGACTAGAGTGATCTTGGTCGGACAAAAGCTTTTCGACCAAACCATCGACCAATCGAATTGAAGCTGTCAGCCCTCCTAAATTGCGCAAACATTCGTGATTTTCCCATATGGAAGCATTATGAATGAGCAATTTTCTCTTAAAAAGAACCATAACACTACCTTTTGCACCCTTTTAAGGCTTTTAAAGGACTGGAAAAAGTTAGCACTATGTCCCAGTCAGCTTTTGTTAGCTGATCCAATTTTTTGATATTGAGTATCTGCTTATTTCAAGTCCTGATCCAATATTCATATTTGCCTAGATTGGCATTTGAATGTGTTTTGTCTACAAAAATACCTTAAGTAATCAGCATAACTACGAGATGTTTTAGCTGATTCCATTTAACTGATTACAGCTAACGTTGTAAAACACTAGAAATTAAATTTCCACTCAGAACGGTGTAATAGCTCTGCTTTACTTTAAGAATTATTTTAAAAAGTACTTACATATGTTTTCACTTAGTTTGTTATTATTGTTGTTTGTTCAAATTAAATCAGATAAGAATAAAAAATGCACTTAAAGTGGTCAAAACAGCTGAGCAGGCTAAAAAAAAAGAATTCAAAAAAGTGAATTAAGATAACCTCAGTGGTGTGAAAGATTCAATAGATGCAATAACAAATAAATTCAATATACAAATATGAAATATTACACTCCCACTTAAAGATGGCCTGACTATGTTAGTCACACCAAAGTTTGAACTCAACAAATTAATTCAGAACATCCCAACTCCAAAGGAATCAGACGCATTCAAAACTAGAAAAGCACTCAGAGAATGCAGACCTCCGCCATTAGCCCTATCTCCCAATAGTAAAGAATCCTTTAAAAAATTCCTGGATCCAGACGGTGATCCAGATCACTCCCAAAATCTAATCAGTTTTTCCTTACACCATTTCTGACATTTCCTGAAAGTTTCATCAAAATCTGTCCATGACTTTTTGAGTTATGTTGCTAACAAACGAACAAACTAACAAACCGTGCCAGTCACATAACCTCCTTGGCGGAGGTAACAACAATCCCTGTTTAAATGTAGCAGCTTCATTTGAGACATAAACCAAAACACTTACTAACATTGCAGTAAATTCAAATACAGGGAACTCATGTTATCACAGTGCAGTTTCTAAAGATTTATTTTTGTGCTTTTTCGTGCCTTTATTAGATAGAGGAGGACAGTGGATAGACTTGGAAACAGGGAAGAGAGTGGGGATAGACATGCAGCAAAGGGCCACAGGCCGAATTCGAACCCGAGCCGCCCACATACATGGTGCGCGCCTTAAACCATTTGACCACCTGCGTGCCCACAGTGCAGTTTCTACAGTGCAACTGGAGCTGCTAGAGAACTTTTTTCTCCCTCACTCTTATTTCTTTACCCACTGTTACCTTAAAATGAAGATTCTTGTTTAGGAAGACCAGCACCTCCATCGCCTTTTCTGTCATCATTTTTGCCTTATCGCTCTCTGGAGGGTTTTTGTTGTTCTTCTTATAGCCCATGTGGCTTTAGTGGGGCAACCTTCTCCTCTGTTTGTATAGTAAAGTTAGTGTATTCCATTGCATGTTTAGTTGCATGTTGGATCAAACTGATTTGGTAGTATTGAACGCAGCCCTGCGTGCCACTGTCTCGTAAAACGGTTGTGTTACAGATGCTGCCGTTGGACTGTTTTTGCTGTCAAGCTTGAAGTATTTCCATAATGCTCATATTTTGCCATGGGATTGCTAACATGGCTAAAGCTGGTCTGTTGTCCAATCTCGAATCAGTTAAAAAAATGCTTCTGTTGGGTCCAATCCGATAAACGTGATCAGGACACCCCTGGATAGCATTTGTAGATCTGTAAATTTGAATGGACCCCTGCTGCTCTCTCTCTTTTGCTCCCAGTAGCTTTTTGTCAGAAATATGGTGGCAGATTAGCCATATTTATTTAAACTGTGGTATTTTTTATACAATCATCATTGAAATAAGTCGTATATTATTTAAAGTCAGTGGGTATCATAATGTATCAAAAGTAGTAGTTTGAAGGTATTGAGCTCCTGAAAATGTTGATGCCTTGCTGCTTGGTGCATTAAAACAGGTTGAGAAAATGATGTAAAGATATGATAAAAACAGAAAATACCGAAAGAAAACACAACCCAATAACAAAATTAAGCCAAAAAAAACCCAAAACAGTTGGATAGATTTTTTTTAAGGCCATGCACTCCCAATGAAATTCACATATCTTTCTTTGCCTTTGCATGCTTCAGCACTGTTTTTACCCATTTGCAACTCATGCTTATTGCTTCTGTTTCGCAATAAAACATGCTTTTTAAATGCACAGTTTGGGCTTTTTCCACAGATTTCTACCTAGCATGTTTCTCTGTTCATTATCCATGCATGGTGTGAGTTGTCTTTTGTTTCTTTAAAGTGCACTTAGCTTGAAGGAACCACTGCTGATAACTACAAGCTCATGTTTGTACGGCCCTCTGAGGCGTGTTTAAACATGCAGCAGAGAAGCCTCTGTGCACTACTACATGCTGCACAGTTTTCTGCTGACTCGTCACTTTCTCTGCAAAAACCAAGTCTTTGATTCTACTTTCAAGCCAGGACTAGTGCAGTCAGCATTTTGTATTTCTTTATATTTCTATTTGTTTATATCTTAACAGAAGAGAAAAGCTAATTGTGTGATGTTTCCCTTTTTAAATGCAGCTCTTAGTCTTAATAATCGGTTTAAATAGAGTCCAAGTGCCAACTAATGAGAGGAAGTGTGACATGAAAAGAGCTAAAACTCTGCCTTGAGACCTATAATTACCTCATAATCAGTTATTGAGTTTATAGGCGGGTTAAAGGAGGGCATGATAAAACATATTTCCATCTACTGCAGTGTGAAACTCTTATTGATATTGCACTTTTGTGTCTGCAGTGTAATCTGACCTGGTGCTGGCATCACTCATTTGCAGAAGCATTCTATTTTTTTGCAGGGTGATGAAACTCTCCAGAGGATATCTTGTGTTGTTACAGAAGCTGCTTTTTCCCCCAAGGCCAAAAAGAGGGAACTTTTTGAACTCCCCCACACTGAGCCACTTGGCACATTTTGCCTTTCTAATCTCAGAGCCTGAGTGTTGGGCATTTAGATGACAATGGCCAACGTCCTGACTCTTCCTGTGTCATTATCTCTGAATGTGTGAATCCACCAAGAATCCTAGAGACATCTCAGTCGCGGCTTTCTCTCCCCCTTCCTTTTATCCACAGCTTTTCACGCCGCTGACGAGATGAGTCAAAGAAAACCTCGTCATAGTCCCATGAAAGATGAGTGACTGTGAATGCTTTCAAGTATCTAGTGTGATCAAACTGTAGATGAAAGGGCCAAATAGTCTCCCCCGACCCTCCCCCCTCTCATCTTTGATACCTCTCAGAGATTCTTGCGCCTGTAATTGACGAGCTTTTGAAGTACAGTAGCGGCTAGTCACACTCACATTTCCTTTGTTCGCCCACACAGATCCCCTCTGGGAAAGAAGTGTGAGTTTGTGAATAAATGGCTTCATTTGGCTCCTTTAAGACTTCAGAGCTGCAAAGTCACTTTTTCTATCTCATTGCTGGATATCAGACCTAGGGCATTTATATCCACTTCATTTTACTGTTTCACATTTATAGAAACCAAGAAAATGCCCACAGCATTGTTCAGATTAAAGCTCTTTGGTTTCTAACATCCTAGCATCAAACAGTAAGAGGTTGAATTGTTATCAGTTGTCAACAGATCCAACAAGTAAAGTTCCTTTCTGTGCTTTCCATCTGGTTTCATTTGAATATCATACTTAATAGAATCATCAGGAAAAAACAGTATTGGACAGAAAGATTTCTTCTTTTTTTTCTTACCCCAAATCACCAGATATGCACATCTGTTGGTGCATTTCGGTCAGTGCCACTGAATTTAGCCTCTTGAAGTTGTTTTTACACTGAGAACATTTTATGCACTTTAGAAAATTAAAGGAAAAGGTTTGGATGGCCTTTTAATTCAGGGAAAAGCTCGAGCCGAGAAAATTGTTTTACATTTGTTCATGCAGCTCAACTGAGAAATTTTGGTGAGTTTTCTGAATGTGTGGAAGCAGCATGAAATCAGGAACTATGGCTTAATCGTAACCTAAGAGAGTTTTTCTAAATTTTGCTAATGGTTCTTCTAAATGCTAGGGTTTTACCTTTTATAAGGCAGTTTCAAGTACAGATTGGCTGATCCACTTTTTTTCAGTCTCGATCAGATTTTGATACATATGTAAAAATACCTGTAATGAATTCCGATATTTAAAAAAAAAATCAGAATTAATATTCCTATATCCTAGTAAATATTTTATTTAGCATAAAACTTAAAGTGGAGGTATTTTGCCTTTTTTTTTTCAAGGCTTTACACCATCTCTCTGATACCCACGTAGTAGCTTCACATGGTTTACAGCTCAAAAAACTCCTCATGTTTCTCACACTGGCGTCCTGAAAAAAATTTTAACCTCTGTCTGAAACGCTTTGTGTTCGCTGCTGTCTCTTTCCTCCTATTGGCCGACTTTCCAGAGGCTGGCCGGCGGCAGGACTCAATGTTTTGTGCCCGCCCCCTCTGATGTGGCTATGTTGTTATGCTAGTAGTTGTAAACTTTGAATGACCCGGTCGGACTGAGTAAAATATGGACGTGTACGTGTTAGACCCAGAGTCTGATCCTGATAGTTTGGAGAAAACCAGAGAAAACCAGCAGCAGCGAAGAATAGAGAACGACATATCTGTTTGGTGTTTAATTACTGTGTTACTAAATGGCTAAAAGGCCTTGTGGGGGCAGTCTGTTCTGCTTTGCTGGCAGCAGGGACGAACCACGAACCAGTCAGGAGGTCCTGTTGCGATGACCTAACCAGTTCGCTCCATCAAAATCTCATCTCGGGAAGATCTCGGAGGGATCTTCAATGAACCGTTTTCATCAGTTTACATGCTAATTCCAAGATTACTGCCACATACGTTTATCTTGCTGTTTGAAAATTTGCATATGTGGAGAATGGACACCCAACGTTGTGACTTTGTATTTATGTTTTAAAAATGGGGAAAGTATAATAACCCCTCTTTAATATTACTTCCATTAAATTTATAAAAAATGATGTGCTGTCTTCACATTGAATCAAGTAAGGGCATCAAATGTCATGTTTTCAAATTAAATTTTCAAAACATCACCACAGGGCTACAAGGGGAAACTTAATATTAAAAAAAAGGGTTGACACTGTATAAAAGTAAATATGCATGAATAAATGTCTATAAAAATGTAAAAAAAAAAAAAAGAAACCCTCTGCAAATAAGTCAATAAAACAATTATTAAACTAAATAGGATTATTTAAGGACTAATGAAGCAGGAAGGAACAAATGTCAAGTTTTCAAGCTATAAATTGAAAAAAGTGCGAGCTGCTATGGAAAACACTACATTTCCTGATGTGGGCATTCACAATAAAAGCGCTTAAGGAAAAGACCAGCTAGGACTGTTATTGTGAAGTATTTACCAGAAGTCCCACGTTTACCATTGAGTTAACTTAGCTTTAGCACCAATCACTGCGTTAACAGTCAGCCTCTCTGTCACTCTGTATAGCTTCTTCATTGAACGCCACAGCCCACTTCTTTAAATCATCATGGATTTAAAATAAAGGAGTCATGAGTTAAAACACCTCTTAACTTAACTGTTTAAGCCACAGTAACAGGATTTGCTGCATCTCATATCAAAGCCATGGACAGGACAACAGAGTATGGCCACTTAATGCTGCTGTTGATACAGACATTAGTCTTAGAGAGGAGAGAGCACACCTTTTACTTCATTACTGTGCCTCACATTAATCACACATATACAAATGGGTGATGTTTAGGTTGTTGTCTTACTGTTCTTTAGTTAGGCAGTGAAAGAAAAAAAATGTAAAATTGTGAACCAGGTTTGGTGTGAAAAAGTCCGATGACACTTTTTAGCCATGTCCCCTACTTTACATGGTGCTTACATAAACATAGAGCAGTGGTGTTTTCCTCAATCTACACACCAGGGTAAGTGTTCACAGAGCTGTTTCAAACCTAATATTTACGCCCTCCTTCACTGTGAACATCACAGAAGTGTAATGGGGAGAGTGAAGTGATCCGCCTCTGTGCTGGCTTCAGAGGTAGTAACAGAGGCAAGAATGCAATCAGCAGAGCCCGGGGGGAGTGCAACACTGTACATGTGGAACTTCTGCTGTGCCATGCTTTCTTGTGCTGTAACACACTGTGAATCAACAGATACACCAGAGACATCAAATATCATGTTGTCACGATATCAGCATGAATGTCTCAAGATGTATTGATGACAAAGCTTCATTACGGCTCAGTTGCAGAAACACACTGTGAAACATTAATTCTCTCTTGCTATAAAGTGCTTCTACAAGGACACTAAGAGTCACATTATAATCAAGGGTCAGTGACACAGATGTCTCTGCTGTTTATGAGAGTTTCAGCTGTTAATCAAAGCACCATTTCTTTTTTCTGCTAAAGTACTTCCTCATATGAAAGAGGCCCCTTTATACAGTATATTTTTTGCTGAGTGCATCAGTCTGATGGGTTTTTTTTGCATAGTGTTTATAAGTCCATCTTTTTATACCCTCTGCCTCTACAAAGATGTCATCTGTGATTGCATTTAATTTTTGTGTCATAAAATAAGCTTTGTGTACTGTGCCATGACTTTTACATTCTTTCTTTAACGTTTCAAACATCAAGTCCACAAATTTGAACTCCACACTATGATTAAAACATCCATGTAAAACTATGTTAAGATTGATAAAAGGTGTAAAAAGTTGATCCTGTATTTTGTGGCTTGACCTCACTCTGGTTCTAGGTGATTCTGTAGCCTGACAGAGTTGTTGCGTACATTGCATGACACATTACTGCAGAAGGAGAGTTCAGATCAGGTTTCGTGTCGTGTTTCAGTCATCAGGCTCAGTTTCCCTGTCAGCACTCTTTGTCTGCATGTGTGTGGTTGTGGAAAAATTATTATTGCAACATTTTTTCTTACATACAAGTATTCTAATGTATTTCTTCAACATAATATTGTTAGCACTTCCACAGAAAAAAGCCTAGAGTGAGTGCATTTCAACAGTTTTCAGAGCTGGCAGATAAGATGTTGAGCATCGTTATGTGTAACAGCAGCAGTTTAGACCTGCATAAATTGGGAATGAGCTGATGTCGGTACACAGTAATAGGCTGAATAGACTTATGTAAATCCTGCTTTTTTGGCTAATTTATATTCAAAATGATCAACCCTGCAGCTCTGAATGTTCAGGAGCAGTTCAGGGAAACTGCAAGCCTCATTTGCTTTGCATACAAATATCTTCTTAATGATGGCACGAGTTAGATTAGACTTTAATGGCAGAAATACTGAAATGAAACCCTCCTAAAACCAAGCTGACACTCTTACAAAAGTAACATCTCGATATAGTGGTAATAATTTACCATAGTAATTATATTCCATGTATTATTTTATAAGTTATGCACGATGGGGTAAAAGCTTGTTATTAAATCCAAAACCTGTCGCTGAGACAGAGAGAGATGATTAATTGAGTTTATAATCAGGGTTCAGTCAACAGGTCGTGGAAACATTTGGTGTTTTATGTGTTGTTTTCCAGTACTGGAGCTGATAAAACAAGACTTAAAGCCTTCTCATGGTAAAAAAGATGTTTTGGCTCTTCTGCCGACCTGCTTCGGCATGAGTTTGTGAGAGTTATGGGGCAGTGGTTAGATGTAATGTGAGTGGTTGTATACGGTGGCTGCTAGTGGACTGGTAAGCTCGGATGTAGCCACAGCGGCAGTTTTGTAAGATCTAGCCAACATTTCTTTATCAAAACAAGAGAAAAGAGCCACACTGAAAGCTGCTCATGACTGATATTCTCTCCCTTCCCTGGCCTGCTTCTGCATGGGTTTGCTATCATTACAGGTGGGGTCTGCCGGTGTACCCAATGGCTACTGCTGTGGTAGCTTTTAGCTCAGATGAAGCTGTAGGAAAACAGCAGTTTAATCAGAATTGAACCACATTTTCCTTTAAAACAAGAACTAAGAGTCCCACTGAAAGCTTGTCTTGGCAGAGAAGATGTCTTTGTACGTCTCCCAACTGGCTTTGGCATGAATTTATTTACCAAAGAGCTCCACTATACATATCTACGGCACCGGTAGCCTGTCTGCTCAGGAGAAGCACATGCATAGAGCCTTACTTTGTCTTGCTGTTCTAATTGGCCTGTCATGAATGTGATAGACAGTGCGCCTCCAATCACCTTCCAAGAGTTCTCTTTGCAAAGTCCAGCCCTTTCCTGCTTTCTATAGGAACTTCCCCATATGAATGTGAAATATATCCATGCAGTAGATATATGGAACAGACTATCTGGTGTGTCAAGTTACTCTGACACAGTCCTGACAAAATAACAGTTTTTTTGAAGTTACACATAAAGGCCAAGTTCAATAATTTCTGAATATTTTCCATGTCTAATGTGACCCATAACCTATCCAGTTCCATTGGAAAAAAATCAATATGGATGGAGAAAAAAGGAAACTGTAGGGATGGACAATACTATCAGCATGATATCAGTATCAGCAGATATCAGTATTTCTGCCAATATTTACAGTCATGTATGGCTGATATCAGCTGTAAATGCTACGTAAAAGAGGTGAACTATGTTCACAGTGGTCAAGATTCAGTTTATGGATTTTGGATCATGGTTCTGTATGGGTTTGGTTAATCGAAAAAGGGCACAAAAAGTCCAAGTCTCACAAATTTCTAATTCTATATTTTGTTTAATTATCATTATGTTTTAAACTTACATTATCACAATCCAATTATTTTTTCAAATCATTCAGTCCTAATTTTAGAGCAGTGTATAGGCCGGTGCAGTGGTTACTCCTGCAAAATCCTGACGTGTATGTGAGTGAAGGACTGCAGACTTGCTCGTGTAAACACAGGATGAGACATTGCAATGGAGTCTGGTGAATTTTTTTTTTTACAGGCACTGTATTTTTTTAATTTTCCCTCTTTAAAGACTTTGTTTCAGTTGAATTGGGCAGGCTATAGGTCACATCAAAGGTAGAAGAAGGTGTAGACTCTTGATATACACTATAATTCAGTCTGTTTTCCAGTGAAAAGGGTTCATTTCCATGTGTTCTTTTGGGTTCTTGATTTATTTCCTTCCTACCCATAGAGTTAGAAAATCAGCTCATTGTTTTTTTAAGCTCTGTTAAATCAAGATCTCTGGAAAATACACCAGAATTTCTTGTTATCATGGGAAACAGTGTAAACTAGAAAAGCACTCAGAGAGTGCAGACCTCCGCCATTAGCCTTATCTCCCAATGGTAAAGAATCCTTTAAAAACATTCTTGGATCCAGACGGTGATCCAGATCAGTCCCAAAATCTAATCGGTTCCTCCTTATGCCATTTCTGACATTTCCTGAAAACTTCATGAAAATCCATCCATAACTTTTTTAGTTATGTTGCTAACAAACGAACAAACAAACCCATCCGATCACATAACCTCCTTGGCGGAGGTGATAAAAGGGAAAGATGCAATGTATACTTTCAGCTTTCATGATACTGTTATTCACATCTCCATATTTTTCTCGTTTCTCTGTGTGATGATAAAATGGTTCCACTTTTAATGATGATTCTCTTCTCTGTTTTTCAGACGGCCCACGGCTACATCCTCTTGTTTGATGTGTTGGGTGGAGGGGACGATAAGTATCTCTATGAGCCTGTGTATCCAAAGTGAGTGCAACACAGACACTCTCATACACTACAGCCATTTAATAATCATTATTGTGCTTTCAAACATATTCTCTGCATCTTCAGGGAAAACACAGGGGTTGTGTTAATGTGCATTTTATACTGATCTGCTGAAACAGGGACATCCTAGTGTTAGCCCTGCCAGCTTGCTTGTGTTATATGACTACAAATCAAGTATAGTTGTTATTAAAAGATGCAGAAATCATTCATTTGTACTTGATGTACTAGCTTCTTCTTTGCTTTGTTAAAGAGTAAAACTGTCTCAGGCTTGTTTGTAATTTCCTAGTGGCTGTCACAGAAACTAGTATACAAGCTAGCAGGCATATAACAGCACTTCACTGCTAAAACCTCTTACGTAATTTTATATTTGCTCACCACCAAATAGGTATTTGCTGTGGTTATACTGTTGACCCAGGAGGGTAGTGAGATCTAGCTGGTAATTGCTGCAGCTTTAAATGATTCGTCTCATGCAAACACTTAACTATGTGGTCAGAAGTATGTAGATTTTCCACATTTATTTGGTACCGAAGATTTCAGTTAACCTGCTAGTACTGATGTAAATACTCTTATGGGAATGCTCTCAAAGTGGCCCTCACCAAAAGCGCACAACAGCATCCTCATGGGGGTGTCTGAGCGCTATTCTCTCCTCATTATTAATCCTTTCACCTCTGTGTGTGGTCCCATGCGTTCATTTCTTGCGTATTTGTGCTCTTTGTATGCTTCCAAGGTTGTTGTCCTGTGTGGTTCACATTCCTCAACAGCATGCCAGCAGAGGTCAGACAAGTCAGGGCTTATTCCAGGAGCTTTTAGCGGCAGCTCTATCATCAGTTTCCCTTTTACCTCAGTCACACAGCTGATATCTCAGTTTGGATTGATGTATTAACGTGTTTGTATATGTTTGCACAGAGGAAGCCCTCGTGTGAAGGTGACCCCGGGTTATAAGGAGGAACAATGTGCCCCCGCTCTGTCTTTAGAGATGAAGAAGCCTGTGGATCTGGAGGCCCCGATCACCAGGTAGGGGGAAGTTGCCTTATTGTCCTTTTATATCTTGGTTTCTTCCTCTTGTTGTGTCTGCCTCTCCTTCATGACCTCAGCTCTATATCTCTCAGACAAAGACGCCCACACACAAGAACATAACCTCATGGTGTATGTTGATTTAAGTGCTTCCTCTAAATAAAGCTTTTTCAAGATGACTTCCATTTAAAGCTTGTATCCCACAATGTTATCATTATATTAAGTGTATTCCTGCTGGTTTTTGCATGTTTGGTTCACCAGTGGATGTTCAAACTATTTGTCCACCCGTAAAGGGCATGTAGCTCTAAGTACTAGCTTGAAAAATCTCTTCCTCTTATTTGATGTTGGTTGTAAACACGGAGACCTGCAGAAATTCTCAACTCTGCAGAGCTGCTGCTCAGAGAAACAAGTGATGGACTGGATAGAATTGGGTGGAAAGGTTTCATGGCGATTGATGAAAGGATAGGGTGATGAAAGGGAACATTTTTGACTTGGGTGTCAGCTGCATGGAGCACTCAAGTCATCCTTGAAGGTCTTTAGAACTGTGCTAAGGCTTTCCACACACTAGACAATTTTCAAATCTGTAAATATTTTTGAAAACTTGGGAAGCCACTGACATAAGGACAATTTCAAATGATTTTTCATAATCCTCTGAACACACACTCTAGATGACTTGGCCTGACCACTGGACCCCTGGAGACCACATACCTGACAACCTGCCAACAGTCTCACAGTGAAGATTACCCACATCATTTTTATGTCATTCTCATATTTACTTTGAAAAATGTACAAAAATGAAGAAAGTAGGATTTTTTTGTAGTCTATTCTGAAAAAAATGGTTTTGAATGGTTGCAAGATACGTTATGCTTAACATCTCTGCCTCAAAAAAAAGTTTTAAACCAGTATTTAGACTCAAATTTCAGGTTAAATAGATATTGCAACCTCTATGTTTGAAAATTATAGCAGGCACTATAAACAGATTTTCCCAGAAATGTGACTCGCTGTGTTGTTACTTTATGGTTTACTATATGGCCAATGAAAGAGTTGGCATCAGGATAAAAGAAGAATGCATCAGTAGCATAATGTGGAGATGATTAAAGTGAATAAATACAATGATCCTGCACTTGACCTTTTATGGGGCATTTTATATTCTTCAGTCAATTAGATATAGTAATGCTTCATGATAAGACTGTCTGTTCTATATGAATTATCACATAATAAATCTAATTAAAATCTAAATTAAATCTACCTGGTTATTGTTTTTTTAATATGGCACCACTATCCATTTGGACTTAAGGATGAACTGATTTGATCTGTAGTATTTAAAGATAAAGTCACTGTAATCTTATTTTCCAAGAACATTTAATCTTAGCTGGGTCTGTAGGGTGTTACATCACATCTCAGTTATTTCTATTTTGTTATGAGTCAGACAGAACAGCACCATCCACTATGTTCAACCTT
This sequence comes from Cheilinus undulatus, assembly GCF_018320785.1. Lineage (NCBI taxonomy): Eukaryota > Metazoa > Chordata > Actinopteri > Labriformes > Labridae > Cheilinus > Cheilinus undulatus. Next base: position 33,987,494 of record NC_054881.1, read on the forward strand.
GCTATATTAATTTGAGATCTTCTCCTGCACCATTTTATCCTGCTGTAATGAGCAGTGTCTACTGAGAATCTCTTACTCTGCAGAGGAATAGTGACACTTCTACTTTTTAATTTGAGTATATTCCTGTGCTGTTTTATTTTAAGGGTAATATATTCCTCTACAAAAACACCTCAGTGCAATCCTGGAAATCTTACAGACCGTTCAAGTGAGTCATCAGGTTTTCATTTTGGACAATAAAATTGAATCCAGCCTGCAACAATATAAAAACCCTCTTGTGCTTTTTATCTATAAGCTCCTAGTAGGAGAGTTTTCAGATCAGTGAAAGCCAGCATCTACTGTCTCCTTGTTTTCTCCTTTGCCATGTGTAATTTCATTTCTTTCTTCCAGTTTCACCTCCTGATATCAGCCTCACATCCTGAAAACTTGACGTCTTTGTTCCTTAATCGCTGTCACTCTGCAGTTTTCCGCTTTGCTTTTTTTCTTGCATATCTTTGTTTATCTTGCATTTGCCTCTTTTCACATCCTTGTGTTCAGCCGTCACTTCTCCTCTGCACTTGATGGAGATTACAGGGTAGTCATCTGAATGAGAGCACTCTGCTGACATTTCACAGGCACAGCTCGATTGTGCAGCAGATGAGTGGGTGTCTCCTGCTGTGAAACTACGCTGAAAGCCTCCTCCACAGAGAAAGTCCACTGTGCTTTACTTCCCTACATTCCTCTTTTTTTCTATTGGTTGTGCTTTTTTTAGTTTTCAATCTTTTGTACGTTTTAGAAGACAATGACTGCTCTACACTGGCACACAGACACACTGTTGTCTATTCCTTTGTGTTTCTGAAGACAGTGGCACTTGGCAGCAGCAGCTATGTGGCCTCATCACAGCTGACCAGTTGAAGTTTGAGGCTGGCACAGCTGGATTATGACGAGTCCACTGTTTTCTGATACTCAACTGTTTGTTATCATGCTCACACTTTTTCTGTCTCAACCCCATTTTTTAAAACCTTAATGCTAATTTTTGTCTGTTTCCTCTTCTTCCCACCAGTCTGCAGTCCCTCCAGGAGGACCTGCTGGTGTGCACCGCAGACGGATACCTCCATGTGCTGCACTGGGACGGGTTGGGCAGCAACGGACGCAAAGCCATCTGCCTCACTACCATCCCCTTCTCGCTAGATCTGCAGTCTGCTCGAGGTTAGAGAAGACCCCTTGCAAAAATGTAGAGGAGGAGAGCGCAGACATGATTAAGGATTACAGAATGAAACACATTTTCAGTGTTTAGTTAATAGAAATATTACAATATGCTCACGATGCAACATGAATTATGATACAGGTACAAAATGACATTTTATCACGATCTTTGAACTTTTAAAAAGAACAATCATAATAATTTAGCTCAAAAATATCGGCAGTAGGGGCGTGCCAGTAGTCGAGTGGTCAAGGGGCGCACCATGTACGCAGGCGACCCGGGTTCGAATCCGGCCCATGGCACTATTTCCTGCATGTCTCTCCCTGCTCTCTTCCCTGTTTCTGACTCTATCCACTGTCCTATTTAATAAAGGCCAAAAATAGATCTTTAAAAAAAAAAAAAAAAAGTATCGGCTGTAGGCAAAGGCCCTATGTTAAATTATGAAATTCTGTGGCAATGAAATTGCAAAACATCCTTTCTCTTTCTTTTCTTTATACTTACACTATAGGTAAACATTTCAACTTACACAAGTGCATCTAAAAAGAATATAGTGAAAAATCCACCAATACAGCCTCAGTCCACTCCTTGTGAAGCTCCCCTAAGTTCTTGAATCTCCTTGCTTGACAATCTTCTGAAGGCTGAGCTCGTCCCCGTTTCCTGTCCACCTATTCTAACCGCGATTTTGCCTTCCTGTCAACTTTTCATGAATATACGTTGATACAGCCTCTGAGAACCACCTGCCCTTCTAGCAATGACCTTCTGTGGCTTACTCTCCTTGTGGACAGAGACAATCATTGTCTTCTGGATTTCTGTCAAGTCAGCAGTCTTCTCCATGATTCTGGTTGTGTGTACCAAACCTTTGCAAACTGGACTTTTCCAAAATAGTCAAATATATCTAGGGATATTTCCCTTTTATATAAGATGAATCTAGAATATATGGAAGCTTTACTTTTTGACATGAATCAAAGGGAAAAAAACTTTTTGTGATCTAATTTTTTGAGTTGCGCCTATACTGAAGGTAAAAGTTTAACTTATAGTTCTATAGTTAGTGAAAAAAAACATTAATTTTCCTCTGTAAAAAGTGACATGGTTGAGATTTTACAAAAGCCCTTTTTGATTTATTTGTTTGAAATAATGGAATTGTGAAATCCTAATCAGATAATAATGCAACGCACAAATCATGAACATCTTTGAGTTGCATCTTTTTCTTCTTTTAACAAAGCATAGAAAGCTTTTAAAAGAGTCCATTTCTTTACTTTGTGTCACTAAATACAAGTTTATATGCATCATGTTTTTTATTATGTTTATTACAACTGGCACTACTGTGCTAATCATCAGCCCAGATCTTTAGGGCACAAATGCATGTAGTCATCTCTTTGGCTGTCCAACTTTCTTGGGAGAGCAGGGTTTCAAACCCACTCCCCAGTGTAAGTAGTAATAGCCTCAAAATCTTTACTTGACTTTGCCATTAATGTATGCCTCTTTAAATCTGCTGAGAGCATATAAGAGAAGCCAAAAACAGACTGCAGCCTCTGCCACTTGACTTATAGTATCACCAGTATTTTGGCACATTGGTTTCAATTGTTCATATTTGTATTGATTTTTTAATTGTATTATGAGGTATTGTTACATCCCTAATTACAAATCTTTTAAAGGAAATTTTATATTAAATGAATATATGTTTAAATCGCTTAAAAAAAAAATCATTGAAACAAGATTCTCACGTACAACTTTTGATAACCTCTAGTTAATTTTTGCCTGTGTGCTTGTGATTTTGTAGGTGGTCCCTCTCTGGATCTGGAAGGAGTCTATATCCGCTGTATGGAGTATTGTGTGACTTTGGACGGCTTCGCTGTGGTTCTGAGTGATGGCCGCCTGGGCTTCATCACGCCGCTCAGCAATACCATCACAGCAGATGTAAGAAAACTGACTCACACTGCTGATGTTAAAATACAACCATTATTTGCTAAAAGCAAGCACAGTTTATTTGAAATGTCTTAGTTTTGAAACACAGTTGAAATTGTCTAAATCCTCTACGCTCGACCTGCAGACAGCTGGCAGCTTCGACAACACAGACCTATTTAAACCAGGACGATGCTTCAATGTATACTCACATTTTAAGTTTCTAATGAAAAGTTAGTTCTGATAACAAAATAAGAAAATAGATCAAAAGAGGCAAAGTCCATTTTGGTTGTTAACACTTTTTAGAGAAGTTTGTTTAAACCCGTTGATGCCTTTTTTGCATGGGCAATGAAAAGAATGGTTGAACCAGATTTAGGGAGTTCATAATTTCATCTTTATTTCCACTTAAAACACAAGACATACAATGAAAAGCCCACACTGCAAGGACAAAATTGTAGAAAAGTAAGTAAGAAGAAAATGTTGGGAACCACTGGATAAGGGGATTACAGATCCAGAAATTTGTGCCATGGCTTGACCGAAAGATATGACAAACTACGCGTAGGTACGCAGTTAGCCATTGGGACTGATGTGATGATATTACAAGGAAAGGAGCTGGGCTAGTCTACACTGGGAATCAAGACTGTAAGCAAATATACTATAAAGTTATATTGTACTTGTTTGTCTATCCAAACATTAATTGTAATGTTTGTCTATCCAAACATTACAATTAATGATATGCTTGTGTGATGCTAATGCTAACAGCAGTGACTCATCAGTTGCCATTTTCTCCAACATTTCTCTTTTTTCAGTGCATCGTGGCAGTCTCTCTGTAACAGACAAGGGCAGGGATGTTGTTGTCAGAGCTGGGTAAACTTTTGCTCAGTCTCATAGTTCCCTAACTTTATCATCCCTCTATCGCTTTGCCATTTGGTTTGTTTGCATCTGTAACTGCTGTGTTTGCAGAGCACTCTGTGCTCTTATTGGTCAGTGCCACTGACGTCACAGAACAAACTGTAAAGGGCAGGACAAAAAATAAACATGCTAGACAGTCTGTTGGGAGAACGTGAGGTGTCTCAGACATGTTTTTGATTGCCGATATCTATGGCCACATTACATGAGACAAAACAACAGATTTATGTGGGACAACAGATGGAAATTAGCGACTCGCTACATCTGGTGCAACCATGTTTTCACTTACTTTGTATGAATGACCAATGCCATTGCACACTGTCCCTGGATAAATAAATAAACTAAACTAAGATTTCTAGGCCTACCAGACCAGAATCCCTATAAATGTGGTATGTGTGGTATATGTTGGTTAAGGCTAGAAAGATGCAGACTACATCTTAGCTCAGTGACTCTGTGGATGTCTGTGGCCTTTAGGAAAATTAACAATGAATATAAACTGTTTGGTACTTAAGCGTGGAGATGATTTGAAAGAAATAGGCTGTTTAGGCTGAAGATGATGAGCGCTGGACCTTTATGTAGGCAGACATAAGAATAAATCCAGCTTGATCCATCAATATTTTTGTTAGTGACTGATGCACTGATCAAAAATAGAAAACGTTTGGCGGCAGTACACAAAGGATGTGATTTAAAAAAACCTTCCTATTATGTAAATGTGGGATGAATCTTGACAGAAGATTTCTCAGGTAAATGTGGTCTAAGCATTAATCTCTACAAATAGCAATGGACAAAATGTTCACTTTTAAACCAGTTTAAACTTATTTTAAAAGTTTTTATGACTGTATTTATTTTCTACTTTACAGTTTATTATTGCTAACTCTATTGAACATTTAGTTCAGGTCATTTCTGACTGTTATTGAACTTTTCACAAGTTTTTCATTAATGTTTGTGTGCATGCAGCAGCTGCAGGGGGTCTGGGCGGCGGACGTGACCGATGGCACCTGTGTGGCTGTCAACAACAAGTACAGACTGATGGCCTTTGGCTGTGCCAGGTACTCCTCTTTGTCTAAATCTTTAACAGTACAGTGGCAGGAAGGAACCTCGCCTGTGTGTTAGTTTGCATCTAAGTGTTACAGAGATTGATTGTTGTAGTTGTGGTCTGCGTCCAGTGTGAGAATCTGTCAGTTTGTGTTTGCAGAGGCCAGCCTAGTGTGTCCTTGTGTAATCTCCCAGTTTGCTGGAATTTTTCTTAACACTTCAAACTTCCAGCTTCTTTTCCAAAACTTTTCTGTTTAAATAGCTCATTGGGACAGTTGTGTTACAGTTTATGGTGCAAAAACAGTTAAAAACTAAGAGACAGAGGGTCATACAAGAAAATAAGTCTTTAAAAATGTCTGCTTTGATTACAGCGGCTCAGTGCTGGTCTACATGATAGACACCACGACAGGATCCATGCAACTCTCCCATAAACTGGAGCTCACGCCGAAACACTACCCAGGTATCACCCAGAAGCTTTTCATCCTTCCTCTCTTCCTCTCTCCTCTCTACTCTCCTTATTTTCTGTCTTTCTGTGTCATACAGAAAAAAATTCCACTTAGAAATAGCTCACATTCCTCTAGTTGTCCCTCTCTTGGGTCTACATGCCTGTGTTTCTCCTCAGTTCACATCTGTTAAAGTGATAATACCTGTAATGACAGAGCTCCCCCTGGTGGTGGAACTCCAACGTTTTTACTGTTGGCTTACTACTGAATAAAAAAAGAGTTGATTATCATAAACACAGTCTTAAATATTCTCTTTTTAAATTAAAGCAGACTGCAATAGTAGCCTGTTAATATTTGGTTTGGTGCAAGCAATCAAAAAGATGCTTTACCTGCAAGTAGTCTGCCTTTAAAGCTGTTCATTATGTGAAGGTCCGTAGCATCTACTATCACAACTGCTAACTACTGCTAACAACGCTCATTGTCACATGAAGAACAAGCGGTAAATATAGAAAAAATTTAAGGGAGGGTTTTCTATAAATCTGTCTTAATGCATACCATAGCCAAGGCTGCATAATTGTTATTTTTTATATCCCAACTCTTTTCCTTAGAGCCTCCCTACTTGTATATCTTGAAATACAATACAATACAAGAACTTTATTTATCCCCAGAGGGAAATTCAATAATAATAAATAATAAAATAAAATAAATTTAAAAAATAAGCCAAACACCTTTACATTGCTGTCAAAAATAAGATTCTATGAGATTGATATGATATTTTTTGGTATCATGATTTTAGTATATACAGTGAATTTAAAAAGTATTCAGACCCCCTTCATTTTTAATTTTTTTTTATGTAGAAGCCCTAATGCTACAGCTACAACTGAAAGAGTAAATTGTATTCTCATGAATCTACACTCAGTACCCCATAATGAAAAAGTGAAAATAAAAACAACAACAGAATTTTGGAAAATTTTGCAAATTGAAATTTATTGAAAATAAAAAAATGAACTCTCACACTGACAATAGCATTAAGTCCCTTTCAATTCAATTCAGTTTTATTGATATAGCACATTTCATACAAAAATAAACTCAATTTGCTTTACAGAATATAAAAACAAATGCAAAACAAAAAGACAAACAGCAACAAAGATACTCCATTGAGTCGAGAAAAACAGAAAATTTCAGGCAAAATAATTAATGATCTTGGACACACCTTGTACCAATCTGTACAGCATTTTGCGTATACAAATGTTGGGGTCTCCTAAAAGGAGCATATTCAAATCCATGAACAATTCTGCACACAAAGATAACCTAACAGCCAAAGGCTTGAGAGAAAAGCAGTGTTTTAAGGCCAATTTTGAAGGAACTAAGTGTTTCAGCAGATCTCAGGGCAGCAAAAACACTTGAAATTTAGCTCAGGGTCCTCCCATTTCTGTTGACGTGTACTGAGATGTTTCTACACCTTGATTGGAGTCCACCTCTGAAAAATTAAAATTGGTTGGACATGATTTGGAAAGGCACACTTCTCTATATAGAAGGCTTAACAGCTGAGAATGCATTTCAGCGCAAAAACCAAGCCATGAGGTCAAAGGAGCTGCCTGCAGAGCTCAGAGACAGGATTGTTGCAAGGATCCGATCTGGGGAAGGTTACTAAAAATCAGTTGCACTGAAGGTTCTCGTGAGCACAGTGGTTGCCGTAATTCTCACATGGAAAAAGTTTGTGCTAAGTGAAAGAAAACAAGAGGTTTTCTTTTGCAATAAAGATGAGCCTTATATGTATTGATTTCAGAGTCAGTGTGCGAAATACTTGTGTTTTTCTTTGCACCATAACTTAAGCTTTCTGAAGCCTCACTGCTATTCTTCATTCTTTGCCTGTTCAGACATCTACAACAAGACAGGCCCAGTCAAGCTCATCTGCTGGTCACCTGATTACAGCGTCGCCATGGTTACCTGGGAGTGCGGTGGGCTGTCGCTGTGGAGCGTCTTTGGAGCTCACCTCATCTGCACTCTGGGCGAGGACTTTGCGTATGTAACCAGAGACTCACACTAACTCATACATAGAATCATACAAGCTGATTCTAATTTAATTAAACTTGATTTTTTAAAAGAACTTTTGTCTTTACAACTTTATTCTAGGTATCGTTCTGATGGTACAAAGAAGGACCCGATTAAAATCAGCTCTATGGTGAGTGGATGGTTCTAAAACCGCATCACTTGAGCATCAAAATGAAATTGAAGAAGATGATTTGTGTTTTGTTTTTTTTTGGTCTGATTTTTTTTAAGTTACAGAGTTTTCAGATAATTTCTCTCAAGTTCCTTGTTTTACTTTAATAAACCACACAAAGTTTGCCTGTTGTATGTTGTAAGCATGTTTGATTCCATTGTTTTTACTGACTGAGTCTCCATCTCCAGAGCTGGGGAGCAGAGGGCTACCACCTGTGGGTGCTCCCTCTCAAACATGAGAGGAGAAAGCATGAGGAGCAGGAGGAGGAGGAGATGCTCACAACTCCTCACTCATCCCTTCAGGCGGGCATACTTCAGTTCCACTTCATCAAGTCTGCCCTCACAGTGAACCCATGCACGGTGAGAGGAAGCACATCATCAGCTCTGTGAATACGCACGTTTTAAACTCACACATTAAACATTTATTTTTTTGTTCCCTCCTCTCTCGGCTCTACAGAGTAACCAGGAGCAGGTGTTGCTCCATGGTGAAGACCGCCTCTACCTGACCTGTGGCGACCCCACGCAGGTCAACAGCACCTCTGACGCACACCCACACACACACCTTCACCCACGTGATGGCAGTCCGCTGCACCATCCCCCAAACCCCGAATCCTCTCTCTCTCAGGGACTCAGCACTTTACTCGGACACAAGCACTGGCACGTGGTCCAGGTAAGGATGTAACACTTAAGAATGAACTTAAGAATGAGGCTTCAAGTGCTGCAACCAGCAGTGATTTCAGTTAAAGACTAATGTGCTTTTTATTACTTAGCATATTTTTCTGCATAAGAAAAATAAAGATTTGTGTGACTTCCTATTGCCAGTAGAGGGTGCTTTGTTGAAATGTTTGCATGTACCATGTGATACTGTTGTTGCCTAGAAGCTATAGAAGAACACAGAATAATGTAAACAAAAGTTACATTAGGGTAAAAGTCATTTGAGGCTGGTGGACTTCCTATTGGGATTTGGGCATAGACCAAGAGGCTTTTTTGTAGGTTTGATGATGTCCCATATGCAGATCCAAAAATCATAAGCTTAGGTTGAATGATGTTCAGGGGCTGAATATTTAAATGGAAAATTATAAAAGTAAGAGCATGAAATGTTCAGTTGGCAGAAGGTTGTGCTGTGACGGAGCAATGATATTAATGCATGAATGCATTCAGGATCAATGTATGATGCCTGTAAAGTGTGGCATAATGCCATATAACTTTTTAGTGTTTATTTGTGCATTTTCACTGCAAGAAAATGCCGGTAGTGCAACTACACAACTTTAGATATTCAGGTTGTCTAGAATGAGTAAAAAATTTTGGAGTCAATCTGATAAAATCCCTCTGACCAGCTTGTTAAAATGTTCAACCTGTCCTTTTACGAAAAAAGCCAAAATTCAGCCTTTAACTGTCTGTAATGTGTGTGTACATTTTAGAGGTTGATTCCAGTGCTCGGGCCCTAAAAATTTCTTGTTCCATACAACTTAAAGAATAAAGACTATAAAGGATTATGGCAGCAAATGGCAGTGAATAGCTACAAAAATGGTAGTTTTTTTTCTCCACTCTATCTTAGGGTACAATGTAAATAACATATTGCTTTAATCCAATGTCATTCAACCCTGCTCAACCAGGGCCAAATTGTTGAAAAATACCTGTGCAAGAGACACAATCTAAGTAGTGAAAATGGTGAAAATGGATTAAAGTGCCAATGAAAATAAGTTAAAGCTGGCAAAAAAAGGTCAAAAAGTGTTTTTAAAAAAAGTTGCAAAAAATGGGTGAACATGGGTAGGATAGGCATAAAATGGCAGTAACTGGGTGCAAAGTGACAAAAATAGGGAGAAAAAAAGGCAGAAATGATTGAGAAGTAACAAAAAGATGAGTTACAGGTGGCAAAAATGGTCAAAAAGTGGTAATAAGGTGGCAAAAATGAATGAAAAATGACTTAAATGGGCAAGAAGCATCGAAAAGGTGGGGAAAAGTGACAATTAATGGCAAGAGGCAACTTAAATGGGCAAAAAGTGGCATTAAAGAGGAAAAACTGCAAATTGCAAAAAGCAGGATAAAAGAGGCAAAAACTGGTGAAAAAGGGCAAAATTGATTAAAAGTGGCAAAAAAAGGGAAAACAGGGGCAAAACATTACAAATGACAGCATTGGAAATGTATAGACAAAAAATTAAGGTAAGCAGTTAAATTTGATATCTAAAGCCTACTGTCTAATGTGGGAAACAAACTCATTAATGTGACTTGCTATGAATAATTTCAGAGGACAATGTTTCCCCTTTTTTAAGGTTTTCTGGGGAACAGTATTTCAAATTAAGACATTAAAGAGCCAGAAATCATCACAAAAGAGCCACACATTGAGTATTACTGCTCTAATCATTATTTATAAGTTTAGTAGCTTTGTGCCATTTGCCCTTGATTTCTGTCTAAAGTAGGGATGAGCCATCAGCGTTTACCCTCTCTTCTACTTGGAGCGTCTTTCTAAAGTTTAGACATAGCTGAACTAGGGCGACATGATTAAACCTTAATGACAGACCAAAAACTACAAAAAAATCCATTTGATGCAAAGTCTTCACTGACTTCAGCCACACAGTATAGTAAATATTTATAAATTATCTGCATTATCATTTTGCATAACATCATGTTAGATTAACAATTAACTTAAGAAAGCTGGATGTTTTTTAACTCTAAACCCTCTGTAAGGAGTTTTAACTGTTTATGAAACTGTCTAAATAAAGGCAAAGCAAAGAGTGTGTCAGCCTAAAAAGATCTATTCCTTTTTCTGTCTTTGTATTCCTTGTAAATCCAGCCTTTGGCTCCATCCCAGCATATCATTCTCCAATCTCATCTCTGTATATGAGTCTGCCCACTGTCCTCCAATTTAAATAAAAGCATAAAAAGCACAGAAGATATATCTTTTTGAAAAGAAACAAAGAGGAGTTTGCTTCTTAACATAAACAAAAAAAAAACCAGGTCTAAACCAGCTAAATGATGAGCTATGGCTTTTTCCAAATGGGCCATCATAATTGACACAATCTGCATGTTCTCTTGAAGAGCTTTAAGCAGGCATTTAAAGTGGCTCTAGCTTCTGCCTCCTTGTTGTCTGTAAACTTTCTGTGCCAGATTGAGGTGAAGCTAAATCACACTGGCACCAAGGATAATCTTATGTGCTTTGTGATATTCATAAAGGATAATGTCATAATGGCATCGACAGATACAACAATCATGTGCCTTTCATTTGCTTGTGTGTACAGTTTGACTTATTGTTAATTTCTTTTGCGTTTTCTTCCCATTCCTCTAGATTCACAGCACATACCTAGAGAGCAACTGGCCTATAAGGGTAAGTGTAAGAACATGTGTTTCTCTTTTTCCAAAAGGTTTAAAGTCTGTTACAACAGGCTGACTTAAATTGTCCTTAAAACTTGTATTCATGAATATTCAGATTTTTAGTGTTCTGTCTTTTAATGTGTTGTGTGGTATTCAGTTTGCACCTGTGACATCAACATGCCATAACAAATGTGATCATGTCAAGCAGACCAAATGTGTGCCAAGACAAAGACAGGCTGTGATATCCCTGAGTAAACACAGCAGTGATGTTTACAAAGCAAACTGATGATGCTGCGTTCACAAGTGCTTGTTTAGATAAGAAGAATTATTGCTGTATCGGGGAAAGAGCTGGAGGAATAAACTCTACCATATTAATCAACTAAACATGAAGCTTATGTGCTGCTGAGTGCATTATTTGAAAAATGGCTCACTACAATACAGCAAAAAAAAATCTCTGAACAAGATAGTCAATAAAATGCCTTTAGGTCTGTTTTTAGCTTTTTTGTTATTGGTGTTGTTAAAGTACTTGATGTCAGATGGTTTGCCTTACATATGTGTGCTTTTGTGCAGTTTGCTGCCATTGACTCAGCGGGTCAGTGCATGGCTGTAGCAGGACGGCGGGGATTTGCACACTACTCGTTATTCACGAGGAAATGGAAACTGTTTGGAAATATCACTCAGGTATATTTATACATACATGAATGTTAGATCTCCCAATGGGTTCAGCATAAAAATCTTACTCATGAATTATTTATCTGAATTGTAGGAGCAGAACATGACAGTAACAGGAGGTCTGGCGTGGTGGAACGACTTTGTGGTGGTGGCTTGTTACAATTTTACTGACCAGCAAGAGCAGGTGAGGCTCAATGAACACTAACTTCGACACTGTTTCTTATCAGTCTCCTTGCATTTTTGTCTTACTTTTGGTCTTTGTCCTCTCTGTTGTCATCAGCTGAGGCTGTATCAGCGCTCAACCAACCTGGACAATGCCTTTGCATCTGTCACCAAGCTGCACTCTGACACCCTGCTGCTAAACGTCTTCAGAGACATGGTCATCCTGTTCAGAGCCGACTGCTCCATCTGCCTTTACAGCATAGAGAGGCGGAGTGACAGGTAGCTAAACCTCAACAAATTCAAATGCTTAGAAAGCATAAAAAATATAGTTTTATTCAGGGATGACTGCATCTATTCTTATTGAGCACTTATTGGATGCTTGGCTTAGTTACTTTTTTTCTACACAGACTTGCTGCAGGGAAATCTGTGTCACCAGTATTCATAAAAATGTTGGGTCATATTGTTACTGAGCCATATTTCCCTTGAGAATAAAACCTTTGAGTAGAAACCCTGTGAAAACATGACTTTTCTGGGCCTCAGATTTACATTAGAATAGGACAAGACATTTTTAATGAGCCAGCTTTGAGCTGAGAAATCTTTTGCATTGGTGTCTTAACATTGATTCTAACATCTTTATCCTGTTTGATGCCTCCAGTCCACATCCAACAGCCAGTGTGGAGTTGTTGCAAGAGGTTTCAATGTCCCGCTACATCCCTCATCCTGCCCTGGTCGTTTCTGTCACTCTCACTTCTGTGCGCACAGAGACCGGGATTACATTGAAAGCCCCGCAGCAGGTAACAAAACCGCCTTAAAATTCATTCTTTGATCTGTACTCTGTATGAGTGCATGTGTATTTATCCGTTATTATCTGCATCTTGATGTCAGGCCTGCATGGCAGAGAGCATCATGTTGAACCTGGCTGGCCAGTTGATCATGCTGCAGAGGGACCGTTCAGGACCACAGGTACGAGAGAAGGAGACGCCCGCCAACAACAAGAAGCTGGTGCGTTCAAATAATCTCTTTAGAATCATATAACTGCTTTCACTTTTAGACTCCCTTTGCTTTTTTTCAGTTTTCTTATGTTGCAGCCTGATGCTAAAATTTGATGGTAAAATCTACCACATTCTTTCTCCCATAGCTACCGTTCTGTCCTCCGGTTGTCCTTGCCCAGTGTGTAGAGAATGTGTGGACAACCTGTCGCTCCAACAAGAAAAAGCGCCACCTTCTTGAGGCCCTTTGGTTGTCCTGCGGTGAAGCAGGCATGAAAGTCTGGCTGCCGCTTTTTCCCCGAGACCACCGAAAGCCCCACACCTTCCTGTCCAGACGCATCATGCTGCCCTTCCACATCAACATCTACCCTCTGGCCGTGCTGTTCGAGGACGCCCTCGTACTTGGGGCAACCAATGAGACTGTCCTCTACGATGGGCTGCAGGGATCTTCCGAGCCACTGGAGGCGCTGTTTCCTTTCTGTACTGTGGAGAGAACCTCTCAGATCTACCTCCATCACATACTGAGGCAGCTGCTGGTTCGCAACCTGGGTGAACAGGTACATGAAGCCCCTGAATCAGTATGTAAACTTACTAGAGAAGTGCTGATATTTTAGGAAAATAAACAAATTTTCTCCATCCTGCAGGCGTTGATGCTGGCTCAATCATGTGCCTCCCTCCCTTACTTCCCACACGTCATGGAGCTCATGGTGCACGTGGTGCTGGAAGAAGAGGCCACATCACGGGAGCCCATCCCCGACCCTCTGCTCCCCACTGTGGCCAAGTTCATCACAGAGTTCCCTCTCTTCCTCCAGACCATCGTCCACTGTGCCAGGAAGACGGAGTACGCTCTGTGGAACTACCTGTTTGCTGCCGTGGGAAACCCCAAAGATCTGTTTGAGGAGTGCCTCATGGCTCAAGACTTGGACACAGCAGCCTCATATCTCATCATACTTCAGGTAGCCTTTACAGTTAGTAAATGTAGCACAAATACAAGGATTCATTGCTGTTTTTAGCTTTAATATTCCATGATAATGCTCACAAAATCTTCTCTCTGTTTCCGTCTTCTTTACAAAGAACATGGAGGTTCCAGCAGTGAGTAGACAGCATGCCACTCTCCTCTTCAACACAGCGCTGGAGCAAGGCAAGTGGGACCTCTGCCGGCACATGATCCGATTCCTCAAAGCCATTGGCTCTGGGGAGATGGAGACTCCACCCCCGACACCAACCACTCAGGTAGGGGACTAAATTTTCTTCTTTTTACTCACTTTTTAAAGCCCTGTCTTTAGATTTTGGAACAGTTTAAGGAACAGATACAAGCAAATGAACAGAATCGAAAACCCTATACTTAAAGCTCCTGTGAGGAGCTTTTTGCTGTTTAAGAAACTTAATTGGTACTGTTGCGTTCAATGAGCTATACAAGCAAACAAGACCAAAAAAATACAAATAATTACCTCTGCAATGTTATAAATAAAATATTAAACTGCTACCAGAAGGTAGATGTCATAGCTAATAAAAGCAGACTGCAGAAACAACCAATAAGTGTTTCGTTCACTGTTAAAAGAAGCAGGCTATATATAATTTATATGTATTTTAAACACTATCTTAACATGTTCCATACAAAATCAGAGAAGAAATAAGATGTACCTTTTTTGTCCTCAGATGACTGAACTGAAAGTAATTCACTAGAGCTTAAAGTTGCAGAATTTTTTTTACCCAACCCTACCCAGATAGACTGTTACATATTTCCATGACATTAACTGTCAGTGGAGCCAGTAAAATTCTATAGGAGCAAAAACATCTTTTCCACCAAGCTTTCAGTTTGGTTCTTTACTTTAGTGCTGTCCAGTTCTGCTAAAACCATTGCTGTAAAAGCATCTACACTAATCTCTTCACCAGCCGCCATTGTTCATAGGCTTGCCACCAATTAAGCTGATTGGTTTGGTCATTCTCTGAGCGTGAAAAAGGTTTTAGCTTGAAGCTTGAAGCTGGAGTCTGGCAAAGACATCATCTTTGAAATGTCTATCCAAATTTAAGAGACTAAGCCATTCAGACAGTAGGCAGTTTTGTTTTCCATATCCGTAACATAAAACCAAGACAGTCTGGCTGCAGACTGCTCATCTCTGACTGCCACTCTCACAGACAGTTCATCTGAGACACGTCTCTTTCAGAAAGTGTTCAACATTTTAAAGTTTTTGTAGAACAGAACTTTATTCATTAGTCTTGCAGTTTCAACCATCCATCCATCCACCCATCCATCCATTTTCTATAACACTTATCCCATTGGGGTCGCGGGGGGCTGGAGCCTATCCCGGCTATCATTTGGCGTGAGGCGGAGTACATCCTGGACTGGTTTCAAGTCAATCACAGGGCTGTCAGTTACATTTATGCAATAACCAAACCACTGCAAACATTGCAGATGAAAGATCATTTCATGAATAAAATAGAGAAAAAGATCAGAGGTCTAATCACGGATTAAATTATGTATAGACCCATTTCAGTAGTAGTTAAAAAATGGTGGTTTGTTTTAGCTTTGTTAGCTTCAGCTAAAGCAAACCTAGCTACACTAGCTATGTAATCCACATTACTACATAAGCCAATGTAGCTAATTTAGCTTTGGTAGCGTGATCTTTAGGGAATGTAGCTAAAGCTAATGCAGCTATGTGGAGAACGCAGCTACGTAGCTTACACAGCTGCTATGTGATTGTGGATTTAGCTACGTAGATTACACAGCTAACGTAGCTATGAGAGCTATGCTTGCAGTGTTAGAGTGTTTTCATGGAGGATGAGCTTTTTTTACTCGGCTTTATTAAACGTTTTGTAATCAGGTTTTGAACTTTTGGTATCCTAACTGTCACCTTAACTCTAAATGGAAGTTTGATCTAATTTTATTTTGAAAGTTTTAAGGTAAGATAAACTTTAATTGATTTGGTTATAACAACAGCTCAGCAGGAGAGGGACAAGTAATTAAAATTATTTAGCAAAAGTAAGGAATAAAATATGCATAAAACACCTTAAATACTATATAAACAGAATTTGCAATAATAATAATAACAATAGTGTTTATTTTGTTCTGTAATAGACGGTGTCTCAAATGAACAGTCCACGAGAGTGGCTTTTAGAGATGTGTGGTCTACAGACAGACCCCTTGACCACTATTTCTCATAAATAGATGATCTACAGGAGGTCAACATTAATGACTGTTGACTTATTTTGTTGTGAGTATTGAGCGTAACATGAATAATAGACTCAAACATAATAATGAGTCACTTTCATCCTCGCGTCTTCAGGAACCCAGCTCAACTGGAGGGTTTGAGTTCTTCAGAAATCGCAGCATCAGTCTGTCACAGTCGGCAGACTCTGTCACTACGGGGAAATTCAACCTGCAGAAGACCTTCAGCATGCCGTCTGGACCCTCAGTCAAAGGGTGTGTTCATACACAATAACGTGCTCACATGGTTTTATATTTTTAGTTTTCACTCTAACATATTAAAATACTAAATATAAATAATATAAATAAATATAAATATCCCTAAATATTTCTTGGTCTCCTTTCTTTTCTCTTCAGTCGAGATGGAGAGTGTGCAGAGAACATGTACATCGACATGATGCTCTGGCGTCACGCTCGCCACCTCCTGGAGCAGGTTCGCCTACGGGACCTGGGATGTTTCTCCGCACAGCTCGGCTTTGAACTCATTGGCTGGTTGTGTCGGGAACGGAATCGCGTGGCCCGCATTGATGACTTTGTTTCTGCGCTGAAGAGACTCCATAAGGATTTTCTCTGGCCCTTTCCTGTTATCCCTGTGGGAAGCCTGAGCTCGCCGCTGAAGAATGGACGCTGTCGTACGGGTAAGATATAGACTCAGTGCTGAATTCAAGCAATAGTTAGGGCTGTTTTGAATTTTTTTTTAATGTTATATTGTTGTTGATATTATTTAGTGAACTTTTCACATGTATTCATTTTTAAGACAAAACATCAACTGTATCTGGATATTTCATGCTTTTTTTATTGTTAATCTAAGTTCTGAGCACACGCCTGTTGAAGTCGCAGTCAGCTGACAGCCTGCTAAACAGCGACATGGACACAGTGCCCCCTCAGGCAGCTTCAACCAACCACACCTGGCTGGACGGACTCGGGCAGAGACCCAAAGACATGGACACGGGCTCATCGGCTCACTCCAACCAACACTCACCTCAGACCCATGATGCTTTCCTGTCCCTGCTCACCAACAAAGGTAATAAAACTTCAGTTAATCAGTATAACCTTTGAAACATGTCATCTCTTTCCTTTAACTTAATCTGCCTCATTTCTCTCCCCCTCTAGTGGAGGAGTACAGCGTCGGCTCAGCCACAGACCTAACAGAGACGAGCTCGGTGGTGGATGGCGATTGGACGATGGTGGATGAGAACTCCTCCACTCTGAGCCTGAGTCAGGCCGAGCTGGAGCACATCTCCATGGAGCTGGCCAACAAAGGGCCACACAAGTCACAGGTGCAGCTCAGGTGAGATAAAAAAAAACAGCTCACTTCAACTTTCACTTCATTCTGGTTATATTTTCCAATTTAAGGTCAAACCTCTTTGTCTTTCAGATATCTCCTGCATGTGTTCATGGAGGCGGGCTGTCTGGAGTGGTGCATCGTGATTGGTTTGATCCTTAGAGACGCCAATGTAATAAAACAGGTGATTGGCTTCCTGGACAGCCCCGAGGTTCCCCAAGAGACTGTGCAGAGTGTTCGAAACGGCTTATTGGCTGTCGACGCATGGGCTTCCACTGACTGGTGAGTAGGATATGTGACCTGTCAACATGTGAGCTCAATATTCCTCCTTTTTCCAGTTGTTCTGACTGTTAAGAGACTTTTTAATATGGCTTAACTAGGTTTAATTTTAAAGTCACATTTTTGTTATTGTGAAAATCAACTCTCACTTTAGAGGGGACAAATCCAATTATAGAAATCCACAGTAGGACTTCTTATTTGAAGTTATTTCAAAATTCATGTTTTAAAGTACTATTCCACCATGTCAGGACGTCCTGCTGCAGTCTTTATAACCTTTATGACCTCACTCAGGACTGCAGTTGCGCAGCCTGCTTGCCCAAGTAGATAACAGGTTAATGTTCAAAGTGTCACAATATTTTTTGGCTAATTTCA
The DNA here is from genome assembly GCF_018320785.1 of Cheilinus undulatus. Classification (NCBI taxonomy): domain Eukaryota; kingdom Metazoa; phylum Chordata; class Actinopteri; order Labriformes; family Labridae; genus Cheilinus; species Cheilinus undulatus. The sequence goes on from NC_054881.1 coordinate 34,005,465, forward strand.
AACATATCAAAGCCCTTGCACACTGCATGGGGTTGAATACTTTTTACAGTGACTGAACATAAATCAGCTTAAGTGTCAATCAAATATCCAATGAAGGATATCAAATTGTAGATAATGTTTAAGGTGCTAGTACCAAATACCTTCAAAAGTGAAGGAACCCACAGGAGGCACAAAATGTTTTTGATATTTTAGTTTTTACATTGCATAAAAACTTTATGTACCCCGTGTTTTCACGCTAACCCGTTTCTTCCGTCTCCTCTCTTTTCTTTTTCCAGCCTTGGCTACAAACCGTTCCTGAACCTGATTCAACCACAGCTGCAGCAGCTCATGGACTCTGCAGCTGGCGAGCCGGTGCAGCCCGAGGCCTTCCAGCCAAGCAGCCAGAGCTCCAAGCTCGGCAGCTCTGAGGGGCCAGGAGGCGCTGCCGCACCACGCACGGAGGACAGCAGAGGAGCAGGGTCTCAGCTCGGACTGTCTCTGCCCTCCCTTGAACCTGCGGGGGGGTTTTCCCGGCCGCCCTCTGAAGACTGTCCTCCCGAGCAGACAGAGGAGCAGGAAGATGAGGAGGGAGCCTACGACTGCACCTTGTCCTGAAGTCAGGAGCCTCCTCTGGACTCTAACCTGTGAACTCATGAGCCTCAGGAGGAAAGGAGGAAATAGACTTTATTTTATGAGTGTGTATGTGAATGGATGTGTGTGTGCGCGTGCTCAGAAAGTTCCTCTGCTGCGGGTTCTTGTTACAGTCAGTATTATCCACTCTTCAGATTTTGCCCTTTGTGTCGACTCCTGTGGATACTGAGCTACAAACAGTGACACACAACACAACTGGCAAAAGATGTCAGCACAGAAGGAGGGACACTGATGGATCCTTTTTAACAGGCCTCATTTTACCAAAATATGCTGTTAAACAAAACCACCTTTGTCTGTGCATTTAAACATGAGGTTGTGGCGTCTAAAGGCTGTAGAGCAGCACAGAGAAGCGCCAGGATCTTTCTATTCAAAGACAAATGTTTTTTTTGTGTGTGTAACATTTCTTAGGCACTCAATTCAAGTGCATCTGGAGACTTTAACCAGACAAAAAACTTTTTTTTTTTTCATGCAAAAAAGTGTGCGTGTTTTATCACAGCTTCATGATACGTCAGTAGAACAAAGCTCTCCAGTCATGATCGGTTGTACGAACACCGAAGTGTGTCACAGCTGACAGAGAGTGCAGTGTGGAGAGGTGTTTCATACTTTCATACCTCATATAATTTAAAAATATTTTGTGATACATTTTTCAATAATGTAACTGTGTACAAGAAGACATTATTTTTCTAACACCACCTTGTCCCTGTAAAAGAAAAACACTCATGGTATGAATTCTATGTAATTCTCGAAGTGATGACCTTAAGGTTTCTAAGAAAACGATCTGTGAGAAGAATCCACTGATGTGAGTGCGGATTCGTTCCTTACCTCTCTGTTCGTGTCTTTCTCATGCAGACACCCCCCTTTTTCGCTAGAGTCCATCCTACTAAAGAGCAGATCGATGTTAAGCCTGCCTGAGGTGAGAGTATTCAAGGCTGTAGGGAAGGGCTCGAACATGCGCTATTTAAACCAAATCATGTGATGCTTTATCCAGCTTTTAACCCACATTTAAGTTCAAGTCTCCATGTTGGAGACTAAAAGTGTGGTCTCATCAGTGCTGCAAATTGTGTGAATAAATCCATCCTGTTATTTTAGATTTATCTTTTATTGAAGAAACGTTGTTTGATCCCTTTGGTAGAGGTGGGGTTGTCAGAATTTGTACACTTGTTTTAATATGATGGGTCCTAAAAATGTTTAAGATCAGTCAAGACTCAAATTCATAAGAGCTGTAGTAATCATGACTAAAAGCAAGCAAAAGAGAGAGGGATGTTGTACGTTTTTAATTCAGACAGTGTGAAGGAGTTTGCTTTTAGTTTTAAAAATAGTTATAAGACTGGAATTTTAAAATTTGATATAATACACTAAAAAATGTAGGTGCCCAATATTAGTTTTCAATTATCAAAAATTGCAAGAAAACTCATGCGCACTGTCTAAATAGCACAGAGTATTGGCATCATTTAGGACCAAAAAGTTTAAGCAGTATGCAGGAGTTTGCTTGAATCTTTGGATAATTTAATTAAGGGTTTTCATGATACAATAACCCATGATATCAGTAGCTGTTTTGATAATGGAAGGACTAAAATGAATGTCCTAGTCACCCAATAATGGGTCATTTCTTGTTTTTAACTTCCAAAAATTGCAAGCAAATTGCTGAACATTGTCTAAATCAGCAGTGGGCAACTGGTGGTCTGGGAGCCACATGCACCCCTCCCCCTCACTCACTGTGGCCCTCAAGTTAATTTTAGATATCTAAAAACATGAAAAATAGACACATTTGTATAATTATCTTTGATTACAAGTATATGTAATATGTATAAAATTTAGGGCTGTCAATTAATCACATTAATTGTGATTAACTACACTCTACAATCAGTGCTGTAATTTCTTATCACGATTAACCACATGCTTTTTTTTGGTCTCTTTTAACAAACTTTGGTTAAGCCACTGCAGCCACAGTGATGTTAAATAAGTAGAGCTGTCAAGATTAATCAAGTTAATCGCGATCAATCAAGGTCCACAGTTAGTGCTCTAATCTTTTTTTTTGTCTCAAGCTTTGTTGTCCCTTTTAATGTAGTTTGACAAAGGCATAATCACTGTCTTCCTGCAGCTCCAGCGATGTAAAGTAAGACCACCACTGATCATTACTGTCTCATTTCACTTTTAAAAAACTACAGACAGCTCTGTGGAAAAGTCAAGTCATCTTAACCTTTTTAATGTTCTCTTATTTCCTTTTAAATCATAACAAGCTCTTTTTTCTGTGGTTAAGTTCATGTTAAAATATTCTATCTACCAATAAAAGTAGGTCTGTATCTAAACAGGAAGTTAATTACCCTTAGTTTAAGACAGAAGAATCAGAAATAACATAAAATATTTCAAATTGCAAAATACTGGTATTTTAAAATGTGAAAAAAAGATAGTGATTGATTGCAATTAACTACAGAAATCCTTAGATTGATTGCAATTAAAATTTCAATCTATTAAAAGCCCTTTGTTTTTCTTTTTAAATCCATAACAAGTTCCTTTTTCTGTGGCTAAGTTCATGTTAAAGTGTTCAATCTCTATGAAGGTCTGTATTTAAACTGCAAGTCAATTACCCTTAGTTTGACGCCAAAAATGACACAAAAACAGTTTTGAATGCAAAATAGTAGAATTTTAGAACAAGATAAAAAAAAGGATGCAGTTAATCGTGAAATTCTGGAATTAATCATGATTAAAAATTTTAACCTTTTGACAGCTCTAGAAATAAGTGAACTATAACAACGTAACCATTTGATAACACAAGGTTCAGATGACTTCTGACTTGTGCACTGAGCTGAGATATTAATTGCAACTAATGCGATTAATCTTGACAGCCCTAACATAAGTAATAATAATTGTTAAATTGAGAGTATTTCACAGTTCCCAACAATTTGGACCTCTGCTAGTGCAAATAAAATTGATGCAGGCCTCTCGGTAACCAAAGTTGCCCATCCCTGATCTAAATTTGACAAATACATCCGCACAGTGTGGTACCCAACATTGCCAACATAATTGTACAATTTAGACAGTGTGCAGGATTTTTCTGCAATTTTTGATTGGTCTATTATTTTCCTCTTTGACATAAATGTTATTTTCTATTTTGGAAAGCTTAGGTGCTTTTTGATACTTTCAATAAATAGAAATATCAGACTTTATTATTTTAAAGCATTTTATTAAAAATCGATGAAGTATAGACTATTTTGACAACCTTACTTTGTAAGTAAGCTGAATATTTTAAGCCTAAAACTTTGATTTTTATCTTCAAAGTATAAAATGGGTATCAATATTGTTTGACTTTTCTTGCAAAGGTATCTCGGTTCAAATTCTGATCTAGTCAGATGATTCAGTATGACATGCCCCTCCCTAATACTTCTAAACTTGACGAGCCCTCAGATAGCAGCATGATACTAAAAGAATGTTTTGTGTAAAAACACAGATTTCTGATACTTAACCAGCTTTGACCAACATTACACATCCTGCCAGCATTTTATTGTTGCTGTTTGTTATTGTCGCACATTTTTTGAACCAGTTATGTTTCGGGACAATTTTGCAAACCGTATTTAAGGCTGTATTGGATTTCTACACCGAAGCTGTTACTGGTACCAGAACAACTTTACTCATCAGTACTTTTAAAGCGACATGCCATTATCTTTTTATCTCGCCTTGGTTGTCATTGCAGCATTATTGTGTAACACGATAAGGACTTTATTTTTCGTCCAGATCAAGATACATATCACATCCCTGAACTGCTTCAGACAATGGTCGCTGATTTCGTCACGTGTGCTTCTGTGTTTCCGAGTGTGTGTACCACATTGTATTGACATGCAATTTGTTTAAATGGTATTAGTCCTCATATTTACCATTATTTATTGGCATTATAGCTGAGTGGTCATCTATTAAATTATGATGCTTGGTTTGTTTTATAACTGATTAGATTTTTTTCCCCCTTTAAGTTAATCAAAGTCATGTATTGACGCTCTACCACAAGCACTAAACGGTTAATCACAGTCAGTATTATGATGTGCAATGTATTCAAATGTTATTCAGCTTTATTTTTTATGTTGTCTTTTTTTTGCCCCACAGCTTTTACTTTTTATGATAGACCAAATCAAACTTTAGGTTAATTTTTGCTCTCTCGTGTGTCGAAATATGACTTAGGTGCATGGTATCTGTTGGAAATGTTGATTCTTCAGTGCTTTCTGTTTTATATATGACTAGTTTTAACACTTTACTCATGAAAAGGGCAAAATGACTCCGCGGCACATTGTTGCTGATGTAAACGTGAATCCCCCTCGTCTCCTATCTGAACAAGCCTCCAGTGTTAAAGCGTGGCGGCACTGGGAGCTTTACTTGACTTGAAAACAGTAACACAATGAACCAAAGACTTTACGTCCAGAGGCCTTCTGTTTTACTTGGTTGACTCATTATGCAGAGGGGGAAAATATAAACCATCCCTTTCATTTGAAAGACAGAAGCCCAAAGCAGACAAATACAAGTGCATCTCAAAAATTCAATATCATGAAAAAGTTCTCTGTTTTCTGTGATTTAAATGAAGATGTGAAACTTCCACATATTCAGTACACATCTCATACAAAATGAAACATTTCAAGGCTTTTGTTTTAATCTTGATTATGGCTTTTAGCTCACAACAATAAAAAAAATCCAGTCAACTTTCTATGAATATGCTTTGATACAGCCTGACCTTTCAGCAGGGACCTCCTGTGGCTCCCCCTCCTGTGTCAACTATTGTCTTCTAGACAAGAGTCAAGTCAGCAGTCTTCCCCAGGATTGTGGTTGTGTGTAAAACAGAGTGAGAGAAGGAAGGCTCAGGAAACCTTTGCAGACAGGACTTTTCTACAATATTCTAATATTTTGAGATGGTGGATTTTGGATTTCAATGAGCTGTAATCATCAAGATCAAAACAAAAAAGTTGAAATATTTCACTTTGTTTAAGATGAATCTAGAATATTTGGAAGTTTAACTTTTTGAATCAAATCACAGAAGAAAAATAACTTTCTCATGATATTCTAATTTTTAGATGCACCTGTATCTTCATGCATTTAATATTTCCCTGTGATAATAGTCGTTGATTTGTTTTTTTGAGATTCTGACTGGTCATTTTCCTATAACAACTTTCTAAAGATCTCAAAAACTGAATTTTGCTGATCATGGGAAAACGAACTCGTCTTTGGGCTTCTTTACAAACACAAACATTAGTTCTCTAAACAAATGCTGACAGCTTAAGAGACAATTTCCTACGGAAATGAATACTTCAGATCTTTTCTGGTTTCCTACTCAGCGGGTGAGGAGTCAGCGGTCAGGTGCGTCTTCGTGGTACTCGGGTGTCCCGCTCTCTCAGAGGTGGACGGCGGCCCCTCCCTCCCTCCCCTCCTCCTGTGTACAGTGTATAAGTATTTCCTGTTTCCTGACTCAGAGTCGAGTTTTTATTTCTGGGTTTGGAGCAGCAAAAAAACATCCTCAATGCAGTGTAAAGATTCTCTCTTGTACATTTGCCTTTTCTACTCATGTTTGGTTTTCTACTTCATTTTTTCCTTGTACATACAAACCAATAAATTATTTTTAAAATGCTTGACCTCATCAAGTACAGCTGACTTTTTTTTTCCAGTTTGTGCAGTAAAATGACACGAGAGAGAGGACAATGCAATCTGCTAAATTAAAGTAATAAGCATTTTTAATTTCTGTACAAGTGCTAATTAATTCAAGCCTTTTTTGCATAATGTAAAATAACCCCGTCCATTAAATAGATGGATACCCTGTTACCAGATCAATCCCAATTCTAAACAGTCATATTGATCACTTAATCCCAACGGACAGACGTATGTATTTTAAAAAAGCAAAAAAACAGCAGTTGGAAAAAAATTTAAAGTGTCGAATCAATCAAACAGAACAAAATGATCAGTCTTGTTTAAGAAAAAAAATTCTTAATTTAACTTGTAGAACACAAACTGAACAGTTAGAAATCTACAGAGGCCCTTAGAGGACATGCATCCATTCTTTAAATTTGACTTCTTTCTGTAATAATGACTCAATTTTGGTTGTTCCCTCAAGATCATTTCTTATTTATCTTATATGTCAGGATAGCAATACAGAATAACCTGCCAATGAGTTATTTTTTAATGAAAAATGAAGAAATTAGCTTATTTTGTCATATAAACAGTTTTCCTGTCTAGATCCTGAGATAACCAAAATGTACCCCTCAAAAAACAAAAAAAAAAAAAGAAAGGATGTACAGTGCATTCTGAAAGTATTCAGACATCCTTCACATTTTCAATTTTGCTAAAAAAAAATTTCATTTTTATTCTCTTTAATCTACACTCAGTACCCCATCCTGACAAAGTGAAAACAGAATTCAAAAAATGCAAATAAACAGGGAAGGAGGTCTGAATACTTGCTGAATGCACTGTATGTCCAAATAGGGCTCCCGTAGAATTTGACGTAGGTGAGAAGGCAACCTAAAAGAACAAGCTATAACAAAACTTTACATTAAAAAAAATCACATACTTTAACAACAGTTAAGACATTTCAACATGTATCCCAGAATAATGGATTATTACACTTGAACTGTTCATTTCTCCAGCTGAAGTGGACGTCTGTGTAAATCACTGTTAGATTTGAGTCAACTTACAGTTTTATGTGCAAAGGTAAAGCTATGTCCAAGTGAGAGTTTACGCTGAAAAACAAAACCAGTGCAGAAATTGGTCGACCTTTCAGTCTAAACCAAGTTACGTTAATGCATTCTGTTCTGTTGCAGAGTGTTACTTGATAGTTTTTCTATGCTAAGCTCTGTAGCAGCGCTCCGTGTACGCTGTAGTCTAACAGTGGGAGACCTAGCGGTGTCATGTAAGCAGTTTCACAGCATCTGTGCCAAGAATCTCCCTGCTATGTTTCACATTTACAGCAGTTCTTCTCTGTAACGGAAACAAACTCTTGCTCTTTATTAGCAACGGTTTTTGTCCCGTTCAATAACAGTTAACAAAAAAGTCACAACAGTGAAATGATCAGTCGAAATTATTAATCTCATTTTCATTCAGCCTCTGGTAAGTATCCCCCACTTTCCTAGAGATTATTTTTTTAGAAAAATATTCATTTACATTTGTTAATAAAGCTTTTTCTCCCATAGATGCTCTGCATATCAGCTCTTTTAGTTGAGCAGACTTCGATCTTTTTCCGTCACTAAAAGCAGCTTGTTGTTTTCAGGATCAGCAAATAAAAAGACATTAAAGATGCCCTGCTCACTTTTCTTTGTCCACAGTAGAAAGAAAGGATTTAGTGAGGAGATAAGCACATTCATGGTTCAGATTTCAAGCACGTCTGAGTCAGCGGGACAAGAAACATCTACTTAGTTATCAACCATTTCCATTAAACTTAAAACACCAGCAGAAAAAGAAACGGTTTGATCAGTGTTTCTGCATCAGTGGTCCATGTTGATCTTTAACAGCAGCAGAGTTAACACAGCATTGGCTTTTTTAAAGGACCCTACTGGTGTTTTTTCTCCAAATGTTGCTGCATATTATACTATTGGACAGATATTTTTTCTGCTCATCAAACAGTAGACACCTGAAACAGTCGGTCACAGTGAACAGTACATCTTCTTTTACTGTTGTTAAAGCTACAGGAGGGGTAGATGAAGTCAGTATGGCAGGCTTCTACAAACACAGGTATGGTCCTTTAAGGTGTACCAAAAGAACCCTGAAAAATCTCTGTTGTTCACCAGCAACTTTGCTGCAAATGTCTAGATTTTTTAAGGGTAAGTGTTTAATAATAATCTCCCTATGAAGCTTTTTCGAAGCTTTCAACTGTAGCACACCAGTATTATCAGCAGATGGAGTTAGAGGACTTTACTTGTAACAGAAAAAAAAATTTTTTTGTCAATTTTTAACGTCAATATAGGGGCCAAATCAAGTCAATAAAAAGGTATAAAACAAATCACTAGAGGGGTAATATACAAAGTCAATAAAGGGGATGGATAAAGTGAATAAAAATTCAGTAGAGACACCATATATCATGTTGGGAGAGGTGATAAATAACGTCATTACAGGTTATAAATCAAATCCATAAATGGGGATAAATCAATTTTATAACGGAAAAATCAAGTAAATATAGGGGCCATATATGAAGTCAGTTAAGGGTATTAATCAAACTAGTAAATGTCAGTTAAGGTAAAAAATCAAGTCAATAAAGGGGATTAATCACATGAATACAGGGACCATTTGTCAAGTCAGGGTGTAAATTAAGTCAATATATTTGAATCCACTTATTAAAGGTTTTAAATCAAGTCATTACAGGGTTTAAATTTAGTCAATAAAAGCAATACATCAAGTCAACAAAATGGAAAATAAACCCAATAAAAGGTATAAATCAAGTCAGTTTAGGGGATAAATGTGGTCAATTAATTGGTCGTATATAAATCTAAAAAAGGAAAATAAAGTTAATTAAGGGGATAGATAAAGTCGGTGAAACAGGTTTTATATGAAATAAATAAAAGGGACAAATCAGTTCAATAGAGCTGATCAATCAAGTCATTAGGGGGCTTTATATCATTTTAATAAATAAGCTGTGTACCTAATAAATAAAGGGGATGATTTGAGTCAATGCCTGTAGCTTGGGCGTTGTAGTGAGACTATTTAACTATAAAGGTTCATTATATACTTACTGGAAGCTTATTTCTCTTTTTTAAAAGAATTATAGAGCACTTATTCCTTGTTTTGCATGTCCATAAATTACAACTACCAATAAAAGTTCTTGATACTGTTTGTGTTATTTAAGTTGTATAACAATATTCCTGCACATTGAGACGTTAATTTGCAATTAGTGGTCCCAATTTAGGCAAACTTTTGAAATATGTTCACGTGCATGCTTTTACCACAGTTATGATAAAATAGCAAATGTGACAGAATTAACAACCTGGGAGGTGAAGAATTCATTCAAGCAGGACAATGCATTAATAAGTGCTTTATAATGTTTAATAAAGAGCTAACATAGCACTTCTATGACATCTAGTTATAGTCTGGTTTCTTCTGAATAGTGACCCTCTGCATCCAGTGTTACCCTTCCTTTAATTCGGTTTGATTCATTAGGCTACACTAAAGCAGCTGTGATTTTGTCACAAAAAGAAGAAGCACAGCGGGACAATCTGTTTTTAACTCAAACATGTGCTGCTAAACGCTGGGATTATTATTATTCTTTTATATTCAAACTTTTCAACAACACTTCACACACATACAACTCTACAGTGCAGCACCTTTTCGCTTTAAGACAACTGAGACGTTTTGTGTCCACAAGTAAACATTTTGTGCGTCTTTGGAAGCAAAGTCTTAAGGCCTCCTTCATTCAGTATTTATGTGACTGAAGCCAAAGAGGACGAACCGGGGCATGATGACAACGGGTGTGACAGAGTGGACAGTACTCGGTTAACCTCTGAGTGCAAGCTATCTCCCAAATCTATAACCTCATTCAACGTGAGCTTGATTATATGTAGGAAAACATATATGGAGGGTCGAACTGCAAACATTTGACATTTATGAAATGGGTTCGACAGACTTTACTGGCATATTGTATTTAAAACAGGGACAGGAAGCTCACTCAAATGTTGGATAACATACAAATCATCTCTGTGGGTTAGCATAATCTCTGCTTATGCTTGAGTATTTGATCCAGAAGGAAGGGGTTAAAAAAAACATCTGCATACTTTTCCAACATCGGATTTCTCAAACTTTCTGAAGCTGATGCTAAAACCCGAAGACGTAAAACTTCTAGCTCTCTTATTTACTGAAAAACATATATTTGCCACTTTAATATGAAATTGCACCACTAGCTGGACAGGAGAGAAGCTTATGGAAGTCCGTTTCAACCAGTTGAAAAGAAAAAAATATTAAAGATAGTTAATTCTAAAAATTATGATAATAATAATGAGAAAGTAGGTCAGAAAATTATGCCTAAGCTTTTTTTAAAATCTCGTGATTAAAAAGTTAAAAGCCCTAAAAAGCCAAAATTATTAGATAGTTATAAGATATCTCATCATTTTAACTATTTCATAATTTATCTTTTTATCTCATGATGGGATAGAGAAACATTCAAATTAAGAGATCAAGAGTCAAAATTATGAGAAAATTAAAAGATAATGTCATAATTTTCATGTTTTTATCTCAAATTCAACTTTTTAACGTCATAATAAAGACTATCTCATTACTCAATATTTTGTTATCTGGTAATAAAAAGTTTAGACTGAGAGACAAAAAGTGGAATTTATGAGATAAGAAGTGAAAGTTATGAGATAGTAAAAATGAAAGGTAATTTTGACTTTTTATCTTGTAATTTCAACTTCTGAATGCCATAATAATGACTTAAAGTCAAGAGCGCAAAATTCGAGAAGGTTTGTCACAATGTGAGTTGAAAAGTCATAATTTTAAATTTGTACCTGATAATTTTGAGTTTATTATTACATAATTTTGACTTTTACTGTGTAAAAAATATGACTTTAATATATCTTAAGTTTGACTTTTATCTTATGAATATGACTTTGTCATAATGTCAATTTGTAATCTTATAATTAGGATTTACTACCTCAACATGATGATTTATCTCATAATAATTACTCATTATTTCATAAAGTTGACTTTTAACTCATAATTATGACTACATTATGTCAAAATTCTGACTTTTTATCTTATAAATTTGATCCATTATTTTGACTTTTTTTCTCATGGCTCACTATATACTTTAATTCTTTTTCTTTCATATTTAAACTTTTCTCATAATTTCAACTTTTTTCTTATAATTTTGTCTTTTTTCAGAAATATGTCTTTTATCGTCCTTTTTTCTCATCAGTAAGATTTTTTTTAACAAATTTTTTTAGCTCATTTTAAATTTCTTTTTTTCTTAGAATTGCCTAAATTTATTGATTTTTTCTCCTTTTTAGCTACAGATATGGGCTTCCATAATAGCTACTGCATCTGCAATGATCAAATATACAGAATCCCTTAGTGGCCATCAACCACATTTTATATCACTCCTTTTTTAGTTCTAACAAGTACATTTCGATTGATCTCTCAACATATCTCAAAACATTTTATCTCTGGATAACAGTGAAGGATTTCTCAGGACTTAGCAGAAATGTACTCATTATCACTGGCAGACGGAGAAAAGTAAAAAGTATAGACACGTTTCCAGTTAGAGCTTCTGTAGGAAAACGACTTCTAGTGTCCCTGACAATTAATTTTGTCAGGTGAAGTAGATTAGTAAAACAGGTCGTATTAACTGGATTATGGCTGTGGTACTCACAACAACAAAGATTTAGCTCCACATGAGACAAGTGAAATACACGTACAGTACAAAACTGGATGTGAGTAGATGACGGTTAACACTAGCAGTTGTCTGCAGCAGCTCCAATATACTTTGATCAACTTGTTTACCAATGAATTGAGCCTTGCCTTTTGTCCTTCTTGCATTACAGAGGCATAGTCCTCCAAGACAGTCTGGCTGCAGTTCATTCATTTCTGAGAGCCTTTCTCTTAGACTGTTCGTCTGTATATGTATGTATAATAATGTGTTCTGAGATAATGTATATCTCAGAACAGATTTGTTTAGTTTCAATAAAACCAGACTGAACCTCCAAAAGTCAAAGCCTGATTTGAAGCTAAGCTTCACAAAGTAGCTATGTAAGCTACATAGATATGTTATCTTTGTAGCTATGTTAGCTTTAGCTATGTTTGCTAAAGCTAACTTAGCTACATTAGCTTATGTAGTAAGGTTAATTACGTACTTAGTGTAGCTATGTTAGCTTCAACTAAAGCTTACTAAGCTAAAGCAAGCCACCGTTTTTCTAACTATTTCTGAAATGGGTCTATGCATTATTTAATCCTGGATTAGAACACTGATCTTTTCTCTGTTTTATTAATGAACTGTTGTTTAGTCTGTAATGTTTGCAATGGGGTTATTTTATGAATGTAACTTGCAGACTTTGTTTCTGAATAAAGTTTTTTTTTTCAAATGTAAAATTGGAAATACGTCATACCTGTTAATTATGGGACTTCCTTTCTGTGATATACGGCAACTCAGATGATTGGTCTATGAGAGTGGCCATCAGAGATGTATGGTCTGCAGCCAGACCCTTCTCTAGTCCTCGGTGCTGCTGGAGATAACCTGTAGTACTAACCAGAAGCCAGCGCTGAGAACGAGTGCAAATACTACTGCAGTAACGGTAAATGTTATGATGGATACTCCTGTGAGACAGAACATGCCTGACCGACAATGATGCTGTTAATGAACATGGAGCAGCACTGCTGGTTTTCCACCCAGGACTCTATTTAACTGTAACAGCTCCATTTCCCTGTGGGTTTTGGTCTCATGCTCATCAAGTTCAAATCAAAACTACATATTTCCTTTAACACATTTAAACCTCAGAAAAGACCGCAATACCCCCCTCAGGGACGCTCCTCTTTTTCAAAAGGACACAATGACATTTTGATTGTGTCTGCTTCCGATTAACAGGCACAGATCTCTGCAGCTGTGTGCCAGATTCCCTGACATTTAAAGCAGATTGTTGGCATTCTTCACTGAAATACAGGGGTATGACTCACTGCAAATAAGCAACTGCAATAAGGAATGATGACTCTATTTCACAGTTAGTTGAGTAGTTATTACAAAAAAAAACATTTGCTTGTGACATAAACAATTAGGTGTGTATGAAAAGCAACTAAAAAAGTGGGAAAGTTTCCAGTTAAAGCCAGAAAAGGTAAAACATAAAGCAGGATCTTTTTCTCCCTTCCACAGTGGGTACATAGATACAGATAGGGACACATGGGTTCTTTAGAATGACTCTGCTGAATCAGAGTGAGCATGAGAGGTAGCCATGCGACCTCAGGAAGAGTGCTAGCGTGAGAGCAAGAACAGGAGGAAGTGAGATGGAGTGAGAAAAGCAAAGGCACAGCAGAGTAAGTTTAAAAAAAAAAAAAAAAAAAAAAAAAAAAAACATAACCCCTTCTTTTCACTAACCAGGAGTGAGCACGAGGCTTGTGGCGCCGGGAGCGTTGGACGGTGACTTTTACAGTCCGTACGCCATGTGATCAGCTTACCTCTGGCATGTCCTTCCTGCTTTGTTAGCTACTAAGCCTACTGACACAGTGATGGGGGTCTCTCAGGCAGGCTGGGAGGGGGTGTGAGTGTGAGAGAGAGTGTGTTTTGTGTCAGAGTGAAAAGGCAGCAGGGTTTGTCCTCCTCGTAATCCGTCCTCCCCGGGGGGCCCCTGCAGCCCCTCTGCGTTTCTTGTCATCGTCGCCCTCCGTGACGTCCTCAGTATCGGTACATGTCGTAGGTACTGACCCAAGACGAAGGGAAAGTCCACGAGGGAAACCTGCGGAGGATTTCCTCCAGTTGAGCAGTCCTCTGATCTTGTCCGAAGAAATAGTGGGAGGAAATGGCGACGGAGATCATCCCCTCTGGACCTGACGGGTCGGGGTCCCTGGGAGGCTGACGGTGAAAGAAAAAACATAATCGTCAGCACAGAGAACTATGAAACACCAGCAGATTTTCAGGCTCAATGAAAAATCACCTCATCCTGAGCTTGATTATGCCGCACAGTCTAGGCTTATATATTGCATTCCAAACGAGTCTTTAAAAAGGTCAAAGAGTTTTTCTTGACCCGAGCATTTCTTAATGCAATTCAAAAAACTTCTAATCTTCTGAACTGGAGTTTAAAGGTTTTCACATGATGGAGACACAGTCCAACTGTGTCCTGACTGGAGTTAATCTCCTGCAGACATCACAGGCTGAGGCCCTGAGGTGCAGTTTGGCAGAAATTTAGAAATGTAAGGAATGAAAGGAATGGTATAAAAATGGTCTTGATAGAGCGATGGATAGTGCACCTGTATATGATGGCTGATACTAACTTGTGGGCAAGGAAGAGCATTCTGACTGGAATTATTAGCTGGGAAATATGCTTATTTGCTGTCTTGCCAAGAGTTAGATCCCAACATAATACCTCTAAATGCTAAGCATGAATATAAAGCTTAGTATTAATACTGAAAATAGGGGTAAACACATCACCTGGCTCTGTATAAACGAATGAACTTAATCTTCCAACACCTCTAAAGCTCATTTATTTGCAAGTGTTATTATTGTTAAAGCATGCGGACCCTTTGAGTGTACAGAAGCAAAATTAACTTGCATTATTGGGTGTTTTTTCCCAGTGATGTGATTTAAGAAAAGCTTTTTCATCTTAATTCTTCACCTAAACCACTGCTGATGCTTTCCAAGTGTATGTCCATGCCACAACAGAGGACAGTTTGAAAAATTCACTCAAGACAAATATACAGCAAAGTTATAAAATATTGACAAGTAAATAAAGTAAAAAATGACCTTCATTCTAAAAGGAAGGTACCTGTATTTCAAACCAGAAAGTCCACGTTGGCGCGTCAAGGCCATGAGAATAGAAGACAAAATATTCTCCACTCAGGTCGAACTGAGGTGTCCCGTCCCCGAAGGACCAGGTGGAAAGGCTGGCGCCTCTGTGAGGCATTAGGTACAGAGACATGTGGCTGGGGCCTGCACAGGGGGGACATGGGAGGACAGAAACATTTTTATAACACATTTAGGACATCTGAAATGGTCAGTGAGCAGTCTGTCACACCCCTAACTCCAAGAGCTCTCAGCGAGTCATCCTCTTCAAACTGGACTGTTTTAGGAACTTGTTTGTTCCCAACTCAATTGAAAATGTCAAATAATTCTTCTTACTGCTGTATAACTTCTGCAATAGCATCATTACGTCTTTTTCTGCATTTTTTTTCTTATAAAGTTGTTTTTTTCATGCAGATCTTCTGCAAAATGTTGTTTGTTATTTTCCTTGATCTGAGCTTCTGTGCTAAAACGTGGATTGTTTTTGTTTGTTTCTAGTGTTTTCTTTAGATATTCTATTGAGGCAGCACTGAAGTCAGACAAAATCATCACTTAAGGAGTGAATTATATGATTTTCTACTGAATGCATCTTATTGTAGCTCATCGCACCATACTGTTAAGTATCTTCAGCATCACATCACATTATATAGTATAGTAGTATCATATCGTTACTCACTGTACCCCATCACATCTTTTTGTATGGTATCCTAGTGAATCACATAGCACTATACAATCATATCATAATGTTTGGCACAGCATCATATAGTAATGTGTCAAATACTGTATATTATTCACATCTTTTTAGCATTGCATTGTTTCTCAATGTAGTACTGTATCATTTTGCATGCTATCTCATTATACAGTGCCTATAAAAAGTGTTTACCCCCTTGGATATTTTATTGTTTTTATTGATTTTATAAATCAATCATGGTTGATAAAATTTGGCTTTTTTGACAAAAAAATACAGTAAAAAATCTTTAATGTCAAAGTGAAAACAGATTTCTACAAAGTAATGTCAACTGAACAAAAATGTGTAATGTAAAATAATTGACTGCATAAATATTTACCCCCTAAAGTTAGTATTTAGTAGATGCACTTTTGGCTGCAATCACAGTTCTGAGTCAGTGTGGACAGGTCTCAGTCAGGCTTGCACATCTAGACACAACAATTTTACTCCATTCTTCTTTGTAAAACCAGGGGTCAGTGACTTAGATTCTTTTTTTGCATCCGTCCCAACTTATACTTTTTAATAAGTACATTTTTTAATTAAATTGGCATTACTTTGTAGGAATAATTCATTTTATTTTATTGGCCATGATTGATTTTTAAAAACCAATAAAAGGGTAAAACATCAAAGGGTGTGAATACTTTTTATAGGTACTGAATCATATATTGTGCCCTCTCACATCATATAGTAACGTTATGTATTGCCTCAGCTGTCAGTGTATGATGTATGGTATTGCATCCTGCAGTACTGTATTATATTGTTTTATATCAAATATACTGTCATATAGAATCATATCTTGTATTGTATCATACTGCATAATATCTAACTGTAACTGCATACATCAAAAATGAAAGTCATATCAGTACACTGGCCAGATGAGGCAATGTTTTGATGTTTTCTGAGTTAATATACCGTATATTTCAACTTGACCCTCGACTTTAACTCCTGACCTTTTGCACTGAACGTCATCTTGACCGTCCCCCAGCTGGTCTCTTCTCTGGACAGCAGGCTGAACTCCACAGGAGAGCTGGGAGACACTTCAGGTGCAGGAAGGTACCAGTTTTTCCTGCAAATACATCAAAATACCTCAAGCATAATAAATGCATCACTGAATAAAAACAGAGCATGTGAGAGCTCTACTTAAAGCTTCAAAGATGAGTTACTGACTTGCTTAAGAACTTCACAGGCAGGAACCAGGGGTAGCCACAGAAAGGTCGGTCCTCTCTGCAGTGGGTGCGAATGCTGTCGTTGATCTCGGGGATGTGGGGGGAGATGTGCTGTATGGCCGTGTAGTCAAAACTGTTGATCCACACACCTGAGTCCTGGCTCTCCACCTGGCCCTGGAGACTGTGGAAGGTCCGTGTTGTATGCTGCAATGGGGGCAGATAAACCCACGAGTAAAATCCATTTGACATCCAAAGAGGACATGGAATGAACCAGATTTTTACTTTAATCATTTGAAGAGGAAAATAATTTAGAATAAATGTTTCCTTGTACATGCAGTACATTTGGAAAGTATTCAACCCCACTTATGTAAATGTGATATTTCAGGTTTTTTAATTTTTCATACATTTGCAAAAAAAATTGAAAATTCTGTTTTCACTTTACCATGATGAAATACAGAGAGTAGATCAATAACAATAAAAGGGATTTCTTTTTCAACTGTATCATCAGACTGTGACATAATCACATTTAAAAAGTGAGGGGGAGTCTGAATACTTTCTAAATTCACTGTATTTGTGCTTTTGTACGCGTGTTGTGACTTGAACCTGTAGGAAGACTCGCTTCGGCCGGGGGCTGTCTGGATTGCCTGAGTAAGGAAAAAGGAGGCCACAGGACACCAAGAGAAACATGATGATAAATACTGAGCCCAGACCAGCCAGGATCCACTTAGTGCTCCGGACCAAGTAGATGAAATGCAGCTGAAACAGACATAAATTGTAAGATGTAACAGAAGTGGAGGAGCAGTCCACACAGCAGCATTTTAAGATGTTAAAAACATGAAAACATAATCATGGTAAAATGGGAGCTATTTCTAAACCTGTTGTTTATAAAAACAAATCCATTCAGCCTCTGTATTGTCAGTCAATTATTGTTTTCTAAAAAAAAAAAAAAAGCTAAATAAAATATTTCTATCAGCAGCTTTGGGAGGGAATACATTTTTAATCATGTAAGCTCTCTCCTGCACACACTTCTACTGACTGAGAGAGTCAAAATGTTTGATGCATTGTTACTCCTTGAACAATACTATTATCTTAATGATGGACACCATCCAAAAAAAATACATAGACTTTAAAAAAACAACATCCTCACTGGTAAAATGTTTGTACAGAAATGTTGCCAATAATTTGTGCAATTTAACAGTGCATGGGAGTGGATAAAAACAAGAAAATTAACCAATATAAGGTGCCCAGGAGTTATATTCCAAGGTGATTCTGCTTCTTTTTGTTAAATATTGGATTACTCACAAAAAAAGAGGAGAGAAAGATGGTTGCCAGCGTCACCAAAGTGGCCAGCACCACCTCAGGAGGTATCTCTGTCCCGCTACGACCCATGATAGGTGTGAAAATCTCAAACACCACCCAAATAAGGAACATGAAGTGGACATATGGCAGAGCCAGGCCCAACAGATAGAGCACACTGTACTTCACTGATGCTCCTGCAGAGAGACAGAGACATGAGTGTATGTGACATAGAGACCTAGCAGAGAATCTTATCATTAGGGTGGACTCAAACCTTACTAGTTCTCAGTAAATGATTACATATACTATCTACTGGAATCTATTCCAAAAGCTACGCCAGATCAATCACACAGTTTCAATTATGTTTTTGAACATTGTTCTACACATGAATAGTTTTTGAACTGATTACATATTTAAAAAGGAGATGAGAAAGCCTGTCTTCCTTTCAGTTCTGCACAGCGAGGTGGGTGTTATTTTTCATTCATCTATGCCAGAGAATTGTTCACTACAGGTCCCCTAGTTTTGCAATAAGAAAGGGATTTCCAAAAATTGTTAAACAATCTGACAAAGCCTTTACTTTCAGTACAATATGGCCTCTGGGAGAGGAAACTAAGGCTCTAAATGCTGTTGTGATAATCCTGTCTTTCCCTTGACTTTTAACTAAAACAGAAAGTAACAGTAATCAATAGATGTTTAATTAGAATCAAGCTTAAATCTGAGTCTTTTCATTTAACTTATTTATATGTTAAAGCCCCTGTGAGGAAACACGGAACTGAGACAGTTTAACACCCTGTGGACAAAGCTGTGCTTCTTACAGAGGAGGATAAAATTATTATCCACCAATAAAAAAAAGCAATATTTATTTTTTAAAGTATTTCCCAAGTGCTTTTAAACAGAACAAGGAATATTTATCACAGCCTTTCTAAACATCCAAGTTTTATTTTGGATGCTTACATTATTTCACTGCACACAGAAACAAAATTATTTCTTTTCTCTGGTAATTAGGTGTTTTTTTTTACCCTTGCCCTGACCCTAAACCCCATTATATTATAACATTGTGGCATTTTATTTTTCTGCCAATTAGGTAGTGTTTTACCCTTGCCCTAACCCTCAAACCCTAACCCCATAACTAGCATAATATTGTGGCATTTTTATTTCTCTTGTAAAAAGGTGGTGGTAGTGTTTCACCCTTTGCCTATTGCATAACTATCATAATATTGAGGCAATTCTCTAGTAATTAGGTGTTATTTTGCCCTAACCCTCATAATATTGTGGCATTTCTCTGGTACTAAGGTTGTATTTTACTGAGTAAACTCTAAGAAATAAAATGAAAATTTTCTACAGAGGGCTGCTTGGTAATTCCAAGGTAGTTCTTTATTTTGGCCCACTAAATTCAAGTGAGTCCTGCCCTAATAGTTTTTAAGTAATTTTTAGGGTGTTACACCAGTGTTACCAGAGAACTGCCACAATATCACAAGGAATTACTTGATAATAAATACATTATTGCTGGGTAAATGCTTCCTCATCATTATCATATTTCCAAATTATTACTTAGTAAAATTCCAACTTATTACTGTGTAATTAACATCTTTTTCTTGAGAAATTACTAAATGATTACTAATTATTACTATAGCATTACTAGATAATTAGGGCCCACTAAAATAAAATGCCAAAAATGTGCCCCTGCTTCTTTTTTATTTGCCATTTATTGTAAAGTAAGTTGATGGAGTGTGTTACCTTTATGTTTGAATTCTTTGGCCAGCAGTAGTCTGGTGGCCAGAGGGAAGGCCACCATTAGCATGGGCACATAGGCTGAGCACAGGCCCTGCTGGGTGAGCCACACCAGGCTGCAGCACCACAGAAGTATGCTCACATCAAAGAAGAGATCGCCCAGCTCTACCAAACGCACCCCCTGCACAGACACAATGCATGATAAAGTTAGAGACACTGGTATGGTACTGATTTGTTTATTTTAAGACGTACAGTACAGCTTTTGAGCACCTGATGTGCAGGGGAGATACAAAAAGCTTACCAGAGGAGAAAAATATCCTCGCTTTGTAGGACAAACTGCTTTTCAAAATGTGTTTTAGCAACATCCATATGCATGTATTTGAAAAATAAAAACATAAGTAAGCACAGAGCCATCGGTTATGAACAGAAAAATATGATGCAGCTCTTTCTTTCTCAGCTTTAACAGAAAGAAAAAATGTTTAACCCTAAAGCCTGATGATAAGTTTTATTAAGGGAGACAATCTAATGTCTTTGATTAGAAAGACAATTAAACTAAAAATAGTTTGGACTGAGAGTTGTTAATGTTTCCTTTATTTCCTTCCTAAGGCTTTACTAATTATTTGTTTGTAAAAAACTTTTCACAGGATCTTTAGGGGCCAAAATATTTTGAAATACAGGAAATGCATGACCACTAGCTGCTGACTGTTAATTGGGAAAAACACAACAGGAACAAAGTAGTCACATTATGACTGAGTATTTCCCTTACCTTGCAAAAGGAAACTCTTACAATGAGCACTACTTTATCTAAAACCTAACCAATAAACTATTAAGTAAAAAGAAATCACTAACACTACATGTTTTTAATAACCTGCAGAGAGCATTCAGCAGATTGAGAAGCTTGCAGAAATATTTTGTTTTGAAGCTCAACATTTCACAAGGCAGTCCTGTTTGAATCAAAGATCATGGAAACAGTGTTAGAGTTCCCTGCTGTCTAAATGTAGTTTTGAAATGAGATTCTGATATGGCTCAAGATGGGACTGCTGCCACACAGAGGGCACTGTCTTTTATTCACATATTTGCATGCAATTTGCAATTCTTGGGGAAACCATATTTTATTCTCAATAGAACATAAAAATGAGGCCAAAGACATGTTTTGTACTTTGAATAGAGATTCTGTTTCATTAGTGATGAAGCCCTGTGTTGTCTGGGAGAAAGATTAGTCTGAGTCCTTTCTGGAAAACGGCCATGAAAAGCTTCAATTCATAAAGTGGCTAGTTCCTGATGAAAATACTCTTTCTGTAATGGCTTCACCCTCAAATAGAAGCTTGCATTCACTAAATGTGTGACTTCCAACGTGTCAGCTGAACTGTAACTAGCTGCTCTTAAAGTATACAGAATGTGAAAAATTAATGAAAATGTCTTGTGTAGAAGCAGGCAAAGATGCTTCCATATGATAGCCGTGAAAGCATGAGATACTTTCCTCTGAACTGACTTTCAAGACCCAGAGAGAGAAAAGGTCAACAGGCATTAAGCTTCGGTGAATAAGAGGGGGGAATACTGCTGGTGTGACAGTCTTATAGTCATTCAAACACAAACACACAAGGATGAACAGTTCTGTAATCTCTATGAAAAAAGAGGAACCGTCTGGCTGTCAACTCACTGAACTTTAGCCTGATTAAATCATGATGGCATATCACTCTAAAGTAAATAATTTAACTTGGAATCATTTGTAACCACTAAGGCCATGCTGTTCACTTCTATGTGTATAACTCTCACATGTAGATTGACTACACTTACAACAGGAAGTATCTTTACAGATATTAATCTGAGTCAAACTGGTTCCAGTCTTTTAGCTTTAACTGAAAAACTATGTCAACATTCACCTTTGCCCAACATTTTCTTATTCAACTTTGCACCGCAGCTCTATTTCAGGGGGAAGTGACATCCTTAAAAGCCAAGCATTACGTGGTTTATCCTTATCAAGTTCAACAGAAGTGACAATCACTATGATAAATGGCACTTTACCAGAACTTCTGAGCAAAAGATAGCTCTGCTTGGCACAAGAACTGGGATCAGAATCCTCCTCATACAGTATGTGGAAGTTAGGAGATTTGGAGTGGAAGACAGGTCTTTTGCAACACTTCAAATGAAGCTTTTTGAAAGACAATAAAACAAAACTTTAATATCTCAACTTACTCCGAAGTACAAGTTCTTTGCCAGCGTGTGGACAAGGATCATTTTGCCTGTGGCAGCAGACCCATACAGGCAGATGGATGCGTAGAAGTGGGTGTACCAAAACATGGAGCGACCCAGCAGTGTGATGAGTAGAGCGACAATCAGGACTGAGAGCAGGGTGACAAACCAGCTCAGGACTGCTACACCTGTGGCACAAGCCAGGTCTCGGACATAGCGGCCACCTGAGAGGGATGGAGATAAAAGGTTGGTTAAGGTACAGAAACAGCTCATTCAGCTCTATGAAATCTCTAACCCTGTACACACTCTGTACTTTTAATATGGCAGTACAGACGGACGATACAAAGTAAACTACACTTCGGAAGCAAGAATGTGCATTGATTTTTGTCCAATCCAATTCAAAATTATTTATAAAGGATACTTAAAAATAAATGTTAGCCAACTGCCCTGTACAATGAAAAATAAAATAATAATTTCATAATAAACCACAAGGCCAATGTAAAAATATCAGAAGTAAAAATATTAGGACTTGTAGAAAAAGAAGAGGAAAAAAACAGCTCTTGGGAAGGAATAAAAGATCATTTTAAGATTTAATTTAAAAACAAGCAGTGTGGAGGCAGAGCTCTTAGAGCTTTAAGAGCTGCTTCTGAAAAACCTTGGCAGCCTTTGAGCTTTAACCTTGACCAGGGGACAGTCTGAAGCAACTGATCGGTGGATCTGAGAGTCATGATAAAAGATTAGGTTTAAAAGGCCAGAGAGATAAAAAAGGAGCCAGCTCCTTTAGGAAGGTGTATGTCAATGATAAAATCTTAAAGTCAATCATAGAACACACAGGGATCCAGTGAAGGGCAGCTAAAATATGGTGAAAGTGCTCATATTTGTGCTGGCAACAAAAAGTGCATTCAGTAATAAAGACATCCTGGGATTAAGAGTGTGTGCAACCTTCTAAAATCATTTTAAGATAACAATAAGTCATCCTTGAGAAATGGCAGGAGCTGGAAAGGCACAACTGAGTCTGCTGGTCCGTTTTAAAATCCTAACCCATTATAACCCTACCGAGGGTTTGAGAAAGGGTTTAAAGGGGGATAGGTCCATACTTCGTCAAAAAAATATCAGCCTCCGTTTTATTCTCATCAAGCTTGAGGAAATTTAAAGCCATGTAAGCTTTGATGCCTTTGAGAGAATCCACAGGTGGGCCCAAAGGGTTAGTAATAAAGCTATGTGTCATCGGTGTAAAAGAAGAAAAAGGAGTCCAGGGTGAGGATGTAAAAGTATGCACCCCCTTGAATGTTTTATTCTTTTATTTGTTATATAAATCAATCATGGTTGATATTATTTGGCTTTTTTGACCCCCCAAAAAAAACCCCGTTATGTCAAAGTGAAAATAGATTTCTACAAAGTAATGCCAGTTGAATAGAATCACATGATGTAAAATAAGTTGCAGCATAAATATTCACACCATTCAAGTAAGTATTAAGTAGATGCACCTTTGGCTGCAATCACAGCACTGAGTCTTGTTGATAGTTCTCAATCAGGCTTGAACATCTGAACACAGCAACCTTACTCCATTTTTTCTTTGCAAAACTGCTCAGGTTGCTGGCATGGACAGCCCTTTTTAAGTTCAGCCACAAATTCTCTATTGGACTGAGGTCTTAGCTTTGACTCAGCCACTCCAGAACATTCACCTTGTTGTCTTTAAACAATTTCTGTGTAGCTTTGTCTGTATGCTTCAGATCATCGTCTTGAAAATAAATCTTCTCCCAACCCGTAGTTCTCTTGTGGACTGAATAAGATTGTCCTCCAGGATTTCCTATTTATTGCTACTTTCATTTTACCCTCTACCTTGACAAGCCTTCCTTCTCAGCCGGCTGTTGAGAAGCACCCCCACAGCATGATGCTGCCACCACCGTACTTCACAGTGGGGATGGTGCATTTGTGGTGATGTGCACTGTTTGGTGTCTGCCAAACATAGCATCTTGTCTGACAGCCAAAAAGCACCATTTTCTCATCAGACCATAGGACACTGTTCCACTTGACCATGATGAACTCGCGTCCAGATTTAACCTGAGTTTTCTTCAACAGTGGCTTTCTCTTTTCCCATAAAGCTTTGACTAGTGAAGAACCCAGGCAACAGTTGTTGTATGCAGAGTATTCCATCTTAGTTGCTGAAGCTTGTAACTCCTTCAGAGTAGTCATAGGTGTCTTGGTGGACTCTCTCACTAGTCTACTTCTTGCACGGTCACTCAGCTTTTTTCCAAAGTCTTAAATCTGTGCTTTTGAATGATTTTCTTATTTGGTTTATGTCCACTTATCCATTTAATTGACTAATTTGTGTTGTGATTACCTATAAAAGCTGCTACGAATTCTCCTTAGAACAAAATATATTTGTATCATCTACGTATAAAACAATTTTCAAAGCTTTTGATACCCCTTCATGATAGATTGTTCAGGCAGAGATAAAAAAAATCTATTGATGCCTAACACTGAGCCCTGAGGAACTCCGCAAATAATATCCATGCATGTTGATAAAGACCTCATTTTACAAAATGCTAACAATGGTTTGAATACCTCAAAGAACAGCTCCTGTTACCATAATTAGTCGTCCCTCTCATTTATTACAGGGGATATTGTGATGGAAGTAACATGACAAATGTTGTTTTTGACAGAATGATAAAACTCTAGCAAAAGCTACAAAAAGAAAAGCACATATCCGTCTACAAACGAAATGAACACCTACCCCCATTGCCTGGCAGCGAGGCTTTCTTGGCCAGATAAAGGAAGGTGGCTGTGGCTACCATGTAGTTGAGGATTGTGCCAACACGTGCTGGGTAAGCCACAACTACTACCCCTAACAGGTCGAAAAACACCATGTTGCCATGACGATACTCTGAGGAGTCTGCCAACTTCTCTGACGTCACCAGGTACCTCAGGACTGCCAGGATGTTGTCACCTGCAAACAGAAAATAAGAGGGTTCAAAGCTAGAAAACTCAGTTGCATGCAGCTTTAGATGGGAGGTGTTAATTTTATTTATTTATTCATTTATTTGTTACATAGGACAATGCACATTAATGAACATGGACATGTAAATGTGCCAGATTGTAGCCATAGGCTAATTTCCATCTGTAGTCCCTGGCAGGTTGATGGTATATACAACAAAGAGTACATTAAAATATCTATAAAAAAAATCAGACAACACCATCAATCACCATCATTGCCAGGACCAAATGAATTCAAGTCAATTCTACTGAGATTTTTGTTACATTGATTTCTACTTCTTCCACAACTAAAGAAGGTAAAGCCCTTAAAAGTGAATATGAAAGTGATAACATCACCATCATATGACAGAAGGGATCACCATTTAAGGAACTGGCATATCACACACAGCCGACAGATTTTGCTGATGACTCAGGATAACCTTCTGACCAGAAGGGACAGTTTGCCCTGATGTGTTGGCCTTTGTCATTTTTGCATGGCCATGCAGACTTTACAGTCTTCAGCAGTGAGCCATGTCAACGTGAGAAGCATGTTAATGATTGAAGAAAACCAAGGGATGTACAATGATAAATTTAGGTCTGCAATAAGCCGTGTAATAACTGCTGTTTTTTTATATGTAATTAATGATACTGGTAAAAATTAAAGCTGAGGATCTTGGGTAATTCATGGTACAACACGGTGTGATTAGATGAAGAATAGGATCTACTGTATAAAATTCAACACTATGGAATACAATGCAGCCTCCATACGTCGCTCAAATTTCTGGGAGCCACAATCTCCCAGGGCTTAAAGTGAACCTCCAAAAAAGGCCCAACAGAGGTTTTACTTCCTGAGACAGCTCAGGAAGTTCAACCTGCCAACACTGCCATCATCCAGTCTGTTCTCCATCCATTACGGTCTGGTTTGGAATTGCCATCAAACAGGACAGGAACAGGCTGCAACAGATAATTAGGTCTGCAGAGCAAATCACTGGGACTGACCTCCCCTAAAATTGATTACTTGTGCCAGTCCAGGGTCAGGAAACAGGAGGGTAACATCACTGCAGACCCAACAAAAACCTGGGCACTGTTGACTCATTCCCACTGGTAGGCCTTACAGGGCACTGCAAGCCAAAACAACCCAACACAGAAACTGTAACTTCCCCCGGTGTTGTCATTCTGGTGAACGCTTAATAGTCACAGAGTGACTCTGATGACAACTCAACAGTCAGAGTTACATATTTGGCCAATTAAGCTGTTTCTGATTCATGTAATAAGCACCACAATGAGGAGTTACGACACGGTTAGTTGAAGTGGTAGAGAAATCTAACCTTGGATACGCCTGTGTCCTTGTTTTCACTTGCAAATCCATCTTACAAAGCTGCTGTTTGAACCATTTGGGCCCAGTTAGAAAGTTACAGGATCAATCAGCGACAAGGGGCGGTACTTTTGGGCGCAGCGGAGTCATGACGTAAGCAAGCAGCTGTTGTAGCGCCAGTTTTATCAGAACTTGACGACATTTTCTTTGTTAATAGAACAAAGAATGGCATTGAGTTGTTTTCTTTTCAAAAATGACAAAAGTCGGGTACTGACATGTCTACAGTCGCCATGTTTCGCGTTATGTAGTTCTATATGGAGTTTACTCCTTCGGAAGGGGCGCAGCGCAGTAGCAGCTATGTCACGTGTTTTGTTGCCCTGATTGGTCCGTAAAGATGTGACAGACAGAACGTTCATCCAATCACCCTGCGAGTATTTTTCAAAGGCTCTGCTCTTTCCCAAATGCTTTGTTTGAGTGGTTTACTAGATGGATGTGTGAAACAAATCCATCTGGTGTGCCAGGCAAAGAGAAATCTGTATGGAGCAGTTTTTAAAACATTCAAAATATCAGTATGAGGCACCAGCACTTTAATTGTATTTCACAAGTCAGGTCAAAAATTATACTTTTATATGAATATTTAGTCTGACTGCTGGTAAAGTGGCTAATTATAACACTTACGATAAACATAAGGAAGACAATTTTGGCTGTTAAACATACATTTACTAGTAAAAGGCATCATCATGTACAAACAAAGGGCTGTATTCTCCCACACATGCTCGTCTTACATGTATTTTTTACTCCTACTCCTTCACCTTCCTCATGCCTGCACTATAAATTTCACATGACAAGAATTGTTGTTCATGGGCAGCCTTTTTTAAGCGGTTATTTAGTCTTTTACACCTATTATGAGTGGTGGTAAAGAGTGTGCAAAGGTGTTTTAGGGAGTCTGATGATGTGGTGTGTCTGTGGGGAAATATGATTCATATCCCGAGCGCCTGTGTGCATAAAAGACTGTAGTGTGTGTATGAGAGAGAGAGGGCAAGACTGATTTATAGCCCTTTTGGTCTCTTGTGGTTATGCAACGGTTGAACCAAAGCCTTCAGAACAGGTAGAGAACTATCCACGAAACACGCTACTACCATAATATTGAATGTAGAATGTGAGAAATGTGGCTACGTGAAGGATCAGGAAGAGGTCGCTGTGTTGGATTCTGAGCCTGAGGCTGGGTTTCTTTTATCTGTGCTGCCCGCATGTCGGCACAGCTAACAGCACACTCACACAAACACACACAAAGGAGACAAAGCTCTATTGTTCCTCCGCCTGGTGGGCTCTCTGTGGCCAGAAAGTGTAAACAAGTGAGTGTACAACATCTACTTGTCCACACTGAGGGTCAATGATCCTGCATTATGATTAAACCATAACTTTAATTTTCAAAATTTCACAGTCAGAGCAAATTGAACTATTTAAAAAAATAAAAAGGTTAATATTTGTACCAGTTATATCATCATGATCCAGGCTTAAACACTGACATCAGCATTAGAGCAATGCTTGCCTTGAACCTTACTCTCTTTGGCAGCACTGTGTTGCAGGAGATTTGAAAAGATGTGGGTTAAGCCAAAAAGCTGCTTCGTTCATCAAAAGCATCAACACGAGCACAGCTACGGGTGTATATTCCTCTTCAACTGCCCTTCTGCTGTATCCACTCTCAACTGAACAAAACTGTTCATCTCTACGGACTAAAAATACCTCCTACCTCTCACTGTAATCTGACTTTTTCTCTCTCTAATAATTCATGCCTTTCACAGTGCGTTACAGTACACAGATGTAGAGGAGGGAGATTTCAAGGAGCTGCTGAGAGAGGGGGGAAAGATGCCAACTGTCTCAGTTTTTTTTTTACTGCTGACTGCCTGGATTCTCTGCTAAGTAAAGCAAAATAATTCAGCAACACAGATGCATGAGGTAAATGAGAGCCAGTGCAATAGTAAGCAGCATGCATTTGTGTCTGCATTTGCCAGTGTTTTTCAGTTTGAGTTTTATAGCTGCATTAACCACTTTACTTGAGACAGATGCACACGCCTCCTAAAATACACTGAGAATGTTTGCTATGAGGCTACAGAAATATTAAAGACAAAGATTAAGTCTGTATGTTTGTTTTAATCTTGATGATTACAGCGCACAGCTCACAAAAACTCCACTATCTCAAAATATTAAAATATTGTAGAAAAGTCCAGTTTGCAAAGTTTCCTGAGCCTTCATTCTCTAAGTCTGGTTCAGTTCACACAACTGCAATCATGAGGTAGACTGCTAACTTGACTCTTGTCCAGAGGACAATCACTGACACCCTCCACAAGGAGGGTCAGCCACAGAAGGTCACCGCTGAAAGGGCAGGCTGTTCTCAGACAATGTGTCCAAGCATATTCATTGAAAGTTGACTGCAAGGGAAAAGTGTGGTAAGAGAAGGAGCAGAGGCAACAAAGATAAGCACAACCTTCAAAGGCTTGTCAAACCAGATTCAAGAACTTAGGGAAGCTTCACAAGGAGAGGACTGAGGCTAGAGTCAGAGGATCAAGAGCCACCACACACAAATAGGTCCAAGAAAAGGTCAACAAGTGTTCTGTTCCTAGTGTTGAGCCACTCCTTAAACACAGATGTCACAAGCGTCTTACAGGGGCTAAGGAGAAAAAGATCTGGACCATTCCTCAGTGGTCCAAATTCCTGTTTTCAGATGAAAGTACGGTACCGTGCAGAAGTTTTAGGCATGTAAGCACTAATGGTTCTTCACAGGTCCTGATGTTCCACAACATCAGGACCTGTAAGTAGAAAGTATAGTTTACCTCAGGGTCAACATTTCTGTATCATAAATCCTTTTGCTGGGCTGATGTTTTGGGATATTCTAATATTTTGAGATAGTGGATTTTTGATTTGTGTGAGCTGTAAGCCACAACATCATCATTTAAACAAAACATCTTCAAATATTCCACATTGTTTTTGAATCTTGACCATATGGAAGTTTCACTTCTTGTATTAAATCACAGGAAGAAAATGAAATTTTTCATGATGTTCTACTTTTATAAGATGCACCTGTATACTAGGGCTTAATTGCATACCAGCTCTCTGTATTGAGTCTGTCAGGATCCTGTCAGCGGTGTCGTACTTGGTATGGTAGATGAAACCATTCTCAATGAAAGCCAGATCAATCCCTGCAAAAATAAAATACGCTTTTAAACTGAAGAAGATCAAAAGAGGGAAAATAATGAAGTTAAGTTCAATAAAACTGGCTGTCACAAGTTAAATACACATATTAACAAAATAAGGTAAAGTATCCAAAAAGAGGGAGGAAAAAGCAGCATACAATAAGAGCTGTGCAGATTTACTCTATGTGGAAGCCCCAAGGAGACATGCATCCATACATTACAGTTAAGTCCATTTCCTTTTGACAATGCGTAAATTACACAGTCGACTTCTCTAGGCCTGAGCTCATTTGAGATTGACTGACCTACAGTGGAAATGTGTGCTGTGGTCTGACAAGACCATGTTTTAAATTGTTTTAGGAAATAAAGTTTATCTAGTCCTCCAGACAAAGGAGGAAAAGGGCCATACAGTTTGTTAAGACAAAGTTCAAAGGCCAGCATCTGTGGGTTGTACACTTACACAGCTGAGTGGTTAGACAACTATCAAAAGCTTTTGCCTCAGAAAAGGAAACTTTTTGTACGACAAAGGTGGAGTATAATGTTTAGTCCTGAGCTGGAACAGGAACATGCAATTTAGTAGTGAACTGACTTTCTGTAACACTGTAGCAGTATCTCTGGTGTCTTTAAACCCCCTATGTTTACAGATAGCAGGATGTGTTTAGAATGACATCGGCGTGTATAGGATGATATCAGTGAGAGCATAGATGTACCATTTTCCTTCTCAAAATGATAAAGTGTAAGTTTCTTGCAGTATTCTAACTGCAGGGGTCTGCTTGGCTCTGCTCATAGAGTCAGATGTAATAAGCAGAAAGCCAGGGTTGAGTTCAGCGTTTACTGTCATGAAATCACTCTGTTACTTTTATTTACCTGCCCGTGGCTGGTAGGTTAAGCAAATTCACCTGCCACTGATCAAAAACACCCACATTTGGCTACCAATTTCCCACCCTGATATCAGCCAAGAATGGGAAAGAATTCCACTATCAGTACTAAAACAACTGATGCTTAATGGTGTTGTTAGAAGAAAAGGTAATTAAATACGGAGTCAACAATGCAACTGTAGGGTTAAAATATCTTGTCTTTGTACTGTATTTAATTGAATATAGTTTGAAAAGGATTTGCCTATCACTGTGATATGTTTTTATTCACATACTGTAGTTATTTTGGGGTATAAACACTGTATTTTTCCATGGTAGCAAGATTATATGAGAATTTCTCAAGATCAACTCCTTGACATCAGTGTTGATTAAAAAGTAATTTTAGTTTTTGTCAAGATGACTAAAACTGACAAAAAGTAATTTTAGTTTTTCGTCAAGATGACTAAAACTGACAAAAAGTAATTTTAGTTTTTGTCAAGATGACTAAAACTAGACTAAAATGTAACCTAGTTTTTGTCTGACATTCAAAACCCATGATATTTCTCCAGCATGGGTAAATCTGTCAAAAAAAAACACACCTGTATCTCTTCTGCCTCTCAGCAGTAGAAAGCAGGGACCCCAGGTTTGGCAGGGTGCATAGAACTAAATACCATGATTTGGTACCAGATTTAGGCAAGAAAACAAATGCTTGGACTAGGAGTAAAGCCTAAAATGTGAGGACTTTTTATGGACTAAAACTAGACTAAAATGTTTTTGAGTTTTGGTTGACCAAAACAAAACTAAAAATGGTAGAAATGACTATAATGTGACTAAAACTAAAAGACATTTCTTCTAAAGACTAAGACTAAAATTAAAAATAGCTTCCAAAATTAACACTGCTTGACAGTGAAAAATCAGCACTGTTACCTTGCAATAACGTGTTTTGGTCCATATTTTGAGAATATAAACTAAATGCTTCCTTATCACAGGAAACAGAAAATGGATGTATTAACATCCTCTTAGGGCTTCCATATTGATCAGCTGGGCTCCACAGTTTTAACTTGTTTTATTTATATTTGCAGTGTTACCTGGAATGTTACCAAAGTCCCTGTAGATGCGGAAGTCAGTGTCAGAGGGGATGATGCCACTTTGAAAGACCTCCTGACCAACCACCGAGGCAAAGGGATGTTTAGCTGCATGTACATAGGCCTGGACCAGCCACGGGTTCTCTGGACCTTGAGGGGAAAAGGAAGGTTACAAAGCATATTGCATAATCTGACTTCCAAGTTCTGGCACTAAAAATAATCCTGTGTAGAAAAAGTTACATCATATTGGCTTTTTAACCCTTGTCCTCGCTTCCTTTACTACTTGTGATTTTTGTGGGCATCTAATGGATAGCATACAGATGCTGTGCAGGGTGAGTGCAGCGGATGATGTAAAATATAAATGCATTGTTACAGCACCTCAGGAACCATAATCAGCTTTATAATACACCCAGATAAAGAACAGTGGCAGCTGGCCAGAGGGCAACAAGGGCATTTACTGTTAATGCAAAGCTAAACCTACACTCCACTCTTCTGTGACAGCAAAAACTGCTGCATTTATTTATAAGTTAACGAGAAAGTATTATTAAAAGCTGAGCTGTACACACGAGAATAAGTGAAACATGCGCACAGAGAAAAACTGCAAACATGCAAACAGGATCCATTTATCAAATAGGAATGGTAAAGTACCTGTCTGGAAAACAACCTCCTTGCCCCCGACACCTGCTGCCTCCAAGTTAATAAAAGCTCGCACCTGCTTGGCCCAGGGATGCTGGGTGATAAAACCATGACTGGCCTGATGCAGAGAAAGAGTAAGAGAGAGTAAAATGAGCAGACAGAGAGGGGCTTTTCAATTAAATAACAACCCAAAGTAAAACTGGCTGATAAGAAAAAAAACTGCTGTGTGAAATACGTGCTCTTGTCACTTCCATTTTTACCTGCAGAATATTTTCCTCTGCCCCATTAAAGAGGAAGATAACTCCATGATGAAGAGGAGTAGACTGGTTAGCCAGAGCATGGAGGACTTCCAGCATCACTGCACAGCTCACTGCATCATCACTGGCACCTAAAACAAGGAAAGCAATGTGTTAGCTGCAGTTTAGCCATGGTAATGTAGAAAGCTACTTTTACATTTATATCAAGCAAACAGAGCACAGCTCAGTCGGGCATTTACACTCATGGTTATGCAGTCATTCGCCCAGTTCACCCAGCGTCCTGACCCAGTGCCTCAGTTTGAGATTGTGAAACTTCAAGAAGTTTAAACCTTGTGATTTCTTCACAATAACACAAACACACTAGAACAAGCAGACTTGGCTCAATGTGGAAATGCCAAAAAAGATGTTCCCGCTGAGGTTGAGAACAAAAGGAAGAGAGTAATAGAGAGAAATGGAGGAAAAAGCATGTGAACGGAGCATGTGACGCAGAAAGATTAGAGAAACGTAAGTGATGAGGAACATGATTTGTGGAGAAAATGTGAGAAGAAAGGGGAGAAATGCTCCAAAAGATCAGAGGGCCAAAGTGAGACATCATGTGCCTCAGCTTTCTGGATTGAATGAGTTCAGGACGGGGGGGTCTGGGCCTTGTTCTCTGTCCATCAGGGTACCATTCATGTTGCTGTCACTGCCACTTGTGTGACCATCGTTGTCCTACTAAACTGTGTAGGAGTTTTTTAGTTTGCAAATGCACAGGTTGAAAATTTTACCCGTGCTTTTCTAAGTTTTAAACAGTGCAAATGAAAGTGTAGGTACATCAAATTAAAGTTTGTGTTGATTTCTGCATAGGACTTTTCCTCTACTCTCTCTTTTATTATTTTCTGCATGGACAAGTGTTTAGAATTCCATGAAATCAAAGGCTTGGCAGGCGGTGGTGGATAGAGAAATGTATGTGTATCTTCCTGGTCCACACCTCTTAGATCAATTTCCTTTTGCCAGGGAAGCTGTGTGAGCACATGTGTTTGTTAGAAGTGGAAAAATATGTCTCTCCAACAGGCTCCAGGGTGTGGAATGAAACTATAAAATTCCTTATTTAAAACAAGACAAAAAAGTCTGACTGCACACCACAATGTGCTTCCTATCGTCAACAAACACTCTCAATACTGTGTGGTCTAGATACGAACCACTACTCAAAGCAGCTTCCTGTTAACAGAGCTAAATGGCTCTTTGTGATAATTTGCAAGAAGCTGTTAGGTTCCAAATTGTCTGGATTGGTTTGCTATAGTGGTCTTATCTTCTCACTGAGTGATCCACATGACTACACTGAACAAGAGACAAATAAGACTATTATTATGATAAAACATGAGATCTTTGTGTCCCCAGTAAACCCAATCTATACATTCATACAGTAGCCATGCTCCTCTGCATCACTTTCAAAGGTGAGAACTAGTGCTTTCAAGACTAATCAAGTTGATCACTACTAATAAAGGTCCTCAATTAGTGCACTTCTTTTTTAATCATGGCAATTGCATGCTTTATTGTCCCCTTCTACACACTTTGGTTGCGGCAAGTCAGCATCTCCCTGCAGACACAGTAATGTAAAAGTCATCTGAACCTTTTTAATTTGCGTTTGTTTCATTTTCAATCCATAACAAGTTCCTTTTTCCATAGTTAAGTTCATGTTATAATCCTCCACCTATAAAAGCAAGGCTGTAGCCAAACAGTAAGCCATTTACTTTAATGTTTGCTCACACCCGACGCGAATAAAATCATTAAGTTAATTACAGTAGAAGCAAATTCCCTGAGATGGTGCAAACACCATGACTGTTCAGCGCGAATGGCACCAACTGAGCACCAATGAGGCGAATTTGCACCGCATTCCATGCACTTTTTGCATCATTCAATTATTCGCGAGAGTTGAAAAGTCTAAACTCAAGTGAATCACTTGCACTGCGATGGACAATCAACACAGAGATCCCCTGTTGGTGTATTTCACATACAGTGCCATGAAAAAGTATTTGCCCCCTTTCTGATTCCTGATGTTTTCACATATGTATCACACTTAAATGTTTGGGACCATCAAACCAATTTTTATATTTCACAAAACCCTGTGAAAAAGTAATCACCCCCCTTATTAAATCAAGAGTTAACTGTGATTAACCACAGTTTTTGGAAAGCTTAGTTCAACTTCACTGGCCGCAACCAGACCTGATTACTGCCAGATTTGTTGAATCAAGAAATTACTTAAACAGAAGCTGTCAGCCAAAGTAAAGTAGGCTACAAGATTTCAAAAAGAAAAGCATCATGCCAGGATCCAAAGAAATTCAAGAACAAATGAGAAACAAAGTGACTGAAATCTATCAGTCTAAAAAAGGTTACAAAGCCATTTCAAAGGCTTTTGGACTCTAGCAAACCACGGTCAGACCCATTATCCACAAATGCAGAAAAAACTAGGAACAGTGGTGAACCTTCCCAATAGTGGTCAGCCAACCAAAATGACTCCAAGAGTTCAAGGATGACTCATCCAGGAGGTCCCAAAAGAACCCAGAATGGCATCCAAAGACCTGCAGGCCTCACTAGCCTCAGTTAAGGTCAGAGGTCATGACTCAACCATAAGAAAGACACTGGGCAAAAATGGCATCATGGGAGAGTTCCAAGGCCAAAACCACTGCTGACAAAAAAGAACTAGGGGTAACCCGGAATAGTTGGCGATTCGACGATTTGATTCGTATCATTATGACTACATGGGGGTGCCCACGGCTGCTAAGCCTGAGTTTCCGGTAGCCAGCATTTGCCAGTCATTGGCCGGTAAAAAGGGCGGAAGTCCGGCAAACAAAATATAAACGGTCAAAATGTCCAGCAAAAAACATGCAAATGACCAGAAAAGTAAATAATGAATACTTGCATATTATATTTTGCGTAACTTAGAAGATATGTCGCAAGAATGCATTAATATAAACTAAAAATTGCCTAATCTTACTATATCTACTCTCCTGCAGTGTTAGGGTTGTTTATCTCATCAGACAGCAAGCACATGGCTAATTATGTATGCACGATGACGTCAAAGCAAATCTATCTCTCTGCGTGCTCAGTACTGCTGGGGACAATGCAGGGAAAGCTTGACCAGAGCTTTCTTGTAAAGCAGAATTTTAATCTAAGTGAGGTTTTCCTGGTTAACCAAAGGCTTAATATCATCAGTAGTATGGAGGGATTTTGAGTATGTCATTGCTGTGAGTAATGAAGAGGCTGAAACAAAGGGAACTGTATAGCTGAGCGTCGTAAACACCGATGCAGCAGCAGAGAGAGAGAGGCCTACACTGGACAGAGTTGTAGTGGACTTCGATAAACTACCTATGACCAATCCTCGGATGAAGTTGGATTGTAGTCAACACAGAATCACATAGTGCAGAATGGCATGGACCACTTGGAGCTTATAACGAAGGCTCTGTCGCTCTTCAACGTAGCTGGTTGTTAATGCTCTGGATGTCCTGGTTAATTAGCAGAAGTAGTCTTGGATAAGCCATTAATGAGAGGAAGACTGGACCAGACTATCTGCTGTGGAGCTTTTGTCTTTTCGGGACTAGTCCAAATAAACCAGGATGGTTGGATTTCCAGCTTTGGCAGAGGTTACAGTTATCATGAGGACTGATATTAGCAACTGACGGTAAGACTTATTTTTCATTTGAAATGTAGAGTTCTAACGCAGTGTCCAGTTAACAGAGCACTGGGAAGTTATGTTTGGATGCTTCGTTGTTGTCGGTGGAGGATGGTATTTGGCTGTTGTAAGCTGCTAAGTCATGGTAGCAGCCAAAGTGCTTACAGGCTAATGGTGCTAATATGAAGCTAACTGTTGTTGTTTATGAGTTTAACGTGGTCGTATATTGTGTAACTGACTGCATGTGTAAGGAAAAGCGGGCAGCTTTCATTTTGATACTTTAAACCACTTACACAAAGAAAAATAAGACAAAGTCTTTGTGCAGTCATTTCTAGGGTCTAATCATGTGTACGTGATAACAGTCTGTAATAACAGAGTAATAATTACTCAGGTTTACTGTTGGCTTTGTTTGTACTGTCTCGGTTTTGGGTCAGGTCTGGAAATAAAAATGTGTCCTCAGTCCCATTAAGCGCAGACTTGTATGTATCGATGTATCCCAGAATATCAGATTTATGCATTGTGCTGCTGTTAATGTAGCAAAATAATGTTAAAGCAAATGTCCGGTAGTTGCTCTAAATGGCCGGAATTCTTGAGGACTGCCAGTCATTTTGACAGGAGACAAAAAAGTCTAGCGGAAACGCTGTTCGACTATTAGTCGACTAGAGGCAAAATCTGATTCGTCAGATTTGAAAACCCTTAGCCGAAGACACCTATAAAAGAACACAAAGGCTCGTCTCATATTTGCCAAAAAACATCTTGATGATCCCTAAGACTTTTGGAGAAATGTTCTGTGGACTGACGAGACAAAAGTTGAACTTTTTGGAAGGTGTGCGGCCCGTTACATCTGGCGTAAAAATAACACAGCATTTGATAAAAAGAACATCATGCTAACAGTAAAACATGGTGGTAGCTGTGTGATGGTCTGGGGCTGCTTTGCTGCTTCAGTACCTGGACTACTTGTTATGATTGATGGAACAATGAATTCTGCTGTCTACCAGAAAATCCTGAAGGCCAACCATCAGTTCCTGCCCTTAAGCTCAAGCACTCTTAGGTTATGCAGCAGGACAACGACCCGAAATATACCAGCAAGTCCACCTCTGAATGGCTCAAGAAAAACAAAATTAAGGTTGTGGAGTGGCCCATTAAGGGACTTTAATCCAATTAAGATGCTGTGGTGTGACCTTAAACGGGCAGCTGATGCTGGAAAACCCTCCAATATGGCTGAGTTAAACAATTCTGTGAAGAAGAGTGGGCCAGAATTCCTCCACAGCAATGCGAAAAACTCATCACTAGTTGCCACAAACGCTTGATTTCAGTTATTGCTGCCAAAGGCAGCACAAACAGTTATTAGGCTCAGGGGGCAATTAGTTTTTCACACAGGGCCAGAGAGATTTGGAATTTTCCCCTCTTAAAAAATTAAATAATCATTTAGACACTGCATTTTGTACTTACTTGGGTTGTCTTTGTGAAATATAAAAATTGGTTATATGATCCAAAACATTTAAGTGTGATAAATATGCAAAAAACTTGGTAATCAGAAAGGGGGCAAATACTTTTTCACGGTACTGTAGGTCACCAGAGGATCCCCAAAGGATCCTAGAAGGGTCCCAGAAGGATGCCAGAAGGAGGAGTCAGAGGGGGAAGGAGGTTCATTCATCTGGAAAATGGAGGAGAAACTTGTGGAGTCTGTCTTTGGCTACTCTGAGCCATACGACCCAATTTGCCTGTTATAACAACACAGGAACATAAAGGAGCTCGCTTGGAGGAAAGGGATGTTGGAATGCCTGGTAAGTTCTGAAAACTTCTCTCTGTCACTTTTTCACAGCAGATACAAACAGAAATCCTCTCAATTAGGCCTGGGCAATTAATTGCAAATTTGATTAAATTGCAGAAGCTGCACACAAGTTACACATCGCAGAAGTTGCAATATTTCTTAAACTTGAAATATGTCAAAATAGCAGTTGAATACATTCATTTTTTTGCAGCTTAACAAGCTTCACCTCCTCCACCCCAGCTGCCTCCTTTATTGCTTAAAGCTTGTTGCATCCTCATATTCAGATTCATGCTACTATGGATTAATTGCATCTGAACTAATTCAATTTTTTTAAATACACATTGTTATTTATGTGTCCACCCATATATGGGTTTTTTTTTAGCCACATGCTCCCTGGAAAGTCAGAGAATGCAGCTTGACTAACCCAGGTAGCATCTTGAGAGCAGAGCCTTCTCTGCCAAGTAAAACTGTATGCTTTTTGCCATTTTGTAATAAAGTGGCTAAATGTATGATGAGTGTTCCTGACTGAATGTAGGTTATAATATTGATTTATGGCTTGAATTTGTTGAACAAGTTGAGTAATCTAATAATAATCACATATTAAATCACAATCACAATATTGGGGAAAAAATCGCCATTAGATTATTTTTGCAAATGGTTCAGCCCTACTCTCAATATAGTCAAGTTCAGCCATGTTTGCTGACAACTGACTGAAATGCTGCTTGTGAGAGAAGGAAGCCCCTCCCTTTTCGTCTTGTGGGCAGCTGCATATGCAGGATTTGATTCATGAGTGGAGTGAGCTATTCATGTGAATTTTGAAAAATTAAGAGTAAACTCTCTTTATTTGCATGAAAATGCAATTGTTTTGCATTTGGTGTAAACACAACATTAATTTAAGACAGCAGAAAAATCTAAAATGACACAAAAACAGTTGAAATTGCAAAATAATTGAATTTTTAAATGCATTGAAAAAGGGTGTGATTAATCCTGATTAAAAATGTTCATCTTTTGACAGCCCAGCTAAAACTCACTGGCTGTTATTATGCTGTATTGCTTTGTTAAAGCTTATAGGGCTGAACAATTTGGGAAAATAATCTAATTGCTATTTTTTCCCAATGTTAGGATTGCTATTTAATGTGATTATTTTCTACGTTCCTCGTCTTATGTATCTCTCAGCAAACAAGCAATTAATAATAATTCTATATTATAACAAACACAATATTTGGTAGCTTAAACTAAGGCTGAACAATTCTGAAAAAAACATCTTATTGTAATAATTTTGACTCATCAATTAAATATGAACTGCTGTATTGAAGGGAATGACGATTTTATGTCTCTTAATTTTTAATAAGACAAACATTTACAAAAATAAGGAAAGTAGGAGTTTTTGCAAACTGTTCTTTAAAAAAGTGACACTTGAATGTTTGCATGATGGGTAGAGCGTAATATCTCTGCTTCAAAAAACGTATCAAACTAGAATTCTGACACACATTTTAGGTTAAAGACATATTGTAACTTCTGCAATTTGAAAATTGCAATAGGCTATACTGCAATTTAATCCAAATTTCTATTAATTGCCTAGCCCTAAAGGGCAAGGTTGTAAAGATTTCAACACCTACTTT
The DNA here is from genome assembly GCF_018320785.1 of Cheilinus undulatus. Classification (NCBI taxonomy): domain Eukaryota; kingdom Metazoa; phylum Chordata; class Actinopteri; order Labriformes; family Labridae; genus Cheilinus; species Cheilinus undulatus. The sequence goes on from NC_054881.1 coordinate 34,044,995, forward strand.
CCATACCAAACTGGCCAAAAAAAAAGTCGCCACCAAAAAAAGGTCACACACTCTAATATTTCGTTGGACCGCTTTTAGCTTTGATTACAGCACGCATTCGCCATGGTACTGTTTCGATAAGCTTCTGCAATGTCACAAGATTTATTTCCCTCCAGTGTTGCATTAATTTTAATACTGATGATGGGAGTCTGACTACTGCGCAAAGCCTTCTCCAGCACATCCCAAAGATTCTCAAAGGGGTTAAGGTCTGGACTCTGTGGTGGCCAATCCATGTGTGAAAATGATGTCTCATGCTCCCTGAACCACTCTTTCACAATTTGAGCCTGATGAATCCTGGCATTGTCATCTTGGAATATGCCCGTGCCATTAGGAAGAAAAAATCCATTGTTTAAGGAATGAGAAGTTACTTATTGCATCATCTGGGGTTAAATAACTTGTTGCCAGCTGAAAAATAATCGCCCATGCAGTAATTATCCAATAGGAGGCTCGTACCTATTTGTTTAGTTAAATCGAGGTGGTGACTTTTTTTTGGCCAGGCAGTGTACATTAAACAACCCAATCTCTGTTATTTTTTAAGATCAATCGTATCAAAAGAAGTGAAACTTAAAAAGAAAAATGTTAAAGCCACAGGTGGCAATAAAGTGCTTGCACATTCAGGCATGTCGGGGCTTGGTGCATGTCAGACCTGCTGCACTGATGTCTATCGGAAAACTGCTGCTGCTATGAAACAGCTATGAACTTTTGTGTTTCACACACAGTTAAACTGGTGAAACAGGGACTCTTATCAGATGAGCACACCCTCAGGAAGTTTTGACTCTGTATGTTAAAGACACACAAACGTCCATTTACATTAACGTTTCAAACATCAAAATCTGATGAGCCACAACAGCCTTTTTTCATTTGCACACAGAAGATGTGTTACTGTCAACTCTGAAATTTAAAAATGCTTAAATGTTCATCAAATTAACTCCCTTGAAGGGTTAAATCCATCAGGAACCCACTCCAATATTGCAGAAAGTCACCTGGGTGACATTCTGCAATATTTAAGGTGTTAGCTAAAGCTAACAAAGCTATTTTATTAACATTACTACATAAGCTAAAATAGCTGCTTTGTGAGCTTAGCTTTAGCCACATTAGCCATGTTATCTTTAGCTAAGTTACATTAAGCAATATATGCTTTAACCTATGTAGCTACAGCTTACTACATGACGTAGATATGAAGCTGCTTTGTGAGCTTAGCTTTAGCTTTTTTAGCAATGTAGCTACATTAGCTATTTAGCTACATTAACCGCACAGTTAACAGAGCTACTTAAGCTACACTTGCTGTGTTAGAATGTTGTCATTTAGGACAAGCATTTTCCCTGTAAGCAGACTGTTTATCAGCTTTATCAAAGTATGTTTTGCAAGTCAAGTTTTAAACTTTTAACTTTTGGTATCCTAACTGTTAGCTTAACCCTTACCTTAAATGAAAGTGTAATCCAGTTTTATTTAGAAAGTTTTGAGATGTATGGTTTCTGAAAAGTCTATGAAATTGAATATCAGAAATGAACGTCTGCAGCCAGACTGACATTGTGGAGTAACCCAAAAAAACTTCAGCTTGTCAAAAAAAGGTGAAATTTACAATAAAACACTATAAACTAGTCTGGCATAATTTTGCATTATTAAATAAACGTCCTGAAGTATTATTGTTCTGTCTATTATAAATAGTTTCAGGAATCATGCAAGGCCGATTGACTTCTTAAAATGTTTAGGCGGTGTAGCCACCATTCAAGAGGTTTTGAAAATATTTTCACTAAGACCTAGTCAACAGAAATGAAATCACAGAGATGAGCATGTGATAATCATAGCCGGAACATCTCAAGGCCAGTATCTTCCATCATGATCTAACATATTATGGCTTGGGAACCTACGTCACATCCTGTTGCATTAAAATTTAAGTGGCTAAATATCTAAAAGAGACTAAAACTGATAAACATTTAGATCTAAAGCATGAGACTGAACCCAGAGAGATTTAAAAAGTGAATAAAATGCATGGACCTTTAAATCTAAAGACTAAAACAATGGAGGCCAAGAAATGACTGAAATGGAACTAAAACCAAATAACATTTAAATCTAAAGACTGAGACAAAATGACTAAATCTATAGAGGTTAAAATGATTAAATGGTGACAAAGACCAAAGAACATTAAAATCTAAACACAACGACTTAATCTACAGGGCTTAAACTGACTGAAATGTGACTAAAACTGATGACATGTTTCATGTTGAACATTTATTATGTTAGCATGCAAACATTTGCCAGTAAGCTCTATCAAAGTAAAGAACAAAGTACTACTTAGGGCTCTGGGAGTCCAAAGTTTGCACACATTGAAATGTTAATCTGATCATAATGTGAAATTGAGGTGATCGGAGTTAAAAATTATCCGCTGATGACCATGAATGCATGAACTCAAAAATCTCCCAGTGAACCCTGTTAGCTCAGTATCTCATGGTAGTACCACTGGAAAAGATAAGTTTATCCTCAGGGGACCATAACTGTATTATACTATATTTAATTCCTGAATAAAGTGAAGGAAATGTGAATTAAGTATTTAAATGCTACTATTCAAAATATAGATTAAAAAAAAAAAAACAGAGTTTGGAGTTATGACTGCATCAGATCAGTCACAACACAACCCATTGTTCAAGCTCTTTCTTTACAGCATCCTGAGGTGACACACAACAACAATTAAATCTATAACTGCACATCACAGGCCCACCATTTAAGATGCAAACAATGGCACTTTGAGGGTTTTAACAGCAAATGTGTGCAATAGATTATTCATAAGAGTTCATTTACTCACCAGTTTTTACTCAGAAGTCCTTTCATTTCCAACCCTAAATTACTTTTGGCAAAGCTAACAAAGATGTGTGAGTGTTTTCTGTCAGTACTTAACTCAAACAACATGCTACATCTAAAGTGTAAGTCATAGCTAATAACCAGCACTCTTCAAGAGAAAAAAAAAAAACAGTTTCTCACCTGGACTGTTGGCTACAGTGTCAAAGTGGCAGTTAGCTAGCATGAGATGTTGTGTCCCACCCTTGGGCTCCAGTCTGACAGCAATGTTGGTGACATGGTCGTAGAAGCTGGTGAAGCCTCCGAGGAAGTCGATGGAGAAAGAGCCCGTGGGACGCTGCACATCTACCGTGAGCTGATGGGGGCCCGCTGACGTTTCCATGCGGATGTTGTCAATCTGCTTTAACAGGTAGTTCACCGTCAGGACCTCATTCTCCGGACTGCCCACTGGACGAGGGCCGACACTGGTGACCTGCTCCAAATGCCGCCTAGATAGTGAGGAGAGGAAAGAGTTAAAGTTAAACAGATTAGGCAGTTCATTCATCTTGGTTGCAGAATACCTGGAGTGTTGGTTTTGATAAATACAGTGCCTTAAAAAGTATTGACTTCTTTGGATGTTTTACCCCTTTATTTATTTTAAATCAATCATGGTCAATATAATTAGGCTTTTTAACCAAAAAAGAACTCTTTAATGTCAAAGTGAAAACTAATTTCTACCAAGTAATGTCAATGAAATAAAAATATGTTGGGTAAAATAAGTGGTTGTATAAATACTCACACCCTTTAAAGTGACTGACCTAATTCAACAGAGGTCCAGTTATTTGGTACTAGTAGACTCACAATTAGTGAAATGGGGATCACCTGAGTGCAGTGAATGTGTCTCAAGTGATTGACATAAAGACATCCGAGTCTGGAAGGTCCAGTCACTGGTTAATCAGTATTCATGGCTACCATTACACCATGAAGACAAAAGAACACCCCAAGCAACTCAGAGAAAATTATATTGAAAAGTACAAGTCAGGTAATGGATACAAAAAATTCCAAGGTGCTGCACATCCCCTTTTCAGTTAAATCCATCATCAAGGAAATGGAAGAATACAGCACATAAATCTGCCTAGATCAGGCCGCCCTCACAAACTGAGTGACCGTGCAAGAAGAAGACTAATGAGAGAGGCCACCAAGACACCTATGACTTCTCTGAGGGAGTTACAAGCTTCAGCAGCTGAGATGGGAGAGACTCTGCATATAACAACTGTTGGTCGGGATCTTCAGTGGTAAAAGCTTTATGGGACAAGAGAAAGCCAGTGTTGAAGAAAACTCAGATTAAATCTGGACTAGAGTTCACCAAAACGCATGTGGGAGACTCCATGGTCAAGTGGAAGAAATTTCTTCAGTGTGATGAGACCAAAATGGGGCTTTTTGTCCATCAGACAGGACACCATGTTTGGCAGACACCAAACACTGCCCATCCCCACAAACATACAATCCTCACTGTGAAGCATGGTGGTGGCAGCATCATGCTGTGGGGATGCTTCTCAGTAGCCATCTGTGAAAGGCTTGTAAGGTAGAGGGTAAAATGAATGCAGAAAAATATAGAAAAATCCTGGAGGCCATTTTAGTCAGTCTGCAAGAGAACTAAGTCTTGATATAAGATTTGTTTTTCAGCAAGACAATGACCTGAAGCATGCAGTGAAAGCTGCACAGACATGGTTTCAAAACAACAAGGTGAATGTTCTGGAGTGGTTGAGTCAAAGCCCAGATCTCAATCCAATAGAGAATTTGTGGCTGGACTTTAAAAGGGCTGTTAATGCCAGCAACCTGACAGAGCTTGAGCAGTTTTGCAAAGAAGAATGGAGTAAAATTTGCAGTCATATTTTCATATGACATATTCTTATTTGTATACTTTGTAGAAATATGTTTTCACCTTGACATTAAAGGTTTTTTTTGCTTTGAATCTTTTATAAAACTGTAAAAGAGGATTCTAAGAACAAATTTATTCCTAAAAATGGTTAGTGAATGAAGCCTTTTACTCTTTCAGTTGAGTTACCAATGAATAAACTTATCTTGGCTTGTTAACTTCCATTCTAAGATAGAAAATGTGGACCAATGTCATGATCGCTGACTGGAGGTCTTGACATGGAGAAATAGATTTAAAAAATGTATATAATGAAATGGGAAGCGGTTTCTAAAGTTACATAGGTGGCCCCAAAAAAGGATAGATGACACATGAAATAAAAAAACTTTAGCTTTACTTTAAATTTGGACCACAGCCCTCACTCACTTAGGTACTGTACTTGGGCTTGTTCCTGTATTGCTTCGACCTGATCCTCTTCTGAGCTGCACAGAGAGACTCCTCTCCGAGGTGGAAACAGGAAATGAAGCAAAGTAACCAATATTGGAGAAAAAAAGAAAACAGATGCTTTCCCTCCTCTTTCCTTTAAAGAAGCAGCTGCTGATGCTTGCTGCAGCTGCTCACCTAACACCAATGTACTTCCAGTGCTTACACCAGCAGAAGTGCTGCTGTGTGCGCTGATGCCAACAGCCTTGCACCCCTCAGTTATATGAAATGTTGTGTTACCATTGTAGCGTCAAAGTGGTTAAGAATGACATTAAATCTTCACAGCCATCTGGGAGACACTGTTTTGTCATCAGATTCATAATTCACATCTGTACTGGCAGGACAGGCATCCATGAAGGCTATGATTGTGACCAAGGAAGCTCAAAGCACTAATCAGGACAAATGCACCACTCTCTTTAGAGAGAAACCAGCCAAATGATGGCAAATCCCATCGACCAGCACTTACAAGAGCTCAACTGCTGCCCTGCAGATCATAATCCCCATCTATCCTTCTCTGAGAGACTGAAAATCTGATAAAAGCGGTTACACTACGTAGCAAAGGAGATAATTTCATCTGGAATAATGCAACTTCTTTGTAAAATAAGGGTGTTTATCAATGGAAGAGGTCACAAAGAATCTTGATACATTATGACTAGAAAAACAATATTTTCTGAATGAACATCTACCTTAAGTTGATCTTCAAACAAGCCTCACTGAATGTTGTATTCCCGCCTAAATCAGTTCAGTTAAAAATGGGTCCTGTGACGCAACTTATGTGGTATTTCTAAACAATTTATTTAGTCTATCAACTCAACTACAGAACCTAAAGCTCCTCGGAGAAATGTTTAACTCTGTGTTGCTTTTGGTATTCCTTTTGCATTCTGCTTTCTTTCAACAACAAACTGCATGTATTCTCCAGAATTTTGCCATGGAAAATGTAAACATAGTCTGTTTAGGCAACATAACTTTATCAAGTCATCTGACACCAAGCCTCCAACAGCAGTTTCAGGTATCAATAACACCTATAAAACCAAGCAAGAAAAGTAAGGAAATTGTATTTAGAAAACAATTTCTTTGTTGTAACAATGCTTCTTTGAAATAAATGTCATAGTGTTTGAAAGCCTGTTTATTTCCCTTTTAAATGGTGCCACATTTTTAAGGAACAAGCCTTTGTGGGATGAGCAGCAGAGCTAAGTATGTGGGTCAAGATGACAAACTAGCGACAATCCCATATCTCCAAAGTCTAGGACCAAACTCTATTCTCCAAGATGACAACACTTGCCCCCACAGAGCGGGGTTTATCAGAGACTACCACCAGAATTTGGGAGTGGAGAGGATGGAATGGCCTGCCTGCAGTCCTGGCCTCAACCCCACTGAACACTACTGGGATCAGCTTGGGCGAGTGACCAACACAACCACATTGGCTGACTTGCGACAAATGTTGGTTGAGGTATGAGATGCCATCCCACAGCAGTGTGTGACCAGGCTGGTGACCAGCATGAGGAGGAGGTGCCAGGCTGTTGTGGCTGTGTGTGGTTCTTCCCCACGCTGCTGAGGCTCCTGTTTCTAATACGTTTCTTAAATAAATGAATTGTTAAATTGCCAATATTTCTTTCTTCTTGAGACTTCAATCATCCAGTCAACCAAACAAGAGCCAGGCAGACTAAGCTGTTTGGCACTGGCAGAGAAGATTTCTTTGTGGGTGTGACCCTCATACTCAGCTCTGCTGCTCATCCCACAAATGTAAGTTTCCTGCTACAAAAGTGATACCATTTAGTTCTTTCTCAGTCAGTCCTGTAATTCTCTGTCATTTTTGTTAGTCTTTAATTGAGTCTTAGTTGTTTTACTTTCATCTGCTGATTTTTTGAAGGAGAGAAACAGTCTGGGCAGTATTGTTAAATTTGTTCTAATACTGGTGTGAAAGAGAGAGATTTGACAACTGTGTAACCAGCAGATCCTTCTTCTAACTTCTTCTGATCACGTGCTTCGGAGTGAATTTTCTCGGTTGCCATCAGGATGTAAGTTGTTTCACCTGTCCGTATAAATAACCATCATTTAAAACCATTCATTCCCTCTACAATCAGATCATTAAATGCACTTGTGTTTTTATATCTCTTAGTCTTTTGTCTTTTATCCTGCCAATTGTATTGTTTTTTCAGTCCATCTATTAATTTTTCAGCCTTATTTATTCCATCATTTATTTTAGGTCTTGTTTTGTATTTTAGCTTACACATATTGTTACTGTGTCCCTGTCTCAAGTTTTATGTACAAGATGCTGCAAACCAAATGCCAATGAGGGATTTATAACATTATTGAATTCAACTGAATTGGAATAAAAAAGCTTTCCAACAGTATAAGATAAATTGCCAAGAAACGTCAATGCAGCAAAGAAACCTACAGAACACAAATTTCCTTAGTTTTTGTGCTAGGTTTAGAAACAAGCAGTCTTGTTGGTAATGGTCTCGTTTGCTTTTTTAGGTTATTGAGAGATAATGTATGGTTCTGGTCAGCTACAATTTCCTCAAAGTAGCTTTAAGTAACGGAGCTTTGTTCCAAAAGCCAACGTGGTGTTTCTAGATTGCTTGATGCACCCTGCTAAACAGATACAACTATGATGATGAAAAAAGACAGAGATTTAGCTTAAAGAAACTTTGAGAATTTTGCCTGGCTTAAAGCTCCTGTAAAGAACTTCCTGGTCATGTTGCTTTTGGTTCTCCTGAAGATCACAGGGTGCCTCATGCCACTTTAAAAAGCTTGTCCTGCCAATAACAAATCTTGTTTTCTGATAAGACATCTCCTCCTGCTTGAATTTAAAAGTTTAAACACAAAACATACAAAAAAAGCTGTTCATCAGCTTGCCTGACACCTACCCTGTGGTTGAAGGAAACCACTAATAACATAACTATGTTGTTATGATTTTTCTTGTTGTTTATGGACTGCTTTTCTTTTTTCATATCATACAAAAACATCAGCATCAATTTCAGTCTGATTCATTGGGAGCGAGAGACTCCACACAGGAGCTTTAAACAGTATCCTACAGGCAATGAGCATGTAGGTGCTTCATCAAATTAGGCCTTCATTGGGGCTCCCATGGACTTTAGGTCATAGATGTCTAAAATTAACACGCTGTCTTCTTATTCTGATTACTTCTTAAAGCTGTGTGGTCATTTTTGTTTTTAATATTGTTCACTGTCCTTTACAATGGTCTTGTTAAGCATTTCCTGGTCTTTTTTTTCCTGAATCATGTTAGACACTTTGAAATACCTCTGTTATTGGCAGCACAAAGGCTAATAAGTCCCCAGGCTGTTACCAACCGTTGGAACACCTGTCTACCTTAAAGGTGGAGGTGGAGGTGAGATGACACCCGGTAGTGGTTTCTAGGCGGGTCTGTTGTCAAACTAGAGGAAAGGTTAGCAAGAGCTCAGCTCCTATGAGTGCGTTAGCGGGCGTCTACAGACAGAAAGGGGAATATTCTAGCATCAAACTCACCTGGCTCTCACTGCGTTGAAGTCGCCGGTCGGTTTCCCAATGACGAGCTGCTGTAACGACAAATGAACGAGTCCCCACAGCACCAAAATAAACACAGAGACCAGAGAAGCTGCCAGCCCTTCCCGCAGCAAGTATATGTTCACTTCGGGTTTCCTCTTTGGGTCACCGTTGTAGCCATTATTCCCACAACGGTCCCGCGAAGCGTCGTTATCTTGCGCTACATAATTCTGTGTCCCGAAGGGTTTTATTCTCCGGACAGTGGTGTCGCTCTCCATTTTTGAGCCAGCGGTACATCAGCTGCAAGCGTCGCTCTCAGGCGTCGCGTTTTTTCTGGTGGACCTACGGACGGAACGCGCTGAAGGACAAACTTCAATGAGAGGGCGGGCGGGCGAGGCGGATGAGAAATGTAAAGCAGAGGAGGGGAGCAGTTAAACTCATGCACAGTATCAATCCCATGAGTGCAGAGGGACATAAATAATCCATTCAATTTATAGAGAATGATACGTAGATACGATGACAATGTAAAGCAGTCATTCTGATTAAAATAAATGTGAAATACGCACAAAGCCTAGGGTTATTTATGAAAAAGGAGACTATCGTGACAGTATATCATGTTTGTTAGGTTCCTTTAGCACTGAAACATGGGCAGTGATAATCGTTTCATTTAACCCTTTGCCAGAAAGCCACTGACTTTACTTACCAAAATTTGGAACTATTCCTTTAATATGAACTCAATGACCCACAATGCAATTCAGCAGAAAACACTTGCAATTTATCCTTAATTTTGAGATTCAGTTCCTCAGTGAAAAGTAGAGCATATTAAGTTTTATCAGGAAAAAAATAAGAAGTGAAATAAAACAGAATAAAATAATTTCAAAGCATTTTACCTGCTGGAGCGTTAAATCCCCACTACACGTTTACACAGATAATGGCATGCTAGCACCATTTAGCTTGACATCTTAGTTTGCTGATGAAATTAGTCGTCAAATTTTGGTTATTTAAGTTATTTTAACTTAACTGTTAACTTGTTGTAAATCATTGATGGCTGACCTGCATTTTTGATGTGATATGACCAAGGTTACTGCCATGCTTTCTGCTTCTTTGCCGCCATCGTGTGGACTAAGTAGAAACAGGTTTTGACTGTAAGCCACTAAAGCTGAGGGTGGCTTTGAATTATTCGATTTAATTTACTTGAAATATACCTTCAAGATAAAGTGGTTGAAAGAATGTTTAAAATATCCAAGCTCATTGTGGTGTTTCCTCCCATACAATATTCTTAAAGTAGGAGGTCTTCAGTTTTTACTGGTATGTAATTATGTGTCTCCAAATTACCAGTAACACTCTCTAAATTTTATCAGGCTATCTTTGCATGGGAATTGTAATATTCTCAACACTTTTACCTGCATAAATCTTTAATTTGGAAAAATGAATGTATTTTTAAAGTGAATAAGTCACTTACTACTACAAGGTTGGGTTGATGGAGGCCTCTATATAGCTGAAGGATTTATTTGATTCTAAAGGTCAAATTCAGTCATTAAACCTTTATGAAAGAAACTGTATTTCCTATTTAATTCCGAGAGTTAAGCTCTATATGAAATCAATACCAAACACTATACAGAAATTAATGAAAGGATATAAATACAAGATTTGATCCCAAGTGCTACAGGAAATCTGAGTATAAATGGCATTGATTTAAACAGTAATGAATACACAGACAAACATATAAGAAGATGTCTCTACAACAACAGGAGGATATCAACACGTGGGAAAACCTTCTGAAATTCTTATTCAACTAACATTTACTGACAGAAAGCTTGGCTTGTTCCATTTGATTTTTTTATTTCAAACAAAATCAGAAAATAGCATGTTAAAACACTGAATATTTTACAAGACTTTACATTTTGAGTTTTCTGATGTTGATAAACAATGTATTTTTACTTATTCTTTAGTTGTCCCCTTTGTAAGACATTTTGGAAAGGTCTTGAAATCTATCTCGTGTAAAACAAAGACTAATTGACTTTAAAGGCAAAAATATTTTCATGTATTTTGAACGCAAAGATTTAAAAAAAAAAAAAAAGAGTATTTTCAACCTCTTTATTTTGTTGGCAAAATTTCACATCCACAAGGCCAAAGTCTCCAACACTGTTCCTTGTTTAAATTATCTTTAATTGAACTAAAGTATTATTTTGAGTCTCTGGAATTATTCATTATTAATTATTATTAATTAATTAGTAATAATCAAACAATTATTACCTATCAGAATCTTGTTTGTTTACTCAGTGAAATTTTCTCTTCTCTCCCTGTGAGAAAACCATTTGGCCTTTTCTTCATATGAAATCAGTATATTTGTTATTTTTTTTCCACAGATTTTCAGAAACATTGGCACTCTTTGCTCATTCTGTATCAAAACATTTCCTTCTAAATTATTCTGTTGTTTGTGAAATATTTTTTATTACTTCTTTCTTGAGCAAATGTGCTCAAGACAGAAGTACAGAAGACGTACAACTCTATTCATAAAATATTTGAGATCATTTCAGATTTTTGTTGCATTTTTACTTTTGCTGTTCATTGATAATAAATTTCTCTAAATATGAGTCATGGTTGCCTTAGCATCTTTTGTGATTAGATAATATTCTTTTTGATCGAATATGAAACTTTTAGACTCATCTACATGGTCAGCAAATGAAATATAGGAAAACATCTACTTTTCAGAAAAGAAAAAAAACACCTAGAATTATATGAGTAGATATGGCTGTCACTTTCTAAGGAAAGATCAGATAACAATTAAATTTATATGGAAGTCCAAAACATTAAATTACAACTTTCTAAATCAAAAAAAGCAAACTTCCTTGGGTTATGTCCCAGTTCAAAGTGAAAAAGCCCAAAATCTCTACAGGCGTTTTTCAAAATTTCTGATAAATTCCTCCATTCTGAGACCAAGTAGATGTAAAATTGGAACAAAAAAATTGTTAGACTGAAAGTCTAAGTTGTCCTGATTAGAATGATGTATGGCACTTGATGTTGACTACAAGCAGATTTAAAAAAAAAAAAAAACATCATGAATGCAGATGAGTCAGGCGTGCCCCATACTGGTCTAGGTCTTTATGGGTTATGTAGAAATAACAATTGTCATCTACAGTTATGCCTACTGCAAATGAAGTTAACAGAGTTAAATCATTTGTATAAGGAAATGTTTAACCACACAGATTCAACTAATTTTATGATTTGTTAGTTAATCCTCAAAAAGCCTAAGCAAATGAAACAAAAAACATCACATTTTTCAAATTAAGGCCTGGTTTAAGTAGATGATTTTGTATACTAGATCCCAGTTGTAAGGTAGATACAACAAGACTGGGGTTTGGTAGGCTACATCAATTAAAGTAGGCCCTCTTGTTAAACTAACCCCTAAATCTTTCAAACACATTAATAAGCTACACCAGTTAAACTGGGCTAATTGAAATGCTTGTTTTTAAGGTTTTTTTAATGTGTTAATATAGAATAGTTCCTGTCACCTGTGATTTAAATGGTCATTGCCAAATCGTAAAATACGTGTTTTTTGTATAGTTCTTCGTCCTTGGTATTTTTGAAGGACATGTAAACAAATAGGTGCTATTATCAAGAGCTGCTCACACAACAGCGGGCTCAACATTTTTCTAACTGAAGGAAAAAACAGGAAGGACGCTAAGTTCCCTTTGAAATGAAATGATGATATTCACATTAGAAGCACGAATGAGTTGCAGTATCGTATTTTATTTCTGTTCTGAGGACGGCCAGGGGTCAGGGACGGGTAATACACCCAGGTGAAATAACGGTCATAATCTTTGTATTTTAGCGTCTAGCATCTCTCAGTTAGCTTTAGCTTGTTAGCAGAGCGTGAAGCTAGAAACAACACGTTCTAAAGGAAGCCGTAACTACGTTGTTCTCTTTCAAAATAAAAGTAGTTACAAGTTTTTGTTTTTTTTGTTTTGTTTTTGTTTTTTTTTTTGGTGGAAATGTATTACTAGTTTATTCGTTTAAAAGTAAAAATCTCTGAAAACTCAAAAAAGCTATGAAAAAAGAAAATTCTATGGAAATCCTTAAGCCGTTATTTTCTTGTGATACATGTCAGTTTCCACTTAATCGGCCCATGGCTAGGCTAAATCATGCACAGATAGAGATGTTTTTGTTTTTGTCTTAGAAGTGGCTTGTTTTGCTTTGGGGCTTTAGAGCAGGGGTTCTCAAACTTTTCAATCTGTGACCCCTATATGAAAGTGCCAGAGTCCAGGGACCCCTCCTATACCTGAAGCTTGGTCATTTCTGCACAGTTAAATCATTTGAAATTTGTCTTTGTTTTCTGGAAGGCATCTGGCAACTCCTTCTCTCACAACCCCCACAATGAGAACCACAGGATGGGTTCGGGGTTTAACTGTTTTCCTACACATATTCTATCTATTGAAGCATTTTATAATTCTGTCTTTTGAATAAGGGATGTAATACTTTCAATTTAATTAGATATTCTCTCAAATGGAGAGAGTGTGAAAGCAAAGCTGCCAGGACTTCCTGGCAGTTTATTGTTTAGGTTCTGTTCCAATGCCACTTTTGTTTGTCCCATTAAATTCTAAAACATGGGGTAGATTTTAGAAATATTAATTTCTGAGTAGTGATTTAAAGCCAGTATGTAATCAGTAATATTAGAGGCCAGTTAACCTGTAATCATAACACACTGTGTGATTTTGGTTAATGTGACATGTGTTTGGCAAAGTATGTTTTTTACTGGCATGAAATTGTTCACGTTCTTGTCATGTATCGAATTTGGGTATAATGTCTTTATTTGAAAAAAAAAAAAAACTAAAACAAACTACATTCAACTGCCCAGCACATAAAAGATAAGTTATATCTTAGAAATGAAGAGTAATTGAGAATATTAACCTTATTGACCAATCTCTGGCCACTTCTTGACCCCTGACTGGCCATTTATTGGTCCTTTTTTTACCCTTTATTGACCACTTATCCTCAGTTCACAAACTGTAATGATTTACCATTTGTTTTACAAAGACAGAGGATTCTGTACTCCCCATGAAATGTACCAAAATAGCTCTAACACACAATGATGTTTAAGATAAAGACACTTCAAACTGAATTCATTCATATCCAGCAAATTCATTAACTAATAAATACAATCTAGTATATAAAATGAATGGTATGGGTTATTCTGAATTCCAATGCCACTTTCTAGTGTCAGCAAGAATGTTGCTTCTCCTTTAAGAAGTGACATTTTCGACAGTTCATGACATTGTAACGCCGATAAACGACTATTATTTTGAAGAGTAGTCAAACGTAAAACGGAAATGTTCCGCCTTCCGTGTACGTGACTTGATCGTTGCCTTTACTAGCAGCTCCTGAACCTCCGACCGACCACTACCCAGCAGAGCAGAGCAGAGAGCAGTCAGCCCGTCGTGTCTCTATCCGAGGCCGGATGGTAAAATCCAACCTCCAGCGGATCCTAAACAGTCATTGCTTTGCTCGCGAGAAAGAAGGAAAACAACAGTCTTATACTACCATGGCAGATTTGAGTAGTGGTATCTGTGACATGATTGGGAAGTAAGTAAATCTTCAAAATACCATACCTAGCTTGCTGCTAACTTGGTGTGGGGGATGGGTGGCTAAGCTAATTTAGCTTGAAGCTAACCCTCGGAAACGCGGAAGTGAAACAAATTTAAATGTCCCTGTTTACTGAAAATACGTCGTATAGTTAATTCCTCAGTATGGGCTTCATCGTATGGCTGTCAGTTTTGTATATGTCATTTAAAATGTAATGTTCAAATAAAGTAGGTCATTATCTTTCTAGACAAACAAGTTTACCAGCATTAGCTAGCGTTAGCTTTAAACGACGTCGAACTTGTCTTACGTCAGTGTAGTTAACTGCGACAACTAGCTTGCTAATTCGGAAAACAATGGTGTAGCCAATGTTCATTAATTTAAGGGACGTTAGAAGTAGCTTTAAATGTCAGTCAGTGTTTGATGTCTACAACAAAAATCATCCGAGGGATTTATAAAGGATTGCTTCTCGTTTATGGACGCATTAGCCTATCTAAAGATCCGACCGACCTTTTTACACGTTTTCACGGTCAAAACAGTCGAAAGCCAGTTACCTGGGTCGATCTTTGCGTAGTGACGTATTTTAATTACCGACGAGAAAATAAGATTAGTAAGGGGTTGACTAATAAAAGTAAGTTTTCAAAAATGGTTAATGATTTAATAGTAATAATTCGCACTATCCCCATGCAATTATTTGTAAAAGCCCAAAACACACAAATTTTAATATTTCTACCTATGTAAATCACCAGGTGAGCACATGGTTGGGGCCACGGTAGTCTCGTGAGCTGACAACGGAGTCATGTTAGTTATTACGCAACTGACGGTAAATGTAGCTCTAGAAGCGCAGTGACAGCAGGGCGAGGTAACGAGTGCCCTTAAGGAATTTTAACATGCTTTTTTATAGGCACAGTTCATCTTTATACAATTTTATACCGTCAAGTTTTAGTTTCGGTTTAATGTTTACATAGTGTCGTCTCACCGTTAGTGAACCACAACAAACAATATTTAGATGGTTACTTTATTTTAACCATAAAGAAAATAGCCTACAACCTTGACTATCCCTTTTATCGTTATTTTTATTGATTTTTTTTTTCATACCGACTAACAAAATTGACCGGGATCAGCTGTTGTTTTGTTGGAAAATTTACTCCGGGCCTGTTGGTACCCTTCTTAAAATGTGTGATCTGAGAAGATAAGGTCTGTTTACACACTCAGACTCAGTTAGAAAGTAACTAATTACATTTGAAATAAGTGAATTTCCTTTTACTGAAATTTTAACCAGAGTGGTTGCACTTTTAGTTGAGTATACCAGTTTTTACATTTATACTCACAGTAGCACATAGGAGACTTATTCCACATCACATCTTGAAAAAAGTGTTGTATTTTACTTTATTATTGAAGTGCAATTTTACTTGTAAACCTGGTTGGAGACAAGGTTTTTATAGTTAACTAAAACGAAGATGTAAAAATCATTTTAAACCAAATAAAAACTAAGCTGTACAAATAAGTATTTTGTGCTTACAAAACTAACTAAAATGAAATAGAATTAGGGACAAAATCTCCTTAGTTTTAGTCTTTGTTATTAACACACTGACTGACATGAACACCCAAGCCTGGATAGAGTGAACTGCCTGATTTGACTGAAGACCACTTCACATAATGGTAATTTTAGGTCTTGAGTTGTATACCAACATTAAAATTGAATAATTACAGTGAAAAGTGAAGAGTCCTTTTGGATGTTACCCCTGGCAGGTATCCCACATTTTCGACAAAACGTAAACTAATAAAAACTAAACTAAAACTAAGCATTTTGGGGCTGGACTGAACTGAAAACAGCAGAAAAACTAACTAAAACTAAACCTTGGTTGGAGATTACCAATAAGGAAAGTTCATATTTCACCTTACAACTTTTCAGTAGCCACTAAGCCTAAGCAATTAATCAAAGTCTAAGCTAAATTACATTGTGTCCTGCAATTTTCAAAATGCAGAAATATTTCTTTGACCAGAAACGTGTTAAAAAAAACCGGTGTCATACAATTTTTAGCAGCAAAGATGTTTTTCTTTACACATCATGCAACATTGAAGTGTCTTTTTTTCTAGAATAGTTTGCAAAAAGTCTTATTTCTGTAAATGTTTCTTATATGTTTAAAATTAAAGTGACTTACAAAATGATCATTTACATCAATTAAACAATTCACATTGCATCCACAGTATGAGATAAAATAATAGCAGATTTTTTTTTTTGAAATTGTTCAGCCCTGGTTGTCATAATGATTACTAAAAACTTTAAGTAAACAAACCAGTAAATTTCTTTGTGTGATTGAAGTAGATAAATAAAGATATCTAATACATTCAGTTTTATGCATCATGTTATATCATCTTAACATATAAGCCAGGCCTACAGGAAAGAACAGTTGATGTTTATTCTTAAGTTGTTGTGGTAATTATATGGAATGATTTAGTGCTTGTGTTTGTTGAAAAATACATAGGATGAGGAACTTAAAAATAAATGGAGGTTTAATCACAAATGCAATATTGAAAAAAAAAAAATGCAGTTATTTTCCCAAATCATTCAGCCCTAGTAGCTCCTCTGTAGTTGAAGTAAATTTTAAATTAAATACTTTTACTTGATTAGATTTAGTAATTTTACATAAGTACAATAGTCATGTTCTTTTTGCACCCAGAGCAGAACTAAGTTTGTTTGTGGGTATTTGGTAAATGATAGGGGAATGTGCTCTTGCTGAGTTTAGGGCAAAACACTACAGTTTGAGCACTGCTATTGTAAAGACATGTTATCATATCTGTAAACACCATGCTGTTGTTTTGGAAAAAAACAAACTACAAGCAGTTTATTGGTATACATAGAGATTGGCACATTTAGGTGGTTTGGTGGTTAGATGCTGCAGCGTCTGTGATCTGAGATGAGAGTGGAAGTATCAGATGTAGTATCAGGATGTGGTCTGAAAGTTAGATACAGCAATGCCTTTGGTCTTCAGAGGCCATAATAAAAACAGGAACATTACTATGTCTAGAATATTTCAGCTGCAGGTTGTGCCTTGTTTTATGAAAATGTTGAAGCCCGCAGTTGTCTTGATTGAGTCCCATAATAATCATAAAGTAAGTTATCTAAAAATCGTCATTAAAAATAACATGCTTGTGTTATATGTCCCTTGTTTTAATGGTAACTTGAGCATTAACCAGAATTGTTTTGAGATTTTTTTCTGCCACAGTGTTTTAATCCTATCATCTTTCTCTCCTCCCTTCCAGCTTGTCCCTGCACTGTAGTAGTACCCGTGGCCCGGGGCCTCTGTGGTGCTCCTGATGCCCCTCTCCCACCCCTGAAGATCCCAGGTGGGCGAGGGAATGGCACACGGGATCACACTCCTTCAGCTCGGCAACTCTACTCAGTAAGTATAAAAACACCTATATGCTTTCTTGTTGCTGAGAAGGAGTTGGATCGTCCACTACAGCAGCTCCTGGCAGATGATCTAGTGTCAGTTTAACATGGCACTCAAGGGTTTTACCTAATTTAGCCATTTGTTCAAGTGATAGGACTAATTGTTAGTGGATGTGGGTAAACATCTACTGTGTTGTAACTAGAATTTGTGTTTCCAGGACCGAAAGTTGACTGTAACGGAGGAGCCAGCGGGGAATGGTCGCCCTGGGATACTCCACTTCCTAAGTCGTCCTACCATCACCAAGACGATACAGTGGGATGCTGTATTGAGCAGCAGCGCACTTTACGTGGAGATACCTCTTGACCCTCTTCCTGAAGGCAGTAAGGAGAGGTGAGGCAAAAAAACTTTTTTTTTTTTTTTTTTTTTTTTTTTTTTTTTACTGGTAGACCTGAGGAAGATTGGTTTAGAATAAACCGATTTAAAAGGTAGATTATGTAAACATTGGCATTGGAAATGTTTTGTCAGCAAAGAAGGTGATAAGACTCTGGTGACCTCTTGAACTTTGACTCGTGTTTACCTGCTCACCTACAAAGTCTAGAGTCTAAACCCTTTAAGGGGAAGCCAAAGCAGATCTTTTTAAAATAATCAGGAATATTAAGTTGAATGAGAGTAAGACTGTTGTTTTTTTCTCTTGCATGGTGACCTAATCTGCTCCCTGTTCTCGCTTCAGCTTTGCAGCTCTCTTGGAGTATGCTGAAGAACATCTGAAAGTCGTTAGCGTGTTTGTCTGCTTCTACAAGAACAGAGATGATCGTGGTATGTGCTTACATCCCTCGTTTCCCTAAAATATTTGCTATTAAGAAAAATTGTATCTTAACATCTCTTCTCCCTTTTGTTCCTTCAGCTAAACTGGTGCGTACATTCAGTTTCCTGGGCTTTGAGATTGTGAAACCGGGCCATACCCTCGTCCCCCCTCGACCCGACGTTTTCTTCATGGCCTACAATTTTGACCGGGACTCCTCGGATGAGGAATAACCCTCTGGATAGCCCCTCCATTCCCATGCTTACTCCCCTTCTCACCTCTCATTCTTCGTTTGTTGATCCCGTCCCAGCTTAAATACTCACATCCGTCTGTGTTAAACTTCTCCCTCTGTATGCAATTATTTATTTCCTCATGCATTCTGAAGGGAATATCTAAGTTGTGTATCTCCAGTTTCCACCATCTATATTTGTGTGTTGTTATTCTGTTTTCATGGATTAATTAATGCTGTCACCTATAAACGAGGGAAGATTTAGTTCTTTAAATTTCCTGTCATTTTGCAGTTGTCATAGCGATAAGTTCATGTCATGCATCATTTCCATCCTCAACTCTTTGTGTTTTTATCGATACTTCCTTTTATGATAGATTAAGGTGGAGGATTTTTCGTTTGTTGAATGTACAACAAAAAGGTCATCAGGTTTACACTCGGGTACTCCAGCTTTCTTTTAATTGGCAAAATAATGAAAGTCGTCCCATGTTTTCTTTCTGTCTGAATTGAATAACAAATGCAATTCAGTGGGACCAGTTTTATTTTGTAGCACTAATACCCTCTTTAAAGTATTAGTATTTTTAAAGGTTACTCTTGAGCAACAGCCCCAATAATTGGTACTTGATAGCTGAATAGTGAATCCATTTAGAGTAGAGGTGGAGTGAAAACGGATGCTGTTGCACACGTCTGATACAGACGCTTCAGTCTCAGTTAAAGATCCAACAGTTAATTGGTACAAAGCGAAAGGAAAGATAATAATCCAAAGTGCTTTGCTTTTTTCCTGCCATGTATATCGGACAATATTGTAGTAGTTTGATTTGGAGGTTGAAAAATGCTGTGATGTTATGATTGGATTTTTTTGTTTTATTCTTTGGATTAGCATTCCTTTAACTTTTGAAGATAGTATTACGTTGTTTGTTCACCTGCATAGTGGTACCTGTTGTGCTCTGTGATAATAAAACAAACAAAAAAAATCTTTAGTTTGGGATTCCTTTGGTTTTGATATTCAAATACAAAAAGCGCCATTGAAATGATCGCTATATATTTAAACTGTCAGTGGTTATTTAAATATTTTTGTATGCCCACATTGCGTAATATGCCAAGTACAACCATTGATTTTAACCATACCATCTCATGAAATATTACTTTATTTTATGGCCCTCGATCAAAGTAGCGTCACACAATCTGTGCTGCTCATTGTAGAAAAGCTCAGGAAAACCAGGTCAGTTACAAAAGAGCAGCAGGGCAGACATCCAGAGCATGTCTTATGACATCTTACCACCAGGAGGCTCCACTGAACAACACAACAGCTGAATGTGAAGTTATATTTCTACTCTGCTGCAGTAAAAGCTGAGGGACCTGAACTTCTAAAGAACATTTGTAAATTTAATTCATAGTCTGATTGTGAATAGGTAAGGCTCATTTGATAATGTCATGATTTGTTTACAGTCTCCTTGTCAGGGAAATACTAGAAGCATCTGCTCAGTTTTAAGCACATCAATAGGCTAGTTCAGTGAGAAAGGAAAACTGATGTTAGATGCTTGTATTACTTTACTTTGCACACAGAAGCAAAATTATTTCACAAACAGCCACCTTTAGAACTGACCTTTTAGTTGATCCATAGCACAAACCACTGTTGTGCAATGATGTCCTTTAACTTTGTAAAGCTCAAATCAAGTTGAAACTGAGTTATCTTCCAGTTTACACAGAGTATTAAAAACTTCAGTAAGGGTTTGAGCTGCGTAAACCAAAGAAATCAATTTAGACTTGATAAAGTTACAGCATTTCCAAGTGTGATGATCTGCAGTGAGAAGTATCAAGAAATTCAAAGAGCCACACAGTCCAGAACAAGCCTGCAGAGGTAGGAAGAGAAAGATTTCAGGGACTCTAGAAAGAAAACTAGTGAGTGATGTGTCTAAAGACCCCAGACAGCTGCTAAGACACTAGTGAAGGACTTAGCCAAATCAGGACTTGTAGTCTCAAAGAAGACCATCACTAGAGCCCTGCACAGGAATGGACTGTGAAGTCAAAGACTTTTTGCCATAGAGACCCTGTTCATGTTTGGAGAAAAGGGGGACGCATATGACCATGAGAACACCGTCCCTACAGTGAAACACAACGGTGGGAGTATGATGCTGTGGAAATACTTCAGTCTGGAATTGGGAATCTTGTAAAGTTGGAAGGAATCACAAAGATTTGAAAGAAAAGCAGTCAGCAGCAAAACTGGGTCTGGGTTGTTGCTTTGTATTCTAGCTCTACAACAACCCAAAACAGACGTCACTACTGGTGAACTACCTCCAGAAGACCAAAGTCAGCGTTGAGTGGTCTGCACAAAGCCCTTTGAAAATCTGTGGGGTGAACTGAAGACCAAGGTCCATGCCAGAAGACCATCAAATCTGGAGGAGATTGGCTAAAGAGGAATGGACTGGGATTCCTCAGGAGAATGTCTGAGACTCGCTGAAAACTACAACAAACGACTGCAGGCTGTTACCCAGCAAAAAGGAGACAACTGACCATCAGCATCAGGGTGGGTTGATAATTTAAACCCTGGTACTTTTTGTGAAATCATTTTGTTTCTGTGTGTAAAGTAAAATAATGTAAGCATTAAAATAAAACAAGGATGTTTGGAAAAGCCGTGTTAAAATGTCTTGCCCTGTTTAACAGCACTTGGGGGATTCCTTCCAACTTTATTTTGGTCTCACCTGACCAAAGGACATGCTTCCAGTATGCAGAATCTTTCTCCATGTTGTCCTTAGCATACTTCAGTCTAGCTTAAAGGTGTCTCTTCCAGCAAAATCAGAGTTTTTCTCAGGCCATTCCTGTGCGGGACTCTTTGCGAATGTCTTCTTTGAGACTACAATTCCTGACTTGGCCAAGTCATTCACTAGTGTCTTGGCAGTTGTTTTGGGGTCTTTAGAAACATCTCTCACTAGTTTTCTTTCCAGTCTTCCTACCTCTGAAAAAAGCATTGAAACAGTCTGCTTGACCATTAAGGAAAACATTTCATTTTCAGTTTTCAAGTGAAGGCCCAACACAGTTTTCTGGAATCCAAATATTTAATAGGTACATATCAAGTATTATTATGACATGTATAAAATTTCAGATCACAATATGAAGCAATGAAATCCCTCAGACTGGCATATGCTGCAAATGTTTGAGGTTTGCCACATAAAAATGACTAATGATTAAAATAGAAGAGCAACTAAAATGGTAGAAAACTGGCGTACGAACATAGATAGTAGTAAGCATACTAGGAAAATCAAAATACGACTTTGTCAAACTTTTTTCTTCAATAGAGTGCAACAAAAGTAATTAAAAAATCAACACAGCACTGAAGCGAAGCGTCCACAAGACGTCTAAAAAGTGTTAGTACTGTAGGTTCACGGAAGGCGAGAGACAGCGCAGAGAGAGAGAGAGAGACAGAGAGAGGGAGGGTCAAAGCAGAGAGAGAAACCAGAGCTATTAGCGTGCCAGTCAATGCAGGAAGAAAGAAAAGAACCTTTGAACAAGATTGAGCAACACTGGAAGGAATGCACATCACAGTTAGCTTTAAGAGACCATAGTAGCATTTTGTACTTGCATGTTGTTGAGTGAAAAATAAAAAACCTGAATGATTGAACAGAAACGAGGACATCACCACAAACAAACAAACAGCCGGCCAATGAGAGGGCGAGGAGTGTGGGTAACACTGGACATCAACAGAGCAGTAAGAAGCTGATGTGTACTGCAGTGTGTTACCACAACGGAGGGGCTACATTTACCATAAACCACCTCAAGAGGTTGAATAATTTAGACGTGAGCTTCCAGACTTCAGGGCCAAGTTGTTAAAAAGTAATCTGATTGGTTGAAAGCAACCCAATAGGATAAAATCTTCACAGAAAAAAGGTAAAGGCAATCTGATTAAATCAGGTAATCCAATCTGTGTTTTCATCCAGGTAAAACATCCAGTTTTTGTTTGGTTAAACCATTATTAAAAATGTGCCAAAAATATCCCAGCAGAAGGCTGAATCCAGGCAATTGGAGTAAAACTGTTAAGTGGTAAACCATTTGAAAATAATCTTATATTTGTAAATATTTTCATTATTTTGCTCTCGAATTGCAGAGTGGCTAACTTGACAAAGTAGGAATGTAAAAAACAGATTTTGTCCACATAAAATAAAACACCAATTAGCTGTTTATAACAAACATTAGCAGCTGCAAAGATCTTTAAGTTTGCACTGATTGTGGCTGCTCCTTTGGACAGACAATGCAGTATGAAGTCATCCAGATTTGGGAACCTTTAAATGCATCTGGATAAGTTTTAACTATCCAATTCATTGAAAAGAGGGCAAAAAAAAACACATATGAGGGATAAGAAAAAAGTAGATTTCCCAATTCAATCATTCTTATCCAGACTGAACCTAATGAGCAGCCAGGCCTACTGTGTGTGATTGGTTTATTTGGTTCATTTAACACCTCCAAACCCTGCACATTTTTAAGTACCATATCAGCACTAACAAAAGATGCTAATCTATTTCAGATTCCAGAGAAATGGGCATGGTTTGGGATGTTTTACATTTTCGTTTTTGTGTCAGAACTAAAATCAAAATAGCAAAAAGACCATGGCTCTAGTTGTACAAAGCCATATTAGGGCCCCTCTAGTATTAATAATAATAAAAAAATAATAATATTTGAGAAACCTAGAATTTTGGAGTTTATCAAGTTATTGCTTCATGAGAAAACAAAGTAAAAAAAACACTTGATTCTTTTTATTTAAAAAGCCACAGGTTTTGACTTCATAAACTTAAAAAATTCAAACTATAAAAGTCATAACATTACAATACCAAAAAGTAAATCTAAAAGTAGCAAAACTCAAAGCACTGGTTGGATCAGAGTCATCTCCCTGAATGCTGCCAGTGTATTGTTTTTTCCAAATAATCCTAGCTTACAGCAATGCCTTTTCAAAGTATGGACTCTCATGATAATGTAATGATTCTGGGCTAAAATCACAAGTGTTTTCTTTTTGTTCAGGCATCACATCCCCAAACAGCTGTTGTACACAGCAAAAACTGGAGTGTAGATATCTCAGAGTTAAATTGAGCTTATTTTAACTCTTGAAGTGTCATTTTGACTCTATTCTGAGAGAGATTGTCTTTACTATTGGTTATTTGACAGTGTTGATCCACCAGTGTTAATTCAACTCTTTAAAGAGTCAACTGATCTAAGCTCCGCCCACTGCAATTATAAATCTGGGGGTGCAGATGTCATGGAGGAGCTCCCCATCATGCCCTTTGGCAGAGTTTAGATTTGTTTTACTTGTGTTTAGTTGCTTTTGGATGTTGCCTGCTGTACAGTGATCTCTGCTGGGGTTCTGCGGGTGGATTGTTGTTTTTGATGTGAGACACATTTGCACTGTGAGTGAAGTTATCCGCCAAGTTAGAGTTCCTGCCTGTGATCCTTAAGGACACGTGCATCAGTATGCATTGCCTTACTATGAGGTTGACTCTCTGCTTTGTTCTTGCCAGAGGAGATCCATCTTAACACAGATTATCAAGAGTCACTGCAGCTGAGTCATATTATTAAATATATAACACCTTCAAATGTTTAGTTTAACTAAATGTAGTGTGGGCCAATATTCTTTTTGGTTATATTCTAATGTACAACTCCTCCGTAGCTAATCAGTACTAAAAGTAAACTTTAAATTAGATACTTTTACATTTTATTTAAGTAGGTTTATAGACCAGTACTTTTCATTTTAATCAGAGTAACTGTACTTTTACTTGAGTACAATAGGCATGCACATAGACATCTCCCTCTAAAATATGCTGTATCCTGGGGACACTGCTCATTTTTGTGTTTTCCTTTTTCTTCCGCCAGTGTGAATTTACAAAAATTATGTTTGCCAGAGAGCTCTGTCAGAATAAAAATCCAGCTCAACAATGACAAATTGAGACAGAAATGTCTCCGTTTCCTGTCTCACATCAGCCCCACGGTGTAATCACTCACCAGACATCTTTTGAACATTGAAGCGGAGACGTTTCATGCTGCTCTCTGATAAACACGATGCTAAATCAACGTGAAAGAACAACAGCAGATGGATATCTGCTGAGCACAATAACGCTAACAGTCTTTGTGTGAAGTTCTGTTTGATTGTAGTTGCTTGGAAACACCAGGGACAACCACTGTGCGACCCTTTATGCAAATCTCCCACTTTTTAACTATTTCAGAGCGCTGCATTGAAACCTACCATTACAAAATCAGAAAACCTCCCCTGCACATAGGTAGGACAATATACAGACTCATCTAATGCACAGATTAGCCAACTTTATCTTATGTTAGAAGAAATATATTAACATCATTGTTTTTGGTGATTTCTCTAATTAGAGGCTTTCTTGTTATTTCTACAGAAAAAGTCCTTGGCAATCAATATTAGACATTTTTGTCGTAAACAACCAAAAACAAAGACTGGCAAACTCTTACATGCTATCTTAATTGCAGAAATACATTTGAGCTGTGCCTCTTACTTTCTCTGGAAACAGACTTGAGGTAATCAAAACAGTAACATTTTTTAACTGATTTTCTAAATTGCAGTTAATCTCAGAAATTCTGCAGTAAATCATGATTAATCACAACCTTTTTATCAAGTTTTAAAATTCCACTATTTTGCATTCATAAATGTTTTTGTAATGATTTGGATTTTTCTACAGCCTAGAATTAAGGCTAATGGACCTGCCCTTCATAGGCATATCGAAGATTTTATCTATTAACATAGAGAAAAAGAGCTGTATGAGAGTTTTTAAAGTGAAATAAGACATTAAAGAGCAGTGGAATTATTTTACATCTTTGTGGATACAGGGAGATGCTGATGTGGTTAAAAGGGGACATATTATCCACAAATCATTTTTTCAGACCTTTCTAACAAGAATATGTACCCCTGGCCTGTCCGCTGTCCCCTCAAATACCAGAAAAATCCATTCCCTTCCCCCCTCTCTTTCTCCACCTTTCAGAAAATATGTGCTGAAACAAGCCGTTCTCAGATTTCCCCTCATGACATCATGTGGGGAGTTAGCCCCGCCCCCAGGTTCAGTTCAAAATTCCACCCCCCTCTCCTGATCTTCCTCTCAGCCAGCTGAGATCCTGGATAGTTCAGATAGGGTTACCCTGCTAACTTTGGTCTGGGAGATTGATGGCTCAAATCCCAGTCAGGTCCTTAACTTTGGATAAAAGTGTCTGTAACATTGCACCATCAGGAGTGCCACATCCATTTCCTCTGAAAGGGGTGTGATCAGGGGCGGAAATAGACAGCTCATTAACATTTAAAGCTACAGACGCAGAAACAGCTCGTTCTGACAAGGCTGAAACAGAGGAATTTTTTAGATATGCAAAAATCCTAAACTAGAGTGTTTTTTTTTCAGCAACAAACTTCACAGGCATGTTTTGGGGATCTCTCTGTGACCAATATAAACTTGTCTTTAAAGAGTAAAATATGTCCCCTTTAACCAAAGTGTGTTGAAAGAGGGATAAAGCATTAGATTAAAAAAATAGTGAACTAATTGTGAACCTTGATTAACTGAGATGAACTCGATTAATCTTGACAGCCCTACTTTTTTCACTAGTATAGATCATTAAAAGAATAAATTACATTCTCTTAAAACATCCAGTATCTAAAAGTATCAAAGTGCCAAGAGTTTTGAAAAACACGTGTAATAGAACGCAAGTTTTTTTTTTCTTTTTTTTTTTTTTTTTACTTTAAGGTGCCTCACTCAGGTAAACTAACACCTGAGTGAGATCCTGTTTGGTACAAAATAAGTGGTAAGCCTGATTTCTAACTCTAAACATTTCTGTACTTGCTCAACAGGATCATTTGTTTAGTATGGTTATGAAGTAAATACTTCAACAACTAAACCCTTAAAGAGAGACGTGTGCCTCTCTAACATTGTTGTGTATAAAAATCTGGATCAAAGAATCTCCAGAAACTCTCCTTAAAGAGGACAAACCTACTGATTTTTTAAGATCCATAGTTCCCTCTGGTGAGATATTAGCTATTCTTACTAGCTCAAGTCATTAAAATGTTATCATGAAAAAGCAGCGTGCTCCTCATTAACCTAAACCTAAAAAAGGCTGCTGCTTATAATCAAAGTGCTTAAAAATTAAACACTGTGCTTCTTTTACATGTTTTGTTGGTTTTCCCTATTTAGTTGCTTATCAGTAACACCTGCATTGGCATATCTAAGCTTTATGACCTTTTACATGTTGTTCTTCTGTGTCTTCAGTAACCTTGTAAAACGATCAGCCCTGCTGTGCTTAAATCACCTGATTAAGCAATCCCATAATTGGCCTGCTGAATTAAACACTTTGTGTATGGTACAGAAAATGTGTGCAGGTTGGCAGGAGTCTAATGACTAATTTCAACGCCAATTTAAAACCACTGAACAACACAGGGGCAGAAAGAAGTGAACAATAAAAGCTTAAAAAACGGAGGTGGTGGATGTGAGCTTTTTGTGCGCTGTTGGGTCAGAAGAAGGAGGATAAAAAGCGTCCTTTGTAAATTTCAGGCTGGTGATGTTAATGGAGACAGTCCAAGTTCAACAAGATGAGGTCAGTTCCTACTGAGGTGGTGTGTGTATGAATGATTGTATACATAGACATGGCTGTATATGCAATATACATTATCCCGTGGTTAAGTACAGTATGTGTGCGCGATGCGGTTTAAAGTGGAGCTCTAGGTACTTGCCGGAATACGTGGGTGCACAGAATGGATGTGCGTGTCTGTACGTTTTTCTACTCATAAATGTGTTTTCGTCCTCATCGGCCTTTGCTGTAGCCGGGAAAGAACTGGTCGAGCAGCAGCTGGAGTGTCACGTTTTGGATCATGATGTAGTCTTTGCCCAAGTCGTGACGGCAGGCGGGGCAGGTGTAAACCTGCGCTCGGAACGACCGCTGGAGACAACTCTGAGGAGAGAGGATGGAAGGAGGAAGTCACACACAAATACAAAGACAGGTGTTTTGAGCAGTTTGGGTAATTAGAAACATGTCTATGGTACCTTGCAAACATTGTGCGAGCAGGCGGTGGTGATGGGCTGGAAGGCCAGCTCCTGGCAGCAGACACACATGAAGATCTGCTCCATCTTACGCAGGAAATTCTTCATATGTTTATAACAGACACAACAGAAATGACAGGTAGAAGGTTGAAAAAGGAGGAACTATACTTTTTTATGAGAAGTATTCACCTCCTTGGATGTTGTACCCTTTTATTGATTTGATAATATATCATAGAAATCGCAAAAAACCCTTTTTAATATCAGAGTGAAAACAGATTTCTACAAAGTAATGTCAATTAAATAAAAGTAAAGATTTATTTTTCAGCAACACTATGACCTTAAGAACACAGTGAAAGCTACACAGAAATGGTTTAGAGACAACAAGGTGAATGTGGCAGAGTCAAAGCCAAGATCTCAATCTAATAGAGAATCTGGGATGGACTTATAAAGGGATTTTCACTCCCGATCCCATGCAACCTGACAGAGCTTGAGCCGTTTTCCAAAGAAGATTGGAGTAAAACTGCAGTGTCCAGATGTGAAAGCCTGATTGAGACCTATTTACACAGACTCAGTGCTGTGACTGCAGCCAAAGGTGCATCTACTAAATACTGGTGAATATCCATGCAGTCACTTACTTTAGATGGAGCGCAGAAAGCCACAGAAAGTTCACAAACATTTTAAAACTATCTTTTTAGATTATTATGTCATCTTTGATTTCGGATGGATTTTTGTACTTGAAGATCAAGACAATCAGAGGATGTGTACATACCGGCCCCTCTTTAAGGTTCTCCATGGCTTCATCCCAGAGTTTCTTGTTGGCTGTGTCCTCCTGGATCAACTGCTTCTGCTGCTCTGACAGCTCAAATGCCTCCTCTACCTTCACCCGCTTGGAGGGAGGTTCTGCTGCTGGTGATGAATCTGTTGGACAAAAAGTAAGTAAGATTTAAAAATAGAAGCTACTCTTTTAGAATAAAACATAAAAATGAAATCTTGAAACCGTGAGGTATGTTTTCAAGCAGTGAATGACTGAAGAAAAGACGCTGGTGGAAACTGTAGTCAACAAATGTTTGGAGACGTTTCCCTGCTCACTCTGTCCTCACCTGTCCTCTTCTTACAACACCTTGTCTGACCTGCTCTGAGCTCCGTCTGTAAAAGCACCCAACACTACCTCTGCTGGTCTTCTGCTCTCCATTACTCTGCAGCTCATCTTCATCCATAGGGGCCATCGACAGATCGTCCTCCTCATCCTCGTCATCCTCCTCCTTCTCTTTGATCTTGCGTTGTCTCCGTGGCCTCCCCCTCGAGTGATGGTGCTTACCCCGGCCTCCTCCACGACCAGGTCTGGCACAGGCCTCCTTTTTTGATTTGTTAGCCATGGCTACCTGATAACCTGGAGGATACTGTGAAGAAATAAGGAAAGGTGTGAGCATCAAGCAGACTGTTTTAAAAGGAGAAATTAACTTCTACCTTTTTAGTAAGTGTATATTGATTTGCATCTAAAAAAAAAGGTTATAGGCATTAGTTGGTATCTGTATCCAGTGAAAAGATTCAACTTTTACCTGAACAGAAAGACCCAGTTTCTTGATCCTCTCTTGTCCCTCAGGTGTCCACGGTGCTGGTTCCAAATCATCCCGTCTCAGCAGGTAGCGCCACACAAGGTAGCCACACTTTCCAATCTCTGGCCAGTACTTAACAACCTAAAGAGAGTAGGGGAGACATGCACCAAATAGTGCCAGGATCAGAATTCTAACCTGCAGCCAGTGCATTGACTGTAGTCTCTGAATTTAATAATAATATTTAACTTATATAGGGGTGCCTGCTCTGCCGACTGAGCTTAAGCAGCAACTGATCTGTGGGTTTTAAACCACCTCTAATTGTAAGGGCTTATGTCCTCCACAGTTCTTTTTGCAACAAACCTTCTTCTACATTTATGGCAATTCTCATACAAAATGCATCTGTACCTTGTAAATACCATCGTAGCGGTTTCCCTCCTCAGGAGCGTATTTGCTGATGCGTCGACCTTTGGAGCTGCGCACCACTCTGACTGGCTTTCCTGCCCGCCAGTTCCTCGACTCTGCACCGTCTTTGTCATTCAGAGGTGCATCGCAGTTTAAGGCCAATGCCCTGAAAGAGAGAGGATAAAACTGTTAGAAATCACACAGAATAGTTTATGTAAGTATGACTTAAGAATACGGATGTTAATGTCTCTGAAAGTGATGAATTTAGTCTCTTTTTTTTTTTCTTTTTTTTTTAACATAAATCTGTGAACTTCAATTTACTTAAAATGTCATGTAGTTGTTATACCTGTTCATGTGTGTCAGCGTCTGGTCAAAAGAGTGCTCTCCAATCCGTTTGTTTCCTGAGAGGTCACGCCCCCCGCTGCCTGTGTATGTGAACTCATCCCCCCGGTCCTTGAAGTAAGTCATTATAAACATTTAGAAGTGATTAAGATAATAATATTTCCTAGAAAGCTCAGAGTATTATCTTGTGTAATACCAACAAAAAAAAAAAAACAACCTACCACTTCATCCTCAAAGCCCCCGGCTAACACCAGCGAATAGGCACCATCGTTACTGCGTCCATGGATACCGCCAACATGCGGCCTGTGAACACCTGCCTCACTCACCTAAAGGGGGGAAAAAAATTTTGCAGAGGAAAGCCACAGATCATACGAGAAATACAAGACAAGTTAGGACATGAAATCTATTACAAAATCATAGACACATACAGTGCCTATTAAAATATTCCATTCTTTGGATGTTTGATCCTTTCAGTGATTTTTATAAATCAATTATGGTCAGTATAATTTGGCAATTTTGACCCCAAAAAATTACACACGTGGGCAGTTTCACGCATGTGCCATATTCCTTCCATTTTTTGATGATGGATTTGAGTGAACTCTGTATCCATTCCCTGATTTATACTTTTCAATAACCTTTTCTCTGAGTTGCTTTGAGTGTTCTTTTGTGTTCACAGTGTAATGGTAGCCTAACCCGACAAAAAAAAGGGAAAGCTTCAA
The DNA here is from genome assembly GCF_018320785.1 of Cheilinus undulatus. NCBI lineage: Eukaryota > Metazoa > Chordata > Actinopteri > Labriformes > Labridae > Cheilinus > Cheilinus undulatus. Next base: position 34,075,699 of record NC_054881.1, read on the forward strand.
TAGGAAACGTTTGAGAAAAGGCAGAGGATTTGAAAAAACTCAGAGTGCGATTGAATGAACGTTCTGTCTGTCACATCTCTATGGGCCAATCAGAGCACAAAACACGTGACGTAGCAGCTATCAAGCTAAGCATGCGCAGCTACTGAGCAATAATGCGAAACATGGTGACTATAGACATGTAAGTACTTGACTTTTGTCATTTTTGAAAAGAAAACAACTCACTGCTGTTCTTTGCTCTCCTTTTAATGAAGAAATGTCATCAAGTTCTGATAAAACTGGTGCTAGCAGCATCCATGCTAAGCTCTTCTGCCATAATTGCACCCGTCTCTTGTTGCTGCTTGCTTATGTCACAACTCTGTCGCGCCTAAAAGTACTGCCCTTAGTCGATTGGTCCTGTCACTTTCTACCTGGGCCCAAACGGATCAGATGGGAGCTTTGCAAGATGGATTCGCCAGTGAAAAACAAGGAAACGGGCGTATCCATCTGCTTTGCAAGGTTAATGGTAGCCAGGAATACTGATTAACTAGTGACTGTACTTTACAGACACAGGTGTCTTTATACTACAATTACTTGAGACACATTCACTGCACTCAGGTGATCGCCATTTCACTAGCAACAATTGGCTTGGCCTCTATTGAATCAATTCGGTCACTTTAAAGGGATGAGTATTTGTGCAATCACACATTTTAGCTTACATATTTTTATTTAATTAACAGTGCATTGCAGAAATCTGTTTTCACTTTGACATTAAAAAGGTGGGGGGGGTTTTGGTCAAAAAAGCCAAATTATACAGACACACCGAGACCTAACTAACTGATATGTATAATGATAAAAAGAGCTTACTTGAACTCTGAATTTCCAGGTGGTTCCAACAGGGACACCAGGTATGGGCCCATAGTGGTTTGAAGGGACAATCGTGCACTCCTTAGTACGCCCCACACAGGCCATACCCTGCAATTGCAACAAGGAAGACAAAGAATCTAAACTGCACACACAAAAATAACATAACATAATTAGCTTTCTGCTTAGGGGCTGCATGTCGTTTTTAAAAATAGAATATTCACATAACGATTTTATTTTTCAAACGTTACAAAATCCTGCATGACTCACAGCACTTAATATCTTCCTAAAACAAAAGACTGTTTTCAATGAGTCCACAGAAAACAGGGAGCATTCTAGTAAAAAGAAATGAGTGATTTTTCCACTGGCAGATCCAGGAAAGTGGCTTAAAGTCATGCTTAATGGCATTGTTCACATTGCAGCTCAGAGCAGAGCATCAAGATGGAAACGAGCCATGCACTATCTCAAAGTTTAGCCATGAGAAGACTGTGAGGAAAATATCTAACAGCACGATTAAAACAGATGCTTTTAGAAGGAACTATTCAAAATGTCCGTGGTCATATTTCTGCCACAGTTTTCCTTTTGACTGCAAAAATCTTAATGTTTGCTGGAAAAAGTGATTATAAAAGAGGAAAGTTTGATATTGAATATCAGTACTTTATTACACAAATTCAGCTATTTATAAAAAACGCTTTGACTCAAGCCGACATCACTGACCAACCCAGAAGAAACTTTGTAAAGGAGACAGTTTAGCAGGGAAAAATCTAAAACTAAATCTAATATTTTTTAAGAACTTTTTTCAAGACCCTCTTCATTAATTTTATGACCCTGTCGCATCTTCAATTTTTAACCTATTACATTGAAACACAGTTATTCACCCAGTAATTTTCTTTAATTTGTCTGTTTTTATTCTAATTCATCTGACCAAACTATATTTTTTTCTTGTGACCTTTCACTGTTATGTTATGTTTATTCATCTCACATATGTATTTACTGATGTAATTATTCATTGTCTAATTCTACTTCACTTTCCTGGGATTTCATTCATAATCGTAATCATATTAAGTTCCTCAGTTTTAATATTGTCTTAATTTTGCTAAGTCCAAATTTAACATATCTATCCTATCACTCAGTTCCTTTAAGTGTATTATTTATAACATTTTTTCACCTTGTGTATGGATCGTTTTTTGGGTAGCCTACATTATTTATACAGAATTTCTGTTTCTCTAAATCACTGTGGGTTGTTATTTATTTGATTAATAAAATTCTACCTAATCCTTTATACTTTTCTGGACCACAAACTGTTATCTTTTAGTTGTTTGAAAAGGGCAATACAAATACAGTTTGATGAAAAGACCAACAGAGACTGGCTGATTTATATACAGTAAATCATTGTTGATTGGATCAGAAGCATCTGGTAAGATGATTTGATTTATTTTAAAAGCTGTGGTCTGCTCAAGTGATATTCAGCAGAGCTTAATAAAATTTGAACACAAGGGGAAATTCTACTTTACTGCTTTATTTTACTTAAAAAGCATTGGAGATTTGTTTTTTGATTGTGAGTTCAAATTTAAATACTGTTCAAGATTCTAAAGGCAGTGTATTTTAACATTGCAGTGTCTTACATACAGTGCATTAAGAAAGTATTCAGGCCCCCTTCATTGTTTTAATTTTTTTTATGTTACAGCCTGATGCTATGGTCAAAAAATCTTTTTTACTCACATAAATCTACACTCAGTACCCCATCATGACAAAATGAAAACAGTTTTAGAAAATTTTGCAAATTTATTAAAAATAAAAAACTTAAGAATGACATTAACACAAGTGTTTAGACCCTTTGCAACAACACTTGAAATTTAGCTCAGGCTCCTCCCATTTTCTTGCCTTTCATGTGTTTTCCACTGAGGAGAGGTGTCAGTCCAGCCACGTTACCAGAAATCCCAGATCACTGGAGGGCTGCAGTGATGGGTGCCCCTCTGGAACTTTGACCCATCTCCACACAGGATCTCTGCAGCTCAGTCAGTCAGTCATTGCTCAGTCTGACTGGTCAACCAGCTCTTAGAGGAGTCAAAGGTGTGGCAAACTTCTTCCATTTGAGAATTATGGAGGCAACTGTGCTCTTGGGAACCTTCAGTGCATCAGGATGTTTTTTTGTAGCTTGTCCAGATCTGTGCTTTGCAGCAATCCTGTCTTTGAGCTCTGCAGACAGTTCCTTTGACCTCATGGTTTGGTTTTTGCTCTGATATGTATTTTTTCTGTGATGTCTTCTATAAGGAGGTGTGTGCCTTTCCAAATCATATCAACTTAATTTAACACAGGTCGGCTCCATTCAAGGCGTGGAAACAACTCCGCAAAGATCTAAAGAAATGTGAGGAACTTGAGCTAAATTTCAAGTGTTTTGCCTAGTGTCTGAATACTTATGTCAATGTGATATTTCAGTTTTTTATTTCTAATAAATTTGCATTCTCTAAAATTCTGTTTTCACTTTGTCATTATGGGGTTCTGAGCGTAGATTAAGGAGATATTTTTAGACTGTAGCATCAGGCTGCAACATAACAAAACTGAAAACAATGAAGGGGGTCTGAATACTTTCCAAATGCACTATATCTCTTCTCTTAGATCAAAAAAATTTGGAGTGCCACATGGCACCCTACACTTACATAAAATAATCCAGGATTTTTATTTTAATTATGATGGCAGATGAAAAACTTGAAAAAGCCTCAAAAGCAGCAAATGACTGCTTCAAAATGTACTTCTGTGATCCTACTTCAAGGTTTTTTTCTCAAGATGAGTTCTTGCAGAAAACACATTTTCCAGAGCTGAATAGACTACAGATAAAACCTCTTTTTCTGGTGAATTTCAGGAAGAACAGGCTTGTCCTCAGGCTAACTTATACAATTCTCAGTCTTGTGGAGCAGCTGCCAGTGCTCCTGGTTTGTGTGTGCACCTGTGGGTGCCCTAGACTCTCACCTTTCCCCAGTCCCTCTGACTCTCAGTCGTTGCTGAAGGCATCTTTGCTTTCTTCTTGCTGGCTTTGAGCTTCTCTCCTGCCTTTACGACCTCGCTGGTGTCATTTTTACAGGTGGGACAGTACCTGGGAGCAGAAGAGGAAACGTTGGTTTTGTGGATTAGAGAGTTTTCTGAGAGATGCAACAAGGATCTGCTCAAAAGAAACACTGGCTATGTTTTACAACAAAAGTCAAATAAAAAATTGGAATAAATGTTTGTAGCCAGGAGGCAAAGACATATCAGATTTATGGGGAAGATTTGTGATGCACAAACTAAATTAAATATAAACCAGCTGCTTCCTCCAAAAGTTGTTTATGGAGAGACAATATCACATTTGGCTTCTTAAAAATTGTTTTAATTCCATCAAGCACAAAATGCATAACACAGAAAAGGAGGGTGGGGATCTTCTTAGTAGCTTTTTTTGCATATATATTTAAATTATTAAATAACATCTTTTTTACTGCTGTTTTGTTTAAGATGAATTCTTTTAACATGGCTTATTACTTCATTACTGCTTTAGCTACTACCTGACCTCATTCACTGGCTTTGTTATTTTGCTTATAAAGTGCTGGGTGTAGTTGTGGCCATTACTCTTCCTTACCAGTCCTCGTCATCGGGGATAGTGGACAGTGGCGGGTTGAGGCAGTAGATGTGGAATGCCATGTTACACTCGTCACACAGCAGCTGCATGTGAGCGTCCTGCTTCCCTCCACACACACAGCACGAGCAGAAGCGGCACTCAGAGTCAGGGTCGGCTTTGCAGTGCTTACACTCAGGCCCGCTCTTCCCTGGAACAAAACAAGACAGGAACACATGGGCAGGGACTACAGGATGCTTCAAAGCAATTGGGGTGCTGACATAAACCTTCAAAGCAAGAGCGGGAAGACTGGTGGTAAATTTTAGAGTGTTTCCCTACGTTTAAATTGCCCATCTGAAGCCGAGAGTGCACGAGCTCCTGGCTTCTCGACCTGGTAGATTTCATCCAGGAACTGAACTTTACAATCCCCGATTACATCGCCTGGTCCCCTGAGGGTAGGACAAGAGAAAGGATTGGAAAAAGTGAAAGAACAATGAAAACCACTGTCTTAAAAAAAATCAAACAATGTTTGTGAGCATGCAGCAGAGTGAAAGATGTCATGAAGATTTAGTTACATCTTTTATCCCGGTGGGCAAAAACAACAAATTGAATTCCCTTCACTGTACCAAAAATATCCAGATAAGAAGAACAATCCTCACCCCAGGAGGATCTTCACTCGGAGCTCCTTGTTTGTGCGGGATGTTTGGTTGATGATCTGAATCTCAGCGTCGAACCAGAAACCCCTCTCGTCTGGCGTCTCCATATTGTAGTTAACCATGACCTGCATGCCCACCTGGAGCTGGTCCCAGCGCAGCAGAGTTCTGGCACGCGGCCGCACATGCATGGGTCGCATCTCCACCACGCCGTTCTCTGGGTAACTGGGGCAGAAAGAAGTGCAGAGACAAAGAAGAGAGGTTAGGATGTGTGAGATCTTTATAGCTGCAGTCTCCTCTATTAGAATAAAGTCCTTAAAACTACTAAATAGACTAAGAGGCCAATGCATTAAATCAGAAAAAAAATGAATTTATAAGCAATATAAGCTCCTGTGCACAGAGGAGAAAACCCTGCTACATGGGGATTTAGCACTGAAAGCCCAATACTGATCCTTAGACAGTGCTGCTATGAGCTTGGCACAGAATAACTTAAAACAGTTGATATTCAGCCCGTAACTACAGCCTGTAATCAGGATGTGACCTACAAACTTAGAATAGTTTATCTTTGTATGATTCAACAGGGATGTTTTTACTGACTGATTTCCCTGTTGGTTAAATGGAAATATAAATTCAGACTTGCTGACTACTCTAAAGATAATGACACTCCAAAACAGTCCAAATTGAGCACATATTATTTGAAATGGTTTCCCCTGTACTAAACCATATCACATGTAGCTCAAATGTCAGAGTGGTTAGCAGAGTGTGGCTAATGTTTGCAGCATTTCCAGCGTTGTGGGCCTGCATTCATGAACATTTGAATGATTCTTACTGGTTGGTGATTCTGGTGCAGGTAATTGATTCCAGCATGACAAAGTTTAATCATTCAGTTCAGTGACTCCAAACCTGGGGTCAGGGACCCCCAATAGGGGAGCTCTGTCCACTCTTAAGATTGTCAAAATTTGATTTTGCACGTATTAGTGGTGGGCGATAGATACGTAGATACGTTATCGACATAGCTAAGTCAGCTTTAGCTATGCATGCTAAAGCTTACTTAGCCATAGAAAACAGAGCTATGTAGCTAAAACTAAGCTCACAAAGTATCTCTGTGAGCTACACAGATACATTAGCTACATGAGCAGTTTGGTCAGCTAACAGCAGCTTTAAAGGCTGTACATATAAAGTCTACTTACTTACGTAGCAACATAAGCTCTAGCTATGTTTGCTAAAGCTCACGTAGCTAAAGCTAACAAGCAATAGATAACAGAGCTTCATAGCTAACATAGCTTAAGCTAAACTCACAAAGCAGCCACACAAGCTACATAATCTATGGGCTGAGTAGGCTGTAGCTAAGTTTGCTAATCGTCACATTGCTTAAGCTTACTTAGCTGTAGATAAGCAGCTATGTAGGCTACATAGATAGATTATCTATATAACTATATTTGCTAATCCTCCTGTTGCTAAAGCTAACCTAGCTATAGATAACAGAGGTACATAGCTAACATAGCCAAAGCTTGGCTCACAAAGCAGCTACATAAGCTATGTATATCAATTTCTACGTAGCCCCCCTAGCTTATGCTATGTTAGCTAAAGCTCACGTTGCTAAAGCTAACTTATCTCTTGATAACAGAGCTTTATAGCTAATGTAGCGAAAGCCAAGCTCACAAAGCAGCTAAGTAAGCTATAATATCCATTAGCTGAGTAAGCTTTAGCTACATTTTTTTAAGTTCATGTTGCTTAAGCTTATTTAAGTGTTGATAACAGAGCTATGTTATCTACATAGCTGAAGCTTAGTTCACAGAGCAGCTACGTAAGCTATATGGTTACATTACATAATCACTTCATGAGCTTTAGCTCCATTTGCAAAAGCTCACGTTGCCAAAGCTAACTTAGCTATAAATAACAGAAGTATGTAGATAGCATAGCCAATACTTAGCTCACAAAGCAGCAATTTATGATATGCAGATATGTTATCTACCTAGCTTCACTAGCTTAAGCTATATTTGCTAAAGCTCATGTTGCTTAAGCCAACTTAGCTATAGATATACAGCTAAAGTAGTTAAAGTTAAGCTCACAAAGGAGGTATGCAAGCTACATTATCTATTAGCTGAGTATGCTTTAATGCATTTGCTAAAGCTCATGCTGCTTAAGCTTACTTAGATAACAGACTATTTTATCTACATAGCTAAAGCTAACTTTACAAAACAGCCATGTTAGCTGCATAGATACATTATCTACATAGCTATATTGACCTAAGCTATGTTTGCTACAGCTCATGTTGCTAAAACTAACTGAGATATAGATAACAGAGGTATGTAGCTGTTTTGTGATCTAAAACAGCTATGAAAGCTATGTAAATTTGTTTTCTATGTTGCCACTCAGACATAAGCTACGTTTGTTAAAGCTCACATTGAGCTACTTAGCTAACACAGCTAAAGCTAACCTCACAAAGCAGCTATGCAAGCTGCGTAGATTTGTTATGTTAAAGTAAAGTGACTGACAAGTTTTGCTTTAAAATGAATTTAAAATTGGTAATATTGTGTTATATGGAGCTCCAACTTAGATCACAGTCTAAGAGTGCATCTAAAAGAATATCATAAAAAAGTCTCTTTCCCCCTGCGATTTAAGTCAAGAAATGAAACTTCCATAAATTTTTGATTTATCTCACAAAGAGAAATACTTCAAGACATTGTTTAGTTTCAATCTTGATGACTACAGCCTACAGCTCACAAAAATAAAAAAATCCACTATATCAAAAAAAAAAAAAAAAGAAAAAAAAAGAAAAGAAAATCACAAAACATCAGTCAGACAAAAAACAGAAATGTTAACCCTCTGTAAAATTAGGCACATTTATGCACTTGGTAATTGGTTGGTTCTCCTTTTACACAAATTACTGCATCTATGTGATGTGGCATGGAGCTAATCAGTCTGTGGCACTGCCAGGGTGTTGTGAAGCTCAGTTTGCTTTGATAGTTGCCTCTTGTCTATATTGTCCAGTCTGGTGTCTCTCATCTTCCTCTTGATATTTCCCCAGAGATTCTCTGCGGGGTTCAGGTCAGACCAGTTGGCTGGCCAGTCAAACACAGTCATACCGTGGTCAGTAAACCAGTTTCTGGTAGTTTTGGTTTCACTGTGGGTAGGGGCCATGTCCTGCTGGAAAAGGAAATCAGTATCTCCATAAAGCTTCTCAGCAGATGGAAGTATGAGAGTCTCTAAAATCTCCTGGTAGACAGCTGACAGTGTTGACTCTGCAATTGATAAAGCACAGTGGACCAACAGCAGCAGATGATGGCACCCCAAACTATCCTAACTTTTGCATGGTATTCTAGTTTTTTTAGATGCACCTACTGTATATAAACCTGTGACACAATGACACAATTTTCACACTTTGTTTTTTGTACAGAATACCTTAAGTAAATGTATTAGAAGAATGGTCTGTCATTGTGATAATAGTCGGATTTTGTTAGAGGGCATGATGGCTTTATTCCATCGTATTGAACACCTCAGCTAAATGATAATCTGCTTTACTCAGTCTTTTATATAAAGTGCAAAAAGCATATTTGCCACCAAACACTAGGTGAGTCGTTTTCTAATGGTAGAATTTTTCTGTTTCTACCCTTTCTTTAGCATTTTAAATAATCCACAAAAGAAAGTCTGCTGAGTATAAAATGTCTTCTTTTCTGGCAAACTCAGAGTGGAGGTATTGAGGTTAACTGTGCCGCTTTCCTGCCTGTCAATCATAATTAACTGCGAGGATCAGGCCTGACTCCGAGGTACATTGACAGCTTGCCTGCCTGCTCTCCTGCCTGCCAATAAATGGAATTATGCTCACGGACGAACAATGAGTTAGCACTGAAGTTTTACGGCACAACAGCCTGCACACTCAGGTCTACTGGCACAGCAGGAGGTGAAGGGTGGAAGTAGAGAATTGTGTGCATGAGCGAGCAGTTTATGTGGGTGTGTTTTTGAGGGAAAGCTGAGCCTAAGCTGGGAACTTTCTCAGACGGTCTACTGACACAGAGCCAACAATGGCATGTCGAGCTCTGGCAGTGAGCAATTTTTAAAGATTTTGTTCAGTCTGAATTTGTAGCAATTATGCTTTTGTTAAGTAATAAGACAATGCTGCATATCAAGGCCATTATAAACTCACTGCAGAGGCCTACAGCGGCAGTCTGGAGGAGTTGTAGCACACAGCTAGCATACTCCCAGGAAGAGAGGGCCGAGGCACAGAGGAGGGATTTCCTTTTTTAGGCCCAAGGGATTAATGCGGTTTTGGGGAAGATGGGGGAGGGGAGGGGTGCTGAGAATACAAGTGCAACTCAAACACACACAGACATATACAAATACACACAGAGAGAAACACACTCACAGGAGAGGAATATCAACTTTGGAGCACAATGGGACTCAGCATGAACAGAAGGAGAACACGGAGCGGCACAAAGGCAGCAGAAGTACCAAAGTTTAAGACCACACAGACTGACACTTTCTGTACATACACCCAGCTTCTATCTATGGGGACACCAGAAATCCTGATGTGATAAAAAAAGATAAGATTTTAATAAGATAGCGAGGACTGACTGCTACTTTAGAAATGGATTTCCTACCTTTCATACACACTTAAAGGCCACAGAACCACTGGGATGTTAAAACAGAGGATACTGGCCCTGTGATTAAAGTATTCACCCCTTAAACGTTATACCCTTTCACTGATTGTGATAAATCAATCATGGTCAATATATTTTGGATTTCTGACAAAGGAATAGCAAAATAACTCTCAAAGTGAAAACATTTCTGCTAAGTAATGTAAATCAAATTAAAAAATGTAATGTAAAATAAGCAACAGCATAAATATTCACCCCCTTCAAGTCAGTTTTTAGTAGATGCACCTTTGGCTGTAATCACAGCACTGAGTCTGTGTGGAGAGGTCCTCATTCAGGCTTTCACATCTGGACTCTGCAATTTTTTAAATTCTGTAAGGTTGCACTGAGATTGGGCGTGAACGACTCTTTTCAAGTCCAACCACAAATTCTCTATTAGACTGAGGTCTGGGCTTTGACTCTGCCACTCCAGAACATTCACAATGTTGTCATTTCTGTGAAGCATTCACTGTGTGCTTTGGGTCATAGTGTTGCTGAAAAATAAATCTTTGCCCAAGCTGTAGTTCTCTTGCAGACTCAATAAGATTGTCCTTCAGGATTTTCCTGTATTTTTCTGCCTTCATTTTTCCTCTACATTTACAAGCCTTCCCGGGCCGGCTACTGAGAAGCATCCCCACAGCATGATGCTGCCACCACCATGCTTCACAGTGGGGATGGTGTGGTTGTGGGGATGAGAAGAACATGGGCAACAGTTATTGTATGCAAAGTCTCTCCCATCTCAGCTGCTGAAGCTTGTAACTCGTTCAGAGTAGCCATAGGTGTTTTGGTGGCCTCTCTCACTAGTCTCCTCTTGCACTGTGACTCAGTTTGTGAGGACGACCTGATCTAGGCAGATTTACACATATTCCTTGCATTTTTTATGATAAATTTAACTGAATTCTAGGGGATGTTCACCGCCTTGGAAATATTTTATATCTATCAATTACCTGACTTACATTTTTCAGTAACCTTTTCTCTGGGTTGTCTGGAGTGTTCCTTTGTCTTCATGGTGTAATGGTAGCCAGGAATACTGATGAAGCAGTGATCAGTATGTTATTAATTGTGAGGATGGACCTCTGTTCAATAAGGTCAGTCACTTTAAAGGGGATTATAAACCACTTATTCTATCTTACACATTTTTGTTTAATTTTGCAGTAACTTATTTTAACCTTACATTATTTTATTTAACTGATATTACTACATATAAGTCCGTTTTTAGTTTGACATTTAAGAGCTTTTGTAACATTTTTGTAAAAAGATTGAAATCATATTGGCCAGGATTAATTTATAATATCAATGAAAGGGTAAAACATCCAAGGGGTAAATGCTTTCAGTAGGCCCTGTAAAGGTGAACTGATTAGACTGTGAGGTCATGTGAAAATTATTTATGCAACAGTTTGTCTCCCTTACACTGAAATAGCTCTAAAATTGTTGTCCTGAAGTAGGCAAAGTCTTAGCAATTTAAGGGACTGGCATTTTAAGAAAAATACTGCAAAAAAATCCCTGTTAAACAGTGAATATCATTCAAATTATACCCTAATTAAACAACGTCAACACTCATGAATGTGTACCTTGACAAAATATAGATATTTAATCAGCGGTCAGACTGAGAAATGACTCCTAACAATCTCCTCTGTTATGAAACCATCATTACTGCTCTGTGTGTTTAGCTGAAGTCAGTGCAAGAGGAGGAAACACAAAAGAGAAAATGAGAAATCCTCATTTTGCTGATAAGCCGTCGAGTTGGAAGTCACTCTGACACCAAACAAGTCGAGTATAATTGCTTCACAGTAGTGAGGGAAAAAAATGACTGCAGACTCTCTTAACCTCTGCTTTGTTGGTAATTGAGGCCAAACTATGAAGGGGGAACTTTTTCAAACTTTGTATGTAATGACATTAAATTTTAAGATGAATTTTGTTTTTTTTTCATGTAGCAGTCACCTTCAGGCATTAAAATGAGCCACTGTGCTGGTTTTGTACCTGAAACTGATCAATATAAATGTGACTGCCAGGGTCTTTACAATCCATGCAATCAAACGGAGGTTATGCTGAATGAAGAGAAAGTATCATGAGATGAATAATTACACAATAAATTCTCCAACTGTGGCAGGACAAAGTGTCCAAAAGAAAGCCATGTCTCAGTGTCAGGAGAATGACCCTAAATTAAACTTCATTTCAATAACATGCATTTATAATAACTTGCTCCAAACCCCAAAACAACTGTAGTAAGACGATGTAAAATCATCAAGTGTTTAGATCAATGTTTAAATGCTATGCAAGAAATAATGGCAGCTCTGGGAAGAAAAGGAGATAGAGAGCAATGGCAAACGTTGCAGACATTAAGCTTTATCAAATGCTTATTTCATTCTGTCTTCATTAGTTATTGCAGAAAATAAACTCTCACTGTGGCATTCAGGTAGCAGAAAACGACAAAAGTAACATTACTTTTAAGATCTCTTCCACTGCATGATGATCCCTACTAATTAGTAGAAAAAGGTTATCTATGCACTTTAAAAGATGCATAATGAAGTGATAGAAAAACAAACTGGATTTATAAAATTAAGTGCAGAGTATTGGATATCACTGAAACCATCAGACTCATAATTACAATTATAGTAGCTCCATTATATGCACGTGTAACAGTGAGCAAACAGAAATGTTAAATTGTATGAAATAAAGACATGGGTGGTCCCTGAAATCACAGTCTATTGACTATATATCGCACCATATAAATACCCCATTTTATGGTGTGTCAGAAATTTAAGTGAGCATTATTTAACCCTTTATATTGAGAAATTGTGGATGTGATGAGGCAGATCACCTACATGTTTTCTGGAGATGCATGAGGGTACAACTGTTTTGGAAAGGTATTTGGACCACCATGCTACAGATTCTTTGACAGTTGTTCCCCTTGAGTTTTACATCACTTTATTTAGATGATTTACCTGAAGAAATAAAAGGATCTGATAGATACTTGTGGAAAATATTTACAGTAGCAGCAAAAAAGGCCATGACCCGTAAATGGTTACAGATAGATCCCCCGCAACAGATAATTGGATTGATATTATTAAGGAAATTCATGAGTTGGAAAGGTTGACTCTCTTATTGAGGCTGAAAAAGACTTATACATTAAAAGATAGGCTAAATGGAAACTTGACTTGGAAGAATAAATAACATCACTGGTGGTCTGCCTTAGACACTCATATTGTTGTAATTCATATAGCACTCCTTTACTATAAACTCTGATTACTTTACAGTTAAATGTGTTAAAAACCCCATATAACTTGTATTGAAATCTGTAATTTTGATATTTTATGTCTGGCAATGTCTTATTATGTTTAGGTGTTGTTATTGATGTTATGTTTTGTTTGAAAAACAATAAAAATTAAGTATAAAAAAATAATAATAATAATAATTAAAAAAACCCTTTATATTGCACTCATTGTGTCCAATGATGCACTCTGAACACCATGAAAGCAACACTCAACACTCAAAGCAACTCAGAGAAAAGGTTATTGAAAAGTATAAGTCAGGGGATGGATACAAAAAAACATCCCAAGGCGCTGAACATCCCTGAGTTCAGGTAAATCCATCATCAAAAAATGGAAGGAATATGGCACATGTGTAAATCTGCCTAGATCGGACCCTCCTCACAAACTGAATGACTGTGCAAGAAGGAGACCAGTGAGAGAGACTACCAAAACACCTATGACTACTCTGAAAGAGTTACAAGCTTCAGTAGCTGAGATGGGAGAGACTTTGCGTACAACTTTTTCCCTGTCCTTTACGAGTCAAAGCTTTAAGGGACAGTGGCAAAAAAAAGACACTGTTAAAGACAACTCAGATTAAATCTAAACTACAGTTCACCAAAAGGCATGTGGGAGACTCTAAGGTCAAGTGGAAGAAAGTTATTTGGCTGAAGAGGCCAAAAGCGGTGCTTTTTGGCTATCAGACAAGACACCAAACACCATCCCTACTGTGAAGCACGGTGGTGGCAGCTTCATGCTGTGGGAATGCTTCTCAGCAGAAGACCCTGAAAGGCTTTTAAAAGCAGAGGGTAATATGAATGCAGCAAACTACAGGAAAATCCTAGAGGACAATCTTATTGAGTCTGCAAGAGAACTACAGCTTGAAGCATACAGCTAAAGATACACAGAAATGGGGAGCAGGTGGCCTAGTGGTTTAAGGCGCGCCCCATGAATCTGGCCTGAGGCCCTTTACCCTATGTCTCTCCCCCACTCTTGACCCTGTTTCCGACTCTATCCACTGTCCTCCTCTATCTAATAAAGGCCCAAAAATGCCCAAAAATAAACCTTTAAAAAAAAAAAAAAAAAAAGATACACAGAAATGGTTTAAAGGCAACAAGGTGAATGGGCTGTTCACACCCGATCCCATGCAACCTGACAGAGCTTGAGTAAAATTGTAGTGTCCAGATGTGTAAGCCTGGTTGAGACGTATCCACACAGACTCAGTGCTATTTTACATTACATATTATTGCTCGACATTACTTTGTAGAAATCTATTTTCCCTTTGAAATTAAAGATGTGTTTTTTGTCAAAAAGGCCAAAATATATTGACCATGATTGTTTTATAAAATCAATAAAAGGGTAAACATCTAAGGCAGTGAATACTTTTATAGGCACTGTAAAAAAGATCTAGGGGACCGATTATGCTCCTTACAGTCTGGCTAACATGCTCAAGTGACAACAATGTTTCTCCTGGGGCTATTACTGTTGTGAAATGGTTAGTTAAAAAATGAACTAATAGGGTTAAATGTTCCTGTTGGTCAAAAATGTAACTTATTGCTTAACAATGACAGCATGAAAAGGATTTTTAATTCTGACCATAACCACCACATTAAACACTTTTTCACCAGACGAAGTCTGTAGTTTCTGATTCTTCAGCAGATTGTTCAAATAGATGGAATTTAAGATTTTATAATGACACCATTATGAGGCACCATGAAATACACAAGATGCCAGCCCCTGTTTGCATTTAGCAAATATAACACTTACAGCTATATTAGCATTACATTAGCGTTTTTTATGTTAATGTTGGTTGTTCTTTCCACTGAGAATCTAAACCATATGCTGAGCTCAACTGAGACTTAACTACAATACTATATCTGTGTGGCTTGTTATAGAGCAACACACATTACATTCTAAAACACACAAACATATAAATAACACCTCGAATCCCGGGGTGAAGCAGAGAGGAGATACAGATCATATTCTCCTTTGATTTTGTGGCTCGTTACATTGTTTGGAAGCGCTGCCTAGCACAGTTTCATGCAGAAACATGGCAGCTCTTTTGGAGGGGTTTGTCTTCTTTCTCAGACTACGCAGGCAGGTGTTATGAAGGGAGTGTGCATTTGTGTGTACGTGCGTAGGAAGATGGAGCTTTCTTACCCACCTGCTAATATGCTCTTGCAAACAAAATGATGGAGAAAACAGGGGTTGGCGCTCAGGATAGAAACCCATGTTACGCATTTAGCAGAAAGGCAGGAGGGTCGATTAGCGATGCTGTCACTAAAACAGAAGATTAACAATGTGGTTCGTTTGTAGTCATGCCTTCTCAGTGGAACACAAATGTGGGGTAAAACTCTCGACTAAGATAGTAATAACCAAAGTCATTGCAAGTCGGAAATAACACAGGGAAAAAAGGAAATCTGATTAACATTGGATAAATAATAAACCCATTCAATTTGGGTAAAAAGGAGGACACAGAGTAGTGTGTATTTCTGGATTTTCCCTGCAGGAACACTAATATCCTGCTCCAAATGATGAAACACTGGGGTTTGAAAGATTGTAGACTGTCAAGTGGGAATGATGTCTGCCTCAAACAAAACACACATTTATAGCTCAACAGCTCTTGATGCAGTTTTGTCTTAGCATAACATCCCATGACGGAGAGACACACACACATAGATAGAGCGAGGAGAAGCTGTGTCTCACTGGTGGCATGTTCACAGCAATTACAGACAAAGCTGAGGGAGGAAAGCAAAGAAGTAATGCTCCTGAGAACTCATGGGTTGCCATGGAAACGTCGGCTTCTGAATGAATTTGCTGGAAAAGGAGAGCGCGAGAGATAGAGTCCAAATTGTAGCATCAACTACACAACTTTTAGTCTTTAAATGAAATGCATTTTAGTTTTAGTCACATTTTAGTCATTTCTGTCATTTTTAGTTATAGACTAGTTTTAGTCGAAGAAAACTCAAAACATTTTAGTCTAGTTTTAGTCCATACAAGGTCCTCATATATTAGTCCTTAGTTTTAGTCCAAGCATTTATTTTATTGCCTAAATCTGGTACCAAGTCATGGTGGTGTGTTCTATGCAATCTGCTAAACCTGGGGTCCCTGCTTTCTGAGAGGCAGAATAGCTACAGATGCATTGTTTTTTTAACAGATATACCCACAGTGGAGAAATATCACAGGTTTTGAATGTCCGACTAAAACTACATTACAGTTTAGTCTAGTTTTAGACATCTTGACGAAAACTTAACTTAGTTTTTGTCAGTTTAGTCATCACAGATCTATTTTTGTTAGTCTTAGTCCAGTTTATGTCATGGAAAACAAGGCTGTCAATGGACATATTTTAGTCATAGCTTTAGTCGATGAAATTAACACTGGCTGGTGGAATACCAGGCTACGTTTGCAGGATGCAAAGCCATGGAACAAAAGCACACTCTTGCTGATGATTAGATCTCCCCACAACTTTAACTCAAAACTAACTCTAAGCATGAGCTAGTGCACCCTGCCGTTACTATTCCTTTCTGAGTAACTAGTAAGCCTCTGTGCTATGACAAAGTAAATCTTTCCCTCTAAGTTTAACAATGAAATGATTCTAAACTGGTTTAAACCAGAGGACTCCTTCTCCTTGGGAATCATCCCACTGCCCTACACCAGACTCTTGGATACATTGTTGTCCCAAACTAACCCTAGTAATCATACAGAAATCTAAGGACATCGGGTGCGCCTTTATAGACCTGGATGGAGACTCCATTTAACCTTGGGGCCAAAGAAGTCTTTGAACACCTTACTACAGCTGGCACTTCCTTCCACCTTGGTAGTCCTACATCCATACTAAACTCTATCTCTCCGAAAGGTGGCATGTCTGATGGAAGGCCTAACTCTCTAATCTTCCTTGGTACTGAATGAGTCTTTCTCAAATACTCCTCTACCTCTAGCTTAGATGTTTAAAGCTGTCCTCACTTGTCCTGACTGAGCAACCCTTTAACAAAGGTATCCCTATAAAATGCCGTCCTTGCCTGCTCCTTCTGCTTCCTCTTCTTCCTCAAATATTCTGCCCTTGAAGTGTTACAAACCTAATCTACAGCTCTGTAGGTCCTACTGCAGAATATACGGCACCAATCTGATGAACAAGATGTAGTTTTTTTTTAAGCTTTGGCATTTTTTGACACTATCTTTCTTTAAATAATGTAGAGTTTATCTTTAAAAAATCTAGCATTGAAAAGTTTCACAACCTCATTACTATTCATATCTGTTAATCATGCTTTCCACAATACCTTTGTTTGCAACATGTCCCTCCTTGTTAAAAAATTAATCCAAAAGCAGATTTTTTTCACCACTAAAATGGCATCAAATAATCTAATGGTGGCTGGAAGGGAGCTCAACTTGATCAAAACGCAGGAAATGAACTGCTATCACACCCAGGCCCCCATCCAAAAAGAGAAATATACCAGAGCTGAGGGAGCAAAAGAGTGTCTAAATAAAATAGATTTTCTTTTTTGTTGTGTTATGTGTATTGCAAATGCTTATTTGCACAACAATGCCTTGGGTTAACTACATAGCCCTAATTTTGACCATAATCAACATTTTTTGCTGAACAATGTTTCTGCACCGACTCCAAGCAGCTTTAACTAATATGTCAAAAACCTGTAAAAATGCCTATGTTAGAACTGTGACCATTACTAGTTTACTTAGAGCAGACACAATCTTGCAGCAAAACAGTCGTCACTTACTCCTCATATTTAATGTGGTAAATGACGTCCTCTTCTCTGTCCTTGGTCTCTGTAGCTGCTGTAGAGTCTGTCTGAGAGGTGGAGGCTCCATTACTCTCTGAGCTTATAACAACATTATTCCTGTTACTGTCTGTGGTCTGGCCTTGGCCGTTGGCCTGTCCTAGCTCGGCCTCCAGCTTTCCATTAGTCCTTTTTGGGGGCCGGCCCACCTTGCCCTTGGTGGGTGTGATCTGTCCTTTGGGTACTAGTGTCACATTTTCAATGCAGGCCTCAAACCAGGCACCGATGCTGACGTCTCTGCAGTCCACGAGCTCGTTGATCTGAGAAGACAGAGAGGCAGAAGTAAAACCATGTATCTTCAGAACCAAGTACTCTTGTTTTATTGATGTGTCATGTTTGAGTCTATTTTTTACACATCATAAAAGGGGATACTTTAAAGTTGATTTAGGCCAGACTTAAAAATGTGATACCGGTTTAAACCTCTCTAAACAAAGCTTCCTCTTTGAATGGAGAGCAATGGAAAGCATCTTTATGAGACATAATGGCTTCAGAACACACCGTGGAAACTGAAAAGACCCAAAAATTTAAAAATCTTTGTAAAACTGGTCAATATTTTACATATCCAACATGGTAATTGCCTTTTGTTTGGGATACATGCTCCTTTGTGAATACAACATAAAATCTGCAGTCTGCTCTGAATACTTAAATGCCTGTAGAGGCATGTGACCTTGATATCCAACACAGTTTCACAATTTACAACTCCTCTTCTTAGTTACAGCATCGATCTTCCTGCAAGCACGATTGTACTTTAGGCATTTAAAAAAAGAGTCAGTTCAGTCCCACACATATAATTCACAGACATGTTGGTCAGACAGTCCGGCCAGCAAAGCTCAGACTCACCAGTGCGTGGGCTGTTGTCTAGTACTAATCTGAATCTGGTTAGTGGAAGGGATGGAGAGACCTTTCTAATGTGTCTGGTGAGCCACATGCTTGTTTCTAGATTATTTGTACTCATAAATTATAGACATTCAGGGTTTAGGACAAAAGATACAAGACACTTGGAGATGTATTTGATACTTACACAGTGACACATACAACTTAAGGATGTAAAAGCTCCTCCTTTAGTGGCAATTCAAACAATGAGACAAAAAAGTTAAATGTATTTCCTGATTTACAGTACATAAACCTTCTATTCCAGTGTCACATCTGTAGCTGAATGAAGTATACAGGTATAAATGTCAGCCCACTGAAGTATATTAGCCAGCCATTTTGGCATTTTTTCTTTGTTTTCATGAAAATGTCAGGTTTTCCTACGTATTTTCCAAGTGTTGTTAAAAAGAGCAAGGCATTTTTAACAAGGCTTTTCCAAACATCCTTGTTTTATTTTGGATGCCTATAGGGATGCACAATATTGGATTTTGCCAATATCCAATATGCCGATATTTACAGATTCATTTAAGTCGATACCAATGTTGATACCGATATTTAAATTTTCTTTTTGGACAAAAAACGTCAGTCCTTTTGGACACCTTAAGGTTTAAGGATGACCAAGGAAACAGACTTTAGTCCTTAAAAACACTTTCAAATTTAAAGAATGAGGATAAATAAAGAAAGAGACCTCACCGGACATAGGTCTGTTGGTTCAGACTAAAATTCCAGTAATTTATTACTATATGTGGACAAAATTTACAGTCAATATATATGCTGAAATACACAGGCAAAATATTGAATTTAAATATTGGCAGAAATTTTGATATCTGCCGATACCAATATTTGCCTTTTTAAGCTAATATCTGCCGATACCGATACCAGACCGATAATATCATGCATCCCTAGATGCTTACATTATTTCACTTTGCACAAAGAAATAAAAATTAAAGAAACAAAATTATTTCACTGATGTCGTTTAACTCTTTAATGCTCAAAGCTTGTTGAATCAAGTTAAAACTGATGGTTATTTTAGAATTTGAACACATTTTAAAAAGTCCAGTTAGAATTTGTGCTGTCCCTGGAAATATCAAGAAATTCAATGAGAGCCACACAGTCCAGAACAAGCCTGGCAGAGGAAGGAAGAGAAAGGTTTCAACAACTCTGGATAGAAAACTAGTGAGAGATGTGTCTAAAGACCCCAGAACAACTGGCAAAACATTAGTGAATGGCTCAGTCAAGTCAGGAATTGTAGTCTCGAAGACAACCATCACTAGAGTCCTGCACAGGAATGGACTGAGAAAAACTCCACTTCTGCAGAAGAGACACCTTCAAGCCAGACTGAAGTCTGCTAAGGACAACAAGGAGAAAGATTCTGCATACTCGAATCATGTCCTTTGGTCAGATGAGACCAAACTAGAGATCTTTAACTGTAGAGACTTTGTTTATGTTTGGAGAAAGAAGGGAGAGGCATACAACCCAAAGAATTCCCACAGTGAAACATGACGGTGGGAGTATTATGCTGTGGAGATGCTTCAGTGCATCTGGAACTGGGAATCTCATAAAGGTGGAAGGAATCATGAAGAAAGAAAGAATATCTCAAGGAGTCAGCAGCAAAACTGCGTCTGGGTCATCGCTTTGTCTTCTAGCTCTACAACAACCCAAAACAGACTTCACACCTGGTGAAGAACTACCTTCAGAAGACCAAAGCGAACATTAATGACTGACCTGCACAAAGCCCTGACTTGAATCCCACTGAAAATATGTGGGGTTAACTGAAGACCAAGGTCCATGCCAGAAGAGCATCAAATTTGAAGGGGATTGAGAGATTGACCGAAGAAGAATGGGCCGGAATTCCTCAGGAGAATGTCTGAGACTTGTTGAAAACTACAACAAACAACTGCAGGATGTTATCCAGCAAAAAGGAGACACTGCTGACTATTAGCATCAGGGGGTAATCATTTCACCTTGGTAGTTTGTTGTTTTGTGAAATAATTGTTTGTAGTAAACTAATGTAAGCATTAGGGCTAGGCAATTAATCAAAAATTAGATTAAATCGCAATATGGCCTGCTGCAATTTTTAAATTCAAGAAGGTGCAATATTTCTTGGACCTGAAATTTGTGTCAAAATACCAGTTTGAAACGTTTTTGCAGCAGCAGAGATGTTATGCATGATATATCAGGCAATAATTGCCATTACGCCAATGCCAATAAGTGCCATTTTCTTAGAATCGTCTACAAAAAAATCCTACCATAATTTCTGTACTCTTTTCATATTAAGTATAAGAATGACAAAACTTCTCAATGCAATACTTCATATCAAATTTGCAATATGAGTCAAAACCACCAGAATTAGATATTTTCAAAGAATTTTTCAGCCCTTGTTTAGGAATAAATGTTAGATCGCATATCAAATCGCAATCGCAATATTGGGGGGGGGGGTTGCAATAAGATTATCTTTCAAAATCGTTCAGCCCTAGTAAAGCATCCGAAATAAAACTAAAATGTTTGGAATAGCTGTAATGAAAACTCCAAGTTCTGTTTAACAGCACTTGGGAAACAGTAGGGAAAAACTGAAATCTTCATAAGGGGGCTAATAATTTTGTCCTCATCTGTAAGATTGCCATCCACTGTTGATAGACTAGTGGGTGTAATTCAGTGGAGCCAGCTGGTTAATTGATCTCTTCTTGCTGATGCAGGCCAAGAGAAGAGCAAAATCCTCTTTTGCAGTAAGAAAAGCTTTGAGTGTGTTTATATCTAAACTGACCACCATGTTTATCGGCTTGCAGTCGCTTCAAATAAACCATGCCTGCAGCTACCATCTCTTTCTCCTCCAGTAATGCAGGTTGGTCCAGCCATCCTCTGACAAGGAACAAGCATTCAGCTTGAAGCTTTGGAAAATGGATTCACCCAATGACAGACATGGGAATTGGCCAATCCATCAGCTTTGCAAGATTTAATAAATCTTGGCCTTAGAATTGTTTGTGCCCTTAAAAATAAAAGTCTGTCATCAAAACAGTAAACAAAGTAACTCAGGTGTAAAGCAGTGCAAAAATTTAACAAATCATAATAACTGTTTAATGAGACAGTCTTTTTTAACACTTAAGCATTAAGTGGGTTACTTAAACCCTTCTATAAATTGTAAAAAAAAAAAAATGGATCTGTAGCTAAGCATATGAATAAAAGCAGAATAGGTTATTTAGGCGACTGTGATATATCTCAGTGGTCTAAGATGCAAGTCAAATGGGAAAGGACTCTCCACAGGCACAAGTGAAACTAAAAATCACAGTGATGTTTGCTTCAGCTCTCTGTTAGGTCAATGACAAATTAAATATGCAAAGCTGTTATTGTTGGCTAATTTCAATCATGCATATCAATAGGAGAGCCCCTTTCTGAAATGTGTTGCAGTGACTCAAAAGTTTCATGCAAATGTTCAAAATACTTCAAACTCACACCCTCACCTTGTACACACCAATTCCTGGGTCGCTGAGTGCATGTCTGCTGGATGTGTGGGGCTGGGTGTCCCGGGTCGGACTGGAGGACTTAAACCCATTTTTGGTAGAATTACTGGTAGTGCTGGTGTCTGGCTTGGTTTCAATAACAGTGCTGGTAGTGATGCTGTCGCTGCTGTCGTTCTCCGTACTGGCAGAGGTTTCCATAGCAGCTGGGGAGGCAGGTGCTGGGGAGTTGTGGCTTTCCGACCTGGAGTCGGGAGGAGGAGCTGAACCACAGGAAACACCAGAGGAGTCCTTGATGGCCGGGCTGTCGGGAGCATCAGTTTGTGAGCGAATCAGCAGCTGGACAATGTCATTGAGGCCCACGTTGTAGTCGAACAGCGTCTGGCCATCTTCCATCTGAAAATATTAAAAAATAAGGACCTGTATGACTGAGCACAGCTGCAAAAAGACATTTTTCTCTCCATGAGTTATCACAGTAGTATTCTGATCATATTAACAAGGAAAATATTTGCCAAGAGAAGACGTATTTTGTACAGCTATTAGTTTTGGTCCCACAAATCTTTGCTAAAGAAAAAAGAAAAAAAAAAAAAAACATTGATGTGATACCAAATGTAAGCCACTGCACCACAGAGTGCCCTCAGACAAACACACTCAGCTGCTTCTCAAGGACAAACAAAGATGCATAAGACAGAAAACAACACTGGGCGCCATGTGAGAAATCTATGTAATATTAGTGCAGACAACAATAAAAGATACTCTAAATCTATTTTTGTTTTAATACATCAGAGGCATTGAATGGTGGTGTTTGAGAGACATCAGTAACAACATCTAATATCATATAAGCTAATGTTTAACCGGTGGTTAATGCAGAAAAGCAAACATTAAAGCTCCTGTGAGGAGTTTTTAGCTTGTTACAAAACCATGAAACCGATTCTAGATCATAATGCATCAGACGGAATACCCCCAACAACCAATGAGAGCAAGCAGACTGTGAAGCATCACCAGCCAGGTGTTACATACTTTCACCACTCACAAACAGAAACGTACAGTACATTCAGAAAGTACTCACTTTTTAAAATTTTGTTAAAAGATATTTTATGAAAAAAATATTTTTATTCTCATTAATCTACACTCAGTGCCCCATCATGACAAAGTGAAAACAGAATTTTATCTTTTTTTTTTCACATTTTTTGAAAATAAAAAGCTGAGGTATCACATTGCCATAAGTATTCAGACCTGCTCCAAATTTAGCTCAGGTTGCTCCCATTTCTCTGGAGCTTCTCTGGACATAAATTAAATTGATTGGACATGATTTGGAAAGGCCCACACTTCTCTATAAAAGGTCTCATGGCTGTCAATGCATATCAGAGCAAAAACCAAGCCATGACGTCAAAGGAATTGCCTGCAGAGTTCAGAGACAGGATTGTTGCAAAGAACATATCTGGGCAAGGCTACAAAAATGTTCTGCTACACTAAAGGCTCCCGAGAGCACAGTGGCCTCCATAATTTTGAAATGGAAGAAGTTTGGCACAACCAGGACACTTCCAAAAGCTGGTCATCTGGCCAATCTGAGCAATCAAGGGAAAGGGTTCTTAGTAAGAGAGGTGACCAAGAACCTGACGGTCACTCTCTGAGCTCCAGAGATCATGTGTAGAGATGAGACAGTTTTATCACTGCAGCCCTCCACTGATCTGGGCTTGATGGAGGAGTGGCTAGATGAAAGCCTCTCCTTAGCGCTAAACAGAAGAAAGCCCACTTGGAGTTTGCAAACAACTCCAAATGAAAGCCAAGTGGGCTTTAATGCATTTTTTGAACCCTTTAGTAGGCTACAGGCCTAGTTTTTACAAACAAAAGGTTTATAATGCTATGTGCTGCTTCTTTGTAATATTTCAGGTCCCTATAACCATGATATAAAATTTTATTTTGTTACATCGCTTTACATCAGATGGGTCAGTGTATTTCCTAGCAGTTCTATTTTCTGCTTAGAACGAGCCTCAGAAATCCAGAGAAACTCTTGTTATTCAATTTTCTTTTTAATTTTTGACAGAAAATGGAACAAGATGGAATAAAAGTTTTCCAATTTTTTTGTTTCAGTCACAAAAAATAGGAAAACAGGTGAACAGATTTCTAAAAATGGGTCAAATGTTTGTTTTTCCAAGTATGTTTTTTTCTTGTTTTATTGAAATACTTGAAAAAAAGTTTTCCAGTTGTCCTGTAAAAAAACAAATAATATAAGAGGGGGAAACTGTAGGCTTACATTTTTGACATGAGGGCTTTAATTTTGAAATGTTCACTTTTCCCACTGGGTTAGGTGATTTCCTTTTCCTTAAGTATTTCAATAAAACAAGAAAACAAAATAGCAGACTTGGAAAAAAAACATAAACATCTGTTTAACTGTTTTTCTATTTTTGCAACTGAAACAAAAAACAGGAAAACTTTTTTCATCTTTTTCCATTTTTTGTCAAGAATGAAAAAAAAGGAAAAACAAGACTTTCTCTGGATTTCTGAAGCTTATTTCAAGCAGGAAATGGAACCACCAGAAAATACACTGACCTCGATGGCAATGTTTGCCAGTGCAGTCAATATATTTCAATACGGCTGTTAAATTGAAGCATTGGTGCACCCCTAAGTGCTATCAAAAATCCATACAACTACACAATTAAAAGTGATGACACAAAAATACACTGCAATGCTAATTCTGTTTTAAAAATCACTGGAAGATATTTTGTGAAAAATAAAAGTCTCTTATACAGGCAAAATTATATTGTTTTATTAAAATGTTAATAAATAAAAACATGGAAAAGAACATTTACTGTCAGTGATTTGAAACAAAAGAATCATATTTATTCATAAACTGACTCTAAATAAAGAACACAGCAGTACACTAGGATAAAATAGTACCGTTACCTATACTGTAGCAAGCGCTAAGTGTACCACTGCATTCCTGTCCGCCATGTTTGCATTACTCTAAATGTCCCATCCCATAACAAGCTTGGATTCTTCACACATCTCTACTGGCATACATCTCTGCCTTCACACTCCACAAGAAATAAAAAGAAGAAAAATAATTGAAATAAATGAATGCATGAATTAAAGTGATAGGAGATGTAGCTGGGGGTAAGAGGAAATGACTGGGTTACTATGACAACCAAAAGAGAGCACCCCCCCACCCCCCTTTCCTTGCCCACCCCCATGAACCTAAATCATGTACACAATCTCTGTCGACACAAACCAACCACCACCACAATCATCATTGCTAAAACTCTGTCAGACAGCGGGGTTTCAAATTATTCTCTCAACACAAAATGAGCTCTCTAAAAAACAACAAGGGCCTACTAGAAACCCATATGTCCTCTGCATCCGATCTAGTGTTTAGTGCATGGTGGTACAGCGTAGGGGTAGAGCACATAGCAGACACGCAAACTCACTACAGACATGAGCTGTTCATTTTAAGCCCTCAACCCCACAAGCCCCATTGTAGTGTGAGACGAGCATGGCCGCCACTCTGGCTCACGCTCCCCTCCTCTTCTTCGTTATTTGACAGCGAGGAGGAGAGCGGACGGTTGGAGGCGTAGCATGAGAGTGGTGTAGGGAGCAAGTGCAATTTCCCCCATCCCTCCCTGTTCTTAATAGTCTCATGAAATTTAGATCAGAGGGGCAGCGGTGCAAACACAGCCATATAGTGGTTGTTATACTCACCTGTCTGTCTTTTTGTTGTGGTCTATTTCAGCATTTCTTTGTCTGTTTTCCTGCCTCAACTCAGTCTTCATTTAGTCACAGTGATTGCCTATCCTCTTATGCCTTCTGCTACTTGATACAACACTAAGAAAAAGGGAAACAAGCACAGTGAAGGAAAACACGGGCAGTACGATCACTGCTAGGACCTGCAGCAAATATTCTCACTGCTGTAGGGTAAAGATGGACAGAGAATTAGGCACAAAGCATTACGACATAACGGCATTTACTAAAATTGCATGCGCCGCATCGACCCACGTAAATGGCATCTAGGCTGTTCCCACTTCTTCCCCATGAGGTGTTGCAGCCCTGGCATCAGCATCAACCAGCTGAATCATACTTAAAAACCACCTGCAATGATGGAAATGCTCTTGTATTTTCATAGAGGTCAAGATCACTTTGACAGAAATATCACCATGTTGACCATCTTCAGCATGAAGGATGGATAACATCATCAAGGATGTGACATTTTTCCCCTCATCATAAATAATGCAGGCGAAAAAAAAAACCCGTCGGTATCTGCACTATGTGACAACAGCGTGATGTGTTGTTCAGTGCACCAAAGAGAGACTTCAGCACCCAGCACACATCACAACAAAGCTTTAGACAAAACCAGAAGTACTTGACTTGAAGATTTCTCAAAAGGCTTCAGCAAATCGGAGTCAAAATCCTTGGCATAGCAACAATATATGAGTGTGGTTGTGCTGTGTGTCCTTGAGTGAATAAAATTAACACCTCTACACCGGGCTAATTCCTCTGCTGCTTATCCAAAGGCGTTTTGTCAAAGAATGATTTCTTATTGTGAGAGGAACTAGAGTACGAGGTCAGAGAGAATAACAAACAAAGAAAAGAGGAAAAAATAGTGACTGTAAAAAAAGATATTGTAAAACATAGTGAACACACTGGCACTTTACAATGCTTCGTAGTTGTATAGGGTTTTTAAAACACTCACAATTGGTATAAAAGAGCAAAAACTGCAGGTAGGGAGAAATATTAACCTGCCATGCCAGACTGACTACATCCATAGCATGTATACTCACATCCATCTGGACAACAGCCCACAGACGTGTCTGGGGAGAGCAGAACCTCCTCAAAAAAGAAAATTGGAGGACGGACTACTGTTCTGTCTGTCACATACATTATGGGCCAATCAGAGCGACAAAACCATAGACTGAAAAAAGAAATGAACATAGCCTATGTGACGTCAGCCATTTGATTACAATAGGCAGACTCAAACAGCTTTTGAAATCGCTGTCTCAACCGAACTTTGAATCAACCTAACAGCAGATAAAGCCTGCCCACTGAGCTCGACTTCCTGTCAGCTAAGCTGCCACTAAAGCTGGCCTTCTGGTTTAACGATAGGTGGCATCTGCCTGTCAAGCTACCTGTCAATTAAATGAGACGCACCAATCAGTGTGCAGTGAGGTTTTTCCTAAATATACTCCAAATGTCTGGTACAAAAAAATTCACCCGAGCACAGTGTGTGCTCATGAAGACATTAGCTTATGAGACACGTTTCGTTTTTTGAACCAGGGTGTAAAAAACACTTCTTAACATATGCTGTGTATGTGACTTCAGGAGTTTCTGCTGCCAGCCTCAAGTGGACACTTGCTGTATTATATTTTTTTGCACTTGTGCATTGGCTTCAGTTTTTAGGACCGGAGGTTGCCGCTTGGACAAAACACATGACATGGTAGATGTGTGCTGCTAAAACGTAAACAACGTAAGCTCAACAGACAGCTGTTCTCATTAGTAGTTATTGTTGTTAGCTCAGCTAATTATTGGTGCCAATATCTGGCATTTAGCCAATTATCAGTACTGCCATTAGGATTGGGTGGCATTTATTTTTAATATGGTCATACCCTCCACAAATTTTATACACGGTATTACAGTCAAGTGTTTGAAAGTCACATTATACAGGCCCTTGTACAAGCACAGCAAGCAGGAGTGGTGGACATTTTTATAGCTGAAGAATTGTTCCATCACTGAATGAGTAAACTGAGCTACATCAGGACAGAAGAGCAAACAAAGTTCCTCTTTTGTTCCTCTCTGTTTATGGTGCATACCTGCATTCTTTTCCTCTCTCTTCCTTCCCCTTCTCCCTGATTTAATGTAAGAAGTGATAATTATAATAATAGGATCTTAACCTGACACGCCATGGATTTGTTTCACACATCCATCTGGTAAACCATTCATACACAGCGTTTGGGAAAGGGCAGAGCCTTTGAAAAAAAACTAGCAGGATGATTGGATGAACGTTCCGTCTGTCACATCTTTACAGGTCAATCAGAGGAATAAAACATGTGACGTAGCTGCCAGCGAGCTGCACCCCTACCGAAGGAGTAAACTCCATTAGAGCTGCATAACGCAAAGCAAGGCGACTGTAGACATGTCAGTACATGACTTTTGTCGTTTTGAAAAGAAAATAACTCACTGCTGTTCTTTGTTCTTCTTTAATGAAGAAATGTTGTCAAGTTCTGATAAAACTGGCGCTTTAGCAGCATCCACGCTAATGTCTTCCACCATAACGACACTGGACTCTTGTTGCTGCCTGCTTACGTCATGACTCCACCGCGACTGAAATTACTGCCCTCATCTCTGATTGGTCCTGTCACTTTCTAACCAGGCCCAAACGGTTCAGACGGGAGCTTTGCAAGATGGATTCACCAGTGAGAAACACGGAAACGGGGGTATCCATCTGCTTTGCAAGGTTAATAGGATCTGGGAATGTGAAGTAATGTTCCATGTGCTTTTAAACAGATAAAGATAGGCCTTTATTGTTATTTATAGCTGTGTTGTGCTTCAATAGGGAGCTCTGTCCAGCCGTGGTTTCACTTCACAGGAAGCTTATAAAAGTTAGAGACGACTTCAGTGCCTAAAATAACAACCAAGTACCAATAAACTTTATCTACATTTCACATTAAAAGGGATAACGGTAAGTCTAAATGTTCTAAAAAGCCTTTAATTGTTTTAATTGTGTCTGGCTCTGCTGCTGCAGGACGCACATTTAAAAAGCTTAAAAAAAATTAGAGACTTTTTTTACCACACTGAAGTTTAGCCATTTTGGCTCCACAAGGCAGTCCAAGTTCTTCTTCATTCAAGTCCCCACCCACAGGTTGTCTTGGCAAAGAGCACAGCGAAATAGGTCAGATTTCCAAAAACAATGGCAAAGGGTGTGTCGGCCTGCCTACCATCTACAGAGCTTCTATCTATGCTATCTTATCCCTAACTCTGCCCACAGTTATTTAATTTCTCTCCAAATACTTTCACCATTCATTTGCACAGTTTATATGACCAGGTGACGAATATTGTATGAGTCTTTTTTTGTTTCTGTTTTGTTCCGAGAGTGGAAAAAAACATACTCTTTAACTGCAAGAATGCATTTTACTTAGCTCTCAATCATCTTAATTAAACTGGCTATTAAGTGTAAAATTTATTAGCTGTTTTGCTTGTGCAGAGAAAAATCCTTGAGTTGCATCAGGCAGGGTTTCAAAATACCATCAAGATCTGTGGTAATGAACCATTTTACTTTAGTGTTGTGGAGGGAACTCAAGTCAAAGACTTTACCCAGGTGTTGATGTTTGCATACCTTGCACAGTAATTTTTTGTTCCAAAGGGAAATTTGGGACAAGCGTAAGAAAAATCAACATTCACTGTGAGCATGAGTTTGCAGAGTTTCATGTTACTGCGTAGTTGTAAGCATTAACCATGAACAAACATGGACCAAGTCTTTGTGACGTCCTCTATTTGGCTACTGAAGCGGGACTTTTGAAGCCCATTGATGTCAGTCGCCTCACAACAGGCAAAGAAGTGGAGCTCAGGCAGGTCTTAAACCCTTTAACAAACAGCCTTTTAATACGTCTGCCAATCAGTGAGGTGGGCTACGAATCCTTATTTTAATGACTCTAATTCTTCATAGAATCAAAACAGATGCATTATTAAAAAGATAAAAACACAGCATGCCAAAGATTGCATGAGCAAAACAATTTAAAATCATTCTCAGAACCAAACCTTTATCACATCAGTGTAATAACTGGTACTTTTGAATGGGTGTTCAGCTCATTGTTTGTATTCATTCATAACGATAACTATATTAACAGAACCACTTGTTCTAGCCCTCACTGTGTAACTTACGAGCATACGTGTTTATTTACTAAGGTGAAAGAAAAAAGAGTCTACAGATTGTGACTTTTAAGAACCGTAATCTTTTCTCTCTATTGCTCTGTCTGTCAGAGACTAACACTGACATATACATTTTAATAAGATGATAAAGGGACTTAATACTTGCATTCACTGATCGGTGAATTAAACAGACCTCGGTAGTCGATGCTTTGATGTAGGACAGCACAGACACTCTCAGCACACAAACATGCTGCCTCTTTGTGTCAAATTTCAGGTATGTTGTTTCCAAGTTATTTACAGCCCTACTGCTGTGAAACATTCAGAATTCAACATGTTCTGCATTATTTATGTGCCTCTCTGGACAACCAACCAACAGCAGGATCTTGGTCAGATGAGAGTGTGTATCAACCAACCAACCGACTGGAAAGTGGTAGCCCTGGAAATTTTCATATCTAACAATCGCTAAGCTATCTTTTTAAGCTATTATATGCCTTTATAGATTTCATGCCGATAATATTGTGCATCCCTATATTAGAGGAGAAAATTATATCATCATACAGTAAATGAAGACATTATTCCAGCACTTAACCAATTTCTATCCTTTAGTTCTCTAGACATTGTTATATCATAATATGAATTTCTTGCAATACCCCAATTATCACAGAATGAGTATGTCATGAAGTTGTCTTTTAGGGGCCACATATCAAATTGTATCCTATTGTATCGTAACTTACCCCTTATACTTAACATTTGGGAGGTTTTCAAAAAGACAGATCTTTTTATTGTAATTAACAGCTTAACAAATTACTGAACAGCCAGGTTGCAATCCTGTGTTTGAAGTTGGGTGACGAGATGTCTTTTTAAGTACAGATTGTGCCTCTGACATTCAGTACCTTCACACCAGCACTTAGATTAACCTCAGAAGTCTGAACATATAAAAACAGCCCTGTAATTTACAGTGCAGGTGTAAGGTCAGGTAGTAAAGAGGTAGACTGTTTCATCACAGAGTGGGCTAAAGCCTAGAGCTACAATGAATGGGAGTGGTAAACCTATGAAAACATGTGGGAGTGTTAGGAAGTCTGCAGTTGTAGTCTAGGTTTCATGCCTCTTTTGTCTTTGCTCTTTGTCCGGCGTATCTGTCGAAGAAGGGTGTGACTACGTGCACGCATGGCTGCAGCCAACTCTTGTTTCCCTGATATTCTCTGTGATGTGAAAAGCTTAGCTTATCATTTGAAGAGCCACAACATCAGTGTATGTATAATCAAGTTGATATGTAGGTCACAGCAACAGTCTGCGTGAAAGAGGGCAAGCCAATAAAGCTTTCCTATAGGCCAACAATGGGCAACAGTTAACAGGGAACAACAGGCCGAGTATTTAGAAATGAAACATGTCTGCATGTCCTGCAGAAAAAAACACTAATTTTTAAGGCACAATAAAACAAAACAAACCAAGTTTTACCCACTTTATAAACAGACATAATGATTATTCATCAGTAAAGAGAAGTCTGCTGCAAAAGTGAGTGTTGAGCTGAGAGGCAGCACGGACAGTGAAAGGGGTGTGAAAGTCTGCTCGTGATAGAGATGTTGTTCAAAGTGAAACGGAGACACAATGAGCGCAAAAGGCAAATTGAAAAACCCATAAAAAAAAGAAAAACACTGAGGCAAAGTTGTGTGGCTGGCTGCCGGCTCAAGACCCTTCCGAATGAAGGGCAAGCATGACTTTGAACTGGTAAGGCAGCATGCGCGCAGTGAGCCGGAGGGAAAAACAAGACGCCATTTTGGAGAGGCATTAGACTGAGTTATTCTGCTACAAGTCGAAATCTTAAACAGAGCGCAGGCACCCCCTCCAAGCATGTAAGGGCACTAGCTGGTGTATGTTGCGTGTCTCTGGCTCATTCCTTGCATTACTTAACACGTGGAAATCCCCTAATCAACCCTCCCCACTTATTTTCCAGTGAAATGAAGGAAGCACAGGATTCACTACACGAGGCCGAGCCTCCACCACTACAGCTCTGACACACAGCTCTACGACAACTCCAGTAGGCAGATAATGAATTGGTAATAAAGCTCAGCCCTTTTTATCTCCTACTGTTTATTTAGTTCTTAAAACGAGGCTCAGTTTTGCATCCTGTTGACTTAACGAAAACTGCTTGGAGCAATGAAATCAAATTACTAGTAAGAGAACGGAAAATGCATCTATCTCCAAGGAAACTATTGTACGAGTAGGGACTATTTTCTCCCCGACATGCAGCGTTGCATAAAACACACAAACAAAAGAAAATCAACTCATTGTGGCTTCTGTGATTCACATCTGAACATCCTCATTATCATTCAGTTACACAACAGGAAGTAGAATGGACAATTTGAGAATGCAGAAAACTATTTATGAGAGGAATTTATGGCCAAACCAACATGGAGGGATTAAGCGTAACTAAATGTAAACAATGTGACATTTGCACATCATATGTGCTGAAGCTTCCAGCAGGCTCGTCTGCTTGGCTGAGTCACACTGTGTTAATATCAGCTTTGTAATGGTACGCTAGAATACTAAATAAATCATGACACCGGTGTTCTGCCAGCTTATTACTGACAGAACCAGGGCTTGTAAGGCTGCACTTACCTCTCACACATTCTACACACGAGGAAAGGTTCAACGAGGAAGGAAGTGCGTATCTATGGTAGATTGCAGTATGTTAAAGAATTACAACCAAGAGTATTCAGCTGCACACCACCACAGCCAAAACAAAAACACACAGAGATGTGACAAAATACTCAACTTAGAGTAGGGATGCGTGCGGTTAGCTGGCTAAACAGTTATAATCATATATCAAACTAGCTAGGGCAAATTTACGAGTCAGTTAAACTAATTACCTTTCATTTTTATAAACATTGGCCTAAACCCCACTAAAAAGGCTCTTTTAAAAATGTAAAGTAGCTTCAGTTAATTGTCGCTGCCTTCCTGTTAGAGCTTTCCCCGACACTTCGCTGGACAAAACAATGAGAAACTTAGCGGTTAGCATGTTGTATGAACAGCACGGTATGACAGTTTCTTCAACTTGAAAATGGAAATAAATTGGTATGTAGGCTGTTAAGGGTTATACTGTATAACTACACAACCAAAATGAAAAGAGGCCACATATCAAAGCACAGTGTTATATATATAAACCATTTTGTCCGCTTAAGACTAGTCGGTTAAATACAATTTAAATGGCCGTTTAGCCAAATAGGGAAATAGACGCCTGGGAACATGATACGAAGCACAAGACTGGAACCGAAGATTTGTCACTTTTTCCCCCAGTATTGCGGGGCTCAAAAGACTGAAGTTTGGGATGCAGATGGCCTAGAAGTTAGGTGTCCCATGTACGCTGGTGGTCCAGGTACAAGTCTGGTCTGTATCTCCTGTCCTGCATGTCTCTACTCCACTCTTTTGTCCCTGTTTCTGGTCCTATCCACTGTTACTCCACAAAATAAAGGCATAAAAGCCCCAAAACACAGCTTTAAAAAACATGGAAGTTAATTAGTGAGTAAGCCTTTTCTTTTAGTTCTCTTACAGTAAAACAAGGGATGCACAATATCATAGTGGCATGATATCAGAAGATGTACAAATTCTGCCGATACTTTGGCAATAAAAATCAGCCTATTTCAGCTGTAAGTACTTGGAATACAAATAAGTTGCGGGCTTTAAAACTATGAATTTAGCTGCACCAATCTAAACAAAGCAGCACTGATTTACTTTTCAACCACCCGTTTAGCTGCGCTGGACTAAGCCAAGTTGCAGCCAGAATTGTCCTGCTCTGAAGTAGCGCCCAAGGACACCCGCCTCACCTGTTAGAGCGCCGTGGTGATGTCACAGCGGTTCGTTTTCTTTCTGGGACGCCTTGCAACCACTGCACCAAACTTTGAAATATCTGCTGGATTACCAATAGAAGAAGAAGAAACTTTGAAGGAGAAGCCATGGGTGCTTCTTCTTCCTCTGGCAGAGCAAAACACTGCTCACTGAAGCGCAGCTATTTAACATCATGGACTCAAAACACCGGTCCTCGGCTCTGGGCACACCCTCATGGGTAGCAGGGTTGTGGTGGAAAAGGAAATCCCCTGCCACACTGGGCTGCTGAGCCGAGTCAAACAAGGTAGAGCCAAGCTGCTCAATGTAATGCAAAAGCCCCATAGGTGGAGTTTTAGGCTGGGCCAACAGGTCTACATCAGCTAAGGTCTTGATTCTTCATTACTGATAATGCCTCACACTTCAAAGAATGTTTAAAAGGACTGAAATCTGTTATGTTGATCATGCTCAAATTTGAAATTATGTGTTTAGGCACTTAAGTTGTAGGTCTGAACTACATTTAAATATCGGTATTGACATCCGTATTGGCAGGCATTTCTAACCAAAATGAAAGATAACTTTTCTGCCTTTTTTGGGGGGGTAAAAATAGGGAGTGCTTTTTCATTTTGCACTATTATAGTTACTTTAAAGCATGTTTTTGTCTTTCTTCGTCTTAAAAGGTACAGATTTTTAGCACTGAAATGTCAATATCAATTTAAAAAAGGGCACCTCCTATGTTACGTATATTTTAGTTGAGTAGTTACATTATCTCAAATATTTCCAAGAGTTTCCAAATCCAGATAAGTTCTTATTTTTATAGCTGTAACGGTCCATGTGTTGCAATGGTTGCTACAATGACCATACATGACACTGGATGACGTTACATGAAAGACTGCTACGGGAAGTAGCCATTCTGTTGCTGTACCTCATTCGTGTTTTGCGCTGATAACTTGTGATGAACCACAATTATTCTCTGCCATCAGCTTTGCATTCTGTTGTCCAAGCTACCTCCATTATGCACTTAATAAATTCAACATGTAAAAATGTTTCTTTACAGAATAAGCGTAGTAGTACTGCCTTGTGCGGAAACTAAGAAGTACAATTACATAAATTACATTTAAATTTTGGTATGCATATCCACAAAATTAATTTGCAAATATTGGCGTATCAAGTATTGGCAAAAATCCATAACATCCCTATTTTTGGAATTCTTTTTAATGAAAACTGCACTCCATAAGTTTTATTTCTTAAAGAGTAAACTACTGTTTCACTTAATGGTTGAATTTGATTAATGAGGGAGACAAGCTGTCAAATGGGGGCTTCCTGAAATGTGTTGCAAGCTACTCGCAAGGCATTTTGGGAATCTCTTGCTGCTCAACACAGGAATATCACTTTTTAACAGCTTTTCTCCCTCATTATGTGAAAGCCATCCATGAAAACGAACAGGAGCTGAACTGATTGGTAGGTAAACCTTATGGAGTGTAGTTTCTATTGAATAGTGAGTCCAATTACTGGACTGGGCAATTAATCAGAATTTGGATTAAATCACAGCATGTTTTAACTGCAATTTTCAAATAGCAAATGGTGAAATATTCCTTTATCAAGAAATGTGTGTGAAAATTCTGGTTTAATACCATTTTTTGCAGCAGAGATGTATGCATATATGCATCTATATGCATATATCCATTTGCATTATGCAAATATTTCAGTGTCATTTTTTTTAGAATAGTTTGCAAAAAAACATCT
This sequence comes from Cheilinus undulatus, assembly GCF_018320785.1. NCBI lineage: Eukaryota > Metazoa > Chordata > Actinopteri > Labriformes > Labridae > Cheilinus > Cheilinus undulatus. The sequence continues at coordinate 34,111,203 of NC_054881.1, forward strand.
TTCCTTATTTTTGTATGTTTTTCTCATCAAACTGAGAATCACATAAAAATGATCAATCCCTTCAACACAATAGCTTATATAAACATTTTTAAAACCATTCATCCTTATGTAGAATGATTTTTTTTTTCACTTGTGTTTGTTGTAAACTTAAAATGCTTCCCTATTAAAATCACAATATTAGGGGGGAAAACCACAGTCCATTGATTGTGAGTCTCCTAGATGCAGAATTGAAACACTGTGCATTTAACAGTCACGTGTATTACAAATAAAGAATCTTTGCTATGAAAAGTGTTCAAGAAATATGATTCATGCAGCGTAACACTTTGCTTGACATCTATCCCGTCATCCAAAAATGACTTTTTAGAGGCCGTCAGTCTTGTAGCTGACTGTTGCTTGTCTTTGTAGCTCATAAAGAGACATCTGCATTAATTTAAGTCTCTTTCATTAAAAGTTAAAAACTCCTCAAAGTAGCTTTAAGTTGAATGGTGATTTTGTTTGTGGCACTAGTTTTCTGAGTTCCAGGAAAATATTTCAGAGCACTGGTGATGTTGTGAATAATGGATTGTCTGAGTCACGTTGTGGGAAGAAGAAGAATTCTGGTGTTTAAATTACCATAAATAATAAGCATCAAAAGCTTGTACATTCTGACATCATGTTTCTTAGCACGATAGCCCAAAATATTAAGAGTTTGTTGCAAGCAACTGGGACTAGATCAGCACAGTTTATTTTCAGAGCTTAACAACGATGCCAGTTCGACAAGTTTTACATTAAAAATGTAGTCTTTCTTTTGGCTAAAGAGGACGTTCATCAGCACTTTTTATTTTTCTTGTTCATCACAACAGTGACTTAATATCTGTTGTTTTCTAGAGAGCTTAAGAGAAAAAATCATTACAACAAGAAATCAGATTTGTGATCTCAAAATAAAGACTCAAGTTGAGATCTTGAACTCCCTAACTATCACAGGATAATACTTGGTAAAAAAAAAAACTGCTAATGATGCCATGACATGTTTTTAAGAAAACTTTCAATAAAATATGAGTAAAATATTAGGCTATATCAGTAATATCTGTATTTCAATGCTGGAACAGAAAAGCTCAACTTGCAATTAAATCAAATTATCTCAATGAAATGTTATTAGAGTATGAAACAAGTGTTATTATAGTATTAAAAGGAAAGACGGTGCTAAAGGGTTTAACTATTAAAATAGAGCTTTTTAAACTGGCTTTATTGATGTAATCAGACAGGTTAAGGTTGTAATAAGTGCTGTAAATGGATTACGTTTTTTTAGCGCAATTAACCTCAGAATTTCTGTAGTTAATCGTGATTAATCGGACCCTTTAATCATGTTTTAAAATGCAACTGTTTTGCACTGTATAGTTTTTTCCCCTTTTGGATTTTTATACTATGTTAAAATTAAGGTAATTAACTTCCTGTTTGGATATAAACCCGCTTGTAGACTGACAATTATGACAAAAACTTAACAACAGAAAAAGGAATTTGTAATGAATTTAAAAGGATATAAGGACACAGTAAAAAGGTAGATATTTGAGAACATAAGGTGCATATGCCTTTTAACTTGTCCACTAAGCATCAGCGTGACTACAGGGACAAGGTGATATGACTAAATCAGTGTGTTAAAGGGAAAATAAAGCATATTATAATTCACTTAAAAAACAGTGCACTAATTGTGGACCTTAATTAATCACAGGTAACTTGATTAACTATGACAGGCCTAGTTGTAATGTACACACACAGTGTATCTCAGAGCAATGATGGCATTAAATAAGTCACATAGGCCAAACTGAATGTAAAATTAAATATAAAACCAAAAATGTCAGAAATGTTGCAGTATTGACATAGACATATTTATTCAGTTGTTTGAAAGGTTAGGTTTTACATCTGTATCTTAGGCCATTCATAAAAATATTCTTCCTCAATCTGCTGGTGAACACTGTACAGTGTTCAGACTGTAGTGACGCCATTATGTAAACACTACTCTCTAAGATGTCAGGGCACGTGGAGGCAGGAGTCCCCTCCTCCTTCAAATCATCATTAACATTATCATAAAACACCACATGCTCGACTCTGATGGCTCGCTAACAGGTTTGGTCAGGCAGCTGGTGCCACATGCATCCATAAAGGGGAAAAAAGGAATGAAATGAAATAGGCTTGCAGGGTTCTTCAGTTGAAATGCTATAATTGCAATTAAAGTACAACAGAGAGAGTGCTGATAGGTAAGTGATGCGGGATGGTTGTTTTCGCTCAGCACTGTTTTGGTCTACTAGTGGAAACAGAGAGTGATGCTCTCCTTTCTCTCTAGCAGCAATGTAAACAAACATGTCTACGGCGGTGAGGCATTTGTTGCATGGGGTTTACCTCAATGTAACATGGTTTCATAACAGGACCTAACTTCCATGTCATGTCACCGTTACTCTAAGGGGCTGGCACACGGCGTACCCCAGGCTCTTGCGCAAGAACTATTGGCGAATTCCTATCAAAACAGGAAGCTCGCATGGGTCCGAGACACCAGAGAGGACCACTCCACTCTCCACCAGCACCAAACCCTGCCAAACCAGCAAGTAACGAGGGTTGCGTAACGAGACGGCACAAAAAACAATGTTTACCTGCTTCCCTCTGTAGAATAGGCGCTGCTGCTGTGGGCTTACATTGAAGATGTCCTGTATTTTCAACCGTAAAGACTCAATTTTAGTCAATCTCGAAAGATCCTCAACGGTTCGCGTCTCCTTCCCGTCTATCGTACGAACCTGGATCCACATCGTTGCACTGTCCTGTTATGTCTCAAAAACAACAGATGAAGCAGTGTTTGGATGTGAATAATGTTTTCGAGATAGAAATGGAAAACGTTCAGGGATCCATTGCGTTTTCCTCTGCAGAGGTATCGTCGGACTGGCTCGCGCAGGAGGTGTCTCACATGAGGTCGCGGCGCCAAGCAAATCTCGCGAAATAACGTTCAAGCGAACACAGTTTGCACTTAAAGGTACAGTGCTCTCTTTACTGTACTTTACTGTAATGTAACAAAATAAATAACTCTTCTGACTTTTTGATTGCTAATGAAGAATACATCCACTTGGTATTGTGTGATTTCTGAGATGAAAACTATAGATATTTCCAGTTTGGCGGTCGAAAACCATACAAAAAGGGGACACTCCAAGCTTCATGTATCTTGAGAAAAGTTTGCCGAGGGGAACAAAGACAGCCTTGTATTGAGATTTTATTATGTCAACAATTAAGCGAAAATAAAAAAAATACTGTGCCAGGAATCAAATCAAATAGGTTATTAACAGCTAAGCTACAGCGCTGTAAACTGTCCTCTGCCTCTTCTTTTGTTTATTTACTATTATTTTTATTAGTAGTGTTTTTTTCTTCCGCAGCATCCTTCTCATCTTTTCATAACCTCCTTTCCTTCTTCCGTCCTATTGTGATGATATCACATGGTCTAAAAATAAAACAACAATGAAAAACATAGTTTCTGTTGTTTAACATAAATAGTATTTGCTCTAAAACATTTTGATTCACAAATTATAGACATGCTAAATATTAACGGGATTAAAAAGAAGTTATATGGTAATAAGATTACCAGAGGTTATACTAACCCTATGTGAATTAATTTTTTTAAAAGGTGATGTGGACCTAATGCGGGATCAGGAAATTTTTATTTTCCTTTATTTATTATTATTGTTATTATAAGTATTATTTATTTATTTAAATGATTATTATTCAATTCAATTCAAAACTTTATTACAGACTCTATGTCCAGAAAACAATACAAAACAACACATAAAAAAAGGACAGAGCAATACATACATGTTTCCATAAAGGCACGATAAAAGTTAATAAATCAGATGAATTATAAAAAGCATAAAAAATAAGATTACACTAAAAACAGGCATCTGTACCAGTGCTTCCATAGTGGTGACATGTATTTAACAGCACTATATTTGATGTCAGTCAGGGCCAAAATGATTTAATTCCCAGTGGAATCAAGTCGACACATAAATTTATACTCAAGATTTCTTAATACAGCATGTAGAGTATAACTCCTGCTGTTAAAAAAACATCTCACTTGCACTGCACCATCTTGGTCTTTTCAGTAATAATCTCAGTGCATGATAGGCCACTTGTAGCCTCTGCATACTTAATTTCTTAGTTTGTTCACAAGTGTGCAATATACAATATGCTTTAAACAGAGACAACTTGACAGTATCTGAACAAAAACCAAACCTGCGAGCAAGAATATTTGCTTGTGCATAAATCTTGCAGCATTTTCTGTAGATATCATCATCATCCGTCATTTTACCAGTGATAAAATGTCCAAGATATCTAACTTTACTACAGACCTCAAGATTACTGTTAGCCAGTTTAAAGACAGGAAAATTCAAGATCATCACTGAACTCTTCTTAACACACTGAATTATTTTATCATTTTCTATTTTTTTAAGATGGGTGCCTTGGAGTGTCAAGTTCTTGCTTAATGAAACATTTCCTGCAGTTGCAGTTTCCCATTAAAAGCATTCCATTGGCCAGCCGCGATTTGACTTTTATTTTGAAGGGACAATAGAATGCACACAGGAAATGTCTGAGTTTAGCGTTGGCACTTGACCGCTTATCAAAATGCAGCTGTTTATACAGCAAACAGCCAATATTTTCTGGATATTTTGGATATTTAGACCTTGCTGCACATTCAGCTGATAATTATAAAATATGTGTTTATGTTTCATATCCAGACCAACATTAAAGCTTCCTGGACCAACACAGTGAAACCAATACTAAATCTACCAATTAATTTTGAGTTAAAAAAAAAAGAGGTGAAATTAGCTTCCTGGATTAACTCCCCCAAGGAGAATTATTCAATCCAATTCAAATTTGGTGTGGAGCTAGAAGAAACATCAAAGATAAAATATTATTTGACTCATGCACAAATCAGCTTTTCAAAGTTTCATGCATAAATAAATGATTTTCAGTCTTTTCCAGGGATCACCCTTGGTTTGACTCATCCAAAGGGGTTCATCCAGTCATCATCAAATATGTTGTACTAGTCAAAAGGACCTTAATGAAAAGCAATTCTTTAAGTCGTACAAAAGTCAAAGGGTGTAGATCATCAAAATCTGATGTCTCAGCTCATAGGAAACTTCTGTAACTCAGTTACAAAAGGTCCAAAGTTTGCATTACTGCCTCAGGTCTCTTACTGTGCATTCAATATTCTATTTTTTTGTTGTAGCACCACCTATTGCACATGGCTGCAGTATGTCTGCATGATAAATTAAAACCAGTACATGTCTTCAAATTATGGCACGTTCAAAGTTTTTATTGCTACAGTTGCAAAACTGGGTCAGTGATGGAATGTACATGTCAAATCAGAGCTTTTCGTTGATGAATTTTGCACATTTCTAATGGCTTGAGTTCATGATTCATGCATTTGATAGCCTGCATATGCTATTTATAGGCCTTTAACTGTGAATATTGAATTACCAAAGGAGAGACAGACCATTCTGCTGCATACTGAAAATATTTCCTTAAATTTTCTTAATAATTTTTTTTTCTTTTTCTGAAAATTTGAATGCACATCAATACTTCATTAAATAAGCTATAGAAAAGACCAGAGAGAAGCAAAAAAGTAGGCCTTACCCAAATGCCATTAACATATAATGTGCTTCCAAGCTAAGGAGAACATTTTGTTAAAAAATGTAGAGTCAATCTTTTATTTTTTAGTCCACCTATCTATTTATTGTGGTGTATTTGTTGTCATGTACTTACGCAAAAAGAATGGAGGCAATTTATTACCATGTTTGACAGTTACCTCTAGATAAGCTAAGATCCCTGTAAATCACAACCCTTTTGTGGTATAGCATTTTATTTAACGATGAGCCAAGCTGGAGGCATTGGCCATTGACACTACAAGAATCACATCGGCTCAGTTATCTGCTGTTTCCTTGCTGACACAAGAAAATATGATTGCTCTGGAAAAAATGGCTTGTGCTGAACATATCCAGGGTATTTTTTTTCACTAAAAAGCACATATGACATACATTCTTCCCTCTCTAAATGGCAAAAGGCTTGAAAATGTCCCTGAGGGACACTTTTAGTATGAACCATAAACACTAGCAACATGGAAATTTGATTTAAAGGTAAATGAATTAAACAAAGTATGCTAAAAAATGTTACACAACTCCAAAGTGAGCCCTGGAAAGTGCATTCTATTGTCCCATAATAATGCCTACCCTTGTTGTCATATTACCCCTACTTTCCTGTCAATCAATAAAGTAGACTGGTGTTGTAGATTTGCCAACTAATTTGGATAAGTGTTTTTGCAGGATTTCTGTTTGTGGGACCAACATTGTGAAAGACAAATGCTCTGAAAAGATTATTAGAAGCTCACTTAGCCATGTCTCTGTGACCTCCGATTTATCTTCCATAAAACTTTGCAGAAAACCACTTTTTAAAATTATTATATTTTTATTGTTTCTTTTTTAACCGTCCTTAAAGATTTGAGGCTTCTGAGAAAACATTCGGGCTAGAGTCATGTAAGGCACCCCTCACTCCGCCTATGGCGCTCATACTCCCAACATGCCTCTCTACAACAACCAAAATTCCAAATTCAGGGATATCTTTTGTTTTAAGTATGTTTGACTCTAAATTAGTTAATAATAAAAATTAGGGTAAAAATCCTGCCTTCGGCCATACGAACACGGCTTTGACCGCAATTAGCACCTGTTTGAGCTGTCTTCGGGTGTAAACGAGTTTTGGGGTCACCTGAGAGACAAAATCAAGGGCAAAAACAGCTCTAATGATATATCGCACAGAGAAAGGGTTGAAATGGAGTTGTACATTAGTGACTGGCGACATCTAGTGGTTAGAAACAGCAATGTATGTTGCCTCTTACGGCCTGTATTATAAACAGATAACCTACATTTTACTCTAACTAGTTAAGACTCTTGAGCTAGCAGGTAATGAATGGAAGTTTAAGTTTTGATTCTTTTACACCCTTCTTTGTGAAAATATCGGCACATGCTGTGCATGTTTGTCATTTTTGTCAATGAGAGCATCATAAGTTACTCTTCTTCCATGGACAAAGCGTGACACAATGAAAGGACACATTGGAAATAAAGTTAAAAGAAGCTGAAAAGTTAACGTCTCAGCAAAAATAGCTCCGGAGCTGTAATAACAATTTAGTGTGACACGCGACCCGCAGCCTACGTAATGCTGCGCACATTTGCATCGGGCGCACGCAGGGTGGAAGTGAAGTGGACGGTGGACAGTAAGCAAGCTAGACGGAAAACTCAGACAGCCTTAATAGCCCTTTGCAGTTCCTACAGGGTTCTACGGAAACCTGAAACACAGCACACGTGTGCCCGTGAAGTAAAGAAGATGATTTTTTCTTGTCATAAATAGGCTGTCAACTTGTAAACCTAGCTGGTTAGCTGGATGGCTAGTGATAATGAACTGTTATGCATTGTCAAACAATCAGCTAGTGTTACTCCGCCGGCTAATGCACCTCTAGCCATCTGACTGTCACTGACGTGACTCCCTACGCTGACGACATGACATGTCTGCGTAACTTTTTATCGGCAAAGCATTTATTTTCCTCCAAAAAATCTCAATGGATAGCGAACGCAGCAATTGTAGGCCCCAACTTGGAGACAATGGCAAGCTAGCCCAGCTAGCAAGCTGCCGAGGCTGCTAAGCTTGCTAAAAGCGGTCCTGCCTGGTGCGTGTCTGGAGCCCCACTGACAACATCGAGGTACGTTGTTTTACACATCAAGCTCTGCCTCTGGCCAGTTTTGTTTTGGTCTGATTTTTCACGTCATCAGGAGACGCTACGTGATGCGAGAGTGCACTGTAGAAACTCTCCATGCAAAAGCAGAGCAAACTTTGTTTACTTAATATTGATCCAACTACCGTTAGCTTGCTCGCTAATAGCTAACTATAAGCTAGTTAGCCATTGTGCCAAAGAAATAGAAAGTTTGCAAAGATGTAGCAGTTAGAAAAACAAATATTAACTGCTCTGAATTCTGTCGCATTTGCATGAGATTAACATTGTGTTATTTCATCATGCGCATGTAATAATGTCAGCACCGGCCATGATAATTATGTCAGCAAATTTGTTGATGCTATGTGTAAAAAAATTAATCTCCCTTGTGAACTTTATATTGTTTCTCTCTGTACAAATGCGCCGTAAACATTGCTAATTCTAACTTTTTTAGGTTTCATCTCCATCAAAACTATGTTGTTGGCCACAACATAAAAGATTAACATAAGAGGCACCTGTAACCCACCTGAGGTACCTGCAGCAGGGATCACAAGGATATGTCTGACCAAATCATAGCAACATGTAGCACACAGTTGTTCCAAAACCATCTCCTAACTGTGACTGACCAAGATCCTGCAGTCCAGCCTTGACATCATGTCTTCACAATCCAAATATGTGAGCAACAGCACAGAAGACACTGATCTTGTCATAACAGAGGATGCACTCAGTAATGGCACCTGTGGAGTTGAGACTATGGTGGAGTTGCACTTTGATGGCGATAGCAGAGATGTTACGCTTGAGGGTGACCCTGCACTGAGCAATGATGGCATGTCAGAGTTTTCTAACAGTGATCTCTCTCTGCCTGAGGTTTGCATTTCTACCAACAGCAATAGTTTTGAGGATGATATGAACTATGAGGTCCAGCAGGCTTATCGGATATTCACTGGCTTCCTCTTGGACAAGCACAAAGGCATCACCAGCCCATTCCTTCATCCTATTGGTCACCAGGACGCCCAGCATGGCATTGAAGGGGTCAGGAGCCGGGGTCAGGCACAGCTCAAGCAGTCAATGTGTTTGCGGAGGATGCAAGAGAAGTTTATCAACCAGGAGTATGACACCATTACAGAGTTTGTGGCAGACTTCAGGCTGATGTTGGAGAACTGTTATCGATACCATGGGGTGGACCACTGGATCTCCAAACAGGCTCAAAAACTGGAAATCATGCTGGAGCAGAAGCTTACGTTGCTATCCAGGTAAACATAATGCAGTTGAATCGATAATTTAATTGCTTAGCAAATGCTGAAATGCAGACAGCTTTTTCATGCGTGTCATAACTTAATGTTGCTAAGCAGTATATGCTTCTGGAAATTTAAATTGTTAACACTTTATTTTAGTGGCCCTAATTCCCTATTAATTTTATACTTAAAAGTAGTTTTAATCTAGTAATTTCTGAAAAACAAGGTGGTAATTACCTTGTATTAACTGGCATTTTGCCAAGCATTAACTTGGAAATATGGTAATATTAAGGAACTATTTTCATAGTAAAAATGCATTCATTATCAAATAATTCCTTGTAATATTTTGGAAATTCTCTGATTATTAGGTGGTATTTTACCCTCACCCTCACCCTCACCCTCCAAACCTAATGCCTAACCCTAACCCTAACCCCTAACCTTCTAGCCCTGGCCCTAAAAATTACTTGACTATTATTCAGGAAGGACTCACTTTAATTTAGTGGGCCAAAATTAAGACATAACCTGGAAATTATCAAACAACTTATATGGAAAATTATCATCTTATTTCTAAGAAATTGCTTGGTAAAATACCACCTAATTACCAGGGAATTGCCACAATGTTAGGGTTAGGATTAGGGTGAAATACCACCTTATTACCACATATTATGAGGAATTACTAGGTGATTACTACATTATGACTAAGTAACTACTTCAAATTTTCTATTGTTTTTCTTTAAATATAGTTTTATAATTATCATCATTAAAATGAGTGATGCCTTTTTCTGAAACACAGTCTCACTTTCATCTGTTTATGTATCAGAAATAACAAATTGAAACGGCCAGGAAGAAGAAATGAAAATACTTTTTTGTGAGTATTTAAATTTTAGAAATTGTGTAGTTGTTCAGATACATCATTACTGTAAGTTTTTTTTTTAAGTGTAGACACAAATACACTTCAGATAACAGGACTAACAAGGAGCTGACAATACAGTGAAATCTTATAACAACACCCCTAAAAGAAGAACAGAAAGACAACAAACTCAGAAAAATAGAAACTGACTAATAAAGGGAAATTTAGCAGTAATTTAATAAATCCAAAAAGCTGAAATAATTAGAGGTTGGACAAATAGTTATTAAATAAGTCAAAGTTGGGATTTTTAGCCCCCTCCTAACTAGAGCTGATGTCTTCATTTTTAAATCATTTCATCCTGCTATTTTATAGGTTGTTGTATTTTTTTTTAAAAAAATGCATTTTTAAACTTTATTAAAAATAATTAGATTCAAACTAGCCATTGATTGTGCTTCAAGTGTGAGTACTTTAACCAGCAGAAGGATGGTAATTGCATTTTCAGGATAATTCTCACTGAGACATCCCAATATGATGTATGAAGGATTAAGTTAAAGAATTCACTTTATACGGTTTGGATACTATCCACAAACACACACACCTGGTCTTCCTCTTTCACCAAAGAAAAACCACATACAATGAAACTATTAATTTTTAAACATATTAAGTTGTTCTTTGGTCTCAGTGTTTTTATAGAAAACCTTCAAATATTGTAGACTGGTCTTTGATTTAGACTTGATCAGTGATCATCAACTGGCGGCCTCGGGACCAAATCAGGCCATCCAAAGCTCCGCATTCACCCCCCAAAAGATGATTAAATTCAGAAAATGGGAGGAGGAAAAAAATGTAGGCCCAGTGGTTTTTAGGGTATCTTTTGTCCTTAAATCTCTACAGCTATCAAATCAACCCCAGAATGATCAAGACTGCATCAGTTTTGTCGGGAATGACTTGATGTTTGATTTTTTTTACAGAAATCCACCTGTAAGCTATCATAAATAAATATGCTGCATGACAAACATGTACTCATTAATCCAGTCCTGATTAAATCTTAAGTATTCTTTGTTACCTTTTCCCTTCAGGCTCCTGGAGAATAGGATTGTCCTGCCTGAGAATCAAAACAATAGACCTAGTGAAAGGCAACATGGCAGTCCTAGAAATATGAAGCCAAAATATTTAAATTGCCCATAGAAGATAGAGACTGATCTCACTTTTAATGCTTAAGAATTACTTTCACTTTGATAGAAAATACAAACACTAATATGATAATATGTTATTGGACCACAATATTAGTTTATTTTAGATATGAAAGTCTATCCCCCAAAGTGCCTATCAGGACAGAATTTAGCCAAAGTACAAATATAGTTGGTGACCCCTGTTAAAGTGTAAGATTAACTGGCTGTTGTTTAAATACAAAAAACACAGGGGTGTTAACAAGTAAAAATTATCTTCCCGAAATGTAAATTGTTGCCTTATTTCCAAATATCCTAACAGGCAGAATTAAGTAACTATTCATTCATGATAAAGCATTGTTCTGTTTTTTTCTCTCTGTATTTCAAACTAGGACTCTGCGAGAGAAGACGACCTTGGCAGTGACTTCTAAAGGACGTTTTGGGCTCGAGGAGGAAAGGAGTTCATCAGGCACTTCAACAAGGAGGAGACTGGCCCCTCGTAGCCTGGCTACCATCACTGTTGGTGGACACGAGTCTATCATGGTGCAGACCTTAAGGCTAGAAGAGCAACAGAGGGTCAAGGAAGAAAAGAGGTGACTTAGACTTTCAAATATGGTAGTTAATTAGGATTCCCTTTAGCTGCTGCTTTGCTGCAGCTATTCTTCCTTGGGTCCACAACAATTTTGCAGTATGACAGTGTCATGATGTTTTGCTACTTTAAATAATAATGATGTTAATCTAGATGTGTCCTCTGACTTTTTAGGCAACGTGAGCTTGAGAAGAAAGAAGCAGAGGAAATGTCAGCCAAAGAGGTGGATGAGTGGGAGCAGACTTTACTGTCACAGGCGTCCCTCCACACTGTGGACACACTTTGGGAACTCCCTGCTATCGGGCACTTCCTCTGCCTTGCTCAGACTGCCCTTAACCTCCCAGAGATTGTATTTTTTGAGCTTGAGCGCTGTTTATTGATGCCTCGCTGCAGCCTCCTCCTGTCCAAAATCATGTCTTCCCTGCTGTCCCCATCCCAGCGAAGGGCAACCCTGCACCGTAGGCCTGCTCTGCCTTACCGCCGCTGGGAATCAGAGCTCAGGCAGCGGGTCATGGGCTGGTATCGAGCTGTAGGTGCTTCCCGTGATCAGCCAGGGCGGGCTGAGCAACTGGGCCTCTGCCACCAGTTTTTCAGGGCGCTCGGAGAGGTTAGTCCTTTGACAGAGAAACCCTTTCACTTGCTCCCCTTCTACCAGCGAGTATGGCTTCTGAAGGGTCTGTGTGATCATGTGTATGAGACGCAGAAAGACGTGCAGGATGCTGTGCTGTCCCAGCCTATTCATGAATGTAGGGAGTCTATTTTGGGCTACGACAGTAAAGAGAATGCCTACATACATTTCCCACATTTCTGTGGGGCTGACCTGAGGATTTACTGCCAGAGCCCCAGCACACCCCCAGCTTTCCCCTTCCCTTCTTTATGGGTCAAAAGAGTTGAAACAGAGCCAGTGACAGAGGATGAAGAGTCAGATGGAATGAAGGATGAGGGGGTCAAAAATGACAAGGCGTGTTACAGAGGAACAACAGACATGGGGGAGTATGGTGGTTTTGGAAATGGAAGAACAAAGCTGCTGGAGAGTTTCAAAGAGGAAAATGGGGAAGAAGAGGAAGATATCAAAAGGTTTAAAATATGGTCACCAAAGGGAGAGAGTTCTGAATCAGTATCCTCTGATGGAGACTCTTGTGAAGATCCTAAACTGGACCTATACACTAACTCCTTATCCCGGTCACATTTAAGTCCTAATGGTGGAAGTGGTGGGAAAGCTAATATAAAGGAAGAGACTGTAGAGGTGGAGCATCAATCTAAGAGACTCTTGCAACAGGAGCAGGGCTTCACATTGGGCTCAGTGCGCACCATTAAAGCAGAGACAAAAGAGCCCTGTCTGAGTGTGGGTGAGCACAGTTACACTGGCAGGTCACCTGCTCGATCAGTGAATGTGGCCTTCACAAACAAACCAGTGGAGCTCAAAGTGGAGGGAGGAAGTCTCGCCCAGGGAAACCAAAGATCATTCTGCTTGGACTGTTTTAAAAGCAAAACAAGTAATCTCCAATCTGAGGATCACAACTGCTGCTGTGGAACATCAAGGCTAGCAACACAGTTGTCATCTGAAAGTGCTCGAAACTCAAGTGAAGAGAGGGTTAATGACAAAATCTGGACAAAAAAAAAAAAGTGGAAGAAAAAGAGAGGGAGGGAACAGCTGCCGAGGGTGAAAGGCGAGCACAAGCAGCTGCGGCGCGTGGACAGGATGAGGCTGTCCCCAGTTGAGACTGCCAAGTCTGGAGTGCGACGAGTCGCCACAACGATCAAAAGGAAGGAGAAGAAGAAAAAACATAAAACAGGTAAAAAAAAAAAAAAAATTGTTGATATCAATCAAGTGATTTTCTTTTAGTACTACATTGCACATTTGAAAGCATGTGTTCACAGCCACAATTCCATGTGGGACAAAAGTCCCTTTAAAGTGATTAAAAAAAAACTGTTTCAGGTTTCTTGCTATGATAGACCACTGTGTTATGAACCGCCAAGCCAAATTTCAGTCATGAAAAGCATCTCTAAGTTTAGGAAATTAATTTTCAAATTCATGAAAAATGAGGCAGTAAAATCTGCTCTAGGATGGTGTGAGCGTGTCAGGTGAATGAGCTGAAGCCACACCCACTCATTAGAAGTATAATCCACAAATTTAAAAAAAAAGATGCTTCTGAACACAGTGCAGTTGCCTGGCTCTGTGCCAGAGAAGAGAGATTGGATGGAAGGACGGATGGACTTATTTCACTTTACAGGGACTTCAAATTCTTTCTTTATGAAATAGCATGTGGGTTCAGTGACTATCTGTTATGCTGTTGACAGGAAAAAAGGTTGATGCTTCAAAAAAGATAAAAGATGAACCTTCAGTTGAACCATCATTCAAGGTAATCAAACTATTGCATCATTTTTTACTCTATGTACATTTTTTGAATAGCTTTGTTAAGGTATCTTATAACATTTTCAGCTATTCCCCATACGTATACCCCTCTTGTCTGCCTTTCTTGCAATGTTCTTACTGAATCTCTGTTTATTTCTCTGTAGTTGGTATGCACAAATCTTGAGGAGCTGCGAGAGTTGATCAGTAAGATTGAAGATGAGCTTGATGACCTGGAGAGCACCAAAAAGAGACTGGTAAGGGACAGCCATACCTTTCAAAGATGCTGTTGAATGGATTTTGATGTTGCTGAACTAATTTGAATTTTCCTGGGTGTTTTCACCCACAGGGTCGGTGGTATTATAGGAGAGAAGCTGTGAAAGACCTCCACAGCACTCTAATCAGACTACTGAATGAGCTTTCTCCCTGGGAACCCAAACTTGTTAAGGCCTACCAGAGGAATAGGTACAGATCATTAGACACAGATATTACATCTGGATGAACAACAAAGCTTAATCCTACTTATTATTAGTTTTCTGCTGCTAGTGTTATCTACTGAAGCCATAAGAGGACATACATCGATACATTTTAATTTAATTTAATTTACCATGCTAAAGGGTATTTTTCATTTGCAATCAATAGTTCTTTATTTAGCTAGTTCTTTGTGATAACAATATTTTTTTCCCATGATAATTACCATTTAAATAATTCTGTTCGTGATAGGTGAAATCCAGGATTTTTATCCAATGATAATGTGATTAATAAAACTTGAGCAAAACAAAAAGTTTGTAATTATCATGGGAAAATAGAATGAGATAAAATGTATGGATGTAGGGCTTAGGGCTTAATCACACCCCCCTGCCCACACACATGAACCCACACACACTTTTTAAAATTTTCTTATGTTACAGCCTGATGCCAGATTTGCAAAAAAAAAATCTCATTAATCTACTCTCAGTACTCAATCATGACAAAATGAAAACAGAAGTTTAGACATTGTTGCAAATTGATTAAAAATAAACTGGAACATCACTTTGACATTAGTATTCAGACCTTTGAAAATACTTAAAATTTAGCTCAGATTCCTCCAATTTCTGTTGGTCTTTGCTGAGATGTTTCTACCCCTTGATTGGAGTTCACCTGTGGTCAATTGAATTGACTGGGCATGATTTAGAAAAGGCACACACCTCTCAATAGAGAGCCTCACAGCTGACAATACATTTCAGAGCAAAAACCAAGCCATGAATCCAAAAGAACTGCCTGCAGAGCTCAGAGACAGGATTTCTGCAAAGCACAGACCTGGGAGAGGCCACAAAAAACTGTTTCAGTGAAAGTTCCCAAGAGCACTGTGACCTCCATAATTCTCAAATGGACGAAGTTTGGCACAACCAGAACTCTTCCAAGAGCTGGCCGTCCGGCCAAACTGAGCAATCAGAGGAGAAGAGCCTTGGTAAGAGAGGTGACAAAGAACCTGATGTTCACTCTGACTGAGCTCAAGAGATCCTGTGTAGAAATGGGACAAAGTTCTAGAGGGGCAAACATAACTGCGGCCCTCCACCGATTAGGGCTTTAGGAAGAGTGGGCAGATGGAAGCCTCTCCTTAGTTCAAAATGCACATTTGCAACAAACTCCTAATAAAAATCCAAGCAGGCTTTCATGTGTTTTGCACTGAGGAGAGACTTCCCTCTAGCCATTCTGCCATAAAGCCCAGATTTCTCAGTTTGGCCAGACCACCAGCTCTTGAAGGAGTCCTGGTTGTGCCAGACTTCTTCCATTTGAGAATTATGGAAGCCACTGTGCTTTTGGGAACCATCAGTGCAACAGAAGTGTTTTTGTAGCCTTCCCAGATCTGTGCCTTGCAACAACCCTGTGTCTGAGATCTGTAGACAGTTTCTGTGGGATTCATGATTTGGTTTTTGCTCTGATATGCATTGTCAGCTGTGAGGCCTTCCATAGAGAGGTGTTTGCCTTTTCAAATCATGTCCAATCAGTTTAATGTACCACAGGTGGACTCCAATCAAGGTGTAGAAACATCTCAGCAAAGAACAAGAGAAATGGGAGGAATCTGAGCTAAATTTTAGGTGTCATTGCAAAGGGTCTGAATACTTATGTAAATGTGATTTCAGTTTTCTATTTTTTATAAACTTGCAAAAATGTCTAAACTTCTGTTTCTACTTTTTCATGATGGGGTACTGAGAGTAGATGAATGAGAATAAAAATCTTTTTCTCAACTGTAGCAAATGGCTGTAACATGAGAAAAACTGAAAAAGTGTGTGTGTGTGTTTGGGGGGTGGTCTGAATAATTTCCGAATGCACTGTATGTATTACTTTGAATACACCATCCTTGCTGGACCAAATACAAACCCTTGCTCTTTGCTTTCTGTTCTTTCTCATACCCAAGGCTTCGTTTAAAGAAGGAATTTGATGATTTCAAGAACCACCCAGAGTACAATAACTTTGTGCGTGAAGAATGTATCTCATCATCATCATCAGATGAAGATGAAGAGAGGGCTTTTGGGAAGGAGGCATGTTTGCTCTCAGATCAATATAGACGATCAGAAGAAGAGGACATGGAGCATGTGGTTCCTAGAGGTCTTTGGAGTGGAGGTAGAGTCATTTTACTTGACCTGTAACATCTTAACTTTTATAAGTGTAGTCTTATCAAGACTTTGATTTGTTTTCCCTGGCCCTGAAGGCGGCAGAACAGCCAGATTAAACAATTTTGATTTATGTCATGTCCCAGAGGAACTGAAATATTGAAGTAGAATACCCATACAAAAGTGAGATGCACTGATTGACCCTGTAGTTGCCAGAATTGTCTGTGTTTCAGCCAGTTTGGCCATGATCCGTAACTGGTCGATCCTCCCAAACATAGCTGATTCTGTACTGATCTCAGATTAACACACGAGCCAAAGTTCAGAATTATACATGTGGCGACACACATGAACATGACAGAAACACACAAGCTAACTCGTAAATAGATTTGTACATTAGCCGAAGCAAAAAGCTTTTTTTTTTTTTACAAAGACTGTTTCCTTGCACTCATTTCTCCCTCTTCCCATCTGCGCAATAATCTGAATTGACAGGTCAAACCTAGATAAACTGGCCAAAGAAATTGTAATCAGTGCATCTCTAATACCCAGCAATTGAACTCGTATAGATGGCTGAAAATCACTAAATTTAGACGTAATATCTGTTTTATGTTCCCAGCAAGCACCAGGGAGTATTTGGCTGATTCTTCTGGAGAAACAACAGTGACATGTGTACCTCAGAACCACCTGAAACACCCCCTGGACTCCCCAGAGAAAGGAATCAGTCTGCTACCAAAAGTTCAGATAAGCAGCAGTAATATCTCATCAACTCCGGCCTCTGGGCTCCCATTTAGATCAGAATTAGCCCCATTAAACCAATCAGGGGATTCAAACTCGGCATGGGCAGCAAGGCTTTCAGCCCATGCTTCACTGTCACCCAGCACCCCCATCCTCCACCCCACCACTGGACTACCTAAGGGCTACACGCCCATCCCCACCCTGCTGGCTAAGAGTGTGGGAAACAAAGTGACCTTAATGAAACGGCCTGCTGATTGCCCAATGGTAAACAACGTAGACAAACTGAGAAAAGCATCATTGGTGTCCCTGCCTACCTCTACAGTGACAACCACAAAACTTATAAAAGCACAAAGTTCTCCGTCCAGTTCCCAGCAGAATTCAAAACAAACACAGGCACAAGGAGCCCAGCAGACAGAAGTAGTAAGACACCCAGGGATGGCCATAGTGACGGCAGCTCTTCCTAAATCATCACAGGCCAAAATAACACAGAGTGCACCAAAAAATCCAGTTCAAGTGATATACAAGGTACCTGAGAGGCTGGGGCATCTTGTAAAGAAAGATGGCAGCAGCCCAGTCAAGATCTCTGTTCATCCTGTCATGGACCAGAACACCGGGGAGAAAATCATGCAGCAAGTAGTGATTCTTCCTTCAAACTTTCTTATTAAAAACACTGATAAGGCTTCTTTTGCAGATCAGCAACAGTGTCAGGGCATTCAGGTTCCAGCTTCTAAAGCTGCTGGACCATTATGTATGTCAACCAATGTGTCTGGGTTTACCATTCCCGAAAGTAGAATTCCTGTTCAGCAAGTGGCTCCGCTGAAAGATACCAAGACAGTGAGGACCCCTTTTCCCTCTGTTTCACCTTGTCTGCAACAGGGGGTCCCAATCACTGCAGGGCTTAAGCTGGCACAAGTCAGTAGTCCTTCTATTAGCACAACCCAAATTACCCCGCCAAAGCCCTCAACCAATATTACTCCTTCTAGTTCAGGTTCCAGCGAACCAATCAAACCTGCAGTCCCGAAACAGGAGCTTAAAACTGTGTGCATCCGTGACTCTCAGTCCATCTTGGTAACAACTAGAGGAGGCAACACAGGCATTGTTAAAGTCCAGACATCCTCAAACAAGAATGCACTTGGCTCTTTAGCCTCCACTCCAGTCATCACCATCTCACCTCAGTTTAAAGCCTTTCTTGTATCCAAGACTTCACAGACTCCTCTCTCATCTCCCTCTTATACTTCCTCTTCCACCATTCCAGCAGTGACAAGTATCTCTTTGGGGCAAACTCAGACACAGGTTCCTTCAGTATTAAAGTCCTCTTCCTCTGTCACGGCCCCCCTGCTTCCTGCAGTAACTGATAGCCATCCTGTTCCAGTTTCAAGAACTCAGCCTGCAGGCACCACTGTCGCTACAATTCAAGGCTCCAACACCTCAAATGGTTCAACAACTGCAAAGACGAGTCAGCAAGCGCAACTGGCTCCTGCTGGTTCGAATATTCAAGCTTCATTTGTAAAAAACACTGCAGTTCCATCACTGAGTAGTTCTGTTGTCCCCCAAGGTCTTACTCAAGGGGAGATCACTAACAAGACTGGTGTGAAGCGGCCTAGTACAGATGACAGATCTCAAGTCACTAAATTCATCTTAGTTACTCCCTCTTCTTCTGGGGCATCAAATGTGGCCTTATCTCAAGGTTCTCTTTCTTCCGCAAAACCAGTTCCTACATCAAGAGTCATGTTCATCAGTCAACCTTCAGTAACGTCATCCATCACCTCCGTGGGAAGCATTCAGATGCATGCAACAACAGCAGGGGCTGGTGGACAGCCTATGACTACTCCTTTATCAAGTCATTCTCTAAAAATGGGATTAAGTCCTGGAAAGCCAGTTGGTGGTTTGAGCTCAGAAGTGTCCAAAATGAAGAACATCAGTCTGCCGTCAGGTGGGTTTGTTGTTGTAGTATTTATTACTCTAGTGTTTGCTGAGTCTTATGTCCGTCTTTACATTTAGCAAGATTAAGAAACCACTTTTGTATTCGTCCTGTCAATGCTGAACTTTAGACTAAAATATTTTTCTTATAACTCTCTAGGGGTTCAAATACACTTGACAGGGAAGACAACAACCATTGGACAGACAATCGGTGCCCTCTCATGTTCTCCTTCAAAGAGCAAACCAGTGTCGTTCTCAGTTCCAATAAGTTCCATTGGAGTGGTCCCCATCACAAGTTCGAGCACCATCACTAGCTGTTCTGCCCAGCTTGCCTCTAACACTTCACTGACCGCCAGCTCGAAACTTCAAGGTATTCCATCCTCGCCCGTCATCTCCCAGTCAAGCTCTTCCACATCCACTTCTGCTGCTGTGACACTGCCTGCAAGGAACGTAATCAAGAAAAACCTTGGCACGCTTCAAAATGTACTGTCTAGTAACTCTCCTGCTCAGGTAACCACTACTGTGCAGAGTAGCCCAGCCCAAGCCTCCAATGTCATCCATCAGCCATCAACACCTACAAGCGGCACTGTTCAGGAACCTATCCCATCTTCCTCTGAACTTGCTCTCAATAAAAGCCAAGCAACCATCTCGACAACCACTATCCCAATCACCACCCCTACTGCAGACCCAATCCAGCAGAAGATAGTCATCAACACCTCTACGCCCCTTGCTGCAGGAACGCAGATCCTACTCAACAATGCACGTTTTGTAGTCCCTCCCCAGGGTCTAAATCCAGGCAGCCACGTTCTCATCATCTCCAGCCCTTCACCCCAGCAAGTGCCTACTGCTATAAGCGCTGCAGTATCAGTTCCTCCACAAGGGGTGAGCCATGTTGCTCTGACACCTCAAGCACCTGTTTTACCACAGTCTCCTGCAAGGCTACCTGGTGTCCCAGCTGCAAGTTCTCCTTTTGTAGCATGCACCCCTAGTGTTGGTCCATCATTGCCTTCAAAAACTCCCGGTGTCATCCCCGTCAGACTTAAAAGTCTGGGATCAGCGTTGTTGCACAGTAAAACAAATGTAGTATCTGCTCTGCCTACATTACCAGCTGTGCAGGCTGGTAGTTTTGCATCACCTGCAGTGGGTGCATCCACTTTGGTTTCATCCCCAACAAGATTAGTCAATATACCAGCGCTAGTTTCCCCAGTGGTCACCAGTGCTCCTGTTCTTGGCTCTGCACTGGCTACAATCAGGTTAGCTGCGGCAACACCAGTGCAAGCTGAATGTTCATCTACCAATGCGCCTGCAGTAGCACCCACCTTACCCAAATTGGCTGCACCTTTATCTTCCTTCTCTCTTTTGCCCAGCCCATCATCTGGTCCCCTGGCAAGCCAGATCATAACAGTACCAGCAACCCTCTCGTCAGCTGCTGGCACACCAGCTTTGCATTCTTCTATTCCTGCCCAGAAGGTGGTTTCAGTGTCAACCCCAGGCGCAGTTATGCAGCCCCAACACACGGCAATTGGAATTGCAGCACACACCATTGCTCCGGCACAGCCTTCAGAGCAAACAGGGCTGGGAAACACACCAGTCAAAAAGATGGTGCCAGCAGGAATGCAACCAGTGCTTGCCGGCATTCGAACACAAGTTTTACCAACAGTGGTTGTTCCACCAATTGTAAGTACAGTGTCTAGGATGCAGACACTGCCAGTCGCTACAGTTCCACCCATTGGAAGCACTGTCAACACCTTTGAAACACCACCTGTGGTGACTGCACTTTCATCAAGCAGCACTGTAATAATGAGTCCAACTCAAACAGTCTCTTCGTTGAGGACAAACAACAGCATTATACCACCTGTTTTGAACAATCAAGCACTTGGAAAGCACTCTCTGCAGACCTCACCCCTAAGTATGCATACTGGTGCACCATCCAAGCTACTAATTAGCCCTGATGGGGCTGTTCTGAACACAGTTCAGTGCCAGGCTAATCCAGCAAAGCTGGTGGTTCCCCCCAACAGTTCCACAGGAGCACTACACATATGTGATTCCTCTTTACAGCCTTTGCCAGCAGACAGGAAGTGCACCAATTAAACGAGATGGTGCCTGGTGTATGAGGACTCAAACAAAACTATCTACTGCTTAGTTTTGGCAGGGCTCAGAACCATTGCTTGTAGTGATTCTGGGAGTTTTTGAAGAACTGCCCTCCTACTGTAGTTTGACTTGTAACTTACATTTAGGATACAGTAGGTCATACCTTGGTTAGATCAACTGATAAGTAAACTGTATGCTCAATCAGATATATTGGTAATGTATACTCTGATCTTCTCAAGTGAATACTGTTGAGGATGCTCTCAGATGAATGTTATAGACTCTTGACTTTCCTTTTTTACTTAATGGCCAGTAATGACAACTTTAAAGAATCATTAGAACAGGAGTAGAAATGAAATAAATTCAGTTCAAGCTTTTATAATACTTTTCAATACCAGTAGATACTGCTTCAAGAAGTTAAAAAAAACTTGATACAATTGTTTGGTTAAACTTGCTCTGCTTTATCTGTCAGTTTGAACAATACAGCAGTTCATATTCAGATTCTTTCACATGATCCTTTGTTGAACCAGTAACTGTTTGAAAACTTCGTTTTACTTTTTTGAAGTATAAGTAAATAGATAAATTTGTACTACATTTTTGAGCCCATATAAAATGTTTTGAAGTCACATTTATTTATTTTTACCATATAGATTTTTCAAAAGTATTTACTAGGTACATTTTCATTGAACAAATGTGGACATTACTGCATGGAAATAAACGATGCGACTGTCCCCAACACGTGTTTGAGCTGCTTCCTTATACACAGATTAATGAAATCAGTTTTTATTGCTTAATGAAACATCCTACTGTATATACATTGTGCTCATTCATTTGAATAGTATGACAAAGTGAAGGATACAATACTTTCTCTCACTGGTATATTTAGCTACAAAGCATAAGAACCCATCATGCAAGTGGCATCAGATTATATACCATCAGACAATAGATGAAAATGAAGAGTTTGTTCTCCAGTATTTTTCAGTCTTCAGACATCTGTTCGTCTTCTGCTGAAGTCCTTCAGGGGGTATACGGGGGAGGCAGCGGTACTGAAGAAATCTTTTCATAGGCTGGAGGAGCATTGGGAATCTGTTGAAAGGTGAAGAAATACAACCAAGTCAAATAGCTGAAAGAAAGCACTATTATATCTGCAAAGTATGTTGCCTTTTTATTGGCTTATTGACACTGGTTTTGCACTATCTTGTTATTTGGAATAAAAGGTCTGCACAGCACTGTTTAAATGATTTTATAACTCAGGCAACTGATTAGATGAAAGGATTGGATTTTTTTTTATAGGAGATTGTTGTTCTGCAGCTTCCTCTCATATGAGAGGGTGCTGATCTGGTTCATCTCCCCTGACTTTTCCCTGCAGACCTGGACACAAATACCTCCCTTGGGAATGAAACATTTTAATACCCTCCCCTAGTCTGGTGACACAATAATCTCTTCTTCAAGCATCCATTACATCAGCTTCACGTGCTCCACAATGTGTTCAGAGTCGTGGGGCTTTGGACTAAGTACCCCCTGTTATGAATAAGTTCTACAGACCTTTAATACACGGTTAAATGGTTTCCAATGTGTCCTGTTGACAAACTGGCAGAGGTGAAAGGTCATTACATTAACTCAAATTACTGTAATTGAGTAGTTTTTTGGGGTACTTGTGCTTTTATGTGTACATTTTGTTATCAGTACTTTCACTTAAGTTTTAACCTGAGTAACTACTTTACTTGAGTAAAAAACTCTTGTACTTTTCCACCTCTGTTGACTTCATAGCAGCATATCCAAAAACAGCTGCATTTTACTTTATTGTAAGGGTGGAACTTGATCTGGTAAACATGGTTGGAGATTCAAAGTCTCAGTAGCTACTAAGGCTGAGCAACTAATAGAAATTTAGATTTAATCACAATATGTCCTGCAATTTTCAAATTGCAGAAGTTGCCAGATTTTGTTGACCTGAAATGTGTCAGCAAACCAGTTTCATACGTTTTTTGCATCAGAGATATTATGCTCTACACAGCATGTGAAGCATTATTTTTTTCTATAATACTTTGCAAAAGTCTCACTTTTCTTATTTTTTAAATGTTTTTTCTTATTCAAGAAGACTTTACATAAAAGTGATCATTCACTTCATGACATCAATTCACATTGCATCTGCAATACGAGTCAAAATAACTGCAGTCAGATATTGTTTCAGAATTGTTCATCTCTAGTTTTCATGATGATTGATTTAAGGCTTTAAGTTAAAAAACAGAGTTTACTACTGTGATCAAAATAGCTAAATAAAGATGTAATTCATGTTGATTCAATCATGGCATGTTTTTCATCCTAACATATAGGCCCGACCTACAGGAAAGAACAGTTCATGTTAAATCTACTGCTTCAAGATTAATCATGATTAACTACGATCCAGAATCAGTACACTAAGTTTTTTTAATCACGATAAATCGCAGGCTTTATTGTCACTTTCCAAAAAATTGGTCAAGCCAGGTCATGGTCTCCCTGCAGCCACAGTGATGTAAAGTAAGTCTACCACAGCTCCTTAAAGTCTTATTTCACTAAAAAAAACTCACAAACAGCTCAGTTGACAAGTCAAATGTCATTTGAACCATTTGTTATCAGACATTTACCTTTTTAACATTCCCTTATTTCATTTTCCATCCATAACAAGTTCCTTCTTCTGTGGTAAAGTACACATATGATCTTTAATCTACCTATAGAAGCAGGCCTGTGTTCACACTGGAGGTCCCTTATCCTTAGTTTAAGACAGTAGAAACATTCAAAATCACAAAAGCCAGTTTTAAATGCAATAAATAGGGTGTGATTAATCACAAGCTATGACAGAAATCCTGAGATTAATTATAAGAAAATTAAATCTTTGACACCCCTAGTTTAATCCATTTAATATTGTATTGGTTGTACAATAACAGGATGTACTGCTTGTTTTTGTTAAAAAAAAAAATACATAAGATGAGGAACTTAAAAACCTAAGTGCATGTCAAATTGCAAATTCAAAATTGGACCCAAAAAAACGCAATTAGATAATTTTCCCAAATCGTTCAGCCCTAGTAGCTACTTAGTACTTAAGTAAACCTTAAATAAGTCCCTTTTACCATTATTTAGTAGATTTATGGAGCAGTGTTTTAACTTTTACTTGCCTAAAGTCCCTGTACACTGAAATACAAACTTTTTGTCTTAACACACTTGATATGTTGGAATAAGGTTGCTGTAAACATGTGAAAACATTGTGATCCACATGTTTTTGATTTAGACTACAAAGAAGTTCACCTTTTTCCTGGCTTGGTTAAGAATCTTGGGGAATTGACCTGCCCCCCCTACATCAATCTACGATAAAATCACTGGCCACTTCATTTAAATATAGTCTATGTTAGCTGATGTTACTTCCTTCATTGAAAGTTAACGGCCAATAACATGCTGTTTTTGTTCATTGTGTGGTAAATTTCCCAAATCTATCAGCCATGGCGGCCTACAGGTCATTTAAAGTATCATAATGGAGAGATTTGTGCCAGAAAACAGTAAATTTAATCCCCAACTTCTGTCCCTTTGCTCTGGCAAAAAGCCAGGCCGCTGCGCTCTGATCAGAAGCATTTTTAAAATTTGAGAGGAACGTATTTCCCATGAGTGGGTGTGGCTTCAGCTCATTCAACTGACACGCCCACACCATCCTAGAGCAGATATTATAGCCTCATTTTTCATGATTTTGAGGCTTAATTTTATAAACTTAAAGATGTTTTTCATGACTGAAATTTAGACTGGTAATTTATAACACAGTGGTCTATCATACAGAAAACCTAAAAGACAGATTTCTTTTGATCACTTTACAAGGACTTTAAGTAAATTTTAACCAGACTACTTTTCTTTTACATTAGTACAATAGTCATGTACTTTTTCCACGCCTGTGAATTGGTGACCTATCTTGTTCCTGGCATTCAAGAAAGTCTGTCTTAAAGACAGATAGATTTAGTGGAAGGCAATAAGGGGTCCCTCACCGGAGGTTGGAAGCTGCCGAAGTTTGCTAGAGCCATTTTGTTATCTGCAGAAGGTCCTGCCTCTGAGAACTGGCCTCCTGTGAATCCTGGTGACCCCGATCGAGGGGTCTTCGAGGGAGAAAGATGAAATTGGTGTTTATTAGTTACAAAGATCACTGCATTAAATTAACTGAAAGATAAAGCATGATTGTCTCACTCTGATTATTTTATATCCACTTCTCTTTTTGAAGTACCAGCAGCCCAGGATGAGGAGAGCTGCGATGATGACCACCAGCAGAACTATGCCCACTGCCCTGTGTTGGAAAGCACCATTCAAATAGATACATAACGTTAATTTAATTGCTTTATTATGGCAATGTTTGTTTCATGTAAGAAATATGTGTGGCACAGTTTAAACCCATTATTAAAAGAGGGTGAAACACTGGCTGATGGAAGCGTAAGGAAATATACATACTCCTCAGCTCTGACGTGTTCTCCTCGTCTGCTGCTGGCAAAATAAATGTTGAAGTCTCCACGAGGCATCCCGTGTGTATGATTACACCGCATGAAGCTGAAAGTCAACAGAAAATCACTTAATCACTTAATCGCACTTGAAAACTGAGTACACATTTGTAACACAGTGACTTTCTAAAACTGCACAAAAGTATTCCATATCTTTATCACAATGTAACCAAAAGTTTAAGAATGGCTTGTAATACAAAAAGTAGCAGGTGTCAAGGCAGTCTGCTTACTGAATATGATGGGCCTGTATAGAGTAGGCTACAACACACAGCATAAAGGCCTATATAGCATAGTCATCAGCAGCTAAAAAGCAACCTTTAACCTCTGCATTGTTAAATTAGAGAAAATTGGCTATTTGTTTTTCTTTGAAGCCCATTTTTATAGTTTTATCCATACTGTATGTAAGCCTTAATTTGACTGGTGTCATTGAAGTATAGGCTTCATAATCAGCAAGGACCTGCAGCAGTTCATCTACTTTTCTGCCTTTAATCAACTACTATAGCAAAAAACAAGCAAAAACTATAAAAGACCATCCTTTAAAAAAAAAAATCACCTGTTTTGGGTTGCAGAAAACAATGCATTGCTCCGTAAATGTGCAAAAAAAAAAATAAAAATCCTCAGGATTTTATACAGACGATAAATCAATAGCAACCTCAATGTCTGTGCTGATGGCAATTCAATGCAGTCTGATCTATTTCTTCTGTTTTGAGTAGCCCAATAACGTGCTGTTCCGAATTCACTTTGCAGTGAAATTATAGCATTAGCAAAACAGTCTACGACAGGAAAACAAATGAAAGAAGAAGGCAAAGAAAACATCATCTTACCAAATTAGATAATTAGATTGAAGAATACACTTCCTCTGGTTAGGATGCCTTCTCACATAGACTGGGTCCTAAGAGCTCTGTGTTAACTTCAATCCTCAAATACCTTTCCTCAGTTTGCCAGCGAGCGGAGAGGGGCAGAAAACCCTCATGACCGTCACGGGTTAGAAGCTCATGGTTAAACCCATTGAAGCAGAGTAATTACCGTGAAACCCCTCGGTCCTGAACGCAACATTATTATCCACTCGTGAACGTAGAGGCGTCAGCTGCTGGCTTTGCATGAACGTGTGTGCACGTGTGTGTGTGTGGAGGAGTGTATGCGGTATTGTGCTCACATATATCCTAATCATATCTAATTCAACAGCCATAGTAAATTATGATTTAAAGGCCTAGTCGGCCAGTTTAGAGGGTGGGCTAAATGGCCTAATTCAGGCTTTAAAAAGAGGAAAGCGACTTGTGATGTAGAAATATTATGGCCATTTTACGAGGAAAACCCCCATCAAATTTCCTGATAGGCAATACCCCTGTTAAGCACAGCTTATAAGGGTAATTCTCCACAGGAGGAAAAATGATTATACTCAAGTAAAAGTACAGTTACTCTGGTTAAGATTCCCTTAAGTACAAGTACTGGTCTACGAACCTACTCAAAAGTAAAAAGTATCTTATTCACTTCAAGTACTGAGTAGCTACTGAGGAGTTACAGTAAAATATGACCTTTGCTTGTTGGCACCAACAACATGAGAACAGATCTACAACCAAGCTGTTCAAGTTAAGTCACACCTCTATAATAAAGTAAAACACAGCAAAATTGACAGTGATAATTAAACTCATGTAGAGTTAAATTTAAATCTTTAAACATGTTTATATTGGTACACTACATATAGTTAAACAACACTTTTCAAACTGTTAAATATTTAACAATTTGACAGAACTGCAGTAAGTCTTAAAATTCTGTGGCAAGGTGGGTCCCCTCTGGCAAGAAGAAAGCAGAGAGCCAACCTCATAAAAAGGCAATACATATTGATGAAGAATATGCTCTACACATTCTTAAGGAACATCTAAAGTCACAGGTTGAAACTCTAACTCCGTGGATAATTTCACCCAAGGTGCAAGTATGTCTCATAACAAACACATTAGTTTCTCTTCAGAGAACTTAAATGCAGACTGCCCATTTTGAGCACAACAATGAATGCAAAAAGGAATCATTTCTAGCATACAAATGGGCATGGAAATGTAATTTTTGTAGGCAAACTGAATAAAATCAACTTTTTTATTTCACTTCAAAGACTGCAGCATGAAAAGCACATTTAGCACTGGATTAAATATTAACAATTTTTAAAAAGTATCTAAATCCAAAGCCCTTCATTTTGCTTTGTATGCTTCTTTTTAAACGAATATTGCCAATTTTAAACTTTAACACTAAATCCATACCATATCCATATTGTGTACATTAAAACAAATACATTTCCTAAATATCAGACAGTTTCTGCATGTTTTAGGCAGAAGAAGTGAAAATGATTGATCCTCAATGCAGTGTGTTATGGTCTTGGAATGATGGGCACACTTTAACACCCATAGTATTATATGATGTTGGCTCTAAAGGATGTTATTACCTCTGCCAAGGAGGTTTTGTGATCGGGTGGGTTTTTTTCGTTTGTTTGTTTGTTTGTTTGTTAGCAACATAACTCAAAAAGTCATGGACGGATTTTCAGGAAATTTTCAGGAAATTTCAGAAATGGCATAAGGAATAACTGATTAGATTTTGGGACTGATTTGGATCACCATCTGGATCCAGGAAGTTTTAAAAGAATTCTGTACTATGGGAGATAGGGCTAATGGCGGAGGTCTGCGCTGTTACCACTTTACACCAGGAGATGGTGGACATGAGTGACTAATTCAAAGTTCTGGACTGTGTAGAGTTTGAAAGACGCACGCCTGGTCAAGGAGACGAGTCGGAGCGTAACAGAGAGAAAGACAGCGAATTGTAGCAAGAATACTCACAATGCTGGTAGGAATAGGGGAATATTCACCCTCGCTGCACACGTAGCAAAGCCAATGCTTTGCCTCACTGTGTCTCCACCCCACCAGGGAGGGAGTAATTGGCGAATTAGGTTTTTGGGCGTGACTTGAATCACTGTCTGGATCCAGGAATGTTTTCAAAGGATTCTTCACTACTGGGAGATAGGGCTAATGGCGGAGGTCAGCGCTCTCTGAGTGCTTTTCTAGTTTTTAAAGATGGAACTGCATTATTTTTTCCCAGATGGTGTATAGATTTGTTGGTGTTTTGAATCTAAATTTGTCTTCAAATATAACTTCCTGATAAGCAAAAAATACAACTGGACCCTCCTTAGGATGGGATAAGCCCCAGATATCAAACACTTCTGGCTCTGACCCTGGTTTATTGGCTTTTTAATTGCATGTAGTGTTATGTAACTTGTTTTGAAAAACATATAAGAAGTGTAAACTGCTATGATAGTACTTCTTCTACTACTACTACTACCACTAATTAAAAAATAAATCATAATAATAAGTTATTAAAATTACAATATAATCTATTATGCAGTTAAGTGTTATTTGAGCCCATGAAAAGTGAAGCCCAGCTGAAAGGACAATTGGAACTCTTGGTGGTCTCACTTCATTGGATGCAAACTACATTAAAATATAAAGTATATTATATTATAAACTGTGATGAGTTCTTCAGGATGAAATTTGTGTGAAAGTTCTAAGATTATATCTTTCAGTGCACTATACAGGGCCCTGAAGGCATTCATTTCAGTGGTCCATATGACTCACGGGGCATCCTTAGATGATGCTCCCTGGATGTTACGATGCATCATCTGACTCATGTTGAGCTTCATGTGTTTTCAAACAAATGAGCCCATTGTTAATCTATGATCTTCTTCATTCAGGAAAATAATGATAATAATAAAGTTTCTGACTGTAGGCTTTTTGCAATTAAGATGCTCAGCTTGACTTTATAAATGTTTTTTTTCTCATTAAGCCATTCACTTGCTTAAAACTGCTTCTTTTTTATTTAGAGGCCTATTGGTTTGTTGAATTTGTGTAATGTTATATTGTGATGATAAGCAGACTATTTTATAGAATCTTATATGTGGGCTATAATGTTGCGTAGTAATACATGACAGATGGTTGTACAGAGGTCCAGTCTGAGGGTTGACAACAAGAGTTGTACTGTAAATCACCAATGGCTTATCTGTGTAGCACATTTTTCATTTTCTGTAGTCAGACAGCCAATAGCCTATGCCTATTAAAATGCATCATCCCTGGAATAAATTTAAATTTATGTCCAGACGTAGGGACAAAAGTTTGCATTTGTCTGCAAAACATTGAATATTTGTCCACAAGAGGGAGACCAATCCTCGTATTTGAAACTGTGCCTACTTTGATTTGTCTCAAGCTTAAGTTTAGTGTTTCATTTTAGATTATAACATCATAAGAGTTTTATTGAAAATATTCTGTGTTGCAGCATACATTGAGTGCCATAGTTTGAAACATTTGAGGAAAAAAAGAACAGATTATAGATGTTAAATCCCCGAACATTTATTGTAAACCTGTGCAGTTGCAGACAACCTTCATTTAGTTATTAATGCTTTATTATTTACATTTTTAAAAGTTTGAATAATGTTGCTGAAAAATATTAACTGGAAATAACAATAACTAGTTAATAAAAGTGGTGTTTTTTACTTATTTGGGTAATTCCTTGCTATTAATGATTTAACTCTTAGTTTTCTACTCAAAGTTAATGAAATGTAGTTTTAAAAAGGCTTTTTTTTTAAGTGAGGTCTACAGTATAATATTCACTACAATAATGTTTGTAAATGTATTTTGAAAACTGTTTTAGTTACCTTTGTATCTGCATATATGCTAATTTTTATGATGTCACCAGTACATTTTTTTCAGTTTCCAGGAAATGCCTTTGCAATATCATGAGAAATACATTGATAAATGGCTTTATTATTGTAAAATTGGGTTATTATCTCTCTAATATAAATATACAATAATGGAAACATTTCTATTATTAGTTTTTTTTTTCTTTAATCAACCGCGTATCCTCAAAATCAAGTTGGTTCCACCCTGTTAGTTTGTGTATTTATTTTAATCTGCTGTAAGAAAACTCAGTTCCCATGAATCCAATTTCAGGAAGTGACATCACTTCTGGAGGGAATTTTGAGGAGCAAGTGAATTGAAAACCAACTTTCTGTCTTCATTTTTAAGAAGTTTTAGGCTGTTAACCTGGATGCCCTATCCTTTAAGTTCCACCAGTTATGACAGAAGTAAATCATATTTTCTTTAAATCACAAAATCTTCAAAATTGTTATTAAAATGTCATTTATCTTTGTAAACCAGCTAACATTTTTTTTTGCTAGCGAACATAACTTAACTCTGACACAGAAATGGCTAATTTCTTGTAACAATTTCAGCCGTTAGAGTACGATCCCCCTGTTGTCCTTCAAACCATGTTTATTACATTTATTTCTAAATTATATAACAAGTTTTTAACTGTTCATGTCTCCTGTCAGTTTCTTGTGTTTAAAATGATTAAGGGCGTGTTGTTTTTTTGTTTTGTTTTGTTTTGTTTTTTGTTTTTTTTTGGGGTCGCTCTGTTACATTCATTAAAAGGAAATATTCTACTAATACATTTTTGTTTTATTAATATTAAAAAAGAAAAACTAGCATGATGGAATATGGGACACAAAGGTCTGAGAAAAGCTAAGTATTGGTGAGCATTTACACTATTAACAGGGTGGGATTTTCATTAAAGTCTTCTGTGAAAATATTTATATTTTTTGTTTTCTTTCTTATTATTTTATTTTTAGGTACTTAAGCTCTTCCACTCCTAAACATGTCATTAACAACATTTCATCTCAAAAACTAAAAACGAAGTTTTCACACTTAAAAGTCACCAAAAGCCAGGAATGACCCATTTACGTCTCTGTCTATGAATATCCAAGGTTTACCGGCCTGCTCTATGTTGAGGTGTAACGATCATAACCATTAGTTAGCATGGCTTCCCACCGGTTGAGGGAGTTACTGCTTTTATCGGTTCTTCCGGTCGGCATTTTGAAAGCGCGAGAGAGAGACAGGGGCAGAGGGGTAGATACCGTGGACCCCTTTTTTCTCTATTCCCTGATTTTCTTTTTAATCCAGGCACCCGCAATCATATCATCCAGCGCCTGGTAAAAATCGTCGTCTGATAAGGCCGGTGTGATTTAAGGGGACGCATCCCCTCCCAGCAGATATGCTCGCCGTGAGAAAGAAGAAAATCCCCCGACGGGAATCACTGCCGTTGTGTTAGCTGTTACTCCGAGGAGCTGTTTGAACAGTGGGACGGAGAGGGAGCTAGAGACTCTTCTCCAGCTCCAGCTGCCATCCTACTCCTGCTCCTCCCCCTCCTTCTCCTCCTCCTCCTTCACCAGAACCACTTCTCTTTCTCATCACATCCAGAGGTAAATAAGCTGTAATCAACAATAATAACCTATTTCCAGACAAATTGTTTACCTTCCCGGATGATTCCGCGGTGTCAGACACATCAGGCAGCCGTTGGGAACAGCTAACGGGATTAGCTAGGGGGATAATTGTGATTTGTGATGGGGTCTTTGCTTTGTACCCCTGCCTCCCTGGCGTCGGGTCGGGGTTACGCTTCCTTAGGCAAGTCCGAGGTCCACTTTGTGAGCTAAAGATGCGTCGGTAAAGGCCATAGCAAGCGTGAGTTGAAAATATGAATCCATACACGACCTGTTCGATGAAAATAGCGCTCCGGAGTAGGAAGCTAACTGTGTTTGATGCACTCCCGGTGATGCTAGCTAAGGCAAGTTACAGATATACCTTTGCCAGTTAGCATACGTTAGCTAACATCCTCAGTTGTTGCTAGCCGGCTAACCCTGAGTTGAATTTAGTGACTTTTTTAAACACTGCTATGCTGTTCGTTCTCTTAGCAAGTAGACACATCGCCAGATATGACAACCGAGTAACAATTCAGTCATATCTGTTGTGAAGAAAGGCTAATGGCGCTGTAATAAGATAGAACAGCCCCGGAAACCTTAAATGACACTGTAACGTTAACAAAAGAAAGAATTCGAGGTGCTATTAGCTTACAATATCCTCTGAATGCATTCGCACTTGGTTTTGTAGGTTCTAGCTTTCAAAATGAATGTAATAACACTGGAATAACTCGACGCTGTAGGTCCGAAATAAACAGACAGACATAAAGAGACGTAATGGTTGTAACTTTTTATCATGAGCTCTATCAGATAGATTTGTTTTCACCGTCCAAGTCTGCTCGCAATTCACGACATAATAACCGACAATACTTGTACATGGGTAAAAACAATAGATTTTATTTAAGATTATGCATAAAAGTTGCATGTTATACACGATAAGGCTGCAATATATAAATCCATAGAATATACTCAATGAAGGTGTTTGTTTACAGAGTCAAAGACGACCACTGAATGAGATGGTGTGGACCCCAGATGATGTTACAAATCTGTAATTTATAGAGACATGCCCAGGCTTGCTGCAGAGCCTTTACGTTGTCTACGTCGTTTGTTCATTAAGTATGCAGCATAATAATGCACATTTATGAGTGGACACATTTCTGAAGCCCTATCCCAGGAAGCAGAACTCTGTCATATTAATAACAACAGCTATGATAATATGGAAAACACTTGGTTATTTTATGAGAACTTGTTGACAGTGGACATTCTTTAAGAGTGTCTATTGCAACTTATTTTTTGTGTCTTCTGCAGCATTTCGGAGATGTGAAAAATAGGAAGAGATTGGTGATATTGAGCAGCCTGTGCATTGACACGACCTCTTCACCTCATCTTCAGCATGAATGGTGATATGCCTCATGTTCCCATCACTACTCTTGCTGGAATTGCTAGCCTGACAGATTGTAAGTGAATCAGCATGTCTCCTAACAGTCTAAATACTAACATTCAAATCAAGATGCGACAAGGCTTACTAACATCTGTTTGTCTAGTGGGTCAAAATAGACTGGATAATTATGCAAGACATAAACACAATTTTGTTAATTTATTCACTTCTGGTGATATCAGACCAGTTCTTGGAGAAGTGGCTACAGATGGGTAGTTTTAGGTTAACCTTTCCTCAATGAAATGTATATTTCAGCAATTTATATTTGTAGTCAAATTGTTGTTTTGGGTTGCAAAAGAACCCTGAAGCATCTTTCATC
This sequence comes from Cheilinus undulatus, assembly GCF_018320785.1. Taxonomy (NCBI): domain Eukaryota; kingdom Metazoa; phylum Chordata; class Actinopteri; order Labriformes; family Labridae; genus Cheilinus; species Cheilinus undulatus. Next base: position 34,145,046 of record NC_054881.1, read on the forward strand.
ACTTTGATGCTGACATATTTTTGAAGCCTTTTGATAAAAAGATATAGACATTATGTTTCAGGGATTTAATTGGATTTTATTCTTCACCTTTTAAAATATTTATTCATATGGCAAATGTGGGGGAAATATAAAATTCATTAAATGTATTTTAAGTTTGAATATATAAAAACATCTTGCAAAAATGAAATTTGAATATGTAAACACTTGGGTTAAAAATGTTAATAACCTCTTTTATTATTGACATTTTGTATTGTCATTACTTTAAGTCACAGTTACATGTTCTCAAATTTCTCTCAAGTACTAACACTTTTTCCAGAATAGTTTGATTTTGTTTTTTTCTTCTGTTGTGGTTTTCATTCCTCACCCAATACATCTTGTCTTGCTGCCATCATTTCAGTGTTGAACCAGCTGCCTTTGCCCTCTCCTCTCCCTGCCACCACTGCTAAGAGCCTTCTCTACAATGGAAGGATCTCCGATGAGGTTAGCAGCCTCCTGGTGTGTCGGGACGAGAATCTGGTGACTCAGCTGGCACAAGGCCTCAACCAGGTCTCCACTGAACACATGTAAGAACTACTCACGGATCTTTCACATGTAACTGCGAATATAAAGGACGAAAAACTTGCTTTTAGCTAACATCATAGGTTTTAAATGTTGAAAACCTATGAATGAAAACTAAGTAATAATTTGGAAGTCGGCAAGATGTAATGTGCAAGGAAATACATTAAAAAGTCCTGTTTCATTTTTTCTATTCTAAAGAAATGAATACAGGCCTTGCCTTCAAGTTTCAGCTATCACAGTGGTACTACTTCACCACATTGCCCAAGGCATGCTCTAGGTTGCTGGAATCAGTTATGTTGAAAGTTTTTCAATGTAGTGAATGCCCAGGACCCAATGGGTGATGATTTGAGTGGGTCCCATGGGAATCGAAGGGGTTCCCAAAATTTTTTTTGTGCCAATAGAGATTGAATTGTAATAATGGTACAGTTAAAGACAGAACATTCTTTCAGTTAAGTTTTCATATTTTAAAAAAGTGACCTATTTGAAGTAACTTTCTGTGCATTATAAAAACACATTTTTAAAATTTGCATGAATAAAATGCAAAAGTTTTGAAAATTACAATAGGTCTGAGGGGGATGGGAATCCTCACCCAGGAAATTTTGAGCCCTCAGCACCTTATTTCTTGTATTAAATGTATTTTCTTCAGTTGGCTGCAAAATTGTCCTTGCTTTTTTCATTAAAATAATTATGAGGCAAGTCATGAATTTAAAATTCCAGCCACTTTTTTATTTTCTATTGCAGCTGGAAATTGTATTTAATGTGAGATTATCCATTAAAATGGGACTTCTCAACACCATCCACAACTGGAAAGCTTATTTTGATATGACAATTTTTTTCAGTGATCTGGAAACAAAATCCAGACTGCAATATTATGAACTCTTACCTCTTTGTCTCTGCCTCAGTCACTGTTTGTGGCAATAATGAATTTCCCTTTGTTTTCAATATGTATTTTGTACCTCCGTATGTTCAGGCCTTTTTAATTAACATGCTGTAATCAAAGTAGGAGGGTGCTAGATATTAAATACACGATATAACATATTGCATAGCAATGGTATGCACGTGTGAGAGAGAGAGCAAGAGAACACATTTGCATAGGGATAGTGCAGACACTAAACAAAAAGATTTAATCATAAGGCTTACTGTTGCTTTGTATAACTCTCAGATTGATCAAAGATGTTTATGAAATTCCCATCAGTCTAGAGATTTATTTAACAGGCACAAACTGTGCCAGCTGACTCATATATAAGTGAATCCTGCAGGCTAAGCATGCATAAGAAGATCTACATATTATATTTTACTTTTTGCCAAAATTATTGGTACTGCTAGCTGTCCTTGCAGCATTTTACTTCTTTTACTTCTCTATTTGGCAAATAACAAACTGAAACAACTAAATAGTCCTTTTTCACACATAATAACCAAAAAACTTAATATTTTGTATGGCTTCCTTTGGCCTTGATAACAGCTTACATTCTTGCTGGCATTGTTTTTATGTACTTTTCTACAGTCTCTTTTGTTATTGAGTTTCACATAGTTTCTAGCTGTTCCTACAGACTTGCTTTAGATGAAACTTTGGTGCCATCAATCTTTGAATCTACTAAATCTCAAATTTGTTCAATAGGATTCAAATCCGGACTTTGACTTGGCCAGTCCATCAGTTCCAGTACTCCAGATTCCTTTTTCTTGGTCAAATAGTCTCTGCACAGCTTTGAAGTATGCTTGGGGTCGTTGTCTTGTTGGTTTGTGAACCCACGACCAGTCAGATTCAGTCCAGAAGGGATTCCATGATGCACTAAGATGTTGTGGTAGAGGTTTTTGTTCATGACACCATCGATTTTCACTAATTTGCCCATGCCGTATCCACAAATGGAACCCCATACCATAATGGAATCTCCACCGTGTTTCACTGTGGGTGTAATGCATCTGGCATCAAAACGTTCTCCAGCTTTTCTGTGGACATAAACACGACGATGCTGACCGAAGAGTTCAAACTTGGACTGGTCCGTCCAGTCATCAACAGTCCAGTGTTTGTGCCCCCTGGCAAATCTGAGGCGTTTCTGGATTTTTGCAGGCCTCAATAATGGCTTCTAAGCAGCTATTCTTCCCTTTAAGCCTTGTTCCGTCAGTCGTCTGCTTATGGTCATTCTGGAGACTTTCTCACACTCTGATCTAGAAGCATTCATCTCTGCCTGAAGATCAGCAGTGGTCTTTCTTCTGTCTCTAGTACTTAAAATCTTGAGGTGTCTGACATCTGCTTCAGTTAACTTTGGTTTCCTGCCTATTCCTTGGCGCATTTCGTAAATACCAGTCTCAGCAATTGACTCCAAAGCATACTTAACCACACTGTGAGAACACTTTATGTCTTTCCCTATTTGTCCCAGAGACCATCTAGCATCATGAAGTGCTTTAATATGGACTCTTTGATTTTCAGTGAGCTCTCCACATTTTACCATTTTGAACAGGAATGAGGAATTTCAAACTGAATTCACCTTTTTATACCCAAATTTGAGCCGGCTCACTGGGCTTCTCTGAGAAGTCAGAAATTAATCAAGCATAACATTCAACCACTAAAACTAATTTTTCTGTTCAGGAATGCAATTAAATAACTGTAATTTGACACATTGATCAAGACATAATAATGTGCTTTACTATTTTTTTTTCAGTTTTTTTGTAAATCAGTAAATTTGAAAATTCATGGATAACAATAATAACTATATTTTAGCATTAAAAATGTCATTTGGGTTAAAGAGCTTCTACATATTGGTGTATTAACCATTGCAGAAACATCAAAATGATTTTGGTAATTACCAATGCTGTTAATTTAGGGCAGATGTGATGTAAACCTTGCTTTGGGTGGTGGTCTAATGAATTTGTTAAGCATTGTATACATATATTCTTTTCTTTTTGCCCTTGGTCATCCTCATTGCTTGGCATTGGCTAAATGAATTAGTAAATATTGGCAAAAATTCAATATTTTGCAATCCTACTCTTTCAATTTGAGTGTGTAAAAAAGGTAAGATGTGTACCTTTCAACATTCCTGAAAATCATTTTGAAAGAAAAAAAAAATACATTTGTCAGATCTGCATAAAAGTGAATTTTCCTTCCAATCTGACTCTGGTCTTTTTTCCCCAGAGAGCTGAAGGACAACCTGGGAAATGATGAACCCGAGGGTGAAATGCCAATGCTTCTTCAAACATTACTGTCCAGGAACCCAAAAATCTTCGGGGACAAAAGTAAGTAGATGCTCTACCAGATTTGGTGGAGTAAGAACAAGAAATTGAGAGTTTGCTATGGACACTGCTGTTAAGCTGTTTGGATTCCCTCACATTCACACCTTCATCATATACAGTACATTTAAGTGCTCAGTTTTAATACATTTGTGGTCTCCAAACCTAGAGCCACTGGAGGAAGAAAACATCAAGTTAACATTACATCTCTAAGTGAAGTCAGCTACTGTTATTTTTATTAGTGTTATTTGTATTTATGTCCACAGTGAACAACCTGGTCAGTGTTAATTTTGCAGCTTTTTTAAATTTTAGTCTTAGTTTTAGTCTTTAAATGAAATGCATTTTAGTTTTAGTCCCATTTTAGTAATTTCTACCCTCTTTAGTTTTAGTCTAGTTTTAGTCGATGAAAACTCAAAACATTTTAGTCTAGTTTTAGTCCAAGCATTTATTCTCTTGCCTAAATCTGGTACCAAGTCATGGTAGTGTGTTCTCTGCACTCTGCCAAACCTTGGGTCCCTGCTTTCTACGGCTGAGAGGCAGAAGAGATACATACACATTGTTTTTTGACAGATTTACCCACAGTGGGGAAATATCACAGATTTGAATGTCCGATAAAAACTTCATTACATTTTAGTGTAGTTTTAGTCATCTTGACGAAATTAAACTTAGTTTTTGTCAGTTTTAGTCATCACAGATCTATTTTTGTTAATCTTTGTCTAGCTTTTATCATGGAAAAGATGCTGTTGACAAACATTTTTAGTCATAATTGTAGTCGACTAAATTAACACTGAACCTGGTGTGGTGTAACCTTGCAAAGCAGATGGATACGCCTGTTTCCTTGTTTCTCATTGGCGAATCCATCTTGCAAAGCTCCCATCTGAACCGTTTGGGCCAGGTTAGAAAATGACAGGACCAATCAGTGACGAGGGGCAGTCCTTCTTGATGTAAGCAAGCAGCAACAAGAGCCCGGTGCAATTATGGCGGAAGAGCTTAGCGCGGATGCTGCTAAAGCGCCAGTTTTATCAGAACTTGATGACAATTCTTCATTAAAAGAAGACCAAAGAACAGCATTGAGTTGTTTTCTTTTCAAAAATGACAAAAGTTGTGTACTGACATGTCTATAGTCGCCATGGTTTGCGTTATTCTTTGGTAGCTGCACAAGCACCTTGGTCGTGGCTACGTCACATGTTTTGTTGCTCTGATTGGCCCCTTAAGATGTGACAGACAGAACATTCATCCAATCACACTCAGGTTTTTTTTTTAATTCTCTGCCCTTTCCCAAATCTCAGTATTGAAGGTTTTCCAGATGGATATGTGAATCAAAATCCATCTGGCGTGTCAGGTGTTTGGTGAGCTCCATCTTCCCATGACTTCTCTTTATGTGAAGCTTCTCAAACAGTTACAAACTATGTTAGAAACTGAAATAACCATCAAGCACTGATAAACTTTATCTACATTTCACATTAAAAAGCGTAAAAGAGACATTTAAGTCTTACTAGAAACTGTTGATGGTTTAATTGCGCTTGACTTTGCTGCTGCAGCAGCAGCACCTGTGGTTATTAATAGCATAAACATCATCATCTTTTATCACTGATCTATACCCAAAAAGAAGAATTAAAAGTGTTGTCATAATCACGTTGCCTTGGATCACATTACAATCAGTGGTGCACATTTGGCTTGAGAGAAGACCAGAGCCCGGTGCCAGGCCATGGTGAGCCGTGCATGAGTATGTGTTGGTATATATGTGTGCATTTGATGTTTGCCAAATTGTCTTGAAATCATTAACAAGGTTTTATTTTTCACTTTTAAAGCATCTTTGCACACAGACAGTGGTGCTGCTGGTGGACACAGACACCTATTCTCAATGCATTTACTATTAACATTACTCATTTCACAGCACCGTCTTCATGACGGGAATTAAAGCATTTATTCAGAGGTGTATTTGGGCGAACCGTTGAGACATAATTTTCTGTCTTATTTGTGAATGGGCTACATTGTCCATTGCCATTATTGTTTTATAAGAAATGCAGTATTAATGCAAAATGCAGCAGTGAGGTGTCTCTGTGTATTTAACCTAGCTCACATAGTGGTATCTTGTGGTTAAATCAAAAAATGAATAAAAACAACCTTCAAGCGACAGTTAAATTTCAGTTAGCTGATGTACTTGAGCTGTTTTTTTAGCAAAAACAAGTGACTGTATTTTAAACTGTATGTGTCTTTGTGACAGTAGTGTCAGGTGCCTGTGCCAGAATACATAAACAGGAAATCAGGCTAGAAAGATGCAGCAAAGGCCCCCGGGTGTCTTAAACCCCCATTAGATATTATTTTTAGTGTTGCTGTAAGAAACAAAAATTGGATTTCATTCAACAAGGTAAGAATTCTAACTAACAGATACTGTATCTTTAAACCCTTTAATACCTTTTACTCATTTCATGCTGACCTGATGTTTTATTTTTGTCCTCAAGTTGAACCAACCCTTTAATTAGTTGACTTCTCTGCTCTTGCAGTGATAAAATCTTCCTTTAATCCTGAGGTCAATTCTAGAAATTCCGTAAGTGGAAACAACTTTATGTACCCGTAAACCTACAATAACATGTTAGAAAACTGTGAATCAGTGACTGAAATCATTTAATGTAAACCTGGTTTCCTATCATTTATAGCAATGCTTCTCAAACCTTGGGTCCGGGACCCCCCAGGGGGGGCACCAAAGATCTTTGGGGGTGGGGGGTGGGGGTGCAAGGCTTTGTCTGCTCTGAGCCTGCCAAAATTAGATTTGCATATATTGACTAGAACCATGATAAAGCAGTTATTAAGTAGTTTATACAAAGGTGTTTTGATAAGAAAAGCATGTATAGGCCTTTTTTAAGGCTTTTTTCAGTGAGACAATTAAAATCTATGTTGATTTTTGGCAACAGTGTTTCACTTTTTCTTCTCTCTTGGGTCCTGGGGGGCTCCGCATTCTTGGTGCATGTAGGGGGTGCTCCAAGGAAAAATGGTCGGGAAACACTGATTTATAGCATTAGTTCTCAACCTGAGGTTGGAACCCCTTTGAAGATTGCAAAACACTGAGTGGGGGGTCACCTGATGCATTCCAAAACATTAAGAAAACTATTTCAAAATGATTTCAAATTATATATTATACCCATTTTTATTAAAAAAAAAAAAGAATAAAATTAGTTAAATGTAAAAAAAAGACATGGTCATAGGTGAGATTTAGACTCTAATTAAAGTAATGTTTAAAAAATACTTAAAATGTAAGTGTGCACATGACTATTCTTGAATGTGCAAGGCTGTGTTCAACTACTCTTCAGCCACCGTCAGACACAGTGGGGGCCCCTGGTTCAGAGAACCCCTGATTTATAGTGCATTTGATGTTCAGCAGTAGTCAAATATTTAACATTTTATCATTAAACTCATATACGGCTCTTTAGGGATTAGCTTGGTTTGTTGTCCTATAATGAATTCTAATACTAACTGACATAAACAGTAGCATATTCATCTTGTAACCTTTGTTCTGGAAAGCCCTCTGGTTTTATGAGCAGCTGCACTAGCCTGCAATTACCCTTAATTATAAGTATATAGTATGCAAACACACTTTCATACTGAATCAGGCCTGGTACCAAAGATTGAAAAGAGAGGAAAGCTCTGCACAGAATCCATGCTGCCGTGTTTGGGCTGCTGGCAACTGAAAGATCAACTTTAGTCAGAAAATAAACCTTAAATGTTTGTGGGAGTGACCGCTTACTCATCAGCAGAAAATATATCAGGAAAAATCTTTGCAGATTTTAATCTTGCTTATTACATGCTTATAAATCATGCTACTTATTTCAGATATTATTGACAATCAAGGTATGTATAACTGAAAATTACCATACTTTTACATTTTTTACAGTTTCATATTCAGGCATATTTACAAAATTAAATCCATAACAGTAATAGTTAAAGGAAAGCTGACTTGGTGAGGTGTTAAATTATAATTTCTGCCATCCATGCGGTGCCAAAGCACTTTTGGCCCCCAAAAGTCTGGTTTCTTTGACAAGCAGGAGTGCTCCATACCATACTCAGGCACAATACACCTCCTTTGTCTTGGGAAAGTTGGAAGAGGGAGGCCTCAGTACAGTACTGATGCTCATGCATGTACACAAGCAAGGGTATGCAATGTCAACATTGTAAAATTGATATGCATCGGTGTGCTGCCTTGCATATTAAGAGACAGCACTTCTTGTAAACAAAACCCCACATGTGTTTTATTTCAGTGTTATAATGCTTGTAGAGGAGGTGGCTGTGCTTAGGCCTGGTTTGACCAGGAGCAATGTGAGTGCATGCCAGTGGGGGATTGGGAAGGGGGAACAATTGTATTCGGGCACAGTATGGGGCAACTGGGCTTAGTGTGAGTGGGCCTTTTATTTAATTATCTAGCCAAATTTGTTACTGGGATTAGTGGTTTTGTTTTGGGAAGCTTTACATTTTAAGATACCATCTTGAATCCTTATTAGAAAAGCTCCTTGTTGTAATGCAACAAAGTACCACCACTATCCGTGGCCTGTAAAATGAAAATAAAGTAGAAGAAGCATCTCACTTACACATTGTCCCTGAGAAATTGAGAAGGATATATTAGAATGCAGCTTATTTCTATCATTCAGAACTGCTTTTGAGTAGATTGTATTTGGTGTAGATTGAGATTGATGATACATTTGTGATGTTACCCCATCTAACTTTCACTTTAATGCATTTAGTTTAATATGCCCCCCCTTTATTCTAAGGAATGTAAATTTGATCAGATCCCTGAGAGTTGTTCGTGCTGTGTATGTTTAGTTCATTTTTGTATGATTTGAGACTATTATTTCTTTTTTTCTCATGACTTAGGCGTACTGCAACAGCCACTGATACAGCAGTATAAAGTGTCTCAGAATCAGGTGCATGGGAGTCCAGGAGCAAATTATCAGCAAACCACTGTCACTCAGAGTCCCTCTGGGTAAGTTAGCTCCTGCATCATGTCAAATTATGAAGAAACAGAAGTACCATTTCCTCTATTTTGACCATTCCATCTTCTTTCACAGGTGCTATACATCCCAACAGTCAGGACCAGGCTCTCGGTTTGTAACCCAACAGAACAGCCCCATACCCAGTCCCTACACCCCCCAGAGTCCTGCAGACTATATGCAGTACAACCCACCTAGTTATTCTCAACACCAACAGACTCAGCAAGGTGAGTAGATATGATAGTCAGAAAAACACCCCGTTAGCGACTTACAAAACCTCTGGGAAAGAAGAATTTTGAATCTGTATTTAGTATGCAATGCTGCTACTGCTGGCTTACATCAAATCATATCTGATTCAAGAAGACTGTCTTGGCTGCTGAAAGCTGTTCTTGATCTTTTCGTAATTCTGATAAGTTACTAAACTGTTCAGAGCAAGACACAACATGCTGCACAGCAAAAATTAAGAGGTGGCTCTCAGAGGATTGTTCCTAGCTGAATATCAGATACACTCTGACCTTGAAATATTTTAATATCTTCAAATTCCTCCCACTCATTTTTTGGTGAAACAATAATCCTTTTGAGAAGACACCAGCTGCATGTTTTTATACGTAAAGTTGCTGCCCACAGAAAGATTGCTAAAGCTTTAATTTGATAATACACTTGCAGTGCATTCAGAAAGTTTTTAGACCACCTTTACTTTTATTTAATTTTGTTATGGTGCTACATTCAAAAACTATTTTTTATTTTCATTAATCTACACTCAGTGCCCCATCAAGACAAAATGAAGACAGAATTTTATAAAGTTTTGTAAATCAATTTAAAATAATCTACATAGTAATCAGACCCCAAATTCTTGAAATTTAGCTCAGGTTCCTCCCATTTCTCTAGATCTTTGCTGAGATGTTTCTGTACCTTGATTTGAGTCCACCTGTGGTAAATTAAACTGATATGACGTGATTTTGAATGGCACACACCACTCTATAGAAGACCTCACAGCTGACAATATCAGAGCAAAACCCAAGCCATGAGGTTAAAAGGAACAGCCTGCTGAGCTCATAGACTGGAATGTTGCCGGGCATAGATCTGGGGAAGGCTACAAAGATTCTGCTGCACTGAGGGCTCCCTAGAGCACAGTGGCTTCCATAATTCTCAAATTAAAGATGTTTGACACAACCAGGACTGTTCTGAGAGCAGGTCGTCTGGCCATGCTGAGCAATCAGGAGAGAAGGGCCTTTGTAAGAGAGGTGGAACCCGAGCTAAATTTCAAATATTTTAGCAAAAGTCTGAATACTTGAATAGATGTGATATTTTAGATTTGCAAAACTAAAACAAAAACAAGTTCTGTTTTCATTGTGTCATTATGGGGTACTGAGCAGGGCTGAATGATTTTGGAAAATAATCTAATTGTGATTTTTTTCCCCCAATATTGCAATTGCGATTTGTTATGCAATTATTCCTTAAGTGTCTTTTATTCCTAAAAAAGGACTGAACAATTCTTTTAAAAAAAATATAAAATTCTGATGATCGTGACTGGTATTGCAAATTGGATATGAAATGTTGCATTGAAGGATTTTTGTCATTCTTATATTTAATAAGAAAAAAGTACAAAAATGAAGAAGATAGGAATTTTGCAGACTATTCTAAAAAATGACACCTGAATGATTGCATGATATGTCATGTATAACATCTCTACTGCAAAAAAAGTTTTAAACTGGTATTTTGACTTAAATTTCAGGTCAAAGAAATATTGCACCTTCTGTGATTTGAAAATTGCTGCAGGCCAGACTGCGATTTAATCTATTTTTTCGATTAATTGCCCAGCCCTAGTACTGATTGTAGATTAATGAAAATAATAAAAAAAAAATCAGGCTACAACATAACAAAACTGAATGAAGTGAAGGGTATCTGAATACTTTCTGAATGCACTGTATGTTAAGCTAGACTGAATAAATGATAATGAGGAGTCAAATGTATTAAGCACTTTATTCTGTTTTGTTTTAGTTTCTAGTGTTGTGAGAACTATTCATGACAACAAGGTACCTGGACATCTGTCAACTAATTCATCTCATCATAATGTGGGACTAACTGGCTCAGATGAAGACTACATGAACATGGCTCACAGACTGCGACATGAGGTAATTCAAAGGATCGATTTATACTGAACCTGACCTCCACAGACAATGACATCTCAGAGTAATGATTAATGTCTTCTGCATCAACAGGAGAATGACCCTTCCATAAGGGCCTCCAAGTTTTCAGTTAAATCACCACAGCCTGTGTGTTCCCCTACCGGGAGTGAGGAGGCTGTGAAAAGTAAGCTGCCCAAGCAATGAATTAATTGTTGTCATTTTGTGCTTAAGAAGTACAGCACTTTTTGTACATTTCACTCTTTGTCAAACATATTATATTGAGCTAATTGGTTTTGAATGTTTTTTTGTGTTTATAAAGGATCCAGGCGGTCCCTTATCATGCAGTCCCCTCCACCTGATACACCTCCAAGTGCAGCTCCAAACCTGCTCCTCACCTCCACTGACCGCAAAAGAAAGCAGAGAGAAAATATTAAAGAAGATCACAAGCAGAATGACACTAATGCTTTGTATGGCATCGTAAGCTCTCCATTAAAAGACTCAGCCAGGCTGACTTTGAAACTGACACGAGTGAAGAGTCCAGACATGGATCAATCCCATATCAGCTCACATGAAAGTGATTCAACAAATACCAATAACCAGCAGTCAAGAACCACCCAGGACTTGTCCCACAAGTTAAATACTGAAGAGCAGCCAAACTGTCAACAGGTTCCCATCCAGCAAAATTCCAAGGAGACTGGAGTCATGGGTGGAGTTATGTCTGATGATGCCGAGATTGAGACATTCGTAGAGATGGACAGAATAGAACCTGAGTCAGCAAGCGAGAGAGAAAAGTGTACAAAAGAGGTCCAAGATAAAGGTATTGTGTTTCCTCCTTTCTTTGAGCTTTCTTATATTTGATTCAGTTCATTCTTCAGTTTGTGTTTCTAGAAGGTCTAAGCTTCATTTTTTATTGCAGATAAGCCGCTAAAGAAGCGGAAGCAAGACTCATACCCTCAGGAATCTGGAGCTGAGCCAAATGATGGCCCAGCTGCTTCAGGGGACAATTCTGACAGCACGCCAACACCCAAGAAGATGAATACCGCGAGTAATGGTTCCAGTCGGCCTGCTTTGATGGTCAGTATCGATCTGCAACAAGCTGGAAGATTTATAAGACAGCCTGTAGTCGTACTGGAGCCCCAGCAACTGTGTGAGGACCACCTAAGGCGCATAAAGTCAAAGACTGACAAAAAAGTGGATAAAGTTGTCGAAAACAGACCTGAGATCATCAAACAGCATGGTGACAAGTCAAGGAAATCTGGCTCTGAAGGGCAACAGGATACTCCTAAACAGAAGCAGGACAGCCGTCGTGAATCCAAACACAGACATGATGGAAAAACTGAAAGCGGCAAGGGACACACAGATGACAGACAGCAGGACACGCCACAGCAGAGACATGATAGGCATTCAGACTCAGGCCACAAAGAAGAAAAGAACCACAACAGTCACAAATTCAGTGTCAGCCAAGCCAAGAGTCCAAAAACCACGAGAGAAGTGGAGCAGAACTCCAGACAAGGAGAAGAAAGAGTGAGGGATAGAGAAAGAGATAAGGAAAGGGGTAAGGAAAGAGAAAAAGATAAGAAAAAAGAAGACAGAAAAGAAGACAGAGAAAGAGTTAAAGATAGGGATAAGCATAGAGATATGAGTAAAGATAGAGGCAAGGATAGAGAAAGAAGTAAAGATAGGGAAAAGGATAGAAATAGAAGCAAGGATAGGAATAAAGAGAGAGACAGAAGCAAGGATAGGGAAAAAGAGAGAGAAAGAAGCAAGGATAGGGGAAAGGAGAGAGAAAAAAGCAAGGATAGGGACAGGGAGAGAGACAGAAGCAAGGACAGGGAAAAAGAGAGAGAAAGAAGTAAAGACAGGGATAAGGAGAGAGATGGAGATAGAGAAAGGAAAAGGGACAGGGACAAAAACAAAGACAAGAAAAGGGACAGAGATAAAGACAAGGAAAGGAAAACTAAGTTTTTGTCAAGTGAAAACTGTAACCGACACTCTCCTGATCGAAATAATAAACCTGACAGCACTAAAACACAAGAAGCTGAAAGCAGAAAATCTAGTGATCAGAATGGTCGACAGAGGGCAAACACTTCCAGCCTTCAAAATGCCCAAAACAAGGATGAGAGGTGCAGTGGTGACAGTCAAGCTGGAAGCAAGCAACAGTCTTCAGAGATCATAGCTAGCAATTTCCCCGCATACCTGCTGGGTGACAAAAAAGACAGTCTGAAAAATTTTGTGATTCCTAAACTGAAACGAGATGGGAAAGATCCTCAACCTCCAAGCCAACTGAAAAACACCTTCCCAGAACCCAGAGTCTGTCTGGAAAGAGTATCCCTCATAAAGAACTTAAGTAAAACAGCTAAGCCTGTTGTCGTGGTTAAGAAACTCAGTATTGATGAAGTTAAAACCATCATTAAAGAAAGCCGGAATGCACACAGATCCAGGAACTGGTCCTCGTTTGACAGATCTGGGAGAGGTAAGTTTGACTGTGATATTAAACATGCATGATGGATGTATTCATGAGTTACGATCATCACTGCCATTGGTTTACATGTAGTTAAGTAACTGTTTACTTTTTAAGAATACATAATCCCTGCTGAAATCTCGCTGACTTGTGCTCACAGGATCACTTTATGACAACAAGAGAAGGCACAGCATGATGAGTAAGAAATCGAAATACAAAGAGGTGGACTCAGATGAAGATGAGGATAAGGATGAAGACAAAGACTCTGAGGAAGACTCTGAGGATCAGAGTAAGCATTAGATCCTAAATACTCACATTGTTTGAACCACAGACTCTACATTAGAGCTGGTGATATAATTTGGAGCATAGACATATGCAATTTACTTGATTGATGCCACACCACAACACATTTAACACATTCAATTTACTGATATCACATCTAAGAGCCCTTGTCTTTCCTCCACTCTACTAATCATGCTGAGAACGCTGCAAGGAGCAGCATTTATCAACACAAGCTGTCGATCAGAAAGTTGTTTCAACTTTTTTGCTCCATATACTTAAACAAAACTAACCTGGCATGCCAGATAGACTGTTTCATATATGGAATACATACACTATGGAAAAAACTATTTGGCCACACCTGTTAATTATTGAATTCATGTGTTTCAATCAGACCCCTTGCCACAGGTGTTTAAAATCAAGCACCTAGCCAAGCAGTCTCCATCTGCAAACATGTGATTCAAAATGGGTCATTCTAAAGAGCTCAGTGACTTCCAGTATTGTACTGTGATGGATTCCCCCTTTGCAATGAGATGATCTGTGAATGTCCGTGCTGGATATTCCAGTCAACTGTAAGCAATATTATGAAAACGTGGAAGTGTTTAGGGACAACAGCTACTCATTCATGAAGCAGGAGACCATGTAAAATCACAGAGTGGGATAATGGACTGCCAAGGTGCATGGTGCGTGAAAGTCGCCAATGCTTTGCTAAATCCGTCGCTGAAAGGTTCTGAACTTCCACTGGCATTAATGTCAGTACAAGAACTGTGTGGTGGAAGCTTTGTGGAATGGGTATCCATGGCAGGGCAACTGCATGCTAGTGTAACATCACAAAGTTAATGCCAAGTGTCAGATGAAGTGGTGTAAAGCACACCGACAATGGACTGTGGAGCATTGGAAATGTGTTCTCTGGCATGACAAATCATGCTTCTTTGGCAGTCAGATGGGCAAGTCTGGGTTTGGTGGATTCCATGAGAACGTTACCTGACTGATGGCATTGAGCCAACTGTGAAGTTTGATGGAGAAAGGATAATGGTATGGGGCTATTTTTCAGGGTTTGGGCCCCTTATCAGGGTTTGGGCCAATGAAGGCAGTCTTAATGCTTCAGCATACCAAGGCATTTTGGACAACGTTATGCTTCCAGCTGTGTGGCAACAGTTTGGGGAAGGCCCTTTTATATTCAAACTTGAATGTGCCCCAGTGGACAAAACAAGGGCTGTAAAGATGTGGTTTAATGAGTTTGGTGTGGAAGAGCCTGACTGGCCCACACAGAGCCCTGACCTGACCGATTGAGCACCTTTTGGATGAACTGGAACAGAGATTATGAGCAAGGCTTTCTGGTTCAACATCAGTGCCTGGCCTAATAAATGCTCTACAGAGAGAATGGGTGCAAATTCCCACAGAAGCTTGTAAATCTTGTGAAAAGCCTTTAAAGAAGAGTGGAGGCTGTTATAGCTGCACAAGGGAGGCAACTCCATATTATAGTACATATATTTGAATACACTGTCATGCACAGTCCCGGTAAGTAAACTCTGTAAGTAATGTGAGCTCGACAGGTAGGTGCTACCACTGTTCATTACTGGTGGGGCCATTCGGTAAATTAAACTCACAAAGTTGGTCTGGAGAAGAGTGAACACATCTTGTCCGCTAATATAAGCTTTCAGTACATTTCTTTCTCTTATTTTTGCTAAAGAATTGTTGTCCTGTTTTGACAAAACTGCTGCCATTGTTTCATCTGAGCTTATCGCTTCAACAATGGCAGCCATGAATTACTAGCTTGCAGTACAGCTGAACCATGTCTGAAATTAGTGAAACCAATGCCAAGGTTGGTAGGGACAAGAACAAAAACCTCTTTCCTGCCAAGAAAAGCTTTCAGTTTGGTTCTTCAGTCTTCTTTTGATAAGAACTGCTGTCCAGTTCTGATAAAAATACTGCTGTAGCTTTATCCAAGCTGGTTGCTTCACTGGTAGCCATTGTTTACCTGCTTGCAGTACAACTTAAATAGCCAGAAGCTACTGCCCTTGAATAAACCTAAATGGCCCTTACTTCTTAGCTCAGGTACTAATGCTTCACATTGGAGCTTTGCAAGATGAATCTACCTGATGACAGACATGGAATCTGATCATTCCATTGGCTTATCAAGGTCAAAACATAACTCCCAAGTAAAAATAATCATTTGTACAAAAAAATTGTGATTATGAATGTCACACCAAAATTCAGGTTATACAGAAAGTTGACATGTATTTTAGCTCTATAGTTTGGCCAATATTCCATTAGTTAACATGAAGGAGAAGTTGTTACAACCTATAAGGCTTCCCTCCAAAACAACTGTTGCACAGTCCATATTAAAGTCCCTTTTTTGCAACACACTTTTGACTGAATATAATTTATCCTTGCAGCAGCCATTAACATATAAAAAAATTTACCTGTTTACCTGCAAAATTTTATCAAAATCTGATTATTGTTCTCTGTTACTGTCACAGCTCCAAGGAAGAGGCACAAGAAAGATCATGACAAGACATGGAAGTTCGAACAGAAGAGAGGTTCAGGAGATCGTCGTCATAACCGTCGAGGGTCAAGCGGTCGACACAGAGGCTGGAACTCTGATGACTCAGATGACGGCTCTCCTCCTCCAAGCCTGAATGATGGTGAGACTTTCCTGAATCCCTGTTCACATAGGGAAAAGGAGAAGAAAATTCATTGCAAATAGTATAGAGTCCTTTTATTCTTCAGTTACAGTAAAAGGTTGAATGTGACCTAAGCTAGCAGCATTGGTCTAATGTTGTTGTTTGTTTGTTCAGTTGCCAAAAGAATGCAGAAACAGAAACAAAAAAACAGGAAGGTGTACGAATGCAAGATGACACACGAAGGTATTGTTATACTACTTTCAGGTCTTGAAATAATTTGACATGCATTTATTAACAACTCAGCTAATGTTTGACTTTAACTTTCACAGAAATAATAGAGTCCTCCACCTTTAAGAGATTTACCTCAAGTTTGGACAACATTCTTGAGAGCCTTGAAGATGTGGATCTGACTGCAGCAGGTAAACAGTTGGTATTGCACAGAGATTTATTGATGGTGCTGGGTTAAGGCAATATAAACATTTGAACTCTTATGCCTGAAACAGATGACGATGATGATGAGATACCTCAGGAGCTCTTGCTTGGAAAGAACCAGTTAGGCGAGTTAGGCAGTGATTCTGCCAAGCTCAAAGCTATGGGTGCTTTTAACAAGGTAAGAGGAGCATGTAATTGTTAGAGCTTAATACAATAATATGAAGCTGATCCTCCGCCATCATTATACAACCGACTGTCATTCTTTAATCCACAGTTCCCCTCTGATAAACTGGTGAAAATCTTGACTATACTGGAGAAAAACATTCAGGACAGTGTCAAACTTTCCACATTAATGAATCATGTAAGTGGCCAGACTGATATTAGGCTGTGCCTAAGAGAGTGGTGATGTTTATGTGGGTTTTGTTATAATTTAGGTTTTTTTTTTTTTTTTTTTACACTTGCAGGGTAATGATTCAGTGGATGAGGAGCGTCTGTGGCGTGACCTTATCATGGAGCGGGTGACCAAATCTGCTGATGCCTGTCTGACTGCGCTCAACATTATGACATCTCCACACATGCCCAAGGCTGTGTATATAGAGGATGTGATAGAGAGAGTGCTGCAGTTCACCAAGTTCCATCTACAAAACACTTTGTACCCGCAGTATGACCCAGCCTACAGAGTGGATCCCCATGGAGGTCAGCATCTTTTTTCTGGTCTTCTTGACCTCCAGAATTTATTTTCATTTGTGTAAAGTTAGCCTGTTAGCGATCCCGTAAGGACATCCTTTAGTCCAGCGGCAGGGTCCCTTGCACTGGCAGCACCTTTGACCTTTGTTTTAGAGCGCTTTCACTAATGCTTAATGTTGCTAGCTTAAAAAATTTGACTTCTGCTTTCTTTAGTATTATCTGTTAGGTGTTTTTTAAAGCTCCCTGTTTTTTATGTTTTCCTTTATTCAAGGAAATTTCAACAAGAAAACATGAAAATCATGTAAAAGAATCATCATTTAAAAAGACAAGTCTGTTAGTTATTCCTTAACCATTGCTTTTGGAAAAAGTTGGAACATAAGTCCTCCTGTCAATTTTTTTATTTTGATTAGACAGTGAGAGAGAAGTGACATTGAAAAGCACTGTTTGAGAAGTTTTTCAACCAAGAGCACTGTCAGTGTTGGGACAAAATGCTGCTGACACTTAAGGCGTTTTTGCAGGGGACTGAAAATGCCAGATACAACATCTATATGTTGAAAATGAGTGCTGTTGGTCTGCCAGTTCAAAAATGTTGCCTATAGACATATTTGACCTTAAAGGCCTGTGGGTAACTTTTGTATAAGATGATTCTGTGCCCTCTGTGGGCAGAGTGATTATTTCTTTGCTGATCTTGTTTGGTGCATATGCAAGTTGTGTTTTCTAATGAAAACACTTATCCTGCTTAATTTTAGCAGTCAAAAGTGTCACTCAGGATGCTTTTCGATTGAAATAACTAGAGTTGGTTTGCACATTTTGTTTGCTGAGGAGGAAAATCTGACTACTGAACTCTGGTTGAGAACACCAGCTCGCCTCAATCTGGTCTACAAGAAACACTGAGGTTTCTTTGGATTAAATCAGCTACTGTAGCCAGAGGAATATGTGTTAAAACTCACAGACTTGAAGGAGCTGAAGGTCTTATCCTGTCATGGCTTTTAACTTTCCAGAGGGACAGATGTTTCTGTTTTTAAGGAATCAGTCCTCGAATGAACACTTGATAAATTAATGTATTGTTGGAGAAATAACGCAATCCATGATCAATTAAAAAACAAACACTCACAAGCAATGAATCATTCTATACTATAACCAACACAATATTAGATTAAACACGGGCTTAACATTTTTGAAAAAAGGACTTCTAGTGCTGATTTGACTCATATTGCAGATGAATTAATTTTTGTATTGAAGGGAGTGGTAATGATATGATAATACCATTCTCATATTCAATAAGAAAAGTGTACAAAAATAAGAAAGTAGGATTTTTTTGTAGACTATTTTTAAAAAATGAATGACTGCATGATATGTAATGTATGACATCTCTGCTGCAAAAAAGATGTAAACTGGTATTTTGGCACAAATTTCAGGGTGAAGAAATATTGCACATTCTGCAATTTGAAAATTGCAGCATGCAATATTGTGATTAAATCTAATTTGTGATTAATTGCCCAGCCCTAGTGCAAACTATGAAATGCAGTAACGTTATGTTGACTAAGATCATTTTAATATGAAGAACACACTTTATTTATTTATTTAATTATTCAATGTTTAGTTCCAGAGTTGATTCCAGTATAGGTGTATTAATAAACCACAAGTAATTAACCAATCAGAGAGCATTTTCCCCACACATCACAGGTTTTAGTCCACTTGTAAATGCCCCCCTGTGAACACGGACAAAACATGATGTCAAATGCAACAGTGTAACAAACTAGTCCTTGATTTGGACTAGATCAGTGTTCGTCAACTGGCGGCCTGGGGGCCAAATCAGGCCCCCAAAGCTCCCAATCCAGCCCCCCAGAAATGAATAAATTCAGAAAATGTGAGGAGGAAAACGATGTTGTGGATTTTCTTGGGAATCTTTTGTCTTTAAATCTCTACAGCTATCAAATCAACCCCAAAAGTATCAAGATTGCAACTGTTTTATCAGGAATTACTTAATGTTTGATCCATTTTTACAGAAATTTACCTGTCAGCTATTATAAGTAAATATGCTGCATGAATCCTGTTCTGTGCCAACTATTCACTTGAGGCTCTTTGAGAGTTATTTTCCTGCCTAAGAATCAAAACAATAGATCTGTTTTCTCCATTTTTTTTTTTCACCAATCAGGGTGCAGTGTATTCACTTTAAACCTAGTGACAGAATGGCAGTCCTAGAAATATAGGGACTGATCTCACTGTTAAAGCATAAAAATTACTTTATTTTGATAGAAAATACAAATAGTAATATGATAATATGTCATTGAACCAAAATAATACTTTATTTTAGTTGACATAAAAGTCTGGTCCCCTATGTGCTTGTCAAGTTAAAATCTGAGCCTTACAAATGGAGTTGGTCCCTGGTCTAGATCAACCCAACTAGTGGTGGGGAAATGCCCTTAATGTATGAAAATCGCAAAAACAGGCTGTTTTTGCAACATGCTTTTAATCTACTCATTTGACACCTACCCTGCAGCAGGAAATACATGTATTAGAAATTACATCATTAAAGAAAATATATATTGTTGGTGGTCTTGTTTGCTTTAGTAGATCTTGAAGAAGCATCAATATTAATGCAGTCTGTTTCATGAACACCTTGAAAGCCCCCACATGAGTTTTACATTCTAAAAAACATTCCTGCTTATCGACTTAATTAAGCCTTTTTCTTTAAATAAAGTTTGCCATTATTATTTTTTTTGTTATTATGAAACCCCCTTGCTCAATATAGAAATACTTTGTTTACTTTGCATTGAGAAAAAAATGTGTGTAGGAAAATCTAGATTACCTGCAAGTTCAATGGTTTACTTATCTCTTATGTATCTGTTTTCCCTTTTATACTTTTTTTCCTCAGGTGGCATGCATACTTCAAAGTCCAAGAGAGCAAAAACTTCCACCCACAAGCAGAAGGTGGTGATTATACTCTATGATAAAGTCTGTGATATTGTCAGCAACATCGCCGAGCTCCTGGAGATCCAGCTGCTAACAGACACCACTATTCTCCAGGTGAGACTTGGCTCACATCATTCTAGTGCTCTAAGTGTCTAACTTTTGACTGCTATTGTTTCTCAAACACATGTCTGCCCTTGTGTTCTTATTCTAGGTGTCCACTCTGGGTATTACTCCTTTTTTTGTGGAGAATGTCAGTGAACTGCAGCTATGTGCCATCACACTAGTGACAGCTGTAAGTCAACTTAAGCATACAGTTTCATTTTAGCTGGTGAATTTACCTGCTGCTTTGTTTCATGCATGCTCCTACTTTGCATGTTACTCTTTCACAGGTGTTCTCACGATATGAGAAACACAGACAGCTCATTCTTGAAGAGATCTTTACCTCCCTGGCTAGACTGCCTACAAGTAAACGCAACCTTAGGAACTTCAGGTAAATCAATCCCAAGTGAATATCTGTAAAACTATGAAAGTATATACATTTTTTTTAGATTTTAACCATATGTATCACATTTCCTCAGACTGAACAGTATTGATTCAGATGGAGAGTCCCTGTATATCCAGATGGTGACAGCACTGGTTCTCCAGCTCATCCAGTGTGTAGTACATTTCCCCTCAGAAAAAGAGGAGGAACATAACAAAAAGGTAACAAGCAAGTTTGTCTTGCATCCAAATCCCGTTAGTCCACGATGATTTGATTGATAAATTGTTTTATTTACTGGGTTTTGTTTCCCAAAGGTGGATAAAGATGCTCTGATCACAAACTCTTATGAAACTGCCATGCGGACAGCCCAGAACTTCCTTTCAGTGTTTCTTAAGAAGTAAGTTGATATTTTAAGGCTCACTCAGCAACACAGTATGTGTGCATGAACGCACTCACTCCTCTTTTACGTGAAATATAATCTATAGCTTTGTCAGCTATTATCTGTAGACTGTGTCCTGTGTAGACATATTTGGTTTGATGACAAAAAGAATCAAAATGCTTTGGAAATATTTAGATTAAATAGGTTAAGCCGACAGCACCTTTAGTTAAAAGGCCACTTCTGCCTCACTTAAATAGTTTGTGTTCAGTGCTCAATGACAGGTTAAACATAAATAACTTGTGGGGTTTGGAGCTCCCTGCAAACAAATGAAGTTTGAAGGACTATTTGGGAAAAACTTAACTTTGTTTTAATGTTTTTTTGTTGGAAAGCAACCATTGTAGGAGAACTAGGGACTGAGCAGGGGTGTTGTTTGCCTTTTGCAACACAAAGGCAGTAAAATCATTGGTTGTTTGGCTTATATTTTAAAATATTATGTCTTTTAATGTCTTAACATTGGTCAATGTCGTATTTGATGATTCAGATGAGGACAAAATGATGGCCCCCCTATTGAAAATTTCATGCTAACATTATTTTACTTCGCACACTGAAACACAATTAGTGAGAAATATCAAGAAATTCAAAGAGAGCCACATAGTACGGAATAAGCCTGACAGAGGTAAAAAGTGAAAGATTTCATGACTCTGGGAAGAAAACTAGTAAGAGATGTGTCTAAAGACCCCAAAACAATTGCCAAGACACTAGTGAATTATTTAGCCAAGTCAGGAATTGTAGTCTCAAAGAACACAATCTCTATAGCCCTGCAAACAATTGGACTGAAAGGCTGCAGACCACAGGGAACTCCACTTCTGCAGAGGAGACACCTTCATGCCAGACTGAAGTCTGCTAAGGACAACATGAAGAAAGATTCTGCATACTGGAAGCATTTCCTTTGGTCAGATGCAACCAAACTAGAGCTCTTGGCTGTAGAGACCTTTGGAGAAGGGAGAGACGTGTAACCGAGAGAACGCTGTCCCCACAGTGAAACACGACAGTGGGAGTATTATGCTGTGATGATGCTTCAGTGCGTCTGGAACTGGGAGTCTCATAAAGGTGGAAGGAATCATGAAGCAAGAAGAAGATATGAGGAAAACATGTGAAACCCAAAACATATGTGGCTCAAAACATATGTGGCTCCTGGTGAACAACTACCTCCAGAAGACCAAAGTGAATGTTATTGACTGGCCTGCACAAAGCCATGCCTTGAATCCCATTAAAAAAATCTGTCAGGTGAACTGAAGACTAAGGTCCATGCCAGAAGACCATCATACCTGGAGGATCTTGAGAGATTGGCCAAAAAGAATGGGCTGGGATATCAGGTGATGTCATGTTGAAAACTAAAGTACACAACTGCAGGCTGTTACCAAGCAAAAAAATAAAAATAAAAATAAAAAAATGGATTGGCACAACTGACTATTAGCATCAGGGGGCCTGTGGGGACTTTTGAAGTGATTTTGTTTCTGTGTGCAAAGTAAAATGATGCAAGTGTCCAAAATAAAACTACGATGTTTGGAAATCTTTGTTAAAAATTCCTTGCTCTGTTTAACAGTGCTTTGGAAATACTTTTAAAAAATTACATTTTCGTAGGGTGACTAATAATTTTGTCTTCATCTGTGAGGAGTATGTGTAAAGCATTGTAGTTGGAGCTGTCTTTGGTTAAAGTGAATACTCTGTTGAAATAGGCCGTAACTGGGTTGATCCTGGTTAATTATTATGTTTTGTTATAAAATGTATCATGACAGAGGTTGCCTTCCTTGTTTTCCAGGTGTGGCAGTAAACAGGGAGAGGAGGACTACAGGCCCCTGTTTGAGAACTTTGTTCATGATCTACTGTCTTCTGTCAACAAGCCCGAGTGGCCTGCTGCTGAACTGCTGCTCAGTCTATTGGGCCGGCTGTTGGTGAGTAGCATCATTCCCAAAAAAGGGGTAATTACTCAACATGCCCAATGGCAAAAGCGGCTGAAACTCCATTTCCTGTGCTCCAGGTGCACCAGTTCAGTAACAAACAGACAGAGATGGCGCTCAGAGTGGCTTCACTGGACTACCTTGGCACGGTCGCTTCCAGTCTTCGTAAAGATGCTGTCACAAGCAAGATGGACCAAAAGGATATTGACCGCATCCTGAGAGAGGTAGACTATATGTTTATGAAATCATTAATAACAATTAACCATGAACTGCTTTTGAAATGCTCCTGGGTGTTGATCTTCCTACAGAATCCAGGTGATGATGAGATCCAACAACTCCAGAAGGCATTGCTGGACTTTCTAGAAGAAAACACTGAGACAGATTCTGCTTTAGTGGTGAGGAGTTCATTTAAATACACTAAGCCTTAACAAATGTCATATTAATGATTCACAAAGGACTTTACATGTTAGCATGCAGTAATAATCTCCCATGTACTCATTCTACCAGAAGCTTTTAAATGGTGAGCCATAGCAATTGTGTAATGTCGTGCTAATCTGGACTACTTGGTGTCAAAGTGGTGTTTCCTTCTATGGAACGCCTTCAGATTTTTGCCTTATTCCTTACATATATGTCTTGCGTCTTATAGTTCGCCAGGAAGTTTTATATTGCTCAGTGGTACCGGGACACAACAACTGAGGCAGAGAAAGCGATTAAGTCTCAAAATGACGACGAGGATATGAGAGGACGACATTGCTCCCACGAAGTTGACTCAACAGCTGAGATTATGCAGAGGGCCGACGCACGAAAGAAATTTCTCCGCAAGATCATCAAGACACCTCCATCACGTTTCAGCTCTCAAAGGCATGCACTATATCTTTGAGAATGACTGATTCATTTCACTGTTGGGCTGTTGACCAATCCTGTTTTTTCTTATTTCTTCCAGATCAAACTCTGACACGGTGGACTATGAGGACTCCTGTCTGATCGTCAGATACCTGGCCTCTATGAGGCCGTTTGCACAGAGCTTTGATATTTATTTATCACAGGTAAAAACATTAATATGAAGTGAATGTGAGTGACATAATTTGTTGTATTGGCTGTCACTATTTATTTCTCTAACTGTCTTGCTTGAATAGATTCTGAGAGTGCTGGGTGAGAGCGCCATTGCAGTCAGAACTAAGGCTATGAAGTGTCTGTCTGAAGTTGTAGCTGTTGATCCAAGTATTTTGGCACGGGTATGTCAAACAGTATTGACTGCAACATCTCTAAGACTATGTGATTAATAGCTGCAGCATTCAATGTTTTATTCTACATAAAATATACCTTCTTAAACATAAATTCTAATGAGAGATTATTGTTCTGTGCTTGATTATTCTCCCCCATGTTTTTCAGTTGGACATGCAACGTGGGGTTCATTGTCGCCTAATGGACAACTCCACCAGTGTGAGAGAGGCTGCTGTGGAGCTCCTTGGACGCTTTGTGCTCAGCCGACCGGAGCTCATTGAGCAGTACTATGACATGCTCATAGAAAGGATACTGGTAATTTCTTAAACCTCTCTCCTCAACTTCTCAGTCTCTTTGTTCCCATATTCAAGTCTAAATAGTTTTGTCCGAACCCAGTGTCATGTTGTGTGTTTATACCAATAAAATGGCATACTCTCTCCCAGACAAAGGAGGAAACTCTGGCTTAAGGGTTCATTTAAAGTTCTAAAGGTCAGTTGAGGTAAAATCATGTTCCCCACACTGCCACCTAAAGATCAAATTAAGAATTGCAACCATGTGGAATTAGAAGTTCACAATCGCCATGACTATAAAAATTTAGATAATTAAGAAAATCTAGTTTGAAGCATTTAATTTACCTAGAGATCTCAATCAGTAAACAGTGTTATTATAGGGAAAATAAGCTGTTAAAGGGTTTAATTAGCCCATCTGATTATTTCATGAGATGGTTTAAAGATATAAAAAATGTAGCTTGCTCATTTCTTTCTCTCCCTAGTTGCAATCCCCAGCTACACACAACATTTTTTTCAATTTTGGCTGGCATTCAGTTTATATTTTGTCATCTTTTTGTCCATTTTCTTTAAAACAGGACACAGGTATTAGTGTGAGAAAGAGGGTCATTAAGATCTTGAGGGACATATGCCTGGAGCAGCCAGATTTCCACAAGATCACAGAGATGTGTGTCAGGATGATCCGTAGGGTCAACGATGAAGAGGGCATCAAGGTTGGTAACACGTTTTTTTTTTTTTTCATTAATTTGTACTTGAAGTTTTTACACGCAGTCATATTAACACAAAAGCATATTTTCCCTCACAGAAACTGGTGAATGAGACCTTCCAAAAACTTTGGTTCACCCCTACACCGAGTCACGACAAAGAAGCAATGACCCGCAAGATACTGAACATCACAGATGTGGTACGTTCAAAATCAAGGCATTACCTATGAAAAAAAACTTTTTTGAAATAGATTTTTTTTCTCTTACTCTCACTAATGTAGTGTTTTGATTTTACCCCAGGTGTCAGCATGTAGAGATTCAGGCTATGACTGGTTTGAACAGCTTCTTCAGAATGTGAGCTTCTTCTCAGTTCTTAACTTCAGCTGCTGTGTTTTCATAATGTTTCTGTGCAGATGTTTCACTAGTGTCTAACGTCATCTCTGCATGCATGTACATATCCTTTTCAGCTGTTGAAATCAGAGGAGCAAGCTTCATACAAACCTACAAAGAAGGCCTGTGTTCAGCTGGTGGACAACATAGTGGAACACATTCTGAAATATGAGGAGTCTCTTGCAGGTAGAACAGGAAATCTAGCATGTTTGCCCATAACATTATTTTTGCCACTATTGAATGTTTTTTTAACTGTTTCCTGTGCTTGTGCTTTCCAGACTGTGAGGATAAAGGAGTGAACTCAGGTCGTCTGGTAGCGTGCATCACCACGCTCTATCTATTCAGCAAGATCAGAGCACAGTTAATGGTCAAACATGCCATGACTATGCAGCCCTACTTGACCACCAAGTGCAATGTAAGTCTATTATCATCCTGATCCTTATAAATTCTCACAGGTGAATGAGAAATCACTCACAGGGACTTGGGTCCACAAGATCTGAAAAGGATTTCACCAAATGTTATGTAGTGCTGTAGCACCATCTAGTGGCACCTAAATGCAAGCACAAGTGATAAGCACTGAGAGAATTGAGCATGTGAACCCAATACCAAATAGAGCAGAGAAGTAGGATTAGACATGCTTTACAGTTGATTTCTCAAATGCAGCAATAAAGCACACATTTGGGAGCTATTAGAAGCATTACAGTTAATAACATGCTGCTGTTATGATCAGCTTTGAACTGTTCTTTGTCAACATTTCAGACTCAAAATGACTTCATGGTGATATGTAACGTGGCAAAGATCCTGGAGCTTGTTGTGCCTCTGATGGAGCACCCGAGTGAGACTTTCCTCACTACCATAGAAGAGGACCTGATGAAGCTCATTATCAAATACGGCATGACGGTAGGGTCATTCACAGCCTTTAGCTTTTACTTGAAAGCTCTAAAAATAAACAGCATGGATGTGAAACTACCAGCCTAAATGATACATCTTTATGTCTGCTGATCAGGTTGTTCAACACTGTGTAAGCTGTCTTGGTGCGATTGTGAATAAGGTGACACACAACTATAAGTTCGTCTGGGCTTGTTTCAATCGGTACTATGGTAAATAGTCAATTCATTCAAATTCTTATATAATATAAAATGGAAAAGTTTGGTACATTTTACAGCGTTCAAATCTGACTTAATAGAGCTTGTCATTGTTAACCTTCTAATTCACCATTCAAAAGATTAAGAGGTCACATGCATTTCCTCATCTCATGGTGATTTTATAGGAGCTCTGGCGAAACTGAAGACACAACACCAAGAAGACCCAACTAGCTCCACTCTGGCTGTGAACAAACCCACACTCCTGCGCTCACTGTTTACTGTGGGGGCTCTCTGTCGACACTTTGATTTTGACCAGGAGGAGTTCAAAGGGGCTAACAAGGTAAACAACAGTCTACTCAAGCCACTGAATTTATGCACATCAGCGTCAGACTTGTTTTGACTCACTATCCCTCCTTGTTTTTTCAGATCATCATCAAGGAAAAAGTGTTGGAGCTTCTGTTGTACTTCACCACTCATGAGGATGAGGAGGTCCAGATCAAGGCCATCATAGGTCTAGGTAGGTTGCACCTCATCTCAGAGTAACAAAATCTACAAGTCTTATAGCCTGTGTTCACTAACAGTGGGTCTTGCTATCTAAATTAATTAGTACATTTTATTTTATGACAACTACCATAAAATATGGATTGTAAGTCGCTCTGGTATATAAGCCACAGTCTTTTTTTTTTTTAATCTAGAGGGAAAAAGGTTTAAACTGTCTTCTTGTGCAACAATTTCCTCTCCATTCTGCAAATTCCATATCTTACAGTCTCTTGCAGCTGTGTCGCTCTTTTGGCACCATCTTTTTTCACTATATGAAGATTGCGCATCTACTAACTATAATACAATAGTTGAGCTCTCAGCCTGCAGTGATTGCTAAAAGGTGATGACCAAACTTGGAGGGACAGTGGTTTAAAAGGGCTTCCAACTGAGTTAAACCAGCACCTGTTTTCAAGTTTTCTTTTCAAAAGAAATATTGCAAAGCAAACCTTTAAGTGTTTTTTTTTTTTTTTTAGGTTTATTTTCGGGCTTTTATGCTTATATCGTAGAGACACGACAGCAGATAGAGTCAGAAATGGGAATGAGAGAGTAAGGAATAACATGCAGGACAGGGAGCTACAGGCCAGACTTGAAGCCCAGCTGCCTATATACATGGGGTTTTTGCATGATGGACCATCTCCAGTCCATCATGGCTGCGCCGCAGTTTGACTGCGATTCTGATGTCTGTCAACTCCCACTGACTGCGTTCTCACTGCTTAACCCACGAGACTAGGGATGAATATCGGAATCTGGTACTGACATGGTACCAGTATCAACACACTTGATATCTACCAGATCTACA
The DNA here is from genome assembly GCF_018320785.1 of Cheilinus undulatus. Classification (NCBI taxonomy): domain Eukaryota; kingdom Metazoa; phylum Chordata; class Actinopteri; order Labriformes; family Labridae; genus Cheilinus; species Cheilinus undulatus. Next base: position 34,173,192 of record NC_054881.1, read on the forward strand.
AGTGCTGAAAAAGCTCTCAGGCCAGGACAAAGGCCCTTATTTGTTACAATTTGCTTTATTAGCCTCTGACTTGAATTTTCCCACTGCTAAATGATCTGACCTGTTTTTTTCTTTTACATCAAGGCTTCCAGTTCATCATGCACCCTGAGCTCATGTTTGTGCAGGATGTGAAGGTTCTGTACAACGGCACCCTGTCAGATGAGAACAGTTCAGTCAATTTGAAGATCCAGGTGTTAAAAAACCTGCAGACGTACCTGCAAGAGGAGGACAACCGAATGCAGGAGGCTGATCGTGAATGTGAGTGACTGATAGCGCCTGTGATTTCATTCATACACAAGTCATTGTAAATCTCTTATCTACAACCACTGTGCCTCAGACCAGTGGTCCTCAGTGTGGGGTTGGGACCCCCCCTATTGCAGGGGTGTCAAACTCAATCACAGCAGGGGTCTGATTCTGAATTTAGGTCTAACCTGAGGGTCTAACAGGTTCAAGATTTAACCATAAACTGTCAATCTTATTTTTTACCAGTAATGAATTATTGAAAAAAAAACATAGCAGGCCAAAGGCTCAAAATCTGAGATGAAAGTCAAAATATTGTATAAAAGAGAAAGTCCCAGTCATGTTTAAAAGATTAAAATTTGAGATCAAATTCAAAATCATGAGGTCAAAATATGAATTGTAATTTTAAATTGTGAATCTTGAAGGTAAAAACAAGATATAAAGTCAGAATCAAAAGGTCAAGTAGTTATTGTGAGATGCAAAATTGTAACTTGGAAGCGAAAACAGTTATTAATTTTTTTCCTACATTCTTGACTTTTTATCTAATTACTTTTATGCTTTACTTTTTCATAATTTTCTGACTTTTGGCTATTTTAAATCAAGTTTACATTTTTATACAGGAGGAAATCTACAGACCTCATACCGGTGGGCCAGTTCTAATTGAAATATGATGGTCTTGCAGGTCAGGTATAACTGTACCACGGACCGGATTTGGCCCCCGGGCCCTTGACTGATGCCTTCCAAAAAGACAAAAGAGAATCTTAAATTATTTTACCCATTTTGATAAAATTATATGCATAAAATTAGTTAAATGTAAAATTAAAACACCGTCAGTTGATGAGATTTATGCTGAAATCAAAGTCATGTTTAAAAAATTCCTTAAATTTGAGTCTGCACATGATTGTTCTTAAATGTGCAAGGCTGTGTTCAACTATGCTTCAACCACCTCCAGGTACGTTGGGGTCTCCAGTCTCTGGCACATTTATTTTGGGGGTTGCTGGCTGAAAAAAACTGAGAACCCCGTCGTAGACAAATGAAACTGAGGTTTTTCTCTTAACAGGGAAGAAACAAGCCAAGGAGGAGAATCTTAAAGAGCTGGGGGACATTGCATCAGGCATGAGTAGCTCCATAATGCAGATTTACCTGAAGCAGGTCCTGGAGTCCTTTTTCCACTCAAAGTCCACTGTGCGACACTTTGCCCTGAGTGTGATCACACTGACTCTCAGCCAAGGCCTCATCCACCCTGTTCAGGTGTGTGTAAACAGTTTTACATTCTCCAATTAGTATCATAAGGCATAAATACAGAGAACCTCTAACAGAATCAGAACAATTGTTTTTTTTTTGTTTTTTTTTTATAGTGTGTACCCTACTTGATTGCCATGGGGACAGACCCTGAACCAACCATGAAGAACAAGGCGGATCAGCAGTTGGTTGAGATCGACAAGAAATATTCAGGCTTCATTCATGTAAGTGGTTCAGGTGATGCTACATGGGTGGAACATTTACTGAAACATGTTACTAATGATGCACCGTTTGTGAAAATCTCTGGACATTCACAGATGAAGGCTGTAGCAGGACTGAAGATGTCTTACCAGGTACAACAGGCCATAAATGACTCCAAAAGCAAAGCGATTCGAGGTTTTCGCCATGAGGACACAGACTCGGCTCTCTGCTCTCATCTGTACTCCATGGTCCGTGGGAACAGACAACACAGACGGGCTTTCCTCATTTCCCTTCTTAACCTTTTCGATGACAGTTCTGTAAGTGCACCTCTCTCATGAAAAGTTAAAAACATTCTCTTTGTGTATGAGGTTAAAATATCTTGAATACTGCCGCTGCATGGTTAATGTAATCAGTGATGTTATACTGTTTTTCCCTTGCAGAAAACGGAGGTGAACATGCTGCTGTTCGTAGCAGACAACCTGGCCTGCTTCCCCTACCAGACCCAGGAGGAGCCTCTTTTCATCATGCACCATGTTGATATCACTCTGTCTGTCTCTGGCAGTAACCTGCTCCAGTCTTTCAAGGAGGTAAGAGGCTTTGTTTGGCTATTACTTTAAATTCTCATGTGTTTTATTTACCGTTTGTTGTGTTTTATACCCTGTGTTTATTGAGTGTATTTATTTCTTCTGTGCAGTCTTTAAAGAAAGGACCGGTGCAGCAGGAAAGACCGAAACAGGAAAAGAAAAAGAAGATAAAGAAGACAAAAAAGAGAAAGAAGAAGAAGAAGAAGAAGCAGTCTCATAGGAGGAAGCACAGCTCTGATGATGATGATGATGAAGATGAGGAGGAGGAGAGCAGTAGCAGTTCCAGCAGCAGTTCCAGCAGCAGCAGCAGCAGCAGTAGCAGCAGTGATGAGGAAGAGGTAGTGGAAAAGAAGAAGAAATCCACATCTGTTGATTCAGATTCCGACCTGGAAGACGAGGAAGTGGTAATGCTCCGTCTACCTGATGACCCTGCCCCACTGCTGGACTTTGCCAGCGCCTCACAAGGAATTCTGCTGCTGCTGGTGCTCAAACAGCATCTGAAGAATCTGTACGGCTTCTCAGACAGGTAAGCTGAATCTAGGGGTGCATCGATCGATCAGTCAGTCAATCGGCGCCGATTTCCTTAATTTTGGGGGATCTGCGATCGGCCGATACTTACATATGAAACTGATCTTTTCCACCGGTCTTATCTACCTCTACTTACTAAAATGTGATAAATGAAAGACTAAAGGAACTGATATAATTTAGTGGTTTGGACAGCAATGCTCTAAACTTTTCATTTATATTTGAGAGAACTACCTCACGTGCAGTTTAAACAACAAGTTTGTATTGTTTCACGGGTATTGTTCAGTGTTTTTCAATAAAATAAGATTGGAACATTGAAGGTGTATGCTGTCAGTTATTTAAAAAAATCAGTATCGTCCAAAAGCAGATTCGGCAGGTCAGGCTTTTTACAGATTGGTGATTGGTGATCGGCCAGAAAATTGCAATCAGTGCACCCCTAGCTGAATCAAAAACTTTTTTTAAAGTAGTGTAGTCTGGCTTTTTTGCTTAACTGTGCTGACCTGTATGCTGCTTTTTCTACAGCAAAATCCAGAAGTACTCACCGACAGAGTCCGCCAAAGTGTACGACAAAGCAGTGAACAGGAAATCTAAGGTGCACTTCAACCCTCGTCAGACACTGGATTACCTGAAGAACGATACAGCTAACATGGAACTCAGCCGTGACACCAAGAGGAACATTGTCAAACAGTTTTTGGATGTAAGTGCTATAGCTATAGCTGAGGTCCAACTACACAATCTATCTGTAAATGACGGTCACTGTGTCAGATGAGGCAATCACAGAGCTGTAAATTTGTGCCGTGACTTGACTGGCAGATATGACACAATAATCCGACACCTGACCAATCAGCACAACTGAGGCGATCACATCCAAAGGAAGGATTAGATGACAACCAGAAGAGTGTGAAAAAAATATACTGTATTCGCTGTACTTTGTCCAAGATGTGATCTTAAATGCTGGTTGACACCCTTTTATTGCTGGATCAGTGTGTAGTCTGTCCTTGGCTTATATTAAGTTTCAGAAATAAGCAAAGTATTTAAAAAAAAAGTCACTGTGCTTAATTTGCCAAATCAATTGTTCCTTTGTCATTTAGCTGAGAGAAACTTAAATATTTAAAATAATCACATCACACAACTAACTAAATGTTCACCTGATATTCTCTCTTAGTTCAAGGTTCTGATGGAGCACTTGGATCGTGATGAAGAAGATGAAGAGGGCGAAGCCAGTGCCAATGCCAGAAACAAAGCCATCACTTCACTGCTGAAGGGCCCAAAGCCTGAAAACCACAAACACAATAATCACACAGCTCCTGTGGAGTCAGAGGAAGAGGAGAGTGAGGAGGAAGAGCCCCCTGTGGTAAGAATTTAAGTCTCCATGGAAGTTATGCCCAGAAAATTCAATGTTTACCTCATTTAAAAATGTATAGATATTGTGGCAAGAAAAAAGTTTGTGAACCCTTTGAAATCATTTAGTATTCTAATTTATGGGCCATCAATTGTAATCTGATCTGCATCTAAGTCACAAGTATAGACTAACAGAATGTGCTTAACCTAATAACACACAGATTTTTATAATATTTACATCTTTATTGAACACAGTCATTAAACATTCACAGTGCTGCTGGAAAAAGTAAGTGAACCCTGGATTTAAGAACTGGTTGAACCTCCTTTGATAGCACTAACCTCAACCGAGCGTGTCTGGTAGCTGCTGATCGGACCTGCACGATGTTCAGGAGGAATTTTAGTCTATTCTTTCTTAAAGAGCTGCTTCAGCTCACACATATTCTTAGGCTGTCAGGTGTGAATGGCTCTTTTGAGGTCATCCACAGCATCTCTGTTGGATTCAGGTCTGGGCTCTGACCTGGTGACTCTAAAAGGATTTTCTTTCTTTGAAGCCGTGTTGTAGTAGATTTATTTCAGTGTTTAGGGTCAGTGTCCAGCTGCATCACCTAACTTCTTCTGAGCTTCAGCTGGCAGACAGCCACCCTGACATTATCATATAAGATATCTTGATAAACTTAGGAATTGATTTTCTCCCCGATGATGGCAAGCGGCCCAGGTCCTGAGGCAGCAAAGCAACCCCAAATCATGATGCTCTCTCCACAGTACTCCACTGTGGGGATGATGCAGTACCCTTTTTCCACCATACATAGTGCTGCGTGTTCCCAACCTTAATTCAACCTTAATTTTATCAGTCCACAAAACATTTTCCTGTAGCTTTGAGGGGTGTCTAGGTGCTGCTTGGCAAACTTCAGGCTTGCAGTGATGTTTTGTTGGAAAGCAGCAGCTTCCTCTGTGGTGTCCTGCCATGGACACCATACCTGCTCAGTCTTTATCACATGGTAGGCTCTTGAACAGAGATGTTGACTTGCTCCAATGATTCCTTAAAGCCTTTAGCTGTTACTCTAGCTTTCCTTTAAAAGTTGCGTTTGACCAAAGGTTGACATTTTCAGCTTTCACAGTCAAGACTCTGGGTGTTTGTTAACAGAATCTATCAGTGTGGCATTACATTATTCTCCACACATTAATGGAACAAAACTGTACAATCTGTCATTATTTGACGTCAGTTGTGGGGCCTCGCACAATATCAGCAACTTTTAAGTAAACCTTGTAGTTTCAGGTCAGGTAAGGGAGCATATGCCGGTTTGGCACTTTCCACATCCATCTAGTGTGGGCTTGGTAAGCTTTAGCACTTGGATACAGATTGACTGTCATAGTTTACCCCGTATTTTAGAAATTATTGGACATCTGTAGTTATTTTATGTATTGAAAAAAAAAACATCATTAAAGAACAGCTTTGCTTCTCCCTCCACAGCGGAAACCAAGAAAAGGTGGGGAAGCCGCCGAGGATTTGGGCCACTTGAATGAGAAAGTGGAGGTCATGGATGTGGTTGCCATCTGCCGTCCCAAGTACAAAGACAGACCACAGATTGCCAGGGTTGTCCAGAAGACCAGAAACGGCTACAGCATACACTGGATGACTGGATCTTACTCTGGGCCCTGGTCTGTGGCAAAGAAACGGGATGGTCGCAAAAAGGTGCCTTGGGTCGACACCATCAAGGAATCAGACATTATTTACAAGAAGATCTCCTTGACGAGCGGACAAAAACTGTCAAACAAAGTGGCACAGACGTTACGGGCTCTTTACGCTGCTAAGGAGGGGAAATAAAGAGTTAATCAACTGACAGACAAAATCCTCATGGCCCAAATCTATATGGATCTGGTATGTTACAGAGAGAAAAAAGGAAGACTTAAGGTTCAGAAGTATTGTGAACACTGGTCTGTTGAACACAGACATGTTTTAACACATGAAAACAGAAGGAAATGTTTGGGAAAAACATTGTGTGGGAGTTCCTTCGCTGTTGTGCAGCAACTTGGTTGTTTGATTTTTACTCCCACTGTATCATAGTTTAATTACACACATGTTTATATCTGAACATAATTCTGTAAAAAGTTACTGAATGTTGGAAATTAGTGTACTGATGATGTTCTTAATAAAGTGTTTTTCGGAGTTTAAACTAGCACCAGATGGATTTATTCACTCGACCTGAGCTCCAACAAAACTTTTAACCTTCTTTCTTTTTCTTGTTTGAGACATTTTGTTGTTCACCAACACTGTGTAACGGAGTATCTTTGATATAATTTATTTATGTTAAGAGCAGTGCAGTATCTGTGCCTATATGCAGGGGAGGTTATATTGTTTTTAATATAGATTTTGATGTTAGAGAACACAGAACAATAAAAAAGTGATTCCCTGCTCTTCTGGTTGAACAAATACTGCAATAAATTTTCTTATGTCTTTGTTACTTGTTTGTGTTTTATTTCATCTCATACATCATCAAAATATGTATCATATTTTAATTTTTTTTGCATTTTCTGTGCCATCATTAGCTTGTTTGGTGACTAAAATGTTTGCACAAAGTCAAGGATGGACACAACTCACAATATGTATCACTGCACAGGGTTCATGATGCCATTTGATCATGATGTTGATTTTTAGAAAGATGAGATATGGCAATTTACGCAATTTGGCAATTTTTAAACTTCTGCGATAAAAATGCAAAATACTCCCTTTAAAAAATATTTCATGAATGCCTATATATGCCTATACCCCTCTCTTCTAGAGCTACTGAGGTTGGAAAAGTGGAGCCAAGATTTCCTCTGCTAGTTAAAAAAGGAGTATATATTATAAGGCACTTTGTATTTTTATTAAAACAGTTTCAAATGTGCATTTTGGAATTGATTTTAAATTATGTTACAAGTTTTTATTGCATCCCTTCAAAACTGTTCAGTGTATATGCATAGTTTCCCTGCTAACCTGCTTTATCATATGTGACACTTTTTAAATTCTATACATTTTTCAAGCCATAATCAACTAACCACCATGTATCTTTTTAAAAACCCTGCTTAGCTCACCTAAATGCTATGTAAAATGTACAGTACCCATGAAAGTATTCACCCCCTAGGATGTTTACCCTTTTATTAATGTTATAAGTCAGTCATGGTAGATATTATTTGACATTTTTGACCAAAAGAATTATTAAAAATCTCTTTAATGTCAAAGTGAAAACAGATTTCTACAAAGTAATGTAGATTAAATGAAAATATGTCAGTTAAAATAAGTGCCTGCATAAACCCCCGTTCAAGTCATTATTTCGTAGATTCCACTTTGGCTGCAATCACAGCACTGAGTCTGTGTTGATAGGTCTCACATCTGGCGAGAGGTTTGCACATCTGGACTCTACACATTTCTATCTTAAATATTCTCCTAAGCTGTAGTTTTCTTGCAGACTGAACAAGATTATCCTCCAGGATTTTCCTTTAGTTTGCTGCATTCATTTTACTCTCTACCTTTACAAGCCTCCCAGGGCTGCTTGCTGAGAGGCGTCCTCACAGCATGATGCTGCCACCACTGTGCTTCACAGTTTGGGTGGTGTGGTGATGTGCAGTTTTTGTTTTTTGTTTTCTATTTTTCAAAAGGCCAATTTATATTGGCCATGGTAAATTTAAAAAAAAAACAATTAAAAATCAAGGGGTTAAATACTTTTAGAGGTACTGTAGCAGTAAAATACTTCCCTCACATTTTAATTTGCCCAAGTGAAATGACTCTTTTCAAAAACTGCTCAAAAGTTAAAGCAGATAAGTAACGTCTCGGTGACCGTAAAATGACTCAATGAAATTTGATATTTTCCACCCTTGTTTTGTCCTCTTCTTTATTTATGTGTGATGGATGCTAAAAGCTATGACCAGAGGGTGGCAACACTACACTTCACTGCGGAAAGTCTGCGGAAAATTAGGGAGACGAAGAAGAAGAGGGATCACCGGAAATGAACCTTTCACCCCTGCCGCTGTGCATGAGGTTGGCGGGCTGTGCTGGATTTTTGTGTGTTGGCTTTATTTAGTTGAAATTTGGAGCGGAACTGGAGCAGAAAACTTTTTAGCAAAATAACTCATTAAAACGCGGACTCCTTTCAGTGAGGTAAAGCTACAAGTTGACAAATAAACACTTAATTCCATACTTGGTGTCTGTTTTAGTTAGCTAGTTGCTAAATAATAAGGTTTCAATGCTACCAGACAGCTAACTAACCGGCGTTCTTACCGCAGATAACACAAACTCGGGATTACAGAAACATTAGGCGTCATTCTAAGTTTTGCTGCACATTTTTCATTATTCACACATACCATCTCCCCTTACCTGACTGACTCTGCTGTCGTTAACCTCTGCCTTATTTGTAGATTAGTTAGCGGTGGTCGCTCAGCCATGCCCTCCAGCGCTGGACCCAGCAGCCCCGCCGCTGCTCTCGCCGAAGCGCTGGAAAACTCATCCCGGCTGATTGACAGACACCTGCAGGATGACCGCCTCTTTCCTGACCTGTCGGAGCTGCTCAGCGTCCCTTCTCACAGTAAGCAGAAGAATAGCCTATTAGTATACATGTTTAGTTTACTTCAGGGCGTCTCTTTACACTGGGGCTCTCTTACCAAATAGTAGCAATGTTTAACTCAGACTCATGTGGACACCATTGGCTCAGTTGTTGATGCATAAATTTAAGCGTCCAAAAGAAAGAAATCACGTATATACTATGACCAGGGGTGGAAAAAGTGCAAGATTATTGTACTCAAATAAAGCACACTTACTTTGGTTAAAACTTACTTCAGGAGAATTTGGATTGCTCAACCAAAAGTCAAAGATATTTAACTTAAAATTTACTAACATTGCCTAAAATTGATATCCCGATATTTCTAGACTATGTCGCAATATTTTAATGTCCCCTTTAAAATACTGTACACATGTTTGACTCACTCCTTTGACGCAGAAACCAGTATGATGGTTCTAGTAGTCCCTTCTGCTGGATTTTTTTATTTGTATGCAGAAAAACTTTTCATTTTGAAAAATACTTCACTCATAAGCTTCTTATATTTTCTCTATTATGTTTATTATTGTTGATTATAAAAATGAGACTTGGTCTACTTGTAGCTGCTCTCTTAACTCATTTCATTGTTGCTGAATCTGTTAGTCCTTTAATTGCATTTGTTTTGCAGCACAGATGTGACATCTTTGGAAGTTCACTGGTGTGTAACATTATAATAACATGTAAAAAATATTTAAATGCATTTTCATGGCCCTTTTTTTGGCATATCTTACAGTATAATTGCATTCATGTGAAAAATGTGCTATGATTGGGATACAAAATTTAATGTAGTGCATAACAAGACTTGCTGTTTTTTATTGTTTTAATAGACATGCCATCCCTCTCTGGAGTGTCGGACATGGACTACCCTCTGCAGGGGCCCGGGTTGATCAGTGTGCCAAATCTCCTGGAGCTCAGCGCGGTCCGCAGAGTCCCGCTTCCTCCTGAGCTGGTGGAGCAGTTCAGTCGTATCCTTTAGATCAATCAGGAAACTAAAAGAAGAATGCCCGTAGGAACACCAGGGGGTTATCATGAGACAAAAAGCTCAGTTTGTCTAAGACGATCATGATGTTTAACTTTATTTTTGGGCTTTACCTTAACTGTTATTACAGATATGCAATGTAACTGCATGATGGGAGTTTTTCCTGAGATCTCCCGAGCATGGCTAACTATTGATAATGACATCTTCATGTGGAATTACGAAGATGGGTGAGTACATCAAGCCTCTATAACAAGCCTGTGTGACAACTCTTAAAATGAATGAAAACACTTATTAGTTTTTTCTGTTTTTTTTTTTTTTTTTTTTAGAGGAGATGTTGCCTATTTTGATGGGCTCATTGAAACCATCCTGGCTGTGGGTCTTGTAAAACCAAAACAAGGTATGTGTAAACCCTGAAATCAACATTGGTGTCTTAAAATTAATTATTTATTTTGCTGATTTTCATGTTTGTGTTTTTTTTTCAGGGATTTTACAGCCACACATTCACTACCTCTTGGTTTTGGCCACTTCTGTGGATGTAGTGATCCTCGGACTGAGCTTCCCCAAGAGCCAGGCTGGTGAGTCCTTTCTCTGTGTCACCATGAATCTGCATTTCATTCGAACCCCTGCAGCATAAAATCAAATCAGTTTTCAAATTAACTGAAATTCAAGCTTTATGGTACAACAGTGTTTTTCAAATTAAAAGCTTGTCACTTTGTTTCTGTGGTGAGACAACCTGTGTTTCCAATACAGTGCTTCTATTCTGAAGTGTTTTCGGGACAGTTCTTCAGACATTGCAGTAACTTGTAGAGTTTCTTCGTTGTTTTTCCTGCATTAGTGCTCAGCTTTCCTTTTGTTTCTGCTCTTTGTAAATTATTTAAAACAGTACTTCCCAAAGTGTGCGATGGGGCAAAAATATTTATTGGCAGTACATTTATTTTACACTGATTTAATGAATGTCATGTAAACCTTTTTTAAGATTTATATTAGAGGAGGTGAGTGGATAGAATCAGAAACGTGGATGAGAAAGTAGGGAGAGATATGTGGGAAATGGTGCCACAGGCTGGACTTGAGCCCATCTGCCTACGTACATGGAGCACGACCTTACCACCATGCCTTCTCTGCCCCGAGAAAAACTATTAATATCCCCATTTTCCTGTGTTGGTTCATCTTCCTCGTCTTTCTGTCGTCTCTTGTTTTTGTTGCAGGACTGAATGACAGCATGTCAGGGGGGATGCAGCTTCTCCCGGATCCCCTTTTCTCAATCCCCACAGATAACACCTACATCTTATCCATCACCTCCACTGACCTGGGTCGCATCTTCATGGCGGGAAAAGATGGCTGCCTCTATGAAATAGCTTACCAGGCTGAGGCGGGATGGCTGAGCCAGCGCTGCAGAAAAATCAACCACTCCAAGAGCTCTCTGTCCTTCCTCATCCCCTCTGTGCTCCAGTTCTCCTTCTCTGAGGATGGTGAGGAGAGACTCGTTTTCTCCCACAGCAAGAAAATGTCCTTTTTTCAGTGGAACTCCCCTTTAACCCCTTGTTGTCTGTGTGCTCCACAGACCCCATTGTGCAGATCGCTATCGACAACTCCCGCAACACTTTATTCACACGCTCTGAGAAAGATGTCCTGCAGGTATGATGTTTAGCTGTGATTGTTTCTGGTAAGATAAGAAGTCTGCAGTAATTGTTGTTCTACTTGCATTTTTAAAAATGCGTGTCATTATCAGGTTTATGACCTTGGGGCTGACGGACAGGGTATGAGTCGTGTTGCTACCATGTCTCAAAGCACTATTGTTGCTGCTGCTGGAAACATAGCCAGGTATGTTTGGTTTTTAAAATGTATTGCCCTTACATTGACTATTTCACCCTCAAAAGGGAGTCATAATCTTCCCTGATGTTCTGAAACCTTCCTCTGCAGGACAATTGATCGTTCAGTTTTCAAACCAATCGTCCAGATTTCTGTGATTGACCGATCGGAGTCCTCAGACTGTCACTTGCTCGCTGTCACTCATGCAGGTAAGCACAGGTCAAAGTGGAAAATAGTAAACTCTAAGTTTATTTGCAAGATCCAGTCACCTAATTCAGTTCCACATGTTCACTGAGAGGAGTTGATGTGTGCTTTCTGTCTCTCTAGGTGTTCGTCTCTACTTCAGCACTACACCTTTTGCCCCTCCTCTCCAGAAGCATTTAGCAGTACGACCCAGCTTGCTAACGTTGGTCCACGTCCGTCTGCCACCTGGTTTTTCTGCGTCCTCTACCCTGCAGAAACCTTCAAAGGTCCATAAGGCACTTTACAACAAAGGTAAATCTGATCATTTTTCCATTTACAAGCATCACCCAACAAGAATCAAGCAATTCCTGCAGCTTTTAGTTGTTCTTTTTATATCATTTCACTGTATTGCATTGATTTCTTTTCAGTACACTTTTGTGTTTTTGTCAAAATCTTTCAGGCGTTCTGCTGATGGCTGCTTCTGAGATGGAGGACAGTGACATACTGTGGTGCATCAACCACGACTCCTTCCCCTTTAAGAAACCCTTGATGGAAACTCAGGTGTGCAAATATGAGAAGTTTGTTTTGATGTATTACTACCTTTAGTTTTCCTCATATCGGTTATACAGCGAAAAAAAAACAATCAACTTTCCTTTGTGTTTATCAACAGATGATGTCAAACGTAGACGGTCACACTTGGGCAATTTGTGCTCTGAATGAGGAGAGGCCAAGCAAGATTGTAACTCCCCTGAACAAGGATCATATCCCCATAACAGATTCACCTGTGGTGGTCCAACAGCACAATATCCCTCCACAGAAGTTTGTCCTTCTTTCTGCAAAGGTTAAATCTGCTGCTATTATGCTGAAATTATAGTGAACAGTCCTGGAAACAATGACAAAACTTATGTTTCCAAGTGTGTGCTGCTTGTTTTTCTGTAGGGGAGCCACATCTTCCAAAAACTGCGGCCTGTCGACCAGCTGCGCCACCTGCTGGTGAGCTGCGCAGGAGGAGAAAGTGAAGATGTGGAGCGCTTCTTTAAACTACACAGGGTACAGAACATGTTCACTGTTTGTGATTTATAATCCGTGTAGCATTTATGGTGTATAAAATGGACTAAAGTTGATATGTTCTCTGCAGGAGGAGCAGGCTTGCGCCACAGCACTGATCCTGGCTTGTTCTAGCGCTGCATGTGACAGAGAGGTTTCTCAGTGGGCCACAAGAGCCTTCTTCAGGTCAGATTATTGTCCATATTGGCATGAATTTAAACTTTAACTTGACACAAACTAAAATCAGTTTCTCTTACTGTCTTGATCAGATACGGAGGAGAAGCACAGATGAGATTCCCCGCAGCCATGACGTCTCCCAGCACAGTTGGGCCCGTGATGAGCTCTCCAGCACCTGGTAGAGAATTTCATACAGTCTATCTGTCCTGTTAAGAATAGAAAAATACCCTGACCAAATATGAAATTGTAAAGAGCCACAAATGCGGGACAAATTTATGTCTACAAGCATTTATGTAATAGGTCGCTTGCAATCACATGATTCCAAATATCTATTGGGGGTCAGGAAGTGGGGGTCAACCATTAGGAGTCAATTAGAACAGTGGGAAGTTAGTACTTTACAGCTCTAAATGGATCTCTACACTACAATTATCATCAGAAAATTTCTACATACTTTCAGAACAATTCCTACACTTCATTAAAAAGTAGTCTGTACCACAGTTCAGAAGATCAACCTGACGTGAAGGTGATTTATATTACAAAGAGTCCTGCAAACCTTTTAGTATCTGACATCGTCTGCTCAGATGGAGGGAGACAGGAGTCTCGAGGAGGCTAATACTGAGCTAAGATGCTAGCTGAGCCCTTTTAACTCATAAAAAATCCTCATTTTGTCACAAACATGCTTTTAATTGAAACCGTGGTGTACCATCGACCGAATAAACCTTGTGGGGTAAGAGACCGTGTGATAATGTGCCGTTCAGCCTGTGCTAAGAAATGGCTCTTTTATGTTATCCGCAGTAGCTAGCTTCCATTTGAGTGCCAGTTTCCTTTCTTCTATCCTTTGTTGTTAATCAGTCAACATTTAAAGACAGCATTCCTGCAAACCCTTGACAAGCCTTAAAAAGACTTATTCTTACTGGGGAGGCGTCTTAAATCTTGGATGGCACTTTGAGTAAGATGTGTAGTTTAGGTAATTTTTATTTTATTTTAATTATCCTGTGTGTATTTATGCTTGTCCACCTGATTACCCCATGCTGATGATCAAAACCCATAGAATGAAGAATAAGTGCCTTTTTCTGCTCAGAAAAAAATTCTCAGGCAGCAACTTTTAATAAAATCTTTGTTAGGCCTGCTAATATATAGTAGTTATCAGTTTGTTGTATATTGATAGAATAGGGGTATTAAATATATCAGAAATGATCAAATTTGGGCATTTATTGCCAAGAAGTGTCTTCTCCTATGTCATTTGACATTTCATAAATAGTACATTAAATCAGAAAGTTACCAAGGAATCTTTTAAGCCTTTCTCTTTTTCAAAAAATTGTATTTTTCTCAGTGAGTCTCAAAAAGTCTTAAATCTGATTTTTAAAAGTGTGTAGGAACTTTGTAAAAGCCAAACTAGTACCAAATAAAAAAACAGTTTGGAAGCCAAAAAAACAAGCTCTACTGAGCTGAGCCTTATTATCTGGACCTCTTCAAAGAGACAGATTTCCTGTCGCAGCCCCCGATCCAGGCTTGAGGTTGCTGAGACGGACATCAGCTGATGAAATACGGGCAAGATCAGGGTTTAATGAACTAAACTGTGACAAAACTGTACTTCTCTGCAAATTTATATTTTTACACATTGAACATTTGCCTTAGTCTTAAATGTTCAACACATGGCCTTTTGGTAGTGTATCTTGAAGCAGAAATCACTCCTCGCCCCCCAAGGAGAGTTCTCTGCTGCTACGTTGCATCATCTGAAAACAATCTGTTAATTAACATAAATCTAAAATGTACAGTAAAGATTATTAAACACTGCATTTCTTGATGCATACCTTGAATATAGATGTAACTTTTGTTAATTTTGCTCTCTTCCCTTAGGTATTGTTCCTCCAGCTTTGGCCACTCCTTTTGCACCCATGCACACCGGCTCTGCCCCCATCACACCCATGTCAGCCGGCCCAGAGGTGATTTTCTCAGGGAAGCACAACGGCATCTGTATCTACTTTGCTCGCATCCTTGGGTAATGAAAGTCTGTTTTGTTTTACCACATTAACACAATTTAAATCTAAGAGGTCACTTTTTGATGGTGAAATAAGAACACGTTTTTACTAAATGCTACTCTTCCTCTCTCGCTCTCTGATGACCTCTAACAGAAATATTTGGGATGGCAGCCTTGCTGTTGAGAAAACCATAAGCAAAGGATCCCAGACTGTCAGTATTGTGAGTGTCATGATTGTGCAAAGTTATTTATTTGTGTTTCAAATTCTATTAAAAGCTATCATCTAACAGCTCCTCCTATCTGATGTCCTTGCAGCTGGAAAGCAGCGTTAGTTTGTTTGATCTGGAGTCTGTTCTCCTGGAGCTCTGCGGTTTGCGGGAGTTTCTGGATAAAAACTCTCAGTTCAGTCCGTCCTCCCTTGGTGCTGCAAGGTAAGAGCTCCTCCTTCACTTTCTGAGTCTGACAGAGAACTAATCAATGTGCTGATAGCTTAGTCTGACTGTTCTAAAGCCCACTGGAAAACGCCTTTTATTATCAGAAAAATTAGGGGTGTAAGAGTTCACAGATGTCACGATTTGTTTTGCACCTCAGTTTTAAGCTAACGGTTCAGGAAGAGTAAAGAGTGTTTGCTGGATTTAGAGAGAAATAGAGTCCAGAATTTGTGATTTTAGGTTTCCCTCATTTGTTATTCTAACAGTATTGCAGCTTACAGTTTGTTCCATTTAGTGTTATTTAGAACTACCTGTGATATTAAAAAAGAGCAAAACAGCAACAAAATAATGCAAAATAAAAAGCCCCACAGCAATTATTTACTTTAAATATATTTGCATATATGTGGATTTTAGAGCAGTGTATCATATTTGCGTTTTATGAGGTTCACTGTGACACCGAGTAAATAGTTGGTACAGTGGTTTCTTGTGTAAAATCAAAACTGGCTGCAGGCATTCAGCTTACAGTATTTCTCAACTGCTAAGACACATTTCTTGATATCCACCACGCTTTTCTCAACACTATAAGCACAAAACCCAATTGTCTAACTACATTCACCAAACCTCTGACTCTTCCTGCAAAACCAAACAATGTTGTCAGATCATACCCCAAGTCAATCAAAAATAAAACACTACTGAGCAGTCTTTACACACTACACTACAGGCAAAATTCACAGTCGGCTAAATGAATTTTGCCCCCCAAATCCTTTGAATTTAGCACCTGTATAAAGTAAAAATAAAGTAAAAACAAATATAAATGATAAGCACATTACAGTGTAAACCACAAAATCAAACTCAAGTGCTTACAGTATCTACAATCATTCAGCCACAGCATCATGTCTATGTGCTGGGTCAGGCCACAGGACTTCATCCACAACATAGTTCTGCTCATTGTACAACTTTCAACAACCAGTGCTCTCTGAATTGGATTATATTGGTTTCCTCACATCATTAGCCAAGTGTGATGAATTTTGAGTTGTTGTGTTAAAGCTGTGACACCTGTGCTTCAAATGTGTTTAACTTTTGCTATCTGTGCTTACCTTTATGCAACACAAGTGCATCACCGTGCAAAATGTGTTTTAGTGAGTGAGAATGTGTTTGCAAGTTGTGTCTAACCAGGTGAAAAGTGCTTATGGTTTTGCCAGAAGTGTGACTAATTCAATAAATGGGTTCAGACAACAGGATTTAGTGTTTTAGCAATTGAGAAATACTGTAAACAACAGTTTGAGATGAGTCCATGTTCAGTCCTAGAAGTGAAAAGCTTGTAGACCAGGGGTGTCAAACTCAATCAGAGAAGGGGCCGGATTCTGGATTTAGGTCTAACCTGACAGGGTCAACATTAAACCATAAACTGTCTGCCTCGTTTTCACCAGTAATAACATATGAAAAAACCACTGATAAATCATTTTAAATTTCAAAAAAGACAAAACTATAAGTTTAAAGCTCAAGAACATAATCTTAAAAGTGAGATAGAAGGTCAAAACACCAAATTAAAATGGAAAAATTGTACTTTTAAGTCAAATTCACGGATTTGGAAAGTCAAAATGTGAGATAAAATTCAAAATCATGAGTTTGAAAGTCAAAATATTAAATTGGGAGTCTAAGGGATAAAAACATGGGATTACACAGTCAAAGTTAGGGGTTGAAATGGTTAAAATATTTGTTTATTTGTTTGTTTGTAAAGAAACCATGTACAATAATAAACATAAATGTTGCCAAATATGAGGAAAAATTGAAAGAATTAGTAAAAAAATAGGACTTATGGGTATGATAGGATATGATATAAAAAGTTAAAATCATGAGTTGAAAAGATCAAAATATGGAATAAAAAGTCATTATCATAAGATTGAGTCATAATTTTGAGAAACTTGAAAAGAAAACACAAATTGTATTTTCAAAAGTTCCTGTTTTTTTTTATCTCTTGATTTTCACTTTTTCAGATTTGAATGACTTTAACAAGGATATTTGGGCTTATATTTGGGCTTTTTGGGATATATTGGGCTTTTTGAGCCCTTATTGATAGAGGAGGACAGTGGATAGAGTTGGAAACGGGGACGAGAGAATGTGGGAAAGGGTCATGGGTCGGATTTGAACCTTGACCGCCCGCGTACATGGGGCATGCCTTAAACCACTAGGCCATCTGCACCCCTGCAAAAGCTAAGTTGACAAAGATAAATGTGCTACTTCTTACAATTTCTTCACAATAAAAGTCCGTAGCTGTCATTTATTTATTGAGGGCTTTTATTGTGAACGACCCCAATAACGTCATTCTTAATGTCCCTGAATACTTAAGCTACAAATACTAAAATAAGGTGTATTTACCAAGCACTTTTCTGAACTTATTTTACAAAGTTTTTTAGCATCAGTTAAAATAAAATCACTTAAAGCGGTTTAACATGCCAACAAGACAAAAAATATAATGAAATCAGTGAGTCGTCAATAGGATGGTTAATAATGGTCGAGTGATAACAGGGAAAGCTGATCAATAAAAGTTTTTTTTCTTTAAGAATTAGCCTGCATACTTTGTTACCTAGAAGTCAGGTACATAGCATGCAGAGAGACCATGAATAGTGTTTAAACTGGCTGTAAGATCTTAAAATTTACTCTAAAACAAACCGGTAGTGAGTACAAGGTTAAAGACGAGTGTAGGGGGGACTTTTCTTGGTCCTGGAAGTCATTTATAGATTTTTAAATGAGGCAGCTGAAACATTTGTTGCCATAATCAATGCATGAAGATGCAAAATGGTCCAAATATGACATTTTTTCATTAAGAGAGTGTGACCAGCATTATGGCCTGTGTCTGCTAAAAGCTTTAATGTTGCCGAGTCTTATTTCCCAACCTTCCTGACTAAATTCTGCTCTGCTCTCTTCTAGTTTCAGCTCCCCTGCCAACTTGCAGCAAAGGCTGCTGGGATTTATGCGCCCTGACGGTGCCAACTCTCAGCAGGTCCAACAGGAGCTCCAGAGGAAATATCACAGTGAGTTATGAGTGCAGCTTCCTTCATTGTACTGGGCAAGAGAGATCCGTTCAAATATAGTAGAGAAATTATGACTCAACGTGAGATGGAGCTCTGATGTGTCAGAAGTATTATATATTTATTGCATTGCTCTGTCTCTTTGTGTTCGTGTATCCAGCCAAGGCTCAGGTGTATGAGAAAGTGTCCCTGCAGGGCATCCAGCAGCTAGTGCATCGCTCCTATCAGACTCTGGCCCTCTGGAAGCTTCTCTGCGATCATCAGTTCAGCCTCATTATGTCTGAGCTGCCAAAGGTACAAACCCACTTGCAGCGTGTGATGAATGCATCACCTTTTTGTTTACCTGCTGTACACTGTCATCTCTCATCGATCACACTTTCTTTTTTTCATTCACAGGAGTTTCAGGAGCAGATGAAAGGAGCCAGTTTTAAGGATGTCGTGATCCGGGGCAAGGAGCTGTCTGGAGCGCTCGTCACGGCACTCATTAACGTCTACATCAAAGATAGCGCCTCCGTGGACGCCATCAGTAATCACCTGAGAGACATCTGTCCTCTACTGTACAGCAGTGATGATAGCGTTTGCTCCAAGGTACTTTTATGCTGCCTCTAAGTCCTTGAAAGCATTAGATGTGTTTTGAACCTGAGTAATTGCAGACAAGCCAGTCTTCATTAACGCCTCAGGGGTCTGCCTTTTTTGATATTGATGTCTTGCTCCCTCTTCAGGATAATTTTGTATCAAAATCATTAAAGGGCGCTGATTAAACACTACTGATTTATGTGTTTTAAGGTTGAAACTGTTGCTTTTGTCTTCCACTTAGGCTAATGAGCTGCTGCAGAGCTCAAAGCAGATTCAGAATAAAGGAGATAAAGAGAGAAAACTGCGGGAGTCTCTGCAGCTCTATCAGCAGATCAGCCAACACACAGACCTGCCTCTAGTCTGCTCCCAGTACAGACAAGGTACAAGACCCTCCTCATCTCTCTGTAGTGGCACAGCTGATAAGCTAATTAATGCTTATTAAACACTCATGCTGATTTTGTTAAATGGTTTCAGTACGTTTCTACGAGGGGGTCCTTGAGTTGTGCCTCACAGCAGCAGACAAGAAGGATCCACAGAGACTAGGACCCCATTTCTACAAGAATGGAGAGCCTGAGGACGACAAAGTGGGACAGCAGGCCTTCCAGGAAAGGTAACACAAGAAAGAAGAAGTACAAACCAGCACCTAGCCATTATCACACATGCACTATTTGACTGCTACTGAAATCCTGAGTGGCTTGTTTACACATGGGAGAAGGCAAGAAATGGCAGAGAAGAGAAACTATAAAGATGGCTGACAGAGAGGGTTGGTAACCCTGATACATTCAGATGCATCTCAAATATTAGAATAACATGAACCCAAAAAAAATCTGATATTTAATTAGAAAATGTTAAACTTCTATGTGTTCTAGATTCATCTCATACAAAGTGAAATATTTTGACTGTTTTTGTACATGTGAAAAGGTTTATAGACGGCCGTTAAACCTAATTGTCACCATTTGTCTCCCCTCACTCTTCTCCAGACTTTCGTGTTATAAGTGCATCACAGACACCATGCAGGAGCTGGTGAACCAGAGCAAAGCAGCCCCTCAGTCCCCCAGCGTCCCAAAGCAGCCCGGTCCTCCCGTCATGACCTCTGATCCCAACATGCTCAGCAACGAGGAAGCAACAGCTCACGTAAGGAAGAAGGGGACAGCTGGAGCTTGTTTTGTGACAGCAGTGTACACGATCTGCATTATTAATGAAAATCTGTCCCTCCTTTTGTAGTTTGAGCAGATCCTCGGCCTGGCCCAGAGGTCTCAGGACGAGCTGTTTCACATCGCTCTCTACAACTGGCTGATTCAGGCCGACCTGACAGACAAGCTGCTAGAGGTAGTGTGTCTGTGGATCTTGGTTTATGCATCTTTTTTTCTGTTGTATTGAAAAATAGTATCCATATTTTAAAAGGAGCACATCAGAACAAAGAGTCATTAGGATTGTTTAATGGAAATGTTTCAAAAAAGGTAGAAGAAAAGGCACATGAAGTTCCTCGGTACAAATAATCATAGATATTTTTTCTGCATATTCTTAAAGCTGTATGTTTATTCAAAGTAATCATGAGGTATCAGTGTTGTTATCCCTGAGGATGTAAATTAGTGCCCAGCAAAAACTCAAAATATCTAAATCAAAAAGCACAGCAGTGATCTATCTCAGCTGTTTGCAATAATTCATGTGCTGAAATAATACATAACAAACATGTTGTCTAGCAGCTAATCACACAGATGTGTTTTAAAAAGTAAGCGTGTAAGGACATTTCAAGGGATGCTGTCTACAGTATATCGGCACACAATGACAGGAGAAAACAGGCTGAACAGCAGAGTGCTTCTCTTTCCTCTTTCTTTTTTTGCAAGCAGGTTGCAGACATTGAGTTTCTCTGCAGGGCTTGCACTGTCCTTTACTAAAGCTTCCTGTCAGTTCTTCATTTTTCTGCTGTACAGTTTGATTCAAGGAAATAAATAAACCTAGAAAAGGCTCTAGTTTTGCACACTATAAAACTGAAATACTTGCTGCCATATAAAAATAGATACGCATGTTTAAAAATGCATATCTAAGGTTACTTCCCTTCTTTCCCCATGGGACTAGTATTACCTGTTGACCTCTGATAATTTGTGAATTACCCCTGATGTCAGTGTTTGGTGCGGTGCTTTTGCACAGGATAAACAAGGCTGTTTTTTGCATGAATTAACAGACATTTCCCAAGTAAAACAAGGGTGCTGCAGCAATAAAAATGCATGAATTTTTATTTCGAAAGTACATACAAAAAAATGCAGTTGACCACAGTTTCCAACAAGAAAACATGTACTTAAGTCTTTTTTTAATATATATATTCTTGAACAGTTTTTAGATCTGTAGCAAGCAGTCCATAACTAGTGGAAAATCTCCCCTAACTCTTTCGTTAGGCGTCGAGGTCACGTCAATTGAGCATATCTGAAGCTCATCAGACAAAGAAGAAGAAAGTCAAGAATTACCTGCCATTAATGTCTTGTGTTAATGAACCTTTTCTTTGATTTTTAATAGTTTTAGCCCTACTCGTGGAGTTTCTCTGTTGTAACATTAACTGTCTGTTAAGCACCACATTACTAAGCATAAATTGTGTTATGCATGAAGTGTACGGCTAAAAAATACCAACATAAGATCAGGCACATTAAAAAAAGCAGTTAGGATCAGTGCAGAAGCCCTGTGTGTGTTAAAAAAAGCAGCAGTGTGCAAACACACATCTGGAGAGTAGAGTTTGAAAAAAGTAAGTAAAGTCATTTTTTGAACACAAGATAAAATGAACTGACAAAAGCAGTATAAATAACCTACATGTGTCAAAACTGTGTTAACAATCTACAACGCTGCCTCTGTTATTTTTTTTTTCGATCAGAAAACGAGGCAAGAAAAGCTAAACGGGCCACAAAAACCACACAATTACCACCCTGAATTTGCACGGGATTGGGATTACCTGTGGACCCATGTGTGTGCTGAAAAATGGTCGTTAAACTGCCCTGGAATTTTTACTCCACAAATTACAGACATGGTTGATCTGCATAGGATTTAAAACAGACATACCATTTGATTATCACAAATGACCAGAGGTCCCTAGGTAATACTGGTTCCATGCAAATAGAGCTGTCAAAAGAAGGAAAACTAGAAAACAAATACATGAATTCACTGAATGCAACAGATGAAGGTTTTTATTAGGGATGCACCGAAATGAAAATTCTTGGCCGAAAGCAAAAAACGAAAATGAGGAAACCAAGGCTGAAAACCGAAACACCGAAAGAAATTATTACGCCAATTATTAGTACCATTGCATTTATGGCTATGACTCTGTAGTAACCTCACTAAAATCAATTGCAATTGCAAAAATTAATATCAATGCTTTAACAAATGAATCAATTACAAAATTATTATTATGTAAATATTTATTAAGCACTTCATTCCAACAATGCACAATATAAAATAAAATAAAACAAAATACAAAATAAGATGTTTAACTTGACCCCACTCATGTGTACATTAAAGCAGTGGCTCTGGACCTTTTTTCAGTCATGTACCCGCTGTATTTTTTCAGCCAGGTACACCCTAAACAGCACAAAACTTTTTGGCCAAAAAGAAAGACATTAAAGAGTGGTGTGACAGCCGTCTGATTTATCAAACTTTGTAACTGAAAAACACTTTCAAATTACAAATATTAGATTTTTTTTCATACATTTTAAATATTAAAAATGCATGACTAAAGTCATGGCACATCTTCTTATCTCTAAATGTGGGAATTCAAATTAATGTAGCTGTTGAAAACAGTGACTGGAAAGGCTTTAAACCCAGAAGTGTGCAAAACTCTGCTCGGTTGCAGTGGTCTCTCTGGAACAATTTGAAAATAAAAACAGAGTTAGAAAGAACTAAAAACCTGTAAATAATAAACAAGTTATAAAAAAGACTTCTCTTCTCAAACTGAAATCATGAACTTAGTTATAGATCAGTATTTCTTCACAAAAAATAAATCATAAACCTTTTTATGAATGGAGAGGTTATGAATACAGTAATTGACAGGCATGTTCCAGTGTGGGTCAAACCATCCTGCCATGGGGGAGACTCAGGGGGGTTCAGGGTGATTAAATTTAAGAGCCTACAAAATAGTAACTCCTGTTTATAAACATAAGGTCCTTACACTCTATACGCATTTTTTTCATGCAGATTATTTACACAAAATATTTACATTAAGAACCTGTAGCGAGTCAAAGCAAGCTTCCTCACCTGCAACATCATTTCGCAGCGTGACATTGCTGTGGATATTTAAGTAGCGCATTTGCACTCATGTGGACATGTCGGGCTGCCTGCTGCCTGTCTCCCTCTCTACCAGGCTAAAAAAAAAGAGGCAAAAACACAAGCACTGATACAGACAGATATGAGGAGATATCAAACACCCGGAGGTGTTGGAGAGGAGGACGTTTTTGTTCCTCTGTCTACCTTAAAAATTGGCACCACCACCATGTGCGCTCGTTGGAGTGAAACTCACACAGCTGGAGCTGTTTCTAAACTAACGGGACTTTAGTGAAATATTTACCAACACAGTCTCCTCTGACCTCAGACATACGACTTATAAAAGCTCCAGATCAACCAGCTAAATGACTCCTCTGGACAGTCTTGAACACAAACAGGTGAGCCAGTCTGCGCGCTGTGGAGAGAGTTAACTCCTCTCACCGCAAGCCTCATCTGTGCAATATTATAACTCTTATTGATCATATTTGACAAAGAATGAATGAAAAATTAGTCCCTCCTCGTACGAACTTGGCTGGCACAGTGAATGAAACCGTGAAAAAAACGGCACTGACAGCCTGGCTGTGCCGCGTTACGCACGGAGTGACGGACAGAGAGGGACAAACCTCCATTTTATCTACTGCTTCAATAAATATCACTGTTTATCAGAGGACAGAGAAAACTCACCGCAGACATTCGCAGCACGAATGTGATTTTAGGATGTACGTAATATACTCGCAAAAATGTATTGCTCCTGACGTGCAAAGAAAGGCGCTATTTTTCTTAAATAGCCGGCATGTATTTTAAAATCTCCTGGAGTGCCTTCACGTACGCGTACCCCTATTTGAGAACCACTGATCCAAGCGTGTGCTGGACACGGTTTTTGCTTGCGTCTTCACAACGTTGTGTTTCAGCCTTGTTGTTTCGGTGATTAAAGTCTTTCGGCCAAAAACTGAAAATGCACTTTTGGGCCATTTTCGGTGGCCGAATTTTCGGTGCATCCCTAGTTTTTATGCTCAAATGTCCTGGTAGAGGACCCTCTGTCCTTCTTTAACAAATGTTCCCTGTGCTTGGTGGCCATAGCAGATCCAACTAGTAAATGGCATCCGCAGCTACATCTTTCACATAAACTCTGTGTCTAAATTTGTGCAGTTAAATGTTTTAACTTGTACCATGCCCTGTTCTGTGCTTTTGTCCCTTGCTTTAAAGCCGTCCTTTATTTTACTGTGTTGTCCAGGTAAATTCTCCATACCTGGAAGAACACCTGATGCATATGATCAAGCAGGACCAGAGTAAGGTGCACAATATGGACCTGCTTTGGCGTTACTATGAGAAGAACCGTAACTTTGGCAAGGCTGCTCATGTGCTGGCCCGACTCGCTGACATGCACAGGTTTGAACACAGAAATGTTCAGTCATCTGACTGGTTACCAAATAAAAATCGACTCTTATGTTTTCTTTTGTTTCTTTTAAATAAAGACATGATTTTGAACTTTCTGTTTCTTTGACTGTTTAGCACTGAGATCTCCTTAAAGCAGCGTTTGGAGTACATCGCTCGAGCCATCCTGTCTGCGAAGAGTTCCTCCTGTATCTCCGCTCAGGCATCTGATGGAGAGTTTCTTCATGAGCTGGAAGAAAAAATGGAGGTTTGTTTACACAAGAACTAAGGATCTGACCTAATCTGTCGATAAAAAGCTCTACAACCGGTCTATCAATTCTTTGCTCCTTCTAGCTGGTACGCATCCAAGTACAGATTCAGGAGACCCTAATCAGACAGTACTCCCATCATCCTTCAGTGAAGAATGTCATCTCTCAGTTGGACTCTGAGCTCATGGACATCACCAAGGTAAAATCACCAACCAGGAGTTTATATAGTTGGCTGTTATCGTCTTTATGAAAGCTGAAAATTATCCTTCTTGTGCAGCTCTATGGGGAGTTTGCTGACCATTTCAAACTGTCCGAGTGTAAGCTGGCTATCATTCACTGTGCGGGGCACTCTGACCCCATCCTGGTGCATTCACTGTGGCAGGAGATCATGGAGAAAGGCAAGAGAACTGTCATCACCTCACATCTTATTGAATGTTTAACAGTTCCTCTCCCTCGCCTGATGCGATGCTGGTTTCAGTGATGATTGTTTTGTCCCGTCTAGAACTCGGAGACTCGGTGGCCATGAGTCCAGTCGACAGGATGAGGTCCCTCAGTTTGAAACTGGTCTCACTGGGGAAGATTTATGCTGGAACACCAAGATATTTCCCTCTGGGTGAGCATTAAAACCTTCCTGTAATTATGTTCTCTTTTCCTCTCGTTAAAAATTTCCACCTGGCTGTTTTCTATTTTAATAACAGTGATATAATTAGACTTCCCCTTTGCATCGTTTGTGTCTGTGTGACTCTGGGGTCCAGGTTTGCAGAGTGGTGCCTGTGTTTATTCGGCAGCTTGATTATCCTTCTATTAACACAAGCCTGTTCAAACTTGTGCTCTCTGTGGAGAAATGGTGCATTTAAGTGCAAAAACCAGCTATGACAAATTTAAGTTTTTAATTTTAACAAGTATTGATGTGTCTTGTGATTTGTAGAGTTCCTAGTGAAGTTTCTGGAGCAGGAAGTGTGTCGACTGAATTGGGATGTGGGCTTCGTCACCTCCACGATGCAGGAGATTGGAGTACAGCTTCCACGCCTCCTGGAGGTCTATGACCAGCTCTTCAAAACCCGGGTACATGATGAATTTAATTCATCCTTTTGTTAACAAAGTACATGATAGGGATGCACATTATAGGATTTCTGCTGAAACTGGTATCAATGCTGATAAATAAGAGCAGCTCAGATCTAAAACTGCAGTCCTTAGAACCCAATTTAAAATCTTTAGTGAGAACTAAGAAACAAGCTAAAGTCCTTGGGAACAGACTTTAATGAATGAGGATGAACAAAGAGAAAGACTTCAGTTGATGTAGGTCTGTTGGTCCTGCATAAAACTCCACTAACTTATTTGTATCAGAGCCTTTACTTAGAGCTTACTTTGATCGGGGAGTGTGGAGCAGGAATATCATCTTCTCAATTCCTTATTGGTGTGTTTCAACCAAGTCCAGTTGTTTTCTGCTCTGTCACTCTTATGATAAATTCATTCACAGACTGATATTACTGTATTTTTTTTGGAAAAGAACAATATAAATCTTCTTTTCCAAATCATTTATTTAGTTCCATCATAGTAAACACTAGGGATGTTCTTATGCTCCTATTTCCATATTCAGCTAAACGCTCATTTAAATTGCATTTAACAGACTAGTCTAAAGATACGAAAATACTTAGAAAAAAGTCAAATTCATCACAGGGTTGCTACACACTAACTGCTAAGCTTTTCTTTTTCTTTTTTTTTGTTTTTTGAAAGGTTTATTTGGGGATTTTTGTGCCTTAATTTGATAGAGGAGGATAGTGGATCGAGTCGAAACAGGGAAGAGAGCAGGGGAGAGACATGCGGTAAAGGGCCTCAGGCTGGAATCGAACCCGGGTACAAGGGGTGCGCCTTAACCACTCGGCCACCTGCGCCCCAACTGCTAAGCTTTTCATACTTAGACCTAGTAAAGATCTGGGGGAAACTCTGAGAGGAAGGCAGCGGCCTCTAGTGGCCAGAGTTTCGTTCCAGAAATATTCATATTTGCTGTTATCATGCTGATAATATCGTGCATCCCCAGTATTTGTTGGATTTTTAAAATTCTTTATAAAGCAATTGCATCTAAATAAATTATAAAGAAATACAATTATGCAGTTTGATCCTCCTATACTTAATAGCTCCTTTCCCCTTTTTTCTTTACAAAATTTGCACTAATCATTAGTTTTTAGAGTGTTTTAAGTGCTACAGATGTTTAACAGGAGAAGCTAAAAGCAGAGAGAGCACCTTCCTCTGGTTAAAAGGAGTACTGCACCATTTATTTTTGTCATCTCTATTTAAATTTGTATCAGTATTTAATGGCATTGTGAGCTATTATTATATTTATATTTACTGAACTTGTGGCCTTTTTAGATTGGTAATTTTTTTTTTTTTATCTTTAATCCTCTTCCTGTAGGACCCGTGTTGGCAGCGTCTGAAGAAACCTCTTCACCTGGTGGAGTGTATCCACGTTCTTCTCTCGGGATACGTGGATGATCCCAGCAGGGTGCCAACCTACGACAGGTGAGCACCATCTGAGTATCTGCTTACCTCCTGGCCTGTAGATGGCAGTGTAGAGTTCACATCCTAGTATTAACAGCTCTGGATGAAAAGAAGACACCAGTACAAAAACAGTTTTTCCGAACAATCAAAGGGTCTGTATTTAAATAAAATCAAACTTTTTTTGTTTTACTGTGTGCAACATTTTCTCACAACTTCCAGAATATTGATGTTATCGGTTTGTTTTTTGAAAATAAAGACTCCAGTGCTAAGTAAATGTCATTCTACTTTATGATGTTCTGGTCTGGTAATGGCCTGACAAACCATCAATCAAAGCTGAGCTGCTTGACATTCCTTGAAATTAGGAATATTACTCCAAATACTGATTTCTGAGCTTCTCCTTTGTAAAAAACACAAGTATTCTGTTGTTTACAATGAGTAATGAGAATATTTTATTAGGATGTTGTGAGGAATGTTGGATGCAACACAACAAAAATGTTATTTTTTCAAACACAGACCTACAGAGAAATTGTATTTCTGCAGTCTCTTCATTTTTCTGTAGCTGTGAAAGTCCCTGAGAAACCAAATGCTGTATCCACGCTTTTACTTTCACTTTATTGTAAGCTGCTGTAGATGAATCCTTAACTGTCGGTAAATCACTTGTTGGATTATTACATAATCCAGTGTCCACTTTAGAGGATGAATTTTTAAAAATCATGAGTGTTTTGATGAAATAGAACATTTTTGATAACAGCCTTTCCTGAGAAAAAGCAGATTAAGCTCTGATCATGATCACGCTACAGAAGTGTTGTTTCTTTGTCGATGAGAGGCATTTCTGTAATTTGATGGTATTACATCCTCAGTCACAGCAGCTTCATTCAGGGTCTAAATGATGCAAAGGGTCGACAGAGGACTCAGGATACCACAAAAAGGTGGAGCCTTATCTTCTGAATAACATACCAGACCCCATCAACAATATTATTGTGATTTATTTGTCTCTGTGGACAGGCATCTTCATCAATGTACAGCTACTCTTGCATCATTATTTAAACATTTCAACTTGAGCCACAAATCTGCTCGCCGTGTTGTAAAGCCATTTTGCTTTTAGACTTCCTGACTACCTGAATGAAACGCATCTTTAATCATCAGCCTCCAGTCATAAACCATTTCTAAAGTTGCTTCCTTCTTCTCTTGAAAATGGACCAGATAAAGTTTGACCTTACTTCTTACAAATCTACATCATCATCATCAGAGGTCCAACTAAAAATTTTGCGTCACTGATGGATTTTTTTGTGAAGAATGACAGAAAATTTTGAAGGCTGTCTGTCAGTTTGACCTGGAATAATGAGGCTGAAGCTGCATTTCAGCACACTCACACAGACAGATGCACAGACCGTTTCTATTTTGCACACATGGCCTATCCATGAGGTTATGAAATCTAACGAAATCTCACAGCCTGTGGGCTTTATCAGCTCTGTGCTGACTGCGCTGAGAGGCTGGAGGTGTCTGAGTGTCACACTGGGATGAAGGTTGGGATGCTTCAAACTTTCTGCAGAGTTTTAAGCAGTGAGCACGCTGCACATACTGAAAACATGGTCTCAGAAATGGTGGCTTTAACTTATATCAAGGAGAAAGTTGAGTTGATCATTTTGCATGCATCTGTGTGTGCAGTGGACCTTATCACAAAAGAGTTTGTTTGCTGACTGGTAGGGCTGGGCAGTTAATCGCAAATTAGATTGAATCACAATATGTCCTCCTGCAATTTTCAAATTGCAAGCAGTGAAATATTCTCTTAACCTGAAATGTGTCAAAATACAGGTTTGATACCTTTTTTTGCAGCTAAGATTTTACGCTCTACGTATTATGAAAACATTTGTCTTTTTTTAAGGATAGTTTACAAAAATACTACTTTTCCTGTAAAAGTATATAATTTTCTTAATCAAAACGAGAATAACAAATTATCATCGCCATCATTATAGCAATTGATATCAAATTTGCTATATAATCGTAATTAGATATTTTTTTCAAATCTTTCATCCCTAGTTTAATTGATCTTATATTGTGCTGGTTGTAATATAGATTAATTTATTTCTTATATTTGTTGAACAATACATAAGATGAGGAACCTAAAAATAATTGCATATTGCAATTTTGGGGGAAAAAAAAATCGCAATTAGATTATTTTTGCACATCGTTCAGCCCTACTGACGGGTGCTGAGACTTTTCTCCCTCCAGCACGTTTGTGTTTGATTCGCTCAGACTGCTGGTGCTTAGGATGAGCTTCAAAACCTGCAAAAGAAGAAAGAAAAGAATGCAGAGCAAATTGTTGACTTTCTGGATTTCCCTGTTTTTTTTTTTTTGTTTGTTTTTTAGGCGCCGCTTCACTAACGTTTGTCTCGACAACATCTGTGGATACCTGGTGGAGCTGCAGTCTCTGAGCCCGAACTCGGCCCTCCAACAAACCATCGGGAACTTCAAGTCCCTGCAGGCCAAGCTGGAGAAGCTCCACTGACATTACTCATGACATTTAAGGGACAGGTGACCTGTGGATGTTGCACTGTTGGCCTTAATTTAACAGCTGATTAGACGCGGGATCACATGATCACCACGTACAACATGTTTGTATTCAAACGCAGTTTTCCACCTTTTATCTTCAGTCTGAAATGTGTGCTTGCTTTTTAACAGGAGAGAGTGAAATCTTCTGATAAAGACGAGACTGAAGGGAAAAGTTTTATAACTTATTTAATAGATTTTGTTATAAGTCTAAACATATAATGCTGACAAACTAGGAGAGCAAGACATCTGTTTTTCCTCATATCTAAATAACTGGTGTCTAAAATGAAAAGAAGATAACTGTTTGTGAAAGCATGAAATAGCCAAACAAGAGTCTGTTTTCATACACTGAGATTGCACTTATTGCTGATTTAGGATATTTTCATACCATAAAATCCCTTTTTGATCACAGGAGAATCTTTGAGGTTGTTCTGCCTTTGCCTCCAAACAAACAATTCAGTGTATGACGTTGTAATTATGTACATAAGTCGGCCATAGTGTCGTATTTTCTACCAAAAGTGACGACACAGCTCAACATTTTCATGTCTTACTTAGAGTGAACGTTTTGTCTGAAAATGTAACCGTGGATGAGTGCGTTTGTGTTTTGTTGGAATGATTTTGTACACAGTGAAGTTCACAGCGCTTTACTGAAAACTTTTGCATGTATCGGCAAAAAATTATATAACATTTTTCTAAAGAAATAAAACTTGTTTTCATGTATGAGCTTGTTTGGGTGTACTCAAAATATGCGGTCATTGGTACATATTTGTGTTAAATTTGACCAGTCATTACCAGCTGAAAGGAGAATTGAAAATTAGCTGTGGCTTAATGTGATGCTGCAAAGGGAGCTCAATAATGTGCTTGTTGTCTTCACTGTTCATGTTTTCATAATTATCTTTAATTAAAAATGGCACTCAGGGTTTCCTACAGTCATCAAAAACAGCATTAATTGCTGAAGGTCTTTTTCTCCAATTAGCTATGCACTCAACAGCACTATTACATTTAATTTTTAGCCTCATTAAAAATAAATTGCTTTTTTTTTTAACTTGAAGCAGGGTTGATTTCTTCCTTAATGACTCAGTGGCACACAAATGCAAATAAGGTATGTCAAACGTGAGCTGCAACTAATGGCACAACTGGCCTTCTTCTTTGATCTATGTAACATTAATATACGTATGCAAAATCTATTAAGTGCTGGGTGATTATAAAGTTACATTTTAATTCCAGTTTTAGCTTGTCATGTAACCTGATGCTGAAGACAAAAAATAATTTTATTCCCACAAATCTAAACCCGGTACCCCATCATGACAAAGAGAAAACAGAATTGTAGGATTTTTTTCAAATTTAAAGAAACAAACAAAAAAGAAACTAATATCAGACTGACCTAAGTATTCAGACCCTTTGCAAAAAAACCTTGAAATTTTATCTCAGGTTCCTCACATTTCGCCCAATCTTTGCTCATATGTTTCTACACTTTGACTGGAGTCCAGCTGTGCTAAAATAACTTCATTGGACATGATTTTGAAAGGCACACACCTCTCTATAGAAGGCATCACAGGTGACATGAGCAAAAGCCAAAACATGAGGTCAAAGGAGCTGCTACTTAAGAAATTCTGTTGCACTGAATTTTCTCAAGAGCACAGTGGCCTCCATAATTCTCAAATGGAAGAAGTTTGGCACAACCAGGACTCTAATAAGAGCTGGTCACTGGCCAAACTGAGCAATTGGGGATGAGGGGTCTTGGTAAAAAGGGTGAATAAGAACCTGATGGTAACTGACGCTCTGGAGATCCTGTGTGGAGATGGGACACAGTTCCAGAAGGACAACCGTCCCTGCAGCCCTCCACTGATCTGGGCTTTTGTGCCAAACTGGCTAGACTGAAGCCTCTCCTCCTTGAGCAGAATTTCAAAAATGCTAGAAATTCATTTAATTAGTTGCGAACAGCTGATTGGGCTGTGATCAGCGACCTTGTCCCCATGAAAAAGTGCTTGGAAAAAAACCTGATGCACTCTTTGACGGAATATCTGACTTCATATCCAATTATGTGACTCAGAAATAAGGGCAGACCTCCTGAAATCACCATGTAAACTTTGTGCAGCGAGGATGAATGGAGAAGGAGCGGTGCATGTGTTTATACACATGTATTCTGCAGTTTCTTGAATGAGCAAAGGATGAGTTTTGACAAATTTGTGCCTGGTTTTTGATGTGTGGTAGTAACCCCTTTGAATGATCAAACATCTTCAACATGTAGCCATGGAATTACTGTAAACAATACAAATAAAAAACATCATGGTTAAATTTTCAAGCAGCTATGAAGGACTAAATCATTTAAAGGTCCAGAGAAACAGTGCAGTGAAGGGTTTGAGTCACAAGTTCTCCTTAACTTGGAATGGAGTCTAAGAGTAAAATCAGATGTGCTTTACATAATTCTACTGTTTGCATGAGCAAGAAAGCTTTTTGACTCCGTACAAGAATATATATGGAATAATGCAGGTGTAGGAGGCTGCAACATAACTGGCCACCTCCACTACTATTGATGAGGTGTGGATGTTGTTGGTGATGCGCAGAACCATATGAGTCAGCCAGCAGACCAGGAACACGCTCGCTACTGCCACTACACTCTTGGCTGCCCTCACCTGAGAGCTTGCGCTCTGACTTGGTTTAGCCGGCATCTGGCTGGGCCTTGGAGGAGTTGGTGGAGCTCTGACTTTGCTGTTGGAGATTTCACCTTGATTTGGACAGGAAGCAGTCACACCGGTGTAGATGTTGGTCAGGGATCCGGGATCACTGGGATCTCTTGAAGTGCTTGGGCAAGAAGCAGCGCTGGCGGATGGTTCTGCATTTCTGCTGTCAGATATTTTGCCTTCATCTTTCACCATCGCCTTGGTGGTGTCAGAGCTGTGACCCCGAATACGCCTCTGGTTTCGAAGAAGAGTTATGACGATCTGGATGCTAACAAAAACAATCCCAGCAACAGGAACAGCGTTTGCCAGGGTTAGGTAACAGACATCATAGGTTTGTCTAGCGATCGCATTAGGGAAAAGGTCAACACAATCTTCATGGCTGTCATTATTCGCCTTTACTGTGACAAAAAAGAAGTGTGGGATGCTGAAGGCCACAGCCACCGTCCAGCTCCCAGCCAGAAGACATCCAACCAAGCAAAGGCTGTCCAGCTGCACCGGAGCACCGCCACGCTTTAAAGATCCAACGAGCTTCTGGTGCCAGAAAATACTGATGAAGAACGTTGTGTAGATGCTGCTGGTTTCAGAGAGGTCAGCACAAAATCGAAACACTCCGCAGAAGGTTTCCCCAAGGAACCAACGCCCAGCGAAGTCCGCGATGGTGTCTGGTAGGTCCACCAGGTAGTTAGTGATGAGGTTGGACACAGCCAGGTTGATGAAGAGGACCTCGTTGGTGCGAATGCCTGATTTCTGCCTTGGTACAGAGCGAATCGCCAGCCAGTTGTTCCCAAGGACCCCAGCCAGGAACATGAGTCCTCTGATGATGGATTCAATAACCTCCTCTGCATCCATCCTCACAGACTCTCTCCAGGCTTGTAATGTTGGTTGCTTTAGTCTTTGGATGTTTATAAAGGAGGGAAAGATCCAATCACTATAGAGTTCAAACAACCTCCTGCTATTTCATTTTCCATCATGGAGCCTTCATTATGTTAACCCTCTGAGATTAGGGTGTATTCTTCTCTTGATTTGCCCTCCCTGGAGCTTTGACAGAAAATAGACTCAATATCTCATGAGAGCCAGCCATCAATAAATGATACAACAACTCACTGGTCTCTGCATTGATTAAAAAGGAAAACCTTCTATTTCATCAGTCCACCACATTTATATTCTTATTCCTGCATCATTTTGAGTCAACTCTCCTGTTTATGTGCAAGAACTTTATCATCTTGCAACTCAATGCAGCAGCAAATGTAGCTACACTGAACTACAAAGACAACTTCAATGCTTTACTCAGGTTTTTATGGGATTTTGAGAATATGTAACCATTAATGCAAAAGCATCACTTAAATTTTTGTATTGTGTGTGTGTGCAAGTTCTGGCAGTAAGTTAAAGAAGTTTTTGTTCATCAGTAAAGGAAATTTGGTAACAGTTAACCGGTATTCCTGGCTGCCATTACACATGGAGACAAAAGAACACCCCAACCAACTCAGAGAAAAGGCTATTGAAAAGTATAAGTCAGGGGATGGATACAAACTAAATTCCAAGACACTGAACATCCCCCCCAGAGTTCAGTTGAATCCATCATGAATACATGGAAGGAATATGGCACATGTGTAAATCTGCCTAGATCAGGCTGTCGTCAAACAGAGTGACCGTGCAAGAAGGAGACTAGCGAGAGAGGCCACCAAGACTACTCTTTTTAGAGTGGAAAAGACAGAGCCGCTGTTGAAGAAAACTCATTGAATCCGGAGTAGAGTTTGCCAAAAGGCATGTGGGAGACTCCATGGTCAAGTGGAAGAAAGGTCTTTAGTCTGATGAGACCAAATTGAGCTTTCTGGCCATCAGACAAGATGCTTTGTTTGGCAGACACCAAACACACTGCACATCACTAAAAACACACCATCCCCACTGTGAAGCATGGTGGTGGCAGCATCATGCTGTGGGGATGCTTCTTAGCAAGTCCTGAAAGGCTTGTAAAGGTAGAGGGTAAAATGAATGTGGCAAATTATAGGAAAATCCAGGATATAACTGCTCGTCATTAAAGAGTCCACAAGTCGAACTGATGTCCACTACAATGTTTAATCATCACAGAAGAATTTGCATGTGTGGAGCACCTGAAATAACAAGACAATTTACAGTTTGTAAAACAATAAATCATATTAAGTCTGATGACATACGTCTTAAAATAACATTTACAACTCATAAGCAATAAAATAAACAACATTTACCGTGTTAGCCTGATGACAAACAGAAGGAGAACAATATAGGATGGCGGGTGTTTACGTACTATGAGTCTTTCCGGTAGCAAGCTCCCCAGTCACACAATCACGCCATCCTCAAACTTTATGGACAGGACGAACTTTACAGACAAAATAATAAATAAAATAATAATTCGACCAATAATGTTCCTAACATTACAGAAGCAGACATTTTATGACTGCATATAAAAATTAAACAACCTGGCAACCATGCATATAAAAGTTAGGTATTTTAACCTTTTATGTTGTCATTAAACGGACTCTGACAGCGTCAGCTACATTGGAGGACAATCTTCTAGACAGGTGACTGTCTTAAACATAGACTGTAGAAAGAATTGGACAAACCCCGTGTGACGTCAGCCATCTGCTTACAATAGTCGGACTCAAACAGCTCTTGAAGCTAATCCGCGGTGGCTTCCATATTGAAAATTGCGGCCTCAACCGAACTTTGGAGCCAGCATTCCGGTTGACAGAAACGTAGCCTCTGCCTGTCAAGCTATCTGTCAATCAAATGAGACCCGCTAATCAGCGTGAAGTGAGGTTTATCCTAAATATAATATAAATGATCGTGGTACAACAAAAATTCACCCCCTGTACAGTGAGAGCACAATAAGACACTAGCTAATGAGACGCGTTTGGTATTTTGGACCAGGCTGTAAACCACTTTATTTCTAGTGCAAAAACAGGCTGTTTAACAGGTGTCCAGGCAGGACTTCCGGTGTTCCTGCAACTAGCCTCAAGTGGACACTCACGGTATTGCAATTTTTTGCACTTCCGCATTGGCTTCATTTTTCTGGAGGACCGGAGGGTGCCGCTTGGTCTTAAAATAAGAGAAATTAAATAATTTTGAACAGAAAATGCTCAGTACTTAAGAATATTTGGGTTTTTACATTGCAGTTGTAAATGTTAGAAACATGCTGTTGTTAATAAATGTATTGTAGTCTAAATGCCATGTTCACCTCCTGCAAAAATGTGGACTATAGGAAGACTATAGAGGAAAATTAGCATCCAGTGAGCTTGCTTCTGCAGCCTGGCGTCCCAAATCTAGCCCTTTTTAGTAAAAAGTCCCCTACACCTGGAGAAGGTTTGTGAAATGACACCTCCGTTTTAAGACGATCCCTTACATTAATATTGTTTTGATTTTTTTTTCTGGGTTGCAGGACGTAAGATATTTTAATAATTGCTCTTAAAGAGACAAAGCATCTCTTCATCAGATCACAGTGGGTGTCTCTGTGGTGTGTAGTACTGTCTCACGTCATTCATGAGTAAAAGCTCCACCTTTGGGATAAACCAGAGGCGGCATCTGTGCGCCTCTGGCTGCCGGCACAGTCAGGACGGGACGCCGGAGCGGGCAGAGCCGCTGCAGGCTTCAGCTTCTTTTTTTTTCTCTCTCCCCTTTAAGATTATGACTTTTCCAGCACTCTCGGGCCGAAGACTGTGTTTCTTCCGGAAATACTAGAGGTACTAGTTGCACGGTGGTGCGTTCCCTGTCGCTCCCGTTGTTATGATGAGTCTCTGATGTGTGCGGAGAGGACAGGATGCCCGCCAGCGGCGCTGACTCGCTAAAACCCAGCGCCTTCATCCCGGTGTGCACGGCCGCCTGCCTCCTGGTCGGCTCTACCTCCCTCTTCTTCGTCTTTACGTGAGTAAAGTTGGTGACATGCGCTGCTAACGTGCACATTTGCTCTCATTTTTGCTAGTATACCACATGCATCAGGCATACGCTTAAATATTCCTCTTTTCCTGCACATGGAATTCAGTTTAGACATTCAATAAATGCACCTTTCATCAGTATTATTCAGCAGAATGCATTGCAGCCACTTTAGCTCTCATTTTCTACTTTTAGAAGCAGCCTAGGGTAATATTTATATAACTAATGCTCAAAAAGAGCAGCATTTCTTTCTCTTCCATGCTGACTTCACTCTGCTGGCAGTCCCACCAGGGGCGGCCAACATCTGACCTGGTTGGCTCACAGTGTGGGCTACTCTGGGTGCCTGCCCGGTGCACCCTGAGGACTCTCAGTAAGCACAGTTTTTAGGGGGATAAGCCACCCACAACCATCATCAGTGCAACTGTACGTCTCTATGGGCTATATGTGCCATAACTTAATCCTGGAAATCAAACACACCCGCTGTGGAAGCTTTAGAACCGGTTCCAGTCAAGATAGGACTGATTGAAATGTAAGTTTGGATGCAACGTTTGGTGTTGGAATAGTTAATTTTAGCCTCCTGGTTTTGACCTATTTGTGAGGTAAGGCAGAGCTAGTGGGAGGTTGAAAAGACTCAGCTCAAGCCAACGCTGCTGGCTCTGCAGAGAAAAAAATGAATACAATATCCCATAATACCCTTGAATCCAATTTAGCTGAGAACTATAGGTTAGTCAGATTTATCCTATAGATTTCAAAGCCTTATGTAACTCAGGAAGAGCAAAGAAGGAAAAACAAGCAGACTAGTGTTCTGATATTAAAGTACTTTGATTTTGAATCCCCCTCTGATATCCAGTACTGACACAGTGAGGGTCTCTCCCACCTCATCAGCTCTGTGCTACTCTACTGACCGCTGACCTCTGGAGCTACATCTGGCCTACTTTTTCCTGTATTCTACAGCCGGGCTACGTTTCCACTGGAATCTGACACCAGATTGGGAGTATGGGATTAGGATCCTGTCGCGTATGCCATGTGATCCCCCATCTGGGAGAATGGAGTCTGGGGTCTTTGACTTTACTATCACACATGTGGTATTTACTGTACTTTCACACTGTTTCTCATACTTTGAAATAAACACAGCTTATAGTTTAGGTAGTTTGGCCTGAGTTTGAGGTTGCAAATCTCTATTAGACGTAAAGTTATTTCATGATATTTTCTTTCTTCTTTTTTGTTTTAATAAGCAGCAATGTTTGTTTTTTTAAAAATGAAGCCAGTGGTAGCACCGGTAGCCTTGGTTATGTATGGCTACTTTAACTGCAAGCCATTACAGTGTAGTTAATTGTTTTCAGCAGATTGGACTCCAAAGCTTCTTTCAGAAGCCAAATGCTTAACATCGCTCAGGCTTTGTCTGAAATTTTCTACAATCTATGGTTCAAATCCAACCTGTAGCTCCGTTCCCATATCTTATTTCCCGCTCTTTCTCCCCGATTCTTGACTCTTTCCACTGTCCTATCACTCTAACGAAGGTATAAAAACCCCAAAATAACAAGACAGTCTGGCTGCCGTACATATCTGACAGCCCCTCTTGCAGACCGTCCATGAGAAACATCTCTGTCAGAAGTGCCATAATTTGCCAGTACAACATTTTGGTTTTAATTCAACTTTATTCATAAACAAAGTCTGGCATTCACATTCATGAAATAGCCACATTGCAAACATTCCAGACTAAGACACATTTCATAAATAAAACAGAAAAAGTCAGAGGTCTCACCTGGGATTAATGATGTATCGACCCATTTTAGAGGTAGTTACAATAATGGTAGCTCGCTTTAGCTTTGTTAGCTTTTGAGCTAACAAAGCGCTAGGCACATAATTAACATTACTACTTAAGCTAATGTAGCAAAGTTGGCTTTAGCAATGTGAGCTTAGCAAATGTAGCTAAAGCTAATGTAGCTACAAATCTCCTTAGCTGCTTTGTGAGCTTAGCTTTAGCTATGTTAGCTATGTAAGCTACCTAGTTCTGTTATCTACACAAGCTACGTATCTGAGTTGTTTACGTAGCTAAGTTATCTATGTAGCTTTCTCAGCTAACAGAGCAATGTAAGCTATGTTTGCTGGGTTAAAATATTTTCATGGATGGGCTTTTTCCTGTTTGCACACTGTTTACTCAGCTCACTAACTTTTAACTTGTGCTATTCTAACCCTTACCTCAGACCTTACACTAACCCAAAATGGAAGTTTAATAGGATTTTATTTTGAAGGTTTTAGCATGTGTTTCAGTTCTGACAGAGAAGACGTCTCGGTCTGCGAGAGAGGCCATCAGAGATGAACAGTGCAGCTAGACCCCTCTCAAAGTTATATTCATAATAGGACATGAAGCTACCACAGAATTGCAAAGACTGGTAATTCTGCTAGTGTCTACTTGGGTCTGATACTAAATCCTAAACCTACATTAGGTCCCATTTTAGTATACTCATGCATACAGCAGAAATAATTGCTCTTCATCTAAATGGGTGGTAAATTAACTATATTAAACTGAACAGGATGATTTAAAAAATTATAACTCAGCTTTTTATGATCTATAGAGCATCTGGTCAATTTGAATGTAAAACAACATGCCCAGACTGCAGATAATGTTTAAAATCAATGTATCAACACTCAGTCAGAACAGGAACCAAATAAACAGCAAAGCAATGGGTTTGGGTGAAGACACTTTTCATAAAGAGAAGGTCCAGAACGTACTCTTTATCATTTACAAAGAGCCAACATAAATCCACACCAGATCAACCACAGAAAGGTAAAGAAACATGTTGATACCGTATGTTCTTCTCTTCTACTCCCATGGTATCTTGTGAACTTGTGAATCCAGCTGATCTAAGCTGTGCTGCGCTCCATTTCTGAAATGGATCCATGTGGTTAGGGAGCAGGCTGCCAGATGTAGTAAAACCATCAGTGGGTGTTTGGGATTAAGCTCCACCTCTTTGCCTGTTTCTCGATAGACTGACAGTTAATTTGGGATTGCTTTTCAAATATGGAGAACGGCATCGTCACGCTTAATAGTACTGCTTCAGATACTCATGGGCAACATTAAGACTTTGTCCATGTTTCACACAGTCTTTGGTTTTCTATGCCTGTTCTTTATGTTTAGTTACATCCAGGCCTACAGTCACACCCCTTTGGATGTTTTGTCCTTTTATTGATTTTTTCAACCATAGTAAATAAAGTTAGGCTTTTTTGAGCAAAACCCCCCTTTTCATGTCAAGTGAAAACATATTTCTATAAAGTAATGTCACTCACCAGTATTCCTGGCTACCGTTACACCATGAAGACAAAAGAACACTCCAAGCAACTCAGAGAAAAGCTTATTGAAAAGTCAGAGGATGGATAGAAAAACATTTCCAAGGCATTGAACATCCCCCAGAGTTCAGCTAAATCCATCACTAAAATATGGAAGCAATATGGCACGTGTAAATCTGCCTAGATCAGACCATCCTCACAAACTGAGTGATCATGCAAGAAGGAGACTAGTAAGAGAGGCCACCATGATATGGTGCATATACTAAATACTGACTTAAATGGGGCGAATATTTATGCAGTCACTTATTTTACCTTGCATATTTTTATTCAGAGACGGTGAAACACTGGTAAATTACCTATTATTGCTGGAAAACTAGTAGAAAATTAATATGAAGGTGTATATCTGCTGAAGACTTTGGAAAAATAAAGAGTATTGATATACTAAATTATATATTTTTTATATATTTTTTCTATCTATTGATTCTGAACTCTCTCTGTGCTTGAAATGCAACACATCACACTCTTATTTTCTAATTCTGCTTGCACACGTGTCTGTGAAAGTCTCTGCACATTTTAAAAGAGGAGAAAGGTTCTCATGCCAGAAAAGGTCCAGAAAACCGTGATGAACTGAATCTGCACTCAGTAG
Source organism: Cheilinus undulatus (assembly GCF_018320785.1). Taxonomy (NCBI): domain Eukaryota; kingdom Metazoa; phylum Chordata; class Actinopteri; order Labriformes; family Labridae; genus Cheilinus; species Cheilinus undulatus. Next base: position 34,213,608 of record NC_054881.1, read on the forward strand.
GAGATAAAAAGAAAAATCAATGGCCTTCTGGCATGATAGATTGAAAAGAGACTTCTTAATTGGGACTGTGTTGCAAAACCAGCAAAACCAGGACACTGCAAGTGATATAAAGAGCCAGTGAGGAATCTGCCTCTAATGGGACGAGGGTTGGGATTGAGCTGAAATGACCTTATAACCTAAAACCATTGCAAATTACACAACTCAGTACATGAGAGCTCATCATTTTCTGACGTCATAGCTTAAAATGATCCCGTAGTGAGTCTTGGCACCCTTACGTAAGTCAAAAACCGCAGTAGCAAGTGTCTTCAGCATCCAAATTTGCCTGTCAAATCGGAAATGTGTAAAGTGGACTTAAAAACTATTAATACCAGCACTCAGCCGGAAGTTAACACATTTTTTTTGTGCATGAGAAAACTGGAAGAAAGTCAGTGTCCTGTCGGCTGCCAGTTAGACTCACACTTTTCTGATAGAAGCTGTAACCGGTCTAATATCCTGCGTTTCTGCCAAGTCAGCAGCTGCAGCTGGACTGACTCACTTCCTCCAAAAGAGGAGATAGACAGGTGCTTCAGCCCTGCCTGGCTAACACTGATTTAAAAGGACGTCTCTTGTCATCTGCCATAGCATCACCCTGCCCTTTGCCCTGGAAGCTGTGAATCATGGGAACAGTCAGGGCGTTTGTGCTTCAGTTTATTCCCTTTTTATATCGATGAAAGCTTTTATCCCTTCTTTAATTCTAAACCCTGCAGCCGTGTTATATTTAAAGTCCTTTCATCTGGTAATATGCATGCATTTATAATGAGCGTGTGTACATTACAAGTAGAAGCATTTCTGTTTCCACTGCAGGTTTAGAAGAGCCAACCTTTTAATGGTGGAGGCTCTTTGCTTCCTCTGCCTGATAAAATTCATCAGTCGCCGGTTTCCTGCTTTTGTTCCTCTGACCGTGAACTTTGGTTTGGGTTGGTGCTCTAGGTTTTTGTGCATTGTTAAACTCAGGCAGGTCGCCTACGCCCAATAAAGGCCACCAGCATCAGAAAGACCAAGAAGGACAGCCTTTGTAAAGTTATCCTTTACTTTGCACAGAGTCAGATAGAACCTTTATATCAACTGAGTAAATTTTTATTTCATGTAACACGTTCTGAATTTAGAACGGCTTCATTATGTGAAAGGATATCAGCTCACTTAGGCTGAACAGTGCAAGTGCAAACACCTTAGATGGATAAAACTGCCATAAAATAAGAGTGGGAAAAATATTAATACGGCACTATATTATTGTCCTGGTAGGTGTGATAAACTTGGTAAATTCCTGGCGGAAATATCAATATTTTGATGAGAGAAAAATGGTGCATTATACGTTGGCAGTTATGACTTATATTTTCATTATAAGAGATGAGATGTGAGTGACCCTAAATCTTGCACAACACCTTTTAGAGAAGTGGTTCTCACCTGGTGGGTTGAGACCCAAAAGTGGGTCACAGAGCAATTTGTAGAGGGTTGAAGATGTGTGCCTGGAAAATAAATGTGGGAAAAATCTATGAAGGGCTCTTATTTTGAAGGGTAATTCTCCATCCCCCTTTTCCATTATGTCTTTTGGTCCAATCCAAACCAAACTGCCCCATTTTCAATTAAAAGCATTTGTTTATGATTGCAACATATAAGAAATTTGGGACACAATTGGTCGTTAAGGAGATATTGGTGGGTCTTGACGGCATTTTATATTCTTCAGTTAATCACCTACGTGTTTCAGTTAACTTCAATATCCCTGTTTTGCAATTATTAATTACAATACAGCTGTATCCTGCTATTAACTTGTGCATATCTTTATTGCATGCATACTAATATTTTGTGTGTTACCCTACACTACTCTTCTGTCTTATGAAATGCAAATATTGCCTGTGAAATGTTTTAATGAAATTATCCATCATGGCCACAAATGGCAATAGCAATGGGCTCAATCCTTTAAAATGTGCATGTTTTAACACTGTATAGTAACTACACACTTGTAGTAGATTTATTTTGGGTCTTTTTTGGGCCTTTATTCAGAGGGGAAAGTGGAAAGAAGGGGAGAAGCATGCAGGAAAGGAGCCACAGGCTGGACTTGAACACAGGCCATCTGTGTACATGGGATGCAACCTTACCACTAGGCCATCTGCACCCAAGGATTCATTTTGCATTTTTTATTTGAGAGGACAGCTGAGGAGGGAGGAAATATGGGGAGAGAGACTGGAGGAAGACATGCACCAACATGCGCCTGCTCTATTCACTGAGCCACACTGGTGCTCTATTTCCACCATTATCAAAGCAACAATAAAGCATGTATAGGGAATCAGTCAAGCATACTGTGGCTCAGTTGGTAGAGTCGGTCATCCTGCAGGAAGGTTGTGGGTTCAGTCCCCAGCTCCTGCAGTCACATGTTGATGTGTGCTTGGACAGGACACTTAACCACTGCTTAGTTTGCCACTGCTTGGTCGGTGGCGTGTAAATGAGTATGGATGTGTTTGAATGGGATTAGCTAATGCTGATGGCCAGTTCTCCATAGCAACCTCTGTCATCAGTGTGTAAATGAGGACTGAATGGTGTGACAAGGTATGAATGGGACTGTTATACAAGCTCAAGTCCATTTGTAGTGTGACATAATAATGCGTTCAAGACTCTCCACGACCACAAGACTGGCTAGCAGAGTTTTCTTGTATCCTCCATGTAGTTTGATACCCTGACCTTACATGTTCTCTGTCTATCCTGATGCCTATCAGTAGGAAAGCATTTGCTCCCTAGCTTTGTATCCTCATTTACCAGTGTGACATAAAAGTCCCCACACCAAACTAGTTTTGTTCCTCTGGGGATCTTATTTTAAAAGAGAAGCTAGCATAGCTAGGCTAACGTGGCTACTTTTCTTGACATTCGTACCTCAAATTCTGTCTAAAGGAAAGCAAGTCCATCCCACAGAGCACTTCTATTGCAGCTATGATTCACACTCTTCAACCATCATCCCTGACAACCTCTGAACTCGTGCAACAGCATGCACTAGTTGGTTGGGTTCAGTAGTTGGTTGTAGTGCTGCCAGTCTGTTGGTCAAGATTTCTAGATTTTGTTGCACAGTCTAACATGGTGCCATCCCAAAAAGGCAAAAACACTGTGTAGTCTGATCTGACCTTTAGTCAGTGAATTAACTAAGACCCCGTCCACAGGGAGACGAATTCAGCAGTATATGCAAAAGTTTTTTGTCGTATCGGCGTTTCATCCACATGGAAACGGCATTTTGGTTGACTGTAAACGATACTTTTTGAAAATGGGTCCCAGAGTGCACAAATCCGTAAACGACTACCATTTCGTCTCCATGTGGATGGCCAACCACATCTTTCTTGAAACGATTACGTCACACATAGCGTAGCTCTCTTAAGATGCCTGCGCGGGTCAGGCCAAAACAATTATGGCGGATTACAGGGTTGTGTTCATGCTGCAGAAGCTACTGAGCTTGTTATGGTTTTTACAACAAAATCTGATGCTCCTTTACCACCACCGTGAAACGCACACACCGTATGTTCTAAAATCCAGTGGTTCTGTGCTTATGCGGATATTTCCTGAAACAAACCCATCTTTATGGAAAACTTTTTCAAAATGAAATGGCAATATATCGTTTTCATCTCCGTGTGGATGGGGCCTAAGGCTGCGTCAAAAACCGCACCACTTATTTCATACCACGCTAACAGTTAGTATGCTTTTCCGCCATATTAAAGGCCTATCATGTCCACATAATGTGACCTCATAGTTTAAGCATTTCCAGCCCACACATCATTGCTAAGCCTGTAAAAAGCTATTGCAACTTTAAGGTGAATATTTCAATTTTAACATGTTCATTTTTAGAGGGAATGTTACTCTTTCTATAATGTCATAAGCTGGAAGGAAGTTGAAGCATGGTGGTGGCAGCATCATGCTGTGGGGATGCTTCTCAGCAGCTGGCCCTGTAAGGCTTGTAAAAGCAGATGTTAAAATGAATGCAGCAAAATAAAGGGAAAATCCTGGAGGACACTCTGCAGTTTGCAAGAGAACTAAAGACTGTTTCTTTGTTTGTATTTCTTTGTTTAAAAAAGTCAAATTGTATTGACCATGATTCCATCCATCTTTTTTCTATACCGCATGTCCTGTTTGGGGTTGCGGGGGGCTGGAGCCTATCCCAGCTGTCACTGGGCAAGAGGTGGGGTACACCCTGGACTGGTCGCCAATCAATCACAGGGCTGACATATAGAGACAGACAATCAGGCACGCTCACACCTACAGCCAATTTTAGAGTCACCAATTAACCTAAAAAATAAAACATGAAACAAGAATAAATCACTATTGAATAGCAAAATTAATCAAAATAGAACTTTTGAGTTTTTAGTGGAGTTTGAGCAGATCTTACACAAAAGGTTAAACTGTTCCACAGTTTCGGGGCAGCTACTGTAAAAGCTCGACCTCCCCTTGTTTTTAGCCTTGTTTTGGGTACATCCATGAGCAGCTGGTTGGCAGACCTCAAAGCTCTGGCTGAATTGTGAATATGAAATAATTCACATATAAATGATGGTGCCAAACCATGAAGAGCTTTTTAAGCTAACGGTAAAATCTTAAATTCAACACTTGGGTAATGTGGTCCCTCTGCTTTGGGCCTGTTAGGAGGTGAGCAGCCGCATTTAGGACCAGCTGCAAGCACTGGACTGAGGAATAGTCCAAACCCACATATAAAGAGTTACAATAGTCGAGTCTTGAAGAAATAAAAGCATGTATCAGCCTCTCTAGATCTTTGAAAGGGAGATAAGACTGCCAATTTTTTTGCTTGTTGAAAGAAGCACAACAGAAGAGATCTGCTTATCAAATTTAAAAGCTTCATAGAAATAAACACCAAGACTCTTAACTTAGGAACACACACTACAAGCAAGGGGGCCCATAGTGCTCGCTAAATGACCTCTGTCATGTTGAGACGGTCAAATAGAGGCTGTAGGCTCCTCCTATTTTTAATGTAAGAGGCATGTAGATTAGAGCTGAATGATTTGCAAAAATGATCTAACTGTGAATTTTTCCCCCCAATATTGCAAGTTGATATGCAATTCTTATTGGGTTCCTCAAATTATGCATTTTTCAATGAATTCAAGCAATAAATCATTCTATATGATAACCTACATTCAGTCAGGAACACGTTAATCATACATTTAACTATTTTATTGCAAAATGGATCTACAGTTTTACTTGGTGGAGGAGGCTCTGCTCCAAAGATGCTCCCTGAGTTCATCAAGCAGCTGCTTTGACTTTCCAGGGAGTGCATGGCTAGAAACCCCCATATGGATAGATACATTTATGACAATGTGTATCAAAAACAATGAAATTATTTTAGAAGCAATTAATCCACAGTAGCATGAATCTGAATATGATGGTGGAACTAGCTTTAGGCTATAAAGGAGGCGGCTTTTTTTAAAAATTGACACTTTATTTATTGTGTAATGTGCAGAAAAATCTCTGCTACAAAGAAAAATGAATGTATTAAACTGCTATTTTGACAAATTTCAAGTTAAAGCAAAACAGTGGAAGGAGACATTATATTTTTTTTAAACTAGAAGCAACAACAAAAATAGGATAAGGCCCAGCACAGAGCCTTTTGGGATACCACTTGTAAGATTGGCTCTCTCAGATGAGGAAAAATCCCCAAGATGAACAGAGAAGGTCCTATCTGTTTGGTATGACTGGAACCACTTCAACGCATGCAGAAACATCCAAGGTGGTGAATACCTTTTATAGGAACTGTATATTGTATAGTACACCACACAGTCCTGTTAATTCTGTCATTAGAAGCTTATATTTTTAAATGTGAATGCATTATGGTCAAATTAGCCAGCAGTCAAAATCAGTCACATTTAAAAGGTCGAATCACACAGCAGAGATCCTAAATTACCTTCATCAGTATTGCACAGTGAGAGGGAAATGATGAAATGTGGATGAGAGCAGTCACAGATCACGTGAAACCAGCACACTGTGACCACATGCTATGCGTAGATTTATCGTCCAGTCTCTGGGAATGTATTCACTCCCAGCAGTTTCCTGCGCTGATGGTGCCATCCACAAATCTGACAGATTACATGCCGGTGATGTCATTCATCTAACTGTGACAAATATTTCACTGAAGGGGCCCTGGCTGTCAGCAGTAGTGAACTCACTGCTCATAACCAACTGTTTTTGCGAGAGTCTGGTGTGCCACTGACCCACTGTGGGGATGAGGGCAGTGTGCAGATTGCAGAGCAGCTTACTGTTCTATGTGATTTAATACAGCTCTGTCCGGGCTCTTTCATTAGGTAGGGCTTGTCTTTGCCACGCTGCGGTGTAATGAACTGTCCCTCCCTGCAGTCCAGATGGCCTCAGGACGATGATGATGGAGGCTGGCCGGCCATACAGAGGCGTCCACTTTGTAATCTGTTTTACAAGAAATCAGTCAAATGAGCTCTTAGAGGGTTTAGTACTTCATTTGCAGATGTGGAGCAGGCTGTATTTCAATCAGCGAATCCATCATTTTTATTTATATAGCACTCAATCAGAGCAGGTTATTTTATAACACTTTGCAAAAACGCAGGTCGAGTTTGCAGCCTTTAATGGGTACTCAGAAAGACCTAACATAATCCAGCATGAGTGAGCACTTGGCAAGGAAGGCGTCCTTAAACCAGACTCGATGGTGGAGAGTGATCTGCTGCAACCTGATGGGGTATGTGAGAGAATAAAACAAGAAAGAAGAAAAGGAGCTTTAATTTGAAATCCTTGGTTAAAGTCAACCACATCATCAAAAATCAAGCCCTCTCTTTTTAAAATGGGCTTCCCTTAAGAAGCAGTTTTGTAACTAACCAGCTCGAGTTACACAGCTTAATGTAAGTGATCAGCTGTGACGGTTTAAGCACATGTCAAACATGTCCATATTTAGCTGGAAGAACTTGGATATAAATCCTGAATAGCAGCCTTATGGGGGAGGGGAGATCATATTATACTCCTTAATCTTTTTGTCACATATTCACTGCTTCTTAAGGTTCCTGTAATTTAATTATGCTAAATTTATTCAAATCACTTCTTTACTAATTTGCAGTTTTTATTCATCATGTGCTGTAAGCGAGGCACCAATTGGATTTATCTCAGGGTGTACAGTAGCGTGCTGCTTGATACCTGACGTGCATGGACGGCATGCATGCTCTGTTTGTATCCAATGTGGGAAATACACAATGCACCGGACTGGCAGGAATGGTCGGTAATCCAGAGTTCATAATCCAGGGATTACTGGGTTTGCAGCTGGCATGGCATCAGCAGGCGTTCCTCTTGGGGGGAAAAAAAGAACCCCTCCCCCACTGCCTAAAACCAGCCGAGGGGGGATTGACGCTACTGCTGGGATGAAAAGCAGCATTTTCACTTTAAAATTATGTGCATTAATACACCCATATGCAAAGAATTATCTAGAAATTTATAGAAGTATTGCACGTTTTTCCTGCGTATATTAGTTGCACTGATTCTGCTAATCATGCCTGAAAGTTTGATTAATATCTCTCTTTTCTTACATGAATACCAAACCAAAAACTGTAACTTTCGTAGATAAAATTCCCATGCACTTTTACAGGCTATGTAGGTTAAACATGTGATGTTCAATCAAACACTGTAAATATAATCCAGTGAATCTTTTCCTATCCATCTATCACTGTAACCTGATTACACCGCCCCTCCCTCTAATCTCACACAGCCGAGATATAATCATACTCCCATTCAGGACCATCCAGCACACACACATGCACCCGCTGAGTCTGAGGACGGCTCTCTAAGATTTTGGTGGCACACATAAACAGAAAGAGACAGGTTCAAATCCTGACTGAGTACTCTGCTCCATACTGTAATGCAAAAAAATAATCTGGATGCAATAACATTTTGCAGAGAGGAGCGTTTTTTTTTTCAATATATATGATTGAGACTTCAATTTGGTCATTCCACAGATATTTATGCATTTTTGGTCATTCAGTCAACTTTAAATCTGTCATGAAAATGTTGCAGCTTGTTCTTTGATGGAAACAATATGCATAAATATTCACTCCTTTTAAATAGGTGCAACCAATTGGTGCCAGTAGCCTCACAATTAGAAATGAGGATCACCTGAGAGCAGTGAATGTGTCTAGAGTGATTGTAGTATAAAGACACCTGTGTCTGGAAGGTCCAGTCACTGGTTAATCAGCATTCCTAGCTACCACTACATGAAGACAAAAGAAAACTTCAAAGGCACTGAACATCCCCCAGAGTTCAGTTAAATCCATCATCAAGAAATGGAAGGAATATAGCACATGTGTAAAACTGCCTAGATCAGGCCGTCCTCACAAACTGAGTGACCGTGCAAGAAGGAGACTAGTGAGAGAGGCCCCCAAGACACCCATTATTACTCTAAAGATGCTTCAGCTGAGATGGGAGAGACTCTGCATACAATAACTGATGCACAGGTTCCTCACAGGTCAAAGCTGTATAGGAGCATGGCAAAGAGAAAGCTATTGTTGAAGAACACTCAACAGTGTTGACTAGAGTTTGCCAATTGGTATGTGGGAGACTCCATGGTCCAGCTCAAGAAAGTTCTTTGGTCTGATGAGACCAAAATGATGCTGTTCGGCCATCAGACAAGATGCTACATCATCCCCACTGTGAAGCACGGTGGTGGCAGCATCATGCTGTGGGGATGCTTCTCAGCAGCCCTGAAAGGCCTGTAATGGTAGAGAAAATGAGTGTGGCCAAACATAGGAAATCCCAGAGGACAATCTTATACGGTCTGCAAGAGAACTACAGCTTGAGAGAAGATTTATTTTCCAGCAAGACAATGAGCCTGAGCATACAGTGACAGCTACACAGGAATGTTTTAAAGACAACTATGGGAATGTTCTGGAGTGTCTGAGTCAAAGCCCTGATCTCAATCCGATAGAGAATTTGTGGCTGGACTTAAAAAGGGGCTGTTCATGCCCCATTCCTGTGCAACCTGACAGAGCTTGAGCAGTTTTGCAAAGAAGACTGGAGTAAAATTACAGTGTCCAGATGTGCAAGCCTGCTTAAGAATATCACTGCAAAATTGACTAAAATTAAATATTTGGGTGTATGTCCATTTCAGGCTTCTGTACATTTTCTATTTTTGCCACATTAACAACCCACTGAAAACACCTCTGTGACCCAGTTTTGGTGCTGACCCACTAGAAAGAAACCACTACTCTAAATGAAGCTATAATTCCAATTATTAATGTTTCTCATGATCTCTGCAACGAAAGTCTTCAAAAACTCAAGCTGTTTTTGCAAAACAACATATGCATTCGCTTTATTATTGATATTTCCTTTTATTTCTCTCTCATCCCAATCACTTAGCTGTCTTGTCTAATAAAAAATACCCATCACAGTTTATGAGGTTTCAGCATGATGTCATTAAAATGCTCTGTTTTGTCTGACTGTTTGTCCTGAACCCAAAACATCAAGTTCATGATGTTATAAAAGAGAGGAAGGCAGCAAATCCTTCCAGCATTTTAAATCCTCAAATCATAAACCCTGAGGCCTCACCAGTCCCCATGGACTCTGGTCGGTTTTTGCAATTTAAAGGTTTATGATGGAGAGGTTTTGCTTTTTAATAATATATAAGCTCTAAAATCTCTGGCAATTTATTATGGAAAATGTTAGATGTTAAGTTAAATTTGTAGACTGTGTATTAAGATGGGCTGTGCTTGAAACCCAGTTAGACATACTACTGCAACTCACTCATACAACGCATGCTAGGGATGCGGACGATTAACCAGTTAAGCTGCTGTAGTTGGATCCCTCTATAGGTTGACACCAGAATTACTTGATTAAAAAAATATTAATATTTTTGAATAATTTCAAGTCCACAGTCCCAGTCCAATGCTCCTAGTAAACTGTAACCCATCCACCTGCTGCTCTTTGACTTGATATAGAATACAGTGAATTGATAGCACTGATAGCATCTCAAAGAAACAGCATGGTTTAGCACTACTCCACAAAATGCATTAAGTTGTATGAAGCCTTGTTACGCCTTCAAAAGTAAAAACTGCCCTCAAACGTAATACACAGCTGCAGCTTTTAATGTAATAATCCCACAAAATACATTTCCCAAAAATGCAATAGCAGTTGCATACTGCAAATATAGAAGGTATAACATTAACTGTCCATAAATGTGATCATCAAAAATTAAAGTTGTGGTTCACTGCCAGTGGGTTCAAGTCAGCTAAAGCTATGTGCTATGTGTGTAAACATAGCTATGGTGATTTTTTTTGTTCACTATTAAACAGGAAGTTGTTTTTGCAGAGTCTTAAAACACTGGTAGTGCCATGAATCTTTGTACAAAATTTATGAATGAGAAAATGAGAGGGTTGATAGCAGTTTTGGAAAATTCTGCAAAATCCAAACATTTCTTCTTGAATTGAGCCCTCAGAAGGGGCTCATCTGATTCAAATATGAGTAATTTTACAGACCAAAACTCACAGGCTTTGCTGGCGCTCACTATCAAAGCAAGTTACTATGTCTTAAATGTACAGGGTACAAACTTCTTGAGACTAAAACCAAATTTTGAGTGGACAAGTTATCATAAATAGTTTCTGTACAATATTTATAATTCCCCCAGATTGCTGCCTGACAAATTTCAGTCCACTCTGCTAAGATTCATGACTCTACTAGTGTTTTAAGATTCTTAAAAGACTACTTCCTGATTCATGGCCAACAAAAAAAAACTGCCATTACTACGTTTTTTGATGTGGCTTGAGCTGAAGCTGACTTGAACCCTCTAGCAGTTGATCACACAACAATGATCACAAAAAAATAGCTTCATGTTTATATTACATTTATTTAACAAGGTCTAAAACAATCAACCAATGTGGGTAATACACAGGTGAGGTAAAAACATTAACTTATCATAGAAAGCCTTTTTTGTTTGAGTAGGTTTAAAGAAGTGATTTAAAGAAGGCACTGAATTAGCTAACCTCCTCCTCAGGGGGCGAGTTTCAAAACTTACAGAAAGCACCTTTAGTGATAAGGTGAGCTGTGGAAACTACAAAGAGGCTACTATCTAAAGAACGTAGACAGCGGGGCCTCATAGGGTGTTCGTAAATCTGTAATGTATGTTGGGGTGAGTCTGAGGGATCCTTTGTTAATGTGTATACATTTAATATGTGCTGCGGCTGGCAGACAGGTTGCAGGATCAGTACTGCAGTTCAGTGAGTCAGCTCCCCTTTTTCCATGTCTAACCTCCCAAGTTCTCCTAAGTGGAAACTTAATTCACTTCAGTAGAGTGGGATGAGATGGTGAAGTGCTGTCCATTTTGATGTACAGTCAGACTTCTAAGCAGGGGTGGGACGTTACTAGTTACATTTTGCCAAGTTACTGTAATTGAGTAGTTTTTTGGGAGTACAGTTTTTTAGTACACTTTTTACTTCTAGTTCAGTAAGTTTTAACCAGAGTAAACTGTACTTTTACCTGAGTACGATACTCTTGTACTTTCTCCACCTTTGTTGACTGCACATAGAGAGTGTTAGTTCAACTGTGTGAAGAGTAAATTGATCTAAGCTCCGCTTACTGCCATAACAAATTTGGGGGGATGAGTTCCTCATCATGCCCTTGAGCAGTAGTGATGGGAATTTCGGCTCTTTTAAGTGATCCGGATCATTTGGTTTGGCCCAGCAAGAAGAGCCGGCTCTTTCGGCTCCGAAACGGCTCTTCATTCAGGTACCAGTCATACTCATTGTTCGGCCAGATTTAGCAATCACATGACACATGATTGATATGTGCTGGTATTTTAGTTCAATTGTGCTCAGTTTTTCGAATTGATGAAAATATCATGCCACTATTTTTTAAAATCTGCTCACTGGCTGGGCTGTATGAAACACTTGATAAAATTAATGTTGCACCATCAAGCTTGTGTCCCTAATGCGAGGTGTGCCTGTGGAAGTGTATGTAGAAAAGATAATTCCTGCTACTCAATCAAATATCACACAAACGACATTTATAAAGTCTGTCACCAAATCTGCCTTCTATCATCTCAAGAACATCTCCAGACTCCGACCATCACTCCCTGATTCTGTGGCTGAAACACTCATTCATGCTTTCATAACCTCCCTCCTGGGCTACTGTAATGGAGTCCTGTCTGGAGTTCCCAGCAAAACCCTGGACAGGCTTCAGTACGTCCAAAACTCTGCAGCTAGAGTTCTCACCCGCACTAGACCCTGGCAACACATCACTCCAACCCTCATCCACCTCCACTGGCTCCCTATCAAGTCCCGTATCAACTACAAAGTCCTCCTCCTCACATACAAATCTCTCCATGCTCTGGCTCCCCAGTACCTTTCTGATCTCCTCCATCCATACACACCATCCCGCAACCTTCGATCTTCAGACACCGGCCTACTTTCCATGCCCAAAACCAAACTCCGAACCTATGGAGACAGAGCCTTCAGTGCTGCAGCTCCCACCCTCTGGAACACTCTTCCTGCAGACATTCGTAGCGCTCCATCTCTGGACATTTTCAAAAAACGTCTCAAGCACCACCTGTTCACCACAGCCTACAGTCTTCACTAAACCACCCCTTACACTCATCCTACCCCTCACATAGTTTGTCCATGTCTATGTGTTCCTGTAAAGCGTCCTTGGGTTTCTTGAAAGGCGCTATATAAATTCAAGATATTATTATTATTATTATTACATAAAAATAATTTTTAAGAAATGTAATAATGATATAAAATGGCTCTCAAACAGGATCCGGCTCTTCTCATGTAAAAGAGCCAGGTCTTTGAACCGGCCCGTTCACGAACAGCCCATCACTATTTAGCAGGGTGTTTAGATGTGTTTGGATGTTTCCTGTTGTACAGTGATCCCTGCTGGGGTTCTTTTGCTTATTTTCTTGTGCATTGTTGAGGTTTTTAAAGTGAGACACATTTACACCATGAGTGAAGTCATCCACCGAGTTAGAGCTCTCTTTTGTGACTCTAGTTGTTCCAAAAGGACATAGTGCCTATTCTTTATCAGTATGAATTGCCTTGATATGAGGTTTGTCATATTGTAAAACAAGTTAGAAAATGTAGTTTAACTATATGGCATGTGGACCAATAGAAATGACCAATGAAGTGTTTTATTTAACTCTTTATGAGTTTAATTACACTGTCAATTTTGCTGTGTATTTTAGTTTAATATAGAAGTGTGACTTTACCTGAAAATCCTGGTTGGAGATCTGTTTTCTTGTTGTTCTTGCCAATAAGAAAAGATCACATTTTACTGTACAAATCCTCAGTAGCTACTTAATACATTAAGTAAAGTGAAATTAAATACTTTTTACTTTACTTGAGTAGATTTATGGACCAATAATGTTACTAAAGTTAATTTTAACCAGAGTAACTGTACTTTTAATTGAGTACAATAGTAATGTACTTTTTTTTTTTTTTTTTACCCGTGTCTAAGGTTGTTAAATGGGAATATTTTTTTTATTTCCAATAAAATTTCCCCATTATATACATATTTGGATTTTTGAAAAGTTTACTGGATTAAAAAATATTTGATGTCAAACTAAAGAAAATCATAAAAGTTTGTTTGTTTTGCTTTTTCACTGATTAAATTATTCTGCTCAAATGAACAGAATGAATGTATATCAAGGGTAATCTTTACACCCCTGTCAGTCTCGCCCTACTTTATTGTGTGAAACAGACACAGCCAGTGTCTTTTCTCTCCTGCAGGGTACCCCATCATTTAATCCCTTGTTGCAGGCCCTGGTGAACACGCATTAATACATGCTTATCTTTTCACTGTAAACAATTACTTTTGGGATCTGCTGCTCCCCTCAGAATAAATGGGATGAAGATTATCCCTTAAAATCTTTGTTGTGGCCCTGATTCGTGTTAACCTCAACCCCTAAGGGATGGATACTTGCAAGATTTAAAAACGCTCTGAAACCTTGCAACTGCTCCATGATTTCTGCTTTGAATGAACCTCCCTGCTCTCTCGTTTGTATATTCAGATGCCCGTGGCTGGCTGTGACCATCTGCCCAGCTGTGCCACCATGTTGTGCCGTCCTCTTCCTTTTTGTGCTGGCCAACTTCACCATGGCAACCTTTATGGATGCCGGTGTGCTCCCAATGGGTGAGTAATCGAACTAAAGAGGAGGGCAGATCTCTTTTGTTGTTGTTTGACCCGAGGAAGTGTTATTTTTGCAATCATCGCCTTTTGTTTCCCAGCAAACGAGGATGAGGACAAGGATGATGAGTTTCGTGCTCCGCTGTACAAGAACGTGGACGTGAAGGGCGTCCAAGTGCGGATGAAGTGGTGTGCATCGTGTCATTTCTACAGACCCCCGCGCTGCTCTCACTGCAGCGTTTGTGATCACTGTGTGGAGGTGAGTGCATGGACAGCTCTACAGAAGAGAGCTTTCAGGAATAAAAAAGACTGGACATGTCAGGGAGAAATCAAATGTTTTAGGGGGAAACTGAGGTAAGGATGAACTGATCAAATTCCAGCACAAGTCAGAAAAAGAGATTTCTGCTGTGCAAATGATGAGTGAGTGTGGCAGAGAGAGAGAATCTCATTAATCAGGTTAATCCTTTACTTAGATCTCTTGTCGTCTCAGTAGAAATGCAATTCAGAAATCTCTCAGTGGGCCTGTATTAAAGTGTGTTAAGAAAACACAGTGGACGTTTCTGCATGACTGTTTTGTTTTTTCTCCCCTGTCAGGATTTTGACCATCACTGTCCCTGGGTGAATAACTGCATCGGGAGGCGAAACTACCGCTACTTCTTCCTGTTTCTGCTGTCTTTGACCATCCACATGATCTGTGTGTTCAGCTTTGGTCTCATATACGTCCTGAACCACATGGACGACCTGTGGAAGCTGCACTGCACTGTCACGTATCCTTATGAGGTTGTCTACCTGTGCATTTTTATTTTCACCTATAAAATCCATTGTTGAAATGAGACTAATTTAACCTAGCCTTCCTTAACAGTCTGCCCAGTTTGGTTGTGATCAGTATATCAGGCCTTTTTCTTATCCCAGTCCTGGGTCTGGCTGGTTTTCACCTGTACCTGGTTTCCAGGGGACGCACCACCAATGAACAGGTAGGTTTGATTTTCCAATTATTTAATGTCGACTGTTAAAAACAGAGGTGTACCCCGCCTATCGCCCAATGACAGTTGGGATAGACTCCAGCCCCCGTGACCCCCAATGGGAAAACGATGTGGAAAATGGATGGATTAAAAAAAGATAGTTAAGACCTGTAAATCATCCCTTCACATAGTTTAAGAGACTTCAAAGATCTCTTAAACTCAGCGTGTTGTGTGTGTTGTGGTATGGTCTGGGCTGCTGAGTAAAGTCCCATCAATGTAAACTAATGCCATTCATATGCAGCAATACACACTCATACCCTGCTGAGAACAATTTGGGGTTAAGTACCTTGCCAAAACACACATCAACGTGCAACTACATGAGCCTGGGATCGAACCCTCAACCTTCCAGTCAGAGGACCAACTATGCCTACTGATTCAGAGTTGCCTTTTACTCTTTCATAGTCGTCTTGCAAGCTACCATCATATATGCATTTGTAGTTTCTCACACAATATTTGGTAATATTATCTTAAAAGTTCTACCATTTTCCAAACTTTTGCCCTTTTATGGCTATGCTGCTCAACACTGCCCCCTGTGATTACTGGTGGTATTACAAAATCTGGTCTGTACCTGTGAGCTTCAATGAAATATGCAGAAATATGGACAAAATGAGCCCAGAGTTTGGGAAGAAGGCTCTGCCTGTATGCAGCCTTTAATGGTGGTGGAGGGACAATTACTGCTGTCAGTTTGTATTCAGCTAAACTCAAAATTAAACCAACCGCGGCTGAGTGAAGTGTACAGTATTCCTAAGCATATTCAGTGCAATCAGAAAGTATTCAGACCCCCTTCACTTTTTACAAACAAATTTCACCCTGATGCTACAATCATTTAAATTCCTTTCCCTTCAATCTACACATAGTGAGAACAGGATATTAGAAATTTTACAAATTTACTTAAAAGGGTTAGGGTAAGTATTCAGGTCCTTTCCTCAGTACAAAGTTGAAGCACCTTTGGCAGCGATTACAGCCTCAAGTCTTTTTGAATTTGAAGCAACAAGCTCTGCACCTGGATTGGGGAATTTTCTGCCATTACTCTTTGCAAATCCTCTCAAGCTCAGTCAGGTTGGATAGGAACCATCAATGGACAGCCATTTTCTGGTCTCTCCAGAGATTTTCTGTCAGGTTCAAGTCGGAGCTCTGGCTGATTTTAGAATCATTGTCGTGTTGGAAGGTTAACCTGAGCTCCTGAGTGCTGTGAATAGGTTATCACTGAGGATATCTCTGTAATTTTCCCCATTCAGCTTTCCCTCAACCCTGACCAATCTCCCAGTCCCTGCTGCTGAAAAGCACCCCCACAGCATGATGCTGCCACCACCATGCTTCACTGTTGGGATGGTATTGGGCAGGTCCCCTGGTTTCCTCAAGACATAATGTTTAGAATTGAGGCTAGAAAGTTCAGTCTTGGTTTCATCAGACCACAGAATCGTGTTTCTCACAGTCTGAGAGTTTTTCAGGCGCTTTTTTGCAAACTTAAAGTGGGCAAAGAGGCTTTAATCTAGTTACTCTGCCATAAAGCCTAGATCGGTGGAGGGCTGCAGTGATGGTTTCTTGGTAAAAAAAATATGTGTCTACCTTCTGCCTCTTGTCTACCTGCTGATCTATATACATCCCCCGGTGTAAAACAACCAATGCTGTCCAAAGAAAACAAAGCATAAATACATTCTCAAATATCTTGAATAATAATGTACAAAATAACTGAAGATAAACAAGTTTGAATGTAAAATCATGAGTTTGCACCAAACATTGTGAGTACTGTAGCTCTGACAGGTAGACAGTTGTATGTGCCAACCTGCTGTGTCTTTAACCTGTTTCATAAAATATTTATACTCTTGTCTTTCTGTTTTTCTTAAGGTAACCGGGAAGTTTCAAGGAGGGGTAAATCCTTTCACTCGAGGCTGTTGCAACAATCTGGAGTATCTGGTCTGCAGCCCCATCTCTCCAAAGTAAGAGCCTTCTCCTCATCGTAGTCCACAAACTGTATTCTTATGAAAAAAGCTCACTGAATGACACCCTGTTTCACGTGACACCAGGTACACAGCGAGGCCCTGTAAGAAATCCGTGATCCATATCCAGCCTCCGTTCCTAAGACCAGAGATCGACAGGCAGATGTCAGCCAAAGTCCGTGACAACGGCATACAGAGTCAAACTAAAGTATGCAAAAACAAATCACATGCCAAATTCAAAACACGCTGTTTTCTCAGGCATCATCTGAGGATTTTAACCTCAGCTGTCAGGGGATTAGGTCTCTCATGTTTCCTGTCTGTCTTCCCCCCCCATCTTCTGCCAGCGAACGTCAGCGGGAGCTGTCGAGCTGTCAGACGTCAAACAGACGAAAACGCCGCCACCGCTGCCGCCAAAACCAGAGCACGGCCTGCTGAAGAGCCACTCAACAGTCACTGATGGTAGCCTACCATGACACAGATACACTGTAACAACCAGCAGGGAACTGAAGCCATGTTTTGACAGCCACAGAAAGTTATCAGAGACTCAGCACTGTTGCACTTGGCAGCATTTTTCTTTTATTATCATGAGCTGAAGTTTATTTTGAGTCCATCCCACATACACCCTCCTGATTCCATAATCACACACCAGCATTTTCAAGTTCAAGTTCTCGCTTTTAAATATGCAGAACCATGAAAGTGGAGCATTGGTAATGATTTTCTGAGCTCTCAGGCTCCCCTCCAAAAACCCTCAGACAAAAAACATGCAAGTAAAAGTGAGGATAGAAAAAATAGACAAAAAAAGATGATTCAAAAGGCAAGAAGTGCAATATTTATGAAAATTTAATATACAGTGTATCTCAAAGTTGAAAAGAAATGAAAAATATATTTTTAAATATATTTTAGTTTACTTAAATTGTCCATGATAATGGATTTTATCATGTTGTTTCCTTGAGATCTCAGCGTATTTATTCAGTCGTCTTCATATAACAACACTGGTTGTTCTGTTAGCCAGTATAATGTGTCAATAATGTCAATAATGTGTAGTGTCCTGTTCATGGTGGTTGTGTGACGTTTGAGGCTCTTTTCTGGTCACAGCAGTTCAGGTAATGAGTGGAAGGATACAGTGCATTCAGACCCCCTTCACTGTGAAGTGATGTCATGTTACAGCCTGGTGCTCCAGTAAAGAAAATTATTTTTATTCTCATTAATCTAGACTAAGTACAACATCATGACAAAGTGGAAACAGAATTTCAGAATTTTTTTCAAATGTATTAAAAATATCTAAAAACTGAAAAATTACATTTTGCAAATGCACTTGAAATTTAGCTCAGATTCCTCCCATTTCTCTCATCTTTGCTGAAATGTTTCTACACCCTGACTAGAGCACACCTGTAGTAAATTAAATTGATTGGACATGATTTGGAAAGGCTTTTCAATAGAAGGCCTCACAGCTGATAATGTATATCAGAGCAAAAACCAAGCCATGAGGTCAAAGGAAGTGCCTGCAGAGTTTAGAGACAGGATTATTGCAAGACACAGATCATGGTGAGGCTACAAAAACAATTCTGCTGCACTGAAAATTCCAGTTGGTGACCAAGAACCTGATGGTCCATCTGACCAAGCTCCAGAGATCCTGTGTGGAGATGGGACACAGTTCCAGAAGGACAACCATCCCTGCAGTCCTCCACTGATCAGGGCTTTGTGGCAGAGTGGCTAGATGGAAGCCTCTCTTCAGTGCAGAACAAACGAAAGCACACCTGGCTTTCATGTGTAGTTTTTTGAAAGCTCCAAGCAGAGCTTCTAAATGAGAATAAAAATGTTGTTTTTTGTTTTTTTGTTTTTTTTTCCCCACTGTAGCATCAGGGTGCAACATAACAAAATAGAAAAAAGTGAAGGAGGTCTGAATACTTTCCAAATGCACTGTAACTTGGGAGTCAGTAGGGAAACTGTTATGAGTACAGATGATTTCAGTCAGTTTGGCCTCCTGTGATGCTTCACTGTGGCACAATATTGTTTCCCTGAATCATAAAAAGTGATGTGAAATCTCATTTTTTTTATTTACTATTGCATTTTTTCTTCTCTGTGATGAAAAAATAAACATAAAGGTGCATGTTTGACCCTTTGTTTGCAAATAATTTTATATCTATACAAAACCTGTTGGTTACAGGGAATACCAGTAATAACATGATATCTATAAGAAGAGACTTAATATGAGTTTGACACTAATTTATCAAACAGGAAGAGCACACAATTCTGTCTTTCCTGTGTCTAAAAGAAAGTCTGAGGCAGGGAGAGAAGCAGCAATAAACCCAGAGCAGAGCAGGCATCAGTGACAACAGAATGAAACTGATAAAGTCAGATATAGCATAAAGGAGGAGCTGGGGTGGAGGAGGTTGCAAAAAGTAGCTTGCAGAAGGAGCAGCAATGCATAGCCAGGCCGGAGCGGTTTAAGTATGGAAGCATGAGTTTAATCAGCCAATTGCATGCTTAGAATGAATCAGCTGGCTGAAAGCTGATGAGGGCTTGTGGAAGATCAGCTGATCTCGATTGTATGGCGGTGACTGATTCTGTGGCTTGACTGAACTAACTGATTTGAAAATCAGTTTGCTTTAAACTTACTTTTTAAATATTAACTTTTGATCATAATCATGATATGACTTTTCTACAATCAAAGAAACATGATTAATGTAAATTTCCTAATAGCTTATGAAGCATGCTCCTTTTGTTGACAGTGTTTTGATATTTAAGGGAATTTGCCTTTAAAGAAAAAAAAAAAACATTTGAGCATTTCTGTGAATTTCTGCTTCATATATGAAATTCTTTCCTTCCCAGAGATGGGACACACGACCAAATCCATCATTCCTGTGTCCATCCCCACTGTGCCACAGTTACGGCCCGTTCTGGAGGCAATATCCAGAGGATCATCTCCTATTCCCCCAGAGCAGGTACTTCATAGTCTCATGTTTCCTTGTTTTATTGTAGAAGTGTTTTGATCCTTGCCTAACATGCAGTGCTGCTCTTTTTTGTGATGTTTAGTTGCTGAAGACATCTGAGCTGCAGGGGAACAACAAGAGTCCTGACCTCCGTTCTGAGTCTAAAGAAAGCCCTCTGAGAGGCAGCCAGCAGGCTGGCCAGCCCATCCAGACCAACAGCATCTCTGCCTCTCTGCAGCTCAACTCTCTGACCCTTAACTCTCGCTCACTCACCCTCAAACACAGCAATCGCCATGGGAACAAACCCCAGCTTCATGCCATGCACAGCGACAGTATAGGCTCCAATCCCGTGCCGGGTGTCATCACTTCTCCTGGCCTGCTGGCCAATCACAGCAACAGCAGCCTCTCTTACGATAACCTCATGAATCCTGCAGACCCTCAGTTCCTGCCTCAAAGAGGGGCTCCTCCCGTCGGCTACCACCCCCACTTCATGTCTCTGGGTGCAGATGGGAGCATGGTGCAACGCCCCCCTCCTCATGCCTACAGCCCTGTGTTTATGGGCGTCACCAGACAGTCTCCCCAGCCTCGAGACACTTCCCCTTCACTGCAGGGCCTCACCTCCAGAGACCCTTCACCGTCCTTCCAAGGTTTCATTCAAAGAGACCCCTCCCCATCTTTCCCAGGCCTGATGCAGAGAGACTTTGCAACTCAGAGTGTGACATCCCGAGATGTCCCTCCTCCAAGTTTGGCGCCTCAAAGCCTCCGAGACAGCCTCAGGGATCTCGGCCCGCAGGGTTTGACGCCTCAGAAGTCTGCCACTGCCCGCTATGACAACTTCTCCAAGACCTTGATGGCGTCCATTCATGAGAGGCGGGAGATGGAGGAGAGGGACAGGATGCTGCGCCTCCAAGCAAGATCACAAGCCCTGTACGGCCCTGATTGTGGAATCTATGACATCCCCAGCAGGAGGAGTCTACCTCCAGACAACATCCACAGACCAACAGGCTCCCGTGGGCCGACTCCTCCAGCGTATGGCTCCAGAGAGTTCCTCATGAGCACAGGCATCCTTGGTTATGGCATGAGGACGTCGCCACTCTCCAGCTCCTCCACATCATCTCTAACTCGAGGTCCTAAAACGTCAAGTTCACCCCTGCAGAGCAGCAGCAGCAGCAGCCTGCAGACCAAAGGCAGGTCTTCCTCTCCTGCTTACGGCCCTCCTGACAGACAGACTCAACCCCTCCCTTCCTCTACGGCCACTCTGCCCCGTCTGCCCTCCACCTCAACCTCTTCCACCCCCTCGTACACCTCCTATGCCACTGCGAAGCGCTCCTCGCTCACACACTCCTCTGAAGGGAAGGACTCAGTCACCCTGGGAGCCCAGAAATAAAAAAAAAAAGAAAACATACTCCATGTTTCTGGTGGTGTGAATGAATCATCTATGCAGTGTTAGTCTCAGTTTTCACAGCTCTGAAATACTTTGTAAATAAGAGGCCATTTGGGACTTTTCCTGTGTGGGAGAGTGTACAAAAAACAAACACAGTGAAGGATACACTCGGAAAATATTCTTCAAAAAGTCTTGTCCAAATCTTAAAAAAAGGAGAATCTCAGGATAGTTGTGCCTCCACTTACAAACAGAGCACTACAGACTCAGTGAGAACAGAAGGGCTATGTGAGGAATACAGATGGACTTTCTACCTGCTTCTTTGTGTTTTGATATGGCTTTTGTGAAACAATGTAATACCACACCATCTGATTTGTCTCCTGCTGCAAATTACCCAGTTTAATAAAATTTTGTAGTTGTTTATACTAATAAACTTATTTTGTAATTTTCATTTCTTTTTCTCCTTTTTTCTCCTGACAAGACTCACACAGCAAAATACTCACATCTGAGCACATGTATTTGTCTAAATCCTTGTCTAAAATGTCTCATTACACATATTATTAGCTACAATGCTTATAAAGTAGGCACCCTTGGATGTTTTATAAATCAATCATGGTCAATATAATTTGGCTATTTTGACAAAAACTTCTTTAATGTCAAAGTTAAAACATATTTCTACAAAGTAATGTCAATTAAACAAAAATATATAATGTAAAATAACTGACTGAATAAATACTCATCCCTTTAAGTCAGTATTTAGTAGATGCACTTTTAGCTGCAATCACAACACTGAGTCTGTGTGGATAGGTCTCAATCGGGCTTGCACATCGGGACGCTGAATTTGACATCAATTTTCTTTGCAAAACGAATCAAGCTCTGTCAGGTTGCATGAGGATCAAGCGTGAATGGCCCTTTTCAAGTCCAGCTACAAATTCTGCATTGGATTGATGTCTGGACTTTGACTCAACCACTCCAGAACATTCCCCTTGTTGTCTTTAAACTGTTTCTGTGTAGCTTTGCTGCATTCATTTTACCCTAACCTTTACAAGCCTCCCTGCTCAGAAGCATCCCCACAGCATGATGCTGCCACCACCGTGCTTCACAGTGAGGATGGCGTGTTCGTGTTGATGTGCAGTGTTTGGTGTTTGCAAAACATAGCATTTGTCCGATGGCCAGCAAACCCTAGTAGAGATTTAATCAGAGTTCTCTTCAACAGTGACTTTCTCTTTGCCACGCTTCCATAAAGATCTGACTAGTGAAGAACCCAGGAAACAGTTGTTGTATGCAAAGTCTCTCCAGTCTCACCTTCTGAAGCTTGTAGGTCCTTCATAAAAGTCATAGGTGTTTCGGTGGCCTCTCTCACTAGTCTCCCTTTTACCACTCACCATTTCTTGATGATGATGATGGATTTAACTGAACTCTGGGGGATGATCAGAGCCTTGGAGTTTTTTGTATCAATCCCCTGACTTATACTTTTCAATAACCCTTTGTCTGAGTTGCTTGAAATGTTCCTTTGTCTTCATGGTGTAATGGTAGCCAAGAATACAGATAAACCAGTGACTGGACCTTCCAGACACAGGTGTCTTTGTACTACAATTGCTTGAGACGCATTCACTGCACTCAGGTGATCTGTTGAATTAGATCAGTCACTTTAATGGGGATGAAGTGACACTACTTTGTAGAAATCTGTTTTCATCCTGACGTTAAAATGTTTCTTTGTCCTTTTTGCCAAAGTACAAAACAAAACAAATCATACTGACCATGATTGATGAGAGGAACACAGTAGGAGTTGTAGATTCGCTCCTACTATGTTTATAGTTTGTGAGAAACTCCCACCAGCAGTGATGGTAGTTTTTGATGAGACCTGGCAGGACAACTCTTAAAATGGTTATTGCAGAGGAACGCCAAGAAATTTTGCTAAGGGCATTGTTGCTCTCTCTGAATGAGCTGCTTTGCCTGGGCATTGAATTTGTGGCTCTTTTATGTCCTAATTTGAAATATTATTCCCCCAGAAAACCTTAAAAAAGGAAAATTTTACCTCAGAAATGATCCATTGCAAGTAACATTAATCAGTTTGTTTCCCACATTTACACAGTAGGCTTTAATTTTCAAACGTAATTGTCAACCTCTGTTTTTTGTCTGCATATTTCCATTGCGCTTATTTGCAATGTTTTGCTACTCTAATTCCATTTTTACTGCTTTCAGCCCATATTTGACATTTCTATCCAGCTTTTTCCTGTTTTTTTTTTTTTTTTTTTGCCACTTTTCATCCATTTAAGCTGCCTTTTGCAATTAAATGCCACTAATTTCCTATTTTGCCAGCGCAATTTTTTCCACTTTTTTTCTGATTTTTGCCCATTTTAGTTACTTTTCACATATTTTTCTCCATGTTTTTTTGCCACTTTTGGACCATTTTTGCCACTTTCTGCCTTTTTTTCCCTTCTACTCCAGTGTTTGCCACTTTAAGCCCATTTTTGCCACTTCTTTTTGTCACTTTTCTCTCCTTTTTGACAGTTTTATCCTTCTCTTTGCTTTTTTTGGCCCTTTTTGCCACTTCTCGCCCATTTAAGCTGCCTTTTGCAGTTAAATGCATCTTTTTGCCCATTTTTCCCACATCTTTTCTGATTTTTTGCCTTTTTTTAGTCACTTATCCCCAATTTTTTTGCAACGTATTTACCACTTTTAACTCATTTGGTCACTTCCCACCCATTTTTGCCACTTTTCTCCTAGTGTTTGCTGGGTTTTGACCATTTTTGCTGCATTTAACTTATTTTAATTTCCACTTTTTACAGCTTAGATTGTGGCTCTTGCAAATGTATTTTTCAACAATTTGGCTCTTTGGTTGAGCAGGGTTGAGTGACACTGCCTTACCACTACCCCATAAGGTTTAATTGCTAAACAGTATATCAGCATTTCCTCTAATAAAATCATGTTAATGACAAAATGAAGGAGGCAGGCTGTTAAAGAGGTGACACTGTCGCCTCTTAGCTTACGGCTAAGTCATCTCCATTTATTTGTATTGCCTGCAGATTCACTGCACACAGCATGCAGGGATACACGGCAGGCCTGAGAGCCACAGAAGTAATGAAAATGCTTATTTGCACAGGAGCTGGGCAGGAAATGTCCTCACTGACAACACACCATTAAAGCACAGTGTGGATGCTCATAGTAAGTTCAGTAAACTTGGTATCTCAGGGACCAAGATGGATAGTTAATGCAGAATGTATAGAGAGAATCTGAAAAATACACTTGTTTAGATTTATGTTATTGCAGAGAACCACCTATAGTACAAACGTTTTCTATAAAACATAAAAGATCCTTTTGATATTATGAGTTCTTATAGATGATTTAATAACTAAGATTATCTTTAATGGTTTTGGCAGCTTGTATAGAGGTATCAGCATTCATTTCAGTCAACCATAAAAACTTCTCAAAGGAGCTTTAAGAGCAACAGTGATCCAATTTACATGAAGAAGGAAAATATTTCCATGCTGGTTCTTTTTGCTTTAAAGATAATATTAGGATTTTGACTGCTAGTTTAAAGATGGTACAAAAAACTGTAGTTCATTGATTTCATGTTAGAGCTGCAACAATGAATAAAATACATATATTTATATGTTTAGCACTATTGATAGCATTGCTAAAAAGACCTTGCTGTTTCTAATGCAGATTTTTTTTTTATGCATATAAAATTTGGACGGAAAGATTCACCGTCTCTGCAGTCTGCATTGAACTTGTGAATGGCGCCCTCTAGTGGGCAGTTGAAAATTGTGTTGTGATGTAGGTAGAGCGTTTAGATCCAGCAGATGATGCTATTGTGTGCAAAATGCCAGAAAAAAACACATGTCAAGTAATGAAAAGGCCTAGGCAGGCTGTGAGGCGTGACCTAAATACCTACAGGTCTTTATTTTACACAGCAGCGTTTTCACACCACTCGTCCTTCACAGTAGAAAAAGAAAAACTCTGGAATATTTCAGCAAATATGAGCTCAGCTTCAAAAGATGATATGCAAGCTGCCGAAACCCTGTATTTAATTGGATACAGGACAACATCATGAGTTGAAACAGAGAAATATCACGTTTGGATCATCATGCCTCCCTGCTTCACAGTTTCTACCTCCATAAATCTCCACACAAGTTTCTAGATTTGCTTTATAATCTAACTCAGGGATGTCAAACTTAATCACAACAGCCCAATTCTGAATTTTGAGCCAACCTGAGGGCCAAGCAGGATCCACATTTAACCATGAACTGTCAACCTAATTTTCAACAGCAATGAATTATGGGGGAAAACCTTAGCTCTGATGATAAAGGATTCTGAGATTCAAAAAGTCAAAATGATATGTTTAAAGGCTTAAAATCTGAAATAATAATTTGAACATATTAGCTCAAAATGTTCAAAACATGGCATTTAAAGTCAAAATAATGTTTTTAAAAAGCAAATACATGAGATAGAAAGTTGAAATCATTATTATTAACAGTGAAAATATGAGATAAATTCAAAATCATCAGTTTAAAACGTCAAAGCATGAGAAAAAACATTTAAATTTGGAGTTTTAAAGGGCAAAATATTACTTAAAAATTTAAACTTGAGGATCCAAAAGGTCAAATTATGAGATAAAAGTCAAAGTAAGGAGCTAAAAAGTTCAAAACGTGAGAAAAAAAATTATGATCATGACTCTAAAAGTTCAAAATATTACTTAAAAATTTAAAATTGAGGATCTAAAAGGTAAAAAAATAAGATAAAAAGTTGAAATTTTGAACTGAAAATGCCAACATATGAAATAAAAAGTCAAAAACATAACTTTGCGTCATAACTGTGAGATGTGAAACTAAAAATATGAAATGAAAACATAAATGCCTTTACCACATTCCTGACTTAATATTGAATTATTTTAACTTTTTACTTTTTCTAATGACTTAACAAGGATATTTTAAATCCTCATGGTTAAGTTTACATTTTTAAACTGGAGGAAATCTGCATCTCATACCAGTGGGCCAGTTATAATAAAATTATGATATGATCTGGTGGGCCAGGTGTAACTGTACCACGAGCTGGATTTGGCCCCCAGACCTCGAGTTTGACACCCCTGATCTAACAGAACTGGGGATAAACAGGATGGAAGCATTCTGCACAAACAAAATGAGTTTCTCCACAGAAAGACTATGCCAGGCTTTTATTTTGAAAAACAAAAACCAGAGGGGTAATGTGTTGTACTGCGTTCATCTTACTTGTGACATATTCTACTGGTTTGGAAACAAAAAGCGTCATTAGTGGTGATATGGTGAGGTTTAATTATAGGGTTTCCTACCTCATCAGCACAATACGTCATTTTATTCTTTTCCTGTGAAAGATGCACCAATGTCTCCATAACTGTATATCACAAGTGCAAACAATAATAAAAATAAATGAATAATGCATGAAAAATAAGTATTTTATCCCTCTCCTGTAGAAATTTTGATCATTGTGATGTACCAGGTTTTGCGAGAAGAGGGAAGGTCTCTTTGAGCTGCTCAGCTGCTCTTCTATCTTATTCCATGCTTAGTGGTGCTCCAAATATTTTTAGTGGGTGACAAGTTAGCTCCCAAACTCTTCACAAAGATGCAGGCTACCCATGCCATGTGCACAAATGCACCCCTATATGATCACTAATGCAGACTTTTGAACTGAGAGCAGATAGTGAGCTAGGCCCTCTATTCTTTGGCCAGGAGGATGTGGTGCCTTTGTGATACCTGTATCCAGAAGGTCCAGTTACCGGTTAATCAGTGTTCATGGCTACCATTACACCATGAAGACAAAAGAACACACTAAGCAACTCAGAGAAAAGGTTGTTTAAAAGTATAAGTCAGGGGATGGATGAAAAATATTTTTTAAGGCTTTGAACGTTCCCCAGAGTTCAGTTAAATCCATCATCAAGAAAGCAAATCTGCCTAGATCAGGCAGTCATCACAAACTGAGTAACCATGCAAAAAGGAGCAAGTGAGAGAGGCCACCAAGACACCTGAGACTACTCTGAAGGAGTTACAGTTCAGCAGCTGAGATGGGAGAGACTCTGCATA
This sequence comes from Cheilinus undulatus, assembly GCF_018320785.1. Taxonomy (NCBI): domain Eukaryota; kingdom Metazoa; phylum Chordata; class Actinopteri; order Labriformes; family Labridae; genus Cheilinus; species Cheilinus undulatus. The sequence continues at coordinate 34,241,076 of NC_054881.1, forward strand.
CAACACCTGTTGCCCTGGTTCTTCACCTGGCAAAGAGAAAGCCACTGATGAAGAAAACTCAGATAAATCTGGACTAGGGTTCTCCAAAAGGCATGTGGTAGACTCCATGGTCAAATGGAAAGAAAGTTCACCAAAATGGTGCTTTTTGGCCATCAGACTGACACCAAACACTGCACATCATTCCCACTATGAGGCATGATGGTGGCAGCATCATACTGTGGGGATGCTTCTCAGCAGTCAGCACTGGAAGGCTTGTAAAGAAAATTAATGCAGCAAAATATAGGAAGATCCCAGAAGACAATCAACATTCAAGGGGGTGAATACTTTATACAGGTACAGTATATCTAGGAATCTGAAGTGTCTACTGACCCCTTTAAACGGGATAACTGATAGTCTGTTCATAATTTGCACTCTTTTTGATATATTTAACAGTGCCTGCCCCTCACCTGGTATCTTTGAGCTCCACCCACTGCCATGGAAGCAAACCTACAAAAGATCCAAGTCCGGTCTTTGGCTCATGGCCCACATGCCATTCCCTCTCTCTCTCTCCTCCGGTCTCCTACCGTGTCTACAGTCCTATATGATAAAAGTTAAAAGCCCATAAGTGAAGAAGAAAGGTGTGTAAGGTGTTTTGCTCATCCTCTCACTGTTTTTTATTCACTTTTACACAGTGTCCCAATTTCTTTGGATCTGGGCTGTAAGAATGTAAAACCGTTTTATTTATTAAAAGAATCCTTTTCACATTTTTCATGCCTGACAGAGGTCAAATGAGGAGGTCACACTTCTGATTTAATTTGTTCAGACAGCTTCAAAACCGTGGACGGCCTTATAAAACCTCCAGAGCCTTTGTGGAGGAAATTTGAGAATCAAATGAACTTTTTATCATCTTAAGTCTGCGATCCACAATCTGTGGCGCTGTGAGGTTGAACCTTTTCGTGTGAGTTATCGTTGCTCTTGACCTTTTGAGCAGGTGGGAGTGTGGATATGACAGCGGGACAGCTCGATGGGCCCACACTGATTTAAAGAGTTAGCAGGAATTTATAAGACAGACGAATATCTGACAGATCTCTCACCAGTCCAGCAAACTCAGAAAGGCATAGTTACACACAAAAGATGGAGCAGGAGCAAAAAACAAACAAACAAAATACTCTCTGAGTGCCAGAGAGCAACAAGTAGAGTGCAAACAACATTGTTGAGTCCTAATTGGAGAAGATGCTCTGGCCAACAAATTTCTAACAAGATTGCAGATAGTGTTACACAGTCTTTACACTGGAGAGGGTGTGAAAACAACAGAAAGGGAATCAGAGGACGAAGATGAAGATGTTACCGGAGCCTTTAAAGCATCGTCAGAGAGCAAACAAAGACCTCCTCTCCTCAAATATCTGGACCGAGAGCTTAACAAGCCTGAAAACGTTCTTTTATATCTGTTTCTAAGCCCCCCATCCATACACAAATAAATTCTCATTTCTCAGAAACTCTCTTTAAAGGGATAAATGTTGAAACACTCTCAGTTGAAATCAAAAGTCAGCCTCACTCTTTTACAAAGATGTGTTTCAAATCCAAATACTGAGCTCATCAATAAGGATGGAAAGGAGAAGAAATAAAGCTCCTGTGAGGAACGGATAGTTTGTGTTGATTTTGGCGCCCCCTGTGGACAAAGCAGTCTCTGCTGATTTCTTCTGCACATGTGAAGCTTTGTTTTGGATTCAATGATCTTGCTTTATTTTAATGGTAAAATGCATCACTCATTTCAGGCATTAAACATATCCGTACAGAAATGATCAGTCTTTTAGCTCATGGTTATAGCTTTGCAGGTCATGAAGAGCAGCGGTGGGTAAATTACACTTAAATCAGAGTTTAGATAGTCCTGGTCAAATATAACTCCAGTACAAGTTAAAGTTGCTCAGTTAAATCATTGAGTTGGGTAAATATTTAACTATCCAAAAAACTACTACTACTTGAAAAAAAAAAAAAAAAAAAAATTAAATTTAAATATTTAAAAAACCTCAAACGTGGCTTGATGGGGCCTCCAACTGGAGTCGTGTTTTCTTTGTTCATAAGAAGAATATATGAGCATTTTGAAATCTGAGAGTTGCAGAGTTATGAACAACTAGAATAGAATATGTTAGGATACTAGAGTATAAGACACAAAACATCCCAATGCTGTACAATTTAATACAATAGGATACAATACAGTTCAATACTGTATGGTACTGTTTGATACTTTACTGTATGATATGATACAATCTGATACCATACAATACAATTTCATGTGATTTAACACAATTTCATACAATAAGACAACATGAAATAATATGATATGATATGGCATGGTACTGTTTGATATGATTCAGTGTTATACAATACTGTATGATATGCTCACCTATACTATGGTACTATTAAGTCCTAAACAGTGGCATGCACAAACTTTTTCAAGGGCATGGGCGAGAAGAAAAACAAGGGCACGTTCTTGCTACTGAAGAGAGCACTAAGTTTCGCGTGTTTTTGAGGGCACTTTAGACATGTTTATATGTTCTACAAATGGCACAGTATATAGCCTTAAAACAGACTAACTAGACAGACTACTCAAGTTAGTTTGTAGTTAGGATCAGCATCCACAAGAACTGTGTAGATTCAATGTTGAACTGTGAAGAACACACAGAAATAAATAAATAAATCCCTAGGGGGTCTGGGGTCTTCCCCCAGAACATTTTCAATTAAGTAGATGCCATTTCCTGTATTCTAGTGTATTTTAACACCATATTAACACCAGATAATCCAAACTGGCTCCATGAGATATAATTCTGGCTCAGAAATGATCAAAAAAGGGCCCAACATAAAAGTCATTACAACAGTTGTGTTTTGCCAACTGGGAGGGCACTTGAGCACTTGTTTTTACCACCCAAGAGGGCAGTTTATCAGGTTTTAACCAGCCAAGAGGGCAATTAAGTGTTTTTTTTTCACCCAAGAGGACAGTTAAGTGTGTTTTACCAATGAGGAGGATACTTAAGCATGCCTTTTTCCCACCCAAGTGGGCAGTTTATCATGTTTTAACCAGCCAAGGGGGCAGTTTAGCACGCGTTTTGGCTCTCAAGAGGGCACTTTCGCGTGTGTTTTGGCTCCAAAGAGGGCACTTTAGCACGCGTTTTGGCTCCCAAGTGGGCACTTTCTCACACATTTTGCCTCCCAAGAGGGCACTTAAACATGCATTTTGGCTCCCAAGAGGGCACGTTTTTCAACAATTGGGCCATAAGGGGGGGCAACCAACCCCCTGGCCCCCCTCTGTGCACACCACTGGTCCTAAACGATACAATGAGATATGATATGACATGGTACAATACCATACAACAGTCATCAGTATGGTACTATTCAGCAGAGTACAATATGATACAATGCGATAGTGTGCACCTTGATATGATACAATACAATATAATCAATATGATTTTATACAAATTAACATGTTACAATAAGACATGGCACTGTTTAATTTGGTTTGATATGATAAGATACAGTACGATATAACACTATACTATACTGTTAACTATAATATGATACGTTACATATTGATTGGGTGTGATACAGTATGATACAATTAAATTCAATATGGTACTGTTGGATATGATACAGTACATTATGGTAAGATACAATCTGGTATGGTACTATTCAGCAAAATACAATACGATATGATATGATACATTACCATATAGTAAAGCACTGTTCTACATGATAAAATACAATATGATATGGTACATTTTTATAAGATACAGTACAATTTGATACCATACAACACAATTTCATATTGTTAGGTGCAATTTGATATAATATGACATGGCATGGCATGATATGATACAAAATGATAGAATATGATTTGAAATGACACAAAACTACAGGTTACTATATGACAGTTAAATACCCCACGGTATCATACTATGATACGATACGCTATATTATGACATATGATTTGATGATACAGTATGGTACAATTCAGTACATTATGATTTGATGCAATGCGATAGTGTACAATATGATAAAATACAACATGATACAATACAACAGGATATTGCATGGTACTGTTTGATATGGTACTGTTTGATACGGTATGGTACAATACAGTACAATATATTACGACACAGTACTGTTCAATTTGATCAGATACAATACAATTCAAGTGAATGCTATAAAATAGGATACAGTTTGATATGGTACAATACGTTTCGTTATGATACAATACTATGGTGTGGTACTATTCAGTAAAAGATGATATGATACAATATGGTATATTACAATAGGATAGGATAAGATATACCATATGATATGATACAATTTGATATAGTATGGTCGTGTCCTATAAAATATGATACATTACAATATGTTGACATACGATACAATACGACACGATACAATTGGATATGATACTGTTTGATACTATTCAATTCACTACAGTTCAATACAATATGCTACAATGGCAGCATCTGTGGTTTAAAAATGAAGCTTGTGCAGAGGTGCAAAAAACCCTGCAGTTCCTTGAGTGTCCACAAGTGTCTGGCTGCAGAAACACCAAAAGTGACATACAAACCCCATATCAAAGTGTTGATATTTAAAGCAGAGACAAACACACTGACAGAGAGGTTCAAACACTGGTTTTGGTTGGATTTGTTAACATCTTTACGGGCATGAACCATGCAGTGTTGAAATGTTTTCTCATATTTGCCCGTTTTGTTTTAAATAAGGATACTGAGTAGGGACATGGCTAATACAACTGCACGTCAGCATGATGCAGCTTTTTTTGTCAGGAGGCTTAAGAGCCTAAGCTTCACTCCTTGATCTTGTTTCTCAAGTTTGAGGTATTTTCAGTATGGCAGATTGGACTCGAAAGCCCCCATCAGTATAACCAAATGGCTGACTCCACTCATCCTACTGTGACCTGTTTGGTGACATTTTCTAAAACAGCAGAGCCTATGGTCTTAGATTTTTACCCTCATAAGAGACCAAAAGGAGCTATGGCATGCATAAATCTGGACAGCCACGTTTGTGGTCTTCTTATTTGTTCACATGCATGCTGTTTCAATACAAAGAAATATTGCCATGTAGACATCCCCATATAGAAACTCAGAGGAGAATAAGAGATCTTAAGGCCTCCATGTTGGTGTTACCTAGCAATGGTGTTCTCATACAGCTACCACCTGGGTCCTGAGCCTGTTCCCACACGTTACAACACAACTGACATTATACAAGAGTTGTATTTAAAGGCCAATCAAGGCATGGCTGTCAATGTTCAGGTGCAGAATTGTCATTCTTCTTTGTCACAGCCATCATTACCACTAAATAAACGATCTGCACAGCATTAACTCATTTGCTCTGTGTTCAGCTGTGGTAACTCAGGATGCACAGGAACGGCAACAACACTTAGACCAATTGCATGCAGAACTATAGAAAACCAGTTTAATCTGTTTCTGGGATCAGATTTTAGGAAAAAAAAGAAAGTTCATCAGCTAACTTCAGTTGATAAAGACGCTTAGCTTTCATTCCAGTCTGTTTTCTTACACCTATAAGCTAAAACCTCTTCACAGGAGCCTGAAACTGCTGGATTAGTTTTAAAGGGATGTAGATGTGTTCCTAAAAAGTCAATAAAACTCTCTGAGCACTTTTTGGCCTTCATTATTTGAGAGATCTCTTGCAATGCTGTCATCAATGACCTACGTTTATGTGGATTCCTCCAGATGACACAACTTTCTCTTATGATGATTTAGTCCGCAGGGGTTGTTTTCGTGGTGCAGAGATTTTTTGTTTGCCAACTAACAGAAGGCAAAGAGAAAGAGATTCAGTAAAGCTGATTTTGTTTAGTGTATCTATTTGTTGAAGTGTGGGAAGAGGAAGGCAAAATGACAACTCTGCTGTGCAAACAAGTTGGTTTCACATGAACAAAGCTTTTTAAAATGATTCTTGATACAGGTCTCAGAGGCCTCCAAGACTTAAGCCTGCATAGGGAGATTAGAAGCACAGCTGCTGACTGTATGCTGTGTTTATGGTGATGAGCACGGTATCAAATGTGGCAGCAACAGTGCTGCATTTATCTGTCCAAGCAAAGAGGATCAGACACTAAACTTTCTTACTTTTCAACTGGCAAACACAAATGTTGATGTCTGATATAAAGCCAAATATCTTGGTCATTTTATCTCTAAAATAAGGATTGTTGATGATATTTACAGGCATTGCTAAAGGTGCAAGCATCCTTGTCTTCAGATGCGATAAAGATGTCAATGTGAATAGCACACCATACATACTACATTTCTGGACAAACTCTAAGAAAGCAAGCATGCAGAGACTGCAAATAGCTTCAGAAAACTGCTAAAGATACCTACATGGTGAAGTGGTTGAGAGATGCTTGCAACTGCGAGAATTTATATTCTCCAAGCTGTCAAAAGAAACCTTGAGAATACATTAGATCTATCAAACAACTGAAAACTTTTAATTGCGCTTCATCTCAGAATTTCTGTAGTTATGTTGCCTTTTTGCTGGACTTTAAGTCTTTAACAAACTATGAAAAAGGAGAGAAAAAAATCATCATGGACCCTCCAGTTTGGAGATGATCTGATAGGCCCAAACTGAATGAATCTCATGCATAACAAAAAATTATTTTACTTTTAATCAATTTTTCTTTAATGCGCAGTGTGGCAATTCCAAAATTAAAACCAAAAATTATGAGAATTTTCACCTTTTCGTCAGTTTTATAAATCAATCATGGTCACTATGATTGGCTTTGATAAAAATAACAAGAAAAAACTTGTCTCAATTCATTGTAGTATGAAGAAACCTGTGTCTGGAAGGTCCAGTCACTGGTTTTTCAGTATTCCTGGCTATCATTACATCATGAAAACAAAAGAACACTCCAAGAAACTCAGAGAAAAGCTTACTGAAAAGTAGAAGTCAGGGGATGGATGCAAAAAAGTTTCCAAGGCACTGAACATCCCATGGAGTTCAGTCAAATCCATCATCAAAAAAGGAATATGGTCAAGACACCTGAGACTACTCTGAATGAGTTCCAAGCTTCAGCAGCTCAAATGGGAGAGACTCTGCAGACAACTGTTGGCTGGGTTCCCCAACAGTCAAAGCTTGATGGAAGAGTGGCAAAGAGAAAGCAACTGCTGAAGAAAACTCTAAATAAATCTGGACCAGAGTTCATCCAAAGGCATGTGGGAGACTCCATGGGCAAGTGAAAGAAAGTCTGATGAAACTAAAGAGGTGCTTTTTGGACATCAGATAAGACACTAAACACTGCACATTACCACAAACACACTATTCTCACTGTAAAGCATGATGGTGGCAGCATCATACTGTGGGGATGCTTCTTGACAGTGGAAATGATTGTGGCCTAATACAGGAAAATCTAGGAGGACAATCTGATTCAATCTGCCAGAGAACGTAAGCTTTGAAAAGATTTGTTTTCCAGCAAGACAATGACCCGAAGCATACAGCGAAAGCTACGCAAGGTGAATGTTCTGGAGTGGCCGAGTCAAAGGAGGTGAATATTTACGCAGTCACTTATTTTACCTTACATATTTTTTTTCAGTTGACACTACTTTGTAGAAATCTGTTTTCACTTTGACACTAAAGAGGATTTTTTTTGTTAAAAAAGATAAATTATATTGACCACGATTGATTTATAAAATCAATAAAAGGGTAAAACATCCAAAAGGATGCATTTTTTATAGGCACTGTTTATCCCTGTTCTCTATTTAATGTTATTATCTCTATCTTAGTGTTGTATTCCTATGGTGAGCTGTCAGAGAGATTTATATGTCAATTATCTGACTGATTTTCCATCCACTAACACACTTCTAAGATTCATAGTTCACGTCTGTATCTCTGACCATCTTGCAGCCACTTGCTCTGTATAACTACTGTATGTCAGGAGAGGTATTTGGATGTACTGCTGTTTTCTCTCTCACTCTGTTTGCTTCCTTCCTCTCACCAACAGAATGCCAGGAGTAAAATGATAATGACGTTAATGACAAGGCTGCCGTGCAATAAGGGATTTCAAGTCGTTGACTGAGAGGAGAGGATCAAAAGTGCTCTGTGAAGACTGTGCTGGTGTCTGAAAAGCCCACCGTCTTACATCATGCTATTTTTACTGTGCATATCCATAACAAACAAGTCTTAGAAGATGCTGGTGTCCTCAGACTGACACTTCATTTGTCCAAAAATATGCTGCAAGGAAACTACACTTAAAACTCAAGCAGAGTAAACACTTTAAGTTGGACTTTAAAGGCTCTCTCTCGGCTTCTTCCACCAGTCATATCTGATCTAATCCTGAGCTGTGCTTCTGTGTACCAGTGCATTTTTAAATTCAGCTACAGCTTACATGAGGTTTGATCAGTGTGACTCAAATCAAAGCGCTGAATCTCCTCTTTTTCTCCTCCTTTGTATCATATTGATTGTTTCATACTAAACAGTGTTGTGTGGTTTGGGTACCCATTTTATCCATAGACTGTAGAAAATATTGGACAAGGCCTGAGCGAGATAACCATTTGGTTATTAGAAGGGGCTCTTGAGTCCAATCCACAGTGGTTGCCATCTTTACAATGTTGTCTCAACTTACCTTAACAAGACCAAGAAGAGGAGCTGAGGCTGGTCTTAAGCCTCATGATAAACAGCTACATTGTAACAGCTTGCAGTCATATCAGCCATTCAGCTAGTAATGGCTAAATCGATATCCACATTCAAACCAAAACAGATGAATTGCAAAAGACATGTGACCCCCTGTACCCTGTGTATTTGATCACATCATATTGTATTGGCTCTCATGGTATCTTACTGCATTGGAAACTTTGGCATTGTCTACTCTAGTGTTCTGTATTGCACCATCATATCATGTGTTGTACTGTATAGAAAAGTGTCATATGGTATTGCTTTGTAACTTTTCATGTCATATTATGTAGAATCCCATTGTACCATGCACTTCAGCATCATTTCTCTCTGCATTAGAACCTTTTGTGTCATTGACTCTGATATATTAATGTATCATATTCTACCACATTGAAACATTTGCATCATATACTCTAGCATCAGATTGTATTGCAGTGTATCTGAACTTTACCATCATATATTGTATCATATTTTATTTAGTCTTATCACATCTGATCATATGATTGCATATGAACGTTTCTTACTGCATTGTAACTTTAGTATTGTATATTCTAGGGTTTAGTATTGCACCATATCACATTGTATCGCATCATATTGTATCAATCATATACCATACCATATCATATCATATCATATATATCATACTTTAGTGTACTGTATAGTGTCATATTGCTTTGAAACTAATGTTGGATCATTCTGATTCGTACCGTACTGCAGAAGCTTTAGTGACTTATGCTCAAGTATCGCATAATATTGTATCATATTGCATTGCAAACTTTTGTATCATAAACTCAAGTGTCACATGGTACCGTACTGTATCATATCACATCAAATCATACAGGAACTTTTTGTATCGTACATTGTATTGCATCTTATCTAGTTGTACCACCTTATCATATCTTTCCATATTGTATCGTATCTGATTGTATTCTATTGTACTGTAATGGAACCTTTTGTATCATATATCATGTTGTATGTTATCTAGTTTTTAACACATCTTATCGTATGATGTCATTCCTTATCATATCGTACCATATCCAATCATATTGTATTATACTGCATATACGTTATCGTATTGCAATCGTTCCGTGTCATACTGTATTGTATCATATTAAATTATATAGTTTTGCAACATATTGGATAGGAATTTGTATCATATGATGTAATCCTATCTAATCTCATCACATCTGATCGTATATCTTTCTATATTGTACCGCATCGTATTGTATTGTATTGTATCATATCATGTCGTGTCGTGCCGTATTGTATCGTACCACATTAAATCTAATCTCACTGGATTGAATCATATATCGTATCGAATCCTATCTAGTCTGATCACATCTTTCCATATCTTTGCATGTCATATCCTATCATATTGTATCATATCGTATCCAGTGTTGGGCGTAATGCATTACAAAGTAATCTGTTGGAGTACTCATATTACTTTTTTGGAGCAACGAGTAACGTAACGAGTTAGTTTTAAAATTCAAGTAATCCCGTTATTAGTTACATTTTCATAAAAGTAATCCGTCACTGAAAGAAAAATCCCAAATTTCCTCTCTCTTTTGTGGCTTCAAAAAAGAGAGAAAGAAAAAAAAAGAAGCTCCTTGAAGCATCTGCTATGTTTGTCCTTCTCTCTTCCTGTAGTCCCTATGGCACGTGCCAGCGGAAGGTAAACATTCTGTGCCATTACGCGCGCATTGTTATCTTGTTGAGCCAGCAAAATGACAGAGAGGACAGCAGGCCACTGTGGAATTATCCCCATTCTGATGGATTTTTGGGTGAAAGGGACAAGAACAGCATCCTGGTGAAACGTAAGTTTAAAAGCTCCTTTTGCTTTCATTGAATCAGATGTACAGCTGTTCCAATTACGCGCTATTATGCACAGCGTTTGAGTGATTCTGTCTGCCCCTGCTCAGCTTGTCTGATTGTGAGCATGTTTAAAAGATATAAAGGTTTTCTTGTCTGTTAGCAGTGTTCTCAGGCTGCAGAGATACAGATTATGGCCTGTACAGTACGTTGTACGTTGGCATTACAGTCTGCACATTTAAATGCAGACGTGTGGTCTTTATCTGTCTTACTTACAACCGCCAAGTGGAAGGAGTGGCTAAAGGGTTTTAATATTTAGTAACGCTAAAGTACTCTAACGCGTTAGTTTAGAAGTAGGTAACGCAGTAACAAAACAAATTACTTTTCTCAGTATGTAACGCAGTAATCTAATGAGTTAGTTTCAAAAGTAACGCTACTCAACACTGATCGTATTGTATTGTATCATATCGCATCCTATCCTATCCTAACCCTATCCCATCCTATCCTATCCTATCAAACTGGATAGGAACCTTTTATATCATTTATCGAATCGAATCCTATCTGGTCTCATCACATCTTATCTTTCCATATCATGTTGTATCTCATATATCACCGTGTCTTACTGAATTTAATCTGCATTTGCACTGCATCAAATCTGATGGTAACTGTGTTGGAGCCTTTAGTATCGTATACTCTAAAAGGTCGATTTATTGATTGATCACATGGCATAGCATGGCACCACATAGCATATTGTCAGACTGTCTTGTAATTTTGGCCTGCATCATATCATATTGTGTTGTATTGATATTTATATCAAACTTAAACTCTCTCATACTTGCTTGCAAATTTCTGTTTATTGACTGATAATTCATTTTACATGATTTAAATGGCAAAAGGAGATGTCAAGATTTAGGCTGAACCTGAAATAACAAATAAAAGCATCCATAAATAACCATGATGCCCTGTTTAAGATTCAGTCTTTCCCTCTTCTTGACCACAGTCTGGTCTGCGTTGCCATGGTTCTTCTTTCATATACAGTACGTGTATAATTTATGCAATATAGAAACACTGAATAATTCCTTGTTATGTGGTCATATGCTAACCTCTTGACATGAGCTCATTCACATCACATCAATCCCTCAAATCTTTTTTGATTCTTTAAGAGATGCTGCAGACTGACCTACATTTGTGCTGCTGCCTCAGTCCGTGGCAGCAGGTCTCTCTCTCTCTCTCAGTCTCTTTCTCTGAGCTCATTGATATGCCTGATCATCAGAGGCATCGCTGAACTGGCTGATTGTCATTTTCAGCTGCAGTGGCACTGATGCATTTCATTTCCTCTCCGGGCTCTCTGTCGCTGTGATTAAGCACTCACTGCAGCGACAAAGGGGAGTTAGACTGATAGCACTCTGGATATTTTTTCCTCAGAGAGGGGAATATTTTGCAATATTTACATTATTTATCAGATCATCAGGAAGGGATGCATTTCAGTGCTGGTTGTCTGTATAGGTGATCCTGAGTGACAGGGTTTGCCGTTCCCGTGGCTCGCCTGGGGGGGTGCAGCAGTAAATCGAAGTGACAGTCAGGACGTCAGGTGTTGCTTTGTCATTTATAGTCTGAGGGCAAACTCTCAATCTGACTTGATCCCTCCAAAAAGCATCGAAATTTGCATGGATTTCATGCTCACTCCCTGCAAACGAAACAGTTTGTCTGCACTTATTGCGCAGGGAAACATTTGATCCTCTTTCAATATCAGAATATGAAAATGCAAGTTGACCTTTCTCCCTTGAAGCCAAATCAGTGACCTTTTCTGATATTTCCACTGATATTATGCATCCTGTGTGACGGCGCAATCTGACATACAGGCTGTGTTCATTGTGCTGCTGGCACTGATGTTTTATTTTCTGTAAACTCTTCATAGATGTTTTGTTCCCTGCGTTAAATTGAATTCTCCTCGGCTGCCCATGCCAGGCTGAACAGAGCAGAGGTGGGCAGTGCGGGGGTTTAATTAGGACAAAAATCTGCACTGACTGTGCCTCTGTGTGGCTGAGCACACAGGGAAAAGGATGTGAAATGCCCTGCTGAGCAGCAAAGGCTGTGTGGGCATTTCATTGAAATTAATACAGCACCATACACACTGAAATGGAATATGTCTCTTTCTATGTGGGTGTTTGTCAACAGATCGTGCTTGCACTGTAGTCCCCTCTCTGTGTGCATATAATAGGCAGCAATAATTACATTCATTGCTGTCACACATACAGCCTATTTACTATCCAGTTACTGAGGCAATGACAAAGACTTTCATCACTGGTTCAGGTGCAGCAAAGCAGCATTTAAAGCTAATGTGTGTCTGCAGAAACGCTGAGAAGAACAGGATTAGTTCTTGTTGTTTACATGCAGACTAATGTTCCCTGTATAAATCAGAGTCTGCATGCAGAAAAGCTTTTGCAGGTGAAAGAGATGTCAATGTAGACAGTAGGGGAACATAAAAACACACTTAGAGGTAATGCATTTTTATCAAAATACAGAAAGTCCTTAGTGGCATCAGCAGAGTTTGCAGTGTTGCTGGTGCTGTGGATTCCCTTGAGGCTTTTTTTGCTATTGTTTTTATTGGAAACAGATAGTAAACACTAAAGAGAGCGGGGAAATAAGGGGAAAGAATGATAACATTCAAAAATGTTCCCTAGCCGAGGATTACTGCTGCACAATGAACACAAAATATATCCCAACTTGCAGATACAACAGAGAAAATCTTACTATTCATCTGTTTTTGCAGAATAAAAAGGATGAATAGCATTTTTGTTACCAATGAAATCATTGTAATATTCACCTCCTTCTGGACCAAGAAGAAATCTTTATCCTTGAATCCCTGTGAGGGTTTATGCTTTTATTTCTCCAACAAAGACAGCTTATTTGGTCGATTTTTAAAGCCACATTCCGTCACATTTTTCCACCACCAAATACAAATGCAAAAACTTATAAACGTGGCTGCATCAAAGCTACTGAGGCTTCTGTCTTCTCATTGGTAAACAGTATTGATCTCCGACTGAAGAGCTGGCTGACAAGAGTTTTTGATTTCAAGCAGGGATTGCAATTCTTCGCTCCCTGCAGTCACGACAACGCGAGTCAAAAATGTAAATATCCTCAAGAGGAGTCATGTGAATCACGCTGTCACTGAGGTACAAAAGGTACATTTGATGTGTGGCAAATACTCGGCAAAAATCAAGTCCTTTGTGTCTTTTAGTGCACAGAAAAAAATCATCTACAGCGTCTTCAACATGTTGCTTTGAAACAGCAGAGCAGAAATTACACAGAAAAGAGAAAAAGGAAGAAGGCAGAGAGAGCTAGAGCAAGGCCACAGAAGGATACATGAGGTAATTAAAAAAAAAAAAACATTAAAAGTGACTGGCTGACCCTCCCCCAACAACAACTGTTATTAAATATAGAGGAGCTATTAATACAGTGTGCAGATCCTGTCTGCTTATATTGTAGTGCATATACATACTATATGAGTCTGCAGTTTCCCTCTTTCTTCCTCAGAGTCTACATCAGACCAAGGCTGCACATAAGGGGGGATAAAGGGGAGAGCCTTCTGGGGCCCTACCAAATGGGGGGCCCATGGACGTCATCAAAATCTTGGTTCATTGTAAAAATAAGCTGTGATAACCATGTTTTAATTTTTAACCTGAATAATAACCACTCATTTCAAAGAAACAATGACTTTTATTTATCAAAACAGAATTACCCTTTTATTGGTAATGTAAACACATGGATGGGCACATTGACTCAAGTGTTTGAAAAGTAATGGCAGACTTCATAGCTATAGCATGATGTGCACAAACATCAGGATGCCAGAAAATAAAATGGGAGAACCTGAAACAACCTCAAGGAAAAAACAATTAAATAATTGTAAAACAGAAAAATATGGCAAAATGGTTTAAAACTGGGAAAAATGGCAGACAAAAAGTGGTTAAAATTTGTTACAGAGAGGCAAAAGGGGGGCAAGAATAGGTATGGAAATGGTGAAAAGCTGATAAAAAGTGGCAAAAATTGGTTAAATGTGGGCAAATGTGGGCAAGATGGTTGAAAACATGGCACAAATAAGTAAACTGAACATCAGAACCCATCAATAGTTTGACACAGCTTCAGCTCCAAACTGAGGGAACTGTTAGCCAGGATGCTAGCACCAATGCTATTGATCCAGCACACATGCCTTGATTTAATGTGAACACATGGATGGGCACATTAACTCAGATGTTTGGAATATAAAGTCACGCTTCATAGCTAAGTCATAATGTTCACAAACATCAGGATGCCAGAAAATAAAGTAGAAGAACCTGAAATAACTTCAAGGGAAAAACAATGAAAAAATCAACAAAAAAGACAAAAGCTGGCAAAATGGTTTAAAACTGGCCAAATGGCCAACAAAAGGTGGATAAAAGTGTTAACAGAGAGGCAAAACTAGATTAAGAAAGGCAAAAAGTGGACAAAAATAGGTATGAAAATGACAATAAGCTGTTAAAAAGTGATACAAATTGGTTAAATGTGGCAAATGTCGGCAAATAGGTGAAAACATGGCAAAATAGATAAACTGAACATGAGAGCCCAATAATAGCTTGACACACTTTTCAGCTCCAAAATGAGGGAACTGTTAGCCAGGATGCTAGCACCAATGCTACTGGCTCAGCACATATCCATTGATATAATGTAAACACGTGGATGGTCACATTTAACTAAAATGTTTGGAAAGTAATGTCAGACTTTATAGCTAAGCCATAATCTGAACAAACATTAGGATGCCAGAAAATAAAGTGGGAGAACCTGAAATAAGTTAACTTCAAGGGAAAAATAATGAATTAGCTTAATCACAAAAAGAAAAAAAAAGACAAAAATGGGCAAAATGGTTTTAAATTGTGAAAAATTGGCAACAAAAAGTGGCAAAAAAAAAGCCTGAAACGGATTTAAAAAGGCAAAAAGTGGGCAAAAATAGGTATGAAAATTGTGAAAAGCTGTTAAAAAGTGGTAAAAATTGGTTAAATGTGCCAAATGTCTGCAAAATAGGTAAAAAGATGGCACAAATAAGTGATATCACCATCAGAACACAGTAATAAGTTGACACACTTCTCTGTTCCAAAATGAGGGAACTGTTCGCCAGGATGCTAGCACCAATGCTACTGATTCGGCACATGTGCATTGATATGATCGATAAATCTCATCTAGGAAATGCCCATTTTCTGGGGTTTTCAGGGGCCCAGAGAATTTTACACCAGACTGTTCATTAAACATGAGAAATGTGTACAGTGCATTTAGAAAGTATTCAGACCCACTTCACTTTTTCAAATTTATGTTGAAGACTGATTCTCAGTCAAAAAAAATTTTCTCTTATTAATCTACACTCAGTGCCCCTTAATGACTAAGTGAAACAGAATTTAAGAAAAAAAAAATCCCAATTTTGTTTAGAAATATAAAACTGAAGTATCACATTGACATCAGACTTTTTGCAAAGACCCTTGAGATTTAGCTGAGGCTCCTCCCATCTTTCTACTCTTATTGGTGGCATGTCTGTCTGTCTGTGCTGATTTGCACGCCACACCGTTGCTCCAATTGCCCTTAATATCTCTCAGAAGACTTCTTGGGTGTACTGGTTTGAAACTGGTGATATAAAAAAAAACATAATTATGAGCAGATTTTCTGTAAAATCCAAAATTGTTGCGCCTTCGCTTCAGTTTGCTTTTGTAGAAGGCACAACTACTGATTTCAGTCTGTTTTAGAAGCAGGTAAAATCCCCCTCAGAAGCTTTAAAATACCAGTTTTTACGACTTTACAATGCCAAAGGAAGCTGTTTTCTTTTAGAGACGAACCAGTAACCACTCAGAAAGAGCCTGAAAATGAATGAATGGTAGGAGTATTTCTTGAAAAACTCTGAATAGATGACATATAAGTTGATGATTATGAGTCACAAGAGAGCTGAGAGTTACTACATTAGTCAGTCATTAGGTAATAAGTAGTTCATAAGAATCTGTCAGTCTAAATAAGAACCTCTTTCTTTTTATGAAACTACAATTTGACACCTGAACGGCTGAAATTTCAGACAATTCATCCTTAAATATTTGTCACTTACTCTATGGAAACCATGAGAAAATGGAGAGAAACAAATAATATACCATGTTCTTGGTTGATAAAATGCAAGTAAATAGAAATAAGGGCAGGATGCAGTAAAATGTGTGTATTTTTAAAGGAACTAACTGAAGTGTAATTCCTTCCATTATGCTCGAGCTTTAATTCCAGCTGGGCCACTTAACTGGATGGACTAAGTAATGAGCTCATTGTGTTAGAGGGGTTACTATAGACTACGGGTTACTGTAGTCTCATACTAAAGCTCAGGATTTTAAAGACGCAGATACAGATTCTCTATTCAGCCTGCAGAGATTACACAGAAGGAAGTCCTTGAAGAAAATGTGGTGGTTTTGACTCGTTTAATAATGAATGAAACATCCATTTTGGCTCACAGATCCATACAGCTGACATTTTCTAACATTAGGAGTAATTTTCAAAAATGTGCACACAGAGAAAATGTCAATAAATCCAGTATAATTCATTTTAGATGTTAAAAGGTCTCATCCATCATGAGTGACATTTCAGCTCTTCCACAAAGGTGTCATTGGCTGCTATCTCACGTTGACTCACAATCACCTGTGTGGGTGTCTGTTTCATTTCCAACCTCACTTATTTTGATGGACCAAGGCCAAAGCTGTGGGAAGAGTCAGCTCATCTAAAACTGTGTGTTTAATGAGTCTTTTTTGAAACAATTTACAGCGGTTCAACCCTTTGTATCAACAGCGCAAAAAGCACACTTGATTGTGAATATGACTGCAAAGCAAGAGGTAAGACTGTGAAAAGGCCCGTTTTACATCATAATTATCCAAAGATGATAGAAAGGTTATTCATCTCTTAGCTCTGGCCTTTCCTTAAACTTACATTAGGTTATTGAAATAAACTGAAAGTGAAAGGGCCTCAAATCAGCAAAAAAGTCTGACAGTAAGAGATCAGGGTCTTATGAAATCCTGATTTAGTAACTGGGAGAAAAGGGGTATGCAGGACAACGTGTGATGTGATGTATGGTTTTAGCTATGACAGCTATGACAGCCTCCACTCTTCTTGGAAGCTTTCCACAAGATTTTGGAGCATTTCTGTGCCCATTCTTTCTGTAGAGCATTTATGAGGTCAGGCACTGAAGGCCTGGTTCCCAATCTCCATTCCTGTTAATCCAAAAGATGCTGTGCAGGCCAGTCAAGTTTTTCCACAGCGAACTCCTCAAACCATGTCTCTATAGTCCTTGCTTTGTGCACTGGGGTACAGTTGTGTTGGAATAGAAAGGGGCCTTCCCCAAACTGTTGCCACACAGTTGGAAGCATAGCATTGTCTAGAATGTCTTGGTATACTGAAGCATTAAGATTGGCCTTTACTGGAGGTAAGGGGCCTAGCCCAAACCCTTGAAAACAGCACAATACTATTACCCCTCCTCCACCAAACTTCACAGTAGGACGTCAGGCAGGTAACAATCTCCCGGCATCCATCTAATGTTTGGCCTTGGTGATGTAAAGCTTACATGCAGCAGCTCCATCATGGAAACCCATTCTATTCTAAACCCATTGAAGCTCCCGCCCCACTTTTTGTACTTACATCAAGGCAGCTGAAGTTCAGAACCCTTCAGCTATGGAATCAGCAGAGTGCTGGTGAACTCCATGCACCTTAGCAGTCCCCACTGTGGTTTTATGTGGATTTTTGCTTTGTGGCTGAGTTGCTGCTGTTCCTAAACGCTTCCACTTCCTAATAATATCGCTCACAGTTGACTGTGGAATATCCAGCAGAGATGAATTTCACAAACCATCTTTCTGAAAAGGTTCCATCCACACTTGAAGTCACTGAGCTCTTCAGATTGACCTGTTTTGTATCAGGAATGTTTGTAAATAGAGACTGCATGACTAGGTGGTTGATTCAATTCACCTGTGGCAACGGGTCTGTTTGAAACACCTGAATTCATTAATTGCCAGGTTTGACCAAACACTGTTGACCATGAAGTAGCACTGCTGTATATGCATCCCACAAATATCACGTTATTATTACATGTTGCTGTCCACAAACAAAGTATTAGCAGGAGAACTTAGGTTCATGTTGCTAACTATTTCATACTTTGACTCAGACTCAGACTTTTGAGCTAAACGGTTAAATCCAGCATGCTAACATGCTAGTCTACATAGTCAGGTTATGTTTTAGTCTGTTATGTTTTTTAACAAGCTGCCACCTTCAGTGTTGACAAATGAAACCAATATGAAGTGGGAAGTGTCCACTTGAGGCTCTCTTCAAAGCCCCGGAAGTCCCGTTTAGACTTGTATAAAATGCCTTTTTTAACAGCCGAAATACACGTTTGGTAAGCAGCATAAATGAATTACTTAGCATTAGCTATATGCTGATGTCTTCCAGCTTTAATGGAGAGAATTTCAGACTACAGTATGGGTGAAGGATGGGAACGAAATATGCAAAAATGAAAAGCAGAGCTTGAAAAACCCCATCTCTGTAGGACTAAGAAAAGAAGACGTGGGTTAGAGATTAGGTTAAATATTTGGGTACAGAAATTCCTTGGGATATGGCTCAGCTGTTTAAACTTGAGTTAAAGACCACGATAGATGGAGCTCATTCCCTCTGCCATTCTTCGAAAGAATATGGGATGACTTTTACTTCACCCCAGTAAAGATGGAGACTTATTTAAAATCTGGTTTTAGAAGAGGGTTGTTACATTTGGACAGTTAAGAGAAGACAAAGGAGTCATGCAGTTTTAATCTTTACTCAAGAATATGGCTCACCACATTCTCTTTTATTTACATCTGCAAATCGGAGGCTGAAGTGAGAATGTTGTAAAAAGAAAACAGCCACAGGTTTCATCCTTTCTTACAGTTTTTGGGTAAAAAAGGAAGAAAAATCCAGTTTTTCTGTCTAAATTGAATTCAGGTGTTTCAAACAGACCTGTTGCTACAAGTGAATTGAATCAACCACTTAGCCATGCAGTCTCCATTTACAAACAATTGTGATGCTAAATGTGTCGTTCTGAAGAGCTCAGTGACTTCAATTGTGGTAATGTGACGGATAACACCTTTGCAATAAGACAGTGAAATTTTACCCCTGCTGGATATTCCACAGTCGACTGTAAGTGATATTATTAGGAAGTGGAAGTGTTTAGGAACAACAGCAACTCAGCCATGAGGCAGAAGACTATGTAAAATCAGAGAGGGGTCAACGACTGCTAAGGTACTGTATGTGGTGTGTAAAAGTTGCAAACGTTCTGCTGATTCCATGGCTGATTAGTCCTGAACTTCTGGTGTTAATGTAAGAACAGAAACTGTTCAGGAGGAGCTTCATGAATGAGTTTTCATGCAAGCCTCACATCACCAGGTCTAATGCCAAGCTTTGGCTGGAGAGGTGTAAAGCAGTGGTTCTTAGACCTAAAAGTGGATTGCAAAGATGTTTTCAGTGGGCCACAAATTTGCTTGTCTTTAAAGTTGTTTTGTTCCATCGTTTAAGTTTTTGACAGAAGGCGGAAAATAAATAAAATAGTTTCATACATTTTCCCCTGAATATGCAAGAATTTTCTTTGTTAGTTTACCAAAACTCATGGGAGATTTTCTCAAATGTTTCCAGGAAATGTGATATAAATTTTTTCAAAAAAGATTAAGGAGTTTTTCCAAATTTTTTGAGGGTGTTTTCTTTGGGAATTTTCCCGAGATACTTTTGCTATTCTTCTCTGGGACTTCTCTCTAAATCTGAGACAATTTCACGAGGAATAAGGGACTTTCAGGACTTTCCCCAGAAATTTTCAGCAATCTTCTCCAGTAATCTTTTAGGATTTTATAAAGGACACATTATGGGATTTTTGAGAAACTGCCTGTTAAGTGTAATGTATTTTAACTAGGATTTTTTCCCCAGAAACTTTCAGGATATTCTTTTTTAAAATTTTATTTTTATTTGAAAAGGCAATATTACAAAATGTACTTTATCCTGAACATTTCTACAGCTTTTCTAATTTTTGTTAATCTATGCACTGGAAATTACAATATTAAGCCAGAGCAGATCCACTCAGTCTATCAATTCTCTGTTGATATTTACAAATTTGCCCATCAATCAACCTGCTTACAGACTTTTTGGTAAATCTGTCCAATAAAAGAAAAACATAACAAATACACATATGTAGAAAATAAAAAGAGTGGCACAGCGGTGCAAGGGTTAGCACTGTTGCCTCACAGCAAGAAGGTCCCTGGTTCGCTTCCCAGTCAGGGCCTCTGTGCGGAGTTTGCATGCTCTCCCTGTGCACGCGTGGGTTCTATTTGGGTACTCTGGCTTCTCCCACCACCTAAGACATGCTTGTTAGGTTAATTGGTGACTCTAAGTATGCCGTAGGTGTGAGTGTGAGTGTGCCTGGTTGTCTGTCTCTATATATCAGCCCTGTGATTGACTGGCGACCAGTCCAGGGTGTACCCTGCCTCTCGCCCAATGACAGCTGGGGTAGGTTCCAGCTCCCCGCGACCCCTAATGGGATAAGCGGTATAGAAAATGGACGGATGGAAAATGAAAATAAAAAAATTTAAAAAGTAAGCATTTGATCTGCATTCCAGTGCATGCTTACATTTCTGCAGAGTCATATTAACAATGGTGTATCATAAAGAAGACTGTTAACATTTTAAACCTTAGCCTTTCTTGTTTTTTCTAAACACAGTTGAAATTTAACTATTTACACAGGAACTATGTGAGCTTATAGTGATGTAACCCATTTGAGGGGGTAGAGGGAGTATGATTGGTCTGTGGGAGTCATACAAAATCTGCACATTTTGGTGCAATAAAGTCAATCCACTTATTCCAGATTTGGTAGAATTTTTGTATCCTCAAAGAATAAGTCAGTTTCTCCATTTTGTATATTTCCAAAACATTTTTTCATACCAGTCTTCTAGTGTGGGTTGAGCTACAGTGCTTAACAAATTTATTAGACCACCTGTCATATTTGTCCCAAAGACCATCCAGAATCATGAAGTGCTTTAATGCGGACTCTTTCATTTTCAGTCAGCTCTCCATGTTTTACCATTTTGAACAGGAACGAGGAATTTCAAACTTAATTCACCCAAATTTGAGCTGGCTCACTGGGCTTCTCTGAGAAGTCAGAAATTAATCAAGCATAACATTCAACCACTAAAACTCATTTTTCTGTTCAGGAATGCAAGAAAATAACTATAATTTGACATATTGATCAAGAAATATTAATGTGCTTTACTTTTTTTCAGTTTTTTTGTAAATCAGTAAATGTGAAAATCCATGGATACGTAATAATTATATTTTAGCATTAAAAATATCATTTTGGTTAAAGAGCTTCTACATATTGGTGTATTAACCATTGCAGAAACATAAAAATGATTTTGGTAACTACCAATGCTGTTAATTTAGGGCAGCTGTGGCATAAACCTTACTTTGGTTAGGGTTAGGGTGGTCTAATAAATTTGTTAAGCACTGTACATTTGACCATTTTCTTGTAGTACATTTTTTACTTGCTGACTCAGAATATTTTATGATACCTTCCAGAATTTCTATTCCTTATTCTTGATGTGTCTTATTTTATTCAGTCTCTTTGTCCTGTCACATTTCTATCTGGGGTTGAAACAGCGACATTTTAATTTAATAAATCAAAATGATTGACAAGTATTAGAAACTTGGGCCACGATTTGTCCTTACGAAACATCTGATGGGCCCAAAGGCTGGACCAGTTGAGAACCACTAGTGTGAAGCAAACTGACACTGGGCAGTGTAGCAGTGAAGTGTCGAATCTCTCTCTGTTTGGCAGTTAGACTGTTGAGTCTGGGTTTGGTGGAGGCTGGGTGAATGTTATCCGCCTGACTGCACTGTGCAGTCAGTCAAACCTCAGTCAGTCAACCCTCCTCCACAAAACTCCACAAGTTTTGTGGAGGAGGGATAAAGGTATGGAGCTGTTTTTCAGGGTTTGGACTAGGCCACTTATCTCCAGTGAAGGCTAATCTTAATGCTTCAGCATACCAAGTCATTCTGGACAATGCTATGTGGCAACAGTTTGGGGAAGGTCCTTTTCTATCCCAACATGACTGTACCCCAGTGCCCAAAGCAAGAACTTTAAAGACTCTGTAGGTAAAGTGACCAAATACTGATGTCCATGTTGTAGTATTAATGTAATCAAAAGAGTTGTGCTTTCTTTGAACTACCTATGAAGGCACAAGAAATCCCTCTTTCCGCCTCTTATAAAACACATTACATTTCACTGTTCATAGACAGCAATTAGATGCTTCCCTTGCATCTCTATCGGGTATTCTAAGTGTGTTGGCCATTCCTAAATGCAGAAAATCAAAAAAATACCAGCAGTGATGAAGCTGCTCTTGTGTCTGTCAGTGACCCAAAGCCATTAAGACACTTAATGCTGGTATTTTCCATTTGATGGGACTTGTATTTTTCAAGTGAGGAGATAAAACAGCGGGAGAGCGGTGAACAGCAGTAATCATTTCTGCAACAAAATGGACCAATTTTCGTCCATCAGTTTGCTGTTTTATAGATTGTGCTTAGAGTTCACTACAGAATTTGTAGGATATTTTTCATTTAACTGATTTGATGAAATGCATCTTTGCTTTTTGATGTCCACAGCAAAAAAAAAAACAAGGTTAAGGATTGCTTCACAGTTTCCTGCAGCACTGGTGTATATAATCTGTGTCATATTAACAAGGATGTATCATAAAGAGAAAGATATCATCGACAAGGGATTACATATAATGAAAAGGAGAAAAAGCTGACATGGCTGAGCGAGTCTAATGAAGCAAACCTTATAAATGCTTATATATTAGCTTCAAAAATTACATCACTGCAGTCTATAAGCACAGTGTAAACAAACCAAGAGGCCAGCGAGGTTTCTCTAAATTCTTCCAGATCAATGACGTGGACAGATGCTCTTAAATCAATAAGAAAGACAGCTGATAGAGAGCACTGGCCTGTGGATGAAAGCAGATCATTTTTTACTTGGAATATTGCTGTCTCAGTTCAAGTGGTCTGGTGGCAAACTGGACCGAGAGAGCAAGTAAGGCATGGACTTTCATCATCATTTTTGTATTTTTTTTTTTCAGTGAAGTGGAGCAGTGGATTTTGTCTCGGTTCATCAGCCGGGATTATTTGTGACCACTTCAGCTGATCTTTTGGAAAATTGTGTTTTACAGGCTGAATCAGAACAGAGCTAAGAGCAAATGAAGAACAGTATCTATCACGTTTGGTATTAACATATTTAGAGGACCCAGAAACAGACAGAGGGATGTTTTCAATACGACAAAAGGGGTTAAATGTGTGTCCATGGGAAGCAGATAAAAATCAAAGGTCTAAAATCAACCTGACAAGGTCCTAAAACATGAGTCAGAGAAGATTAGATCTACCACCAAAGAAGACAGGGAAACTAGAGAGAAGGTTTTAAGATGAACCAGCATAGAAAAAGGTGAAGAGAAAGAGTAAATACACAGGACAGATGAGGTTTAAAGTTGCCAAGTCCACTTCTCGTAATCCACTTTGGCCTTCTTTCTGTTAAGTTGCTTACAAATATTGTCGGTTGTGGTTTTCTGGGCTTGTTTCTAAAGTGCTGTGGCTAATTTGGGCTTGCCTTGCTCCCTGTATGAACCCCTAGTTTTGCCCTGCTGCAGTAGCCGCCCACACCACTATTCCCCCGGTTCCCCCAAACCCTTCCCCTCTCACCCTATATCCCCTCCATGCAGGGGTGCAGCTAGGGATTTTGGCCACCAGAAGTTAAATTACATTGAGCCCCCCTTAGCTGGCCAGCCAAGTAAAAAATGTTGCATTGTTATACAAACATCTATGCTACTTAATTTATTGCTCTCCGTCCCTACTTCCTTTCCATGATAATCCTCATCTTTCTCTTTTCGTCGACTAAAACTATGACTAAAACTATTCGTCGACAGCCTTTATTTCCATGACAAAAACTAGACCACAACTAACAAAAATAGATCTTTGGTGACTAAAACTGACAAAAACTAAGTTTAGTTTTCATCAAGATGACTAAACCTAGACTAAAATGTAATCTAGTTTTCGTTGAACATTCAAAATCTGTGATATTTCTCTACTGTGGGCAAATCTGTCAAAAAACAAGGCATCTGTAGCTATTCTGCCTCTCAGCTGTAGAAAGCAGGGACCCCAGGTTTGGCAGGGTGCAGAGAACACACTACTATGATTTGGTACCAGATTTAGGCAAGAAAATCAATGCTTGGACTAAAAGTAAAGACTAAAATGTGAGACTTTTTGTGGACTAGAACTAGACTAAAATATTTTGAGTTTTCGTTGACTAAAACTAGACTAAAACTAAAAAGGATTGAAATGACTAAAATGTGACTTAAACTAAAATGCATTTCATTTAAAGACCAAAACTAAGACTAAAATTAAAAATAGCTGCCAAAGTTAACACTGTCTCTCTGTCCTTGCTCCACCATCCTCATCTTGCTCTCTGTCCTTGCTTTCTCCTCCTCCATCACCTTCATCACCTTCATCTTGTTCTTTGTCCTTGCCTTCTTCTCCTCCATCATCATCTTACTCTCTATCCTTCCTTTCTCCATCTCCACCATCTTCCTCTCTGTCCCTGCTTTCTTCCTTTGGATCATCATCATCTTGCTTTCTATCCATGATTTCTCCTCTTCCATCTTTTCTTTTTCTTTTTTTTTATTTAAATGTCAAAATGCACACATCAGACTACACAGAGGGGCATTCACAAACACTCTTTCGACTTTCAACATTCATAATTTGGTTTAACATCGCCCAGAACAGTGTCATGATAACTGCAGCACCAATGTTTATGTAGCATTGTGTTAGCATACGTGGCAAAAAATGGTCCATGGCATCTACCATTTCTGAAAACCTCATCAAACATGTCACAACCTCTAAACTCAAATAAATTTCCCAAAAAATGTGAAATAAAAACACTATGACTTCCAAACAAAGGTGGTTTTCACATGGACTTTCACTGAAAGTGCAAATACAGTCAAAAATTTCACATATTTGGGGAATTTATAGTCATCAGTTAAAAAGGCAATCGTGCTTTTGGACAGCAGAAGGAGGCAGGAATACTCATAGGGAATGTGCAAACTCTACACTGCAAGACTCAAATCAGAGCGACTGTATTTGTATAATTTCTAGTAATGATTGCACTTGTTTCAACCGATGTTCAGCTGACAAGTCTGATAAACATTTTATTTCATGATACACAGAAATAGGGCCTGCTTGGCTTCTGTAAGTAAAAACATCTGCCAATGGAGCAGGCAAATTAAGTTAGTAAATCTCATTTCTGCACACTCAACAAGTACAACTGGCTGCCCCACTGGCAGATATTCTTACTTATGAAGCAAATGAAGCTGTATTTTTTCAGTTGTATATCTAGAAATCAGATGTGTAGGTGGACTTTGGGAGCTTTAAACAATAGAAATCAGATATCTTGAAAAAAAATAGACTTGCTTAGATTTGAGTTTTTGCAATGCACAAAGAAAACTGAAACTATAAACCTTCTTGCTGTGAGACAACAGTGCTTAAACTGTGCTGCCCTAATACTATAATGAGTCTCGAAACAAAACTATGACAAATACATGACAATCAATCAATTTTTCATGGTGAGAAAAAGGAGAAACACTTGGTTCAGAAATCTGCCCTGCTTTCAGGATATTTATCCGTGGTTTACACATGAAGTCTGTGCTTCAGCGTTATTACAAAGAATCAGCAGGAGAAAGGCTAGAATCAGAAAACTACTGAAAGACCATGAGAGATCACTTTCAACTCTATTTACTCATTATTTACTCTCTCACTGCAAATAAGCCAATCTCGTCTTGTTCTCTTACATCCATTGGCTGACTTTGAATATAGAAATTAATTTGGAAATGGCCTGCTTTCCTTATCTTTGTGTGCCATTTTTTGGTATGTCTGAATCTTTAGGCCAACAGGCAAAGAACTGTCTCTCTGTCTTTATCAGTGAGCTTTTCTAGTCATAATTCTGGGTCGACTGGAAAAATCAATCTGCATTGCCCTGACTTTCTTCACCTTCGTCTTTTGTCCTCTCCTCCTCTTCACCACCCAAAGACAAACCTCAATTTTTCCTTCTTTTCTCTCTTCCAGCATTTCCTTGCTTTCTATCCCCTCTCTCTGCTCCTCCATCATCCTCATCTTTATCTTTATCCCTGCTTTCTTCTCTTCCATCATCTTCATCTTGCTCTCTGTCCCTGCTTTCTTCTCTGTCATCATCTTCATCTTGCTCTTAATCCCTACTTTCTTCTCCTCCACCATCCTCTTACTGATTACTATTCCTACTTTTTTCCCCTCTACATCCTCATCTTGTTCTCTTTCCCTGCTTTGTTCTTCTCATCAATCATGATCTTTCTATTTATCACTGCTTTCTCCTCCTTCACCTACCTCATCTTGCTCTCTGTCCCTGCTTTCTTCTCCTCCACCATCCTCATGTTCCTATTTGTCCCTGCTTTCTTCACAAACCTGCTCTTGATCAGCACCACAGATTGGCACACTAATCCATGAATTTAATGAAAAGTCCTGCCCTTCCCAAAAGCTTTCTGTGGGAGCTTTCCCAGATGAATGTGAAATATATCCATGCAATATGTACTACTATATGAATAGGCTAGTCGATCCGGCACACAGGTTAGAAAAATGCATCAGTGTAATCCATCCATCCTTCTTCTGCTTATCTGGGGTCAGGTCACGGTCGCAGCAGGCAAAGCAAGTTAACCCTGACGTCCTTCTCCCCAGCAACGTTTCCCAGTTCCTCTTGAGGGATTCTGAGGCACTCCCAGGCCAGATGGGATGTATAATCCCCCCAACAAGTTCTGGTTCTGCCATGGGGTCTCCTCCCAGTTGGATGTGCCCGGAAGACCTCCACAAGAAGATGCCCAAACCACCAAGCAGCGGCTCTACTTCAAGATCCTTCCAGATGTCTGAGCTCCTCACCCCATCACTAAGGTTGAACCCAGACACCCTCCTGAGGAATCTCATCTCTTAAATCCGCGATGTCATTCTTTCAGTCATTACCCAGAGTTCATGACTATAGGTGAGGGTTGGGACTAGATCGACTGGTAAATCGAAAGCTCTTCACCACAATGGTACAGTACAGCACCTGCAAAATTGCAGATGCTGCCGCCTGTCGATCGCACGGTCCATTCTACCTTCACTCGTGAACAAGACCCTGAGATACTTGAACTCCCTCACTTGGGGCAAAGACTCAGGCCCCGTCCACAAGGAGAGAAAATGATATATTGCCTTTTTGTTTTGATAAATTTTTCCATAAAGACAGGATTGTTTCAGGAAATATCCGCGCAAGGACGGAACCACTGAAAACAACTGAAAACGCTGTAGTGCATATGCCAAGCCCGTACGTGGCACTTTATTGCTGCCACGGAAATGCACCAAAAAGGAGAAGATCACAGAAAACTGACACAAACTTTCTATTAGTTGCCCTTCAGGTTGTTCTCTGTGTTGGAATTAAGAACAGACGGTGTGTGTGTTTCGCGGCAGATTTTGCTGTGAAACCCATAGCAAGCTCAGTAGCTTATGTAACACAAACACAACTCCTGTAATCCACCATTGTTATTTTGGCTGGACCCGTGCAGGTGTCTTAAGAGAGCTATGCTAAAATGGCAGTCGTTTATGGATTTGTGCACTCTGGGACCCAGTTTCAAAAAGTATTGTTTACAGTCACCCAAAACAATGTTTCCGTGTGGATGAAACGCCGATACAACACAAAACTTTTGCGTATACTCCTGAATTAGTCCCCGTGTGGACAGGGCCTTAGTTTAAGTGAAATAAAAACTGTGCATTCAGAAAGACTGTCTGCATCTTTCTGGGCAGAAGTGATATTTTCTTTGCCTTTTGTGTGATTTGTTAAATCAAAATGACAACGCTTTTAGGAAAGGTCAGGGACCAGCAGCATTGTAACTTTTGATTCAGCAAAGCTATAAGAATAATAAATGTGAAAACAGTCAAAATGACTGATGGTCTCTGTTGTGTCAAACAGTTGCTGTATAAAGATCCTTAGATGGACAGTGATGCCTGATGAAAATGGTGGGATTTTTGGCACAGCACTCAGAGTAAAAAGCTGTTGGTTCAGAATGTGGTGTGCCACCTTGCCTTGTGCTGCATACAGTTTTCATACACCTCCCCACCCCTCCACTCCCCACCCCTCGCCCTTTATTATGCCGCACATGGGTGGACATAGGACCCAACTAGTGCAGCTCCAGCTGCATCTGCCTTTGCGCCCACAGGGAATGATCTGTGTGTGTATGTGTGCACCAAGGCTGCCAGAAAATATGGGCAGCTCAGAGGGGATTGCAGGGCTGTGCACTTACCTAAGCCATTCACAGGCTCCGGCATCACACAGTTGATTCAGCACCTTGCTAATAGCGCACACATTAAACTGCAGCACACATCAGAGGAGGAGTGCGGTAATGACAGAGAGGGAGCCCGCCGTTTATTGCCTCTCAGTGTGTGTGTGCTTTAACGTGCAAGGGAACGTCTGTGTTGAGCAAATGTGTGCATGGTGCGTCTAGTGTGTGGCTGGGAGAGAAAGAGAGAGTGAGAGAAAGAAAGAGAGAGATAGAGGCAGAGAAGGAGAGAGAGAGAGAGCGGACGTGTGTTAGTGAGAGCTGGGAGGAAGGATGGCTGCTCATGTTTGAACTGCCTCACATGCTCAAAGGAGGAAGAGTCAAGGCTAAAATTCAGAGAAGAAGAGAAGAAGAAGACGTCTCACAGGGGGAAGCATCTTGCTCATCATTCGTGGGGAAGCAGAAAAGGTTTGGCAATGCCTGCTGAAGTGAAAGAGGTAAGAGTGTGTGCTGGAATGGCTCTATTTGCTCGTACCCTCCCTCTTTTTCTGCTTATAGGTGTTTTTTTCTGCAGAGAACTGTAGCCCCATGCACAGCTTTGCATTCTGCCACTGTCATGATGAATGAAGGAGGCATCACCTCCTCGCCTCTCAATGCTGCTGTTCGGTGCAGTCTCCTTGCGTGCATGGGGACATGATGCTAACATCCTCATCAAGTGTGTGTGCATGTATGTGTGCGTGCGTGCACAAGCATGCATGTGCACGTGTGCAAATGCATAGGCAAGCACATAAGGTGGGGGTAATTTTTGATTGTATTATAAGGAGAGGTTGTCCCTCTAGGGGGGGGGAAATGCTGCACACACTCTGGTAAGTGTATTGCCATGATGTATCAGAGAGACATTAAATCTGACCATGCAGCATTTAACTGTTTGAGGATCAGAGGGATGCAGAGAAGAGGCTCCAAATAGAAACTTTGCAAGGGAATACCCATCATTCCTTCTGTTTTGGGCTGTCATGTTCAATCACTGTGTTCTCTAAATAGACCAGCCTGCTTGAATTAAGCTTGACAAGATGTGTTGCATAATGGACAATTGTGTCTCTGCAGGAAACAAGTCTTAAATAAGACTAAAGAGAACAACAATGCATAGTGGCACACACTATGCATTCACACTCACTAGCAGGAGTGATTCAACAGATAGTGGAGGGCAGATGAGTTGTGACAAAGTTGTTACTGATGTTTCCTGACATCAGTGGGCTGATGTCATGTTTTATTATCCAGTGGGAGCATTCCTTTTCAATCCCACTGTTTGATAGAGACAAGTTTAAGCTAATCTTTTCACAAGTTTGATTGCTCCAGAATGACTTTTCCTTGCTGATTTAATTGCCTCTGAAGATGCCCTTTCTTTTTCAAAATAGTCTATCCTGTCTTTGAGACAAGTTTGAGTCATGACTTGTGCCTGTCATGCCCTTGAGCTGGTCACTGAAAAATCTGAAATCACTCAGCATTAGATCAGACTCCCAAAATAATACCCTGGCTGTAGCTGCCCTCAATACTGCGAGTGGAGGGGAACAAGATGCTAATCATGTCATTCTGTCTCCTGCATGGCTGCACCTTACATCTATATCTCATACCTCGTTTTTTTAAAGCAAAGTCAGATTCAGAGTCATCATCCCGACCTATTTGGCTCTGCGAGCACGCTTACTTAGTGATGGTGCAGTGAGTTATTTAAATGAGCTTTGACTCACAGAGGCCTGGCCTTCCCTGGAGCTTGAATCAGACGGGGGACAGCGCACATAGGCCACGCAGTCCGGCCTATTATTGTCCTCTAAGTCCTTAATCAAGCTGTCTGTGGAGGACAGTAGGACCCCGTCTGTCGTTCTTTTCTTCTAAAAAGCTGCCTAACAATATATCCAATCAACCTCCCCCAGAGATGTTCGAGCCAGGATCGTCTCCCCCCTGCTGCCAATTTCTCTCGTGTGACCCCTTTCATCTTCTCGTCCCTCTGACACATTTTGCACAATGGATGTGAGGGGCTCTTGTGTTTGGTGAGGTGTTTGAAAGGCGAATCAAGCTCTCTCTCCACATCCACTGCAGGCTGATTTAATGCAGGGGAGTTAGGTTCTCAGCACTTGTTCGGTTTAATGCCGCAGCCTCGGAAAAAGGAGAGTTTGGGGAGATTTTAAAGCTTATGGTGTTTCATCTCAGTGCATATTGTGTGATAGATGCATCTTTACATCAACGTTGACTCGAATCACATGAGAAAACAAAGTCATAAAATGATGCATGGGCATTTATTCTTTCCACAATAAAAGCTTTTAATCATACTCTAATGTATGCATTATCAACAGACTCACAATCAAGAGGCCTCAAGATGGAGAAAATCCTATCAGATGAGCAGATATTGATTGAGATTATTAGAGCAGCCAAGTACATTATTGTAGACACAGAATTTTGTAAGGAACATCAGCACAAAGCGTGTTTACAGTTAAATTCTGCCTCCAGTTCTTACTCAGACCAAGATACTGAATAATTAATCCCCTCTGGTTAATGAAGCACATTTTGTTAAGAGAGAGAGAAAGATAATTTAAGTTACACTTGAAAACAAAACAAAGAAATTAGAGAAATATCAGCATGTTGTACAGAGCAACAGCTGGGCTACGAATTAAAGCAGCTGTGATGGTAAATCAGACCTCATCAAATAACCTAATGACAAAAAATGACAAATCCAGTCGCATTTATAGAGCTTTGTTTAGTCAGAGCAGCCTTTCACAAATACAAAAAACAAATAGCAGAAATAAATGAAGCTCAGCTAGTCATACGCCCAGCCTAATTATCGCATCCCAGCTCCCACAGCCAATCACAGCTCTTTCTTTCAACACAGCGGTGTATTTAAAAATAATTCTCACTAATCCCTGCTTGCAGTAATTCTAATGCCATGCTGCTGCTGCTGACAAAGCTTCCCCTCCTCCACCCCAGCCTCCTCCTTTACAGCATAAAGCTTGTTGCACCCTCATTCAGATTCATGCTACTATGGATTAATTGTTTTTGAACGCACTTTATTCTATTCAAATGCACCACACTACTGCTGCTGACAAAGCTTAACCTCCTCCACCCCAGCCTCCTCCTTTATAGTACAAAGCTTGTTGCACCCTCATATTCAGATGCATGCTAGTATGGATTAGTTGCTTTTGAACTAATTGTATTGTATTCAATACGCATTGTTATAAACGTTTCAATCCGTATTAGGGTTTTTAGCCATGTGCAGAAAAACTGTTTATCCATGTTGTGAGAAAATTGTTGAATGTATGACGACAGTGTTCCTGAATGAAATGAAACTTAGAGTTTGTTCATGCAGGACACCGTAGTCATATGCACAGACAGGATCAGCTGACAGCCAGCTGATCCCATTATTGCCTCCCATCTTCAACAGCCAATCACAGCTCTTTCTATCAATACAGCAGTGTATTAAGATTTAGGTACTTATCACTAATTCCTGCTTGCATCAGTGCTGATGCACCATTTAGCTGCTGCTGGCAAAGCTTAACCTCCTCCACCCCAGCCTCCTCCCTTGTAGTTCACAGCTTGCATGCTACTATGGATTAATTGCTTCTGAACTAATTTTATTGTGTTCAATTTGTATTGTCATAAATGTATCTATCCATATTAGGGTTTTAAGCCATCTGCTCCCAGTAAAGTCAAAGCATGCAGCTTGACTAACCCAGGGAGCATCTTTTCAGCAGAACCTTTGGTAATAAAATGGTTAAATGTATGACAAGAGTGTTCCTGACTGAACCAATAATAACCCCTAAATCCAACAGCCATTTTTCCTATTGCTCCATTAAAGACTTTCAATAAGATGTCAGCTTGTTTTTGCATCAAACAAAGTGAATCTATTCCCTAGAATCGGCCATGAAAGTTTAAACCAGTGCAAGGAAAGTTCAACAACAACTAAAAAGCAGGCTTGAAGCAAAATTTACACCGCAATTGAACCTGAAAGTTTAGAAAACCGCTGCTATGGCTAAAAAGAAATGAAAGAGCACTCCAGTGCACATTAACAAACCATGCATGTTCGCATGCGCCCATTAAATCTGATGTATCAGGAATAATTTGTTGTTATATATATCACAACAAATTACAGCATAGCCTTGCCTGCACACAAGGATATAAAACACATCAACCTTTTTATTTTTATGGGCTAAAATAAATCAGGGAGATTCTATTGTATTTCTTTTTGCTGTCTTTATTTGATCAGTAGCAGAAGCCCTCTGTAGAGGCTTGAGGATTGTTTTTCCAATAGACAGATTGCTGAATAAGATTAGAGTTTAATAAATGATTAAACTGGAGACAAGGTTCTCATTTTTCATGAATATATACAGTATGACTTAGGTGTATTTATAGCAATTTTCAGTATCATTTCAGCAGTTTATGCTTCAAATAAAACAAATTATATGACAATTATGTGGAAACAAGTGGCTCTGCTTACTTCTGGGCATCATATGCAGCTCTCTTATTAAGTGAAGACAGCCTTAATGACATGGCGCTCTGTTATTATATTGTAGAGTGTAAACATTATGCAACATATGAAGGCAGACTTAATAACATGGTTGGCTAGGGTATAGGATACAGTGCATATAAAGAGTATTAACCCCCTTTGGATGTTTTAACTTCTTATTGATTTTATAAATCATCATGGTCAATATAATCTGGCTTTTCTGATGAAAAAATAATTTTAAAAAACCTTGATAATGTCAAAGTGAAAACAGATTTCTACACACTGACACTGTAATTTTACCCCATTCTTTTTTGCAAAACTGCTCAAGCTCTATCAGGTTGCCCAGGGATCGGGCGTGAACAGCCATCTTCAAGTCCACTCGGCCACTCCAGAACATTCACCTTGCTGTCTTTAAACCATTACTGTGTTGCTATTGCTGTATGCTTCGGGTCATTGTCTTGCTGTGAAATAAATCTTCCCCCAAGCTGTGGTCCTCTTTCAGACTGAATAAGATTGGCCTCCAGGAATTTCCTTTATTTTGTCACATTCATTTTATCTTTACTTTTAGAAGCCTTCAAGCGTTGGCTGCCAAGAAACATCCCCACTGCATGATGCTGCCACCACCGTGCTTCACAGTGTGGATGGTGTGTTTGTGGTGATGTGCAGTGTTTGGTGTCTTGTCTGATGGCTAAAAAGCACTGTTTTGGTCTCATCAGACAAAAGAACGCTATTCCACTTAACCATTTGACTAGTTAAAAACATTGGCAACAGTTCTATGCAGAGTCTCTCCCATCTCAGCTGCTGAAGCTTGTAACTCCTTCAGAGTAGTCATATGGGTCTTGGTGGCCTCTCTCACTAGTCTCCTTCTTGCACGGTCACTCTGTGAGGATGGCTTGATCAAGGCAGATCTACATATGTGCATATTTCTTCCATTTCTTGATGATGGATTTAACTGAACTCTGTGGGATGTTCAGTACCTTGACTTCTACTTTTCAATAATCTTTTCTGTGAGTTGCTTGGGGTGTTCTTTTGTCTTTGTGGTGTAATGGTAGCCAGGAATACTGATGAAGACACAGATGTCTTTATACTACAATCACTTGAGGCACATTTACTGCGTCTCAGGTGATCCCAGTTTTACTAATTGTGAGACTACTAGCACCAGTTGGCTGGACCTCTGTTGATTTAGGTCAGTCACTTTAAAGGGGTTGGATATTTATGCAGTCCCTTATTTTGCCTTACATATTTTTGATTATTGACATTACTTTGTAGAAATCTGTTTTTACTTTGACATTAAAGAAATTTTTTTTGGTCAAAAAGCCAAATTATATTGACCATGATTGATTTATAAAATCATTAAAAGGGTAAAACATCTAAGGGCATGAATCCTTCTTATAGGCACTGTATATTGTGCTTTGAATGCACACAACTGATACTGAATCGTGATGGTCAGTGACAGTGACATTTCTGTGTCTGTTGTTCAGGAGCAGAGCTCAGAGGGTCCTCCTCCTCTGTCTCTATCCCAGGAGGCTAAAGAAGCCACCGTGGATAACCCATCCACCAATGAAGAACTGGACACGCCCACCTCCATCGCCTCGGTGGTGACCTCTACCAATGAGAGCTCCACGGAAACCGACACCCCGCAGCAGACAGACACTGAGGTTTGAGACATTTTATTTTGGGAGCAAACTTTTTCACCACCTGCTGATATCACGAGGTCTGATGCAGCACATTATTTGATTGATCTGTTAAACGAGGCAATATCTGAAAGCCATCGAATGTAGGAAGATAAAAGCAACACTTTCAGTAAGGGATGTCCTGATTTGCTTAAAATATTGCTGGTTAAATCCAACAGTGTTGGGCAGGTTTTGACAAGGATAAGGGAGAGCTTACACTTGACACAAATTAAAAAAATATTTAGAAATGTTAAGCAGGTTTAATAAGCAAAGAAATAACAGAATTTAAAAATTGGGACTCATGTGTAAGAATACATTTGAATATTTTAATGTCAAAAATGTTGATCTTTTTGCTTCTGTGTACCCCCATACTGGAAGTGAAATAAAAGTGTGAATGAATTGTAGACTTTCAGCTTTAATTTAAGGGGGAAATAGAGCCATTTTATTCAGATCACCTTCATTATCAGAAGCTCAAAAGTATTTAGACAGACTGACATAATTGAAACTATTACCACAGTTTTTAGTACCTGAAGATGCTTTACCCAGCCCTTTACTGCAGTCACCATCAGTTGCTCCCTGTTTTAGGGTCCTCCTTCCTCAGTTTTGTCCTCATAGCTGAAAAGTGTGCTCTCTTACATTGAGATCAATTGACTGACTTGGCTGTTTAAGAATATTACATTATTTTGTCTTCAGAAACTCCTGGGTTGCTTTTGCAGAATGCTTTAAGCCACTGTCCATCCTCATTATAAAGCAGCATCCTATTAGTTTAGCAGTATTTGGCTGAATGTGAGCAGAGAGTAAGCCCTATACTCTTCTGTCAGCAGCCACATCATCAATAAACACCAGAGAGCCCGTCCCATTGGCCATACATGCTCGTACCATAACACTGCCTCCAGCATGTTTGACAGATGATGCAGTCTGCTTTGGATCATGAGCTGTTCCTTTCCTTCTCCAGATTTTTCTCTTCCTGTCATTCTGGTGCATGTTTATCTTGGTTTCATCTGTCTAAAGACTCTGAAAGACATTTTATGGTAAAGACTGATCTGGATTTCCTGATCTTCAGTATTTCCAGTGGTTTACAGCTTGTTGTAAAGACTGTGTCTACAGTCATGAAGGCGTCTCTTGATTACAGACTTCAACAATGAGACAGCGATCGCCTCCGGAGTATTCTCGACTTGTCTAGATGTTGTGAAGGGGAAAGTATTCCTCGATCATCCACATGATTGTTATCCATGGTCTCCAGGCCTTTTGATGATGCTGAGCCTGACAGCTCATTCTTTCTTTTTAAGAATGTATCAAATTGTTGAATTAGCCACTACTAATGCTGCATACTTTTCAGTCTAATTATGTCCTCTTTCACTTGTAGTGATGCCCCATTGGACTTCATAATGATTGCTTAAGTCAAACAGCTACAAAAATATCAATTCAACTCTTGAAACCATCTCCAGACTTTAATCTGCCTCATTTGTCTTGAAATAACAGAAAAACGGGCCACAACTGGCCATGAAACAGCGTGTCAGATCATTGTCTAAATATTTTTGAGCCCCTGAAATAGAGAGTGAAGATACTTTGAATGAAATGACTGTCTCTCCTATATGGTATGTGCCATACTTTTGAGAAACCTCTCAAATTAAAGCTGGAAGTCTACACTTCAGTCGCACACTGATTATTTTATTTAAGCTCTACTGTTTTGGTAATTAGGAGCAAAAATATTGAAATTACATTGTTGTCCAAATACTTATGGACCTAACTCTGTTTAAGAGTGAAAACAAGTGATCTTAGGTTGTTGTCTTGAGAAAGCAGTGCTGATTTTCCCGTATTAAAGAGTTAATTTCTTGATATCTTGAGTAAAACCTAGACTAATATAAAGTTCAAAATTCATAAAATTCAAAGTGTGTATAGAGATCTTAAGAAAACAAGCAAATTTACACATCATCTCATGAAAGAGCATTAAACAAAATGTATGGGCACATAAGAATGATTTTATACAAAAAAAGGGGGTAACCTCTGGTCACATTTTTGCAGTTTTTTTTTTACACTAAAAAAGAACTTTAGTGGCTGAATTTAAAGGCGCAAACTGCTAGGGTTCATTCCAGAAAGTCCAAAAAATTGCTCCGTAAGTCTTTTCCTATCCAGTTTTCCTTGGCCCCGATGAGTAACATCACAGGTTCAAGGAAAGGTGGAAGTAAGAGGATATAGTTTTTATTTCCTCTCTTTTATCACATCAGCCATATGTTTGACAAGGAAATGTACTGTACAGTGGAGCTAACATTACAGCAATATTGATCGCCTTTTAGGGCCCTATGATTTCCACATTTACGGAATCGCAGACGGAATCGTGGAATTGGCCAATAAAAACGGAATTTACAATTTAATGCAGAAATCGTGGAAATTGAATGAATTTGACTGAAATGCTGTGTTTTTTAGAAAGAGAACTGTATATCTGGGAATATGTCGGGGGGGAACACTTAAGCGGGGCACAACTTGTGCCTCACTTCACAAACACTCACCCTGCCTCCTCCTAAACAATAACAGCATGTCAAAGCAGCGGCACGAAACACGGGCAAACATCATGTAGCTCAACATGGGGGTGGTACTGTGCGACATAATGTTGCACCTTCAAGAAAATTCATCCGTGCTTCGAGTTATTTTACCTCACCACACCAGAGAGTCACAGAGAAAGAGACGTGTCTGTGCGCGAGGCTCACAGCTGAAGTCACAACTTGAAAACCTGCTCATCCCTCTCCAGGCCCCGGATGTGGCACATTAGGCACTGTGAGGGATCCTTAGAGCCCTACATGCCTAAAACTTATGCACATGACTGTATGTGCACTGTGGTTGTCGTGTAACATGATCTTAGTGCTGCTGTAAAAAAAATCTGATTACTTAATTCATTATAAGCCATTATTTCATTTTACAACCATGCTACCTTTCCTCTCCATGCTTTCAGTTTCATCATCTTCAGACTATAAGAGTCATTCGTCACTCCACTTGAAACCTCCATCTGTTAATAACAGACTTTTTATCCTCAAAATTTTCCACATATATAAACAAAAACTCCCTTCTCAGCCAAGGTACCATCTTTGAGTCCATCCATCATAGAAACTGTAACACTGTCTTCAGTTTTATCGTCCACTGAGGTCACATCACTGAGCTTCACTCGCACTGACAGACTGAGACGAGAACTGCCTTCTGGAGCAATGGCACCATAAAATTTTTAATGCAATTGGGCTCTATTTTGCTCAGCTGCTACATATTGACATGTTTCTGTGCAGAAGAGAACAAGTTCTTCTCACGAGTGAAAGAGTTAAATCAAAATCAATTTACTTACCCAGATAATTAAATTTACTCTGCTTCCAAACAGTGGCTGGACCTAAAGTTGTTTCATCAGAGTCCAATCTAAACTCATTTTGAACACGGGGAATTTATTATTTTTTGGCAGGAACAAAGAATACATTATTTATATTTTGGCTCAGAAAGCAAGAGAGGAGCAGAATTGATGATGATTGATCATCACTATAAGAAATTAGCAGGAGTTTGCTGTGCACTTTTGATGGGAGATAAACACACACTGCAGGGAACAGTAACACTTTGGTCTGTTCCAAGTAAATTGAGACCAAATTGTTCCTGCTCTGACTAAAAACTCACCAATTTGGTGGCATTTAATCGGACAGGGGAAACCTGAGACCTTTCAGACAAATGGGATTTTAAAGACAAAGTCTAATTAGGCTTTTGTGGAGATAATAGTTGTGGTGCATCAATCTTTGTAGGAGTCCAAAGCGGTGGAACAAGAGGGTGTTGAACAAGAGGCTCCCAGTGAGACCCAAGAGTCCCCTGAGATGCAGCAGGAGGATGCACAGACATCAGACACACCTGAGCTCACATCGACTCCAGAGGCTCAGGAAAACACTCCCACTGAGCAGCCTGTTCCTGATGCCAAAACTGAAGCCAGCGAGTCTGCTCCACCGACAACAACAACCAGCATCACTACAACTCCACACCCTGAGGTGGTACAGCAGCCTGGGGAGCCTCAGCCGGTGAACACAGACAGACAGAGCAGAGTGTATGCCCTCCCCGACAACTACAGACCCATCAGCGGTGACTTATGTGCCGGATATGGAAGTCTTTCCCGCACTGCCCTCCACAGCTACTGGCCCACCAAGACCTACCAGCCCGGGGCTCACTACACCTTACCCTTCCTCAGGGACAGCTACGCTCCAGCAGGGTTCAGCAGCCAATCAGAGGAGGATGTCATCGGTGAAAGGGGGGAAAACCCACTGGACATGAAGAGTGAGCACCCAGCTGCCAGTTACCCAACTCTGGGGGGGATCCACCAGTTCAGGCCGATTACAACCATGGAGCTCCTCAGGGAGCCGTCAAGAACCAGGTAAGAGGAGATCAAACTTCATTGATCCCACAGGAAAGATGTGTAAATGTGTTTCAGGGACTCTTGTAGTCTCTATGATAAGGCCAAAAACAGATCAGCCCCTTATAGACTTAAAAAGGGTAATGGTGAAGTAAAAAGGGTAAAATTTATGTGCTTTGAAGCACATTCTCTAAGGTACAGTTAGGCTAAGCTAAGCTTGTCCTCTGCAGCACGTTTGGGATGGTGTTTGTTTATCTGAAATCAATCTGTTTTATCCCATTAAACTTTTATTTTGGCACAAAAGCAGACAGGGAAGGTAAATGTACTCAGTCTTTGTCACTGAAATATCAATATGGTCTCTGATAATGAGATCACCTCTGGCTAAGGTAAGCGAGCAGCCACAAGAAAAGGCAAAGCACCATTTACATTGATAACAAGGAAAAACAGCAGCACAGAAGTTTATGACAGACAGGGACATGGTTCTGCAAAGCAAAGCATACAGTGCCTATTAAAAGTAATCACCTCCTTGGAAGTTTTACCTTTTTATTGATTTTATAAATCAATCATGGTCAATATAATTTGGTTTTTTTTTTCACTATAAAACCTCTTTAACGTCAAAGTGAAAACAGATTTCTGCAAATTAATGTCAGTTAAACAAAAATATGTGATGTAAAAAAAGTGACTGCATAAATATTCACCCCTTCAAGTCAGTATTTAGTAGATTCATCTTTCCCTGCAATCACAACACTGAGTCTGTGTGGATGGATCTCAATCAGGCTTGCACATCTGGACACTGACTTTTACTCCGGTCTTCTTTGCAAACCTGCTCAAGCTCTGTCAGGCTGCATGGGGATCGGGTGTAAACAACCTTTTTCAAGTCCAGCCACAAATTCTCTATTGGATTGAGGTCTGGGCTTTGACTCGGCCACTCCATAACATTCACCTTGTTGTCTTTCGCTGTATGCTTCAGGTCATCGTCTTGCTGAAAATGAATCTTATCTGAAGCTGTAGTTCTCTTGCAGACTGAAGACAATTGTCCTCCTGGATTTTCCTATATTTTGGCGCATTCATTTTACCCTCAACCTTTACAAGCCTTCCAGGGTTGGCTGCTAAGGAGCATCCCCACTGCATGAGGCTGCCACCACCATGCTTCACAGTGGGGATGGTGTGTTTGTGTTGATGTGCAGTGTGTGGTGTTTGCCACACAAAGTATCTTGTTTGTTTCTGTTCAGTTCAGTTCAGAATTATTTATTTAGTACATTAGCACAACCAGGTCAATCAAAGTGCTTCACAGTATAAAAGGCAAAGCATGGAACAAGAATATATCATTATAAAATAACAAAATCAATCAAAAAAACATCTTAGTACATAGGCAAAAGTAAAATCTATAAAATCTGTTGGGATTAAACAATTTCATCTTGAATTGAAAGTCAAAAAGCAACATTTTGGTCTCATCAGACCAAAGAACTTTCTTCCATTTGACCACATGCCTTTTGGTGAAGTTTTCTTCAACTGTGCTTTCTCTAAGGCTTTCTCTTTGTTACTCTCCCATAAAACTTTAACTGGTGAAGAACCCAAAAAGTTGTTGAAGGCAGAGTCTCTCCCATCTGAGCTGCTGAATCATGTAAAGCCTTCAGAGCAGTCTCAGGTGTTTTGGTGGCTTCTCTCCCTAGTCTCCTTACATATTCACTCAGTTTATGAGGATGGCCTGATCTAGGCAGATTTATACATGTGCTTTTTTCCTTCAATTTCTTAATGATGGATTTAACTGAACTGTTTGCAATCATCCCTCAAACTTATACTTTTTAATAACCTTTTCTGTGAGCTGCTTGGAGTGTTCTCTTGTCTTCATGGTGTAATGGTAGCCAGGAATACAGATTAACCAGTAACTAGGACCTTCCAGATACAGGTGTCTTTATACTCCAATCACTTGAGACACTTTAACTGCACTCAGGTGATCCCCATTTCTAATTGTGAGACTACTAGCACCAGTTGTTTGGACCTCTGTTGAATTAGGTCAGTCTCTTTAAAAGGGGTGGATATTTTTGCAATCACTAATTTTAACTTTCATAGTTTGGTTTGATTGACATTACTTTGTAAAAATCTGTCTTTAACTTGACATTAAAGAGGTTGTTTTGTAAAATTTTTGTGTATAAATGCCAAATTATAGTGACCATGATTTATTTCTCAAATCATCAGAAGGGTAAAACATCCAAGGGGGTGAAAACATTGTATCGGTACTGTATCATATGCAAAATAAAGGCAGATCAATTACATCTTTTCCTATTTTTAAGTCTTATTTATTTACTCATCTACAAATTCCTTGCTCATGTCTTTGATTTTGCCCTTTATGTTGTTATCATTGCTTTTTTAAGCAATTACTTTGTTGTTTCAATTTACCTATCTATGACTAAATATCACATGTAAACATATGTATATAAAACTCCTTTTTACAGATTTATGTGTGTGACCACAGACTGTATTCCACTCTTTGCTATGAAGGACTGAAACTGTTTGATGGGGGACTGACTTAGCATTTGAGAGCATAGTGTAGGTGCATGAGTGTGTTTGTGTGTGTATTCTGTACTTTATGTTGTTTTGTTGTGTATTGTGTTATTTGTAATGTATATATGTCTGTAAGGACCCCCTTGAAAATGAGATGATCCATCTCAAGGGGCTATCCTTCTAAATAAATAAATGTGCTGAAAGACTTTACACCAAGTTTATCTAACTCCGGATTTTAAACATACAGTCAGTTTGAATTTAATCATTTAATTAAAACTCTGTAATTCATGGTGCTTTAGGGAGGTTTGAAGTTTAAGCCAAAAAAAATGGAATACCAAGACGTCTTAACTTATTGTTTTCCTTATCTTGGAATTCTTTGGCAATCTCTAACTATCATCATCTGATAGATGCTCTAGACCTCTGGGAATACAGGGGGGATTTCTTCCTAGTTCCAGTGATGTCAGAGAGGGGTGTAGCATTTATATCTAAAATATCAAGGCTATCATTTCTCTTATCTACAAAGTAGCACTAATAGTCTGATGAATCCGCAGTAGAATGTGCCTAAGATACCATGTCTTAAATCATGCTCACTTCAGCAGTATGAGCCTGAAAATCAACAACTTGTCATGTGACTTTGTCACAATTAAGGGCAATTAAAATTGCTGACATAACATTATGATAAAAAGTCAAGCTTTATTTGGTTTCCCTTTAAGAGGACAAGTAAACAACTTTTAGAGCTGAGCTTGTTTTGATCATTTCTGATGCATGTCGGGTAGGGAGTCTGACCTCCGACTGGCTGTGTACACAGTGTAAAGCAGATTTGTGGTGCAAATTTACATGTAATGGATTGTTAGCTGAACTTTTTTTTCCCAGATATCTGTTTAAAGAGACCATTAAATCATCATAATGGGAGCTGGTCTGTCATCAGCAGGGTCTTAGTTCACCCTATTTATTGCTGCCAGCACAGAACATTTTATTTGCTAATACATGATTGGTAAATACAGCTTGAACTACAAATATACAACAAATGGAAACCAGATCACTTCACATAGGAAAAATCCCAAACCCTGTTTACAGACTGATAACTATCCCCTCCAAAAAATAAATTCAAAAACTTGAAGAAAAATGTATGTGAAAAGGTCTTTAGTGCTGTGACCATTGTAAACGTATCAACTGTATCAGTGTAACTTGTCTTAAAGAGTCTCTGCTGTGAGAGTTATATTCATTAAAGCGGTAGCCACAGCCACTCAGAGGTTGCCTCTATCTCTTTCCTGTGAGTCGGCCTGGACAATAGAAAGACAGATGGACAGCAGTTAAGTAGCAGCTGGTATCAATCAGGAATGGCAGCCTGCTGCAAAGTCAATAAATAAGGAGGTTTCACCTGTTATTGCCTGCCAGCAGCTTTTCCTTTGCCCATATAAAGTGACAGAGCTGTTTAGAAAAGCTACAAGCCACTCACTTATGCTGTTAAACTCAGTGGAGCCCAGTCTGTTAGACGCCCTTAAACCTGTTCCATTTAACCTTTTGAATATAAAAGGGATAGTTAACTACTTTTGGTCATATAGTTACTCAATTTCCTGCACATCATTAGCTAAGAAGATCAATATCCACATCATTTTTGTTAGAAAGCATTGGGTATTAGCATTAAGTCTGGAAGTAGCCTTCCTGAAAAAACATGGAGACAGTGAGCTTAGCCAAAAGACTGGTAGCAATAGATAGCAGATACTAGCATAGCATTATGGCTTAAAGTACAGGAAAACCACCAGGATATGGTTAGCTTAGCTTTTAGAGCGGAAATAAGGGGCAGAGCCATGAAGACTGTAAGCACAAGCAACAGTGTTGGAGATATTAGCATGGGATTAAAACTTGGAAAGATATGGCCGATAAGGTTAAACTAACTTTAAGAGTGGAAATATAGAGAAGAGTACGGAGACTTTAGCATCAAGAAAAGAGACATTAGCTTAGCTTTAGGATTTGAAGTATAGGGAAACATCATATACATTTAGTTTGGTTTTAAGATTTGAAGCATAAGTAGACATTTAAATAGGAAACTCTTAACATTTAGACTGGAAGTGTAGGAATAAAGCAAAAAACAGTTGAGTTCGCATTAAAACTGTAAGCACAAGGAATGTTTAGCCTAACTCTTAGAGTGGGAATATAGGAAAGACTTCAGTATCAAGCAAACAAGATGGTTAGCTTAGCTTTAAGATTTAAAGTATAGGGAAACAAGTACAGTCATGGACGAAAGTACTGGCACCCCTGGAATTTTTCCAGAAAATACACCATTTCTCCCAGAAATTGTTGCAATTACAAATATTTTTGGTATACATGTGTTTATTTCCTTTATGTGCATTGGAACAACACAAAAAATCTGAAGAAAAAAGCCAAAATTGACACAATTTTACACAAAACTTTAAAAAATGGGCCGGACAAAATTATTAGCACCCTTTTAAAACTGTGGCTAAATCATTTTATTTCAAGCATGTGATGCTCATTTAAACTCACCTGTGGGAGTAACAGGTGCTGGCAATCTAGAAATCACACCTGAAGCCAGTTAGAATGTCTAAAAGTTGACTTAACCGTTGTGTTGTGTGCCTGTGTGTGTCACACCAAGCATGGAGAAGAGAAAGGGGAGCCGAAAACTGTCTGAGGACTTAGGAAGCAAAAGTGTGGAAAAATATGTACAGTCTCAAGGTTACAAG
The DNA here is from genome assembly GCF_018320785.1 of Cheilinus undulatus. Taxonomy (NCBI): domain Eukaryota; kingdom Metazoa; phylum Chordata; class Actinopteri; order Labriformes; family Labridae; genus Cheilinus; species Cheilinus undulatus. The sequence continues at coordinate 34,285,682 of NC_054881.1, forward strand.
ACCATCTCCAGAGATCTTGAAATTCCTTCGTCCACTGTGCGTAATATAATCAAGAATTTTATAACCCATGGAGCTGTGGCTAATCTCCCTGGATGTGGATGGAAGAGAAAAATTGACAAAAGAATGCAACACAGGATAGTTGGAATGGTAGATAAACATCCTCAGTCAACGTCCATACAAATTCAGGCTGTCCTGCAGACTCAGGGTGCAAAAGTGTAAGGAGACCGAGGGGAACCCCACTGTTGACAAAGAGACATGAAAAAACCAGACTGAAGTTTGCAAAAATTTACCTGAGTAAATGCTTGCAGAAAACGGAATGAGGCCTACAAAGAATAGAACATAGTACCTACAGTCAAACATGGTGGAGGTTCAAGGATGTTTTGGAGTTGTTTTGCTGCCTCTGGCACTGGGTGCCTTGACTGTTTGCAAGGAAGAAAGCTGGGTCTGCATCAGAGGTCATGGGTGTTCCAGCAGGACAATGACCCCAAACATACCTCAAAAAGCACCAAGAAATGGTTGGAGAAAAAGCTGGAGAGTTCTGAAGTGGCCAGCAATGAGTACGGATCTAAATCCCATTGAACACCTATGAAGAGATCCCAAAATTGCTGTTGCAAGAAGCACCCTTCAAATCTGAGAATCCTGGAGCAGTTTGCAAAAGAAGAGTTGTCCAGAATTCCAGTTGAGAGGTGTTAGAAGCTTGTTGATGGTTATAGGAAGCGATTGGCTTCAGTTATTTTTTTCCAAGGGTGTGCAACCAAATATAAGTTGAGGGTGCCAATGATTTTGTCTGGCCCATTATTTTAGTTTTGTGTAAAATTGTGTCAATTTTGTCATGTTTCTTTGGATTTTTTGTGTTGTTCTAATGCACATAAAGGCAATATACATGTGTATACCAAAAACATTTGTAATTGCAACAATTTCTGGGAGAACTGGTGTATTTTCTAGAAAAATTCCAGGGGTGCCAATACTTTTATCTGTGACTGTATACTTGTAGCTTAGTTTAAGGCTTGAAACATGACAAGTCATTAAAGCTAGGGTTAACTTTGCATAAAGACCTCAAGTTGGTTAGCATAGCTTTTAGAAAGGACAACAACAGGGAAATTCTTGGCATTAAGACTAAAAGTATAGTGAACAGCAAGGAAGTGTTAAGTTAGCATTAAAAGTGTTAGCACAAGGAACAACTTTGGAGATATTAGCATGGCATTAAAACTTGTTTTACAGGGATATGGCTCATATGGTTGGCCAAGCTTTTAGAGTGGAAATCTAGGAAAGACTTTAGTATCAAGCAAACAAGGTGGTTAGCTAAGCTTAAAGATTTGAAGTATAGGGAAACAAAGAGTATACAGCTAGCTTAGTTTAAGGCTTGAAACACGACAAGCCATTAAAGCTAGGGTTAGCTTTGCATAAAGACCTCAAGTTAAACAGCCAGGATATGGTTAGCATAGCTTTTTAGAAAGGACAACACAAGGGAAACTCTTAACATTCAGATAAGTAGTATAGGAAACAGCAAGGAAGTAATAAGTCAACATTAAAACTGTTAGCACAATGAAAAAACTTCAGAGATATTAGCATGGCTTCAATCTTTAAGTATAGGTATATTGCCGATATAGTTAGACAGCTTACATGTGGTTGGATTAGCATTAAGGCTTAGTGTGAAACATAGGATGTGGCTAGCTTTAAGACTGGAAAGTAGAGCTTGGAGACTTTAGTATTAAGCTAAAAGACGGCTAGCTTAACCTGAACACATGAAGTATAGGGAAACAGATAATATACAGATAGGTTAGTTTTAAGACTTGATGCATAAGTAGACATTTAAGACTAGAAAAATGGGTAGCCTACTGCTAATTTAGTAAATATAGCCTACAGATACAGCAAGGAGTTTTTTCACTGTGCAGGAAGACTGGAAGCAGATTGAAATCACTGGCCTTGTTCTGTCAGGGGAAACAAAACCTGCCTGGGGTCTTTCTGCCTTGTAAGGAGACTTCAGGATGTCACTGTCCTGTAAGCAACACATTTGTCCATTTGTAGGTTAAAGGAACCCAGATGTTTTGTTTAACCTGGCAGCCGTGAAGCACACCTTTCAAGTCTCCTTTGTTGGATAGTGCTGTGTATTTGTTCAGACACTTTGGCACAGGTGGACTGCCAGGCTGATCTGTCCAGGGCAAGAAGGGATTTATGTTGCAGCGAGAGGCCTCTGGTGCTGTCTTTTTAATGTTTTATGTAGGCTAATTAGCAGAACTTCAATTCCCAGGTAAAACCACAACTTGGTTGATTTTACACTTTTTTAATAGTCATATATAGAATATACAAACAGGAGGTATTGGCAGATGTTTTATGATGCCTGTAGCTTGATATTTAGTTTGCAGCTCTACATCAATTTTCTTCTCTTTCCAAAATGTTGACTAACACAAACAAAATGCTTTTCTGTGCCTGCTTAGAGGTGGCTATGACGATGCCTTCATGGCCCAGCTGGAGGGGAACCTGAATCCTTTCTTCCAGGCCATGTGCCGTGCTCAGACCTTGCAGTTCCCCCACAAGCGAAGCAGTATGGTCAGCCTGGACAGCATCCGCAGAGACCCACGCTGGAGAGACCCCAACCTACATGAGGTCATCTCAATGCTCACCCACCCAATGGATCCAGTCAAGTCCAATGCTGCTGCTTATTTGCAACACCTGTGTTATGAGAATGATCGCATCAAGCAAGAGGTGCGCCAGCTGAACGGAGTGCCTATCTTGGTAGAATTACTGGACCACCCTAAGGCTGAGGTCCACCGCAAGGCCTGTGGAGCTCTGCGCAACATATCCTATGGCAAAGACCACAACAATAAAATGGCCATCAAGAACTGTGATGGCATCCAAGCTTTAGTCAGGCTTCTTAGGAAGACGAGCAGCATGGAGGTCAAAGAGTTAGTCACAGGTACAGCTAATTTCCCGCCTTTTTTGTCAGTCATAATATGCAACCCTTCGTTTATTCTCTACAGCTTTAGTATCCTCTCCCTGCAGGTACTCTGTGGAACCTCTCCTCGCATGAGCCTCTGAAGATGATGGTCATCAACAGTGGGCTTCAGACACTGACTGATGAGATTATCATCCCGCACTCTGGCTGGAGGAGAGATTCAACTGACCCCTCCAAACTGATGAGTGCAGAGTGGACCACAGTCTTTAAGAACACCTCAGGATGTCTGAGGTAACACAGAGGCAATCATGGAGCAAATGACCGTAGCTTCCTAGAGCTATTAGTGATTGGCTGAGTTCTTGTAGCTTCACTAACAGTGCTGTCTCTATAGGAATGTGAGTTCAGATGGAGCAGAAGCTCGGCAGAGGTTGAGGGAGTGTGAGGGGTTGGTGGACGCGCTCCTTCATGCCCTTCAGTCAGCTGTTGTTAACAAGGACACTGATAATAAGGTATGTGAAGTCATCACACAACCTCTTATGCATCCATAAAGTCATTGCATATTTTTGAACACGATTGTTAAACTTAGGATTTTATACTATTTTTGTAGAAAAAAACCAAGCCACTTTGGTTTACACAAATCTGGCACCATGGTGTATTACCATGGATGTTTTCACCTACATACTGGTGTATAAACAACATAATAGACCAAGTAAATTCTATTAACAGAGATTATACAAGTCATTTCTTATACAGCCATCTATGGTCAGGCTGACTGAAGAAAACAAAGGCCACTACCATCTACCAACACACTTACATTTTCCTCAGTATTTCTTATATATTCTCACATCAGGTCACATCAACTTTACAGCAACTGTATCATGGTAGTGGGCAGGAAAATTCAGTATAGAGGGATAAACTTGGGTGTTTGTACTACACATGCAGCTCAGAAAGAGCATCATGCTTCACAGGTTTTGCATCAAGGCATAGCTCGTACATAGCCGCATTTTACAGAGCCGATCAAAGTATTCACCCCCTTGGATGTGTTACCCTTTAATTAATTTTATAAATCAATCACGGTCAATATAATTTTGCTTTTATGACTAAAAAATGTTTACATGAAACCTCTTTAATGCCAAAGTGAGAACAGATTTCTACAAAGTAATGTCAATTAAGCAAAACTATGTAAGATAGATAGATAGATGGATAAGTTACTGCATAAATATTCACTTTTGGTTGCAAAAACAGCACTATCTTGTGGATAGGTCTCAATGTACTCCAATTATACTCCATTCTTCATGCAAAACTGCTCGAACTGTCTCCGGCTGCATGGGAATTTAGCATGAACAGACCTTTTCAAGTAAAGCCACAAATCTATCTCTGTTGGATTGAGGTCTTTGCTTTGACTTGGCCACTTCAGAACATTTGCCTTGTTGTCTTTAAATCATTTCTGTGTTGCTTTCTCTGTATGCTTACGTCAACATCTTGCTGGAAAATGAATCTTCTGCAAAGCTGTAGTCCTCTTGCAGACTGAATAAGATTGTCCTCCAGGATTTTGCTGTATTTTGCTGCATTCATTTTACCCTCTAACTTTACGAGCCTTCCAGACTGGCTACCGAGAAGCATCCCCACAGCATGATGCTGCCACCACCGTGCTTCACAGTGGGGATGGTGTTTGGGGTGATGTGCAGTTTTTTGTGTCCGTCAAACATAGAATCATGTCTGACAGCATCATTTTGGTCTTATCAGAGCAAAAAGCTTTCTTCCACATGACCATGGAGTCCCCCACATTCCTTTTGGTGAACTCTAGTCCAGATTTAATCTGAGTTTCCTTCAACAGTGGTTTTCTCTCTGCCACTCTCCTATAAAGCTTTGTCTGGTGCAGCTTGTAACTCCCTCTGAGTAGTCATAGGTTTCATTTGGCCTCTCTCATTAGTCTCCCCCTTGCATGATCACTCAGTTTGTGAGGACAGCCTGATGCAGGCAGATTTAAACATGTGCCATTTCTTTCCATTTCTTGATGATGGATTTAACTGAACTCATGGGGATATTCAGTGCCTTTAAAACATGTTTGTATTCATCCCCTGACTTCTATTTTCAGTGACATTTTGTCTGAGTTGCTTGGAGTGTTCTTTTTTCTTCATGGTGTAATGGTGGCCAGGAACACTGATTTACCAGGAACAGGGCCTTCAGGACCTTACAGGGGGGTGATATTTATGTAATCATTTATTTTACATTACATATTTTAATTTGATGGTCATTTCTTTTGTATAAATCGCTTTTCACTTTGAAATTAAGGATTTTTTTTTTTTTTTTACAGAAAGCAACATTCTTTTGACTATAAAGGATTTATAAAATCAGTAAAAATGTAAAACATCCAAGGGGGAGAATACTTTTTATAGGCACTGTATATAATACAAATTATGAATTCCTTCAAGTTGTTCATCTCATTCCTTGGGGCTCAACTGTAGATAAAACAATAGATGAAATTTCTGGTGCTATACTAGACATGAAAAAAAGTTTCCCCCAGTGGCTTTTCTACTATAGTGGCTTCCCACCAGCAGCACTTATTTTTGAGAGGAAAATATGCTCAATTTAGCTGTTATGTTGTTTTTGTAAAAGCAAACATCCAACTCAATGTCATTGTGAGGTTTAAGTTTTTAGTTTTATATTCTGCAATTTCGGAGTTCAGGTACCTGTTTCTGTATTCTACTTATAACCAGACAAAGTTAAATTTGTGTCTTTAACTTTAATTGTGGTGTTTTAATATGCCACTGCCTGTCTGAATGGATCAGGATGTGATTCTTCTTTCTTTAATACTGACTTTCAAATCTACCAACCTGAAGAGGTGACCACTTGAACCATGGATAGTAATAAAAAAACAGCATAAAAGAAGGACTAGCTAGTGTATATTAAGTATTTCAGAACTTCAACAAATTACAGGGAGCAATTTTAATGCTCTGACTGGGCTCTGCATCTGTGTTAAAGTGTATAAGGCCATGTCCTGCCTACTTTAACTAAATGCAATTGCCTTTATTACTTTATACTGACACAAAGCTATAAAGTTGGCTAAATATACCTGTGTATACTATCTGAAGCAGTATATTTGAATTATCCTCTCATTCGTCATCATTAGAAGGAAGAGGGAAAATCGCATCACTCTGTTCAAGGTGTAATAGATGACATCCATACATTTTTTAAAATCTCTGAATGACTAATAATCAGGATATGGGCCTCCTTACTATGGAAAAACACTGGTTTGACAAAAAGCATCGTAAGTCACCCGTAGCTCACACAAATTATCATGAAGGGTAGAAATAAGGTGGATAATGTATCATGGTCCAAAGTATTTTCTCATAACTTGAACTGCACCAGTCTAAACCTCTGTGATTGAAATCCCTGTCATTATCCCCATGTAGTCTGTAGAAAACTGTGTTTGCATCCTGCGGAACCTCTCCTATCACGTTCACAAAGAAATACCTGGAACAGAACGACTGCAGGAACCTCATTCCCACCATCTGATGAAGTCAGTGGGACACCAGAAGAAGAAGAATGAGCCTGACTGTTTTGGAGGAAAAAGACCCAAAGGTTTGTCGGCCATCATAGGTGATAAAATCACAGTAATCTTACTGTATGCATTATAATATCTTGTGTATCAATTTTTGGCTGCTTTGTCCCCAACAGCCTTTATTTTGACTTCTTCACAGTTTTTAAACCAAGTGCCTTCCCTGTTTCATTACTTTTTTCAGCTTATAGTGTCCTGGTTTGAGGCAGTAGTCTCATCTCTCTTGGCTCTACTTTGTGGCATTATCCTGAATATTTCAAAATCCTACACATGCAGGAGCCGATGATATATTTTGCTCTGTGGGAAAAGTGCCAGGTTGCAGAATTCAAAACTGGTTTATCCTGTATTACATCAGTAATGCAACTTTTATTCAATTCAATAGACGAAAAAGGAAGGTTTCTAAAATGGTGTAAACATTGATGCATTGCGCATATTAGTAACAATCTGAAAATAGAGCAACTGACTGGAAACTGCACATCTAAGCCTCTCCAACTCTAGAAACCAAGGAGTTAAATGAGATTTAAAGTTTTTGGCTTCTAACTAATCTTTATCCTTCAGCCAAGCGCACACAATTTGACAAACACCTCTCTGAGCAAAACGTTAACCTGAATTTGTCACTTCCTCAGTGTCTCATCACATTGAGAGAGGCTGTTTTCTGCTTTCAAGACCATTCCCATCGACATTCAATCTTGATTTGTGTTATTTCTTCTTTTTCCCTTCACTTAACAGAGGAGTGGTTCAACCAAGGTCAGTCGACTCCTTTTGAAACTATTCAATGTGACTGTGATTGGAAACCATGTTGAATTTTGTGACATTATCTGCTTGTGCACTGATGTAATAAAAACTGGTGTTTGTGTTTGTGTGCATGTATGTATCTGTAATGTACAGGTTGGAAAAATGGATTTATGGACAGAAAATACGGTACATTGGATTTACCAAAACGTACTGAACAAACCAAAGGTATACACTTAAAAGAAGTAATTTCCACTTTACATGACTGATTCATGCAGTACATACAAGCAGGCTATACTTAAATCATATTAGATGAAGGTATAGGAAGAGTAGCCATCATTTATCATCAGTACAGTACAGCATCAGTAGCTGCTTTCTTGTATTTGCTTTGTATGCATGACGTTGGCATGGCCTGAAAGGGGAATCATTGAAATTCAAAGCCACACATCAGCACCTGCACCACTTGAGGAGAGTTTCATTACTAAAACAAAATAACCCACCGACAGAAATACTGATAACAGTTTATCCAGCAGAATCTAGAGGAGGAACATTTCCTCTAGCAGACACTGGAAATTGCTGGAGGCACTGCAAAAGCTTTGGACCCTAATATATCTTTATTGGGTGCAGCTAAACTCTACTTTCTGTGAAGCCTTATGGCTTTTTGTAAGCAATGAAAACATTCTTTTAATAGAAGCTTGAAAAAAAAACAGTACTGTAGGGCCAAGTAATGTGTATATGGATGTGGCTGCTGTTGAATTGTAGATCAGATTTAAGCTTGTGCCTCCCACACTCCAGCCGGTGAATGCAAATCAGAGTGACAAGCATGGTAGCGTCCAGGGTCAGCTTAACTCATAACAATCCAGCAGCCTCCGCTGGCTCAGTACAAAAACCTCTGCAGGAGTCTGACCGCGTCGTAATTTCTGGAGTAGATTTTTTATTATTAGCCCACAAACTGACTAATGTTGGATAGTTTTGCATATTTGTTTTTATGCATTAGTCCAGCCCTTTTTTATCAGTGTTTGAATTACTGACTTTCGCTCTCTTTCTTTTTAAGGCTTGGAGCTGCTGTACCAGCCAGAGGTGGTGAGGCTCTACCTGTCTCTTCTCACCTCCAGTCACAACCATAACACTCTAGAAGCAGCTGCAGGAGCCCTGCAGAACCTTGCAGCCGGACAATGGGCTGTGAGTACCTGCTAATTTTTTTTCCCCCTTAACCTTAACTTTTCTGCAGAAAGTTAATTGTATCCCAGACAAAAAAAGGCTCTATCAGGCAGAATAGTTGAAGCATTAGTTACTATGGTTACCATTTCATACTTAGTTGGCACACTGACTGTGTATGCGGCTGGATGTTCTCTTTGATTCTTAGACACTGCATCCTGTCCTTCACATTATTTTGTATTGTCCGTAACAGATCGAGGATTCGTCTCCACATAATCATTACAATTTCTCTGCTGTTTGTGTAAAAGCCACTGGAAAACGAAATCAACAAACCTTTAAACGAAAGAGTGATGCTCAGGTTTCTGAAAGTATTCCTGATAATGGCTTTTAATCACAACAGTAAAGCGGCTATTTTCAACAAGCTTGAGCATCTTCCATGGCTGATTATCGAGCAAAGCTGATTCAGAATTTTACAAGTATTTCTCTTCTTTGTCTCTGGGAGTCACAGTGCCTATAAAAAGTATTCAGCCCCTTGGATGTTTTACCCCTTAGGTGATTTATATAAAGAAATCATGGCGAATAGAATTTGACTATATTGGTGCTAGTAGTCTGACAATTAGTGAAATAATTAATGAAATAGGGATCACCTGAGTGGAGTGAATGTCTCTCAAGTGAAAGACACCTGCGTCTGGAAGGTCCAGTCACCGGTTGATCAGTATTCCTGGCTACCATGAAGACAAAAGAACACTCCAAGCAACTCAGAGAAGGGTTGTTCCGATTCCAATACCAGTATTGGAAATACATCTGATACTGCTTAGAATGCAGGTATTGGTATCGGCGAGTACATGAGCTTATGCACCAATCCGATACTGTTTGGTTTAGTTTTATATTTTTCTTTGTTCAACTGTTGGTGCTATAAACCGGAAAGGGCATCATGCACGGGCTACCGTTTTAGAGCAGCGAGGAAGAAGCAGGGGACCCACTGCAGCAGCGAAGAATAGTGGCTGCGTGACAGTTCTTCTGCAAATGTGATGATTAAAATGCATTCCAGACCAGTGATGCCGTAAACCACAAGAAGTGACACAGTTTATCAAAAGTTAAATAACTTTTGAACCATAAATCAATGCCTCTTACTTGTTTTTCCGCTTGAAGCTAGTCTTTGTGCTTTCCCATTGATGCTATTGATGCCTTTGAATCCTTTGTGGCAGCAATTTAAGCGAGCCTGGAGCTCATGTGACTTTTTGGGACTTCACTCATAGAGCATGATATAGAGAGAGATATAGCCTGTGATGCATCCCCCTGTATTACTGTTATTTTAATATTTAGGAGTGTAACCCAATAATCAGAAGGAAAACAACTTTAGGGTCACGGAGATGCTGTACATTATGATTCTATTTGTTGAGTCAAATATAGGTCTGAAATAATTTGCTACTCTGCACAGTTAGTCTTAAAAGTTCAGACTGGTATCGGATCAGTACTCAGTACCGGCCGATAACCAACACCTTGGTATTGGAATTGTATTGGGAAGGAAAAAATTGCATCGGAACATCCCTAACTCAGAGAAAAGGTAATTTGAAATTAGAAATCGGGGGATGCAAAACATTTTCATGAGGTGGGATACAACAACTATTTCTCTGGTTCTTTACCTGTTAGAGCTTTGGATACAGGAACATTTTCCACCAAACACACCGTCCCTACTGTGAAGCATGGTGGTGGCATCATCATGCCGTAGGGATGCTTCTCAGCAGCTGGCCTCAGAAGGCCTGCAAATGTAGAGGGTAAAATAAATATGGCAAAATATTGGAAAATCCTGGAGGATCATCCTATTCAGTCTGCAGGAGAACTATGGCTTGGGGGAAGATTTATTTTCCAGCAAGACAATGGCTCGAGCATACAGAGAGAGCTACACAAAAATGGTTTAAAGACAACAAGGTGGATGTTCTGGAGTGGCAAAGCACAAAGCCCAGACCTCAATCCAATAGAGAATTTGTGGCTGGACTTGAAAAGGGGGTGCATATTTATGCAGTCACTTATTTTACCCAATGTGTTTTCATTCAATTGACCTGACTTTGTAAAAATCCAATTATATTGACTGTGATTGAGTTATCAAACCAATAAAAGGGTCCAAGGGGGTGAATGCTTTTTATAGGTACTGTAAATACAAGCACTCTGCATTTTTGCCGCTGTTGACAACCCTTGAATGAAGTCAAGCTCTGTGACAATGATGCTTGTCATGCTCATCTAGCATTTTGCATTATATCACCTCATTTAAGAGCACGAATGAACATCTAAGCTAATGATAACTGTGTATGCCAACTATGGCAAAGTATTTTGTGGAACACCATTCATTAACAAACTTCTCTGATGATTTAAGTTGGCAGGGCTACACTTTCCTCTTATCCTAAATCAGACAGCTCAAACTGATTAAACTCAATTAAGCTGAGTGTCTCTTGCACCACTACAGCGTGCTACAAAAGTCACTGTCAATCAAAACATTAACAGCTATGCCTAGCATGTCTTGATGACTGCTGTTTCAACACTTCCCCCACCCCTCCAGTCCTTTTTCAGCGATGGTGAGAGAGGGCTGTTGATAAGTGCTAACAAGCATCTCAAAACTAGAAACTGTGATCAAATTCAAGCAAGCATATGCATCTCAGTTGTCTTTTTTTAGGCTGTATAAAGTCTTTGCTCTGGAATGGAGGGACTGTTGATTCTCCTTCAGTTCCCCTCTTGTGACAGCATTGTTATTGTCAGTGGTCACAGCATCTCTGACAGGGCAATCTGCCTCCTTTCCCAGGTGGTGACAGATCTAATGGCTGGAAAGTGGAGCATTCAGTTAATTATGTTGAGCCTCTGAGTGAAACATAAGCTCGAGAAAGCACCATCCCATCCAAACAAAACGCTGCCATTAGAACGTCCAAATGGAGTTTGACTTCTTTCTGTTTTAGGAAGTATTTATTTCAAAATATACTTGCATATGGTGTTTACTTTTCAGAATGTCTTGAATAAAGCCTTTAAGAAATGGTCTTAGTTACAAACTGAGCTGATTTACAACAAGGTTTCTTGATAGCTCTGAATAGGGATTCAAGCAGTTAAACAGTTAAACAGTTAAATTTGTATATCAAATAAGCCTATGTAAAATTTACAAGTCAGTTAAACTCATTGCCTATGATTTTTTTATAAACACGGGCCTGAAATCGATCAGATGCTATTTTAAATTGAAAAGAAGACTCCCAACACTAGTAGCTGCTGTTGCTTCAATTTATGGTTGCTGCCTTCCTGTCAAAAATTTCCCCCAGCTCTCTCGTCAGACTTATATATAAGAACTGCAGTGATTGGCATATCGTAGGCTAAGCATGGTATGATAGTTTTTTAACTATAAAATGGAAGTGAAATTGTTTGTAAGCTATTGAGGATGATACATTTAACTATTTAACCTAAGTGACAAATAACCACATCAAGTCTGATATTAATCCGCTTTTTTTAAAAGGTACACTGTTAAAGAAGGACCTGCATGCATACATCTGATTTTATTCCTCTTACCCAAGACAGCATGGAAATACAGCTCTTTTACGTGAACGATAAGAGCTGGATCCCATTTGAGAGCCATTTCATACCATTATTATTATCACCAATTTTATTCTAGTATATATTGTGTGTGCCTAGTGTTATTTGGTTGATTAGTAGGGATGATTTTTTGCCCTCTACCACAGGCACACCATGCATTAAGAATTTGTTTTTGATGGTGTAACATTGATGTTTGTGTCATACAGCCCAGCCAATGAGCAGACTTCATCTGACCCACAAGGTGTTTTGAGGAGACGGTATATTCTGAAAAATAATTACATCATATTTTTATCAATTTTAAAAATCAATCATAGTTGGAGTAAAATACCTGCCCAATTATCAGTCATATGTTATGACATTGCTAAAATGGCAGGTCAAATGAAGCCAAACTGGCACCCAAATGAAGAGCCGTTTGGGAGCTGAAAGAGCCGTCTCTTTTTGCTGAGATGAGCCAAATGGTCCGGATCACAGAAAACAGTCGGAATTACCATCACTAAAGCACACAGCTGTACTTGTGTAGGCACAAGAGAGAAGCAGGATTAGGAGGAGCTTCTTTGCATTTAAAGTGACGCTCACAAAAACAGACCACTCTGTGAAAGGTTGTTAAAGCTGGTTTATACAGGGTCAAAAAAAAAAACCCTGAGGCTTGATAAGTATTATGCTTTAATAAAAGCATGGTGCAAACATTTTTATTTTGACCACAGGAGGCTGTGATAAAAGGTGCAAAGGGATATGATATGTCACCTTTAAGTCAGTCTGCCCTGTTCAGTATAAGAAACCTCCTCGGGCCTTTACAGTGGGGCCTCCAAGCCTAACGCAGGTGGGGTTGTTCTGCTGAGGCAGCATCACACAGAGAGTGTGCTAAAAAAGGAGCTTTGGCATTGATCATCTTAATGCAACTGGACTGTCTAGATTGACTTTGTCACCATGCTGCATGATCAAAAATCACTTTTACGGCTTTGTCCCCACTGGCCTGTCAAATAATGTGCTTTGCCAAGATATACTGGGCTATGAATGTCGGTTTAATTTAAGATCAGTGCTAAGGCTGGGTTTGGATTAAAAGAGTTTTAAAGTCCTTTGATTTTGAAATCCAGTTGCATCATACATAAAGGAGAATTTGAAAGAGGAGAAAATTATTATTATTCAAGGTATGGCTGGCCAATATTTTATAGTGTACTTGTGTTAATATGAGTGGATTAGTAAGAGGGGAGAAATGAGATGGGAATAAGAAATCTCACTGATACAGATATTCTACAGCGGCTACCCTTCTATTTTGTGTTTGTTCTTTAAGTGGTCCAGCTACATCCGGGCCACGGTGAGAAAAGAAAAAGGGCTGCCGATCCTGGTGGAGCTTCTGCGGTCAGACGTGGATAAAGTTGTTCGAGCTGTGGCTATTGCTCTTCGCAACCTGGCCATGGACAGAAGGAATAAAGACCTAATAGGTACAAAGCTGTAACACTCATCTCTTTGGCTCTGAAAGTGCACACTCACTCTTAAGTGTACACTAAGTTGTCTGTCCGTCATTACAGGAAGCTATGCTCTTAGGGACCTTGTTGGTAATCTGCCATGTGGACAGCAGCATCCAGCGAAGAATTTAGAGGGAGATACAGTGGTGTCAATTCTGAACACCATCCATGAGATCATCACAGACAGCCCTGAGAATGCCCGGGCGCTCATACAGGGACATGCTGTGCAGAAGCTGGTGGCCATAAATAAGTCAAGGTTCTCTCTGTCTTTTAATGAAAATGTGACCTTAAATTTCTAGATTAGCTTGCTACAGTCAGGCTGTGAATTCAAAGTGAAAGTCTTAGATATTTTTGGCTAAATGCAACAAGAGAGATAGAGCAAGCTACATTGTCATTATGTTTTGGTTGCTGCAATGCGTATTACTTGTTTGTATCTCTGGCAGCCTCAGAGCAATTTCATCTTGATATCATAACCATCATATCCCAGGGCAATCAGAAATTGACTTTAATCATGAGGACAGGATTGTCTCCGAGCTGTCCTCTGCTGTTTACCACAATGTTTAATGATCTGTTGTCAGCCAATCAGCTCGGGAGATCAAGGCGGCTTCCCATGTCCTCCAGACAATCTGGGCCTACAAGGACCTGAGAAACACTCTGACCAAGGCAGGCTGGACCAAGAGCCACTTTAAGGTAATAAAATATGTCAAGTTTTGAATGTAAACTGCTTATATTTAAATGTGAGTAAAGAGAAACATGATGTGTCCGGTTTAAGTACTAAAATAAGAGACATAATGTTCTTTACATACATTTAAAACTGTGTTTAATTTGAACCAATAAATCTGTAAAGTGCCTATAAAAAGTGATTTTGTAAATCAATCATGGTCAATATAATTTGGCATTTTGTCAAAAAAGCAAAATAAAAACCTCTTGAATGCCAACGTGAAAACAGATTTCTACAAAGTCATGTCAATTAAACAAAATTATGTAAGGTAAAATAAGTGACTGCATAAATATTCAGCCCCTTTAAATTGGGGATCACCTGAATGCTGTGAATTTATGGTAGTAACAGACACCTGAGTCTGGAAGGTCTAGTCACTGCTTAATCAGTATTCCTGACTACCATTACACCAGGAAGACAAAAGAACATTTCAAGCAACTCGCAGAAAAGTTTATAAGTCAGGGATGGATAAAAAAAATCCAGGGCACGAAACATCCCCCAGAGTTCGGTTAAATCCATCATCAAAAATGGCAGAAATATGGCACGTGTAAATCTGCCTCCATCACACCGTTCTCACAAACTGAGTGAGCGTGCAAGAAGGAGACTAGTGAGAGAGGCCACCAAGATGCCTATGACTACTTTGAAGGAGTTCCAAGCCTCAGCAGCTCAGAAAGGAGAGACTCTGCAGACAACAACTGTTGCCCGGGTTCTTCACCAGTCAAAGCTTTATGGGAAAGTGGCAAAGAGAAAGCCACTCGGATTAAATCTGGACTAGAACTGGCCAAAAGGCATGTGGGAGACTTCATGGTCAAGTGGAAAAAAGTTCTTTGGTCTAATGAGACCAAAATGTGGCTTTTTTTGCCATCAGACAAGACGGTGTGTCAGATGGACACCAAACATACCATCCCCCCTGTAAAGCAAGTCGGTGGCAGCATCATGCTGTGGGGATCCTTCTTGGCAGTCAACCCTGCAAAGACAGAGGCTAAAATGAATATGGAAAAATATAGGAAAATCCTGGAGGACAATCTTATTCAGTTGGCAAGAGAACTATGGCTTTGGAGAAGCTACACAGAAATGGTTTAAAGACAACAAGCTGAATGTTCTGGAGTGGCCGAGTCAAAGCCAACACTTCAATCCAATAAATAAATATCCACATGCAACTTAAATAGTTTTGCAAAGAAGAATGGAGTAAAATTGCAGCATCCAGATGTGCAAGCCTGATTGAAACCCATCCATACAGACTCTGAGCTGTGAATGCAGCTAGATGTGCATCTACTAAATACTGACTTAAAGGGAGTGAATATTTATGCAGTCATGTATTTTTTATTACATATTTCTATATAATTGACATTCCCTTGTAGAAATCTGTTTTCACTTTGACATTAAAGAGTTTTTTTTTTTTTTTGTAAAATATTCTAGGGGGTAAATGCATTTATAGTCACAATATATTCACCATTCTGAGACAACTGAGCAATTGGACACAAGATGCCCTGTGTGGGGGATGTAAAGGGATTAATAAATTTAAGCTTTTAATGTTCAGTTCCATCCGGAACATGAAGAAAAATAAATGATATTCTACTGTCCAAGACTCAAATAAAACTCCAATATGTTCCCCTACCAAGATAAGAAGTGCAAGAAAGATGGAAATTCTGGTTGTCATCCACTAACATAATCCCTTTTGTCTTTCAAAGCCAACTACAACAGGAGTGACTAAAAAATCCAAGAGCGGAAAGCAAGGCGGCGATGACATCACCTTGCCACTCATGGACAAAAATCAAGGTCAGCAAATCATTGCACGCATTCCTTCTGTCAGCAAAATGTTATTAAAGCATCGTCTAAATGAGAAGCTTGTCCTCTAGCTCTGAGAACAAATGCTGCTTTTAAACAGACTAGGCTTCTTGTCATGTCAGGGACAGAGGGATGGGCTTTTTTAAATCCCAGACCATATTCTTCTGAACATAGCCTCAAACCAATGATGTGCTGCCAAGGTTATCAGTGCACAGACTTGGCTTATTAGCCCATACTGTGTTTTCCCAAAGGCAGGCCAGGCTCACGCATCACCAGTCACATTTCATTTAAACGCTATTCCAAAGGGCACTGGCTTTTCACATCAACAGCGACCTCTAGCTTTCTACTAAAACAGGGATAGTTTTCTGAAGGCTTCTTTATGAATTATGAACAAGGCTTTAACACCCTTTGAAATATGAATTCAGTGGGAAAGGTATAAACTATTTCAAATGAATTATTGAAAGGTTTGGAGGCTTGCTTGACTTTAAAGGGCAAAAGGTACAAAACCTGGTTATGAATCAGGCCATGTCTGCAGAGTGATTTCTCAAAACAAGCCTTTTAATAGAATGTATTTCATGTTGTTTGTTATTGCACTTACAAACATATAGTCACATGCAATACTTTTAGGCATGTAGGGCACTAAGGATTCATCACGTAGCCCGATGTGTCAGAACCCAGAGCTGGAGAGGGGGAGGCGGCTTGAGTCAGGCTTGACACATGTTGACATAGAGGTGTGTCACTCTGCAGCTAAGGTTGAGCTCAACAGCCTTTTGTCCGGGGCTTTTCAACCCTGGTAATACGCCCAGAGACCACTGGCAGTACTTGGGTCCAGGGGACATCCACAGCATGACCAGAGGCTTGTGGCAACCCTACTACCTACCTGGACGGTACCCTAGGCTCAGAGGTTGCGCTAGACTTTCTTTTTTGCTGTGCAGCATTTTGAAAGATGGGGTTGGAAAAATTCCATCAAACCATTTTTAATCCTTCATTTTAATTTTTTTAAAATATTTTTAATATAATAATGAAATCTGACTTTATCAGTAGCAATTCATAAAGCACTTTTAATTAAAAAGAACTATCTTTGAGGTTTTGCACTTTTTAATGGGATGGAGAGAAGAGATTAACCGCAGCACAGCGTTTTTCTCCTGTCGTTTTTTTAAGTAGTGAAAGCAGAGCGCAATCCCTGTCCCTGAAGGGAAAAGGCTGCACTGTGGAACCCTGCCTGTTTTTGTCTGCTCCACAGGATTTCTGATCATAACCATATGCCTAAATAGCATCCACACCTGCACAGATTTAGTCCATTCTAGTCTAATGTTCAAACTTACAAACACTGCATTTATTGAATTATAATAACGGAACAAGAGAGGACAACTCCATATGACAATCATATTCTCTTCCATCAAGTGTAATGACTCTTACTATGTAAAAGTACTATAATGGACTTTATGAAGTCTAGCATTAATTCATGTAGGGCATGGTGCTCGTATGCCCAGTTGTGACCAGCTGACAGCCAGCTGATCCTAATTATCACCTCCCAGCACCCACAGCCAATCACAGCTCTTTCTCTCACCACAGCAGTGTATTTAAATGTGATGTTCTTCTCACTAATCCCTCTTTGCATTAATGCTGCAGTTCCTGGCAAACCTTGACCTCCTCCACCCCAGCCTCCTCCTTTTTATCGTATTCAATACGCATTGCCATAGATATATCTATCCATATGGGGGTTTCTAGCCATGTGCTCCCTGGAAAGTCAAAGCATGCAGCTTGATGAGGGAGCATCTTTTGAGCTGAGCCTTCTCTGCCAGGTAGAACTGTGTAACCATTTTGCAATAAAATGGCTAAATGTGTGACAAGAGTGTTCCTGACTGAAATCTAGGTTAATCATCATTTATCAACTCCTATGGTAATAATTATAATGAAAAAGTAATATCCACTCTATCCATTCACACTGACTAATGTAGTAACTGAGCCCTCTTGTGACTCATAACCATCTTCTTATATGTCATCTATCCATTCATTATCAGTCTTTCTGAATGGTTACTGATTTGTTTCTAAAAGACAAAAGCTTCTTTTTTTGGTGAATTGCATTGCAAAGTCTTACAAACTGGTATTTAAAGCTTCTGTGGGGTGTCTTTACCTGGTTCTGAAACAGACTGAGATTAGTAGTTGTGCCATTTTACATCCTACAAAAGCACATGAGAACAACAGAGAGGAGATCGACTGTAACATTTTAATACCTTTAATTGCTGACGCAGGGTAAGTGTCAGACACAGTCAGTTACTCACTGCCAAAACAGAAGTTTTACATGTTCCTCAACAAATATTCACAATTTTTCATGAGGACAAGATTTTTTATTTAAAAAAACAAACAACACATCTTACATATTTAAAGGGCAAGTTTAGCAAAGAGAAGAGGCACATAACTTTGTTCAAAGACAACACAAAGCAAAAGTTTCTCTGAGAAATTTTAGCTTTTTTTATTGGTAATCCAGATAGAAAACCAGTATGTAGTATGCTGCTCAGATCTGCCAACCTCTGTGCAAAACACATGAAAGCCTGCTCAGAGTTCACAAAAAATAAAAAAATCTTTGTGAAAACCAAGTGGGCTTTTATGTGCTTTGCACTGAGAGGCTTATGGCTTGCCCAGATCCGTGGAGGGCTGAGGTGAAGTTTGTCCTTCTGGAACTTTGTCCCATCTCCACACAGGATCTCTGGAGCTCAGTCAGATTGACCACCAGGCTTCTTTCTCTTATGAAGGCCCTCCTCCCTCAGTTGCTCAGTTGAGCTGGGTGACCAGCTCTCGGACAATACCTGGTTGTGCAAACCTCTTCAATTTGAGAATTATGCAGCAAAACTTTTCTTGTAGCCTTCCCCAGATCTGCTCCTTATAATAATCCTGTCTCTGAGCTCTGCAGGCAGTTCCTTTGACCTCATGGTTTTTCTCTGATGTGCATTGTCAGGTCTGAATACTGTCCAAATGCACTGTATATGTCAAATGACTTTGTAAACCTGTTTTTATGAGGGTGCTTCATAAATAAAGTTAGTTATTATTATAAAATGACTCTGTTTCTCCTTGTAGATGTATATTCCAGCTTAGAGCCAAATGACAGAGTTGGAGACGGGAAAGCACCTGTTGTGGAAAGAGATGCGCTCCAGGTAATCAGCCAGAATGCATCTTAAAAAACATGGCATGTCACGTTTTCCCATTAAGTCTCATATAAATCAAATGGCCTTAATATTTCATTTGGGTTTGGGAAAGAAAGCATAACCGTACTGTTTTACATGCTTCTGTTGACTTCCTCAGGATCTGTTTGTGTTGCAGTGTTTTTTTAATGCAGATTTACTAACAGTGGCTGTTTGCATGCTCCCTAACCTAGGCGATAAGCGAGAGAAAACACTTCATCAGAGCTGGCAGGCCTGCTGTGGGCCTCATGGATAACAAACCTCCACCGCTGGACTCCTGGGTGTAAACATGATGACAAGGCCCCTGGAGCCTGTTTAATCCTGTAAAGACTCTTTTCATTGGTGAAATACAGATTTGAGCCATTTGACCATCCTTGTACAGACAGAGAAAATTAACCAATTCATACAGTTTACTTTGTTTGCAGAAAGTCTGTGCCAAATATTTACATGTATTTATTATGGAGGTTATTTGGAAATAGATTTTATGAATTTTGTCATTAAGGATGATCTACAGTCTGTCTGAAGCTCACGATGGATTATGTATGGCATCTGAATTAACCTAAATATGCAAACTAGGGTAAATTATGACTCCAAAGAATATATTATAAACAAAGATTAACATTTTACACTTAGGCAAGTATGAGATCATTTAAAATACTTCTAGTTTGTGAAGTTATTAAGGCCTTTATGTGGATCTGTTGAAGTATGGAAGAGAATGAATCAGAATTATTTTAAAATCTTTTGGTAAGGGTGTGAGATACTCAACAAAATAATGAGATTATTTAAAAAAATAGTTAATTCTTGACAGACCTGATGCAATATTAGGCCATCAACAAATCCTCTCTGTTCCATTTGTTTCAGGATAGGCAAAATGGGATTGTAAATGTGTAACAAAGGACTGTTAATAGTCAAAATGAAGGTATTTATATTGTAATATTTATTGTAATACCTATGTTATTAATTCAAGGTTATGGATGTGTATTAGCTAATACCTGTAAGCGATCAAACATTAAATACAACTCTGCTTTGCAGTGGTCTTTTTTGCAATGCGATGTTCAATGAAAAATGAAAATAAATGATATGCATTATTTCTCATTTTTATGTGCACTCTCTTTTTGAATTCCAAGCCCTCCTCTGTTTAATCAATACGTACCCTTTTACATCAAAAAGGAACATTTTTATGAGCTGTAACAGACTTTGTTTTATTGAACAACAGGGTTATACTCAACTGCAGTGTATATTTGATATTACTGTCTTGAATTCTTTCAGTGCCTCGTTCTAGCCAAGTGTTAAGCATTCATGTAATGTCGGGAATTCAGAACCAGGACTTATTTCCACTACACTACACAGGGTACAAAATGATAAACATCCCCTGTGGGCTTGAACTTTAAAGTGGCTTAATCACAGATACAAACACAACTACAATGCTGGGTCATGTAAGGCTGAATGCCAGTTAGCATTTGTCAGCAGTAAAAGAAGTCTAGCAGTGACAAGTGATCTGTGCCAAACTTCTTAATATAAATAATCATTTTAACTATTCAAAGGAAACAACTGGGGTCAACTACTATTGGACACAAGATAACACTCCAAAATACAAATATCTGTCTGTTTAAAATAGTTCTTTATACAGAACTAAAGGTTGAACAAAGGTGAATTTATTTTGCATACAAGCTGTTAGAATATGAATGAACTCCACTGCAGAGGGTTTAAATTTGCTTTAGACTTAAATAGATATTCAAGTGTTCTTTTAGTAAATGCCTACCCTCTCAAAGACCTTAATCTTGAAATAAACTTCCTGTTACCACAGACTCACTCCATTTTAGATTGCTAGTTGACAACCCAACAAATCAAATGGTACAGTATCAAGACAATCTGACGTGGAATTTCAAAATAAAAGTAATCTGAAAAATATCAGATTCACTATACATCTGACATAGTTTTATTTGAAATTAAAAATAAACTCCCTTTTACCACTGACTCATTTCAGTTTAGATTGATAGTTGACAATCCCAACCACTGATCCTTTGCCCAATCGGCAAACCGGCCATGCCATGCTGCAGTTTGAGAGTGTTTAGTTTTCTGTAATATAAAGTAAAGGTGAAATATATATTTATTTAACCTTTTCTTCTATTTGTTAGTGAACGTGGAAAGATTATTGTTCTTTATTTTCTTTGATTTGTTAGATTAGTGTGGTAATGTAAATGAACCATACGTTTGTAAAACTTGGAAATACCAAGTTTTATGTGGCAAAGCCTTTATCATGTTGTGATCTGACCTTGAAGGATTATCATTAATCAACCTTCAAAGAATAGCAGTGAACACAAAAGACAGGCTTAAGGTTTCCAAATCTATGAACATCTTTGAAAAATTGTTTTATAAAGATTTTTTTCCCTAAAAGTTGTTCATTTGAGAACAATTAGATATACTGAGATATTCCCTTTCATCCTCAGCTGCTATGAGGAATGCTGATAAACTAATAAATATGAATGTTGCACACTGAGAGGGCTGCAACATGTCGGCAGGTTGCAGAACTCTCATACATAAATGCCTGTACATAACATACGGATGTGTTTTTGCGCTTCTATTCATTGATATATTAACCTGAGGCTATGAAATGCCAACAGGTAAGTCTTTCATACACATGATAGTTCTTTGTCTGAAATAATTACAGGTTTTCATTACAATGATCCAAAATTATGATTTTTCCCATGCACCACGCTTTTTTCATCTGTTAATGTGCGTACTTTGAAATTATGCCAGTGATTGCATATCTAAGCTGTCACACAGCTGCTATAAGACAACAAAAGCACTAATTAGCTAAAAGCAAATGCAAATGAGATCAAATCATGGCTTCAAAACATATTCAATAGGCTTAATTTGATTTAGGAAGAGGAGGCAGAAGAACAGATACTGAGCCCACACTGGCCTCTTGTGGAAATTGTAAAGCATAAACTTACAATACTGTTAATTGATTTCATGCATTAGGCACAGAAGTGGCTCTCCAGTGATAACATCCATGCTTACTTTGTCCCACATTTTTGTGTGAACTAATTACAGTTCTTGGTATTGTTAATGTTAAAGTGTTGCAGCTCTGAAATGATGATCTAAAGTCACTGTAAGGGGAGTTTTCTTTGTGTTTAATCAATAAAGCATAACACTACAAAGTATCAAGGAAATTATGCACATAAGGTCCTGACAAGGAGAGAAAGGAGGGCTGAGCAGGGCCTTAGTGACATCTCCAAACATGTCAGCACAGCACATTGGACAGCACGGCCCTGCCCTCATTACCAGACCACAAGATCAACAAGGGCAAAGCCCCCCGACAGCAACCTGTTGTCCTTTAACGAAGGACAGCGCTTCCATGAAAGGTTGAAACAGTTTGCAAAGGATCCATCACATCTTTTCATCTGATCCTCAAACTTTGGATATAACACTTTCCTCCACTCAGCCATGACCGCTTTAGTCCTCACCACTCTCGGGTTTATCTGCTCTCTGAACGCGCTGCTTCTGACGTTGGCAGGTTTGAGCTTGAGCAGTCCCATCAGGTCCCTGGAGAACCATCACAGGGCGTCGGTGCGTAGGGACATGGGTGGTAATCCGCTGCTTGTTGCACAGGACTTTCTGAGCCAGTTTCTGTCCACAATCAACATGACAGAGCCGAGGTCCCAGCCCGGGCCCCGCACCAACAACAAGGAGCCACCAGACTACATGCTGGAGCTGTACAACCGCTTTGCCAATGACCGCACTGCTGTGCCCTCGGCCAACATTGTGCGCAGTTTCAAAAATGAAGGTACAAACTACTTTCTTTCTAGCATTACTGCATAAAAATGTTTGTGGTTGCTTTTAATTTGAGAGGATTGGCTTTGAAATTATGGAAAGTGTATTTGACAATCTAATAATGACTCAGTGTTTTTTTCCACTAACTAACAAACAAAAATTAACTTGGGACTGTTTACAAGGACAGTGAAACACTTTTTGAACTTTGACTTGATCTTTTTGGTGTTTTATGATTTAAATAAATTTAAAAACATATTTGACATTACCTGTATTTAAAGGAAAAAGGCTTATGACAAACTTTACATATATCCCATGTTCTGATTTCAGATCCCTCCCCCTACAGAATAACACCCAGGGGTGTCAGGATACATCCTCTGTTGTTCAACATCTCAATGCGCTACCATGAGCACATAACACTAGCCGAGCTCCGACTTTTCACCCTGGTCCATAAGGCTCGAAGACCATACGCTGGCATTGACTGCGAGGTGACCATCTTCAAAATTCATGAGTGTACCGATTGGAAACAAAAGGTAGGGAAAGGTGGGAGAAGGAGGGATAAGGAGGAGGTGGTGGAGACGGATGATTTGGAGAAACTGGTGACAAAGCATATCCATGCCAGAGATAACAGCTGGGTGTCGTTTGACCTGACTCATGTCGTAACACTCTGGAGGAAGTCAGGGTGTGCAAATCACAGGCTGGAGGTTCACATAACAAGTCTGGGGTCAGAGGTCACAGAGGAAGGCAGGGGCTCGGTTGAGATTGACATTGAAAGGAACTCTGCAGGGAAACACAATGCAGTGATGATTGTATTTTCAGATAAGACCAAAGCTGAGTTTAATCAGATCATCAAACATGAGAATGAGATTCCTGACGACAAGGCTCAGAGCCAACAAGCCTCTCGGGGGAATCACAACACCCACCCTGCAAACCAGGAGGAGATGGACAAAACGTCTCTCATGCAACTTCAGTCCAACCTTATCTACGACACGCCTCCCCGAATCCGTCGCAATGTTAAGAGCGAGCCCTGCAAGAGGACCCCGCTTTTTGTGGATTTTAAAGACATCGGCTGGGATAGGTGGATCATCCAGCCTCTTAGCTATGAGGCATATGAGTGCAACGGCGTGTGCAGTCCGCCCATGACCGACGAAGTGTCGCCCACCAATCATGCCATCGTGCAGACACTGCTGAGTATTAAGAGTCCAGAGAGGGCATCGCGTGCCTGCTGTGTACCTACTAAGTTGGAGCCTATCTCACTTCTTTATCACGATAACGGAGTTATAACATTCAACCACAAGTATGAGGGCATGGTGGTGGCAGAGTGTGGATGTAGATAGTCCTCAAAGGGTTCACTATATTTAACTGGCAGTTACTTTCCTCTGATGCTTGAGGCTTTAAGTTCAAAAACTCCCTCAGTACCACTCTGATGCAAATCAGCCCTAAATTCTCTCTAGCTTTTCCACTCTTGTAGCTGTTGTTTACTAATCTTCCCTGCTAGGATATCATCATGATAATGTTCACTAATATGGCTAGCAAAAGATGTCTTGTAAAACTGCCAGTTGTCAGTCTCTGCTGCTTTGTCCTTGTGTAGTGTAGTGCGTGTGGTTGCACACCAAACTAGGAGCTCTATGATATGCAAGTTTAATTCCACATTTCTTGCACTGCATGTTATTGTCATCTTTTGTTTTGTCAAGGTACCTCTGTGCATTATTTTGTCTGGTCACAGTAAATAGGGTTCATTAAATGTTAACAGAGATTAACTATAGCCTTAATCATGCAAGTTCTTATAAAATGCGTTACTCACATAATGACATTAACAAGAACTCTAGTAGTAATATCTATCTATCTATCTATCTATCTATCTATCTATCTATCTATCTATCTATCTATCTATCTAATACAGCATTGTGTGAAAGCACAATTATAGACTTAGCTGTAAATTAGCAATGCGCACAATTGTGTAAATCTGTGCTACCTGATGTAAATTTGTATAAAGGTGAAATTAGTTATTATTGTATCAGAGGAGAGTATGACAGATTTTAAAGTAAGGCTGAAAATAGTTCTAAATAGAGTTATTTTATTATGGTTATGTGCCTTTTTGTATTTAAGAATGTTTTTGCATAAGCTTCACAGTTAAAAGTTGACATCCACTGTAACAGGTCAATGCTACATAAATCCCATCAGACACAGTAACAGAGAAAAGAAAAGAGAAATGAGAAGCAAACATATAATAGATGAAACTGTGTAATAAGGGGGAATGAAAAGGTTCAACTACAAAAACAACCCAATGAATAATTTGGCAGTTGAGTGCAAAGTTCTGGGAATAAAATATGAAGTTTGTACTGAATGGACTGAACTTTGTACACATCATGTAACTGCAACATCTGAATGTATTACTTCTGATTTTTGTATAGCAAATGTTTCTCACGGTATTTTTTTCATGTACTTTGTTCTAGCAGACCTTACTCTTAAACAGGAGTCTAAAAAGCTCCTGCTTATCCAATCTAAAATGTTATTACAACAGAAATATAATAGGCCAACAGATCACGCTTATTTGCACTACTGAAAGTATGCTGTATGTTTTTTAAGTATGTAAAATCTCTTAAATTCAACTGTATTTAAATCCTAGTTTTGCCGAAATGCTTTTTAAGTAGACATACATGCTGCAGATTTGTAAATCGTAATTTGTCTCAGTAGCCCACGGCATGTTGGAGCAACTGACGTGATTTATTGACTGTGACATCTTTCCTCCTATTGGCTTGGCAAACTTGCAATATATTTTTGATGGCTTTTCACTAGAAGAGGATTTTCACGGTGTTTTGGAGCTCTTCAGGGCTGTTTTTTTTTTTAAAGATTGCCGTTAACTGCTGTGAAATCTTTCTTTTTATGCCAGCCATTCATATCCTGTTTATGGTTTCTCACAGCAACATTGATGCTATAATGGTTGTTAAAATAAAAAAAACCTCAAAACAAGATATTCACGGGGCATTTTTTTCATTGTCAGGTAATCACAGCGCACCCAAACTAACAAGCTCAATCCCTTCAGCGTCACATGCCTGGCGGGCCTCTCTGCCCGCTTCCATGCCGCAGTGATAACGAGGTGACAGAGCCTGGAGTCTTGTAAACCGTCACTCAGGATGAGACGCCACTCCAAGTGGGCAGCATTTGTAAGAGGGTGGTGTCAGATTCCTGGTCTCCAACACTAACATGCTCTATTGACAACCCTGCCGTCAGGTTGCCCTCTGAACCCTCCCACTTCCTTTGTCTGACACGGGCATGCTGACTCCCTTATCAAGGCTGCGGCAACAGGACAAATGGAAAAAAAAAAACATGTCACATCATCACCTTGCTTCTGCTGTTAACAGTCGGAAGCAGATAACAATAATGGAATAACACTGTGGAACTTTCTACCTCAATAAGATCCTCTATCGGCCCGCAGATGTACAAAGGCCAAGTGTTCAGGGCAGCGATATCTACAGGCACACTGATTTCTCTGCGTTTAACTTAAATAAACTATTATAAATTTTCATAGTGAGAAAGAGCTTTTTAAAAACAGTCATATACTTTGATTATGCAGTCAGTCATCTCACTTTGTTTCAGTTTGAGGACCATACAAAATTTATTATGGTAAGAACAGGTTTTCTGAATCTTATCATCATTTTTTTTATTAAAACTAGACTCTCCCTTGAGGAAGAAAGAGTGACTAGATTTGAATGGGACTGTTGTCATTACTGTAAGGTCACCATCTATTATAACCACAAGGGGGAGACTTAACATAAGAGTCAAAGACGTGACAACACAAAAGAAAAGAGGGTTAAAGGGCTGCTTTTCAGCTAATGCGTTGTGCAAACATCTATCTATCTGAATTGGCAGCGCATTAAAAGGATCATGAAGACACTTCTGGCATTTACCTCAGAATATAATATAGTATCATCACCAACTTATTTTTATGGTAACTGCCCTGAGATGAAAAATTCTTATTTGGGTGTATATCGGGGAAAAAAAGATCTTAAAGGCTTTGAAGAAGAACTTTTTTAAGTGATACAGCTATCAGTAGAAGTTTAGTTTCACAGGTTGGGGCCAGGTGATGTAATACCTCTCTTTGTACTCTGATTGTAATCCCTAGGTACCACTCTATCTAATTATTGTAAATCCAACATCATAATATACATAAGTAAACAGTTACATAAACAATATAATTGATGAAAATGGCAGCACACTTTTAAGTAATTTTACACCATTGCCTTTGCTGCTTTTTGAAATTAATCACTAGTGTTGGGATTTTATATTCCTAGATTTATAATCCAAGGCTGCTTGTAAGAGGGGGCCAGCTGCACAGAGAAGTCTATGGTGGGGTGGGACAATGGCAGCAATGGTCCGTTCTAAGTGTAAGCAACGACAACCAGATTTAGTTTTATTTTTTTACCTTAAAATTTATTGTGGGCTTTTATGCCTTTACTCAAATAAGACAAGGGATAGAGTTGAAAAAGAGAGAGAGAGAGAGAGAGAGAGAGAGAGAGGGAAAGAGAGAGGGAAAGAGAGAGAGAGTGGGGTATGACATGCAAAAGAAAATTTGAACCTTGCCCGCCCATCTTCAGGACCTCTGTCATTCATTGCACAGACATAACCAGTGTTTCCCAACCATTTTTCCTTGAACCCCCTCCCCACATGTACCTAAGAGAGAAGAAAAAGTGACCCACTGCTATCAAAAATCAACATAGATTTAATTGTTTCACTGATAAAACCCAAAAAAGGCCTATGCATGCTGTTCTTATCAAAAGACCTTTGTATACACTACTTAATAACTGCTTTATCATGGTTTTAGTCAATATTTCCAAATCTAATTTTGGCAGCCTCAGATTAGACAAAGCCTTGTGCCCCCCCTAAAATCCTTGGTGCCCCCCCATGGGGTCCCAGACCCCAGGTTGGGAACCAATGCACTAGGCTAATTTTACTCGCGCTTGGTGTGAACACAACATAAGAGTGGCCTAGCAGATTTTATCTTTAACTTTAATACATACCATTCATTACTGAGGCAAAAATCAAGGATGGAAAATATTATTACTGGCATAAAATTGGTGTCAGGAGGTAAAAGCTTAAAAAGCGAAAGATCAGTAAAGATATCGCCAGATATGAACATTTCTGCTTATAGATTGGCCATAAATCAATTGTCTGCCTTAAATGTACAACTGTACCATACATCATTTATAAAAGGTATTCACCCGTTTGGATAATTTACCATTTTATTGATTTTATAGTCAGTCAAGGTCAATACAATTACAATAAAACCTATTTCATGTCAAAGGGAAAACTGATTTCTACAAAGTAATGCCAATTAAATACAATTATGTAACCTAAAATAAATTACAGCATTAATATTCACCCCATTCAAGCCAATATTTAGTAGCTGCATCTTAAACTGCAACAACAGCACTGAGTCTGTTGGGCTAGGTCTCAGCCAGGCTTGCACATCTTGTCACTGCAATTTTACTCCATTCGTCTTTGCAAAACTACTCAAGTTCTGTCAGGTTTAATGAAAATCAGGTGTGAACAGCCCTTTTCAAGTTCAGCCACAAATTCTCTTCAGGTCACAGTCTTGCTGGAAAATAGATCTTCTCCCAAGCCACAGTTCTCTTGCAGACTCGATAAGATTAAAGAAGAATATAGAAGTTCCCCTCTACTTCTACAAGCCTTCCAGGGCTGGCTGCCAAGAAGCATCCCCACAGCATGATGCTGCAACCACCATACTTCACAGAGGGGATGGTGTGTTTGTGGTAATGGTTTCATCAGACCAAAGGACTTTATTCCACTGGACCATATAGTTTCCCTTCCCACGCGCCTTTCAGCAAACTCAAGTTTAATCTGAGTTTTATTCAATAGTGGCTTTCTCTTTATCACTCTCCCATAAAGTTTTGACTGGTGAAGAACCCGTACAACAGTTGTTGTATGCAGAGTCTTTCTCATCTCAGCTGCTGAAGCTTGTTACTCCCTCAGAGTGGTCATAGATGTCTTGGTGGCCTCTCTCACTAGTCTCCTTCTTGCACACTCACTCAGTTAGTGAGGACAGCCTGATCTAGGCAGATTTACACATGTGGAATATTCCTTCCATTACTTGATGATGGACTCCAGGGGATGTTCAGTGCATTGGATTTTTTTTAGATATCCATCCCCTGATGTATACTTTTCAATAACCCTTTCTCCGGTTTGCTTTGAGTGTTCTTCCGTCTTCATGGTGTAATGGTAGCCATGAATACTCATTAACCAGAGACTGGACCTTCCTTACACAGAAGTCTTTAAACTATATACTTTGCTGGAACTCTGTTAAATTAGGTCAGTCACTTTAAAAGTATTTATCCAATCATTTATTTTACAATAACTTTTTTATTTTCTCTGTGTTCATGTGCCATATAGAGGTTTTTTTGTTAAAACAAAAAATGAAAATAGCCAAATTATATTGACCACGACTGACTTATAAATTCAATAAAAAGGTAAAACATTAAAGGGAGTGAGTACATTTTTTATAGGCACTGTAAGTAGAAAACGGACATACCTTTCAGCAATACATCATCTGATGTAGCGCTCCTTCCTCATATTAGCACGTTTAGCCTAGAAAACAGTGAAACAATGCTTGTAATTAAACGGTACAGTTAAATCGTCCAGACACACATACATTCACATTTCTGGTGTGCAGAAGTTGTTTCTGATTTTCTCTGAACAGGCAGCAGCGCCACGCCTGTCACTGTTCATGCGTGCATGCTCGGGCTGTCGAGCGTGGTAGTGGGTGGAGAGGATTTTTTGTTTATTTTCGGGGCAAGCTAGCCAGTAAACGTGTAGCTGTTAGCTTACATAATTCTTTAATATAATTTTAGAAAGAAATAGTGCATCTTTAAGAACGTACCTTATGCTTATTTTAGCCCTTATTACTTCGAGAGGTAACGGACAATCATAGAAAAGATTAGCGAGCTAGCGTGAAGTTGATGTAGGGTTTAGCAATAGCTGTTAGCATATGTGCTAGCTAGCAAAAATAATATCCAAGGCAGGCTGGTTAACGTTAGATAGCGTGGCTAGATTTGGCTGAAAAATACCCCCCCCCCCCCCTCCCATTTAATATTTTCTGACGTTGGAACTGACACTACTGCGCTGATAAATCACTGTAAGTTCACAAACCAGTGTGTGTTTTGTTTATCTGATGATATGATGATAAATCGTAATGAACTAGCTATGGCTAACTAGCGCTAAAGGTAACGCTCGGAACCGTAATTTCAGTGTTTGCTAACGCCAACGTAG
This sequence comes from Cheilinus undulatus, assembly GCF_018320785.1. NCBI lineage: Eukaryota > Metazoa > Chordata > Actinopteri > Labriformes > Labridae > Cheilinus > Cheilinus undulatus. The sequence goes on from NC_054881.1 coordinate 34,315,812, forward strand.
CCACTCAACGTTAGGTTGGAAAAACGTTGACGGAATACTTCCCAGCAGTAATGCTGTAAATAAACATTTTTATTAATTTTTGAAGACTTTAATCTCAACCAAAAACCATTATTAATGTCAGGTTGTAACACTTAAAACCGAGTAAGGATACGTTCACCTACCTGTGTTTATTAGCTAGCTCTGGTACCTCACCGGGCTAACGTTAGCCGTGAAATATGTTCAGAAGACTTAGCGTTAACCTTATATTGATATTACCCTTATGTGATAGGATGGATAGGATGCAGACGCTCTATTTGCGCAATAATAGTGTTAAGTTTGGCGGTCCACGGAACACATTATCTTCAAATTAATTACAGACGACTAGCGGGTGTTTAGCATTCATAATTGCGACCAGTTGTTGTCGACCTGTGATTTCGTACAGTTATAAAGGCATTTTTCTAAACAAGCTGGATCTCCTTAACAGAGTATACACCCGGAATACCAAATGAAACCTAAAATAAACATACTTGTCTGTTTTGATAGTGTCCAGTATAGCCTTGAAACACTGTATGAGTCGCAGAGATTCTATTTTGTTTTTAGCTCTTGATAATAGCGTTTGAATTAAGAGTAGGGTTGGATAATTGTATAAAGCACTGTTGATTTATTTTTACTTCTCTTTAATTTTTTTTCAAATATGTAAGGTACATAAAATGGCTCTTCATTCAATGCAAAGTGAAATTTTGCTTGCTATGACACTTATCTTCAGTCATTCATGAGATTGTTCTCTTTTTTTTTTGTACAAGGTTTCTAGGCTTTGCCAGCATTGCATCAACATTGCTTTCACCCTGACACTGCATTCGCTAAAAGGTATAGTGGATACACCTGGAAAGTCTCCCCAAGGTTGAAATCTAAGGAGCAAGATGTCAATCACGAACACTCCCACAAGTAATGATGCCTGCCTGAGCATTGTGCACAGCCTGATGTGCCACCGACAAGGAGGAGAGAGTGAAAGCTTTGCGAAGCGAGCTATTGAGAGCCTTGTCAAGAAACTGAAGGAGAAGAAAGATGAGCTGGATTCCCTTATCACAGCCATCACCACAAATGGAGCTCATCCAAGCAAGTGTGTAACCATACAGCGGACTCTGGATGGGCGCCTACAGGTATGGTAGCATATGTGTGCTGCAAAGCTGGTTTATTGTTACCTTCCTGGTGAATAAAAGATAATACTGTTAGAGGTGCGGTCTAATTAGGTTTTCCTCCCTTTGCTTTAGGTTGCTGGGCGTAAAGGCTTTCCCCATGTTGTCTATGCCAGACTGTGGCGATGGCCTGATCTACACAAGAATGAATTAAAACATGTGAAATATTGCCAGTATGCCTTTGACCTGAAATGTGACAATGTGTGTGTCAACCCGTACCACTACGAGCGTGTTGTCTCTCCAGGTATTGGTGAGTAAGGCCACATTTTCAGTCTTACTGTAGAGATCTCTTTTGGAAAGAAAGTTTAGTTTGTATTTTGTAGAAATATATTATAATGTTGTGATGTGGTTAAATAAAGTGTATACCATTTTTTAAAACTTCTATCTTTTCTCATATTTTCAGATTTATCAGGATTGACCCTCACAGGTTCAGGTAAGTTAGCGTCAAAGTTTCCAAGTTTGCTCACATTGATGTATGCAGATGTGCATCATCCCTCTTTTTATCTTTTGTTTCCATACACTGTAGCTCCACTCTTGGTAAAGGATGAGTATGACTATGACAACCAGCAATCTCACTCAAGCTCTGAGAGCCACCTGCAGACTATACAGCATCCCCCTTCAAGGTCTGGTCCACAGGAGACATTCAGCAGCCCGACTCTACTCCCCCCAGCGGAGGGCAGCAGTTCGGCTTCAACTTCGGCTTTTTCTACCATCAGCGCTGGGCCCTCAAGTAAGATGCTGCAATGAGTATCCATGCATATGCTAAACAAAGGAACATGTGCTTTTGCAAGTCAGGATAGAGCAGATGGAAAAAATCTGTAAAAAAACAGAGTTTTTAATTCAGTAAGTAAGATAGCATTTTGCATCTCATATGTTTTTAATCTGTTTTCCAGATCCTGCACCCAACTGGAGCCGAAACAGCAGCTTCACTCCTGCTGTGCCTCAACATCAGAATGGGCATCTACAGCATCATCCACCCATGCCTCACACGGGGCACTATTGTGAGTGGACCCAAAACATGCATTACTGTTCTGCTAAAATACCATAAGAACTCACAAAGAATACATAGCTTGTCAGACAGCTATACCTTGTGGGAAAAAATTAATTAATATCTTTCCCTTTTTACTCTGATGGGGATAATGTGTTGATAATAGTGAGCTCAGACAAGAAGTCATATAGCTTAACATTCACTGATGTACCTGGGGGACATTATTAATCTTATGAATACATGAGGCTGATATTTCATAAAGGATATAAACTCAGGGTAACTAAGGGTGCTTTCACATCTAACCTGTTTGGTTCGATCAAAACATACTCAAGTTCGTTTGCAGAGTTCGTTCAGTTCATTTGTGCCGATAAGAACCGACTGGGTTCGAGTCTAACATTAAGCTTTTTTTGGATTAAATCAGCTACAGTAGCCAGAGAAATATTTTTTTAAAAACTACAGGCAGACGTGAAAGAGCAACGTGTTTTTTTTCTTCCTCATTACATTTGTGGTTTACTTTTGAATAAATAACGCAGTCCGAGATAAATTAATGAATGGACACTGTTCGCTCTGTCTCACTTGACACAAAACAACAGATGCACACAGACCATGGTGCTGAAGGTGTCATCCTGTCTTAGCTCTATACCTTTACAGAGGGATGGATGCCTCTGTTTTTTAAGGCATCACTCCCAGGAAGGCTATGAACACTTAATTAATTGATTTATTATTGGAAAATAACCCAATCCATGATCAATTAATGAACAAACACACACACCCTACTGCTTGCTGTGACACGCACTTTGGCAGGCAGATGCACACACTGTGCTGTGGAGCACATTGATTCTGTTCCTCTTGTAAACTAACTAGTTGTTTTGGGATTAATTCTGTCAAATATAATCTGCAAGCTGCTGCTAGCTCTTCACACATTTTAAAAATGTATTGAAGATTTCTTCATGAGTCTGAAATGTTTATTACAAATAAATGTTTTTTAAGGTTGAAGTGTCAAAGTTATAGGTGCTAGTATAGGTGTACGGATAAACCACATGAAACTGACCAATCAGAGAGCATTTTCCTGGCTCAGGGTTTGATCTGCTTGTAAATGCCCCCACTGACAAAACTTGGCATCAAGTGCAACTATGTAACAAACTTAATTCAGACCAGATCAACCCAACTAGAGGTGTGAAAATGCCCTTAGATAAAGACTCTTTTATTGAGGAAGACATCTGCAGTATCTTTTCCAGGGACATTTTTTTTAATTTAAGTATATGGTTTTTTGTTTAAAGATATGTATGAAGAGTAGCAGCCGCATAAAGACATACTGTTGAATCTGGTGCTTATGACACATCTATAATACCTTTATATAAGTTGGCTGTACCTTACATACCAGCACAACCACTGGACAAGTGCTAAGACATGGGCCGTCACATCACACATTATTGAAAATGTAGTCCCCATTCATTGTGTGTTGCAAGCTGCCAAGCTGCTTCACAGACCAGCTGGGTCTGTGTCTGAGTCTCTGTGTGGGTCAGCTTTAACCTTTGCTAGGTCATAATTAAGCATTGAAAGAAAACTGGTCTACTGTTAGGGGTTTTTAAACCTTGTGGCGCACTGTTTTGATTGAAACCACTCTGCTATTAAAGACAGAAAGTGGCCAGTGGAGGTCGGCATTGTGACTCACAGGTTTTAGAGCTGTACTTTACTACTAAAGCCATCAATAAGAGCTGAACTATGATACCAGTAACTAATTATATAATTTTGTTTGATCAGTTAGTGAATCAGTTTTTTTTGTTGTTGCAGAATTAATACATGAACATCAGGCTGAAGCTCAACAATTTTGTGTTTACAGCAAAAAGTAAAGTGACAAATTTAAGATGGATAGGTTAAAAAAAAGTCTAGTTAAAAGCAATATTTAGGAGATCTAATAAACATAATTGATACATGTATAAAACTAAATGTAAAAGCCAACTACAAGCCGAAGACAAAATTATTAGATTGATCATCAGTATTGTAAAAGCATAAATTAAAAACCAGATGCAAATGTTACATGTGAAAAACTTTTCTTCAAAAACTCCACCACTCTCCTTCTATGAAATTGCTTTATTTTCAGTGCCATCATTACACCATCTGTGTTCTTCTCTCAATAAATGTCTTATCATAAGTGCTGCAGTGGTTTGAGAATTGCATGTTCAGAACACTTATATTGACTTGTTTTTGCAGGGCCAGTTACCAATGAAATTGCGTTCCAGCCCCCCATTTCCAATCACCCTGGTGAGTATCGAGCCACAGATGGAAGGTAATCCACAAATCTAAAATAATCATGGATTTGTTCTGAAATTGCTGTCTCTTTTGTTGCAGCTCCAGAGTACTGGTGTTCCATCGCATACTTTGAGATGGACGTCCAGGTTGGCGAAACCTTTAAGGTTCCATCCACGTGTCCTATTGTTACTGTGGATGGTTATGTGGATCCTTCGGGTGGAGATCGCTTCTGTTTGGGCCAGCTGAGCAACGTTCACAGGACAGAGAACATCGAAAGAGCCAGGTACTCCCCTATATACATGAAAGATATGTGTCAGAAGGACTTTGATGAATGCAAACTAGCTTTAACTTGTCACTTCTTTCTTTTTGCCCTTAGGCTCCATATTGGCAAAGGTGTGCAGCTGGAGTGCAAAGGTGAAGGAGACGTCTGGGTGCGCTGTTTGAGTGATCACGCTGTGTTTGTGCAGAGCTATTACTTGGATCGAGAGGCTGGACGTGCCCCTGGAGATGCAGTTCACAAGATCTACCCCAGCGCTTACATTAAGGTAAATATGTAGTGCTGATTCTGTACTGTGAAAATTATCAAAAAGTTGAAGATACTTAAAGATTTGTTGTGCTCTTTTCTCTGGTTAGATCTGTACACATCCCAGCACTTAGGCGAAGTTTGGTAACTGTGTAAAACCACACTATCATGGCAAAGAATTAAGTCTGAGTCGGCTGTCATTATCACATTAAAATGACTGTGTAATATATATATATATTAAGAATCAGACTATGCGCTGGTTAGGAACCTAGTCAAATTAACTTGAATCCAAAGACTATCCAGACAGTCAAATGCCTTAATCCTCATTTAATGTCTGTTCTTATAACATCAGCATTTGATTTGCCCCCTGCCAGGTGTTTGACCTGCGTCAGTGCCACAGGCAGATGCAACAGCAGGCAGCCACAGCTCAGGCAGCAGCTGCGGCTCAGGCAGCGGCAGTGGCTGGGAATATTCCAGGGCCTGGCTCTGTGGGTGGCATTGCCCCGGCCATCAGTAAGTGATTTTTCTGCTGCTTTTACCCTTCAGCAAGTGTATCATTAGGACTGACTTCCATTGTCGTCTGTTGTTAAGCATTTGAGGTACTTTAAATTAGCAGGCGTTTTCATGTGGCGTAATGATGCAGAGCACTGTGGACAGGAGAAATAAAAGGAAAAATGAGCTTTTTTGTTATGGATGATGGCCAAGTCTTAAATGTAGTTCATGAAGGTCTCCATTTTCTTGTGGTCTTGTGAAAGACTTTACAGGTACCAGCGGTCAACTTGCCCCTATCATGACTCACTTAAGTTTTGTAGCATCAGACTGAGTGTATATTAAGCACCCAGCATTTTTTTAAGTGCTAAGACCTAGTTTAGATGTGCTTCAAACGATCAATACTAGGTGTGGTGAGCCTCATCCTTGTGCTGAACACTAACTTAGAGAGAGACCCTTTCCAGATCATCGTAACAGAGATCGAAAAGCCCTTTGCCAGGATTGCTATGACATTGGCGTTTAGGTAGAGTAAGTGTCTTGAAGTCTGTTGGTGAAAGCAACTAGCTGAACCTGTCTTGACTCTACTAAGCCAATACTTGTGTGTGATGTCAAGGCACTGCTACCTCTGAGTGGCAAAAGACTATTGTCACTAGGAGCTTCACCAGTCAGATGTCTGACATGAGAATCAAACCCCTGCTTTAGTCTGCTTCATACTCCTGTACGACTTCTCAAACTGTCCTATAGCGTACTTTTGTCCTGCAGCACAAAGACGCTGTAAAACAAAACCTGTCTCCGTGTTGTGACAAAAAGCCACAGACTGAGAAGCAGGTATCACCTCGATGTCCTCCATTGTTGTCGTGTTACGACTACTACTCTGCCTACATTGAGTAGGATCCATCTAAATATAAACTAGGGCTGGGAAATTAATCTCAAATTAGATAAAATCACAATATGGCCTGCTGCAATTGTCAAAATGCAGAAGTTGCAATATTTCTATAATGCCAAATTTGCCAAGTACAAGTTTAATTAACAGTTTTTTGCAGTGGCAGAGATTTTATGCACATTATGCAAACATTAATGTGCCAATTTTTTTGTAATGGTTTACAAAAATCATCCTCTTTGTGTTTTATGTACGTTTTTCTTAATCAAAATGAGTGACATAAAAATGATAATGCCCTTAAACAAAGCAAATAACATCACATTTGCAATACAAGCAAAAATAGTTCATTCTATCTAAATCTGATGAAGCCTTGGGATACTTCACTAAAGTCATACCCCAGCTGCAATCAGCTGGTAGCCATCCTAACCTTCCCCACCCCAGCCGCCTCCTTTATAGCTTAAAACTTGTTGCCCCCCCATATTCAGATTCATGCTACTATGGTTAATTAGTTAATGGTTAATAATGTTATTGTTTTCAGTACACACGGTCTTATTTATGGAATTATTTATTGCTTGAATTTGTTGAAAAATACATAAGATTAATCCAAGAATAATTGCATATTAAATTGCAATATCTGGGGGGAAAAAATTGCCATTAGATTATTTTTTGCAAATCGTTCAGCCCTTGTGTAAACTATGCTGGAAAACAAAGTGCCTGGCACCAAAACTAAGTAAAGTCAATTCAAGTTAAGCTGGTGGTACCATTTGAGGAGATTATAGGAGGGACACTGATCTTAACTCAGTCTTAATGACTCCCCTAAGTTGTTTTCCAGCCATGATATGGATAAAGTGGGCCTCTGCAACTATTTATGAAAGAAAGCAGAAATACTAGGTCAGGGTGTGGTCTTAACATACATCTTTACAAACTAAACTCAGCACAAGAAGTAATGAAATTTGTGTTTGGTATATGTTTTTTTAAATTGTATCAACGCTTCTTGGCAGTGAATCTTTATACCGTTGTAAAGTCTGTTTATTTCCCTTTTAAATGGGGCCATATTTATAAGGGACATGTTTGTGGCATGAGCAACAGAGCTCAGTATGTGGGTTATACCCATGAAAATAGCCAAATCTTCTTTGCCAGTGCCAAACAGATTATTCTGCCATTGATTCTTTTTTGGATTTGATGATTGAAGTCTGAAGAAACGAGGCATACTGGCAATTAAACAGTGTACTCATTTAACAAACAGGAGCCTCAGTAGCGTGTGGAAGAACCGTACACAGCCACAACAGCCTGGCACCTCCTCCTCATGCTGGTCACCAGCCTGGTCACACACTGCTGTGGGATGGCATCCCATTCTTCAACCAGCATTTGTCACAAGTCAGCCAACGTGGTTGTGTTGGTCACTCTGGCATGCCCAAGCTGATCCCACAAGTGATCACTGCAGGCAGGCCATTCCATTCTCTCCACTCCCAAATTTAGGAGGTAGTCTCTGATAAACCCCACTCTGTGGGGGTGAGCATTGTCATCTTGGAGGATAGAGTTTGGTCCCAGACTGTGGAGATATGGGATTGTCACTGATTACAGAATCTCATCTCCATATCTCTCTGCATTGAGATTGACTCCAATGATGACGAGCCTTCTTTTTCCAGTGAGGGAGATGGCGCCCCTCACCATCACACTGCCTCTATGAAAAAGATGCTACTCTATAAATGTAGCAATCAGCATAGCATTCTCTGAATTGACCCCTGATGTCAGCACAATCAGGTGTCAATTTGGCATCTGGGGATTCTCAACACCTGGGATACCAGAAGCTCAAAACAAAAGTCAATGGCAGAATAATCTGTTTGGTTTTGACAGAGAAGATATGGCAATTTTCATGGATGCAACTCACATATTCAGCTCAAGCTGCTCGTCCCACAAATGAATGTGCCTTACAAACGTGGCACCATAGAAATAATCTACCAGACACAATCTTATTACTTTTTGTGCAAAGTTTAGTTTGGATTACGTTTTTTTCAAATTTTTCAGAGTTTTGGGCAGCTCAAAAATGGTGAAATAATGTACCTTGATCTGACTACATTAAATATGTAGATCAGTATTGTTACTAAAAAGAGGGAAATTTGGGAAACTAGTGGTTCTGTTCTTCTTTGTCAGATCTGGCATTGACTCCTGGTGCACTGATACAGCACTGCCGTATTTGCAAAATACCATAATTTCAGAACAAAATAAACCCTTCCTAGTGCAATGCATGATAGAAACTCAGGTTTTCATGATGTCAGAGCTTTGAGAGCTGGATGGGGGCTGCCTTTTAATTTTATATGCTGGAAAAACCCTCTGTACTGTCTTTGCAGGTCTTCAAAACTATAGAGCAGATCATTTTCATTATATAATTTTGCTAATCCCCCTCTCTGTCTGCTGTTTGAAGCTAGGGTCATCTGTACCCGGTAGCTTATATATGCTGTATGGCATATTATACAATATATATATTACACAATATATTATATGTATATTGTGTAAAAAATCCAGGTTTTATAAATAAATATTGAGTAGAGATAGGGGACTTCTATTTGTACGAAGCATTGTTTATTTGGAATGCTTAGCATCAAAGATTCTGAATAGGAGATGATGGAAATGATGACTTAAATTTCCATACATTATCAGAAACTGTTACAGGATTTGGGGTCTTGAGCTCAAATCCAGTAAAAATCCAGTGGCCCTACCAGTGGGAGATGTGCAAACGCCAGAAGTACTTTTCATACTTTTCTGCTTGTCTGTCCAATAAATACTCCAACTTTTCCAGCAAGAGTAACTTCGCTAACATTGACTCTGCCAGATTTGGCCTATAGTCCTGCATTGATCTAAAAGTTTCTGCCTGCTCTTCCCCTGCAGGTTTGTCTGCCGCTGCAGGCATCGGGGTTGATGACCTGCGCAGGCTGTGCATCCTGCGGATGAGTTTTGTAAAGGGCTGGGGGCCCGACTACCCACGACAGAGCATCAAAGAGACGCCCTGCTGGATCGAGATCCATTTACACCGAGCTCTGCAGCTACTCGACGAAGTTCTGCACACAATGCCCATAGCTGACCCTCAACCTCTTGACTGAATGAAAAGACATGAACTGCACAAAAAATAAATATCAGACTGTACTTTTAACAGACCACTTCACCTATAGATCTGGAAAGCCTAAGGAGTGCAACAACAGGGATGCCGAGTAGGTCACAGGAGGCCGGCAGTATACTCCAAACACCCTGCGAGCGGTTTCCAGTGCACTCCAGCTCTGCAAGTTCCTACAAACAGCTGCAGGAACGTGTGAGTCACTGGGAGTGGAAACATGCAGCCAAGAGGATGTGCAGGGAAAATGAAGACAGTATTGTGACGTCGATCGCCATTGTTTTGCATTGAACAGCGCAGTGTTTCTAAAAAGCTGGGACAGAAGTACAACTTGATGTGAATAGAAGACAAATAGACAAAAAAGTATCACCTCATATGAAAGATTTATACTTGACTATCAGTTATTTCTGTGTTAACATTTCAATATTTAACATTTATTGAGCCCCCATGGCAAACATAACACAACAAGGAGAATACTCTGGCCTTGTTTGGATGCAGCCCTGAGATTAAGCCTCTCTGAACACACTAAACATGTTTGCAGTTGGAGTATACTGCCGCTTCTCCTCCATTGGCTCTCTGCTGACCCTTTGGCTTCGTGTATTTGGAATCCCCTCCCTCCCCCTCCCAGATCAGGACATTTATGTGAAGTCATGTTACTCATGTTTTTGTAAAATGTAGTCTTGAATATTTTTCAATGCTGACTGTACTTTTTTCATTTATATTCCCATTCTCAGTAGTTGTTTTTAATCGCATAAAGAGCATCTGAGGAGTTTTAGCTTATCTCTGCTTCTCATTCAGCACCATTAAACACCGTAGTCTCATTATTCTTCAACCAGGCAGGGCTGTTCATGACAACTGGTATTTTCTATGAAAGTTTTACAAGCCTCAAACTAGATTGACCTTATTAAGAGGAAAAAAATCAAAAGATATTGTTATTGTAACACATCTACTTAATATAATTTGTCCAGTTTTGTTGATTAGATGCCCACATAGTGTCCGTTAGCACTTTATTAATTTGCCTGAATATTTTGTCTTGTTTCATAGTCTCATGTGTGGTAACTTGTTGTACCCATTTGATTTTTTTAGCCTAGTTGTGAAATTTTTCTTGCTAACAACATTAGTGAAAACCATGAAGAATGTGTTTTCAGTATCAGTCACACACAGGCTTGTACAGCTCAACATCGAATGTTTAGTCGATATTAAGCTCAAGTTTAAATAGAAAAATCTTATTTAAACTCCCTACAGGGTGATAATTTGATACTCAGAAGATACATTTTTAGCTGGTACATCATTTTAATATAACACATGGCCACTCTTTTTAAATTGGAGAAGTACTCTGACAACTACTGTAGAGTTTTAGACAACAGCTGAGTAAAGGAAGCAAGGAATGAACTGTGAGAGGAAGTTTAAGCCATATCGATGCCAAATATACATCTATTAAAAAAAGTGAGTAGATTATCAGGCAGAAGTCATGTCAGTGTTGCGTCGCTTGTCGAAGCTTGGTTTTACCTCCATGAAAATGATTTTAGTTTTTTGCTCAGCACTGTTGATGAAATATTTTGGTATTCGGAGCTCTGTTTACCTACAGCTGTTGCAGTATTTTATACTCTTTTGCTACCTTTACAGCGAGGAACCACCGGTCATATTTGAAAATGTAAAAAAAAACAAAACAAAAAAAAGTAATGCTGTTCAATTTTCAGGAAATGCAAGTTCATACTCATCTCTATCTTTACAATTATGTCATGCATACTGAGTTTGAATGATATTGGTGTTTACATATAATATGAATATGGTTGAATAAAATTTAATGGGCTAACACATGGTTTTGGAGTTGTGAAATCTTAATTTGGACTTCATAAAACTTCAATAAATAGACAGGGCTGTTACTGACCTGATCTGACTTTACACTGCCTTTATTTGGGGCAGATGCCAATAAAGGACAGACGTGTTTATTTCCAAACAAAACTTGCACGTGACAGTAATTTGACACTTGGTACAAATAAGGATATTGGGAAAAAAAATGGAGACCAGTGATGTGATTTTTCTTGGTTAGACAGCACATCTACTGTACCTAATCCTTTTATTGATTTTCTAAATCAATCATGGTTGGTATAATTTGATCTTTCTTTACTCCAAACAGCCTTTTAAATGTCAAAGTCAAATCATTTCTACAAAATGATGTCAAAAGTCAGTAAATGCATTGATATTAACCATTCAAAGTGATTGAGGTCTGCTTTGACTCGACCACTCGGAAACATTTACCTTGCTGTCTTTTAACCATTTCTGTGTAGCTTCAGCTGTATGCTTTGGGTAACTGTCTTAAGAAAATAAATCTTCTCCCAAGCCGTTGCTCTCTTGCAGACTGAATAAGATTATCCTCCAGGATTTACCTGTCTTTTGCTGCATTCATTTTACCCTCTACCTTTACAAGCCTTCCAGGGCAGGCTTCTGAGAAGCATCCTCACAGCATGATGCTGCCACCACTGTGTTCCACAGTGGAGATGGTGTGGAGATGTGCAGTGTTTCGTGTCTGCAAACATTGTCATCATACCAAAGAACACTGTTCGACTTGACCATGGAGTCTCCCACATGCCTTTTGGCAGAGTTTTTTTCAACAGTGGCTTTTTCTTTGTCACTCTCCTATAAAGCTTTGACAGGGGAAGAACCTGGGCAGCAGCTGTTTTAGGCAGAGTCTCTCTCATCTCATCTGCAGAAGCTTGTAACTCCTTCAGAGTAGTCATAGGTGTCTTGGTGGCCTCTCTCACTAGTCTCCTTCTTGCACAGTCGCTCAGTTTGTGAGGACGGTCCGATCTACGCATGTGGGCCATATTCCTTCCATTCCTTGATGATTTGACTGAACTCAGGCTGATGTTCAGTGCCACAGAAATGTTTCTGTATCCATTCCGACTTATACTTTTCAATAACACTTCTCCGAGTTGCTTGGAGTGTTCTTTTGTCTTCATGGTGTAATGGTGGCCATGAATACTGAGTAACCAGCAACTGGACCTTCCAGACACAGGTGTCTTCATACTATTATCACTTTTGACACATTCACTGCACTCAGGTGATCCACATTTCACAAATTAAGACTACTAGCATCAGTTGGCTGAACCTCTGTTGAATTAGGTCAGTCACTTTAGAGGGGTGAATATTTATACTGTCACTTATTACATTAATTTGTAGAAATCTGTTTTCAGTTTTGGTTCTTGGTCAAAAAAGCCAAAACATATCAACCAGGATTGATTTATGAAATCATAATAAGGGTAAACATCCAAGGGGCTGAATTCTTTTATAGGCACTGTAAAATTTTTTGTGTAAATGATGAAAACAGCCACACAGCTTTCAACAAGAAAACGTTTATTACTGCAAAGACAAGTCACAAATTTTAAGAAAACAACACTAAGAAGCTAGCCTGAGCTGAGATCTGAAATATTCAGAAAAACCAAACTACATGTGTCTTTAATAGTTTCTATATTCATCAATACGACACACTAAATGATATCGTCTTTATAAATATAAAAGTCCCCCAATTGTCCTTGTTTTTTTATGTAAAATACACAATACAAATCACCCAACACGCATTGGTTTGCTCGCCAAATCGAGAAGAAAAAACTGAATGGCACACAAAAAGAAAGTCACATGAAATCTGTGTGAATATATATTATATCAGATACTACACATTAAACAAAAAAAGAGGAAAAGGAAATCACAAAAGCACTTTAGCCGAACATATCTGATAAAATTTTCACCAAAAGAACAAATCAAATAATTAGGACACAAATAAATATACCTTTTTCAGTTTTGATATATACATATTTTTGTCTAGGGTGAATTAAAAAAAAAAAAATCCCCAAATGCCACTGCCAAATGCTTGTGCTTGCATTAGAGCGTGCTACAGCTGGCCACGACTCACTACACTGTCAAATGGCACTTGAAAATCACATCCAAAATACAAATCTCAAACAGGTCACAGCATTCAGGAAATATTTGACAAAAGAAATCACGATCATGAGAAAACAAGTCAAAAGAGAGCTTTCTTTTTTTTTTTTCTTTTTTTTTTTTACTTACAGCAACTCTCCTTGTTCATTAACCAGTTCTGTACAATAAAAAGCCGTTCGCAGGTAATCTATGATGTGTAAACTAAATAAGAGTGAATGCTTTGTGGTGTCACATCCAGTAAATAAAGAGTCCAGTCTAAAAACAGGTCTAAATGCTTCCTTGGCGGCAGCACGTCAGCCTCGATCTGTAGCCCACCAGAGACCCAACAGTCACCCAGGCCACCTGCTCTGGCCGGGGTGAAATTAAAGGCACTGGAGTCTGCTATGGGTCAGTGAAGCTGCCATTGTGTTCATGTGGAGAGGCATATTTGAGCTTTTTTTCACTCCTGTAACAAGTAACGGAAAGTTTTTTTTTTTTCCTGGTTGGAAACGGGCTCTTTTGCAAACAGCTGTAACAAAAACGATCTTACAGAAATAAAGTACAATTGTGTTGGCAGCATTAACATCAGTTCAGTGTTTCCAGGCAGCCTTTGAGATGCAGAAAGCTAAATCACTGTCTGGCACATCAAGTCTATAGAAAGAAGAAAGAAAAGAGAAGGGAACAAAAAGTTTCTAGCAGCACATGGGAGGCGTGCACGACCAGAAAGCACTTATGATCCTAAAGCACACAAAGGAAACATTTCATAAGCCATTTTCCACTCAGGCACAAAATTATACAACTTTACATCTACAAGTTTGTAGTTCATTATGTGACAAGAGAGCTGAGATTCACAAAAGAAAAGTTAAAGATGCCATGAGCAAAATCATTCCATACCCGTACACACTCTCCAGATTTGAACACAAATTAAAATGTTAACAGCCATTTCACTTTTTACAACTCAAGTCTTTAAAAAATGCAGCAATGGGAATGCAATATCTCAGTAGTTCATATACAAACAGCTTTATGTGCAGCTCTGGAGAAAGCAGAAAGGATGATGATTCAATATTTATCAACCAGTTTCATTACCGTCTCTGCACTCAGGTTGACAGTTTAACACCAGGAGGCAGGGAGCGATCTATCATCCCAGTTCATTGTGGTTACACACTCTTGTAAACAAAAACGCCTCAGGCCTTCAACTTGCAGCTACTTCAAGTTCAATGACCTTTCCATGCACACTTTTCCAACCATCCTCCAGCAGCACAATAAGAAAGCCAGGTTTGTGTGATTCCTTAGATCTGGTAAAAGCTAGACATGATCAGACAAGTACCGCTAAAGCCTGTCCACTTAAAGTGTTTATAGAACTTGATTGAAACAAACTCAAGGAAAGTTAGTTAAGATTGTCAAAATGTTCGATACATTTTGACACCATGGTTTGAACAGTACATTCTCTACTTTATTTTTCATGAACACAAGTGTCAAAGTTTTAAAAAACATGACAGGCCAAGACAGGTGCCCAAAGCAGGACTGAAAACTCCTCCATACAGTCTAAATTGCAAAAATATGTCGGTAACCAAAACGTTGCCAATGCTTATGTGCAGTAGACAATGTGCAGGAGTTCACTCATGATAATTAAAACAAGAAATTACCCGATATTTGGTGCCTCGAATGTATACGTTTAGTTGCTGTGGTGTCGAAACAGGTATCAATATGATTTCATTCTATTTGTATCTTATTTTGGATCAAAAACTAGCATCACTGCAGCACTATTCTTATTGGGAAAAGCTGCAAGCAAACTCCTGTACAGATTTAAAAAAAGGATGCACAATGTTGGATTTTTGCCTGTATTTACAAATTAATTTTTGCCAGTGCCCATTTATAAATGTAGAACATTAAAGTCCCTGTAAAGTGATAAAAAAATATGTATTTTTAAGGTTTGTTGTATGACAGGCCACTGTGTTATGAAACGCCGGGCCAAATTTAAGTCATGAAAATGTCTCTAAGTTTATGAAATAAGGTTTCAAAATGAGGCAATAATATCTGCTCTAGGGTGGTGTGGGTGTTTTGGTTGAATGAGCTGAAGCCATGCCCACTCACAAGAAATCCTCTCAAAATTTAAGCACTCCAAGTATATCTAATATCTCATTTTTTGCCTTGTGTGAAGTTATGCATCTCTCCTGTTAATGAGCCATCTTTGTTGTCAAGTTGCTAATGAAAACAATCCATTTCCTAATGTTGCACGTCAAAATAAAAGTCTTTTATAATGATTAGCATTGGAGGCCTATATTGTGACAGTCTTGGCAGAAATAGGCCATGTCTATTAACAGATACTTTCCTATACTTTAGCATTGCGATGCTAACAGACATAAGGGATTGAATGGTTTCTGCTTTGAGAGAGACAAAGCCACAGCCTGCTTTTTTTTTTAATTATCAAGGACAAAGGACAAGTGAAATATGGATTTAAACACATCTTCAACAGGTAAGATGTTTGTTCCTGCTGCATCTGGTTTAAGTGAAACATAGACAGGCACTCCAGCAATTAGCCTGCCACCTGACCTTACAGGGAACTATGGTCAAAGCGCAGCTGCCTGGCTCGGTGCTAGAGCAGAGACAAAGAATTTAGGGATTCAATTTAAAGTTTTCTGGTACAAATCTCTCTGTTGTAATACTTTTAATGACCTTCAGGCTACTGTGGCTGATAGATTTGGGAAATTTATTGACACCAGCTAATAACATACTGTACTGAGATGAACTGCTGGTTGATTTTGTATTGTTTTAGCATTAGGGGGGTGGGGTACTTCCCCATAGCAGCTGATGACGTTGTTGGCTGCTATATACCTGCCCAAATCAAACCAAGCCAAGAAAGAGGTGAAAAACTTTGTAACGGTCTGAAGCCAAAATTCAGTCACACATAGATCTCAATGTTTTCACTTTCAAAGCAACCTTATTCCAACATTCTAGTGTGTTAATTTCACTTTACAAGGATTTAAACTACATAACTTAAGACCCAATTTAAATTCAAGCATTAACAAAGAAACAGACTTGCGTCCTTAGAAACCACTTGAGTTTAAGGTATGAGGGTGAACAAAGAAAAAAACTTTAGCTGAAACAGGTCTGTTGGTTTTGCCTAAGACTCCACAAACTTATTCATACATGCGGCCAATATTTACAGCTGATATAACAGTTGTGTATATGTGGAAACTTTAATATCTGCAGATTCTGATATTTAACTTTTTAAGCTTATATCTGCCGATATCAATATCATGATATCATGCATCCCTAGTTTAAATTGCACAAATATGTTGGCAACATCCATCCTTTATTATCTGTATCAGTGGTTCTCAACTGGCCGTGCATGAGGACCCACCTCCATCTCCTTGGGGAAACCGCAACACCAATTCTTCAAAATGTTCAACCATTTAAATGTTTTTAATGACACGTTACAGTTTTGACCCTAGCGGGAGAAGGTATGCATACTATATTCTACTAAATTTTTTACAAAGACAGCATGGAAATTTGGTAATTTTTCAAGGAATTTCCAAGTTATCTTTGGAAAACCAGCTTTGTTATCCAGGAAAAGGAGAGTTGAAATCTTAAGAAAATCAATGATATATAAGGCTTTATTTATTTGTGGCTGTTGCCACCTGACATTTGTAACCAAATTAAACAGGTAAATGCTTTAACAAATGTTGTTACTTTCATTCTTTTTAGAAGGTGGACATGTATGTCTTCAAAATAAACCTATGTAGTCTGGAAAGTGTAGCAGCTCACCCAAGCAAAACATTAATTTATCATTTTTTAATATGTGATACCTCATTTACCTAATTAGAAACATTTAAGAGCTTTAAATGATTTTATTAATTTCATACAGTGACACTTTTTTCAGCTGCACCACCTGACATTTGCCGCTAATTTCAAATAAACAGACAAATACTCTGATACATATTGTTACTTTTGCTATATTAAAAAGTAGAAACATATTTTTAAAATCAAGATTATTATGATGAAATACATTTTTAGCAGTTTTATGTTGGCTGTACAATACTGACATGTGAGGTGTTACCGCCCAACTATTTCAAAATAAAATACCAATAGTAACGGCTGTGCCACCCTGACATTTAAGAACTTGCACATTCCAGGACGAAAGTTTGTTGATGATTTTACTAACTTGAAAATTAAAAATTTTAAACATTTGATTGCATTAATGCCAAAGTATTCTAATTTTAATTTCTCACAATTAAAAATTTCAATAGTGTCAGTAATCTTGTTATTTACTCAGATACTCACACCACCTGACATTTTTAGGGTTGGAGATGCATAAATATGAAATTAATTATATTATTCAAATATATTGAAAATGTATTCAAGCAAAGTAGGTTTCACAGAACAAACAGATATAAGCAATTAACTGATTTTTTTTTTCTTTTTCAAAAGAAAATAATAGACTGGACACAAAAATATGCATGTCATGTCATTGATCCATGTCCACTTATGGCATTCATACATTATAAACATCTTTGGCCACAAAAATGTGGCACTTTTCAGACCTAATCCACCAGTTGAGAACCACTGATCTATATTGTTTTTCCTATTTGGAGATGATCCCAGCTCTTTGGGTGAGCAGAAGGGAGACGGGGACATTGTGGACAGCTCAACAGCCAGCCACAAGCCAGACAAACTAGCCACGTTCACATTCGCATCTACGGACAATTTAGAGTCACCGGGTCACCTGACAACCATGTTTTTGGTCTGTGGGAAGAAAGCTGGGGTATCTGGAGAGAACTCATGGATGCACAGGGGGCTAACATGTAAAGACCTTGTCAAAGTCAGGATCCTTCGTGCTATAAGGCAACAGCTCAAACCACTGCTTGCAACACATTTGTCCAAAGCAGCAGTTTACTTGCAGTTTTCGATCATTTAAACAAAGAGGTCTTCATGTTGGCGGTTTAGAATTCTATATTTGTTTTCATTATATCAAAATAGGTGTTGATATTGGTTAATTTTTACTTGTATCATGTAAGTTTAGATTTCTAGTATATTGAAAAGCCTTGTGTGGATACAGCAAATAAGAGTGCAAACCTTCTTTCAATCAGCCAACTTCCCAGTGTATGACTTAGAATGAAAAAACGAGAAAAATCTAGTCCTCCTGTCCAGTAGGTCTGCACACTGCAGTGTATTAACTCACAATTCACTATCAGTACCCATAATAACATGATAAAATGGGTGAAAATCTAAACCAAAACACAATAAATATCAATAAATTAACATTTCTGCACAGAAACAGCAAATCATTTAAACAAGCATGAAAAAAGAATAACATTTTTTTAGTAACAAAATATTCCTGTTTAGAGGATTAATCTCAGTTTTCTCCACGACATAGAAGGCTCGAACAATTCAAGTATAGATGTAGTCGAATGAATGAAGTTAGTCCCAATGCCTTCCCGGTTTCACAGTCTAACATGAACTAATTACAGAGGAGCTACCAAAGGAAATACATCAACAATCCGTTCAAACACATAAAAAGCAACAAATATATGTAGTGTATCATCATTATATATACTATACATATATATATTTATATTTATATATATCTGAATCTCTTTGAATATCACAAAATATCTACTTTTGGTCCACTGTACAAAGATGGTCTTTAAACAGGGAACTAAAAGGATGAAAGCATTTGATGGGCTAAAAACTGAATTGAAAATGTGTCAGAGGTGAGAGAAAAACCATCCAGCTTTTCTCTGTTGTGTTGAGATTTGTGCAGTACAGTGGTGTGTGTGAGAGTGTGTGTGAGTGTGTGTGCAATAAGGTTTGGTGACTGTGCTGCACGCGTCAAAGGGCTGGCACCACTGGTTTGAGGTAGGGTGACTGATGGATGTGTTCCAACACATACAGGCAAACACGCAGACACACGTACGCACGCACGCAGGTTTATATACACATGTACATTAAAAAAAGACAGTGCAGACTTATGCAATCGTACGCACACACTCGATAACGAAGGCTAATGTGAGAATAGGCCTCAGTAGGGCAGAGTGAGGGCAGGAGCAAGGCTAAAAAACATGATTCACATAAGCTTAGTAGAGCTGATCCAGAGAGAACAACAGGTGTGGGTCTGTGCCTGCATCCCGTGGTCTCGACACTGATGAGCCCGCCCAAATCCAGCCACGAGTCTCCAGAAAGCCAAAAATGTGTGACTGGGACGATGCAGAGGGGGCTGTGGGCTCTGTGCAGCACACAGTCGGGACTAAAAGGACAGCTGCATTGTAAGGATAAGGCACTATGATTAAGCCGAGGTACATTAAATCCCTGACATTCCTTCTGCTCTGCGACATGGCACTGTGGGACAGGAAACAGCACGCGGGTGGCCCAAATGGCTCACTCTCAGCTTCCTCTACGTGGTTTGTTTTTGGTCCTTCTTGAACTCAAGAGATTTTAAGACAGAAACTGCAAAAAATAAAGGAAAACACGTCTACTAAGTTGTTTTAAGGTGAAAGCTGGTCATGTAAACTGCACTACGGAGCATTATCAACAAACGAAGGCAAGCGTTATGCACAAAGTGCATAGAAAAGCTAACATTGAGGAAGTGGTTTGTACAGCCAGTCTTCTCAATCTCATTTCTATTTACACAAGCAGCAGCACAGATTTTTTAGGGTTACTTTTTCTGTGGCTAACATCTAAAAGTGGTCATCAGTGGGTGGCTGCCATTTCTTCTTCAAACTGAACAGACAAAAATTTCCCATGATCATTTTTTTCTACATCCAAAGAAAGTCATCCCTTTGTTTTATAGCTACATACATTACTCAAAATATTCTCTTTAGCCAAATCAGCAGGTGGAATCCAAATCAGACATAAATTAAAAGGAAATTGAAACAAACACAATGATAGCACCATGGGAAATACCAATTAAAAAAGTACAACAAAACTATTTACAAGAGGCAAAGGTGTTGAATAATTGATGACACTGCTCCGCTGGGACTAGTGACGTGGATTTGAGCTCTGAGACATCAGTAGGTTAAAGGAGTCTAACTATCCTTTAAAATAGAATCTGTCTTTACAGACAGACAGAGGCATTAAGTCAGGCAGGAAACAATTACCAGGCTAGCTTAGTCCTTCTCCTCCAGCTGCTGTATCGTGAGAGAGCACAGACTGATGGGATGGCCGCACATCCAGAATCTAAGCAGTCAGACACAAATAGCACACTGTGGCCAGAGTATCATCATGTCAGCACTCCCTCATAGACCGAGCATAGCGAGGAGAGGAGAGCGTGTCCACACAAGTGCAGACAGACACAATGCATGATAAAGACAGAAACATCCAGACTTACAGATAGAGAGATATGTGGAGAGAGAGAGAGAGAGAGAGAGAGAGAGAGAGAGAGAGAGAGAGACGGCACAAACAGGACAGAGCCTGTGTTAGCTTCAGACCCTCAAACCGAGGCGTAGGTGTTTCCTGTGGCGCTGCAGTGGCGGATGGTGGGAGTACCAGCAGAGGGGGTGAGGATGTGTTCGCTGTGGTCCTGAGGGGGCTGAGGCAACGAGTGGAGGACGCTTGGCTGGACGACTCCGACCACGGGGTGTGACCCATCCTCTAAAGCCCCGACCTGGATCACCTGGATGACCTCGTGCTCTGACTTCTCTCGCTTGGCAAGAGGTTCGCCGGTCTCCTCCGTGTCCTCTTCTAGGTCGCTGTCCATCCCGCTTGTTTCTTCTAGACAGGAGAAAGACATTTGCAGAACCCAAAGCTGAATATAAGTTCTGCTTACAACAGATAATCATCAAAATGATACCACTGAATCTGTAAATGACTTTTTCTGTGGGATGTGATGTGAAATGATTTGATTTGTTACTGTGAAGTCAACAGAGGTGGAAAAATGCAAGAGATTTGTACTCTAGTAAAAGTACAGTTACTCTGGTTAGAACTTAAGTAGAAGTAAAAGTACTGATTTCAAAATGTACTAAAAAAAGTACAAATACCCCCAAAGAACTAATCAATTACAGTAATTTGAGTAAATGTAATTAGTTACTTTCCACTCCTGGATACTATGAGTCTCAAATGATCCATTGTGTAGCCAGCCTAAGTTGAAAATACATTAATAATTGCTCACAAGACCCCAAAAGGGTCACCAGTGGGTTCCTTTGTTATTAGATACAGATTACATTCTCATGCATGTTAGATTTTGCCACATACCTTTATCAATGTTAGTGAGAGAGAGGGTGTTGAGGCTGTCAAACTGAAACAGAGATGCACATCTTCATCAGTCAGGTTTTCGGAGGTTCAGATAGATAATAAATTAAAAAAAGAAAACTAATCAGAAACGATTTCACATCTGATAAGAAGATTTCACAGCAGTACCTCCCCCATGACACCAATGGGTGTCTCTCCGGTAGCCTGGGCCACCCGATGCTCCACCAGGTAAAACATGTACTCGTCATATAAGAGGCGAATCAGATGGAAGGATCCGAAGCTGGCAGCACTGCGCAGTGTCAGGTCCCTGATCACCATAGAACTGTGCACACATGAAAATAAAAAGCCAGGTACTTTTCTCTATGCAACAATGCTGCTCACCACTGATTATTTCAGCACATCTGTTTTAATACAGACCTGTAGAAGGACCATTTGAGCAGGAACTGTCGAGCTGCCCTGGGGAAACTGGGCCGATGCTCGTAAGGCTTGAGCACCTGAGTGACCACGTTGTCCAGCCAGGCGGCCCACTGCTCCAAAGAGCTCTGCTGCTGCAGTGTGGCTTTGAAGTCTTGCTCCAGATGCTGAACCACTCCCTCCTCACACTGGCACACCCACGATGCCTGCTCCTGTGTGGCAGCACAGAGAAAAAGACTTGGTTTACATTTACACAAACTGGGGAACAAAACGAAATTTATGTGACTGACAGAGAGGAAATAGTTTAAGTCCCTGTAAAGAGATGAGAAAAATCCATATTTTAGGTTAGTTATATGACGGGCCAAATTTTAGTCATGAAAAACACCTCTAAGTTTATAAAATTAAGCTTCAAAATTATGAAAATTAGGTAGTAAAATCTGCTCTAGGATGGTGTGGGCTTTGGTTGAATGAGCAGAAGCCACGACCTCTCAGGAGAAATACAATCCTTTCAAATAAAAAAAATGCTACAACCTGACTGGAGGAATCATCTGTCTGCTCTACTAAATCATAAGCTCTCTGTGTCAGGCACCAGAGAAACAATCACTTTTATGTCACGACAGACAGACAGTTTAGAGCTCAAAAGTCTCAGTTTCATTTTCTCATCCTGAATTTAACACTTCAGGAATTTCTTATATCTCATTTTTTGAATTGTGTGAAATTATGTTTCTCCCATTTATGAGATGTCTGAGTTGTTGAATTGCTGCTGAAAAGCCACCATTTCCTGATGTTGCTCTTCAAAATAAAAGTCTTCAATGATGATAAGCATTGGACAATTTTATTATGACAGTCTAGGCAGGAATACAATGTTACAATGTCATTTAGCAAACCTGGGACGGGTGTTCCTGGGACCTTGCTGAAGGGCCCACACTGGACACTTGTGCTCTGACTGGGATTTGAACCCCTAATCTCCCATACCACAGCCAACAATGTAAACCCCTGAGCTTTCCAGCCGCCTAATGTCTATCAGGGGAACCTTCACTAAACTTTAGCATCGCAACGATAACAGACAGGAGGGACTGAACTGTTGCTGCTTGGAGAGAGACAGTCACAGCCCACTTCTCTCAGTCATCCAGGACTTAAGTGAAATATGGCTAAAACAATCCTTCAGCAGGTAAGCTGCATTTGGTCCAAGTGAAAAATAGACAAGCACTCCAGCACTTAGCCTGACCCCTTACCTTACAGTGACCCACAGCCAGAGTGCAGCTGCCTGGCTCTGTACCAGAGCAGAGAGACAGAAGTTGGGGATTAAACTGAATGTTTTCTGGTACAAATCTCTTTGTTATGATACTTTTAATGAACCATAGCCTACCATGGCTGATAGATTTGGGAAATTTACCTCACAATGAACAAAATCAAAACATTTAGCTGGCTGTTAATTTTCAATTAAGGACACTGGCTTACAACAGACTGTACTGAAGTGAACTGCTCCGTGATTTTATATCCCTGTAGCATTAGGGTGCGGGGTTATTCCCCATAGCAGCTGATGACGTCTTGGGCAGCTATATTTGACCTGCCCAAATAAAAAAAAGCCAGGAAAGAGGTAGAAATGTTCTAATTGTCTAAATCCAAAATTCATTCACTCATAGAGCTGTTTTAATGCTTACAGCAATCTTATTCCAACATATCTAGTGTGTTAAGGCACAAACTTGGGATTTCAGTGCACACATGTAACAAAAACCATTTCTCACCTGTACGTTGGCAAAGTCAACACGGTTGAGATCACTCAGCATCTGGTTGATCTGTGACGTGTTCTGCAACACGGCGCGTGCCGCCTGAGCCAGGTGGTTCAGAGATGTGTATCTGCGTAGTGTTTGCGCAAAGGCACTAACAGCAGCAATCTGAGAGAAGAGTGGACACAAGAGCCCAGCTGTTATGAACCAGAAGTAAAAATACCTTTCAAAATAAAACTGCAAAAATGTTTCTCCTGTTTGTAAATAGTAACATGTTCTCATCTTTTGTAAGTTCTTAATAAATGTTGACCTTGGTCTGGATCATTCTCTGTGGAATGGCATTCATGGCATTATTGAGCCAACCTTCCAGGCTTTTGGCAAAGTTGCGAATGGCTTGAGTCAAGGCACCTGAAAAACACAACAAAAGTAAATAACCCCAGTATCTAGAAGCACTGTAAACAAAAGTGGGTTTTGTGTAAGTGAAGCTCACTGGGAATGGGTCTCAGGACATCAGGAATAAGGATCTCCACAAGGGCCTGGTACATTAGATGGTCACAGGTGCTCATCCATTTGAGTACAGCTTCATTTCTGCACAGCACCAGTAGCTGTGAGCGAGGGAGCCGGGCTTCAATCTCACTGACACTGCTAAAGAGAGAAGAAGGTGCCTTTATGAAATCATCAAATCCTGGTTGGTAATATTTCTCTCAAGCTAACTGACCCACTTTATCTGAGACAAAAGCTTTTTAACCTCACCTGTTTTCTGTTATTGTGGCGCCCTCTACAGAGTCAGGAGGGGAATAGCGCCAGAATGTCTGCCACAGCTTCTCAATTAGACTGAACTGGAGGTTGACAACCACATCCAGGATAGCCTGAAACAAAAACAGTGTAAACAAAATCAGTAAAGAAGACATGTTCCTTTTCAATTCCAAGATTATGTCCCTACAAGTGTCAGGAAAGAGAGGAAATGTCTGTTTAACTTGTTCTACCTTTGAGTGAGCTGAGACTTTAATCATTAGAAGAAGGCAATAAGTAGGGGTCAGCACCTGTAGGCGTCCTGATCTGTAGTTTGTCAGACATTAGTGAAGCTTTGATTGAAAACTTCACAAGATGAAGAGAAAAATCTGTTCCAAAATGCCAGCAGCTGGCATTTACAAAGCTCTGTCACAATATGCACACATGACCTTTCCTGAAGTTTCCTCACTCTGATTCCAACCAAACTTTAAATACACGTCCTTTTCTCAACCTCAAAACTTTACCTCAGTAATTTTGGCATTACTGACCTTTTCTCATTAAAGAAAGCTTAAATAAGATTAAACTAGTAAGCTGATGTCATAATAAATACTGGACGACTGAATTATCTGTATGAGATGGATTACCTGGTGAAAATGAGAACCTAAATAAAGAAAAGGTTTAATGGATGGAAATGTGGCTTTGCCGGGGAACTCAATAGATGGCTTTATATTCAAATGCCTGCAGCCATATTGATAATGATGATATAAATCAATAAATGCTACACTACTGTAAAAGGGTTGGATCTTTTTTCTTTGAACTCTAGGGGTTTTACAAGATCTTGTGCCAAGAGATCTCGCAAGATTGAAACGCCACAAGATTTCTCGTCAATGTGAAAACTGTCTTGAGAGATCAACACTGCACAGACACCAGGAGCTGTTGTGACAGGAAACAATATCAAACTGGGAATTACAAAGTTAACCAAGATGCCCCTGACACTTTAAAATCATTGGGGAGGAAGCTAGTGAAGAAGAAGAGCTGATCTGTAACTTGTTCGGATCACTGCTCACACCTCCTCCTCCTCTGCATGGGACCCTCAAGATCAATTAATGCTGCTGGTGAATACCTGCAGAGTCTCAGTGAGGAGAATACATGGTTCATTTAGTTCATGTTTGTGCACAGGAGAGGATTTTCAACCCCATCCCATCCTGCTCCCATAGAAATAATTCCATTCTGTCCCAATCCAATCCTAACCTTTCAAAGCAGATGGATATGCCTGTTTCCGTGTTTCTCACTGGTGAATCCATCTTGCAAAGCTCCCAACTGAACAGTTTGGGCCCAGTTAGAAAGTGACAGGACCAATCAGCGACAGAGGGCAGTACTTTCTTGCGCAGCAGAGTTGTGACGTAAGCAAGCAGCTAGAAGAGGCTGGTGCAATTATGGTAGAAGACATTAGCGTGGGTGCTGCTAAAGCGTAAGTTTTATAAGAACTTTAACAACATTTCTTTGTTAAAAAAAGAACAAAGAACAGCAGTGAGTTGTTTTTCTGTTCAAAAACGACAAAAGTCAAGTACTGACATGTCTACAGTCACCATGGTTCGTGTTATGCATTTCTCTTTGGATTTACTCCTCAGTGGGGATGCACCTCGGTAGCTTCCCCATCACGTGTTTTAGTGTACTGATATAATAGACAGAACATTCTTTCAATCACCCTCTGAGTTGTTTTTTTAAAGGCTCTGCCCTTTCCAAACACTGTCCATGAGAGGTTTACCAGATAAAGTTTGAAACAAATCCATCTGGCGTGTCAGGTTAATCAAATCCCAAACTAAAGAAAGAAAAAAAAAAAACAAAAAACAAAAAACGTCCAATGAGGGGCTGACACACAGACAGGTAGGTTATGTACCGGCAGCCCTGCAGTAAATGCCCTTGTTATGTGGTTAACCATACATGCAAAAAAGAATGGTCAGAAACTGAAGATTGGATAGACGTGTCTTATTAAATGTGCCTTCAAAAATTTAAGACTTCTCACTGGTAAAAATAAAACTTAAAGATTTTTTAAGGCTTTAAATTTCAAATGTCCAATCTCAGACTTTTCAAGACTTTTCAAGGATCTGCAGGAATCCTACTTTGAGTTCTGAATATATCCATCCCCTGCTCTCATTATGAATTTAATTAACTTTGATCTAACCTCACAGTGCTCTCTGTAAAGGGACTGGAGAGCTTTCACATCCTCGGCGCTGATGTTCTCTGTATTGCTCTGTCCCAGGTCCAGCTCCACAAAGTCAGGGAGTGCCCGCGATGCATCTGTTTGGCAGAGAAAAATATCACATCTAATTCTTTGGAATGCTCTGAAAACATTCTGTTTAGTTTGACAGGGATCCGGATAACAAGAGAGGCAGCTGACCCAGGAACTGCTGGTGGTGTTGGCTCTGTGCGATGACCGTTTGCTCTGCTGCACCAGGATGGGGTTGACCTCCACCTGAGTAATTCTCCCCAGAGCAGCTGTCAAACTTCTGCACCGGCTTGAACCTGGAAATGCATAACTTACTTTAGCAAGGATAAAAAAGAAACCCATGTCAAAGCAGGTGTTGCACATCTGGACGCATACCTCTGTTTCTGCTGTACAGGCTGCTGTCTGAGGGCCATGTACTGCATGTCTTCTTGGAGTCTGTTTAGAGGGGAGTCTGGTTTCACTCGTATACCATAGTAATGGTATTTGGAGTTCCCTCTGCAGGATAAAAACCATAAGTGAGCTCACATTAGAGAAGAAGGACAACAAAAAGAATAGCAAGACAAGCATGATACTGTTACATAACAAGCTGAAACTCCAAAACAAACTTTCTTTGCTTTAAAAACAGGAAATCTAAATAAAGATAGCTAACCTTGTCCCGAGGCGTCTTGTACGAAGTCCCATGAAGATGGAGCGGATGAGTTTGCCAAAAGAGGCTGCATTTACAGGGTCCAGTTTTTGCTCCTGGCAGTGGCGCAGGTAATGATTGTAGAGGGTGGATCGTGGTAGACTTACGCCCTCTGCTGTCTCGTAGTTGTCCAACAGCCACTGGAGCTACAAGAGAATACAGGTGTTTTTATCTTTACCCAGGAGATTCACTCACACACACACAGTGGTAGTCTGGCAAGACTTCAGGGTGACAGTCTAGTCTTGATGCTGCAGCATCACACCTCTGCAGAAGCATGCCTATGGCAGCAAGGGAATTCAAAGAAAAAGACTATGAAACGGAAGCAACAGGAACAGCAAACTAAGCATGGAAATTAAATGTAAACGACAGAAGCAGAAAAGCAAGAGAGTAGCTCAAGCAAAAGTAGTGGTAAAGCAAGGGAAAGCAGTCTTTAAAAGCAACTTACATGGCTGTTGAGCAGCGAGCTTCTCTGACTGGATAAACCTTCAGATTTTTGGAGTGTCTCAATCGCCATTTCAATCTGATAAACCATGAAGCACAGGACAACAAAATGTAAGAGGGGGAAATCAAAACAAAAGCAAGGGAAAATAGAGTTGACACTAGTAGCCACTAGCAAACGATAAAAAAGAGTCTAGAAAGCGTCCTACAGCAAGCACCGCTAAACCCAAGCAGAGCAGAATGACCCATCTTTTTAGGAAAATGTTGGATTATAAGCAGGAGACTCATTTAATCAGTCATGTAAGGCTGGCAGACAAACAACACTTCAATATTCCACCAGCACAGATTCATTTATAACAGCTGTAGAAGGCCAGACTCTGCTGCAGAAACAGAGGATAGGAGCACTGTGCAAAGATGATTCTGACTTTTCTGTACTATTACTCTTCTTTTTTGTATTAACTTTTTTTTTATCTTCTCAAGAGCATTACTTTGACTAGACAATTAGCTGCACACTCTGGGAATTTCTTGATAAGACTAATAAAGTATTGCTCTTTTTCCTAACTTTCTCATTTCTACTTCTTTAAAAGAAGATTCTAAGACTCTTTTTTCATCACCAACAAGGATGGATAACAGAGTAGGAAACAAAGCCCTGTATTAGCTGAACATTAAATATTAATGATACAATGAGAACAGTGCTGGCAGAGGTTTGAACCCTACAGAGGTTCAGGCTCCACCTACACAGTGCATACAATAGCAAAGGATTACCATGACAGACAGAGAAAACATAAACGATCCTGGAGGAAGTGCAGACAAAACTGTGTCTTTATCATGGAAATATTGAGGATTAAGTATGAGAGGAATGGATCCTTTAACCTTACAGGAAGAGTCTCACAAAGTCAGATGAGCACTTACGGTAGCTGGGGAAGCTCGAGCGGTTTGGGTGGCAGGGTGGGGTCCAGCGTTGTCCATGATGTAAGCCCCAGGACTGCTGCTGATGACCTGACCCCCCGCTAGGTTCATGTTCATTCCCCCGCTGCCCCCTTCTCCGTTGTTGGTCATGCCATGAGATGTCACCACAGTGGACACTTGTGACGAGCTGCCCTGTGTGTCGAAGTAGCTCCCTCCGCTGTTCTGGCTGTACAGCTGCGGCTCTGAGTATGAGTAGGTTCTTCTGTTCAGAAGGGAAGTAAAAATTAAAGAACAGAAAACGTAAGAAAAAAGGTTTCAGAAACAGCCTTTAAACATGCTTTATTAAAAAGGTACCAAAGTACAAAGAGGGTGAACATTTGCTGAAACGTCAAATTTATATATAAGGTATGGAAAAAGTCAATAGAAGACATTCATCATCCAGCACAATGAACTGATTGAACAGGTGACATATTTTTATTCCTTTTAACTCTCATTTATCCTCCCTGCTAAAAAAAACCTGGGATAAAATGTAAAATTCAGATATGTTTTTCTGTATTTTACAACTGGCAGAACTAATGAATTAACAATACGGCTAACTGATTACATGATAATCCTCTACCAATAATCAAATGTACTGGCTAATTAACAGCACTTAAATTGATATTTGAATAAATCCATATTTATAGTCTTTGACAGCTGATAAAAGGGACATATGGGGATCGATAATACTCAATTCGGAGGTGCCATTTTTAAACACTGACAAAAACTCCTGAACTCTATATTGTTACTGACATATTTGTTGAATCACACAACATTCTAGTCCAACTGACCCTCATTACAAACAGTTTTTAAACGTTGATGTATTGATGACAATCTGGAGCTGTTGAGTTCATTGATAACCAGAAAAAAACTGTTCATGTGGTCATAATAAATCACAGTAAAAGCTAGACATCAGGGCAAGTTTATGCCCCCAAACTAAAAAAATAATTATTTTAAATAAAATTTTTAGATAGCTAACTCCTGGACACCCGAACTAGGGTGGAATCCCCAGTCTAGTGATCCATATGACTCCCGGGTTTAGGAAATGTATGCATTTATAGCTGGTGAGTATCCATTACCCCTGGGTAGTAATAAGACATGCTCAGTGCCACAGAAGCATTGAAGAAGTCACGTCCGGTGTTACTGAAGTGAAGCCGAAGGAGATTCTCTCCAGTCAGCGAGTTGCAATATGTTTACATATTCTCTGTGCAAGTTTTCTCATGGTTTTACAAATACATACAAGACCACACTGGCATGTTAACGAATAGGTGATATGAGCAGACAACTGTGGCATCATATGTTTTGAAGGAAACTTTTTTCTGCGAGAGGATAAAAAAAGACATTCACACTGTACACAATTTTCACACCAACAGTTATTATTTGATAGCTTTTCAGCCTGCAACGCCTAAATTACAGGTGCCAGAGACTGGGGACCCCCACCTGGAGGTGGTTGAAGCATAGGAGAAGTTGTGTGTAGACTTACGCTTTAGGTTTGTTTTTTCTAAATTAATTTGATTTGAGCACAAGTCTCCCAAAATTACCATGTTATTATTACACATTTAACTAATTTTAAGTATATATTCCTATAAAAACAGGAAAAATATACTTTTTAAATTGTTTAAAAAAATTCTTTTCTAGGGGAGGTATCTGGTGACCCCCTTTCAGTGTCCTGTGACCCCCAAGGGGGCCTGGGGCCCCACGCTGAGGACTTAAAGGAGTTTGTTTCAGAGTGTTTTTAATGTTTTTTTTACCCACAAAAGTGGGTCTTGAAAACCTGGGACAGTTCAGGCTCTGATTTCAGTATGCCAGTGTTTCATGAATATCAACTTTACAAAATGACTTTGAAGAGAATGTCTGGTTTGCTTTTTGTATGCTGTTGTGTGCCATTGTTATAAAAAATTATCAAAGAATTTGTTTTATATCTGTTTAAATAAAGTCTACCTAGACCAAGGACATTGTGTTATTATCCTCGGATGATTTTGAGATGATATGGCAAAAATAATCAGAATAAGAATGAAGTTTATTGCAAAGTAAGAAGAAATCTGCTCTAGTGTTTTTTGTGCAAAAAAGTACATAAAGTAGAGACTAAAAATCTGCAAAACTCTCAAGGACCTAAATAAGATTAAATAAATAGTTAAATAAATAAATAAATAAAAATTAAAAAAAGGAAAATATAAAACCTGCATTAGCTGCAGTAAAACAATGATCATATCAAAGGCTTAAATATAGATAGATTTGAAACAGGTTTTTTTTCCATGTGATCTCTGTGACCTCTTACTTTTACTGTATTGAACCAGTGACTTGTTTATTAGTCCAGCGGCTGCATGCATACGTGATTATTCTTTAAGTACTTTCAGAGACTCCTTATGGCTGCTTCCACCAGTAGCTGAGGTTTGTGTTCATACATGCACTGATGGGTGTGTATTTGTGCAATTACAGTCGGACAAACTCAGACTGGGCTTGTTATTGGTATGTAACCCCATTCCTCAGTCCCAGGGGACCCTGGCACAGCATCAGCACTTATGAGACAAGCCCACTTCTGAACATGTTCAGGTGACTGAGCACAATCAAAAACACAAACCCCTCAGGAAAGCAAACAACGCACACAAAAACGGACAGTCTCTCACTAACATCATGTGCTTGTGACATGAATGATGGTGTGAAGAGATTTAAGAGGAGAAGGAGCAGGCTGCAGAGACGCAGCACTAGTGTTTGTGAAGTGGTGTAGGAGCAGAGCTAGGTGACAGACTGACTCACATGTTGCCGTTGGTGTAGACGCTGCTGTTTTCCTCCACATACTGCACCTGTGCTGGGTAAACATGCTGAACCTGTTGAACAGTCTGGGCCTGGCAGGACAAATTGCAAGGGTTGCATATTAACAATTTAATCAAATAAAGTCACATATTGCAACGATAGACACACATATTGAGGGTGCACAGACAAGCTGGCTGTACCTGTTGCTGGACAGGCACCTGTTGGGTGGAGCCGGTAGGCTGGACAGGCACGGTGGTCTGAAGAGGGACAGTGGAGGTGGAGTCTGCGCCTGCTTCTGGGGTCTGCATGGCGCCTATACAGGACAGCAAAAACAGTGTCTGATCACTGAAAACAGCAAAAAACACTCTTGAACTACTGGTCTAACTGATGGAACACGGATTCACCAGTTAGACCAGTAACTTTGACATCATATAAAGGCTGAACAACATGGAAAAACAGATAATTCAATATTTTTTCTTTGTGTGACGTATTAAGCCTTAAAAACACTTAAATCCAGATTAATAAGCTCAATATTTTATCAAGTCTCTTTTTATCTTAAACTGGAACATTAAAGAAAAAAATGTGATGTGCATTAATGTTGTGATAAAGATATGAGTGTGACAAATAAACTATTACTACAGAATCTGTATTAGCTTTAGCTGCTTGCAACATGTGTTTTTAAACAGAATAAATCCAAGAAGCATCTTTTTTTCACAACTAAATCAGCACCAATTGATCTCAGGTAGCAGATACAGTGCCTCTTTCATATTTTCTTGCCCTCCTGCCTTCTTATTTTTTTGCATATTTGTCACATCTAAATGTTTCCTATCATCACACAAACTTTATTACTGAACAAAGATAACTGAGTAAATACAAAATGCCATTTTAAATGATGATTTCATGTACTCTTGGAGTAATTTTGGTAAGGTGGTTACTCCTGGGAAGGCTTGCCACTGTTCCAAGTTTTCTCCATCTGTGGATAATTTTACCAGAGTGCATTTAATTGTACTTGTAATTGTAATTTTACCAGAGTGTATCAAAATGGTCTGACACCAGGGCATTTATTCAACAGTTAGCATGTGCATATGCTGTGGAAAAGCACTGATTGTTTTCATGAATCCTCTGATTTAATACTTGGGTGGATCACTCAATTACATTTATAAATTACAATAAAAAAATGTATATAATCAGCATTTGCTCATGCAAGCGACATCCACTAGCACCCCTCCTGCAAAAATGCACTGGTTGAGGTGCAACGTCCCATGATAAATATGAAGCATTGTATGCTGTTGTTTCAACTTTGTTTTGTAGCTTCTAGCTGCTTGTTTTGTTCTGTAGTCTGGCACTCAAGAATGGCTACAGTATGCTACCTCAGTCTTTTCCAAACTTTTTTCTGGTCACCTATTTTTTACTAGGTACAAGTCAATGTGACCCAACAACTTTGTTTTCTGTACATTTTTTTCTGTATTGCTTAATGCAATGACCTGGTGCTTTCTGTCTTGCAAGCCTGGAAGAAGCCACTTCACCTCCGTCACACAGGCTTTCTTTGCAAACCTCCTGCAACCCAACCATGGGTACTAATCCAGACTTTGGGAATGAGTGTGCTACCTCATCAAAAATGTGCCCGCTCACGCAGCACACCTGCCATGATTACAGAATAACAATGAGACATTTCAAAGCTGAGTGGTGTTTTTTGTGCATTTTTAAACAGTGTACTATTGATGAATACTGAAAACTTAGAATGAGGCAGAGTTGGATGGCCATCCCTACCACCCAAGTACAGTGCCATTCTGTGGGAAAAACTCATCATATTGTGACAAAGAAAGTGTAGTTAATTGTGCAGCCTTACATGAGACTAATGAAAATCAAACAATGTTGATACTAGTCATGGTAGACCAGCAACAAAAGTCCTAAGGACTGAATAATTCTGTGACTTCTTTTAGTAGAAATGACAGGCAACCTTCTGTACACTGTCTTAATGGCACAAAACATTACCAGTATTAGAGTTTTTGCGCAATTTTGATTTTCTAGTCACCTTTCTTGTGAAACTGATGTAGTTTTGGAACCTTTAGACACTATAATTCATTAGAAAAAAAGAGAAAGAATTGTTTAATAAAGTAGCATATAAAAAGTATGAAAACATTGAACATTTTGACAACTGTAGACATTTATGGAGCTTCTAAGTTAATAAGTTATTGTAAAATCAACCAATGCAAGCCTTTTGTCTTAGAAGTCACAAACAAAGTTTCTGAACGTTTATCTACTTTATATGGCAAGCTGTAAATGTCATAGAATCTATGACGTTAACTTCCACAAACTTGAGTAAAAGCCTTATACTAACATTTGTCTAGAGCACACAGCCTTTAAAAACATATCTATCATATTACATGACAAAACATTTGCATAGAGGAAAATAAATCTAATAACTTCCCACATGATTTGGTTAGCCAGAGATATAGAATACGCTAAACTAACTAATCAATGTCTAATAGAACACACAAGGTTCTGAGCGACCACACATCTTTGTCTCTTTTACCCAAATCAGTGCTACCAGAGCTGCATGAGAGAAACTCTACCCGAGCACTTGTTTCTGTACTCAGTGTACCGAGAGCCTCATGCATCAGCGACACATGGTCTTGTCACCATGTTCACAGCCATAAAACAAGTTAATATTTAACAAACTCCAAATAGATTCTGCTTCTCCTTGTTTGGTCAGTGCTCACTTTCGCAGGTTTAATGTTACTTGAGATTGAAGATCAGTCCTGGGAGGCTACTTTTATGTACACATACAAAGCAGATCTGCTCTTTAATCAAGGCTAACGTGAACAGTTTTGAAGTGTGAAAAGCAACTGAACCTGTGTTTGTGAGTTCAGAATAGTACAGGCATCACACATCCTTTTTAAGGAAAGGCCGCCTCTTTACCCATCACAGTTTCCATGAACAAGCCTCTCTTGGTTAATTAAACTGGGTCTCCAAACAGCTTCAAATCTCTCCAGGGAGTGCCTGCCCCTTCCCTTTATCTTCACTATCACACCGGCCTGTTTCTTGGGATGAAGGGTGTCACTTTATTCTTCAACAGATGAATAAACTTCAGGCTGTGAGCTGAGTCAGGCTTTCCTGGTGTGCTGAGAGTTTGAGAAAAATAAACATTGTCTTTAAAATCACTATTTATGAACATAGAGCTTCCTTCAGCGTTCACATGATCATTTTCCACACTCTAAGGAGGGGTTGTGTGTGTGCATTATTATTTACATTCTGCAATTTTATCAACACAGTCATATAACTTAAAAAATCAACAATGCTGACTTGACTGCAAGTATGGTAAAGATGCTATCATCATGAGCTTCATCATGAGCTGAATGCATGCTACCAAACTGACAGAAATGTCAAACCGTGGCCTCCAGCTCGCTAAATCTCACTTTTAAAAAAGAGGCCTCATGTGGCGAGGAGAATTCAGACTTATATTCCACTGTGTGTTTTGAAGTACGTGGCCCCAACTGAGCCCACCAAATCGAGGGGGGAAAACAAAAAACAAAACTGCATCACAACACAGTGTTGTTGCCTCACCCCAACCCCCCCTTCATACACATGAACACACCTCCTGCCTCACCATTCAGGCACTCCCTTGTGGCCCACTTAAATACTGTGCTCCACTGAGCAAGTGCAAGCCCTACAAAGACACAGAGGAACAAAAGCCACCAAGGAGGGCAACATTTGCCCTGCGTTTGCTCCCCTCGATTCCTCTCGCTGACATACAAATATTCAAGGGGTTCACGTAGGAAAAAAATAAATGGAAGCATGAAATGCCTTTAATAATCATGGATGACAAAGGCAGACTGATGTACCACCCAAAAATAGAGGGTTTGTGAAATTATTGAATGTAATACATTGATATTTGAGTAGTGAAGCTGTAAAAAAATTCAGATCTTCACCATATTTCTAACCTAAAGCCTTCTGCATGAGTGTTTTCCATGCAGAAACATTACTAAATATGTATTTAGAAGGTGTGCTGGAGTTTGTGTGCAATTTTGATGACTGAAAATAAGAAATGATCCTATATCAGGTGCCAAAACAGGTATGGATATCCTCTGATTTGTACTTGAGCCTTATGAAATTACTGTGAAACCCAGAATACTCATACTATGAATGCAAACCAAAGCATGACAGGCGCACAATAACGAGCTACTAAAGCGGGAAAACAGGTGGAAGGAGGTGTTATTAGGAGGCTGAAGTGGGGGAAGGTATGCTAGCGCTGTGTTTGTTTAGGAGCTGTGTTCTCAGTTAATAAGAAAAAGTGGGGGGTGACATGAATTCTTAAAAGGCTCCGTCTTTATTTTTAAATGATTCCAAAAGCATTGCATCAACAAACACCTGGAGTAAAGTGCAAAATGATAAATAAGTGAATAAAATAAAAGTTGAAGAAATCTCAACAGAAAGCCTGGAAGCAGAAATGCCAAATGTGTGGATCACTCTCCCAGCGTTATGACGCATGCTTGACTCGAGATGCACCCTTCTCGTCGCTCTTGCAGATAAGGATTTGCAAAGGAAAAACAAGGACATTTAGGGTTTCCACTTTCATCAACAATATACATTATTTCTGGCAGGCAGGAGCAAATAACAAACCCAACATGCTGGATTCTGCTAAGCCATGAAAATGGATGACTGAATAATTGAATTAATCAGCCCCTCTTTAAGTGATTGGAAATGTAACAGGATCCAGGCAGCAGGTGGCATGGTACTATTTCTGCTCTGCCGGACTACAGGTAAGAGGTAACATGATCTGATAACTAGCAGTTGTCAACATCCTGTTTTGTGTCTGTGTTGGGCCTAACTTGGGGTGACGTGCAATAACATCCATAAATGTGCACCGTTTAGGGCTTCACTTTAACTATGACCCTATCCTGTCACGAAACACGAGCATTAATACATGAAAATTTACTGATCCACTGTTCATAGCCAGCATGCCTTTAAAAAGGGAAAAATATCTAAGAGATGATGATGGAAAAACAAATTACTCAACATGCACATAGGCCAAGGTGGTCTCACTGCTAACTAGAGCTGCACCTGTCCTCCACTAACCTCTTTGTGCACAAACACACACGCATAAGCACACACCTGTTGCTTCCCTAACAACAAATCAGAGGTCACAGCTGCACAGAAAACCCAATGGACCTAAGAATAATTGTGATGCAACATTAGGAAACCAAGAATCTGCTTATGCACACTCCCTGGACTGAAATAGTGCTAAAATGCTTTAAAAGGGGTGTAGGTTGTAATGGGAATATGACATGCTTGATATTTAATATAGCATGTTATTATCCAAAGAAGTGACAAATCAGGCAACAATCATCAGTTTGTTAGCTAACGACTAAACTAGAGATGAGCCAGATCTGATCCAACATCAGTATTGGGCCCAAATTTAACGTTACTTTTCTATCAGATATTGCACTGATGGTGCTTTAATAGCAGTGTGCTTTGAGCCAGACAACTCAGTCTGTGCCCAGTCTCCTCCTATTTCCCTCAGACACCAAAGTACAGTCAGATAACAACATAAACCTCACCTTTTTGTGTCTGTGTGATTAATGTGTCTGTAATAACAGCAACCCAAAGCGAGCACACTCTGTCAGCCTGTCCATGGCTTTAATACGAGCTGCAGTGACTTGTATTACAACAACTTAAATGACTGTTAAAAAGGTGTTTTAACTTGTGATTTCCTCATTTTAAGTCCATAAAAGCTGTAAAGAGTGACAACAAGGCTGACTGCTGAAAGTCAAATCAGTGATAAACAGTTCTCAAAAAAAGTCTGTAGATGTTGTTTTCCTTGAGTACTTTTATTGTGAATACCCACATCAGGAAACGTAGTGCTTTTTTAAGTAGCAGTTTGCTTTTTTTGTCAGTCTTTGGTTTAAAAAATGAACGTGTTGCTTTCTGCTGCAGGACTCCCTAGATATATCCTGTTTAGTTGAATCATTGGTTGTTTTTTAACTCAATGAAGATGTTTTTCAGATAATCATTTCTGCACATTTCCTTTAAATATAGTATTAAACCTTTATTCTAAATATTCAGTTTGCTACAGTAGCCTTGTGATGCTGTTGGTACTTTACAGTTGCTGCTGTTTTTACTATTTGAAGCCAGTATAAACTCTACGTAAATTTATTGGGAACAATGTTTAATGCATTTTAATGTACTTTTGGTCTTTGAATGATAAACGCTGTTCAAGATTTACTGGAGATTTATGTAAACTTACACACGATACCACCTAAACAGCAAGAATAACTGTTAGAATTAGGCCTGTCGAGAGACTACTATTTTGAATTGTGATTTATCTCTTACATTCTCATGTATTGTTCCCTTTGAATCGTATTTTAAAATTCCACTATTTTTCATACAGCACTGTTTCTTTGTGTCTCTTTGGATATTTCTACAGCCTTAAACTAAGGGTAACCAATTTCCTGTTTGGACACACCTGCTTTTAAAAGTAGATCCAAGATTTAACATGAACTATCGCAGAAAAAGGAGCTTGTTATGGAAATAAGGGGACAGTAAAAAGGTAAATGTGTGTTAACACAAAGTTCAGTAGACTTCTTACTTGTCCATTGAGCTGTCTGTGAGTTTTTATAGTGAAATGAAACATTAAGGAGCAGTGGTGGACTTTTATTATATCACTTTGGATGCAGGAGGATGCTGTCATGGCTCAACAGACTATGAGATTAATCATGAAAAAAAGGTGCACGAACTGTGGACCAAGGTTATAATAGTTTTATTATTTTTCATTAGTTTTTACTTTTTGTTTTAAAATTCAGTTTAGGTTTGATTAGTATTTACCGCTGGTTTCTTCAGTTTTTATTTTGCAAAAGATGCTGCATTTTAGTTTTGTCTTTATTAGTTTTAATGTTGGCTTATTCAGCAATGAGCGAAACTTGACAGGGGCGAGACACAAAAGGGTCAGAAAAAATAAACATCATGCAATTGTTAAAACAGACATTCATCGGGCTACTCTACACTTTTCATTTTATTTATTCAAATCTGATGTTAGAATACAACTCAAGTCCTACAATAACCATTGTGTGAAGTCTTCAATCAAATCAGGCCATCTTACTCTGCAGACTTTGGTGTAAATGGCAGTCTGTATGCTGCTGTCAAAGACTAAAAGTATGGAGCTTTTTGTCTCTACTTTTATTCTATTTTTGTTTGTTTGTAAGCACACAATACAGTTTATTTTGTGTATTTTTCTAAAGTTTTTATTTAGTTTTGATATTTACATTTTAGCTTTAGTTCTTTAGGTAGTTTTAGTTTACTATAATAACCTTGTTGTGGATCTTGATTAATCGTGACTTACTCAACTAATCTTGACAACCCTAGTTAAGATAAAAATCTAAATTAAAGTCAGGTAATGGTATGTCCCAGAACCGGATCAGGACTGGAAAAAAAGTGGATCGGTGCATCTCTAGACTTTACAGTCTCCTCCAACACAGTGACTAGCTATGTATTCACTCCTTTTTATGTTTTTTAGCCATGAAAATACGTGTGCATATTTATCTATTATGTGATCATTAAGCCGGTAATCAATATATTGAGTTAACCTGTTATGGCAGTACGGGTGGCTAAATCTTGACGTTACCAGACTAGTTGCAGAATGAGCAAAGCAGAAAACCAAACGGTTCTCAAAACGTTTCATTTTTGGGTATATTAGTAAAAAAACAGCAGGTTCTTTCTCTCAATGCTGGCCCCAGAAAACTTCGTCTTCAGAGATAGCTTATCAAAGCCCTCCGAAGCCACAAAGAGGGCAGATGGAGAGCTAGCGAAGCTATCTTGCTCCCTAAGACAAAAGGGAAAGTAATGGCTTAGCTATTGTCAATAGCAGTTTGTATGTGAAATCTAGCAGGAAGCACTTTCCCTCCTTGTGTCGTTATGCACTTATTTTTTACTACAGACGTGATTTTAACCCCTAGACACAGAAACGTGCTGTATCACCGCAACATTAGCTTAAAAAGAGGGATACCAACAGGCATTGTAAGAAGGCAACGCTGGCGTTAGCAACCTAGCAACAACAGACACCTGCTCCTACTCCAGCTGACCAGCTAGCATCAGTGACTAGCCCCAGACCGATGCTACCACTCTGCATGGTAAGTTTAGATACATATGTTTCACAGTACAACACGTTTTCTGCTAAAGTGGCCATGTTTGGGTCAGTTTTAGCCACAAGGCACTCCGTGAGGGGGCATAGCTAGCCTCGGCTAACGAGCAGGACCTCTCTCAGCTGTGGGTATCTACAGGCAACGTTAGCAATCAAGCTACCACGTCACAAAGAAACACCCTCGCTAGCAAACTACCCCAGCTATTCACCGAGGCTTCATTCAGCTGCACACAAAACCTGAAGCACAGCAATAACATCTCCTTGTTGAAATTATCCTCAAAAGCGAGAGCTGAGTCGGATAAGGGCTAAAAAACAGTAATAAATGTGTCCAAACCTGAGCCGTGGACTGGTTGATGAGATGAGGATGGTGGAGGAGGTGGTAATGATGGAGCGAGAGGTTGTTGTTGGTGGGTTACAGTCGCCAGGACTACGGTGACTATGGCGCTGCCTCACTGGGCAACAGTTGCTATAAAACTCAACGGGAGCGCGCAACCTTAGCAGGCAGGTGGGAGGAGATTAAATCGCACTTCAGACATCTGAAGGGAAATAAGATCACACCCAAATTCAAACAATATGCATCAATGAAGATGGAGAACATATTCAAGGCTGGAGTTTTTATATCTTATCTGATGTATTTTGGGACTTTTACACATCAGGATGTTGAAATAAAGTCCGTTTTTTCTGAAGGTGTGCAGATTCCGCAAATTTCCAAGACGCTGATGGTTTTATTTCCTCTCACCTGATGAATTCAGGTGTTATAAATTTCCCCGATCCAGTACCTTTGAAATATAGTCTGGTAATAACTTCGGCAGCCTATTAGCCTACTTTATTTAGATAGATTGGGAAATTCAAAGCTGCTACTGAATGCTTGAATTTTCCTTGGGATTAATAGAGTACCTGTATATCTAGTGCATTCAGAAAGTATTCAGACCCCCTCCACTATTTTAAATTTTTGCAGCCTGATGCTGCAGCCGAAAAAAATCATTTCTATCCACGTTTATCTACACAGAATTTTAGGTTTTTTTGCACGTTTACTAAAATAACAAACATGAAAATAACATTTACACCAGTATTGGCTTTTCATTTGGAGTTTGTTGCAAACTCCAAATTGACTTTAATGTGGTTTACATTGAGGAGAGGCTTCTGTCTGGCCACTCTGGCATAAGCCCAGATCAGTAAAGGGCTGCAGTGATGGTTGTCCTGTAACTTTGTTCCATCTCTACACAGGATCTCTGGACCACCAAGCTCTTGTAGCCTTCCCCAGATCGGAGCTTTGCAACAATCCTGTCTCTGAGCTCTGCAGGAAGTTCCTTTGACCTCATGGCTTGGTTTTTTGCTCTGATATGCATTGTCAGCTGTGAGGCCTTCTATAGAAAGGTGAGTGCCCTTCCAAATCATGCCTGATCAATTTAATTTACTAGGGATGCATGATATTATGGTTATGATATCAAGACTGGCAGATATTAGCTATATTTACTGATATTTACATCCAATATTTTGTCAATACAAATCCACCCATAATAGCTGCAAATATTGGCTGTTCAAACAAATAAGTTAGTGGAATTTTAGGCTGGACCAACAGACCGTCAGCCGTTGTTTTTCTTTCTTTATTCATCAAATCCTTAAACTTTTAAGTGTTTTAGAACTAAAGTTCTAAGTCTGAACTACAATTAAAGTCCCTGTAAAGTGATAACAAATCTGTCTTTTAGGTTTGTTGTATGACAGGCCCCTGTGTTATGAACCAGCGCACCAAATTTGAGTCATGAAAAAGTCTCAAAGTTTATAAAATTAAGCTTCAAAATTGTGAAAAATGAAATGGTAAATCTGCTCCAGGATGGTGTGAGCTGAAGCCACGCCCACTCACAAAAATATGATTCTCTCAAATTAAAAAAAAAAAAACCACATGCTCTCTACTCTGGCTCTGTGGTAGAATAGAGAGACAAATGTTGGGGATTAAATTTACTGTTTTCTGGCACAAATCTCTCTGTTATGATACTTTTAATGACCCGTAGAGGTGTTGGGTGATTCCTAAATGCAGCCGATTACGTCTTTGTGTCCTATATTCGCCCTGCTCAAGAAAGGAAAGTGGTGAACAGCTTTCTAACGGCTGAAATCCAGAACTCAGTCACACGTAGATCTCTGTGTTTTCACGTTTACAGCAGATTTTTTCCAACATATCTGGTGGGTTTAGACACACAGTTTGGATTGCACGTTACAGGGACTTTAATTGTGTTTTGGGGGGAAGTTTTGTTCTTCACTTCATTTTAAAGTATCGATAACTGAGTAAAAAATCAAGCACTGACCAGGAGGTCCAAGCTCTCTGCCAACAAAAAGAAAGTCCAGTTGTTTGGCTTTGACACCATGACAGGCAGTGGGACACTGTGAGAGAATGAGTCCACAACAGGTGTTGAATTTTACCTAAGGTTCAAGAACACTTTATCATGACGAAACTGTATGAGATTTGTGTTCTCTTGTTGTTAAAGATATTTTACCATACAAGCTTCTTTGGTATCAAAAGTAGCTGTACTTTGAGTAAACTTTGAATGATCTCCAATGTT
Source organism: Cheilinus undulatus (assembly GCF_018320785.1). Classification (NCBI taxonomy): domain Eukaryota; kingdom Metazoa; phylum Chordata; class Actinopteri; order Labriformes; family Labridae; genus Cheilinus; species Cheilinus undulatus. The sequence continues at coordinate 34,357,960 of NC_054881.1, forward strand.
TCTGCTTAAGTTAATTCTAACTAAAGTAACAGTACTTTTACTTGAGTTTTGCACTTCCTCCACCTTTGCTATCTATTTATACCCTCATTCATATGATAGGACCATCATAGGTGATGATTCATGGCAAGGGCAAGGCTTACGCTGCTTCTTCAGGTGTTTACATTTTCTGCTGCAATTAAATAAGGCTCCATGCTCACACAGTAAGATTCTGAGTACAACAGGTGTATTTATAGCACCACCTGGGTGTTGCCCTTTCCTTTGTCTCTTGAGCAATTCTTATTGCTTTTCTGTAATATTTACTTTTTATTCCCTGAAATCAGTCGTAAAAAATACAGGAAAAGGTCATAATCTATTTGTAGACATGTATAGCTTTTCATAAAGTATGTTAATCACAGTATTTGTAGGCTTTTTTTTTGTTTTATGGTTTAAGATGTGAGCAGATATCATGTTTAATTCTACTTGAATAAAAGTGGGACTACTTTTTGTTACCCATTTTTGTGGAGTTAAAGCACAGCTTGCCCTTACAACAAACTCCAGACTGAATGATCACCTTTCATTGACCTTTCATGCATCATATTCTTGGAGTGAATATGTAACCACAAGTTTGCACAGGATGTACTCAGTATTCACCATAGCAGATGGCAGGATAGGCCACTAAGGGTGACTGCCTACAGTGTGGTGGGGTTACTGACCAACATGCTGCATTTTCTGTTATTTTTCTAACTCTGATGGTACAAAGATTTCCCTTGTTATCAATACAGTATTTTACACAAGTATCAAATGTTGATGCAAGCCTTACCATGCTTTTATCGGCTGTATGGTTTTAGACTACACAAAAAAAGTGAATTTTTAAAATAAACCTGGCTTTGTCAGGCAAATATATGTAGAAAAAAGGAAAATTTGCACTTTCAAAATCCACTTTTGTGGGCATTTTCAAATCACAGAACAAGTGTTACTTGATAACAGAAAACCATACAACAGTAAGGCTACAAACAAGACGAACTAACTTTCCAATTAGTGTTATTGAAAGAACAAAGCCAGCTTTGTTTAGAGGCTTCCCATGGTACATAAAGCTTAACAAACCACCTGTGTCCACTGCGCTGCACTTTTTTTTGGTTAGCAGAACTAAACAGATGTTTTTGGGAAAAGCTGTTGTTGTTGCTAAGCAACTACTGAAACCCCCCATCTAAGCATAACACTCTTTTGCTAAAATATATTTTCAAGTAATACAGTTTGTCCTTTCAATTTCAAACAAGAGAAATGCACTGCTGTGAAGACTCATGCCCGCTGCTATAAGATACTGTTCAGCTATACAGCAGGGGATGCTAATTATTTCTGTAATTTAATGTTAGCTTATTGCCTCTAAAACTTATCCGTGCCAAGATATTTATACTGCCTAGACAAAGTTCTAACTCTTTTTCTTATTTAAGGATGCCTCACTAAGAGTTACTGCCTTGATTAAATAAGTTGGTCTATTTCTGACTTACAATAAGTAAGCTCCTTCTCAACAAACACATTTATAAAAAACACACTGACTGTTTAAAGTACTCAGACAACAAGAATAGACTGTTTGTTACTTGGCTTTCTCTCATAAAGGCTGTTTAAAAGGCATAAATAGATCGTTCTTCCCTGCTATAGTTAATAGGTTGTATAGTTTGTCAAAATCAAGAGCATAGCGTTAGTTCAGGCAGGCCACAGAGTCAAGTGCCATCAGCAAGTGCCATCCATCCGTCCATCCATCCATCCTCTTCTGCTTATCTGGGGCTGGGTCGTGGTTGCAGCAGGCTGAGCAAGTCAACCCCTTCTCTCCAGCAACACTCTCCAATTCCTACTGGGGGATCCCTGAAGCATTCCTAGACCAGACAGGATACATAATCCTCCAGTGTGTTCTGGGTTTTCATTGAGAGTTTATGACCATAGGTGAGAGTTGGAAGGTAGACGGATCAGTCTACCTTCACTACAACAGTCCAGCACTATGCCTGCAGTACTGCTGACGCTGCAACAATCCGCCTGCCAATCTCACATTCCCTTTCATCCTGATTTGTGAGCGAGACCCCAAGATACTTGAACTCCTTCACCTGAGGCAGAGACTCACTCCTTACCCAGAGGCAGCATTCCACAGTTTTCAGGCAGAGAGCCATGGAGGTGCTGACTCATATCCTGTCCACTTTGCACTCAGCCGCAATTTGTCCCAATGCTTGCTGGAGGTCCCCAGCTGAGGAAGCCAACAGAATCACATCATCTGCAAAAAGTAGAAATGTAATTCTGAGGTCCCCGAACAAAAAACCCTCCTCCCCACAACTGTGCTTTGAAATCCCATCCATGAAAATCACAAACAGAATTGGAGATAACGGGCAGCCAATTCAATTTGTGTATTCAAACAGTATCCCCCACATGACCCTTCAAGGAACACAATTTTTAAGCCTCCTTCAAGTCCACAAAACACATATAGATTGGATGAGCAAACTCCCATCAAGAAGTCCTGCAAGGGTACCAGGCCTGGGGGTGGGGGTTCAGACAAAGACCGAGTTAGATCCCATCATGAACCGGCATTGTGGGATTCCAGATACCTCACCCAGATACCTCGCTTGCAGGTGAGCGTTTGGCGGCCAGGGTTCTCTCCATGGGGCCCTTTTGGGTTCAACCCAAAAAAGCTAAATGGAGCCACCACCAGCAGGGATGAGCATGCTGGCATGGTGCAGCGCACACCAGGTGGAAAGCAAAGATGGCAGCCTTGGCGACCCCTGGTGGCGCAGACTGACTGTCCCTAAGAGAGGATGATGATTTTTGTTTATATGTTTTTGCATGACACAAAGTATGACAAAAAAGAAACTTTTTTTGACAAATTTATCTTGAACCATTTCAAATATATTGAAAGTTTAGACATATTTTTTGCCAATTACTACAGCCCAAGAACGATTTATGTTACATCACTACTGATCTTATTTCACTGGTTTGTTTTTTAGCAGATAGTAGTGTTGTGACTGCATGGTAATGCTGCTGAAAAGTCATTGGGATTGACAAATGTAAAAGGAATAGCCATAACAAAATAACAGGCATCAGTTAAATAAATTGTCTACCATATGGAAATAAACCAGAGCAAATGGCTGTGGGACAGTTGGTTTAGAAATGAACCATTGTGGCTGTTTCAAAGTGTTAACTGCATTGTGATGAGTGACCAGTTTGCAGTAAACAGACTAAACTATGCCAAAGCATAAATATGATCACTGGCATATATCTGTCTCATGATCAAGGCACAGAATGACTATATTAAACAACAGGTTACATCCATGAACATTACATTGAAATGGTAAGGCTGTCTTGTTACTATAGTTACAAAGCCCTGCTTCTCAGAAAAAAAGTATAATAAATTGCATACCTTTCTTTGATTGCAGTGTTAGGTATTACACGTGCATGACACAAAACTACCTGATGTACTGAAAAAGCAATATAAAAAAGTAAACATAAAAACCCCTTAGGCTCAGACATCACTTTACAATGATTATGGCCAGTGTTAAGGCAAAAAAGCACATCTATAGGGACTGACTTAAAGGGAGAGAGAGAGAAAACAGAGACAGAGAACAAAAGAGTTGATTCTTAAATGCTATTTTAAGCAGAGTTGCAGCATCTAAAGCTGTGTTTCCATTGTAGGGGCTCTCTCTGGAAACAACAGGATTTTGGAGATACTTAGGCACAGTAAAGTAAAGAAACAGTTATAACTTAATTAGGTCATTTTACAGGAGTACGAGTCTTGTTCAAGTGGACTCGTTCTTTCACAGAGCATCCTGACCTCTGCGTCACAACATGGTGGCAAAAAGCATTAAGTGTAGCAAAAACTGTGATTCTAACCTGCTTTCAGAACCTTTTTCTGTTTCTCAGTGCATTTTTAGAAATTGTAGACACAGCATTACCCTGCGGTTGCATGCAGCAATAGTAGTACTGTAGTACTGTGCAATGTGTTGTTTTAAAGGCTCATCGGCTAGCAACTGGTCAATGCTGCTAAAAATCATGACTGCATTTCCATTACCCTTAGAAATCGGCAAAATCTAAATAGCACAATAAAAAACTGGTAATGAAAACACCTGAATTTTAAAAACCCTCTCAGATATCACTAAAAAATTTTTACGCTCTCATGAGGTGGTTTTTCAGACGTTTATATATATATATATATGTCACAAATGTGCTATGGAAATATTTTTTCCGTATTCCTTGAGTCACAGGACATAACGTACAATGTCACATGACCAGATCATTCTGAGACAACATGGCGCAGTGTGTGTGTGGACAGAAGAGGAGACAAGAGACTTTTCTTAACATCATACTTATATCCTTATGCATGGCCTCTGCCAAACACACAGTGGCTTGCAAAAGTATTCATACCCTTGAACTTATCCACATTTCTTCATGTTACAACCACAAAAGTAAATATATGTTTATTGGGATTTCAAGTGATAGATCAACATAAAGTGGTGCACAATTGTGAAGTGAAAGGAAAATTACACATGCCTTTCAAAATTTCCTTCAAATAAAAATCTAAAAAGTGTTTTGTGCAAAAGTATTCAGCCCCCTGGAATAAATACACTGTAGAGCCTCCTTTCGCTGCAGTTACAGCTGCAAGTTTTTTGGGGTATGTCTCTACCAACTTTGCACATCTAGAAACTTAAAGGGGACATATTATGCAAAAATCACTTTTTCAGGCTTTTCTAACAAAAATAGATGCCCCTGGCCTGTCTGCAATGCCCTCAAATACCAGAAAAATCCATTCCCTTCCACCCTCTCTTTCACCACCTTTCAGAAAATGTGTGCTAAAACAAGCCGTTCTCAGATTTTACCCTTATGATGTCAAATGGGGAGTAAGCACCCGCCCCCAGGTTTGGTTGGCCCTCCCTGCTTGGAAGAAAGTTCCATGCTCTTCTCCTGATCTGACAGGAAGATCCATGCTGGATAACTCAGTGGGTTACACTGCTGACTTTTGATGGCTCACATCCCAGTCAGGTCCTAAACTTTGGATAAAAGTGTAACATTGTAACATCAGCAGTGCCATATCCGCTTCCTGAGAGGGGTGTGGTCAGGGGCGGAGTCAGACAGCTAATTACATTTAAAGACAAAGACACAGAAACAGCTTGTTCTGAGAAGGGCTGAAACTCTAAGATTGCCCTGTATTTGGCTCCATTCATCTTGCCATCAATTCTGACCAGCTTCCCTGTCCTGGCTGAAGAAAAGCATCCCCACAGCATGATGCTGCCACCCCTATATTTTACCGTGGGGATTTCGTGTTCAGGGTGTTTTCCACCACACATAGCGCCTTGCATTTAGGCCAAAAAGTTCAATTTTGGTCTCATCTGACCAAAGCACCTTCTTCCACATGTTTGTTGTGTCCTCCACATGGCTTTTGGCAAACTGCAACCGAGACTCCTTCGTGCTTTTTTTTTCTTTTCTTTTTTTTTTTTTTTCAACAATGGCTTTCTTCTTGCTACTCTTCCATACAGGCCAGATTTGTGGAGTGCACCATGGGCCTCTTTGTGGCTTCTTTGATCAATGCTCTCCTTGCACGGCCTGTAAGTTTAGGTGGACGGCCATTTCTCAGTAGGTTTGTAGTTGTGTCATGCTCTCTCCATTTTCAGATGATGGATTGAACAGTGCCCTGTGAGATGTTCAAAGCTTGGGATATTTTTTTTATAACGTCACCCTGCTTTAAACTTCTCCACAACTTTATCCCTGACCTGTTTGGTGTGTTCCTTGGTCTTCATGGTGCTGTTTGTTCACTGATGTTCTCTAACATACGTCTGAGGCCTTTGCAGAACAGCTGTATTAATACTTAGATTAGATTACATACAGGTGGAATCTGTTTACCAATTAGGTGACTTCTGAAGACAATTGGTTGCACTGGGTTTTATTTTTTTTATTTTATTTTGCACACCACATTTCTCAGATTTTTCATTTGTAAACATTTTTGAAAGCCACATATAATTTTCCTTCCACTTCACAATTATGCGCCACTTAGTGTTCGTCTATCATGCAAAATGTGGTTGTAACATGAAGAAATGTGGAAAAGTTTAAGGGGTATGAATACTTTGCAAGCCACTGTACGTTCTTTGCCTCTGAGCTGACATCTGTTGCCTTAGTCTTTTGTTCAAAATTGTCAAGGCAACCGTTGTAGATGTAATAATGACCACACCAACACGCAACAGGTTGTTAACGTCCAGCTTCCTTGCAGTGGAGTCTCGTGAGATGAAATTTCACGAGAATTGCGAGGTTTATGCCCAAAACTCTCTTCAATGGAAACACATTCAAAGCGTAATTACTTAGTCGAATTATCTAATATATATAGAAGAAATATCGCTTTTATTTTGCAAAAAACTGTTATGGAAATGCAGCTAATGATTGTCTTCTGGACATGTGTCAGGTCACATCTTCCCCATGATTGTGGTTGTGTGTACTGAACCAGAGTGAGAGAGTTAAGACTCAGAAAACATTTGCAAATTTGACTTTTACACAATATTCTAATACTTTGAGATAGTGGATTTCTAATTTTCCTGAACTACTGATGACTGCCTTGGAAGGTCATAAAGAGGCATCAACATTAGTCTGTTTCATAACCAGCTAGAAAATCTCTGACAGGAGCTTTATCTCTGACTATTTTAGCTGTCTGATACGTTTGATACTAAGCCAATTTCCTTGTCTGATACAGTGTGCTTTCTTGCTTTTACCTCTTTTCCCCTACATTAAATGGACATACATTAAGATTTTTTTCCACTCAACTGCAAACAAATGTCCCTTGTCATTACGTTTCTTTTAACTGGTGAATCTCTGGGCTTGATTAAACTTTAAGCCGCCTTCTTGTCTTAAAGTCCTTGGCACATTTGGTGTAAATGTGCCTTTAGATTTGTAGATTTATCCTCCTCACATGGCTAAATGAAACTTCCCGTAGGCTGCAAAGCGGTCTAAAGTCTTTTTCATCATTTGACTTCAAACTTCAAACAGTGCAAAGAAACACCACCCACAGGCTGATTATCATCCCTCCGTATAGAGGCAGGAGACGTGGCTTGTGCTGTGGTCCACCACACCGAAGAAATCCCCTCCATGCACATCTTCATCAGGAGTTACACCCTGTGCTTGGTTGTGGCCATGAAATCCTGCAGATACACCCACACAGAAATATACAAGTGGATCAAGTTATTATTATCATTATTATGATGCACGCACAGCCAGAGATGTCAAATCAAAGGGCTCATACATGAGCAATTGTGGTCTGAGCATATTTTCATTACCTGTGTCACAGGAAAGAACTGTTGGTAACGCAGCCACCCCACTGGGATTATTGACTGCATGAACAAGGCTGTCACCAAAGGCATCATCTTGCATCAGGTGACTTGAGCTTGTCTGTGCTGTGATCCCGCCGTACTGTGGCGCAGAATACAGCATCTTCATTTGCCCCGAGAGCTCTGGAGAATAAATGAGAGCGGCTCACTCTTTCATCCTTATTACGAAGAAATTCAGTTAAAGTCTAAAGCTTTTCTCCTTGGATTAAAAAAGGCCAGTGAAAAAGAAGCAGTGGCATCATAAAGGAAACAAATGCACTTTCAGCCTTCAAAAACAGCATGTCTTTATCTCTGCAGTGAGAAATAAATAGCGTGTTTCTGAGCACTTTGTCAACATCGCTGTGGCAGTCAACTCAAAGGGGAAAGAGGTGATATCTATTTAAAGGTACTTGGAGATTCTGTCTCACTAAACACCTACTACCATGCATCCTTAAGATATAAAGCATGTTTCATGTGTGAAAATCTGTCCAAACAGACTGTCAAACTTTGACACATTTGCTTTAATTGGCTTTAAATTGTAAATCTGTATTTTCATCCATCTGAAAATGCTGAAAATTGTTCTGGTGATATGTTTAAGCGTACCTGGGTTATGGTCTGTTAGATCAGAAGGCAACCTTGGGTGCTCCAGACCACATTTGTTCTGCAGGGATGTCCCATGAGGAGGGTGGGGGAGGCAGGTGGAAGAGCAAGGCCCACACTGGTCCCCAGAGAAAAGCTGGCGAGGGGAAGGATCAACACACCTGAAATATTTCAGGCTGAATTAAACACCCTGCGTGTGTGATTAAAAGCTATAAACTATAACCATTTTTGTAGAGCACCTTCTCAAAATAAGGTTTACTACAGTATGTGCTTTCCATAAAACAAAACAGCAGTAATATATCAAAAGCAGAAAAAGAATAAAAATGATACTTATAAGTGATTTAGACAAATGCAACTAAAATCACATCCCTAGTCTTAAATTTAAAAAAAGAAAAAAAATATATTGCATAAGATCAGATGATAACCTTAGAGATTACTAAAATCAACTCATTATTACAAGAAAACAACCTTTTATCTTGAGACAATGAGACAAAAATACTGTGTCTATAAAAGTGTTCACCCCTTTAGATGTTTTTTACCCTTTTATGATTTTATAAATCAATCATGGTCAATATAATCTGGCTTTTTTGAACCCCCCCCCCCAAAAAAAACCAAATACAAAAAACCTCTTAATGTGAAAATGAAAACAGATTTCTACAGAGTAATGTCAGTTTAATGCAAATATGTAATATAAAATAAGTGACTGCATAAATATTCAACTCCTTGAAAGTGAATGACCTTATTCAATAGAGGTCCAGCCAACTGGTGCAAGTAGTCTCACAATTAGTGAAATGGGAATCACCTGAGTGCAGTGACTGTGTCTCAAGTAGTATAAAGACATCTGTTTTTGGAAGGTCCAGTCACTGGTTAATCAGTACTCATGGCTACCTTTACACCAAGAAGAAAAGAACACTTCTAGCTACTCAGAGAAAAGGTTATTGAAAAGTAGAAGTCAAGGGAAGGATACATAAAAAATGTCCAAAGCTCCCCTTATGGGAGAGTGGCAAAGAGAAATCCACTGTTGAAGAAAACTTGTATTCAATTTTGAGAGTTTGCCAAAAGGCATGTGGGAGACTCCATGGCCTTTGGTCTGATGAGACCAAAATGGTGCTTTTTGACCATCAGACAAGATGTCATATTTAGTAGACACCAAACACTGCTCATCACCACTAACACCATCCCCACTGTGAAGCACAGTGGTGGCAGCATCATGCTGTGGGGTGCCTCTTGGTAGCTCGCCCTGGAAGGCTTGTAAAGGTAGAGGGTAAAATGAATGCAGCAAAATATAGGAGATTCCTTGAGGACAATCTTGTTCAGTCTGCAAGAGATTAACAGCTTTTGGAAAAATTTATCTTCCAGCAAGAAGTATACAGAGAAAGCTACACAGAAATGGTTTAAAGACAACAAGATGAATGTTCTGGAGTGGCTGAGCCAAAGACAAGAACTTAATCCAATAGAGATTTTGTGGCTGGACTTGAAAAGAGCTATTCATGCCCAATCCCAGTGCAACCTGACAGAGCTTGATCAGTTCTGCAAAAAGAATGGAGTAAAGTTCCAGTGTCCAGATGTTCAAGCTTGTTTGAGACCTATCCACACTGACTCAGTGCTGTGATTGCAGCCAAAGGTGACTCTACTAAACCCTGACTTGAAGGGAATGAATATTTAAGCAGTCGTTTATTTTAGGTTAATATTTTTTTGCATAATTGACATAACTTTGTAGGAATCTGTTTTCACTTTGACATTAAAGAGGTTTTCTTTCTGTAATTTTGTAAAAAAAAAAAAGCCAAAATATATTGACTTTTACTGATTCATACAATCAATAAAAGAATATTTTTAATAGGCACTGCAAACGCACATTTATGCATTTGAATTTTCCTGTTTCAAAAGTCTCAAAAACTCCCCACTCTAGGGTTTGAGCTAAGGCATTCAAAATCATGCATTTATCTTCTGTGATAAGCATTTCATTTAAGTAGTGAATAGCACTACATTGTAATTCAGGATGCATTTGTTTCATCGATACTTTTATACTAGTAATGGACAAAGACTACTCCCTTTATCATAAGTGTAATTAGCTTAACTAGAACACAAACTTATGTTTTTTCCTCTAGTCTGGCTATTATACATCAACAGTTAACAGTAATGCTCTCTTGCTCATTGTAATATTGATGATTTAACTTGTAAATTTAAACACTGTCATAGTGGTAATGGCAGCTGACACCCCGGCTGTTAGGTTTGGCCAAGACACACATTTGCTTGTGAAATTAAAGGAGCCAGAGTTTGCTGACAATAAAAAGGAACCTAAAGGAATCCCACCAAAGTGTACAGAAAATGGCATCAGGGATTTCACAATTGATTTAACATCTAAAACAGTAATTACAGCATCCCTCTTTTCCAACTGGACCTTAAATTGTATTTTTTAGATTTTATGATTCACTTATTGAATTCCTCAGCCGCTGTTGTCGGTGGCTATAGCATCCATTTATATCAGCGGTCGAGACCAATGAGGCGAGGCGAGGTCTGCTTTCACAGGCCAATTGTCTACCCAGAATCCTGCAGGGAAAGCTTTGGCCTACCGCTGATTCTAGAACAATCAGAGCCAGTGAGGAGCCATGGGCATCTGGCTGCCCTGATCGACAGAAATACTTCATCACATGCTTTGAAGTGTATAGATGAAGGGATGCTTTTCTATGGGTCAACCAGAGTAATGTGTCTCTAGCCATCTCCATCCTGCAAAGCCTCATGCTTGCAATAGCATCCAACAACTCACACAGACCAAATACAAGCCTTATTTAGATTCTTTTTATCAGGGTACAAAACAGTGCTTTCTTCTTAACTGATTATTCTAATTATGAGCTTATAGACTCAAAACCATGGCAACCAATGTTTAAGTTGATTGGTTCAAATTAGTAAAAGGGAGAAAAAAGATTGGAGAAGCATTTGAAGCAGTCTTTGTTGGAGCTCTAAACGTGCCAATGAGAATTACTCACACTCACACAGTGTCCATTTTTCATTAGTATTCAGAATTCACTTCCAGGCTAGCATTACCAGTAACTTTTCCCAAGAAAAATACTTTCTTATGGCTTTGTTTGCATTCTGCCGCTCCGTAGTTAACAGTTTTATTAGCCATAAAGTGGCTAAATGCTAACATTAACTGCTTTTGTTGAGCAACAGCCAAAAAAACAAAAAAAACCCAAAACAACCTCTACTAGCTCAGATAAAATGTCAATTTGATTCATGCCTTAATAGATAAATATTAATTAAATTGTGAATCAAATTGATTGAACATGATTTGGAAAGTCAAAAACCTCTCTAAAGAAGGCCTCACAGCTGAAAATGTAAATCAGAGCAAAAACCAAGCCAATAGGTCAAAGGAACTGCCTGCAGAGCTCAGAGACAAGATTGTTGCAAGGCAAATATCTGCGGTATAGAAGGTTCCCAAGAGCACAGTGGCCTCCATATTTCTCAAACGGAAGAAGTTTGGCAAAACTTGGACTCTTCCAAGAGCTTTTTACCCAGCCAAACTGAGCAATCAGGGGAGAAGGGCCTTAGTAAGAAGGGTGAACAAGTAGATGCTGTAAAACGAGTTTGGCAGTCTTGTGTGGTCCAATCTCGGATGGTACTAAAAGATTCAAGTCTGGAGATAAATTCCTCAATAAGATTAAAATTCTGTATGCTAATCCTTCGGCTAGGTTTTTTTAATAGGAGAAGGCTTTTTAGAATTGTTTGATATCAAAAGGGGCACATGGCAAGGGGACCCTTTGTCTCCTTAGATTTTTTTTTTTTTTTTAAAGATTTATTTTTGGGCATTTTTGTGCCTTTATTAGATAGAGGAGAACAGTGGACAGAGTCAGAAACAGGGTCAAGAGTGGGGGAGAGACATGTGGTAAAGGGCCTCAGGTCGGATTTGAACCCGGGTACATGGGGAGCACCTTTAACCACTAGGCCACCTGCTCCCCTTCTCCTTAGATTTTTAACTGATCCATCAAACCTCTCACACAACTTTATAGGAAATGTTCTGAAATTTACACTATTACAACAGGTCTAACATCACTTTCAACACCACTATGCTGATGACACATTATTGTAAACTTAGCAGGAAAAGTAAGGAAATTAGTGTTTGGTAGGTTATTTCTTAGTTGTAACAATTCTTCTCTGCATTAAATCTTACACTATTAGAAAGCCTGCTTATTCCCCTTTTAAATTGTGCCCTATTTGTAAGGAACATGCATTTGTGGGATGAGCAGCAGAGCTGTTACTCGTTCAACAGGAGATGCCAGGAGGGAGGGAGAGGGAGGGAGATGCCGCTCCACACTATCACTCTACCTCCACCAACAAATGTTTCTATATTGGTGCAGCAATCAGCATAGCTTTCTCCACCTCCTCTCCACACTCAGACCCTATAATCCAACTGCTGTAGGCAGAATCTGGACTCATCATTGAACATAACGTTTAGTAAATGTGTTTCTGACACCAGCGCGAATGAGCATGATGGTGAAGGGCAGCCATGACAGGCCCCCTGGCAGCCCTATGAGACCGGAGACTGGCCCATGTAGTCTGTTCTGGATTGTCCGGACAGAGAGTCCTCAGCCACATCGTCCAGCAAACCTTGCCTGCAAATCTGTGGAAGACAGCCTATGGTCGCTAAGCACTCACGGGATGAGGAAATGGTCTTCTTGGGGCATCAAAACAAGAGTCAGTAGCAACAGCAAAACAAGCTGTTTGGCATTGGTAGAGTAGATTTGGTAAAATTTTCATTGGTGCAACCCACATACTCAGCTCTGCTGCTCATCCTACAAATGCACAATCCTTTAAATGTGGCATTTCAAAGGGAAATAAACAGGCTTTCCAACAGTAAAGATTTTTTGTCAAGAAGCATTGTTTCAACTCTTTACAGCGGTGCTGTATTTGGAATGATAAATGACCCAATATAAGTGGCCAGCCCTGCAAGTTAAAAAGTTAGATGGAGGTCAGTAATATCCAAACTTTAAACTGTATCACTGGGCTAATGTATTAAGAAATGTCAGCTATGGTTTTAACAAAGATAAAGCATCTCCATGGAAATGTATAGAACAAGGACTAATCAACAAGACTAAAGCCTTCTTCCTTACAGATCTATATTCATTCATTTTACTAAAGGGGTTATAGATTTTTTCAAACACATTACATGCAAAGCTAAAAATATTTTAAATAATCTGTTTTACTGAGATTATAAACAAATTTGTTTTTTTAAATCAGTATGAAACAGTGTGACCTAACACAAATAAAAGTGCGTCAGTACCTGTAATCGTCTTGTAAGGAACACAACAGTGCCAGGTGAGGATTGCTGGAGGAGTCTGGTCCTTGTGGAGCAGCTGGGGAATGGAGATGACAGACATGTCATTGCTGTCCACCACAGCCTAAATCTCAAGGATAACCTAAACCTTTAACAGTAAAATCTGGTGTATAAGATGCACTTTAAAGGTCACATATTTTACTCCTTTAAAACAAGTTTATATTGGTCTCAGAGGTCCTCAAAACATGCCTGTGGAGTTTGTTGCTGAAAAAACACCCCAGTATAGGATTTTTGCATGTCTAAAAATCCTTCTGTTTCAGCCCGAGCTTAAGGGCTCAGAATGAGCTGTTTCTGTGTCTGTGGCTTTAAATGTTACTGAGCTTTCTGACTCTGCCCCTGACCACGCCCCTCTCAGGATTGGATGTGGCTCTCCTGATCCTCCTCGCAGCTGAGAGGAGGATTAGGAGAGGAGGGAACTTTTTCCAAGCTGGGGGGCGGGCAACTGAACCTGGGGGCGGTGCTAACTCTCCACATGACATCATGAGGGGAAAATCTGAGATTGGCTTGTTTCTGTGTATATTTTTTTTTGGGGGTGGTTATGGACAGGCCAGGGGCACATATTTTTGTTCGAAAAGCCTGAAAAAGTGTATTTGGCATAATATGTGACCTTTAATACCCATTTTTTAATCCAAAAGGTCAAATTTATGTTAAATACTGATGTTATTAATATATTAGTGTAAAGTGCAGATAGTTCTTTTATTATCATGCACTACTTGCCACTTAATGTGATTAAAAAAAACCCATTCATTGTTTATTGCAGGCTGATTAGTCAATGCTCAAAATGTGCTGGAATGCATTGCAATGCAGATCAATCAGGCAAGTTGGTGCTACTTTTAAACTTCTCTCCCTCATTCAGTTATGATCCTGTGTTTATGAAAATAGTGGCATACTATTAGGTAAATAAACCTTGCAGAGCGCTGGATTGATCGAAACACTCCTCAGCTACAGGCTGTGCATCAGTACAGCTGAAAATCACTGCAGACTGAGAGCTCCACTACCGCAGCAGGAGTGCAAACTCCACATGTGAAAACAGGTGGTAATATAAAAGCTCCACAGCTGCACAGAAATTGTACCTTAGGACTTAGCTGAACACAATGGAAACCATCATACAGGAGAGCAGTTTAAACCTATTTTCCCCAAAAAAACCAACTGCATCCTATACACCACTGCAACTTCTATTCTGGATTTTACTGCATATAAGTATCACGATTTCACACTATAAATCTTAATGCAAAGAGCGAGAGCTTATACAAACCAGAGAAAGACTCGTGGGATGCACCAGGGGGAGAGTTCAAGTTGTTGTCGATTGCTGCCAGAGGAGAAAGGCTTGGTTGTAGAGGGTGGATTGTTAAACAGTCTGTTAGTGTGTCCTGGATCACATCAGCTGTGGATTTTATCTGGGAAAAGATTGAAAATCAGCACAAAGAGTGGTGAATACATTTTAACAGGCAGAACTTTCTCTCCATACTAAATCTAAATATCAACAATGATTGCAGGATCTTAAAAACTGTTTCTCATTCATGAGAAGGGTAATGTTTTGAGTGAAAACTAGCCTCAGTAATGGAGATACAGATGAGGATGAAATTAACAGCCTGTCTATAAAAAGGTCTTTTTAAAAACAGTATTATTTAAGTGTTATTAAATAGAGCAACAAATTTTTAAGACAGCTCTTCAAAACATCCTAGTTTTATTTTGGATACCTATGTTATTTTACTTTGCACACAGAAACAAAATTATTTCACAAAAACTACCTGGGTCAAAATTATAAGTCAGTTGTGTCTCCTTTTTGCTGAATAAAAGCATGCAGTTGTTTTTTTGTAGTTTTTAGAGGAACCCCGGCCCATTCTTCTTTGGCTAATCTCTCAAGCTTCTCCAGATCTGATGGTCTTCTTCACCAGGATGGGGAGTATGTTTTGGGTAGGTGATGACCCAGTCCCAGTTTTGCTGCTGACTGCTTGAGTTTTTCTTCCAAAATCTCAACATATCCTTCTTTCTTCATGATTCCTTCCACCATTACGAGATTCCCAGTTCCAGATGCATGGAAGCATCCCCACAGTATAATACTCCCACCGCCGTGTTTCACTGTGGAGGATGTGTTCTTTGGGTTATACACTTCTCCCATCTTTCTCCAAACATGAGCAATGTCTCTATGGCAAAGGAGTCTGCGACCTCACAGTCCAATCCTGTGCATGGCTTTAGTGATCGTCTTCAAGTCTACAATTCCTGACTTGGTTAAGTCCTTCACTAGTGTCTTAACAGTTGTTCTAGGGTCTTCAGACACATCCTCACTAATTTTCTTTCCAGAGTCTTTGAAATCTTTCTCTTCCTACCTCTGCCAGGCTTGTTCTGGACTGAGTGGCTCTCTTTGAATTCCGTGATGATACTATTCACTCCAGTTCTTGACACTTGGAAATGTTGTGAAAACTTTGTAGATCCTTCTCCTGCTTTGTGAGCATCAACAATTCTTTTTCCCAAGTCTAAACTGATTTCTCTTGTTTTTGCCATGATGGTCTCTCCTAACCTGGCATGCCAGATGGATGTGTTTCACACATCTATCTGGTAAACCTCTCATAGACAGGGTTTGGGATAGGGCAGAGCCTTTGAAAAAAACTTGGAGGGTGATAGGTGCAACACTAGCAAGGAGTACACTATATAGAGCGCTGCATAACGTGAACCATGGTGTCTGTAGACATGTCAGTACACAACTTTAGTTGTTTTTGAAAAGAAAACAACTCATTGCTGTTCTTTGTTCTTCTTTTAATGAAGAAGTGTTGTCAAGTTCTGATAAAACTGGCGCTGTAGCAGCATCCACACTAATCTCTTCCGCCATATATGCACTGGCCTCTTGTTACTGCTTGCTTTTATCACGACTCTGCCACGCCTGAAAAGTACTGCCTCTCGTCGCTGATTGGTCCTGTCACTTTCTATCTGGGCCCAGACGGTTCAGACGGGAGCTTTGAACGATGGATTTGGAAGTGAGAAACACAGAAACGGGTGTATCTATCTGCTTTGCAAGGTTAGCTTTCTCCAGTGACAGCGTAAACCCCTGACTGAATTTTATATGTTGTGTGTACATTTGAACTTGATTTTACAAGCTTTGAGCATTGTAAAGTTAAAGCACATTATTGCACAACATTGGTTTGTGCTATGGCTCAACAAAAAGTTCAGTTTAAAGGGGCTAATAATTTAGACCCTGGTAGTTTTTGTTTTGTGAAATAATTTCATCTCTGTGTGCAAAGTAAAATAATGTAGGCATTCAAAAAAAACCACTAGGATGTTTGGAAAAGCCGTGTTAAAAATTCCTTGCTCTGTTTATTAATATGGAAAGTACTTAAAAAGAAATTCATAGGGGGGCTTATAATTTTGTCCTCATCTATAACCATGTTAAAATCTCCCCAGTCTCAGATGTATTTTTATGTCTCTCAAAATCTACAAATGTCACTTTTAAAGTAAATCTCTTGCAGAGTAACTTTGTTGCATAGCTTTCTGCCTCTTGCCTTTTTAAGATGCAAAATGTAATCCTTATGATTACTGTTTTGTCATTTAAATTAACATTATTACATACTAAGAACATGAAACACTTGTTCTGCTGCTGCTCTGTACATTCAGTATAAAAGTGGTATAAGAACTGGGGCTATACCAACATAAAATTTCTTCCAAAAAATTCCTATGACCACCCATCAAGTCTACATTTCTGAGTTTTGCACTCTGCAACTGAAAAAACTACTCCAGAGGTAACAATAGTCAGTGTAGTTGAGATAACAGAAAAACCCCCAACTATAAATAGTATCAAACATGGAGTTTGACAGGCAAGTTTAAGCAAATGGATGCTTTTGTGTGTGGGTGGTTTAAAGTATACAAGTGTGGATTCTGCAGCTGTCTTTGTAAGAAAGCTTTAAACCCTGAGCTACATCTGGATATGGAGTTGCATTTGTCTGAGTTAGATTAAAGAAGTTTTGCATGTGGGAGACTTCATAAAATTGTTACTTTTTTTAGTAACTTCCCACTTTCTTTGTCTGTATCTATGGTGACTTCGGCTTCAATAAGAGCTAAAGATCATACATCTCACACACACACATGCAAAACGGCAACACTGCAGAACTATAATGTGGAAATACAATGCAGTGTCCTTAGGTTGAAAAAAAGGAGGTGACATCAGGATAAGCGTGACAAACATTATAATTATGTTATCTTCTACATATGTCATCTAGCCATTCTTAAAGAAGTGGAGGACTCATGAACATAAGCAGTCTGCCTGTTGGATATTCTTATCTGCCTGCACTATTCATGTAATTTGATGAAAGTCAAAGCGTGCTCCATTCCTCTTTAACAGCAAAGTCACGAAGCTCTATGAAGGAAGATGGTGTTTATTCTTACAGCCAGACATGGAGAACAAACTAATGAACACTAATTGCCACTTGAACTGAAGTTAGGGCATTCTGAAAAGATGGAAAGATATATTTTTGCCTGTAAAACCTCCAACATGCGCCCACACTATATAGACAAAAGTATTTGGCCACACCTGTTAATTATTGACTTCAGGTGTTTCAATCAGACTCATTGCCACAGGTGCAGTGACTTAAAGCATGGCACTGTGATGGATGCAACCTTTGCATTAAGACAGCTTGTTAAATTTCATCCCTGATGGGTATTCCACAGCCAACTGTAAGTGATAATATAAGAAAGTGGAAGTGTTTAGGAACAACAGCAACCAAGCCATGAAGCAAAAGACCAGACAGAGATGGGTCAGTGACTGCTGAGGCTGCATGGTGCATAAAAGTCACCAATGCTCTGCTGATTCCATCACTGAAGAGGTCTGAACTTCCACTGGCATTAATGTAAGCAAAAAACTGTGAGCCGGGAGCCTCAGGGAAAGGGTTTCCATGGCCGAGCAGCTGCATGCAAGCCTCACATCACCAAGTCCAAGAGTGGTGTACAGCGCACAGAGCAGTGGATACGTGTCCCATTGAATGGCAAATCACACTTCTCTGTTTGGTGGATACCAAGAGAACGTCACCTGCCTGATTGCAGTGTACCAACTGTGAAGTTTGGTGGAGGAGGGATAATGGTATGAGGCTGTTTTTCAGAGTTTAAGCTAGGCCCCTTATCTCCAGTGAAGGCCAATCTTAATGCTTCAACAGAAGACATCTTGGACAATGCTATGCTTCCAATTTTGTGGCAACAGTTTGGGGAAGGAAGGCCCTTTTCTATTTCAACATGCCTGTGCCTTAGTGCACAAAGCAAGGACTATAAAGATGTGATTTGATGAGTTCGGTGTTATGCTCGACAAGGACTCCATTCAGGGAGGAAATTTTTTCAAGGCAGTGCTTAAGAGAACACATTTATAATGCCATTCCTTTAATTCAACGCACTGTCTGTTATTTTGAAAAATTAACATGGATTGTCAAAATAGGGGCAATAATGGTCAGAAATCCAGTGAGAGTTGGCAGGAGCAAGATCAAGAGTCCTGCACCAGGCTCTAGTGAGATATGCCTGGGGTCTCTGGAGATGGGGCCCTTTTGGGTCTCATATAAATTGTCCAGAAAGGCTCCATCCAAAACTCAGGGTGATCTCACTTGAAGTCCTCATGGACAATCACAGGTGGGGCCACCATGGAACCCATGCAAAAACCCACTTTGGGACCCATATTTTCTGCCCACATAGAGGCCATGTGGGGCCAACATGGGCATGCTGGCTGGGAAGTGTACTTGCCGATACCATTGCCTGCATTTTCAGCAGTATCGGTTGATTTCCAACACTGGTATCAGAATCAGATCAACACTAATCTTTGGCACATTTTATTTTATTAATAAAGACTTTAGCTGTCAAATTGCATGTTACTGTGGATGTGATTTTCAATAGATTCTAAATATCGTTAGCAGGGATGTAGTAATGATGTCAGTGATTTTAAGTGTCCATATTTGAATCCAGTTTTAAAGGTCTCACGAGTAGTATTTCACAAAAGTGTGTTTTCATTAAAGGAAGATTATAAATTGGGTATCAGAATGCATAGACTGCACCTTCTTCCGTAGCTGTCGTTCTTTCGTTGAGTGTGATTTCACGTGTTTCCTCAGGGAGCTTGGATCAGTGTAGCGCTTCGCACAGCCAGGCACCTGACACGTATACGGCTTCTGCACAACCACACACATACGAAACAGAGACAATGAAGCAAAGATGCACATACTTTATAACAACCTGTATGAATATATGTGTCTGTGCAGGGCTGCCACTCACCGTTTCCAGGTGTGTCCGCTGGTGTTTGGCTCGGTCGCTCGAGTTGCTGAAGGCCTTGTGACACCCCGGATACTGACATAGGTAAGGTTTCTCTCCTGTGTGGCTGCGCAGGTGGATCTTCAGGTTCTCCAGTCGAGAGAAAGCCTTCTTGCAGCCTTCAAACTGTAACAGCAAAAAAACAGTTGTGGCATTTAGCAAACCTTGCTCAAAAAATAAGTCTCAGAGAAGAGATTTATTATTGGGCACAAGTATGGCCTGTTGGACAAACTCTGACCAGTTTTTGTGGTCAAAACTGAAGGAAAATGTTGGCAAAGTGGCAGTATTAAGGCCTTCGCACAACAAGGATGACAAGAATACAGTAAACAGCACAAAAATGCAAATAATTCGGGGGTCTATTATGGCGCACCTTTTTATGCACTTCAGAAGCGATGTGATTTTCCAAATAAATAATGCAAAACCTAAAAATATTTGTGTATGGGTGTATTTTGCACTATCCTCTGGTAAACTGAGATACATTAGAGTGAAGAATAAAAGAGGTTTTATTAGTAGGTAACGCAGGAATGTAAAAAAAAAATGTTTCTAAGTGTTTAACGTAGGAATCTAACACATTAATTTCAAAAGTAACGCTATCCAACACTGTTTGCAGGAGGATATCACATTGTTGGTGTTGAAAGCTTGTATTGACCAGTAACACGCCCAAATAAAAATAAATGTGTTCAAATTATTTGCACATATCTAGTGTGCAAGGGCCTTTACACCAAAACATTAACAACAGAATTGGCCATCAGTTTAATTATTTTAAACATCAGCATTTGCATCAGTCCTGGTTTTTACAATTAGTGCATCTCTAGTTTTAAGGGAAAGTTTTTTTTTTTTTTTTTTTGTTTAAACCTGAACACAAAACGTTCTCAAAACTTTTAAATGTGCTGGGGAATAAAGCGACAGTAATAACTCCATACCAGTGTTAATTTTGTTGACTACAACTACAGCCTGTTTTTTTTTGACATTCAAAATCCATATTTCTCTATTGTCTGGTAAAACAGTGTAGCTGTAGCTATTCTGCCTCTCAGCTGTAGAAAGCAGGGACCCTAGTTTTGGCAGTGAATAGAACACACTACCATGTTTAGGTACCAGATTTAGGCAAGAAAATAAATGCTTGGACTAAAAGTAAAGACTAAAATGTGACTAAAACTAAAATGCATTTAATTTATAGACTAAAAATAAGACTAAAATTAAAAATAGCTGCCAAAATTAACACTGCTCCATACATTTCATTTCAAGACAAACAACAGACTTTGTTGGCATTTAAAAAAAAAATCATTACAAGCTATGCCTCACAGCACGAAGGTTCCTGGTTCACTTCCCGGTCAGGGCCTTTGTGTGTGGAGTTTGCATGTTCTCCTCGTGCACGCTTGAGTTCTCTCCAGGTACTCCAGCTTCCTCCCATAAAGACAAGCTTGTTAGGTTAATTGGTGACTCTAACTGGCCGTAGGTGTGAATGTGAGCGTGCCTGGTTGTCTGTCTCTATGTCAACCCTGTGATTGACTGGCAACTAGTCCAGTACCCTGCCTCTCGCCTAATGACAGCTGGGAGAGGCTCCAGCTCCCGGGGGACCCCCCAACGAGAAAGCGATATAGAAAATGAATGGATGGATTACAAGCTATGTATACCGTGTTTTTTCCCCCTAATATCTTGAACTATAAGCTTCATCTTCATCGCTTGAATATGAGATTTGTTTTTTTTCTTTCTTACAAGGAGACAAATACACTGACTTAAGGTTTCCTAGTGAGTCAAGGCTAGTGGAAAGAATTTTACTTGATGGTAACTTTTTCCACTAACAAAAAGAGCTGCTGTATCAGTTTGTCTATGAGATTTTAGAAATGCTGTTAACTGCCCTTGAACCATTTTGAGAACAGATCTCCATGTAAGTACAGTTGTTAATGAAATTTAAAGACACGATATATATTTTTTATGACACTATGCAGGCATTTCATTTTCCGATTCAGGTTGAATGCACCTCTGGCACATTGATTTTTGTTTCCTCAAACTGCTCATACAAGGAATCAGAATTTTTAAAATTTGATGAGATGTGTTATTTTGTCTCAACAAGACTAAGTCATATTTTTCAGAGAAAAGCATCTCTGATGGTTTTGTTTGGCACCAGCAGGGGTCAGCGTTTATACACACATTGCCGCATTGTCATTTCTGTTTTCAAGTCCTCATCTAGCATCACCTTGGCAGCATTTAAGAGCCATCACTCACAAAAAATGACCTTCTGTTAAAGCAGAGCAATTTTCAAAATGGCAGCAAAAAGTCATGCTTACAAAAGACTTAAAAAAATACACAGAACAGCCTCATAATCCAGGTCTGCACTCTATGATCATGCTCATTCAGACACTAATGGCTCTTTTTGCAAAATCATGAAACCACACTGACTTCACTGCTTAAATATGCAACTCATCAGAGATTTTTTTTTTCTTCTGTTGTGCCAGGAATTAACTCTCCCACTTCCTGTTCACAGGGGGTTAAGAATGTCCTTAGTCAGCCTTATAGAGAAAAACCCAGGACTGTGTCCAGTTATGTTTTACATGTAAGACTGGATTCCTCACATACCGATACTTCCAAGTCATCACTGCAAAGCCAAAATTGCATTTTCTCTCCTCCCATTAATAATTCACTTATAACATTCTTCCAACATTCCTGCTGAAAAAGCTTCCCTGTTTCTCATCAGCTTTTCCTGAAAGAATCACTACAATCAAATGTGAAAATGCACATCTTTAACATCACTTCAGCTACATTTTGTTCTCATTAAATCTTTTGTTTTAATGCTACAGTTTGATTGGTGTATGATTGTTTTTTAAGTAAAAAGAACAATGTCTAGTGCCTGCATTGACTGTTGAAAGTTTAAAACATGCAATCCAAGCATAAAGGCTAAACTGGAAATGACTGGAGGAGGAAGACAAACTAAACTTTACTTTTTCTATGTCAGTTAATGCTCCAAACCTAAATATGGCTGGAAAAAGAATTAACAACAGACTGCTGAGCTGGTGTACCACAAGAAAAACTGTGCGGACAGAGATAAATAGTCCCTCAGAAGCAAAGTGAACAGACAAGCGAGAAGCAGCATAAAGCTGCTGCCAACACTCGAGGACCAGCCAGGGGTGTGTAACAGTGTTACTCTCTCTCTCTGTCTGTCTCATGAAGCTCTCATAAAGCACCGAGGGCTTTTTACTTTGTCGCGAGGGACGTTTGGTTTGTGAAAAGAAAGCAGCACGGCTCCTCAGTGTAGATCAGTGTTACAGCCAGCTCCTGACAGGTCCTGGCAGGTACTCCTGCCCTGGCTGAACAATGACAGCTGAGGTCTGTGCCAGCAGCGTCTGTGCTGTGCCCAGTCCTACTCCGAGGTCAGCTCACTCTGAACTCCAGCAGTGATACGTCTACCCTTTGCTTTTTTCTTTCACCTGTTACCTTGCACTGTATATTTTTAGCTTTTCAGTCCCTAAGTCTTTTGACCTGTAATTTCTAGCATGAATGGCGTTTAAAAACACTCAAATGTTAGGGGAAAGTGTACAGAAATCTGTAATTTCCCACCAGTTTATGTGAATATTACTCAGATTTATGGCACAATAAATTACCACATCTTACTTCTATAAATGGCGGTGTGTCTGTCTCGTTTTGCTGTTGCTCCAGTTGTCCTCGATACTTTCAAAAGACGCCTCTGGTGTTCTAGTTTGAAACTGGTGCCATCACAATATATAAATATGTACAGATTTTCTATAAAATCCAAAACTGTTGCACCTTTCTCTTCAGTTTTCCCCCCCTCCACTATCCCCTTCCCACATTATGTCATCTCCCCTTTTTCTGCCGAAGAGGAGACAGCCTTCACTCTCAAAATCACACAAAAGATGTAAACTACAGTGGGCTTATCACTCATGTTTTTAACCGAGTGATTAGTGTGCTGTAGGCGTGTGGAGATGCTGAGCCATTATGCAGTTATTTGAGGGAAAGACACACTCCTTTCCTTGCAGATTAGCCTTATTGCATTAAGTACTAATAATGAGGACAGTAACTGCATGGCATAGAGCAAGAGTGTCCAAATTTTTCCCACTCAGGGCTGCATATGAAAATATACAAGGATGGTGGGGCCACTTTTATATGCCTTATCCTGAGGACTGAAAGGTTAGTAAAACCAATCTTATGATGGAGATATGCTTAGTAATTGGGTATGCTTAAAGGCTAATTAATGGCTGACAAGGCAAATAGCCAATCATCTTAAGGATTTTAGGGGGGCCAGTCAGATTTCAGGAGTCCCTGGTTGGCCCTAGCTACTACTGGTTCTGCCCCAAAACACCATTGGTACGGCTACAAGCCTTCAAAAACCATCAGGGCATTGTAAATCAAAATATTGTTATTATGTTGGTTGCTATTATCAGGGTTTTTCCTGCATATAAAATTAAGAAGCGGCCGCCACCAGCAAATTTCGTGCCACCACCAGCTCTCAAAGCTCTGACGTCATGAAAAACTGTATTTTCTGACAAGCATTACAGCAGGTGGATGATATTTTTAACTGAAATTATGTTATTACGCCAATTGGGTGGCACTGGGCCCAGGAGTTGGTGCAAAAACTGCCAAAGAAGTAAAAAAGGACTGCGAGTTTCCTAAACTTCCTAGATTTTGTTTGGATCAACACAGCCCAGATGAGTGCTGCACCAGACACTCTGAGGAGAGCGCAGAGGAACGCTGTGCTCGGTGTGTGTCAACTAAAGACACACAAAATAGAAGAGACTTTTAGCTTTAAGGATAAACACAGGGCTTTATCATCTCTGCATTTCTCCCTCCACTTAATGCTGTAGAATAGGCGTATGACAGCATACTGTCCTTACATATGTATGCGCTTCCGCTGTTTCTGTCACGTCTGATGGCCAGACTACGACCAGACCATCTCAACCCCACTAGTTGGATTGATTTCTGAAACGTTTGATATTTTGGTCATACAACTCAGATACTCCCACAGTGAACCATGAGCAGAATTCTCATCTTTGTGGTATTATTTCCTCTGTAAACTGGCAGACATCTTAAATCATCATGACAACAACAAGGATTACTTTCTAATGCCCACCAACCCTGCGATAATAAAGGAAATAAGCAGGAGACATTTCTACCCACGGACCTCCAGCTGACATGGATGATGATGCTGTTTGTGCGTGTGGGATAGAAAGAGAGGTAGCGGGAGAGTATGTGAGACTTTTTCAAAAGGAAATCCACAGATTTTTGTCAGTCCGTCCTGACTTCATTCGTAAAGTATGAGCACTCAAGTTGTTCCCAACATTTAGACTGTAGAGTGTAAGCACACAAATGGTGCATGACAGTTGTGCATCATAAGCGAATCAGTCGGAATTGCACAGTATATGCCTGACTTCAGAGTGACTGACTTCCTGTTTGGATACAGAGTTTTAAAGTGAAATAAAACAAGGAATATGGGGTAGATTGAAGATGATAGCATGAATATAAGAGGTAAGAGGAGCTTGTTATGGATTGAAAATGACATCAGGAAACAGGAAAAAGGTAAATGTTTGAAACCAAAAGATCCAGATGACTTTACTTGTCCACTTAGCTATCTTTTTTTTTTAAGTAAATTGAGAGCAGTGGTGATTTTTTTTTTACATCACTGTGGCTACATGGAGACTCTGCTGTGGTTTGACCAAAGTGTGCTGAAGGGCACAATAAAACTTGATTAATTGCAATTAAAAAATAGCACTGATGATTGACCTTAGTTAATGATTGATGCATTATAGTGGACAGCCCTAGAAAGATTATAAAAACACATATTTATCACTGCATAAGTAAAGCAAACTGAAAGGAAAATGTGAAACATTTGCCAGACTTGCCAAAACTGTTAAATGACTTATGCTAGGAATTGTTTTAGATAATGCAAACTGTCATCTGATACTCATTTAATTGGAGTTTAAGCTGTGGACTTTATCAGTGTTATTAGAAAGAGAAGCAATAATAAGCTAGCATTTCCAAAAAGCTACTTCCTGTAGGTCAATTAGTAATACCAGTAAAAATCATCTTGTTTTGGTTTCGAACACAAGCTTTCAAACCCTCATATGTTTAAATCACAGTGACAGATGCAAATACACTTATGGGTCAAGGATATGCTAGCAAACAATTAAATCATCGTGAAACAGATTGTGAGATGACAGGAACAAGCCTGGGCATGCCCCATATGTTCACTGTGTAACACGAAGCTACTGCATTGTTCTCCTTCTGGCTCACACCTCATTTATCACCTTTACATTGATTCACATGTCTATCACTTCCTTTGAAAAAGTGGCCCTGGTGTTTTACATAGCTCTGTGATAGTCAGGCTTTTTTAGTATATAATTTAATAGAATAAATCTCATAGTCTCACGCTGATGCCTAAAATTGTCCATTTAAGAAAAGATATCTGTCCCTTATAATGCTCAAAATTAACCAAAAGAAAAACCATGCAGTAGGAAATATAAATCTTACATACTGTCTTTTCTGTTTGTACTCAGAATTAGTCTGTGCGTGTAATGCCATACCAGAAGTGCCACCTTAAATTCTTTCTATATTACCTAAAGATTATTGAGCATAGACCTTTCTGACATTTGCAGCCCCATGGCAACAGAGTAGGCTTTGACTAATAAGTGAGTATTTTAGTACAGAAGGTCGACTGCAGGTATGCATGCGGTTAATAATTGACTTGTTGAGAGCAGCGACGTGAAGCATGTTTGGCCTGTGGTTTGTCAATTTCTCATCTAGGCCTCAAGTATTTTCCCAGTGGGAGTGACAAAGCAGGGAGTTAAGAGTTGTGTACAATCCATAAATAATTTTGAGCCCTGCTAATAGCTCATCTGATGGAAATATCTGTCTAATGGTGGGTGCACTGGTGGTAAAAACTCTGTTATTATCAAACGGCTATTATGTAGATTGCCATGAGATTTTGTACCTTATTGTTCCAACAGGAAGAATCCTGTTTTAAACCCAGCAGCACTTCTTCAAACAACCTTAGAAGGCGGACTTTTTAAAATTTTGAGTGGCCGACTACGAGTAAAACTGACATAAAATTTAGTACCACTTCTCACGATACTAAGACTACAAATCCCTATGACTTCAGTGATCTGTTATTATGAGATGCTGCATCTGTCAGAACACAGATACATGTTAAAACTTTTGAAATTAAATTAGATTAAAGTTTCAGTTTGTTATGGTTAGGGTCAAGGTAAGGGCTAGGATACCTAAAGTTAAAGTAAAAAACATCTGACCTGCAAAACCTGATTACAAAACATTTAATAAAGCCAAGTAAACAGTTTGCTTACAGGAAAAAAACTCGTCCTCCATGAAAACATTCTAATGTAGCAAATGCAGCTTACATGGCTCCACTATTTGTGTAAGATAGGTAGATCATGGAGCTACATAATCAAATCTAAAGCTAATGAAGCTCATGTATATCTATATGAAGCTAAAGTTAGCTAAGTTCTACTACATAGCTTACATAGCTGTGGTATCTTTATCTACATTTGCTAAGCTCAAGTCTGGCAGTTGCATTCATGAAATAACCACACTGAAAACATTACAAACTAAACAACACTTCATGAATGAAAAGAGAAAAAGGTCATAAATCTAATCCAGGATTAAATTATGTACATATACACCCATTAGAAGTAGTTACACGAACAGTGGCTCAGTTAAGCTACATTAGCTTTAGCTAAAGCTAACATAGTTTTACTAGCTATGGAATAAACTTTACTACATAAGCCTATGTAGCTAAGTTAGCCCCACGGCAAGTCATGTATGGATCTATCTATGAATGATAAGTTAACTTCAGCAATGTGAGTGTTAGTATAGGCCATTAAAGCTAACTTAGCCACATAGATAACATAGTTTACGTAGCTGCTTGTGAGCTTAGCTTCAGCTACATAGTTTCTTAGCTCTGTTATCTATTCCTAAATTAGCTTTAGCAACGTGAGATTTAGCAAATATGGTTAAAGCTACCTAACATAGATATGTAGCTTACATAGCTGCTTTTGGAGCTTTGCTTTGGCTTAATTATCTACGTGGCTAACGCAGCTTATGTAAGCTACAACTGCTGCCTTAGAATCTCGTCTTGGTAGAGGGTCTTTTACCCTGTAAGCAGACTGCTTATCTGGTTTTATTTTACGTAACGCTTTTAACTTTTAACTTTTGGTATCCTAACCATTATTTTGGCCCTTATCCTAACCTGAAATTTAATCAGATTTTATTTTTACGTATTTACGTTCTGAGATACATGCTGCCTCAGATGAACAGTCTGTGAGAGTGGCAGTCAGGGAGCAATGGTCTGAAGCAATACTGCCTTAAACTTAGCTACATTGACTCACGCAGAAATGTTAACTACAGGTGCATCTAAAAATTAGTTCAATTTTGGAAAGTCATGGTGTCACACCCTAATCAGCTAATTAACCCCAAACACCTGCAAAGGTTTCCTTAGCCTTTAAATGGTCTCTCAGTCTGGGTCAGCAGGCTACATAATCATGGGGAAGACTGCAGACTTGACAGATGTCCAGAAGACAGTCATTGACACCCTCCACAAGGAGGGTAAGCCACAAAAGGTCATTGCTAAAGAAGCTGCTTGTTCACAGAATGCTGTATCCAAGCATATTCATAGAAAGTTGAGTGGAAGGAAAAAGTGTGGTAGGCAAAGGTGCACCAGCATAAGGGATAACCACAGCCTTGAG
Source organism: Cheilinus undulatus (assembly GCF_018320785.1). Classification (NCBI taxonomy): domain Eukaryota; kingdom Metazoa; phylum Chordata; class Actinopteri; order Labriformes; family Labridae; genus Cheilinus; species Cheilinus undulatus. Next base: position 34,386,171 of record NC_054881.1, read on the forward strand.
AGGACTGTCAAGCAAAATCCATTCAGAATTTTGGGGAGCTTCACAAGGAGTGGACTGAGGCTGGAGTCAGCGCATCCAGAGCCACTATGCACGGATGAATCCTAGACATGGGCTACAAATGTGGCATTCCTCGTGTCAAGCCACTCCTGAACCAGAGACAACATCAGAATCATCTTGCCTGGGCTGTGGAGAGAAAGAACTGGACTGTTGCTCAGTGGTCCAAAGTTCTCTTTTCAGATGAAAGTAAATTTTGCATGTCATTTGGAAATCAAGGTCCCAGAGTCTGGAGGAAAAGTGGAGAGGCACAGAATCCATGCTGTGTGAAGTCCAGTGTGAAGTTTCCACAGTCAGTGATTGTTTGGGCTGCCATGGCATCTGCTGGTGTTGGTCCACTGTGTTTTCTGAAGTCCACAGTCAACGCAGCCATCTACCAGGAAATTTTAGAGCACTTCATGCTTCCTTCTGCTGACAAACTTTATGGAGATGCTGATTTCATTTTCCAGCAGCACTTGGCACCTGCCCACACTGCCAAAGGTACCAAAAGCTGGTTCAATGACCATGGTGTTACTGTGGTTGATTGGCCAGCAAACTAGCCTGACCTGAACCCTACAGAGAATCTATGGGGTATTGTCAAAAGGAAGATGAGAGACACCAGACCCAACAATGCAGATGACCTGAAGGCCGCTATCAAATCAACCTGGGCTTCCATTACATCTGAACAGTGCCACAGGCTGATTGCCTCCATGCCACGCCACATTGATGCAGTAATTCATGCAAAAGGAGGCCCAACCAAGCATGACATTTCTGTTTAAAATATGCTTTTTTATTGATCTTATGTAATATTCTAATTTTCTGAAACACTGAATTTTGAGTTTCCATTATCTGTAAGCCATAATCACCAACATTTCAAGAAATAAAGGCTTAAAATAGTTCACTCTATGTGTAATGCGTCTATTTAATATATGGGTTTCAATTTCTGAAATGAGTGGCAAAAAATATTGAACTTTTTCATGTTATTCTAATTTTTTGAGATGTACCTGCCTGTACTTAGCATAGCTATATTAGTTCTAGCTAAAGCTAATGAAGCTAAAGTGAGCCACTGTCCACCTATATACTTGTAAAAAGGGTCTATACATAGGCCAAATTTACCCTGGGGTTAGACCTCCCACCTTCTTCTGTTTTATTTATGGAATGCTGCTCAGTCTGTAATGTTTGCAATGTGGTTATTTCATGAATGTAACTGCCAGACTTTGTTTATGAATAAAGTTGAAAAACTGGAAATACATTGCACTGGCAAGAACAGCACTTTCAGACTGTAGTCTCACATTAACAATTTAAAAGAGGGATCTGAGATCTACAGTCTGTAGCCAGAATGTCCTGAATTATTGCGCATCAACTGGATGGATTTGCATAAACATTACACAAGGTCCTCTGCCTAAACAATGCTTTATTTGAGGGTAAATTCATGCATTTCTTTGTGAATCAACATTTATAGTTCCCTCTGAATAAACTGTGAATAATTCAGGTAATCTCTAGCTTATCATCTTATGCCAATTTCCAGTGTTTAGAAACTGGTTGGTTAAAAGCTACAAGCTACAGCAGTTCCAAATTAGCCCCAGTTGTTATTATTTAGGTTCTTTGCTAAATAATAAAAGCATGTTATGCCAAAGAATTAGCCTAAAGTACTGCCATCTAACAATGCCTTAAGACTCCCTGTCTTAGGTCTCTATTTTAAGACTTAAAACTTCAAGCTAATACAGCTTAAAAGCTACATCAATGAACTGCAAACTAACAGTAAGAACTAAAGTATGCATGTTGGACAAACAAAACTACTACAACAACAGTAATGACTTCCATGGACAAATCCCAACTCTTTGGCCACAGTAACAGACCTGTAGAGAGCCAGACCACGGGGCATCACCTTCCCAGAATGAGAGCCAAGTTTGTCAGACAGTGGCCTGGCAAACCCTTGCTTGCTGACAGGCCCGGGAGCTACAAGAGAGCCACAGAGCCAGGCCAGATCTGAAGAGCTAGGCATCCTTTGTGCTGATTTAATAACTACATAATTGAGTTAACTCCCATGTCAGTTATCAAAGAGCTGTGCTAATTACTTCACAGCTAACGGTAAGAGGAGAGAGAGGCCATATTTTTTGATCCAAACCTTGGTGGTAAACATAGAGCACATGAAGGTATTTGTCTTGAAAAGATTTTTTCTTTCTGCAGCCTGAGGCTTGAAGCTTTCAAACAGATATTGTGGCTTTGAATGCAACACTGAGAACTGAACTCAATGGAGCCCTGACATTCATAATCTTCCTGCTTTTACTGCATTAACTTTGCATTTTACAAAAGAATAAAAGAGAATCATTAGAAGGGGGAATGTCCTTTTTAAAAGAATATAAAGTATGAATATAAAGTAGCTGCATGAGGAGAGCCAGGGCCGTGATCTACATACTGTACCGTGCACTTGTTGGGTTTCTCTCCTGAATGGATCCTCATGTGAATAAGAAGCTTATATCGGGCATTGAATGGCTTGAAGTTGCGTGGACAGCCCACCCAGTAGCATGTGAAATCCTCCGCCTTCCTCTGGTCTACATGTAGTTTCTCTATGTGCCTTACCAGCTCCTCCTTTTGCTCATAAATGGCAGTGCAGTTCAACCACCTGCAGCAGTGGGCCCCATAGTCCTCCAGCTCTCCTTCTTCTTCCTCCAACATTGGCACCTGGGGTAAAAAGCTTACACCATGCCTTGGAGGAACAGGAGGAGCATGTGCGAGAGCGTCCTGAGTGGATGGCTTTAATTTGCAGTGACGTCTGGTGAGATGTATGTGTTGGTGCGAGTGGTAAGGTGGTGGAGGCCCTTGTGGAGTTGCAGCTTCTTGGATAGTGGCTAACATGGCTGGCTGTAGCTCTAGAGATGGCAGCAGGTTGTTGGTGGTTTGGCTGCAGCTTTCTGAAGTCTTCCCTTCTGCCCCTCCTTCCTCTGGGAGGCACTGATGCTCCACCACCATGTTAGCCATCTGGCTCTTCAGACCCCCTCCCTCTTCAAGCATCTGTATTCGACTGCCTTCTCCATGTGGGGCTAGAGCCTGTGAGGAGCTGTAGGGATGAGCCTGGGGGATGCAGCTGCCTCTCACACCCAGGAAGTGACCATAACCCTCAGACTGGACAGGTGACAGAGTGGGATGGGAGGCTGGAGAGCTGCGAGAACCATTGATATAAGCCACAAGAGAAGTAGGAGATGTGCGTATGATAGAGTTGAAATCAATACCCATGACGTCCGACAGCGGCGACATGGAAAGAGCTCTCTTCTTAGCGCGGGACTGCCGGGGGCTTCCGGCGTCGCATGTAAAGAGGTAAGAAGGCAGTGAGGCAGAGGTGCTGGTGCCACCTGATATGGTGGTGCCGGACATGGCTGTGCCAGGGGAAAGGCCGAGCTGCTCTCCTCCCTCGCTGGCTGGCGGTAGACTCACTGGAGGGAGGACACGGTAGCCATACGGCCAGTCATGTCTGCCACTAAACACTGACTGAGTCTCAAACAGACTGAGGGTGGTGGATGCCAGGGACTCTCTGGACAGTAAGGATCTGAAACACATTGCTGTCATTAGTATCCCTTTGAAAGTTAAGCAGGCACATTATTGCATACTGTTACTGATATTCCAACCTGGCTTCAATGTGGGGGATCTGCACACCATGTGGGTGTGATGGAGGATGAGGTGCTGCAGTATACTGATGCAGTGGGGCAACAGACATTGGACTGCTGGTCACCGTTAGGTTAGGAGCAGCTGGCTGACCAAAAACCTCCATGGAATGCCGGAACGTGGAGCAACCTGCTGGAGAAAAGCCCAATAAATGAAGAAAAGGTTGAAAAACATGCACATAAAATAACTTTTAGCTGTTCATTTATGAGTGTCAGTGCATCCTTCTCTGAATTGGATGTGGCTGTTGTGCCCAGCGATGGTTTATATTGCCTTCACATCAGACATGCACTTTTTACCTATATGAGCCTGTGTATGTGGTCACAGGATTCCTTTTTACTATGTTGTACTTTGACGACCATTCATCAAGATTTACCTCCACTTTTTCTGTAATAACCTCATTCTGGCTGCAAACATTTACAGAAGGACATCGAATTGCTTAACTGTCTGATCATAGCAAAACACAGCCAGTGTTTTTTTAATGTAGAAAGAGTTTTATTCAATTCGTCACACATCCTTCACTCTGTATGAGCTCTTACCATCTATCTGACGACAAGGAGTCCTTCAATAAATACCACACTTGTTTAAAGCCTCAATCACACCCACCTGATAGAAATTTTGAACAATTGTTCTTAAGGCTTTAGTGATTGTGCATAAGCATCATGGTCATAATAGTGTTTTTTTTTCTTGACTTATTTATTGCTTGCTTTTATTATTTTTATGTAGATCTTGTGCAATGAGGGTGATTTTGAATACACATATGATCATATCTGACCAAATAATATCATATGTTATTGTATTGTATCGTAACTGTTCATATTGTATCATGCGGTGCCTATAGAAAGTTTTCATCCCCTTGGATGTTTTATACGTTTACTGATTTCATAAATCAATCATGGCCAATATAAATTGACTTTTTGACAAAAAGATATAGTTTAAAATAAGTGTCTACATAAATATTCACCCCCTTCCAGTCAGTATTTAGTAGATGCACCTTTGGCTGCAATCACAGCACTAAGTCTGTGTGGATAGGTCTCAACCAGGCTTGCACATCTGGACTCTGCAATTGTACTCCATTCTTCTTCACAAAACTGCTCAAGCTCCATCAGGTTGCATGGGGATCAGGTGTGAACAGCCCTTTTCTATTCCACCCACAAATTCTCTATTTGTTTGAGGTTTGGCCTTTTTCTCAGCCACTCCAGAACATTCACCTCGTTGTCTTTAACCATTTCTGTGTAGCTTTCGCTGTGTGCTTCTGTTCGTTAATTTGCTGGAAAATAAATCTTCTCCCAAGCGTTAGTTCTCTTGCAGACTGAATAAGATTGCCCTCCAGGAATTTTCAATGTTTTGCCACATTCATTTTACCCTCTACCTTTACAAGCCTTCCAAGGCTGGCTGCTGAGAAGGATCCCCACAGCATGATGCTGCCACCACTGTGCTTCACAGTGGGGATGGTGTGTTTGTGGCAATGTGCGGTGTTTGGTGTTTGCTAATTGTGAGACTGCTAGCACCAACTGGCTGAACATCTGTTGAAGCAGGTCAATATTTACGCAGTCTCCTTTAACATTACAGATTTTCTTATTTAATTTGCATTACTTTGTAGAAATCTGTTTTTACTTTAACGTCGAAGACTGTTTTGTTGTTAAAAAAAAATTAAATAGACCATGATTGATTTTGCAATAAAAGGGTAAGACATCCAAGGGGGGAATACTTTTTATAGGCACTGTATTGTATGGTATCCTATCCTATCATTACATGTTGCATCATATCGTATGGTACTGTATCATACTGAGTGCTATGGCATGGTATCGTATTGCATCATATCTATCCCAATAACCCTGGTTTCCTTCTAGTGGTACAAATAATTCGATGGTGTGCATTTTCAGTTTATATCTCATATCCAATTTAAAGAATTAAAAAAAAATGTTATGAAACCCAATTGCATCATGTCTAGCCTTCTTTAACCAAAGTTATGCAGGACATTACATACATACACTCTCCAACCTGAGCAGGCCAGACACACTTTCTGCTCTGTTAATCACTAATGAGCCTTTCACCTCCTCCCACTTCTTCTCTGTAGAAAAGTTTTACACTCGGTTAATTCTCAATAAATAAGATCAGAAGTCTAGGAGGAAGACGGCGAGGTTGTTGGGAGCAAACAGTGACTGTGTTGTGATACTGGTAAAGTCGAGACAGAACACATATCAGTCTGATAGCCACGCTATTTTTAAGATATGTGCTTGAATGTCTCATTATTAATATAGAAATGGCAAATTGTTATTTCACATATAGTGTAAAAATAAACATAAATACTTGTCTGTGTATTCTTTATTTTCTTGTTCTGTGTAAGATTATCCCACTGTATTTTTTGTAATTAAAAAAGCTACACAACATTAGTCACTTGAGCATTTTCATTTAAATAAAAAAAAAAACAACTCTTGATTCTTTTTGTTTTTCACTTAGTCCTTTCCTTCTGACAGCAGCTGCCATCACAGACCTGCTGTGAGAGATAAAACTATTGTTGCTATATGTTTAACGGATGGATGTTACATAAAAGAACTGCAGTTCTGTTACTGTATCTCATTTAAATTTTGTGTTATTTACTTGTTATAGAATTATTCTCAGCTATAGGCTGTGCATTCTATCAAGAGGAGTCTGACGGCCACTGTCAAAGACGGTTTACACCGAACATAAGTGCTGCAGTTTTACAATGTATTTACAGTTTTAGATTTTCTTTAAATTCAACTTTTTTAATAAACAAAGTCTGGCTGTAACATTCTTTAAATAACTGCGTTGCAAACATTAAAGACCAAGCAACATCCATAAATAAACCAGAAAAAGATCACAGCTCTAATCCAGAATTAAATTATGTATAGACCCATTTTAGATGAGTTACATGTACAATGGCTCGCTTTAACTTTGTTAGCTCTAACAAAATCTACATAGCTACACTAGCTATGTAATTAACTTTACTACATATGTTAGCTGTTGCAATGTAAACTTCAGCAAACATTAGGGGTGTAACAGTATGGAAAAATTTCGGTTCAGTACATACCTCGGTTTTGAAGTCACGGTTTGGTACAGTAATTAAAGCAAATAACAGAATTTATTATTATTATTTAAATTGTATTAAAATGTATTAAAATAAAGAGGCTGAATAAATTATATTTAAATTATTAATAATGCTGCAACCTCCTTCCAAAAGGTCTTCGATTAATAAAAATATTAATAAATAAATACATTTTTGAATTACTAGGTTATTTTAATTGATATATTGACATATTTATACCCATTCTTTAAACGCTAAAATTTCCCAGCCAACTTGAACACATCATCATACAACCGTAAGTTAGCTTGTTAGGTATGCTAATTAACATCTATCCTGCAGATTTCAACACAGACTTCAGCACTGGATTACTTCTTTAAACAGTGGGACCAACTACAAAGTTCGGGAGAACTTTTCAATGCCCATCTTGGCAGATAAAGAGGTTAGAGCTGTGTGAAATCTGAGGATAACTTTACCTATGATGCAGCTGCAGACATGATGGAGTCCCCTCTCTCCCTCCTCCGAGGCTAATCATGGGAAATACATGACTGGCTGGTGAGACTTTTTGTTGTTTCTCGTTACAGTGATGTTCTTGTTTGAGTGGAGCCTTTTTAAATGTTTTGATTGGTCCGCTGGACAACATGCTGTCAGCAACACACCTGCTGAATAATGTCAGCGCTACTGTTGTTGTTCTTGCCCACTGTTGTATTTTACTTGGCAACAAAGTGTTCCTAAACAGGACACTTTTATCTGGGGATATTCAGGCTGTTGCTGTCGTTTGCTGTGGTTGTGTGGTTGCCAGGAAAGTGTGTTCTCAGGTTTTCCATCTGTGTATGAGCTTGGTTCAACATGTATCCATATGGTACACGTCTGTACCGTACAGAGAGGCCCGTACCGAACGGGTACGGTACAATTAAATGTACCTTTACACTCCTAGTAAACGTAGCTACAGCTATCGAGCTATGTAGTTTATGTAGCTGCTTTGTGACCCAAGCTTTAGCTTCATAACTAGGTAGTTATAATAGCTGTGTAGCTTCATTATCTATGTAGCTTAGCAGCTAAGGATGTTACATAAGCTGCACATGCTGCATTATAATGTGTTTATGGAGTATGAGCTTTTTCCTATAAGCAGACTGTTTACTCTTTACGCTTTATAAAATATTTTGTAATCACATTTTGCAGGTCAGGTTTTTATCTTTCAACTTTTGGTATCTTAACTGTTACCTTAACCCTTACCCTAACCCAAAACAGAGGGTTAATCTAATTTTATTTAGAAATTTTCACCATGTATTTTGTTCTGAATGAAACGATGTCAGAGATGAATGGTCTGCAGCCAGACTGTCTTGGTTCTATCGCCCCTAAGCTCCTCATGTAATGTGGACCTCCACTTATTTCATTTCATAGATAAATTTCATTAGTGAGAGAGAAAAGCTGTTAAAAGTGGCTTTCCTGGTAAACAATGCAAGCTATTTTGAAGCATTCTGGGATTGCTCCCAGCGTTATACAGAGAAGTTATCATCTTTTTTAAATTGTTTTAATTGTGAGCTCACTGTTGGTGGAATTCACATAAAGTGCATCTACTATTAGTTTAGTTTTTTTGTTTTTATTGTGTTTAGTTATCATTATCAAGTTTACCTTAATAATAATTATCTTATCATAGTCACAGTTTGCTTCTGAGTTCTGGTCTAATTAGACTCTTTCATCCCTTTTTTACCTTTGAAGCTGTTTTTAGAGGAGCAGAGTCCTGTCTGCATGTCAGAGGTCACTGTAGTGGTTGGAGGATGAGCGGGGCCTTGTTTGTGAAGTGATGCAGTCTGCACATTTGGGTGTGTGCCATTTGTCAACACCTGTCTGTGGAGGCTCAGAGCAGGCAGAACAACATGACTTGTGCCTTGTTTTCCAGATGTAAAGGAGTGAATAGTCCCTTTTTTCACTTTCCCCATGCCTGAGGAGGAACTGAAACTGGCCCGCTGGGGGGAAGCCATGGGCATCCTGATGGACTGCGACTGGTGTCCTCTCATAACGCTCAACGATGGGGACACCAGGAGTTGACAGCCCTGCCCACTCATGTTGAAAGCAGATTGATCAGAGGCTCTGAGTTCGTAAGGAGGTCAATTCAAGATGATGAAGTCCGTCAAATGACCTTTGCGCAGGAAGAAGGTAGTTCACTGCACAGACCTGGTAAATGATTCAAAAACAAGGAATATTAAACTTACAGTAGATCCAACAAACAAAGAAAAAAACACCTTTAGTAGACTGAAAACAGCAAAGTCAGCTGTAATGAATCAACCATACGCCATACTTGGTGTATTATAAATTATTTGAAATATATAAAGACCACATTCATGAGTGTACAATGCCTTCTAAGGCAACGATCACCAATCATTTAAGATGCCACTTCTAAAAAAGAGATAAACATGAGTGTAAACTCAGTAAATAAAAAAAGTTAAATTTATTTACAATTGTCTGTGACTTATTCTTCATTTTCAGTAGTAGTAACTTCTCATTATTAATGAACTTGAACTATTTTGTGGACTAAATGTTCCATTTTACATTTAAGTTACTTTTCATAAATTAGGCCAAACTGGATTACAGGTCAGATTAAATGATATTCTGGAACTTTGCGTGAGGAAATTTGTCAAACCAGACCATGGAAAATAGTAAATGATGATCCCTGAGCCATGCCAGCTCTATTTTTCACAGCTGATGTAACCCACTTTTAGTTTTAAGCAAACAGTACTTTTTCCCTTCAAGTATTTTTTTGCATTTTCCTCAAATTATCTGACAATTATCTCTTAGTCTGCAGTTTTCCCAGGATTTATTTGGGCATTAAACACTTTTGCACCATGAGTAAAGTTACTGACTCAGTTAGAGAAGTCCCACCTTAATGAAGCAGTGCTGATGTTACATTCCTGGTGTGCTGAATACAATGAAAAGCACTTCCAAATTCAATATGCACTTTTCAGTCATTGCCACTTGAAGACTTAGTTTGTCATGGGTTAATTACAAATTACCTTAAGTTATAAAACTCAAGTGCACAACACTAAAAAGCTAGATTATCAAGATTACTTAACTGAGGTCCAAAAGTCATTTTAAATCCGTTTTTAAAGCAGTTTGCTTGATTTTTAAAGTAAGATTTACAAATAGGGTTTACAATGTACACTAGCTTATACTCTATATCCTTCCATACTCTAAGGTTGTCAAAATTAGGTTTGCACAAATTAACTAAAATCAATGTAACTCACTTATTAGATGGTATGTAAGGTCTTTTGGTAATGACAAATGTTTATGAGCTTGTTTATTGGGATTTTATCAATGAAAACAATTAGGGATGCACGATATCATCGGTCTGGTATCGGTATTGGCACATATCAAAATTTCTGCCGATATTTACATCCAATATTTTGCCTGTGTATTTCAGCATATATTGTAAATGACTGTAAATTTTGTCCATATATACTAATAAATTGGTGGAGTTTTAGGCTAAATCAACAGACCTTTATCAGATGAGGTCTTTTTCTTTATTTACCCCCATTCTTTAAACTTTAAAGTGTTTTTAAGGACTAAAGTTTTTTCATTGGTCATCCTCAAACCTGGATTCCTGTTCCTGCGAGACTTGGTGTATGATCAAACATGGTGGCATGTTGCCACCGCTGACACCTCAAAAGCCAAAAAAACTTTAAAACTAAAGCCAATGGCGTAATATCTCCACTCTACACCACACTGCTGTCAAACTGATGACTTGGGAAATACATCGATGACTCCTATAACCTGGTCAGCAACATGGGGAGGAAAAAACATAGCTACTCCTCCAACACTTCTCCCGATGCCAAACGAGCCAGATCACTGGATTCACTTACTGACTCACCAACGCAGACCAAGGCGCCGCACTGTTTCACTGAGGTTAGTGACAGACTCCTCTCCACAGACAATAAACTGTAAGCCTTAGATGTAAAGTTTGCTGCCAGTGATCTACTGCACGAAGAATTTCAAGGTCTAAAACACAGTCTGGAGTTTAGCCAAGAACAAATCATCACACTAACTGCTGAAAACAAGTCCATTATCCAAACCCTCACCACTGAAATAGCCTCCATCACCAAAGACAATAAACAGCTAAAAGATACCATACTGGATTTACAAGCACGCTCAGTGTGAGACAACCTTATTTTTACCAGTATTCCTGAACCCACGGACCGCTCACCCTCAGACCCCAAAGATGCACTGAAGGATCTTCCCACTACACAACTCAAGATTCCAACAATGTTAAAAACATAACTTTCCACCGTGTTCACTGCCTAGGAGCTATTAAAAAGGAACAGAAACATCGCCCGATCTTCGCCAAATTCAAACATTTCAAACACAAAGAATTTGTCAAAGGACAAGGAAGGAAACTTAAAGGCACACATCATGGGTTAAACGACCAGTTCCCCCGCGAGATAATGGAGAGAGACGCTAGGCTCTCAGGAAACAGTTCCTTGAAAAGAAAAGGAAAGCTGTCATATGTGAAACTGTGGTCTCCTAATGCTTGTGAAGCATCCATTTCATTTTTGATTTAGAGTTATTTAATATAGCCTACACAAGGATTGAAATTTCTTGTCAGAAAAGCATGTTTAAATCTCGGTATCGGCTAAAATGAGTCTATAATTATCGCTGTATCAGATATCAGCAAAAATCCACTATCGTGCATCCCTAAAAAAAAATTAAAATTGATGCTTCTTTGACAGCAATATATATAATATTACAAGTAGTGCTCCAAGGAAAAAGGTTAGGAACCACTGCTCGACTGTATATACTTTTCTTATATACTTCTATTTATTCCCAATTATTCTTCGATATACTATTCCTTTATTCCTAGCTAGTTTTGACAGACATCGATTCAAGATTTAATTTCATTGTTATCACTTTTATTTTTTCTTGACTGTGATTATCAACTACATTGTTATTATTACTTTGCTCTGGCAACAATGGTTCTCCCCATTTGTTCTTATAAAGCCTTATACTTTAACCTTATACTCATCTGCTTTAATAGTCCATGCAGTATGTCTTACATACTGCAGTAATCACTTATGATAAGGTTTATATGGTTCTAATCAACTCATTATGTGCTGCATTTAGCATGTTTGGGAACTGTGCATTATACTGCTTTATAATAAATGTGGGTTCCATAAAGATTAACCAAACAACAACTTTAATATTTCATTGAAACTGTAAAGGTTGTGTGCTTTCTTTGACCCTTACAGAAAGCAGGTCACACAAAAACATTACTGCGCACCATCTTTGTACATTCTAGCAGATTAGGCTGAACAGACAAAATAAAAGATACAGATTATTTTAAATACAGGCATAATAAAAGTCAAGGCATTACATGAAGGTTTAGAAAATGTTGCCACAGTACAAAAGAAATTTAGTGACTTGACTAGCTAAACTTTAAATGCAGACATAGCTGAATATATTCGGAATAAAGTCACGTTGTGTTGTCTACTGGCAGAAGGCAACTCTTCACTCACCTGTTGCCACAACTTTCGCTAAAGTCATGCTAGGATACTCACTCACTCTGACGAAGTTTGGAAAGTAGCAGGATAAACTTCACAAGAGGGAATGAAGACTGTTGTACCTCAGAGACTTGGTGATGGGTGAACACTGGTCAGGGAAGTCCAGCCTCGGAGGAATCTCTGTTTAATCCACAGCGTCCCGCCTCACTCCTGTTTCCAGGAACTTCTTTTCTTCACCCATTAAACTACAACCCCCTCTGCCCTTGACACGGCTTTGTGTGAGCCACGTCATTTCAGACAACGACCGAGACTCTGCAGTGAAGAATTAAAGATTAGACGATTTAAGCGCGCGAGCGTACGCGGTTGATCTCGTGCCCTTTCAGACCCCCTTTTTAAACACTGGTTCAATGATGAGCGAATTTGATTTAAAACAATACATTTAAAGATTAATAACGCGCCGTTTTCTCTTAGTGTAGATTTATTCATTTTACAAATTAATACAGCATTTTTTTTCTTGTGACGCAGTAAATTAATCGTCATAATTTAAAGACATTTTGAACCCTTACTACACTGTTGACAATAAGCTGGTTTTAAAGTCAAAAGTTTTAAGTATAAAGACGGAAACAAACTACAAAAGCTATTTTCAACTGGCAGGCATCCACAAAATAGACTTAGCTTGTCAGAAGTTTCACTATCTGATACCAAATACCCTTAGTCTACACACGAATATTATCTCTGCCTTCAGCACAGGCTCCTGAACAAAGGCGGACTCAGGATGTTTGAGGGCATGGGTGAAGGTATTAAAACGGTACCTGCTGGGCACCAGGGAGCAAAAATTCCTCCTGAATCTATTGTAAAATAGAAAATAGAAACACTGTTTAAATATAAATGCACTTTATCATGGGATTATACCTATTACATCTCTGTAATAATTATAAAATACATCAATGAGGATATTAGCATCAACTTGTACAATGACTGCTCTAATGAAGCAGCTGTCGCTGGCAATGTAGGATATAATCAACAGCAGTACTTCCCAAAGTGTTTATTACATGTTATTAATTTAAGTTTAAGAAGTTAGAGAACACTTCCAGAAGTTTGAACTCATTGCACCTATTTATCATTTATTTTGTCAGTGTCATGGTTTAACTGGTGTTGGATTAACTGATGACACTTTTACAGATTTATCTGTATCTTTGAAAATACTATCACTTGGAGGAGTTTGCTGGGCAAGAAAGTAAATTTAAAGAGATGAGGATTAGAAAAGAAGATTTGTCTTTGCAGATGCCTGATTAGAATAAAATAAATGGCAGCGACTCGTTAATTGTGCTTTGTGACCCTGCAAACACTTTCTGAGGAATGTTAACATTAGTGAAATTTCCTTTTTTATGAAATGAAAACATGATAAATTAAAGATTAATACATAAGTCTTGTGTTATGGTTGTACAGGGGATTTCGGCGGGCCCCAGCAGATTTTTTAGGTCTTAAATTGGCCTACTGTAGTTTGAGGTCAGGTCAGGAAAGGAAAGGGTACTTTGTCATACTTCGTCTGCTGGAAGGGCCCTTTGGAGCAAACTGGGGGGTCAGGACCCCTGCTTCCTAGAAACACACACATTTAAAATGTTTTAGTGTGTTATATTTTATCCATTGTTGCAAAAACATATCCTTAAATTGAGTTCAATTTGAAATAAAACCATACATGACATTTGTGCTTGAATGCAAGTAATGTGTACAAAAACTCCTTAAAATACACATTTGTACATGATTAGTGCAACACTGTATATTTGAACCACCTCAAGGGACTTTGGGTGTCTCCTGTTTCTGACGCTGTTATTCCGGGGATTATGGGCTGAAAAGTTTGGGAACTCCTCACTGATAAAAATATCATGAAAAATCTTCTTACAAAAAGAAGCCATCTTTTTTAAAATGATTATTTCTATATATTTGTCAGATGAAAATTTGTATAAACTTCTAATTTATTTTTGTTAATGAACAAAAAAAGTCCAAGTTACATGAATTTACATTTTTTTTTGAGTAGATTAAACAAAACTAGTCTTTGTTTAAATTACTTAATTTTTCTTTAAAATGAATATAATTTAAAAAAAAAAAAACATAATGTGAATTAACTCAGTTTTGTTGTATAGGTTAAACAAAACTAGATTTTGATTCCAAAAATGTGTGCATCTTTCCCACTGGAGGAATGGATTAGAAACATCTTTTACTATTATTATAGAAAATACATCTTAAACTATTTTGACACTTCTTTGTTTTCATTTCATAATTGTGATCTTTAAATAAGGCCGATGTGTTCTCATGTGAAGATCAGATAGTCAAACCTATCCATCAGAAACATGAGCAAAGGTAATATTGGTACTTTCTAAACTTATCTGAGCACATAAGTAAACACTCTGGACAAGGGCATCATGGGAAAATTCTGCCTACATTTCCCCAGATTTGAAATCCACCACTCTGATCCACCATCACTGCCATGTCCTCAAGTCAACAGTTCAGCTAGTCCTGACGGTTAAAAAAGATATTTATCATTAATTTGGAAAAACCCACAATGCACCACAGGTAGTGATTGCTCATGGGTAATGTAGTCTTCTGTGTTTTGGAATCCATAATGGAACAAAGCAAAGATGACAAGATCAGCTTTAATCATGTGGATGAACTTAGCTTACATTATGTAGTAATTCTTGTTCAGGAAAACACTCACAATGTCTAGTTTTTAACAAAATGAATTGACTTCAAAATTAGAATTATTTATGTAAAGGTAGAAGCTTGTATTTTTAAAGATGATATGAAAACCTAAATTTACAGTTTAATTTACTTTTGCTCAGATTTATTTTTCTCCGTGCTGCCCTCGAGGGCATCTTACCACCTCTTGTCCACAGGACGGGCATCCTGGAGGGCACATTTCCATGTTTTGTCCAGGGCAGTCCTGTAAATGAGATTCTTTTTCTCAAAAAGATTTTCCAGGTGGAAAAAAAAAGAACAAAAATTTGGTGAGACTGTGGAGAGTAGAACAGATCTAGAAGGGAAGACACACCTTGAAGTGAAGCCAAAGTAGCATGCTTTTTGATTAATTCATTTTATTTGGTGTAAAATAAAATGCTGGTATTGAGAATCCATTGACCCCTCACTGATGTGTGATTTTTGTTTAAAGTTTTTCTTTTTTGCTGATAACGTGAATTTAAAACTGCAGATTTCTTAGAAACACCACAGATTGATGAGAATTTTAATAACCCCGTTTCCTACATCAGTGTTGAAAAATGTCAACCTCAGTTGTGCTGTGCATACCTGCTCT
Organism: Cheilinus undulatus; assembly: GCF_018320785.1. Lineage (NCBI taxonomy): Eukaryota > Metazoa > Chordata > Actinopteri > Labriformes > Labridae > Cheilinus > Cheilinus undulatus. Next base: position 34,401,709 of record NC_054881.1, read on the forward strand.
GTTCCCCAATTACACCGTTCACCTTCCCTCCATCTCACCTCACACCACATTATTAGACACTTTTTTCTCCTCCCTGCTGGAGTGTTTGCTCTGTAGATCTCGGCTTCAGGTTGCCATGGAAACCCAGTGTGTACATAGGAGGGGAAAGACGGGGATCATATGAGGAAGAGGGGCTTTTGATTCACAGTCAGTGGGAACTATGAAGAGCAGACCCATGAGTCAAACCCATCATTATACAGACTGTTCTGCTTTAATATTTGCATTGATCAGAAGAGCAGGACAATAATTCTGATAGGATGTGTGGCTTTTCTCCTTAATACCTAGACTGGAATTCAATAAGAGTACTACATTTTTAAGGACATGTGTTCTTAACTGGAGCATTTTGCCTTTTTGACAGTAAAGCAATGCTTTTATTTGTCTCTGGTCTTTTGATGATAGAGTGATCACATGGGAATGATGCGTTTGAATATAAAGTATTGGTGACCTCTGGTGGGATGAAATTTAATTACCTTAAGCCTCTGACATTAGATTTTATGGTCCATGGTTTTTCCATCATCATTTCATCATCAAATCATATTCAACACTCATAATCCTAGTATGATATCCTTAGAATAATATGTCATTATTTCACTAAATCAGTGATGAACTGCAGAAAAGGGTCTCCTCCATCCCCATCTGTTTTTCCTTCTTTTGCCAGCAGGGGATACTATTAGTACACCAGTAGGGTGGTTGCCATCTGGTTCACAGCACAACAAATTCTCAGATACAGCAGAAAATAAAAGGAAACATAAAAAAAAAAACATGCAAAGATGTAAGAAAAGACCAATTGTAATGCATGTGAAGGTCATGAAGATAAGACAGCTGCTTGTTTACATGATTGTATGAAATATTCTCCATCTTTCAGGGATCTTTCCCGCTTGGAGCTCTGATCCACCAGCCCCACTACGATCTGGCCTCTTCTTTCTAGACTAAGTGAGTCACGGTGGGTTTCCAAATGTCAGAGAATAACGGGGGTAGTAAAGCGTCTGAGCTCGAGGCGGAGCACAGATGTAGCCACCCGCTCCTCTTCTGAGACACTTGAAGAAGCACTTTTATGTATGTGCAGCGTTTACAGTTTACAGGCCTGTGATACTTTTTTTGTGGTCGAAGGCCGCCTCTGCATCCTCATCATGAATAATACTGGAATGAAATAATTGGGGGGGTTAGAGTAAAAGAGCTGATAAGTATCCAAACCCTGTCCACTTTTTTTTAGTTTTGTTATGTTGCAGCCTGATGCTACAATCTTAAAAGTCATTTTTATTCTCATTAATCTACGTTCAGTACCTCATCATGACAAAATGAAAACAGAAGCTTTGGAATTTTGCAAATTAATTGACAAAAGAGAGCTAAATTTCCCATTGACATTAAAAACTTGAAATATAGCACATGAAGTTTGCAAAATACATGTGAAAGCCAAGCAGGTGCACTGAGGAGAGGCCTCGATCTAGACCTCATCATGAAAAGGTTAGTGTGTGAGATCACAGACAGGTTCAATCAGATAAAGGCATATTAAGGAAAGTTTCTGTAAGGTATATTTGTCGTAATAAGAGGGCAGAATAATGCTCTATAAGAGGGTGAGTAATCCAGTGATGAGTAGCAAACAGGTATTTAAAGCTGCTGCTGCCTGGAATCCCATGAGCCTCAAGGTGTAGGATCCTCCAGAGGCTTGCAGTCATGCATAAATCTACTATTTGGCCACCCCTAACCAATGCTCACAAGCAGACTAATTTTCAAACAGTCTTGTTTACTATTAAGTGCCGTGCAACCCTGGATGGTCCAGAAGGATGGAGTAGTGGATGGTTGGTGGATGGCCACCATGTCTTATCAAGACTGCGACGTCAGCCAGGAGGTGGCGGAGTCATGTTTGGCCCCTTTAGGGTCCCTGAAGGTGTGAAATGACCTCGGTAAAGTATATAGACTTTCTGACAGATCACTTTCTTCCAGGGTACAAAAAGAAGAACTGTGCCTTCTGTAATACAGGCAGAAACTATACATGGACTTGCAAGCTCAGTGGATGAGAGATTTGTTAATGTTATTTTGCAAAAAAAAACTGTGCCATTGTCATCATTTGTAATTTTGTTGAATAAAATCTAAATTACGATAAAATTACTGAGAGATGAAAATCCTGTTGACTGCCAATTATAGACTATTTAGGAAAAATGAACAAAAATAGTATAGGTATAATAATCTTGAACACAGTAAATGCAAACATCTACATATGCTTACTACAGAAGTAACAGCCATATTTCAAAATGTCTGCGCTCACCCTTTCTAAAACAATGAGTCTTGAAATAGACGATGTAAGTGTTGACCACATGTGAAGAGCTCCATTTGTAGCAGAATTAATGCTCTAATAGACTCCCCGCCACTTACAGAATCCATTTGCACCCTCTTGATGACAGCACTGGCACTCCTGGAAGTAGCAAAGCATTCATTCTGGTGTCAGGGCGAGAAAGCACAGAGTGATTTCTCTCCAAGTTATATTACAATAGTCACTTAAGGTAATGCACACCCCCACGGACCTGTGATTAATTAATCTGTTTTTGATTTGCTAATGACAGTTCAAGTCAAATACAAGGTTAGTGAAGGCTGAGTCAATCCTTTTAGCAGCACATGAGGAGAGGAGCAGAGGAGATGTAGGAGATATCAATTTATTGGTCTCATCCCTCATTATAACAGCCTCTATTAGCCCATGGCTCCTCGCACACTTACTCAGACAAATATAAAGTTGCAGACAAGGTTGCATTAAAACTTTCCTATGCACATTTAAATCACATGTTGTTTTGCAGGTAATTGATGTTTTGTATGACACCAGAAAGGCTATAAATAGAGTACTCTTAGAGTACTACCTGGAGTACAGTAGGGAGAAAAGACCCATCCATCCGTCTCCTCCTCTGCTCCCCTGCTGTCACTACCAACGCTCAGATGAAGATGAGTGTGAGAGAGATGTGCTTCTGAGCATCTTCCATCTCCATCTGTCAATCCAAGATGACTTCTCTAATAACCTTTACAGAGAAGTGATGTCAACGTGGGGAAAAAAAAGGAAAGGACAGCAGGGAGCATTAACGCCTTCTCTTGCAGACTCTGTCTTTTTCTTCCTCCCTGTCGTGTTTTTCAGCAGGATGACTCTAATAAAAGATTGCTGACAAAACAGCCCGTGAGGCCGAGGGCTTGTTTTTAATTTGGAGCGCACGTTCGGGGTAAAGCCTTAGGATGTGGGTGCTGTAAGCCCCCTTTCCTTCTTTTGGGATGCTATTAAGACTGCAGCTCTGGATCGAGGATGAGGAGGAGGCCTGAGCATCAGAGTGTTATCACAGGCCTCTGAGTTCACCACATCAACATTTCACAAGACTTTAATACAAACACGGAGCAAGCCTAGACAACAGGAGAGGGAATTTAATTTAAGTACCTATAATCCAGTTGAACCAGCCATAATATAATGTGGCTCAACGGCAACGCATACGGCTATAAAACTATCCAAATCTGATGTAATGCTTTGGAGTTTTTTCATTTTGAACTTTTGACACATTCACACCATAAAAGACATTATTAATGTAATCAAAACATTAAACTTATTGGGCTGTGATGCCTAATGGGCTGCAGCCTTGACTGCCCAGTGCTCCTGCCCTCCCCAGCCTGTTTGCAGTGAGAGAGAAAAAAAAACAAAACCCGATCTCTTGTTTGAATTCATCTGACTATAATCATAAACCATATATATCTATTTTTTTTAAATCTAGAACTTGATTTAGACAATGATGTGGCTAGCTAGCAAGTCTTGCTGTAAAACTTACTGTCAGGGGTACAGATGGCCTAGTCGTTAGGTTTCGCCTCATGTACACAGGCAGCCCAGGTTCAAATCTGGTCTGCGGCTCCTTCCCTGCATGTCTCATCCCCACTTTTTCATCCCTATTTCGGACTCGATCCACTGCCCTCCTCACTAACTAAAGTGATTTCAGTCAGGAGAGACTCTGACGAGCTGAACAATGATTTAATTTACTTCATTGGAGTCTATACACTAGTGGTGTTGATAGGATAAGATGAGAAAGGACTTCCGAGGAGCTCGACCAGATCCTGATGAGATGACTTGGAATTAACAATGACGGGATGCAAGATGCATGGAGGAGCTGACCCAGTACACAGATGAGATGTAATGGAGGTGGCTGGGGTGGAGGAGGGTTGCAGCTGTCACACTGAAACAACAGACTGACTGAGGAGAACAGATTTTAAAATATGACGGTGGCAGGATGATTTGATCAAGAGAGACTGGCAGAATGGGATTCCATCCATCCATCTTCATCCACTTACCTGGAGCCAGGTTGCAGGGGTAACAGGGTATCAAGTCCACCCAGAGGTCCCTTTCCACAGTGACACTTTCCAACTCCTGCCAGGGGATTTCAAGGCATTCCCAGACCAGACAGGATACGTAATCCCTCCAGCAGATTCTGGGTCTTCCATGAGGCCTCCTCCCATCCGGACATGCCCGAAATACCTTCACGGGAAGGTGACCAGGAGGCATCTTGATCTGATGCCTGAACCACCTCAACTGGCTCCTTTCGATGTGAAGGAGCGGTGGCTCTACTCCAAGCTCTTCCGGATGTCTGAAAGGTGATCAGTGAGTAGACACCCAGAACCAGAGCAGGAAATGGGGAAGGGAGAATGGAAAAGGGAGACACATTAATGAGCGATTACCAACGAATGAAGGGATTAATGGAAATAAAACAGTCTTCCTGCTTGAACTTGTGCTAAAATTCATTAAAAATCCAAAAGTTATATATAGAATCGTTACTGATTTCAGATCTTGCTAACATACCATTAGCTTTATGGCCAGTTGCTAAGCGTTCAACGAACTGTGTCTTCCTAAATATCTCCTGGAGCATATATATCTTTCTATGTGAAGTCAGCTGTGTTTGCTGTAGTGGTAGACATTATTTGTTGCCCAAGAACCAATGGGATTGGACAGATTTTTTTTCCAGCAAACACGTTAATAAGTCAGGGTTTTTAGTCTACCTGTGTGAGCATCATGATTCTCACAGATAATATGCACACCTGAATCTTGAGAAAGAAGGCTTGCCCATTTTTTGCTGCAACCTGAGTGATTCTGTGCTGTTTCCCCATCAAGAGCTTTTGGCAGAATTTTTAAACACTTCATAAACATGCATTTACAATGTTACTTGCAACATATAAAGATATAGAGGAAGGTAATACTCATATTTTCTTTAAAGGAGAAAAGATGAACAGTGTTCGTACTTTAATAAATTCTTTTCTCACTTTTCTTTTCAAGCAAAAAATGTCTTTACTGCCCCTGAAGCTTTTATTCTATCTCAAACTAATGCTACCTACGTGCCTAAATAAAAACACATAAAAATCTGTGCAACACATTTCTGCATCAGTTTAACCTGACACATCTTTACATCTTTAAAAAGTTTAAGGAATGAGGATGGAAAAAGAGAGACTTCAGCTGACTAAAACTCCACCATAATTATGTGCAGAACTATGCATATTTGCTGGTAACTATTCATGCTGATATCATCATGCATAGCCGCTAAATTTGGCTAGTTTTATAAAAGCCAGACAAAACAATTCGTAAGCTGAAAAAATTGACTCTTGAACCAAAAGATCCATCACTAAAACCAGCTGACAGAATATTTGTTATTATTTAGCTGCCAGTTGTGTGTTTGCTGGTGACGCTGTCAATGTGTTACAACAGATAATTTTCTTTTTTTGGCTGGGGGGGGGGGCATTTTGTGCCTTTTTTTTATAGAGGAGGACAGTGGATAGAGTCGGAAACAGGGCCGAGAGCGTGGGAGAGACATGCGGTAAAGGGCCTCAGGTCAGATTCGAACCCGGGCCGCCCGCATACATGGGGCGCGCCCCAACCACTCATCCACCTGTGCCCCTAAAACAGATAATTAAGGTGTTTTTATTGTTGTATGTAGCTATTTGAGCCGTTTCAATGAATGGAAAACCTTCAATACACAGCGTTTGGGAACGGAGTTGAATGGCAAAGCTCTCAATTTACCGGTCGATCTATGTTCCTACCCTCACCTATGGTCACGAGCTGTAGTAAGTGACTGAAGGAACGCGATCATGGATACAGGCAGCCGAAATGAGTTTCCTCTGCAGGGTGTCTGGGCTCTCTTTTAGAGATAGGGTGAGAAGCTCAGCCATCTGGGAGAGACTCGGAGTAGAGCCGCTGCTCCTCCGCGTCGAGAGGAGCCAGATGAGGTGGCTCGAGCATCTGGTCCGGATTCCTCCTGGACGCCTCCCTGGTGAGGTGTTCTGGGCAGGTCCCACTGGGAGGAGCACCCGGAGAAGACCTAGGTCACGCTAGAGAGACTATGTCTCTTGGCTGGCCTGAGAACGCCTTGGGATCCCCCTGGAAGAACTGGACAAAGTGGCCAGGGAGAGGGAAGTCTGGGCTTCCTTGCTTAAGCAGCTGCCCCAGTGATCCGACCTTGGATAAGCAGAAGAAGATGGATGGATGGATGAACTTTTCTTGTGAAATTACCATGTTCTTACCCTTGATGAAATTTGCATATCATAAATTTGTTCTTGTCCTTACTTATTAATGTATGACTTATCAACTTGTCACATAAGCATAGGTAGAATATGTCACAGCTCAGTTACTCCTCAATTTTTGGTTGTCAAAGTAAAAGCCAGGTATTTCATTGGTACATATTTTTTTCAGTATGAATTATACCTGGCTTGTAGGGATTTTTAAGGCCTTTACACATGGCACAAAGAAACAACACTAAAAAGGAAATAATTTTGTGGCGAATTTTGTCCCACCTTTCTATACACTTAGGAGCAATGTGATTGTAAGGGTAAATTAGATCAATAGATATATACTTTTTTTTAATCCTGAGGGAAATTCAAGAAGAAAAATTACTGTGCAGGCACATGTCACAGCCGTCACGCAGCAGGCACGCACCCGGTCTAAAATGGGCATTATTAAGAATTAGGGGACTTCACATCCTCCATTGGCACCTGATAATGGATACTTACATACACATTATCTCCCACCTGTCCAGTACTGTGCTAGTTGCTTGGGTTTAGTAGAATGCAGATGAAATATCCATTATACCTGTAGTTAAAACACTTATATTGTGCATGACTTTTGGATATATACCTTAACTGTGAAAGCAGCTTCATGAGGCTTGTGATATTTATTCAGTGCCAGTATGTTTGTGTGGACTGACAGGGCATGTTAGGAAACCAAGACGGTCTAGACATGGGAGGGTATGTCATTAGACCCCTGCCTGCAGCCCCCTGGTCAGATCCTTCCAACATCCGTCTTCATTAAAAAGGCTGCTCTCTGAGCAGATGGTCGTTAAGAGCACCCCACTCTCTGTAGCACCCTCTGTGAGCGAGGACACTACCTAGAGGACACCTATCTCCCCTCAGGAGTCCCAAAAAAAATCCCTCGCCAAAGAAGAAGAAGGAGTGGTGTGCTGACAAGGCCACCTGGTAATGATCACTCTGGGGTCTTCATAAATCTCCTTCTGAAATCTTTCAAAATAACAGCGTGAAGTATGGAGATGGCCGCTATAATCAATATGTCAAACCCTGCGGCGCAAGGTAGAGGTGGTCAGAGTGACACAACAGATACAAATGACCCCCCAAAAGTGAGTAATATCCTCAGTGTTGCCTTTTTCAGATAAGTGTTTTTGTCCCTGTGCATTTTATGTGACTGGCATCTCAATGCTGTTTGTGGCAGACAGATGTGGCAGGGGACACATGAGGACATGGGCAGGCTTTGTGGGGACAGCTAGGGTTGATAAACACAGGGTCTCAAAGTCACTTGGGGCAAACCTTTGAAGAAAAAACTTAAGAGAGTGTTGGTAATTCTGTTGGTCTGATCTGCTTTACAAGGTCATGGATTTTAGGCCCTTGCCAATTCAGGGCCACCTGTAGATGCCCTCATAACTGTATGCAAGTATGCCCTCCAATCCAAAAATCACAGCAAAATAATAAAGTTTTAACTTATATCTTGTCCTGAGTTTTAGCAGGACTTTTCAAGAATTTCAGCCATTCAGATCAACTACCAGACATTTGCTTTAGATAGCCAAATGTGACCATTAACCTGCATTTTGTGTTTCACACATCCATCTTGAAAACCTCCTATAGGCTGTTTGGGAAAGGGCAGACTCTTTAAAAAAGAACTTGGAGGGTGATTGGATGAACGTTCTGTCTGTCAGCTCTTTACGGGCCAATCAGAGCAACAAAACACGTGACATCGCAGCCGCTACCAAGGAGTAAACTCTATAGAGAACTGTGTAGCATGAACCATGGTAACTGTAGACTTTTGTCAATTTTGAAAAGACAACAGCTCACTGCTGTTCTTTGTTCATCTTTTAATGAAGAAATGTTATCAAGTTCTGATCAAACTGCCGCTTTAGCAGCATCCATGCTAATGTCCTCTGCCATATCTGCACCGGCCTCTTGTCTCTGTTTGCTTATGTCACAACTCTGCCATGCCCAAAAGTACTGCCCCTCGTCACTAATTGGTCCTGTCACTTTCTAACCCAAACTGTTCTAATGGGAACTTTGCAATATGTATTCACCAATGAGAAACACAGAAGCGGGTGAATCCATCTGCTTTGCAAGATTAGCATTTAAAAGTAAAAAACATGAAAACAGAAACGCTGTAATACCACTTCATGTCTGCGCTAAGGCAGTACTAGGGACACGTTTTTCTGCCTGAACCTGAGCCAAGACTGAGACAGAAGAGGTCGAGCCTGTTGGTAAACCAGTGTTATTGTTACCCTGTTATTACAACCTATTTACCACATATTACTCATGGTCAGACCTTGGAAATCAGTAAGAAAGTCATTCTTTTATTTGTCTTTATGTAAGTTATTTAAAGAATTATAATAAAAGATGTGAGCTGTACCTTACACACATGTAGTCAGTTGCATAATATATGCCTATGTTGAACACACAAACAGCAGCACTTAGCTTTACATTAGCAACGTAAGCTCTGGGTTAGCTTGTTAGCATATTAGCTGCTGCCATAACTTACAACAGCCAAATACCATCCTCCTCTGAAAACACCAATAAATCATCCCAACAACTAGTCAGCGCTCCGTTAACTAGACACCCCATTTAAACTCTGCATTAGAAATTAAAACAAGTCTTACCGTCGATTGTCCAGTATTAGTCCTCATAAACTGATGATCTCGACTGTAACCTCACAGTTCATACATAGACAAACAACCCCAGCACTGAACTGGAAGTGGATCATATTAAAATTACTTTGAGTTTATATCAAAGGATTCTTGCAAAATATCTTCCAGGAACCAAAACACCATTTACTATTTACTTAATTGTTAATTGGCTGGACATTTTGGCAGTTAATGTTTTTAACTGCTGGATATATGCCTGTGTAACCAACCAAAGACCTGTAAAATACTGGCCATGGAAACTCAGGCCTCACCTCTTACCTTGTATGGCATTGACAAACAGGTTTCAGAGGCCCATGCTGAGCCACTCCTCCTGTAGATGCTCCTGGAAATGTCTAGAAACACACCACTTCATGTCTGCCCACTGATAAAGACAAAACTATATACACCAGCATTAATACACAGTGATACTCTGTGGGTCACAGGTTATCAGTGGTGATTAGTGAAGTTGTAACTCAGGTCCAGTGTGAGCAATGTAAATGTTATCTACATTTTACCTGAGATGGCCTCATCATCAGTATCTCCGGCGGCAGCCACCATGGATCCCAATTACCACCGTAATCACTCCCTCGCTGAGCGCACTGTTTCAGACAGTGCAAAGTATTATCCATCTTCATCATATTCATTATCAGGCAGCAGACGCAGGTGTCCCGGCCTCCCACTGCTCCACACCATTAGCGACTGATAGACAGGGGGCTGTAGCTCCTTCACTCTGCAGCACGTGCCCATGCAACATTTTTTTTTTTAAGAAAAGAATCTTGTTATTTATAAAACTTAGTGAAATCTGCACGTCCTGGTTGTACATGATTACTCTTCATCTGCGCTAAAAACCACAGTATAGATGAAGAGTAATCATCTATGAAGCGAGAAAGTCATAAAAATTAAAAAAGAATGAAGGTGGAGGCAACAAAAAGTCATGAGTTGAATAATGAAGTTACAAAAATGCATTCGAATTAAAAAAAGAAATAAAAAATTATGAATTGATTTGATTAATTTGAGGTTGATTTGATGACAAATTGGATCATTTTCATTGTCTTTCATTCATCATTTATCATTAACAGCACAAACATTTTCATGTTTCACTGAAGGAAAGAGACCTCAGGGTGAAAATCACAAAAATTGATGATAAAAATTAAGGTGATAAAAATGTATGTGATTTGACTTATTAAGCATCGAAAATACACATGAATTAAAGCATAAAGGGATAAAAATGTTTGTAAATTACAAACACATTTTGACATCAAATTGTAAGTTTGTTGTGTTGTTTTCAGAGGTGAGGCGCTCAGGGATGAGCCGGGTGAAGTCAGCTAGCAAGCCGATCAGAGACGCTTCTCCTCACAGTGGCAGACCACACATCCATGATGAAAGTAAGTCAAAAAATGATATCCTTTAAATCACAGGTGTCAAACTCAAGGCCCGGGGGCCAAATCCGGCCCGTGGAACAGTTAAATCTGGCCCGCAAGATGATCTCATATTTCTGTTATAACTTGCCCATCAGTATGAGGTCTGCAGATTTCCCCAAGTATAAAAATGTAAATTTATCCTTGATGTTTTAAGATATCCCTGTTAAGTCATAAAATCTGAAAAGGGAAGGAGTAAAAATATTTAGATAAGAAATCAGGAATGTGGGAAAAGAAATACATTTGTGTTTTAATTTCACATTTTCAATTTAGCACCAGGTTAGTCCTGAATCCAGAATCCGGCCCCTGCTGTGATTGAGTTTGACATCCCTGCTGTAAATGATAGAAATTGATTGTTTAATTACTTTACTATTACATTTATTTATTTATTTATTTTACCTCATAAGCAATTCTATCATTTAATGTTTTGATTCGCATGCATTTTTTGCATTATAAGTCAAATCACATACATTTTCATCACCTTAATTTTCATCATCAATTTTTGTAACTTCACCCTTGAGGCCTTTTTTACGGTGGCCTGGAAGTGCAATACAAAATAACGAAGTCTGAAACACTTCAACAGAGCTTGAAACAAATTTACATAAAAATTTTTACAAATGAAAAAAAACAAAAAAAAACATACAGAAGACATTTATTAAGTCCAACATAAAACCATAAAGTCTGAAACACTTTTACAAAAAAGTACAAAGTCCTAAACAAAAACTACACAGTGTTCTACAAATGTCTACAAACTTTTGTATCAGACTTGAATGAGGATTCGTTTCAAGTTTTGTAAAAGTGTTTCAGACTTTGTACTCTTAAACTGGACTATGCAAATTTCTTCCAAAATTTTTAAATGTGTTTCAGACTTTGTGATTTTGTATCACACCTTTTGTAATGTATTTATGAGATTCTAAATTTGCTTTAATGAGATGTTAAAAATGATCTTGTTAAAAGAGTTTCAGATTTTGTAATTTTGTATCAGACTTTGTGAATTTGTTACAAATTTTTAGAAGACTTTCAGACTTTGTAATATGATTCAGACTTTGTAAATTTATTTGTAAATTTGTTTGAAGTGTTGTTATTTTATATCTGACTTATTACATTTCTTTCAACTTTTTAAATCTGTTTTGTGCTTTATAATTTTGCATACAACTTTACAAAATGAAAATTTGCTTTAAGTTTTGTAAAAGTGTTTCAGACTTTGTAATTTTGTATGAGACTTTGTACATTTCTTTCCCGTTTTTAAAAGTGTTTCAGACTTGTTCATTTTGTATCCAACTTAACACAGTTTTTCAAGTTTTGTAAAAGTATTTCAGACTTTTGTATCAGACTGTGTAAATTTGTTTCCCACTTTGTAAGGTTGTAACAGACTTTGCAAATTTCTTTCAAGTTTATTAAGTGTTTCAGACTCTGTAGTTTAATTTCCGACTTTATAAATTTGTTTTGCCAAGTGTTTTGTTAATAATAATTTGCTTTAAGAAAAGTAAAAAAATATTTTGGGTAATGTAAACCTGTAAGAAGCTTAGTGAAAGTGTTTCAGATGTTTTTTTGTTTTTTGGGGGGGGGGGGGATTGCACTTCCAGGCCACCATATTTTTTTCCTTAAATGCTAAATGAAAATGGGTCTACTGTTAATGATAAATGCTGAATGAAGCAATCAAGATGATACAAATGTAATCAATTTAACTGCATTTTTATCCCTTCATTTATAATTCATGAGTTTTCATCACCTCCACTTTTATCATTTAGTTTTTGTTACTTCCACTCTTTATAGACATCAGATAGACAGGCTATATTGTCTACAGTGTGCAGGGTCAGAGGTCACATGGCAGGTAGTTTGTTCTGTCCTGATTGTCCTCTGCTGTCGCTCCAACAAGGAGGGCCAATGTGACAAACATAGAGGATCTCTTTCTCAAGCAAAGATGAGACACAAAGGTGACATAAAGCGGTCTCAGATAGTGATGACATGCTTGTCACCCATCAATCTACCTCATGCAGACAGACATGGGTGAAAGGGCGGCCTGCGTGTTGTTTTTTTTGGCAGACAAAGTGGAGGAGTGTTTTGTGCACAGACTTATTAGTATGTGATTCAAAACCCATTGCCTCATTAGTCTGATCTTTAATGGGTTATTGTAGCGCCAAGCTGACACCCGTTAACACTAAAGCTCATGAGACTTCAAATTCAAAAATCACTTTTGGGTGGGATGGTTTTCCTCTCCTCTGGTACCTGGTTGAGGTCATTCTATTAGGTGGATTGATTTACATATAAATTGAACACGCAGCTCCTTAAACTCATCTGTTTCACTACTGTATCCCATTATCTGTCTGGCATACTTCAACAAGCATTTAATTCCAGCTTTCATATTGTCTTATGTTTCATTATGTTTCCGTGTTATTTATTAAAATTCATTTAGCTAATAACGCCCACACGCACGGCCCCCTTTTTTCAGCACCTATTCTAATGCGATCCAAGTGTCTGTGTGTGTCCCGGGGTAAAATGGGAAATGTTGAAAATTCACTGGAATATGAAAAGCAATCATATTTTCTGTATCAGTAAGCAGGTCTGCTGTAGCTGGGGGTCATTCTTGCACTCTGCTGTTGCTTGGGGAGGCATTTTGTGAAAGCCCCCAAGGCTCACCTAGTTAATTAAGTTTTTGTGCCATTAGAACGATGTAGCTGTGCTCCAAAAATCTCATTCTCTGCTTCCATTGAGGGTTGATAGACGTTTCTCTTGCCTTGTTTTTAATGGAACATAGACAAGATGATGTGACATGATACATGAGAAGTGTGTATCAAACTTTTATGGGTGGATGCCATCATGGCTGACCGGTCTTTTAACCATATAAGGGCGAAAAAGTCTCCAAAGAATGTGAAAGAAAACTTAGCCAAGCACATGAAATAAGAGTGGAGTTGTCTTGGTGATGAAGAGGTGGAAGAAAGACCCAGATATAGAAGCATGTGGGTGTGTGTCTGAGACTTTATCCACTGCAAAGAAATAGATGAAGAGGAGCATTTCCTAGGTGAGGCACTTATGAGAAGTGAAAAAGAAAAATCAAACTGACATGACAAAATATAGCTGAATGGTTTTCTGCTGCAACAGTGCTAATACCGCACTATTTTTCTCTCTCTTAGCTGATTCATCAGTGAATTTCCTACAGAGCTCAATGCTGGGCCTCTATGAAACATGAACTCATCAATGAAGTGAAGAGAAGTGATCAGTTCCCATGTAAAACCACAACAAACTCCCATAGTTGCTCTAGTTATCTTTCAGAGTGAAGAAATTTGAAAGCGATACTATTGCCTACCACAGTGGTTCTCAGCATGGGGGTCAGGACCCCCTTGGGGATCACAGGACACTGAGAGGGCGTGTCCAGATGCCTTATAAAACTAAAAAAAAAAAAAATTAAATTACACTTTTGCCACTTTACACCAGTTCTGCCAAATTTTACCCTATTTCTATTACTTTTCTGACCAATTTAAACACATTTTTTTGCCACTTTTAAACACTTTCCACCAGTTTTTTTTCTGCCTCCTTTGCCACTTCTTGACCAATTCATGCCACTTTCTGCCTATTATTGCCTCTGTTAACCCATTATTACCAATATTAACCATGTTTTACTCCCATTTTTGCTCATTTTTTCCCATTTTAATCATATTTCATTATTTGTTATACCAATTTCTGCCAGATTAACCCATTTTTTGCCAAATTCCATTTATCTTTTCTGCCTCATTTAACCCAGTTTTTGCCAGTTTAAACCAAATTTTCACCTTATTTCCTCAAACTGTCTACCCTTTTTGCCACTCTAAACCCATTTCTGCCACTTTTTAATCCCCATTACAACTTTTAATGCCTGTTTTTCCACTTTAACCTGTTTCTGACTTATCCTTTGCCCCTTATATCTAATTTTTGCCACCTCTTATCCATTTCTACTGCTTTCAAAATCACATTTCACCACCTTTTCCACCAATTTTAGCCATTGTAACCCATTTTAATTCTGTTTTAAAGAAAAGGGAGTTACCCTTTCAAAATGGCTATTTACTACGGCACAAAAGAATAAAAAAGAACAGGCTATTGGTTTGTTTGATAGGAGTGGTTATTAATTTTATTTATTTATTTATTTAGCATTTATTTGACATAGACATACATTAACATTGATGCTGTGATATTTAATCATACCCAGGTCCCAGATGCACTGCTTTAAGTGTTTATAGCAAAGTGCTAATTTTTAACAACTGTCCATGGGAGGCTTTTAAAGATTAGAGTTATAAAAAACAGGTTTATGCCCATTTAACCACATTTCCGTTTCTGGCTTATATTTTCCACTTTTATCTAAACTTTGCCACTCTAAACCCATTTCTGCTACTTTCAAAATCACATTTCACCACCTTTTTATTGCAGGTTTTAACTCATTTTAATCCTGTTTTTAAGAAAAGGATTTACATTTTTAAGAAGGCACTAAAGGATAAAAAATATATTTGTATATATCATAAAGGTGGTGATTAATCAGGTTAAATATAAAATATGGACATCACAACTTAACTTTAGAATGAACCATGATTTTGCTGACCTCCATGGTCTCCCAGTTTGGCTGGGCTCTAGTGCAGTGTAAAAGTGCAACAGCTGTGATTTTAAGTATGTAATCAACACATGACTGGCACGCTTTAAGCACCGACACATGAGGTAATGTAAATGAGCATGAATGCTCTGAATATGAACGCTGACCAGATGGGGGCTTCGATGCAAAAGACACCAGCTTAAACAGTATTAATGGCTACCATTACACCATAGAGACAAAAGAACACTCCAAGAAACTCAAAGAAAAGGTTATTGAAAAGTATTATGCCAAATTGTCAATGAGACTCTATAAAACATGCATGTTTTGTCCTGTTTCATTGTTTTGTTACACCTTTTGTACTGTCTTAGGCCCAAGCTCTATTATTATTTTTCCATCAAATATATCTAATTGTCCAAAAAAATCTCCAAAATTTGGGTGGCAATTCTCTTTGAGGAGATGATGGTGGGTCCAGTGACCCAACCAGTTGAGAACCACTGTTCTATGTTATGTTGCCATGGCAACAAGAGTCCTAAGAACTATAGAATGTGACATCATACACAGACATTAGAATCTTCTAGTCTCTGTTCTGAAGTCTTTCTGCTCAGTCCAGCCTGAAACTTCAAATCGAGCGGTCTACTTTCGAGTCTGTCGTGTTGCATTTTTGAAATCGTTTGGCTAGTGTACCTTTTTGTGAGATTCTTCTGTGTTGAACAAACAGAAACAAATTTACCATGGCGTTTATTGAGGGGAGTAGAGGAATTTACAAACCCATCAGGGTGTTTTTCAACAAACCGATTTACAATCATGCCATGCAGATCTGCTGGCACCCCGAGTCCTTCCAAGTCCAGGCAGCTGTCATGGCTAAGCTGCTACACCTTCAGCAGAAAAAACAGCTCTCATCTGAGGTCACTGCTGAAGATATGACCGACCTGCTGGTGAAGGAAAGTCAGAAGTCCCTGAGGGAGCAACTTGGAGATTTTAAGGCGAAGGACTTTATTAAAGAGCCTCTCCTCAAAACGACAATGGAGGTAAACAGCAGCATGCTGAAACGAGATCTGGAGTTGGCAGCAAAAAAACTGCTCGACTCTCCAGACTACATCTCCACCTCCAGGAGTTGGAAGATTTCCAAACAGGCCCTTGAACATGCCGGGGTCCTGGCGAAGAATCTAAAGGAGTCTCCAAAGGCAAAAGATCTGATCCCAAGCGAGGTTGTCCTGGGTGTGGTGCCCAAAGTCTTGCAAGCGCTTTGGGTGCCAAAAAAGACTAACTCAAGTAGCATGCCTTCCCAGAAGCTCTCCACGATGGCTGTGAGCATGACCAAAGCCGTCCTGGATGGAGTCTCCTCATCATTGTCCTCCATGCTACATCAGGCCACCTTCTCTCGGCCCACCAGGAATGCCATGGCCCGCTCCATCGAGGAGAAGGTGAGGAATATGTACCCTGCAGATACTTTGAGGATGAAGCTCAACAGCTTTGAGGCAGATGTCCTGAAGAGGATCTCAGATATAACAGTGGAGCATGTCTGTGATTTGTTTGAGCCAAAAACTTCCTCAAACACAGCCACTGCTCCCCCTCCAGCCTTCACTGTGGATGTGGAGTCCGTGCAAGACCCTCCTGCTCAGACGCTGTCACCACAGCCTCCTCATAAACCCCCAGCTGAGCTCTCAGCAATGGACTCAGTCCTGGGGGGTGGGGCTGTGGAGGAACAACCCAGCAAACTAATCGACAACGCTGCTAGGACGCCATCCCCACAGCCTGGAGATCCCCTCCCAGCTGAACCTCTTCCTTCTAGTTCAGTCCTGGGGGGTGAGGCTGTGGAAGAGCAGCCAGCTGACGACCCAGAACCAGTCATGGTTCTGTTTTCACCATCACCATCAGATGATGAACATCCATCTCTCTGTCAGGGTGTTCATGAAGAGCCTCTAACAGGCCAACAGACAGACACTACTGCTGCGACGCTGTCGCCACAATTTCGTTGCACCACCCCAGCTGAACTCTTAGCCACTGATTCAGTCCTGGGGGGTGAGAATGTGTTCCAGCAGCCCGTCCAAGAACCAGACCAGGAAATGGAATGTTCTGCACCTCTCCCAGGGGATTATATGGAAACCCCTTGCGGCATTGTTCGAGCTATAACCGAAGACACCAAGGAGGATCTCATCTCTGTTCCTGTACTGCAGTTGGAGGAAACCTCTCGGATCGTTCAGGCTGCAGAAGAACATCTAGTTGTCTTTGTAGAGTGTAAAACATTAACACCACCTGTAAGCCCACCTGCTGAGCCATCACTCGCGGTTACAGACCTGGAGAGTGAGGTGATCACTGAGCAACTGAAGAGAGTTCCACCTGTTCTGGTCCTCAATGATGCAGTGCAGGGTGAGGAAAAGGATCAGCTGCCCAGCAGTAGAGCTGCTTTTCAGATCCCCCCTGCTCCAAAGCAGGAGGAGTCTGAGTCTGCAATCTGCCGCTTCTTCAGGTGGTTTAAAAAGACATTCCTCTGCTGCTTTACGCCTCCAGAAGAGGACTGAAAATGCTTCTGTATTTTACTGCTAATTTTGTAAATAAATGTTCAATTCAAATGAATAAATTCATGTTTCCATTACAGTTTATTTGCATCAACCAGTTTCTTTTCTATTCAGTGTGATGTCACTATGATTCATGGTTCTGAGCATATTAATACTGAGTGAGTGTTGATCTACAGCTAAAGCTGACTAACAGGGAAATCAGGTCAAAAGTATTTGGGTTCATTATGACCATAGATCAGTCTGAAACACCTCAGACCAAGCATCAAATCTTTTAAAGGTTTCTCTGAACGACAAAAACTGTCTACAATCTGATATGTTTGGTAAAGTATGAGCAGAGAAAGTCAAACACTTCATACAAATCAGCTACATCTCTGTGGTTTCTAAAAATAACCTGTAGGAAACAGGTTCACAAAAAGAATACACTTTTTTGTCTAATTGACCAGGTAAGCCTCATTGAAATTAAGAATCTTGTTAACAAGATCTGTATCACCAAAGTATGCAGCAAAATGATTGCAAGTTGCATACACCAAGTGTTCAATAGTTTGGGATTTTGCATAAGTTTTTATTTTGTTTTTACTTTCTGTGTTCATTTTCAGTTTAGTTCTAATTAGTTTTTACAGCTGGTTTGTTAGTTTATTTTAGTTTTTATTAGTTTAGACAAGTGGCTATATATGGACCCTTCAGCGGCCTTCCAAAATGGCATCACTATGTGAACTAGATGTTGCTGCAAGTTTTATAACATTATACAGCAATGCAGTGAGACATTTATACCCGTTTTTTGCTATAAATAGTGAAATATTTGGGATTCGGTGAGACTGTGGTGTGAATAAATTATGGTTTCTGTGAAATGCTTTGAGTGTCATGAAAGATTCTATATAAAATCATTAATATTATTATCGTCAACAGCAAACCAGCAGCCTGCAGAAAAACCACCTGGAAGAAGGCTGATCTGGATAACATGAACCTGCCTGAATACCAGCACCAACTCCCTAAATCCTTACACCATACCACTCTTAGACCATTTCCATATACATTTATTATAGTTTTTAAAATATATATCTATTATGTATGCTTTTCACATATGTTTGCACATAAGTGTATATACAAATATGTTGTTATATTGTTACATATAGCCTATATTTGTAGTTTATGTTATAGTATTACATAATATATTTACGTGTGTGTGTGAGAGAGAGTGTGAGAGAGAGTGAGAGATTTATGAAACATGCTCAAATTATATGTTCTTTCAAGTTTTTATGTATTTTTCGTATATTTTTTCATCCATACATCTTTATGTAAAAGTTTTACCCTAAACAGGCAAGGAACCATATTTGGTCACTTCATTGATCTTGATTTTCTACATGAAGTTGGGAAATTTTCAGAATTGTAACAAAAGTGAAACAGTACTGTGTTGCCCTGCAATGACACTCTATGGCTGAAATTTTCAATTTCCAGATATTTCAATGAGTGCCTGATAAAGGGTTAAGTGTTAGTTAAAGTGTTTTTGGGATACATGTCAGGGCTGAGGAATATAATTTTTTAATGCATAATTTAACAGGCTACTCTTCACTTATTGTTTTATTTATCTAAAATTATTTTTGAATTAGGGCTGTTAATATTAAGGCGTTGACGCTTGTGATTAATCTCGAAACCTTAACGTGTTAAAAAAATTACATTTTAATTATTCGACAAAGTTTGACCACAGCTTGCTCCTTTGGCGCGGATGTTTACTCACCTTGGGGTGAAGAGGTGACAGACAGGTCAGACACAGCCAACAGTGATGAGTGAGGAGACAGACCAAGCGGCAACCTCCGGTCCTAAAAAATGAAGCCAATGCGGAAGTGCCAAAAATTGCTATACCGCGAGTGTCCACTTGAGGCTGCCTGCAGGAACACCGGAAGTTCTGTCTGCACACATGTTAAACAGCCGGTTTTGACACACAAAATAAACTGGTTTATAGCCTGGTTCAAAACACCAGACGTGTCTCATTAGCTAGTGTCTTATTGTGCTCCCACTGTACGGGGGGTGAATTTTTTTGTACCACAATCGTTTGGAATATATTTAGGATGAAAGCTGATAGGCGAGTCTCATTTGATTGACAGATAGCTTGGCAGGCAGAGGCTCCGTTTCTGTCAACTGGAATGCTAGCTAGCAGGCTGACAGGAAGTCACGCTTAGTGGGCGGGCGTAAGGTTGATCCAAAGTTTGGTTGAGACCACGATTTCAACATGGAAGCCTCCATGAATGGGCTTCCAGAACCGTTTTAGCCCGCCCACTGTAAGCAGACGACTGACGTCACACGGGGTTTGTCCAATTCTTTCTACAGTCTATGAGACAGACCCAGGTCTGCTTGAAATTTTCTTTTAAAGAAGCTGGCAAATGTTAGTTAAGATAAAACCAAAATTGTTGGTACATGCTGCAGTGATGAACTGTCTTTTCACCGAAGCACAACGAGTCTGAAGTATCACCTTCGGGCAAAGCACATCTTTGTTAGCAAAGATGCAAACAGCAACATGGTAACAAGCCATGGTCATACCACTCTCTTCAGCTGCTTCAGGACAGTTTTCTTCTTCAGCTGCTCAGATAAATGCTGAAAAGTGCTCCAAAACTTTGAACAAGTCCTGTCTGTTAATAATATTAAGCTAGAAATCTGTGGTGGAATCAGCAAAATCAAAGTTAAATAGCAAACTTTACAAGCTGAAGATGGAAAATGTGATGTGTTCAGGTAACCTCAGTAAATTAGATGACTGCATTCTATATGTCATGTTTGAATGTCACATAAAAATGGGAAAATTTAGTTTTTAATAAGAAACTTCAATAAATACAGTTGTGAATATGTGTTTATATTTGAGGGATATACAATAGATGTGACAGACTGACAGACAGCTTTTTAACTCAAGCACTGCTCAGCTAAAATCCCTTGTTGTTCAAATATTTTCCCTTACTTTGTCTTTCCACCAAACTATAGAAACACTTGACAATAACAACCTTTAAAAATCTAAAAACATAAAAATATACTTAATCTATTTTAAAAAAAATGCTGTAATTAATCACAGTGTAGTGATGTGATTAATTAATTAATTTTTGTAATTAAGTAACAGCACTAATTGAATACAACTCCAGAAATAAAATCAGGTCATTTTACACTCCCCAGGCTTGGGTGTAGGTGCCAGTCAGAAAGGTTGTGTCAAAGACTAAAACTAAGGATATTTTGTCTGCATTTTTATTTTATTTTAGTTAGTTTTATAAGCACGTTATTCAGTTTTAGTTAGTTTTCTTTTTTTTTTTTTGGCAAAGCTTAATTTTTATTTAGTTTCACTTAGCTAAAAGGATTTTTAGGGATGCACGATATTGGATTTTTGCCAATATCTGATATGCCACTATTTACAGATTCATTTTAGCTGATACCAATATTTAAATATGCTTTTTTTAAAAAAAAAAATCTGTACTTTTGGACACTTTAGGGTTTAAGGATGACCAAGGAAACAAACTTTAGTCCTTACAAACACTTTAAAGTTTAATGAATGAGGATAAATAAGGAAGAAGACCTCACCTGACGTAAGTCTGTTGGTTCAGACTAAAACTCCAGTAATTTATTAGTATATATAGACAAAATTTACAGTCGATATATGGTGAAATACACAGGCAAAATATCTGATGTAAATATCTGCCAAAATTTTGATAACCGCTGATACCGATATTTGTCTTTTTATGCTAATATCTGCCGATACCAATACCAGACTGATAATACTGTGCATCCCTGATGATTTTTTGAATTTAAGTTTTAGTTATTTAGTTAGTTTTCGTTAACTATAAAAACTTTGGCAGACACACAACACAAAATAACTAAAAACAACTACAAACACAGATCATCCAGTCCTGAGTAAGGTAGCAGAAAATCATCAGTCAAAGCCTCTACAGCCTGCTTCACATGGGGGATTTCTGAATCCGAACTTCAGTGGTGCTCTGCATACCTGTCAAAGATAAGAACCTTTACCTGCCAGGTCACATGATCATTATAGCTTTAAAAAAAAAAAAAGACCTTGCTTGGAGTGTTCATTTGTCTTCTTGGTGTAATGGTTGCCAGGAATACTGATTAACCAGTGACTGGACCTACCGATGTTTCTGTTGCAAATTAGATGAGAATCATTTGCAGGCATCTAATGCTGGCATTTAAAGCTGTCTTAACTTTAAAAAATGTACAAAATGTGCACTACACAGATTACTCTGGGGATTCGTGGGCATGAGCATGTATTTAGCCCTAGCATGCAGTTGGAAACATGCATGCTTTGCCATCCTAGTCGAAGCAAGCAAGACGCTCATCAGCTGTGAGGCTTCTGTGTTGTATATGGGCATGTGTAATAATGTTATACGGTCACCTTAATGCAGACTTAATGGGTGAGAAAAAGGATAGGTCAAATCCAAAGAGAAATAGTAAGATTACATGGTCTTTTACGTTGCAATTGTAATATTGTCACCCTTATTATAATATATCAGAACATAACCCACTAATAAATGCAAAATATTTAAATCTAAAAAGACTAAAGTAAAGATTTGTAGATGAATCTGACCGCAGACAGTCTCATATATATTTATAATCCATCTCACATGGATTGTGGCCTGGAGTAATGACTGAAAAGGACCCTCAGACCTCATGTTACAAAGGAAACTGAGCATTATACATATACAATACAGTCTGCTCCATAATAATGCCTCTTTGATGTTGGTACTGCACACCCGATCCTTGAACGGTGAATGTTAATGCAAGCTGTGCTAAAGGTCAAAGGTGTCGACATACTCCTCCGCAGAAGGGCATCTCTCATCATCTCTCCTCAACAGAGGAAAGCTCCACAAAGCGCTGTCAGCAGAATAATGGGAAGCTACAACTACAAGGTAGTTTCCTTTCCCCCGCAGCAAAGCTGATTGAAACACCTCCACATCCCGGCTTCTTTGTACTGAGCAGAATATACAGTAAGTGACGGGCCGCCACTTATGCTCGGCTCGGTACGAAGATGCAGGCTGAGGTCTTTGGCAGTGTTGGAAAACAAACATGATGAAAGACAGACATCTCCATCACTATCGTGTGATTTTTTTTCTGGAAAAGTCAATAATGTGAAGAAACAGCAGCTCCCAGAAGGGTTTCATGAGGAAAAACACTCCTCTGTGTTTTATGAAACCTAAACAAAGGCCATATAAGTTCGTTTGCACACAGTAAATTCACCAGAGGACATTTTACTCAGATTGAATAAAACTGTACTCTGGTCCCAGTCTATACAGATGAAAGCTTACTCTGCTTGCACAGAAAGTTTTCCTACCTATTTATTCTCTAGAAAGATCTTTTTTACTTTAAATGATGATTATGTTCTCCATGACGAAAAAAATATAAACTAGAAAAGCACTCGGAGAGCGCAGACCTCCGCCATTAGCCCTATCTCCCAATAGTGAAGAATCCTTTAAAAAATTCCTGGATCCAGACGGTGATCCAGATCACTCCCAAAATCTAATCAGTTCTTCCTTATGCCGTTTCTGACATTTCCTGAAAATGTCATCAAAATCCGTCCATAACTTTTTGAGTTATATTGCTAACAAACGAACAAACAAACAAACCCTGCCGATCACATAACCTCCTTGGCGGAGGTAAGTATGGCTATTACAGCTTAACCCTTTGGGCGCCAGAGTTTTTTCAAGAAAATATTCAATTTTGATATCAAGATTTCAAAAGGCTGAAGCTTGAAAGTAGTTAGAGACAAAGGTGTACTATAAATGAGAAATATCTTCAGTATGACCCAAAGTTTGTGATGGGAGTAAATTCACTCATCTAATTTGCATATTCTGACATATAGTATAGATGTGTATTATTGGCCATCAGTATTAGCTAATACTAATACTCAGTGTGTGAATGTGGAGTGAGTGAGTGGAAGGATGTGGGTGTAAGAGCGTGTTGAGTAGTCAGATGACTAAAAAGCACTATGTAAGATCAAGCCTATTTACCAAAGGATTTTTCCTGTCAGGGTAGGTTTAGATAACATCCAGCAAAGACATTCTGGCCAGATCCTTAAAGCTGTTACAGGATGTGCACAGAATTTAGAAGCCCAACTTTGGGCCAGATCTGGCTGAATCTGCAGGCTTTGGGCCAGGTCTGGCCAGATCTGCCAGCTTTGAGTCAGATCTGGCATGATCTGCAAGCTTTTGGCCAGATCTGGCATGATCTGCCAGCTTTGGGTCAGGTCTGGCTGGATTTGCTATCAGGCATATTTGCACCAGATCTGGGCCAAGCATGAACTTGGTTTCTGCTGATCTGGACCTGTTCTGCCTCAAAACTGTTACACAGTTATCATATAAGTCCTCACCACATTAGTCCAATTTTGGAAAAAGACGCTGGGACACACCCATTTCCCTTATTTGGACCAAAATTAGCCTGCATTTGGCCCATGTCTGGTTTAGCCACATTTTGCCATCTGGGCCTTTATTTTAGCTCCAACTCTGGCAGCAGCTGGTAATCAATACACAAAAAAGAGTAAATGTGACTATTTTTGAATAAAATAATATTTACTCTGGAAAAATTACTCAGATTTCCCCAGATTTTCCAGCGCAGAACACACAAAACACACTCTTGATATCCTGAAGAAAAACTCCCATTGATGGATATTTTTGACATCAGTTAGAGACTTTGCCGATCTATAACCCACCACCCACATGGGCAGAGTGGTTTGCATGCATGGCTGTAGGTGCAAACACACACACATTTATAGTGTTAGAGAAGTGGCAGGTAGAGCTGTTGATCAGTACCACGGATGAGAGTAATAGATCCGTTTAGCGTTAATCAATGTCGCTCACAGGCTCATTGAGCAGTGCACTCAGCATCCTGCTTTTGTGTCAGAGAGCCTTTTAATCTAATTGGACATTAAACTCCTGTCATTATTCCTCATGCGCTGAGACTTATTTATGGCTCTCCTGCTTGCTTGTCTTTACCTTTTCATTACAGCATGCCAGTCTGCATCAGCAAACTCATTAAAGCGAATGAATCAAAGGAGAAAGCTGATGTGTGGCTGAAAAGTGTAATTTAATAAATGTGTGTTAGGCTGCAGCCCTCAGCACATCATTCATGTTGTTTACGGGCAGCAGTGTGTTAGCAGGTGAGGCCACTTAAATAATAAAGGCCTTGCACAAAGGCAAACATCAGTGCTGCATTTTAATACACGGCCCTGTAGAGAGTGACAGCATTATCAGTGATCAGCACAGTAAACACAAATATGAAGATTTCATTCTGGATTTTTGTAAGGCCAACCAAATTTCTTGAACAGACTTTTGTGAAAAAATCTAATTTTGAAGATTTTCAGTCCCAACAATGAGATCTACATTCATATCGTCATATCACGTGGAATCGCTATTTTATGAAGGAAGTAGAATAAACTATAACATTAAAATTCTGCTATTTAACAATCCAGACATTTCGCATGAGAGTGAATACAGAATGACAACATATAACACAATTGTACTTTAAGTATTGCTCAAAATATCAAGGAAAAAGTCGCTGCTGATCTCGGATAAGCGGAAGAAGATGGATGGATGGATGGATGGATGGAGTGCAACAGATGTGGGCCAGAAGAAAAAGAGAGAAGCAGATTTGGACACAAGAGACAGAACTGGGCCAGAAGAAAACTGAAGATGTGGGAAGATGTTGGCCAACAGTTCTTAACGCTTAAGGTCCTTTAGGATTAAACCATCTGTAGATAAAGGGGGTCTTTTTTGAGTCTTCATGAGTCTTCATGATTTGGCATTCATGTTTACGCAGTGCTATTAGCAATGATGATTATTCAGATATGAGGAGTTGTGGATAGCTTGGTTGAAGTCAGCAGGCTTGGTTGCCCTTCATCTCAGTTAGTGGGCACTGTAGACATGTACTGTATATGCCAAGAATTTCCAAACAGAGCACATTGTAACTTTAAGGCAGCTGTATATCCATGTGGGATCCGGTCTTTTGTTGTCTGTCTGATGGAAATATTACATTTTATTTTAAAGCTGTGGCAGATGAGGCAATATGCTGGGGAAAAGAAGCTGATTGCACGACTTGAGTATCTTTGGAGACTCCCCAGTCATTACTGTGCGCACTGAGAACACCTCTTCATGGGTGTTTAAGCAAGCACTTTAAATGGAAATGTACTTGACACTTTAAGAGATGTAATCATTGGGTGTTTGAATTCGACTCACTTCTCACCTAAATGTCTCCCCCTAACCCCCCTCCCCTCCTTGCCATCCTTTGATGCTTTTCCACCTTTCCTGTGTTTCTCTCCTCATTTTTTTTCTCTCTCTCTCTCTTTCACACCACCCACTCGCTCCTCGTTCTGAATGAGTTGTGTTCTCCGCTGCATCCTTGCGTTTTATGACGTGTTAGTGTAGTTGTTGAGCTTTGCTCGTTCTTGAACTCTGGAATCATCAGAGAATGTGAAGGTGGCGTCTTTTATGGTTGGATGAATTGAGGTTATTTATTGGAAATAACTAGTGGCTCCTGCTTGTTAAACGTAGCTATTTTCTGTCTTATGAAGAGAAATATGGAGTGTTTATGCGTTCAAAGAAAGATTCGTTTTTGCTTAAATAAAATTTTCAGGGTGTGTTTGGAGATTTTATGAAAACAACATAAACAAGTTAAGCATTTAAGTATAGATGCATTTTAGTGTTGTCTTTTTCCAAATTTCTACCCTTAAATGCGCCTGTAATAAGAGTTAAGGAGTACATTTTCACCTATTGTTATCTGCATCAGTGTTTTTCCAGCTTTGGAGCATCCTTCTATACAATCTGTCCACTCATTACAACAATTACTGCCTGAGAACATTTCATTAACCTAATATGTCTTGGCTGGGACGTATGCTATCATTGTGCTGAGCCTACTCTTTTCATCCCACTACTCCCTCCCCTTCTGCTAACCTCAACCCTTCGCTGTCAGATTGAAAAACAACACAATTAATTGTGCGTATGTCCTGTGCTTTCTTCACAAATTAACTTTTGAGAGTTTCCTTGTAGGGCTATTAAAATGGCATTGATTTAGATTATTTCTTCTGCTTAGCTTTCATAGTTTGAAATATTCAGACAAAGACTTTCATATTGCAGACATTGTGAAATGCCAACATTTTTCGCTGTTTAATTTGCAAGAAAAGATTGAACCCAGACAAGTGGTTTGTACTCCATATTTAGGGAGCAAGCGATGCAAAAAGCATTAAAAACAAAGAGCAGAATGCAACCCGTTTCCTGTGTGCATAAGCTTTAGAAGCTGCAAATATTCTTCCTTTTATTTGCTCGCCTTCATAAAACACAGCCGTGCAGCTGTGAATGGTGCTCTTTTGAGAGCCTTTGTTCTTTCCCAGCCATGGCCCGTCATTTTAGACAGGCTTTGCCAGGAACAGTCTGTTCCACATTAACTGCTTGAGAGGTCAAACCAGCCTGATCATTAGCCTTCACAAGGAGCTCTGTCTCCCTCCCACGTCTTTGACATGTATTTTAGAAGGCTTTTTCCTCCTGTATTGTTTCATTTTTATTTTTCTGCTCCACAATTTATAGTTTTCCTAATTAAAGCTTTACCAGTTGAAATTTTTAGCAACTACACAATGAAATGCTACTATGCAGAATATACATTTTCAGATAATTATGGTGAAGATATGATCCATTCTTTTATCAATCAATCAATCAAACAATTAACCAACCAACCATTAATGTCAATCAATTAATCAACCAACCAACCAACCAATAAAAAATGACCAATGATCAGTGTCAATGATTTAATCAATCAATCAATCAACCAACCAACCAACCAACCAACCAACCAACCAACCAACCAACCAGCCAGTCAGCCAACCAACCTACCAAATAACCAACCAATAACAATATCAATCAATCAACCAATTAAACAACCAACCAACCAACCAACGATCAATATCAATCAATCTATATATCAACCAAACCAAGCAATAATCAATATCAATCAATCAACCAATTAACAACCAACCAACCAACCAACTAACCAATGATCAATCACTCAATCAATCAATCAATCAATCAATCAATCAATCAAGCAAGCAAGCAAGCAATCAATCAATTAAACAACCAACCAACCAACTAACCAACCAACCAATTATCAATATCAATCAATCTATATATCAACAAATCAATCAATCAATCAATCTATCTATCAATCAATCTTTGTATAGTTCATATCTAAAGTTAGCAACTTCACAAAGAGTTCAGGTCTAGATTGTACTCTTTGATAGACAACCCCAATCCAAAAAAAGTTGGTGCACTGTGTGAAATGGAAATCATGGTAAAAGTAGAGGGTAAAATGAATCAGTCAGCAAGAGAACTACGGCTTGGGAGAAGATTAATTTTTCGAGCTATGCAATAACCCAAAGCATAAAGCATAAAACCATACAAAAACAGTTTAAAGACAACAAGGTGAATGTTCTGGAATCGCTGAGTCAAAGCCCAGACCTCGATCCAATAGAGGAGCTCCTTCAGGTTGCCTGATCCCTGTGCAACCTGACAGAGCTTGAGCAGTTTTGCAAAGAAGGATGACGTTAAATTGCACTATCCAGATGAGCAAACCTGATTGAGACCTACCCACAGACTCAGTGCCGTTATTGTACTTTATATTGCATATTTTTATTCAGCTGACATTACTCTGTGAAAATCTGTTGCCAGTCTGACATTAAAGAGTTTGTTTTTCAAAATTTGTCGTCAAAATAGCCAAATTATATATGCCATGAATGATTTATAAAATCAATAAAAGGGTGAAACATCCAAGGGGGTGAATAATTTCATAGGCACTGCATGGATGTGTGTCCTCACAGGCCCACGTCTGATTAGGTTGCAGTATTTTTTCCTTTACAAGGGAGATGATGTTCCCACCATGATTATCTAAAATGTATATTTTATCTGCAAGAAATTGCAGTGAATTAACAGAAAATTATATTTTACTTTGGTAGAAAAGCAATTAAACAGAACATATATTATATACATTGTAATTAAAATGATAAATCATCTTGAAGAATGGTATTATCATTACATCTATCAGTGGTTCATAAATTGAACAATATGGCTAACAGCCTGCTATTTTCTCCTCCTCTCTGGAAATGGAACCTCGCTCTGCTCCCTGTGCATGGTCAATCATATACACTTTGCATGGGAAATTAATTCCATTATTAAACATGCCGCACTTCAGAAATTTCAATTACCCACGGCAGGGTGAGGAGGAGAAAGAAAGTAATGCATGCCCACTCTAATGCATGAATATTGTATTAGGCCAAGAGAGTAATCAGGGCCGATAGCTGCAGGAGTCAAGTGTCTCCAGGTCCATTTATATACATGACTTCTGGCCAGATGGTAAGTGCAGACAACAGGTTCATTTGTGAAGGCTACTTATGCAGCCATCAAGAATTGAAATGTGTTAGAAGTGGTCAAGAGGGTGACGAGTGAGAGCTCCAAAACAAAATAGCCACTCTACTCTAAAAGGTATGATACTAAACACTACATGAGTGTGCTGCTCTTTTGCAGCTGGATTAACACTGCTGACCTGTGTGCTTATTAGTGCAAGAATTTTTTGATACAGAGCAACATCTTGTTTCCACAGTACGTTATCACACCTGAATTAAATTCTCACCCCAAGCACAAAGTGTTGATAAGGTTTTTTAGATGTCTTTTGGGAAATTGGCAAAGCATAAACCCAAGGGAACAAAGCGGTGTGTTTTTGACCCTGTAGAGGACAAACACTTACCAACGTTAATTTCCTCGCTTGCCATTTCCTCATGTTTTTTTGCAGACTTGAGCACTCTTTCCAGTTGGGTAAAATGTCCCTTGTTGCCATCGAGCCATGAGTCTGAGAGGGAAAAAAAGGTCAAAGCAATTTATATGTGACACGTAGAGTTTGATCGTTTTGTCATCGCCTCAGGGGCCGAAAACCTGCCGCTCTGAAAGTATACCCCATACACACACATAGAGGGGAGCAGGCACATGCAGAATGACACACCAGACTCACAGATGTGTGCATTTACAATACACACACAAATAACAGCCGCCATCTGCATGAGAATGTCAGAAAATGATTGTGGTTCAGCCTGGATGCATGCCTTTGGTGTGTCTTTGTGTTAAGTGTGAAACATCATGTAGAGGTTAAATAAAAGATGTGTTTCCTTTTATTTAGTACCCACATTCAATCCAGTGATTAACACAGTAAAATGGCATTATTAGTAATGCCATTTTACCCGTATTATAAATTCAAACATCACTTATATTCATTGCTGTAATACATTATGATACAAAACAGATACAACAAAGTCATAGGGATGTGCAGCCTGTCCCCTAAAAACAGTGGTTCCCAAAGCGGGGGTTGGGCCCTCCAGGGGTCATGAGACATTAAAAACAGGGTCACAGATGAGTTCCAAAAAACGAAAAAGAATTTTCAATAATTTCACTTTGCATATTCTACCCTTGTTGTAAAAAATATATAAATCAAACTCAGTTTAAAGCAAAACCACTGTTTAAGATGAAATTTATGTGGAATTAAAAGTATTGAGTAAAGAACTGTAGTCTGCTCTGTTTCTTATCTTTCTTGAAATAGATTACTGTTAGATAATATTGTAGTGTTTAGATTGTGGTATTTTTTATGCTAGTGTTGGGAAAAGAACACTAGATGATTTGACCACCATCAGGGACAGTAGGGGGCCCCACTCTTTGGTGCTGTTATTTTGGAGAAGGGTCTGGATGCAGACTGATCATCTCTCATGGCCACTCTCACAGATCGCTCATCTTAGACGCTGTATCTCCAGAAGGGGAGTGCTTTAATTTGCCAGTAGCCTTCAGTGTGTTTCCCTTTTTAAACTTTTTCAAAATGTTAACTTTATTCAAAAACAAAGTCTGGCAGTTACATTCATTAAATAACCACACTGCAAACATTACAGACTAGGAAACATTTCATAAGCTTAGCTTAAGTTATTGTAGCTACACAGCTCTGTTATCTGTAGCTTAGTTGACTTTAGCAAACACAGCTAACATAGCTAAATGGATAACGTATCAATGTAGCTAATATGGCTGCTTGTGAGTTAACTTTAATTATATAAGAAATAGGGCTGTTAAAGTTAACATGTTAATATGGCATTGACTCAAATTACTTTTAACGCCGCTAATTTTTTTGTCGCACGATTAACGCATGCGTGTTCTGTATGACCCTCGACCCATCCCGTAGTTTGCCAGCCCAGGAAGTGGCGCCGCCATGATGCGGTACAGGGGAGCAGAAATGGACACAGGACAGAGACTTTTGAATGACAGGTTCAGCTTTCAGATCATGTCAGATAAGACTGAAGTTATTTTCTCCTACCGTCGACATGAACGGAGTTACAGGAAGTTCGTAGAGTCTTATATAGCCCGCATCACTCGCTGGCCATGCACACCGCTAATGCAGGGAGCAGCCCCCCTCGCCATGCTGGATTTGTTTACAATGGAGACACTCAGACAAGTCTGCAGGGATGGACTCGTTATCTGGCATACCGAGCATTTCCCGGTGTGCCGACGCACTTTTAGGCCAGTATGATTTATTCATTTATTTAGGCTATTATATCTGCCATGAACCGGCACCACAGCTGCGCTATTGACTGTTGACTGTTGACTGGTCTGATCACGTCTCCTAAAGGTCCGCTCTCATCCCCACACAGCTCCTGCTTGAAAGTGAAAGTATTCGAAAAAAAAAGGAAACTTACCCAAACGATCGACTGGAACTGTAAATAAACGCCAAATTTAAGTAACAGTCAGTCAAGATGCTGCAAAAGTGTCAAATACTCTGCAGTCCCTATAGGAGATTGTCTGATGCATGGTGAATGTACAGCTGCATCATGAGGAGGAGGAGGAGACAGAGCAGCAGAGGCTGGTGTGTGACAGGAGAGCAGAGGTTTGTGAATGAGCTCTGTAGAGTATCATAATATAAGCTGAAAGCATTATTAGACTGTGGGTCTCCTTTATTTAGGAAGAAAAAATGGTTTTAGATTAAATCTGTAGCTCTTCTATGATCTGAAGAATGAAGAGAAGGTTAAGTCCTCTTACTTTACCTTAAAAGTTCTCTACTGAGACTTTGTTTACTTTGTGTGTTCATGAGTTTTGAAAAGCAGCTTCGCATGTGTGTTTATTGACATCATTCCAATAAATCTACTAGACTGATGTCAGTCATTTCTTACTGTCAGCATTGATTTTACATTTGGAGTACATTTTTTAGTTTGAAAGTAAAAATGTGATAGCAGACATTTTTTAAGTAATTAGTTGCTTTTTCTCTTGAGCAGGGCAGATGTGTCCACCTTACTCACATCAGAACAGTGAAACACCATTAGATGTGTCTGTGCCTTACTGCTGAGCTCTCAGCAGAGACTTGACTTCTTTATGTCCATGTGTGATGCTGAGATCTGTTGTTCTGTGTTCAGCTGCTGAGAACAGAGGAGTTAACTTCTAGAAGTCTAAAGTTTGACTCTATGTTGTTGTATTATTCAGTAATGTTACATTAAGGTCAGTATCTCCATCTGTTGTGACTTGTTGGGCATGAGTTTACCATGTTATGCTCTCAGCATATTTTTGCAGCGTTCAGTATCTTTGAGCTCAGACTAGAGAATTTTCTGGACTTTATCTGTTGTTGTTTTGGGTTGTTGACATGAACAAACATTTGCATAAAGAAAGCATTTTTGTACACTTGTGTTGATAAGGGTATTTAAATCTTGAGAACTAGTACTGTAAAATACATTTAGAATAGACAAAAAAGTGTGATTAATTTGCGATTAATCGTGAGTTAACTATGGAACTTGTGAGATTAATCGCGATTAAAATTTTTAATCTATTGACAGCCCAAATAAGAAATGTACATCTATTATCTATTGCCAAGTCAGCTTATGCAACGTGAACTTAAGCAAATGTAGCCAAAGCTAATGTACCTAAATAGACAACATGTCTATGTAGCTAATAAAGCTGCTTCATGAGCTAAGCTGTAATTATAGTAATAATGCAGCTCTATTACAGCTCTATTATGTAAGGCTAAGTTAGCTTTAGCAACATGAACTGAAGCAAACATAGCCAAAGTTAATGTAGCTATGCAGATAACATATCTACCTAGCTTACAAAGCTGCTACGTGGGCTTAGATTTAGCTACAGAGGCTACATAGCTACAGTAGCTGCATAGCTCTTTTATCTAGCTAGGTCAGCGTTAGCAACATGAACGTTTGCAAACATAGCCAAAGGTAATGTAGCTAAATGGATAATGTATCTTTGTAGCTAATAAAGCTGCTTTGTGAGCTTAGCTTCAGTTATATAAGTATTCTAGCTCTATTTTCTGTAGCTAAGTAAACTTTAGCGACATGGACTTAAGCAAATGTAGCAAAAGTTAATGTAGCTAGGTAGGTAACATATCTACTTAGACTACATAGCTGCTTTGTTGGCTTAGCTTTAGCTACGATAGCTATGGTAGTTACATAGATCTTTTATCTATAGCTAAGTCAGCTTTAGCAACATGAAATTTAGCAAACATAGCCAAAGGTAATGCCGCTAAATGGATAACATATCTATGTACCTAATATAGCTGCTTTGTGAGCTTAGCTTTAGTCATATTAGCAATGTAGCTCTATTACTATAGCTAAGCTTTGGCAACATGAACTGTAGCTAACTGGTCAGTGAATGTAGCTTCTTATAAAACATAAACACCTAGCTTACATAGCTGCTCTGTAGGCTAAGCTTTAGCTACAATAGCTTAAGCAACATCATCATTAGCAAAAACAGCCAAAGCTAATGTTGCTTGATGGATAATGAG
This sequence comes from Cheilinus undulatus, assembly GCF_018320785.1. NCBI lineage: Eukaryota > Metazoa > Chordata > Actinopteri > Labriformes > Labridae > Cheilinus > Cheilinus undulatus. The sequence goes on from NC_054881.1 coordinate 34,435,226, forward strand.
TCTTTGTAGCTTACATTGCTGCTTGGTGAGCTTAGCTTTAGCAACAGTAGCTATGTAGCTCTATGATCTATAGCCAATTAGCTTTAGCAATGTGAACTGTAGCAAGCTCACAAATCAAGGTTTTCATTTTAGCTGTAAAAAAAGATTGGAATTCTCTTTCAATACATTCTCATGTAAAAATAGGAGTTGTGACTTTGTCCACAGGGTGGCGCCATAAAAGATGCAAACAGAAGGGTTTTTGTGGGACCCTGAAATTATTTTGAAATGATGGCATACAAGGGGTCATTTTAAGTTAGATGTACACTGTGCAATATTCAGCGAATTCAGAAACAACTCACTAGGAAGTCAGGTTGACTTTCAGCCTGATCATGTGTTGTGAAGGGGGCATGACAGCTGATGGACCAAACCAGCTGCTCCTGACTGGTTGGAGGGATTTCTGGCATGTTTGATATTTTTGTTTGTATGACTGCTCACTCACAGTGTGGTTAGAATCCCAATCTTTGGGGCATCTTTTCCTTTTCCTTTGTAACCCCTCACCCCCACTATAAAAAAGGAAGTTTACAAGCAGGAAATAGGCCTACCTGTAGACCTCCAGTTGGCACAGACTATTTGTAATATTTAGCTACTAGTTGTGTTTGCTACTGATGTAGTTTATGAGTGTAAGTGAGAAAGGGATGGCAAGACCAGCTTCTTAGCTGCTGTGGCTATTTAAAGTGTGAAAATAAGACAGTATCTCAACCTCCAACAAAAAAGAAACTTCTTTGACACATGTTACAGTCCATCCTGACTTCCCTCCTGCAGTGTGTGCACTCAGGTTGTGGCCGACTATCAGAACGTACAGTGGGAGCACGTAAATCGTCCTCTTTAAAACCACCTCCTACTTAATACACTAGAGTGTCAAGATACCAGAAGGCAGAGAAAAAAATGAAGATCTCAGTTAGGATGGTGTCTGCTGCAAGTGTTCTGTAATGGATGAAATTGTCCAGATGTGTCATTATTTATTGTGCACATCTGCTTGGTTTACAGGCAGAGCAGAGAAGATGGGTGAGTGGGAAAGACCGGGAGGCAGTGGCTGCCTCCATGAATACCCATCATGCCAATTCTGCAGTGATTTATGGAGACTCTTGCCAAAGCAGGGGACAAATGACCTTCACACACAGTTATCAGAGGAAGATATCAGTGGACAGGGATTTTCGTATCACATCTCTCTTTGCCCCAGGACTCCCCGTCCAGACTGTGCGTCTGTGTGGAGGTATGTGTGTGTCACTGACTTAAACTGACATTGAGCAGCTCCTCAGGGTGCAGGAACACTGCTGGTTGCATCTCATATGTGTGAGTGTTTTCTTTGTGAGAGAGCCGGGCCAAGCATGTGCTCTGCGACATTTACAGTCATATTCCTGCACAGTGAGTGCAGTGTAGGTATGAGTGTCCTCGCAAAAGAGACACAATCCACCGTCATCACCACACAGTCTGCTCTCTACTGTATGAGGGAGACTGAATTAAATTATAGAGCAATGTCTACTCATGGTTCTAATCTCAGGTTTTTCAAAGATGCCATCAAATGCTACTCTATTAGTTGAGCTCATACCATTTATTCAAATATGTATAAAGCCATGCTGATATTTTTATCAAGGATTGGAAATTACAGCTAAACATTACGATTTAATCTGATAAGACACAAAACCATAACCTAATGTGTCCATCACCTGGATTAAGGAGTGCCACGTGAGTGCGCATGAAAAGGGACACTGATTTGTTTTCCCATGCTCCCATTTTACATGCAGTTGACTGATTTACAGTAATGCCTGTAACAAGATTATTTTACACAGTGTAACACTTTACACTACTGCACTACAGACAAATGTAATGGGATCAAAGTTTCTGCTTGACTATTTTGTCTCTGTCCAAAATGGACAGAAGTCCTCAAGAACACCTGAAATAGCTGCAGAAAGACATTCTTTTATTTATCTTTATGTAAGTTATTCAAAAATATATAATAAAAATGGTGAGCTGTTCCTTATACACCTATGTAAACACATAACAACAGTATTTAGCTTCACATCAGCACTGTTAGCTCTTAGTTAGCCCATTAGCAGCTACCATAACTCAACAGCTTACATCAGGCAAATACCATCTTCTACTGAAAACACAAATGTACGTCCCAACAACTAACTGACCAGCTCAGTAGACATCCCCTTAAAACAAAAAATAAGTCTTACTGTCAAGTGTCCACTATTACTCATCATATACTGATGATCTCAACTGTAACCTCCACTAAAACTTTACATCGTGGTTTATTTGGAATTGTCACAAAGAAAGACAAAAGCGTCCACTGGGGATAGTTCAGTGGGAAGAGCCATTGGTGATTAGCCAGGACGTCCCAAGCATGAGCACCCAGCTACAAGGACATTAGATGTTGCTCCCACCATTGGCCCTAAGGGTCCACACCTTTCTGCATGACTTGATTCTACCTTGGGTACAGTTCAGCTTTGTCAGAGAATTGGTCATAAATTTACCCACTTATCCAAGTCCACTTCAACTCTTTGATTGGCTTAGGCCATTCCTTGTCCCAGCTGCTGCACCAGTGCTTCTCAGCAGTCTGCAGATTCCTTTGTTTTGGCTTCTTTATAACCTGCAACTGATGACCTCACAATTCTTCCATACCCTCAATTTCTCCACAGAGTTTTCCCCTGGAGATGATGTTGTACACGTTGATCACACTAAAAAATTAGCCATGTGCTGTGTTAGGTACATAAACAACCCCAGCAGAGAACCAAGAGTGAGTTACTAAAATAACTTTGTAAGGCTATAGTGTGGTGGTGGACCGTGGTGGTCCTGAGCACCACCTGTTTGGGCCGTTGTCTCCAGCACCAGCGTTACTAAAGCTGAAGCTCTCGGAGCCAAAGCAGTGCAGTTGCAGGAGAAGATGGGAGTGGTCTCTGAATGGTGAAGTTGGTAAGAGGCGTTAACGTTCTACCTTTTATATAAAGTTTGTGACGTAGAAACCCACCAATGGTAGGATTCTATGTCACATGGGCCACGCCATTTCAGAAGATTTTTCAGAGCAGATGTCCATTTGAGCTAGAGTTCTCTACCTCTTTAATGAGCAATTGCAGCCAAAGTTACAGAAAATGTTTCACAAATCAAAAAACATTTGACATTAAATATAATTTTTTTTTAGCTTATTTGGAACAAAATGTGACTCAACAAAAAGACAAGTGCACCATTATAGAAACCCTAAACTGGCATGCACTGTATGTTATTCCATGTCCCATAATAAAGAGTACTTAAATGAGAAGCTGAAACATTAAAATAAGACTAACCTGTTTTGTTGTCCTCAGAGAAAGCAACCAAAATGTACCCACTATCATGGAAAAACATAATGGACTTTTTCCAGAAACACCTTCGTGACCCACCGAAAACAGCTCTAGGACCCAATTTTGGGTCTCAACCCACCAAAATATTATTCTATTTTTTTTTACTTATTAGGTAATTGGCATAGTTTTCAGTAGAACATTTTTGGCTGGTAATATCCTTATCTGCTGGAAATCCACCTGTTAAACCAGACTGATCATCAGATTCTTGGTCACCTCTTTTACTAAGGATGACCAGCTCTCTAATACACAATACAGGAAAAGAAATGATACATAACAATATCATACAATCCAGTATAATATATGGTGCAGTATGTTTCCCATGTATGTTTACTATGATTTTATGACAGCAGCTTTATGATAGTTGATATATTGGCAGACATGATCATAGAATGGTGTATGACAGTGTCTGATCAACGGAATACTAACAGGACAAACCCTAAAGGACAAAGTGCATGACTGATGAATTAAAATGACAGTAATTTTGTGTCATTTTCAACGCTTATCATCCTCTAACTTCCTTCTCATCGCTGTCTGACATCCTCCCACTGATGCTGTGCTTTTTGGCCAATTACCTTCACTTCATATCACCCTCACTCATATCATAGGGAGCACCACAAGGGTCATAAAACTGTAACAAGGTTAGTTAAGGTGCAGAGGAAATCTATGAGGCTGTGCATCTTCACTGGTCTCATGATTAGATTCAGTGATTATCCTGTCAACAGTTTGATTTGATCTCATGATGACACAAAGCATGTGCAATGAGTATTAGCCAATTAGGGGCAGAGTAAGGGGGATCATGCCATCCAAGGAAGAAAAACAGCCACACACTGTTGAGTGATGTGGAGCCACTTAACTGTATATGATCTTTACTACACCACTGGCTGTATGGACGTTTTATGCAACTCTTACCTGCAAAAATATTTGATTCACCTAGAGATGTTTGCCCTCTGAAGAGGTTTCTTGAGCTGATATTTCCCTCCTTTGTCTATTCAGCTGTACTATATGTAACATAAGGGATGGTGCTTTCAGTATTGCTGCTTTGTGTGTCTTTGTGCCGCTATGTGACCCTGCTGCTTCTGTGCGTAGGAGTTCATGCTGTTTTCCTTCATGACTCCAGATGCTGTGTGTCATTATGCCTCTGATTGTTCTCCTGCTGGCCAGTCCAGCCACTCAGAGTCTTTCAGAAAGGTTTTCAATCATCTGTGTTCTGAGAATGTGGAAGGATTTTCAGCCAAACTGGGAACTTGAAGAGTTTAATGCTTTTCAAAGGCAAAGACTGAGATAGTGCTTTTACGTTGTGAGTATTTATCCCCTTGGATGTTTTACCCTTTTATTGATTTTTACAAATCTATCAGGGTCAACTTAGTTTAGCTTTTTTTTGACAAAAAGGTAGAGTCACCTTTGGCTGCAATCACAGCACTGAGTCTGTGTGGATAGGTCTCAATCAGGCTTTCACATCTGGACACTGCAATTTTACTCTATCTTTGCAAAACTGCTCAAACTCTGTCAGGTTTCACGGGGATCAGGCATGAATGGTCCTTTTTCAAGTCCAGCCACAAGTTCTCTATTTGATTAAGTTCTGGGCTTTGACTTAGCCACTCCAGAACATTCACCTTGTTGCCTTTTCTCTTACTATTTCTGTGTTGATATCACAGTATGCTTCAGGTCATTGTCTTGCTGGAAATTTAGCAAACATTCTCTTGCAGACTGAATAAGATTGTCCTCCAGGATTAATATCCTGGATAATCTATAATTCCTATAGTCTTAGTAATAGGTTTGTCAGTTGTCAGTGCAAGCTGTTTTTAGATTGGCCGCTGCTGAGTTCGGACCTGCTGTGCCAACTCAATGTAAGCAGACGGTATTCCGGCTTTCCCTCATCAAACTCATCAAATACACAATCCAACAACTCCAAATTGCTCTCGTGGACAAGTTGTGACCTGCACATTCACCACGCTATGAAATAATCATGTAACATTACAAGACAGAGATGTTTTAAAGCTAAATGCAAAGCCGGAACTACACTCCAGACATGGCTGCTGCTCTGTGTCACTCCGCCCAATGGTTAACTCAAGAAATAGTTACGAGTATTTGCTTCATGCGTCGTAATGTTACATAATTATACGTTATTATTTCATAGCGTGGTGAATGTACAGGTCACAACTTGTCCACAAGAGTGTTTTGGAGTTGTTGGATTGTGTATTTGATGAGTTTGATGAGGGAAAGCCGGAATACCGTCTGCTTACATTGAGTTGGCACAGCAGGTCTAAACTCGGCAGCGGCCGATCTAAAAACAGCTTGCACCGACAACTGAAGGTAACAAACCTATTACGAAGACTATAGGAATTATGGCAATGGGCGAATTTGCCAAAATGTTGAAGTATCCCTTTAACAGTGGCTTTCTCTTTGCCACTCTCCCATAAAACTGACTAGTTAAGAACCTCGGCAACAGTTGTTTTATGCAGAGTCTCTGAAGCTTGGGAACTCCTTCAGAGTAGTCATAGGTGTCTTGGTGACCTCTCTCTGTCTCCTTCTTGCACGGTCATTCAGTTTATGAGGACAGCCTGATTTAGGCTGATGTGCCAGATTCCTTCCTTCATCTTGATGATGGATTTAACTGAACTTAAATGGAAATGTTTTTGCATCCATCTCCTGACTTTCAACAACCCTTTCTCAGAGTTGCTTGATGTGTTCATTTGTCTCCATGGTGTAATGGTAGCCAGGAATACTGATGAACTAGTGACTGGATATTCCAGACAGATATGTCTTTATAATAGAATCATTTAAGACACATTCTCAGCACTCAGGTGATCCCCATTTCACTACTTGTGAGACTACTAGCACCAATTGGCTAGACCTCTGTTGAATTAGACAAAAAACTAACCAAGAATGGTCACAGTGAGGCTTTTTTTTTTACAGTTTTCAGTTGTGCCCTGATGAAACATGAGCTCCTCTGTTGGTTTGCAGTTGAATTAAAGTGTGCCTTTTCAGAGATTTGAGAATATGGTCACCCTAGTTAAAAACAAGAATCATCATGCAAGTCAAGAATATGATATGACTTTCGAGTGATGCATGGGTAGTTTTCAAAGCTGCACGTTTCTCATAGCTCCACAGAACAGAGAGAACAAATGTTTAAAGCTTGTGAAAAACCAATCCATGTATATCACACAGCTGCCTCCTGTGCCATCTTAATTACTGAGCTGTTCTGTCAACAAGATCAATAGTTGGCTGCTGTAAACAGCATAAACACTTTAAAAGCCCATATGTTCTGGAGAATGAAAGGTGCTTTAGCTCACAAATAGAAAAACACAAACATATTTTTCACCTAAACTCCCAATCATTAACAGCAGCAAATTACCAACCTGGCATTTTTAATTGTTTGTTTTACAAAAGAATATTTGTCAAATGTAGCCGATAAAGTTGTCAAAAATGTGCACACTTTATGCCATATGTGTTTTAAAATGATACTTTCTCTTTTATCCTAATTAATAAACTTTAAATGAATGATAGTGTGAAAAGAACACAAACTTGTATTTCATAAGACAGCTGTGTAGGAGAGGAAAGACTTCATTAAAAAAGGCAAACTCCTGCTCATTCATGTCAGAATAGCTGAAAAAATCAACAATTTGGTACTGAGAAGACTTTACCATGGTGTTGAACCTTTCCTTTTTAAACTTTGATTAAATACTAATAAAAATCAAACAATACTGATGGCCTATTGGATACAATTATGACAAGATTAAAAGTCCTAGGCACCAAATAATGGGTTAATTCTTGTTTTAATTCAGAAGAAATGCAGGCACACTCCCATAAACCACCCTGATTTTACAAAACAGTATTTACCAGAAGGTTGCAAACTGCCACTAATTACTGATGTCTTAAAAATGTTCTTAAATTTATTGTAAAGAAAGTTTCAGCAAATTGGTCTCTTCAGATTCATTATGTATTCTTAACACTATAATGCATGATACTCAAAATAATAGCCAGAAAATTCTCATTTTTTTGGAACTTTAACATTCAACTGCAATCCAAAGCAAAAAAAAACATAAAATTTTACTTTCCTCTGTGTCAAATTTGATACATTAGGTGTTCTGGCAACTGATAATTCATTGGAGGGCATTTTTGATAATGATCAAATTATTGAAAAAGGTTCTAAAGGAAATTATTGATTATGTTGATTGGACAGAGGTCTCACAAAATTGCATATCAGATATGATACAATTTGCTCTAAAGCAGGGGTGTCCAAACTATGACCTAGGGGCCAAATGTGGCCCATTTTTGATTTGTTTGATTGCTAGACAGTATTACTCTTCTTAGTTTCAGCAGAAGGCAGTGCTACCATAGTAACGCTGTAAACAAACTTTCTGACACCAAGTTTTTATGCTGTTTTTTTAAGGAGTAAATTGAGACAACGCTTTAAATAGTTAACATATTTGCACCCAAAATGATGAAGATATCTTGATTTATAACATCCTAATGGATTACAGCAGCAAAGAGCAGAACCAATGATGTTCCAGGGGCGGAGCCAGTGGTAGCCAGAGCTGACCTGAAATCTGATTTGCCTCCCCAAAATACTTAAAAATGACTGGCTAGTTGCCTTGTCAGCCAGCAATTTAAGCATACTCAATCACTGAGCTCTTAACCTGTATTAGATTGGTTTTACTTACTTTAATATCAAGGTGAGGTATATGAAAGTAATCCCACCATCTGTGTATGTTTTTGTATGTGGCCCCCCCAATGGAAAAAGTTTGGACACCCCTGCTCTGAAGGGTTAAATTGATAAATGCCATATCTTCCTAGGCTGAAAACTTGTGCATGTTTTTACTAATTTGCATGGAGAAATGCCCCTTTTATGCCCATATAAGGGCATGAGACTGCAGGCTTTGTGTAAACACACAGAGAATACAGTTGTGAAAAGAGAAGTAGTAACTCATCAGTTACAGTGCCTAATAAGTTATACACCCCCTAGGATGTTTTACCCTTCAATGACTCTATAAATCAGTAATAATCAATATAATTTTGCTTTTTAAAAGAAAAGATTGTTAAGTCACTGTATCTCAAAAAGACTCCTGTATCTAGAAAGTCCACTCGCTGGTTTATCTGTATTCCTGGCTACCATTACACCATGAAGACAAAAGAACACTCTAAGCAACTCTGAGAAAAGGTTGTTGAAAAGCATCCCCTAGAGTTCAGTTAAATCCATCATCAGAAATGGAAGGAATGTGGCACATGTGTAAACCTGCCTAGATCAGACCGTCCTCAGAAACTGAGTGAGCGTGCAAGAAGGAGACTAGTGAGAGAGGCCACCAAGACAACTATGACTACTCTGAAGGAGATACAAGCTTCAGCAGCTGAGATGGGAGAGACTCTGCACACAACAACTGTTGCCCGGGTTCTTCACCAGAGTGATGCACGACGGTGGCAGCATTATGCTGTGGGGATGCTTCTTGGCAGCCGGCCCTGGATGGGAAGTTTTTTAGTGGTCACTTATTTTACATGATATATTTGAATTTAATTGACATTACTCTGTAGAAATCTGTTTTCACTTTGACATTAAAGAGGTTTTTTTAATTATTAGCCAATTTATATTGACCTTGACTGATGTATAAAATCAATAAAAATGAAAGTATCCAAAGGGGTGCATATGAAGACTGTAAGAAAACTGCTGGTGATTCTTTGCCAGGATAGTGCAATTTATTGTGTTCAGGAGTTTACATGTCTTAATAATGGAAAACAAGAAATCCCTTAATATTAGGGATCTCAAACTTCAGTTTTTTGATGTTATATGTAAACAGGCATCGGTATTGTATGATTTTTGCCAGTGTTGTATCAAATTTTAAAACTCTGGTACTTTTGCCAGCCCTAGTAGCAAAGTTTCATCATTATTGTCAGCTCTTTTCTCTTTAAAGGCGTTCTGAGGCAGTAAATAAAGCTGCTCTATAAGTCCTGGCAGGTTCCCCCATTCAGGTTACACTAAGCCCATCTGCAGATGTCTATAATATTTTTTTTGAGTCTTTATAACTATATTAAACTGTGCTGGAAATCCGTGCGTCTCATTTGTCAGCTCTTTTTTTTACTGGAGGCTCCTGACTCTCCAGTCCACAGATCATGAACCCAATTAAAGCAGGCAATTTGTGTTAAATTTATTATGCCAAGGCTGCACTGCCATTGGCTCGGAGCTCGTCGGGCCTCACCTTTAACTGATTCAGTCAAGCTGCCCGGTCCCTGAGAGGTCTCTTGTCTTTTTTGTTATTGTTCCTGTGATTTATTTCCGTCATCGCACAGGAACTGACCAGAGACTGCCCACCGAGAGTAAAATAAACTGCTGCCCTATTATGAGATCTCTTATCCGGTGATGACAGAATTATGAAGGAGTAAGAAATATGGACTCATTGAGCTGTGAAAACCGGCTCATCTGATAGCACAATTTATTCATAAAAAGCAAGAGGAAGAGGATGCACAATGTACGGCAAGTTTTGATGATAAACTATAATATACTGTTGTTAATAACTCAGTCATAAAATATTATTACACCATAACTTTACCCTGTATTCCCACAAAGTCCACATTAATCACACTTCATATGTCTGTATTTATTTTATTCATAACTTCACTTCGAACATTAGCGGCAGTGATTCAGTTTTCCTTTGATTACCACCAGGCTTTTTTAGAGTTGGAGCTCAGAGCAGTCTCATGAATACAAGAGTTATTTAACAAATAGGAAACACGTCTGCAGCAGCCCAGGAGGGGAGGAGACTACGGTATTGTTCCATTTCAAGCCTGTCAGTCTGACTGATGACTCCCAGGCCTCACATCATTCCTCTCTTTCTTCTCATTGTATTTATGATTGGAAGTACAGGAATTATAATGGGGAAAGTCTGTAGAGTCTCCTGCATTCATTCTAAACACTCCTTTGACTGTCAAGCAGCAGGTACTTGCCTTTATTTCAATGCAGCATTAACAAATTAAAGCTCTTGTGAGGATTTTTTTAAGCTGGCTTTCAAACAGTCCAAAATGAGTACCTACAGCCTTGAAATAATCAGAATCATCAGCATAAAGACTGAACATTTCTTAATAGATTTTAAAATGTCTCAAACAGCTTCCACGAATTAAAGATACATGCAGAAAAATCCTAAATATCAGTTAAAGCCAAACATGTTAAGTAATGACAGAGTAACTCCCTCTGGGTTTGTTGTTTTCAGCTCTGTGTTCACAATGATGGGACGGCAGTTCCTTTAGTTTGTAGGCTATGTCCAAAACTGAGTACTATATACTACTGTCTGCATACTCAAACATATATACTGCATTCTGCATAATCAAGTAACACTTAGATGCTGATCCATCAGACTTTTATGCCCGTCACCTCTGCTGTTTTAATGATTCTGCCCTCTTTCCTCACTCTAGGACACTGCTAACATCCGCTACCACAGCGGAGCAAAAATATTGTTACAGTGTCTCTCACCCTGGTCATCACCCATTTGCCCTTTTGCCCTAAGGGAGGCGATAGAGGTCAATTAAATCCCGTACCGCCAGACTCTTGTTTCTCACCACAGGGCATCCACTCTGTCCATCAACACACACAAAACCCTTTCATTGCACTCATACTGTTTTAATCAGATTTTATCCCATATTTTTATATTCAACATTTATACTTATGCACTTTACCTCAAGTTGTTTTGATGAATGTGTGTGCTTTGTGTATGGACTGGTATAATCTTATTTATTAGTGTGAGTGTGTGGTCTTATTTTTTGTAGTGCTGGGAGAGGCATGTGCAATTTCGTTGTATTCATGCAACGACAAGAAAGGTTTCCAAACTTTCAAAATAAGAATCAGATTAAACGTTTGGTTAGGTATGGTAAGAGTCAAGGTAAGGGTTGGAAACCAGAAGTTAAAAGTTAAAAAACTGACCTGCAAAACCTGAAAACAAAATGTTAAATAAAGCCAAGTAAACAGTCTGCTTAAAAGGAAGAAATAGATTGCCTTCCATGGCATACATAGACATAGACATAACATAGCAAAAGTAGATTATGTAGCTTACTGGGCGATTGAAAACATAGCTAGTTAATGAAGCTAAAGCTCACCAAGCTCATGGATGTCTATATGAATGAAGCAACGAAGCTAGTTTTAGCAATATAACTACCTTACGTGGCTAAAGCTAAAGCTTAAAAAGCTCATGGATGTCTATATGCATGAAGCTACAAAGCTAATGTTAGCACGAACTACCTTATGTAGCTAAAGTTAAAGCTCACAAAGCTCATTTATATCAATATGAAAGAAGCTAAGGAGCTAATGATAGCAATATAACTACCTTACACCACTTAAGTTAAAGCTCACCAAGCTCATGGATGTCTATATGCATGAAGCTACAAAGCTAATGTTAGCACGAACTACCTTATGTAGCTAAAGTTAAAGCTCACAAAGCTCATCGATGTCAATATGAAAGAAGCTAAGGAGCTAATGATAGCAATATAACTACCTTACACTGTTAAGCTAAAGCTCACAAAGCTCATGGATGTCTATCCGAACAAAGCTATGAAGCTAATGTAGCTATCTGACTTCCTTAGGTAGCTGAAGCTAAAGCTTAAAAAACTCATGGATGTCTATCTGAACAAAGCTATGAAGCCAATGTAGCTATGTAACTACCATATATAGCTAAAGCTAAAGCTCACAAAGCTCATGGATATCAATGTGAACGATAGTTAATGTTAACAGTCTAACTACCTTACATAGCTAAAGCACATGGATATCTCTAAGAACAAAGCTATGGAGCTAATGTGAGCTATATACCTACCTTATGTAGCTAAAACTCACAAAGCTCATGCACGTCTACAAGAACAAAGCTATGAAGCTAGTGTTAGCAATGTATCTATGATAATTATGGAGCTTACGTAGCTACGTCGCTTACATAGGTAGCGTCTTATATGAGGACAATCTTATACAGTCTGAAAGAGAATCAAAGATCTGAAACTTGTTTGAAGTAGCTAAATCCATCTTACTAAACCTTCTTTCTGTTTTTCTAAAAAGCTTTATTATCTCAGAGTTTCCATGCACTGATTTTAAAGATCTAAGAATTTAAACTTCTGCTGAGCTTTATGATCCACAATGAGAAAATACTGCATGTCTTTAGAGAAGACTATAAGGTTTCATTGAAGTATCATGGCTAATTAACACAGTATAAAGCAAGCACAGTGTTTTATTAACAGCAGTCTTTCAGCTGTTTCCCTAAATCTGACCACAATGTCTCCCGTGATGGATGACTCAACTCAAGCAGATTTCAGCAAGTTAATTTTTCACTGTTAAGATATTAACTGCTGCCAGAGGCTACCTGGAAGGTTGGAAAATATATTAATCTATTATAAACTCTGTAGTTAGACAGGGGAAATTGGATATTGCAAGTGTAATTTATCATAAATGTGATAAAACACCGCTAATGCTCTCTCTGTGAAAGTGTTCACTCAGATTATTCTTTTGCTTAAAAACAGCATGCTGGATATGATTTCATGCTTTTCACCTCTGTCCTATCATCAGTCACACCTTCACTCTCCCCAGAGTCAGTCTGTCCCGTGACAGGAACACGGCACATTCTGCTGTTAGCTTTTAATGTGTCCCAGGACAACATTAATGGGATGTGATGGTCCATCAGGTTCTTGTCCTTCTAATTGTCACCTCTGTGGTCCTCCCCTTCTCAAGCCAAACCGTCTCACATTTGTCTGATGGGGTAAGCCTCCAGGAATCCACTCAGGAATGATTAATTGATCCAAGGAAAAGTCCTTTGTATGTAAGATTATTCAGGTTTTATGATGCAAAGAAACGAGACAGCTATGTCCCTGTATCTTTTATTACTTCTTGATGCAGATAGCCTCAGCTGGAAGAGGGTGCTAACTGATATGAGGCTCCACTTTTGAACAACAGCAGCTTGAAAAACATTGAAAGTATCAATCCAAAAACACTGAATGCTGAATTAGGGCTCATCCAATCTGTTAGAGTCGGATGTTTCCAGCAGCCTCAGTGTCAGGTGTTCACTCTTTGTTGAAAATAGTTACATGTTTTGGAGCAGTACCTTCTCCCTTATTGACCAGTCAAACACCATGGTTACATTTTGCATCTACATTGTGTTTTGGGTATTCTGACTTTAGTGTGTGCATCCACATAATGTATCAACATTTGTGTTTTTTCATGACAACCTGATATTGGAGCTTACTAACCCGCCTCTTATGGAAAAAACAGCCCAAATAATATCTGTGGTTCTGTTACCATGAGACAGGTCTGGCTGCAAACCGATCATCTGAAACGCCGTCTCTTTCTGAACGGAAGAGCTGCAACAATGTTTAAGGTTTCTTTTTTTTTTTTAATTCAACATTGTTCATAAACAAAGTCTGGCAAATACATTCATGAAACAATCACATTGCAAACATTAAAAACTATTGAACAATTCATCGATAAAAACGGGAAAAAGATCAGAGGTCTAATCCAAGACTAAATGATGTAAATAACCGTTTTAGAAGTAGTTACACAAACAGTGTAGCTAACATAACCATGCTAGCTACATAATTAACATCACTACTTAAGCCATGTTACTACGTTAGCTTAAACAACATGCACTTTAGAAAACAAACCTAAAGCTATTGTAGCTATGTAGATTATGTACTGATGTATGTAATTTAGCTGTGCTGTGATATTAGCTTTAGCTATGTTAGCTATGTAGCTATGCAAGCTAGGCCTGCTACATAATTAAAGTTACTACTTAAGCTTTAGCAAACTAGCAACATAGATAATGCACTTGCTAGCTTTAGCAAACTAGCTACATATATTGCTAGATAATGCACCTATGTAGCTTACATAGCTGCTTTGTGAGCTTTGCATAAGCTATGATAGTTATGTCGCTACATTAGCTCTAGCAATATGATCTTTAGAAAATGTAGCTATTTAGACAGCATGCCTATGCAGCTTTTGTAGCTGCTTTAAGAGCTTAGATTGTGCTATGGAAGCTATGTGGATGGAGCAATGTAAGCTACACTTGCTACATAATTATTGTTACTACTTAAACTTTAGCGAATGTAGCTACATAGATAATGCACTTATCTAGCTCATGCTGCTACTTTGCGAGCTTAGCTTTAGCTATGTTAGCTATGAAAGGACATTAACTACGTCGCTTGCTGCATAAAAGCTGAGCTTTTGCTACATTAGCTATGTTGCTCCATTCGCTATGTAGCTTATGCAGCTAACAGAGCTATGCGAGCCAGCTTGCTTTGTTACAATTTTTCATGGAGGCCAAGCTTTTTGTCCTTAAAGCTGTTTACTCAGCTTATTAAAAGTTTTGTAATCTTAACATGCGCTGTGATTGGTTGATTGGGGTTGGGAATAGTGATCCGAGCATCAGCCTGTCAGCTGATACCAGCTGGGCGTATGACTTCCGTGTCCTGCAAGAACTTATGTAAACTTCATTTTAGATAACTCTACATGTTGTGTGCAGTGAAACCTCTGGCAGTACAAATGAATGAATTTGCCACAAGCTAACAATCACTCAGTTCAATACAACCAGCTATGAGGGAGCCAGCTCTCATTTGAGAGGTGGTTTCCTTTTTTTCCATTTTTGTTATTTTAAAGACATAGAAAGGCAAAATGGTACCAAATAAAGATCAGTTTGGGAGCTGAAAGTCTGACTTGTATCACTGAGCTGAGACAAATCATCCAGATCCCTAGAAAGAGCTGCAATTCCCATTCAGTTGTGGCTGGATGGACATAAATAAAGCCGTGTTTTTTTGTTTATTAGGGCAGTGGTTCTCAGCATAGGGGTCGGGACCCCCTTAAAAGGATCCACCAGATGCCTTCCAGAAAAAAAAACAACCAAATAATCTTTTCAAGTGAGTTCAAAATGTATATTTTTCCATTTTTATGGATACATAAAATTAGTTAAACATAAAATTAAAAACATGGCATCAAAATTTTAAAAATACTTAAAATGTCAGTCTGCACACAACTGTTCTTGAATCTGCATGGCTATATTCTACTATGCTTCAACCACCTTTAGTTACAGTGGGGTCCTGCCCTCTGGCACCTTTATTTTGGGGGTCCTGGGCTGAAAAATTTGTGAGCCCCTGCACTAGAGGACTACAGCAGATCATGTCTTAAATGTGTTCAGTAACAAATCCAGGCCACAGGATATTTCATAGCCAGTGGACTTGGAAATATACCTGTTTTCAGTATGCATTGAGATGGATCCAAACAATGCATAAATCTCTTATCACACTGTATAAATGAGGTACTAGTGGTACATTTATTAAAGCTCATAAGAGGTTATTTTTCAAATGATAGATGGGGTTATAGTAGTTTTGCAGGGTTGTTTTGGCTGTGGGGATGCCTGTGATTATTGTATAGGATTAATGCTATGACTACTATTGATGTCCATAGCCAGTAATGAATTTTATGCAGCATTAAGGCCAATATCCAATCTTGGATTGGAGCAGGTATACAGGATTGTGCAGGCCACAGCGCTCACATTTTTAAAAATTTGTCTGCAAAGTGAGATAAAATTTAAAGTTTTCAACCAGAAAAAATGTATTCACAGAGCAAATCAGAGCAATCCCCAAAGTCACAGGGGGAAACATGTTTCCACTGCACGCTTGTCCAATGAATGATCACACATGAGCACACACGTTTACTTTGAAATTGGCAAAATAAATAGAAGATGTTAAGTCATTTTTACATACCAGACACACACATGTTCGTGGCAGCCATCCGTTCACACCCCCCCCAGTCACACCGACACACACACCGGGGCGTTGCATTAAGGCAGAGACCCATCTGGTAGCTTGTGCGAGTGTAGCACTCAGCGGACCCTGATTTCATTATCTCAGCGTGTTCTCTGTGACCCAGAGAAAAGTGACATCTGATTTACCTCAAGATCAATTTGTATGTAAATCAGTAAGAAACTGGAGGGCAATGGAGGGGTGGCATAACAAAAGCTGTGTTTGAGAGTGCGAGGAGGTCTGTTGCTTTCGTTTGACGCCGCGGTCCCCACAGAGACACTAATAGAGCTCATTTAAGTAATAGGACCCTTTGGTCCACGGGGCAGAGTCTCTAAAGTGAGCCCATACTGTCACATTACAGCCAAAACTAGCATGTTAGCATAAAAGTCATGCTATTTGCCATTTAATGCTCACAAAATAGATCCTTTTCAAGGTGTGTTTATTAATAAAAGCCACTGCAGCGCGGCTCAGAGAGCAGATTCCGACAATATTGTGACCTTCTTGTAAAAATTTAATGTCATCCCTCAGAGGTCACATGCTAATCACAGCAGCCTCCTGCCAACTGGTTGTTGCAGCTGTGTTAGCGCTAACCTGACTTTGTCGACACTAAAGCCTCTCAGTGTGGCTGTAAAATATTACAGCCATATGGAGAGAACACGTTTTATCTGCACATGATGAATGCCTCTGCCTCACAGACATTTTGGCCAATTTCCTCCTCTTTGATTTGAGGCTCTCCTGAACTTTAATGGATCACATAAGAGGTGTCAGTCGACGACGCCCCCAGGCTCTGACTCCTCTCTGCAGCAGCTCACATTTTCATTCTGGTTTATTCTGATGAGAGGATCTGAGGTGACCGGGGATGCAATGATTTTCTATACAATCTATTTCTATACAATCAGAAATCCTTACAAGTTGCAAAGCAATTCTGAGCAGGAAATGAGACAAAAACAGCAAATACTTCATAGCTGGAGAACTGTCATAATCTGTCCACAAAGGTCACATGACAGTTCAGTTTTTAAACAGACTTCCAGAAATCATACAGCTGCTTTAAACCACCTTTTTTTTTTTTTTTTCTTAATATGTGGACACACACCCACAATCAAAAACTCTCATATCAAATATGAGCACAGGACTATCCTGCAAAATTGCATCTATAAATTATGTTGAAGGTAGTTTCATTTTATCTGCAAAGAGAAATGGTCGAGCTGGCCAATCAAAGTCCGCCAATCCCTGGGACAGAGGCATATAAAAGCTCTCTCTATTATTAAATGAGTATATCATCTCTGCCTGACACTGACAGTTCAGATGACAACGACGGCATTACTCACTAAACACCTTTAATTTCCTACAGAAGAAGAGTTGAAGCACTGTCAGGTACAGGTTCATGGTTTTAGTCACTGTAAGTTTATAATATTCTCTGAATATTCTCTAGAATGGTCTGCAGATCTGACTTTGCACACTTTAAGGTTTGGGGTTTGATACCCAGCTCCTGCAGTCACATGTTGATCCATGGGCAAGACACTTCACTCTCTTTACTCCCACTGCTGAGTCGGCGGTGTGTGAATGTGTGTGAATGGGATTGTTCAATACTGATGGACACTTCACACCTCAGCTTTCAGTGGGTGAATGTGTGTAAATGAGTAAGAACGACCTGCAGGATGAAGAGTCAAAGTTAAAGGCGCTCAAGTCCATTTATAATTTTATCACAACACTGCATGAGTGAAAACAGAGATGTGATTATTAGTGTTTTCACACACACACACCAAACACCTAAAAATTTAAGTTGAGAGGATGTGTGATACAGAAGGACTCATATTTCACCTTGACATTAATCAACTGATGAGCTGATGTGTGAATGTCACCTAATCATAGTCAGGTCTTGGCTGGCAGGCTGGTGTTACCAGCATTTTTCTGATATATCTAACTAGAGCTAAGAAATGTACTAAAACTACAATGTAAAAAAAAATGTAATTGTTGACTGGAACTAAAATAACTTAAACTGTAGTGTGTGCTTACAAAACGTACTACAGTTAAATTAAAGATGAAATATCCTTAGTTTTAGTCTTTGACACGAGCATACTGACTGAAATAAGGGGTGTTTAAAATGATTTGTTTGTGGGTAGTCTGACAGATGCCTAGATTGCCCCTGGCCTGTCCACAATCCCCCCAAGTACCAGAATATTCCATTCCCTCCCCTCCTCTCTTTCTCCACCTTTCAGAAAACGTGTGCTGAAACATGCCGTTCTTAGATTTCCCTCTCATGATGTCATGTGGGTAGTTAGCCCCACCCCCAGGCTTGGTTGGCCCTCCCCTCTTGGAAGACAGTTCTGCCCTTCTTTCCTTAACCTCCTCTCAGCTGGACCAATCCCAATGCCCACACTCACTCACTGACTTTGAGGCGCGCTCCTGTTAAGCCCGTGAGGGCTTAGGGCTGTCCCACTGTCAAATCATAAAGTGCGTGAGGGATGTCTCGATGACTTTTTGAGCCCTTCATGCACGCTTTCCGTGAGTGGGCATCACTGCAGACTGAGCGTGGGGAACTACCCATAGTTCCTTGCGATTAGGAGAGCTACATCCTTTAGCCACATCCATTTCCTGAGACGGGCGGAGTCAGACAGCTCAGTAACATTTACAGCCACAGGCACAAAAACAGCTCGTTCTGAGCAGGGCTGAAACAGAGGGATTTTTAGACATGCAAAAATATAAAATATACTGTGAAGTACAGACTTCCCAGGCATGTTTTTGGGATCTCTGAGACCAATATAAACTTGTCTTAAAAGGGTAAAACATGTCCCCTCTAAGGCTGCTGGCTTGGTTGGGTCTTGAAATGGTCATAAGCACAAGAATCATGGCATTCTCTGGCTCAAAATTTATGGCATTTTTGTAAATAATCTTTCTATTTTAATTTGTGGCATTTCTGTGTGTCTGTTTCAATTTACACGCCACATGGTTGCTCCAATTGCCCTTGATACCTCTCAGAAGACTTCTTGGGTGTACTGGTTGGTGCCATAAAAAACTCATAAATATGTTCAAATTTTTTATAAAGTCCCCAAATGTTGACTCAACGCAACATTTGGGGACTTTTGTTGCCTTCCATTTATCTCGGAAGTCGGATGTTGAAGCTGGGAATGACGTCCAATTTGAATGTGTTCAATTGCCACAAGCTCATAAGAGTAGATGACAGAGCAGGAAAACGCCTGGACTTTGTTGAAAAACTCCCACAAGGAAACATATTTGGATGATACACCTGCTTCACGATAACACAGTAAGCTCTCCTTAAAGCGCTTCTCTGTGCTCATTTTAAACAATACAGGAGATGTGTTACACGTTGCTGTTAGGATCATTCACTGAGAAACCATGGTTTATTTGGTGTTTCCTTAGCTGTAGTCACTGGTGCTGCAAACAGGTTTGAACTTGAGTCTCTCTCTGCGGCGTGCCAGCATCGCACAGCACATGGGCCACGTGATAACAAAAAAGGCACAGCTTTAGTGCTCCCCTTATTGTGTTGTTGGCCTATCATTGCACAAATGCACTGTTGCACAGAGACACTGAGCCATTATGCAGTTATTTCAGGGAAAGAAAAACCCCATTCCATGCACCTCTGCCTTATTGCATTAAGCATCTAATGATGAAGACGGTAACAGCACGGCATAAATAAATTAGATTAAAGATTAGCCTATTGTCTGTCAGAGCTGATGTGTGCTGCAGTTTTTATGACACACAAATTTTCTAGAGATCAGGAAACAATTCCACCTCTGTATGACTTGAAAATAAATGATGTGTTATAAGATCAGTAAATATTACTTTGACAAAGCTATTACCAACCCATAACCAATGAACCCATTAAGTTAACACGATGTCTGATATTCTGAATATCATGAATGGTCAGAATCCGTGCAGGATTATTCTTATTTTATTTTGAAATCTGTGTCCTGCATAATCCTGCCACTAAAGAACATCTCTTACATTTGTGGGTTAAAGAAGCTGTTAAAGGGAATCTAGAAGAGCTTGGTGAATTTTCTTCAACATCTCATTTTGCTATCCTTAAAACTTTTTGATGCACATCTGCTCCATTTGAATATTTTCTTCACCATATACTTTATATACTGCAGCACAGTAGCCTGACTGCACACATTTCCAGGCCATAAATGCAGCATACTCTCCCCTCTCCTCTGCTCTCCCATTGTGTTAGTCTGTTCCCCAGAGCTTTTCAGAGTACAGGCATGGTGGACCGTGTCCTCCTCAGGCCATTTAACTCCTCCGGTACCACTCAGTCTGCACGGCCCAAGGGATGTAACGCTGCTCCACGGCCGCCCTCAGCAGAAAGGAGCATATTGCAGCACACATACACATACAGGAACAATAAAGGAGCTGAAAGCTGATGATAACCTGTTTCACTTTATATCTTCCAGAAATGACTCCATTAATATGTCCATAACAGAAACAGTAAAGACCGAGGACTGAACGAGGACTTCTTAAGACTGACGGGGCATGCAGGTTTTGGCCTATCGCACAAGAGTGGCTAACTCTGCCTGCTGAAGACTTTCTCTGAGGTTTATTATCTGCTTCCAGGCTGACAGAATGGACTCAGAGAATGAACTGGAGTTGCCTAAGAGAGAAGTGAAATGATCCTCCATCTGAAATGGATGGCTATTATCAAAAAAAGCAAAGAGAGTTCAACAGGAAGGGATTTTAGTTGAGTTTGTACTGTGAAAAGTCACATAGTTTAGGTCAAAGAATGTTGAGAAACAGCTGATATAGGTTTAGAAGTGTGAAAATATTTGATGTTCTGTATTATTATACAAGATAAAGAGCTGGTAAAGGCTTCTGTGTAGAGGAAATTATGGAGAATCCAACTGTTAGATTTATTTGACTCATGATATTGATGAAAAACCATAAACACTCTTTCAGAAACCATTCCCAGGATGGGTCAGGGGAAAAAATGAGCTTTTCTGGAACATGTCCCTCGTTTTATGATCACATTTCATAAAAAGGCGTCGGTCCCCATTATGGTGCATTTTTTCAGTCATAAACTAAAGGCTTCAATTACACTCTCTATTCAGTGCCGCTAAAAAGTATTCACCCCCTTGGATTATAGACCCTTTTATTGATTTTATAAATTTATCACAGCCAGTACAATTTGGCTTCCAGTCTTCTTTCCAAACTGCTCAAGCTCTGTCAGGTTGCACAGGGTTCAGGTGAGAACAGCCCTTCTCAATTCCACTCTCAAATTCTCTGTTAGATTGAGGGCTGTTGTTCGGCCACTCCAGAACATTCACCTTGTTGTCTTTAAACCATTGTTGTCACTTTTGCTGTCATTGTCTTGCTGGGAGATAAATCTTCCCCTAAGCTGTAGTTCTCTTGCAGACTGAATAAGATCGTCCTCCAGGATTTTCCTATATTTTGCTGTGTTCATTTTACCCTCTACCTTTACAAGCCATCCAGGGCTGATGCTGAGAAACATCCCCACAGCATGATGCTGTCTCCACCATGCCTCAAAGTGAGGATGGTGTGTCTGTGGTGATGTTCAGTGTTTGGTGTCCGTCAACAAACAAAACTGTGATAACACTGATAACCAGTGCTGCCCACAGAATTGGCCGGGCCCCCCCCAAAAAAACAAAACAAAACAAAAAAAAAAGAAGTTTCTTCCACTTGACCATGGAGTCTCCCACATGCCTTTAGGTGAACTCTAGTCCAGATTTAATCTGACTTTTCTTCAACAGTGGCTTTCTCTTTCTGCTGCTCTCCCATAAAGATTTGACTGGTACCCGGTCAAAGGTTGTATGCGGTCTCTCCCATCTCAGCTGCTAAAGCTTGTAACTCCTTCAGACTAGTCATAGGTGTCTTGGTGGCCTCTCTCACTTGTCACCTACTTGTGAGGACGGCCTGATCGAGGCAGATTTACACATGTGCCATATTCCTTCCATTTCTTGATGATGGATTTAACTAAACTCCAGGGGATGTTGTTTTGTTTTCATGGTGTAATGGTAGCCAGGAAAATTGATTAACCAGGGCCTTGACCTTCCAGACACAGGTGTCTTTATACTACAATCACTGCACTCAGGTGATCCATATTTCACTAATTATGAGACCAATTGGCTGGACCTCTGTTGAATTAGATCAGTCACTTTAAAGGGTTGAATCTTTATGCATTCACTAATTTCACATTACATATTTTTGTTTAATTGACATTATGTTGTAGAAATCTGTTTTCACTTTGACATCAAAGATGTTTTTTTGCATTTTTTTTTTATAAAATAAAACCAAATTATTTTGACCACGATTGATTTATAAAACTAATAAAGGAGTCAAACAACAGGAGGAGAACACTTTTATTCTTTTGTGTTGCATTAAAATTGAACAGTGCAGAACAAAGAACAAAGGAGAGAACAAAAAGGCGCCTGTCTTTACATTTTTCACCTCCACACTCGGCAAAATTAATCTCTCAAACTGTTTTGACAAGTGACCCTGTGGGGGGTTGCTAATGTTATGGCAGGGGGACCCTCTTTTAGACGCTCACATCTCCACTCTTCTCCCCCCCCGAACTGAGTGATCTAATTATTGCATGTTAAATGGGCATCTGGTAAATGGTGCATATAATGATGCGCTTCCACAGAATTAAGTGCCTGCCTGCCTGCCCTGCTGCTGGAGCTAGCACACAAATTGGCCTTCTTCTGTTCTCCCCTCCCCTTCTTTCGCCTCCTTCTCCTCCCATCCCTCATTTGAGTTCTGGGGGTAACCTCTCGCAGAGACATGCCTCAGGTTCTCCCTGGATTAATGACAGCAGACGGAGGTGAGTTTTGGGCTGCAACCCCTGTCAGGACTGGCTGGGTGGAAGGGGGAAAGAGAAACAAGGCGAGAGAGAGGAGTGAATTTTATCTAGTGTAATGATAGTTCATTACAACAGTGAATATTAGGCTGTTTTGGAAGCCAAATACAGACAAATGGTTCAGTTGGATGATTGCTTACTAAGACGGTTTATCTAGCTTTGAGTATGCCTCTGTTAGAAGTGCGGAAAAATACAATACCTAATTCCACAAAGATATATGATATCCAACACTAAATAAATACTAACCATTTTCTAAGACCTGTTCCCAATGAAAGATGACCATTATTTAACACCCTGACCAGGGTGAAGCCAGTGGTGGTCTGTAACAACCTGGTCCTTGCACAGATCTGAATATTGGCCCCAAAATCCTTAACAATGATAGGCTCTTTGTCTTGTGAGCCATCAGTGAAAAGCTGTGATTTAGTTTTTTTTTTTTAAATTGAAGAATTACTAAGTACATATGAGGACTTAATTGTTAGCCCGCTCTAAAAATTTAACTGTTCCTGAGTATTTTACTAATGCTTTCACACAAAGAAAGGACTTTTTAACAGCTTTTCTAGCATCCTAGTTTTATTTTGATCTCATTTGACCAAAGAAAATGCTTCCAGTATGCAGAATCTTTCTTCAGGTTTCCAGACTTCAGTCTGGCTTGGAGGTGCCTCTTCTGCAGAGGTGGACTTTTTCTTGGTCCATTCCTGTGCAGGGCTCTAGTGATTGTCGTTTTTGAGACTACAATCCCTGACTTGGCTAAGTCCTTCACTAGTGTCTTGGCAGTAGTTCTGGGGTCTTTAGACACATCTCTCACTAGTTTTCTTTCCAGAGTCTTTAAAATCTTTGTCTTGCTACATCTGCCAGGCTTGTTCTGGACTGTGTTGCTCTCTTTAAATTTCTTTATGATACGTCTCATTCCAGCTCTTGACACTTGGAAATGCTGTGATAACTTTGTGAAAATCAACAACTCTTTTTGTCAAGTCTGAACTGAACTCCTTCACTTGGGGTAGAGACACTCTCCCCAAATGAAGGAGTTCAAGTACCTCGGGGTCCTGTTCACGAGTGAGGGTGGAAGGGGCTGCGAGATCAACAGGTGGATTGGTGCAGCATCTGCAGTAGTGCAGACATTGTACTACAACATTGTGGAGAAGAGGGAGCTGAGCCGGAAGGCAAAACTCTCTATTGACCAGTCGATCTTTGTCCCAACCCTCACCTATGGTCATAAATTCTGACCAAATGACCAAAATAATAAGATCACGGGTTTAAGCGATCAAAATGAGAATCCTCAGGAATGTGGCTGGGCTCAGCCTTAGAGATAGGGTGAGGAGCTCAGACATCTGGAGGGATCTCCAATAGAGTCAGGATGCCTCCTGGTCGCCTTCGTGTGGAGGTTTTCCATGCCCGTCCAACAGGAAGGGGACCCCGGGGTAGACCCAGAACTCGTTGGAGGAATTATATATCTCATCTCGCCTGGGAACACCTCAGAATCTTCCAGGTGGAGTTGGAAAATGTTGCTGGGGAGAGAGATGTCTGGGTTGACGTGCTTAGCCTGCTGCAACTGTGACCCAACACCAGATAAGCGGTAGAAAATGGATGGATGGAAATCTGAAGTGATTTCTTTTAGTTTTTCCTTGATGCTTTCTCCAGTGACAGCTCAAACCCTTACTGAAGTTTTTATACTGTGTAAATGTGAAGATAACCCTCCGTTTGAACTTGATTTTACAAGATTTAAATCTCACAAAGTTAAAAAACATCATTGCACAACAGCGGTTTGTGCTGTGGCTCAACAAAAAGGTCAGTTTAAAGGAGGCTAGTAATTTAGAGCCTGGTAGTTTTAGGTTATTGTGAATAAATTTTGTTTCTGTACCCAAAGTAGAATAATGTAAGCATCCAAAGTAAAGGAGGATGTTTGGTAAAAGTTGAAAAAAATTCCTTGCTCTGTTTAACAGCACTTGGGAAATATTTTAAAATCACATGGGGGGCTTATAATTTTGTCCTCATATGTATATCCAAACCTACTTTTGATGATGTTAACGAACTTAAATAGACTAAAGGTAAGATACAGCATATCAAAGGGGTCATCATGATATTTTTCTGAGTATGCCCTTTAGTGAAAAAAAGTCTGGACATCCCTGCAATAAACATGAAAAATATCTGATGTCCAAACCCAGTAAAATATAACTAATATACCTTATAGCTGACACCAGGCACATGATTCCAGATTTGATATCGTTCTGGTTTTAGAATAACTTCTTGCTTTTATTACATTCTGGTCTGAAACTCCACGGCTGATTTAGCTCGTCCATGTGAAGTGATTTAGTGTGCAGCCTCTGCTGTGTAAATATCAGCAGCAGTATCATGCCTGCTCTGTTTCAGTAAAGCCTCAGCAACGTTTCTGACATTTATCTATATCTGCTGCCAGAGAATAACCTTTCTGAGTGATGAGAGGCTGTCCATGCCTGCCTGTTTAAATGTCGTAACACACAAGTTCATTAGCAGAACTCAGGGGACAGGGCTTAAGGGCCCAATCAGTGCTCCCAATGTAAATAAAAGGGTAGAGCCCCACCACCTATATAGACTGATGGAAACAATATTCATGTTGTTGAAGAATTAGTTCATAAATCCTGTGGAGACAGACTTGTTCTTCTAGATTTAAAATTTATTATTCATTGCCTTTCATGATTTGTGCCTTCAGGGGGAGCTATTTTACCCGTTAATATAAAGGACAACTGCAAATATTTTCCCATCACCCTCTCCACCTGTTTAACATGAGACATTCTCGTGATTCTCATGATTCTATTCAGGTTAAGTTTGCTTTCTGGATAATTTTGTGATATTGGCGGCATGTTTTCTCACCTACATGCCCTCCCTTTGGCTCCACTCTTTTCCAGAATAAAATCACCTCATATCACCTTGGTCTATGATTGATGACAGACACAGAGGGAAATCACACATGCTCATTGTCTCATTAATGGACGAGAACATCAGTCAAACGTCACACGCTCAAATTAGACACCATTAGTGATGACAAGATTAGAGGATAAAGAGACTCTTGTATGTAGATCAGTCATTAAAATACATTAAACACATAGAGAGTTTAAGTCAGCCTGCCTGCTGGAGAGGAAATAAACAACACATTTTTAAATAACTCTTGATATTCATGACTTTTTAAAACATTAAAGCAAGTCATTCAAATACAATAAGTGAACATTTAATAATGTTTCAGAAGTGTTTTAGTATCCCTGAGTAAATTCAAGCACTTAAAGCTCTGCCCGCAGCAGATGGGACATTAAAGTCCTCATAAAACACCAATCATGCTATAAATGTGTGTTTCTTAACCCCAGTTATGTGTTTTCACAACGACAATTTGACTACTTTAAAGAATTTGGTATTAATTACAGACTGCATGGTAAGATGGACAGAGCAGCAGCTGCCAGGAAGTGAATCCAAAAAAATTTAGAGCTCCCCCTGCTGACTGACTACAGTATAGGTCATAAATTCTACCTTCTTCATGTTAACAGATGTGACAAATCATCTAACTGTGAAGTTATTTATCAGACTCATATTTAGTAATATATTATTTTCAAATCATTTCTCTTATTTTCTGTTCGTTCAGAAAGTTTTCAGATCCTGTCAGTTAATTCAATCTTATGCTGGAGCCTGATAATATAGTAAAAAAAAAGTCATTGTTATTCTCATTAATCTACACTCAGTACCCCATCATGACAAAGTGAAATCAGAATTGTAGAATTGTTTGCAAATTTCTTAAAAGTATTTAAAAAAAAAAAAACAAATATCAAATTGACATGAATATTCAGGGCCTTTGCAAAACACTCGAAATTCAGTTTAGGTTTCTCCCATTCCTCTCATCTTTGCTGAGATGTTTCTACACCTTGACTGGAGTCCACCTGTGGTAAATTAAAATGATTGGACATGATTTGGAAAGGCACACACCTCTCTGTAGAAGGCCTCACAGATGACAATGTATATCAGAGCAAAAACCAATCCAAGAGGTTAAAGGAGCTGCCTGCAGAGCTCAGAGACAGGATTGTTGCAAAGCACAGATGTGGGGAAGGCTACAAAAGAATTCTGCTGCACTAAAGGTTCACAAGAGCACATTGGCCTCCATAATTCTCAAATGGAAGAAGTTTGGCACAACCAGAACTCTTTCAAGAGCGGGATCACCTGGCCATACTGAGTGATTGAAGGAGAAGGACTTTAGTAAGAGAGGTGGCCAAGAACCTGAAGGTCACTCTGACTGAGCTCCAGAGATCCTGTGTGGAGACGGGACAAAGTTCCAGAAGGACAACCATCACTGATCCCTCCACTGATCTGAGCTTTATGGCAGAGTGTCTAGCCTGAAGCCTCTCCTCAGTGCAAAACACAAGAAATCCTTCTGGACTTTCAATCAAGTTTATTTGCAAACTAAGGAGGGCAGAAAATACTCTAAATAGATTTATTTTGAACTAGATGTTAATATACTAAACAAAAAAATATTCAATTGTTAAAAAAAAATATTACGTGAAATGCAAAAAACATTTCAGGATGTTTTGGTTTCCTGAACTATTTTGTTTTGTTCTTTTTTCCCGCTGTGATTTAAATATTTTTTTTCATTTATTATTTCTAGTTCTTATTTTTCTAATGATTTTTTTTTTGTAATTCGTGATTATTTTCTGTTTTTATTACATTTTTTTTCCATTTCTGCTTTTTTCAGAAATTCTTTTTCATAGCACATTTTCCCCATATTTCAGCGTTTTTGCAAAATACTTCAAGATCTGGCGGCAGACCTATATGGGGGGGTGTTTTGGGCTCATCTACCACAGACCTCTACACTGGGGTGACCTCAGCTGTGGAACAGGAAGTGGCATGCATTACCCAACCTGGGACCAGAATGACGGACTGAATGACATATATTTTTCACTCACTGTTAAAGGTTGTGGTAAGCGGCTATTGTTCATGACAGCAGACTTTTATGAATAAAAATGGAAAATTTACTGACAGGGATAAATTTTGATTTTACAAATACAAACTAAGGAAACCTTGCGTTAGGAACCCTAATCCTAAAGATTAGGGTTAGGGCAGGAGAATAATTTTAAAAATAACAAACATAAGACGAAGGAAAAGCCAACAAGGGTTAGTATGTCACTTCCCCCCTTCATGGTCGAGGTTGCCCCATAGTAGAGGTCTACACCAGATAAGCCCAAAACGCCCCAGCATAGAGACCCGCAGACAGATGGCTCTCTGATATTTCTACATTTTATTTAAGGTTTTAGTTTCTTGACATGATTTTGAACTACATAAATTATTTTTTGCTTCACTGATGTTTTTCTGTTCACAGATATCTTTGAATTTAACAATTTTTTTGTGTTTAGTGATTTTTTTCAATTTACTCTTAGGGCCACTGTAGATGAGGTTTTATGAAACGTTGTGAACTGGATCAGCAGAGTAGAGCAGGAAAGATGAGAGAAAACGGTCAGAAAGTGTTCCATAAAAGTGAGTTTCTAAAAGTGAGAGCTGCAGTTAGCATTGGTGGTGTGCATCTCCAAATAATGTCACCAGCACAATATGTCAACACTTGTTGCAGTGGCGTATTGGATTCAATACAACAGAAAGAGACAGAGAGGTATTATCCGTATTCTATATCGTCAACAGAGTTGACCTCATTCCATTTAAAACACAGCTCAGTAGTTTTATCACTGTGAAAAATTTAAACAACAAATATCCAACAAAAGGGCTTTGAATCCACAGTGAATAGCAGAAATTTTGAATAAAACTAATAACAGCTTTAGTTTTTGAACAAAAGCAATACGCGGGTAACCAAGCCTGACTCTTGCAGCGCTCTTCCTCCGTCTTGTGCCATGTCTAGCCTGGTTGGCAGACCCCGGGAGCGACTGGGAAACAAGCGAGGGCCAGAGGAGCGGCAGACTGGAGCTGTACACTCCAGTGCCTCTGCATGCTGAGGGCAGCTGACACACGCTGGGATTAAGACAGACACATCAACGGTCCAAAGTTACAAAGAGGTGAAGCTGCTCCAAAAACCTGCCTGTTCCCAGCTCCATGTCTCACCTGTCTCCTGAGCACACACGCCAACTCTCCTGGCAGCATGGGACATATGAACATGTGCACAGAGACTGAAGGATATACAGTCTCAGTAACATACTCGTGGATGTGCAGTCACAGGAAAGCAGCCATGGAGATAGAAAAGAGAATTAAAGACATGCACACAAAAAGCTGATCTATTAGTCACAGTCCAGTAGCGCTGTTGTCCATACCACATGTTCTGACAACATGTATTGACCATGTCTGCTGACCTGAAGTGCTGCTAGCATGGGGTTCAGCTCCTGTGCTGCCACACTGGAATGGATTAGCGGACAGCAGGCCTAACAGCTTGGTTTGGTGCTATCCTGCATGGCTGCCATCCTGCCTTAAGCACTGCAGATGCCACCTCACTAGTGGGTGCTGGGAATGTGTTGTGAAAGGTGATGATACTTTACTGCTAGGAGAAAATGATGGCATATATAACCCTTTAGCTCATTACAATTGCTTTTTATGGTGATAGTTAACCATTTATACCACTATTACAAGTCTACTGTGTGCAATAAAAGCACCAAATAAGCAGAAGTCATAAAGATATTCAGAGAAAGATTAAATGTCAAAGCAGGAATGGAAAAAAACACTAAAGCAAAGTAAAGACAATTCACAATATGATTTATGATGATGAAAATGATAAAATTGGGACAATAAGTAATTTAGATGAATAGAACAACCAAACATATGTGTAAAAGTGCTCTTCCAGCAGTCAATTAATAATTCTATTTGGTCATTGAGCTCTCAGCTTATAGTTTAACTTTGACACCTGTTCTCCACACAGTTTATTTGCCTAACCGTACCAGGGGTGTCTTTAAATGGATTGTATGAGGGAGAAAAGCCATTAAAAAGTGGCACAGGCAGCCTGGTTGGCATGTTTTTGTTTCCCAGCACTGCAAAGTGGCCACTTGCGATTCACAAGTGGCCACTTTGGTGGTGGCTGTGACTGCAGTAATGGAAGCTAAAGTGTCAGCATTTTATGCCATAACATAGTAGTTGTAGTAGTAGGTAGTAGTTTCCCCTTGTCAAAATGGCTAAGGACAGAGAATACGGTGCCTATACAGAGTAGTCGAACCCCCAGTCATCGTCAATATATTTGGTTTTATTGACAAAAAAAAACAATTAAAAAAAACTCCTTTATGTCACATTGAAAACAGATTTTTATAAAGTGATGTTTTTGCTCACATGTGACTTGTATGTGATTTTTTTCTGTGTGAACAGCTCAAGCCACACTGAATCTGACCTTGAATCAGAATCAGGCCACTTTCAAATGTGGTTCTAAATCAGGTACATATCTGATTTTTAAGAAGTTGACTGCAGTGTGAACAGGCAAACTTGTCTTGTCTGATGGCATAAAAAGCACCAAAAGTCTCATCAGACCAAAAAAACTTTCTCCCACTTGACCACGGAGTCCCCCACATGTATTCTGGTGAACTCTAGTCCAGATTTAATGAGTCTCTCCCATCTCAGCTGGTGAAGCTTGTATCTCCTTCAGAGTAGTCCATAGGTGTCTTGGTAGCCTCTCTCACTAGTCTCCTTCTTGCACAGTCACTCAGTTTGTGAGGATGGCCTGATCTAGGCGGATTTACACATGTGCCATATTCCTCTTGATGGTGGATTTAACTGAACTCTGGGGGATGTTCAGTGCACTGATTTTTTTTTGTATCCATCTCCTGACTTATACTTTTCAATAACCTTCAGTCTGAGTTTCTTGGAGTGTTCTTTTGTCTTCATTGTGTTATGGTAGCCAGGAATACTGATTAACGAGTGACTGGATCTTCCAGGCACAGGTGTCTTTGTACTTATATTTCACTAATTGTGAGACTACTTGCACCAATTGACACGACGTCTATTGAATTAGATCAGTTGCTTTTAAGGGGGGGTAATTATGCAATCAATCATTTGACCTTACATATTTTTATTTAATTGGCATTACTTTGTATAAATCTGTTTTCACTTTGGCATTAAAGAGTTTTTTTGGTCTTTTTAGGAAAAAAGTCATATTAAATTGACAATGATTTATAAAATGAATAAAAGTAAAACATCAAAGAGGATATTTTTTTTTTCTTTCTGTAGGCACTATAAGGAAATGATGTCATATTTAATGCCATGTTGCCCATCCCTATGCCACGGTTCAAATACATGCAAAAATCTGTGGATTTAAATTCTACTGCTGTAGTTGATATGACATAGGTATTAAAAACACCCAACAGGGAACATCTTTAGAGGAACTGGTGGCTCAAGGTCGTTCAGCTTTACAGCCTACTCAACAACAAGAACGACAAACAAACACGGCTGACAGGGAAACCCACGCTCCACTCTCCCTCCTTTGATACTTCCTCATGGGAGTCTGTATGTTTGTACGCATGGCCAGGAAAGATGTCTTCACTGTGAAGGTCACCTTCAGCGGCTTCCCCTGGTTTTTTACCTGCACTCCACTAGCAAACATGAAATCCATCACCTGGCACCACCATGGTAATAGACTCATTTTTTTTGGCGGCTGGTTGTCGGGGGGAGATTCACGAGGGACACAGGTGTAGTTCCCGTGCAGTGAATAATTGACCCGATGCCAGGGGGAGGACGTGGAGGTCATCGCAGCCAATGACAAAGAGGACACCCTTAGGCCCAGATCCTCGCTGTGTTTTTGAACAGGAAGTGGAGACAAGAGGGCAGAGCGCAATGAGGCTGACGGGGAAGGAGCGGTCAGGCTAATGAAGAGGGAGAAATGGAAAAAAAGCAGGAAATAGGCTGGATATTAAGGGGAAATTCAAATCAAGCCTGTAAAAACAGAAATCTTCATCTGTGATCAATATCCACAATTTATTTTATTTGATGTATAGAGCTACCAGAGTCCCAAGCTTGTTAAAGATGTTATTTTTAGGATATGTGTGGTGCCAACATGATAAAGGCAGGAGGTGGAATCACTCGCCAAGCAGCTTCACTTTCACTGCAAGCACAGAAAAACGTCATCCATCATTTCCTTTTAGTAGCACAGACATTAAACTGTAAAAGTTAAGCCCCCTGTTAGAACCTGTGATGTGAAAACATTATCAATAAAAATCAGTGATTCTTTTCAGCTAAACAACAATAAATCATCAGCATAAATGTTCTGCTCTGTTGGTTTAACAACAATTTGATCTTTTACTCTCAGATTCAACAGAGTAATGATCCCAGCAGACCTGGAAGCACATATGACTTTATGTGTGGAGGATATTATCATGTAGTCTGATTTTACAGGATTCACCCTCTGGGATCAGAGGCCACACAAGTTTGGCTTCCAGAGCAGGTCTGTGATTGGTAGAAGAGCTGGTACGTCTAAAGAGTGATGTCAGAGACACACTGAGGTCCAGTTCTTTTCCACCGCCTCATTTTTTAATCTCAAATTTATTTAATTATTTTCTTAACATTTTTCTTCAAATTCCCAATAACAACATCAAAATTTCAGTGAGAATTCCTGAAAGTTTTGAGAAAAATGATATTAATTCTGAGGATGTAGTTCAGAAATTTTCATGGAAAAATTCCAGGGAAAATCTTTTGGTAAACTGTTACAAGAAATTTCACACAATGTAGACAGTTTTAGAGAAATCCCATGACAAAAACATAGAGCAAAAAAATTAAGATTCCTGAATCTTCAGGGGGGATGTTCAGTGCCTTTGAATTTTTTTTTGTATCCATCTTCTGACTTATAATTTTCTCATTTTCTCTGAGATCCTTGTATTGTTCCTTTGTCTTAAAGGTTTAAACGGTAGCAAGGAACTCTGATTTACAAGTGGTCAGCTCTTCCAGACACAGTATTCTCTCAGGTTTCACTGGAAATTTGAGATAAAAATTCCTGTAAAAATCCTAACAGACTTTTTTTTTTTTTTTAATTTACAAGAATGTCCCTTAAAAATCTACGAAAATTCCCTAAAAAATCCCAGGAATATTCCTGATATTTTTTTGGAAATCTCCAGTAAAAATCTACACATGAAAATCAAGATTTCTCAGAAAATGCCCCCTAGAAATTCATGGAAAAATTTAAAGATGTTTTTGACCAAGTCCCAACAGGAATTCCAGAAATTTACATAAGTGCCTTTGAAAGTTCTTCTAACTTTGGACAAAAATTATGCACAATTTTTTTAGAAAATTCTCAAAATTTCTCGACAAAAATTCCTTTTAAACAATACTTAATAGTAATTTATTAACAATTTATATACAAAAATCTATGCCATAGACCTCTGAGAAAATTCCCCTGAAAAACTAATAAAAATTCAGAATTAAAACTCCTCAAACCATTCCAAAATATTCCTAAATGTTTCCTTTCATTTTTCCCTAAATTCCTAAAAGTCCTGGGGAAATTCCTGAAACTTCAGAAGAATATTCCAGATAGATATTCCGGGATATTATTGAAAATTTCATCGGAAATTTATGAAGCTTACTGCAATTTTTGAGCACTACCTTAAAGTTCCTGATAAAAATTCAGGGAAATTACTTTTTGGGCTTTTGGACCTTTTCCCAAAAATTCCTTAATCAGAAATTCCTGGGATAGACTTGAAATCTATGCCAAAATTGTTCAGACTTTCAGGATTTTTGTTAAGATTTGCAGCCAGTTTCTAGCAGGAATTTTTTGTCTCCCTGGGGAATTGTAGCTCTGTGTTTCAGAAACATTGGGGTTGGGCTTATTTTAGGACTATTTAGGGAATGTCTTTGAGATGTCTTGATCCACCATCTGTAAATCAGTTCAAACACCCCGCCCACCCCCCCCCCCTTTATAGAGACAGGGTAACCGCTAATAAAAAAAAAATAGACATTTGTGTAACTGAAGGAAGGAAAAATAATATCAATGACTATTTAATATAACTGAAATGTCTAAAACAATAAATTAATCCAACATGATATAAAAATACCTCTGTTGATAGAAATGTGAGGTAGATCCCTGCACCGTGTGTGTTCTCACAGTGTTGTGTAGATGGTTGACCTTGTTAACTGTAACATTCCTGCTACATTGTTGCATTTGATAAGAACACGTCCCATCAAGTCAGGTGTAGGACGGGATAATGACGGCCTGTTAAAGAGCCACCGCTGCGTCTCAGAGGGAGGCCGGGTTTCTCATCCTGATATGGGTCTTTTGTTGCAAATTGTGGGTGAGTTGTTGGCCTTTTATGTGTCTGAATTCTTATTAAAATGAAGTGGCTGCTGGGTAATCTGTCTCTTTAGGAGACAGAGCTGTGTTTATAGTATTTCTTTCTCGGTTGAAGTCAGGTCTTCCTGCAGGGATTCAATAGTCAAATGTTCAAAGTGAGTGCTGAGCTCATTATTATGTTGGTTCAGTGAATTACCAGGTCAAAACTCGAGGCAGCAGCTGTCTGGGCTGGAATGGCACCAGTCTTTTCACAGTCAGATTTCAGCAGGTTGAATCTATCCGCAACTTTTTCCTCAGGCTGAGCCTACACTTTTGTTTTCACACAATATTTCATATAACTCAGACATCTGCATCCCAGTGAGCTCCCATTTATTTTGTATTAACTAAATTCTCTCGCAGTTGTTTTTGGTACCACAGATCAGTTTACCATCTCCCTCTTAAACCAGGTTAACTTTTACCCAGCAGATGATTAATGTGAACACTTTAAGCCAACTTGAGAGGGTCTGTCTGATGACTGTATAGCACAGACTTGCAGATGACCACAGTAAGGCACCACATATGTCGTGACGTAAATTTGTGGTCTAACATTTTAAAACTGTTTCTTTGTTAATTAAACTTTATTCATGATAATAATATAATATCTTGAATTTATATAGCACCTTTCAAGAAACCCAAGGACGCTTTACAGGAACACATAGACATGGACAAACTATGTGAGGGGTAAACAAAGTCTGGCAGTTACATTCATGAAATAACTTCACTGCAAACAGACTTAGCTTTGTTCAAAAATTAAGAAAAGGTCAGAGGTCTAATTCAGGAGTAGATTATGTTATAACCCATTTAAGAAGTCATTATGCGAATGGTGGCTCTCTTAAGCTTCACTAGCTAAACGCACTAAGCATTACTATGTAAGACAATGCAGCTAAATTAAATTTGGCTAAAGCTAATGAAGCTAAAGCAAGCCACTGTTTGCATAACTACTTAAAATTGGGTCTAGCTTTAGCAAGCACATAATCCAAAGAAGGTAACATAGCGTTGTATGTATTTGCTTTAGCTACATTAATTATAGAGTTACACTATGTAGTTTACAATCTGTGTCATCTATATATCTACCATAGCTTCATTAGCTTTGGATTAAGATACATAGCTACATTATCTACCTATCTACAACAGTTCACTAGCTTCAGATTGAGCTATGTAGCAAACACTATCTACCAATCTACTGTAGCTTTGTTGGCTGTAGATTAAGCTATGTAGCTTAGATATCTACCTGTCTACTGTAGCTGTACTGGCTTTAGATTTGGTTTAATAACTACGTGATCTACCTACCTACTGTAGCGTCACTAATTTTAGATTAAGCAAAGTAGCTTCAATAACTACACATCTACTGTAGCTTTATTAGCTTTAGGTAGGGCAACATGAATAATTATCTACCTATCTACCAAAGCTTCAATAGCTTTAGATAAAGCTACATTAGCCACCTTTTTACCGTAGCTTTGTTGGTTTTAGCTTAAGCCACATAGCTACGTTGTTTACCTGTCTGCTGTGGCTTTATTAGGTTTAACCTTAGCTATGTGAGATATGACCAGCAGCAGACTGTTAACTTGGCTTTCTATTCAGGTTTTAAAGGTCAGGAAGTCTTGATGCCATTTACCAAAAATGTCACATAACATTATTAAAAATCAGTTTGTTACAAAGATATTTGTCAACAATGCAGTCTTATTCTATAGATTTGCCATTTTCACAAAATTTAGATGTAATTGTCTGATTTTTTATGTTGTTTTTATACTGTTCAGGGGAAAACGTATGGTCCAGAGTTGGCTAAAAATGTTCACAGTAGTTTTTATTGGATAAATACACCTTTTCATGTCCTCAGCTGTATGATGATTCGTGACCAACTGCAGATGAAGTATAGAAACGCACACATTTGTGTCGTCCTCTCTGCAGCTCTTCTGGAGCGACCCCACACTGAGCGAGCGTAGAGCACCAGCTTCCCTCCACATTTCCTCTGAGCCACCAGCTGTAGAAATGAGAGAAGCAGGGCTCTTCACAATGGGGTTATTCCACCAGATTCTGCCAATCCGGGCTTGATAGTAATGAAATCTTTTTAGAGAGGAGGCTGCTGAGCTGCCGCTCTGTGGATATGCAGCTCACTCGGGATGGACAGAGCTGGCGCGCTGTAAATTGGCCTGATCCTGGACGCAGCTTTATCACGTTTGGCCACAAAAGCTGATTAGTGGATTTCACCCCAGTCTGGTAGAGCAGGGACAGCGTGGCTGTCTTAGCCCTGCTCCCCAAAGACTCTTTCAGAAGAATCCAAAGACCCAGCTCTCTGTGAAGGAATGGGAACATGTGAGGAATATTAGGGATGGAGGATGTGTGAGGGAGAGGAATCATTCTCGCCAAATAAACCAAAGAAGAAGAAGAATTTACACTCAACATTTACAGTTTCATTCAAGAAATTTAAAAAAATATCAGCAGGGCTACAAAAAACACAGCTAACATTCATCTACTGAGCCGAGACTCAACAGATGAATAGACACTACTCCAAGATTTCATGAACAAAGAAATGACAACATTTATGTTTCAGGTATGATCAACACATGGAGAAAGAAGCCTTACCTGGAACGTTCATCGCTGCTTTCACCATTAAATGATGACAAAAGCATAAAAACATCTTTAATGTCAAAATCAAAAACATATTTCTAGAAAGTATTGTCAATTAAATAAAAATTAGTCATATAAAATAAGTTCAAATAGTCACCCCCTTCAAGTCAGTATTTATTAGATGTGCCGTTGATGTTCTGTTGGATTAAAGTCTGGGTTTTGACTCGACTACTCCAGAACATTCACCTTGTTGTCTCTAAACCATTTCTGTGTGGTTTTCACTGTTTGCTTCAGGTCATTGTGATGCTGGAAAATAATTGTAGCTCTCATGCAGACTGAATGGGGTTGTCCTCCAGGATTTGCTTCTATTTTGCTACATTCATTTTACCCTCTACCTTTACAAGCCTTCCAGAGCTGGCTGCCAAGAAGCATCCCCACAGCGTGATGCTGCCACCACTGTGCTTCACAGTGTGGATGGTGTGTTTGTAGTGATGTGCAGTGTTTGGTGTCCTGTCTGATGGCCCAAAAGCACCGTTTTGATCTCATCAGACCAAAGAATTTTCTTCCACTTAACCATGGAGTGGAGACACCTCTTTTGGCAAACTCTAGTTCAGATTTGACGGGTTTCCTTCAACAGTGGCTTTCTTTTTGCCTCTCTCCCTTAAAGCTTTGACTTTTGAAGAACCAAGGTAACAGCTGTTGTATACAGAGTCTCTCTCATCTCGGTGGCTGGAGTTTGTAACTCCTTCAGAGTAGTCATAGGTGTCTTGGTGGCTTCTCTCACTAGTCTCCATTTCTTCATGATGGATTGAGCTGAACTCCAGGGGCTGTTCAGTGCCTTGGAAAATTTTTGGATCCATCCCCTGATTTATATTTCCAATAACTTTTTCTCTGATTTTTTTTTTTTTGAGTGTTCTTTTGTCTTCATGGTGTGATGGTAGCCAGGAATGCCTTCCAGACGCGGTCGTCTTTATACTACAATCACAGCACTTGTAGTAGACATGAGTGCTGTGAGACACACTCACAGCACTCATGGATCTCCATTTCACTAATTGTGAGACTACTAGCATCAGCTGACTCGACCTCTGTTGAATTAGGTCAGTCAATTTAAAGGGGGTGGATATTTATGCAATCAGTTATTTTCACAACACATATTTTTTCAACTGACATTAGTTTGTAGAACTTTAACTTTTGTGATGCTTTTTTTTTGTCTTTTTTGTCCAATTGTATATTGACCACAAATGGTTTATGAAAAGGTTAAACATCCAAGCACAGTATGTACATTTTTCCACCATGGGGCTCTTAAGCAATAAAAGCAACAAAAGCAACCAACCACAAGAGGCTGAGCAAAGTTTACGCAGTGCGTCTCACAACACCGTACCCCCAGGCAACAACCTCCAAGTTTCTCCTGGCTATGCTGCTCAGCATCTTTGGCTTCCACCAAATCAACACAGAGGAAGAGGAGCACACAGACCAACCAGTGCTTTAGTATTCAAGAATCATGAAGTCAAGAACAGATGTCTAAATGTTCAGTCTGGATTTTTGAATTTACTGTAACATACCACTTGTGAAAGCTACTCGGTAATACATCATCTTATGAAAAGACATCCAGGGTTACTAGCATTAGCAGACATTACCTGCTCCACCTCATGATAATGATGTGAAAACACGGGCTAGCCCTTTAAGACGCTGATTCCCCCCTCATTAACATGTAGACCACACACGCATACTTACAACCAACTGGCGCCTCAGCCCTGCTTAAACCCATACTTAATGGCAAAGTAAATGATATAATTCATTAGTAAACTGTGAAATAGGGATCATAAAACACTATTGATTTGCATCTTAATGGTACGATAACAGCCTGTGTCTATTTTTAACCAAATATACGGGCCTTTATAGCTACTCTCTGGCACCAAACTCCTCTCAGACTGTTTAATAATGCTGTGTTTGCATGCAGCTTTGGCCCTGCATTGTAATTCCACCTTATAATGAAATTTGGAGCTGTTTATTACTGATTATCCTTGTGCTTTAATGGTCTTTTCTTGCTCTAAGTTTTAATGGTGGAACCGGATGCTCTGAGTAGTCTTGGAGCTGTCTCCCCCTGTAATGGAGCGCACAAAGAGGAGTCAAAAAGCAGAAAAAAAGCTTGTATCACACTCAAATCAATAACTCTGGGATAATATTATGGCATTCTTTCCAAGGATGGATGGGTGTACATGTCTCTCCTATTGCCTCTTTAATTAGCTGAGAGCATGATTACACTAGCTTGTGATGGTTTAGCGTCTTGCATACATCCTTGGACTGTCTGCCCTGCTGGTTTGAGTAATAATTACAAAGATTATTTCCTGACCTTACACAGCTGTATTCCCATCTGCTCATTCTCCCTAAAGAGGAACTTTAATTGATAAATGCAAAAATGCATCAGCTATCCTGACAGCAAAGGCCTGGCTCATCTGCATAAGGAACACATCTTATTTAATTCTGCTTTAAAAAGGAAGACAAGCTTTTGTTATACCTTCTTGTGATTTTCAAGCTTATAGAATGGTCTGGACTGCAGGCAGGCATCAGACTCTTCTATTGTGAAGCCATGCTGTTGTGATGGGTGTGGTGTGTGGTTTAGAATTGTCTTGCTGAAATATGCAAGGCCTTCCCTGAAAGAGACGTTGGCTTGATGGGAGCATATGCTACTCTTACACCTGTTGATACTTTTCAGCATTGATAGTTCCTTTCCAGATGTATGAGCTGCCCACGCCATAGGCACTAATGCAGCTCCATACCATCAGAGATGCACAGTTTAGAACTGTGAAATGATAACAGACCAAATGGACACTCTCCTCTTTAGTCTGCAGGACATGGCATCAGTGATTTCCAAAAGAATGTCAGATTTTGAATCAAGTGATCACAGAACAGTTTTCCATTTCGCCTCAGTCCATTTTAAATGAGTTAGAGAGGATGGCGGCATTTCTGGATTGTGTTCACATATAGCTTCTTCTTTGCATAGCACAGCTCTAACTTACATTTGTGAATGGCATGAACTGTGTAGACAGACAATGATTTCTGGAAGTGTTCCTGAGCCCATGCAGTGATATCCAATACAGAATCATGCCTGTTTTAAATGCAGTGCCACCTGAGGGCCCTTGTCCCTTGTGCACAGAGATTTCTCCAGATACTATGAATCCTTTGATGATATTTTGGACTGTAGATGTTGGGATTTTCAAAGTCTTTGCAATTTTACATTGAGGAACATTTCTCTGAAACGTTTGCACAATTTTTAGACCTAGTTTTCCAAGGATTGGTGAACATCTGCCTATTTTATAGTTGACAGAGACTCTTCCTCTCTAAAGTGCTCCTTTTATACCCAGTCATGCTACTGACCTGTTGCCAATTAACCTAATTAGTTGCACAATGCTTCTCCAACTGTTTTTGGTCAATACCACTTACTTTTCCAGCCTTTTTTTTTTGCCCAGTCCCTACTTTTTTGAGATGTGCTGCTGCCATCAAATATAAAAAAGGAGAAAATATTTTTCGTGAAATGATAAATGTCTCAGTTTCAGCATCTGATATGTTGTTAATTCTCTATTGTGAGTGATTTGCAAGTGATTGCATTCTGTTTTGACATTTGCATGGCATCCCAACTTTTTTGGAATAGGGTTATAAGATTAAATGTATGCGTGCATGTCCTCTGAAGGATTCAGTACTCAACAACAAACATCAGCTGCACATTCCTGCCACCAAGCTGCCCTGTAGTATTTAACTCCAACTTCAACCCAGTGATGTTGTGGCCCCAGCAGACATTTCCAAGCTGTGCAGAGCTCCGCCCACTTCTGTAGCTTACTTGTTTTGAATTGAGGAGTCTTCTCTAAAGCTTTTGTCTCACCTCAGTTCAACACAGATGTAAGCAGCAGAGGTGGGCGACTCTGAGTGTGCATCATTATTGCACATTATTTGTTACTGTTTTGATTGAGAGCCCCCTGCTGGTGGAAGTTACATACCATGGGTTTAATGGCTGATTCCCTGAGGATAAAACCTTAATGACTTGGTCTCTTATAACCAGATAAAAGTTGCTGTAACAGTTAAAGAATAAGGATAATATTGCTCACTTTTCAAAGAAACAAAGTGACCCAGTCGGAGCGTTCTGTGCGTCTTAAGTGTTTTGTGGCACATCATTTTTTATCAGCTGAAGAAATACACACGGCATTTTATCACCAATTCATCTTCTATAAAGTCACCAACAGGCTTGTTGCTTTTAAAGCTTTTATCTCTTAATGAATTACACTTCAGTGGAGTAAATGGAAGAGCTGTGGACTCTGCATACGCTGTGTATTTGTGCGTCTGGGAGGCCCTCTCTGTTTTTGTTTCTGTATTGATTTTTTCCTACTTTTTCATCTATTAGAGAGATTTAGTGAGCAGTGAATGCTTTTATAGAGCCGTAGTGGGCACCACATTACAATGCATCATATGAAGACTGTTTCATCATTAACTGGAAATAAACAGTCAC
The DNA here is from genome assembly GCF_018320785.1 of Cheilinus undulatus. Taxonomy (NCBI): domain Eukaryota; kingdom Metazoa; phylum Chordata; class Actinopteri; order Labriformes; family Labridae; genus Cheilinus; species Cheilinus undulatus. The sequence goes on from NC_054881.1 coordinate 34,476,487, forward strand.
ACTTTTCAAACTCAAACACAGCGAGGAGAGTGAATAATGTAGCACTAATGGAGGGGATTCTCAGAGGTGGTCAGGTGTTATAGCGTTGGCACGTCCTTGAATTGGTGAAAGTTTTGTGTCGTGATGAATAATTCAGCCTTGATGAGAAGTGATGTAATGTCTGGGCTGGTTTGGTTTAGTACAGTTTAGTTTGGTACAGTATCCTTACTTGGTAGGCAGGGGTGTAAGCTGGACGGCGATAGCTGAGTCAGCTATACGTAACAGTGTGACGGTGCAGTGCAGTGCCAAAAAATTCAGTGAAGAGGAGGAATGTGATACAGCAAACTAAAGGCAACAGTGGAGGACATCCAGATTTTGTGTTTTTTTCTTCTCAGCATGTGGCTGTTTTATCTCAAGAAGAAGAAAAGCTTTGTTTGAGAGAAGGCTGCAGGCTGAGAGGGAAAACTCCGCCAAGAAAAGAAACCTAAAAGTCTGGGCATTAATCACATCATTATTCTTCTCTGACATTGCAAAAACAGGATATTCAAGCATAAAGAAGTCTGTAGATGTCCATTGTTATTGCTGCGGAATAGGAAGTGAAGATCCTTTCAACCACTCAGCAGACTAAAAGATTTCAAGGAACATTTGGCACCCCAGTAGAAGGGTGTCAAAAAAGTAGGACAGTATGGATCAGCTGTTTGGGTGCCTTTCCAACATTTGGCATTGGAAATGCAGGTAACTGCATGAAAGGCAAATTTATTGAAATAATGGAAATGGAACCATGATGGAGTTGTTTCCTTTGTGTATCTCTTCTACCTATCAGGAGTATGTGTATCATCTGCAAGGGTTAAATATTGCAACGGTTTGTTTTATGTAGACTTTGGCGCCAACGTTTTCAGGTGGGAGGAGACTTTTATTTTGAAAATACTCTGCAGCATACACAGGGAAGGATTAGCCAAGACCCAGAAAGTAGAAAACGTAAAGAAGAAATGAACATGTGATGAACCTTAGTTAGAATACAACCCTGATCCCATAATAGTTGGGACGCCATGCAAAATGTAAATAAAAACAGAATGCAATTATTGTCAACTCTACTAACCCAGAATTTATTTACAATAGAACATGAACAACATATCAGACATTAAAACTGAGTCATTTGACCATTTCATGAAAAATATCATAGCTCATTTTAATTTGATGGCAGCAACACATCTCAAAAAAGTAGGGACGGGGTAACAAAAGGTTGGAAAAGTAAATGGCAACAACAAAACACAGCTGAAGAGGAATTTTGCATCTACTGGCAATAGATCAGTCACCAGACTTGGTATAAAAGGAGCATTTTAGTGAGGAAGAGTCTCTCATAAGTTAAGATGGACAGGTTCACTAATCTGCAGAAAAAGTGGTTCCAAAAATGTAAAATGTTCCTCAAAACTCTAAAAAAAATCCTACCATATACAGTACAAAATATCATCAAAAGATCCAGAGAATCTGGAGAAATCTTTGTGCACAAGAGACAAGGCTGAATGTCAGTATTGGATGCTTGTGATCTCTGCCCCTCAGGCAGCACCGTATTGAAAATATAATTATTTGTCCGTCAACACAGTTCACCATGCCATCCATAAATGCAAGTTAAAGATGAACCATGCTAAGAAGAAGCCATATGGGAACACCATCCAGAAACACTGCCATCTTCTCTGGGCCATAGCTCATTTAAAATGGACTGAGGCAAAAAGGAAAACTGTTCTGTGGTGAGATTAATCAAAATTTACTTTCTATTTAGAGACTATGAACACTGGGGTGTGCAGATGGTTGAGTGGTTCAAGGCATGCAAATCCAGCCTGTGGGCTTTTACTGCAAAGAAGACCCATGACTGTTAAGCAAAGTGTCATGCATCAGAAGAATGGGACAACATTCCTCTCCTGAAACTCCAGTGACACGTCTCCTCACTTTCTATTTGTTTACAGGCTGTTGTTAGAAAAAGAACAGATGCTTAGCCCTGTCCCTACTTTTCTGAAATGTGTTACTGCCATCATAATGAGCTAATATTTGTATAACTAGGAAATGTAATCCAGTCAGGAGAGGAAAGACTAGTAAATGAATCAAAGATAGATTTGACACAGCTGTGGAACTGAATTATTGTTGAAGTCTTGGGCTCTTGAACTCTACAGGAGGACCGTGTGACAGAAAGGGGTACATCATTGGGGTACATCCTGGACTAGTCACCAGTTAATCACAGGGCTAACATATAGAGACAGACAACCAGGCACGCTCACACTCACACCTACGGGCAATTTAGAGTTGGCAGTTAACCTAATGAGCATGTCTTTGTCGTGGGAGGAAGCTGGAGTACCCGGAGAGAACTCATGCATGTATGGGGAGAACATGCAAACTCCACACAGAAACCAGGACTCTTCCTGCTGTGAGGCAACAGCGCTAACCCCTGCGCCGTCATGCAGCCCAGCTAGAGAACATTTATGTTGTATATTTTAGGCCTTTATAGCCTCAAACAGACACAGGTCTTGCTGTTGCTTTAAACAGTTCCTAATTGGCTTCCTCATCAGATGTCTCATCATAAGTCTGAACACTACAGAATTAGCTTTCTATGCCACTAATGAGTAAAACTAATTGCTAGGCAGTGTCTAATATAAGTCCACCGCCTGCGTATGTGAACACTGCAGATTCTTGACACCGATGGGGAGAGTAAAACCATCTGATCACTGCTATTTTTGCTCATTGACAGATTCCAGAGAATATTCTGCTCCCTACTGTCTAAATCGACTCCACGCCTGCTGTCGTTCAGACGTATGTGCCACTAATAGATTCTCTCTCGCCTGCTGGTTCCCATATCAGGCCGGCTGTCAACCTGGGAGACGGGAGGCTCTGAGAGGTGTGCTGCTGCTTCAGCAGATCTGATAGTTCCACAAACTGTAAAATCTTCTCCTGCAGACGTGGAGGGGGAGAGAATCAATGACAAGGAACTTTCTCTCACCCCGTACAATGTTGTCTTACTTGCAGAATGTCTCATGTGTTTCAGTTTACAGTATGTGTTTATGTCATGTAAGTTTTAGAACAATTAATTTACCATATATAGTTTTACTAAGCAGAAAAGAAGAAAAATCAACAGTTACAAAGCAGTTACAGATCTGGCTTTTTAACCACAGTATTCACTCAAATGCACTGACACAGTAAGTCATTTTATAACACTTCAAATGGTTGTGTAGTTCTGATTTGCAAAGGAAATTACTGATTTTAATCACTTTAGGTACCCCATTTTGCATATTTGTTTTACTCATTATATGAGGGAGCAGGAGCTCTTGGGGCAACGCAAAAACTAAAGTGGAGCTGCTTGGTATCCATATGCCTAGAATGCAAAGATATAATGCAAAATGTAAGCAGGGTCTCTGAAATCTCTCCATTCTTACATGTAGATAAAATCCTATCCATACTATATGGATAAAAGTATTCGGACGCTTGACCTTTGTATTCAACTACATGTAACAGCCTCCACTCTTCTTGGAAGGCTTTCTACAAGATTTTGGAGTGTTTCTGTGCCCATTCATTCTGTAGAGCATATATGAGGTCAGGCACTGATGTTGGACCAGAAGGCCTGGCTCGTAATCATCCCAAAAGTGCTCTATGGGGTTGAGGTCAGGGTTTTGAGCGAGCCAGTCAAGCTCTTCCACGCTGAACTCATTAAACCATATATTGACAGTCCTTGCTTTGTGCACCAGGGAACAGTCACATTAGAATAAAAAGTCCACAAAGTTGGAAGCATAGCACTTTCCAAAATGTCTTGGTATGCTGAAGCATTAAGATTGCTCTTCACTGGAGATAAGGGGCATAGACCAAACCCTGAAAAACAGCCCCGGAGCATTGTCCCGCCTCGCCCAAACTTTACAGGCAGTGTAATACAGTCAGGCAGGTATCGTTCTTATGGCATCGGCCAAGCTCAGATTCATCCATCTGACTGCCAAGAATGAGTCGTCGTTCGGTGTTGTGAGGCTTACATGTGGCTGCTCAGCCATGGATACCCATTCCAACCCATTCCCGCCGCACAGTTTTTGTACTGACATTCATGCCAGTGGAAGTTCAGAATCTTTCAGCTCTGGAATCAGCGGAGTGTTGGAGACTTTTACGCACCAGGCACCTTAGCAGTCATTGATCCCCGCTCTGTGATTTTACGTGGTCTCCCGCTTTGTGGCTAAGTTGCTGCTGTTCCTAAATGCTTCCACTTTCTAATAATATCACAAACAGTTAACAGTGGAATATCCAGCAGGGATCAAGTTTGCTTTATTGCAAAGATTGCATCCATGAAAGTACCATGCTTGGAGTCACTGAGCTCTTCAGGATGACCCATTTAGTATCACATATGTTTGCAAATGATGCTTGATTTTATACACCTGTGGCAACAAGTCTGATTGAAACACCTGAATTTAGTATCTAACAGGTGTGACCAAATACTTTTGTCCATTTAGTGCATTTCATAATAAGCATAGCTTCCTCTTCTTCTATGTCTTTTTTAGGGGATTAGTATGTAGCCTATCTAAAGCTCCAGTCAGGAACCTGTGATTTGTGTTGATTTTGGCGCCACCTGTGGACAAAATGGTGCCTTTTTTCTCTTTGCTGGTCTAATCCTTTACATATGAGAGGACCAAACTACCCTTGCTTTTTACAAGTCTATCATTTACTATGAATCTTAGCCATGAAAATGTAAATTATGCTATTTTTCTGTGGCACATACTGTAGTTTATGACTTTATCTGACACCTACCCCATGGCAGCTGTTCAGTCATTGCAATAAAAAAGATAATATCAATAATCCGTTTTGCTACTGGTGGTCTTGTTTGCTTTTTTTAAGGCAAAGTGAGGCATCAGAACTCATTCCAGTCTGTTTCATTGAAACAACAAACTTCTCACAGGAGCTATAAGACTTTTAAAGCCTCCTACACTACAGCTGGTGCACTGCAGATGTGAGGAAAGAAACCTGGTTAAGTTTCTATGCAATGAACCAAATGTAATCCATCTTTCCATATGAGCTGTAAGCATCTTCTGAGGTTTTACTGTAAAGCTCTAGTGGCAGTACATAAATTAGCAGAAGAGCGCAGTGTTCACTTTAGGACATTATGCAGGGTAAGGCGTCATGCGCTGTCTCTATCACCACTGCAGCAACATTACTGTGATTAATGCTGCGTTTCACCCATCCCAAAGAAGAAAAAGTCCCCAAACTGCCTCTTGTCCTTCTGCTAATGCACCAGCCAGTTTGACCTAATTGTGGCTCATCTCAAAGCTAGCGAGCTGCTCACTGAGACAGTTATTAACTATCCCATTCCCCTGTCATGAAATCGCAATTGCATCAGAGCATTTAATCTTTAATACTTCTATAAATTTGCCAGAACGTTTCCTATTCGGTCGGAGGCTGAACCGTCAGTGCATTTCCACCCTCTCTAACTGTGACATACAGCCAGCCCTTTCCCATCAGCCCTCACTGTGTCTGCTACAAAAGACGGTGTAGTATATCTTCGATTCTGTCTGTCTGCTTTTAGACAGATCCATAATGAGCAAAGTCATGGAGTTTCTAAAGTTCAGTATTCCTGTCACTTCAGAGGCTCTGCTATGTGGTGCCTATGCAAGATAGACGTGAAGAAAAAAATCATGTTGAGTCTCAAAACTGATTTAACCAAGTCTGAAGAGTGTCTGGGTGCGACAGGTCCTCCTTGTATTGTTGAACATGTGGCCAACTCCACGGACTTTGGAAGAGGTAAGGGGTACGGAAAATCCTGTCATCTGAAAATCATTTATGTCATTCCATCACTGGAAGTTCAGAAAGCTCTGATATCATAGTAAGTAGTTAGAATACACATGCACCATTACCCAGTGGTGTGTCAAACATTCTACATCTGGGCCTTCGTTGCTACCCTGTTAACTTCATCATGATGTCGCAGCAATAGGTTATTATTTCATAATGTCGTTGGATATTCCAAAGCCAACTGTAAGTGATAATTAGAAATTGGAAGCAATTAGGAACAACAGAAACTCAGTCACAAAGCAGGAGACCATGATAAATCACAGAGCAGGGTCAATCACTGCTAAGGTTAACACTCAGTTAGAGAATCAACATGTGAGCATGCTCAGTGTGATACCATTGTTTTGCAGTAATGAGCAGAGGATCACAGAATGTTGTATACAAAATTTATTACAGGTTAAAGTCATTTGAAACCATCAAGAATGCTGTATTTTGAAATTGAGATGAAGCTTCTGGACTTCCTGTTGGGATTTAGGCATGGCTCCAAGAGGCTTTTTTGTAGGTCCTATAATGACCCCTATGCAGACCAGAAATCATAAGCCTAGGCTGAATGGTGTGCGGATGCTGAATATTTAAAGGGAAAATTGAACAGCAGAAGCAGAAATGTTCTATTGCTAGAAGGGGGAGCTGACACAAAGTAATGATTTTGATGTATGAATGTATTCAGTAATCAATGTGTGATCATCCCTGGGAAGTTTCATGATGATTGACACATGCATTAAAAAGTTATAAGGCATTATTGGTGTATTTTCACAGCAGAAAGTGTACAAAAAAGTAGTTTAAGTTTGGGCTCTGGTCACAGCCCTGCCCTATGGTGAAAACTCACAGTTCTCTCTACTTTAGATCTCCAGGTTGTCTAGTATGAGAAAAAAACATCTGGAGTCAAACAGATAAAATCCTTTTGTAAAATTTGTTAAAATATGAAACTTGTGAATCGCTAAAAAATGCCCAAATTTGACATTTAACTGCTTGTAATGCACTTCCTGTACATTTTAGAGAACGGCCCCAAGAGACTTTTTTCCCCATTAAATCATGATGCATATGTGTATCGATTTTCATGCACGTATCTCTTACCCAGTACCCTATCTCACTTTCTGCTTGATGGACTTGCATGATTCCACCAGAATACAAACATTTCCACTGGGGGAAATTTTTCTGCTAAGGTTGTGGAGTTTTTAAGCATGTTAAGGCCCCCAAATTAGCAACCCTTCAGCCAGAAAAATGACACATACAGATACAATAGGCTCCTCGCCAGGCCCAAAAGATATATATATATATAAAAATTGCTTAACAAATTTCTTAGCCCACCTGTCATATTTGTCTCAAAGACCATCCAGCATCATGAAGTGCTTTAATACAGACTCTTTCATTTTCAGTGAGCTCTCCACGTTTTACCATTTTGAACAGGAATGAGGGATTTCAAAGTGAATTCACCCAAATTTGAGCCGGCTCACTGGGCTTCTTTGAGAAGTCAGAAATTAATCAAGCATAACATTAAACTACTAAAACTCATTTTTCTGTTGTGGAATGCAAGTAAATAACTATAATTTGACACATTAATCAAGAAATATTAATGTGCTTTACTATTTTTTCATTTTTTTTTGTAAATCAGTCAATTTGAAAATTCATGGGTAACAATGATAATTGTATTTTAGCATTAAAAATATCATTTGGTTTAAATTGCTTCTACATATTGGTGTATTAACCATTGCAGAAACATAAAAATGATTTTGGTAATTACCAATGTTGTTAATTTAGGGCAGCTGTGGCATAAACCTTACTTTGGTTAGGGTTAGGATGGTCTAATAAATTTGTTAAGCACTGTATATATGATGGAAAAGTAAACACACGATAAAGAAGGAAACACACGACATTAGAGCTGTTTGCCAGTCGATAGTCAATTCTCACTTTTTCCTTCTTTATAAGGAGTCAGATGAGTTAATTGCAGAGCTTCATTTCTCTGCTCACCTGGTCGTCAAGTTAAAGATCCACTCGAGTTTCCCCAAAAGTTTTTAAAAGCATCATTCCTTCTAAGTGTCCTGCCTTGCTCTGGTGATGCCTTTCACTGCACGACTCCAAATGAGTCAATCAGTTGTGAAAAAAATGCATCCCAGGAGTACAACATGCAACACCTCTACATCCCTGTCAGCTTACAGGATTGAAAGTGTTGCACAAAGGGTTGCAGATTGTGACGGTTAGATTGCACCCCCTGTATGGAAGCACATGTTTGAATACAACCTGTATCTCTGCATCCGTATCTCAGTTCCCACTCTTACATAAATTTACCCAACTATTTACTGTCCTGCCCTTTCTAAATAAAGGCCAAAAGCCCCCAAATATTTAAGAATTTAGGATGAAGAAAAAAATATTGCACAAAATTCTTTCCCAGGCTGGGTCAGAGCTGCCATTGGGGGTTTGGCAATCATTTTCACATTGTCCTGCTTTCCACATCAAATCCACTCTCTCCTTTCCTTCAGCCATTGTGTGTTAAAAATCCAAGCTATAACAACCAAATCACTAAATTGATTAAAGTCTTAAACTCTTAGCCCAGCCCACTGATCAATCGGGCCACACCAAAGTACCTGATGTGAAATAATATGCCAATATCGACAAACTTAAAATCTGTTTGGTGAATAAATTTGATACCTGAGATCTTGAGGCCCTGGACACTGGTGGAAATCTGATTGGATAAAAACTATAAATTAAGCAAGCTGTGCTGGGAGCACTACTGAGGGGTGGTGTGTTTACAAGATTAAGATATTATGGTGCATAATACATAAGTATTGATGAAAAACACTCTTTGCTAAGATGCCCCTCAAAGCTGATTGCAATGCTAAATCCTGGCAGTGTTAGACAGTGCAGTATGACAGTATGAAATTAAACTCTCTCTTGCACTAGTCTGAACTTAATTGCTTAAATTAAGTAACGCTGGTTTCCAGCAAACATTCTTTCATTGAAGAGGTATATCAATTACATCAATTGCCACTGTTTAAAAGACATTTAACTCTGATTCAAATTGGGCATTAGGCATGTTTGGGCCAGAAATTAAGGCTGATTTAAGACATTAAGCCCACCAGAGGGATAAACACAACCCAGGTCATGCTCTGGATGTCCTTGTATATTTCCAGTGGCATGGGAAAATAAGATGTTGGAAAAAATAATGTCTTCAACTTAAGGGCATGGTAAGGGGTCGACTAAAACTATGACTAAAACTATTCATCGACAACCTTTTTTTGATGAGAAAGACTAGACTAAGACTAGTCAAAAATAGATCTTTGATGACTAAAACTGACTAAAAGTGCCACCTGTGGTCTCACACGGTTTTAAAACCGTTTCAGATTTAAAAATCGTGTAGTGTGTGGCTGGCCTGAGACTGACACTAAAATTAAAAATAGCTGTCAAAATCAACACTGGTGTATTACCGGGGTTGAAAAGGACCAGACAAAAGAGCTTGACCTTGCCATTGAGCTTAATCTCTTTTTTTTTTGGGGGGGGGCAGAATCATAAACAGGAATTAGAGCTGGAAAGTGCTACAGGCCGAATTCAGACATAGGCTGACCACATACATGGGGCGCACCTTAAACCACAAGGCCACCTGCGCCCCAACATTTGTCAAGCTTAACTCTGCAACCAGACCCAGGCTATGGCACACTGGGCCCTGTGGTGAATCCTTAGTGCCCTATATGCCTGTAACTTATGCAGCGGACTGTTTTTGAAGACTGGATTTAAACAGGGAATCTGCTTTCATCACAGGAGTCATCGCACATTAGAAAATAGCAATAATTAAGTTGTGTTATTGTATTTATAGCAGCGATAATGATTGCATGAGTGAGCAGACCATCACAGCCACCGGGGAAAAAAAAAGGCCACATTTCAAACACCTTGCACATGGTCAGCCACCAACATTTCTGCAGGTAAATATGAAGGTGTGGTGGGGTGAGGTGTATGTCACCCCAGGTCAAGACTGGGAAATAGCCGCTGAGCTGTATTATGCTGCTTTCAAACCTAGTATCAGGAAAGTTTAGTGAAAATGTGTGATAGTAGTTTAAATTTAGGGTAAAACTGATGATATTACTTTCTTTGCTGATGATGCAGTGATTTACAGAGTTACTGTAACTGTGGGTTTAATCAGCTAATTCCTGTAAATACATTCTAACATTACATGCATTTATGCAAACAGCCTGAATGCAATGTTGAAATCAAATCTGTATGAAAATTAACATTAGCTTAAAAAATTAAAAAGTGTCAAAGCTGTTCTGTGACCTTTCTCTGATGCCTCATACGTCCTTAGATAATAAATAAATACAGAAATGGATTTAAGTACATCTGTAAACCTCAAGATGGCAGCCCAGCCACTGCCTTCCTCCCCATTGAGAGCATCTCATAAACAGTCAAATCTGTGAGAGCAGACAGAGTCCTCTCTGGCTGAGAGCACGTCTACTTCACATCCTCATCAGGTCTGTGTTTTTCCTTCAGCACGTCCTTAAACTACATGAGCTAATGTCATCTCTGCTCGCGCTGAATCAACTAAAGTGGCAAGTGTTTTATTTTTGGGACACTTCCTGTGCCACATCCGAGTCCTCTTCAGCCGCACACACTCTCCCGGCCAAACACATGGCTCATCCCAATCTGTGCCCAAATGCAGTCCAGCTGCCCGTTGTCTCCTTCGCTGTGGTACGAGGTTAATGAAAGGGACCAGGACGCGAGAAAAGACACAACCGACATCAATATCCATATTTAAAAATCTTAATCAGGCCTGCTGTTTAATGAGGAACTACTGCGGTGATACATCTGTTCTGCTTTCCATAATCTGAGCTGAATTCTGCTCCTTTAAGCACGGTTTTTAATTATAACGTCTAGTTTGACATTCTGTTTTTCAAGGATAAACCCCCTGAGATGTTGTCTTCAAGTGCGTTTAATTTTGCATAAGTGTTTGTGAGTGAACCAAACAAAGGGAGTTTGACCTGGATTGATAATAAAGCACACAGAGCATGTATCATTTAAATATGCTTATGCAACCGTCAAACTCTCAAGTGATGAAGCTTTTCCCCCATTTTTTCACACCGAACCGCAGCTCCACAATAAAAACAATATGATCCTTACAGATACGCAACACACTCCCTCCAAGAAATCTCACACTGTTTTTTTCAGGAAATCCAAGCTGGTGTCTCATCTCAATATTCAGGAGGGTCAGACTGCCAAAAAAAAAAAAAAAAAACGGACCCACACACACAATGAGCCATCTGGTAAATCATAGTCCTCTCATCAAGTCTGTCCAATCTGGACGCTCTCTCAGAATGACATCAATGAGTGACTTTGACCAGAGAGTAAGATTTGATGTTAAATTTAATAGAGAGTTTGGTAAATAAGTAAAAAAGAGACATTTTCTTTTTGTTTGGAGCTAAGATCCATGTGGTAAATCACAAACCTTCTCCGTTGCTACCATAACCAGAGGGTGAAATCTTAGAATGATATTAAAAGAACGCGGGTGTCCGAGCTACTGCCCGTGGGCAAAAGGCAGGCTATGCTCCATTTTTTAATTGGCCTGCAGCAAATTCTTAAAATAAAATGAAATACAGCCCACATTACAATAAGAAGCTTGTGCTTATTATTCTTTATTCCCACCCTCAGCAGGGCTGCAGTGCAAAGTCTTCAATTTTTACCACAGAAAGTCCTTGATGTGCTTTTTCATGATTGAACTGATACAACAACATTAAATCATAACATTATCTAGATTCATAATAAAAGGATCACAGCAGCAAAAACTACACTGACGTGAGCAGTAAGCTCCTATCTTTGCTGTATGAAGCATCCCTCTCATCTTTACAAGGGGCGTATCATAAATATGCACATCCTTTGAGTCAGTGTTTAGATGCATCTTTGGCTGCGATCACAGCCCTCAGTCTGTGTGGATAGGGCTCAATCAAGCCTGCACATCTAGACGCTGAAATCTTACCCCATTCTTCTTTGCAATAATGCTCAAGCTCTGTCAGGTTGCATGGGGATTGGACGTGGACAGCCCTTCTCAAGTTCAGACACAAATTCTCTTTTGGATTGAGGTCTGGGCTTTGACTCGGCCACTCCACAACATTCCCCTTGTGGTCTCTAAACCGTTTCTGTGTAGCTTTCTCTGTATGCTTTGGGTCATTAGCTGTGTTTCCATTACAGCAGTGTTAATTTTGACAGCTATTTTTCATTTTAGTCTAAGTTTCAGTCTTTAGATTAAATGTGTTTTAGTTTTAGTGACATTTTAGTCATTTCTACCCTTTATATAACCTGACACGTCAGATGGTGAAAAACAAGGAAACGGTCATATCTATCTGCTTTGCAAAGTTACCCTTTATAGTAGTAGTAGTAAAACTCTAAAACATTTTAGTCTAGTTTTTGTCCATAAAAAGTCCTCACATTTGGGAGCGCAGGTGGTTGAGTGGTTTAAGGTGCTACCCATGTACCCGGGCGGCCAGGGTTCAAATCCGGCCTGTGGCTCTCTGCCCCACAGCTCTCTCCCCGCCCTCTTCCCTGTTTCCAAGTCTATCCACTGTCCTTCCTCTATCAAATAAAGGCATAAAAGGCCCAAAAATAAATCTTTAAAAGTCCTCACATTTAAGTTTTTACTTTTAGTCCAAGCATTTTAGTCTCTTGCCTGAGTCTGGTACCAAATCATGGAAAGATGTTCTATGCATTCTGCCAAACCTGGATCTCTGCTCTCAACTGCTGAGAAGCAGAATAGCTAAAGATGCACTGTATTTTGACAGATGTACCCACAGTGGGTAAAAAATATCAGTGATTTTGAATGTCAGACAAAAACTACATTACATTTTAGTCTAGTTTTTGGCATTTTGATGAAAGCTTAACTTAATTTTAGTCATCAAAGCTCTATTTTTGGCTAGGTTTGGTCTAGCCTTTCACATGGAAAAAATGCCATCAACGAACATTTTTAATAATACTTTTAGTTGACGAAATTAACACTGAATAACAGTTTTTCGCAAAATAAAGTTATTATTTCAAAAATTTTGAGAAAGTACAATTGCGCTTTCAATGTGTTTCCATTGAAGGGTATTGTGGGCATGAGTCTCAAAATTCTCATAAACAGATGATAGTTGCCATACGTATGGCAACGGCCACATATAAGGATATAAATATGATGATAAGAAAAGTCTCTGTCTCCTCTTCTGTCCACATGTACCGCGCCATGTTGTCGCTGAGTGAACTGGTCATGTGACACCATACATTACGTCCTGTGACATGTAAATACAGAGAAAAGTTTTTCTATTGCACTAACATCTGAGAAACTGCCTCGAGGGCGTTAAGACTTTTTCTGCGATATTTCAGAGGTTTTTCAGAATTCAGGTGTTTCCATTACCAGTTTTTTGTTGCACTGATTAGATTTTGCACATTTTTATATAAATCTTCTCCAAGCTGTAGTTTTCTTAAAGACCAAATAAGATTGTGCTGCAGGATTTTGTTTATTTTGCTGGATTCATTCATACCCTCTACCTTTACAAGCCTTCCAGAGCTGGCTGCTGAGAAGCATCCCCACAGCATGATGCTGCCACCCCTGTGCTTCACAGAGGGGATGGTGTGTTTGGGGGCCAGATAGCAAAAACTTAGTCTTATGGCCAAAACAAACTCTAGTCCAGATTTGATAGTTTTCTTCAACAGTGGCTTTCTCTTTGCCACTCTCCCATAAAGCTTTGACTGGTGAAGAACCCAGGCAACAGTTGTTGTAAACACAGTCTCTCCCATCTCAGCCACTGAAGCTTGTAACTCCTTCAGAGTAGTCATAGTTGTCTTGGTGGCCTCTCTCACTAGTCTCCTTCTTGCACGGTCACTCAGTTTGTGAGGACGGTCTGATCTAGGGGGTATTAAACATGTGCTATATTCCTTCCATTTCTTGATGTAGAGCTGGGGCAGGCCTGGGGGATGGCCATCAGGAGGCCAGAGCAGTACAGGACCAAGGTTGACATGGCAAAGTGCCAATCTGGCATATGCTCCCATATCTGACCTGACAGGAGCGTCCCTGCTGTGTTACTGTTGAAACCATCATATTATGTCTTTAATTTTACTCTGATTTAAATGGTTAATGCTGCTTTTTTTTTTAAACTCACTCCATTTATTAGTCTCTTTGGATACCAAAAGTTAAATATTCAGCAAAATTGCCGGGCATGTTGGCAGTATACTCATGTAGCAGAAATGTTCCCTGATGTGTGAAAAAGGGCCCATCACAGCCATGCTTGGCCTCCCTCCAGTGCTCATCCAAACAGGGTCTGCATCTGTCCATCTGCATTAGCTGCCCGCCATCCTGGAATCTTCTTTTCCTGTTTTAGACTTAAGCATGAGCCATAATTGAATGCAAAGGGAGCAAGAACCCCCAGTGACTGAGCAGGGGGGGGTCTCCTCACCCCACAAGCAGCCACAAGGTGGAAAAAGTTTGAGCACAGCGGATGCAGCTGATTTACATTCAGCTCTGTTAATTGCTGACTTTTGAGTTTCATTACTGGAGTTTTGTACCTGTTTATGTTGCCAGCCCCGTATGTTCTGCTTGGATTTAAAATTCACGTGGCGTCTTAGTCGTCAATCACGCTGACAGCTCTAGAGAGAGCCTCAGCTGCCATAAAGGCTAAAAGCTCTGCAGTTATAGCTCTAAATGTTCAAATTATAATTAATAGTAAGATCACAAAACATGCTCATCACTAAGAATAAACAGAGCATGAGGGAAAAAAGGCTCTTTTTATAGTGTTAGTGTACATCATCACCACAGGATAGGGTATCACAGATATAAAATATGCTCACCTGACGATCCAGAACCTTTGTAGCTGTGCCACTGAGCGTTATCTTCTCGTCTTATTATCCTTTGGTCCCTTTGATGTCCCCAGACCTTAAATCTCAGCTGACAGTCTCAGCATGCTCTGACATGAAATGCACAGCATACAAAGTTCATTATAAGCTTTATAGGGATGCTTTTTGCTGCAGGGCCCAGTCATCAGAATGCAGAGAATCCAAAAGCCCTCCCACTCTCCTGCTCCGATTGCTGATTCAGATAATTAAACATATCAGTATTAATATTAACACACACTAAAGCAAGGTAAAATGTGTGTGCTTTGATAAGGTGATGCTCTGTATTAGTCACATTTTTATTTTAAGGACTGTAATGAAAGCAAAGACAAGGCCATAATTAACTCCGCAGCGCACTCGCCGACTTTCAAGACTTTCCCTTTTGATGAGAGACTTCACTTTTTAACATTGACTAAGACGTCTGAAAATGAGAAATATCTGAAGGTGCTGAGTTTAAAAAGAAGTGAGGAAGACTGCCGTCTTTGTAGTCCGCGCCTCATTTCTGCTTAAAGCCTCTGGAAATGTTGTCTGGAATAGTAAAAAATGCATATCTACCATATCAAAGCTCAGACTCTCATTAAGGCATCCATAAAAATCTGAGTAGATAAAATGATGCTAGCTATTAGAAACTCAGTTCAGAAGTAGCTCGTTTTGCTGTTTAGTCTTCAGACTGGACTTACTGGGTGTGGTAGACACAACGATGATGCTTTGACCTTTTATGGTTGCAGACTTTTTCAAGTGAATGCACAGATCCTCAAATGTGTAAATTCACAAATATGTACCAAGATCCACAAATATGGTGTACGTAGTTGACTTAGCATAGATGTGCTAATGTTAAAAAGCTGAAGTGTAATATTTGCTGTGATTTTCTTATGTTGCAGCCTGACGCTACAGTAAAAAAAAAAAAAAACATTTTTATTTGTCATCAATCTACACTTAGTACCCCATCATGACAAAGTGAAAACAGAATTTTAGTAGTTTTTGCAAATTTATTAAAAATAAAAAAACTAAAATATAACATTTAAGTATTTAGAATCTTTGCACATCACTTGAAATTTAGCTTAGGTTCCTCCCGTCTCTGGATCTTTGCTGAGATGTTTCTACACCTTGATTAAAGTCCATCTGTGGGAAATGAAACTGATTGGACATGATTTGGAAAGGTACACACCTCTCTGTAGAAGGCCTCACAGCTGACAATGCATTTCAGTGCAGACACCAAGCTAGGAGGTCAAAGGAGCTGCCTGCAGAGCTCAGAGACAGGATTGTTGCAACGCACAGATCTGTGGAAGGCTACAACGAATTTGTGACGTTGAAAGTTCCCAGGAGCAAGGTGGACTCCATCTTTCTCAAAAGGAAGAAGTTGAGCACATCCTCCAAAGAGCTGGTTGCCAGGCCAAACTGAGCAATTGGGAGAGAAGGGCCTTCATAAGAGAGCAAGAAACTGATGGTAACTCTGACCAAGGTCGTTTTCACACCTGATAGTCCAGACCCAGGTCTGTGTTTTTGTTACATTTTATACATTTGGTTCGGTCTGTTTGCGTTTCACACTGTCATCTTTGTAACCAGACTAACAGACTTTACATGACGAACCTATGTGATATCGTCATCAACTACGTGGTTTGGGTGTCTCTGTAAGTTAAACATTGATTGGTCATTTGACTGGTGGGCGTCTGAAGTCAACACGTTGAATAACGCTAGTCTTGAATGTTGTAAACAATGAATGACATTGTCATTCCTACCATCATGTTATTGTTGATTTTCTACTACCAAATGCGACAACTTGAGGAGCTGTAAATAAGGCTGGTTCGAGTTCATCTTATGAGTTTTATCATTAGACGACAACTTTATTGGAGAAGAATGCAATCCTGCGTGCCACTGCAACACCGACTCCGGAGAGAAGGTATGTTGTAAAACTCTTGAAAAGATGAGCTGTCAATAGTGAGGTATAACTTTATCTACAATTTTAGGAAATTTTCCGTGCTTGGACGATCCCCATTTAACACAAAAACGGACACTTCTACTCCTCGCGTAACGTAAAGCAGCCACTGTTAGCCCACCCTGTCCAGGCTGCTGGTGAATTTCAGTCCGTGAGATCATTGTGGGCTTCTCCGTGGCTCATTTTGTTATGGTTATGGATTTCCTTTGCCGGTAGTCATGTCATAATTTCCTGTCATTGAT
The DNA here is from genome assembly GCF_018320785.1 of Cheilinus undulatus. NCBI lineage: Eukaryota > Metazoa > Chordata > Actinopteri > Labriformes > Labridae > Cheilinus > Cheilinus undulatus. The sequence goes on from NC_054881.1 coordinate 34,493,281, forward strand.
CCGAACCTTTCAATATAATGCTTTCACACTGGGCAAGAACCGGACCGTGCTTCCGTTTGGTCCGGACCAAGACCACCTCTTTTGGTCGGACCAAGGTCTGGCTGTTTGGTCTGGACCACAGTCCAGGGGAGGTTTCACACCTATCATTTTGGTACGGACCAAACAGAAAAGTCGGAAAGTCTGGACCAAGCGACGTAGGTGTGAAAGCCTCCTAAGTTCCAGAGGGACAACCATCACTGCAGCCCTCCACTGATCTGGACTTTATGGCAGAGATGGTTTCTATACCTTGATTGGACTCAAGTCAGTGCTCTGATATGCATTATCAGATGTGAGGCCTTCTAATCATGTCCAATCAGTTTCATTTACCACAGGTGGACTCAAATCAAGGTGTAGAAACATCTCAGCAAAGATCAAGTGAAATGGGATGAACCTGAGCCAAAATTGTTTTTCAGAGTCTGAATACTTATGTTAATGTAACATTTCAGTTTTTTATTCTTAATGAATTTGCAAACTCTTCTAAAATTCTGTTTTCACTTTGCCATGATGGGGTTCTGAGTGTATACCAGTGAGAATAAAAATATTTTTTTCAACTGTAGCTTCAGGCTGCAACATAACAAAACTAAAAACAGTGAGGGGTCCTGAAAACTTTTTGAATGCACTTTATGTGGAGACAGTCTGGACTGACAGGGATGCAAGTGGTGTGTTCGTCCTAAAACAAGGCATGACCATGTGCAAAGCTGTTATTTTCCTACCTGAGGATCCAGAATGTGACTGCACCTTAAAACACTGCACAGTGTGATGGCCATATCTTTAGTATGCCCATCACAGTAGTATGCTAGCCAAAATGTGACACTTTGAAATCACACCAATGTAAAATCAAACCATTAATCCAACCCCTCTGCATAGAGAGTAGGATGTAGAGTGACACGGCCATGGTGTAGCACAGGGGGAACTGGGTACTGATTACCCAGGCCCACAGTAGAGGGCGCCCTTGAGAAGTCTGTAATGATAAGTGCGTTTTTATTTTATTTTCTTTGTAAATAATGTCATTATTGAGTCAAAGGTGGCCAAAGGAATTGGTCAACAGGCTAAAATTAATATCAAATAGGGTAAACTGAAATACTGGGAGACCCCTGATCCTCCCTTCAAAAATGTTCAAATGGTACATTCCCCCACTAGCACTGCACACCAGAGCAGAGCCTGGAGGAGAGGAGAAAGGTGGCTGTAAATCAGAGGAGTGTTGCTGCCTAAACATTTTATATCAGGTGTCCAAAATAAAATAAAAAAAAAAAAACAAAGAAAAAGGAGAAAGGAGGCAGACTGAGGGGAAACAACTCCTCAGAAAGTTATTTTTGAAGACAGGTGAGTGCACATGAGTGAAGAAAGCAGGGACAGAGAGCGAGATGTTGATGTTGAGGTGTCAGAGCCATGCAAAAGTGCAGAGGAACAGAAAACATGGGATGAAGGTAGTGAAAATCAAACAACATAATAATATTAAAACATACATTAAATTGCATTGATATTCATGGAATATTTTTTCCTTGGCTGGCCAGCTAAGGGGGCCATGTCTGATTTTTTTTTCTGGGGGGCCAAAATCTCTAGTTATGCCCTTGGACACGCCCCAAATCACAAACGCCATTCACTTTAGAATTGGCACTTCACGCCATCGATCAAGGACCCGTTTCCTGCTCCATTCAGAGAGGACAGTTTGTTAGCATGACATTTTTTTGAGTTTAGTTTTGCAATAAACTTCAAAAATACTTTCCCCTTGGGTGCGCAGATGGTTGAGTGGTTTAAAGCACGCACCATGAACGCGGGTGGCCCTTTACCACATGTCTCTCCCCACTCTCTGCCCTGTTTCTGAATCCATCCACTGTCCTCCTCTATCTAGAAAAGGCCTAAAAATAAATCTTTAAAAAATATATATATACTTTCCCCTTCCCTCCTAGCTCATCTTCATTATGTGGACATCATTGTGCTCCATCATGCAGAGTAAATGTGCAAAGAGATTCTCTTCATGTCCAGATGCAAAAAAGAGTCAAGCAGGACAAATTTATGATCATGTTTGCTCCTGAATATCATAAGGGCTAAATGCTTTGTGAATTAGAATTTCAGGTGAGAAGAAAGATGGAACGACTTTTGGAGATATCAGTGGCTATAATGAATTTTAGTGACTCAGGACTTCAGCGTTTTTGCTCTAAGACCTGAAAATAAACACAAGAAGTCTTCAGCTCAGATGGGCCTCTTAATTGGTCTGTTTACACTTGACTTTGTAATACTTCTGCCACACTGGATCCCAGAATGCATGTGCTGAGGGTTTAGCTGCCCTGAGTGTAGGCTCTCAGGATTACTGTGGCTTACCCTGGCCCACCCAGCCTCACTGGTTCTTGAACTGAAGAGTCCTGTCAATCAAAGTAGCACCACAGAAGGTATTGGGATTATTTTGTGCATTATTAGGTTGGTGTGAAACTGACTTCCATTGTCTTTTATTGTTAGCAGCTTGAGGCTATGTTCTGGTCTCCTGTATGAACCTTTAAACCTCTGGCTGAACTGGGGGTTAGCCGTGTTGCTGGTTGGGAAAAAGTGAGGGCATTTGTGTTTGGTAGATTGTTTCCTTGTTGTAACAATGCTTCCTGACAATAAATCTTATACTGTTGGAAAGCCTGATTATTTCCCATTATATTGGTGCCACATTTGTGAGGAACATGCATTTGTGGGATGAGCAGCAGAGCTGAGTATGTGGGCTGTGCCCATGGAAAACTTGCGCATTCTTCTCCGTCAGTGCCAAACAGCTCATTCTGCCATTGACACTTGTTCGGTGGATTTGATGATTGAATTCTGAAGGAACAAGACATATTGGCAGTTTGACCATTTATTCATCTAACAAAGCCTCAGTAGCTAAGGAAGAACCATACACAGCCACGACTGCCTGGCTTCACCTCCTCATGCTGGTCACCAGCCTGGTCACACACTGCTTTGGGATGGCATCCCATTCTTCAACCAGCATTTGTTAAAGTCAGCCAACTTATTTGTGCTGGTCACTCTCACACTGACAGCATGCCCAAGCTGATCCCACAAGTGTTCAGTGGGGTTAAGGTCAGGCCATTCCATCCTCTCCACTCCCAGATTCTGGAGGTAGTCTCTGATAAACCCCGCTCTGTGGGGGCGAGCGTTGTCATCTTGGAGGATAGAGTTTAGTCCCAGACTGTAGAGATATGGGATCGCCACTGGTTGCAGAATCTCATCTCAACATCTCTCTGCATTGAGATTGCCTCAAATGATGGCAATCCTTATTTGTCCATTGATGGAGATGCTGTCCCACACCATCTCACTGCCTCCACCAAAAGATGTTACACTTTGACCTTACGATCCAGCTGCAGGCAGAATCTGGGCTCATTGCAGGACATAACATTTCTCCACATGTTCCAGTTGTAGTGCAGGATGCCAACACCCGTGCAGATGGGCCTGACAATGAAGGGCAGTCATAGCAGTGTGTGCAGTTTGTTCTTGGATTGTGTGGGCCAGGGTGGGAAATCAGTAGCCTCCACCATCCAAATGCAGGTGTTTTTTAGCAGTGTTGGATCAGTTTTCTCAACCTACCAGCCACTCGGGCAGATAAATGAAAGTAAAATAACAGAATGAATTTGTGAAAGCATTGTTATAAATTAATTCCTAGGTTCTGCTTGTTCCTACTGACTGTATGATCAGAACCGAGCAGACCAAAAACCCCTGTCTCCCCCTCCCCGTGTCAGAACTACTGTTAGATATGAACTGTTGGTTGGTTGTGTGAACAATTATGAGAAGTTCTGCAAGTGGTCTATCTGCTAGAGCAGTGGTTCTCAACAGGACCTAACATCACCTCCTCAGTGAGAGTGCGTGACCAGAATTTCAGACACTTTTTTGACCAACCAGATACATTTAATAAAAACAATATAGTTTGAGGGTGGCATGACGGCGCAGGGGTTAGTGCTGATGCCTCGCAGCAAGAAGGTCGCTGGTTTGCTTCAGGGCCTTTCTGAAGCCTTTGCATGAATCATGCACAAAATATTACATTATTGCAAGTCGGTCACATAAAGTAGGAAAATGCTGTTGAAACATTTCACTTTAACTTGGGTTCTATAGACCTAATCATGCAGCTTATTAAAATAAGGTGTCTAGTAGAAAAGTGAGTGGCTGGTATTTTTTTAATCCACCAGTCACAGTGGCTGGTAGATGAAAAAGTTAATTTTCGATCCTGGTCTGGGCAGAGAATTATCAGCCATGTTGTTCTGCAAACCTTGACTGTAGAAAGCCTATGGTTCCTGACAGGGTGAGGAAACTGCCTTCTTGGGGTGTCATCTTCTTGGGATGCCTACTTCACAGCCTGTCTCTGACATCTCCCTTCATAGGAAACTTGGCCTTCAGTTGGGAGGGGGTACTGGGGCTCACTCCAAATGATGCCCCTACTTGGTTTTGCAGAACTCCAGCTTGAAGTTGCCCAATTGCACAGGCCCTTTCCAGATCAGTCAACATGGCATGCTGATTCTTGCACCACTGTAGCAGGGCCCATGCTCACAGGTACCTCAACAGTCAGTAGCAACAGTAGAATCAGCTGTTTGGCATTGGCAGAGAAGATCTGGCATATTTTTCAACGGGTGCAACCCACATACTCAACTCTGCTGCTCACCCCACAAAGACATGCTCCTTACAAGTGTGGCACCATTGAAAAGGGAGATAAACAGACTTTCCAACAGTATAACATTTACTGCAAGGAAGCTTTGTTACATCCTTTTATGAATGATTGATCACGTCCGAAAGTGTGAGTACAACATGTCCAATTCTTTATCTGGGTGATTCATAATGTTCCAGCTATTTAATTGTTTAGTCCTTTCAGCACTAGAGTGTTTTAAGAGGGTGGACTCGCCCTCATCAGTGGAATAAGAACATAAGAGCAGCCCTCCATTGTTGAAGTCAAACCTAAACAGTAGTTTACCAGCAGCATGAGCAGACATGTACGAGGGTAGAAAATGTCTGTGTTTAAGTAAAGCCCCAGCTGCTTCCTCACCTTACACAAAGCAGAAAAACAAACCCTCTCACCAAGTCGAGGGCAAACTTCTGACTGCTCTTACAACATGACTGATGTCTCTAAAGGCAGTCGGCTAGCAGCATAAAGGGCTCGATGACTTTGGAGGTGCTTGTTCATGTTGAATGACACACAGCAGATGAAGGGAAAATGTGACTGAGCAGCGTTTCCCTCAGGACTTCACATCAAAGCCTCACCAACAGGAAACATAGTTAATCTCCCTCGTCTTGCTCCCCCCGGTGGGGTACTCTCTGCACAATGAGGAAAAATGGGCCAAGTGCACGTGGCCTATGGAAGGATGAACGCGTATGTGCACAAACAAAAGTGCACGCGAATGAATGCACAGACCGAGCACCGTATGGGCTCTAATATGTGGATTATTTTTACAGTGAAGACAGCTGCAGACCAAGCCGTTCTTATCATTTTCTGCTTTTTTCTTTTGAAATTTCTACTTCAAAAATGCTTGTCTCAATCCTCCGGGATTGTAGATGTGAGAGCCACTTTTGCGGAGTGTTTACTGGCACAGTGAAGAAGAGGAAAAAGACTATTTTACCTTTCCATATATCAGAGCTGAATCCAGCCATGACAGAGTGCTCCACACTGCCCCGACAGGGAAAGAATTAAGGACCCAACCCTGCTAAATGGCCTTCCTCCTCTGAAAGGAAGCTATAATTAAAGTTAAGTGAGCAGATGCTGAAAGAAAAGCTTTTGTGTGATAATAAACGTGGTTTTGAATTTAACACCTCGGGGTAGAGGAACACTATCTAAATGACCCTGAGGCCCCCCTGCCACTTACACTACAGTACACCATAATGCTGTAAAGTGTGGTGACAACACCCTCCTCCACTTCCACTCAGCCCTGCTCTCCTCCCCTCCCAGCCCGCCAGCTGAGGTTGAAACCTTCTGTTTCAGAGGGGGATTAGGTTACTGCACTTAAGTGTAGCAACAATGTCGATGAAATTGAGACCAGTGCTGTTTGCATTGTACCTACAAGACAGATAACCCCAACAGGAGAAAGAGGTGTGGAAAAGAGAAAGAGGGAATAAAAGTGCACATCGGTCTCTGTAGCTTTACACAACTTTCATTTTTAGGAGAAAACTCTATGTGGCATACTTTCTGAATGCAAATTATTTATTTGAAGTACTTGCAGGCAAGGACGTATTTGCATTTTAAACATTTTACACTGAAGAAATGGCATCGAGAATTGGTGCTTTCAAATGGAAATAACAAATCTCCATCTGCAGTTATAGCATGGTTGTGTATGGAAGTGGACCGACAACCATACATTCTAACATAATTCCCATTATAATGAGCACATGTCGTTGTTTTCTTGAGCTCTTGCCTTCTGAAATTAACATGCTGTAAAAACATTGCTGTTTTCTCCATGATAATGCATTGATTTCCAGGAATTATGAAATAACTCATTATAATGGGGAAAATATAGTAAATAAAATGTATGGATATCTGACCTTTTAGAACTTCCATGTACTTGAACCAATGCTGATAAAATGTATTTGCCCGCTTGGATGTTTTCCCTCTTCATTGGATTTATAAATCAGTCATGGTTGATATTATTTGGCTTTTTTGACATAAAAAATTACAAAAAAACCCTTTCATGTAAAAGTGAAACAGGTCCAGTCACTGTTTAATCAGTATTCCTGGCTACCATTACACAAGAAAGACAAAAGAACATCCCAAACAACTCAGAAAAAATATCTTATTAAAAAGTATAAGTCTGGGGATGGATATAAAAAAATCCATGGCACTTAACACCCCTCCTGAATTCAGTTAAATCCATCATAAAGAAATGGAAAGAATATGGCACATGTGTAAGTCTGCCTAGATCAGGCTGTCTTCACAAACTGAGTAACCATGAAAAAAATATCGACTAGAGTTCACCAAAGGCATGGTCAAGAGGTCTGTTGAAACCAAAACGGTGCTTTTTGGCCCTCAGAAAAAAAAAAAAAAACGCTATGCTTGGTGGACACCAAACACTCAACTGAGAAGCACTGTGGTGGCATCATCATGCAGTGGGGATGCTTCTTGGCAGCCCACCCTGGAAGGCTTGCAAAGGTAGAGGGTAGAATGAATGCGGCAAAATATGGGAAAATCCTGGAGCACAATCTTATTCAGTACTCGAGTCAAAGCCCAGACCTCAATCCAATAGAAAGTTTGTGGCTGGACTTGAAAAGGGCTACTCACACATGATCCCCATGCAACCTGACAGAGCTTGAGCAGTTTTGCAAAGAAGAAAGGAGTACAATTGCAGAGTCCAGATGTGCAAGTCTGATTGAGACCTATCCACACAGACTCAGTGCTGTGATTGCAGCCAAGGGAGCATCTACTAAACACTGACTTGAAGGGAGTGAATATTTATGCAGTCACTCATTTTACATCACACATTTTTTATTTAACTGACATAACTTTGTAGAAATCTGTTTTCACGTTTACATTCAAGAGTTATTTTTGTGTGTGTGTGTGTGTGTGTGTGAACGATTCCAACTTAAGTTATAGATATATTCCTGTGGTTACGGAGAGACACTGCAGTGACTCAACCAACTGAGCTGACAAGGATAATAAATCATGCAGTTAATGCCATTAAGGCACTAATTATGAACCTTAAATAATCACAATTAATCCATTAATGCTGATAACATTAGAAATTACTCATTGTAAGGGGAAAACAAAGTGTCTTGATGTTTTTAATCTTAGGCTTCTGTACAACTGGGATGAGATTCTAATTTCTTTCAGTTTACACACCTCTTGTTTTCTGTATTTTTAATGCTTAAGTTGTATTTGTAAGTGTGTGTATTGGGGGATTTCCAGGTTTTCTTTAAGACAGTGGTTCTAAACTGGTGGGTTGGGACCCAATAGTGGGTCGCGGAGCAGTTTTCAGTGGGTCGTGGGTGTGTGTCTGGAAAAAAATAGTGGAAAATGTCTCTGAAGAACATGCAACCATACCGTTTATTTTACTCCGTTTTATTGTGATAATAGGTAAATTTAAATATTTTATCAGTATTTCAACTTATTTCTCTCCTTTCTTGCAATTAAAGAGCTGCTTTTACCATGTCAGTGAAGTCATTTCTCAAGATCTCTAGAAATTTGGGTAAAATTTTCATGTTTTCATGGGGAAGAGGGTGAGTTTTGTCATGTCTCTTGTTCCTGTCATAAATTCAGTTTTTATTTATTTTTAACATTTTTATTTATTTAAATGTGTATTGTTGAAAATGTTTGAAATTTGGGTCCCGATTAATCATCAAAGATATTGGTGGGTCCTAGACCAGTAGAAAACCACTGCTTTAAGAACATCCTTGTTTGAATGTATCACCTTGTGTTTTAAATTTTTACATCAAAGACAAATTCCTGTCTTTGCATGCAAAATAGATGATAAGGAATTATAAAAGTAGTTGTTTTTTCTATATTCCTCCTATTTTTCAAGTTTTTATATAGATTAATAAAGAATTAATTGCTTATTGCAAAGAGTTCTAAATGAAAAGATCAAACCAAAGACAAAAGAATAGAAATTTATTCCTATATTCATCATATTTATACACAAAAATACACTTTGAATACAACATAGATATTTAGAACTGTAACCTATAATTTCACCTTGACCTTTCTGTCAGGACTTCTTGATAAGGTGAAGTCTTCAACCTCCTTTAATTGAGGTTTATCCAGAGGCTACACAGGCCCTTCAGGGACCTGAAGAGGAGGACCCCCTGCTATAGTCAGGATAACCTGCAGCACAAACAGAGCAGGGGTCCTGGGATATCACCCGCCCTCCTTTCCCAAAAGGGACCTCATCAGATCCCCTCTCTGCTGTCACGAAGCCTGAAGTAAAGTCTGCCTGAGTGCCCCAGACTCTCCCTCCACAGCCCGACTCAGCGGGGGTTAGGTGGGAACATCTCCGGGCTCCAATCTGGTGCAGAGAATCAACAACAAAAAAAGGCATTAAAGCTTTCTTTTGTTTTCTCATCAACGCCCACGCCGTGTCTGGCTGCTGCTAGGATCGATAACATGATCTTCTGGAGGAACTATTTCACTTCTTTCAGTGCAGAAATGTGCCTGCAGCTTTTCTAAATATCCTTTTTGAAACAATAATGTGATAAAGGAACATTTGCTTTAGCTTTTTATTGCATTTTCCTGCTCATTACCCAGTGAGTATAGAAGTAAAGTGTCTGCTCATTGCCGTGCATTAAAACAAAGCACTAAAATAGATTTGTGCAAGCGTAAACTGCATGCAAGGTAGAAAATAAATCACTCCCTTATGTACAAATTTTTCATTAAGGGTTACCTGCTTTAACATGAATGGAGCTGCAAACAATTTACACGGCAAAGAGAAAATGATTAAGCGAAGCTTGTTTCTCTGCTGGGTGCATGTGTTTATTTACAAATTAAAAAAGCCGTACCTATCAGGACTGGGAGCTTTATGAGCTGAATAATTCACTGCTCTGTGATTGTGTGTTATGTCAGGGAGTGTGTGAGAGCATGGAGGTTGGTGGTGGTGGGCTGAAAATATTTTGATTTACATTTTTTCCTGCTTGGTTTGCATATTGTTCCCCTCCGGCAACAACCTATTAATGAGACAAGCGGGTCACTCCGAGAAAGGGATGCCTGCTGTGGGACTAAAAAGACACACACAGTTACCACACTGGCTGCGGCGCACTTCAAACTTCCCCTCCGTGCTCCTCTTTGCTCGTTCCTGACCTCCAGAGAGTGAATCAGCTGATCTCCCATTGATCTGACCTTGTGCAGACAGTTTGCAGCAGTAATAGCTTCACTTTATGCAACAAGGATGTAAAACTCCCCACGTACTCCTCCTGCTCCCTGATTTCCCTTCTCTTTGTGTTTACACGCCCCACCCTCCTCCTCCACCCATTTTTCTTCTGCAGCTGTGTATATCAGATGGCTGATGCCTTAATGGGACCTATGCTGAGTAATGGGGCAGGATTGGAGTTTGACACTCTGACCCCACCCATCAGTGCCATTCACCACCAGGAACCCCACAGGATGCTCTCTGGGAAACGTCTCTGCCGCTTATTGGAATTTCTTTGATGAGCTGGAGTTTCGGATAACAGAGGAACCTGATCCGTTGTCTTGCAGCAGGTCTGAGGAGGATCTGTGATGCTGATTAGACCATCAAACATGTACAAACTGATGAAGATTTTTCTAGGGCGACTTTGTCTTGATCATTATTCCTGTCCTGGATTTCCTCTTGCAGCTCCAGGCAACTTACATACAGCTCCACTGGTTTTCTTAGATATCAAAACTACTGCATAACTTAGATTCAGGCTATTCAACTGGCAGCCCTCAAGCCAAATCTGGCCCACAGGCAACCTGAGTAACTGAGCAACCCCAACCCAACACAGATTCATAAATCCAATATATGAAAAAAAGGTATTTGAACAACGCACCCTCTCAGGTCCAGTCTTACAATCAGTGAAATGGGGATCACCTGAGTGCAGCGAGTGTGTCTCAAGTAATTGTAGTATAGACACCTGTATCTGGAAGGTCCACTCACTAGATAATCAGTATTCATGGCTGCCATTACACCATGAAGACAAAAGAACACTCCAAGAAACTCAGAGAAAAGGTTATTGAAAAGTTTAAGTCAGAGATGGATACAAAAACATTTCCAAGGCCCTGAACATCCTCCGGATCAGTTAAATCCATCATCAAGAAATGGAAGGAATATGGCACATGTGCACATCTGCCTAGATCAGGCCGTCCTTACAAACTGTGCAAGAAGGAGACTAGTGAGAGGCATGTCCATGTGCATCATAGACCAGTTATTGAACACAGGATATTGATAATTAGACAGCAAAAATAACAACAAATCATCTGAAAAAAAAGCAAAACCCAGACACTGATGCAGGGAGAGAGGGACAGGAAGAGCTACAAAGGTTGCAAAACCTTTGAAAGTCTTTCTGTCCAACATTAACAAGTTAATCCTCTTATTTTGGTGAAATCTGTAGATTATACTGTTTTATATTTGGCTTTATGTCAAGTTAGCTTTAGATAGTCTTTATTTTATATATAAAGTGGTTAACCGGCCTCTCTAACAGGATTTGAGTTTAATTTAAAACTACTCATTTTAAGCTTTATAAAAGAACATGTGCTTTTTTAAAATCAATAACGACTATTTTTGAATTTCTAACCGAATTTCTTTCACAAATTGTATAAATGTTTTTCAGAATTCAGGGTATTCAGTGTTGAATGCTTGAAACAGGGCTATTCAATTACAAATTAAACCGGGACAAACTTTAAGGTCTAGAAATGTAGCCAGGCCAGGCATGTTCAGTGCCGAATAATCAGCTGGTAATGTCAAATTTGGAACCAAAAAAGATCAATTTGATGTAAAAAAAAAAAAATGTAAAGAAAATATAAAATAAAATTCTGTAAATAATCATTTTGGTCACATCTTTCCCAGGCTCTGCCTTAAAGTGAAAACATAATTTGCAGTTGTTGCTACAGTTGAAAGGGACATGTTTTTATACTCAGTATCTTGGGGCTACTTTGGCAGCATCACTTCAAAACAATGCAGTGCATTGTAGGTAGACTGTTGCATTCACAGTCTTAAACACTGTGGGAATTTATGGAAACTTGCAGACAGGTTGCCCTCTACATCCCTGGCATGACCACAGGCTGGGCCACTTGGGGGTTGGTTCTGGGCCGCATGTGGTCTTTCTGGACAAAAAGCATTCTTCTGCTTTTTAATTGTCAGAATGTTTTGAATCGGCTCAGCACACCTTATAAAAAGTGTTCTGATAAATATCACCATATGGTGTATTGATAGAGAAGAAACATTACACAGGCCAGAAAGAATAAAATTTGGGCATTTATGGTAAAGAAAAATGTGTGTCCTATATCATTTGCCATTTCAGAAACATTAAAGTCCCTGTTAAGTGATAAAAATAAATCTTAATTTTAGGCTTGTTGTATGACTGGCCACTTTGTTATCAACCACCAGGTCAAAATTTTAGTCAGAAGTTGGGGGTTAGATTTACTGTTTTCTGGCACACATCTATCTATTATGATGCTTTTAATGACCCAAAATTTACCTCACAATGGACAAAAACACAGCATGTAACTGGCTGTTAACTTTCAATGAATGCAGTGACATCAGCAATCTCAGACTGTACTGAGATGAACTGTTCAGTGATTTTATATCATTGTAAGGTTAGGTGGGCGGGGCAATTCCCTATCATGATGTCATGGGCTCCTATTGTCCTGCTCCAATATAATCAAGCAAGGAAAGCGATGAAGAACTTTCTGTCTAAAACCAAAATTCAGTCACATGTAGATAACAGTGTTGTCACATGTTTATAGCATCTTTATTCCAATATATGTAGTGTGTCAGACACAAAGTTTGCACTTCACTTTACAGGACCTTTAAATTAGAATCAGCCCTGCAAGGTCTGATGTACCGAGAAATCTCACATCTTTCGTTTGTGACCATTTGCCCGGCAAAAAGTTGTTTCAGTTGTTTTCAGTTCAGGTCTTAAAAAGAGTTACATTACACAAGTTTGTAGAAAAACCCACATCTGTTCATTTCTTTTTTCTACTTTCTCTGTGATAATTAATACATTTCTGTTTTTTCTTGATTTAACTCCTTTACTTTAAAATTTCTATGCAATATCAGAGAGAATGGAGTCAAATAAGTTTGCATGCTTGTCTTTCTGTTATGATGTGCCGTCAAGCATGGTTGTTTCGTCCTGCCTCTTTCTTCAGTCATGTTTTCTTCCATCTAAGGCCCAAACTTCAAAGATTTTTCATCTGGTGATTTGGGCAGATGAGAACCACTGCACAGACAGTTTACACAAAGTCAACGTAGAGACTGAACAGACATAGTCAGATTATAGAATTACAGAAACTATTTTATTCCACAATTACATTTCCTATGAAGTTTTAGTTTATCTTGAGAGACATGTGGGTCCACTGTTCAGTTAAAACATCCCTGATTGGATGTTTCGGACACACAATCATGATGTATTATTGCTGCCAGAGCTGCTCTGTTGTTTTCTGATGTAACATGATAACTGGAAATCAGTTTCATTGCTACAGTAGTTACAGCTGGCAGCCAAAATACCTGCAGGGTGGCAGTACAGTTCAGACTGCTGTGTTGGCTACTGTTTTACAGCCTTAAAATAGAACTGACTTCTGTAGGAACACGTTTATTTAAGGGGATCATGAATTATGGCACAGGATCTGTACAGATTGAGGCTGATTTGCTGATATCAGATACCTATTTTTGTGTTTCAGCAGTGCTACTAGTGCTGGTTTTAAACCTGATCAGCTCTAATTTTCTTTCTCAAACAAAAACCTTGACTCCTGGATTCTCTTTTCTACCTCGAGGGCTGCTCATGTCTGCACTTAGTGTTTCTGTAAGGTGTTTCAACAAAGTATTTTGGCCCTTTGCTGCCTCGGAATGAGACAGCGTCTCATGCAGTATCATAAGAATGTGAAAGGGTGTAATGGATTCCTGTGCGAGCCTTCATTAGGTGTGTTTACAGTAGCTTTCTCAGTCCGACTGCATTACCGCGACCTATCGCTGCTCCCCCCTCGAGCGTTCATAAATCATTGTTAACAGACAGACCTGACACCCTGCTCATACATCACCAGGCCAGCCCCTTACTCATCCGTAATTCAAACGCTGGATGTACAAACATCCCTGGCTGTGTCAGTGTCAGTTCAAAACACAGCTGAAACTCACACCCGAACAAAGAACAACAGGCCCGGCGTTCAGACGTGTGAGATGAAAGCAGCTTAAAGAAAGTGGAGAGCTCTCATGCCTCTGAACATTACGCTGGCCTTTCTTCTCTCATCCAACAGGAATTTGGATTTGTGCATGATCCTGCCAAAGTGAGAATGCCAAAAGAGAGTGACTCAGACAACTGTGAAACTATTAATTAGACCGCATTGAAAAGGAAGGGAAGGAAATAATTATACGAAAAACAGTCAGTGATTTCCTTTGTTAGAATGGCCGTGAACCTGGTTCTACATTATGTGGTTTTAAATTCTAGACGGATAAAAATGAACCAAATTCAAAAACATAGAATCGACAATAGCACCATTATATACCTATAGAAAGTACCCCCCCCAACACACACACACACACCTGTCTGGAAGTTCCAGTTGCTGATTAATCAGTATTCCTGGCTACCATGACACCATAAAGACAAAAGAACACTCCAAGCAATTCAGAGAAAAGGTTGTCAAAAAGTCAGGGGATGGATAAAAAAATTCCAAGGCACTGAATATGTGACTATGCAAGAAGCAGACCTGTAAGAGAAACCACCAAGACACCTATGACTACTCAGCTTCAGCAGCTGAGATGGGAGAGCGTCTGAGAGAGTCTTCACCAGTCAAAGCTTTATGGGAGAGTGGCAAAGAGAAAGCCACTGTTGAAGAAAACTCATTAGATCTTGAATAGAGTTCACCAAAAAGCATGTGACTCCGTGGTCAAGAGGAAGTAAATTCTTTGGTCGGATGAGACAAAAATGGTGCTTTTTGGCCATCAGTCAAGACAGACACCAAATGCTGCATATCCACTGTAAAGCATGGTGGTGGCAGCATCTTGCTGCAGGGATGCTTCTCGGCAGCCTGCCCTGGAAGACTTGAAAAGGTAGAAAGTAAAATGAATGCAGCAAAATGAGACAAGAGACAGGACCCAATTCTTTGACTCTTATGATGATGTTATGTACTGTGGATGGTGGGATAGTCAAGGTTTTCAATCAAGGAATACTTTTCTGAAATTTCTATAATATTTCTAATATTTTTCATGAAATGGCAAAAGTATTAATTTCAAAACTGATATCTTCTATTGTGAATAGAAAATGGGTTTACACAGTTTGATAAATCATTGCATTCTGTTTTTATTAACATTTTACACAGTGTCCCAACTTTTTTGGAACCAGGGTTCTACATTGATTACTTGACAGAATATAAAGTAATTAAGTTTTCAGTTGGTTGGTCAGGACCCAAAAGTGGGCCATAGTGCAGTTTCAGTAGATGTAAATGAGTCTGAAAAAATGTGACAAAAAGTCTAGCTAAAGTAAGAGAGCTAGTAAAGCTCTCATGATAATGAGTTAATTTCTCTAGATCTCTGGAAAATAACATAATTTGGCATGATATCATGGGACACCTATGTGAAATTAAAAGCATGCATTCATGTCCTTATTTGGCTTCTGTAATGATGCGATCTTTAAACAAGTCCTCTTATAGGTCGTTTCCACCAAGCAGTCCGGCTCAGTTCAGTGTGGAACGGCACACATTTTTTTGTGTTTCCATGGAGCAAAAGGTGGAAAGGGTCTCAAAAAAACCGTACCGTCCCACTTTTTGGCACCCCTTCATAGGTGTACCAATCTTACCTATCCGTCCCAACAATAAGGGTTTGCACTTATGTCACGTCAGTGCACAACACAGCTGCTCGCCTCTGGGCTGCAAAATACGGAAGTCTCTGTGAGGAGCAGCGAAAATGGGAGAAAAACGGACTAATTGCATTAATCGGGGATATTCGGACTCGACAGAGATCCACACTGTTTCCTAGTCTGTGGATATTGATACCTGGCTACATATCAAGTTTCCTGGCGTTTATCTTGACCTGATTTCAAGAACACAAAGCAGAGCCTGGAGGCTAACATCAGCCTGGTCTATCCGCGGTGGATGTGAAACTAAATTAATGCTGAAGTTTTGTGAATACGAAGCCTTAGAGCAGTTAATTCTCTGTAACTAGTTAGTCATCTGCTTCTTACTTTAGGTTACTTGTGAAAAGATCGCTCTGTGGTTGTTGAACGAGCTTGTAAAACTTTGGGCTGCAGCCTATTTTGAAACAACATTAGCGCACCCAGGATTTCTGACATGATTTAGTTTGATCTTAACACCAGCTGAACTTTTACTTTAATTTTAATGTGGCGAATTCTCACAGTGCAGCTCTTAACTTTTATATTTTGTCTTATAAACTGTGACAACTCTGAGGCTGAACCAGCAGACTCCCGCTGTCTGTGACTTCACATAGATAGCTTTTACAGCCTGCCCACCAAGTGAGGACACAGGTGTCTGTGGAAACGCAAACTATTTTGGGGTTTAGCATACCAATAATTTAAATCAACCAATTTAAATCATACCTATTCCTTCTGTTTTGTATGAATTTACACCATGACATGATAGCTCTTCAGGTGCTCACTTCCAGTGTGTCTTTTGTTCTACAGGCCAGGAAACATTTAATTTTCAGGATGTAAATTGTCCGACAGCTTTGTGGAGCTTTTTATTATTATAGACATGAAAGATAAATTTCAGTATGAAATCTGCTTTTCCCCTCCTTCCTAATTACATCCAAACATTGCTTGGCAGCCATCTGGCTGACTGGAAGCCGAGTGTTGCTCCTTCATTGCCAGGACTCCAGTTGTTGCCCAACTGTCAATTCTACCAAAGCAAAGTGCCCTTAATGCCGCTGACTTCAACTGTGATTCTGCAGCAACTGGTATGAAAAGTGATCCAATGAAATATATCAGTCAGTTATAATCTCATCCACATTTAGAAACACAGTGAAATGTTTTATTATGATATAGCAGCACTGGCACTAAGTACATCTGAGTGCAGATCTATAACAGTTCTCATCAGTATAGTTGATTATTGTCCACCAAACTGCCCTCATGTCCAAACAGACAAAGAAGTCTCCTCATTGATCACTCACTGGCTGCTTTTAAACCATCAATACCCTTTAAAGCACCACTTAAGATGAGGAACATATGTCTCCCTGCTGTCTGGTTGAGTGCTGTGTTGTAACTCACTGAACACCAGCTGAAGGAGTAATGGCACTCAGACGTACAAAAGACCAATTAAAACTACTGAATTTAACAAACAAAAGGACGGCATGTGGTAAAAAACAATCAGAGGAGGGTCTGACTTTTTTTAAAGCCTGTTGTAAAATACTCACATGCAGAAAAATAGCTCTTCTTATCAATTGAATTGTTCCTCTTATCTTATCTTGCAGAGATCCTTTCTTCAACTGTATTCCAGTGTAACAAATTCATGATGAGCTGTCCAACAGAGGAAAACAAAAACATGGAAAAACCTAGTTTTCAATGGTACCATCTTTATATGCAAATCCCAAACTGCTGAAGCCACCCAAAGAGAAATTTGTACAGGGACTAAAGTTGTAGTCTCTTACGCCTAACCTCACATTAATGTAAGCATCCAGATACTTTACTTGGTCCGTAGTTGAAGCACCTTTCCCAGTACTTACAGCCTCAAGTCTTTTTGAAGATGCCATAACAAGCTTTGCACACCTGGATTGGGGAATTTTCTGCCATTCTTCTTTGCAAATTGAAGACGTTTCACCTATCCTCCAAAACGCTTCCAAAGGTGACTCATGCTCAAAGGTATCATGAGCCTGATGGGAAAGCTCAGGACATGTGCTCATTTCTGTCCATGGATGAGTTTTCAGTGGTGGCAGAGGAAGAAGGAGGCAAAGAGAAGTCCCAGTCCAAAGGTGACTGTGGCCAAAGTTGGGATTTATAGCTTCTTTTGACCATCCATGTGCTTAATGATCTGGGTGGTCACTTGAGAGTCATTCACATCTGAGCCACCTGGGTCACCTGAGAGTTGTTGGCTGAGTCACTGACCCAGTTTTATCTAAGGGGGTGTCCTCCTTGGCCTCTTCGGGTTTGCCAGGGCTGCATGATGTTGGTCCCTGTGAGCCGGTGTGAAAGCATTGCTTGGATTGCTGTCAGAAGGAATCCAGGGCTGCATTGAATGTAGGGGATAAGTGTCTTAGTCCACCACTTCTGTTCAAAGATGTTTTTTCCAGAGATAGCTATCTTCATAGATAGCGGTCTTCTCCTAACTTTGCTATCCTCGAAGGAAAGTCCTGTATCCTACAGATGTAAGTGAACGACCAAGTCCTGACCAGATGAGTTGGCTCTCCTGTGTTGGGCCATGCATCTGTGTATGGGTTGTTTTGTTTCTCCAATATAAGAGTCCTTGTTTTCATCAGCGCATTAAGGAGATCTCTTTACATGATGCTGCCACCACCATTCGTCACTGTTGGGATGGTATTGGGCAGGTGATGAGTGGTGTCTGGTTTCCTCCAGTAATAACTCTTAGAACTGTGGCCAAACAGTCTAATCTTGGTTTCATCAGGCTGAGAGAATCTTGTTTCTAACAGTCTGAGTCCTTCACTTCCTTTTTTTTGCAAACTTCAAACAGGATTCATGTGTTTTGCACTTCCGTCCAGACACTCTGCCATGAATCCCAGATTTGTGGAAGGCTGCAGTGATGGTTGTCCTTCTGGAACTTTGTCCCATCTTCACACAGGATGTCTGGAGCTCAGTCAGAGTGACAGTCAGGTTCTTGCTCACCTCCGTTACCAAGGCCCTTCTCCCCTGATTGCTCGGTTCCTGTCTCTGAGCTCTGCAGGCAGTTCCTTTGACCTCATGGCTTGATTTTTGCTCTGGTATGCAATGTCCGCTGTGAGGCCTTCTATTGAGAGATGAGTGAAAGGCTCTGAATACTTTCTGAATGCACTGTATATCTGAGTCATGCTCACTTAAAAAGCAGCTAATTAATCATGACCAAGGAAAACAAAAACACAAAAAGCATTGCAAGTGATTCACTGCTGCATTCCCTATACTTTCCCTATAGAACAGAGTGGTGTACCAACTAAGGAACATAACCATACATACATAGAGCTATAGTTTCAATATGGCTAGGAGCTCAGAGGCAAATGGAAATCTGAATTATGAAAAATTAGACAAAACATTCAGTTCATTTACAATTATTATGCTTTTGAAGCTGAGCTATCTTGTTGAGTGAGAGAATAAAATGAAATGTTTGAAAGAGTCACTGTGACTGTGGGCGATCTCTAGTGAACCTAGGTGTCTGAACGTGCTTTCATGTTATTCTATCGGGGCTTATGAAGGAGCACTTGCTCTCCATTATTAAAATGGTCTTCCTCAGAATTCTCTTTGAACTTTGGCAAAGATTGAAAGACAGAAAACTTAGAGGGGATTTTTGCACTAAACAAAGATCACCGGAAAATCAGCTGTAACGCTCTAATGAGAGGTATTTTTCTCCGCATTTCCTGTTGATTTTTCTTGAAGTCTGTAGATAAAAGTCTGTTTTCTGCTGGCAAAATGCCCCACTCAATCTGAATTAATAACTCTCAGGAAGATGATTCTGACAAACAGAGGTGTCTGATTTTAAAGTTTATGCATAACAACAATCTGTTGTCAGTGAATGGCATCATTATGCCTTTATGATAAAACTGTCTGCTTATTTTGCATCTTTTTAGTATACTGGAACAAAATATTCCCAGAGGGCACTTTTTCCACTATAAATAAGGGTAAATTTGTCATTTTTTAATGCCTGGAGAGCTTTAGCTTTGCTGGAAAATAAACCTCCTCCCAAACCATAGTTCTCTTGCAGACGGAATAAGATTGTCCTGGTCCTATTTTCTGCCACATTCATTTTGCCCTCCACCATTACAAGCCTTCCAGGGCCAGCTGCTGAGAAGCATCCCCACAGCCTGATGCTGCCACCACCGTGTTTGCAAGGAGATGGTGTATTTGTGGTGATGTGTTTGGTGTCTTGTCTGATGGCCAAAAAGCCCCATTTGGGTCTCATCAGACAAACCCAGCCAGCATGTCAATGTGGGCCCCATGTATGTTGGCTGCAATATGGGTCCCATGTGGGTTTGTCCGTTGGTTCTATGGTGGCCCCACCTGTGATTGCCCATGTGAACTGCAAGTGTGGATCAGCCAATGTAAGACCCACATAGCCCCCATCTCTAGAGATACAAGATAGATCCTTCTTGTAGCAAACATGGGCAATCACAACGATCTCTAATCGAGGCCTATATGGGTCTCATATGTGCTGATCTACACTTGCTGTTCACATGGGCAGTCTTTAGCTATGCTAATGTAGCTACACTAGCAACATAGTTAACATTATTACATAAGCCAATGTACCAACATTGGCTTTGTAGATAACAAAGCTATTAAGCTAACATTGCTGATGCTAATGTAGCTAAAAGCTAAAATATCTAACATAAGCTATATAGCTTTGTTAGCTTTAGTTAAAGCTACATTAGCTTTAGCTAAAGCATTAGCTAAAGCTCAAATTGCTATGATAACATAGTCACTATTACCACACAAGCCAATGTCACAACATTACATTTGTAGGAAATGTAGCTGTGTAGCTAACTTGCTAAAGCTCATGCTAAAATAGCCAACACAAGCTGTATTACTTTGTTAACTTTAGTTAAAGCTACATTAGGTTTAGCTAAAGCTGACATAGCTATGATAGCTACATAGTCACCATACCACATAAGCCAATGTAGAAACATTAGCAATGTAGGAAATGCAACTATGTAGCTAATAATGCTAAAGTAGCTACAAAGCTAATGTAGATGGGGGGGGGGTTTCAGTGCCTGTGAAATGTTATCTATCCTTCTCTGACTTAAACTTTTCAATAACCTTTACTCTGAGTTTCTTTGAGTGTTCTTTTGTCTTCATGGTGTAATGGTAGCCAGGAATACTGATTAATCAGTAAGTGGACCTTCTAGGCTCAGGTGTCACAATCACTTATGGTGCATTCACTGCTCTCAGGTGATCTCATTTTATTAATTGTGAGACTACTAGCACCAACGGCTTCGACAAAGGCTGTGTATGTATTGTTCCATCCAAGGCAGGGGTGTCAAACTCACATTTAGTCCAGGGCCAGATTTGGTCCGATGAGATGTCCTGAGGGCCGGACTATTTAGGCTAGGAGTGTGAAAGTCAGTCGTGGATTTTGAGTTTAGGCCAAACCTAACAGCCTAACAAGGTCAACATTTAAACATAAAGGGTCAACCTCATTTTCACCATTATTAAAAAATAACACTGATAAAAAATCATTCTGAGATAAAAAGAGTCAAAATGATGAGATTAAAGGCGCAAAGTCTGAGATAAAAAGTCAAGCTTATTAGTTCAAAAGGTCAAAACCTAAAATTTAAAGTCAAAATAATATTTTTAAAAGGCAAATACATGAGATAGAAAGTCAAAATCACAGTTTTTAAAGGTAAAAATATGAATTGGAATTTTAAATTGTGAATCTTACAGGTCAAAATATGATACGAAAGGTCAAAACATGAAAAAAGTAAAAACCATATATTCATGTCAGAATTGTGAGATGCAAAATTGAAAATATGAAATGACAATATTAATTTCTTTTCCCACCCTCCTGACTTTTTATCTAATTACTTTTACTCTTTACTTTTTCAGGTTTTTATAATTCAACAAGGATATTATAAATCATTGAGGTTAAGTTCACACATTTATACTGGAGGAAATCTTCAGACCTCAGACTGGTGGGCCAGTTATAATAGATCGTATGATCTTGTGAATAGACATTATATACGTAGACGCCTCATTGACTGTGTTTGCCCACTGCCGCTATACAGCAACGTGTCCGTGTCCGTAACGTGGAATACCTCTGGCAAGATGGCGGCGTTGATGTACGACCCACTGGCCAATGAGGCATCTACGTATATAATGTCTATGATCTTGTGGGCCGGATATGAACTGCACTATTTTTCACACTGACTGGAACAATGTTGGTTGGTGTAAAGTTTTAAGAAATTTGAGTCGTGATTTCTCAAAGAGGCTAGACTAGGTAAGAAGCATTGCCCAATGATTTCTTATGTTTTTTTCCAGTACAGAGCCTCTAAAAGTACACTTCATATTTTAACTGCTGTGAGAACAACCCCAAGGGTTTTCATGCTGTCTTCACTCTGTGAGTGCATTTTACATGATTTTGTTACTGCCATAGGCCAATAGTGGGTCACTACATCTTTTTTTCAATTGAAAGGGTAAACTTTTTTTTTTTTTTTTTTTTACTTTGTATGAATGAAATTCACCCTTAAGGGTCTTTCGTTAGTTCACTCCAGTGGTAGAACTTTATAATGGGCTCCTTACCACATGTTCTCTTGGGTAGGGGCATTTTAGAGATGGCATTATTGCATTTTCTCATCCAGAGGTCAGATTTTTTATTGGATACTTGCTCTGTTGGTCAATTTTCTGGCATAGCCAATATCAAAACACATGTATGAATAATAACAACATCTTTCAGGGTTGAATAAAAGTCCAGAGTTTATCCCAATCAGCAGTCAACTATGTCTTCAGTT
Organism: Cheilinus undulatus; assembly: GCF_018320785.1. Taxonomy (NCBI): domain Eukaryota; kingdom Metazoa; phylum Chordata; class Actinopteri; order Labriformes; family Labridae; genus Cheilinus; species Cheilinus undulatus. The sequence goes on from NC_054881.1 coordinate 34,515,507, forward strand.
TTAATCAGTTTGAAATATCCTCATTTATATTATTTATAAACAAAACTAAGAGACATTTCTAATATGGCCACTCAAGAAGAACAAGTGATTATGATTCAAATGGATATTGTAATTGCCATTCATGGTTCATAAACTGTGCTAGATTGTGTTGTTCATCCATCTTAGAACTAATGATAATCACAGAGCACCAGAAAACTAAGAAATCATAAATATTTGCTCTCATTCAGCTGGGGATTACACTATTTAAAGCAATACCCATAAACAGAGCAGCTTTTGTGGTGAATATCGGAGATTTCAAATGTCAGAGAGGATGAAATAATCCTTGATTCACATCTTATTTTGTAGGCAGAAGTGGTACACAGTGCTCAGTGGATCTTTTGATGACATTTACCAGTAAAAGTGTGTGATGTTTTTTCACTTGCTCTTGTATTCTTGACAGATCACTCATTATTTATGCCCACCCACATGCATGCACTCCTTGTACTCTTGTTAAAAGAGAGAAAAATAGATTATAGAGATCTGGTTTACAGCAGTGTTTTATCCAGACCCAAAGTCCCACCTCCTCCTCTCACTGTCCTTGACACACTTACCCAAGGTGGACACGCTGACCCCATCAGCTGGTGCTGTACACTTCCCATAGGGGGCCGCAACACCCCGCACCCCTGCAGCATCTATCTCTTGCTCCCATGTGCCTCTCTGTGGCCCCCTTCAAATGCCTTGGGCTGTCCCCCGGACACTTCCCTCTCAAGCAGTGATTAATGCCTGTTTACTTCAGAAAGGCCAAGCCACTTCCCTGGATGGGAGGCGGGGACTGTGGAGAAGGAAAACGAACGAGTGGGAAAGAAGAAATGAAGGGGGATGAAACAGATGTATGGATTTCATGCTCTGAGATGCTGCAGTGATGTATAGAACAACAACAGCACTGAATGTTAGATAATCAGAAGATTTAATTCAGTTAGTAAAGGCCACACCAACATCTCTATGGGTTTGAGTCATGACATACCATAGAAAGAGTAAATACTTCTCTTCAAGGATCTACTGAGTGTTTATTAAACAGTGAATCACACATCCAGCGGCAGCCTTAAGGAAACATTTGTTTTCTCCTTACAGTTAAAATGCCAAGAATTCAGGATGCTCTTCTTTGATAGATACAAGTCCCAAAAGCCTTTATGAGCTGCAGATTCACAGTATAACTAACAATAGATCAGAAACTCTGAGTAAATTAGAGCAAACTGAATGCATCCTACTGTAGCAATCCTACAATCCATCAACTGTCAGCAGATGACGATATACTGTAAACCCCTGGGAACAAGTGAAAAAAATCTCTGCAATTCCTGTGTAGTTTAATAACATCCCTGGAGGAGATTCATTCATAAATTTCTGGTGAATCTGTCGGACTGTTAAAAATAAGTTACACAGAGGCTAATTTGGCTTACTTCAGCAGAACGAACCTTAATATATGTAATGTACATGCAAGGCAAATACGTTTTTCAGTTGTCATTATTGAATGTGCATATTTGAAAATGATTCATTTATAGTTTATGGTAATATAAAATGCCATTTGTCTTGTTTTGCTGGTCTGTTTCTAAATATTGAAAAATTAACTCAAAGTAAAGCTTACAGGAAAATTCTAGTACACAAAGCTTGGTGTGTTTGACATAAAAGAGTTACAGCACATTTACATCAGCATCACTATCATCTAAAATGAACCTGAAGATAACAACATAACAGATAGCTCTGGAACCAAGAGCTGATTCCAAGACCAGTGCATTGAGGCCAACAGGCTCTGTCACCTTCTCTACCCAATGAGCTAAACCAGCACCCTCTCTGATTTTTAAATCAAACCTAATTCATTAACAGAGACTGGAAAGTGCGATCATGAAATAACCACACTGTAAAGATTACAGGCTAAGCATCATTTCATAAATCAAACAAGGCCAGAAGTCCAACCAGGATTAAATCATATATAGACCTGTCCAAGAAGAAGTTACACGAGCAGTGGCACGCTTTTGCTTCATTAGCTATACTAACGCAGATATACTAGCTACATAGTTAACATTACTACATAAACCAAAGGAGCAATGTAGGCTTTCCAGTTTACATAGCTTTTCAGGTAACATTGCTAAAGCTAATGCAGCTAATGCAGCTAAAATAGCTAACATAAGCTATTTAGCTTTGCTAGCTTCAGCTAAAGCTTTAGCTAAAGCTTACATAGCTATCTCAGCTACACAGTCACCATTACTACACAAACCAATGTAGAAACATTAGCTTTGTAGGAAATGTAGCTATGTAGCTTACATCGCTGAAGCTAAGGTAGTTTTGAAGCCCATGTAGCTAAATCAAAGATAGATCCTACTTGTAGTAAACATGGGTGATCACAAGGACCTCTTAATGGGCTCTAAAGCCATGTAGATTTTTAGCTTTAGCAAAAGCTAACACAGCTACAGTAGCTAAATAGTTACCATTACATGTAAGCCAATGTAGCAACTTTATCTCTGTAGGTAATGTAGATATTTAGCTAATGTTGCTAATGCTACTGTAGCTAACAAGCTATGTAGCTTTGGTTGCTTCATCTTAAACTAATGTAGCTTACATAGCTATCATAGCTACATAGTCACCATTACGACATAAGCCAGTGTAGCAACATTAGCTTTTTAGGAAATGTAGCTATATAACTTACATTTCTTAAGCTAAAGCAGCTACGAAGCTAATGTAACTGACACAACCTATGTAACTGCATTAGCTTTTGCAAATATAGCATAAGCTAATGTAGCTAACAAAGCTTCCCAGCTTTAGCCTTAACTATGTTGACTACATAGCATATTATCTACAGAGCTAAGCTAGGTTCATTCGCTCTATCTTTTTCTCTACTAGCTTTGTTAAAGTGTTTTCATGTTGGATAAGCATTTTTCTTGTTAGGAGACTGCTTACTTGGCTTTATCAATGTATAAATGTTTTGTAATCGGGTTTGCAGGTCAGGTTTCAGACTTTTTACTTTTGGTGTCCTAACCTAACCTTGCAAAGCAGATGGATACGTCCGTTTCTGTGTTTTCTCACTGGCGAATCCATCTTGCAATGCTCCGTCTGAACCATTTGAGCCCTGTTAGAAAGTGAAAGGACCAATCAGCAGTACTTTAGGGCGCAGCGGAGTCATGTCGTAAGCAAGCAGCAACAAAAGGCTGGTGCTATTATGGCGGAAGACATTAGTGTGGATGCTGAAGAACAAAGAACAGCAGTGAGTTGGTTTCTTTTTAAAAACGACAAAAGTCGTGTACTGACATGACTACAGTCGTCATAATTCGTGTTATGCTGCTCTAATGGAGTTTACTGCTTTGGTCGGGAAGCAGGGGAAGCTCGCTGGTGACTACGTCACGTGTTTTGATTGTCCTATAAAGATGTGACAGACAGAAGATTCATCCAGTCACCCTCCAAGTTTTTTTCAAAGGCTCTGCCCTTTCCCAAACACTGTGTATGAGTGATTTTTACAGATGGATGTGTGAAACACACCCATGTGGAGTGCCAGGTTAGTCCTAACCCTCACATTAACCCAAACCCAAACTGGAAGTTTAATCCAACTTAATTTTTGAAGTATGTCTGTGTATTCCCATCCTGAAAGAGGCGGTGTCTCACAGTAGAGGTTTGCAAGAGGGCCATCTGAGTGCTGCAGTCTGCAGCCTGTCTGGCTTGGAAATGACAGCATGCCCATAATGTAGAAGCTTTTCAGGAGGCTTAAGACCTCAGCACCATTTTTCTTTGCTCGCTACTATTAGGTTGATCTAAAGTTGGTTATAGACCATGGTTTCGCCACAGATTTGCCTTAAGAGCTACTTTCAGTAACCCCATGGCTGACATTACTAAGATTTTTAAAGAATATTTTCTACAGTCTATGGCCAAGACAGGACAAGATTTTTGTTGCATAGTCTGACATGGTTTCATTGTAAAAGACAAGACAGCCATCAGAAAGAATACTGAAACAGGAGATTTATTTTAGATGACTTTGCAATGCCACTGGAAAAAGAAAAAAAAACAGTTACTGTATGAATGAACACATTGCATTTTTTGCTCTATGCTATGTAAAATCAGTAAACCAGCTGTGCATATGTATGAGCTGTTGGTTTGTGTGTGACCTGCTTATATTTGGCACTGCGTCCTACATCGCTTTTGATGTTTCTGTGATAGAGTAATCAGCCCATGAGGGTATAACGAAGTCCTGCTGTTACTATGACTTAGGTTTAACACAAGCACACATGTAGATGTGTCTTCTGGTCATGTTCCTCTTCAAATTTTGATCTCTTCCTGGCTCACAGCTGATCTCAGGAAGGTTTGGACTGATAACAAACAAGGTAGAGTTGCAGGCTTTGATCCGCAGAGGCCACAGCACAGCCAATTCTGGGCAGTGGAGAATATATAAGAGGAAGGGGCTGTGTCTGGTCTCTGGCACAGCAGGGCTCTCACCTTCCTCCGGGGTGAGTGTTCAGATGAGAAGTCTGAGCTATCAGCGGTTAGTGCATGGGGTCAATATCTGGCTTGCGTCAGCAGTCACAGTGGAGCAGCACTGGTGGTCTGAGGAGCTGCAGCATGCTAATATAATCAAGCCTAAGCATCGCGTATCTGGTTAGGGCAAACAACACTAATGGAGCTTTTTCAAGCTCCTCTTGTGGAAGAAGTTTCATTTCAACTACATCAGCATTCAGGTGTGCAGGTGTATTAGGTTTAATTTCCATTTTTTTGCCCTGAACCATTCTCTCAGCAAGATATGCCCCATGTGAAATATTAAAAACCCAGTGCCTCTCTCTGAGTACTATCTGAAACCAAAAATAATAAATAAATGAAGCATTCCCCATGCTGACATGCTCACCGGCTGTGTAAAGTTCATTATTTTTAAAAGGCCAGCAAATTATTTCAGAGTTTCTTCACTAAAAAATGATTCAGCCATGCGACCATGACCTTCACATCACTCCAAAATAATTAAGATGATATAAATGTGGTGCTTTTTATTTAATAATTTCATATGCAGTATTTTTCTTCTGCATTTTATAAATTCCAACAACATCCTCTGAAAAAGTGTGCATTGCTTGTGCTGTCATCCTGAAACACGATCCTGATGGCAGCAGTGTCTTTGGCGCTGCATGTTTTACAGGGTGACTCACGCCGCTGATGGACAGGCGAATCGATATTTTGACTTTGGCCACTGGTTTTGCTCTTACAGAAGGAGCAGCGGTAATGGAAGAGGACTGTAAATAAGTGGAAGGTTCTTGACAAATGAATCCATTAACATTTGCCTGTGTCGCCTGGCGAGCAGATTTGCTGTTTTATGGAGCAGGAAAAAAGAGCTAGTAAATCTGAGGGCGCTGTAAGGGTGAGGAGCTGAGAGCAGGCTGGGGAACACATCTCCCATGATGCAGCACTTTATCTCCCTCCCAAATGGCATCTTTATCTGCCTAAATTAAGTTTTGATTCCTTGCCACATACGGTGCTGCAAATCACTTTTAATACTGATATCAAGAGCAGCAGTAAAGTGTGCCCAAAGCGATGGAAAGCAGCTTTATTGTGTGGCACACTGCTGTCACCGCCGTTCACTGTGGCTCACCGTTGTAAAGATTCCTGCCTTAAACCACTGCTTTGTGTGCAAATCATATTATGACATTTGTCATCATTCAATTTCCCCTCTATTCTGCAGAGTAACTTCAGCAACCCATGAGTGTGGATGAGGGAGAAGGATACCCCTAAAGGTGACTTAATTTATAGCTGTGATTAATTTCCAATTCCATTTTCACTCAGTGATGTTTATCTTTGAAATTAGAAGGCCCATGTGTGTGTGTGAGTTCAGTGGCGAAAAGGGGGAAGGGAACCGGTCCCAAATAGAAACAGCATTACATTGCCTTTGCATTATCATCAGTCTGCTTGCATATCTCTCTGTTTGTTTGTCTGCCTATCAATCTGTCTGACTCTCTGTCGCTCTGTCTAATTGATCAACAGTCTGGCAGCAGAGACAGAAGTCCTGCGAGCACTCAGCAGGAATACGAGATGTCTGACATGTGCAGTGCTGGGAAACATATCCCTACAGAAAAGAAGAAGTTTATATTTGGCTACAGGAGCAAACATGCTTAGGGATCTGTGAGGTTGAGCTAAAAGTTAACATTAGGATGATAAGATGCCAAATTAAAACTGGTGGAATGCTTATTGTCTTATGTTTGGCATGCTGAAACTTATATATTTGCTTAATAGAATAAGTTTAATGGGATGCAATTAGATATTAATTGCAGGTATTTGGTTTTCAGCAGAAATGGGATATTTAAGATGAAGACCTCATGAAGTCAGGGTAGCAGGCACTGATTTATGTCCATGCTGGTGGGTGCAGAAAACCTAACATGACTTGTTGCTGATTTGGCAAAATAAAACTTGAAACAATTACAATTTCATCTCCCCTGTCTGTCACATGTAAAGTTTCACTATTTTGCATTTAAAATATTTTTTGTTTCATTTTAGATTTTTGCGAGACAGTTTTGCTGCAGACTGAAGGTCTCAAACGCCCACCCCCCTTGCAAACCACTATGGTGAGACACCACATCTATATTAATTATTATACATGCTAAAATTGTCAAAATAAAGTGGGATTAAACTTCCCTTAAGGGTTTGGGTAAAGCTGAGGCTAAAGCTAAAGAAGTTGTGATAGCTATGCACATAACACAGCTATGAAGCAAAAGTAGCTAGATCTAGCTGTTAGCTAAGTAGTTAAATCTGAAGCTTACAAAGCTACATTTGCTATATATGATATGTAGGTATTGAGCTGCATGACAAATGTAGGTAAACCCAACTGACTATAGGTCTCAAATATCCAGCCCCCTTGCAAACCACTGTGGTGAGACACCACATCTATTTTTATGATTATACACGCTAAAACTGTCAAAATAAAGTGGGACTAAACTTCCGTTAAGGGTTTAGGTAAGGATACCAGAAATTAAAAGTCAAAAACCTTAACTTCCAAACCTAACTGTAAAATGTAACTCCAACTAAACAGTCTACTCACATTGAAAAAGCTTGTCCTCTATGAAAACACAGCTAATATAGCTGAGGCTAAAGCTAAAGAAGTTGCGCTAGCTATGTACGTAGCACAGCTATGTAACTAAAGTAGCTAAATCTAATGCTTGCAATGCTCTGTTAGCTAAGTAATTAACTTTGAAGCTAACAGAGCTATATTGTCTACATAAGTTATGAAAGTAACACAGCTGCATAACAGATGTAGCCAAACCTAACTGACTATAGGTCTCAAAAGCCCAACCCCCTTGCAAACCACTATGGTGAGACATCACATCTATATTAACGACTCTACATGCTAAAATTGTCCAAATAAAGTGGGATTAACCTTCCGTTAAGGGTTTAGGTAAAGATACCAGAAATTTAAAGTTAAAAATCTATGTTAGCTAAGTAGTTACATCTGAAGCTATCAGAACTACATTTGCTACATAAGATATGTAGGTAATGTAGCTGCAGAACAAGCTAAACCTTAAGCAAACAAAGTGACAGTAGCTAAATCAGATTATGCTACTTTTGCTAGAGCTAGACCCTGTTTTAGAGGAAGTTATAGTGGCTCTCTTTAGCTTCACTGCCTTCAGCTGAAAGCTAACTTAGCTACACTGGCCTACATAGTAACAGTATTCATATCTATGCACGATAACATTAATTATGTAGCTAGCGAAGCTACACTAGCTTTAGCTAAAGCTACCCCTCAAACGTTCTGAGTCCATCACTGTTGTGGCTGCCTTTTTTCTCCATTCAGGTGTAATTGTTGTGTGACTGTGCAAAATCATGACACCCAAACCATGACAGAACGGTACAAATATGAACAAAACATACAGTGCCTATAAAAAGTATTCACCCCCTTTTATTGATTTTATAAATCCATCATGGCCAGTATGATTTGGCTTTTTGATGAAAAAATGTACAAAAAACATCTTTATTGTCAAAGTGAAAACATATATCTACAAAGAAACATCAATTAAAAAAATAAATAAGTGGCCCCCTTTACCCCCTTTAAAATTTACTGGCATAGTTTAACAGAGAACCAGCCAGGTGATGCTGGTAGTCTCACAATTAGTGAAATATGGATCACCTGAGTGCAGTGATGTGTCAGACACCTTAGTCTAGAAGGCCCAGTTGCTGGTTAATCAGTTTTCCTTGCTACCATTACACCACGAAGACAAAGGAACACTCCAAGTAACTAAGAGAAAAGCTTATTGAAAAGTTTAAGTCAGAGAAGGATACAAAGGTGTCCCCAGTGTTATCCACTTCAACTCTCAGATAAAGGTCTGCTTGTTTATCTGGTGTTAAATCCTTTAGAGGATATTTTATTTTCTGGCTTCAGAGGACAACAGAGCTTATTAACAACCTTGTATCATCCCTGACTGGCCAATATATTACACTTTCCTAATGAATAAGAGCAACTGATAACATAAAATCCCAGCATTTTCCTCTCTTAAGTGTGCCACAGCAGGTCGCACATGGTTGTGCTCTGCAAATAATTTAGTTTAGATTTATACTTATCTATTTTCTAAGCACTATAAAAAAGAAATATACAGACTTAGTACTCATCTTCAGAGGTTCCTTCCAATTTAAGCAGCCAAGTGAGTCAGACAGTGAGTCAGGCATAAATAAAGCATAGTTATAAAACATGCTGATAAAGTTCAGGGGTTCAGCTGCTCTTAAACTGAAACCTAAAATGGGAGGAGATGTTTAATTCGAGTGACTTCCAGCCTTCTTGCGCCAGACACTCCACTTTCAGCATCCCAGACGTGGCCGCCCTCCTGGGGTTGTCATGCACTACAGTGTCAAGTTTCCTGCAAGACTGAAACATCCATCTAGCAGAAGTCCTGTGGGCAAAAAAGCCCGTCTTTATTTGCTGAAAGGGCCATGTTAACAATCTGTAGGGCATTTATGCCTCAGTATTTCTGTGATGTTGAAGCTTTTCTCTTTTGGAAGACACGCCGTATCCTTTCTCGAAAGCTTACACAGGTCAGCAGCGGGTGTTAAAGGTTGCATGAGTGTTTTCCTCTTATCTATAAAAACTGAGGACAGCTGCTTTCTTTATGTTGTTCAAAAATGTGTCAGGACTACAGTGATGGTACAACACATGACCTTTCTTGTTACAGTGCCTTTAAAAATAATCATCCCCCTGATTTTTTTAGCCTTTTATTGATTTTGAAAATTAATCATGGCTAATATAATTTGGGTTAGAAAATATTTTTTCAAGAAAAACTCTTTAATGTCAAAGTGAAAACAAATTTCTAAAAATTAATGTCAATTAAAAAAAAAAATGTAATGTAAAATAAGTGACAGCCTAAATATTCACCCCATTTAAAGTGACTGACCTAATTCAACAGAAGCCCAGCCATCTGGTGCTGGTAGTCTCACATTTGGGAAATTTGGATCACCTAAGTGCAGTGAATGTCTCTCAAGTGATTGAAGTATAAAAACACCTAAGCCTGGAAGGTCCAGTCACTCCTTAATCAGCTTTCCAGGCTACCATTACATCATGGAGACAAAGGAACACTCCAAGCAACTCAGAGAAAAGCTTATTGAAAATCAGTTGTGAGATGGATACAAAAACATTTCCAAGGCACTGAACATCCCCCAGAATTCAGTTAAATCCATCATCAAGAAATGGAAGGGCTCTGACACATGTGTGAATCAGCCTAGATCAGGCTGTCCTTACAAACTAGTCCATTAGGACATCTATGACTACTCTGAAGGAGTTACAAGATTCAGAAGCTGATGGGAGAGACTCTGTGTACAACAACTGTGATCATTATAACTTTTTATCTCTTCATTATAACTTAATTATCTCATAATTGTGACTTTTAATCATATAATTGACTTTTTATCTCATATTTTTGAGTTTTATCTCATAATTTGGACTTTTTTAATCTAATAATTTGGACTTTGTATCTCATAATTATGACTTTTTTAATTGCCTAACTTCCACATTTTTCTTTTTTAAGTAGCAGAAATGGGCTTTCATACAAAAGACATGTGGGAGACTCCATGGTCAAACACACCATATCCACCTAAGAAGCACAGTGGTGGCAGCATAATGCTGTGGGGATCCTTCTCAGCAGCTGGCCCTGGGAGGCTTGTAAAGGTAGAGGATAAAATGAATTCAGCAAAATATAGGAAAATCTTGGGGGACAATCTTATTCAGTCTGCAAGAGAACTACAGCTTGAAAGAAGATTTGGTTTCTAAGGCCGGCCACACACTACAGGATTTTAAGCCTGATGTAGCCAAGATTTGACTCCCCCAACAATCGTGCGGGCGTATACCGAATGGAGCCTCATCACAAACGATTATTTGTCTGAATAGTTTGCATGTGTGTGGTGTCAACTCGATTCATTTACTGCTCCAAATCGCATCGTAGCCTCCAAGACCCTGAATCGTAAATATCAAACATGTTTGATATTTACGATTCTAGGTTGTAGTGCCGCTGACGGAGTACCCACAAAAACCAATGAGAGCGAACACACTGGTAGCGTCACCAGACGAATCATACGTACTTTCACTGCTCACCACCATAAACACAACTGTACCTTAATTCCAGCCAGGATTTCGTCCTGAGTCTTTCCCCTGTTTTATGATTGCTGCTGCACCTGTAACACATGCCAGGGCAGCCTGTTGTGGAGAGACAGCAAGACGGTATCAGCAGACATCCATGTTGTTTTTTTTGTTTTTTTTTTCCTGAAGTCACGTGATCATGCGAGGGTGTAGGCAGGTCAGCAGCTGTGTGGTCTCCAGTGATCTGACAGTCTGCCTGAGTAGTTGAGTGTGTGCGTTCAGAGGATTAAAGATGAAAAATCTTTGGAAATTGTCCTGAAGTCTGTGGTCTCCCACGGTTGTAAAAAAATTTCAGATTAAAAAATCGTCTAGTGTGTGGCTGACCTAAGACAATGACCTGAAGCATGCAGCTAAAGCTATACAGAAATAGTTTGAAAACAACAAGGTGAATGTTCTGGAGCAGCTGAGTCAAAACCCAGACCTCAATTCAAGTGAGAATTTGTGGCTTGACTTGGAAAGGGTTCTCCATGCCCGATCCCCATGCAACCTGACAGAGCTTGAGCAGTTTTGCAAAGAAGAATGGAGAAAAACTGCAGAGTCCAGATATGAAGGGGTGAATATTAATGCAGTTGCTTATTTTACATGACATTTTTTTAATCTAACTGACAGTACTTAGTAGAAATCTGTTTTCACTTTGACATTAAAAATATATTTTTTGTCAAACTATATTGTCCATGATTCATTTTAAAAATCAATAAAAGTGTAAAACATCCAAGGGGGGTACTACTTTTTATAGGCACTGTTAATATTTGATTTATTTTTCTTTAGTATAAAAAATACATGCTACAAAACAGTTCAACAAAGTTGGCACAAAAAGAGACAGAAAAATGGAAAGTTTGTGAAAATGTAAGCAGACTTAAACCTCCAGATGTCACTCTCTGCTGCCTCGGTGGCTCGTGAGGGAAGTCAGAGAAGAGCAGCAAAACTTGTCTGACTTAATAGGCCACAAATAAATGACAGCTCAGTACAACAGCAGTGTGCAGAAGGACATTTCAGAAAGCACACATCATTTAACCTTGAATTGGATGGGCTGCAGCAGCGCAGGGCGATGCCACTTTCCACTCCAGTCGACAAAGAACAAGAAAATGAGGCTATGTGAGCCATCAACGGAAATGTAAGACCGATGAGTGGAAAATAAAGCACCATCTGACACGCTGGTGACAGGGTCAACATATGGCCTTCATGATGTACATGTTTTTATTCAAATGGATACATGCGGCAAGATATGCGCCATTCCACCGGCACGCCTTGCTTCGAGATTGTTTGCAACATGACAGTGACCCCGGTTTTCCTCCCACAGCTTGTGCAGCCTTCATATCTCCACCAAACAGAGCCCCTTTGGAATGTGTTGATAGCACAGTGAATGCATCACTATGGAGTCAGCGTGGACAAACCCTCCCTGAGGAATGTTTACAGCACCTTGTTGAATCCATGCATCCTTTAAATGGCAAAAAGGAGCTCATTGAATACATTATGAAGGCTGAACAATATTTTTGGAGACCCAAACCAAAGGTACCGATCCCCACCCGGAAGACTTTGAGTCAAGAATAGAACCAGAAAATCCTGCCTGAAATTAAAATGCCAGCACCGTGACAGCTGCCCAGTGAAATTATCATACATTTAAAAAAAAAAAAAGTGATGGAGGGGAGGAGAATATCATGCCTGTAAATTAGATTCATCTTTTAAAAGTTATCACATTTCATTTTCAGTGCAGATAGTGTCAAGCTTATATTTCACATTAATCACTGAGTATCAGGGGCATTGCTTTGACATCTGTCAGGCATATGTAATTACTCCTCAGCCTTTTATCGAAATCACTGGAACAAGATTCCCCCAGCAAATGCTAGGATCGTGTGTGTGTGAGGGTGTGTGTTCAGTGGGATGTCCGTTAGGCTGAGATCATTATTGATCAGATTTTGCGACACACACTTACGACTTCTAAATAACAATTAGAGTGGCAGAAACAAGGGTGAGTGCAGGGCTCAGTTAGATAAATTATGCCTTCCTGTTGCAGTGCCTGCGTAAGATTAATGAGGATTTATGCGCTCAAAATACACAGAGTGACCTGAAAGGGAAGCAGCTGTTTGCTATCGACGACTGTATATATTAACTCTACATTTTTTTCACCTGAATATTTCAATTTATCTGTGATTTAAACTTCCACTTCAAATTCTACTCTGGCAAATTAATCTTATGAATACATCTTTTGTAAACAATGCATTATCTATTTTACGCTTCTTGTGTTTTAAATGTTGAGAAATTCATAGCAGGTCAACCAAAGACACATTACCAAGTCAAAACTCTCAAATAATGCATTTGCATTACTGTTTAAGACCTGGTCAGTTCTTATCATCCAATTTTTCCTGCACCGTTTCAGCCACACTGTATCCTACTTATATTTGGAGCACACAGGGGCTAGCTAGGGATTTTGGGTGTCCAGAAAGAATATTACACAAGCTCCCCTTAACCAGCTAGCCAAGCAACAAATGTTGCATCATTTTTTTACAAATATCTATGTATTTTAAGGGAGGAGCAGAGGCCCCCCAGTATTTTATTTTTTCAGTCTGTTGACTGATTCATGTTATCACTTTTGATTCAATAATGACACTAATTACTAAGAAAAAATAAATAAAAACACACTTTTCATAGTAGGTTCCTCAAGGGCCCCTCCCTACTGTGGGCCTGGGTAATCAGTACCCCTTTTGCCCTCTGTGCTACGCCCATGGGAGCAGAGACCACTGGTATAGGACCAGGACCCACCACAGTCTCATCAATGACAAATCAGGACCCAAATGTCTGAAAATGTTAAGCCATCCATATTAATTTTATAAATATGTTCCAGTTCAATTATTGTATGCCAGGGATCCTCAAATCCATTTGCACAAGGGCAAGATTTTTCTTAACAGGCACTGTGGGAGCCTGTTATTTCATTACTTTATTTTTCACCAATTTTGACCGACTTTACTTCTGTTTACTCATTTCTGTTCTGATTAAACTGGCGCTTTAGCAGCATCCACGCTAATGTCTTCCGCCATAATAGCAGCCTCTTGTTGCTGCTTGCTTACGCCACGACTCTGCCGCGCCCGAAAGTACTGCCCCTTGTCGCTGATTGGTCCTGTCAATTTCTAACCGGGCCCAAACGGTTCAGACAGGAGCTCTGCAAGATGGATTCGCCAGTGAGAAACACTGAAACTGGCGTATCCATCTGCTTTGCAAGGTTACATTTTTGCCACTTTCTACCTTTTGTTTGCTTATAAACTCCTTGTTCTCTGTAATCAATTTTTACCAATGTCATTTCTATTTCACCCATTTGGCCACTTTTTGAACCCTTTCCACCACTTTTTGTGCCTATTTTGCACATTTTGACCACATCTAACTCTTTCTCATGTCATTTTTTGCCACTTGGAACCCCTTTTCACCTTTTTTATTGCCTGTTTTAACCATTTATAATGTTCAAACAATTTTTTCCACTTTTTCCTCATTTTTATTCTGTTTAAAAGAAAAAAGTGTTTACACTTTAAAGAAAGCTATACTATGGCATAGATAAATTAAGAAATTATTTGCTGCTTTGATAAGAGTGGTTGTTCTTCAGGTAAAATAATGGTTATCACTGTTTAACTTGATCATGATTTTGAAGACCCCCCCCCCCCAGAAAGCTGGGCCCAGAAAGCCCTCCCCTTTATCCCCCCTTATGGGCAGCCTTGGCCTGATACATTTAAATTGTAACATGATATGCTACACCAGTCACAGGGCAAATATTGTAGCAGAACAAGGTATTGTATTATATTGTATTGTATCATTTTACTAAATTCTTCCACTAGCCAAAAAAATAAGCTAAATGTTAAAATATCTTTAGCCTTGTTCGCTTAAAATGCTACATATCATCCATCTGTTAATTTAAGATGTAGGCTATACATCAGTCACAAGGGGCAATTCATTGCAGATTATGGATATTGTAAACATTTTATAGGCTACTTAACTTCTTTAATTTGCTAAAACAAATAAAATATGCTAATGGCCTTGTTAAGATGTAGCCATGAGCTGTTGTGTATTGACAGCAGTCCATAAAAATAGCCCCAGATATGACATGGTCAAAAAAAAAAAAAAAAAAAAAATTGTGGCCACAATATAGCTATAACTTGCACAAGAAATACTAATTCATGGCCACAAAATAAATGTAACATGCGCACGAAATACTAATTTGTGGCCAAAAGTAGGTATAATGTGCACACAAAATACTAATTGATAATATCATTCCTGGACGGCTGGGTAAGCAAATTGAGCACACCTTCTCTACGGTCTAAGGTAGAGGCAGCAAAGAGGCTAAAGCTACACAATGGACAGGGATAGTATGGTTGAACTTTATTTTAGGCTGGGAATGAAGACATTCTGAAAAGCCTGGCATCGCAAGGAACCATTATTACCGAGAGGCATTTAAACAGAATATTGAGAGCCAGGTTGCTTTACCGGCGGACTTCGGGATAAGGTGCGCTCGATTTGCTTACCAAGCTGTCCAGGAATGATATTAATATTATTAATTAGTATTTCGTGCGCACATTATACCTACATCGTGGCCACAAGTAAGTATTTTGTGCGCTTATACTTATTTCGTGACCATAAATTGGTATTTTGTGGCCACAGTTTAGTATTTCGTGGCCATGAATTAGTATTTTTCCACTGAAAGAAAAGCTAAAATAGCCTAGCTAGCTTTAAACGCTATACTTTTGCTCCAGCTACATTTCCCCTTAGCACAAAATAGACAACTAGCTAACTCCAGCCTATATGGCTTTCAGTGCTTTGCCTGATCTATTTAAGGAGTAACTTGAGGCCTGCACAAGTCACAGGGTAACTTTTGTAGAACACTAATTTCGAAATTGTTAAATATTATTTTACTTTTTCTTCCTGTAGCCTACTAGCTAAAAAATGTGCTAAACTGAAAAAGAAGTCGTCTAAGTTAGCTTAGAATGCTAATCGCCAATTATGCTACAACGTTAAGTGGCACTTTAATATGGAAACCAGGGACTGAAATTGTTCTTGTAGAATTTTTTAATTTATAAAAATTAAAAATACATTATTTGGGGGTTTGAAAATATCTTATTTCTCTCTCTACTTTGTTCTTTCTGTGATTCACATAAGACGTTTCTTGGAGCTGCAGCTCTCCCGGTCTTCAGTGATTGAGATGCCCTCTGAACCCAGACGTCCATTAATCTGGTTTTTGATAGACAACATCCGTTCCACGCCCCCGTCCGGGCCAGGTTTTGATGCAGCGCCGCCACTTACAGGAGCACTTGGATTGGCTGAAGGAGTAAGGTAGCCCGCAGAGACGGCTCCTTCCTTCCCCACGGTTCAGTCCCGTCAGTGGAGCGCGAGGCGCGGCGCACGCATACACTGCTCACACACACTCGCCTGCACGCGTGGAAAGGTGCAGAGGCACAGAGAGGGACTCACCGGAGGACTCCGATTTTTTTTTGCGCGTGGGGACTAATCGGAGCATGAATTTGGCATCAAGACATCGATCGACACCTCAAGAGCAACCAAGTGAACCTTTGAGGAGAGGAGCGATCGGACGCAGATTTTAATGCAACATCCTTTCTGACGGAGAGCGATGCACCCGTGTCTTGTTCCATAAACTGTCACAGTTTGCTCAGATACAGCGCTGGATATATAAAGCCATTTTTTTTATCCTGCTTTGGTTTACCTTAAGGGTGATATTTTCCCTGCAGCGAAGAAACATCGTGCGACAAATAGTGCGTGTTTGAGCGCATTTTTCCCAGTGACTCGGACTTGCCTCAGAGCTGGAGTTTGACTCCTCATCATGGGTGCACAAACTGATAGAGGAAGATCGACTTCGGAGATGCTCACTGTCTCCTGGCTTTTGATTTGTCTCCTGGTGGAAACTGGAGTGGCTCAAGGTAAAGTTTGAAATGTTTTCATGCTCTGTGAAGTTGGCTTTGCTTGTGGTAAAAGTTCTGGAAAGTAGGGTGTAGTGGACAGAATGAGCCACCTGAACCTCACTGAGTTATTTTAAAGAGCTTCTATACGCTGGAAAGATCTCAGTAAGTGGGTTAGAAATGAAGGTAACTTGGATTTAAAGGGGGGAAATGTCAAAATAGTCCCACGAATATAATTGAAACAATGTAGATGTAAAAACACTCCAAAAAGCTTCCACCATGCAAACCAAATTGAGCCCATGTTAAAGCTGCTGTTTAACACCCCCCTACACTGATCCTTTTAGATATTATACAAGGAGAAGATTTAAAAATAGAAATTACAAAACCATCCCCAAATCATTATTTAACCTATTCTAGATCCTCAAACAGTAGATCAAACAGGCCACTTTTTCCTGTTAGTATTTAAAATCAATAAAATATCAATTGTGACTCATGCTCCTTCCCTGCTGCTGTTAGTTTAGCTTCATCTGGACATTTAAAACCTTCCAGATGAGGCTTAATGTTTTGCTTTGCCTTGAAGATTAATTCTCAAAATGATTAATCTTGTGTAATCTCATTTTGAAGTATAAGAGTAGTTGAATTTCAAAATAAGATGCACATTCTTTGGAAATAAATGCTCTTATTATGGAGTGGAGTGAGGCTATTAAAGCTCTTAAATAGTCTTGACCTTTGCTCATTGGCGTGTTATCTATAAGGACATAATAATTAGATTTACAGAGCGGTAGAGGTTTGCAGTGATTTTCCCTTTGGATGAAACATCATATATCTTTTAATCCTTTCAATATCATCTTTGTAATCTCTCCTTTTAACCAGCGGCGCACATTTCTGTTGCCTTCAGAGTGGAGTCGTCTGCTGTTGAGAGATGTTTTCTGTAAACCGTAGTAACTGTCAGTCCTGAAAAAGCAGCCAGATAATGCCACAACACCTGAAGCCATTTACTTAATCTGCTCTCTCCTGAGTGGGATTGTCTGTCAGACAAAGAGAGCCCATCTGTGCTAGTATGTGTTTGTGCATGTGCGTCAGATTCCATGAAGAGCCTCTGGAATTATGGTAGGTGGTCCGTCTGCGCGAGGAGACGAGGGCAGGTTTGTAGCTCTTGTAAAGAACTGACATTTCCACATATTTAAATTTAAGGCCCCATGTAGGAGCAACAAATTGAAGGTCCGAGCACATATCCGAGACAGGGCCGAGGGTCTGCGAGCAACCTTATCTGGCTGCTCCAGACCTTCATCGCACTCTTACATAGTTAATGAGCACATGAGGGAGAGGAAAGAATGAAAAAAAATAGCACAGGGCAGGTCTGGTTTCTGAAGGGCAGGGTGACATGACATAATACCCGTTCTAAAACCCCGGGGAGAAGCCGTGTCATTGACTGGATGGGAATACGAACAAGGTCCTTCTCTGTCCATTAAGCAGTCGATACAGCAGGAGAACATTGTTTGGGACTAATTAATGGGTCTCGCTATTTTTGGGGCGCTGATGAGCTCTACACATTTCCAAATCGCTGGAGAGTCACTTCTTTAGTGTAAAACTACTCCTGATTAAAGTGGCTCACTTACTACTAACACCACACTCTCCCTGCATACATTTCCCAACCTCTTTTTGAACATATTTTAGTATATTTAGCTTCACTTCTAGTCTATTTTTTGCTTCTTTTTTTTTTTACTTTGAGGACTTTCTCTCCTCTTTCTCCTAGCAGATAGAAGTGAGTGCCGGGGAATGAGTGTGCTCATTAACCTGCTGAACTCTTGATAAAGGAGACAGGTTGAGACAGATAGAAGGTAGGAGCTGCCAGAACAGTAGCTGCTGAGCGCTCTGTGACAGTAGCCTGATTGGAAACCCTCGGTGCAAGAACAGATGGACTTCTGGTATTTCCAGCACTGTGCCGGAGCTGTGCAGAGTCCATGTCTGTGTGAATGTTGTCCTAAAAGTTGATGGAGGATGTCAAGTGGTTATGGGAATATAGGGAATACTTCCTTATATGTGGGGAAAAGTGAAGGGGGTTAAAACAGTTCTCCTTCTGGGGAAGTTGTGATATTGATATCTCCTTATGACTAAAAAATGTAAACAAGACCTTAAGGAAACAAGAATGAGTGCTTGTACAGAGTTAAGTTTAATGCCTGGAACTGCTGATGTGTGGTAGATGTCAGACCAAATGAGTTACAGCACAACATGCTGACAAAAAGCCTTTTTAAATAAATATCCCATGTCAAATTAATGATAAGTGATACATTTGACTGATATAGCAGGGCATAATAAATATTTCAGTCAGGACTATTTCATCAAGTGATTTTGGGCTATGAATATGACTTTGTTAGCAGTTATTAATTAGCTCTCATTAGTGGTGTAGCTGTTCTGTTATCCCCTACGTGGAAAGCATCAAGCAGGAACGTCACATGTTCCCGCTCTTCCAATGCCAAAAAGAAAGCCTGAGGCTGGGAGAGAAGCAGCGAAACCCAGAGCAGAGCAGAAGGAAATTGATTAAATAAACAGAATAAAGGAGGAGCTGGGGTGGAGGAGGGTTGCAAGAGCAGCTCACAGAGAGCACAGCAGAACGTGGCCAGGCAAGAGCAGTTTAAATAAGGCAGCATGAGAGTGATTAGCCAATATTGTGCTTAGAGCAAATCAGCTGGCCATCAGCTGATGAGGGCTTGTGGCCCCATCCACACAGAGATGAATTCAGAAATATATGCAAATGTTTTTTGTAGCATCGGCATTTCATCAACCCAGAAACAGCATTTTGGGAGGCCGTAGACGCTACTTTTTGAAATCAGGTCCCAGAATGAACAAATCTGTACACCTACTGTTTTCGTCTTCGTGTGGACAGCCAACTGCATCGTTCTTGAAAGATTACGTCACACATAGCATAGCCTACTTAAGCCGCATGCACAGGTCCATCCAAAACAACACGTGCAAAACCTTTATACACATGCTCCGTAATCTTATTCTCTCTTTTTGTTGCATTTCTGTGGCAGCCATACAGCGCCACTTACAGGCTTGGCATGTATACTACACCGTTTTCAGTCATTTCCAGTGATACGCAGACATTTCCTTTAACTGTTTTGTTTATGGAAGACGTTTTCAAAACGAAATGTAAATATATCGTTTCCAACTCTGTGTGGACAAGGCCTAAGTCTGAAACAGGATGAAGGAGGAGCTGAGGTGGAGGTGGATTGCAAGAGTCGCTTGCATAGAAAAATAGAGCATTCCCAGGCAAGAGCAGTTAAAATAAGGCAGAAGAGAAAAAATTAGCCAACAGCGTGCTTAGCAAATCAGCAGGCCGTCAGCTGATATGGGCTCGCCAGCTGATCTCAATTATTTAACAGTGCTTGACTATGCAGCAGTTTACAGTTGACAAAATCAACATCAATTACAGATGATTCATTGTTAAAACCATGAGAAAATGTGTCTGCATTATGTATTTTTTGTCAGAAGATCTTCCTAAAGCATGCAACAATACTTATATCATGGTTTTACTTAATATGTGCAAATCTAATTTTGCTGACATTCCTCTGCCCCTGAGATCATTAGTGCCCCCCATGGGATCCCAGACCCCAGGTTGGGAACCATTGGTCTTCATAATCACACACCAAAGCCAATCTCTGCCATGCTCAACCATGTTTGACCCCTGAAATCCAGTTTGTTTGACTAGTTCCAGTTCCCATACCATGCTTGGTACACCTCCTTGGCCCAGTTCAGTAGCTCATGTATGCATATATGCAGGGGTGATGATGATGTATAGTTAATGTGACCGTTCTTCTCCAGATGCATTTTAAACAATGTGGGGGGCATTAAGAGGGCCGTATCTGACTAGAATGATTCTAAATAAGCCACAAAGTGAGTAAAGCTGGATTTGGGTTTGGGGTAATGTCAGTGCAAGCCGGGGGCGACAACCAAGCTTCAGTTTGGTACAAGCCTCCTGAACCCAGTATGCCCTAAGACAAGCTAAGCCTTCCCAGGACCCACACAAAACAGTGATGTAAACAATATTTGGCCTACACACTCTTGATCTTACCCCAAAAAAGATCTGTATGAAATTGCTGTTATCATTAATTCACTCGGCCAGGAACCCAGGTTGGAAACCATCATGTTAGACTGGTCCTTGGTGCAGGCCCTTCCTGTGATTAGCTCAGTTTTTCCACCATGCTTCTCTCCTGTCCCTCTTCTCTCTCCATGTCTTTGCCACCTCACCACTTTCTGCAGTGTCTCCTCTGAGAACTGTTTTTGTCTGGAAAAAGTTTGGACAGACCAATATAATACACGGCTTCAGAAATATTGCAATGCTTTTGTTGCATTCCTCACCTCCTCTCAGACCTATAATAACCCGCTTTAAGGATGCAGGTAAAAGTGAATGTTATTTCTATCATTATTATTCAAACTGGCTTCCCTGTGGCCTGACAACTTTCTCCTCAGGGGCCCGCTAACATTACAACCACTGTGGTCATTCTATAAACACGGCCTGCGTGCACAATGAGGACATTGTGAGTAAGGAGCATTTGCTTTAAATCACCTCCTGTGAAGTGCTTTTTTCAGCATCCAGTATGACAAACTTCCTCTTGAGCTATTTTTATGTTATTAAAGCAAATTTAGATTCAGGAACACACTCCTCTGTGTGCAGGTGAGGGAAGAGGACACATTAGTGGTGTGTACAGTAAGGTGTGACAGTGCTGAGTGGGGTCAGAGGTGCATGCTGGTGGCTAGCTGAGCCGCAGTAGGAGTGTGGTAGTGGGTGATAATTACTGTGAAAAGTGGCTGCTGAGTTTGCCTCCCTCTTCTGCTTGATGTTATATACTATTGTTGTCAGAGCAAAAAATATAAATGGAGCTATTTTGAGAGCTGCTGAACAACAACTTAGGTTTTCCTGAAAAAGCGATTGCTGTTAGTGTCGCCTTTTAACAGGATTTTATTGGAAATGCAGAGGTCAGGAGTGCAAATTCCCCTTAATGGTCTAAGATAAGGATTCTTACTTAACTTAAAGTTCATATATTAAGCTTATGAAACAAACTGGAATCAATATTGAAACCTCTGTATGACCTTTGAAGGCAAATCCTATGATTATTGTTCATGATTAATCACAGAGTTTCTATAGTTGATCGCAATTATGTTCCCCTTTTTGAAATTCCACTATTTAAACCTATAAATGCTGACAGTCCGAATTAGTACAGATGATGAAGTTTGTTTTTATTGAACAGAGTCCTTAATTCAAAACCAACATAAGCAAGAGCTAAGCCCTGCCTCTCTAGCTGTCATCTTTTGTCATTGTTTTGATTGAGCGCCCCCTGGGGACTGAATTTACATACTGTACATTCAAGCAAGGGCTGCCTCTCATGTACACATTATCCTGTATGAAACGAAAAGACTGGTAATAAAAAGTGAAATAACTTTTGAACCACAAATTGTAGCCTGTTCCTTTTTCCCCCTCTTGAAGCTTGCTGTTGTGCCGTTCCAGTGACGCTATCCATGCCTTCTACTTCCTTACTGAAGCAATTCTAGCAAGCCTGGACCTTGGGTGACTCTCTGGGGTCTTTGATTAAATCCACACCAGCAAATTTGACACATCTTTTAATCCATTTTATAATCCATTCTTGATCATTTCTACCGCTAGCAGCTAATGCTAAATGCCATGTTGTATCCCATAATGCTTTGTGACTGGCTGTGACAACCAATGGCAGGTTATTTCTTCGTTGTGTAATGCTTTGGCAAACTGTGCATGTCTGAACAGTGGAGATAGCCTGAATAGCTCATAATGGTGACAGAGAGACTGTGATGTGCCCCTCTGAGTTTCTGCAGACAGGAACTGCTTGACTAATGGCTCAAATCAAGCCAATACAGAGAAGTGCAATGACTCTTTTATAAATAGACTTTATGTCACAGAATGATTTTTTCTTTTTTTTTTTTTTTCCAATTTTTAAACAAGTTTGTGTGAAAAAAAGTTTTGGTGTGTTACACATAAAAAATGTTTTAGTTTGTTTCTGTTTATTTTTTTGTTCTTTTGTCTTTATAGTCTTATAATTTTCTTTTAAAATTCAAGTGACATTAGAGCAGCATACATATTCTTAAAACCCAGGTTTTCCTGAAAAAGCATGTTTAGAGCTTGACTGTGAGAGAGTTGGTGTTTCACAAACTTTTTAAGACAAAAAGCCCAAGCGAGACAAAGTGGTTAAAAAGCGTAGGACTCAGGGCATTAATGCATTCATTGTGACTTATTAAAGTTGATAATTAGTGCATACATTTTTTAAAATCGCACTCATGCTGCCATACTTAACATGCTCTAGCCTGGCTTCTCTTTATTGCTCTGTCTGCAAGCCATTTTTGCAACCCTCCTCCACCCCAGCTCCTCCTTTATCCTGCTTCTGACTTAATCAATGTCATTCTATTGCCAATGATCCCTGCTCTGCTCCGGAGTTTTTTGCTGCTTCTCTCCCACTCTCAGCCTTTCTTTGTAGGCACAGACAGAACAGGACCATTTTCTATTCTTGCTTAATGCTTTACACAAAGGCTTGTTGAAGAGCAGGGGGATCCCAGAAGAGCTACCCCACTGAGTATCAATAACAGCAATATGTGCAAATTAATAACTGCTAATAAAGAAGAATATTCATAACCCCAAATCAGGAAAAATTAGAAAACAGATAAGAGGTTCCACTTTCTCCACAAGGGGCGCCACAATCAAAACAGAGTCTATCACTTGAGCTTCAATGATTCCACTTTCCTTTATATAAGCTGTTCATTTTTATCTCCCTTTGTGTGATTACATTCTTTTTAGAGCCTCCTCCAGTCTGTCACGGTAAAGCTGGCAAAAGTCTAAATCCCTGCTATATTAGAGTCTAATTAAGTAGAATTAGCCCTAAAATCCTTCAAAATTGAAGCTAATTAGTGTAATCTCTGCTTTTTAACCTACTTGTTCTCCTATTTGCTCTTAAAAAAATATGAACTGGTTCACAAGTAATTATAAAAACAAAGACCATGACCCCCATGTATGTAAGCCTGGGCCTGTGTTGTGGATAAAGGTGGTTCACCCTTGTAATTTAAGCTCTGGTTCTGCCTTCTTTGTCCTCCAGTAAAGTGAAGCTAGAAGCTTTTCTCCTAATGAGGTTTTTGTTGGAGTCTTCCTGCCCGTTTTTATTTGTTTCCCTCCTTTTTCGAGGCAAAGTGAAGCCATTTGAAACTGAGAGTAAACTTGACTGCCGGGGAGTGTCATATTGATTTCAGATCCCTGTGTCATCACGATCATGTCCCCTTCCTTTTAGAGAAACAGACAGGAAAAGAGATGAGAGCGAGAAGAGGGCTGATCACAAGGACGCATCAGAGGTGAACGGGACAGAGAGATAAGTGGAAAAGTGGGGGAAAAAGAGCCAGAGGTAAAAGTGAGGAGGGAGAGAAGAATGAGAGCAAGATATTGAGGGAGTGAGGACAGGGATGGACAGGGGAGGAGAGGAGAGTGTGTCATTAATCACCCTGTGTGACACTCTCAACTACAGGGGGAGCTTCACAGTGCAACATTCACTTCTATTAGCAGTCCATTAGCACAGCCCGGCACAAGTAGCAGCACTTGACGGGCAGGCCTGTGCCAGAAGGCTGACCTGTGTGTCCACTCAATGTATGCTGCACCACCTAGATAGTGTGGAAGTGTGCACAGACTTTTTTTGCGCCTGCAGGGTGGGCCAAAGTGCATCACTAGGCATGAATTACTCTGACATATTGAGGCAAGTTTTAGAGCGTTGGACAGAAAATGAAATAATTGTTTAAAAAGGTTGCACTCTCAGTAACGCTGCTGGATGAGAAATGGGGGCATTATGATGATGATGATGATGATGATGATGATAGTGGTGGTGGTGGAGGATGTGGTGCTGACCTGATTTCCCACCTGTGATACCCCCCTCTGCCAGAAATTGGCTCTTCAAAGTTGAGATGCATTAGAGGTACAGTCATTTCTCATTCAAAGGCTTGTTGGCCTCCGAGAGCGCCGTGATTACAGGATCCCAGCCAAAGGGGGTGGGGGGCAGGGGGTGTGGACTACTGTCCCTGCTCTTGATCTACTGTTCATTTATGATTAGAGATCAGAGCAGAAAGTCAGGAGTTGGAGGGGAGGGGGGTAGAGTGGAGGACAGAGCCATAGGGGCAGAGAGAGACAGAGAGAAGTGATTACCAGTTAAGTGGCCCTTCTCATGCCATTATAAGCAGCAGGGCTGACAGAGCACATCATGAGTGAGTGTAAGTACACACTCCACTCGTGCCCTTTAATTTGGCAGCATGGCCTCCCCCCCCCCTTTGGTGCTCAGCCACTAATGTCCCTCTGCATTTTTGTGGTTCTAACCAGAAATAAGTCAAGGACGTGTCATTTCAAAGGCAGGTAAATAGAAGCAGGAATGACTCAACTGTTGTATTTTCAAGAAACTTTGAAGCTTCTGTGAGAAACTTTTAGTTGGTGCTGATTTTGGCGCCCTCTGCCAGCCCAGATGTCCCTCTTTCTTCCTTACAAAGTCATATTTTAACTTCAGTAATCAGATTTGTCAGTCTTTGCTGCACTCCTGAAAATTTCTAGAACATTTAAGGAGTACTGCCCCTGTAGGAGACTAGCCCTGTTGGATCTGAGGGCGGCAGGTAGTCTGAGGATGCAGCCGGACTTTAAAAGAAGCAGATGTGGGTTAGAGTTAGGTTCTTATGCTTCCACTGGTTGTTTGTCTTTCACTACAGCCTTACATCTGTCCAGGCTATTGCAGTGAATGTGTTATGAATGGGCGGTAATACGGCAATACCATATCCAGGGGTATTAAGAAATAGCCACAGTAGTACTTGAATTACCATCACGAAGATGGTGCTGCATAATGAGTGCACTTTTATAACAAATGCTGGGAGTATGTGTCCATTTCCACCTGCAGAACCACTGCCTGTGTGTGAAGATGCTTTAGAAGTGATGATAGATCTCCCGTTAATGATGTTGGGCTAATTTGGCAAACAGTGAATGTGCATATAGCACATATATTCTTGCACGCCATGGCATGGCATGGCTGGCACGTGGGTTTAAACACTTGAAATCTTCTTTCTGAGTGTAGATCAGTGATGCCCACAGAGCATTACTTTACATATCCAGGCCCAATATGATAAGGGTTATGAACTCAGCTACCCCAGGGGTTGGATTCTGAATTTAAGTCTAACCTGAGAGCCTAACAGGATCAACATCCAACCATAAACTGTCACTCACATTTTCACCACTAATAAATTAAGGGGAAAAAATAAATAAAGTCAAAATTATAAGTGTATAGGTCAAAATATGAGCTAAATTCTGCAACCATGACTTTAAAAGGTCAAAGTATGAGATGAAATTTGAAATCATGAGTTTAAAATGTCAAAACATGATATAGAAAGTCAAAATCATGGGTTTAAATTGTCAAAATGAGATAAATTCTGAAATTATGAGTTTAAAATGTCAAAATATGAGATAGAAAGTCAAAAGCATGGGTTTAGATTGTCGAAATATGAGATAAATTCTGAAATGATGAGATTAAACGGTCAAAATATGAGATAACATTTGGAGAAGTTGATAAGGTCAAAATATGACTTAAAACTTAAAATTGTAACTCAAAAAGCTCAAAACATGAAAAAAATACAGTATCATAAGTTTAAGTTTTAATTGTGGGATGCAAATTGTGGATTTAGAATATGATATGAAAACACAAATATTTTTATACTGGAGGAAAATCTTCAGACATCATTCCATTGGGCCAGCATTATTAGAAATATGATGATCTTGCGGGCAGGGTTTAACTTTACTATGGGCTGGTTATGCCCCCCAGGCCTGAGTTTGACACCCCTGCTTTATGACAATAGCCAAATATCATTTCCCATTTTAAATCAGGAAGGAGAGGAGAGAGGAAAAAGGCAAACACGTATGTACCATAGACGGAGAGGAAAGACAGGGGAGCTTGTCTACATTTCACGTAGAAAGGGATAAAGATAAGTTTTTAAAAACCTTTGATGGTTTTGTGTCTGCTGTACTAAGGATTACTGATAAACTTTATCATTTCTCATTACTGACCTACACCCAGAAGAATTGAAGTGTTTTGGGAATGAAAACGTCTTTTTGGCAGCATGCTGTAAATCACCTGATATGTCACCTACTACGTAGCAGCAGTTGTGAGTATTAATGATAATAAATAAATAATGATTATTGTTGCTGATGGCCTTCTGGGCTTTTATAGACCTTTAAGTGGACCTGAAAAGACACTTTTCAGTCTGTTTTACACCTGCTGAAAAGTCCCCACTGGAGCTTTAATCTTTGTTTCACATTTTTGACCTTTAAGGTTCTCAACATTAAGCAGTAGTCCATAATTATAACTGGCTCATCACCGTGTCTGCTATTTATTTATCTGGGTGATAATCATCAGCATTAGCCCATCATTTAGCTGATGTAATCATCTGTAAACACGACTAAAAATGTCCTTTACTGTTGCCATACTACTCTACCTAGCAAAGAGGATTAGGCTACAAAAAGACAGTGTTGGGGTGGGGGGGGTGGGGGATTTGAGAGAGGAATGCTGCTACTCTTATGCATGCACACAGACACTATAAAAGCTCAAAGTGCTGATGAGCAGTAAAAGGTCGAGTCAGTGGGAATGCTGTTATTTCCCAAATGTCCTCTAACAGTGTTTGTTCCCCTGCCCAGCATGGAGCGTGGAACAGCCTCAGTAACTAACTACTTCATTGCATGCACAGTCCTCACATGGCAAAGCAAGAGGAGGGATTTGAGGCTGTATTGGCTAAAAATTGAGGCCAAACATGCCCTGCATGCAGGTGTGTGATAATCCCAGCTTGGCTTGGTCGTTGCATGAGGCCAACAGGCAGCACTGGTCAAAGTTGGGGAGTTATACCTTTAAATTTCCCAAGAAATTGAGAGCAGGTTATCTGTTTTTTAGTGCTGAGAGTAAAAAAAAGGTTAGCAGAAGTCTCACATGAGTAGCATAAATATGAAGATACACCCAGCAGGGGTTAGTCTAGCTTAAAGTGTGAAAAAGGGGGCAGTCGGTTGACTTGGTTCCAGAATATGACTAAGTGTGCTTAATGTGCTGATAGTTTTAGTGCTTCAAGAAAAATGTTTGTCCATTTTTTATCATTTGAATTTGACTGCAAGAGTGTGGTACATAGTGTAACATGTGTTCCTACTAGGCTGGGCAATTAATCGCAAATGAGTTTAAATGACAATATGGCCTGCTGCACATGCACATTATGCAAACATTCAAGTGTCTATTTTTTATAATGGTTTAAAAAAATCCTCCTTTTTGTGTTTTGTGCATGTTTTTCTTAATCAAAACAAGTGACATATGTGCCCTTGAACAAAGCCAATGACATCACATTTGCAATACGAGTAAAAAACAGTTCATTCTATCTAAAGCTGATGAACCTAGTGTTACTTCACCAAAGTCATACCTCAGCTGCAATCAGCTGGTAGCCAGCTTCACCTCCTCCACCCCAGCTGCCTCCTTTATAGCCGAAAGCTTGTTGCACCCCCATAATCAGATTCATGCTACTATGGATTTATTGCTAATTTCATTGTTTTCAGTACACATGGTCTTATTTATCGAATTATTTATTGCTTGAAGTTGTCAAAAAATACATACTATTAACCCAAGAATAATCACATATTAAATGGCAATCGCAATATTTGGGGGGAAAAAATCGCAATTAAATTAATCTTGCACATCATTCAGCCCTAGTTCCTACCCATGAGCTCTTAATGAAGAGTGTCTGATACCGTTTGGTTCAACTTGATATTTTGATTCATTTAACCATGCTAAATTTTAGCACCATGAACCGGAAATCAATTCTTCTTCGATGCCAGAAAACACTGCATGCACAAGCTACTGCTCTTAGAGCTGCGAAGAAGAACCAAAGGCAGCTGCAAAGAATGGTGGCTGCATGACCGTTTCTCTCTGAATGTGATCATTAAAATGCCTTCCAGACCGGTGCTGTCGTACACGACAATAAGTGACACTGTTTATAAAAAGTTAAATAACTTTTGTGAGAGTGTGTCAGCCAACGGCAGGCCAGTCCGTCATTACATCATGCTGCCTAATATAGAGAGAGGTAGAGAGAGCCTGTGATGCAGTCCCCTGTATTGTTGTTATTTTAATATTTAGCAGTAAAACTCAATAATCTGCAGAAAAACAACTTTAGGGTCACAGAGACAGTATGATTCTATTTGTTGAGCCATGTTCTGAGTCAAATACAGGTCTAAAATAATTTGCTAGTCCAGAAAGTTCACACTGGTATCAGATCAGTATTCGATGGCGGTCGATATCCAACATCTTGGTATCAGAACTGTATCGGGAGGGAAAAAATATTTCTATACATGCACACTAAAAGGAAAATTCAAGCCGTGACTCAGCCGTTACACAGCCACCTCACACCCAGTCTGGGAAAGCCATCATGAAACTAAGTGAAATTTACACTGAAACCTCTTTTTGACCTATAAAGATGAATGAAATCCTCATGAGGGCTAATGCTAATAGTTATTTTTGATGTCTGGAGGAGCTGCAGAGGGGATGGGTCTAAGATTAAAGCACATTACCAAAAAATACTTTCCTCTGTTTCCCCCCTGCAGAGGTTCATTGTGAGTGATACTTTTTATTAGGTGTTAAAAAAATAGCTGCCCATGTAGAGGTCAAAATCAACACAAACCTCATCTGGATCACTCCCAAGATTATAAATCTCTTTGACTCCACTGACTAGCAGCTTATTAACTGCATAAATGCATTTATAAAGTAGTTTTTAAGTAGAAGGACATGTAGATAATAGAAAAATGGTTGCATTAATAAAAGACTTCATCATACAGAGACATTCAAAGTGCCTTAAAGACAGTCATGAGCATGAAAATCATCATGTCAAGGTGCGTTTCATCCCCCTTCTCCATCACTGTCTGGGCCTCTTTGATGTCAAAGCCAGGCTGTGTTCAGGTCTGACGAGAAGGCCAACGTACCACTGAGGCAGTAATGAGCGAGATGCTATCAATGGTGACTCACAACACCTGAGTCACACACGGAGCGTGAGGAGGCTTTTGGCAATCACCTGAATTTTTCATGTCTCTATGGAAATCCAACCCGGCTCTCCAGAATGAAAATACAGCTGCTATCTGCGCCTCTGTTCTGACTCTGATTGACAAAGCTAAACCCTTAATCCTGGCTTTGCCCTGTCTTGTGCGCGGAGCCGGAGCCTCACGAGTGGAATGGGACTAGAGCAAATATATGAAAGCCTTCCTGAAGAATAGTATTTATCTGTAATAAGCCGGGGCGGTGTGTATATTCGGCCCGGCCCTCGAGTGGATTGACGTTTTATGTACCTGCAGATTGAAGCGTCTGCCTCATTTTGTTGTTGAAAGTGTCACATCTCTGCATCCTGAAGAGGGCTGGTGGTTTCCAGATGCTGCGCTAATGTCTGGTTGGGGAGGGTTGTGGTCTGTGTATGTCAGCAGAACAGAGACGGGGGTATACGGAGGGAGGGGGGGCAGGCATGGGACCACTAGTCCTGGCTGAAACATGAGAGCAGCAGACCCACGCTCCCCATTTCCTGTCTCCACTTTATCAGCATCTTGCTCTCTGTTATTTCTCCGCTCTTAAAGCATCCGATGAAAGCCTTGCCACAGATAAATGTTTGTGCCTCCTTGTTTTTTATGGGCCTCAAATGAGGGACTTTATCCGCCTCCTGCACCCCCCCTTTCTTTGCTCCATTCCTGTGTCTGCTTTGAGATGCCACAAGAGAAGTTACAGCCTCTGGTTTACATTATGGCTCCTTAGAGATGGTCCTGGGACGCCTTAAAGGACAATGCTTGTTCTTGTTCTTCTAAAGGAATATATTTTTACAAGACATTAGAGAAAGGGCACGAGCGCAGGCGGATTATTCAGCGGCACATTTTTTCTTTCCTTGTTGGAAATAATTATTTCCATCTATGCGTTCATTCAGTTAGATGAAAGGTGATAGTCTTTCCATATTTTTGTCCTTAACAGTCTGCACTCATTCACCTCTTATCACCTTGTACAATATTTTCTTTCTGACTCACATCATTCTGTCTGCTTCTGTTTTCTTAGCCATCTGCACGAGCACAGTCTTTGTGCGCTGCATATGGTGGCGAAGCGTGCGTCGTTACGTGCGCGTGTGTTTATTCAATAATAACAGAGTCCGACAAAGTCTGTTTCAGATAAATCTGTGTGAATACCAGACCATTCATCCCCAGGAAATCAATCTTTCTCATAATTCCCCTCATTTTTCTTCCATCTGTTATCTACAGAGCTGCCAAACAGACTTTTAAACAGAGCAGACCATTACCAGAGGGCAGAATTAAATGTGTGTCAGAATGCCAGCCTGTAAAGTTGTTGTTTTTACTGAGTTAAATGAGGTGCTAAATTAAAGCTTCACAATCGGTATGCACTGTAAGATTAATCCTCTTTACCCCCCCAGTCCCCCCCGCCTTTATGTACTTCCTTTAAAAAGAGCAGAGAAAGGAAAAGTCTGTGCTAAAAGCTTGTCATGTATTAAAAAATGGAGCTGTTGAGATCAGGCTTGACTTTTGAAGGTTAGTGATAAATGGATATTTTTGTGTAATCACTCTTTTCAAGTCCCGCCAAACATTGTGGGATTCATCATTGTCATTTGGAAGAATTTTGTATTTCCTCAGTGAAGTTTGAAAAAAGGGTTCAGCTGAAAGACGAGAAACAATAGTGAACTGTTAGCTTAGCTTTAGCCAAAAGGAACTTATTGGAGAGACAGGACAAAATATCAACTTGGAAATATGTGGCTGTCCTAAAAAATACTGATATTTTTTATTTTTTAAAAGCAAGTACGGTGCTTTTATCAGATCTTTGAGCAACCACGTGATTTCTTTAAAGGTGCAGTGTGTAGAATTAGGAATATTGATGACATCAATATGGCAGAGTCCATGAAGAGGACCACTGGTATCATTTCTTATTATTTAATTTTATATTGTATCGTATTGCATGGTTTGGTTTTTTTAAATTGTATCGTTTGTCTCATGGTACCACATCGTATGGTTTTGTAGAGTGCTTTGCCACATCCTATTGTTCTGTGTCGTATCATATTGAGCATATCATATCATATCATATCATATCATACTGGATCTATTAATATAAAAAAGCAAGTCTTGTTTTCATCAAAAGAGACTGAAATGTTTTTGGTCTTTGTTTTTGATGGTTGGAAATTCGTAATCCATAATTCTCCATTGTGCCTTATTCATCAAAACACAAATGCAGAGAAGGTGAGAGAGGATTCAAGGTATGTCAGTGATGCATTGAGTTGAGTGTTTTACATTCATATCAATTTTGCAATATGGAAAATAAAATAGGTTCAAAAAGGATTGTTCAGACTTTTCATTGACTAAAACAGGACTAAAAGATTTTTGAGTTTTCATGGGCTAAAACTAAAGAAAAACTCCAGGAGTGAAAAGGTGTAAAATGTAACTAAAAATAACAGGTATAAGATTGAATTAAATTTAATGCCAAAATTAACACTAACTTGTATTATATCTGGTATTGTATTCAAATTGCAAATTGCATCACAAATTGTATTCTGTATTGTAGAGGTGAGGGGAAAAAATCGATACAGCATAGTATTGTGATATTTTGCGCACCAATATATCACATATCTTTTGAATTGCTAATATGAACTGAAGTCTACGATACTGGATAAATATCATCAGTTGCTTTTCCTCCACTCGATGATGCCGTTGTGCCGTTTGTCCAGTGAGGTCAGCAGAGGTGACGGTCATACAGCAGGAGAAAGTTAGCACAACCAATATGGCAGCACCAGGGGAAGAGAATTAGGAATGCAAGTAGGGCACAGACAACATGGACATGACACATGGGGTTTGCAGTGAAAATAGAATACTGCAGTAATACAATGAGAATGAAGGCAGGGCTAATTCTATATCCACTAAACAGTTGGAAA
Source organism: Cheilinus undulatus (assembly GCF_018320785.1). NCBI lineage: Eukaryota > Metazoa > Chordata > Actinopteri > Labriformes > Labridae > Cheilinus > Cheilinus undulatus. The sequence continues at coordinate 34,548,015 of NC_054881.1, forward strand.
ACTGCTGTCGATAGCAATATATCACAATAAATGGTATCACAATACTCACTGTATTGTGAAATTTTTAAAATCCCAATAATATCGAATCATGGCATAAGTATCGAGAAAATATATCGTGGGGCCACTAGTGATTCCCACCCCCACTGTATTGTGTCTTGTACTTTGTCACTTATAATGTGTCTTTTATCATACATCCTGTCATGTATTGTCCTAAATCATCGAGTCATATCAGGTCGTTTGTTATTATATCGTGTTAACATATCGTATTGTATTGGGTCCTGTTGGTTGTATTTATTGTGTCAGGTTGTGTGGTATCTTATTGATGTGTAGTATCGCTTATCATTGGGTGTTGTTGAATTTATTATTATTTATATTATTTATATATATTTACTGTGTCATGTTGTATTATATCAGTTTGTATCATATATTGTGTTGTTTTGGGACATATCCCATTATATCATGGTGTATCATACTATATCAATTGTGTCGTATTGTGTTGGGTTGTATCAAAGGGTTTTGCATCAGGTCATGTCATATTGTATTATTATTAAGATAGACTTAACCCAGATTTTTCACTTATAAATAAAATTGGTTTTTGAATAGTTATCTCGCTATTTTGGGATAATAAAACTGGTTTTGTACTGATTTTGTGTTAATTTCTCCACATCTCTAGAAAACAACCAAACTTTGCATGTTACCACAGGATTTAGAGTATATAACAAGCATGCATCCCTTCAGGGCCGGGGTGTCCAAACTATGGCCTGGAGACCAAATGCGGCCCGCGGTCCATTTTTGATTTGCCTGCAGTAAATTCAAAACATCAAATGAAATATGGCCCACATTTGAGCATGAAGCTTATGCTTGGCTGTATTGTTCTTCTTGGTTTCAGCACTAGGCAGTGCTACTATACTAATTCTGTAAACAAACATTTTGGCAAGAATAATTTATTGATTTGAGTTTTTTTTACTTAATCAAGACAACACTGTAAATGGAGAACATATTGGCAACCAAAATAATAACAGTATTTTGATTTATGATGCCCTGATGGCTAAAAGCAGCACCAAGGGCAGGACCAGTAGTAACGAGGCCGACCAGGGCCCACTGAAATCTGATTGGCCTCCCTAACATCCTTGAAATAATTGGATATTTGGCTTGTAAGCCATTAACTAGCCATTTAAGCATACCCAATCACTAAGCATATCTCAACCATCATAAGATTGATTTTACTAACTTTACTATCCTCAAGGTAAGGCATATAAAAGTGGCCCCACCATCCTTATATATTTTGTATGCGGCCCTCAGCGGGAAAAGTTTGGACACCTCTGCTTCAGGGCTTCTGTAATGATGTATTTTAAAAAATTAGGCTGTGATTTCTCATAATGAGGTGGCGTTGAGTCCTGAAGCTGGACCAGCTGAGAACTATCGGCATGAACATAATGAAAAATGCACGAGACAAAAACAAATCTCTATTTGATCGAGTCTGAGTCTTTATTTTTTCTCATATGTTTTAAAATCTTAACATTGTCCTTTGTAAATCTAATGCAGAAATCAGTGCCTGAGGTCAACAACTGGTGTGATCTCAAAGGTTGTGTGCCAGTCTCAAAGCAACCTCACCACCAGCAAACAGCCTCCAAACAAACTACCCCATGACCTCTTTTTTTCCTCTTTTTGGGTTTTGTTTCTGTGACTTTAGTAATGGTTTGCAACCCGAGATTGCAGTTGGGTGTCAGCACTTTCCTGTGTTTGTACAACGTGCGTTTGTGAGTCTGTGTGTGTGTCTGTGTGTGCCATATCTCCATGATCAGTCCCCGGTGACCTAAGTTACTGGCAGACAGTGTTTAACTGGGGCAAGCTCAATGGGTCTCATTTAAATGGGGCCCAGACAGAAGCCCCACAGTGAAGGGTTACTTTATGACTCCTTACATGTAAAGCACGCTGTCGAGGCTGCTACAATTTGTGTGCGTGCCAGAGAAGGCAAACTGTACTTTCTTCTTCTTTTTCTTCTTTAGGAATCTGTCAGGGAACCAAAAGTGAAAAAATCTGCCAAATTAGGGGGTTCCATGTGGAGAATAAGAGGCTGTGCTGTCTTTGATTTTTATGCATTCTTCAGTTAATGAATACTAGGGAGAAGGGGATGATGATGACAGTCGGAGCAGCACTGAAAGTTCACTGCTGTAAATGTCAGAATTATTAATGAGCTCAAAGTGTCACTCCCAGCTTGTCCTACATGATGTTCCAACATGAAAGGATTAAACAAAGTCTGCTTTAGCTGCCCTGGCACTCACAATTTTTCTGCTTTACATCTCATCTAAAAGAGTGCGTACTTCACTACTTTTGGAATTTTGTGCTGTACGTGAATGTAAATCTGCAAGTTTTCTGAGGGATTGGCAGGAGAGGAGCGCTTCCAGCTGTGCATTTGCCCCTTTCAAGGAGCGAAGAAAACAGTAGGCAGAAGGTGAATAATGGATGTTGTTGTGCCGATTGCTCTGAATTGCAGAGAGAAAGAGAGAGAGAGAGGAAAAAAGGACACAGGGATTTTTCCTTAAACCAGGTCAAATGTCTGAATTGGCCCTGTTTTGTATACAGATGAGCACTCTCGCTTCAAACTGCCTCAGTAAATGCAGCTCATGTTTGCTGTTTAAGGTTCACAGGCTTCCAAATGCATTCAGGCATGGAAACCAAAATACTGATGCAGACATTTACTGATGCCTGTTTGCTTATCTAAGAATACACTAAGCCCTTAGCTTATTGAAACCAGACCGACTGACCTTTTTAAACCAAATGGTGCGCTTTAATGTTAAATTTTGATTGGTTCCAATCATAAAAATTAATAAAGACTGATATTTGTGCATTTAAATTTTGTCTGCACTATCAGGTAGAGTCATACAAATACTGGCACAAGTGTTGGAATCAACCTCTAATATAGGCCACAATTGTGATAATGGAGGTAATAAGCTTTAAATTCAATTGGCTTTAAGAAAATAATAATGTGGAATTAACAAACAAGTGTGCAGTGCCTCTAAAAAGTATTAACCTCCTTGGATGTTTTACCCTTTTATTGATTTTATAACTCAATCATGGCCAATCCAGTTTGGCTTTTTTGACTAAAGATCTTCTTTGCAAAACTGCTCAAACTCTGTCAGGGTTGCACAGGGATCGCACGTGAACGGCCAATCTTAAGTCCAGCCACAAATTCTCTATTGGATTGAGGTTTGTGCTTTGACTCGGCCACTCCAGAACATTCACCTTGTCGTCATTTTAACCATTTCTGTGTAGCTTTCACTGTATGCTTCGGGTCATTGTCTCACTAAAAAATAAACCTTCCCAAAGCCGTACTTCTCAGATATCAGATTGCCCTCCAGGATATTCCTATATTTTGCTGCATTTATTTACCCTTTACCTTCACAAGCTTTCTAGATCCAGCCGCTGAGAAGCATCGCAACAGCATGATGCTGCCACCATTAGGCTTCACAGTGGGGATGGTGTGTTTGTGGTGATGTGCAGTGTTTGATGTCCTACAAACATAGCATCCTGTCTGATGGCCAAAAAGCACCATTTTGGTCTCATCTAGGGCTGGGCAATTAATCGCAAATTAGATAAAATCACAATATGGCCTGCTGCAATTTTCAAATAAATCAATTTTTTGAAGCATCAGAGATTTTATGCACATTATGCAAACATTCAATTGTCAGTTTTTTTATAATGGTTCTCAGAAATCCTCCTTTTTGTGTTTTATGTATTTTTTTCTTACTCTAAATGAGTGACATAAAAATGATAATGCCATTAAACAAAGCAGATGACATCACATTTGCAATACGAGCAAAAACAGTTAGCTCATTCTATCTTAAACTGATGAAGCCTAGCATTACTTCACCAAAGTCATACCCCAACAGCAATCAGCTGGTAGCCAGCCTCCCCTCCCCCACCCCAGCCGTCTCCTTTATAGCTTAAAGCTTGTTGCACCCCATATTCACATTCATGCTACTATGGATTCATTTCTTTGGAAATAATTTCATTGTTTTCAATACACATGGTCTTATTTATGGAGTCATTCATTGTTTGAATTTGTCGAAAAATACATAAGATTAACCCAAGAATAATTGCATATTAAATTGCAATCGCAATATTTGGGGGGAAAAAAAATCACAAGTGAATTATTTTTGTAAATCGTTCAGCCCTAAGAAGCCCTAAGTGAACGTTTCTATGTTGTCTGTTGCTTATTTGTTTGATATTTGTTTCCTATTTTGGATAAGAGGGCTGGTTTTCCCAAGAAAACAATATCATTTCTCAAAAAATTACTAAATTTCTTGGCTGTCTTGGGGAAAAATGAGTAGAATAACAGTAAAATGTATGTATGCAAGTTCCTCTGTTGTGATGTGCTTTAAAAAAATGTTTTGTTTTGCCCTGGCTTTTTGTTCAGTTATGTTTCGATCTACATTGGGTCCAAACTGCAACAGTTTTCATTGAATAAATTTGAGTGGTTGGAATTTTTTAAAGATTTGGGTCACAATTCCCCTTCAGGAGGTAGTGATGGGCCCTCATGTCCGAACCACTGCACTAGACTGTGTGGACTCTCCCACATGCCTTCTAGTGAGCTCTAGTCCAGATTTAATGAGTTTTCTTTAACAGTGTCTTTCTCTTCGCCACTCTGTCATAAAGCTTTGACTGGTGAAAAACCTGGGCAACAGTTGTTGAATGCAGAGTCTCAGATCCATCTCAGATGCTGAAGGTTGTAGTCATAGCTGCGAGGACAGCCTGATGTAGGCAGATTTACACATGTGCCATACTCCTTCCATTTTTTGATGATGGATTAAACTGTTGGGGGATGTTCAGGGCCTTTGACATTTTTTTGTATCCATCCCCTGACTTTTACTTTTTAATAACCTTTTCTGTTAGATGCTTAGGGTGTTCTTTTGTCTTCATGGTGTAATGGTGGCCATGGATACTGATTAACCAGTGACTGAACCTTCCAGACACAGGCATCTTTATACTGCAATCACTTGAGACACATTCACTGCACTAAATCTGAGACTACTAGCATCAGTTGGCTGGACCTCTGTTGAATCAGTCACTTTAAAGGGGGTTAATATTTATGCAGTAGTTGAACTGCTCTGTTATTGGCTGATACCAAAATCACTCTTGGTTTTGGACTGGTGTAAAAAGAACAGAGCATCACTGATGACTGTCATGATTTATCTTTAAGATACTTTTAAAGGCTAGTTTCTTTACTTAAAAAGAATCGGAACCACAATAAACACCAAAGGCCTTTATTTATATCATGGTGACTTGCCCATTTGTTTGGTGGGGACTATTGCTCAATGGATTCCTTTTTTTTGTTGTTGTTTTTCTGCTTTCCCTCAAGTTAAGCTGAGGCAGAAATAAGATCTCCGTTTGGAAAAAATGAGCAGGCTTAGTAAGATGACAGGCTTGTTTCTCTAATTCCAGCCCTCTATAAACTATGACCCCATACAGTACACCAGCTGCACCAGAGTCAGCACACTAACTGTAAGCTGATACACCATAATGGCCTGCTGCAGATATGCTGGAGCATGTGCAGCGGAAACCGATAATTCAGTGGTGACACACCATGCATAGGGGTTCCCATGGTTTGTTAAAGGCTGACGTGAGGTAAGCTGATCCTTCAGGTAAAAGCAAAAGGGGGCAGGGGAGAGTAACCTCTGTTGTTTAAAGGAAGAAGCTGGTAAATCAAACCGAGCGATGGGTTTCCTTTAGGTAGTCCTTCTGCAAACAGATTTAGAAAGCTAGACGTTACAAAATCATTGTGTTTTTGTTTTTACAAGTCTGCAGTGGGTAAAAGCACTTTATGCTTTTCATGTCAAATCTTTTATTTAAAGCTATGGCAGCAGTCAAAGGGAAGAAATGGCTGAGATACTGTAGCTGTATCTAAGCTTGCAACTATAGCATGAAGAGGCTAAAGGAATCAGGCACATTAGCCTGCAGCTATTCTGGGCTGCATTGTGCAGCTTTGTGTTCATGGTAAAGAGGCAAAAATCTGGTGAACAAACACAACAATAGTGAGTGTGTTGCAAGGATTTGGCGTAACCAAACTCACATGTGTGAGTATTTATATTCTGCTCTGATTCGCTGTGGTATTGTGAGCCTTATTGTTGAAGCATTTCTGTGGAAACACCAGATACCAGCACAACCTGGTTTTGGTTTTGGCTACCATTTTTCTTGTTGCTTCGGTGATTCGATTTGACACTGCAGGCATGAGAAACTCAGCCTGGAACATTTACATTGTAGTGTCCATTTTGGTTTGTTTAAATAAGACCTTGACAGGACGCAGTTTACTGTTAAAGGAATTTCAACAGGACATGTCAAATCCAAGAAGTGTCAGCGGTCAGTCTGCAAAGAAGGCAGCAGCTGTGAAGTCAAACGGCTTGGCCAAAGCAGCCCTGACACTCACAGGAAAGTAACATCGGCTCGACGAGTGGGAGGACAAAAGTGATCAGGCCTTTGATGGATGTGTCACATCGAGGGGATGTAGCTGTCTCGCATCTATCTGCAGCTAAAGGTTTTCTCTGCTCCTCCTGTCACATCCAACTTTATTCCTCATTTTCTATTCGTCTTTCCCTTTGGCTCTCTCTGTTAGAAGAAGCTGGGTGTCAGATCCAGAAACTGTCAGATCTTACAAAGAGAGTTTTTTGTGAAGCCTTACAAAAGTATTTGTTGCCGAGTGCCCCTTGTTGCACGCAGACAAACTACGTCCTTTGAATCTGGGTGGTCTCTCGGGAGCGAAGCAGACGTTTTAATTCAATCAGCTGCAAACAGCAATAATGCTCTCCCGCTCCTAAAACTCACTCATCTCACTTCACTGATGTGATTACGAGCCGAGCTGCGCTGGCCATCTTGTTGTGATTTTATGTGTTTACATGGGAGGGAGGTGTTTACTGTGGAAATTGTGGCACCCCTCCTGCTTCCCATTAAGCTACTGGGGGGAAAAAGAGCTGCTGTGAGATTTAATTTATTTACCATCTCTGGAAGAGAGTTATAATGATTCTCTAACTAGAATTATGACTCTTTCTTCCTGTGACTCCCATTCTCTGGAGATGAGTGGCTCCTGCCTTAGCAGGGAACAACCATAATGTCTGCAGACGTGTGGATAAATTTATGTAAGAGGAAATCTATTGAATTTGTACTCCAGCAGTAACTTTAGTAGCCAAAATACAGTGAGAAACAGCTAGTTTTTCCTGTGATCCTGTACAGGAATACAAACATTTTTGCTGCTTGGCCTATATTTTTTCCTCTGTGATCTACTGCCTTTCAGACTTGGAGTTAACTTTGTTGCTGCTACATTCAAAGCTTTGTGATTATGAATTATTTATGTGTTCTATAATCGAGTTGGGCGACTAATTTAGTTTCAGTTCCAATAACGATTTTGGCCTCCCACAATCATGAAAACAAGATTATCAATATTAAACACTGTGCTGTGTGCTTTATTCTGTTATAGGACTTGTCATGTGTAATAAATGGAGCCAGCTCTGCCTTTCTTAACAGCACAGTGAGTGCTCTGCTCCATCAAAACAGCTCTCACTCAAATTTAAGTAAGGAGCAGAGGGAGCCATGGCAAATTAAAACATCATAACAGAGAGATTTGTACCAGAAAACAGTAAATTTAATCCCAAACGTCTCTCTCTCTCTCTGCTCAGGCCAGAGTCTTCATAAGGCTAGGGGCAGACTAATTGCTGGAGTGCTTAAAGTCTATGTTTCGCTTGAACCAGATGCAGCAGGAACAAACATCTTACTTGCCAAAGGTGTATTTTAATCCATATTTCACTTGTCTCCAGTTCTGGATGATTAAAAGGTTTGGGCTGTGGCTTTGTCTCTCTCAAAGCAGCAACAGGTCAATCCCTCCTGTCTGTTAGTGTAGTGTGCTAAAGTTCAGCAAAATATCTGATGGTAGACATGTCCTATACCTGCCAAGTCTATCACAATAAAAGCTTCCAATGTTAATCATCATTAAAGACTTTTATTTTGAAGAGCAACATCAGGAAAATGAGTGTTTTCAGCAGCAACTTAACAGCACAGGCGTCTCATAAACAGGAGAGACACATAACTTAACATTACTTTGTAAATGAAACATTAGGAATTCCTGAAGAGTTGAATACATGATGAGAAAATGAAACTGAGGCTTTCAAGCCTTTATTGTCCGCCTGTCAAGACATAAATGTGCTAAAGCATAGCCGACAGATAGTCATCCATTAAGGTTGTAGCTTTTTCTAAGATCTGAGAGGATTGCATTCCTCGTGAGTAGGCGTGGCTTTGGCACATTCAGAGACACCGACACCAACCTAAAGCAGATATTACGGCTTCATTTTTCATGATTTTGTTGCGTAATATCTTAAACTTAGAGATGTTTTTTAGAACTGAAATTTGGTCTGGTGGATCCTAACACAGTAGCCTCTCATACAACTAACCTAAGATAAAGATTAAAAAAAATATATATATATATATTTTATATATATATATATATTTTTTTTTTTTTTCACTTTATGGGGACTTTAAACATTTTGTAATTTGGTTTTGCAGGGCAGATTTATGTCCTACCTGTTACCTTAACCCTTACCCTGACCCTAAAAAGAAGTTTAATCTGATTTAATTTCAAAAGTTTATCGTGTATTTATGTTCTCAAACAGGCGGTGCCTGTTACCACAGCCCACAGTAAGCGGGGTGACCTTGGGAGGCCTGCAATAAAAAGTGTGTTTTTATTTATTTTTTTCTCTGTAGTTAGTGTCATTGTTGAATCAAAAGCAACGACATGAATTGGTCAACACACTGAAATCTGTGTCAAATAGAGTGAAATAAATTACTTGGGGGCCCGGCTCCTCCCTTATAACTGTCCAAATGGTATAGCCCAGTGCTGCGAAATAATGCAAGTGAATTTAGTTTAAAAAATTATTGCTCATACATGGGAAATTATGGTGCAGAAATGCATTCAAATACATAGATATTTGTAAAAATGATGCTACATTTGTTGCTTGACTAGCCGGTTAAAGGGGGCCCTGTGTTTATTATGTCTGGGGGCCCAAAATCCCTAGCTACGCCCCTGGGGCGGCGTCTCAGATTAACTGACAGTGGCCGTCAGATGTATGGTTTGCAGCCAGACTGTCTTGGACAGGCCAAATCAAATGCTTACCATAATTGTTAGAATAGATAGTAAATTAAAAATACAGGGATTATTTTAACATATTCAAAAGTACATTGCTTTAGTTTTTCTTAACAGAGTAGATGAAGTGGTCTTATTTTTAGAATGTTCTTCATTGGAATACTTCACTACTGTTTTTATATTAAATTCACCTTTACAGTTTAGTAGGGCTACATCATTTTCATCACATACTGTATTCTTCATACTTTATTTTTTGTGCTGTCCACATCAGCAGCCAACTGCTTCTTGGATCTTTCTGTTGACTACTTTTTTGGTCAGTTTACTCAGAGTATGTCCAAGGTACATTTTTTTGATCACCTCCATTATGATCAAGTGACATAAGTCAAAATGGCAAGATCTACTAAGAGTGCCCCTCTAAAAAAAGATATTCTATAAATATTTTGGCATAAAAACTTTGTAACATGATAAAATGAAAAGAAGTAACTCTTAGATATTGAAAAGTAATTCACTAGAGGAATGCTTACTGTTCTGCTATGTAATATAAATGAATTACAAGGTCTTTTTATATTGCACAAAGCAATCCATAAGGAGTAAAAGGGGGTAAGTAATTTTCAAGTGATTGCATCCACAATCAGTCTCTTAAATTGCACAGGACTTCTCAAGAGAGCAAATCCAATCATTTGTTTGCCGTTTCATATTTTTAAGTACCCATCCACCACTGGCCTTGTAGCGTCCCATTACCGCAGCATTCAAGTGATAACATCGCCTCACTAATCTTACTGATGGTCACATTTTCCTTTTCAGGCCCCAGCACTCTGTTTTATTGGTGCGGTATTAGGCGCACTGTTTCCACCATTGTTTACTCCACAACATGCCACTTGTTATCTTCTGCAGCAAATGGCCGTGTCTTTACCAATCACGTCTGGCTTTTGTCTGCCCCCCTGTTTTTCTATTGGATGAGTAGCCATTTAGTGCAAGGGTCAGGGTTGTAATTGACAGCCACCACTAAACAAATCTGCCCGTCTCGGCGGTAGACCTCCCCTCGCCTCCCTCCTCCCGCTCCTCTAATCTAACTAATGCACCCGTGTGTGCGCTGGAAAGTGAATTAAGCATAGAAAACTCAATACCTGATCCATATGACAGAGCTGCCTGCGTGCACATTAGCAGTTTCTCTGCAGCCTCTGTAATTGTATTACACAAGTTGGCCGCTCTAACGATCAGGACTTACACACACTTATACACACTCTCCCTGTTGTCGTTAATCGCCGCCTTCGCTCGGCCCCCGGAGGGCGTGCAGCGGGGGCCAAGAACAGAGCGATCATGGAGGAGAGGATGATGAGGGGAGTAGTTTGGTCTCGCTCTCCCTCAAGGCTGACATGAAATGAAATCATAGTGCTTGTCTTTGTGTGTGTGTGTGTGCGTGTGTGCTCTATTTTGCTGTGTCTTCTTTTGTTTTTACAGCCCTGAAGTCGGACTTTCTGTTTCTGCCTCTTTGCCTTCTAATCAGTGACTTTCTGGGCTCTCATGCTGTGTTCCTCCTTCTTTTAGTCCTGCCCCCTTTTTGCAAGAAATGATGAGACAAGCTTACACACTCCTCCCTAATGATCTCCCATGACCTACACCAGGGCTTCTCAACTGGTGAGGCATGGCACACCAGGCATGTCTAGGTGTACCATGGGAGTTTGTACAACCATACGTTATTACTACAACTTTATGACGAGTACTGTAACGAGGCCGGCCCTCAGTTGGCTGGGCCCCTGAAAAAACAGAGAATGGGCAGTCCTCAGTTGTGACTTATATATGATTTCAATGTATGTGTGTTGGATCAGTAGCATTGGTGCTAAAATCCTGGCTAATAGTTACTTCATTTTGGAGCTCAAACACATGGCAAGCTGTTAGTGAGTTAGGATGTTGAAATGAATCATTTATTAGACTTCAAATCAATTTAACCACTTTTTTTACTCATTTTTGCCTCTTCTTTTGCCAGTTTTAACTTCTTTTTCTTTTTGTTTTTTTACCCAGCTTTGCCACTTTTAAACCAACTTGCTCCTTTTTACCTAATTTACCCACTTTATTTTTTCCCATCACTTTATCCATTTTTTCTACTTATTTCCCTAATTTCGCCCAGTTTTACCATTGTTTGGCAACTTTTTGCAGAATTTTACAATTTTTTGGCCACTTGATACTTACTTTGGTTATTGTTTGCCCACATTTTTGCCCAATTTTACCACATATTATTTTACTACTTAAACCAATTTTTTCCACCTTCTAGCCACCTAGTGCCTACTTTTGCCATTGATTAGCCACTTCGCTCAATTTTGCCACCTTTTTTTAAAAAATCACTTTTAACCAATTTATGCCCAATTTAACCCATTTTTGCCACCTTTTGCCTACTGTTTCCATTATTTGGCTACTTTTTGCCCACTGTTTGCTAAATAATTTTTTCTTTTACCACTTAAACCAATTTTTGAAACTTTATGCCCAATTTTCCACTTTTTTAAAAATCACTTTTAATAAATTTTTACCACTTTTAACCCAATTTTGCCCACCTTTGCCATTGTTTGGCCCCTTTTTACCCAATATTGCCAGACTTTTTTAACCACTTAAATCAAATTTCTGACATTTTTGGCCCAATTTTGCCACCTTTCACCCACATTTGGCATTGTTTGGCAACTTTTTCCCCCATTTTTGCCACATAATTTTTCATCACTTTTAACCCATTTCTGCCACCTTTTTTCTACTTTTAGCCCAATTTTACCAGATCAATACATCATTAACATTACAGATAAAACGATAATTCTGTTTTAAGGGGATTAAATTTTTTGGAGGCTTTATTGTACCAAATCATAAATAAATAATATAGTGTTGAATATAGTGTTAACAATGAACCATGGTTTTGCTGACCCCCATGATCCCCTAGTTGACTGGGCCCCAGAAAGCTCTCCCCTTATGAGCGGCCTTTACTGTGACATTATTTAAAGAGTCTATTTTGTATTGATCTGAATATGTTGTGCCTTGAGATTTTGGCTTAGATGTGCCTTTGGTAAAAAAGCTTGAAAACCACTGACCCATGCAGACCTATGCAAGGTTAGAACGGTGAATCTGAATATTTCTAAATGATGCAGCAGATCAGAAGATATTTGATCACGTGAGGTTGTAAAAACGTAACTGTGACTTTACAAGACTTCATCACAGAGCCTCCAGAGAGAGAGGGCAGGAAGATAGGGAGGAGAACAAAAGGGCCGAGAGGATGATTAAAGGCTGCGTTGTGTTGATTTGCTGTGTGTTGCCATGCAAGCAACCATTCGCTCTGGCCTCACTAATGGAGACTTCAGTTTGAATCCCAGGCAGAAGCTCTTTAAAATTTTATTCCCCTCTAACAGGCTGATTTATAATGATGAGCCCCAGACTCTTTCCACCGCAGCAGGACAACATCACAAAGGATCCTGGGAAGGGGATGGAGGGTGGCGGTGTGGCGGGGGGGGGGGCTATATATAGCAAGAGCATGAAGGGGACTTGCTGTAGGCATGGGAGACTCCAGCAGATAGATGGTGAAAGATGACCTCCCTGCACAGCTCCGCTCAAGGCTGAGGATGTGTGGATGCACTGTGTTGTCCGAGAGACCTTCATGACCTTTCTATAACCACTGAGGTCACCTGCCCCCCACGATATTCCCAGCACCCACGGTGCAGTGATATCCTACCTGCCAGATGACACCCCATAATCCTGAAAGGAGGGCTAGTTTATGTAAAAGAATCCCTCAGGGAGCAAATGTTGTAGAGTAGGTCATCAGATATGTCTGTATGTGTCGCCGCTGCGTGTGTGTGTGTCGGTGTGTGTGCACATCACAGGGAAGAGTCAGAACAGGCAGCTCCATCATGCTTATCTGAAAGGTCACTCTGTCAATGTCGGACTGCACTTTACAAAACCTCCCTGTGGTCACAGAGGCAAACTGATCCTGCAGAGGAAGAGGGAGGAGAGAGATGAAGTAAGCCTCTAAATGTTGCATCACTGGTGAGGAAATATTCAGTTGATTAAATAATAAAAATTAACTTCTTCAACTTCTCTGACAGCAGCCACTAACCTATCACTGGGGCCTGTGCTCCGACTCCAGGAGCCAATCACATTACTGCAGAGCTGCACAATGCACACAGACATCCAGGAAGTAGAACCCCATTGAAAAACATTAGAAATTTAGATGACTACATTTTTTCAAAGGTATGGTGACATAGGCCTTGTCTACCCATAGGTGGTTGTTTTTGAAAACTGAGGATTTTTTGTACACTTTGACCTTCTGTAAACACACAAACTGCATTTAAGACCTTGACAATGCTTGTTCTTTTTGGGGGGGGCTTTAATTGATAGGACAGCTAAAGAGAGAGGAAACATGGGGAGAGAGATCTGGGGAAGACATGCACTAAACGTGCCAAGACCGGGACTCAACCCTGTGACCAGTGTGTTGAGGATTACTTCCTCTGGGAACCTGCTCTACCTGCTGGGATGAACAGAGATTTGGGCTTTTATATGGAGGTTTTTGCCCAGATCAGTGGAGGACTGCAGTGATAGTTGTCCTTCTGGAACTTTGTCCCGTCTCCACACAGGATCTCTGGAGCTCAGTCAGAGTGACCATCAGGTTCTTGGTCACCTCTCTTACTGCGACCCTTCTCCCCTGATTGCTCAGTTTGTCCAGGTAACCAGCACTTGGGAGAGTCCTGGTTGTGCCAAACTTCATCTATTTGAGAATTATGGAGGCAACTGTGCTCTTGGGAACCTTCAGTGCAGCAGAACTTCTTCAATGTCCTTCCCCAGATGTGTGCCTTGCAACAATCCTGTCTCTGAGTTCTGCAGGCAGTTCATTTGACCTCATGGCTTGGTTTTTGCCCTGCTATTCATTGTCAGCTATAAAAAGGTGTGCACCTTTCTAAATCATGTCAAATAAATTTGATACACCACAGTTGGACCCCAGTCAAGGTGTAAAAAATGAAGGGGGAACCTAAAATGTAAAAATCCTGTTACTTAACTGAAACTAAACAAAAACTGAGCTGTACAAATAGAATGAAAACCAACTAAAACTGCAGCATGTGCTTACAAAACTAAAATGAAATAGAATTGGGGACAAAACCTCCTTAGTTTTAGTCTTTGACTCTAGCATACTGGCTGACATGAACACCCACGCCTGGAGAGAGTAAAATCGCCTGATTAGATTGAAGAAAAATTCACACAATGGTAGTTTAAGGTCTTGAGATGCATGCAAACATTAAATTGAATAATTATTGTGAAAAGAGAATAGACCTTTTGGGTTTTGCCTCTTACAGGTGTCCCACTTGCTGACAAAACTAAAACTTACTCTTAAACTCTTAAAAACTAAACTAAAATGCAGCATTTTGGCATAATAAAAACTAAACTGCATTTTTTAAAAGCAGTAAAACAAATTAAAACTAAACTGAAAATTGAATCAAAAGGTGAAAATTGAAATTAATAAAAAAATAATTAAAAAATATTTTAAAAATTAATCCAAAAGTATTACAACCCTGATGTGATATTTCAGTTTTTTATTTTTAGTTAATTTGCAAAAAATTCCCACATTCTGTTTTCACTTTGCACTTTGTCATGATGGCTTAAATAGTGTGGATTAATTAGAATAAAAATGTTTTATTCAACTGCAACATAACAAAATTAAAATAAACTGAAGGGGGTCTGAATACTTTCTGAATGCGCTGTATATGTTATTTATGCATTTCCTGTATCAATTTGTGTACATTTGCTTAAAAATGGTGGAACATGTGGCGCCAGTTTGGATGGGACAGCTGGTTCAACCTGTCTATCCTCTTGCCACCCCATTTCCTGTTTTTTCTTCAGCTGATCTCTCAATAAATGCTTGAATTTGTCAAATATAAGGAAAGGGTGAGGACGGGGAATACAGGGCATCCTCAGCTGTACTAAAACACACCTGAGTTGTGAATTTGAGCAAGTGTGGGAATTTGGAGCAGTTGTTTGGGTGTCTGTTAGGGTTTTACTGCAAAGTAAAATGAGATAAAACAGAAGTAAAACCCAAAATAATAGCATAAATCAAAGATACCAGCTCTCTTTTATCCATTTCTATGTAATCTTGTTTACTGTGCATCTTCCTGGACTTTAAAAATGGTTCCCATATCTGATAGATCAATATTGTGCTTTTATAAGAGTCTATTTTCTGTACAAGCAAGAATATTAATGTTCTACAAGGAAGGGGTTTAAGGGTTGAAACAATTATCACTGAAGTGAAAAGGTGTGGAGGCAGGAAGCCGTCCTCCTGTGTCTCCTGTGTGCCAGCCAAATCTGTGAGCGACACTAATCCTACTGGTTCTGCTGGTTCTCCCGCCTCTCCCCATCATTCCCTCAGCAGGTATGCCTCCCCTGCCAAAGGTCCCTCTCCTCCATCCATCTTCTGTTTTTTTTTCTCCATTAATCCCATCTCATCCCTCCCTCGCCTGCCTCTCCTCAGTTTGTTTTCACTGTTGTGTCTCAGTGACATTAGCAGCGGTAATCCAATTGAAAGCTGCTCAGACCCTGAGCCGGGTTCTGTGGGGTTGAGGCGTTTCCATGGGGATCGCATGGATTCCTAATTAAGCTTATTAAAGCTTGTTATTAAAGCTTGTTAAATCTCATCCTGACACCATGGTGCTGCTTCTGCTGTCAAACTTTAATAACTTGTACACTGATATAATACCCCATACAAACATGTTCACACTTACAAACATGCACTAATAGAAGTCGTATAATACAGTTAGGAGTAATTAAAGCTTTTGATAAGAGCAGCAGATTTCCCTACTTTTGCTTTTCAGAATCTTTTGTAGGAATATTCTGTTTTTCAAATCCTCTACCTAGATTAGAGAACTGACCAATGGCGAGGAGGATGGCAAGGGCAGGCATGATGGTAGGAAGACTCTAACATAACACAGATCAATAGTGTCCCCCCTGCTGTTCATTATAAGACTATTATAATTGATCTGGATCTATAAATCAGTAGGTGAAGTGACTAGCATATTCACAGCTACACTATTCCAAACTTCAACTTAGAATTGGATACTGATAGCAATACCAGTAACATTTCTGATAATCCAAATCAGTCCTGAAACTGGTATCTGTGAAAATACTGGTATCAATATTGACATCCATCCATTATCTACACCACTTATCCCATTTGGGTTGCCATGGACTGGAGTCAAACCCAGCCAAGGGGCAAGGGGCAGCCTAGACCGTCCAACATACAGAGACAGCCAACTCTGGAAGCCAGACCAGCTGAGAAACCCCAAACATGCTCAAAAAGAACTTGCAAACTTCAGAAGAAAAAGCATTGCCTGTCTGGGATTAAAGGCAGGACTAACCACTGGGCCACCACACAGCCCTCAACAGAGCTCAGAGACAGGATTGCTGCAAGGCACAGATCTGGGGAAGGTTACAGAAAATCTCAGTTGCACTGAAGGATCCCAGGAGCACAGTGGCATCCATGATTCTCAAATGGAAGAAGTTTGTAACAACCAGGACTCTTCCAAGAGCTGGTCGCCTGGACAAACTGAGTAATCGGGGGAAAGGGCCTTAGGAAGAGAGGTGACCAAGAACCTGATGGTCACTCTGACTGAGCTCCGGAGATCCTGTGTGGAGATGGGACAAAGTTCCAGAAGGACAACTATCACTGCAGTCCTCCACTGGTCTGGGCTTTATGGCAGAGTGGATAGACTGGAGCCTGTCCTCAGTGCAAAACACACAAAAGTCTCCTAGGAGTTTGGAAAGAATGAACCCAGACTTTTGTGTGTTTATTGGAGTATATATCAGTATAAGTAAAGTTGCCAATGCTGGGTTTAAGTTTATACTGTGATAGGTCCATTATGGCGTCAGTACTAGAGTATCAGTATCAGCACTAGTATCATTAGCTAATCTTTCTAATATTTCCGACATGATTAATCACAGCATAGTGATGTGGTTAACTTAATTATTTTTTTAATCAACTGACAGCACTAATTCAAACACAACCATTTCCCCCATGCACTGGAATAGTTCAACTTTACCTGAGACAACCTATCATTCATGAATGATACACTGGAACCACGAGAGCTGTTTCTCTGTGTGGAAGTCAGGGGACTTAGAAATAATACCTCACCTTTCCTCTCACTCTCACACACACTGAACCATGTTACTGCGTGCCCCCGTGACCTTACTCTAAGTTTACATGTCCATTCCAAATATTGTTCTTCGGCTGGGAGCAAGAACAGCAAACCGTGATGTTTTTCAGGGGTCTTCAGGGGGCTGAGAGGAAGAGTGTATTCATGAAAGACTGAGAGAGAGGGAAAGAAAGAGGAAAAGATACTGTACTCCCAACCTGAATCAGCTCTTTGATGGTGACTGGCCTTGACATCAACAATGTGGCCTTTCACAGCCCTGAACCTACGTCTGTGGAGCTCACGGAGAACACACACGCTCAGTCTTTCTCTTTGTCACTCTCTTTATGTGTGTTTTTTTTTTTTTTTTTTGGTGGGCTGTTTGCATCCATTTAAAGAGGTAATTTGTGGAAAAATAGACAGTAAAGCATTAAAAGGAGGAAGATAAAGTTGTAAGTGGTTTAAACGGGTAAATCAGATTTGCTGAGTTTTCACCCCCTTGGATGTTGTACCCTTTTATTGATTTTATAAATAACCAAGGTCAATTTAGTTTGGATTTTTTTGGCAAAAAAAGAAAAATACAATGAAACCTCTTTAATGGTTAGTCTGGCTAATTAGTATTCCTAGCTACCATTACACCCTGAAGACAAAAGAACACTCCAAGCAACTAGAAGTCAGGGTATCGATACAGAAGAATTCCCAAGGCACTGAACATACCTGGACATGATCAGGCCATCCTTACAAACTGAGTGACCATGCAATAAGGAGACTAATAAGAGAGGACACCAAGATACCTATGACTACTCTGAAGGAGTTACAGGCTTCAGCAGCTGAGAAGGGAGAGACTCCTGCATACAACAACTGCTGCTCTGGTTCTTCACCAGTCAAAGCTTTATGGGAGAGTGGCAAAGAGAAAGCCACTGCTGAAGAAAACTCATTAAATCTGGACGAAAGTTCACCAGAAGGCAGGTGGGAGACTCCATGGTCAAGTGGGAGAAAGTTCTTTGGTCTGATGAGACAAAAATGGTGCTTTGTGGCCATCAGACAAGACGCTATGTTTGGCACATCACCACAAACACATCACCCCCACTGTGTAGCATGGTAGTGGCAGCATCATGCTGTGGGGATGCTTCTTGGCAGCTGGCCCTGGAAGGCTTGAATGCAGCAAAATGTAGTAAAATCCTGGAGGACAATCTTTTTCAATCTGCAAGAGAACTACAGCTTGGGAGAGGGTTTATTTTCCAGCAAGACATTGACTGAAGTGTACAGCGAAAGCTACACAGAAATGGTCTAAAGACAACAAGGTGAATGTTCTGGAGTGGCTAAGTCAAAGCCATAAAGACACTGTATAACCTCTGCAGAACCAAAAGAAGCTTGGATATTGAGGCCCATGCAGAATTTCACTCTACACGCATGAGAAACTAAAGGATATTGAGCTGAGCGTTGAAGAGTGGATCGGTCAAGGCCTGAAAGAGACATAAAACAGTATATTTCTTAAGTACCCCCTCATCCTTTTTGTGTTTTTCCTGTAAAAAAACGTCCTCCTTTGTCTTCCGCCCCTCTTGTCATTCTTTTAACATAAAAGGGACCTCAACTCTTTAGAGCTTCTTTTAAATGCATCCAGTGTCACAGTGACTGTGGTTGAACAGTCAGTCTATAAATGAAGTCCATTCCCCATAAACGTTTGAAAGAAGCCTCTGAAGTATACGGCCTGCCGGTGGGGACATCCATCATTGACATCATTGCTAATTTTGGTGACATACTCAGCAAAACATGCCCAGCTGTGTGTGAAAGAAATACATGAACTCAGTGTTTCCATGTCATTTTTTTTCTCTCCTTACTTTTCAACAGTAAGCAAAGCCAGAAGGTTATGTCCAACGTGTTTCTGAAATGTTCTACGTGTGAAAAGAGCCGACTCTGATTGCGCTTGACAAATCGTGTTTCCAGATGTGTTTCGGGCCGGGGAACAAAAACGTCCCCAGACTTAATCTTTAATCTTTGTTTACTCTGGGCAGGCTGTGATAGAGCTGTTAGCATTAATTAGCATTAGCGCCGCAATAGTGCTGCCACATTATGCTGCTCTGTGGGCAGAGAGACATTTATAGAGGTTGACACAACTTGACAAGAGGTGACGATCTGTCCCCAGGGCTGTGGCCTTCTGCATGCTTTAATGAGATAATATTAGAGTGCAATGATGACACTGACCTGTGCTACTAAATCACACACCAGTTAATTTAACGGAGGTACTGACGAAGATGTGGATCCAAATTATTATAAAAAAGGACAGAGGTTTGTGTTTCCACTGACTTCTTGTGATAGGACATTAACTTGTCTCCTGTGGCGCTCTCAAGTTAAACACTTCTCACAGAGTATGCTATTTCCTGAAGATGAATGGTACTCTATGATGAGTGGAGCTAAATGCATCCAGTCATTTCCCCTGGAGCACAAGTCTGTGTTTAGGTGATGGGTCGAGCTAAGGATGTGGGCAGTCGTCGTATAGATGCTGTGGTGTGTTGCCACGTGGAGGCTGGGCTGCTGAAGCAGCTGTTTGTTTTTATCTTCAAAGAATGACTTGTGTGGTTAAGTTAAAGCCAAATAACCTGAAGATAAGTCAAGACAGATAAGGGACTGTATCCATATAAACCTGTGCAGTTTTTCTGTATACCACAGAGCACTTCGAAATTTTAAGATATGAGGATGGCCCAAACACAACTGTCTTTTTGCCTTGATATTGTTTTGCCACACATTGAAATTTTTCGTATTTTCCATGCAAGCAATGGAAGTAAGAGACAGAGAGGAATTCTTCCTATAATGCCTTAAGATGTCAGGGTGTTGGAGATCTGTTTTGTAGTATTTTTGGTAATTTTATACTCCACTATATGGACAAAAGTATTAGGCCAGACCTGTTAATTATCGAATTCAGGTTGTCACAGGTGTTTAAAACCAACCACCTAGCCATGCAATCTCCATTTGCAAACATTTGTGATACAAAGTGGGTCGTTCTGAAGAGCTCAGAGACTCCTAGCGTGGTACTATGATGGATTCCCCCTTTGAAATAAGACGGTTAATGAAGTTTCATCCCTTCTTGACATTCCAAAGTCAACCGTAAGTGATATCACAAAAGTGGAAGCGTTTAGGAACAACAGCCACAAAGCAGAGGACTGTATAAAATGGCAAGGGGGCCAACGACTGCTAGGATGCATGATGCGTAGAATTTGCTAACACTCTAAAGTTTGCTGAACTTCCACCGGCATTCATGTAAGCACAAAAACTGTACACACGTAGCTACATGGAATGAGTTGCAGTGGCCGAGCAGCTGCATGCAAACCTCACATCACCAAGTCCAATGCCAAGTGTCGGTGTTTTGGTGACTGGAGCAGTGGAAACATGTTCTGTGGAGTGATCATGCATGAGTCTGGGTTTGGTGGATGCCAGAACATTACCTGTCTGTCTGACTGCAGTGTGACAACAGTGAAGTTTGGTGGAGAAGAAATAATGGTATGGGGCTGTTTTTCATGGTTTGATCTAGGCCAAAGATATTATAGTTACTTAAAATTTATTAAATCTGCATAGTGCATTAATAAAACTAACTAGAATTAAAAAATTAGAGACAAAACACCCTTAGTTTTAGTCTTTGACACAACCATACTGACTGGCACCTACACCCAAGTCTGAGTGTAAAATGCTCTAATTTGATTGGTTAAGACTTTACACAGTGGTAGTTTTATGGAGTTGTATTCAAACATCATCTTTAAGAATTTTTTTTAGTAAAAGCTAAAGTGAAATTGAACACTGAAAGTGCAAATGAAAAAAAAAAAAAAACTAATGGAAAATCCGAAACTATTTTAACCTTGGTGTAGGTCCCTTATCTTCAGTCAAGGCCAATCTTAATGCTTCAGCATACCAAGACATTCTGGACAATGCTATGCTTCTATGACTTGACATGCCAGATGGATGTGCTTCACACATCTATTTGGGAAACCTTCCATAGATTGTGTTTGGGAAAACCAGAGCCTTTGAAAAACAACTTGGAGGGTGATTGGATGAACGTTCTGTCTGTCACATCTTTATGCGCCAATCAGAGCAACAAAACACGTGACAGTAGACTCTTCTTTTAACAAGGAAATGTCTTTAAGTTCTGATAAAACTGGCGCTTTAGCAGTATCCATGCTAAGCCCTTTCGCCGTAATTGCACCGGCCTGTTGTCACTGCTTGCATACATTACGACTCCGCTGCGGCCCCTCGATGCTGATTAGTCCTTACACTTTCTAACTGGGCCCAAACGGTTCAGATGGGAGCTTTGCAAGATGGATTCGCCAGTGAGAAACACGGAAACGTGCGTATCCATATGCTTTTCTTCCCCAAACTGTTTCTTCCAACTTTGTAGCAACAGTTCAGGGAATGCCCTTTTCTATTCCAACATGACTGTACCCTGGTGCACAAAGCAAGGACTATAAAGACATGGTTTGATGAGTTTGGTGTAGAAGAAACCTTAGTACTGACCTCAACCCCACTGAGCACCTTTGTGGTGAACTGGAATGGTGATTGTGAGCCAGGTCTTCTCTTTTATTATCAGTGCCTGACCTCATAGATGCTCTACAGAATGAATGAACACAAATTACCACATAAAAATGTATTCCAAAGAGTATGGTGTTGACATGCTGCTTGTGTGAAGTTTTAAGGAATATATTTTGTATCATTTGGGGCTATATGGTTAAAAATCAATGGACTGATTGATGGATGTTATTTATTCCACTCATCATAAACATTTCATTATTCATACCCACCAAGGGTTTGCTAAATTTTACCATTGAATAATTGATCAATGCCAGCATGATCATTAGGTTAGTCAAAGCTATTTCCCAGACACAGCAGAAGAGCTGAAGTAATTGCAGCAGTAGACATACAATCCTGCTGGAACTGTTGATATAAGTGACCCTGTTTTCTCAGCCGTTAAGCACTAGGTCAAGTCAGTTGCTGTCAGAGAGTTGTTGAGCTCCAGCTGGAGTCTGCCCGCCCGCCTGCATCACCAGCTCAACTGGTCTGAGCCTCATATTCCAATCTTTCTGACCACGGTGGTTTGCTTTGATAGTCAGGCCTGTTTACCACTCCATGTCCTGGGGGCTCGCTGGGCTCAGATCACCCTCAAATGAACTGACGAGTGAGGGAAATATTCAACACAGCTGTGCTTACTCTGAGGGCCGGGGCCAGGCTGAGACGCACCGCTGCGACTGCTGCTGCTGCTGCGTCTGTGCTCTCAGGTACCAGGGCAGGTCCTTGCCTCTGAAGCTGCCTTCAGAGAGCCTGTTTGCATTTATAAAAATGTTTGCTTGGATACGAAAATAAAGATTTCCCTTGGTGATGAGGGATGGGAACGTAAAGAGACAGAAAGTGAGCTGGATGAAGATGAAAGATTTGTTTTAACAGGTAGGGAGGCAGCTAACCCAGAGGCTGCTTGGGAATATAACAGCAACTCCACAGCAAATCAAAGGTAGCAGTAGTCTGAAGACTCTAGCGGGCAAAATATCCTTGAGTTAATCTTAGTCAGGCTCTCCCTAGAAGCTTAGATTAAGAAAAATGCTGTTTTGAATGTAGATACTGTACTTTTTATCCTGCCTCAGCCATATGTCTTCTGCAGACTTGGTGCACAATCCTTGTGGAATAACATCCCCTAATCCCGGTTGTCTTCCACTTCCACTTAAAGATTTATGTGTGACAAGGAAACATTCAGCTTCTGCTCTCCTCTCACTCTGTCAGGATTCCTCTCATCCATATTTGTTGCTTTGAACCATCTTTGTGTGTCCGCATAACAGACCCAAGGCTGGCAGCAGCTCCACCAGCAGCACATGGAGACTGCCGTGTAATGAATAGCGGGCATGGCTCGCTATTTGGCAGAAGTGGATGGGAGGGGATTGCATATGCTGCGAATTCGGGCAGAGTAGAGAGTTATGACAGGTTGTATGGAAACAAGCTTTCACCAGCCAATAGTCAAAGATCATCATAATTTCTGTATAGGGTTTGGTGTATAAGAGGCAGCTGTACTGTCATTAGCATGTGTTTGTTCTGTATGACCATGCTAGCTTTGCTCTAATCACCAACCTAGTTTGAATTCATGAGAGTGGCCTTGCAGATTAATGCACATGTGTGCATGCTCAGTGTTTGTTTGCACAATAAAGTATTCATAATGGGGCTATCTCTTACCTTTGATTCCCTTGTTCTGTCTTGTGCAACATAAAAATGCAAAAATATACCATGCACAATGTAAGTTCTGCACCCACAATACGTGTGTGCAAGTTAACACCATGATACATTTACAAGTTTTTCTTTTTGTCTTAAGAATGCAAAGCATAGTTTAATATGCAAATGTCTGAAATAGATTTGTTCCATTTTTTCTGAGCCAGGGGTGGAGCCAGACTTTTTAAACATTATAAATAATTAATAAATAATTAAGATATTTAATTTTTAAGTTACATTGCATAGGCAGCGTAGGAATATGAATAAAGCAGTGGCTCCCAACCTGCCTGCCTGCTCTGATGTCAAAATAAGATTTACATTTATACATTTTTTAAAAAAATCATGATTAGAAACACAATGAATCTGTTAATTTTCTTGCAAAAATTCAAAGTCAAAATATTTAGGGAAAAAAGTCTAAATTTTTAAGATTATAAAGTTGTATTTTTACAATAATTCAAACTCAAAATTGCCATGGTCCTCTGCCAGAAAACGGTGGATTGCTCCCTCCAGATGAGGAGAGTCTTTGCCCCAAGTAAAGGACTTCAAGTATCTTAGGCTCTTGTTCACAAGTGAGGCTAGAATGGACCATGTTGACTGGCAGATTGGTGCAGCATCAGCAGTTTTGCAGACATCGTACCATCACAATAAAGAGGGAGCTGAGCCCAAAGGCAAAGCTTTCAATTTACCAGTCTATTTATGTACCAACCCTCACCTACAGTCATGAACTCGGGGGAATGACAGAAAGAATGAGATCGCGGGTTGAAGGGTCAAAATGACATTCCTCAGGAGGGTGTCTGGGCTCACCTTAGGGATAGGGTGAGGAGCTCGGACATCCAGAGGGATCTCAAAGTAGAGGCACTGCTTCTTCACAGCGAAAGGAGCCAGCATCTGATCAGGATGTCTCCTGGGCGCCTTCCTGTGGAGGTCCTCCATGCACGTCCAACTGGGAGGAGAACCCCGGCAGACCCAGAGAGATTATATATCTCATCTGGCCTGGGAGCACCTCAGAATCCCTCAGGAGGAACTTGGAGAGGATGGAGATTAGGATGTCTGGGTTGACTTACTTCACCAGCTGCCACCAGGACTCGACCCTGGATAAGCTGAAGACGGGTGGAAACTCAGAATTTCAGAGTTTAAAAAAATGTATAGGAAAAACTTTAAATTTCCAAGTTTAAAAAAATCTCAAATTTTGACATTAAAACACAAAAGTTTCAAACATTTAAAATCATGAATTTACTCAATTGAAGTAATGTTTACTTTATAATCTCAAAAATTCAAAGATTTGGTTCATGTACATTTACAACTTTTAAGATTAAAAGGTTCTGTCTATTTACCCCATAAATTAACATCTTTTTAAACTTCAGAATTTTTGAGTTTTCTTTGAATATTAACAGATCCACGTCATTAATTTTTTTTTGTCCAAAGTGGCCCAGTACACTGTCATAATAATGGATGGTGATCTTTTGTGTGTGCAGGCTGATCATGTTGGGATTTAGTCAACTAAAACAAATTAAACTGATGTATACTGTTTCAGAGTGGGTCCTGGGGGGGCTTAGCTTTGCTTAGATTAGTTTGGGGAAACTTAGGAAAAAAGGTTGGGGACCACTGACAAAGGATTAAAGTTGCAACTGCATTTTCAAAGAAAGTACATATAAAGAAATGTGAGGTTACTAATACAGATTGATTTTTTTTCAGTTGTTATTATGAAGTTTGGCTTTAAAAATTAAATTTCCATGTTGTGATCAGATTTTGCATTTATCTCTCATAATCTTCATTATCGAAATACTTTAAACCGTCCTAAGATGGCTAGAGATTTGAGGCTTTTGAGGAAACATTGGGGCTTAAGCCCCCTCTTTCTCCCCCTCTGTTCTGAGCCTTACAAATGCAGGCGAAAGGACACAGCATCCTGTAAAATATGCAGCAACTGTTGTTAAGAAACATGGAAAGCCATAAGCCAGCAGTGTGCAAAAACATGTTGTGAGTGTATCTATACTGCCCACTGTGCCGCTGGCGCCCAGGCCGGCCCCCCGTTTGTGTGTGCATCCTGCACCCCTCTGTTTCTCCAGGCCCTCCTCACGTTTCTCCATATTTCCACAAGTTCTTTTCTGTCCAAGCTTCGCCTTAGTGTGAGTTCTGGCATGTCGGCCCTGCCCCTCTGCCTCTCACTCTGTTCTGCTCCGCTCCACTTCCTCCCCCCGGCTCGGTGGCCTGGCTGCCCGGCGGGTGCAGCCTGCTCACCTCCGGGCAGCTGGCATTGCCTGATGGTGCCATTCATCAGACCTGAGGGCGAGGGGTTGGGGGGGCCCACGGCGGAAAAAGGGGGGGCTGCGTGTTGTTGACTTTATTGGGATGGTTATTAAATAAGCTATGATGATAGGGGAGGTAGTGGAATGCTTTCAACTGCCTCTGCAGGAGATGTCCTACACAAACTGCGGGATGGGATGAATGTCGGCAAAGGACGGAAGGAGGAAGGCAAACAGTAATTTTCTGATTCTAAACGCAGGAGGGGGGAGCAAAAGCAGGCAGCAAGATATATTTACCCAGACAGTGACTTTGAAAAAAAGAAGCAGGGATTTATTTGGGAAATAGGCAGAGCTTTTCAGGTGGAGGGAAAGTTTGCTTTTAAAGACAGATGACTTGCCCTGGGCGAGGAGCTGGCGGCCCGCGATGCTGAAGCTGGTGGCTGAATGGCTGATGACTGAATAACAGAACCCCTCCTGAGATTGTCCATTAACACACTTTGCGTGCACACACTACACAGACACACAGAGTCCATTGAGGGTCCCAGCAGGGGGAGAAGACACAGCCTCTGGGCGAGGGGCCAGGGGCCAGGGGAGGGATCCAAAGGGCAGTGGAGGTCTCCCCGCAGCCAGCAGTTAACTATCGGCATGGGAAAATCCAGCCCTGCGAGTCCACACCCTCGGCTGCATTCAAGCCTAACAGTAGCACGTCCTCCTGTGCGGATTCCCTTGACCCTCACCCTGCTCCACAGCTGTTGAACAAGGGAGGAAGAAAGAAAGAGGGGGACACAGAGAGAATGGATGCCAGAGATGAGAACGCTTGAATGTAGTCCCAGGGGGTGAAATGAATGACTCACTGACATCCTCTTGGCTACACTCTGAAGTCTGGTTGTTCAGAACAAAGCTTGCAAAAAGTTTCATTTTGTTACATTTATGGCCACATTTATCATTCAGCTCTTTGCTCTCGACTTTTATGCTAATGCTCTAAAGACTTCCCTGTGTACAACATCACCTGAGCTTTACAGTAATAACTCAAGGTATTTTTAGGGAGCATTTAGTGGGCTTTTTTTTTGCACCACTTATCTTTTAAATGCAGAGCAGAGCCACAGACTTCTTAGAGACTCCACCAGCCATAAAGGTTAAGCTCAAGTTTGTGATGTGAGGCTGACTAAAGAGGAAGTCTCATCAAGTGTTACCATTGTAAAATATTCAGTGAAGTCATTGCCAATCCCGGCTATTCTGAGACTTGTCAGCCAATCACAGAACCAGTAATTATCAGTCATCAGAATGTAATTCACAGTAATTCACCGGAAAGAGGCTGAAATGAGACTGCCTGTCTTGCAACGAATGTAAAAAAAAATCATTGTGTGTGTACAAGTGTTAATTCAGGTTCGTTAAGTGTTATGCTGCTTATGATGAAACCTTGATTATAGCTACATTTTAAGCCTCTAATAAAGAGAGTTTAATAGATTTGATGCTATTACATACAACATTGGTATGGCTATGCTGCATTCATTTTACCCTCTACCCTTACATGCCTTCCAGGGCTGTCTGCCAAGAAGCATCCCCACAGCATGATGCTGCCACCACCATGCTCCACAGTGTGGATGGTGATATCTCTGGACTCTGGGGGATGTTCAGTGCCTTGGAAATATTTTTGCATCCATCCCCTTACTTCTACTTTTCAATAACTGTTTCTTTGAGTTGCTTGGGGTGTTCTTTTGTCTTCATGGTGTAATGGTAGCCAGGAATACCCTTCAAACAGTGACTAGTATAGAACCCGGGCAACAGTTGTTGTATGCAGAGTTTCTCCCATCTCAGCTGCTGAGGCTTGTAACTCCTTCAGAGTAGTCATAGGTGTCTTGGTTGCCTCTCTCACTAGTCTCCTTCTTGCGCAGTCACTCAGTTTGTGAGGATGACCTGATTTAGGCAGATTTACATATGCACCAAATTCCTTCCATTTTTTTATAAACTCCTGGGAATATTCAGTGAATTTTTTTGGGATCCATCCCCTGACATACTTTTCCATAACCTTACATCTGAGTTGCTGGAGTGTTCCTTTTGACTACATGGTGTAATGATAACCATTGACTGGACCTTCCAGACACAGGTGTCTTGATACTACTATCACTTGAGACACATTCACTACAGTCAGTTGTTAGGTTTAGGGGGGAGTGGTTTGGTGGGAATGGTTTTTTTGTGTCCATATAAAAGAATATGTTATCTGTTTATTATAGGATGCATTTTAGAAAGAATGATATTTGTTATGTATGCTGAGATTTTAGTGTCAGGGTTGTTTCCATGTTGCATACAAGAAACATGGAATGCCAAATGGTGTCCCATTTCCTAGGCATACATAGAAATTTCATCCTCAGCCCCTTGTTTCTCCATTGTAAAGCTCTAGCACCTCCAGCACCAAAACTATGATTTGGATTTGATTGAGTCAAAAACAATGTCAAGCCTTTGCAGTGTTCCCCTAATCGCTGGACTCTACCACAAGGAGCTGTTCTGAGCCAAATGCTCTCATTGCAAACTAAACAAGACTTGACCGCGGAGTATAAATCAACTGAAATTGTTTCACTTGTTCTAGAAACATCATTTCATGTCTTGATTGCATTTCTTTCATTTTCCTAACAACTTGACATTTGCTCCCGCTCTCATCATCTTCATCATCGGTTATGTCCTCACAATGTTTTCATGAAGCAATTTGGCGAGCTGTGCCACTGTGTTAGAGACCGCTGCCATGTTTGTGGAGGAAAATACAAAAGTCTCTTAGTTGGAGCCAAGTTTCCCATGAAAAAAAATTACCCATGTAGTTGCTCATTACAAATAAACAAATACAGCTGCAGGAATAATGAATTGCACTTCAAACCACGTGCACATGTTCAGAAACCCGTCTCCCCTTTCTGTCTTAAAAATGTACTTACTGCCATGTGAGCGCCCCTGCCTGCCTCGCCTCCGTCTTGTAATTATCTTGTCAATTAACCTGAAGGTGGAAGGATAAATGACACACTCGTCTTCCTCGCTGTTTCTGCCGATGCCTCACAGTTTTCCTCTGGTTTGGAATAAATGCTCAGTGTAGAAAGAAGAGAGACAGTGATGTGTGTTTTGAAAATCATGAGGCATTTGAATTTAACTTTGCTGATAATTTCAAGGTTGAACTTCCCTGCGGAGAATCTGCTTTTCTTTCATTTTTATGATATGCTGCTGCTCTTTTTGCTTCATTTCAAACCTCAGATGAAGAGAGGAAATTAGTGTAAGCAGGTATTTTAGTGGTAAACCTTTTAGTGGTAAACCAGTTAAAGCATGATGATGGTTTTTCAATCTCACAAATTACCAGTGTTCACCCCTCTGATGTTTAATCTTTCTGTTGATTTTATAAAGCCATCGCGGTCAATATAATATGGCTTTTTGACAAAAAAATTACCAAAAAACTCTTTAATGTCAAAGTGAAAACAAATTTCTAATGGCAAATAAAGATATGTAAGGTAAAATAAGCGATTGCATTTTTAAATGACTGTCGTAACTCAACAGAGGTTCAGTCAGTTGGTGCCAGTAGTCTCACCGTTACTGAAATGGGGATCATGTGAGTGCAGTGATTGTGTCTCAAGTGAGTATAAAGACACCTGTACCTGGAAGGTCTCTGGTAATCAGTATCCCTGGCTACCATTACATCACGAAGACAAAAGAACACCCCAAGCAACTCGGAGAAAAGGTTATTGAAAAGCATAACACATTTTCAAGGCACTGAACATCCCCCAAAGTTCACTGTGAAGCACAGTGGTGGCAGCATCTTGCTGGGTTATCAGTATTCCTGGCTACCAATACACCACGAAGTCAAAAGAACATCCCAAGCAACTCAGAGAAAAGGTTATTGATGGTCTTTTTCTTTATTTATCCTCATTCTTTAAAAGTGTTTTTTAAGGACTAACGTTTTCTTGGTCATCCTTAATCCTTAAGGTGTGTCCAAAAGGACTGAAATTTCTCACCCAAAAGCACATTTAAATATTCGTATCAATATTGTTAGCGGCTAAAATGAATCACTAAATATTGCCATATAAGACATCAGCAAAAATCCAATATCACACATCCCTAGCCAAAATGTTGCTTTGTGGCCATCAGAAAAGTTGCTATTGAGGGACACTAAACTCTGCACATCACCACAAACACATTTCCCTACTGTAAAGCATGTTGGTGGCAGCATCATGCTGTGGGGATGCTTCTTGGAAGCTGAACCTGGAAGGCTTGTAAAAGTAAAGGGTAAAATAAATGCAGCACAATGTCATTAAAGAGGTTTTTCTGTTTGTTCTAATTATATTGACCATGTTTGATTAATAGAATCAATTAAAGGGTAAAACATCTAATTACAGGCACTGTACACTGACTTGTTTACATTTAACTCTCTGATTCTATGCCTGCTTTCATAGGTTGCTTGTGTTTGTCTGCTGTTTTCCACCTTGATGACAGCAGACACCATCATGCTTCTTTCTTCCAGCTCAGTGAATCAGTGAATACTGACTTGTCCCCCTCGTTTACTGTAAGTTATGTATGCTTTGTGATACATCTGCAGCAGTCCATGTCCCATCTGCATAGGCTACGTAGTGTAGATGTGGTAAATGAGTCTTTGTTGTAATCAGGAGGGAACTGGGACAGTTTCACTCATACACTGTCTCAAAAAGCAAACCAGCAATTGTTAGACCCGTCACTCTGTGTAGTTTTTCCTCTAAAGAATTCCAAACCTCAGCAACAATAACAACCTCCTAATAGTGACTGGAGATCAATAAGTTGCAGACACTTTTTTTTTTTTTTTTACAAATAAGAGAAAAGCATTTAGTTTGGGGAATTAGGAAGAAAGATGGAGTTTTGAGTAATGAATACCACATTTATACGCCAGTGTCCAACACGTCAAAAAAATCTGGAGCTTGAAAATCTTCCACTGGTACTCCAAGGACGCATACCTTCAAGATGAAATTGAATAATTCAGGTGTGGGTACTTCTCTTGTATTCCATGGCTCACAAACACATTCTTTCTTTCTCTTCAGAGCTTTTCTTGTGTTTCCGTCTTGTTAAGATTTTTGAAAAATGGAACAGAGATGGACAAAAGCATCTGTTACGTTGGGAGAGGCAGAAAGTCAATAAAAGAAGATGGACTTGGCAGCTTGTTTTTTTCCCCCTCTCTGCTAACAGAATCATTATTCTGTATCAACTCATCAAAAATTCTGCTGTCAAAACACGCTTGTTTGCAGACAAGCCATCACTGACGGATTTGAGAGGCGTTTAATGAGCATTCTAGTAGTCAAACGTACTCCATCGAGGATAATGGGATTACAGGAGGAATAGCTTGCACAATTTAATATTGAACTTAAAATGTAAAGTGGCTGAACTTATCAGTCATAAACACTTAATATCACACATTCTCAGTGCTGACAGCAAAAATTAAATGTGAAAAGAGAGGATATGGTCAAACTCTCTAGATTTGTTGTTCTCAGCTCTTTGTTTACAGCACTCATCTACAAAGTGGTTGCAACTTAACATGGTGTAACTAAGAGGCTCAAACTTTTTTTTAATGTGACAACCCTCGCCCTGTGACAGAAAAACCTGTCATCACATGGGGGAAGAGAGAGCCGTGCCCACTCTGTATAACAGATTGTCGTCATAAGAAAACAGCTGAAGGAGAGCTGTTTCCTTACTGAAGAACAGACTTCCTTTGGCCTAAAATCACGAACAGATAACCAAATCAGCTCTGAGGTGTCTATGTTAATATTGTGTTATTTCCTTTCACTTGGGTGCAAATTTGAGGTATTTAAAACTTTGTTGACACAGAAAAATGCACTTTTCATATTGAATAAAAATTGCCACCTCAAATTAATCACTCTGGTAAAGTGCAATGCCATGTGACAACGATGAACACAGAGACAGGCACAGAGCTAAAATAAGCGATCCCCTGCACAGGCAGGAAGTGACCAATGTAGTGGGCAACTTCACTCATGGTGCAAAAGTGTTTAGCATCAAAAATAACAATGATCCACCAGAAACAAGAGCAAAGGATCCCAAGAGTGATCACTGTGCAACGGACAACATTTCAATACAACTAAATACTCTGCTCAAGGGCATGATGGGAAAACTCCACCCTCCAGATTTGAAACTTCAGTTTTTGTTGAGCAGGACTTTTTGAAAAATTTGCAGCAGGTGATTGGATGAACGTTCTGTCTGTCACATTCATTACAAGCAAATCATAGCGACGAGAGAAAATGAGGTGGTAGGCTTGCACAGCTATGGTCGTAATGCTAGCTTGGCAGTGGAGGTACTGTCATAGTTCATGATTGGTGGAGCTTGTTGGTGGATAAAACTCATGCCGTGGCCAGTGGGGAAAAGTGCAAAAACATCCTCTCTACCAAGAGAAGCTTTCAATGTGGCTGTTTGCTCTTGTTTTAATGAAGAAATGCAGTCTAGTTTTGATAAAACTGCCACTTTACTATAGCTACGTCCAAGCTAATTGCTACACCAGTGGCAGCCATTGCTGTCATTTTCCGGGACAACTGAACCCTGTCCGTAGCTGTGGTCTCCTCAAAGGATTCTGGTTGGCCAGGTCTGTTTTCAGAACTAGCACAGTTGTTTCAGACTGAAGCTTTGCAAGATGGATTTGCTTGATGACAGACATGGAATCTTAACAATGCTTTGCAAGGTTAACACTGTAAACAAGTTTGCAAGTTTGCTAGTAAACGTTTCATGTTTACTAGTTTCATATACAAGTTTAGAATTCTGGTATCCAGATAAACCCTTGTTAGAAGGTTTTGTAAGAACAACAAACTTTTAGCATTACTATTTGATACTTTTTAGTTGTTGGCAGCTTCACACCTCTGCACACAGGTAATAGCATTTAGATAGAGGTTTTATTCTGCAGGAGATGAGCCCCATCTCTCATAAACCAGCCCCCCAGCCTTGGCTCTGACAGCGATGCACACTAAGCCTCTCTGTAATTGGCATTCTAACACTTCAGAGATGAAGCACCGACACCTTGCCCCCCTGACCCTGCATAACAACACTTATAGTAAAGCTCACACTCCAGTGAGCAGCCTCCACCATCGCTGGACGAGTTTGTGTCTGAGAAGAAGACAAAGGCAGAGAGAGGAGAGGAAAGAAAAACAGAGGAGAAAGAGATATGATCTGCCCATCAGCAGTGTTGGATCTGTCCTGTTCCTGCTCACTCCACTGAGCACTCAATCACTGGGAATGCTTTGTGTGAATTTTTGTCTGACTTTGAGCGAGAGTGTGCATCCGTATGTGTGCTGCAGGGTTAGCCAGGCGGAAGCTGATCAACACACAGAGTGCATTAACACCAGTGTGTGTGTCTGCATGCCCATACACCACTCGCTCTTTTCACAAATCCTCCAGGTCATGCCACTTGTGCTCCGAGTGAAGCTTTCGTGAGCCGGGGCTTTTAATTTTTCAGAAGCTGCGATGCCTGTTAACTTAACCTCACAGTGACCTCACTGATGTCAGTCTACCCCGGCTGCCAAGCCCCAACCCCCCGTTTTCTTCTTCTGCTGCTCAACCGGCTCACAAAATGTCTCAGCGATAGATTCAGAGATTTGAACAGGCCTTAATTACAGAAGCTGCATTAACCCTCTGAGACCTGAGCTTTTGTTTGAAAGCGTTTTCAGATTCTCTCGTTTATTTTGGATCAGCAGAACCTGACAAGTTTAAAGCTCAGCCTTGGCTTTGAACAGGAAGTAGTTTTGACCTAAAATGATGTCCTGCTGAAGGTCCAGCTTCTGCAGAGAACCCAGTCCTGGATTGGTTTAGTTCACTATTGTTGGAGGTCTTTAGTCAGTCAGATGGGGCTCAGTCATTCAAAAAGGGATGGGGGAGTTGTTTTGATAATGGTCCACTAGGACTGGTTAAGGGCAACCATCATTAACTTTTATATTTAAAGTTCTAAATTTATTGCAAATATTTATTCCTGAAATCCCCCAAAATTCACTGAAATTTATAACACATGACCTAACCTCTCTGAAAATTCTCAAAATATTTTGTAGGTATCTCATGAAATGAACTACATTTATTTAAATATTCTCAAATGTCTCTATGAAACATTTTCATCAAGCCTAAACATTCCAATAGAATATCATGAAAAAATTCAATCTTCATTTCTAAATATTTTCAAGCAAATTCACCCCTAATTTACAAATGTATTCCATTAAAATGACAATGAAATTTTCCCAGGCATTCAAAAAATTTCCTTGAGTTTCTATGAAAGTTCTTGAAAATTTTGAAGGACACCCCCCCTTCCTTCTGATTCCCAACAATTTCCCAAAAATTTACAAATAAATTTTCAAAATTCCCATGAATATACCAATAAATTCAAATCAAATTTTCACCTAAATAAAATCAAATCCAAAAAATATGAAATACAGTACCCACATTTCCATGAAAAAGCCTGAAAAATTCCCCAAAATTTCCCCAAACATCCTAAAAGTTTCCCAAATTCACGTGAAAGGCCAGTAAAGCTTAAATGAATCCCACCAAAATATCCAAACATATCCCCAAATTTTCAATTCCCAACCTACAAAATATTCCATCAAATTTTCTAAAAATTTACATTAAAATTCCTGAATTTTGGGCACACTAGTAGTCGAGTGGTTAAGGCACACACCATGTAAGCGGGCAACCAGGGTTTGAATCCGGCCTGAGGCCCTTTGCCACATGTCTCTCCCCACTCTCGTCCTCCTTTCTGAGTCTATCCACTGTCCTCCTCTATCCAATAAAGGCACAAAAAGGCCCAAAAACAAATCTTAAAAAAAAAAAATCCTGAATTTTTCAAAGCAATTCCCCCTGAATCCCCCCCTAAATTTACAAATGGATTCCATTAAATTCCATAAAAAGTTCCCCCAAACTTTGAAACAAATTCCTTGAAGTTTCCATAAAAATTCTTGAAAAGTTTAATGGACAACCCCCCTCACTGAGATTCCCACCAAATTCCAAAAAATTACATGTAGATTTTCAAAACGTCTATATAAATACCAATAAATTCAAATAGAATTCCCACCAAAAATAAAATCCCAAAAATTAGAAATACAGCTTCCATATTTCCAAGAAAATGTCTGAAAATGTCTTAGAATTCTCCCAAATATTAAAAAACTTCCAATGAATCTCTCCACACTATCCAAACATACCCCCAAAGTTGCAATGACATGAAAATCGCTAAGCAAACCCTTCAAAATATTTCCCTGGAATTTCCATTAGAATTCCTGAAATTTTAAAAGCAAATTTCCCCTCCTGAATTTACAAAAGCATCACATTGAAATGGCCGAACATTCCCCCAAACATCCAAACAAATTCCCTGAGTGTACCATGAAAATTCATGAAATTTTTGAGCTCCCTGCTCCATGACATTTCCAACAAATTCTCTAAAGTTCACAAATAAATTTTCAAAGTTTTCATAAAAATTAATAAAACCAAATCATATCCCAAAAATTTGAAATACAGTTCCCAAATTTCCAAGAAAATACTCCCAATGTTTCCAGAAACATTCCAATTTTTTTCATGAAAAGAACAATAAAATTCAAATGCAAACTTCCAATGAATCACTCCAAAATATCCAAACATATCCCCAAAATTTCATTTTCTATCCTTCAAAATATTCCAACAAATTCCCTAAAATGTCCATTAAAATTCCTGATATTTTCAAAGCAAACTCTCCCATCAATTCAAGCAAATATTTTAAACTTTAGTGGCCACTCTGGACAATTACCTCAAACATACTTACAGCAGACATGACCTCTGTGTAGGAGAGCCATAATAGAACGACCTCATCTGTACATGCAGGGTCAGAGGAGGTTAAAGGATGCAATAATCCCAACTGGGCAGATTAAAGTGATAGGGGTGGTTTGTATAATGTATTTGCTAGTCTTATCTTCAGTCATACCTCTTAGCATGTTAACAAGCTAATGTATAACTATCCACAAAAAAGAGAAGTATATGAACAGTAATCAGGCTCAGGTATGTTGAAGCTATCATTTATAGGCCTCTGTCAAAGCCATCATTCTCTTCTGTTTCCTCTTTCTTGCTCTTTTGTTGGAAAATGCAAACACCTAAATAAATAGAGAGTAACTGTGAAGGAGGGAGCATGAACAGCAGGATGCTGATATAAACTCAGACTACGCAGGATGGTATATTCCTCTTTAAACAGAGAACAAATGCTGGTGATGTGACTTCTTTATTGTCTCTCCCCCTCCGTATTCGTCTTGTCGCCCCGGATCAGAGCAACAAGGAAGGAAGGAAGGAGGAGTGGAGAGATTGCATCTGACATTCAGCCCACCCCACTTCCCCCCACAGTCATCCATTTAACCCTGCCACCATGGCTGGTGCAATATTAATGCCCTTAAACGTAGATGAGGTGAAAATGTGTCTGAGGGAGCAGATCCCTGTAGGGAGGGCAGCTGCATGCATGTCCGGGGTTATGAGCACACGCAGATGCCACACACCCTGGATTCTCACTCTCCATGCGCTAGTTTAACTTCATATGGAAACGTGATTTTTTTAATCCAGATGTGCGGAGTCTTTCTTCTCCATTCAGCAGCCGGCCTTCCTGACCTGCCTAAGTGTTTGAGCGGCCTCTTTTCCTGCTGTTTGAAACTGAAACAGGCTTAACGGAGATTTAGGGATCAAGGTGTGTTTATGTGAAATCCTAAACCGGCTCAAATGCCGGCTACTCCTCCAAATACCCCCTTGAATACTTGCTCGTGTGGCCAGCCCTTTGCACTCTGTGGGGAATGTAAAAGTGAGAGGAAGAGGAGGCAGGTGAGAGGTGAGGGGTGAGGGCAGGAAATCGATTTAGAGTCCTGTGTAAACTGAATAATGAATAAGGCGCTGTGTCCACAGATTGGTGGCCTGCAGATGGAACGTGCAGAAGGAGGGTTGTAGAAATGTGTGTTTGGGGACAATGCTGCTTTGAGTTTTGTAAGCTTTTTTTACTCTCACTGACTGGAAATACTGTAAATACAGCTCTGTGTGTAGATGTGTTAGACTTGAAGGAAGCTGAGTCAGGCTAAGTGCTAACATTTTTATTTTATGGTTCATGAAGTGATTATAAATAAGATAAGGATGTATTTATTGTTATAGGCTTGTGATGGGAAAACAGAAAAATGATAAACTGTTTTCCTTCAAAATGAACCACTGACATTAAAGGGTGCATGGTTTTATTATGGGATGGCAGAGATGTTTAAAAAAAACGCCATTATAATGGGAGTGAATGGGCCTATTAGGGTCCAACATTTAAAATCAGACACTACAAAAAAACAGTCATGCATCAAAATCAATTCTATCGCTAGTCTTTGACATGTCCAAGAGTGTCCTTTGGAAAAATACCCCAGCCCCCCCCCATATATTATATAGAAAATAGCTTGTTTTTGGTGTTTGAATTTTATATAAAACAGTCACATTATTTATTCAAACTGGCCTTTCAAGGGCTTTCAAGGCCTTTCAAATTTGAAAAATCTTTTTTTTTTTTTTTTGCTAACCTTCGATATACCCAGGACTGTGCTTAAAAACATCCCCCAGCCACCTGACTTTATTATTATTTTTTTTTTTTAAATAATTCTTTATTTTCATAAA
Organism: Cheilinus undulatus; assembly: GCF_018320785.1. Taxonomy (NCBI): domain Eukaryota; kingdom Metazoa; phylum Chordata; class Actinopteri; order Labriformes; family Labridae; genus Cheilinus; species Cheilinus undulatus. Next base: position 34,585,370 of record NC_054881.1, read on the forward strand.
AACACTAAGACTTCTGTTAGTCAAACCCGCAATTAAAATGTTTAAAATCACAAAATAATCAAATATTTGGTAGTTTTTGTCAGGAATGAAGTTGATTAAAATAATTAATTTACAAAATGAGGACATTTTAGTCAATAAATGGCTTATTAAAGCAGTGCAGCACATACACTTCAGTATTCTGTGGGCCAATCTGAGACCTGAAAAATCTTCTGGGGCCCTCCAAAAACCCTCAACACAACTCAACCACAACACAAAGCTGACATATTTACCTTTCTTTTATCATATATGTATATTTTCATCAGTGGGGAGTTTCATTGTAAATGCTTTGCTTTCAGATACCTCAGCATAGGTCTGTAAGTGTTTTTGGGGTCACAAAGTACAATTAATGAGCCACTGCCAATTATTTTGTCTCAACCAGGCATCTTAAAAGTCGCTTTTCTTACATTCATTCATTTCTAAACATGCTTGTAGCACAGCAGATTTAGCCACGTAGCATTAATATCTCCACTGACACTAATAAATCCTTAACATCAGGAAGCAAGTGGCATAGTATGTTTAACAGTTAGTCATCAGTTAGTCCAACACCAGTTAAACCGTGACACCAGTTCATTGAATAAGATGAAATAAATCTTTAAAAGGTAGCTTGAGTCAACATTTCTGGCTGTGTTTAGCCATTTGTAATCTAGTATTTATAATCATTTAAAATGATTTATTATGATTAAATTTCTATGATGTTAGGGTAACTCTTACTTTTACAGTCCCCCCAATTAATAAGTATTTAGCTGGTAAATATATTGTAATTTATATAAGGTTATAGGGTAATTTCCTCTGGTAATACATAGACAAGTAGAAAGAAACTACAGATCAAATACTAGGTTTTTACCTCGTATATTATATTGCATTATTGGGTCATTTCCTCTGGTAGTACATATGTAAGCAGAGAGAAACTGCTGCTCAAATTATAGAGATTTACCTGGTTAATATATGGTAATTTATATATTTTTATTGGGTAAATTCCACTGTAATAAATAAGCACAGACGTGCTACAGCTCAAATACTAGGTTTATACCTGGTAAATATATGTGGTTAATTACAGTGTTATTGGTGTTTTTTACAGTGGTAATTATCCAATTACACAATATAATTTACCTGGTAAATTCCTTGTATTTCAGTTGTGGTTTCTCAATAGTTACCTACTAATTATAGTGATAATTACCCACTTAAAGTTTTATTAACTATTTATATTAACCAGGTAAAAACCTGTATTTTCAGCTGCAGATATAATAATCCAGTAACACGCGATGAATTACCATACATTTACCAGGTAAATATAGTAATTAGGTACTGTAAAAGAAAGGGTAACTGATGTTAGTTTTGTAAATGACCTCTCCCAGGCCACCTATAGCACCTCTGGGGCCAAGCAGCTGGCCCTGGACCACACTTTGGGAAGCACTGGGACTGTGGAAGTAAATTTGAATGATACCAGAGGGTTAAAGACGTTTTTCTTTCCCTTAAATAAAGTTAAATAAATAGCTGGTAGACGTTACAATCATAGGGATAGTTCCCATCTCTTTATCTTAAATGTTAAAGTAATAAATCTGTGCTCTCCAGATCTTAGAGGGTTTCAGCTTTAGAGAGAATTGTCTTTTACATTGTAACGTTCTTCCTTTTATGTGCTGTTTTTGACCCAAACAGCCGATCCGATGCTGAGCACTCCCTGCATAAGAATACAGTTCTGATGTGCAGTTACAGTATATGAAGGGAAATGATACAATTACAGCATACGCTTGAACTGAAATATATATTTACATTGAATTTAGTGGAAAAGTATAAGTTTCTGTTGACCCTGTCTGCAGCAGTGCATAGCTCGGCATCTGTGCAGCAGCTCCAGCTAGCTTCAGAGACGATTCTTTAAGATGAAGTGAACTTAATGCTACAGTTGCTGGATAAGTACCTCATGCAACCCCACTTTGAAGTATCCCTTCAAGAGCCATGCTGGTGTCTTGGCTGGAAATATCAAAAGCTTTACCAAGTACCTGTAAGGCATAGCTGAGGTATGAAAAATGGCTCAGTCTTTCATTCAGAGTTTTCTATTCCAGCAGAAAGCTCCAGAACACCACAGCTGATGAGCAGGACAAGCATAAAATTATATTAAACTGTTAGATTGTATGATTATAAAAGCTCTGATCAATTGAAAAAGACATTTCCAGATAATAGCTGATGATAGAAACACCAAATCTGTATCGTTTTGTTGCTACATCTTGCTTCAACTGTAAATGGCGTCTTGTGTTTGTGCTCCAAACACAGTTTGAATTGAAGCATACCCATCATAAGAATTACATGACCTCTCTAGCACCGTGCCTCAGGGAGCAGCACAGCACAGTTCTTCTGTTAAAGTGGGTCACACCTTTTAGCCACCAGCCGACCCCCCCAACCGTCACCTCATTCCACCTCAAGCAGACTGACTCAGAGTCCCACATTTCTCCTGAATCTGGCCACAAAAAAGCCCACTGGACGAGCTTCCTGTGTTCTACAAACACAATCAACTGCACCAGTAACGGGGAGTGCTCCCAGCATTTTTTTATACCCTGCTTGATTCTGTGAAAAAATCTGTTCGGGCATTGGGGGTGGAAGAAAAGAGTAGAAGGGAGGTGCCACACATGAGACGAGGATAAGCTGGAGACATTTTTGTAACGCTCTGCAACCTTCTCTGTCGCTGCAGAAAGAACAAGAAGTTATTCTACTTTCCAGTGAGTCCCTGTGGGAGCGTTCAGCTGTCACCATCACCCTCCAGTGGCTTTTAGGAAGTGTTTTGTTTGGAGTTTTTATTGACATATGGGTGGGAAAAAAAGAGAAACATCCAATCTAGACTTCTGACACTTCTTAGAGTGTGAAAACAGAATCTGGATAGACTTTCAGCTGGGTGAGGGCAGGTCACTCTACTGGATGAGGTCAGCCCAGAAACCACAAGGTACAAATATTTACTTTCAACCCTAAATTCCCATGAAATCACACAAAAGAGGCAAAGTGCCATTTTAGGTGATGTCCTGTGAGTACCCTCTCCCTTTTCACAGCTCTAAACCACATAAAACCCACACATGCAAACACGCCCCCATGTAGACGTTCCCCATCCTGCAGCACTGACGGAGCGACAGAGACTAAAGGCTAATATTGGCTGTTAATATTTGATGTGCAGAAAGGAGTGTGTGTTTTTCATCAGGATCTTCTCTCACTCTCTCTCTGTGTACAGTGTGTATAGATAGTAGGGCTGGGCAAGTAATCGCAAATGAGATTAAATCGCAATACGGCCTGCTGCAATTTTCAAATCACTGACATTGCAATATTTCCTTGGCTTGAAATATGTCAAATAATTTTTTTGCGGCAGAGACTTTATGCTCTACACATTATGCATACATTCAAATGACGTTTTTTTTTTTAGCATAGTTTTGAAAAATCCTATCTTTCCTGTTCATGTATATTATTTTCTTCATCAAAACGAGAATAACAAAAAAATAATCCGCTTTAGTGTTTGAATTGATGTCAAATTGGCTATATGAACCAAAATCACCATCAAATTTAAAAAAAAATCTTATCCCTAGTTTAATTTTAGATAATATCTGTCTGGTTATAATATGGAATGGTTTATTGCTTGTGATTGCTGAACAATCCATACGATGAGGAACCTAAAATAATTGCATATTAAACTGCAGTCACAATATTAGCGTGGGGGGGTGGGATTGCAGATTATTTTCATCCATAGTCAACATAACTTAACTTTCTTTGACATAAAAAAAAAAAACTTGTTAATGTCAAAGTGAAAACAGATTTCTACAAATTAATGTCAATTAAATAAAAATATGTAAGTTAAAGTAAGTGCATAAATATTTACCTCCTTTAAAGTGACTGATCCAACAGAGGTCCAGCCAACAGGTGACTGTAGTATAAAGATACCTGTGGCTGGAAGGTCCAGTCACTCATTAATCAGTATTCCTGGCTACCATTACACCATGAAGACAAAAGAACACTTAGGTGATTGGATCCAAAAAAATTCCAAGGCACTGAACATCCCCAAGAAGCGGAATGGAATATGGCACATGTGCAAATCTGCCTAGATCAGGCTGTTGTCACAAACTGAGAGACCGTGCAAGAAGGAGACTAGTGAGAGAGGCCACCAAGACACCTATGACTACTCTGAAGGAGTTACAAGCTTCAGCAGCTGAGATGGGAGAGACTCAGCATACAACTGCTGCCTGGGTTCTTCACCAGTCATAGCTTTATGGGAGAGAGGCAAAGAGAAAGCCACTGTTGAAGGAAACTCATTTTAAATCTTGTCTTGGGAGACTCCATGGTCAAGTGGAAGAATGTTCTTGAGACCAAAAATGGTGCTTTTTGGCCATCAGACAGGACATCAAACATTACAAATCAGCACAAACACTCCATCCCCACTGTGAAACACAGTGGTGGCAGCATCACACTGTGGGGGTGCTTCTTGGCAGCCGGCCCTGGAAGGCTTGTAGAGGTAGAGGGATAAATGGCTGACCTGAGGTATACAGTGAAAGCTACACAGAAAAGGTTTAAAGACAGCAGTGAATGTTCGAGACATGTCTGGCTGCAGACCTCGAGCAAACCTCTACGCTGGGGCAATAACGTATATTAGCCGAGCCGAATTTTCTGCTCTAGTGCCTTGCCCACTGGCTTACCCTAAATCTAACCACTCGGGTTTGAATGCCTAAACCTAACCACTGGGTTAGGGGTCAGGGTCTGCTGCTGCACACCCCAGCGTACGGGGCTACGCTAAGGTCTAGTAAGAGTCAGTGGTCCAGTCATGCTAACAACAGCTAGCACGCTGCACACCCCAGGTCTGCTGCTGCACGCCCCAGCATAGAGGTTTAGTCAAGGTCTGCCAGACCTTGACAAGGGTCAGCCAGACCCTTTTGGAATGTTCTAGAGTCATGGTGCAAATAAAAAATAGAAGAGACCTGGGCGCGCCGGTAGTCAAGTGGTTAAGGGCCATATACGCAGGCGAATCTGGCCCGTGGCACTATTTCCTGCATGTCTCTCCCCGCTCTCTTCCCTGTTTCCGACACTATCCACTGTCCTATCAAATAAAGGCCAAAAATAAATCTTTAAAAAAAAAATAAAAATAAAATAAAAGAGACCTCAAATTTTAAAATTTTCCATGTGTGAGATGCAGCCCTAACTCCGGCTGCCAGTCTGAAACAGGGTTACTGCATAGTAACTGTGACACCACAGCGCCAAAACATGGCGGCCTCCTGGTGAGTTTATGAACTCAAATTACTCAAAATGCAGAGATCTAGTGAGTTTTTTTAGTTCAATATACATAGGAGAGATACAAAAACCTATTCAACAAGATGAACTTGTCTGATCATGCAGGGTTCTGAGACTCCAGGACTGAGCTGGAGCCAGAACCAGAACCATCTGTCTGAAAGCACCATCTCTGCTGTGGTTGCAGCCAAAGGTGCATCTAAATACTGACTTGAAGGGAGTAAATATTTTTTCAGTCATTTATTTTACATAACATATCTGTTTAATTGACATTACTTTGTGGAAATGTTCACTTTGTTATTAAAGATTTTTTTTTCTAAAAAAAAGCCAAATTATATTGACCATGGTTGGTTTGTATAATCAATAAAGAGGTAAAACATCCAAGGGGGTGAACACTTTTATAGGCACTGCCTGTCTTCAGTCAGACATTGTAAAGAGACTTAAAGAAATAGACACTCCAGTGTAATCTACTTACATCATTGATTCATATTTCTATCCTATTCCCTGTGTAACCCTACCCCAGGCTATATCTCTTCATAGGAAGGAGCAGCGGCTTCTTAAATGTTTATCCACACAGCCTCTATATATCAAATTAACACGCAGGTACAGGTTCATCTGTGTTCTTCATAGCTTGCTGCATTTGAATTTGCAGATAGGACTGCCCTGTTTTTCATGGAAAGTTGTCAAAAAAATTGTAAGATTTTCCTTTTTTACTCTTCAAAGATCCCAGAAGACACTTGTCATTGTTTTGTAGCAGGCAGGAGAAAACAGTGTGCGCTGTAGCCCAAATAATTGGTGGAGGAGTCCCAGCAGGGGAAGGTAAACTGAAAGTGACACCAGGGTGGAAAGCTCGGCATGATGCCTCCTTGCTTTCATCACTTCAGCTTAAAAAACTACAGACCCTCTACAGTTCCACAAGTGAGCGCTTCCTGACTTAAAGGACCCCAAATGCTGATTTTTCCCCCTCCTTTTCTTCCCATTAATCTTTTATATCCAAGGCTAAATATGAGCCGAGTTGATGTGACGCTGCGTCTGTGTCAGGGGCAGACTGGGTAAGTGGGGAGGGGGGGGCTGCTGAGGTTAAGTGCTCTAGTGTCTGCGACTCAGGGGACATGAGGGGGAGAGGAAGAGAGGAGGAGGGAGGGTAGAGGGTGGGAGATGAGGAGAGAGAGGACATGTGAAAGATCATCCCATGAGAGAACATCTCAAAGCAGGGGTTAGGTTTTATGAGATTGGCCTCTGTGCCAAACCTTTGCATGCTCACACAGATGCATGTATGGAGGCCCACAAGGGCAAAAACAAGGCAAGAGAATTGAGCTGCACATTTTGAAGCGATAAATAAAAATAGAAAATGGTAAACAAAATACCCAAAGCAGACCCAAGAAGCAAAAAGAAGCCATGAATGAAAAAATGTGCTGAAAACAAAAGAACTCACTGAAAATGTGCCAAAGCTTTGCATCATTGACTCTACTCTATATCAACAATGCAAGTCCTTCTCCTGCCTTTGTATGGAGGTGAAGCCAAAATATTTCCCCCACATGGTGCTGTGCAGAACTTGTAGGCTTGTTTGGGCCAAAACTTGAGGATGAAGTAAGGCATGTAATGGCAAGTATGCCCACCAGGGGGCAACATCAGAGGGGAAGGAGGATTGACACAACCTGGATGTCCTTGCATATCACCAGGGGCATGGAAAAATAATGTCAAAAAAAAAAAAAACAATGCCCACATCTTTAGGGCCGAGTGAGGGGTGAATTTGGAGAGTAGGCATGACGAAGGGTTGCAACGACCACCTGGTCATGCTGTGGAAGTCCCAATGGCCAAAAAACCACTGGTGGTCTCCTAGTATATCACCAGGGCCAAAAAGGCCCAAAGAAAGGTAATGCCATCAAGCTTGACCTTGGACACTAAGTGGAACATGTGTGTCGATACGTGCCAAGTTTGACTCTGGCCTAAGGGCTAAGGTTGAGGCTGCTTAAGAGATTTAAATTAGCAAGACAGTCTGGCTGCAGACCACAGCTCTCAGACGCCCCCCCTCGCAGACCTGTGAAGCGCAACCTCTGTCAAGCAGAAATACGCACTAAAACTTTCCAAATAAAATCAGATTGAACTTCCAGTTAAAGTTTTAGTAAGCGTTAAGGTAAGGGTTAAGATACCAAAAGTTAAAAGTAAAGAAAACTGGAACCAAGAAACTTTATGTAGAAAACATTAAATAAAGCTGACTAAACATTTTGCTCACAAGAAAAAGCTTTTCCTACACGAACACTCTACAGCCACTAATGTAGCTTAGACTTAAGCCATCAAAGCTGTGCTAGCGACATCAGCTACGTAGCTTGCGTAGCTAGCATAGCTTACAAAGTTAACAAACCAAACAGACCTAAAGCTTTGGCTAACCTAGCTCTATTAACTATGCTTACTATGTTAGCTTTAGCTTTTGCTATGTTAGCTATATGTAACTGATGCAGCTAAGTGTGCTTTAGCTATGTTTGCTAAAGCACATTGCCAAAGCTAAAGCTCACGTAGCTACATTGGCTTATCTATGTTAACTACGTAGCTCTGGTAGCATTAGCTATAGCTAACAAAGTTAAAGAGTATACTGTTAACACAGCTACTTCTTAAATAGGCCTATACATAACTTAATCCAGGATTAGACCTCTAAGTGTTTTATGTTGGTTATTTTAATTCTTTTGTGTTTCTCAGTAGTGGTCTTGGGGAGGGGGTCTGAGATTTGATGACTGAAGCCAGACCCCTCTGAAATTAAGGTAAACGGGTAGCAAATGCTACATTACAAAAGTTCAAATTTGCAAAACAAATGCAACAGTACAAGTAAATAGATTCTGTAAACTAATTTCACACTGCAATGATACAAAGTTGGTTTAAAGAATGTGGCTAACATTAGCAGTCCTAGCACTGGCGGCCTTCAGTCCTCTTTGCAGATTAACATCCACATTCCTGTGCTAAATATCATCTTTAAATACTTCAGTTACTTGTGAGTATAAAGAGAGTTTACTGTAATCTGGGATTGTGGAGTAGGTGTATCATCACGTCCAGGAAATACATTTCCTTGTGGGCGTGTATCAGCAAAGTCCAGTTGTTTTAGAGCTCTGCCAATTTCTCTCTCTCAGTTATAAAGAAAGACCAGAGTCTTGAGCCTGGTGTAGTTTGGGTCTTTTGATAAAACACCTGTCTCCTCTTCAGCATTGGGGCGGAGTGAACGTATGTGTTCTACAGGGGAAGTGGCATATTGGGCAACGGGAAGGGGGGGAAATGGAGCAAAAAGTGCAACAATTTTGGATTTTATAGATCATCTGTGCATATTTATGATTTTTTTATGGCACCAGTTTCGAACCAGAACACCCAAGAAGTCTTCTAGGACTTATCAAGGACAATTTGAGCAATGCTGTGGCATACAAATCAAGACAGACACACAGACAGACAGACACGGTTATAGTAGTAAGATAGTTTACCTGACTTCTGGTGCTGGCTACAAAGGGGTCTGACTTTAACTGTGTAGCTAATCATGTGCATCACTAATACAGAGGTGCAATAAAAGAAAAAAACCATGTGTAAAAAGTGCCTTTCAAAGGCTGCACCACTGTTCTTGTGAGGACTGCAGGCAGCATTTCTTCAGCTTTTAATTCTGGCCTTGTGTGTTTCTTACTTTGCATAGCGTGTGTCTGCAGCTTGTTGCATCAATGATTTGGTTTTGCCCTTTTTAAATTTGCATCATGTTTTCCTTCGTCGACATTCGTCTCCGTGCTCAGGCCTGCACATATACAGGTGGTGAGCCTCAAATAACAGCCTCCCTAATCCAGACAGCTCTCATGTTTCTGTTTGAAAGACCCCCCCAGCTCCTCTCAGATAGACAAACAGGAATATTCTTCCGGCTATTGTAATCCAAGTGAAGTTTGTACATTTTTAAAATTCTCACAGCAGAGCTTTTTTGATTTCTGTGCTGCAGCAGAGCTTCGTGGGGTGCTTCTACCTCGCTGCAGCTTTTCCCCCTCTAAAGCTCTGTAGGATCCCATTGTTGGTGAGATTTTTGAAGGGGAGTGCTGGGGATGCGGTGAAGCGTACAGTAATTCTTGCTGTCTCTTACTTTGTCTCTCGCTCTGCACAAAGGAAACACACACACTTCAAATGTCCTTGCTGTGATTCTGGATTATACGTTTGCGGATGCAGAATGAAGCTGCGACTCCTCCTGTGTGCACATGAAACAGCTCACCCTGATCATCATATCAAAACAATAATGAAACAGAAAAAGTCAACATTGTTCTCCGCCATGCTCCATTAGCAGCAGCACAATCCATAATGGTATTCATTTTCAAGCTGCTTTATTAAATAAAGTGGAATAGGCTTTGAACCTCCATTACCATAATGCTACTTAACATTAATCCTGGTCATTAGAGAAGACTGACAAAATCCCCAGGCATCCGAAACAAAGGAATTAGGCTTGACCTAGGGGAAGAGAACACTAGACGTGTTTTTGCCCCCGATTTTCTGCAAAAATCCTAAGATCCTTAATGTATCTGGAAGTATTGACGCTTCCAACCATGACTCTGAAGGTGAGGTTTTGATCTGCTTCAGCGGATGTAAACAACTCATTAGGAGGAGATCAGGATGCGCGCTGACTGGCAGGGACAGCAGGGGTGCCTGGGATAGCTGGGAACACGTTAACTATCTCACCGTTGCCTCGCTCCTTTACTATACTTTCATCACTCATCAGCCACCGGAGGCTTACCAAGGAGATGTGAGGGTATAATTGTGTCTTACTCATGATACTGACTCTCTCTCTCTCTCTGTTCCCCTCCACCTGCTGATTGAGACTGAACTGACTTTCAACTCCCCTCGCCATTAAAGCCATCCCCTTCATCCCCACAATCTTACCTCTACCTTTCCCCCTTACTCAGATGCCTCCTCTCACCCCAACCTTCCTCTCTTAATCAATACACCCTCCCGTCGCTCTTTCTCAGCATTCTGCATTTCCTCTTGCTCTCCTTGTGTCTCACTTCCTCTTTGAAGAGGATGCCAGACGCTTCCTCGTTTAGATCCACCACCCTAGAGAAGTGACTTCACCTTAGACCTTGGTTTTGCACCCCTACCCCTCTTGTACCTCCAATTCCCAATTAATTTCACCTCTTACTAGCTTTAGTGAGGAAGGTGCATGGCCATCTTATTCTCTTGTCTCATCCAAAGATCAGTAAATATTATTATTTAAAGATTAGGCTTGACCTAAGGAGAGAGGTTTGAATTTTGCATGTGAATTTGTGAAGCATACTGTAGATCAGAGCCTAAGCAGCCCCCATAGGGAAATGTATTAACTTTATAATGTATTATAAATGTATTAACTTTAAGATAAAAGAAATTGTCCCTTTTTTATATATATATAAATAAATCCCATAGTTCACACAGTTAAGTTTCTTAAAAGAACAGACTAGTGTAGGGGTGTCAAACTAATCACAGCAGGGGCTGGATTATGGACTTAGGTCTAACCTGACCTGACCTAACAAGGTCAACTTCTAACCATAAACTGTCAACCTAATTTTCAGCCAGAAATAAAGTATGAAAAAAACCAGCACTGATGATAAATCATTTGGAAATTCAAAAAATTAAAAATGATAAGTTTAAAGGCTCAAATCTGAGATAAAAATTCCAATTTATTAGTTCCAAAGATCAGAACATGATATTAAAAATAGAAAAATAATGTTTTTAAAAAACAAATGTACGAGGAGAAAACTGAAATTATAAGTTTGAAAGGTCAAAATATGAGACCAAACTTGAAATCATGAGTTTAACAGTCAAAATATGACTTAAAATTTTAAACTGTGAGTCTGATAGTCAAATATGGGACTAAAAAGCCAAAATTAGGAGTTGAAAAGGTCAAAATATGTGCAAGAATCCAAAACAATGACTTCAAAAGTTAAAAATCTGACTTAAATTTAAAATTGTGAGTCTAAAAGGTCAAAATATGATATAAAAAGTAAACATTACTAATTTGAAATGTCAGAATATGAGAAAATTTTAAATCGTGTGTTTAAATGTCAAAATATGGGATTAAAAAGCCAAAGTAAGGAGTTGAAAAGGTCAAAATATGACTTAAAGTTTGAAATTGGGGATCTAAAAGATAAAAATGTGACATATAAAGTCCAAATTATGAGTTGAAAAGGTCAAAGTATGAAATTAAAAGTCAGAAAGTCGTAATCTTGAGATGCAAAATTGAAAATATGAAATAAAAACAAATGAATTTCTTTACCCACATTCTGGACTTTTAAAAAAATATTCTTACTCTTTACTTTTTCTGATTTTAATGGCTTCATGAGGATATATAGGATAGGATAGATTTTTTGTTAAGGCAGACACTGTGGGGGTCAGACCTTTCAGTGAACTCAATTAGTATGTTTTAGTATGTTGCAAACTGTCAATCCTGATAAAACTGTTTCATTATTGTTTTTGGGTGTTGACTTATATCTATAGGGATATAAAGACAAAAGATAACCCAAAAAACATATGTTTTCTGAATTTAATGGTCTTTTGGGGGCCAAATGTGAAGCTTTTGGGGGGCTGATAGGCCCCAGGGTCGTTGATGATCACTGATCTAGACACTCTTCTAAAATGCCCATATCAGTGGAGGGCTGCAGTGATGGGCATCCTGCTGGAACTTTGACCCATCTCCACATTTGTTGATCATATCATATGCATCATTTAACGAACACTGGTTGAGCTTGAGATTGGAAATGTAAATTAGGTCACAGAAAACATCAACAATAAAACACAAGTATAAGCAGATCTATAGTGCAGCTACAGTGCAGTCAAACTGCTGCAATAAGCGTCAGTCCTCTCCAAATTCAACAGTAAAAACATTTACCAATACTTCAAGGAATGGCAGCAGAGTTTTCAGAATAGATTTGAAAAAGTCTATCTTTGGGGCTTATTTGAAAGCGTTCTAAAGTTTCCATCTCTGTGGACTGTTGGAGCTCAAAGAGCTTCCATCTCTTTGCTTCTGACTCAAGGTGTTTCTCTCTGTCTGCGTTTTGAAGAGCTCAGGGCCCTTCTGGGTTTCTTCATCAGAAATGTTTTTTTTGTTTGAGTCATTTATAAACCAACAGCAGCACTTTAAATCTGGTCTATAAGTAACTGGAGGCGAGTGTTAAAATTTCAAACCAGAGTGCTGTGCTCAGCTGTTCTTGTTCTCATTTAAACTCTGGTGGTGTTGCTGTGAATGAGTAGATGTAAGATGGAACTACGGTCGTCCATCCCAGTGGAAATAAAGAGAGAACATGTCTGTGTTGTTCTAAAGCCTCTGCTGACATAAGATCTTAGCTCTCACTTTCTGTTTGAAGGAATGAAATGCAGATTTTTCAATGCTTTGAAAGCTGTTGATGCAAAGATCTGAATCAATTTAAGGCACACCTTTAAACTTGTTTAGTCTTTAGTCTGTGGAAACAAGACGAGCAATAAGTCATTCATATTACATCATAAAATTTTCTGGTGTTATTATGGACATTTTAGTCCAAATTAGCTGTTCTTCACTTGTAAATTTTCAGTCTATTTTTTGCATTAACTGTAAATGGCAATATTTGTTATAAGACAGTTTCTATATACATTTTAAAATTCTGATTTCATTTTTTAATAGAACTGTAAAACACTGTGTGGAAATGCACAGCAAATTAAGGTCATAAGAACAAACTGTCCACTTCTTAAAACATTCATAAAATTATCATGTTCAACATTTTTACAAGCTTTTTTGGACTGAATCTTTCAATCTACTTGAGTCCTCATGGCATGTAAAAAATTTTATATTAAAAAAAATAATTTCAACATTTTAGATGGCAGTGTGATGACATGTCACTGATGGTTTTAATTTAAAATAAACACAAAAATTAGTTGTTTTTTTTGTGTAGTAAAAAATGGACGACTGGGGATTAAATAAAACAATTGTGCATATGTCAAAAGTTGACTATTTTTGAATTGATTTTGGTGCATTACTAGATTTTGTGTAGTGTCCAATTTAAAATTGAATGCATGAAAGGTCAACAGGCACAAAAATGTGCACTTCCATGTAATGCTAGAAAATCCTTGTTGAATATATATATATATATCAGATTCATTCAGTCCTGGTTGAAACTACCGAATATTCAGAACTTTTTTGAAGGATTTTAAACCTTTAGATGCCAGTTTGAATACATAATGTCACTGTTTTTTGTAAAAAAAAAAAATATATATTTTTTTATGAAGCTGTTTTTCCCAAAACCACAGTCTTTGATATGTCAAACATTAGAAAAAAAAATTCCTTTTTTTTTTTTCCTCAATGTGCCGATACTTTTTGCTGATATCCAATATGCCGATATTTACAGATTCATTTTAGCCGATACAGATATCAATACCGATATTTAAATATGCTTTTCGGACAAGAAATTTCCGTCCTTTTGGACACACTTTAAGATTTGAGGATGACCAAGGAAACAAGCTTTAGTCCTTAAAAATACACCTTAAAGTTCAAAGAATGGGGCACGCAGATGGTCAAGTGGTTTAAGGCCAGGTTTGAATCCGGCTTGTGGCCCTTTGCCGCATGTCTCTCCCTCACTCTCATCCCTGTTTCCGAGTCCATCCACTGTCCTCCACTTTCCAATAAAGGCACGAAAAAGCCCAAAAATAAATCTTTAAAAAAAAAAAAAGTTAAAAGAGTGAGGATAAATAAAGAAAAAGACCTCAACTGACAGAGATCTGTTGGTTCAGTCTAAACTCTACTAATTTATTATGAACAAAAATTACAGTTGATATATGCTGAAATACACAGGCAAAATATCGGATGTAAATATCAGCAGAAATTTTGATATCTGCTGATACCGATACCAGACGAATAATATCGTGCATCCCTATTATAAACCCATTGTGGAAAAGCCTACAAGAAAAACACTGAGGAGCTAAATATTTTTAATTTGACATGAAAAACACAACAATTCCTCTTACCTCAAATTCAGCTGTCCGACTATGAAGACTATGTAGGTGACCTCTGGTCCCAATTCTAGAAATTTCCATACTTAATTTTGGGGGATAGCACCCTCTGGTGCTGAGATATGAGTGTGACAACCAACCCCGTTCTTCCCTGAGAGGAAGAACGGGGTTGGTTGTCACACATCCCAGTAGCAATGGAATAAAACAGGCCTGGGAACTGAACCCTGAGGAACACCGAACTGCAACAATATTACCACCATACTGATATCACCCACTTTTGGACTGCCAGTGTCTGTTTTTTTGAAACATGGTATCAGGGTCCACTCGAAGATAAAACAGAAAGTGATGTTTTTCTTGAATCATTATTCAGATGCAGATGAATCAAAAAGGAGCTCTATCTAAGGGATTCAGGATGTTTTATTGTTAGAGATTGTGATTTGGAAAAAATGCCAGTTTCCTCATCAGGCAGAAAGAGTTGCCAGTGGTCATGTATTGATTGGGATAAAAGTTTATGCATACTAATGAGTCATCTAATCCATAAAAACAGCTTTAACTTCTAAGTTTCTCTATATTTATGCCAATACTGCTCTCAGGGCCATCTTAGGACATCATGAGGTTGGACTAAAAAATTGATTGTCTCCTAACTTTTATCTTTCTTTGATAATTCTTCCCTTTAAGTGTAAATCAGACCGCCTCTCTTCTCTGCTTTGCTGTATTTTCCCAGTCCACTTCCCCCTTTTTCCATCGCTCTGTTTGTTTAGTTAACTTGTCTCCTGTCCTCACCACTTCCAGCCCAGTCATTTAAAGCCAGGATTAGTGTCTCTTTGTCCCCCTGACTGGCAGCTCAAGCTCTGTGACAGACCTGAGAGGCACCAGAGTCCCATCAGATCCACCACACTAATTAACTTGTTTAAACAAACCGGGAGCGAGAGTCAGGAAGAAAGCTTTCAGACCCCGTTTAAAAAAAAAAAGCCATTAAAAGGAAACAGGGAGGGGAGCTAAGTGACACAAGAGGGGCGGTGTGGACTTTTATCGATGGCTTGGAACCTGAGTCTTATGAGGATGTATGGGTGTTTATGTGGCGGAGAAAGAAAGAGATTACAGGGCTGGGTGTTTACAGAATGAGGAGCTTTTTGAAGAATCCCAGACGTGGGCAACTTAACCTTTGACTCCTGCGTACTGGGCTACATTTAGAGATCACAAACACAGATTCTGCAAGAGTACAAAACAAAGAGGATCAAGGGAAAGTCCTGGACTACAGCTTCTTTGTTAAACTTTGTTTTCCTGGGTGACTGACCTTCATTCAGTTTCAGTGAGTCATGTGTTTTTGTTCCTACTCCCTGACCACTGAATGAGTGTACTTCTTGATGTTTTGCACACAGTAATACAACAGACCACGCCGTATCTAAAGCAGTGTCAGGTTTTGCAGCAGTAATTAGCTGATTGAATCTGCTTTACAAAGTGTCATCCACATTGTCACAGCCTGCACTAATGAGCTCAGCAAAATCCTGCACTACTCTCAGTCATCTTCTTGTTCTTCCTATTTCTTGTCTGTGTGGCGAAAATGTGTGTCGATGTGTGTGCGACTGCAAGCATTGTAATTAGACGAAGGGCTATTATCCAGTAAAGATGTTTTCCCTCGCAGACCAGCGGAACGCTCGCCTTGAGGATTTTTTGCGGTGCTCAGAGTTAATAATAGAAACGTTCAGGTTGAGTAGAGGCAGCTTTTCCACGGGGCTACGTTCAGTAATAAAAAGCCACCACTGTCAGTGTGTAGTGGACATTTAAACACAAAGAACGTTGCACACCCTGTTGGAAAACTGCAGAGCTGTATCTAGGCTTTGGCATCCTCTGCTGCATCAAATCTGTCTTATTTTTTTGCAAAATCCTCTAATGTGCATCATATACTACAATTGGCTGGCCATATGGTGTTATTACTGCACAGCACATGCACATAAAGATGCACAGAGGAGACAAAGCCATGCTAAGAATCGCAGGGATGCCTCCATGTGATGTATGATCTTCATTCCCCTCCTCTCCATGGGCCGTCTCCAGCTCAGCATCAGCCAAGAGACAGACAGAAGAAATGAGCGCTGGGGAATTTATCTCCCATGCTGGCATTGTTTCTGCCTGGTGAGCCTTGAATTAACACATTTATGAAAGTGCTGGGTTGAGACCTTGCCACTTATTACAGGGCATTACGGCAGGATTGTGGGTTTTTTTTGGGTGTAAATTAAAATGAAAGATACATTATAAAAGTAAAGGTTGGGGAATTAAATGGAGGCTATCATCACTGCATTAATCTGAGTGTTAAAAGGGCTTGGAGGCTTGTGAATGGTGCACATGGTGGAGAAATTTTGTGTTTATTTGTAGGTATATTCATCTAGATTTGTTACCGTTCTCATGCTGTGTGGTTTATTGGAATCCTAACATGACAATGTAAATAAATGGATCCAAACTGGAATAGCACAACAGACATCATTAACCGATTCATGCAGAACACACATCTGAGCCAGTTCATCAATGCACACCAGAGACCATCCATTTATATGGACAATGCATCTCTGTCTCCTGCCTTTGTACTAAAGTGAAGCTGAAATATCCCCCTGATTGGTGCCGAATTATTGTGTTGATGAAGTAATTCGTATGTAGGGTGAAAGTCCCAAACACTAAATAATAACAGTGAAGGTGATAAAACTCAGGTGAATTAAATGCATTTGAATAAAAATGAGTGATAAATTAAGAACTGATTTGATTAGTTTGAGGTTGATTTGATGAAAATTGTTGATACAGTAAAGGATACACTTAGCAGTCTGCACCCAGACTTTTAGTTTGAAATTGACAGGATGCTCTGTGCATACTTTATGGCCTGACTTCCTGTTAGGTTCAGCTTGAGATGTGCTGGCATCAGCTCTGTGAAAATAACAAAACTGTTTGGCTGGCAGACCACACATCTCAGACCACTGCTGTGTGACGATGTCTCTGTCAGAATGGAAACACAAAAATATTGAAAATAAAGTTGGATTGAACTTCATGTTAGGGTTAGGGTAAGGGTCAAGGTAAGGGTTCGGCTACCAGCAGTTAAAAATCAACAACCAGCCCTACAAAACCTTTTTAGAAAAGTAAACAGTCTGCTTATAGGAAAAAAACTCCTCCTCCATGAAAACATTTGAAAGCAGGTAACATAACTAAGACTTAAACTAACAAATACATATTAGCAGCCTAGCTGATTTAGCTACGTAGCTGATGTAGCTAAATCTAAAGCAAATAAAGCTATGTTAGCTGCATACATAACATGGCTACTTGGTTAATGTAGATATATCTAAAGCTAACAAAGCTACTTTAGCTGCATAAGCTATGTAGGTAGCCTAGCTAGCAGCAAAATCTAAAGCTAAATTAGCTACATAGCTATGTAGTAGTGTTAGATTATGCTAAGTTTGCTTAAGCATGACACATTTTAGAAGTAGTTATGTGAACCGTAGCTTGGTTAAGTTATTACAGACCATTTCCCCAGCATGGACTGTAATGATACTTAAACACATGTACATCAATATACCCCCCACCCCTTTTTTTTTTTTTTTGCTGCTATAACAGCCTCCACTCCTCTTGCAAAGCTTTCCACAATATTTTGGAGTGTTTCTGGGGGAATTTGTTTCCATTCATTCTGTAGAGCATTAATGATGTCAGGCACTGTTGGATGAGAAGGCCTGGCTCATGATTTCTGTTTTAGTTCATCCAATAGGTGCTGGATCGGGTTGAGGTCACGGCTCTGTGCAGGCCTGTCAAGTTCTTCACAGTCCTTGCTTTGTGCACTGGGGCACAGTCATGTTTGAACAGAAAAACTGTTGCCACAAAGTTTGAAGCATAGCATCCTCCAAAATGTCTTAGTATGCTGAAGCATTAAGACTGGCCTTCACTGGAGATAAGAGCCTAACCCAAACCCTGAAAACAGACCCATACCATTATCCCTCCTCCACCAAACTTCACAATTGGCACAATGCAGTCAGGCAGGTAATGTTCTCCGACATACGCCAACTCCAGACTTGCCCATCTAACTCCCAAACGGGATTTGTCACTCCACAGAACACCTCTCCACTCCAACATATTCTAGTGTTAGTGTGCTTTTTACCACTCCATCTGATACTTGACATTAGACTTAGTGATGTGAGGCTTGCATGCAGCTGCTCCACCATGAAAACCCTTTCCATGAAGCTCCTGCTCCAAAATGTGTGTGCTTACATTAATGCAAGTGGAAGTTCAGAACTCTTCAGCTATGGAATCAGCAGATCGATGCCAACTTTTAAGCACCATGCACCTTAGCAGTTGTTAACTCTGCTCTGTGATTTATATGGTCTTCTTGAAGTTGCCGTTGCTCCTAAATGCTTCCACTTTCAATAATATCCCTCTAGCATTTACTAGGAAAGACTGTGGCGTGTGCTGTGGAAATACAAGATTGACTTGAAAGGGCACAATTTTCTCCAGAGTGTATGGAAAGAACACTTAATAGACAATAAGCCAGGTGGAAAATGCAGGTAAAAGTCATGGCTGTTTGCATTCGCCAGTTCAAAGGAAAAATGAAGGCACATTTAAGGGTGTGCAGCAGATATGTTGGTGTACAAGACTGTGCCTGCATGCAGTATTTTGTGTCACTTCAGCAGCCTTTTGTGTTTTGGCTACAAGCTTTAGCTAAGCTCCTTTAAGGAAAAGCTCCCAATTTTTGGCAGAAATTGGAATAACAGGAAGAAAAAGTGAAGACTTGGTGCAGCTTGGATTCATCTGTGTTTGATGATTTCTTGGCAGTGTTTTTATTTAGATAAATGGTGCTAAATGTGAACATAAAACTTAGGATGAGAGACATAATTGAACACATGATGAGAGGATTTAACCCCTCTGGTACCTCAGCCAATCATCCTTTCACAGTCTACTAAATTAGCCCTCTTTGGTGGGACCAGACCACTTTATAAACACCCATTATTTAACCTGATTGGAGAGCCCCTCGATAGCACCCAACCCTACAAATATTTGCATCCAGTCAGAGTTTGGAGATGGAGCAGAGCAGGAAATATCCCTGATTAACGATTGGCCCGGCTCATAAACTCAGCCACCAGATTTGAACCAATTCCTGATCAGACTCAGATGTTCCCGCTGCGATTCTGCGTAGGTCCAGTGCTTTCAAACCCCTTCTCTCATTTCCTGTGTTCCTGCTCTGTTTTTTCCTCGTGGTGCTTCTGTCTGTCCTCAGGCTTGAAGGTGGAGCAGTGGCTTTGATTTGATGCCTGAGCAGCAGTCTTTAACTTCACCCTCCAGCCTTTCTCTCTCTCCTCCCCTCGTGCCGTGGACTGATGTCTCAGGGGTGCCTCATCTCCTGTCTCTCTCACTCCTTCATCCACCTCTTACCCCTGCAGCAGCCTAGGCTAATGGAGCCACTTACTGCCCCTTTAAATCTTAACGGTCCTGGTTAACCCTTTATTGATGTTCCCGGACCCCTGGCAGCTGCCTGCAGGCTGACCGGACTGTAAATCTACTACCTGGGCTTGATCAGCTGCTCGCAGGGAGGCTTTGACTGAAGGCAGGCATGGTCATTAGACAAAAAGAAAAAACCTAACTGTAACCATTTGTCCAAAAAAAGGATGTTTTTCCCACAAGCCCTTTGTTCTCAAAGGCCTTCTGGTCCTTGCAGCCACCGTAGATGGGACATACCGAACTATGTGGTGTACCAATTTGAATGCTTTGACGTTTTGAGCTATAAAAGTTTGGTTTCTGTATCTAATTTGTTAAAGCTTCAGGCTTTTCTTGTTTATTTTCTTAGCATGACAAGCTAGCAGCAGCACGTTCCAGCTAAATTCAGCTCTTGTGTCTGATTGAAAGGATCCTCATCAGCGCCTGATGGGGAAATCTGATCACAATGCTAAGATGTACGCACATTAGCCTTAATCTTATGAGTGCAATTCCTTGCAATATGAGCAAGAGTTAAATGAGAAAAGAGGGAGAAAAGTGTGTTTCCAGGAAGCAATGACAGCCATGTAGATCATACTTCTCGGATCATTTCCCATTCCATATTGGAGTTATGGTTTGTAGATTCTACTGCAGTAAAGAAGGTATTTTCCAGAAGCAGATGTTAGCGTTTGATTGATTTCTTGAATATCATACAGATGCTAACAGATGCTCGCTCTGTTCTCCTTCTCTGTTTGTAATGCAGAGACGGACTAAAGCCTTAAAAACCATCAGCAGATCCCCCTGAGGCACATAGAGCCTTCTGTAGTCTGGAGTGCTTGTCCAAATACCTAATAACCCGTCTTTAGTCTTAAGGCTACATCCCACCTTTATCCTGCTCATCTCTTCTTCCCCCCTCAAGGCCTGAAATTGAAGGGAATGTGTTTACCCAAGGAATAAGTGCAGGGTCACATGCAATATCGCACCTCCATTGGTATTCAAGTACCCTGCCAGTATATCCACACGACAGGTGTGTCCCAATAAACTCCACAAGACCGGCTTTTCTTCTCCTTCTTCCATGCTTTTCCCCTCCTTTTTCCAAAAGGCCAGCCGGATCCTTTTACCCCGAGGCGGAGTTGGTCCGATGGTCTGGGACATGTTAGCCAGCTGCCAAATGAAAGGGGATAAATCACGCAAATGAAAACAAATAGAGCCAGGTCTGCTTAGCTCTAATTAAAGCCGGTTCCCCCCTTCTCTCTGTAAACTCAACTGTGACTTACATGCACCCGGAAACATGTGTTCCTCCTGAATTCCTGAAACTCTGAAACAGAGCCATGTGTGGCTGCACAATAGGGGGTCTGACTTCAGGGCCGGGTCTTTTATTTAAAGCTCTATGAGGAGTTTTAGAGGGTTGGGAGACTGACTGAAATTAATACTGATACTGCTGTATGAGTCCACAGTTAACTCGAGCATTTCTCAACCCTTATTCAGTAGAGACAGCCTTTAAGAATTAAAAAATCTCAAGTCACTCATTCAACATGAATCGATAAACAAAGCAATAAATAAAAAAACATTCTGCATCCAACTGCTGGACTGCAGTTTGACTATATAAAAGAATTATCATTTTGCTCCTATGAAACAATCTACTTTAGTTAAAAGCACTTTTTTTCATGTAACTAACTTTATATAGGCCCAGTACATGCACCCACCACAATGATTTTAGAAAAGCTATTGATTAAACTTTTTAAATTTTGAAAAAGTGCTTATCTGAAGACTAATTTCTGTTTTTTTCTCTCTTTTTCTCTCCACAACTCCATGTGTCCCCTCCTGCACTTGCTGCCTACAGGTAAGCTTCTTTAATGTGTTTAATTTTTCCACATTTTCTTATCCTGGATTGTAAGAATCTTCTCAAGTCACTCCAAAGCTGACCAGCTTGAATTAAACATGCATGAAGGAAAAGTCCTGGCTATCATGGATGAGTTTACAAAAGTGGGGAGTCAGACTTCTTAGTGCAGACTGACTGATGATGGTTGATTTTGTTGTTTTGAATGAGCTGCATGTGTGTATGCAGATGGATATTTTTTTAAGCCCAACATTTTCAACACTGTGTTGTAGTTTGTTTTCTACATGAATTAAGGTTGAGCGGTTCTGTTAACAGTGAAAATATTTTGGGAAAATTCTCCAGGAGTGAGTGAATTAAAAGAGTGATGATGTTTTTCTCCTGTAGGGTGATCTCTGAGCCTGAATGAAACTTTGTTTTCTGTCCCCTCTCATGTCATTGTGAATTTTTTGTTGATAATTTTTTTTAAGATTTATTTATCTATCCTTATTGGAGAAAAAAAAATGAAACTACATTTTACTTAAAAAAAACAAAACAAAACAATAAAACCCCACTTCCCTAAGAGTGTTCCAACACAGACTCCCCCTCTTACAGACCACAAAAGTGAGACAGCACCTCTATCAGGACAGAAGTGACGCTATTTTCCATTACAGCAAGCAACACTTGCAACTCTTAGCAAGCGTTGCTAGCCAACGTAGTTATATTAGCTTTAGCTTTGACGATGTGAGCTTTAGCAAACGTAGCTTGAGCCAACATAGCTACGTATTGATCATGGCTAAAGCTAACATAGCTATGATGCTAGCATAGCTAACATTATCTATGTATCTATGTTAGTTGCGGAATATTTAGCATGAGCTTATTTAGAAAACATAGCATACGCTAACATAGCAAAGGTAGCATAAGCTAACATAGCTAATGTAACATAAGTGAACATAGCAAAAGTAGCAAAAGCTGATGTAGCAAACATAGCTTTGTTAGGTTCAGCTTTAGCTACATTGGCTTTGTAGCTATGTTATCTACATAGCTTTTGTTGCTAATAGGACATTTGTGTCCAGACAGAGGTGGTGTCTCATAGTAGTGGTCTGCAAGAAGGGGCATCTGAGTTCTGTGGCCTGCAGCCAAACTGACTTGGGCTTCTCTTTGGCTTTGCCCACTTGTATGCAGGCAAACTTGGTTGGGAATCCTGCGTCAGAGTGAGAAACATCCCTCTGTTCATCACATAGATCAGTGGTTGCTAACCTTCTATCCTCTGAGCCCTCCTGAGCCCAGTGATATATCGCTGTCAAAAATACACAGCAATTTGAAATGTTTTTATCCTATAAAGCGAACAGTTTAACCCAAAACACAAGTGTTCTTACCAAAGTACCTTTGAATGAGCTATTCATGAGAATTTTATCATGGTTGAGTGAGCCTATTTTAACAACCTCAGAGCAGACAGACCCTTGCACTCACCTAAAATCTGTGGCGCCCCAATAAGGGGGTCCCAAACACCAGGTTGGGGACCAATGGCATAGCTAAATAGACATGTGCATTTCAGCAGGTGTGCAGTGAAAAGTGGAAGTGAGTTCTCTCATAATATAACCTGGTGGACCATTTAAGCATTTTTACTTCCTTTATTCACATAAAATTGTTTACTAGATCAATACACAAATTGGCAATATCCTCTACTCCTCGTCTAAATGTTGCATTTTAAGCTGGAAAAAAATCAATTAAACCCCTAAACTGGGTTTGGTGTGAACAAATCAGTGAGTAGTGTTAATTTAAAGGCAGAAATCATCATCATAGCATCCTTTTTCCATGCTGTTCATATATGTCCTTCCTCCTAAGTTCCTCCATCCGTATGTATGTGGAGAAGCTTTGATGAGATGTGAAAGTGCACATGAAAAGTGCACACTACATGAACCTCCCCGTACATCACTCAGCATCACTCACACGTTCTCATTTATATTATAATGTCTTTGTCAAGGACTGTTGCATAATGTGTCCATAATGGGAGACAGAAATGTTGCATTTGTAGGATATTTCCACTTCCCTACAGTGTAAGCCATGATGAGACATGAATGAGTCTAGAAGACAATGATGATCGTCCTGCATCTGCATGCTCCTGACTGGCACATCTTTATCTGTTGGCTAAAAGAGAATGGCACAGATTCCTCCCAAGTTTACTGTAACCGCTGAAGAGCAGCTCAGTTGTCATATAGCGGAGGCAGAATCGCCCTCAAGCAATGACAATACCCGTCTGCCAGAGAGTATCTGCACACTCCAGCTCAGGGAGAACAGGAAGGCTCACTGACCCATGGACTAGTTCAATTAGCATTCGCCAATGACACCTGCTCTCACCAGAAACACACAGCACCACTGTAAGTGTGCATGTGTGTCTTTCTGGTATTACTGCACGTCGGCATTAAATATTAAAAGATAAGGCTGGGAGTGCACTGGTGGAGACCTCTCAATCCCCCCTCTCATCAAAAATAAAAGGACAGCAACTGTAAAGTATTTGGAGGATGGAGAGAGGAGAGACGAGGTAACAGCAAAGATTTTACAACAGCTAGAGGGAATATGGGCAAAACAAGTGAAATATTTAAACTAGATTAAAGAATTTATTAGAACCAAATATCTTGTAGAGAAGTTCTGAAAATCCAGCGTTTTTACATGAGAGCTGCAGACTTCATAGCACCTGCTGCCAAACTGGCTTTTAACTTGAAGTGCTGAGCGGAAAAGACAGATAGAGTGTAGTGAGGAGAGGGTCAGAGGTCAGAAAGTGGAGCCACCCAGCTCGTAATGGCTTTAACCTCTGACCTCGACGTGTCCTGAGTCATCTCGTAATGCGGCGTGACTGACAGCTCGGCGGCACTTCACATTCTTACAGCGCGGCTGCAGCAGGAAAAAGAAACAGGTTTAAACTCCAGATTATGATAACTCACAGTTTTAAAGGTCATCCTGCATCTAAGCATGCCGAACAAAGATTGAAAACAAAGATATCTTTAGTTATCATTTTACTGGCTGTTAAGCTTTCGGATTTTCTTGACCTTAAACCTGCACAAATCTTGTATAAAGCAAAAAAAATCACCTTTTGAAAACAGAGGGGAGAAAGGGAGAGCTTGTTGTAACTTAAAGGAACAGGAATATCTAAGAATCCGACAGGTGTTTCCATCCACCAGTTTGTATGCACATTTTCAATCTGCACATAAGAAACCTGTCTGGAAATGATGCAATTCTACATACAACAAAACGAACATGTTCAGAGAAGGCAGGAAAGTTGGCTTATCGATTAAAAAGGACTTGAGTTTCTAAATTGGAATGCATTTAAATGATGACACCTCTGAGTAAGCAGGCTAAAGAAAGCACCCAGGGGTGCACGGTGCATCTATTTTCAGATGGTTTATTTTGTCAGTTGAAACCAGCAGTGACTAGAACTCTTCCAAAAGCAGAGAGGTTCAGAAAAAGTGCAGAACTCCACATTTCAGCAAATGTAATCCTTCTCTGATGTTCACCTCTTTACAGTCTTTGGACTGTGATCTTACTCAGCATTTAGCCCTCTTCTATGTCAGTTTTCATGTTTTTGATGAGTAGTCTGCCCTAATGCTCAACTGGTTAAATCTTAGTACTCACATTACAGTAGTGGATGAAAAAAATCCTGAATTTGTTTTATGTTTTGTCAAATTTCCAAAAAATGTTTCATTTTTTGATACATCTGATCTCAGGTCAACAGCCATCTTGTTCCATGAAGATAATTCAAAATAAAACCGTTTTCATGTTAAATTTGATGTAACCAACTTACAACCTGATCATAAATATCAAATATAACTACATTTTGGGGGATTTAACCATTTCATTTCCAAGTGTGATGAATAACCCCAGTGGTTTTTGTTATTTAAAAAAAAAAATCTTTTTTTTTTCATAAAACTCTGAATGCAAATTGGATTTCCTTCAAGGTAGTTATCACAGCCTTGATTGTGTAAATATCAGCAATGCTTTTGATTTTCATGCATTATTTTTTTCTTTAAATTTGTAGGTTTTATTAAATTGTTACCCTCAGTTTTTTAGTGGCCAGAAATGGATGCCATCCATGAATAGCAGCACAACAACAAAATTTAATCCACTTTTTGTGCATTCATTTTTTTCAGTCAAGGTCAGACCTGGTCATAAATATAAAATAGGGATTATTTTTGTAGGAATTTAAATTCCCCAAGAATTTATCAATATTTTATCAGGTTTGATGTTAATTAATAATCAATGCAAGAAAAGTGGAAAACAAAATTTTAAATATTTTTTGCTGCCTTTTGTGTATGGTGTCCATTTTTGGACTCCAAAATCCTGAGTGTAACAGATTATTAAACTCTAAAACAAAAATGTATAAAAATTAAAGTTGTTGCTCATTATTAAGAATCTAAGAATTAATCAATATTTAATGTTTATGATCAGGTCTGATCATGACTGAAAAATGAATGCAGAAAAAGTGGAATGTAATGTTTTTATTCTTCTGCTGCTATTAATGTATGGTGTCCATTTTTGGACACTTGAACTCTGAGTGTAACAATTATTAAAAAAAAAGAAAACATAAAATAAAAGAAGATAAATAATGCATTAAAATCAGTTTTCTTTCTCATTTTTTACATATTCAAGGCTTTGATAATTCCCTTCCAGGGATGTAAATTTGCTTTTAGAATAAAATAAAAAATATTGCATCTTTGTGGGGGTTTTTCCATTATATAATCAGGGTTTTATGCACTTTAACTGGCATTTAAAGCCATTCAATCCAATTAGGTGAAAAAAAATATTTTTGAAATGTAAAATCCACAAAAAAAAAAGATATTTTGAGATATTTTTATATCTCAAATGGATTATCACAGCCTTGAATCTGTTAGTAATGAGCAACAGCCTTGTTTTTCGCAATGATATTTATTCAGATTTTATGATTTTAAAAAAATGTTACACTATAGAAACAAGGGAAAAGAATACTATTTTCTCTCATGTTAAATGGGTAAAAGGGCTGATATTAAGTGAAAAACAGAAAAAAAACTGCAAAGTTGAAGACTAGGGGATCAAAAATTGTGATTTTAATGCGCTTCAGTGGGGCATTATTGGTCACAAATCAACCCTGAATGTTTATTATTTACCTGTTTTGGGTTCTAGTATTAAAGGGGACATATTTGACCCTTTTAAGGCAAGTTTATATTGGTCTCAGAGGTCTCCAAAACATGCCTGTGAAGTTTGTTACTGATGAAACACTCCAGTATTGGATTTTTGCATGTCTAAAACCCCTCTGTTTCAGTCCTGTTCAGAACGAGCTGTTTCTGTGTCTGTGGCTTTAAATGTTACTGAGCTGTCTGACTCCGCCCCTCTCAGGAAATGGATGTAGCTTAATGGATGTGGCTCTCCTGATCCTCCTCTCAGCTGCCAGCTGAACTTTCTTCCAAGCTGGGAGGAGCAACTGAACCTGGGGGCGGAGCTAACTCACCACATGACATCATGAGGGGAAAATCTGAGAGGCTGGGGGGGAATGGATTTTTCTGGTACTTGAGGGGATTGTAGAAAGGCCAGAGGCACATATTCTTGTTAGAAAAGCCTGAAAAAGTAATTTTTGCATAATATGTCCCCTTTAAAATTTCAAAATTGTATTGAAAAATGCGTACCCTCCAAAATGTATGTGGTCAGCATTAACAATGGCTTTTACTCCCTCTTTGGGCTGAGATGCCTGGTCACCATGGTGCATTAGCTGAAACTGAATTTCCAGGAAGTCCCCTACTATAGCACCACATTTATTTTTCCTCCCAGCCACCAGCCCCAGCTTCCTCTCCTTATGCAGCGAGGACTTGAAACGTGACTAATTGTGATCTGTTTGTTTGTTAATGTGCCTCTTGTTTGGTGCTGTTGGGAACAGATGTGCCTGATGAGCTTTGTGAAGTGGCGGTGATATGCAGTGGGACGAGCCTAATCAGCAGCAGCAATTAGAAGTTGTGGAGTGCATCATCTGCATGAGCCGAGGAGGAAAATCAAGTTGTTGTTGTTGTTTTTGATTTGCTGTACATGCTGCATCTCAAGCGTGTGCGCCGTATTTTCCCTCAGTGAGAGATCTGACAAGTTTTTTATAAAGACGTGCTCTGGTTCACTGGCGTGGGGGTGTTGGAGAACATCTGGCCCGTAGTCTGACCAGTGTGTGAGGATCTGACAGCAGAGGAGGAAGAAGGAGAAGAGAGACGTGATTGAAATGAGGATGAATGTGTTGTTGAAGGATGAAGGGAGGTGACACACTCCCTGACCTCTTATCTGACCCTGTGTGGTGATGCATGAAGACCATGAGGGCCATGACCTCAAAGCTCGCTGTGATAGATGCCTCAGGCTGCAGACTGTGAAGGGATAGTTAAGATTTCACCTACCGCCTTACCAGATTGTTCAAACCATAGCCAGTCTTCATGCTTTTCTATCATTTTAAACCAAAAAGCATGATTTTTAAGGCTTAGTAACATTTGTTTAAACACATGGTGTAATTTCTGCCACTAAAACCAAAGTTTTAAACAACTTTTCTACCTTATCAGCCTCCTGGCTGATTAGTTTAGCTACATTAGAGCAGATTGCATGTCTGATTATGTTAAAGGAAAGCTGTTTGTGTCTTTATTTTCCATCCAGATAACACCGATTTTTCACTCTGTGTGGCCTTGGCTCAGTGTGACACAGTATCAGACGCTGTGTGGCGCCTGAAATGCACCGGGTCTCGAGGTCAGGTTAGACCTGCACACAGCTTGGCAGTAGAGGACACAATCTCCTCCGTCAGTGCTGCAGCATGGAGCTTATTCAACAGCGCGTCCTCAGATTGGAAACATCAGGCGTCGTATTCTCCCGATTAAAACATGTCCGTCACAGGCATTTCCAGTGAAACATTACAGCTTTGGGATGTGAGGGTGGAGATGTGCAGTTAACATAATATAAGATGCATGTTCCTCGCTTAGCTTTCCCCCCAGTGACTCTATAACTCTTGTTTCTTCCTGGAAAGTGCAGACTATACTGCACTTAAGTTCCTGTGTGGTTAAGAGAATGCATATTCGCTTTTTAGGGACAAATTCAAGGAAAAAGTAGCCCAATTTATGTGGACTTTTTCTGCTTCTATCCCTTTTCCTTCTCTCCATTCTCAGTTTTTTTTCATCTCCTATTAACCTCTGAGAAAGAGACAGTTTCCACAGCTTATAAAAAGGTGATTTACACCATTGTGTTGATGTGCACCTTCACCATAGGTGTCTGCTTCCATTAAATTAGACCTAGGGCCTTTGCATGCTGTAAAAACTTTAATTAGTCTGCCTGGTCTTCATTATACCCCCACACAATGTGGAAGAGGTCATATTTTTTTCCTTTTCAGGGTTTCTTTGCTTGTCTAAAAAGTAATTTCCAGTGCAAACACTTTCCTCTATCAGGCTGAATATGAATGGAAATGCTTTTCTCACAGAATCCTTGCAGTGCATTCCCATTTAAGTTGCAAATGTGTCTATGAAAGGTGGATCTATAGATCATTTGCTACTCTTTTGACACTTGCAGCATTCCTAAAGTTACACCTCAACATAGAGCTACTCACATGTAAGGCGAAGGCGCACGTTCTTTCTCACCCTGACAAATTAAAGGAAAACTCAAATATTTAAATCTTGGCCTGCAGCCAGGAAAGACCATATATCTATATTCAACCTTTTTTTGCCTAAGGCACACCTAGGATCAAGCCAAAATTTCAAGGCTCGTCAAATCCATATCTATATAAAATTGCCTTTTAAAAATACATTATAGTAAAATTAGCATAAAGTGTTAGTTCAGGAGGCTACGGAGTCCAGCAGTGCTATATAATTGAGATCAGCTGATCTCACGCAGGCCTTCCTCAGCCAGCTGATTCACTTTTAAGCACGCTGTTGGCTAATCACACTCATGCTGTCATATTTAAACTGCTCTAGCCTGACTATGCTTTGCTGCTCCCTCAACCCTCCTCCACCCCAGCTCCTCCTTCCTAGACCAGAAACATGTGAGGAACAGCAATAAGTGCAAATTTACTACTGCTAATAAAGAAAAAGCTTTTTATTTGAGTCAAAATACATCTAAAACACATCTAAACCCCCTGCACAAAGGCATGATGGGAAAACTCTGCCCTCCAGATTTGAAATGACAGTAGGCGGAGCTTGGATCAGTTGACTCCCTACAGAGTTGGACTAACACTGGAGGATCAACACTGCCAAAAACCTCCAACACTGAAGGTCGTTTACTCTGAATGGAGTTAAAATTACACTTCTAGTGTTAAAATCAACACTGAAATGTTTAACAGTGAGAATTCAACACTGCTGTGCAGGGTGTCACAACCACAATCCATCAGCTACCTCTGTTGCTGCAGGTGATAGTGGTGGCTTCACTTGTGGTCACGATGGGGAATGTCTCAGTATTTTATGGTGGTTGCACTGTGCACAGGACACAGCTAGTTCTTTATGATTGGGTGTTCAAGCTGCATCACTGGATTTCATGTTTTTTCTTGCAAAATAGCACATATAATGTCATGAAAGGCAGTTCTGATGGCAAATGCAGCTCCTTGCAGTGTTCGCAAGAGGAAAGAAGGCAACAGAAAATGTATTGAAAATAGAGGTGGGAATCTTTAGGCAGCTCACTATTTGATTATGATTCATAGGGCTACGATTCGATTCTTAATCAATTAGTGATGCATTTTGATGCACTTGTTTTTTTGCATTTCTGTTGTTCTCACTGTCAAACACAATAAAAGCATTTCATTTATGTTCACAAAAAAAGAAAAATTAAATTTCCACTGTCCTCTAATGCAGGGGTGTCAAACTCAATCACAGCAGGGGCTGGATTCTGGATTTAGGTCTAACCTGAGGGCCTAACAGGGTCAAACTGTCAACCTCATTCAGCAGTTATAAAATATGAACAAAACGTAGCACTAATGCTAAATGATTTTGAAATTCAGAAAGTTTAAAAGATAAATTTAAAGCTCAAAAACTGAGAAAAGTAAATTTGTTAGTTCCAAAAGGTCAAAATCTGAAATTAAAATTTAAAAATGTTTTTTAAAGGCAAATATGTTAGAAAGAAAGTCAAAAACATGAGTTTAAAAGGTCAAAATATGAAACAAAATTTGTAGTCATGAAATTAAAAGTCAAAATATGATTCAAAATTTAAAATTGTGAGTCTAAAAGGTCAAACTATGGGATTATAAAGACAAAGTTTGGAGTTGAACATATGAGATAAAATACAAAATAATTAGTTACAAAGGTCAAAATCTGACTTAGAATTTAGAATTATGAATCTTAAAGCTCAAAATATTATATGAGAAGTCTAAATTATGAGTTGAAATGCTCAAAGTATGAAATTAAAAGTCAAAATCATAAGTATGAGTCCTAATTGTGAGATGCTAAACTGAAAATGTGAAATTAAAACCCAAATTAATTTCTTTTCCCACATTCCTGACTTCTTATTGAATTACTTTTACTCCTTTATCAGATTTGATGACTTATTGAGGATATCTTAAATCATCAAGGATAAGTTTACATTTTTATACTTGGGGGAATCTGCAGACCTCATACTGATGGTGATAACAGAAATAGGATACAATCTTTCAGGCCAGATTTAACTGTTCCATGGGCCGGATTTGGCCCCCGGACCTTGAGTTTGACACCCATGCTCTAATGGGAGATGTGTGTAAACTGGAAATTCACAATTGCACTGAACCAAAGGTAGCAGCATCCTTTCCTTGTAACATGTCTGAAATTACAAACATGAAAATGTCCTTTTTCACAGATGAACATCTGGTAATCTAAATTTTGCTGTTACATGCTGCATGTCAGAGTTCCACCTTTTTGTTCCTGCCATTCCTCACTATTAAATATTTAAATTATTATCAATTGTTAGACATTAATAAATCGATTCAGTATCTTCCACCTCCACATCCCGATGCATCTAAGGATTGATTTTTCCTCCCACCTCTAACTGAAAAATCACAATATGGTCATTTAACTTTCCATGAATTCAAACTGTCCTGTGGGATCTTAAGAATGAGTTTAACATGTACTTTGGTTAGCAGAAGGGGCATAAATTCTTGAATTCCTCCAGCCAGCTAAGCTCCAAATGATGTGACATTTGCATTATTTCCACTCCCTTTGCTTGGATATTTTGGCCTCACTTTTGAGCATGAGAGAAGACATGCATCGTCCATATTAGTTTACAGTCAGTGCTAAAAATCGACATTCTTTTGCTCTGGAGTCTGAAAGAAGGCTTCCGTCCTTCTTTACTGTATATGCATCCATATCTGTGTGCAGATGTGTTTACACTGTGTGCATGTTTTTCTTTGCGTGCCTCCACACTGTGTGGAAAGCCGTCTTCGTCCCCCTGCAGTGTGTCGGAGATAATAGCAGCAGACAGAGGCTAATGTACAGTCCTATAAACAGTAATGGATCCTGCGGGGATGCACAGCTGATATGAAGCTTGTAGGAGACCTCTCTCATGGTATACTGCGTTTAATATGGCACTGTTGACTCTGCACAGCATATGATAGGCACGGATGTGGAGGAACAGCAGGAATGTGACATGACTATAATAAAAAGATATTCAGAGAATACAGGAGATGCTCAGTGCTGAGCTGCACTCCCAGAACAGGGAGGATCATTTTCGGATTTTAATAGTTTTAGATTATTCCAGTGTGGAGGAGATATGATGCTGATTTTATCAAGATTCCCTCCAGGAATGTCTCTTTAATTGCATCTTTTTATTAAAACCCTTGCAGACAATATAAAAAGCATTATTTTTCTTGTATTCCAGGGACTCAGCTTTTTATATTCCCGGTCATTGTAGCAAAAAAAGTTATGATAATGTTGTAAGAGACATCGGCGCTCGTATGACCAGATACGCCATTAATCATTCTGTCAAGGCAGCGCTGCAGAGGGGGGAGGGTTCGATTTTAGGGGCAGTGACAGTTTGCCAGGTGATATGAGCTGAGCCACCAGCCTGTGGAGAAGTCCGACCCCCCACGTATCCCAGCTAATATCACACCATCTCCCCCACTCTTTCTCTCCGTCACCCTCTCCTCTCTTAGCGGTCATGTTTTTATCCCCTCTATTCAGACTGTGTTTACCCCCCAGTGTGTAACTCCTGGGCCCTGACTGTCACTCACCCTGCTGAGTGTTAGACCGCACATGTCATGTGGAGAGTGGGGATATTGAATTTTGAGATATGTGTGTATTTTTGTGTTGCTATGAGGTAGACACAGTTTATTTAGTAGATACACAGTCTAAAAACAAACATTTATCACTGCTTATCAAAAAACTGACCATGTCAGCATTAGAATGGGTTTTATTGCCAAGTGAATTCATACATGAAACGAATTTTCTTGGATTTGAATAAACATAACAGTATAAAGCTCTTGCTGTTAAGGAACTTGAACAAAGAGTAATAAAATATGCAGAAAGAGTTAGAGATTAATTGAAAAATGTTTTGAGGAGAATCTGTGCTGCTGTTAAGGCATGCAAAGCCTGCCGCTTTCTTATTACTCTGTGAATGATTCCTCCTCTTCAACATAACTAAAACTGGGTCAATAGCCATTTTTACCTTTTCTGAACCATTTTGGCCTCTGTTAACCCATCCCTGCCACTCTTTAATTGCTTTGCACTACCTTTTCTGCCGTTTTGCCTTTTTTGAACCATTTTGCGTCTCATAAGCCATCCTTGCCACTTTTAATGCTTATTACCACTTTTTGTTGCAGGTTTTTTTTGTTGTTGTTGTTTGTTTTTTGCCACTTTTAACCCATTTTCACAACTCTTTCTGATGTTTTCTCCTTTTTGAACAATTTCTGCCTCTGTGAACCAATTGTTGCCATTTTTTGACAGTTTTTCACTACTTCTTTTGAGATGTTTGCCTCTTTTGAGCCATTTTGCCTCCCTTATCCCATTTTTGCCACTTTCTGACTTTTTTTTTTTTTTTTGCCTGTTTACCTTTTTCCCACATTTAATTTAGTTTTTGCCGGTTTTAACACTCTCTGCATTTCAGCCTTTCTGCTACTTTTTCAACCTTTTACACCACTTATGCCAATTTTGCCTCTGTCAACTAATTTTTGCCACTATTAACCCATTTCACCACTTTTCATGCAAAGCTTTGCTGAGTTTAACTGCAGTTCCCTATTTCTTATGTCATTTTTGCCACTTGTAACCCCTTATCACCATTTTTTATCTTTCCATTTTTAAGCCATTTTTGCAACTTTTTGCTGTTTTTTTCCTTCTGTTTACGAAGTTTACCATTTTTTAAAATCCATATTCATCACCTTTTCTGCCATTTTTGCCTTGTTTGAACATTTTGGCCTCTGTTAACCCATTCTTGCCACTCTTTAACCGCTTTTCACCACCTTTCTGCCGTTTTGCCTTTTTTGAACCATTTTGCCTCAGCTAACCCATCCTTGCCACTTTTTTTTAACATTTTTCACCACTTTGTGTTGCAGTTTTTGCCACTTTTGATGCATTTTTGGCTGTTATTTTCACCACTCTTTCTGACATTTTTGCCTTTTATGAACGATTTTTGCTTCTGTTAACCCATTTTTGCCACTTTTTAACCGTTTTTCACCATGGCTCTTGAGATTTTTGCCTCTTTTGACCCTTTTGGCTTCTCTTAACCTATTTTTTTGCCAATTTCTACCTATTATTTTGTCTATTAACCCTTTTTTCCACTTTTAATCAATTTGTTGCCAGTTGTATCACATTGTGCATTTGAGCCATTTGCTACTTTTTCAACCTTTTACACCACTTTTATGCCCATTTAGCCTCTGTCAACAAATTTTTGCCACGATTAACCCCATTTCACCACATTTCATGCAAGGTTTGCAGATTTCATCTGCAGTTCCCTCTTTCTCATGTCATTTTTGCCACTTGTAATCTCTTCTCAACATTTTTTCCACCTGTTTTTCAATTTTTAAGCCATTTTTGGAACTTTCTTCTGCTTTTTTGCTTCTGTTTACCCATTTTACTACTTTCATTCAATTTTTATTCTGTTTTCAGAAACATCTACATTTTGAAGAGGGCTATACACTACGACATAAATAAATTAATAAATCATTTGTTGCTTTGATAACAGTGGTTGTTATTCAGGTTAAAAACAATCAAATATGGTTTTCACAGCTTAACTTGATCAGGATTTTGCTGACCCCCATGGCCCCCCCATTTGGCTGGGCCATGAGAGTCCCTCCCACTTAACCCCCCTTGGCACCCCTACCTGGGAACAAAAATCTTTGTACATAAATTTATTGTAAGGGAGGGAGAACCTCTTTATATATCTAAGGCAAAACAGCACATTTGAAACTGCTGACTGCAGTGAAGGAAGGTTTAAAACAGTGCATTCATACAATAGTTGTTAAGCTATGATAGTTAAACCAGATGATGCACTTATGTTGCCTATCCTTAAGTCCCACAGCTTTATTTTGAAGGAAAATCCTCAACTTTTCAGGTTGTGTCATCCAGAAGTATACATGTCTGTCTGTGTGTCTCTGCACTAAGTTGACTGTGAAGTCTGCTTTTCTCCTGACTAATCTGATGTGACAGTAAATGTCACTGTAGCAGTCGTGGCTGTCAGTGAAAAGCTTTCATGTTTAAATTCAGTTCAAGGATTACATGCTATTTAATGGGATAAGAAAAAGCGCATGCCATCGATTTATAGAGGCATTACAAAACCAGTTAGATTGATTTAGAAATACATAGTCATCACATTAAAAATGGCCAAAACTAGATTGTAAAGCACAGTTCAGGAGTTAGACGACAGGCTGTAATGTAATTACATACAGGCCCTGACAGGTAAAGACAAAGGTGTCATTGATTTCTGTCTTAAATGTGCCTTGAATGTCAAGTATATTTAACATAGATCAGCTTAGGAGAAAGAAGAAGTATGATATGTGGAATCCTGATATAACCTGCAAACAGCAGTGGTCACTCCTCTGCAGAGATAATTGGGTTTTAAGGAAAACATCCTTTGGTAGATTTTCAAATGTTGTGAAAGGTTCATCCCTGTGTGTGTACTCTTTGATCTGTCAGCCTGATTTCCCTGTGAAGTTTCTCCGTGTGCGTTGTGTTTCCGCACCAGTGTGAGATCCTGAATGCATGCTCCTGGGTGGGCATGCATGTGCAGAGTGTGTGTGCGTTACTTCATGACTGAAGGCCATGTGTGTAGGAGTGTATAACAGTGACATCAAGGGCGCAGCATTGACAGGAACCCCAGGGAGTTGCATCAGCATGGCAGCCAGACATGGCGCTATCTGATAAGGTTGTCATGTGTAATTTAATCTTTGAGCCTAGCCTGGTATATACAACTAAACAAATAAAATGCCAAACAAAATCTGCAGAAATGTTTGTCTTCCACTGTCTTGATTTCTCCAGCTATGTCTTTTTCTACTCTTCTTCACTAGTGAGTCCTCAGTGTCAGTTGTGTATTAAACACCTGCTTTGAGAACAGAGATCAGTCGTGTGGAAAAGCCCAACAGAAGCCTTCAAGGGCTGCAGATCACAGGCAAAGTCAAATATTTGGGTATGGAGCGGTGGGGAGGTGCACAGAAGAAAATCTTTTCATCCCTCCTCCCCAGTCGAGGATTTCTGCAGCTGTCAGAATGCATCTCAGGGTTTTGGGGAATGAGTCTCAGCAGGTGACAGGGTGGGATACATACTGCAAAGAAGCTGATTACAATATCCCTCAGTTAGGCCGAGCGGCTCACCATTGTTGTCGTAGAGGTAGATATCATGAAATTTTAAGCTGCTGCTAAGGTATTCCCTCTGTTTTTTGAAAAGGAAAGGGTGTTTAGTTTGTATTAGTGATGCACACTTCTAGCACTGTTAGTGCTAGAGGGAATTATGAATATTACACCAGCATTACTGTACAGAATGGTTGGAACCAACCTGAAAAGTACTGGAAGCTAGAAAAGCACTCATCCATCCAACAGGGACACTGCCAAGGCCTTGTTCTTGGGTTGATCCAAATCTGCAGCAGAATGCACTGATTCTTGTCGGTCCAAATACTCCCCACCAAGTTTACTGAAGATTGGACTGGTTTTTCAGTTTTTCAGTGGTCCAACTGGAGCAAAAAAAAAAAACGTCTGTGAAGGTTAGACTGTGCTGGTACAAGTCAAAGAGACCTCTACAAAGGCCGTGTCCACAACTCTACCTGGGTCACTGAAATATAACCTACATGTTTGTTTTTGTAATCCTTTAGACCACGGCTTTTCAAAGTGTGTGAGAGTGAGCCTCACCTAAGTAGAACTGATCCATTCGGTGGACACAAAAAGGATTCAAATTAAAAAAAAACATTAAACAACAACATTTCAAACATTTATGTCTAATGGTTAAACATTTTTAACATTAATATATTTAGGATATTTTGTCCTTAAACATCTGCCTTTCCCTCTTATTCAGTTATAATGCCATTAAATACCCATTTTCATATTTTTTTGGGCCATTTTACAACTTCTTTTTGCTTCTTTTTCCCCATTTTTTCTACTTTTATCCCATTTTTGCCCCTTATCACCTTTTTTATCCATTTAAGCCTTGCATTATTAAATATTCCTCTTTTTGCAGGTTTTGTTTGCTCATTTTTGCAAAGTCTTTTTGGCCACTTTTATCCCACTTTTTGCCATTTTCTTTACCATTCTTTCTGCCCATTTAAACTACCCTTTGCCATTACATACCACTTGTTTCCTCTTTGTTGCCCATTTTTGCCACCTTTTACCTATTTCTATTGCTACTTCCAGCTGTTTTTGCCTCTTTTTACCTCTTAGATTGAATCATTTGGCTCTTTGGTTGAGTAACACCGCTCTATAGCATAGCCCTTATAGTAACTATAAGTTTATCCATTTTGCTCCATGCACAGCAAAAGGTTAGCAAAGCAAATCACCTTTTTTAGGGTTTATGGTTTCACGCTTCCCCTGAAGCTCTGTGGCGCCCCCCAGGGGAGGCCCGCCTCACACTTTGAAAACCACTGCTTTAGACAAAAAGTGATTTATGGACTTCATACATAACATCCTTGGTAGATAATAGACAAAGTTTTAAAATGCATACAGCCTTAAACCAGAAGGGAACTCTAGCAGTAAAAACCCCGGCTTAGTCCTGTAATCAAAATGCTGTCTGTTTTCCACAGTCCCGTACAAACTAGCTCTACCAAGGGTGTAACCTTGAATGATTTCTTGCTGATATTGAGCAGCGATGTGAAGGGCATTTGGTCAGAGCATATCTCTACCTAAGCCTTGTTTTTCACTGGAGCCAATCAAAGGAAATACATGAATCTCCATGGTCAATACACCTTTTCATCAACGTTTATGAAAATCTGGTCCGTAGTTTTTCCTGTATTTCTTTAGAACAACAGGGAAGCAGTTCAGAATTCAAATCATCCATGGTGAAAGTTTGGCCAAATCCCTCCCTCTTCCAGTGGCCTGGCAGTGTCCCTTGGTTTGCTTGAGACTTTGCCTTAACTTGTACATTTTTAAGGTTGATCATTTTAACATGATTCCATGATTTTATTGCTTCCCCTATGGATGAGTACATTGTAAAGTTAAAGGTTAATGGTGGCCACAAAGGATGTGTGTTTTGTTGTAGTTCTGTGGTTTTTCACATCAAAAGCCAGCTTTTCTATGTTAGTGGCGCCATTGTAGCTCTGTAATCCAGTGACCTTCTTATGACCTGTTGCTTGTGCTACAGGATGAGTTGTCATGTTGATATAGTGATGATTTATGATTGGAAATCTGTCCATCAGATGTTTGCTGTGCACTTCGAACAAAGTGGAGTGGTACTTCTGGGACACAATGAAGCAGGACAGGAGAGCGGGAGCAGGAGCGATTTACCCTGCATTCTGTTTCACTGACAGATTGCAATGCAGACGTTAAATGTGGAAATGTGAGGTTATGTCACATCACATTATGTTGCGTACGATGATCGTCAAGATAAACGGGGGCTTGAGATGCCACATTCCCCTGTGAGATCCTGTTCTCCTTTAGTTTTTGCAACACATGTTGTCAGTCCCCTGCTGGCTCCAGCTATTAGCTACCACTGCTGACTTGGCATTAATTGACTGACTAGGATCTCCGTGTGAAGCTGTCACAGGTACACTTGATTGAAATGGTAGGCGACTCACTCGTTTTGGGCAGAGACCTCGTCCCCCACCCTACTGTCGAATCAGGCAGAATGTGTTGTTCCTGTCTGGCAGCATGGCCAGGATACAATCTTTACTAAGTTTCCTGAAATTCTGGCTTTTTTTCTGACCAGTAGACAAATCAAGTTAAACAATCTTAACAGTCTTGATCTGATTGCATAGGACACAAATGATTCAGAGTGCCAGCCAATCCAGAGCTGCTCAGAAAGTCTCTGTGTTCTTCCATGATCCATGCTTTACTCTCCACCAGCCTTTGTGAGTACCAGGCCAGTAGTACTCACAGAGTACTAAACAGAGAGGACAGTGCATATTTACATTCCTACACCAAGTTTCCTATGAACATGCTGTTTGAAGTGATAAACCAATTTAAAACTTAACCCTCTTGATAATTCGATTGAGAAGGGCACATTAGATTTGGAAGTAGGGAGGTGTCAGAAACCACCAAACTTTGTTGAGGCTTGTTCATACGCCAATCTGGATCCCCTCCAAAACGGTTCTTCCTTGTTCCATGTCTCACCTTTCCACCAACTTTCATGAAAATCAGGCAAGTACTATTTTAGTAATCCTGACAGACAAAGAAAACAATGCAGGAAAATAAACTCTTTTGAAGAGTGCAAAATGTGCCGTTATAGAAAAAGCATTACAGGAGAAGTAGTTCTGCTTTCCTCCAACACTTATAGTGGCATCAATTCTATGCTGAAGACATTACGATAACATTTGGAGCCTCGGTTTTAAAGCTTTGTGGAAGCACAAAGCTGAGTTCACTCCTGCAGTCCTTCCTCTTGAACAGAGAAAGTGAAGAAAGTTTCCCTCAGGGCTCGGTAGATTAGAAGCACTCCAATTTTCATTATGATATTGTAGTGCAATCACCTTTAATGTAGACAATTTAAAAGCAGCACAGATGGCAGATACAATAACCCAAAACTGAATGTCATGCTGTGGAGGAATAGTATGAATATCTTTAGTTTAAGGCCCCACTTTTGCAACTTAGGCCTGAGTACAATTGAGGAGACTCTCTTATTGGTAACAGTGGAATTGGTGCACAGGGAGCAGTAATAAGGCAACCATAGCAGATTCTTGTGGTGAAAAGAGAGTGCTAAACTTTACAAATAATAATGAGTTTGAGGAAGTGATTCCAAAAGTTGCTTACTGAGGTCCTGGGAACAGATTTGGCCCAGAAAAAGCTGGAAACAACGAGGGCTTTTGTAACCTATAAAATCACATTAGCAGGATGTCGACAACTAATCATTGGTACCATTTCCAAGTGTACACCCAATTGAATGGGCTGCATCAGGATTTACAAGATCACTTTATCTCCGTTTTTAAGACCTCCCTGAACTTGAGAAGTCGGTGCTTTTGCCAAAAGAGCACTTTAGGGATCTTTCAGGAAGAGCTGCATAGAAATGCTGGGAAAAGGACTGGAGGGCAGCTTGAAAAAGGATGGCTGAATGCATTTTAGCTCTCATTAACATAGTATATAGTGAATGCTGACAAATCGAAGGTATGAAAGAGGACGATCTGCATCGCTTCCCCTTGTAGGAACCTAATTCCAGCTGCTTGTATCTGCAGTGAGATTCAGTATGAATCCAGGATAATTGGCTGAGTTTCTTTATGACTTTTTTCCTGCTGTCATCTCCCTGCTCTAGTATTTTAGATATCTTCCACTGGGGAACGTCAAAGAGATGAATGTGGCGGAGATGAGACTAAGGGGGGGCAGCCTCCACTTTTTAGAGTGTGGAGCTATCACTATCCGCGACTATTTATCTGCATTTCCCTCTGGGTGACAGGGAATGTGGCTGAGCTCGGCTCCGGCTGAGCTCCGTCCTTGGAAGTGGGCGAGCGGCGGACAGGCTGGGAGTCAGACAGATGCCCTCAGCTTACCACAGATCATTAATGCATGAGGAAGATGGAGATGGGCAGTATCCTGTTCCACTGGAGAAAAGGTCACAGCAAGTAGAAACTGCAGAGGAGAGACAACATGAGTTGAAATTGCAGGAGGATGCAAAGGATGAGAGAGTGATGGATAAAATACGGACTCTGACAAAGAAGTGTGAGAATCTACCTGCTAAGATGTATGCCGTATACTTACATCTGCATGTTGGCTGAGGATGCAAGCTATAAGATACCTAACCTACTTTTCTCAATCAATAGCAACATAAACAGGGACTGCAGGAACCAACCTATTGACTTCAAACAAGACAGTTCTGCAATAAATCTGTGCACATGGGTTGTTTATAGAACTATTCTATTGAAATTCCCTTATACATACTATGTAACTGAGCTAAATCAATAGTGGCAGATGGTCCATTCTTTGAAGTATCTGAGCTAAAACCCTGTATTTCTGCTTTTTTTGTTCATTCTTTTATGATTGTATGGAGCTCCATTCAAAAGCACAACTCTTTGAATGATCCTCTTTAGGTGTAAACATTAGAGTAGTTTCAATACTGAGCATCATGATAAGGTAATTCCCCTGGGAAAACACCATGAAATCACCGGGAGTTTTCTTCATCAGGGCTCAGAAGGATAGTACACTGGAGGAGAGTCTTAAATTGTCTTTGTGGTGGGATTAGCTGTCAATCAAGAATACCACAAGATGCAAAGCAGTGGCTTATGGTTTGACAAAGGTAAAGGCATGTCTAAGACAGCATGGATTTACAGGTTAATGAAGTAATAAAGTCCCCCCGAGATATTAGCAACACTTTACTGCTAGTTCTTTTAAAAATCAGACCAGTAGTTTTTAGTGTAACCCTCTGAGTCTGGCATTGTCAAATAGTAAAACCTACTCAATTGAATTATCATAGGTAAGACGTAGCTGAGCATTTATGTTAGCTTTTGGTCATTAAACAACCGAAAGGAAAGAATAGCCTATTAGCATTAGCTTCTGAATCATTAAGCTGTGAAATGATAACATGTGGTGCTTACTAGCAAAAACAGTTTTCAGATAGACTTATAGTTATATTATATGTTTATATGAAGTTATAAAAAGTTAAATAACTTTTATACCATTAATTGTAGCCTCTTACCTTGTTTTCCTCTTGAAGCTAGCTGTTGTGCCGTTCCAGTGACGCTATCTTTGACTTCAAATTCCATATGGAAGCGTTTCTAGTGAGCCTGGAAATTGGGTTACTGTCCAGGGTGTATAAAGATTAAATCCACACCAGTTAAACCAACACTGAATGTCTTTTTATCCATTTATAATCCATTTTAGATTGTTTTGACACTTGCGCCTGATACTAAACGTCATTTTGTATCCCATAATGCTTTGTGAAGGGCTGTTCCGTCATCACGTCACAGTGTGACAAACTGCACGTGCCTTTATCATCTTAAACATCTTTCTCTTCACCGCCCTTGTTCTTTATAATGCCAGTATTACAGCGATCATTGCTTCATCTTTAACATCATTCTTACATCTACAATCATTACTTACAATCATAACACTGTCACTGAATCCAAGAGCAATAATAACCTGACACGCCAGATGGATTTGTTTCCCAGATCCATCTGGAAACCTCTCATAGACAGCATTTGGGAAAGGGCAAAGCCTTTGAAAAAAAAAAAAACTATGAGGGTTATTGGATAAACGTTCTGTCTGTCACATCTTTATGGGCCAATCAGAGCAGCGTTGTCGTTGCCGCTACCGAGAGTAAACTCCATAGACACTACAACTGCATAACGCCAACTATGGCGACTGTAGACATGTCAGTACATGACTTTTGTCGTTTTTTAAAAAAAGAAAACAACTCACTGATGTTCTTTGTTCTTTTTTTAACAACAAAATGTTGTAAAGTTCTGATAAAAACTTTTGCTTTAGCAGCATCCATGCTAATGTCTTCTGCCATAACTGCAACAGCCTCTTGTTGCTGCTTGCATACGTCATGACTCTGCCACGCCCGAAAGTAATACCCCTCGATGCTGATTGGTCCTGTCACTTTCTAACTGGGCCCAAACAGTTCAGCTTTGCAAGATGGATTTGCCAGTGAGAAACACGGAAACGGGCATATCCATCTGTTTTGCAAGGTCAGAGCAATGATACTTTACTGCTATATTTATTAATAATAAATCAATGCTGGTCTTCATTATGAAGCTTTTTTTTTTTTTTAGACATGAGTAGGGGGAACCTAAGGAAAAAAGATTTGGAACCACTGACGTAGATCCTGGTGGGGACGGCCTAATTAGACGTAAAACCTGATGTGGCCCTCTGTGTCACTGAAGACAGGACTGCTTTGAATAATGGCACGAATAAAGCCAATACAAAGAAGCAAAAGAGCTGTTTTTTTTTTTAAATATGAGAATATTTTTAAGACTTAGTGTCACAAAATGACAATTTTGTCACTTTTTGGTCCCCTAGAGATGGAAGGAAAAGTTTGTGCAATATAAAGTCTTTAGTCATTATTGTTATTTCTTTTGTCTGTATAGTCCCATGACCTTTTAAATGTGTTTTTACTCTTAAAGTTTAACTGGGACAAATTATGCATAGATTCTAGTTATCAGGCTGAAGACTGGTTCCTGTGAGATCTGTGGTCATTTCTCTCTACAGTCAAAGTAAAGCAGATTAATCTTTGATTATTTAATGCCATGTGTGAGGGAAGCTGATTGCTGCAAGTTGAGCTA
This sequence comes from Cheilinus undulatus, assembly GCF_018320785.1. Lineage (NCBI taxonomy): Eukaryota > Metazoa > Chordata > Actinopteri > Labriformes > Labridae > Cheilinus > Cheilinus undulatus. The sequence goes on from NC_054881.1 coordinate 34,628,628, forward strand.
CCTGGAGGTTATTGCTTGAGTAATTCTCTAAACTAAATTCCACTGGTTTCATTAGCTGTACATCATTATACCCTCCCTTAGCCAGCCTCCCACTCTCTCCTCCTCCATCTCATCCTCCCAAGGTGAGTGACTTTGAAGGCCTGTTTCTTGATTGCAAACAGTTCCACACGATACACACAATATCCATTATTAAATGTTTCCAAATTTGTCATTCTCATTGCATGTAGCAGAGAAGAGCGTTTTAAGCTGTTGCAGCAGATTTGTCCTGTTAGTGCTGCACATTCCTTATGAAATGCAGGAATCCGCTCTGCTCATGCGTGGCTGTGTAAATGACTGTTGTGGCTGGGAGGTCGGGATGTTGTGGCTGGATGTGCCTGTCTCTCCGCAGTCAGCCTCCTTGTGTCCACAGGGGGCCGCGGCTGGCTTTTTCTGTTCCTTGGATGGTGGAGGTAGCGGGTTGGGGAAGTGCAGAGGGGACAGGGTGGGTAGGGGTGGGGTGCATACTTGCTCCTCATTGCCCCTCCATTATATGTGGTTGACCTATTTCAGCAGTGAGCAGCAGTAGAGGGGAGAGCTGGGTGGGGTACAGGGCAAAATCACAGGCTGACAGAGGTTCCCTGGTGAGTGGAAGTGGGTGTGTGATTTCCTAATGCAGTCACACACACTACCCCTCATAGGTGCACAAACACACATGCAAACACAACGCCCTCCATCCATCCATCCATCCATCCATCCATCTATCCATCCGAGTGTTATTCCCTCTTAACACATCCATTAACAGGTGTGAGATTCGTGTGTGTTTGTGCATCTTTGTGTGCGTTTGTTCATGAGGTAGTTCCGTGTGTCTATCAAGGAGGGACCCAGCTTCTGCTTTATCAGTGAAAATATTGTCAAAGTGCCTTAAACATGCTTTTTTAAAGGTCAACAGGAGGAGACTTCACTGTTTACAAAGAGAGGCCTAAATCTATGGAACCAGATGAAAAAATGATGCTACTTTTAACATTATCTGTATTATTGGCACATATTTTACTAAAGAGTTAGTGTTCTAATTTTCCATTTCCCACCAAAAATCATGTAAATTTGGTGAATTATGGTCTCATTTGTGTTTCACAATTTGTCAAAAGTTATCTAAGACAGAGGATAGAGGATGCCAGAAGTTTAAAACATGACATGTAAAACCTAATTGCGAAACATTTATTAAAGCTAACTAAACCATCTGCTTACAAAAGGTTGCCCTCCATGAAAACTCTCTAATGCAGCAAATGTAGCTAAGGCTAAAGCTAACAAAGCTACACTGGCGACTGGACTTAGATAACATAGCCACAAAGCTAACATAGTTATGTAGCTAATGTCGCTCCATCTCAAGCCAGCCAAGCAATGAAAGCTGTGAAAGCTACTAAGGTTATGTAGCTACATAGCTTAAACTAAAGCTAACAAAGCTGCTTTAGCCACATGGGTAACATGACTAGATAACTAACATAGCCAAAGCTAAAGCAAATTTAGCTTTGTCAGCTATTAGATAACATAGCTACACAACTAGCATAGCTATGTAGCTAATGTAGCTCAATATAAAGCTAACAAAGCTATGATAGATGTAAAAACTATAAAGGTAACATAGCTAGGCAACTGAAACTAAAGTTAATTTTGGCTTTTGCTTCAAGGGTAAAATAGCTACATAACTAACATAGCCAAACCTAAAGCAAACAAAGCTATGTTAGCGTTTAGATAAAATAGGCACGTAAATAATGTAGCTATGTAGCTAGTAGAGCTCAATCTAAAGATAACAAAGTTCTGGTAGCCACATGGGTAATTTAGCATACATAATGTACATAATTAACAAAGCCAAAGCTGAAGCAAATTAAGTTATGTTTAATTGTGGGTAATGTAGCTTCATAACTAATGTAACATTAGTTACATTAACTATGGAAGCTATGTAGGATATGTAGCTGTGCAGCAGAATCTAACGCTAACAATGCTACTTTAGCCACATGGGTAACATAGCTACATAATTAACATAGGTCCATCTCAAGCAAACAAACCCATAATTTCTACAAATGTTATGCAGGTTTTATAGCTACGTAGCTTTAGCTAAACAGACAAGCTACTTTAGCCATTTTGGTAATGTATCTACATAACTTACGTTAAAGCTGGAAAAATGCGACCTTAGCTGCATAGATTTTGGTACTTTTGCTAAAGCTAGAAGTAATAACGCAATGATAGATTTAGCTTAAACTAATAAAGCTACATGGCTTATGCAGTAATGTTAACTGCAAAGGGAGCTAAAGCTAACAAAGCTAAAGAGTGCCCCTGTTTACAGAACGACTTCTAAAACTGGTTTATTTTAAATTATGTAACAAAACAACCTTTTAAAGGGGTCTATACATAATTTTAATCAGGCTTAGACTTCTGATCTTTTTCTTTTTTTATGAAATGTTGTCGTTAGTCGAAATGTTAGTCGTCTATCTGAAATGTGTTTCTTTCATGAATGTCACTGCTAGACTTAGGTATTGAATAAAGTTTAATTTTAAAAAACTTTGCTGAAAAATGCAGAAAATTGCATCTCCAACATTTATGGCCTCTCACAGTGCCGGTCTGCAAGAGGGGGCGTCTGAGATCTGTGGTCTGCAGCCAGACACTTCTTACATTTTTAGGGCGAGTGCATGTTTGGAAGCAAACGGTTGAAGTTTTCACCTTGACTTCAGCCATAGTTTTCTCTGCCAGTCTACAGTTAAAATTTTCAAATGAAATCAGGGTAAGCCAACATGTGAACTCAGAGGGAAATATTTACACAAATTAGGTGACCGCTAAGAGCCCTGTGCAGTAGGCGGGCATATAATAAAACTGCTTCCTACTTCTTTAAGCTCACTTTATTCCATTCTTTGGTGATATCCTGAATACATTCAGAGGAGTACATGTCCACTCATTTGTTATTTATCATTTTACTCGGATACTTGTCTTTGTGAATCCCTGGGTCTGTGGCCTTGGTCACGCAGGGACATCTCTGAATATAAATATTAATGAAGTCAAAATGCAGTGAGAACATGTCAGGATCACATCAGTCAGGCCACATGCTGACGTGGGCTGGTCTGGATCGAACCACATATGAAGAACAGCCTCATCTTTGCAGCATTTGCAAGACAACGCACCCGAAAACAAAAACAAAAGCTTTCCTGGAGGCTAAATTTCCATCTTCTTTTCTTGTTTCTCTGTCTCGCTGTTTCTCTGATTCCTCTCTGATTTTCTTTGGTTTGCAGCTCTTTCTTTTGCTCTTTGAGTGCCTTTTGGAGCATGAAAACTTCTCTTGGAGAATAAAAATGAAAGCAAGGCAGAAGAATCAAATCATAAGTGGTCGCTCGAGATATATTTGAGATGCACCCCAGTTTTAGCCCTGACCTGCAATCTGTCTGAGCCGGATATAGAAAAATACCGGATATTTCTGATGCTCTGATACCATGGTTTGACAGGGTCACAGTGACAACATCTGTGTTTGTGTACAGGCAGGCTGTCATATATCTACTTTTTTCAGTGTTTATTAAACCATAAAAAAGCAGCACAATTACTGTGTGTTTGTCAGAACACGTCTTTTCAGGGAGCTTCTTTCCCATCCCCAGAATGGGGGCAGAATTGAGGAAGGCCAGTGATATCAGTGAGAAATGGCTATTTGGCTTAGCGAGGATGTAATCGATCACTAGAGCTGGATATGGTGTTGTGCACTGTGTAAGAGCCAATGTGAATATGATACCCCATCCAATGTGTAATAGCAGCTATGTTGTCATTCCTCAGCGAGCCAATATTACAAGGGAAAGGAAATGGGCTGAGACAACAGCTTTTTATGTTGCTCCCTGTTGAAGCCTTTACAGCAAGCCTGATTCACCAAGAAACATACAGTATTTTGGAGGGCAGGACTTGAAATCTTGTTGAAAAGTACCCATTCAATGAAATATAAGAGGGGTTAGAGTTTAAGAGCACCAAGCACATGCAAAGCCCCTCCATAAAAGACAAAGAAGCGCTCTGCTGCAATTGAACTTGCACCTAGTGTACCCTATGTCTAGCAACAAGCATGCTGCAATTCCCTTGAATGCTTACAAAGCCCTTTTCACAGGCATAAGCACATTAAGCATCCTGGTATCCTTGAATAAACATGCAGGAGGAAATAGCAGTGGTATTGAGATGCAAGAGGAAAATTCTTCACCACAAAGCTATTGTGTGGCAGCCAAACATGTTGCAATTCCAGCAAAATTCCTGAATAGCCTTTTTTATTTCTTTGAGCTCAACAAACATGCCTTATATAGCAAACTACTGCAGCCTGAAGTAAACATATATCCAGGTTGAAGTTACAAGGATGCACATCAGTGAGAGGTATGTTTGCATATAAGCTTAATATCACATGAATGCAGATACAGTACAGGGACCTGCATTAACTAACGTTTTAATTCTCTGGAGCGTGTTTGCAGATAAACCAGCTTAGCCTGATGCATGCATGAGCAAGGACTTGTTCCTCACACATGCAAGCCAGTGGCATGAAAGCGTTACTTGTTTATAGTCATAACATCCAGTAGAAATCAGAGGGTATTTGTCTATAAAGATTAAAGTAAATGTATGCAAAATAGCTTTTAGCATAGCATAAATGGTGATAATGGCAGGAAGCATTAATCAGGACTGTTGTAGTGCTTATGAGCCTGGCGTTATGTTACTGTTACTGGTTAGCATGATCTAATTTGATAGCTTTTAGAGTTTGCAAAGAAAATCTGTGGAGAAAATCTAATTTCTCATCATCTGGTGAATGTGCTTTTTGCCTAACAATCATCAATCAATCTATATTTGTATAGCACCAATTAATTACTGAGATATCTCAAGACACTTTACAAAGAGGGCAGGTTTAGGCCTAACTCCTTGTTGTGACCTTTTATAATAAAGACCAGCACTAATCACAGTTAATACAGCACTAGCGGCATTAAGCCCTGTTATAGTGGAAAAAAACATTCCATATTAAAGGGCAGGACTGTGGAGGAGACCAGACTTCTGTTAATAGTCCGCTGCTGAAGCTGCACTTGGGTTGGAAGGGCTAGAAGACCAGGAAGGGGTGGGAGAAAAGTTGGAAGAAGAGAGAGAGACAAGAGAAACAAAAGAACAACAAATGAAAGACAAATTTTTGGCAGCCGTGGCCATAAATTATCTCCCATTTTGTAGGAAATTGACTTTATTGATGATGGTAGCAATATGTGGAAAATTATCAGTAACAACTGTGATTGATAGAAAACAGAGCAATGCAGTATTAGCATTAGCAGCTAGGATGTGATAACAAGTCAGAGTTAGCTAACTACAGCTATCTTGTTTGTATTTTTGCAAGTTATTTTGGTATGTTTTCCTTCATTTTCATGGACCTCTAGACAGTCTACAATACTAATGTTCATAATAACAATTTATCAAATTGCCAATTCTGTTTTTTTATCAACTCTTTTGATGAAAAACTCCCACAGTGATGAATATTTTCTCTCATGTGTGACCACGAAAGCAAACAGGAGTTCATCCAACAGATGACAACTTCTTGCTTTCTTTCTGAATCAGTGGTTAAATGCTCTAAATGCCAGCATTAAATCAATGTGACATAACAGATAAACATCGGCTTCTGGCATCCTTGGGCTGGGCTGTTGTCTGTCAGCAGGGCTGATATCGGCCGATATTGATGTTAAACTGATGCATCAACGCTTCCCAACTGAGAGCTGCTCAACTCTGACAGCTTAAATAACCAATATCATATTTAAAAATGATTCATCTCTTGTCAAACATGGTTATTACACTTAATTCTGCACATATGTGTTTGGCACTAATTTGCAATGCAAGCTCCATGCTCTTTTGCCTCAGCGTATCTAAACGTGTTTCACAGGCCTAGTCAGAGGTGAAAATACAGAAGTTTTCAATAATACTCACAATTGAGCTAGCATTTAATTTGGACATATTTTACCTGAAACACTCTACATGAAACGTAGCAGCTGTACTTATCAGCTACACTGTAAAGCCTAGTTTCTCCTGTTTGAAGAGGCAGGAGGCTAATCTATCTATCGACAAGTACAACTCAATGTCCTAAATATTGAATTATCTCTAAAATTTAACAAAAAGATTAATGGACTTAGCAGTTAGTAAAATATTTAGAGAAAATCTAACTTCTATTAAGATAGCTTTTTTTTTTATATATACGAGGCTTGTTGGAACATAAGCTAACACTAGCTAGCTTTGTTTTTGTTTTTGCTCCTCTAGTGAAGTTTAACTTCTTGAAACAGGAAGCTGGTTCTCTTTAACAAAGACAGTCTAGTCTCCTAGGAAGTAAGGGGATACTATCTTGTCCTTGTTAGCCCTGAAAGCATAGCTCTCTCATTTAGCCACATGTCCAGCATCTTGAGGTACTTAAAAGCTACAAAATTCATGTTTTGGGTATTTACCAGCACATTTTATGTTGTGAGACTGAACATAAAAATCCTTTTAGCCTTGGTGAACCACAGACCTAGCTTTTTTTCAGAAATGTAACCAAAAAACCATTCCTACAACCGTCTGAAGTTAAGTTTGGGGTTTAGCGCTAAGATGCTAACTCATTTCTGGGGTTTTAGTACTCATGAGGCGACTGCAGCAAAAATGCTGTCAAGCTTTTTTTCAGTGCCACATTTAACACCCTCTACACTGTAAGCACAGAATTAGCATGTTGTACAACAGCAAGGTTGTGTAACAGTATTAAGATTTTAACAGTATTACAGCCGTATCTAACGCTAAAGCTGTTTGACTAAAAGCTGCATCATAATTTGTGGAAAAGGGGATAGAGTTTGTGTATTAGTGTGTCTGCTGTGCTGTTTTTTGTGCGCGTTTATGCAAGTGTGTGTCATAACCCTCAGGGCAAGATGTAGAGTCATGTCTATTAGCCGGCTATTGAGGCCAGGGTCTTGTTTTTATTATCAGCATCGTAACGTTGGTGTGTGTGCCCTTTAATATATCACCTCCTGCTCACCCTCTACTGATCTCGGGGCTAAGATTTATGGTTCTGCATTACATCTGCCTTGTCACATTAATTCATCCATCACACTCAGACACATGTACACGCACGCTAACATGTACCCTACCCCCATCCTCAGCACAGCTCCACCATCAAAGCCAGCATTAGGGCATACATCCATGTTTAGCGTATTACAACATTCAGTAAATCCTGATCTTCTCATTTTCCATCCATGTGAGGTGAGGCTGCAGGTGCTTCAGCAACAGGGTGGAGGGCACAGCAGGGGGTACAGCCATAAGAAGAGAACAAACTTCCTGAAGGTCTTCACACCTCCTTATGGGACCATGACGTGCTATTTGATTGACAAGATGGTGAAAATGTGATTTATGAGGTTGATGTGTGTGGAGGCTGTGTTTGTGTGTGGGAGTGTCTCTGGGGGGAAACAAAAGGAAGCCAGATTCAGTGGCCGACGTGGAGAGTAGACGATGCTCTAGGGATTGCGTCTCACACATTCAGAAACACTTCCAGTCTTTAGTGTCCTTCACATAAAGTGCTGCCAGGGATTTTGTGCATGTGTTGGGAGGGTTGGACATTTTAATGCTTGGGGTTACATATGTGAGGTTTGCATGTGTGAAGTGGAAGCTATATATGTTGGGGGATGGTACTCATCATGCTCCTATATTTAGAGTTTAATATGAAGAAATGATTGAATTATTGGCTATCTTAGCTGTCATCTGGGCTCACGATTATTATCAGTACCATCCATATATATAAGCATTAATGTTTGTGTGCTCATGTCATCTTTGACATTGCCTTTGGGCATGGAAATAAGTAATTTAAAGACATTTGTGCTGGTTTCATTGCAAGAGAAATTTCTCAGATCAATCTTTTTAAATGGATTGATTATTTCTAAATACAGCAGAATCTAAAAGGTTGAGCTTATAGTGATGAGATTTTTGTTTCACTCCTACCAAAATAGGTTTTCAGCTTCAAGATTGGTAGTTTATAACTACTGGGGCTTCCTTTCAAATCTGTTGTGGAATTTGAACTTGTTTTTTTTTTTTTTTTATTCTGCTAAAGAAAATGTAAATTCCGCCATTCACTGTTATGTGAGCATTAGGAGTCAACATGCCATTCAGTAGGTGGCGCTACTCAGGAAAACAATGAAAAAACCCAACAGAGGAAGAGGTCTCAAGGCCAAGGGTTGTAGCATAAAAAACACCAGTCACTGGTTAATCAGTATTCCTGGCTACCATTACGCTACGAAGGCAAAATAACGCCCCAAGCAACTCAGAGAAAAGGTTATTGAATAGATGGATGATACCAAAAAAAATTCCAAGGCAATAACTGTCACCCAGTTTCTTCACCAGTTAAATCTTTATGAGACATTGGGAAAAAGAAAGCAACTGCTGAAGAAAACAGATTAGATCTGGACTTAAGTTAGCCAAAAGGCATGTTGGAGACTCCATAGTCAAGTGGAAGAAAGTTTTTTGGTCTGACGAGACCAAAATGGTGCTTTTTGGCCATCAAAAAGGATGCTGTGCTGCACACTGCACATCACCACACACCATCCACCCATGAAGCACGGTGGTGGCAGCATCATGCTGTGGGGATGCTTCTCGGCAGCTGGCCCTGGAAAGCTTGTAGAGGTGAACATCCAAGGGAGTGGACAGTTTTTATGGGCACTGGCCAAGAATATAGCAATGGATGCACAAGCACTCAAAGCCCTTGAGGAGTTTAAGCTGGTTATTTAACAGACTCAAAGTAATATTGATGTTTCTATAGGAGCTAACAAAGTTCATCCCATAGAGTTCACTGGGCCCCTGAAAACCCTGAGAATGGGCCCCCCCAGCTGTGATTTATTGATAGTAATAATGCATGTCTGTTGGATCAGTGTTGGTACAGGCTTCCTGGCTAACAGTTACTTCAAAAGAGTGTATCTACTATTATTAGGTATGATATTAAAATTATAATTATTGATTAGTGCCCCACCCCCCATTTGAACCACTTTTTCCAACCATTTTAGCCACTGTTATTTGCCACTATTCATCAAATTTGTGCAATGTTTGACCATTTTTGCCAAATTTCATCACTGTTTGACACTCATTTTTGCAACTTTTAACATATTTCTGCCACTTTTTTGCTGCTTTGCACCCATTTTCGCCATGTTTTAATCCCAATTTACTTTATTTCGGCTACTTTTGACCCATTTTTGCCAACTTAATTGTTGCTGCTGTTGATGCATTTTGTCACTATTAACCCCTTTTCATTACATTCAAGCCAATTTTGCCATTTTTAACTGCATTTCACTGTTTATAATGGGAAGTTTTGCCACCCTCTGTAAATCCATTTTGCCATTTGTGAACCTTTATTCCATTTTTTCTCTCAGTTTTTGCCACTTTTAACCCATATTTTGCTACCATTAAAAACCCATTTCACCACAATTTCTGGCCATTTGTGCCTTTCATAACCCATTTAAATTCTGTTTTAGGCAAAGTGGTTTGCCTTTTTAAAGGCTATATGCTACGAAATAAACAAATGCTGCTAAGAGTGATTATTATTCATGTTATTGAGTAAATAAAAAATGGTTATCACAGCTTAACTTTACAATGGACCAAGATTATTCTGACCTCTACGGGCTCCAAATTTGGCTGGGTCCCAGAAAGTTCTCCCCTTTATCCCCCCTTTTGGGCGGCCTTGTTTCCATATAATGCATTTGAAGCCTGATACTGCTGCTGTGAGGCGACAGTGACAAATGCATTTTACTGTTAAAAAAAGGGTGTGATTTTTTGCTAAAAATCCATTACTTATGCATGTGCAGGACAAAAATCTGTAGAGAAATGATTTGAGTTAGGCCACAGGGGGTGCTAAAATCAACACTAATGAAAAGTAATACCATCCTTGTGACCTCTGCAGGCTACGAAAGGCTACTAAACATATTAGCAGACTGACACTTCTGTAAGTTTACACGTTTGCAGTGATATAAAATGGTTGGAAGACTTCTTTACCAGCTCTTCCTTTAAACCAATGCTGTGTCTTTTTGTCAGAGCATGTTGGCATTCGAATGGCAGCTATCTTTCTCAAGCTATGCTAATAAACCAGTCTGATCTGGATTCTTGGTGCCAACTTTTAGAGAAGGCTTGATTTTGCTGTAACTACTAAAATTAGAGTCTCTTCTTTACTGTTTGAGGCATGTTTGGTGTTTGTTCTTTGGTTTAAATATTAATGTAGCTGAGTGGGGTCTTGGTTTTTTGATGAGGTGACAATATTACTTCCACTGTCAGCTTGTCAGTTTGTGTGTTTTGCATCCCGACTCTTTGGCCTTTCACTGGTGGCAGATTGGAGCCGCCTGCTGCTCTGGGCCAATTAGCCTCAGTCAAGTAATAGCATCGAGCTATTGGGCACAGCAAGGGGTCAAAGAGTGCGACATGTCTCCTCTGACAAGATCCGCACCACTCTGCAGCCAAACGGTCAGTGCAGGGGCGATGGCCCTGTCTGGCTTCAGGCATCCAGGGGTGTGACGTGTGACATGTGAATGGGCATGTGCAAAAGGACCAGTCGTTATGTTTGCAAGTGAAGTCAAGCAGGAGGCCTCTGCATGCAGTGGCTGGTTTAAAAGTGTATGAAAGTGTTTGTGCATGAGTGGGTGTGTTTTGGAGGCAGTGGGTGGGCCTGCAGTCACAGGAGCATGACATTTATTCATATTGACACCTGTCATTGAAGCTTTGAAGCATAAAGACAGCAAACAGCAGACTGGCATGAAGTTAATTGGGGTTTCCTATTGGGAGTGTCTGTGTTTAAAGGCTTGTTCTACCTCTGTGGAGGTGTTAGTTGGGACCCCCCGCTCCTTCTTCTGTCTTGTCTCTCCTTCGGACTCTGCTCAGAGAGCAATGTCTGCTCCATACTTTACCGCACTGTAAATTAGTCCCGGGTGGTGACATGGTGCTTGCTGGGTAATTTGGACAATGGGGCGTTTGACAGCTCACCCATCACAGCTACAGCGCCCCAGGGAGCCACTACTCCTCCTGAGCTTTTCTCTCTCTCTCTCCTTGTGCTCCTGTTTTTTTCTCCCTTGGTGCTGATGGAGTGACTCTCTAAGTAGCAGCATCATTCTCCAATCAAGCACCAAAATGGCTTTTCATCCAGGAGAGAGTGAATGTGGGGGAGAGGAGGGGAGGTGAGGGTGAGAATTTACAGTGCAGAGAGAGAGAGACTGTTGTGAAAACATAACTGATGTAGAGTGAGCAGGAAAGTGTTTAGAAAAGTGGCAGGAAAACAGATATTGTGAGATTAAAGTGATGAAATAACAAGAGCCAAAAAATGAAAAGGGTTTTTCTTGGCTGTGCATAAGAAGGCTTTCAATTTTAAGCAACATTAAGGTTGTACAGCCAGCTAGTGCAAACATTTTGTGCATAAAAAGCTACATAAAGCAATAGAAAGCAGCTTAAATCTTTCTCTCTGCCAATAATTTGTGCTTTTTATGCATCAAATTGAATTCCTTTATTAATTTAATGGTACTTGCAGGTCTAGACTGTACTTTCTGAAATGTTATTTACAAAGACCAGACATGTCACCTTTAATGAGCAAGGACTTGGCAACAGTAGCAAGGAAAACCTCCCTTTAAGAGGAGGAACCTTTAGTAGACCTGGACTCCTTTGTGGAAAGCTGACTGCGACAACCCACAAAGTACAAGAAAGTTGTAAAAAGTTAAAAAGGATTTGATGCTCAATCAAACTGTTGGAATCTTCTTCAGTCTGGAAAGATATTCAAAATATGTAGGTAAACCCTATGAACTATTCTTTTTTTCTGATTTATTTTTGGGCATTTTTGTGCCTTTATTAGATAGAGGAGGACAGTGGATAGAGTTAGTTACAGTCATATTCAGGTTTGTGTGGTGCTGTTTCACATGCATTATTATCTTTAAGGTGAATAATGGTGAATAATGTCAGCAGGCTACTTTGGTCTTGTCCATTTTGGTATTTCACAGTTAAACCCACATGTTCCCAAACATGAAACCTTAATGATAGCAGGGTATCTTCAAGGTGTTTCTAGTCATGAGTTTTGCCATGGCAGTGTAAGCATGCTGAGTGTTGTAAGTTCCTACTTACAAATCTGTGTGGAAATTCAGATTCAGAGTACATTTTGGGGTAAAAAAAAATTGGTATAACCATGCTATCTCAAAAAAAAAAAGACTCTGGGGCACAGGTGGCCTAGTGGTTTAAGGCGTGCCCATGTTCGAATTTGGCCTGTGGCTTTTTCCCACATATCTCTCTCCAGCTCTCTTCTCCATGTTTCTGATTCTATCCACTGTCCTCCTCTGTCAATAAATAGAAAGGCACAGAAAGCCCAAGAATAAAGCTAAAAACAGTAGACTAGGCTCGATGCTATTACTTGACTGAGACTTAGGCATTCACCAAAACTGTCCTCATCTGCTCTTATATTTCTTTATCTTTCACATTTCTGTTCCCCAAATAAACATGTGACCACTCTTAGTTAGGAAAATCCCCTTCACCTTGGGTTAAAAGTGTATTGTCATCCAAGGAAACAGGGAACTATTCATAGATGGTGGCAGGATATTTGGATCTATTTTTAACACGAAGTATTTTGGAGGTGAAAATTGGTAAGTTGAAAAAAAAAAAGAAGAAAATGACAAGCCTAATTATCATGACACTTTGACCTTGCCTTTCCTGGTGCTGTGATGAGACTGGACAGACAGCGGCCAAGGCCTAGCATGACCCTGGCAACTACCAGCTGCCTCCTGCCAGAGAGCGGCCAGAGCGGACCAAGTGAAGGTCAGGGACGAGCACCAGAGAGAACATGTAAACACCCCCAATGAGGAAGACATGACCGGCTGTACACAGACAGGAAGGGAGGAATGGTGGAAAGCTGTGACACGGCCAACTTTTTCACAACTTTTACTTTATAGTTGGTTTTACATGACATTCACCTCTTTTTTATTCAGTTCATACAGTAACCAAAAATCAGCAAACCAGAGTGCTTTTATTTCTTCATTGACAGATTTTTAATATTTTTCTCCGGGCCCTCTCTTTTGAATTAAGTAAAAACAGATTTCTACAAAGGAATATCAGTTAAACAAAAATATGTAAGGTAAACTAACCAGCTGGTGCTAGTAGTCTCATGTTTAGTAAAAATGTATGTAAGCCAGGTGATTGTAGTATGAAGACACCTGTGTCTGGAAGGTCCAGTCACTGGTCGATCAGTATTCCTTGCTACCATTACACCGTAAGACAAAGGAACACTCCAAGCAACTCAGAGAAAGAGTTACTGCAAAGTATAAGTCAGGGGGTGGATATCAAACTAATTTCCAAGGTGCTGAATCTCCCTCTGAGTTTGGTTAAATCCATTGAAAGAGTGGAACATGTGTAAATCTGCCTAGATCAGGCCGTCCTCACAAACTGAGTGACCGTGCAAGGAGACTAGTGAGAGAGGCTACCAAGACACCCATGACCACTCTGAGGGAGTAACAAGCTTCAGCAGCTGAAATAGAAGACACTCTACATACTGTTGTCCAGGTTCTTCAGCAGTCAAAGCTTTATGGGAGAGTGGCAAAGAGAAAGCCACTGTTGAAGAAAACTCACTAAATCTGGACTAGAGTTCACCAAAAGGCATGTGGGAGACTCCATGGTCAAATGGAAAAAAAAAATCCTTTGGTCTGATGAGTCCAATAAGGTGCTTTTTGGCCATCAGACAAGACGTTACATTTAGTAGACACCAAACACTGCACATCTCCACAAGCACACCATCCCCACTGTGAAGCAGAGTGGTGGCAGCATCATGCTGTGGGGGTGCTTCTCGGCAGCTGGCCCTGGAAGGCTTGTAAAGATAGAGGGGAAAATGAATGCAGCAACATATATGAAAATCCTTGAGGACTATCTCATTCGGTCCACAAGAGAACTATGGCTAGGAAGACAACCTGAAGCATACAGTGTAAGCTATCATTTATTTGTCCAATAATAATTTTATTTAATTGACATTACTTTGTAGAAGTCTGTTTTCACTTTGACATGAAAGAGGGATTTTTTTGTAAATTTTTTGATGATTTTAATAGCCTAAAGCTAGCTTTGAGGAGTGAACAAATGCCTCTGAAGCAACCTAAATGGCAAATGAAAGTATAAATCTGGAGGGAGATTTGGCCACATTTCACAACAAAACACAATCAATTTGTGTGGAGAGATTTTTTAAGCATTATGTAAGGACCGAACAGTGATATTAGCTTTTGACACTTCCTAAGTTGCAGTAGGCTCATCTAGAAAGAGGCTGAATGCTTTCTTTATCTGGTCTTTAGCTAATGAGGTATCAAATATGTTGTTTTGATTTGATGTGGCGAGTCTCTTTTCAGAGTTTTCAATATAAATCATCTTTTCAGATATTTTACCATGCAAAAACTAAATGATTAAAGGCCTTGAAACACAGATATGCAACATCATGATAGCATTTCTGTCACTCTGACAACAGAGGAAGAATGTGTCCATGCTAATACAGCAGACTGACAGACCACTTTAAAGGAGGTTAATTCTTAAGCTAACTGACTCTTGACTTTAAGGAATGATTGCTTGTTTTTCTTGACTACCCCCCCCCCCCCCCCGCTGGGTCGTGTGACGGCAGGATTCCCTGGAGATGAAATATCAGCGTGCTTAGCAAGCTCCTGCCGAGATGCTCAGATAGGACAGGGCTAAGGGAGGGGTCAGTGCCCCTCTAACAGTAATCAATAAATACCTGCTGCAGCCAAGCGTTAGATGGGGCCCTGCGGACGATGTGTGTAGACACATTAGTGTATATAAAGCACTTGGCTGGAAAGAGACATTAGAGTGGAAGTAAGCTTGTGCTCAGTTAGTTTCTCATGGAGCTTCTAAAGGGAGTTTCTCTAAAAAAAAAAAAAAAACACATAGGCTATTGATTTATTCTGCTGGGATGTATGGGTTCAGTACTAACAAGTATTGACTAAAGGAAGTCGTTACCATTGATTAATGTTCACTCAATATAATGGGTAGGTGTGCTCAAAGCACATTTATTGGTAGATCTGATTGACAGTCTATTTATGCTGCTTCAATTGACATGACAGCTGAGTGGTTTATTATTCCGCTTGACCACTCAGCTGCAAACCACCTCTTGTCCTTCCCCGCTGCGGCAGAGCAAAACATCACCCAGTAAAACTCCCTGTTGTGCGCCTATCTAAGCCAACCACTTACCAATCTTTTTCTCCATCAGGAGCAGGAATGTGCACGAGTTTATGATGAGAGGGGGGGAAAGTGAAAGGAAGCAGGTAAAACCGGAATGAAGAGGGAGAAGATTTATGCTGGCGTTCATCCTTGTTCAGCTTGACTCCCGCCTGATTGAAGGGAAACATTGGCTCCACTGATACAGAGCTATCCTTGGGATCATAAATCCGCATGAGCACAGATAGAATGGAAGGAGCTTATCTCACACAGGGGTGTCAGAGTCCAGCATTGAAAAGCTCTTATCGCAGACACTCCTGTAGAATTTACTGCATAAGAAATACAGTCTTACAGGTTTTTACCATGTACATAGGTGTACAGCACAAGAAGACAGCTGATCTGCTACACTGCTGTGTGTACAGTGTAGATAAAGTGTATATATTAATATTAGCTGCATGCAAAAATATCTATATTCATTCTTCTCCTTTTTGAAATAAATCAATATTGCTGAGCACATCAATTTTTGAAATGCGGGTACAAAAAGGTTTGCATGCAAGACTTGAAAGGGGACCAAAAATGAACAGATAACATCATTCTTACAGTGAAATTTTAAAATTTGTCTTCTAGACATTATTAATCACTGCATATTAACATTGAGGTGTTCTTCATAGCCAATACTTTGATCAAAAAGTTAATTCACACCACTCTCACCAATAACAATTGAGCTATCCGTCGATTTATCACTGTCATCCTGGCTATGTTCCATTCATGTTCTACTCCTGTTTGCTGTGTCTGTTAAGGCTCTTTAATGTTCCCTATAGATCAGAACTTCTAAATGATACAGCCGTCACTGCCCACATACTCACAAATATTTTTGATAAGGTGGATGCTAAAAAAATGATCCCACTAGAGTTTGCTGTCTCTTATGGATCTCCACAACTGCAAACTGTACATCTGAGACACTGTATATCTCAGAAAGTAAGTGCTGTGATTTGCCGATACAATGTATTTCCTGTTTTTTGTTTTTTTATCTGACTTTATTCATAAACTAAACCAATCAGGTGCCTGATTGGCAGCACCTGTGAGCATGGGCCCTGCTACAGTGGTCAGTAGATGTCTGCTTCAAGAATCGGCATGCCACGTTTGACTGATCTGGATAGGCCCGTCGGTTGGGCAACTCCAAGCTGGTGTTACGCAAAACCAAGTTGTGGCATTGTTTGGAGTGAGCCCTAGTACCATCTCCAAACTGAAGGCCACTTAACAGGGAATATCAGAGACAGGCCACAAAGTGGGCGTCCCAAGAAGACAACACTCGCCCCCACAGAGCAGGGTTTATCAGAGACTACCACCAGAATTTGGGAGTGGAGAGGATGGAATGGCCTGCCAGCAGTCCTGACCTTAACCCCACTGAACACCCAACAAGAGTCACTGGCAGAATCAGCTGTTTGGCATTGGCAGAGAAGATTTGGCACATTTTTCATGGGCGCAACCCATATACTCAGCTCTGCTGCTCATCCCACAAATGCATGATCCTTACAAATGTGGCATCATTTAAAAGGGTAATAAACAGGCTTTCCAATGGTATAAGATTTATTACCAAGAAGTATTGTTACAACAAAGAAATAATGTACCAAAGCCAATTTGCCTTACTTTTTGTTTTAAGTTTATATAAGCCAATGGAGGTAAGTTAGCTTTAGCAAAATGAGCTTTAGCAAATATAGCTAAAGCCAACATAGTTATGTAGACAGCCTATCTATGTAACGTACATAGCTGAGCATAGCTTTGGGTACATTAGCTACATAGCTATGTTAACTACATAGCTCCATATCAAATATGGGCACAGGTTTCTGTAGTTTCCCAAAATAAGAGACCTAGCATATTCATATTCAGCCTAGCAGGGTTAAGGTTTATTTGAGATCACAATAGATTAACGGAGGTTTGCAATAAGCAGAGCAGTCAGCCTCCTTCCTGAGCTCTACAGTCCTTCTTATATTTCAAAAGGCACCATGGTTACAGCATCTTTTTACAATAACAATCTTAATTTAGAAGTCCATGGCAGACGTCACTTGTTCTTACAGAGCCTCAACACACCAATACAACTGTCAGTAGCCTCTCAAAAGATGCATCTCATAATTTGTCAAAACAAAAGTTATGTACCAAATACATACAATAATGTAAGTAGTCAAACCACTACATTTATTTAGCAAAATGCCTTAGCAATGGGAGTTTTAGAAAACATAGCTAAAGCCAACTTAGCTACCTTGATATGTAGCTTACATAGCTGCTATGTGAACTTAGCTTTAGCTGCAATAACTACATGACTACTGTAGCTACATAGCTTTGTTAACTACATAGATCTGTTATCTAAGGCTAAGTTAGCTTTAGCAATGGGACCTCAAGTAAACATAGCTTAAGCTCACTTATCAGTGTAGATAAATTAGGTATGTGTATTTTATATAGCTGCTTTGTGACCTTAGCTTTAGCTGCATAGCTATGTTAACTATGTAGCTCGGTTTACTACCTAGCTCAGTTATCTATTGCTAAAGTAGCTTAAGTAACCTGAGCTTTTTTCAAACATTGCTTAAGCTCACATAACTTAAGTAGACAATGTAGCGACATAGTTTACATAGCTGCTTTGTGAGCAAAGCCACAGTGCTACATTTGCTGCGTAGCTTATGCAGTATACACATCTTATGCAGCTAACTGATCTACATAAGCTATGCTCACTGCGTTAGAATGTTTTCACAGAGGACAAGCTTGCTTCCTGTAACCACACTGTTTACCAGGCTTCATTAAATGTTTTGTAATCAGGTTTTGCAGGTAAGGTTTTTAACTTTTGATTTTCAGTATTCTAACCTTTACCTTAACCCTAAACATACCTTTAATTCAGTTTTATTTTGAAAGTTTTAGTGTGTATATCCATTCTGAGATATGCAGTGTCTTACATGAACCATCTGCAGCCAGACTTACTTGGTTATAATTTGTTTACAAATCGGAGAGCCTCTGTAAATGGCTACACCACCCACTAAATATCCTGACTGACCAGCTGAGAACCAAGCCTCTGCAGCACCTACAACACTCCAACTCCAATACCGTTGTCTCTCAAACATAGCTCACATACGCCTTCAGTTTATAGCATGTTAAATGTTGCATAAATGGCTCCTTGAGCTAGAAGTAATGCTTCATATCTCAGCAGATGATTTGTTTGCTGTGTGATTTGGGCCAACTGATAGACTCATGCTGTTGGTGACTAAGTGCTTAATAGCCTTTTGTGTGTGTACTCTGCCTTGAATCACTGTTTTTGCTCACTCTAGAGATATCCTCTGAAATCTCTCTAGTACTTGAATTGGCTCATTTCCAGAGCTTTTTTCATGGAAAAAAAAAAAATCGACTTTGGCTCCTCTTTAAAGCATGACGTCAACATGTGAAATTACAGGAGCACTTATGGTCTGCAGCGAGTCTTGTAAAAGCAGCAGAATCCATGAACGAAATCATCATCACAGCATAGACAAGCCCAATAGTTTATGCTTTGTGGATGTCCTGTCATCAGTTCTTACTGCAGAGCTCATTAATGTGGCAAAGCCATCGACTGTCAGGAAACAGTCGTGTGCTGAATGCAGGAATGAGGAGGTGGCTCGTTTTCAGGTATACGTACTTGAAGTGAAGCTATTGATGCAAGTTAGTCATTATGGCAATGTTGTGTCTTAAATCTAATGATGTGGTTGTCACCCTGGTGATGTTAAAGGAAAGCAATGTCAGTACAGACTTGTTGGAGAAATGAGGGGCATTGCAAACTTGGACTTTGCCTAATTGGATGGATCATTTAGGTCCTGCTGGGTTGCTTACAGGCTCCAGCCTCATGCTTTTCATGTGATTTTCTGTTTGTCTGGTGTGGGTGTTGTGCACTTCTCTATATAACGTTTATGTATTTATGTAACACAGAAACTCTGTTTTTAGCTCAAGCTGTGCCTCTGTGTGTATATTTCTTTTATAACTTGTTATACGTCTTATCTCAGAGGCTGTGCTTTAATATGGAGCCATCCAGTGTTATGATGATTTGTCCAAAATGTAATCATCTCCTAATATTGTTGCACTCCCACATCTACTGGAGTCAACTCCAGCTGAAGAAGAGCTGACTGCCGAGACCCTTTTCACTCCCACTTGCCAGGCTTGGATTTGTGTGATTCATTCTCTCACTAGCTTTTTGCAGAACGTTTCACCCTCCACCTGATGGTTTCATTGACAGTGCAGAAAGCTCATTCATTTTTTAGCATTTATCTTTTCAGACCAATATACAGCTCATTTATCAGCAAAACATTTTGTAGTTACTGCTATAAAATTCAGCTAATATTCAGTTTGAGTCTTAAATATTCACTAAATAAGGCTTACACTATGAATTAGGAAAACTGAGCCAATTATAGAGCAAAATACAATTTGAATAAAAGCGCTGCAAGGAAATATTTCATTAAATTTTAAACACTCAATATGGCGGTAGTTTGGAAATATTCTGATTAAAAATCAAGCCTGCTTGGAAAAATCAATATTGCATACCAAATAGTAGAGGCATGCTATATTAATGTTCCTGCTAACAAAGGGAATGACTCTAAAAGGAGGGAGAATGTGTTTCATAATGAGTATTTGCTCTGCATGGTAATATGTTCTGCACTTGCCAAGTAGCTTTGCGATAACACTGTGTCCATAAAGATTAAATCATCCTAAAGAAGGCAATGAACCCCAGAAATCATGAGTATTCTTCTTGCTGCATATGAATTGAGGCAATGGGAGTCAGACAGAGAGGAAAAAAGTGATGTTTCTCTTTGAGCTCAGTATTCTGTTCACCAGGGACGGAGGGAGGAAGGAGGTGCTGCGATGCTGTTTCATTTTTACGTTATACTCAAAAAAATATATATTTTTGACTGTCATTTACAATATTAAATCAAGTTTTAAAAGATTACAATAAAAATTTAACCAATCAGCCTTTTTCCCAATAAACACAATTTTATTCATTTTTTCTTTATTTTTGTTTTTTTATTTTTTTGTGTTACTGTTTTATCTGATTAATCAGATTTATTTCATTATACATTGAGTATTTGTAGAATTATTTAATATGCAGCTTTATATTATGTGTAAATATTTAATGCATTTTATTTTGTTACACTGCTTTGGCAGTAACTGATCTGTTCATGCGAATGAAGCTAATTAAAATTGAAATTGAAATTGAAATATAATACAGTAAGAACAAATTTACTTGATTTGACCAAATTACACATATATTTTTAACCTTTATTCATGATAAATAAAAAATGAATGTCATCTATTTCAGTTCAGAGGGAATTCAAATGAAACACAATGAACAAATGAAGCTCAGTGGTCGCTCATGTAAGACACGGTAGTCGTACGCTCAACTGACTGCCAGCCGACTGCCAGCTGATCCTACAGCTAATCACAGCACTTTCTCTCCACACAGCAGTGTATTCGACATATTTCCCACGAATCCCTGCCTACATTAATGCTGATTAACCAGGCTGTTGCTGCTGGAAAAGCTTGACCTCCTCCACCCCAGCCTCCTCCTTTATAGTACAAGGCTTGTTGCACCCTTGTTAAGATTCATGCTACTATGGATTAATTGCTTTTGAACTAATTTTATTGTGTTCAGTACACATTGTCATAAATTTGCATCTATGGGGGTTTCTAGCCATTTGTAAGTCAAAGCATGCTGCTTGAAGTAAAATTATATATCCATTTTGCAACAGCAGCTTGTGTCTTGTGGTTTCAGGTATAACCAGTTTGGGCAAAGTCCTTAATGCCATAATAACCTGTCTATCAGATGTATATAAATTTGGTTAAAACTGTCTAAATGACATATAATTTTGCACCACTTCTGCACTTTGCCCCCTCTCTCTGACCTCATTTAAAGTCACAACCTTGTTCTTTGACTTATCAGGGACTTGAAATAAGCAAATCAAGACATCTTTAAACCACTGGTTGATACATGTTAATACAATACAAGGTGCAGCACTGGGCTGAAGACAAACCAAGCACACTCACTGTATGTTGCTGTTATTACATCAAACTTGGAGAGAAAAAAATACACATTTAACCAATTTACTGTGCTTAATTAAACAGCATGAGTGGGTGATATTCGATGAGTTACCCAGCTGCTTGTAATGCTAGAGCAGAATCTTTTAATGAGTGGAATCAGACTGAGATGGTTTAAGTTAGAATTACATAGCCCATATTTGTAATGCAACTGAAACACATAAAACTGACAAAAGAGGCCAGATAATTTTTTTGAGTGTCATGCAGTATCTTTTTCATATCTGTGCTGATTTTCACTGGAGGGTTAGTTTCATTCATTATTATTCTCTCAATGAGGAAGTTGATGAATGTTGAATTTTTGTCAGGGACTTCTTGCGTGCCTCTGCGTGAGTTGACGTTCATGCGGTAGCATGTGGAAGGAAACTTTCATGGCTGTTTCAGATCTCTCTACTTCATACTCGCTAGAGCTGGGAGGAAGAAAGAGAGAGATGGAGAGATAACGGGAATGGAGGGTGAAAGAAGGCTAACACAATCTTTAATGAGTTTCCTTAGCCCTCTTTTGACTGTTTCTGGGTCACGGTCCCCTGGCTGAGGATGTGGGTGGACTAAGGACTGTGGAGCAGCAAAAGAAGCGACTGAGCCAAGGTCTGCTGAGATAGGCATCTATACTTAAGAATCACCACCTTCATAAAGGCATACAGGATGAAAAGCTCCAGCATGTTTCAGAGGTTTTTTTCTTGAAGCCTGCAAAAGAATGAAACAAGTCGATCAGAACAGTTAATGGGCTTGTTCCAGCCTTTCATTTCCAGTACAAACTATGAAAGTTGCCAGTTACTCTCAGAGAGCAAAGGTTGCCTGAGTCTTTAAAACCTCTTCTCAATTAACAGCAGAGGAAGAGTGAAGGGAGTTGGATCTTTTGCTGATAAAGAAAAGGGTTTTTTAAACCTTTTTTAACTTAAAGATACTGATATCTTGGCTTAAGTATTAGCTGATAGATCAACAGCACTGATATGAAGAATATACATCACATTGGCTAAAAAGCATTGATTGCTACCATAGGTACAGTATCTGGATGGATGGATAGATGGATGGATGGATGAATAGATGGATGGATGGATGAATAGATGGATCGATGGACAGACCGATGGACAGACCGATGGATAGAATGAAGGATGCATAGGTGGATTGATGCATGGGTGGATGGATGCATGGATGGTTGCATAAATGGATTGATGAATGGATGGATGCATTTATGGATGCCCGGATCAATGGATGCATTAGTGGTTGAATGTATGGATGATAAATGGATGCATGCATGGATGGATGGATGGATGGATGGAGGATGGCTGGATAGATGCATTGATGTTGCATGGATGTATGGTTGGATGCATGCATGCATGGAGGGCTGGTTCCATGGATGAATGAACGGATGCATGGACGGATGGATGGATGGATAGAATGAAGGATACATGGTTGGACTGATGCATTGGTGGATGGTTGCTTGAATGGATTGATGCACGGATGGATGTATGTATTGAGGCCCAGATTGATGGATGGTTGAATGTATGGTTGAATGTATGGATGATGAATGGATGATGAATGCACGCATGGACTGTTGCATGGATGGGTGGATGATGCATAGATGGATGGATGGATGGAGGATGGTTGGATGGATGCATTGGTGGTGTTGCATGGATGGATGGATGCATGCATGCATGCATGAAGGACTGGTTCCATGGATGATGAATGGATGCATGGATGGATGGATCTATACATAGATGCCTAGATTTACGGATGCATTCTTACACTGTTGAATTTTGTCACATTTTTCTAATTTTATGAGATAATATATAGTACACTTATCCTATACTAATCAAAAGTGCCAGACTTTGGGGAAAAGTTTACTGAAATCCAGGCCACCCTGTGTACCTAATATTAAACCACTCTTAATCTAAAACTTTTTCAGTTCAAATGGTAACAGATTGAACCTGTTCTGAAATTGAATCTAAACCTAGCTGCTCTTCAACACTGATCATCAGTTTCTACATTGGTACTGGTATCTTTACTGGTACCCACATTTGTATCACTACTGTAGATGTATCTCTCCTGGTACCTTTATTGATATATCAGTATATCTGTATTTGTATTGATAGCTGTAGGTCTATCTCTATCTGTATTTGTATCTCAGTATCAGCATCTCTATCTGTATCACTTTTAAAGGCTTTCATAACAGCGCACACACAAACCCCTCTCCTTCCCACACAATGAGGATGACTTTGGTCATTTTCTGATTGGCTCCCCTCTACCCTTTCATTTCCTGGCAATCATCTTCAATCTGTGGCAGGTATGAAGGCAGAGATAACATTAGAGAGAGAGACATTGTGGGGAGATATCTGCTCTGCTGAGACATTATTTAGTGCTCCCGAAAGCATCCAGGAGGCAACCTCTGTCAGACAACAAGGCTCCGGCGTGTCCGCACAGGACGCCGAGGGAGGCGGGTAGATGGAAGGAAGGACATGGAAGAATTACTGATGGGCTGATAAACTCTTTTGTTATCCGAACAGTCTGTCCTCCTGTGCTATATGTTTCTGTCCATCTGCCCAGCTTCCATTTGGACGTCTCAATCTCTGTCTGTCTGGCTGAGTTACTGTTTCCCCTCGCTCCCTATCTTGCCGACTGTTTCCCACTGTATCTCGCTCTCCGTTACTCTGCCTTCTTTCTTTCACACTTGTGAATAATTGATGTCTACCGGTTCGATGGTAAGAATAGAACAGTTCTGGAGGTGACAAATGGGGTGGTGAATAGCTATGCTGTCTTCAAAGAGCTAGAAAGTTAGCCGTGCTCGCTTGTGGCTGTCTGTGCCTGTATATTTGTGATGTTTTGTGAGCATGTTTGTGTGAGCGAGCTCAGTTGTGTATGTGATTTAAGACAGGGAGATGAAAGGGAGTTGTAATTACAGGGAAGCATATCTGTCTACTGCAGAAGTATCCGAGGAATGGCACAAACTGGGCCAAAAGCCTGAGGTCATTAGATGTGCTGCATGTGTGTGTGCCTGCGTCTGTAAGCTTGTGAGTGTATGAGAGAGACAAAAGCAAAGAGAGAGAGAGAGATCAGCTTATAACTTCAGCTCCTCAGAGTCAACCTCTGAACTCTGCTTCTCATTATTTGGCTCTGCATCTCTCTCTCGTTTCTCAGCGGTAGCCGGCTGTGGTTAGACCGAGCAGGGCCCAGTTTCTCTAAATCCACGCAGCCTTATTGCCCGAGAGGAATCCCAGAATTTCCTGCGCTCTAAAATACACTTGTGTAAACATTCAAAAATATCAAATGATAGGGATTTCACTGTGTGCTGTGCAAACGGATAATCCCATGCAAAGACTGCGGTTATAATACACTGTCCCACTGTCTCTTGTCTGCTTTTCTTTCTCTCCCAACCCATCTGTTCTCTCTTTTTCTGGGCCTTCTTCTCATCTTTCTTTTCATCTCATCTTCATTCGCTCTGTTTCCCTCTTTCCACAGTGGATGATGACTTCATTGGGCTCGGTGAGCTGCCGGAAACATTCCCGTCGGACCCCCCAGAGCCGCTGCCTGTGTTTCTGATGGAGCCGGAGGAGGCCTACATAGTGAAGAACAAGCCGGTCAACCTATACTGCAAGGCCACTCCGGCCACCCAGATCTACTTCAAGTGCAACAGCGAGTGGGTTCATCAGAAGGAGCACACTGTGGAGGAGCGTGTGGATGAAAACTCTGGTCAGTACCCAATCACCAAAGCTCTTTTCTCCTAAATACTTGTCATACATATAGATTAAGATGAAACTCTTGGGTGCTTTACCTTTTTTTAATTTTATAAATCAATCATTGTCAGTGTAATTGGCTTTTTTGACAAAAAATGACGACATAAACTCTTCTTAATGTCAAAGTGAACACAGATTTTTACAAAATAATATCAATTAGATAAAAATATGTAATGTAAAATGAATAATTGCATAAATATTCTACCCTTTTAAGTCAGTTTTTGTAGATGCACCTTTGGCTGCAGCACTGAGTCTGTGTGGTTAGGTCTAAATCAGGCTTGCACATCTGGTCTCGGCAATTTGACTCCATTCTTCTTTGCAAAACTGCTCAAGCTCTGTCAGGTCACACCAGGATCGGGCATGAACAGCCAATTTCAAGTCCAGCAGCAAATTCTCTATTGGGTTGAGGTCTGGGCTTTGACTCAGCCACTCAGAACATCCACCTTGTTGTCTTTAAACCATTTTTGTGCAGCTTTCTCTGCATGCTTCAGGTCATTGTCTTGCTGGAAAATAAAATCTTCTCCTAAGCTGTAATTTTCTTGGAGACTGAGCAAGATTGCCTCCCAGATTTTCCCGAATTTTGCCACATGCATTTTATCCTCTACCTTTACAAGCCTTCCAGGGTCAGCTGCTGAGAAGCATCCCCACAGCAACCACCGTGCTTCACAATGGGGATGGTGTGTTTGTGGTGATGTGTAGTGTTTGGTGGCTTGTCTGATGGCTTGTCTGATGTCAGACAGCGCCATTTTGGGCTTATCAAACCAAAGATTTTTCTCCCAGCTACGGTGGCCCTGAGAGCTCACAGCACTGCAACTTAAGAAAACACATGCAAAAAGACAAAACACAAGCAAATTAAGAAAACATCTTCATCAATTTGACAACACATGCGCAGCATTTAGAAAACACGCTGCAAAGACCAACACAACACATTAGAAAAACGCGCTGCAAATAGACCACAACACATTAGAAAAACGCGCTGCAAATACACTGCAATACATTAGAAAAACGCGCTGCAAATAGATCGCAACACATTAGAAAAACGCGCTGCAAATACACTGCAACACATTAGAAAAACGCGCTGCAAATACACCGCAACACATTAGAAAAACGCGCTGCAAATACACTGCAACACATTAGAAAAACGCGCTGCAAATACACCGCAACACATTAGAAAAACGCGCTGCAAATACACCGCAACACAACAGAAGTGTTTCCAGAGGACACTTAAAAGTGATGCACACAAACATCTTCATCAATTTGACAACACATGCGCAGCATTTAGAAAACGCGCTGCAAAGACCAACACAACACATTAGAAAAACGCGCTGCAAATACACCGCAACACAACGGAAGTGTTTCCAGAGGACACTTAAAAGTGATGCACACGTTCGGACACGCTTATTGATGTTGTTGACCATAGATATGGATACGTAGATGACTCGTCCACAGCTATTAAACGTAGCCGCTCCGCATCTGCCGGTCCGCCATCTTGGAACTGGCGGGATTAGTGAACGCTCATTATAAACAAGCCCACTTCGCCTGTAATCCGCCCTACCTTGCTTAATCCTGAACCAATCTACATGAAATTTGTTTTGTTATAAAGATGAAAGCTTGAACATCATACTGATTACTTACTGGAGTTAAATCGAGGTACTTATTGTGGGTCTGCTCAACTTTAAATTAAAAATCCTATTATGTCTATGATGTGTACAGGGAACATGTGTAATTGAATATTTAGAATCTATAATAAGATAGTTTTTGTTTCCCCAAATCGATTTATATAGAAAATTTCTCTCCCTCTCATCTTGCAACTGGTCTTTAAACTAGGCAGGCATACACTGGGAGTCGTCACGCCCTTTCTCACCTGATGATTTTTGAGTTTGCAGTGCATATTAGCCATGTGAGGACACAACGGCCGATCTCGGCTTAATTACTCATGCAGGGGATGGATTTCTGACTTAAACACCCACAGAGCTAGCAGATTCCAGTAAAATTTTCTGAGCGGATCATCAGATGGGAGGCAGAGAGAGAGAGAGAGCTACATGAGGAAGACTAAAGTTTCAACAGGTAAAAGTCCCGACGAGTCACGTGATTTCTAATTTCTCATGATTTTCTTCTTTATGGTACAACAAAAAGTGGCAAAACAAAGAAGGAAAGAGCAAAGTTAAAGCTGAATGTTCCTGGCTTCTTTGATCATCTTTATGTTTTCTAAAAAGCCTAAATCAAACTGATACTCACACTGTCTGTACAGCGCGGTGCACACTGACTCTCTCTCTCTGCGGTGCATATAATAATGCTTATCGTTAAAATGAGAGAATTTTCCTGCATTTAAGTCAAATACCAGTCTTCTGATGACTGATTTATTGGTTTGTGGGACAGCAGAAAATGAAGGCAAATATATTTTTGGAGTGGGTGATAAGAACTGCGTGCTTTACTAACGCCAAAAAATTTTATATCACCTAGTTGTATATTTTAAGTATTGTATTTAATGACATTAAAATAACACTGAGTAAAAAAATAAATACTTAAAGCCAGGAGGTGCTTTCTGCCAGCAACATTAAAATGACCAATCTGGCTTTTAACATTCAGATGACGGTAAATACTACACCTAGTGAAAGATGCCACATTTCCTTCCAAAACAGCGGGTGCATTGTATTTTAAATAAGGTAAAAACTTTTAATAAATAACCTGGTCGGAAGTCCTGTACATATTTAAAGCCAGACCACCACCATCAGAGGGAGAAACCCATCGTATCTGTGGGCGTCAGCACAGGAAGTTGGCTTTTTCAATGCTGTCTGCCCATATAACTCTGTTGCACTCTCACTCTTTTGCCCTTGCCAAGATGGCGGCCCCAAAGACGTACCATCAGATAGCGAACGCATCATCTACATCTTGACATCTATGTTGTTGACGTGGATTTTGAGTTACAGTGGTGTTGGAAAATTAGATAAAAAGTGTTTTCGATTAATTTTAACATTGTGGTCGCATGATTCAGATATTAGCCTATTGCAGTGATCTGCTGTTAAACTATCGTTAGCCTTTTGCTTGTAATTAGCCTGCCAATTCTCATAACCTGATGAAATAATACACACGGTTAATTCACTGTGAAACCATAGACTGTATATAGTGTGAAACCATGTCAGCAAAACCCACTGGTAGTTTAACTTACTTGTCGCCTAATAAGGGTTCTTATAGTAACTATAGCCAGCTAACAGTGTGTTTCACACTATATACAGTCTATGGTTTCACGGTGAATTAACTGTGTGTATTATTTCATCAGGTTATGAGAATTGGCAGGCTAATTAAAAGCAAAAGGCTAACGATAGTTTAACAGCAGATCACTGCAATAGGCTAATATCTGAATCATACGATCACAATGTTAAAATTAATCAAAAACACTTACTTTTTATCTCATTTTCCAACACCACTGTGACTCAAAATCCGCGTCAACAACATCAACAAGCGTGTCTGAACGTGTGCATCACTTTTAAGTGTCCTCTGGAAACACTTCCGTTGTGTTGCGGTGTATTTGCAGTGCGTTTTTCTAATGTGTTGTGTTGGTCTTTGCAGCACGTTTTCTGAATGCTGCGCATGTGTTGTCAAATTGATGAAGATGTTTGTGTGCATCACTTTTAAGTGTCCTCTGGAAACACTTCCGTTGTGTTGCGGTGTATTTGCAGTGCGTTTTTCTAATGTGTTGTGTTGGTCTTTGCAGCACGTTTTCTGAATGCTGCGCATGTGTTGTCAAATTGATGAAGATGTTTGTGTGCATCACTTTTAAGTGTCCTCTGGAAACACTTTCGTTGTGTTGCGGTGTATTTGCAGCGCGTTTTTCTAAATGCTGTGCATGTGTTGTCAAATTGATGAAGATGTTTTCTTAATTTGCTTGTGTTTTGTCTTTTTGCATGTGTTTTCTTAAGTTGCAGTGCTGTGAGCTCTCAGGGTCACCGTACCCAGCTGACCATGAAGTCTCATTTCCTTTTGTGCAAACTCTAGTCAAGATTTTCCATATTCCTTCAAATTCTTGATGGTGGATTCAATTGAACTCTGGGGGGATGTTCAGTGCCTTGGACATATTTTTTTGTATCCATTCCCCAATTTACTTTTCAACAACCTTTACTCTGAGTTTGTTGAAATGTTTCTTTGTCTTTGTGGTGTAATGGTAGCCAGGAATACTGATTAACCAGTGACTGGACCTTCCAGACACAGGTGTCTTCATACTACAATCACTTGAGACACATTCACTGTAATCAGGTCATCCCATTTCACTGACTGTGAAGCTTTTAGCACCAATTGGCTGTAGTTCTGCTGAATTAAGTCACTCATCCAAGATTTCTGCAACCACTTATTTTATCTCACATATTTTTGTTTGACTAACATTACTATGTAGAAATCTGTTTCCACTTTGACATTAAAGATTTTTTGTCAAAATGGCAAATTGTATTCCCCATAATTCAATAATAAAATCAATAAAATGGTGAAACATCCAAAGGGTCAAAACGTTTTTATAGGTGCTTGAGCGGCCTTTGTGCCTGATTCCCTTCTGACAGTCAAAATTTTTTAATGTTTCTCAGGATTATTCACCCAATTTTTCTGTTATGTAACATTTGTTACTCATGATCCAATGTGCTTAAAATAAAACCATGACTGCACCAATTTCAAATCAGTCATGCTAAATATTTTGGAATTGGATATCGTATTTTGTGTAGGGGAACCCTGAGAGCAGCCAGGCATTCCCTCTCTGGATTGTCACATGGATTCGAGATCCAATACGGATGAAGCTGATGATAACCCCAGTGAATTAATTTTGATTTATCTTTAGCTCATGCAGTAAGATGTACAACCCATGTTTTACTGTCTTCCCAACTGCATTTATAGCTTTCTTCATGTATGTAGTTAAAATAATCTGTTAACTATGATTGCCAAGTCTTCCTGTCCGTTGTCTGCCGTCTTTGTTTACTCCATTTGCAAGATTTCAGGTTTTTCATTGCTGTTTCCACACTATAAGAACAAAACTGTTCTATCTGTTATTATTAGACTTGCTGCACTCTGGACCAGGGCTTAAAATGAAGCATCTGTGTCTCCTTAAATTATTGTTAAAAAATTTCTGTCCACATGTTTGTATGCATCTTAATTTAATGCATTTGTCTTTTCATTTCTTTGATGATTTGACATGAAACAAAAAACAGCCTATAATAGTGACTTACTTAAATGATCAATTTTACAGCCTATTTTAGCAGATCTACTCCAGCTTAATCGTTTATTAGAAACATCAAAGGCATTCGGACACAAAGCATTAGTGCATGATATGCACACTGCTATTTTTCATTTAGCAGTCTCAAAACAGTCTGTAAATATTTTTTATGTATGCTTTTGGCCATAGTTGATAGAAATTATTGGATTATTATTCTCACTTCTATTTTAGTGGGAATAATGAGTCTGCATCTTTAATGATGTGCAGTTGATGAAGGGTTGGGGCCAACTGGGACTGCAGTGATATTTTATTCAAATACTTGTATTTTGGAGTGTTTCTGAGGGAATTTGTGGCCATCCATTCATCCATTCCATCATTTCTAATCAAACTCATCAAACCATGTCTTTACTGCCCTTGCTTTGTGCACTGGGGCGTAGTCATGTTGGAATAGAAAAGGGCCATCCCCGAACTGTTGCCACAAAGTTCGAAGCAAAACATTGTCCAAAATGTCTTGGTATGCTGAAGTATTAACTTTGGCCTTCTCTGGAGATAAGGGACACAGCCCAAACCCTGAAAAACAGCCCGGTGCCATTCTCCCTCCTCCACCAAACTTCACAGTTGGCACCATGCTGTAGGACAGGTTACTTTCTCCCAGTATCCACCAAACACAGTCTCACCCATCTGACTGACATAGACCAGCAGGGCTCTGGTTCCCAAACCTAATTTTGAACTGGCTGGTGCATTCAAACTAGATAAAAGTTGGTTCAGAACCTGAAAAATTGGTCCTAGCTGGAACCAAAAAATTGTAGGTTTTTCCTCACGAATCGTGACATCATCAGTGGGTGTGTCATAGTCTAGATTGTGAAGATGAGTGGAAAATGGTGAAAAAGTGCTTTACTGAGGAGACAAAAAGTTTGGTTGTGATCAACCTTGACTAAATTTCAGATGAAGCTGGAGAGTTGTGCAAGGTCATATATCGAACTTGCAGAAGAGATGGCGAAGGCTGGGTTCACCCAAATGCCAAACCAAATGATTAATAAACTCAAGAAACTAAAGAAGGAATACCGGCACAGCAAGAAAGACTTGGGCAAAAGTGGAGCTGGACATGGTGCTACATGTCAATCATGTTCTCCCACTTTGGTTCCACTTTAACTGGTATGAGCATGGGTTGGCTCACCATATAAGAACCAAGGTTCTGAGATTTCAGAATGGAGACAGAACCAGAACCATGTCTGTCTGAAAGCACCAACAGAGAAGCCTGACTGATCACTCCACAGAACACGTTTCCATTGCTACACAGTTCAGTGTCAGTGTGCTTTACACCAGTGCTTCTCAACTGGTGGGTCAGGACCCAAAAGTTGGTCGTGGAGCAGTTTTTAGTGGGTCATGACTAGGTGTCTGAAAATGTTGGACATGCATCTATATCTTTTATTTTCCCTTTGTATAAAATCTGTCAGTTTTGTCCCTTTTCTTTTTTATTTCAGGTGTTTTGTTGCAATTATTCTCCAAACTGCGACATATTCAATATACTAAACATGCGCTGTTGAAAACTTTTCCGAAACTTGGGTCGTTATCTGTCATAAGACAGAATGGTGGATCCTGAGGCTGGGCCAGTCGAGAACCACAGCTTTACAACACTTCATCCAACATTTGGCATTTGACTTGGTGATGTGAGGCTTGCATGCAACTGTTCGGCTATAGGGAAACCTATAGAGCTCCCACCGCAGAGTTTCTTTGCTTACATTAATGCCAGTGGAGGTTCAGAACTCTTCAGTTATGGCATCAGCAGAGCATTGGTGACTTGCACTATGTGTCTTAGCAGTCGTTGGCCCTGCTTCATGAGTTTGCATGGTATTCCGCTTTGTGGCTGAGTTGCTGCTGTTCCTAAATGCTTCCACTTTTTTGTAATATCACTCACAGTTGACTTTGGAATATCCAGCTGGGATGATATTTAATGAGCCATTTTATTGCAAAGGTGGCATCCATCACAGTACCACACTTTCAGTCACCGTGCTCCTCAGAACGACCCATTTAGCATATAGTGTATATGTAAGAACTAGTGTTGATAACAGAAAAAAACCCCTGCTTCCACAATTGGTTTGATTAGTTGCACAGTCTCTCTGCAGGAAACACTTGACTCAGAAAGTCTCAATGAGGAAATCTTTCCTCTTCTTTGGCGTTCCAGCACCATCCATTCTGTGCTGTGTGTACTTTTGTGGTGTGTAGGTGTACGTTCGTGTGCGTGTTTGTACCATCTAGAAGAAGTAAAGGCAGCCGAGCTCCAACAGGGTTGTTTTTTCAACAGAATTCAGCCCCCAAAGGCACCACAGCCATTACACACAAACAGCCCTGCACTGATTGGCTGCATTCAGCAGCTGTATTGGAAATTGAGTTCTTTCTGTCGCCCACAGGTACCAATCACATCACATTTACCCTTTTCATCCCACTGTTATGCCTCACAAATGTCTGCATGTCACACACTGACACACCGGCAGCAGCTACCTCACTTTAACATGAATGCTCAGGTATGTAAGCTGCAGTTTGGATCACAAAAGGAGCTTCACAAGTGCATTTTTTTTATGAAAACACAGGAAAAGTACAAAAATGGACACAAAAAGAGTGCTGCTGCCAGTACAAAAATAAAAGAAATATTGAAAAAGCAACCTGAATCTTGGCCTAGCTCCCTCCATTCTGACCTTATGTACTTTAAGAAGAATCCACACATGTGAAGATGCGTTTCATGCTTCTGATTATGACAAAGCAGAGGGCGGACGTAGCACTGGCTCTTAGCCTCTATGTCGGAAGGTTTTGCGCTGAAAGCATCAACACAGAAAACAACCCACACATCACACATGCACCCACTCACAGCAGCCGTATCCACAGGCTATTTACTGCACAGATATTCATTCATTTATGCCCCACACACACACACACACACACACACACACACATCACCAGCAGAGCCCAGGATAAGAGTGTGTGTCTTCTCTCTACCCACTCCATTGCTCTCTGATTTCCCCAGATTGACAGAAAAGGAGCACAGATAGAAACCGGCCAGCGTGGTCAATACAAACTGATAGTGTAGCCTGAAGAAATTGGATCATTCCCTCTCTGCGCCTGCTCCCTTAACCCCTGTGTTTCTTCTTCTTACTCTCATTCAGTCTCAGTTTCATGTTGGTTTGTGCTTTCATACTGATCATAATGCATAATGAGTTCAAACAGACTGAGAGGATAAAGGAAATCGGATGACTTTAATGTTCATGTAGGCTATACACTTCCCCTTGTGTCCCTTTTAAAGATTTATTTTGGGGCTTTTTTCTTTATTTAGACAAGGACTTGGACACGGTAGGAAATGAGGAGAGAGTGGAGAATGAAATGGGAAAGAAATGGACTCAAACCTGGCCCGCCCACTTGGAGGACTATAGCCTCTGTATATGGGGTGTGACCTGACCATCTAAAGCAATAACACCCCCTCCCTTTGTCTCTTTTCCCACATGTTGGACAATCAAATGTGATGACTAAGATGCCGTAACCTCATTTAAACAAGGCCGCCCATGAGGGGGAGAGCTCTCTGGGGCCAAGCCAAACTGGGGGCCCATGGAGGTCAGCAAAATCAAGGTCCATTGTAAAATCAAGCTGTGATAACCATATTTTAATTCATTTTTTTACCTGAAAAATAACCACTCTTATCAGAGCAACAAATATTTTCAGAATGTATTTACGCCTTAGTAGATTGTCTTCTTAAAAAGTAAACCCCCTTTCTAACAACAGGATTAAAATGGGTTGAAAATGGCAAAAATTGGTGGAAAAGGTGGTAAATGAGATTTTAATAGTAGGAGACTTTGGTTGAAAATGGCAAAAATGGGTTTAAAGTGGAAAAAATGGCAATGAGAAACAATGAAATGTGTTTAAAATTGTCAAAAATTGGTGAAAAGAGTAGTGGAAAGGGGTTGATAGTGACAAAATGGATAAACAGAGACAATAACAGGAGAAAATAGGCAAAAAAGGGCAGAAAAGTGGTGAAAAGGCTTTAAAAGTGACAAAAATAGCTTGAAGTAGCAGAAATTGGTGATACAGGTGGTAAAATTAGATTTTGAAATAGGGTGAAAAATGGTGAAATTGAATTTTTAATGGTAGAAATACAGGATAAAAAAGTGGCAAAAGTTGGGGAATAAAGAGACAAAAAAGGTGATAAAAGGGATTAGAATGTAGCAAAAATGAGTTAACAGAGGCAACAACAGGTAGAAAGTGGCAAGAGTTGGCAGAAAAAGGGGTGGAAAGGGTTTAAAAGTGACAAAAATTGCATAGAAGTTGCGGAAATTGGTGGTACAGAGTTGTAGAATGGGATTTTGAAAACATGGCATTAATGGGTGGAAAAAGGTGGTGAAATGGCATTTTAAGGGTAGAAAAAAAGGGTTAACAGAGGCAAAAATGGGTGGAAAAAAAGTGAATTAAAGGGGTTAGAATGTGTCAAAAGTTAGAACCAGAGGTGTCAAAAGTAGTCACATTGATTACTCAGGTAGAAGTATAGATACTCGGGTTTAAAAAGACTTCTGTAGAAGCTGAAGTATCAACTCAAGCTTTTTACCCAAGTAAAAGTGTAAAAGTACTGGTTTCAAAACTACTTAAAGTATAAAAGTAAAAGTAATGTAATGTAGCTTTGTGTGAGTGCTGACTCTGCAGGTGTTTGAACAGTTTTGATGCAGAGTTCTTTAACTTCACTGTTACTTTCTTGTCCTTTTGTGCAACGTGCATATCTCCATGCATTTGACGATGCCCTGAGATTTGTATTTAGCATTATTTTACAGTAACAATAGCTACTGCAAGCAGTAGCGTGTTACACCACTGTTACAGACAAATGTAATGTGATTACAGTAACAGTGTACATCACTAATTGCACAGTGGGGCCACATGGAGTGCATATTTTTTCAAGCAGTGGCACTAAACCTTTATAGAAGTTCATTTAGTGCATGCATCTGATTTCCCTTAAAGACTAGGGTGCCATAATTTTCTAAGGTGAGGGTAGTCATGATGGCAATGATAGAAAATTTGATTGTGTGCTATTTTTGAAAGAGAAAGGGTCAATTTCCATTTATTTGTTTATTTGTTAAAAGCAAAGTTGAGGAGGTGAGTTTAATGACTGCAAGCATGAAATCTCAGCCTGCATAAAATTGTTCCCAGCAAGAGAGGAGATTATAAACGAAGTGTGGAAAAACACAGAGCATGTCTTTATCAAATGGCCACCTCCACAGTGCTGATTTAGCTTCAATCACTCCTCCTGCTGTCATCTGAACATTGCATCATTTACCTCCCAGTGTTGAGAGCATGTTATATGATGTTGTGAGCAAAAGGAGCATTGATCTGAGCAAATGAGCATCAAATTAATTATAAGTAGACACCACTAGCAGGAGTAATATACACTAGAGACAGCTTGCCACTCTCTCTAAGGTATGAGGACGAGGATCAGACTGGAGTGCTCTTCATCTGGCCGGATAATCAGAGCACTTAGCCCCTACCCTCCTCCTTCAGGTCTCCTTCAATGACCAATGCATCCTCTTCTGCCTGACTGGGCTGATCAATAATGCTAGTCAGAGCTAATGCTAAAGAGCTAGGCTAGCTCACTTTAATGAGCACATTAATAATGAATCATCTCCAATGAGGGGCCATGCTTCAGCCAGCTATTAATGGGGCCGATTGTGGAATCATTTCTCTTCAGGCTAATGGCCACGTGGACGGGTGTGAAGTAGCCCCACAGTGCTGCTCCTGACACAGGACACACTTTCTTTATTTGCAACATGAGTGGGATCTGTGTAGTTGTTTGCATTGTAATGTTATACAGTGAGCTGCTATGAAGTCACTAGATGAGGTCAGCAGGCTCTTATCTTCTGCTAGAGTGATTCCTCTGATGTGTCCAAGAGCAACACGTAAGAGTTTAATCCAGCTTCAGTAAGACCTATGAAGTCACGACTGACTCTCATAGTGGACTTCTAGGGTGCCGTCATCGCCACTTTAGGCTGTCTTACAGTGCAGTGGGTTTATTCATACAGATGTAATATCCCGTCCTTAGAGTCTGGAGCACAAACCGAAAAAATTAACTCATCCAGCGCATGCTTTACACCCTCAGAGAATTTATATCTACTTATTGTTTCCAGTATTGATTTTTCCTCTGTGAGTCTGTATGTAATGTTCCCACATCAGTCTCTGACAAACTTGCAGCACACTTCACCTCACACTAACACATTGGCATGCAGTTCAGACAACCACAGACACACATGCGAGCGCACGATCAGGAGTAAATGCGCACACGCGGCTGTTAGTCTGCCTGTCGGCGCAGCGTGTAAATTTTACATGAGAGCTAAGCTTCTGTGTGGGATGTCACTGTGCTGGGTGTATGTGTGCAGGAACAAGGAAGCAGTAAGAATGCACTGAACCTGAAGTAAAATGGCATGTTCATGTTTTTTTTCACCACCCAGACTCTGCATTTTTTATTCAGTTGGAAATTCAGACACCCTTTGTGTAAACTTACTTCAACTGCAGAAGAGATTCTGAACTCTGTGTAGTCATGGCTGCCCAGACAAGAAAAAAAGTGGTTGTAATTAAACACAAAGAAAAATGAGACAAAGTTATGCCACGCTTCTTCAGTCTTATGTGGGCAAAATTTTTTATCTGAAATGAGGCTACAGAAGTGAATCAATAAAAGTTTAATCTTTTTAGAACTCCAACATCTTTTCAGTGTCTTTTATCTGTAGATAAGCAGCTAGTGAATCATCATTTAAGGATTAGGTAACCTGTCGAAGAAACATGATGAGTCATTTATTTGTGACAAAGATGTCACATCAACAGCACATACAGTGCTTACAAAAAGAATTCTCCACCTTGGATGTTATGCCTTTTTATTGATTTTAAAAATCCACCATGGTGAAGATAATTTGGCTTTTTTGACAACAAAAATCTGTTTAATGTGCCTTGTAAATTTTTTTGTATTTTCAATAACATTTTCCCTGAGTTGCTTTGAGTGTTCTCTTGTCTTCATGGTGTAATAGCAGCCAGGAAAACTGATTCTTAATGATGGTTTTAAAGGAACTGTTTAGTGATTTTTTTCGTATCCATCCCCTGACCCATACTTTTCATTAACCTATTTCCTGAGTTGCTTGGAGTGTTCTTTTGTCTTCAAGGTGTAATGGTAGCAAGGAATGCTGATTCACCAGCACATGCCAGACCTTCCAGACACAGGTGTCTTTATACTACAGTCACTTTAAACACATTCACTGCACTCAGGTGATCTTCATTTACTAATTGTGAGACTGCTAGCACTAACTGGCTGGACATCTGTTGAATTAGATCAGTCACTCTAAAGGGGGTGAATATTTATGCTGTCACTTACTCTGCCTCACATATTTTTATTTTACATTACTTTGTAGAAACCGGTTTTCACTTTGACATTAAAGAGTCTTTTTTTATTGTTGAAAAGCCAAATTATATTAACCATGATTGTAAAATCAATAAAAGGGTAAAACATCCAAGGCGTGAAAACTTGTTATTGGTACTGTACTAGCTTCAAGGTAAGCTAGTTAGAAACCAAGCAAAAAGGGGTTTGAAAACATTTAATAGGCTATGTATTGTAAATATAACTGTAACAATACCTGTAGTCATTGGGGTACAAGCAGCTAGCATAGTTTCACAGTTAGCATAAAACACAGCTGCAGCTAATCAAACCATAACAAGGTAGGCTAGCTTGATTAAGACACTTGTCTGTGTAACAGTCAGTGAATAAGTTAGTGTCATTAGCTGCAATTTTTTTCAGAAAATTGAAAAGTAGCATGCTATGGTTAAGCTAATCTTTAGAGAGAACTGTGGGCCACCTTCTTAGTAGCTGAAATCCTCTGGTGGTGTAAGTAATGCTTAATATTTTGTAAACATTAACCTTTGACAGCTAGCTTTGTTAACCAGCTTATGTTAAGCCCAGCACATGCAGCTTTACAAATCTGTGAAAACTTCTTTGTGCTGTGAGAAATTTAAGGTTGTCTTAAGCTGTCTTCCTCCAATGGTTTTTAGAGTCTTCTTACACAAAAATTAAATTTAGGTTGCTACCTGGGAAATTCTACTTGTTAGCTAGGTGTTTCATTTTGGTTAGCCAACTTACTAAAACTTCAAGATGTTTTTGAGTAGTTTAACATATTTATATTGTAGTTTTCCCTTTTTTTTAAAAAATAACTGCTGTATCAATTCTCAGCTGCCATTTACTTTAATTTGAATACTTGAAGTATTAGCACTTTGTCTAAGTGGGCCCTACTCACTGAGTAATTTTATAGTAGCAAGGGTGATTATCTAGTTATTTCTCAAGAACAAGGTGGTAATTTCCTTCTTTGTAGTTAGTTAACATTTTACCAAGTAATAACTCAGAAATATGGTAATATCAAGACAGTGTGTATCTAGTAATAATGTACTGACTATTAAGTAATTCCTTGCGATGCTGTGGCAGATCTCTGGTAATTAGGTGGTATTTTACTCTAACCCTGACCTTCTTACCCTAATGCGTATAATATTGTGGCAATTCTCTGGTAATGAGATAATATTTAACCCTAAAGCTAACCCCCTGAAGAAGGTTCCTGGTTCGCTTCCCAGTCAGGGCCTTTGTTTGCAGAGTTTGCATGTTCCCCGTGTGCATGTGTTTGTTCTCTCCGGGTACCCCAGCTTTCTCCCACCACCAAATGTTAGGTTAATTGGTGACTCTAAATTGACCATAGGTGTGAATTTGAGTGTGCCTGATTGTCCTTCTCTATATGTCAGCCCTGCAGTTGATTGGCGACCAGTCCAGGGTGTAGCTCTCCTTTTGCCCAATGACAAATGGGATAGGCTCCAGCCCCCCACGACCCCCAACTGGATAAGCGGTATAAAAAATGGATGGAATTCTCTGGTAATTAGGTGGTATTTTACCGTAACCCTAACCCTAACCCTCTAACCCTAACCCTTATACAATGTGATGATTCTATGGAAATTAGGTGGTATTTTACCCTAAACCTAACCCTTGTAACTTTTGTGGCAGTTCTCTAGTAATTAGCCAATATTTTACCCTCACTCTAAACCCTACCCCAGCCCCAACCCTAATCCCCTTACCCTTACCCTAACCCCCTAACCATAACCTTACCATTACCAGAGAATTGCCACAATAATACAAGGAAATACTTGATAATTAATATACTATTAGAAGGTAAATACTTCCTTGATTTTACCAAAATACTAAGATAGAACTTGGTAAAATGCCAACTAATTACAGACGAGTTACCAGTTTGTTCTTGAGAAATGACTAGATAATTACCACTATGGCCCACTAAATTAAAGTCTTTCCCATGTAGTATACCTTTAAATTTGTGTTAAGTCTAGAGTCATTACCCTCTGCTTTCTTTTTAAAATGGCAATGATGTAGCTGCCACTAAATTCAGAGTTTTGGGATGTGGTGAAGCAATAAGAAGATGTAGACATTCCTCATAAAAGTCATTGTTCAAAGTCAATTGACAATGGCTCATTTTTTAGCACACATTTTGACTGTGTTGTGGAAATGAAATGTCAAACCTTGAAACATTTGGTCAGTATTACTGGCAGACTTAAACAACGAGAATAGTTTTAACCTCCAAAAACTTTGAACTTGATAAATTAGTGTTACGACAAAACACTTCCAGTTTATGACATTCTGTCAGCCGACAATGAAAAGCAGCTACAAAGCAAGTTGTCACCAAAACTGGGAAATAAAAGAGCAGAGGAAAAAGCTGCCAGTTCTGACACATAGTGGTTTCAATGACAGGATCTGAACCTGTAGACAAAACAACATAAACTGTGAATGCAACATTCCTGGTGGTGATGCTTCAGGCTGTTGATGCTGTTGTAATGGTTTAGAGAATATTTCCTTGGCTCACAAAAAGCTGTTAAGTAGAATGGGAGCCATTTGAATGTTACAGTCCGCATTTGCATTATAGCTGTTAGGATATATGAGTTTGATGGTTTCACGGAGAAATGACAGTGGGCCTCACAAAAGACCAAATTT
Source organism: Cheilinus undulatus (assembly GCF_018320785.1). Lineage (NCBI taxonomy): Eukaryota > Metazoa > Chordata > Actinopteri > Labriformes > Labridae > Cheilinus > Cheilinus undulatus. The sequence continues at coordinate 34,668,853 of NC_054881.1, forward strand.
GAACGCAACAGTGCAGAACTTTGGGGATGAGGAGGGAACATGAATGTTCAGTGTAATATGTAGATATGTTGCACATGTGTTATAGAACTGTCAGCTCTGCCTCATTTCAGGGGTAGCGTCCTTTGAATGGCCCAGCCTTTGTAAAAAGCTTGAACAGCACTGCCCCTGTCACTAAGCAACCTGTCACTGTCACTAATCATGGTCAATATAATTTAGCTTTTTACAAAATTTTACAAAAAAATCTTTAATGTCAAGGTGAAAACATATATCTACAGTGATGTCAATTCAATAAAAATGTAATTATTCACCCTCTTTAAAGTGACGACCTACTTCAACAGAGGTCCAGCCAACTGGTGCTAGTAGTCTCTCAGTAAAATGGGGATCAACTGAGTGTAGTGAAAGTGTCTAAGGTGACTGTAGTATAAAAAATCTGTGCTTGGAAGGTCCTGTCACTGATTTTAGCAGTATTTCTGGCTACCATTACGTCATGAAGACAAAAGAACACTCCAAGCAACTCAGAGAAAAGGTTATTGAAAAGCATGAGTCAGGCACTGAACATCCCCGAAGTTCAGATAGATCCATCAAGAAAGAATATGGAAGGAATATAGCACGTGTAATTCTGCCTAGAACAGGCCGTCCTCACAAACTGAGTGACCACAAAAGAGGGAGATGAGTGAGAGAGGCCACCAAGACCAGTGGTGTGCGGGGGGCCAATTGCTGATCACAGTGGCCCAATTGCTGAAAAACGCACACTAAAGTGCCCTCTTGGGAGTCAAAGCACACGTTCAAGTGCCTTCTTGGGAGCCAAAACACGCTAAAGTGCCCTCTTGGGAATCCAAAACATGCTTAAGTGCCCTCTTGGGAGCCAAAACATGTGCTAAAGTGCCCTCTTTGGAGCAAAAACACACTAAAGTGCCCTCTAGGGAGCCAAAATGTGTGCTAAAGTGCCCTCTTGGGAGCCAAAACGTGTGCTAATGTGCCCTCTTGGGAGCTAAAACACACTGAACTGCCCTCTTGGGTGAAAAAACCACACTAAACTCCAGAAGACCATTAGGACCAAGAAATACTATGAAACATTACTGGTTCAATGACTTTTATGTTGGGCCTTTTTTTATCTAAATTGAGCCAGAACTATGTCTCACAGAACCAGTTTGGATTATCTGGTGTTAATATGGTGTTAAAATACACTAGAATACAGGAAATGGCATCTGCTTAATTGAAAATGTTATGGGGGAAGACCCCCAGACCCCTAGGGATTTATTTATTTATTTCCGTGAGATCTTCACAGTCCAACGTTGAATCTACACAGTTCTTGTAGATGCTGATCCTATCTACAAACTAACTTGAGTAGTCTGTCTAGTTAGTCTGTTTTAAGGCTAAATTATATGCCATTTGTATAACATATAAACATGTCTAAAGTGCCCTTGAAAACACGCCAAACTTAGTGCCTTCTTCAGTGGCGAGAACGCGTTGTATGTGCCCTTTTTTCTTTTTGCCCCTGCCCTTGAAAAAGTCTGTGCACGCCACTGACCAAGACTTCTATGACCACTGATGAGAGAGACTCTGCATACAACAAGTCTTGCTTGTGTTCTTTACCATTCAAAGCTTAATGGGGGAGTAGCAAAGAGAAAGCCACTGTTGAAGAAAACTCATGGAATTTTGACAAGAGGTCGCTAAAAGGCATGTGAGAGAAAGTTTTTTGGTCTGATGAGACCAAAATTGTGCTTTTTGGCCATCAGACAGGAAACCACTCCACACTCCACATCACCACAAACACATCTTCCCCACTGTAAAGCACTGTGGTGGCAGCATCATACTGTGGGGATGCTTCTTGGAAGATGGCCTTGGAAGGATTGTAAAGGTAGAGGATAAATGAATGTGGCAAAATATAGGAAAATCCTGTAGGAAAATCATATTCAATCTGCAAGAGAAGTATGGCTTAGGCGGTTTATTTTCCAGCAACACAATGACCCAAAGCACACAGAGAAACCTACACAGAAAAGGTCTAAAGACAACAAGGTGAATGTTTTGGAGTGGCCTAGTCAAAGCCCAGACCCAATAGACAATTTGTGGCTGGACTTGAAAAGGGTTGTTCAGAATGAAGTAAAATTGCTGTGTCTAGATGTGTAAGCCTGATTGAGACCTATCCACACAGACTCAGTGCTGTGATTGCAGCCAAAGGTGCATCTAATAAATACTGACTTGAAGGGGTGAATATTTAGACAGTGACTGATTTAATGTGATATATAATTTTATTGAAATGACATTACTTTGTGGAAATTTGTTTTCATTTTGCATTAAAGAGGGTTTTTATGTAAATTTGTTATGTCAGAGTAGCCAAATTTTATTGACCATGGTTGATTTATAAGATCAATAAAGGAGTAAAACATCCAAGGCAGTGAATGCATATGTTTCAAACTGCCTTCCTTAGTCGCTTCAGCATCTGCCAGCTCCTTTTATTTGGAGCGCTATGAACCTTGTGATATTTTGGTCCATGTAGGACATACAGATGCAACTGATGGTGCTTTTTTTGGCCGCGGTAATGCATAATCAGCCTTTAAATGTCCCTCTGAATGCAGGCCCTTAATATGACACATCTATTGTGTCTTTTTGGCCCATTTTAAATATAATTGCATGAAATATAATTTTGTTCACCTGGAACTATCAGAACTGGCCTAAGATATACATTATAAAGCGACTTTTACATTTCCTACTATATTCTTTTTCTACTCGAGAGCTCAATGGAAGAGGTAATTACCTAAAAATGCCTGATTTATGCAATTCGTGCTGTAATTTCGTCTCATGATTAGACCATTGTCCTAAGAAATATACCCTTTAATCTAAAAAAATGATGTATTGAAGCGGACAAAGGCATAAAATTGCATTGGAGGAATCTCTATCTTCAATGAATGCCTCTGCATCCTATAATCCATACATATATGCATGCACCCGATTGCTAACCTCTCATACATACACATGTGCTGGGCACGCACACACATTGTAGGAGCAGCGTAATCTGCTCTCGAGGGGCAGCTGTGGGTAGAGGCATTTGTTTTGGGGACGATTTGTTTGTTTGGGTCCTGGCACCCAGATGAGCAGTAATCAGAGGAGTTAGCAAACAGGATTGTGTTAGCCATGACGCTGAGAATCCTCCCCCACAGGGCTCAGGCCCAAACAGCTCAACGCTTTGGATGCAGAAATGGTGCCAGGCTAAGACACAGAAATACACAGTGCTGAAGAATGGGATGTGACTGATGTAAATTGTATGGATTTTTTTCTAACATTATTGATGTGTACCAGGTGAGACCATGCTGTCGTTTTCTCTCTTCTCTTTTCATATTTCTAATGCACTTCCTCTCGCACTTTCTTTCCTCCAGGTCTGGTGGTGCGGGAGGCCAGCATAGAGATCACACGCCAGCAGGTGGAGGAGCTGTTCGGCCCTGAGGATTTCTGGTGTCAATGTGTGGCCTGGAGCTCTGCTGGGACCACCAAGAGCCGCAAAGCTCACGTCCGCATCGCCTGTGAGTACCTCCTCCCTTAAACTCTCGCTTCATCTCCTCTCCAATCTTCCTCTCTAAACAAAATCCCAACTGCGTCTCCAGGGCCGACTTGTTTGTCATGACAGATTTATGGATTCTCGAGGAAAAGGGTTTGCTAACGTGGGACTCGAGTGTCCCTTTGAACTCGTTCTTGCAGAATGAGAATAAACCTGGAGATGCATAAGTGTATACACACTAGAGAGGCTGCGGCATGTTTATGCCAGCGTTCCCTCGTTTTTTCCTGTAGGTGGTCCTCATTTGTTCGCTGCCTCTGTGTTTGTCCGCCTACTGAAAAGCACAACACGCCAGTTTCCAAGTAATGAGAAACATTCTACTGCTTCTAAAGTTTCTGCTCATTTTAAACTGTTCCCAAAAGGATGTGCCAATCAAAACCACGACAAAATAATGAAACCCCAAAGGAAATGATGAGGAAAGTAACGGTATAGTTGTGACATCAAGGCTTTTGCGCATTACATAACGCAACACTTGTTGTCAAAATTGCACCTGAAGGGACTTCTTTTATAGTAACATTGCACTTTCAACTCCTGACAGTCATTTTAAAGCACCGTGAGTGACATTTCCCAGCCATTCTTGATTATTTCTGCTTTGACTTGTGGCAAACAGACAAAGGAAAGACACCCACTTGCATCAAATATATTGTTGGCACTGCTGGATATGGCTGTAAAAAGGGATATCACTTTCACTTCATGTTTGCGGCTCAGTGCCACTGTCGGAATAATTTCATCCCCACTGTATAACAGCAGTGCACAGAGGCTATTCCAACTGATCTACTCACTTTAAAAGCACTTAGCAGCCGTATACCTGTCCCTCTCCATTTTTATTTCACCTCGTTCCAGTTTCTGTCTCTGCCTCCATCTCTTTTTAACAGCTTCCTTCTGTTCTCTGCTCTGCTCCTCTTTGAGGATATCAAACACCACTAGCTCGTCTCATTACATCTTCTCTTACACCAGTCCGATGAATCAGAATCATGCCTCTCAGTCTCCCGCCGAGCCCCCAATCCCGCTGCTCCACCTCCCATAATCGCCCATGATGAGCAGCTTTCTAGCACGAACCCATCCCTCAAATCACAATGGACCCCCTCTTCCCCTTCCCATTAGCTTCTGCTGAATGAATTAGCTCCTCTGCAGGGCTTTCTCTCTCTCTTTCTACAGGCTCTAGATCCCGTTAGGCTAATGGAAAACTGGGCTTGTTTTTTTCCTGCTACCCTCCCATCGTCTAAACACACACAGTTTGTTTAGTCGATGATTTAGAGCCAGAGCTTGTGAGTAAAAAGGGTTGTTGTGAAGAAGAAGTGGCTTCCAGACGTGGAATAAAAGGCTGAAAGTCTTGTCGGAGTTGTATAGAGGCAAGCAAACATTCCCTGTGATTGCCTGTTCTTCTTGTGACCTTAGCAGAACTGCTTTGATTGGCTTTTATTTTGAAGGAGTGCCGCTTGCTTGCCAAAAAGACGGGCAGTAAAAGATTGTGCACAGAAGCAAATTAAATAAATGAATCAAAACAGCTGAATTGCCTTTCAAAAGGTTGTCAGAGGGTAGAATTTACTGGAAAATGATATTATTGTTGCTTGTGTGTAGTTAAAGTGCTGAAGTAGCTTAAAAAGTCCTACATTTTATTACCTGTGACCAAATGACTCAAACTTGATTGGCCAATCCTAATTTAAAGGAATGTTTTAATTTTCCTCTGGACTCTAATGATTTACTCAACAAGGAAGAAAACGGCCCTGAAGTGTAACATTAGTGTAATTCAGCGTGAAAAGTAGCCAAACATACCCACTTAAAGTAATGGCAGTCATATGTGTGTGTTTCTGAGGGCAAGCGGGGCTGGAAGAGTTTGTCTGCCGAGTTGGGAATGGTGCGACTCCCACAGGAATGTCGACTCAGCTGCTCCCACACCCTTCAGCGCCCCGCAGTGCAATGTTCAGGGGTTATGAAGAGAAACGAGGAGAGGAGAAGCATAATTTAAAGCCACAGTGAAATACACAGGGCAAAATAATCAGGCGTGCTACTTACTGCGTGTCATGGAGAGTTATGCCGAAGGTTTGCAAATCATAATGAAAAGAAACAATGCAGGCAGTGGGTGTTTAAATTTAGTTTAACAAGCTGTAGCTGAGTTCTACAACAAGAATGAGTAATAAAGGCATAAATATTTCACTGAGGCTTACAAACACAGGCCTATAGCAAGTAGTTAAACAGTTATCTAGGCTATTGTGGAATTTTTATGTTCTTTACTGTAGTACGTTCAGAAGGTGTCAGTTGTGGTGTCTTGTTTCACGCTTGAAGAATGGTTTAAAAATGTGTTGGTTTCCTAGCAACAGAAACGAAAAAACAGAAGGCAATCGGAACAAAAATTCTGGATAACACCCACCAGTAACCTTGCAAAGCAGATGGATACGCCCACTTCTTTGTTTCTTACTGGCAAATCCATCTTGCAAAGCTCCCCGTCTGAACAGTTTGGGCCCGGTTAGAAAGTGACAGGACCAATCAGTGATGAGGGGCAGTACTTTCGGCGCGGCGGGGTCGTGACGTAAGCAAGCAGCAACAAGAGGCCGGTGCAGTTATGGCGGAAGACATTAGCACGGATGCTGCTAAAGCGCCAGTTTTATCAGAACTTGACAACATTTCTTTATTAAAAGAAGAACAATGAACAGCAGTGAGTTGTTTTCTTTTCAAAAACAACAGAAGTCGTGTACTGACATGTCTACTGCTAATTCTTAAAACGTTCTGTGTCTTTGGCCTCTGGGATCATAGAAATACTTTATTATGTATATCATTTATCTGATCCTGTCTGTGGATGATAATATATATGTTTTTAATAGGAATCTGCAGGGATTTGGGATAATTAAAACAGGATAAATATACATAATTTTGGGGCTCGAATCTGGCCCGAGCCCCCCCCCCCCCCGACCCCGACCCCGACCCCGACCCCATTCACCCCCTTCACCCCCCTCCCCATCAAACAAAGGCACAAAATGCCCAAAAATAAACCTTTAAAAATATATATATATACATAATTTTGCTCTTATATTTTTGTTTGACATTCTTTTTTTTTTCTACAAATTTTTGTAATGGAAACTGTTGAAATACAATATATGTAAAATAATGACAGCATTGTTACAATATAGGTTAAACTAAAAAAGAAAATAAATGAAAGAATCCAGTTTAATTTCCTGATCTGACAGTCTTCACATCATGAAGTTTGTCGCTGTGTTGGAGAAGGAGTGTCAGATTTTCCTCCTCACCTGTCAGACCGAAAAAAAACATCTTTTATCTTTGGAGACATTTTGAACGTAGATCCGAACTTACATCATAGTCCTGGCATCAGAGCAGCAGTAAAAAGACTCTAACATCTTCAAACAACATCCTTTTTGACTTAAAGACGTGATTTTTTTACCTTTCCTCTCCATTTAAAGAAAAAGTGTTTGTCCTTGGATCAAACTCCACAAAGCTGCGTACCAGAATCTCCCCCTCCAGTCAGTCCCACTTTTAATTTCATACTAGACATTTACGGAAATTGCTTTCAACTCAACACTCGGCCATTCAGCTTTTTATAATAGGGAGAAATTTGTGGAGTTCTAGCAGATCCTCCCCTGAAGACACGCACACGCTCAGGTTGAATGGGGACACCGGCTCTTAGTGAATTTGTTATTTTAAGGTTCATTTTTCCACATAAAGAATGAACCTCTAAATGACTGTACTGAAGGTATTCTGGGGGCTTGTGGGTGTACCCTCATCATGTATTCTGTAATAGGAACATGATCTAGTTTCTCCTGGAGGGGCTGTATTGTTAGCTGGAAAGTGAAACATGTCTAAGTAAAACATCTCCTTCTGTTGTAGACACTGGGCAAAGACACTGATTCTCTTAAGTGTACCTGTTTTAATCTGATGGCTAAATAGCTGGAGTTGGTCACCAACGCAGAGACATTTAGAGCGGGTACAAACGTGATCAGGATGATGAGTGTGATTACAATTACAATCATGATTGCTATTACAATTAAGATTACAGTTGCCATTGTGGTTAAAATAACACTAACAGCTGTGATTGCCACTATGATTGAGATTCTGAGATGGAGATTATGATTGCAAGTACTACTGATATAACAGAATTAGTTTTCTCATTACAATTATGATTTTCTTACCATTAAGGCTGTGATTAAGATTGAGATTACCATATTAAGGTACAAGAACCATTGTTATCAGCATTGTCATAGTAGTTATAATTATGACTACAAAATGTGATTACTGGTATGGTCATTATTATGGTTACCGTTAAAATTACAATTATGATAAGGATTATGTTCGCCAGGGATTGTGATTACAATTTCGAGAAGTGGTTCTTGACGTGGGTTTCGGACCCCCTTGGGGGCTACACGATACTGAGAGGCGGTCACCAGATGACTTAAGAAAAAAAAATTTTTAAATGATTTCAAATTGTATATTTTACCCATTTTTATGAAAATATCTGCATAAAAATAGCTAAATGCAAACTAAAAACATGGTCATTTGGTGAGATTTATGTTGAAATCAAAATATTAAAAAAAAAAAGCTACAAAAAATGTGTGAAACAGTTTATTTTGTTCTTATGTCGAGATATTTATGTGTGCCACTTTTTAACCACTTTTCCTGCCCAACTTTGCATTATTATTTGCCACTTTTCATCAATTTTCCCTACTAATTTTCTGCCACTTTAACACATTTTTGCCTTTTTCTGCCTTATGTTGCCTCAGTTGACCCATTATTGCCACTATAAACCACTTTCAACCACTTTTTATGCCCATGTTTGCCCCATAACCACATTTCATTATTTGTAATGCTCAGTTTAACACATTTCTGCCAGTTTTTCAACCCCCAACTCAGTCCCCCCTTCTGCCAACACAAAGATCACAAACTCATGCCAAAGCAGCATAAGAGCAAAACATATTTTTCAGTCATTAAAATCTTTCAGTCTGACTCTTTGGTCTTGTTTTAAAGACATTTTGCCCAGTTCTGAGAAAACTGCCATTATACTAAAGTTACATCCCAGCCAGTTGCTCTACCATGAGGTATGGCTGTTAAATAATGAGACTGTACTTAGGAGGATAAAACTACATGGTTCACAGTCACACTGTTTTTAAAGGTTGAGTATTCAAGCACAACTGCTGTAAGTTTCCAATAAATGATGTCTTTCATTTACCAGTTAAAGTGCACGTGTTTTTGCTAAGGAAAACAATTCGTTTGAACATTGCATTTTTTCATACATTAAATGATCTGTACATCAAAAACTCCTGAAAACATTCAACAAACTGAACAAATTGTTTGAAATGATCGACAACTCAGTATAAGAATGATGGCAGAAATGGTCTCCACTGATGAAGAGACACTTTTGAACGTGACAGAAGTGTCCCAAAACTTCTGACTCTTGATCAAAAGGAAAAACACAAGCAAATTTGTGGAGACATTTTAGAACAATTATTTTTTTAGACAGCTGTTCAACTTTTAATCTAATCATTTCTATCACCTTCACAAAATCACATACACTTGAATCAGTAGCTAGAATATTATACCTCATCTCATTATGTTGCTTGTTAAAACAAAGTGGCTCGTAAAATATGAGTGGCTGGTTGTTGTTGTTGTTTTTTTTTAATCCACCAGTCAAAGTGGCAGGTAGGCAAAAAAGTTAATTTCCAATCCTGTTTCCACCCACAGTCCAAAGACATGCTCTTTAGGATAATTGGTGACTCTGAATTGACCGTAGATGTGATGTGATCATGCTTTTTGTTTACATCTATATGTGATAAAATGAGCACCAAACTAGGGTTTACTCTGCCTCTCATCCAATGACAGCTGGGATTGGGTCCAGCCCTCTGTCACCCCCAAACAGGAAGGCATTGTAGCTAATGGATGGATTATGACGGGATATCCATTTATCATGTTTATTAGTGGGGATGCTGAGCATCCACACTATTAATATTCTCATCTGCCATTTTGTTTATTCTTCTTCTTCCGTGCCGGCTAACTCCTCCTTCATATTTTGTCATATTGACACCATTTAAACGTTTAAAAAATTCAGTTTCTTCGTCATTCGACTGCTATGACTTTTCTCATTTCTAAATTTTATACTTTTGAAAATATAGCTATTTTCATGCTATTTTCAGCTACTTCTATGCTTTTTCAGCCATTGAATGCAATTTTCAGCTACTTTTGGGCCAAAATCAGCTATTTTTATGCTATGTTCAGTTATTCTAAGGCTACTTTCAGCTATTTTTAGGCTTTTTTCAACTTCTTTAGGCTACTTTCAGCTACTTTTATCCTTTTTGAGCTATTGAATGCCATTTTCAGCTACTTTTTTGCCATTTGATGCTATTTGATGCTATTTTAATGCTTTTTTCAGCTATTTTGATGCTTTGGCTATTTTCAGCACTTCTTCCACAATTCAGCTCTCAGCATCCCCATGCAATTTCAGCTGAAATTACAATTTTGATCTAGTTGCAATTTTGATTATAATCACCATTGTGATTGCAATTGTTTGTGATTTGGTGTTTTATATTTGGTGCTAGAAACCATTATAAACTGGAGACTGACTTTGTGCAGTTGAAATTCTTTCATACAGTCTGGAACAACACATGCACTCTTTAAACCATAAACACAAAGCCAAAGAGTTATTTTGGACATATAACACTATATTCCTTATCCACCCAGTGTCATAAGAAGTCCATATGTGAACAGCATTCTATAAAGGAGAATTGCCATATCCTTTCCACTGATTGCATTGCATAGCTGTGGTCAGCCCCTGGTTTGTTTCTATGGACACTGTATGATGTGTTCATAAAAGCCGCAGCCATCGTGCAGCAAGTAAGCGATGTATTTCAAGCTACATAACAACCTGTAAGTTGTGTTATGATTGATGAAACTGTTCGACTGATAACCGTGCCTATTCATGATATTTTATAACTAACTGCCATTGCCTTTGTAAGCAGGGATGACTTGGTTAAACCCTGGCATGCTTCAGAGTCTATACTTTCTGTTTTTAGATGACAAACTGCAGTAGGGAGTGTGTGAGTGCACGTCTTCATACATCATAGTGCAAAGATAGAAAAATAAACTCAAATTTGCATCGAATTGTTGTATTTGGAAAAACATGTTATTCTAGAGCATGCTGTGGTGAATGTGGTTCCTGCTCTAGATTAGATGTGTCAGCATAAAAAGGGCAAGTGTGTGCTTGGCAGGAACACTGCAAAGTCTATGGAAACATTGTAAGTGAAGTTTAGAGGTTTGATTGTAGATTTGATGCTTGAGTTGCTCCAAAGTCTCTCAGCAGTGGAGTTAACCCTCCTATAAGTTCTCTCCTCCTCCCCTCTCCGGCTGTGTTTGCTGCCCCCCTCGCTCCTGTGTGTCTGCAGCAGGTGATGATATATGTCTAATGGGCTTTAGGGTTCCAGTGTAGCATGACACCCTCAGTAATCCTGCCCTGTCAGCTCCACTATCCCTGCCCTGTACTGCTCCATCAGGGCTCCCACGCCACAAAATATTGCTTTTTCATTGAAGGGCGAGTGATCCCCTTCCCTCCATCTGCTCCGGTCGATTTATCCGTGGGCTGACGGTGAAACAGATAAAAAAAGAAAGCATGAATAGCTGTTGCTATTTAGTTTTCATAAAGATAATTGTTATTGATGAGATGCTCTGCCTTCTTTTGATGAATGAAAACAGCCCTGAAATCTACCAGTTAAATTAGAAATGAATGAATATTGGTTATAAAAAAGGTTTATCTCTCTGTTTGTTTCAGACTTGAGAAAAACGTTCGACCAGGAACCTCTTGGAAAGGAAGTGTCGCTGGAACAGGAAGTGTTGCTGCAGTGTCGTCCACCTGAAGGCATCCCAGCAGCAGAGGTAAGAGCTTACCTGAGCCGGTTATTAACATTATGAGCATGTTTGTTTAACAAGATAAGATCCAATATGCATTTCCCAGAAGAAATTCAGTGATCATGAGTTGTTTTAAGATGTAAAAATGGTTCTTTCAAAGAACCTAGCAGAGCCACCAGTCTCAAAGGAGGTTTATGTTGGAGGATGTTTAAAGGTTGGTTTCTATGGAAGCCCTTAAGAGGTCATGCAAACACACAATTTATTATAGTACTTTCCTCTGATAACAAGCAAAATACATTTTTGGGGATTCTGCTGGATTCCCTATATTGAGGAGTTTGAGTTGAGGAGCCTACTTCTTTTGAAAGAGTGTATGATAGAGGTGTCTAGAATGTCCTGCATATTTCTGCTTTGTCTGTTTTATGAAGTGACAACTGTCGATTGTTGGACATGCCACTGTTTTAAATTTTGAAAGCTGCTGCAGCACTGAACAAACCTGATTCAGACTAGTGTGCAGATAAGGACATTTTTCCCACCCCGGCCTGCTCTTTAAAACTATTTGGATTTTTTCCTGAACATCCGCCAGTCACTGCAATTTGGTCACAAGAGGAAAAACTTGTAATTACATACAGGAGGGAAAAAGAACAAACCCACTTGTGTCCCTGTGTTACCTCAACTCAGCCAGTATCTCCTCCCTGCTCCACTTCCTCCCTGCCCTGCAGTCGAATGCTGTTAGAACTGCGCTTGAAAAGGCTCAGTTGAGATTGCAGGAACATAAATAGAGGATGAAAGAGCAGTTTGACAGTGGGGGTGGGGGGTTGGTGTTTTTTTCTTTTCTAGTTTGGGGTGTAGGGACTGAACTGTGTAAAGGCTTGTGATTGACCTGGAAAAGCTGAGTTAAGTGAGTGGAACTGCACAGCATTTATCCCCGCTGAAAGTGCTGACAGGCTAAATGGACAAAAAAGTTTGGGACTGGTTCTCGACAGACTCTCGGCACACAATCCAGGCTTCAGTGTAACAGCTGTACAGTGTTTGTGATTCAGCCGTCTGTGTGAGATTTCTCTGTCAGCCCTCAGTAGGCTCAGTGCAGCGAGACTCCGCTGGAGTCCAGTCATGACACATCTATATTTTCTCAGATATGAAGCTACTGCAGAAACCCAGATGCAGAGAAGGGTAAATAGGAGATGTGTCAACATTTATTCTGTTCAAGATGTAACATGAAAGATGAAGATGTTGTCTTGTACTCACTTTTTTCACGCTGCAGTGATGTCCTCACTGACGGTGCTAAGCTATTTTACTGTTCTTCAATTTTGTTACAAGTTAGCTAACGGGAATCCAAAAAAACGTTTCCGTTCCTCAGCTTCTTAAATTTTGGGGATCTATAAAGCAATGATGGGTGAAAATCTGGAAAACTACTGGGCTGCATTTCCTGTTATTTATTTTGATTGTCTGTATTACAGACAACCCAAGACATTAGCATTCATACATTTCCTTGCTAACTCTGGAATAAGCTAAAATAGCTGAATTATAACTGTTGTCTAAAATGGTAAATGGTTTTCAATATGTTGTTCTGCCTTAAATAATGGCCTGACATTCCTCTAGATGTTTATTCTGACCCTTAAGTAGGAACTGGAGGTAGCCAGTGAGCTAGCAAATTAGCCTTTGAAATTGCATGCTTGCTGACAAACAATGGTTAACCCTCTGAGACTGACGTTGTATTCTGCAAGAAGAGACAGGTTATAAAAAGTGAAACAACTTTTAAACCATAAATCGTATCTCCTCCTTTTCCCCCTCTGGAAGCAGGCCATTGTGCCATTCTAATGACGCTATCCATGCCTTTGTAGCCCTTATGAAGGCTTTTCTAGCAAGCCGGGAACATGGGTGACTTTCTGGGGTCTTTAAAGATTAAATCCACATCAGTAACTCCAACATGGAACTTATTTTAATCAATTTTTCATTAGATTTTTTAAAATTGTTTCTGTCGCTACCTTAGCATGAGCCACTGTATTGTATTCCCACAATGGTTGCCACATTGGCTGTGACAACCAATGCCAGGCTTTTCCATCGTCACTTCATGTCTTTTCACCTAGATCCTGGAGGAGATGGCCTGAATAGCTCATCATAAAGAGAAAGAGGGACAGAGACTGTGATGTGGCCCTTTGTGTCACAGCAGACAGGAACTGCTTTGAAAAATGGCTCGAAAACAGCCAATATAGAGGACTTTTTTTTTTGTTAGTATATGAGTATTTTGCAGACTTTTTGTCCCAGAATGATTATTTTTACCTTTTGGTCCCAAAGAGATAGGAGAACAAATTTGTGCAAAAAAGTCTTTGTCATTATTGTGTCATGTGTGACACATTTATTCTTAAAGCCCAGGTTCCCCTGAAAAAAAGGATGTTTTGATTTGGAATGCACCACATAGTTGACGTTTTACAAGCTTTTTAAGAAAAGAAGTCCAGGTGAGACAAAATGATTCAAAAATAGCTTACAGTTCAGAGGGTTACAGTTGGCTAAAAAGCGTCAGTAAAGGAGTGAAGCTAGCCAGCTTGTTGTTTAATGTCTCAAAGTAAAAACACTCAATGTGTGTTCCAAATTACACACTTTTGTTAAAAATACTGAATATTTTCAGTGTTAGTGCGCCAAATGCATTCACACTGAGAAGAATACCAAAATGCATTGTACTACAGCTGTACTGAAATCAGTTCAAAAAATGAGTGTGGAACAAAAGACACTTTACATCCTAAATGGACAAAATATTTTTCATAGTGACTTAGAGGATTTGCTATCTTTTAGTGTACAAGCTAATGTAAGCATCCACTATACAGCTCGCTAATGTGCTTCTTGCAACACTGGAACAGTTCATTTTTTTTTAAAAGGTGTTTTAAGGTTTAACTCTTATTTCCTGTGTGTGAGTGTATTTTAACAGTAGTGTCATCATTCACAGTCTAATAATTCCTATGCCTGCAAAAAAAAAAAGAGAAAACAACAGTATTGTCTCTGTACTATTTGCAGTTTGCTGTTTACCCAATGAAATGGCAGGAGGACAAGAATTAAGCAGATTTCCTACATTTTTAAAACTTGTAATCTAAAATCAGCAGCACAACTTTTTCATAAATATAATTTTGAAGTATTTATTTGTAATTCCTGATAAGTTTTGGGAATTTTGTTTGGAAGAATGTAGCCATTGTTATGTCACCTACTGCTGTTTTTTTAAACCCATTTTTAGATTTTTTTTTTTTTCAGCTGGTTGCCGTCTTTGTTTTATTGGAAAAAGAGCTGACCGTATTTCGATGGAGTGGCTGCACATGGCCCCCCACAACAAACTGGTGTAACCATGCCCTGAAATATACAGACTATTTTAATTGAGTTAAGATCTATTTTTCCTCATAATGAAATTTTTTTTATTTTACCAGAAACTCAAATGAATGATTTTTACTTGTATGGAAAATGTATTCTAAGATCATAGATCATGTGAGAAGTACCAAAAGTTTCTCATTTGGTTCCATATAATTGGATTACTTTTTGCACTTAATAGAGTCGTCCCCTGCTGGTGATTAGAGGGAATGCAGGCAAAAGGCCTGTCAGCATCTGAGACCAGAGGTCATGTCTACTCCATTTCTTTTGCAACAGTCCGCCTCTTCTTGTTGAATATTTTCTGTAAACGAAATAAAAACTGTGATTTTTTTTTTTCTGTTAGCTTTTTCTGCAGGGTAGGATTCGTGTGTTGACTAAGGAACTTTTTCAGGATCTTTAATTACACACGCTTACCTCATGCCCAAAAAAAAGACAACAGTTCTACTCTGCAAGTTGTTTTTCCTCTTTTTTTTTCCCCAAACTCAAACACAGCTGCCTCAGTGGGAAAAGGGACAAAACTGAATGCTGCTCTTTCATCTGTGTTTGTCAGGCCTTTTCTCACACAAAACCCGCCAGAGAGAAAGCCTCGGAAAAAGCAGATGGGCTAAGTCTGTGGTTACATATGAAATATGTAGCAGCCGTTATGAAGGAAAGATCTGTCATATATCACCCACTCTTAGAGTGAAAAAAGCGAGAGAAGGATGGGAGAGTCTGAAGGCTGAGGGGGAAGCTGTTGAGGTTTTTCAGGGCTGAATCTAGCACGTTGCTGTCAGGCCTCCAGTGGGCTGTCAGCTCGCTCCATGGTTCCTTTACAGACTTTTGCCTGGTGAGGGAGAGGCTGGCAGGACTGTGGCAGGCTGTGGCTGAGCCATAAACTCCATACTCTAACAGCTCTTTTGTTAAATCACAGGGACTGTATGTGATGAACGCTCAGTGCCAAGGCTCCAAAACTGTTATTTATGTAGTAGACATGACACTTATTGTACCATCTATGTGACTATCCTTGAAATAACATAGGCATATTCATAGGTTCATGATAATGTTCTATCAGCAAGTCAGCTTTGCCCTCAAAACAGTCTATTCATGTTTTCTGTGGAATAAATGGTGAAGTTAGTGCTCGCCAGCTGGCTGGGAAAACAACACAACAAAAGACTTATCTTTCAAGGAAATAAAGTCCTACAGAAGCCAACCAACTTATCCTCAACAAAGTCCAGGGAAGTTTCACCATCTTCAAGTTTCATAGTTAGTGGCATTTATTATACTCTATGTTTACATAGGTATTGTTTCTCCTTTGCATGAATATCACTGCAGCAGGCACTGACATATTGTACAGGTCATGTCTTTTAAAGCCACATCATATCTAAGGTAGCTCACACTATGCCTCTTCCACTAAATATTCAAAACTAAATGCTTAAACTGCACCGTTCCATCAAGTCGGTTCAGTCCAAAGCTGAAAAGATAACAGCTGATCAGTGCCCTTTAAGAGGGGGAACATGTTGGCAATGTGGTGTGCTGATGTCTGAGGCCTAGTTTTGGATACAGTGTATGTTTACCTCAACATTATTTTTTCCATATAAACAGCTGTACAGTCTAGCATCTGTTTCTGAGGCTGGTCTGTTCTTAAGTCTGGCACATAAAATGTTCTCTTTTATGATCTTTTAAATATGAAACGCCCCACACTAGACCGCTTATAATAACAAAACATTCACCTTGTTGTCTTTTAACCATTTCTGTGTAGCTTTCACTGTATATGCTTTGGGTAACTGTCTTGCTGGAAAAAAAATCTTCCCCTCAGCTTTAGTTTGATGCAGACTAAATACAATAATCCTCCAGGATTTTCCTACATTTGGTTGCATTCATTTTATCCTCCACTTTTACACGGCCTTCCAGGGCTGATTACTGAGAAGCATCCCTGCAGCAAGATGCTGCCACCACCATGCTTAACAGTAAGGATGGTGTGTTTGTGGTGATGTGCCATATGTTGGTCTGATGGCCAAAAAGTACCACTGGCTGGTGAAGAACCTAGTAGCTTGTAACTCTTTAGAGTAGTCATAGGTGTCTTGGTGGCCTCTCTCACTAGTCTCCTTCTTGCATGCTCATTCAGTTTAAGGACAGCCTAATCTAGGCAGATTTACTCATGTGACATATTTTTCCTATTTCTTGATGATGGATTCAGCTGACCTCTGGGGGATGTTCAGTGACCTGGATATTTGTTATGTATCCATTCCCTGACTTCTGCTTTTCAAAACCTTTTCTTGGAGTTGCTTGTAGTGTTCTTTTGTCTTGATGGTGTAATGGTCGCAAGGAATACTGATTAACCAGTGACTGGACCTTACAGACACAGGTTTCTTTATACTACAATCAACTGAGACAAATTTGCTACACTCAGGTGATCCCCATTTCAAGGGGGTGAATATTTATATGGCCAATTATTTTACATTACATATTTTGTTTTAATTGGCATGACTTTGTAGAAATCTGTGTTCACTTTGAGATTTTTTTTTTTCTCGTCAAAGCCGTGATTGATTTAACATAAGTTTAGCTCTGATATCAGTTTTTGCAGCTGTCTTTAAATGCTAGCTCCCAAAGACCCCCCCCACACACACACACACACGCACACACACACCTACACACACACACACACACACACACATACTGTACATTATCAAAGTTTCCAAACCCACGAACTGAAAAAACAAAGTAAGTCTGTCACAATCAGTTTTGATCTCAGATTACAAAGTGGAAATGAACTATTTGATGTTTTTCGGAATCTGCATGTCCTCCCTCATTGTCTTCTCACATTTCAGACTAGAACATTATTGGTTTTCACCATGATTTACCACCCTAATGACATTCTGTGAATCTATTTAAGCGTTCAAAGCCTTTGTTGACTTTCTGCGGGGGCTGTTGCCATGAAAACTGAAAATTATGCACAATAATCAGGATTTCTCATCTGATGATGCGGCAACTTTTCATCACAGAGTATAAAACATTTCCTATCAGACAAGTCTGAGGTTTTCTCACTTGGAGTTGAGTCAGAGGTATCCGCTCTTCTATTTCAGAGGTTATTCAGACTTGAGACATTGATTTTCTGCTGTGCACACACAAAGAAAACAAGCAACAGGCATTTATTTTGGCTCTCTCTGTACTTATTACCAATGGAACTTTGGTCTCAGCGTGCTGAAATACTGAGTGAGGTTTCTGAAATAGCACAAGGATTCAGTCATCAGGACATCTTGTATGGTCTGAATACATTAGACACTCGCCAGGCTCCCTAAAAGTCATTGTTACACGTCTCCGTAGCCATGAATATTTGATACCTGCTTAATCAAGAGCAGAAGAAAAATGTAGCTGCAGAGGCTTCGGTAGGGAAGAGGCAAAGATTTAGCAGGAGGGCTCAGTGTCTGTAATGCTGTGCTGTCCTACTTATTAATGTAAACTTGCATGCTACTTGTAGGAGTGTTCAAATATCGTGCTTGAAGTTGTGCTGTTGTATTAAATATCAGCACGGTTGAGAATAATTTTCTATAGATTAATTATTTCTAACACCACAAACAGTCCAGCTCTGGTTGATAAGACAAGAACATGTAAAGACCAGCCATTGTCATGGTAGTAGGGGAATATCCGTCATGATTTTTATATGTATTGTGTCACATCACAGACCTCAGAGGGCTGTTTCTCAGTACAGCTCTAGCTTTGTGCTCTGTTACTTTATGTTTTTCTGTGTTACTCATTAATGTTTACGTGCTTGTAGAAGTAGTTGATAAAGTAATACCACACTTGACTCTGTGCTGTTATACAACACAATGGATTTAGACCCATAGGAGAAATTTGTTTTCACAGCTTACACAACTGGTACATGGATACATACAGTGCCTATAAAAAATATTCACCCTTGTGGATATTTTACCGTTTTATTGGTTTTATAAATCAATTATGGTTGATATAATGTGGCTTTTTATATAAAAAGCTCTTCACTGTCAGAGTAAAAACTGATCTCTACAAAGGGATGCCAATTTAATCAAATAGATAATATTAAATAAGTCACTGTGTAAATATTCACCTGTCAAGTCAGTGTTTACTAGGGCTGAATGATTTTGGAAAATAAACTACTTGCGATCTTTTTTTCCAAAATTGCAATTGCAATTTGATATGTGATTATTCCTTAACTTTCTGTAATTCCTAAACAAGGGCTGAACAATTCTTTAAAAGTGATTATTTTGACTTATATTGAAAATTAGATATGAATTAATGCATTGAAGGATTTTTGTTATTTTTATATTTAATAAGAAAAATGAAGAAAGAAGGATTTTTTGTAGACTATTCCAAAAAACAAAACAAAACAAAAAAAAAAAAATAGGCACTGAATTATTGCATGGTATGTCCTTCAAAACATCTCTGCTGCATAGAAATAGTTTCAAACCAGTATTTTGACCAAATTTCTGGTCAAAAAAAATTTGCACATCTTGCAATTTGAAAATTGCAGCAGGCCATGTTGCCATTTAACTATTTTTAATTGATTGCCCAGGCCTTGTAATATTACATTATGCTGCTGTCAAAGATTTAAACTAAGGAGATTTTGACTTTAATTTGATAGTTTTTATTTAGTTTTGGCAAACTAAATAGATTTTTATGTTTTTGTTTTAATTATTTTTTTTTTAGTTTTGATTAGTTTATTTTTGTTAACTATAATAACCTTGTTGGGCTTTGACTGAGCCACTCCAGAACATTCACCTCTCTAAACCATTTCTGTGTAGCTTTCACTGTATGCTTTGGGTAACTGTCTTGCTGCAAAATAAATCTTCTACCAAGCCGTAGCTCTCTTGCAGACTGAATAAGATTGTCCTCCAGGATTTTCCTACATTTTGCCACATTCATTTTACCCTCTACCTCTACAAGCCTTCCAGGGCTGCTGAGAAGCACCCCTACTGCATGATGCTGCCACCACCATGCTTCACAGTGTGGATGGTGTGTTTGTGGTGATGTGCAGTGTTTGGTGTCTGCAGAACATAGTATCTTAACTGATGAGAAAAAAGCACCATTTTAGTCTCATCAGAGGAAAGAATTTTCTCCCACTTGACTAGGAAGGCTCCCACATGCCTGTTGAACGCATGTTAAACTGTGTTTGTTCAATTATCTTCCCCTGTTCTATAAATGCAATTTTGCACTTGATGCTGTACTGTTGTACTGAACATCAGCACATCTGTGGGTATGTTTCTTGAGATTGATTCTTTTGATTTTGGGATGTTTTGTGCAAGAGATGCTCTCTTACTCTTTGTTATACTGAGTTTGCCGTTACTGTTAAATAATATGCTGTTTGTACTAGTGTATAAAAGCTGTATCATACTTGATGCCATGCTGTTATACTTGTTAAAGGCACTGTTGTGATTTTTCTTTCTGTTCGTAGAGTAACAGAGTTAAAGCTGGAGTCTTTGGGACTCTTTATCCACTCGGTACAGATCCGTCTCTTGGACTACCTCCATGAAACTCTTTCATCAACTTCTTAATAGCTTCTACAGAAATAACAGTGGCCTCTTTTTTCTGCAGGCTCATAAAAGTGGACTTAAATCTCCTTTGTGAAAGAACGCAGCTTTATTGTTCCTCCATCCTTTCTTCCACTGTGCCCTCCATCTCCATCTCCACTTGTCACAGCCTTAAGAGAAAGACAAGAGTTCAGAGGTGACGCAGCACCGTGGGCTGCTGAGCCTGTTTCCATGGAAGCGGGATTTTAATTCAGGCGTCTCCGCAGCCAGGCCAGGGTCCTGCCGTGTTATCATGGGTAACGAGTCATTGATGCTCGGCAGGGAAGCGGCCCTGCTGCTGTGATTAAGTCCATTGGCTTCACTGAGAAGAAAGCCAAAAAGCACAAAGCTTTTTACTTCGCACTCCATCATCCAGAGAAAATAATTTAGATGAGTTTGGACAGCTGGGACAGCAGCCAGAGACAAATTCAAGGGTTTCACAGGCAGCTTTGTGAATCCATGGGGAAAGAAAATTATGTTATTAAGCTCAAATTATGACAGTTTCTATTTTGGCTACTGAAAATGACTCAGTGTTGTGTCTTAAAATGTAATCTAGCTTAAATTTCTAGGTTGTGGCACTTTACAGAGATCTTACGTCAACTTTTCCAACCTATCAAGCCATGTAAGTGTCAGTGATTACTGTTGATTTTAGGCCCAGTTCCACTTAATAGGCGAAGTGAAGGCATAGCATAAACAGCATCTCGACAGGTCACCTTGTCAAGAAACAGCTGAGTGCTTCCTCGCGGTTAAAACGCTGCATAAAGCAAAGCAACGCGCACGGCCAGGTCGTGTTAGGAGTAACCACACTCCATTGCCCACTGAAACAGGAAGTGTATTTTCATTAAGGTTACCCATGGGAGAGAAAATGTCAGGAGGCCGGGCCAAATCTCTGTGGCAACCAAAGCAGAGATTACCCTAAAGGCACTCACCTGTCAATCATTGTCCTCTTCCTGTGTGAGGGCTGTGGTTTCCTCTAATGGGCTGACGTCTGCTGTCCTCTGTGAGGGTCTGACCCGCTGAAGGTAACAGTAGAAGGGCCACTGACTTACAAACATTTACATGTAAAATGTTAGACCTGAGGGGGTTTCTGTGCACATGTTCCATCAGACCACCTTTGAGAAACAGAGAAAATATTATTCTTTGTAGGACTGGGACAAAAACACAGCTTGGATGCACAGTTTAACCTGATACCACTAAGGAAACCCAAGGGACTACTACATTCACTCAGAATATCTCTTGCATGCTTTTCTTACTTTTA
Source organism: Cheilinus undulatus (assembly GCF_018320785.1). NCBI lineage: Eukaryota > Metazoa > Chordata > Actinopteri > Labriformes > Labridae > Cheilinus > Cheilinus undulatus. The sequence goes on from NC_054881.1 coordinate 34,690,379, forward strand.
GCCCATACATTACAAACATTAACTACTAGTACTAGAACCTCAAATTCAAAAAAAGTATGGACATAGAAAGAAAAGTAAATAAGCAAAGAATGGGAAGATCTGCCAAATACTTGAACTCCATATTTGCAGGATCAGAGAACATACAAAAGTGAGATTTTTAACACAAAATATCTGCTCAATTTAAATTTGTTTCCATTTCCACATTTCAAAAAGAAGATTCCCCCTGACTTTTTCCAACCATGGTCAACAAAGGCCAAATTATCGGACATCTCTAAAGGTTTTCTTGCCAGATTTTCCCGTAGTGAGAGGTGTGTTAAGATGGATTTTACCCTACAAAATTAGAGATCAGCCCTTAATTTGAGACCATTTCTACATACATTGAATTTGATCCCTACACTTCACAAAAAAGGGATTTTAACAGTTAAAATCAATTTACCTGGCGTGGAGGTCATCAATAACACAACTACTTAGTCCTGCAGATCACCTAGCATCGGACATCATCTAGTCAGGTGAAGGGTGACGAGAGTCTAGGATTCTTGTACTGAGCTAAGAGGCTAGCTGAGCCTCTTTAACACTTGCTTTTATTTGAACCAGTGACGTGCCATCAACCAAATAAACCTTACATGTGCAATTCAGAGTCACCTAACAGCCTAACAAGCTTGTCTTTGGACCCTCTTAGGAAGTGCATGCACTTGGAAAACACAAAAGACCCTGTCCTACTTGGATTCGAATAAAGGAACCTCCATTCCACTTTAAATCTGGGGTTTGAGTGTTCCATCATGGCTTTGGGCAGAGTGTTTAAATGTGTTTTTGATGTTTTTAAATGTGTTTATATGTTGCCTGTTATACTGTGAGCACTGCAAGGATTTTTTTGCAATTGATTGTTGTTGTTTTATTTAAAACACTGCACCATGAGGGAAGTTATCCACTGAGTTGACTTGCCACCTGTGACCAGGGCCTACAGCAGTGGTTCTAAAGGTATGGCAAGGCATACTGGTGCTCAATCAGGACCACTTTGTCAAGAAACATACATGATTTGCAGTGATAAAAAGTTTTTCTTTAATAGCAGATGGAAACCCTTATTGCTGTTATTCTTATGTGGCTGTTCAAGGAAGGAGTAGCTGGGGTGGAGGAGGGTTGTAAAAAGTGACTTTCAGAGGGAGCAGCCAAGCATAGCCAGGTTAGAGCAGTTTAAATATGGCAGCATGAAAGCAATTCACCAATAGCAAGCTTTAAAGCAAATCAGCTGGCTGTCAGCTAATGAGGGCTTGCATAAGATCAGCTGATCTCAATAACACAGCAGTGCTGGACTGTGTTGCCTGCCTGACCTAGCGTTGTATGGTCATTTTACTGAAACATACTTTTCTATAGGTGATTTTAGCAAATATGAATTTGGTGTGCCTTGAAATTTTGGCTTGATCTTTGGTGTGCCTTGGGCAAAAAATGTTTGAAAACTACTGGTTGGTGTGCTGATTCTCATGAAAGGGTGTTTTCTAACCTGGCATTTGTATCTTGTAGGGATGCACGATATTATTGGCCTGATATCAGTATCAACAGATATTATCTAAAAAAGGCAAATATCAACATTTATGACGATATTTAAATCTGATACTTTGGCTGTGAAATCAGTATATATCAACTGTAAAATTTGACAGTATGTATTTATGAATTACTAGAGTTTAAGGCTGGACCAACAGACCTAGTAAGTTGAGATCTTTTTCTTTATTGATCCTCATTCTTTACACTTTAAAGTGTGTTTTATGAAAAAAAGTTTGTTTCTTTGTTCATCCTCAAATTTCAAAGGGCTGAATTTTTAGTTTAATAAAACATATTTAAATATTGGTATCAGCTAAAATGGATCTGTAAGCTATTTTGAGAGAAAACAAAGCTAATGCACAAATGCATGTTAAATGTACGATATACTGAGAAAATGTTCCATGCTTTACTATTTTAGTGCAGCACATACTTCTGCAGGTCACCTGTGGTGAATACACCTCCTATTGATAAGGATGTCATTCAATCCAGAGTCAATAGAAATACATGCTTCAGTAATCTAACAAAAGAGAAATTCCTTAACATATCCACCAAGGAAGGTTCCATCATGCCTCACAAATTTCTGCAACACTGTAACACAATGTAAAATCCAACATGAGACATGACGGTTATGCTGTTCAGTGGATAAGTACAAGGACAGAGTGATGGCAGAGCTTTGTTACGGTGCTGCAGGATAATCTCAATACAAAAAGTCCCTCTGTATGCCATACAAAACCTCTGCCATTTGTTATATTCTGAGCCGTCGATTCACTAGTCATCACATCCTTCTTCAGCTCACTTTCTTTGTTTACTACTCTGAAAAGTCCATAAAATGAAAAATCCTTCCATGCAACCTAGATTCATTAGAAAGGCCGGATGACAGCTGGTATTTAAATTTTTACAGGGGGTGAGAGAGAGTTCTCATTTCACTTTTCCTTTAACTTTAAAACTACTTTTGAATTGTGTGCAATGAACTTACAAACTTATTTTGGCAATTTTATCCTCTCTACTGGAGGTTGTAGTGTATACAGACAGAGATCTGACCTCTATCAGTGCACAAAAGACCTCTCCCTCAGCGGAGTTATCACGTAAGCTTTTCTAAAAGGCCATGGGAGACCAAGAGCTGCATTCTCAGTTTGTTCATACATTTCTTCAGCCTTTAAAAGTTTACATTTGTTTGGTATTGATATTTCTCATGAAATAGTCTTTTCCTCTTTGCAGCTTTATCATGCTTGTCCAACCACATCATGTGAATGTATGTGGCTTAAAACAAAATGTACAGTCCAGTGGTAGGTTTCCCTTAGTCACACCCTCACTATTGGAAAATAATCAATGTTTTTGGACCAGGGATGATATTTATGTATATAAAATTTAAAGAAAAATGTTTTCCTTGTAAAATGAGAAGGGGAAAATAAACTAGACTGTCAGTTTTTTGGAGTGGATTCTTGGAATCATATTTTAAGAGGGACGTGATTTATGTCTGAGAAAACCAAGAGTTCTGTTGCAGCACTCGAGTGTCTGTCTGCCTTTGGAGCTACTTTCAGAAACGGCCATGCTCCTTGAGAAGACTTTGGAGAGCGTTAGAGGGGACTGAGCCGGAGGAGGTCATTACTCCTGGCTCCAGTCTAAGTGATCTGTCTTCGAAAGGAAGCCCGCAGAGGTATCCACCCAAACAACTCCGCCTCTGTTACCTAACCTCACCTCTATCCCACTCCAGCTAACACAAACAAACATTTTCCCATCTCAAGATATCACACCTTAGTGAGTTTTGGCTTGTTAATATTTATACAACCCACATTTCCATACTTGTCATGCAGGCAGATGCAGAGCATATGGCTTGTTGTCTCATTGTGAATGATTGAATAATCAGTTTGTAACCTTTTGCGGCTCATTCTCCAGGTGTGTCATTCAAGTGAGCGGATGTATGCTGTGGAAAAAAGGGGGAAATGAATAAATTACACTGGATAGATAGTTAGACTTCACGTGGAGAAACAGTGCAGCTTATAATGACTTCTCTGTGGAGTCTCGCACATTTCTTCGGAACATTTTCTCCCTCCTCGTTCCTCCCTTTCACACCCCCCTCTCCACCCCCACACTCTGCTGTACCTTCTATTTCTGACACAACAGCTATGAGTAATGAATGGTTTTGCCTCGCACTGGTTTCTAACAAGTGAGCGGATTGTATACAGTGTGTTCTGTATATTGGGCTAATTAGTGTTGTGCTGGCACACCCTGGCAGAGCGCAGAAAACAGCCCACTCAGTGGTTACTCCTACATTACTGCTGCAGGCAAGTCTGCAGCCAGCAGCAGGGGAAGAAGTGACAGTAGGAGACACTGGAGCTTATTTAGGAGGATGTAGGCCAGCATGGTGGCTCACTCTGGAGACCTCAAGGCTAAACAGGTGCCTTAATCCCACTTCCCTGCAAGCTGAACACAAGTTACTTGCCTTGATTTGTATAAAACTACATGCTATTACACAGGTCAGTTCAGTGTATTTTTGTCATGCCCAAAAAACAAAGATTTGTAAGAAATATAAAAAAGGTAAAAGGCAAACTGATCCACCAAAGCAACTACAGACTACAAAAATTAAACACTCAGCCACTATATTTGTCTAATTTCATTCAGGACCACTTTGTCAGGAAACACACATGATTTGTGGTTATACATTTTTTTCTGTTTATTAGCAGTTATTAATTTTTTTTCTTATTGCTTTTATTCATATTTGAAGGTGTGGCTGTTCTGGCATCCAAGGAAAGTCTGAGGCAGGCAGAGAAGCAGCAAAAACCCCAGAGCAGAGCAGGCATCAGTGACAACAGAATGAAGTCAGATGTAGCATAATGGAGGAGCTGGGGTGGAGGAGGTTTGCAGAAAGCAGCTCGCAGAGGTAGCAGCAAAGCATTGCCATATGGCAGCATGAGTGCCATTAGCCGTCAGCTTGCCATCAGCTGATGAGGGCCCGTATGAGATCAGCTGATTTTAAATATATAATAATATTAATAATAATATTAATAATAATAACTGAATTTGTATAGCCCATTTAAAACAGAAGTTTAAAAAGTGCTGGTTTTACTCTGAAAAACAAGGCTACATTCACTATTTAAGTAGTCCATGAATGAACCAGTTCTTAGTTTCATTGTAAGGATGTAAGTTTGGACCACCTCTGTCTACTTTCATCTACTACTTTATTTATTTCTGCACTTTAGTTGTATTTCTTCTCTGTTTGTGCACGTGCTGTGTTCTTACACTACACAAGTTTGTCACTGATTCATCTCTGTGAACATTGATTTCCTGCTCCTACGTTCTTCACCCCCTCCTTTGACAGCTCACTTTTCTAACCGTCTTTATTATTTTTGCTACGTACCATCCTACACATCCTTCACTTCCAGTGGATTTCCAGAAAGTACGGCATGAAAAAGCCAAATCTCTCTTTCTAGTCTGTTTACCTTTACCTACTGTATGCACCTCCAGACAAAGTGGCAGACCTTTCCTTCCTTCCATTCTTGATTTCTCTCTCTCAGAGATGATGTGTCATTTATATTTCGACACACTCTCCTCCTTCACATGCACCTGCTCCTTCTCACTCATCTATCCCCTCCTATTCTCTGTCTTACACCTCCCTGTCTGTCTCCTCATCTCCAGGTTTAAGTTTCCATCTCTCTCTCTCTCTTTGTCACTTTGCTGCCTTGGACTAGACAGGAAGACTCCCTCTCTTTATGACGCCTGACATGTGGCAATTTCCCTCCGTTAATGACAAGAAATGTGCCAATTACCTCTCCGGATGCTTCACTGCCAGTCAGATGCTAACGAGCTGAGAGCATGTGTGTTTGTCTGCTGCCATGTGAGAGAGTTCGTCTTCAGCTGAATCTTAAGCATTTTAATTTTCTTTCCCATGAGCACGGTGGAATATCAGCTACCTTTTTTTATCTCTGGTTTTATTAATGAGTTCCAATTATAGCACGTACGGAGTAAATGATAAGTGAACTGTTGCTCATTTTTGCTCCCTCTCTCACACACGTACATTCCCAATTCTGACATCGAGTTTCCATCACTTTTCATTCTTCGTCACCTCGTCTCCCTCCCACCGCTCCATCTGCGCTGAAAAGCTCTTTTGTTCAATTTTTAATTACCTTCTCATATAAAAGTGCTCTTGACATGTGAATGCAGCACGTTCCAGAGGAGCTGTCTGTGTGATTGGTGCAAAATGGATAACCAGTTCTTTGTATCTACTGTCAATCTCTGTTTAAAGAATAGACCTCAAGTCCTGAATCAACACTAATAACAACTCATTTATGAGCTGCATCATCTTTACATGTTTTAGTTCACTTTGGTCCCTTTACTTTACATTCTGAGAAAACAGCATCGCCATAGAAAACTCTTCTTAGGGACTTCTTTTTGGTCATGTTTGACATCTTTGTTTGGAGTTGGTTTAAAAATGGATGATAACGCTGCAGCACATAAAAACAGAAAAATACACAGATGCATTCACTGTAATCACTGCTGCTTCCTGATCTATAATTAAGTGATGATAACTGATCATTACTTCCATAACACTGATTACCATTTTTACTCAAGTTGAGCAGTTTACATGAGTTGCTTGTGTGTTTAATGACATTGAAAAACTTTGTAAAATACAATGCATTCAGACCCTCTTCACTTCTTAAAATTTTGTTATTTTTCAGCCTGATGCTACAGTAAAAAAAAACAAACATTTTTATTCTGATTAATCTTTGCTCAGTGCCCCAACATGACAAAGTGAAAACAGACTCTTAGAATTTTTTGCAAATTTATTAAAAATGAAATACTCCCATGAAATACTCCCAGGTGTTTCTACAACTTGAGTCCAGCTGTTGTAAATTCAATTAATTGGACATGACTTGGAAAGGCACACACCTCTGTATAGATGGCCTCCCAGAAAATGCATATCAGAGCAAAAACCAAGCCATGAGGTCAAAGGAACCGCCTGCAGAGCCCATGGACAGGATTGTTGCCCAGTCAGGTGAAAATTGGTTTAAAAGTGGTTTAAACTGGCAAAAAATTGGTTTGCTGAGGCAGAACAATAGGCAGAACAATAGGCAGGAATGTATTGAAGTGAGCATAAGAAATAATGAAATGTGGTTCAAATGGAGGGGTTGCACGATGGCGCAGGGGTTAGTGCTGTCGCCTCACATCAAGAATGTTTCTGGTTTGCTTCCCGGTCAGGGCCTTCCTGTGTGGAGTTTGCATGTCCTCCCCATGCATGTGCAGGTTCCTGGGTACTCCAGCTTCCTCCCACCACCAAAAACATTCTCATCAGGTTAATTGGTGACTCTAAATTGGCTGTAGGTGTGAATGTGAGTGTGCCCGGTTGTCTGTCTCTATATGTGAGCCCTGTGATTGACTGGCGACCAGTCCAGGGTGTCTCTTGCCCAATGATGGCTAGGATTGGCTCAAGCCCCAATGGGTCAAATGGGTCAACAGAGGCAAGAAAGGGTTTAGAAGTGTCAAAACAGGCAGAAAAAAAGAGGTCAAAAGGGTTTAAAATAGACAAAAATGGGCTTAAAGCAGTGTTAATTTTGGCAGCTATATTTAATATTAGTCTTAGTTTTGGTCTTTAAAAGAAATGCATTTTAGTTTTAGTCACATTTTAGTTTTTTCTATCCTTTTTAGTTTTAGTCAACGAAAGCTCAAAACATTTTAGTCCAAGCATTTATTTTTTTTGCCTAAATCTGGTACCGAATCATGGTAGTGTGTTCTGTGCACTCTGCCAAACTTGGAATCCCTGCTTTCTACAGCTGAGAGGCAGAATAGATACAGCTGCATTGTTTTTTGTCGGATTTACCCACAATGGAGAAATATCACAGATTTTGAATGTCAGACAAAAACTACATTACATTTTAGTCTAGTTTTAGTCATCTTGAAAACAACTAAACTTAGGAAAAAGTGGTTTTAAAGTGGCACAAATAAATATCTTGACATAAAAACCCAAAAACAGTTTCACACACTTTTCAGCTCCAAAATGAGGGAACTCTTATTAAGGCTGATAGAACCAATGCTACTGATAAAATACACATGCACTGATATCATCAATGAACCTTTATTGCACTAAGAGGTGTTGATCTTGTTGTTCTTCCAAATGTAGTTCTTGTGCAATCATAAAGATGCATTATGAAATATACATTTAAGAGAAATTAACTAAATCCTAACAGCTCATATAGAAACATCCTGTTCTTGTGGCGTGTATCATCATGAGTAGGAGTAAAGATGAACTCTAAAAATAGTCCTTGAGTGATCGACAGATGAATTGCTTCCCCTATAGGTCATAATTAATGTCATGCAGTGCTGTATTGCTTCGTGCATGTGTAAAAGACAGAAAGAGGTTTAATTTCATCCGGTAGACAGCTTGTGAGGGAATCCTATCCTCCCTGGCTCCATGAGATTGATTCAGCTATTACATTTTTATGGAGGAAAACATTCATAAGCATGGAATCAGGAGGAAATATAGATGAGATTTAACAAGGTTTACTTTGCTGATATTAAGTCTGAATCCAGTGTTTGTTCAGGATGTTTGACGCTATGCTAGGAGTTTGTGCAAATTCAGGTTGGAAGAGGTTATGTGTGAAATAATTGTGAAGTGAGGTATTAAAAAACATTTTCTTCTCAGCCTCTCTTATGTGTTCCCACTGGATAAGAGAGACTTAGTGAGGTGTGGTGCTGATGGTTTCTCTGATATCTGCCATCTCTCGCTCTTGCTGGTGCGTGTCCCAATCAGCACATCATCTCTTTGCAGAAACTTCTATCGCCAGTGTTTTACCTTCTGTTTTCTTATGAAATCGACCAACAAAAGTGAGCCCACACTGTTTTGTCTTGGCAGGCCTTATATCAGGTTATTGCTCCACTTCTTTTGTAGATACTTTATCTCTCGTGTGAAAGACTCTTTATAAACATCCCGCTTATCTTTCCTGTACTGCTCCTCTTGCCTCTTATCTCTTATCGGGCCCTGCTCCTCATGGGATATCAACAAAACACAGGAAGTTAGCTATTTGCCAAGCCTCCACTCTGCTGGACACCTCCTTTTGAAGAAACCCAGACAAGCAGGAAATATTTGAAATCAAAGTGGCTGCAGAGTGTGAGGTGGCACGTGCTATTCTTTTTTTCCCACCTCTTGAAGAAAGAGAAAAAGTATCTGGGTGATTTACAGCCAAATAACGTCTCTAAATGGTCCCCTGCTCTGTGAGAGTGCCAGGAGCTCGATATCAGCATCATTTAGAGAAATGAAACTCATAAGGAAAGGTCAGAGAGACTCTCAGCTTCAGAAATAGAGGGGAGTTTTCTTTTCTCAAGTCTGACAGTGCAGCTGTTACTGTAGAGCTTTGTTCTAAGGGGAGAATAAAAAGAGCATGATAGATATTGACTTTTTGTAGCAGCACCTCAGGGACGTAAACAATTGCGCTCTAATCCTAGTACTCACTGCTGTTGGAAAGGCTCAGTAGAGACGAGGAAAACTGTAGCTCTTTAAACACTTTGCTGGGACTTTTTTACGATTTAATGAGCTCAAACTTCTGCGTAATATACTTTTCTGTCATCTAATAGCTTCCTGTTCTCTTCCTCTTAGGTGGAGTGGTTAAAGAACGAGGAGGTCATTGATCCTGCAGATGACAGAAACTTCTATATCACCATCGACCACAACCTGATCATCAAACAGGCCCGCCTCTCTGACACGGCCAACTACACCTGTGTGGCTAAGAACATCGTAGCAAAGAGACGCAGCACCACCGCCACAGTCATCGTCTACGGTAAAGTACACAGTCAGCGACATGCTTATAAAAAATATTCACCCCCTTTGATGGTTTACACTTTTATTGTTTTTTTTTTCATATGTCTTGCAAAATCAGTGTGTGCATAAACATTCATCCCCTTCACGTCAGTGTTTAGTAGATACAGTTTTGGCTGCAGTCCAAACTGAGTCTGTGTGGATAGGTCTCAATCAGGCTTGCACAGCTGGACAGTGCAATTTTACTCCATTCTTCTTGTTGCATGGGAATCGGCATGAGCACCTCTTTTGAAGTCCAGCCACAAATTGTCTATTGGATTGAGGTCTAGGCTTTGAACATTCACCTTGTTGTCTTCAAACCATTTCTGTGTAGCTTTCTTTGTGTGCTTCAGGTCATTGTCTTTCCGGAAAATAGATCTCCCAAGCCGTCATTCTCTTGCAGACTAAACAAGATTGTCCTCCAGAATTTTCTTATATTTTGCCACATTCATTTAACCCTCTACATATACAAGCCTTCCAGGGCCAGCTGCTGAGAAGCATCCCCACAGCATGATGCTGCCACCACCATGCTTTATAGTGGGGATGGGGTGTTTTTGGTGATGTGCAGTGTTTGGTGTCTGCTCATTTGGTCTCATTAGACCAAAAACTTTCTTCCACTTAACCACAGAGTCTCCCACATCCCTTTTGGTGAACTCTAGTTAAGATTTAATGCATTTTCATCAACAGTGGCTTTGTCTTTGCCGCTGTCCCATAAAGCTTTGACTGGTGAAGAACCCAACAGTTGTATGAAGAGTCTCTCCCATCTCAGCTGTTGAAGCTTGTAGCTTCTTCAGAGTAGTCATAGGTGTCTTGGTGGCCTCTTTCACTAGTCTCCTTCTTGCACTCAGTTTATGAGGACGGTCTGATCTAGGCAGATTTACATATGTGCTATATTCCTTCCATTTCCTGATGATGGAGTTAACTTCTCTGGTGGATGTTCAGTGCCTTAGAATTTTTTGTATCCATCCCCTGACTCATACTTTTCAATAAGCTTTTCCCTGAGTTGCTTGACATGTTCTTTTTTCTTCATGGTGTAATGGTTGCCATAATACCAATTAACCAGTGGCTGGATATTCCAGACACAGATGTCTTATTCTACAGTCAGTTGAGACAAATTCACTGCACTCAAGTGATCCCCATTTCACTAACTGTGAGACTGCTAGCACCAATTGGACAGAACTGAATTAGATCAGTCACTTTAAAGGGGGTGAATATTTATGCAATCACTTTTTTACATTTCATCTTCTTAGTTAATTGGTATTACTTTGTAGAAATCTGATTGACTTTGACATTAAATAGGTTTTTTTGTTTTATCAGAAGGGCCAAACTGTATTTACCATGATCGATTTATAAAATCAATTAAAGGGTAAAACATTTTGGGTGAATACTTTTTTTAGGCACTGTATCTACAAAAGAGATCATAAAAGTCGGGAAACCACTGTGAAGTCCCTCAAAACAGTTTTCAAAGTCACTCTGCATAAAGTAAATCCCTTTTCTTTCCTGCAGCGTGTCACACTTGCTCATTTTGTTTCTGCTGGAAGGAAGGTGTGCGAGGAATGGAAGATTTGTGATTTTCCAAACAGTGAGTCGAGGTTGCTGACGTGGCTGATCCGTACTTAAAGAGGCCCCCCGCTGTGGCTTCACACTGACTCACCCACTGTCTCTCTCTAACATCCACTAACATGACTGTTACTGCACAGCACGGCTGCAAAGTCGAACTTCAACGCCTGCCGGAGGCGGTGCAAACTGGATGAAGAGGTTTTTGCGTGTATGCGGATAGATAAACACACAAAACCAAAGAGAAGATATGGTTAAAGTGAGGCTTACACATCATTTTTATCATTTTATCATTTGAGGTTCTTAACTTGTAGTTAAGTTAAGATCAAGAACAATGGAGCAATAGTGGCAATCAATTAAAGGGTGATGCAGAAACACCAAATCTGAGTCAAACAGAGCAGATTTCATGCAGAAGTTCTGCCGTATCTACAAGGCTTTTCTATCAATAACACATTCTATATAAGGGTCGAAAAACTGCTTTGATGCCAGCCCGTCCTTGAGAAAAAAACACAAAAAGCCACTGCATCTATTTCTGCTGCCCTTGTTTCTTACCCAAAATGGGATTCTGCACATTTATGCACAGCTTCTTGTATATGAAAGTGAACATGAAGCATGAAGAGAGGCCCAAAGGAGAAGAGAGCCTTGTGACAGATACTAGAGATGAAGAAAGAAGAAGGACAAGCCTTGCATTGTTCGCCACACTCTCTTACTTGCTATAAGGACACTGGATAAAGGAGAGTGAGATGGTGGCAAAAGGAAAAAAAGCCAGAAAAATGAAAAGAGAGAGACAGAGAGAAAAAGGAGAGAAAATATAGATCCATAACCCATGGAGGGATGAAACCAGCCAGTAAAAAAGTGTTTTTTTTTTGGCAGTCTCCACCCCTAGAGTCCAATGTTTTGGGCTTCACTCATAAGCATGTCACATTTGAAAGTCGGAGGCTCCGAGGGGGCCCGGAGTTCCACCATCTCAAATGCCACGGACGTGTTCGCAGCCACAAGCTCTGGTGTCACTCTGCACTGGATTTAGTCACTGACAGAGATGGATGAGAGTGGGAAGAGAGGCATTAGGAGGAATCAGTGAGTGGAAAATGCAGCAGAATTTACTGTCTGTCTGCATGGTGAAGAAACGACCCTGAGATTTCAGGGTCAGAAAACAAAAACTAGCTGTATGTGTTTTTGAATCGGTAAATTAGTGTGTAGAAACGTCTGAGGCTCAGAGGATTTCAGATAATGATGGAGTGACAGGTCGCACTGGAGACAAACCTTCATAATCAAGTCATTCTTGCTCTTTTGTGTTTTTTTCCACACTTTAATTCCTGTTAAATCATGTTTTATCTAATGTTTTTTATCCATATTACCATAATGATTTTGTTGCTTTACTGTCCTTCTTGTACATATGGAAGCTCTGAACATCCATTCAACATATAATGAGTACAATCTGGTTATTTTCTTGAGGTGCCAGATTTTTTGTCGAGGGATTAGAGTGCTGGTTTTATGGTGATCTTGACTTGTTAGCAGATAAAAACATTCAGATTAAATGTTAGGATGCACCCACGTTTACACTGTAAACTCTGATAGCTATTCAGACACACATAAATGAACTTGACTTGATAGTCAAGTATATGTACCTTGTACTAGGTTTTATCAAGTAATGTTTGATTGCAGGTTGAAGAAAACCATTTTACTGTTATTTCAAGTAAAGCCAACAAGTAATATCTCAGGGCTGGGCTTCCAATTTTTCACCTCTGTCCAGTAGGTGGCGGTAACTAGGTTAAAGCAACACTCAAATAAGCAGAAAATGAAAGCGAAATTTGACAGTCTGAGCCTTCTGAGTGTGTACTTGAGCTAGATTTGATCATGTTGTAAAGAAAAGTGAGAAAACACAAATTTTTCCGTCATTTCAACTTTTGTGCCACTAGTTATATTTTTGAAGTTGTAAGGTAAGGCCTAGGTACTCCAGCAAAGTATTTTTTTTTTATCATTTTCTACTCAAAATTATTTGACAATCATCCCTTAATCCGAAATTTTTTTCCAGACACGCTTTGCACCATGAGTGAAGTTACTAACTCAGTTAGATGTGCCCTGCCTCTTTAATCCATCTCTAAATGTTATGTGTTGGTTGCTAGGCATGATGGAAGAGCTCATCCTGATTCTGAGTTCACTTTTCAACCATTATTACAAACAGTAAGAGCTACAAGTGAGAGATTATAAAAACATTCAGCCCTGTTTCAATTACTTTAAGTATTTTTTGCATTCCTATTAAATGATTTTTAGAATGTTCTCCTGATCTGCAAAGTTTTCTCAGACTGCCCTTGGGCATTAAACATGTTTGCACTATGAATGAATACTGTCTGAGTTTAAAAAAAAAGGCCCAAACAACCAACCAAGTTGAAACTGCTCAAAATTTCCATTGGAACTGATTGCGTCAAAGTTTTTAAGTCGTGGAAATAGATTTTTGTCAGTATTGATTGCTCATACATTTATGTTGGGTTAGCTTGACTTTCCTATACTTTAAAACTCTTTGAAGAAAAAAGCACTTCCTGATTTCAGTGCAAGGGAGTTTTTAAGGGGGGGACAAAGGGGAGAACTTTCTCGGGCCTGGTCAAAAGAGGGGGCCCACGGAGGCCAGCAAAATCATGGAACATTGCAAAGTTAATCTGTGAAACCATGTCTTATTATTCTTTCAACCTGAATTATAACCAGTTATATCAAAGCAACAAAAATGTTTTCTTATTCATGCCGTAGTACAATATGGCCTTCTTCAAAATGTAAAAACTCTTTTTCTTTAAACAGAAGTACTTGTTTTTGTTTTTTTTAAGCCACGATGTGCACAAAATTCAGGATTCCAGTGAATAAAGTAGAAGCAACTGAAATAACTTTAAGGGAAAAAATAGTTAATTAGTTGTGAAAAGAGGCAAAATTTTTGAAAATTGGCAGGAAAAAAATGGGTCTAAGGTGGCAAAGGGTCAAGAATGGGGGAAAAATGGTGAAAAGCGGTTAAAAAGTGGCCAAAGTAGGTAAAAGTAGCAAAAATGGGTGGCTAAAGTAGTGAAAGGTGTTAAAAAAAAACTGCAAAAAAGGTTAAAAGTGGCAGTGATGGGCAACAAGTGGCAGAATTTGTTTGAAGTCATCAAAAATTGGTAAAATCTGGAAAAAAAACTAGAGAAAAAAATTGGACTGAACCAGTGATGAAAAGTGGTTAAAAAGTAGCACAAATTACGTATTTGACTTTCAGAACCTAATAAAAGCTTAACGCAGTTTTCAGCTCCAAAATGAGGTAAATGTTAGCCAGGATGTTAGCTCCAGTGCTACTGGTCCAGCATACATGCATTGATATCTCTAAAAATCTCTAAATCACAACTGGAGAGGGCTCACTTACTGTTTTTTTAGGAACCAGCAATTTCTATGGCCAGTTTTTTAAAGAAAGTCGGTTTTATAGCATAGAGCTTACAAAGTAAAGCACCTTCTCATTTCTTTTTTTAGAAAGCATTAACATTTTCATTACACAAAGCCGTCTTTGTTCATTCAAGTGCTAAAAACAGTAGACATTGTACATAAATATTTTCAACAAGGTGGGCTCTTCCAGAGGCATTCAGCTGCTTTAAAGGGAAATACGATAGTACACTGGAAAATGAAATCCCCACCTGCAGGCCTTTTTTTCACAGACACCCAAATGTTGTCTTAATGTTTTATAAATGTCTCCGCATTAGTAAATCATTTACAAGGGGAGTTAGTTGCAGCTTCTAAAGTTTGCTTTGTACAAAAGGACAAGCAGGGGCACCAAGCTAGAAAAAATTGAGACATTCTCACCTGTTTTATCACTTTGTATTTCAGTGAACGGTGGCTGGTCCACATGGACAGAGTGGTCGGTGTGCAACAGCCGCTGTGGCCGAGGTTACCAGAAACGGACACGCAGCTGCACCAACCCGGCCCCGCTTAACGGCGGCTCCATCTGCGAAGGCCAGGGCATCCAGAAGCTGGCGTGCAATCCTCTTTGCCCAGGTACGGCTCATGCTAACCAAACACCCGCTCAGCCGTGGGTGGAGAGGTTGCAGGATCACAAATATGATTCAAGGCTGTGTTTGCATTTTTCACTCTTGTTTGTGCCTCCACCCTTACGTGTGTCCCTCCACCCACACGCTCATTTGTCCCCATTTTTCACTCTCCATCTCATTCACTCTACCCTGCTCTGTCCTGTTTGTTGTGTGGTAGTGGATGGCCTGTGGACAGAGTGGAGTAAGTGGTCCACCTGTGGGACAGAGTGCACCCACTGGAGGAGGCGGGAATGCAGCGCTCCGGCACCCAAAAACGGGGGGAAAGACTGTGAGGGCACGGTGCTCCAGTCCAAGAACTGCACCGATGGGCTGTGCATGCAGAGTGAGTATCCGACTAATCCTCTGCTACTCTCTCTGACCTGCCCACCAAAAGCAAATCTCCTCACCCTTTGACCACTCTGCTCTTTCATCACTGCGCTGTGTTTCACGTCCTTACATAACACTCTCACCCTGTCGTTCCCACTCTGTTCCACTTCAGTCATACATAAACAATAAGACAAGCTGAAGTGCTTTTCTCTCTTCATTTGCACATGCATAATACACAAAAAGCTGTCGGATAAAAGTGACAGAAAAGTAGAAAGTCTTGCACATCTTCTGCAGCAAATATAAGCATGTGCTAAAAAAGAAGTCGTAGCCACATGGGGAAGTAGTGTGAGCAATTATCCTTGTAACAGGCCTAGAATTTTGAGTTATATTTAAAATAATACCAAGTGATTATATTGTAATTACACAAAGGGAGTCATAACCTCTTTGATTACCACCTTGGAGGAAACACCACAAAGTGCTGCCAATTACATGAGTTAGAAAGCAAGCATGATGAAATGATTTCAAAGTGCACTAACATTTCTTCCTCATAAATTCTTCTTTTGCTTTTACTGTTTTGTTTTTTGCATTTAAAAAAAAAATCTGTTGTGGTACAGCCAGATATTTATCCGCAGGCGATGAAATGTTTTCTGCACCTCTTTTCTTCCAGGGAGTTAAAAACAGCCTTGTGCTTAAGTTCAGCCAAAAAAGCCTGCTCCCTCAGCCTTATAATACATTCACAGATTTGAATCTTGTTGCAGTTGCTTTCATGCGCCAACGTGAAGAAGCTACGGGGTAAAGTTTTCATCACCTTTAACTTCATCCACCAACAACAAGCAGAATAAGGAGGAGAGAGCTGGAATGGCTGCACCATAGCTGAGTGAACTTCTGTGGCTTGTTTGATAAAAAAATCTTCTCCAGTGAACATGTTTGAAGGTGTTAGACCCACGCGCAGCCACACATGCTTCTATTGTTTGTATAACCTACAGCAGATGGTGTTTGTCACACTAATAATGTAATCAACGCTCAGCTGCTATGTGTGTTAAATTTGATATTTGATGATAGATGTGATGTGGCTATCACTATTTGCAGGCGATGCAAAACATACTACAGCCCACTGCCCAACTTAAGGTCCATTTTTAATCAGCCTGCAGCAAATTCTAAAATTACAATAACATATGTCATAGAACATAAAGCTTATGCTTGGCTAGTACCAAGTAGTTTAGACACTAGTTGAAGCTTAGCTCAGGCCTGAAAATTCCAGGTGACCCTACCTATGCACAAGCCGGAGACTGATTTAAATCTGACTCAAACTGCGATTTTACATTTGTTCATCCAGCTGATGTCTGCCCTGTATTCTGGTACACAGAGGGCTGTGGACTTTGGTGGTTCCAGCTCTGACTTCTTCCCTTTTGATTCTTGAGTGGGGCAGGGGTGCACCTACACTCTTCTGTACCTGGATAATGGGGCGGGTGCAAACTGTAGAGTATATGACCCTATACCTGACTTGACCTGAATCTGTACTGATGAGATTATAAAGGGGATATATTATGACAAAATGGCAAAAGCTGCATCATAAACTAGTGCCTGACACAGAGGGTATTTTTTGGGAGAGAAGAATCACTTGGTATGTTTTCGACACAGTATACAGGCGAGCCAACGTACTTTCTTGAACTATTTTTATGTAAAACTTGTTAAACTACGAGGATAAAACATTCCCATCTACAGCCACTATGCGCAGGATCTCTCTGAGCTCGTAATAGCCACAGGAGCAACGTTCACAAAAATCACTGGAGGCTAATGCCACTACTATAACTAAGTACCTCATATGAGCCAACTTCAAAGATCCTGGAATATCCCTTTACATTGATTGGTTGTTTGCCTTGTCAGCCATCAAGCTGTAATGTAGACTGTTTTTCTTTAGGTATATTAAATTACTAAGCTTATCTTAGTGCACACTGGGTTGGTTTTCCTAACTTTAATACTCTAAAAGTGAGGTTTATAAAAGAAGCACAGCCATTCTTGTAATTTTCTGCATGTGGCCCTCAGTAGAAAAAAAAAAAATTGGGCATCCTTGTTCAGTGTTATCACACTGGTGCTGAATGTGCATCTTTAAAACAGCTGGATCCAGCCAAAAAATAAAGATGTGCAGCAAGGACTGACAGAAACAATGACTTCAGTGTTCAATGATTTCATTCAGCATCAGATAAATGCATTAACTGATCTCATAGCCAAGGTCATATGTCTGTGCTGTATAGAAACATCAGGAAGCAATCTACATTAAGAACTACTCTTACTTGTCTTATTTTATTCCCCTCTGCAGCACAACATACATCCACCCGGCACCCACTCCCACCCTCTCTGCGACTCAGCCGATCTCAGAAGCATTAGTTCACTGCAGATTGATGTCTAGTTTGCAGAGAATATAAAGCCATAATGATATAGATTTAGACTTGTTCCAGGGATTGATTTTTTTGGAAGCTAAGAGGGGTGAAGCCACTTATGTCAATGCTAATGACCATTTCCACCAGCATTTAGAGAGAACGGCCCATTATCTAAAAGCTCACATTATGGCAAATATGATTGGAATGGAAGTTGTGTGCAATCCGAACTCACCTTGGACTGCTGATCTGCTCCCTCTAGTGCAGGGCGAGGATCCTGGCAAACACGTGTCTGTGGATTCCGTTGCAGCTTTATCTTATTTTCTGTTGTTTGAATTTATTTAAATAATTTCAATCGCAGTCCATCACTGGAGTTTGGCAAAGGAATTTGATCGGAGCGAGGATGGAAATAGAACTCAGAGAAACTCTGCCTCTGTAAAAACATGACTGACCCGAGTCAAAAAGGAGAGAGTTGTGTTATAATTTACTTTACAGCTTGTTTATCACATTTCCACTGTCGGGGAGTTTGGGGAGGTTGGATGTAACAAAGTTAAATGTCTGCAGATTGATCTAGAGAGGTTGCACTCTGCCTGTTCAGAGAGAACTTCCCAACTAACACAAGAGTATAGTTTTCACACTTCACCGAGGATGACCTGTCTGAATCTCGGTCTTTTTTTTCCTGAGCTCCCTCTGTGGTCCGTCCTCCTTGATTCTGATGTTGTTTTCCAGGCCTTTGGTAACCCCGCTCTCAGACATGACATTTTCTTGACATATTGATTTAGAGAAAGGGGAGCGCACTCTCCTGCAAGGGCAAATCCTTTATTGCTATCACAGACCAGAGAAACCTGACTCTGAGGCTCATTTCAGTATTAGAAGAATGAACACTGCTGTTCATTTATAATCGGCTGCTTGTATATTACCACAGAATTAAAAATATAACCATCCTGTTCCATTTCTCCTTCTCTTTCACTCATGTTTCTTTAAACAAAGGAAGCTCTAAGGGGTTCTATGATTTGATTTGATTTAATACGTCAGACCTGTACATGGAGGATTTTGTTAATTAGATATGTATGCATACGCACGAGAAGGTGGGTGCTGAGGGTGCTGCAGTATCCCCTGTTGGCAGGCAGTATGAGTGCACAGACAATGTGTAAACAATCACAACTTAAAAATATTTAGCCTCTTTTTTACAATAACATGTCATACATTTCCTGTCAGACCTGACTACAGTCGTCATCACGTCAGGTCAAAGTGCATCGACAAGTCTCGCCTGCATGCAACTCACTCTTCTGCAGGATCTTACGAAAGAAAAGGGATTAAAAACAGCCACTGGTGTTGCAGATTTACTGGGTGGCCTGCATCCACAAACTAAGGAGCTGCTGAGAGAGGTGGAAAAGTTAGTAGAACTGTGCCTCTGCCTGCACGTACATGTCTGTGGCCTCTTCTGAGAAGTCATTCTTCACACTTAGGTGGTTGAAAACATGGTTAAGGAGCACCGTGACTCAAAAAAAATCGACACACATGGTTCTGCAGCACGTCCATCAGGATGTTTTGAATGAGTTGGACAATGTGCCTTTGACGCAAATCTTTGTGCAGTGCACAGCAGAGCGCACAGCCACCTATGGGTCATCATTTAAATTAAGTTATCTCACAGTTATATTTTGCTGTAGATATACATATAATTCAAACATGCATGTGAAGTTTATATTTAGTGGCTTTCTTAAAACACAGAATAAGTGCACAGTAACAGATGCACTGTTGGTTGGTGTCTTTGGTGGTTTTACTTGTTACAAATATGTTTTATGGTATGAGTTGTCTGTGAGCAACTTACATGGACTTGAACAATGTGTCTGGTGTGTATGCAGTGTTTATGGAAAATGTCAGGGAACTGAGCTTTTGTTTTGTGTAGACTTTTGCTGCACAGTATTTGTGCCTTTGCAGAAAAATTGAGGAATAATGATTTCGTTTGATTCATGTTTGTAAAGTTAAGAACATTTCTGGTATCGCAATGTAAACGGCATTTCAAAGATATTAAAGTGGTTAACGATTCCTTTTTTTTTTTGGCAGTATCTGAAGTTGTCACCTTAAATGAATGAAGGTGTATAAGCACCTGAACATAAACAGTAATGCATGCACTTTTACCTTGCAGCACCCCTCAGCAGAAACATCTTCTCGTGTGCATGTATGTATTTTTTATTTATTTATTTATTTATTGGTCTTTTGCCTTTATTTTGGAGTGGACAGGACAACAGATACCATTGGAAAACATGGAGGGAGAGAGCAATGACATGCAGGAAGCCACAAGCTATCCATGAACTGTGGTTTTCAACCTTTTCTTGCCCAAGGCACACTTAAGGTCAAGCCAAAAATCTCAAAATAGCCTCTTAAATACATGTCACATTATCCTCAGTTAGGCCGAGAACACTTAGTCAAGGAACACACAGCATTTGCAGTTAGAATTTAATTTTATCAGCAGCTATTTTATGCATATATTGCTGTTATTCAGTGTGGCTGTTCTGGGATTTCCCTGCCCCCCACGAGCCTTCATGGAAAGCATCAAGCAGGAACAGCACACGTTCCTGTTCTTGTGCAAGGAAGCCTGAGGCAGAGAAGCAGAAAAACCGGAGAGCAGAGCAGGCATCATTGACAACAAAATGACATTGATGAAGTCAGATGTCGCATAATGGAGGAGCTGGGGTGGAGGAGGATTGCAAAAGCAGCCTGCAGAGGGAGTAGCAAATAACAGACAGCCAGAGCAGCTTGAATATAGTGGCATGAGTGTATTTGGCTAAAAGGCCGGCCCAGACTACTTGATTTTTGTTTGATCGTTCACAATGGCACCATGTCATACTAGCAACAAAAACCTTGTCCTGTCTTGGCTGACACACTTGGCCACACACATGAGGTGGGTCAATGGGTGTCAAACACTCTACAACAGAAGTGTTCTATGTGATTGTAGGGGTCTTTTGTTCCTGAAAGCAGAAAACAACAAACAATTATAGATTATGGATAACAAATATGGATTTATCAAGAGGCAGACAATATGGACTGGCTCTCCTTTAGATAGAACTTAAGGTATGCATGTGATAAGGTGAAGAAAATGAAATGTACACATTAGTTCCTCGGAGGGATAAAAAGTAGGGAATCTTGTAAATGATGATGCGAAGATAAGGAGCAGATTTCCTGTTGGTAGGCGTCAGGATTCACGTTGTTGTCGTCAGGTCAGGGTGTCAAACTAGACGTCTATGTAAGAACATTTCTGACACATTAGTCTCGTTGAGTCGTGGGGCATCTTGGATACGTGACTTAATACAAGACCAATTGTCCTTCCCGACACTCAAAATCCAGGTTTTAACAATGAGCTGCAATGTTGCAGTTGGGGTCAGTGTGAATCAGCTGGCTGCCAGCTGAGGAGGGCATCAGCTGATCTCAAAGAAATGTCAGCGCTTGACAATAAACTTGTATATTTAAGTGATTCCGTTTTCATGATATGGAGATATGGACTTGGGTGTGTCATTATCTAAGCCTAATAACTAAAGGGGACTTTGTCTAGGTTTTTATCCAGTCCCCTGTGATTTGTTTTGGTCAGAACCAGAGTACTGTAACAGCCATTCTCACAACCATTTGTTTAGTTGTGTGTTTCTTTTAGTGTTCTTCTTGGGCTGTGTGTAGAGATATGGAGGACAACTTAATATGATGTTTTCAGAAAGTTGCACCAGTATCATTGGCTTGTGTTGGCTTATTTCACCTTTTGTGGGTCAGTAGATGTCCCATATACCCAGCTTTATGTTCAAGATTAGTCAACATCATGAGAAAACACCTGACTCATTATGAGAGGAAACATGTTAAAATGAAGTGTACATATGCATGTCTTTTTTGGGCTTCCATACAGAGGAGATGTAGGTTGGCATTTAATGAACACAAAATTGCTTTCATCATTTTTTCTATGATGGTTCACCCTCCGTGCAAGGCCTTTTTTGCCTAAACATCTCATAATTGAGAAATCCCACCAGAGTTGTTTATTTATTTTATACTCTTTTATATTTCTCTAAAACTTCTATAAGGCCATGCTGAGGATGTGTAAGGGCCTAAAAAACACCACCTGGAATTGTCCTGCAAATAATTTAAATCCTACTACATTAAAGGAGCCAAAATAAGCCATGAGTTTTGTCTAATGATGACATCAGTGTAGCTTGAGGACAGTTGAAGCTGGAAATCTGTCTTATTGAAATAAGTCATTAATCAAATATAGACGTGGATTTCCTGAACTAGGAGTCCGTCTTCCTCCCCGGCTTTGTGTTGTCAAGAAAGAATAATCTTTGTCCGTCTGGAGCGCAGAGCTTTCGTTCCCAGCCCACCCAGTGAAGCGTGCGTTTACTCTGGCTTTGCCATAGACGCTGAGTTGAATAGAAACTCTATAGGATGGGTTCAAATGGGCCATCAGTTAGACTGACCCTGACACTCACCTCCCCCTGCTCGGGCCTGCTCCTCCTGCTGCCTGATTACATGTACACACCAGCCCCATCTATCAAGCCATTGATTTTCCTGTCGCTCCACTTGTCTGCCTGTGGCTCTCCCCCTCGCCAATAAGGACTTCATTGTTTGTATAGTTGTTTATGGATGTCCCTCAAGGACTGAATATTATGTGGACTTGTGTGCTGCCATTCTGCGCTGCTTTAATACGGTGGCTGACGAGGGCAAACAGTCTGCATTAGCCTAAAAGGTTTTCATTACGAGAAACCGCCTGCCCACTCAGAAACACTCAGAATAATCCAAAACCAAGTACAACCAAGGATATCCTGCATATGGAAAAAGTTCATTTGAACTTGAACTGCATTAAAACAAAATTACCAGAATAAATAATATCCAGAATGACACCAACCAAATGTGGAAGGCATCTGTGGCTTAAGTAAGCATGGATGGTATGGTCTTTTTGAGTGAGAGGATTTGTTTATTCATTCATTTATTAAAAAGAAAATCAAAAAAGAAGCACTAAAAAACAAACATAATCAGACAGACTGGCTGTGTAGCACTCATATGATGAAAATGTTACACAAAGTGCTTTAAATAGACAGAAAACCAATTAAAACAATCAGCAGACTCCACCCCCCATTTCATTGATTTCAATTGACATCACACACTTATGGAACCGCCCCCCTGTCAGACAAGAGCACCTTCCTTACTCTACACTATAGAGACAATAAGAGAGAGTTTTAGTTTAACAGAAAGCGCTAACCACTGAGGAGACAAGCCCAGGTTAGACTTATATAGAACCTCATGTGAGAAAGAAAACACAGCTAATAGCCAATTAATAGGTTACAATAGACAGTAGAACCAAATGAACTTTTCCAGATCTAAATGGAAAATATCATGTTAACTTCATCAAAATATAGATGCCTTTTAACTAACATGACTGTGGCAGAACACTGACAAACAGCTGACAGTGATCATGATACTATTGTTTAAAATATGAACTAGCTAATGTTACCTGGTTCACAATCACGTATGCAGAAAATAGTGCCCATCATTTCCCAAATGGCAGCATTATGGTGAATATAATTTGGCTTTTTGACAAAAAAAAAGCACAGAAACCTCTTTCATGTCAAAGTGAAAATAAAAGTATGCAATGGAAAATAAGTGATTGCATAACAAGTTTAGCCACAAATTCTCTGATTTGGCCTCTCCAGAACATTCATCTTGTTGTCTTTAAACTATGTCTTTGAAGTTTTTACTGTAAATAAAAATATCTTCTCCCAATTCATGGTTTCCTTGAAGACTGAATAACATTGTACCCCAGGATTTGTCTATATTTTGCTGCATTGATTTTGCCCACTACCTTTACAAGCTCTCCAGAGCCAGATGCCGAGAAGCATCCCCACAGCATGATGCTGCCCCTACCATGATGCTGCCCCTACCATGCTTCACAGTGGGGACGGTGTGTTTGTGGGGATGTGCGGTGTTTGGCATCTTGTCTGATGGCCAAAAAGCACCATTTTGGTCTCATGAGACCAAATAACTTTCTTCCACTTGGAGTCTCCCATATGTTTTTTGGTGAATTCTAGTCTATACTTTATATGACTTTTTGTCAACAGTAACTTTCTCTTTGCCACTCTCCCATAAAGCTTTGACTGGTGAAGAACCCGGGCAACAGTTGTTGTGTACAGAGTCTCTCCCATCTCGGCTGCTGAAGATTGTAACTCCTTCAGAGTAGTCATAGGTGTCTTGGTGACCTCTCTCACTAGTCTCCTCCTTGCATGGTCACTCAGTTTGTGAGGACAGCCTGATCATATTCCTTTCATTTCTTGATGATGGATTTAACTGAACTCCAGGGGATGTTAAGGGCATTGGAATTTTTCACATCAATTTTCCTTACTCATACTTTTCAATAACCTTTTCTCTAAATTGCTTGTCTTGTTCTTTTGTCTTCATGGTGTAATGGTAGCAATGAATACTGATTAACTAGTGACTGGACCTTCCACACACAGGTGTCTTTACACTACAATCACTTGTGACATGTTCACAGCACTCAGGTGATCCCCATTTCACTAATTGTGAGACTGCTAGCACCAGTTGGCTGGACCTTTGTTGACATTAAATATGGGTTTTTTTTTTCTAAAAGAGAAAAAGGCAAAAAAGACTGATTTATAAAAATCAATAAAGGGGTAAAACACCTAAGAGGGTGAATACTTTTTACAGACACTGTGCATCAAACTGTCCATATGTTCAAGGCTTTTATCCTGACAGCTGTCAGGAGACAGTCAATGGCACGTTTCTCTCTCCTGATAATGAAGTCTTTCTGAGCAGCGCCCCCATATGGCCTGGAGCACTTCTGTTTCGATTTAATGTCTTCTCGTTTACAGGTCTTACATTATAGTTTCACTTTATGCATCTTGTTCTTGCTTTTTTTGTTGTCAAACTGTCATTTTGAAATTTCAGCTCGTGTGTTCTAATGGAAACCTTTTCGTTTTCTTGGCCTCTGTACCTCTGCGTACAACTTGGCCTTAACAAAGCCATCCTACAGCACACTCTGGACACAGAGAAAAAAAAAAAATCTATCTTGAAGACTTTTTCCTCCAAATCTCTGTCCTTCAACCTGCCTTTGTATCCTGCTTTCCTGTCATAATCGTCCCCTTTTATCCCTCACACCACGCTCTCCATCCACCCTGCCGTGACAGATGCAAGGCTGCAGCTTCTATTGACTCTGCTGGAGCCCTTCGCTTTATCAGCCCCTCCAACTCCCTCACCTGCCAGCATTGCTCCCGCTCCTGCTGCCAAGGCACTAAGCCAAGTTGATGGATAACGCCACTCCCCCAGCCCTTCCCTCTACCCCACCCAAACTCCTCTCATCCATCTCTATACTCCGTACACAGATCTGCAGGGGGGGGGGGGGGGTCCAAATCAAGAACGATCGGCTCCCTGTGTCATCACTCCTACTCATGAGTTTGTTGCTGTCTCATTTGTTGAGTTTGTTTTTCTGTTGGCTCAAATTTGATTTTCATCATACCTCTCCCATCATTTCCCCTCTCTCTCCCACCCACAATCCCTTGCTTTCTTCAAGGTTCCTTATATCAGAAGTCTTCTGAGGCTAGAGACAAGAATGATTTGGGGAATTCATGTGAGTTATTGTTTTCTTTATCTTTTATTTTGCTTTATTCTGCATTTATTCTCATGTCTGTCTTTGATTAAAGGGATATTTCAGTATTTTTGAAGATGGCCGTATGAGGTACGTAGCAGTAGAAGTGGCGTTAGTCTTCAGTGATTTCAGTGAGCACTGCTCCTTTAAGAAGGACCTGCTGGTTGTACCGGCCAGGAAGCTAGGCTGTAACAGATGGGTACAGCTTCTCTGTGGAATTTAGCAAGTTTTTGGTATAAAAAAATTGGCCATAAAATAAAGTTGGCTCAAATGTATGCACAATTGAAAAAATTTTAATGCGTTTTATTTTATACCCAGAAGGCTTCTGTGTTTTTGTCTCTTTTGCAATGTAAGCGCACGCAACTCGTAGCTAAAGCCTGCATTGCAAAATCATGACAAAAACACAGAGGCTTTCTGGGTAAAAAAAAAATAGAATTCTTCTAAAGTTTGCAATAGTGCAAATGTTTGAGCGAACATTGTTTTGGGGTCCATTTTCACTAAAAACTCGCTAAATTCCAAACTGTACCCATCTGTTACAGCCTGGCTTCCTGGCCAGTAGAGTCCCTCTTAAAGGAGCAATGCTCACTAAAATCACTGTATGCTAATGCCACTACCACTGCTATGCACCTCATGTGGCCCAACTAAAAAATACTGAAATGTCCCTTTAATCACTTTGATTTAACTAAAATCATAAATAAGACCATGATCGTCATTGTTTTCATCTCTGTCTTTGTTTCATAACTGCTACCCACCTCAGGGCTTTTCCTTTTTGACTCCCGCCCTGTCCTTACCCATAAGGCCTCTTTTTCCAGCCAGCTGCCTCTTTCCAGTCATGTTACTCCCCTCTAACTCCAAGCTGACACTGCCCTTTATCCTTTAGCTCCTCTTGAACTCCAGCCTGACACTTTGCCTCTTCATCATCTCGCCTACAAAATCTAAGTGTCTGTCTTTGACTCTGTGTATATTTCCTCTCTCTCTGCCTCTGTAAATCTGTGTCCTCACCCAGAATGGAGTGTTCAATAATCCCTTTCATTTCCATTTCTTGTACTTTCTCCCTTTTTCCCCCCTGACAATGGCTCATGTTCAAAGGGATGTATTAATCTGAGTGATACATTTTAATGCGTGCACTTAGCAGGTTGCAGCCTTTATCACCAAAGCGACGACGGGGAGATTGTTGGACTGAGAGGGGGGGGATATATCTTAAATAACTGCAGGGAAGCTCTGCAGAGTGAAATTACATTTTTTAGACTTTCATCACGGACTCCCTGCTCTGTTTTCTCTTCGTGTCTGCACAGGAGGAAGGATTAGAGGGCCTCACATAGACGAGGAAATATCTGCACTCTCCTCTTTAATGTGATGTCTCAGTTAAGGCCAGGCCTCACTCGTCCTTCCTGGGGACTAAAGGTCTTTGATAAACTACCACATCAGATCCCCCCGCCTCTTTAATTGTGGGCGATCAGTACATCTAAAGAAGCCATCTATTTTTTTCTAATAACTGTTTCTGTGAGTGAAAGGAAACGTCCTCCTGAAGGTCAAACACAACTGGATTTCAGCGGAGACTCTTGTATCGGAGCATGGAATAAAATGGATTTTAAATTAACCACATGTTGAATGGTTTTCCCATTTAATAAAATTCAAAACATACTATTCACTATGAATAAGCTTTGAGTTTAAACTAGAGTGAAAGAAGAGACCAAGGACATAATAAAAATAACAAAACTTACTGTAAGATTTCCACAAAAGCACTTCCGTCTCTCTTTTCTGTCTCTGCTGCTTTCTCTTCCTTTGTGCAAGAGAACACAAGAGACACAGATTGAGTGCCATCTGTATCCCTCTGACTCATGAGGCTAATTTACACAAATGCTCGGCCATCATGCCTGCCCTGGAAGTGCCATAGACCTATGGCTGATGCTGCCATCTACTGGCACAGGTTCTTCCTATTTGTATACTTGAACTATGTCAAAAGTCTCTTTTTACTCTCTCTTAAATAAAAATGCATTTTTATTCTTTGGTCTTTGACTTTCTTGAGAAGCCCCCTGACAAATGCACTAGTGTGTCTTCACACATGCCCTCTGGCATCTCACTTCCTCTAAAGAAGAGTTTCTCCCCATTTGTCAAGTCAGTGACAGAGAAGGACATTCTTTACTGAGCACCACAGAGAGTTCGCACTGTCAGTAGGCATCTATTCAAAGGTCTGATCCGCAGTGTTTGTGTGTCGGACGCCAGGTCTGCTAATCACAGAGGTTCCTCCAGCTGGACAGAAAGACTGCAGGAGGGGATGAAAGACAGTCTTAGAAAATGCAAGCAATGTCTCGATCTTATCGTGCCGAGTGTAAGAACAAAGACACAGACAGACTCTGAACTCTGAACAGAGCACGGTAATTTGAAGATAAAAACGTCTGTCTCTGGCTTCAGAAGTGCAGATCTGACTTCTGAGGATGATTGTTAGGCCAGTGAGTCGTTAGGATGCACTGGAGCTATTGACACAGCTCAGTTTGTCATCTTTATCTTTATTTACTGGGTTCTAACTGTTTTAATAATGCATGAGCTCATGAAGGAACCACTTCTTTATGACTCTTAACCTCTGGTTGTTATTTACAGGGATACACAAGCACTGGTTTCTGTGCACATGCTGCAGATTTCCTTGTTTGAGGACATTTCAGTAACACTTCATTTTAGCAGGCCCGAGTTGCCTAGTAATTGTAGAGTACTTGCATAGTGATATTTTTGTAAATAATAGAAATAAGTATAATTATAGAGTAATTTCTCAAGAATAATATGAAATTAACAAGTAATTACCTAGTAATTGTAGTGTAATATCATAGTAATATCAAAGTATGAAGTATAAGTAAATAGTAAGATTAAGATAGTAATAACCTAGTAATTACCTAGTAATTGTAGTGTAATAACATAGTAATATCATAGTATGAAGTATAAGTAAATAGTAAGATTAAGATAGTAACAACCTAGTAATTACCTAGTAATTGTAGCATAATTACATAGTAATATGATAGTAGGAATTATAAGTAAATAGTAAGTTCTCAAAATTAAGATAGTAATAACCTAGTAATTACATAATAATTTTTAGAGTAATTTCTAGTAGTAAATTAATTAAATTGTAATTTCTCAGGAATCAGATGGTTATTACCTAGTTACCTAATAATTATAAATTGCATTGTAATCTTGAAATATTAGGTTAAATTATGTAGTGATTTCTTAATATTAAGATGTAGTAACTTAAGAGTAATTACATAGTAGTTTGGTAGTAATAAGTTTAAATTTAAATATATTCATTTCTGAAGACTAAGGTGTAATAATATATTAATTATCAAATAATTCCTCATAGTATTGTGGCAATGCTTTATAATTCGGTATATTATGCCGAGTAATTTCTTTCAGATAAGATGATAATTTTCTATACAAGTTTCTTGATAATTCCCAGTTAATTTCTGTGTTTTTGCCAACTAGATTAAAGTGGGCCCTTCCTCCATATTTCTCATGAAATGTCTGTTATTTAAAAAAAATAATGGCATTGTATTGTGCCTTTAATGTAATTTAATTTGTATCTCATAATGAGTAATGTGAAGTTATGTTTCTCTTTTATAAGGCGTCTTTGTTGTTAAGTTGCTGCTGAGAAACACTCCATTTCCTGATGTTTCTCTTTCAAATAAAAGTCTTTAATGCTGCTCCAGCATTTAGCCTGCCCCCTGACCTTACAGTGAACTATGGCAATAGCAGAGGGACAGAAGTTGGGGATTACCTTTACTGTTTTCTGGCACAAATCTCTCCATTATGATACTTTGAATGACCCATAGGACACTGAAACTGATAGATTTGTTTTCTACATGCACTTCACTTTACAGGGACTTTTTGAAATTATGAATGAAGGCATTCAGAAATGACCTAAAAGATTTTTGAAAATGAATCAGAAAGGACTCAATTTAATGGGCCAAAACTATGAAATTACCTGGGAATTATCCAGCGTTTAATATAGGAACTCATCATTTTATTGCTAAGAATTTACCTGGTACTTACTTGGTAAAATATTTTCCAATTACCAAAGAACTGCAGCAATCTTATGAGGAATTACTTAATAATGAATACATTATTACTAGGTACACATGTCCTTAATATTTTCATATTTCAAAGTTATTACATGGTAAGATTCTAAGTTATAAGGTAATTACCACCTTATCTTTAGAAATCACTAGATAATTATACTTAGCATTCTAAAATTACTAGGTAATAACTAGGAAATTAGAGCCCACTAACATAAAGTGTTACTGACAATTGTTGTGTTTTTTGGGGCCTTTATTTTGAAAGATCAGTCACACTAAAATGTTAGACTTTTAACGTATAAGAGTTGAAAAACATACTATTTGCATAATAATCCTGTTTGATAATTAACAGTGCTGAGATTATCTATCAACACTAAGATTATCTCCCACAGAGGTTCAGCTGCAACTACAATAAAAAAATGAAGCATACACTTTTATTTCCCTGCAGATGTTTATTAATATCCGGCTCAATCCTAAAGCAGGATATTAGTCTCCTGATAATGGCTTCATCACAGCTCCTGCATATTGAGAAAGAGAGATTAACACCAATGATGTGAGATCTTAAAAGGCTATTTTTCTCTGTCTTTTCCCCAACACTCCTCCTCTCCCAGTGGCCCCCAGTACGGATGATGTGGCTCTGTACGTGGGCATCGTCATAGCTGTGATCATGTGCCTAGTTATATCTGTCGCCGTGGCGCTCTTCATCTACAGGAAGAACCACCGCAACTTTGACTCTGACATCATCGATTCCTCAGCCCTCAATGGAGGTTTCCAGCCTGTCAGCATCAAAACCGCACGTAAAGGTAGGCCAAAGGATGGTTAAGTGTGTTTTTACTGGTTGTTTGAAAGTGTCAGTGAGCACCAGTCAACGTTCAAAGTCTGTGTGGTGTTTTTTAAAAACCAGTAGTGACCATACTTGGAAGCGAGGCTTCCCTGTGCAGACTTGTTACTCTCAGGTTGCCTTGCCCCCAACAATGCTCGCTTTGCCAGCAATTTTACCTGAAACAATCCCAAAAAAACACACACCATGCTTCGAAGCAGACATCATATATCTCAGAATGGAAATACTACACTACGCCAAATCTTTTAAAATAATACTGGGATAAACTTTTGTTTAAGGTTAGGGTAAGGGGCAAAGTAAGGGTTAGGACACAAAAAGTTAAAAGTCAAAAATCTGACCTGCAAAATCTGACAACAAAACATTAAATAAAGCCCAGTAAACTGTTTGCTTACAGGGAAAAAATTGTTCTCCATGGCAGCATTCTAACACCAGCATAGCTTACATAGCTCTGTTCCTGCCTAAGCTACGTAGATAACACAGCTATGTAGCTAACAAAGCTAGCAAAGCTAAAACTTAGACCACAAATCAGCTATGTAAGAAATGTATCTTTGTGATCTTCAGAGCTTGGTAAGCTTTAGCTATGTGTGCTAAAGCTCACATTGCTAAAGGTAATTGAGCTATAGATAACAGGGCTACATAGCCACGTAGCTTACATAGCTTAAGGCCATAAAGCAGCTATGTACGGTGGGTAAGTACGTTGTCTACATAGCTGTGTTAACTTTTAGCCATTGCCAAAACTCATGGTGCTAAAGCTCACATTGCTAAGGCTAATGTTGCTAAAGCTTACTTAGCTTTGAATAAAGGAGCTATGTAGATAATGTAGCTAAAGCTAAGCTCACAAAGCAGCTATGTTAGCTAAGTAAGTATGTTAATAACGTAACTATGTTAGCTTTGGCTCTGTTGCTAAAGCTCACGTTACTAAAGCTCACCCTGTTAGAGGTCAAGTTACTAAAGCTCACGTTGCTAAAGCTTTCTTAGCTACATTGCGTTATTAGGCAATGTAGCTAAGTCAGCTAAAGCTAACATTGCTAAAGCTTACTTAACTTTAAATAACAGAGCTATGTAGGTAATGTAGCTATGTAGATAATGAAGCTAAAGCTTAGCTCCCAACACAGCTATACTAGCTAAGTATGATATTAACATAGCTATGTTAGCTTTGGCTCTGTTGCTAAAGCTCACATAGCTAAAGCTTTCTTAGCTACATTGTTTATTAGTCAATGTAGCTAAGTTAGCTTTAGTTACATTTGCTAAAGCTCACATTGGTAAGCAAACTTAGCTATAGATAATGGAGCAATATAGAAAAGGTAGCGATAATGTAACTAAATTAAAGCTCACAATGTAGCTATGTAAGCTAGGTGAATACCAGTTGCCCCTCAAGGGCTTGCTGAAGTTGTTGATTTCAATTAAATTGAGTACATATCTACGTAGCTATGTTAGTTTTTGCTCACATTGCTAAAGCTAACTTAGCTACTGTATATAGAGAAACAATAATTAAGGGCTTTTTTTAAATACAAGGTAAAAATACTGGTTTGTTATTTTTTTTCTTTCATAAAGAAAAGTCAGACATAGATGGCCTAAAGCTAAGGTTATGCCTCATGTACAGAGGCTGTAGTCTCCCAAGCAGGAAACTCCTGTACCAGTTCAACCTGCAGCTCCTTTTCTACGTCATTCACCTCTCTCTCTCTCTCTGTTATGTCCTTTATCTAGCAGCCTGTCCAAACAAAGGCATAAAGCCCAAAATAAATCTGTAGGAATTATGCCCATTCTGCCAAAAAAATAATTTCCTGCATTAGCATGTGATGGCATCAACCTGGTGAGCGATGTTTGACTCAGCATGCTGTCTCAGAACATGTGTGTCAGTTATGATGTGAATGTAAATGTGCCCTTTAGATCGTAGCTGAGCTGAGAGCGTTGGAGGGAAATACAGACAGCAGACAGCATGTTTGTGCGAGCGAGATGATGAAACTATTAAAATGCTTGTCGCTGTGATGGGAGGCCAAACTGTGCCCCTTCATTAAAGCATAATAAGGCCAGTCTGTATGTCGCATATTAAACTGTAATTAGATTTGGTCCTGTGACGCACGGCTTGAAAGTAGGACCGCTGGGGATGCAGACAGGTGGTGGTGAGCTGGACAAAACGACAGCAGGGACACAAACGGATCAGAGTCAATGTGCTGTAAATAGGTTGCCTAAGAGTTTGGCAACTAATAAAAGAAAATCTTGAAAAGGGACCTTAAAAAGATATAATTTGGTACAAATCAGAGAGATTGATGTTACAAATAATTCCCAGGGTAGATAATGCTCCACTCGTATTCAGTATGGATACAAAATATTTGCTAAATGTGATCTGACTGTGATTATCCT
Organism: Cheilinus undulatus; assembly: GCF_018320785.1. NCBI lineage: Eukaryota > Metazoa > Chordata > Actinopteri > Labriformes > Labridae > Cheilinus > Cheilinus undulatus. Next base: position 34,722,893 of record NC_054881.1, read on the forward strand.
CGCACACAGATATCTGATAATCAGGCAACAAAGCACTGACAACAGGCACAAGAATTAAAGAATTCATCAATGTTCAAAAAACAAAACATTTTGGCACAAACTGAATCATACCAGGAATAACAAAGATTGGCCAAAACAGATGATAATGATCATGATTGATATTTAATTATTTCTATTTTTATTTTTATTTTATTGTTTTTGCATTTACACAGTTTGAATGAACATTTCTGTGTACAACATGTTATTGTTTTTTACACCTACTGTATAATCCATTTATAAAACAATGCATCTATTTCTTTCAGTGACTGTATAAAAGAACTGGTTGTATCCTCTGTAAATTGCCCATTTGTTTTGTTCCCAATTTCCCAAATTCCCATGAAAGTTCCGAAACATTTCAAAGCAAATTTCCCCCAAGAATTTCAAAGCAAAGTCCCCTGATTATCCAAACAAATTTCTTTAATTTTCAACATAATATCCTGAATAGTTTCAATATTTCAAGCAAATTACTTAAACTTAAATGCTCACAGTAATGGCTTATGTCACACAGTTATTCAGTGACATGCTTTTTACAGCTGATACTATCCTACAACATTATTTTAAGGGTATCAGTTTTCTCTTATTTTAACATTTAATTGGTATTTTCAGGCTTCATAATTAAATCTGTGGTTAAAGAAAACAAAGAGGGGTCGGATGCAGGAGCTGCCGCTGCTCCACCCGCTCAGCCCTCCGTTGAACATTCATCCTTTTACTAACGGGTAAACCAAGTTTTAGCAAAGCCATCTGTTACCCATGAATCACAGCTGCACCCCTCAGTCTGAGTAATGTTTCTTGGTGGTGAAGTGGACTTCCCAAATGAGTGAAAAAACAAATGAGTAAAGCCAGGCAGCAGTCATGCTGATTGCTGCCAACACTTCATTTCCTCATGGTTATTTTGGTTTCCAGTTACCAGTTCTCCACAATTCACAGTTGGAGCGAAAACATGATGACCACATTCTTCTCGTAAGACATTCACTCTCTCTGACTGATGTCACTCTCTTTTCCTTTCCAGCTGATCTCCTAACAGCCCCACCTGACCTGACATCAGCGGCTGCCATGTACCGCGGCCCTGTCTACGCCCTCCACGATGTGGCTGACAAAATCCCCATGACCAACTCCCCTCTGCTCGACCCCCTGCCCAACCTGAAGATTAAAGTGTACAACTCTTCAGGCTTAGTGACCCCACAGGATGACTTGGGAGGGGAGTTCTCCTCCAAACTGTCACCCAAGCTACCACACTGCCTCCTGGACAACAGTGACAGCACCATGGGACGGCGAACACAGACCCAGACGCTGCTCCGAACACGAGATCCATCCTGCACCGCACTGGGCTCTTTCAGCTCGCAGGGGGGGCATCTTATTGTGCCCAACTCAGGTACTGTTCTTAATAATGAGAGATGATATTTTAATAAATAAACTCTTAAAACTATCTTTAAACACACTAGACATTTTCTTCAGTTCTGAATAGATTTGCATGTTTTCACTTACTTGTCTGTTCTTCCAGCTGCTCTCCATCTGTGTACCATTACATACAAAAGCATGAGGCTATTGTCTGAGTCTGTGTGTGCAAATTTGTACTGACTAAAAAGATAAACTCAACATAATCCATCAGCTCTTCCTCTGTTCTCTGAAGAGGCTGCTTTTAATTTGTTCATGAATGGCTGATGGTGTTGTTCTCAGCCCAAAATATTACTCTTAATGATTGATGGAAACACAGAGTTTTTCTACTGGCTTCCTGCCTTCCCTCCTGCCACACAATTCCCCTCAAAAAACAGCCATTCATGTTATTTAAACTGATTAATCAAACAAGGTATGATGTGATAATTACAGGAGCTGCCAGTGTCAGAGCTCCAGCTGGGCTGTGGTGGCCCAGCTGGAGCTCTGACATTGGCAGGGATGGTTTAAAGTTTGTTTGCAGACACGCATAAATTTACAGGTTTCATTTTCTTTTTCTATCGCCAATGATTATATTTTAATCTTGAATTCTTTTAACTTCAAAAAGTAGCATAACAGAGCAGCAACATAATAAATCTTTTAACTGTAATCCTTGAAGTTATCACAAAAAAAAAGTGTCAAATTCACAATTAATAGCACTGAAACAAAGAGAATTTAGCAAATTAAAATGCAAAGAAACACATCCAAGACTTTGATATAAAATGCAAAACAATATTTAGTACACAGATGTGCTAAATACTTTATTCTTATTGGCCAGGTGCACATACCAACAGCCTGCTATCCCTTTATGGTTGAACATAGTTCAAAAGAAAACACTGTTGTTTCTTTAGGTTTGATTTTTGGGCTTTTTGTCTTTATGAATATGAAAACATAATCTTTAGATTTTTGCAAATTTATTAAAAATAAAAAACTGAAATATCACATTTCCACGAGTCTTCAGACATTTACAAAAAACATTTGAAATTTTGCTCAGGTGTCTGCCATTTTCTAGATCTTTGCAGAGATGTTTCTACACCACTTGCGGTAAATTAAATTGATAGGACATGATTTTGATCGGAAAGCCTCTCAATAGAAGGCCTCACAGCTGACAATGAAATCAGAGCAAAACCCAGCCATGAGCTTAGAATTGTTGCGAAGCACAGATCGGGGAAGGCCAACTAAGAGTTCTGATAACAGAATCTGGAGGATTTACTGTGATCACACCAATCAGCAAAAAGAAGTCCAGTTAATTTGACATACCAAGAAATAATTCTCACCTCTGACAAAGCAAACAGCCAATCAGGTTGACCCTACCCATCCCTGGATCAGCCCCTGGTTAATTTGTGGTCTACTGAGGGGATGGTAGTAGGATTTTGTTATGTCAAATATCTTGACTGCCTTGTTTTCATTTTCCCTGATAAGCAGGAAGGTAGATTTGAAAGTAGCACCATCTTCTCATCAGTTCTCTACAAGAAAGCACATGATCTTCAGAGAACTTTCTAGGTTAAAACCCACCTCTGTCAAAGCTCATAGTCACTATAAACACAGACATGCTATGCCATCTGTAACCAATCAGTGTGACTGCACACGGTGTGACGGGGTTGACGGATAGTTCCACTGCAGCAGGAGTTCTGATGTAAAGGTGTACAGTTTCAGGCAGCTTACATTAGCCGTGCTGTCTTCACTTCAAACGCATGTGGGCTGTTTGTAACATGCCACAGATGCATGTTGACAGGCTTCGACAAACTAGCTGAGACATTAAAGGATACACCAACTTCTCAAGTTTCTTCACTTTCCTCTTTTTTGATTCTTGTAAAAATGTTCTCAGCTGCTGCTCATGCTCAGCCACCTCCTCGTGTTACATAGGAAGAGGGAGAGGACGGAGCACATTTGATATCTGATCTGTTCTAGTGTCTGGGTAATGAAATATTTTTTGGCACCGTCAGTGCAGCTGTTTGGTATTTTTGCATCTTAAAATGCGTTTCCTGACTCTTTGAAGCCTTTGCTGTGAGGGGAAGAGATGCAGTGTGTGAGACGTCCCTGTGGCAAGGATGTGATTGCACTGCTAGCTAGCACCAGGAGCTGTCTGTCACCTTTTGAAAAAGTTCAGTACAAGGACATGGGAAATCAATGAGCTATCTGAGAAACCCCCTCTAGAGAAGGAAATACTGTGTGCAGCGTATGCACTGTGTTTGCTTGTTTGCGAGTGCACGAGGGAATGCAGGGGTGGGCTGCTAAAAAAATTCCGACAGGACATCATATCAAATCAATTTGAGATGGAAAAATGTAAATCATGCCGTCTGCTGCAATATGAGAATGTTATGAAGAGTAGAGAGATCATTGATTTTATAAATGAAATGTCACATCATTTCCTGATGCCAGAGGAGAAAGCACTAAAGCCCCATAGTTTTTATATGTGAGGCTGAGAGGAATAGCGATTATTACTGTACCTCTCTAAGAAAATTATCACTTCTCGCCAGGGTTTTAACTGCTCTTTAGTGCTGCTGTAATAACAGCAACACATTAAGATATATCTATCACAAGTAAAATTTTACTCCTGCATGTAAAAGGTAGAGCTCTGAGGCATTAATTTCCATCCATGCTGAAAATACGACTGGGACTTTAGCAGAGATATCTGACTAGACATATAAATATACAACTATCAGAATTATTTGTTCTCAGTCTGGTTATCATGTCCCTGTTTTAGCTCACAAATCAGAAAAGTTGAACTATGGCCCTCACTGCATTTTTAGTAAAGTAAGGAAATAGGTACGAGCCTCCTATTGGATAATTATCTTTCAGCTGGCAACAAGTTATTTAACCCCAGCTGATGCAATGAGTAACTTCTCATTTCTTAAACAATGGATTTTTTCTTTCTTAATGGCACAGGCATATTCCAAGATGACAATGCCAGGATTCATCAGGCTCAAATTGTGAAAGAGTGGTTCAGGGAGCATGAGACATCATTTTCACACATGGATTGACCACAGAGTCCAGACCTTAACCCCATTGAGAATCTTTGGGATGTGCTGGAGAGGGCTTCACGCAGTGGTCAGACTCTCCCATCGTCAATATTAAAATTAATGCAACACTGGATGGAAATAAATCTTGTGACATTGCAGAAGCTTATCGAAACAATACCACAGCGAATGCATGCTGTAATCAAAGCTAAAGGCGGTCCAATGAAATATTAGAGTGTGTGACCTTTTTTTGGTGGTGACTTTTTTTTTTTGGCCAGGCAGTGTAATTTAGCTTTTTTGACAAAAAAAAAGACAAAAAAATGTCTTTAATGCACGGGGATCAGGTGTGAACAGCCCATATCAAGTCCAGCTACAAATTCTCTATTGGATTGAGGTCTGGGCTTTGACTTAGCCACTCCAGAACATTCACCTTGTTGTCTTTAAACTATTTCTGAGTAGCTTTCTCTGTATGCTTCAGGTCATTGTCTTGCTGGAATGTAAATCTTCTCCCAAAGTGTAGCTCTCTTGCAGACTGAATAGGCTTGTCCTCTAGGATTTTCCAATATTCTGCCACATTCATTTTACCTTCTACCTTTACAAGTCTTCTGGGCCCAACTGCTGAGAGGCATCCCCACAGCATGATGCTGCTACCACTGTATTTCACATTGGGGATGGTGTGTTTGGTGTCTGCTAAGATGGCAAAAAAGCATCATTTTCTCATCAGACCAAAAAACATTCTCCCACTTGACCATGGAGTCTCCAACCTGCCTTTGGTGAACTCTAGTGTACATTTTATATGACTTTTTGTCAACAGTGGCTTTCTCCTTGCCACTCTCCCATAAAGACTCTGTTGTCTGCAGAGTCTCTCCCATCTCAGCTGCTGAAGTTTGTAATTCCTTCAGAGTAGTCATAGTTGTCTTGGTGGCCTCTCTCACTAGTCTCCTTGCATGCTTACTCAGTTTGTAAGGATGGTCTGATCTCAGCAGATTTATATATGTGCCATATTCTTTTGCTAACCTATTCTCTGAGTTGCTTGGAGTGTTCTTTTATCTTCATGGGGCAATGGTAGCCAGGGATTTTTTTGGAAGGTAATCCAAATAAAATTAGTATCAATAATTCTTTAGCACCCTGCTCTGTCCACAGAGGGTCATCAATACAAACAGAAGTTTCCTCACATGAGCTTCAACATACATGATGTTCTCTGAGTTAACTGTGGTTGCCAGATGTTTCCTGTCACACTCTGGACAAATAAGCTCATGCACTACATTTTACAGTTCCCTTTTCATAAATTGTGTATTTGTGATGACTTCTTTTGTCTCCCTAATGAATGACAGCTCTAATATATGCCTTAATGCCTGTCTGTTTTGCCTCCCCAGGGGTGAGTCTGCTCATTCCAGCAGGGGCAATTCCTCAGGGCAGAGTATACGAGATGTATGTGACAGTACAGAGGAAGGACAACATGAGGTATGCACACCCGCCCGCTATATCAACACCCCAGAGCGGTGTTTACCCCTGTCAGCTCCACTGTGTCACCCTTACACTGACTGCTGTCACTGTCGCTGCTAAACAGCATTGCACGTGTGCGTTTTTTTGTGTGTGTGTCTGTGTACCTCCAGGCCATCGGTGGATGATGGCCAAACCGTACTGGGCCCTGTCGTGAGCTGCGGGCCCCCCGGGGCCTTGTTGACTCGGCCTGTCATCATCACCATGCACCACTGTGCCGTGTGTGACGGCCAGCAGGATTGGCTGATCCAGCTCAAGAGCCATTCGCAGCAGAACCAGTGGGAGGTGAGAAACAGGGTGATAAAATGCGCAATGTGTGTCACCGTAGCCAGGTCTGAAAACACGCTTCTGACAGCCATGTGATGCATAAACACTTTTTATTTAGATTATGCTAACAAATGTGACCTGTGCTTTCTGTAAACAGAACAGTTTGGTTTAACTGCCCTGATGGGTTACCAACTTATGAAGGGGTTTGTTGCAGTGAAGCCCAACAAGCTGCTATCAGAAGCTAATTATATGTTATGGAAGGGTACCTGAGTTGGCAGATTTAGGGCCCATGACACCCCAGGTCACCTCCTGAAAACACCCCTGTAAAAAAAGGCCATAGTTGAAATATAGTGAGAAAAACACTGTTAGAATGGCATGGACCTGTAGGATAAATCATGAAGCAGGTGAAGGGGATCATCATATTTACTTTGTTTGTGCAGCTCAGCACTCTGAGCAAACCCCAGCTGCAACCAGGTGCTGAAATAACAAACCTCTGATAGCAGGGATCCAACTGGGACTGTATATCCCCTTGACTGTTTTCTACTTCTTTTATGAATGTCTCTTCTTTTTTGGTCATGTGCTGTTGTGTTTGTGTGAATGAATGCATGTGTGCTGTGCAGACCTGTGGAGGACTTGTGCCTGCAGGCTGCATTATTAGGAGCACTGATGAAGATAAGTTGTGGTGCTGAGAGCAGCAGCATCAATGTTACACACAGAAACACACATTTACATGTAAGCACATTTAGACAGTGCCTTTAGAAAGTATTCACCCCCTTGGATTTTTTTACCTTTTTATTGATTTTATAAATCAGTCATGGGCAGTATAATTTGGCTTTCTTGACAAAGAAAAGTACAAAAACAACTCTTTCATGTCAAAGTGAAAATAGATTTTTACAAAGTAAAATCAATTAAACAAAAATATGTAAGGTAAAATAAGTGGCTGCATAAATATTCACCCCCTTTATAATGACTGTCCTAATTCAACAGAAGTTTAGGAAACTGGTGCTAGTAGCTCATAATTAGTAAAATTGGGATCACCTGAGTGCAGTGAATGTGTCTTAAGTGATTGTAGTATAAAGACACCTGTGTCTGGAAAGTCCAGTCACTCATAAATCAGTATTCCTGGCTACTATTACACCATGAAGACAAAAGAACACCCCCACCAACTCAGAGAAAAGGTCATTGAAAAGTATAAGTCAGGGGATGGATACAAAAAAATTCCAAGGTACTGAACATCCCCCGTAGTTCAGTTAAATCCATTGCCAAGAAATGGAAGAAGTATGATGTGTAAATCTGCTGAGATCAGGCCGCCCTCACAAACTGATCAACCATGCAAGAAGGAGACTAGTAAGAGAGGCAACCAAGCTTCAGCAGCTGAGATGGGAGAGACTCTGCATGCAACAGCTGTTAGCCGAGTTCTTCACCAGTCAGAGGTATATGGGAGAGTGGTATGTGGAAGAAAATGTAAAAAATCTTGACTAGAGATCACCAAAAGACACGTGGGACACTCCATGGTCAAGTGGGAGAAAGTTCTCTGGCCTAATTAAATCAAAATAGTGTTTAGGTCAAGATGCTATGACACCAAACACTTCACATCACCAAAAACAAAGCACAGTGGTGGCAGCATCATGCTGTGGGCATGCTTCTCAGCAGCCAGCCCTGGGAGGCTCGTAAAGGTAGAGACTAAAATTTTAATGCAGCAAAATATAGGAAAATCCTAAAAGACAATCACATTCAGTATTCTGGATTGGCTGAGCCAAATCGAATAGAGAATTTGAGGCAGGGCTTGAAAAGGGATGTTGACACCTGATCCCTGTGCAGCTTGACAGAGCTTGAGCAGTTGTGCAAAGAAGAATGAAGTAAGATTGGCTTAGTCCAGATGTGCAAGCCTGATTGAGATCTATCGACACAGACTCTGTGCTGTTGTTGATCTACTCAGTACTGATTTAGAAGGGGGTGGATCTTCATGCAGTCATTTGTTTCACATTACATATTTTTATTTGATTGTTATTACTTTGACTTTGACACTAAAGAGGTGTTTTTGTTAAAGAAAACTGTCCTAAAAGCCAAATGATATTTACCATGATTGATCAGTGATCTCAATAACAGGGTAAAACACCCAAGGGGTGCATTTGCTGTAATATGTCATCTCCAAAGTTTAGATAATATTAACTGACTTGTATAGGAGGTATGTTGCATATAAGGGGGCTTAACAAATAATTTTTTGCTTACCCAGCTGGCAACAAAGCCATAAGATGTTTATCTGGGTTTCAGATGAATATGACTTAATTTTTTTTAAAACCAGAAATGAGATAAATAGCTTGCATAGATTTGATTTTTTGTTGTGCGTCACTTTAACATTAAAAACAGAGCCACATAAGCAGCTATCACCTGATGGGCTGCCTGGTTATTGCAAATATTGTAGCCGATGAATTTCAATATTCTCCATATTGGAGGGGACGTGGTCTCCCGCGGGGACTGCGTGCTCTCTATTGATTACATCTGCGACCTGTCAGAAATGCAGATGGTAATATCCAAGGTGACGGCAGCTTCCTGTATATTAGCTCCGCTTCCCGCTGAGGCCGACTCCGTACTGCACATGTGAATTATTGCTTTATATGACACGCTCTGTCAGGATGTGTATTCATCACTGCAGCAGAAACAGCAGAGATGAGCTCCTCTGAAGGAGTAGTTCACGGGTATTTTTATACATATAGACATCACCACGGAGGGAAAGTAATCAGTCCTATTGGCACGGCTTCCTCCTGTTGATGTGCACGCACACACATAAGGAAGTAGGGTGTAGTGATGATGACGATGACAGCAGGTCATATAATGAGGAACATGTGGGCCTTTCTGCTTCAGTAACTCTCCCACCAATATTAATCCTCACACAGCTCTAAAAAACATTCGATGCAGATGATGGCAAAGAATCTGTGAATAAATTATGATGTGTGTATCTGTGTGTTTGATTGTAAGAAGCAAAAGCCTACTTTTCCCTCCACTGTGTGCTCCAATTATCCCCCAATAAGGAGCCCCAGCGCCTCCTCCCCTCAGGAGCAGTTAAAGAGTCTAATGATCAGCCATAATACTGCTGTTAAACGGCCGAGCTCACAATAAAATACTGTAATTCCTCTTCTGTCTCTCATAATAGGCTGAATTAATGCCAATGTGCTGCTCACAGGAGTGTTTGGATTACTGAGAGAAGACAGTGAGAGGGAGGGAGAGAGAGGGCTACAGAAGACAGGCTTAATCAAAGTGAAATATGCCCTGGTGTTAGTGCTGCTACAGGGGTCAAATACAAATGGAGCGGATACTCACTCCTCCATTACCTCACGTGGACAGGCAGGGGGTTAGTAATTCTTCCTTTTCCTTCAGTTTAATATCTGAAAAGAAGTTATGACCCCTGCTTGTTCTTTACTCCTTAAAGAACTTTCTGTTTAGAATCAAACAGGGTTTAAACGGTACATGTCTTCACCAGGAGGCAATCAAAATAGTAATAAAAGACAGGAAGTGGAGAGCTGCCGTTCAGATCCACCCACCGTCACTGCTTACATCTTACTTTGCATTTTGGACTCTTCAATCAATATGTTCTCCATTCAAAACAATAACTAAACAGGGAAGGGTGGTGAAGGTGGCTGGAGCAAAGCAGAAACTGAAAGCACCGTGGATTCTGTGCCTCTCTGATGTCCCTCCAGACTCAGGGACCTTGATTTACAAATGAAATTCAAATAGACTTTTATCTGAAAACAGGACTTTGGACCACCAAGCAACAGTCCAGTTCTTTTTCCCCTTATAGCCCAGGTAGAGGCTCAAAACGTCTGTGGTTAAGGATTGGCTCGACACTAGCACAACAACACTTGTGGCCCAATTCCTGGACTCCTCAGTGTGGTGGCTCTTGATCCACTGACTCCAGCCTCACTCCTTTTGAACCTTTGCCAACTGGACTTTCCAAAATATGACAATATTTTTAGATAGTGGATTTTTGTTTTTCATGAGCTTTAATCATCAATCAGGATTTTTGTCCTCTAATTTGCAGAAATCGAGCATGTAACATTAGTTCAGAGTCAAGCGCTGCCATAATTGAGATCAGCTGCTCTCACATAAGCCCTCATCAGCCGAAAGCCAGCTGATTTGCTCTCATGCTGCCTTATGTAAACTACTCTTTCCTGGGTATGCGCTGCCGCTCTCTCTGCAAGCTGCTCTTGCAGCCCTCCTCCACCCCAGCTCCTCCTTTATTCTGCTTCTGTCTTAACCAGTGTCATTCAGTTGTCATTGATGCCTGCTCTGCTTTGGGTTTTTAGCTGCTTTTCTCCCTGCCTTATGACTATCCCTTATCGGTATAGGAAGAGCAGGAACGTGTGCTGTTCTATAAATAAGCAACAGCAATAAGTGATAATTAATAACCGCTAATAAAGAAACATTTGTAGCTACAAGTCGTGTGTTTTTCAAAAGAATGATTCAGACTGAAAAGACTCTTTTGGCACGCATAAGTTCATATTCCAACATACGCTGTGCCAAAAAATGTAATGTCACAAATTAAGTTAAAGTGCACCTGTTTTCACAGTCAAACTATCGCCTTAGATCAGCTTTGACTCTGTAACAACTTTGAAATGTTGCATCCTGCTCTGTTTTAAGACCTATTAATTAGGGAGAAGCTGTGAATGTTGTAATGCTTTTATATAACGGTTTTGCATACTGATACTCTCTTATTATGCAAAAAAATGCAGATGATTATTTGAATGACAGTATCTAAATTGAAAGTAAGATTAAGAATGGCACTCATGTTGCCGTGTCTAATCATCTCAGTAGAAAAACAACTATACAACCGTATTTTTAGGTGCTTTAGATTGAAAAGTGGCATTTCACTGAAGGGAAGACATTAACTTAGAAGAAAAAATATCACTTTGATTTTCCAGCCTATCACCAAATGAGGGTATATAAAGAAACTTAATTATAAGAAGACAGCAATGACACCAGAAGTGTTTTTTCCGATTGTTTTTCATTGCACGTTTGTATTTTTACATGTACCATGAGAAAATTATAAAACCATTGTCTATTTCAGTTGGGTTTTTTGTAGCCAGTTGTCGCCCACACTTGTGTCACTCTTTCTTTCTTCCTGTCCACCTCGTAGGATGTTGTGGTTGTAGGAGAGGAAAATTTCACCACGCCGTGCTACATCCAAATGGATGACGAAGCCTGCCACATTCTCACAGAGACTCTTGGCACCTACTGCCTCGTGGGCCAGTCTCTCAGCGCCTCGACCACCAAGCGCCTCAAACTGGCCATCTTCGGCCCCGTCACCTGCCCCGCCATGGAGTATCACATCCGAGTGTACTGCTTGGACGACACACAAGACGCACTCAAGGTAAACACAGAGAAGGACTTCGCAAAGAAGAAATGAATCTGCTTGAAGGCTTTAACAATAGCAGATGAAGTGTGGGAGGCAGGAAGTGAAATGTTTGTATTTATGTGTCACAATAAGAGTCATCAGGCGCTTGCATCTCCTAAAAAGATGTAGCTGCTGCCCCATTGCAAAGTAAGCCACATTTATCCCCCACCTCTTCCGTTTAATACCTCTGTCTACCTACACAGAAGAAAGATAAGGAGGGATTATTGTGCGAGGCAGGGATATTAAACAGGGTTATTAAGTTTGGGAATGGGTAATGAGAAGTGATAGTGATCCTGCTGCGAGGACATTGGAGTTGCCTTCAGATGGCAAGGCCAGATTCATGTTCATAAAGCCCTTGGAGAGAGATGAATATACTATAAAAAATATTTCATTTTTCATGTCTTATTGGAACATTCGGAAATAAAACTGATGTAGCAAACAAAAAAACAAAGAGTCTCTATGTTGAAAAAGCGTGTTTGTGTATCCAGGAAGTCCTACAGATGGAGAAACAGATGGGAGGGAAGCTGTTGGACGAACCAAAGACTCTCAACTTTAAAGACAGCACTCACAACCTGAGACTTTCCATCCACGATGTTCCGCACACTTTGTGGAAGAGCAAACTACTAGCCAAGTACCAGGTAAACTGCTCACATATCCTCTCGGAGAAGTGTTTTCACATTTGCTCTGACAGCTGAGTAAATCTTCCTCCCTTTCTGCCTCTCTGCAGGAGCTCTGCTTTCAGCAAGTGTGGAGCGGCTCGCAGAGAAACCTCCACTGTTGCTTCACCCTGGAGCGATTCTCTGCCAGCACGGTGGACCTGGCCTGTAAGATATGTGTGCGCCAAGTGGAGGGAGAGGGACAGATTTTTCAGCTGGACACGACACTCTCAGAGGTACAACTGGTACTCCTCTAAATAGAACCTTAAACATTTCACCTCCAACAGTCAAAAAATGCAGCTTTCTAGATACTTTTGCTGCTGTTATGTCCCCTAAATACAGGAATATTCAAGAACAGATGCACGGATAGGTATAATTATGAAATGGACTATGATATTAGTAGCAGTGCATTAGCACTGATGTAAGTGTTGGTATCAACGTAGTTGGTTAATAATGAACAATTATCTGTAGTAATATTGTTTTCACTATAGGGCCGATGCAGATATTAGTATTTGGACCACTATGGTTTCACTCACTGGTTCCCAACCTTGGGTCCAGGATCCCCTGTGGGGGTTACTAAGGATTTCAGGAGGGAGCCAGAGGCTTTGTCTGCTCTGAGGTTGTCAAAATTAGATTGCTCCCTACATTCTTTATTCCTTTATGAGAAAGTTGGTCAATCTTCCTCCAACATCAGAATAATGGAACAATGGTACATTTATCTTTACAAGGCCATACTACGTAAATGCTTCTTATTCATCTTCTCCACTGACTCTATAACTGGAGTCAGTAGAGATATGTCACATGTGAAAATCCTCAAACTTGCTCTCCTTTGGTCAAATAGCTTGTAAAGGGGACATATTTTACAAAAATCACTTTTTCAGGCTTCTCTAACAGAAATATGTGCCCCTGGCCTGTCTACAATCCCTTCAAGTACCAGAAAAATCCATCCCCTCCCCCCTCTCTTTCTCCACCTTTCAGAAAATGTGAACTGAAACAAGCCAGTCTCAGATTTTCCCCTTATAATGTCATGTGGGGAGTTAGCACTGCCCACAGGTTCAGCTGGCCCTCCCCACTTAGAGGAAAGCTCTGCCCTCCTCTCCTGATCCTCCTCTCAGCTGCCAGCTGAGAGCACAATCTTGTTTAGTCTGCAAGATAACTATCTGGATATTATTTCAGTGAAAACATGGATAGTTTTAAAAATCCCATTGGTATTATAGGGTAATCTGTATTTACCAAATACTCTGGTCTTGACATAGATTAGTATCAGAGAAATAATAACCTCACTATCCTGAAACCGGATTTTTTCCTTCAGACAAAAGGAATTTTGTCGGGTCAGTATTTGCTTCTCATTTCTTTGTGATGGGAAACACTTCATCAATTTCACCCTCCATCTCTGTGACATTCAGACGGACAGACAGGGACTCTTGAACCTGCAACCTTCATTGCGTCCCTCCTTTGACAGGACAAGAGCAGAGGGGGAATAATCACCCTGTAGTCGTGCTGTACTTGCCTCACAAAGGCCATCTGGCCAGGAGAGCAGAGCGTGAGGGATGGAGGAGCACTTGGGCTTTGTGCTCAGTAATGAGATGAATTACAGTACATGTAGTGCAGCGCCGTGTCCCTGCCTGGCCTCGCCTCATTTGTCTCTGGGTCCAGCTCCCAGTTTTGTAACCAGACCTCCTGCACTTAATCCTTCACATGCAATATATTGGAAAATCACTCGGCTTACATCAGTGAATGGATGGCAATAAGATATCTATCTTTTATACAACCCAGAAACCAAATATGTTGTGCTACAAATCCATTTCAGAATGTTTCATTTTGGTGCTGAATAGTGTACATGCAGCCTCCTTTAATGCAGTCCCTCTCTGTGTGTGTCTGCAGGATTCCCAGAGCATTGACACGTCTCTACTCGACCCGGCCAGTAATATCACCACACTGGTGGGACCAAATGCCTTTCGCATCCCCGTCTCCATCCGACAGAAGTTGTGTGGCAGTCTGGATGCACCACAGACCAGAGGGAACGACTGGAGGATGCTGGCCCACAAACTTAACCTTGACAGGTGAGCAGAGGAGCAGAACTGGGAGAGGAAGACTCAGATCTATGGTGTCACGGGTCAAAGGAAGAAGCTGTCATCAAGCTGTGCTGTTTTAAATCAACATAGGAACAAAATACCTCTCAGTTCGTTAACAAGACTACAAAATTAGAGAAGTGTGGACAAGAAATCTCATTTATTTTTTAATTCTGACTCTAAAAAAATCATCTGTTGAATTGAGATTAATGGACTGAGACAGACAAAGATAGAATGGCTACGCTTTTTTCTAAGACGTTACTCGTGTCTTTGATAGTCCTGTGTGTGTGATGGAGGTACAGTGTGTGTCCATTTATAAGGTCTCAACTCAGCAGGGGGGGTCTTATCACAGGCAGCAGCTGCAGATTGACGAGACCACTCACGGAGTGTGGCGTGAAGGAAGGAGAGACGCGAACCAACCTCTTATTCACCACCCACAGTGATGATACGCACAGAAGCATATAAATAGTTTTCAGTTTTTTTCTAAATAAGATCCAGGAATATTTGGTGGGCTCATTTTGAATATCAAAAACTGAGTTACAAACGGATTAACAAAGTCCATTTGGAAAAATGTGGTTTTTAAAAAGGATCCTTTTTGGCACAAATGCTTTGGATGTTCTTTTATTTTTAATTCTTTTACTTAAAGAGATTCCAGGCTGTAATCAGAAGTCAGCGTGCAAATTGTTTCCACTTCTTTTCCTGCATATAAATTACTTTTCTGTCTGCTTGTCAGAATTCAACTTGTTATTCTGAACTTCAAAAATTCTGAGAGAATTAATCCCAGAAAAAAAAAAAGCTTTGAAATTTGACTTTGAAGCTTTGACTTTATGGTTGTAGCTTCTTAATTTTGAAGTACCTTAAGTCTGCAATATTTCTCATGGCCAGGAGGGGGAGACTCTATACATCCATGCAAGCAGGGTACACCATAGACTGGTTGGCAGTCAGCCCTGTGATTGACTGGCATACAGTGCCTTATTGGTCAATATAATTTGGCTTTTTTGAAAAAAAAAAGTCAAATTACAACAGATGTCTATAAAGTAATGCTAATTGAACAAACAAAATCTTGCCAGCAGATAATTTAAATCTGACCTCTTCAACAGTACAAACAAAAAATTCATATTGATCCCAAAAGTGTAAAGCAGATATGGAGACGATAGACAATGATTGGTGATGGATTCTGAGATTGCAATTGGCAAAAAGAAGTCTGAGGGCCTGTTTCACCAAGAATGGACTACAGCTGCTAATGGCTACAGAACTGTAATGTCTTCTGCTCCCACTGTCTGCTCTGTTTCACTAAGCATGAAGCGCTAATATATTCAGATGCAAACACACCCAAAAAGTTGTACTTCTCCATGCAGTCGGCTCTTTTTTTGCATCAAAGCACCGAGCTACACTTTCATGCTGACAGAGCAGTTTTGTCCACATAAAGATGATGAACTAGGATGGGACGGGAAACTTTTCAAGTTTATTGTGATGCCAGAAGGTAATATGAGTTCCACTAAATAAAACAAAGCTTCCTCCCTGAATTGAGCAAGAAAGAACAACTAAAAAAAAAAAAAAAACAAAGCTTATACTGTTGTCATGTGTAATGACTGCAGATCTCTCTACAGGGGTGTTAAGCCTTGCATAGCCCTGGGTGGTTTATTTGACTACTGACAATGTTATGTTTAAGGACAGTAAAGTCATGTTCATAGAATGTATTAACAAATAATTTATTTCTAAGTTATAGAGGCTAGAATTGTTTTCCTGATCAGTGGTAAGATTGTGGCTTATTTATACAGTGCCGATAAAAAGTATTCACCCCCTTGGATGTTTTACCCTTTTGTTGATTTTATAAATCAATCATGGCCAATATATTTTGGCTTATTTGACAAAATAAACAAACAAAAAAAACTCTTTAAAATCAAAGGGAAAACAGATTTCTACAAAGTAATGTTGATTAAATAAAAGTATGTAAGGTAAAATAAATGACTACATAAATATTCGCCATCTTTAAAGTGACTGACCTAATTCACAGAGGTCCAGCCAACTGGTGCTAGTAGTCTCACAGTTAGAGAAGTGGGGATCACCAGAGTGCAGTGAATGTGTCTCAAGTCATTGTAATATAAATGCGCCTGCTTCTGAGAGGTCTAGCTGCTGGTTAATCAGTATTCCTGGCTGCCATTACTCTATGAAGACAAAAGAACACTCCAAGCAACTCAGAGGAAAGGTTATTGGAAAGTATATGTCGGGATTGACACGAAAAAAATTTGAAGGCTCTGAACATCCCCCTGGGTTCAGTTAAATCCATCATGGAGGAATGTAGAGAATTTGGCACGTGTAAATCTGCCAAGATCAGGCCGTCCTCACAGTGGTGCTGTGCTGCTGCTGTTTAGCTATCAGACAAGATGCTATGTTTGGTAGACACAAGATACTTCACATCACCACAAATACACCAGCCCTACTGCAAAGCATAGTGGGCCAGCATCATGCTGAGGGTATGCTTCTAAACCCTGGAGGACAAGCTTGCTTAGTCTGCTAGAGAACTGCGGCTTGGGAAAAACTTTATGTTCCAGCAACACAATGACCCGAAGCATACAGTGAAAGCTAGACAGAAATGGGGTGAATGTTATGGAGTGGGTGAGTGAAAGCCCGAACCTTAATCTAACAGAGGATTTGTGGCTGTACTTGGAAAGGGCCGTTCACACCCGATCCCCATGCAACCTGACAGAGCATGACCAGTTTTGCAAAGAAGAATAGATTAAAATTGCAGTGTCCTGATGTGCAAGCCTGACTGAGAGCTATCCACACAGCCTCAGTGATGTGATTGCAGCCAAAGGTGCATCTACTAAATACTGACTTGAAGAGGTTTAATCTTTATGCAGTCACTCATTTTACCTTACATATTTTCATTTAATTGACATTACTTTGAATACTTCTTATAGACATTGTAACAACTAGTTGTGTGTTTTTAGGAGTAGACGGTGTCTTTTTGCCAGGTTTAATGGGTGCAAAAGCAGTAAAATCTATATATGATCAGCCCCTGATTGTGTTGCATGAAATGCAGAATTAAACCTACCTCTGAATCTGTTTAGCATGTAACATGATTTTTATTATGTGAATTATGTAAATTATGCAAATCCATCTAAGGGTCAAATTAACATAAGATAGGGTTTACTTTAGGGCCTGGTTGCCAGGACCAGGATTTCTAAGGCACTACCTCACTGAATTGTCAACCAGGACAGAGATTAAGACGTTTATGTATACTGTAATTCAGATGCAGTCATATCAATATTAAGGCTTCAAAGGGGATGGGGGCTTACAAATCAATGGGTTCCGTGAAGGAGGCTCCATATGGGGAAAATCATCCCCTTCTTTCTTACACTGCAGAAATATTAAACCTCGAGACACTGTTAGCCTAGCAGCCATGTCCGCATGCCCCATGTCTGAAGACTGTTGTCCTCAAAACAGTTGGACAGGGTTCACATCTAGCCTGTGGTTTCCGTCCCACATTTCATTAACCCCTCTTTCTTTGGTCTCTGATTCCATCCTCTATCCTATCCAATCAGATTAAAGGATTTGACTGCAGACTGTTTTTGAAAATTTAAACAATTTAATGCATTTTTAAAAGAATGACTCTCTGTTTTTATGTCAATCTTTCATCCAGGTATCTTAACTACTTTGCCACCAAATCTAGTCCAACGGGCGTGATCCTGGACTTGTGGGAGGCCCAGCATTTCCCTGACGGCAACCTGAGTCGCCTGGCACAGGTTCTGGAGGAGATGGGACGCCATGACAGCCTTGTTCCTTCAGCGACTGAACACTGACATCCGCCCATCAAGGGAGCACGACATTCCAGTGAGCAAGAAGACGTAAAAAGGGAAAAAATAAGAGAGGAGGGATGCCCATCACAGTGACAAATGCGCACACACTCACAGATATTGCTTGTGTGTACTGGTGCAGAAGTAAGAAGATACAAACAGCATGGTCTACTCAGCCATGACCCAGTTAAACATTGGCAACAAAGGGTGTAAAAACTTGGAGGGTAAACAAGAATCTCTGCCAGTCATTTCTCTCTCTCTCTCTTTCTCTCTCACTCTGGAACAACAACTTGATATTTTTGGCTCTGGTTTCCTTGGAAACAGCTGTCCAGTTATTTGGATGAACTGTGCGGATATGTGATGATGCCCTTGCTATAAACAACAGGCTACACTTTCAGAGGTCAGAAGGATCAGAGAAGCAAAGGCTCCGATCACAGGAGGCATCTCTTATTCTCAAGAACTGTCTCCATAGCAACACCACGGACGAGGATGTGCTCTGTGATAACATAATATTTAAAAATATGCCTATTTATACATATCTTTTTGTATTTTATGGAATACTTTGCAGTGTCCTCACACGTCTGTTTCCTCTATCATTCTGTTTGGCTGTATCATAGCACCTCCTGGTGGACACTAGTGGTAAAGACTCACCCTGTTGGCCACACTAACATGTACAGAAGGAAATCAATGTTACCATTTTTCAGTTTCAGTGTTGCTGTCTTAAGTATTTTTAATATTTTTATTCATGATATGTATTTTTACTGATTTTAATCATGTTTGCTTGTTTTACATGAGATATTTTTGATGACTTGCATTGGTTTAAATTGATTTACTTTAACTTTTTTTGCATGTTTTTAAGCAGGTAATTCCACCAGTCTAGAGGAAAGTCTAGACATTCTGCCCAAACTTGATGAACTCATGATTGATGCTGATGTGTGTATGTTGATATGATGATATCATCATTAAAAGAATAGACAGAGAGGAGAGGTACTTGCCGTAGAAAAGGAAATCAAACATATATTTTTATAGGACCAATGCAAACAAATACGACCGCTTTTTACCAAATAATTGACATACAGTGTATGAAGTTACATTAAACACAGAAAGCTGCATCTTAATATCAAATGTCGTTTTGTAAAGTGATATTTTTTGTTTCAGAATCGATAATAAATCATCCATATGTGACTTTCAAAGCAGACTTCTGTTTGTACTTTAATACAGAAGCCATGACTCGCTGTGCAAAAAAAAAATAGTGATAGCTGTAAATGCAACATTTAGTACCACTTTACTTTAGTAGGCCTTAATTATCTGGTAGTTTTATAAAAATAAGTGGTAATTACAAGTAATTTCTTAAGCATAAGGAGGTAACTCAGAAGTATTTACCTAGTAATAATGTATTAATTATCAAGTAATTCCTTGTAATATTGTGGAAATTCTCTGGGAATGAGGTGATATTTTACTCTAACCCCTAACCTAACCACCTTATCCCAACCATTTTAATGTTGTGACGATTCTCTGGTAATTAGGTGATATTTTTACCCACTTGAAAACAAGACAATTCATTTCAAGGGGCTATCCCTTTGGAAAAAAATTCACATTTCTACTCTTACCTTCTAAACCTAACCCTTGTAATATTATGGCAATGAGAATTTGGGAACCTAATCCTAAACCTAATTATAACCCTTGCCATAATGAGGCAATTCTCTAGTAATTAGGTGGTATTTTACCTAGTAATTTATTAGGATAAAACAATAATTTTCCAAATAAGTTGCTTGATAATTCAAAGGTCATTTCCATATGTTGGCCCAATTAATCAAAGTGAGTCCTTCCTGGAGTTAGGGTTACTGTAAAATACCATCTAATTACAAGAGAATTGCCACATTATTACAAGGAAATACTTGATTATAAATACATTATTACTAGTTAAATACTGCCTTAATATTACTGAGCTATTACATAAAATGCCAACTTATTACAAGGTAATTACCATCTTATTCTTAAAAAAGCAGGTAGTTACCACTTACTACTGTAAAATTACTAGGTAATTAGAGCCCACTAAAATAAAGTGGTACCCAACATTCATTTGATGCAGCAGCACTTGTGACTGTTCAGGTGTTCTTGTTTTTAATGTTTCATTTTGAATGGCAGTTGTCCCAATTTTTATTTTTCTGTAAAGCCGTCTATGCAAACTGCATCTTTCTGAAACAATCTCGACATTCTCAGTGGGCCAGCCTTTCTGCATTCCCTCGCTGTTCTTCGGCTTCATGATTATGATGATTATTGTACAGTGAGAATGTAGCCTGTCTGTTTTCTGGCACTCATGATGTTTCCTCGCTTGCATTTTCATCTGTCAAGTTCTTGTACAAAGTGTAAGAAAGAATTTTTAAGGACTAATAATAAATTATATTTATATGCAACATTGAACAAAGAGCATGAGGATGTGATTTGTTCCAGCAGACAAGCTTTCAGGAGACATTTTATTGGGGAATGTTATCCACATCCACTCATGCACTCTCAATCATCACATATGTACAGGTTAAATAAGGCAAATGTAACAGTGGCAGAGTGGATGGGACATATTCTGTACACATAAACAACAAAAACACATATTTAACATCCAGCAAGGCAATCATTAATTATAGATTTTTAGTTTTTGTATGTACATGTGAATTTTAAGAGGAGATAATGCAATCATAAAAGCCTCAGTCAAAGAAATATCACAAATTAAAACCCCTGTCGGAGGTTGTATTTTAAATTTAGAGCAACATTTCTGGACTTCTTACTTGTTCTGCCATAAAATCAATAAAATAATGCCAATAAAGTGAGGTCACAGAGCAAGAACTGAACATTTCTTTGGATGGATGAGAGTCATTTTGATGGAGCTGAACACAAAAACATGGAGGCAGCTTGTACAGTACAAAAAACTGCACTAAGAATACTGCTGCATGGCTTTAGGAGGGAGCAGAAGTTTCCTCTGTTCACACCAATCAGAGGAGTTTCAGTCCTCTCCTCTTGTGAAGGGTCCCTATCCGCCTGTCCACAGGGACAGTCTGGACCTGACAACCAATCAGCTTTCATAGAAAGCACAACCTAAACTGACGACCGGAGAGCCGACCTCCCCTGACATAATAAATCTTTTTTTTGTTCCTGGCTCCCTGTGGACCATTATCTCTCTCAGTCATCCTCTCTGTCTGTTTCCTTTTTCCCGTCGTTCAGTCTTTCTTTTTTTCCCTTTCTTCTATCAGCCAGTGTTAGCGGCGTGGAGCCGGTGGCGGTGACACATCCTCACTGATGAGAGCATCTCTCTTGACTTCCTGTCACAGTTTGATGTCTTGAGACTCTAACATCTTGGCCAGGGTCTTCTTCACCCTCAGGGCTGTGAGACGGGAGGCCGGGTTGTGAGCCCAACACTCCGACATGAGTTTTCCCATCTGACGCAGACACTGAAGACACACAGAGACAGATGCATAAGAATACAGCAGCACTTTTACAGTCAGTGATTTGCAAGTCATAAAAGCTGGATTCATTCAATATTAATGATCTGTGGTGAAACATTTTTAGGGAAAATCTTTGTGATTTTCCAGGTTGTGGAGAAAGTAAAAACAAGATGAGCCTTCACTGATTACAGAGGAGAAACTTTATGCACTTTAAGCAAATAAGATGATCAAAAGCCCGACTCTTCTCCTCTGTTGTCCCTAAATGGTGGAATGAATTACCCAACTCCATTCGATCTACAGACTCCCTCTCTACTTTCAAGAGAAGGCTAAAGACCCAGCTCTTCAGAGAACACTATGCACTTAGCTAGGCTATTCTCTACTGTTGTCCCCAGTAGTAGATTGAGTCTCAGCCAGACTATTCTCCACTGCTGTCCCCAGTGGTTGAATGAGTTTCCCAACTATAGTTAGCTCGCATTGTCCTGCTCTACTTCTGGGATTTCTTTGCCCAGCTCTTTGGGAATGATCCAGCACTTGGTACTTGGTAATTAGTTGTTGTGAAGTCTAATGGATGGCGATTAGAGATCCCACATTTTGCTTGATTCATTGTTGCTGTCTAATAACAAAAAAAAACAAAACACAAAAAACAAACAAACAAAGAAACAAACAAAACCCACAAAAACAACAACGTATATTTTAGGTGCTCTGCCTAAACTCTACATGGCAGCACTTGCGTCCAATTGGTCCTGAAGCACTTGATGGCACTTACTGATGTTGTTTCTTCTTGTCTAGATTGTTGCTTGTGTTGTTCTTGCTCTCAAATGTACGTTTCTTTGTAGAAAAGCGTCTGCTAAATGACATTGTAACATTGTCTGCTAAATGACATTGTAACAAAAAGATAGGCAAAGCAACACAAGAGCTGCATAAAACACCCAAATTTGATGATTTCTGGCAATGCCTCTATCCTATCCATATACAGTTCAATTAATTATGGAAAATATTAATGCAATAATTTGAGGAGGAAAATGAATGAAATTGCATAAGGTTGACTAGAAAACAAAGCTTGGATAAGGACATATCTTACTCAAAGTGCCTGTTAAAATTTCAGACCTCTCACTCAATTTTTTTTATCCCAAAGTCTGTACGATAGTTGACACTCATGGACAAGTATAATGGTTTGTAGATTCATTTCAGATAAAAACTAAACGATTTCTTTTCAGTCACAGGAGAGTGATTACACTCTCAATGTCAGGGGGTACAAACAACGAAAAACTGCTCCATTAATTGTCAAATGATCACTGCTTTTATGCTCCATTAAAAGTCTAATGATCACTGCTTTTAAACTTCATAAATAGTCCAATGATCACTGCTTTTATGCTCCATAAATAGTCCAATGATCACTGCTTTTATGCTCTATAAATAGTCCAATGATCACTGCATTTATGCTCCATAAATAGTCCAATGGTCACTGCTTTTATGCTCCATTAATAGTCCAATGATCACTGCGTTTATGCTCCATTAATAGTCCAATGATCACTGCGTTTATGCTCTATAAATAGTCCAATGATCACTGCGTTTATGCTCCATAAATAGTCCAATGGTCACTGCTTTTATGCTCTATAAATAGTCCAATGATCACTGCGTTTATGCTCCATTAATAGTCCAATGATCACTGCGTTTATGCTCCATTAATAGTCCAATGATCACTGTGTTTATGCTCCATAAATAGTCCAATGATCACTGCGTTTATGCTCCATTAATAGTCCAATGATCACTGTGTTTATGCTCCATAAATAGTCCAATGATCACTGCTTCTCTACGATGTCTTTATTTTACACCACTGTAGTAGTATGAAGATGCTGAGGTGAGTAGCATCCAGCTGCTACCCCACTACAATAACCTACCTATGGTGAGCCTCAAGGGATAAAATAGCACTTGATTAATGTAATTTTAGGAGTTCATATATTGTTAGTAACACATTAATGCTGACAGTGATACAAACATTAAGTACAGTACATTAGGTCTATTAATGTTTGTTATTAGAAAGAAGGCTTTAAATACTATTGAAAATACCTCATCACTGCTCCAGCGATTAGCAAATGAAGGTCTTTGTTTCTTTATGCAGACGACTTCTCTCATGTCTTCATACGAAGGATCAGTGGGCACGAGGTCATAATAAGGCAGCTGATATTCCTCTACAATACCTTCAGGAAACATGAGAGTTTGTGAGTTAGAAGACACTCAATGGTTAAAAACAATGTTTAACAAAGCAATAGTTTTTCTCACCACCAGATATGCACCGTCTGGCCATCTCCCAAACAATGAGGCCAAAACTGTACATGTCAGCCATGATGAAGGACTGGAAGTAGCTCCTGTTTAGTGTCTCATCCAACACTTCAGGGGGCATGTAGCGCTTTGTACCTACCCTTAGGTTTGGAGGGATATCCACCTCGTTGGTATCACTGAAGCAGGGGTGAGACACAGAAATGAATTAAACATAAAACGTACTCACAAAATCCATTCAAATTAGAGTGAAGAAGTCAAAAATGCAGGCTTTACCTGTTAAATTTGACAGCGAGTCCGAGGTCTGCTATACAACAGGATCCATTCTTTTTAACCAGGATGTTTTTACTCTTCAGGTCTCTGTGTGCGATGGCTGGTTTTCCCTGTGTGCCGTAGATCTCAGTGTGCAGGTGACACAGGCCTGAGATGGACGAGTAGGACAGTTTCAGCAGAGATTTGACGTCTAACGTGTTGGATTTGAGGTAGTCATACAAAGATCCGTTCTCATGGTAGTCCGTTATCAGGTAGAGCTGAGTCCATGAGCCGGTTCCTTTGATATCTGCTGCTATGAACCCTGGGAATCAGACAGAAGGGAGAACAGGGATAAGGATTTACGTACAGAGAAACACTACATTAACTAATGACTTTAGCTTACTCACCAAGTATATTATCATGTCTCATCAGGAAGGTCTGATATATCTCTGTTTCTCTGAACCAGCTCTCTTCCTCTGTTGTGAAGAAGACTTTCACAGCCACTCTCTCTCCTCTCCACTTGCCCATCCACACCTCTCCGTATCGCCCTTTTCCGATCTGCTTCACCATCTGAATCTGCTTTGCAATGGTGCGCTGCACCTGGAAACAAGAATTTATGAAAAAATTAGGTGCTTTATTGCACCATTGCACTTTAAAATGTATTTGCACATGACATTAGATATGTAAATAAGTGAAACATTGTAATTACAACCATGAGTTTGCTGTTTTATGCTTATTTTTGTAAAGGTACGACTGCACTGCGATGTCTATATTAATTAAAAAAGGATGACTCCTATAAGATGTACTTTTTTTTTTTAGTTATAGTGGTATCTATCTGTGTATTTTCATGCTGGCTGTTCTAAAAGACACAATACTACTTTTATTTGTACTCTATTTCTATTGTGTTTCTGTCGCCAGTGGCCTGCTTTGTCCTGCTTTGTCTAAGATGCTTTTTGCTGCTGTAAATTGGAATTTCCCCTAGTGGGACTAACAAAGGAATATCTTATCTTATCTTATCTTATCTTATCTTAACATGTTTACTATTGCTGTGGCAGCTGCTGTTCTGTTGCTGTATCTTATTCATGTTTTGTGCTTCTTAAGCCTGCCAGTATTACAAGATAATTGTGCTGATTTACAGCCTGATTTCCCCCTTCATTCTAAAGTCAGCAAAAGACCTGATTATTAGATGGTTCCAAAGATTGTCTTTGCAGATTTCCCTGTGGTGTATGGTGTGTTAAGAATAATATTACCCTCCCGATCTGCTTGGAAGATGATCAGAACCCCTCTGATATGAGATTGTAATAAACACGTTCAATATTAACCATTAGAAATCCTGTCGTGTGGGGGGAACACAGAGGACACCTGAGTAGGCTTGAGCAGAGTTGCCAGTTGAAATGAAAATATAGCAAATCAGGAGGCAAGTTAACTGAAATGCAGCCATGGCAACAACAGTAAGCATGAAGCATAAAGTTAAGATGGACGTCAGAAATTAAGGGGATGTGTGGGCAGAGTTCCCCATCATGCCCTTGGGCGGAGTGTTTAAAGGTGTTTTATGTTTATGTAGGTGTTGAGTTGTGTTTCGATGTTGCCTGTTGTACAGTGATCCTTGCTTGCTCGTGTGTCAAGTTGATTGTTGTTTTTGTCGCTAGGCATGTTTGCTCCATGAGTGAAGTTATCCACTGAGTTAGAGTTTTTGCCTGGGACTTTAGGTGCTCCTAAAGGATGTATAGTGTATTAGTATGCATTGCAATGAGGTTGATTCTCTGTTTTGTTCTTGCCACAGATTTTCAGAAGTTACTCCAGCACTGTCATACTATAAAATATTTAGAACTTTAAAAGTGTAGTTTAACTATATATAAGCATGATTTTGCTTGAACAACCTGGTTGGTTGGTTTTCTTGTCCTTGCTAACAAGGAAAGATCACATGTTACCACCCAACAACTCAGTAGCTAAGGACTTAAAGTAAACTTTAAATTAGATAATTTTTACTTTTACTTCAGTAGATTTATAGATCAGTACTTTACTTTTACTGAAGTACATTTTAACCAGAGTAACAGTTCTTTTACTTGTTTATAATAGCTGTGTAGTTTTTCTACTTCTGGTCATTTTTTTAGCTTTATTGCCAAACAGCTGTATAGGAAATTTTATTGAACTTTTTTTCTTTTGCATTTCTTATTCAAAACTCTTACGCAGATCTTTAATTGATTAAAGATAATTGGTGCTGATACCTTTAATGACAAACTTATAAATTTGTTATCTTTAGACATGATGTTGTTTAGAATGTAACCAAGTGGCACTATCCTATAGTGATTCTAAAAACCATGTCATATTTGATTCACAGTAATTTATATTCAATCTTAAATGACAAATCTTCATAAAAGTGTGGCACTGTTTTCATCACTATCTCTTAAAATCATGCTACAAATCAGAGTTTTATGACTGTTTCAAGTACAAAGGCTCAGATTGAGATACTTGCACACATGTGCACTTATTTTTCCCTACCAGTAGAGGGAGGCCTGAGCCAGATCCAGAGCCGATGCTGCGGGAGTGCTCAATCAGGTCCTTCAGGGACTCCCCAGGGGGGATGTAGGTCTCCTCCTGCTCCAGATCAATACTGTAGCGTGGCTGCGACTCCTGCCGCTTATATCTGCCAAAAAAATGATGCAGTAGTTGAATGAGTGAGCTCGAGGACTAATGATTTTTTCACACATGTACAAGAAATCTTAAAACTTCTCACCTGAAGTAACAAAAGAGTAGAACAAGACCGAGGATGATGCTGACGACGATGACTGAGACACAGAGAGCCAGGGATGGGATACTGCTGTCAACATAACCTGAAACAATGACGATTTTAATCAGTGTTGTATAAGATTGATTTCTGCTGTTTTAGCCTTTCTAGATGCGAATAACAGTTTCCAAAGTGACATGGAAAGCTCGAGCTGATGATTATCTGACAGTGGTGTCATTTGTTCGCTGTTATCTCCTCAAACATCTTTCTAACTTTCACTGGTAGGGATGAGCTCCATTCTCCCTCCTCTCTCTAACTCCCCCTCCATCCCCTCTTTTCCTCCCCCTCTTCAAGCGTGTGATCGATCACATCCCCTTCCTGAACCCAACAGATCAGCTGTCACTCTGACATCGCTACAGAAACCCCAGAGGGCCTGGAGCAGCTCTGGGACTCTAGCCTTTCTGCTGCGCTCCTGCCAATCACACACAGAAACTGAGGCACAAACACAGTGGATTCTTCAGGGAGAATCCAGGGCCTCGACACACAAAACAAAGAATGAGAAAAATAAAGAAAAAATCTGTATGATTGGCTCAGTGCTCCATTAAGGCCTGGATTATATAAAGGCAACACTTTCCTGGAAATAAACTACTGAATGTGTTTTAAATGACATGCTAACCTCATAGAAGTGTTACTGTAATATCATTCACCAAGAACCTCTTTTAAATTCAAGTCTTTTTGACCCTCTAACAAGGTAAAATTTGATTTACAATTTTTTCACATTTCCATAACCACCGGCTTTAGCTGACTTTATATACTCTGAACGATCACTTTATTAGGTACACCTGTTCAACTGTTTATCCTGCCGAATGTCAAATCAGCCAATCACAAGGTAGCAACAAATGCATTTAAGTGAGCAGACTTGGTCATAACAAATTGTTAAGTTCAAACTGAGTATCAGAATGGGGAAGACAGGTGACTCAAGCGACTTTGACCTTGTCATGGTCTTTGGTGCCAAAGTATTTCAGGAACTGCTGATCTACTTGGATTTCCATCCACAACCATCTCTAGCATTTACAGAAAACACTCTGAAAAAGAGAAAATATCCAGAATGCAGCAGTTCTGTGGGCCAAAATTCCTTGATGAGGTCAGGGGTCAGAGGAATAGACTGAGCTGATAGAGAGGCATTGATTACTAAGATGATCATCTGTTGCAATAGAGGTATGCAGAAGTGAAAAAATGTTGCCTGATGTGATGAGTCTCAATTTCAGCTGCAGCATTGGAATGATAGATCAGAATGTGGCATAATTTTAGTGGGCTGGCTGCTGACTACACATTTCTGATGGCCACTCTCACAGACCGGTTATCTGAGATGCTGTTTATATCAGAAAGGAAATGCCATAATTTGTTGTATTTCCAGTGTTAGATTTTTTCTTAATTCAACTTTATTTCTAAACAAAGTCTGTTAGTTAAAATAAAGAAATAACGTCACTGCAAACATTACAGATTAAGCTACATTTCATAAATTAAAAATAGAAGAAAAGGTCAGAGGTCTAATCTGGGAATAAATGATGTAAAGACACACCTAAGAAGTAGAAACACAAATGGTGACTGACTTTGGCTCCGTTAACTTTAGCTAAAGCTAACATAACTACACTACCTATGTAATTACATTTACTACATAAGTCAATGTAGCTATGTTAGCTTTAGCAATATAACCATTAGCGAACAAATCTAAAGTTGAAGTATCCACATAGATAACTTATCTGCATTGCTTTCATAGCTGTTTTGTGAGCTTAGCTACATTAGCAACTTTAGCTACATAACTCCATTATCTATAGCTAAGTTAGCTTTAGCAACATAGGCTTTAATAAACAGAGCTAAAGCTAATTTAGCTTTGTAGATAACATAGATATGTAGTGTAAAAAGTTTACATAGCTGCTTTGTGAGCTTATCTTTAGATAAATTAGCTCTGTGGCTAAGTTAGCTATGCTTGACGCTGCTGCCTTGTAGGATATTACTTGGAGATGATGAAAGACTCCCTGCCTCTACATTTTCTTTCCATTATACAGTTGATGCTGAGTTACTGAGTTACTGTCATGTGTTTTGTTATAAAAGCACCAAAAAGTCACATAACCCTTTGGGGCGGATGTGTCCGGACAAAGCAGAGCAAGTTGGTCAAGGTAATGACACATTTTTAGAGGAGAAGAGGAGCTGCAGCTGGCAAGATCTGCCTCTGATGTCTTTAGCTTCAGCAGCTACATGCCAGTATGGCACAGTCATCAGGCAACAGGAGGCCAGAGTCAAGAGAAAATATTTCTCAGGGTTGTGTTTGTAAGAATGAAATTATGCAGTCTATTTCTCCAACTGATCCAACGAACTAGTTCAAATCTAAGTGTGTGAGGCTGAGAGCGTAATAACTTGTTAGGGACAGAGGGAAAGAGAGAGAGAGTGTCTGTGTGTGTTGCGGAGTAACAGATGGACAGATACCTCACATCCGTCCCAAGGCAAGAAACTCAAGCAGCCCCCGGGGAGAGGCTGTCCTTTTCATTAGAGGGTGAGAGAACAAGCCGAGTCTGCAGGCTCTATTTCACCTCCCTCTCTCTTTCTCTTCCTGTCCTCCTGAATCAGCATGTGCCACTTCACTCCAGCCCCTCACTCTGTGGTTTGTAACAGTTTAAACTGTCACTACCCATCACCACCCACCGAGGCCTGAATGAGCGCGCTCTAAAAGCCACTCAGGCTTTAAAGTGGGGCTGGATTTCAGCATGCTAAAACCTGTGTGAACAGTGTGTGAGTGTCCTACCTGATGTCACAAGCGGAGGAAGAGTAGGATGCAGGTCTCTGTTGCAGTAGTCCTGATCTGTGCAGCACTCCAGGGCTCTTCTGGAGCGTGCGTTCCACGTGTCCTGAAACACAACATGCAAACATAACACAGTGAGTTTCAATCTAATCAAAAACAGCGAGGACAAACGCACACAGCCGCACTTTTCCCTGAAGAGGAGAGTTAACAATAAACTTTTTTTGTGTGTGTGTAAAGAGCAGAGCTCAAAAGGTCAGGTTTAAACAGCTCTCATAAAGAGCAGCACTTAAAGCTCATAAACACTTCACAAAAAGCTAATGAAGAAGAAAACACTCACACAGGACAGTGTCAGTGTTTTCACAGGAAGAAGCAAACACACATGGAGAGAAGTAGACTTACTCTGCACTGGAACTCAGAACCAGCACGACCCAGACACCCCGTGGTGATGACGGCCACACCGCCCTCCTCCTCCTCCACCATGGTGAAGCAGTAGCCGTCAGTCCTACCAGAATGCACGGCATCACATGAGTCAACAAAGCTCAGGAGTCTTGTATTTTAGTCATGATTATCATGAATGGTGTGGCTGTATTAATATGTCACCAGAATTTTTAGTTTATTGCAAATAAATCATTTTTAAATCCATTAGTAGTCAAGCCTTTATCATCAAATTTCTAAGACCCTGCATAATTGGTTCCTTAAAAATTTCAAACTCTGTATTAGGGCTGAACAATGCCCTCATTGCACATGATTAGCATTATCTAGGGGCCTCTGATAATTTGTGAATTACCCCTGATATCAGTGTTTAGTGTGGTGCATTTGCAAGGGATACGCAAGGTCTGTAATGTACTAAAACTTACAGACAATACTAAAGGAAAACACAAGCTGCATGGCTAAAGCAAGGAAAACAGTAGATTTTTATTTCTACAGTCCATTAAAAAAAAAGCAACATGAAGCACATTGGGTTCTGCAGGTAACGCTTTTATACATATTTAGGCTGTCAAAACATTAAACTTTTAACTGCAATTAATCTCATAATTTCTGTAGTTAGTCATGATAAATTACCCCCTTTTATCAAATTAAAAAATTCCACTATTTTGCATTTTTTACTGTTTTGTGTCTTTTTTTTTTTTCTACTGTCTCAAACTAGGGGTAATTGACTTCCTTTTTCAATACCAAGACATTTCTTGGTAATTCAAAGATTTTAACACAAACTTTTTATGGATTAAATATGAAACAAGAGAACAGTAGAAAGGTTAAGATGACTTTGACTTTGCTGAGTTTTTTTTTTTTTTCCAGTGAAATGAGACATTAAGGAGCAATGGTGTACCAAAAGGGACAACAAAGCATGTGATTGATTACAACTAATTGGGGACCATGATTAATCACGATTAGCCTGGTTAATCTTGACAGCACTTATATATATATTCATATATAATATATTATAAAGAGAGAAATATCTCCCCTAACTTTTCTGTTATGCATTGAGGTTGTTTAAGTCATCTGTGCACATTTGCAGCCAATTAGACAGAAGAAAGAGAAAGTTGAGCATCCCTCCTGTAAATGTATGAGAAAGGGAGATTTCTAAAGGTAAATATAAGCCTCCCCTGTCATTTTTAAACAGTTTTTCAGATATTATTTTGTGCTTTATCAATTATGGATTGGTACGCATCCACAACAACCCTCATTGCGCAGATCAGCTGTTGCAGCCTAACCACTGAATGTCGAGCAACACATTTCAAATCATAAGTTGTGCTTTGCACAAGCTGTATGGCTAAAAAATACTGGAATAAGATTAGTTTAAATAAATAAATGAAGTAAAATAAAGCCATTAGCTGAAGTTACCTGAGAGAAAAGCACTATTTATATCCTATATGTGTCATAACGTTGCTAACAATGTCTAGCCCAGTCTCTTATTTTTTACATCAGAAAGAGGTGCATGAGAAAGCCACACAGACCATTAAAAACAGCATAATTACCACCATAAATTACAGGGATGCCAATTCGCATAGGATTGGAATCACCTGTGGACCTATGTGTGTGCTGAAAATGGTAGATAATTTGCCTTTGAATTTTTACTCTTAAAATACAGACATGGTAGATTCATAAGGGGTTAATAACGCAGACGTCCCATGAGGTTATTACAAATTACAAGAGGTCCATAAGTAATACTTATCTTGTGTGAATAGGGCGTTAAAGGAACAATCTACCCAGACCGTCTGACTTAAATCAGCGAGTTAGTTATTGTTTTACAATACTGCAATAGAAACTGGGATTGTGTTTTGTTTTTGCTTACTAGGTGCAGCTTCTGTAACCTCAAGTAGATACAGCAAATACATGATGGAAGCGAAAGAGATTTGGTATTTGTTGGTAAGTCCTTACATTTTGTTTTTATTGAGCTTGTATATGTCTGTAGCTGAATATTTGGTCCATATAAAAATAATATGGGAATGTTGAATGAAGTCATACTATTAAAAGAAGAAAGCTGTGGTATAATGACAGTAGTAAAATCTGTAGAGTCTTAAGTCCTCGAAGCAGGCAGCCCTGGATAAAATCTGGCTTGTGGCTCCTTTACTACATGTCATTCTACCACCTATCCCTATCTCTCTCTCTGCTCAGTTCATGACTCTATCCACTGTCTCGTATAAAAAAAAAGGGCATAAAGGCATAGAGGCCCAAAAAAACAAATATTTGAAAAAAATAATAATGCTGACTCAGCATTCTCATTAAGATGGGGTCATGGTATTGTGAGAAAAAGGCCTAAGAAATAAATCATGTTATCATAACAATCCAGTGGTAATTGAGAAGAAATAGCAATATTTTCAAAATAAAGTTGTAATTTGAGACTACAGTTCATCTAGTGTTATTTTGAAGGGTAAAACCAGGAGACAGCCAGCTTCCTGTGCTAAGATGAGGAACACAGAGGATCTTCTCAAGCTATTCTTCAGTAAAGATTTAACAAATTACTCAGTACTTTATCTTTTTGGGTCATCAGGGCATATGGAGTCTAAAAAGCTTATGAAAGCATGCAGCTTAAACTATGTTGGGGGGCATGAAAAACGGATGTTTGGGGTCCCTGTATTGAAAATAGCCCATACGTTTGGTGCATAAAAGCACTAAAATTTGTACATTTTCACCAGGATTGAAGCATCTGTAAAATCTGGTGAGTCTGGGGCATGTTAAGGCCTCTATCTGAGCTATTTATTCACCTTAAAAATTGCAATTGTATCCTTATCACTATAAATGTAAAGCCTTGAAATTATCATAATGATAAACCATTCATATATCTATTATATGCGCATGTATTGCTGCAAAATACAGCACATGATGTTTACCTGAGTAGAAATATCTCTAATGCACAGGTTGGATAATAAGAGAGCTAACAAGCCGAGGTTCAAGAGGAGTAAAAGATCTCATTAAAGGATGTAAGCTGAAGTAAACATTTCTGCTAATTAGAGGTCTCTGAAATAATTCCTCTGTTGTCTTTTAAAAGCCTTGAGATGAAGAGTCATTAACAGTCTGTGTGTGTTTCAGCGTACATGCACGTGTTGTTGACAGAGTCTTCAGGGCAGTGATGGTAGCAGTGACACCAAAGCATGTTCTGAGCTGGAACCGTGGCCGTGCTGCTGCTGCTGCTCTCCTCTGCCATCCGCCTCTCAGATCCCCCCTTCCACCCATTCTTCAGCAGCATGGTCTCCAACATGTTGGCTACAGAGAGAAAGAGAGAGAGAAACTGGGCTCAGCAACACAGCAGACCAAAACATCTGGGCACTCCTTAAGCTCCAGCAGAGCCAGAGGAGTAAAAACTTAAGTACACATACCTCAGGAAAATTAAAGATGGAATAAATCAAACACCATTTCTGCTCGTTTTTTAAATGGGCCTTTTCACTTATGTAGAAATGAAAAAAGCATCAGCCTGCACTGGCATCGTTGCTATGGTGATGCAGTCCACAGAAAGTGTGAGTATGTGCCGCTGAAAGCTACCCTGCTGTTCTGGACCGGACTCAATGTACCTGCATGAAGTCTGCAACCAGAATAACATCACTCAGCAGAAAGGGCTCTTTGTGCTGTGTGTGCACGCTTGTCGGACTACGTTCAGTGTCTGTGTGTATTTAGTGTCGAGTATGCAGAAAGTGTGTAATATTTCATTAGTGTGAGTCTGCGGTACATTACTGCATTATTCAAGAGAATCTATTTACCCTTACGCCAGGTTAGAAGACTTCCTGAGCTTTATGATCTCAATAATGTCGTTATTAATGTTAATTACTCCTGTTATAAATCTAATACTGTAGAATGTTCCATCCCACCCAAAATCCTATTTTCCACATCTTCAGAATTGTTTTAAATTCTGTTTTCAGTATTTTGCGCCAGATCTTGACAAAATTTCACAGGATTATTACATAGAGTGCAGATCTAGACTAGACTATCAAATCTGTTAAAATATTTAGAGCAGAGGAGGTAAATTGGCAGTCCAAGGGCTACATGGGCCCCACATCCTCACTCATTGTGGCCCATTCATCAATTTCAAAACACTGCACATCACACCATCCCCACTGTGAAGCCCGGTGGTGGCAGCATCATGCTGTGGGGATGCTTCTCGGCAGCTAGACCTGGAGGGCTTGTAAAAATAGAGGGTAAAATGAATGCGGTAAAATACAGGGAAATCCTGGAGAACAATCTCATTCAGTCTGCAAGAAAATTACAGTTTGGGTGAAGATTTATTTTCAAGTCAATGACCAGAAGCATACAGCGAAAGCTGCACAGAAATGGTTTAAAGACAAAAAGGGGAATGCTCTGGAGTGACTGAGTCAAAGCTCAGACCTCAATCCAATAGAGAATTTTTGGCTGAACTTAAAAAGAAACAAAGTTCAGGTGTATTCACACAGACCAAGAGCACACTAAATAATATGAGTTTAAATCTGCTCCTTGAAAGCTACAGTTAAAAACTTTACGGTTTGTGGCACACCCTATTGAAAAATGTACTTATTATCTTGCTGATTTTTCCTTTCGATTATGTGTTCACCAGGAATTCTCCTACTACATCCTTTTAACAATAAAATCTATCACCCATTTAGAATCTTTGATGCAGAAAGTAGCACAAAAGAAGGTTTATTTCAGCATTGTGCAATTAATCACTTCAAGTGACGTCTAGCCTGCAGCGGGGATTTCAGGCATTAGAAATAATCAGTCTTCCTGCTGATGGTTTTGTTTGCTTTTGTAGGTCAAATAAAGGCTGATATCAGTCAGTTTCTCAACCACAGTATAACACTGGGGCAATCTAACACCGTCCTGTGTGGTGTCCACGTCTTTTTTGTTAAACTGAGTATATCTGAGTCGATATTGATGCGATAATATCAACTAGATGCAAAAGCATGACCACAACTACTGCAATAAATGTCATTTATAAAGGAAAACAGTAAAAACAACTAAGACTGAAAAAATTACTCAGAAATGCTTTAAATCTTTATTTTTTGTTTGTAAGTGAGTTGTAAAAACTACTTGATAATTAATAACCTCTGATAAACTACTGAATTACAGTATAACATTTTAAGAATAATAAACCAGGCATTAGTAGTCAAATAATGTTAACTATTTGACTGAAATATTATCCATTACATAGCCATAAAAATAATCTAGACAGATTTATATAATTTAAACCTTTCCCCTGATGCATCAGACAACCAAAGGTGCAAACATATATCAGTGTAGAGTAAGAGTCAATCCTTTTTCTACCCCTTAGCCCTTATCTTGACTCTTTCCCTTCATTTTGCAAGGCTAGAGCTTAGGGCCAATATAGCACTTGAAACAAAAATTTTTCAGGACTACACTTGAAACCAAGGGGTATTACAAATTTCCCACCATGCACTGCATTCACACTGGAAATGGCACAACGGACTACAAAGGAGGTGCATAAATGTAAATTATAATGCAAAGTATCCTTTGGCTTTAAATGTCTACAGCTGTTAAATCCACCGCACAAACAATTAATACTGAAATAGTTTTAGAATGACTTAACATCTGTTGTTTTCACAGAAATTCACTGTCATATTTAGTAGATATTTTAAAAATGGTTAAGGTTGGCAGAAGTGCTACAAAAATGACCAGATGAAGTGGTGAAAAGGGGTTAGAGAATAGCAAAAATGGAAGAGTATGAAAAAGATGTTTGAAGCTTCACTGTCACCTCCGATGATTGACTATTTATCGTCAAAGTATGATGATGAACAGCAATCAAGTGGTGTCCCAATTCCTAAGGGAAGGTATTCCCCCCTACCCTTACCACTCTTTTTAAGGGGAAGGGGAAGGGGTAGACAAAGGGGAAGGGCTAAGGGGGAAGGGTTAAAGGGTAGAAATGAGATTGACCCTTAATCATTTCTGACAGCAGCTCATCCCTGAAGGCCTCTGTGGTCAGACACATGAACAGTGTTGTCATTAAGATGGATATCTTCCTCACTCACATTTCCTTGAAACAAGGTCTTCATTCTAAAAGTTCAATTATCAACATTAAGAAAGACATCGTCAAAAGCAAGACATGGACAAAAGTATCTGGCCACACCTGTTATTTATTGAACTCAGGTGTTTCAATCAGACCGGTTGTCACAGGTGTATAAAATCAAGCACCTAGCCATGCAGTCTCTATTTGCAAACATTTGTGATACTAAATGGTCCATTCTGAAGAGCTCAGGGACTTGAAGCTCTGTACTGTGATGGATGCCACTTTTGCAATAAGACGGTGAAATTTCATCCCAGTTGGATATTCCACAGTCAACTGTAAGTGATATTTTTAGGAAGTGGAAGCGTTTAGGAACAACAGCAACTCAGCTATGAAGTGGGAGATCTCTTAAAATCGCAGAGCGATTAGTGACTGCTAAGTCGCATGGTGCTTAAAAGTCGCCTGGTTCCATGGCTGAAGAGTTCTGAACTTGCATTGGTATTAATGTAAACACAAAAACTCTGTGGCAGTAGCTTAATCGAACGGGTTTCCATGGCCGAAGGGCTGCATGCACATCACCAAGTCCAAAGCCAAGCATCAGATAAAGTGGGGTAAAACACACTGACACTGAGCAGTGGAAACATGTCCTGTCGAGTGGCAAATCACACTCCTCTCTTGAGCCTGGCTTTGATGGATGCTGGTAGAACATTTCCTGCCTGACTGCACTGTGACAACTGTTAAGTTTGGTGGAGGAGGGATAATGGTATGGGGCTGTTTTTCAGGATTTGGGCCCCTTATCTCCAGTGAAGGCCAATCGTAATGCTTCCAGCATGCAAAGACATTTGGACAATGCTATGCCTCCAATTTTGAGGCAACAGTTTGGGGGAGGCCCTTTTTCATTCTAGCATGACTGTACCCCAGTGCACAAAGAAGAAGAGTGGAGGCTGTTATAGCTGCAGAAAAACACCACATTAAAGTACATGCATTTGAATATAACGTAGCCTAGCCTAGCCCTGGTAGCCCAGAGGTTATGTCTTTATCTTTTCATGGACTGTTAACATCCTGTTAAAATCCAGCCAAGGCTCCTTTCTTAAGTGTCATTCCCTACTCTCTCCCTACTTTTTTACTCCATTCTGACCACTTCTGAAATCATAAAAAAAACAAGAATTTATGTTTTTTAAAATGAATAGTTTCCTCATGCCTCATGGCTTCTCCTTTTTCTTGTCAGTTCTAGCTCATCTAAGCTATCAGTTCATAGAAACGGGGCAGCACTTACCCTCCAGAGCCATGCAAGATAAAAAAAAACTACACTGAAGCACTGTTTAAACAACATTTATTAAAGCGGTACACTGTGTCCCTCCAAGCTTATCTGTGTTAGTGTTCCAGTAAGATCCTCCCTCAAACTGACCTTGGTTGGTCCATCACATCCAAATAACAATTGAGTAAAAATGACAAAAAACACACCGGGAACTTATCGTGGTTGTTTCATGAGTTCAGATACTTTCTGTCCACATCAGCTTTGTTTTACTTTAACTTTTACAAAGGGATTCAGAGAACAGAGACGACAGGCCGGTCACTTCAGAGAGATGTGTTACAGGAAAGCTGACGTAAGGAAAGGATGATTCTGCTTTCAAGTGAAAAAGAAACTCAGAACGAGAAACTTCAGCCTTGTGGGGGCGTCACAGAAAGACACAGAGTTAAGCTGCTGGGGTGAGATCAGTGCAGAGAAAGACACAGCAGCTAAATGGCTTTGCCTCCTACTATAAGAGAGGACCGTTTTAGAGGTGCATCGATCGTTAAAATCATAGTCAGTGCTGATCAATACCAATGTTTAAAATAACATTTTAGCCAGTGGTTGATGCCCAAACGTCAGGCACCATTCTGCTTTTGTGTATAACACACTATAAGAGAGGGTTAACATGGGTGAATATCCCACCTATAACTGATAGTGTGATAAGATAGCACCTTAAAGAAAAGAAAAGACCCAAAACACAACAATAGCACTGTGTCATTTTCTCTTCACCTCTGCATCACACACACACACACAAACACACACACACATACATACAACCAGCAGAGTTGCTGTGTCAGCTACAGGGCACACTCAAGGTCACCCCGAAATCTGATCTGCATCCCCCGCACATTCCACAGGCTGTTCGTCAAACTGCTCACACACGTTAAGAGACCGTTTAATACACAAACACACAAAGCAATGGAAGCTACACCGTGAAGCTGGAGCACCTCCACTCACAGCTCAACATCTCTATCAGCTTCTCGGGGTCCTTCCGGGCAGATTTTCCCAAACAACAACGTGTTTCTGACAACAGCTAGTGTTGGTCATCTCTCGGCTGCGGCTGAAACCTGTCAGCGAGTCTCTGACACTTCCTGCCTCCCAGATTCTCCTTGGATTTTGTCTGAAGACAGAGTAAGCATGTCTGGTACATGTGTCATTCCTACAATGATTCTAGCAAAGAATGGAGCTAAACAGAAAGGTAAATTCAAAAGTAGATTACTGTGTTTGTCCAGAAGCTCTCACTTTTATGTGTTGTATTTTCTGAGATATGATAGTCTGACCGTCCTTATTGTCTCAGGGGTATGATACTGCTGTATAACTTAACCCTTAGGGGTCCAGGATCATGCCATGTCACATGACAGCATGAAAAAAAACACATTTTGTATTGCAATCACTCAGTGTGGAAAGCATGATCTTTAAGCTTTCTTTCAGTTTTGTTTGATGTCAACAGGCCAAGTAAAACAGGAAATATGATCATTTTAATTTGATATAAAAAATAATGTTACACAAAGTAGTCAGTGGACCATGCTGTATAGGAGTGGTACTGGTATGTATTCAAAATTTCAGCATATTGTAATTTCTTTTTAAAAATGACATTATATTGTTTTAAATAACATTTTGTAAAATCCATTTTTGTGGGGTGTTGTGTTTTTTTGGAGGCCCTATATCAAATACAGTAAATTAAACCTAAAAACATATGGTTTTCATTTTATAAAGTTGAGGTATACATGGTATACATTTTTATAAGCATGGTATACATTTTCTGAGTGGTTTATTTTGTCAAAAGAAAATTAACAAAATGGCAAAAAAGCCAGTGGACCTCTAAGGGCTGAATTGAAGACTCTGAACGATAAAAATTCACCTCATCGGGTGTATTTCCAAAACAGGTAACTGATGTCTTGGTTTTTCTTCTTCAGGTATTTCTTATATTTTATTCAGAAAGTATTCAGACTTCCTTTACTTTTTCAGTTCTGCTTTGATGCAGCCTGATGCTACAGTCTAAAAAAGGTATTTTTATTCTCATAAATCTACACTCAGTACCCCAACATGACAAAGTGAATACAGATTTTTTTTTTTTACTTTTGCAAATTAATCTAAAAAATAAAAGACTGAACTATCACACCGACTTAAGTATTCAAACCCTTTACAAACACACATTAAATTTAGTTCAGGTTCCTCCCATTTCCCTCAATCTTTGCTGAGATGTTTCTTGATTTGATAGGAGTCCACTTGTGCTTAATTAAACTGATTGGACATGATTTGGAAAGGTCTCTCTATAAAAGGACCCACAGCTAACATGGCATATCAGAGCATAAACCAAGCCATGAGGTCAAAGGAACTGCCTGCAGAGACAGGACTGTTGCACTGAAGGTTCCCAGGAGTACAGTGACCTCCATAATTCTTAGAAGACACAACCTGGACTTTTCCAAAAACTGGTCACCTGGCCAAACTGAGCAATCAGGGAGAAGGGCCTTAGTAAGAGAGGAGACCAAGAACCCGATGGTCACTCTGACTGAGCTGCACAGATCCTGTGTGGAGATGGGACAAAGTTTTCAGAAGCACAACCATCTCTGCAGCCCTCAACAAATACAGGCCTATTCCATATATTCAGGCAATTTAACACAGCCAACTTATGAATGTTATAATCCGTTTTAACCAAACTTGTTTGGTATGAAAGAACTTTTTTTTTACATTTAAGTGAAGCCAGGTTACTTCCATTTTTAAAGCACTGAGGAGGCATTTATCTCAAATTGTGTCCAATTAAAAAAGAAAAATAATGGTGTAATTTCTTATTTTAATCTTTTAATTTTAAAATCAGATCTAAATTTTTACAAGAAGTGTGTGATGTGAGGCTTCAGAAGCGGTCATCCAGACAGATAGGGTGATCCATAAACACGCTGTGATAAAAATGGCTTTTTTTCCATCAAGAGAAAACTGGAAATCAATGCAAAACACAATGAGAGCTATCAACAGCGATGACTGAAATGAAGTGATGAAGTGAAATGTTGACAGGGGAATTTCACATCCAGAAAACAGAGAAATAAACTCTCTGCAAAGGTTTCCAATTATCCTGTTTGTTCCACAAAATCTGACATCAGACATGTAATCCATGAGCCGAGACCTCCACACAGACTCTCTATCGCGGCACATGAGAGGAAAGGGAGATAAGTTAGTCCAGGTGGCTGTGATAAATCACCTCCTCCGAAGGAGACATCTTCCCGAGTGTCTTCACGCTGCTCTTTGACCCTGAGGGGGTCACAACCAACCTGCAGAGGGGCCATACATCTCCTCCACCCGAGCACCGCACCCTCATCTCTCTTAACCCCCTACAGGCTTCAAAGGCTTCTGCCACACCAGACACTCCGAATGTGCACATGTTGAACACACACCGGGAAGCGTCTGAGGAGCACATTCCTCACACACTCTCCTTCTTCTCTGCTGCTGCACCAACACCGTGTCGTCTATTTCCAAAGCGCAGCTTCCTGCAACCTGTTCTGTGTTTACCGGCCGTGACCAGGCTGCTGGAGTGGAGGCATGTGAGGGGCACTTTGAGGCCCCCACCACCCGCAGAAGAAGAGTTAAAGATATCAGAACCTGTCTGTCTGCTGTAGACCCGCAGCACCACTCTGTGCACCTTGAGAAAAAATAGTCCCTCTGTCAGGGATTCATGATGAGAAAACTTCCCACAGGGGTGTGAAAACAGGAGAGAGATGCTAAATCCACAACAGAAAACTCACTCATAGAAAGACAAACATGCAGCAGACACAGAGACTCACAGACTTTTGAGAAATCAGAGTACATGACAAGATCTTAGGTCTGAGCATTGGTAGCTCAGATTACATCAAACTACCCAGAAATCATTATATCTTGCCTGGGCTCTGGGGCAGGGGGGTGCCAGAGATTTCAGGGGGGGAGCTCAAGGGTCTGTCTGCCCTGAAAGTGTGCAAATTAAAAATCCATTTATTCAATTAATCAATTAAAAGTCTAAAATTATGATAAAGCACATGAATGGTTCGTATAACAGTATTTCAGTAATAAGACTTGTGTTTTGGGTATCTTGTTTGGCTTTAAATGCTGAAAAATTTCAAATTGATGTGTATTTTTGACAGCAATTAGTCACTATTTTTGTGTGTGGGTTGCCTCAGCTCATCTTAGAGAAGCAGAGTCTCAGTGGGAAAAGGTTGGGAACTACTGTTGTAGGGGGTGACTGCATTGCAACTACTTCAAATGGAAAAAATATGCACAAATTAAGTGCAAAGAATATTTATCTACCATTAAAGCTCAGATGTTGAAATTCTTATAGTCATATTTTTTGTGAACATGCATGTGTGATATTATCACATTCATTATTAGGGATGCAAAA
This sequence comes from Cheilinus undulatus, assembly GCF_018320785.1. Taxonomy (NCBI): domain Eukaryota; kingdom Metazoa; phylum Chordata; class Actinopteri; order Labriformes; family Labridae; genus Cheilinus; species Cheilinus undulatus. Next base: position 34,764,594 of record NC_054881.1, read on the forward strand.
CAATATTGGTATGATATCAGTATTGGCAGGCGTGAAAATTCCTGGCAATAATTACAACCTGTATTAAATCTGTCTATCAGCTGTAAATATTAGCCGTATGAACAGACAGGTTACTGGAGTTTTAGGCTGGACCAGCCGACCAACGTCAGATTGAGTCTTGTTCTTTATTCAGCATCATTCCTTACAATTTAAATGTGTTTTAAGAACAGAAATTTTTGGTCTGGACTATCTGCAAATTTATCTGTATGGGTTAAAATTATTTTGTAAATAACGGCATATCAGATATTATAATATATAATTACCTGAATTATTATATATATTATTTTTTAACTGTATTTCCTAAGTAAATCTCTGAATCAATGTGTGCCTCTTCCACTTGTCTAAAGTGTCTAAAACAAGAACAATGGAGGACATTGAGGCGATAGTGTACCTGCTTCTTGTTTTAGTCCAGAGACAGATGAAAAGTACAGGTGAGTTACAGAAGTCATGCAGCAGTGCGAAGCTGACAAAGACAGAGGTTTGATTCCTGTGTCAGATATTCTCCTCACGATGCTCTGATGATACTCTCTGAACACTTATTGATCAGGTAAGCTTTCTGAAACCTCTCCTGAAAAAAAGGTACCAGGTATGATCCCTTATGGCAGCGGTCCCAAACTCTTCCTGTTGAGCAGATAAAAATATTCTCAGCCCCCCCACCCCTCGCCATACTTATCAACACGTAAAAATATGTAAACGTACGACTGTCAGTCAAAATATTAGCAAACAAATTCCTTTTTTCAGGATCTACTACCACATTAAACCATAGTAGCAATAACAACAATCATGCCCTTAAGCCGAGTTTTAAAGATTTGACTTTCTGAAATTGAAAAACATCTTTAAGCTTTATACCCCCAATCCTCCATAATTCTTGTGACTATCATGGCTTATTTGGCACTACAGATCTTCTTGAGTCTGTTAAATTTCAGTGCCTAGCTATGATTTTTTTTTTTGTCTTGACTGAGGCAAAAGCAGAAAAAACAGAAAACAAGAATCTCACACTGGTAGGATGAGGGAAGAGTGTTATCAGTGCTCTCAGTGGGTACTCCTTTGCCCCTCCAATCCAAAATGTAGGTGACATCTTGGACTTAAACTGCCACTGCATTAGGGCTGAACGATTTGGGAAAATAATCTAATAGAGATTGTTTTCCCCAATATTGCAATTGCGATATGATATGTGATTTTTTCCTTAGGTCCTGATCTTATGTTTTTGCAACAAACACAAGTAATAAATCATTCTTTATTACAAAAACCACAATATTAGACAAAAATAGGGCTGAACAATTTAGAAAAAGATCTAATTGTGATGACATTGACCCATATTGCATATTGTATAGGACTTGTTGTATTGAAGGGAGTTATAATTGTTATGTAAATTTCATATTTAGTAAGAAAAACGTACAAAAAAATAAGATTGTTGTTGAATATTCAAAAAAACTGCCACTTGGATGATTGCATGATAAGTAATGCATATCATCTCTACTCCAAAAAAAGTTTTTAAATTGGTATTTTGACACAAATTTCAGGTAAAAGAAATATTGCACTTTCTGCGTGTTGAAAATTCTCCAGGCCTTATTGCAGTTTAATCTAATTTTCGATTAGTAGCCCAGCCCTACACTGCATTGTACTTTGCTGATTCTGAAGTGGGGCTGCTTAGTCCTGCCGTGCCCCCCTGGGGGACCCATGGCCCACTTTGGGAGAAAAAAAAGGGTAGACTTGAGATGAGACATGAAAAGCACTACTTTACTACAGTATCATGTGTCCACCCCTCAACTCTGTACTTTTATTTCAAATATTTTGTATTAGAATGAAAAATGAAAAAGAAATTAAGCAATTGCTGCAACTCTTATGATGCATGATAGAGAAATAAATGATACTTCAGTGCTCTGACCAAAGGTATTTCTCAGTTGGTTTCTGGTATTTTGTGTCCCTCGTTTGTGTCGTTTCCTGGTGTCTTAGCAGCCTGCTTGAAAGACAGGTGAAAAAAAGAGACACAAGGACAGAAGACGATAATTTACCAAACGAGAAATCCTTCACTTCACAGCGGGTGTCAGGCCTATTTAAAATCTGATGACTGATCTGAATCAGCTCTGCAGATGTTCAGAAAACTCTTCATTTTAAATGTTCTAAACATTTCCTTTATTTCACATGAATATGGTTTGAAACTTTTGACATAAAATGTCTCAGACAGAAAAGAAACGTAACAGTCTACATGTAGCATTTCTTACTTTACATAGCCTGTAATCAGTGGTATATTCTGCTTTTCCATTGTTGCTTTGTTTCCTTAAATGTTGTTGGACTGTTATGTTGTAGAAAGCTCTTTATAAACCTGCTTATAAAAGTAAAACTATGGCTAGATAAAGCTGGAACCAAGACTTTAGGTTTAGCAGCGTGTTTGTTACTCATCACATCACACCATCTCCATCTTACTCACTCCCACTCAACAAAGTTCAAGTTTTCTCCTCTCTGTCTACCCACAATGCCCATCATTTCACCTCACTGCTCGTCTATCTGTCCGTGTGGTCTGTACTTACTGGAAAAAGCCACGAGACACGGGCTAATGCTAGGCTCTATTACAGACACATGGAGAGACTGCGGCCATAACATGGCCACAATATGTCATTTTACCCCACAACAACAGCTCTGCCAAACACATGCGGAAGCTTCAGAGCGTATTCAAGGACGCTCAAGGACTCCTAAAGACTAAAAAAACTCCTCGAATTAAAAAATAAAATGATTAAACGGTTATGTTTAAGTGCCTTCATGATAAAAAACTACAGTGTTATCCACCGTTCATGAGCTGCAGTTTAAAAAGTCAAATTGAAGGAACACATTAAAAGTATTCCCAGGCTTCCAAATCCCACATAACGCACATGAGCAGCTTTTACACATACGCAGAGTTTATGCCCCCATGCCTGACCGCTGGAGCACATCTGTCCAGGGATCAGATACTATGTGAGGGAACTGAATCCACATCCTGACAGGAAGCAGCACACAGAAGGCCAGAGGAGCTTGGACCTGCTGAGCACCGACCGCTGCTGTTTTGTCCTTCTGGAGCTCCTACACTGTGCTGCACTCTGACCTTCATCCACAACAATCGCACAGATGTCCTCCAAAGAGTGTCCACAATGCTACGTAGCACTTTTTGTTCTTCTATCAGAGTTCAGTCTGACCAAACAGTTTAACTCACAAGGACAATATGAGAGCAGAAGAAAAGTTTGATAGAGACAGAGCTACTCTCCTAGCTGACAGTCACAGATGTGTGAAGATTACTGAAGACTACATACCAGATTCTTCTGGATTTAGATGGTACAGTTTATCTTACACTATCATTATGAAAATCTGTGCAAATGACAAGAGAATAGCTTATGTGTAAATATAGACTAGTTGTAGTTGCACATATCAGCTGGCTAAACAGTTAGTCGAATCCCTTCAAAGCCGACATGAAAATTACAAGTTGGGTGGACTAATTACTAGGGCTGGGTAGTTAATCTAGATTAAACTGCAATATGTCCTACTGCAACTTTCAAATCGCAGATGGTACTATATTTCTCAAACCCAAAAAGTGTGTTAATATATCGGTAGAGATGTTACGATCTACAGCAGGGGTCATCAAGTACATGCACAAGGGCCAGATTTAGTCTCGACAGAATCTCTGGGGGCCAGACTTTCAGATAAACAAAAATTAAATAAATATTTTTGGTCTGATTGAAATATTATTGTATTAGTATTTGTATTTTCTTTCAAAATGCAGAATATTTTTAAGTCATTACCAGTGAGATCTATCCCTATTATCCATAAAACAGCAGGCCAAAAGTAGACAGGCCCGACAACAGAACTGGCTGGGCCCCTGAAAATCCCAGAGAATGGGCCCTCCTCAATTGTGATTTAGTACCAGTATTAACCCATTTTTGACACTTTTAACCCCTTTTTGATACTTTTTGCCTCTTTAACCCAGTTTTTGCAAGATTTTAACCCCTTTAAAACCACTTCTTCTACCGCCTTTGTGACACTTTTATCCATTTTTGCCACTTTTTTTCTATTTTTGCCACTTTTCATTACATTCTTTTTCAACAATTCTTGCAACTTTAAAACTCATTTTTGCCACTTTTAACACGTTTTTGATACTTTTTGTCTCTTTAACCCATTTCTAGCCATTCTTTAACCCATTTAAACCCTTTTTCCTGCATGTTTTATCCCGTGTGCCCCACTTTTATCAATTTTTGCCACTTATTTAACATATTTTTTGCCACTTTTTATCCCTTTTCATGAGTTTTTTGCACTATTGATTGGCATTTGTAACCATTTTTAGATACTTTTTGCCCCTTTTTTCATGTTTTACCATTTTTTGCCACATTTAAACATCTTTTCACAACTTTTTCTGCCAATTTTTGTCCCTTTGTGCCACCCCACAACCCACTTTGCCACTTATCACCCATTTCAGACATTTAAAGCCAAAGGATATTCTTAAAACCACACCATCTTCTTTTCCACCTTTTCTGAATTGAATGATCTTTTGGGGGCCGGACAGGAAGCTTTGGGGGGGCCCAATATGGCCCCCGGGCCGCCAGTTGATGATCAGTGATCCATACCATTGGTTCTCCACCTGGAGGGTTTGGGACCAACTTCACTCGCCCACTGAGCTCCACTTCCTGTCAGCTAAGCTATCACTAAAGCTAGCTTTCTGGTGGTAGCTTCTGTCCGTCAAGCTATCTGTCAATAAAATGAGATGCCCCAATCAGTGCGCAGTGAGGTTATTCCTAAATATAATCAAAACGATTGTGGTGTTGTGTACGTGACTTCCAGTGTTCCTGCAGCCAGCCTCAAGTAGACACTCGCCGTACTGCAATTTTTTTGCGCTTTCGAACTGGCTTCATTTTTCAGGACCGGAGGTTGCCACTTGAGAAATAACCGTTGTATTTCCTGCTCAGCGTGGCTCGATGGAGACACAACTTTGCAGCTGGTATATACTACACAACGGGCTGCTGTGCTGATTGGCTACAACTCACGTGATGTTTTAGCCAATGAGGTAGTTTTGTAGGCAGGACTTTAGAGGTGACAGTGTAAGTGAATGTGAGTCAGGGGGTAAGAAGCACATGCAGTTGAGCCAAAGTAGCAGACTTTTTCATCAAATAATCCTATCTTGATCAGCAGAATAAAACACTGATACCAATGATCGGCAGAATGCCAAATATTGGCACCATCGGCTGACTCCTACAACACCCTACTGTAATCCATATCAGTCATGCCCCCAGTTTCCACAAACATCTGTTTTATTCATATATTTATCCATTGCACTGGCAGCCCTAATTTTCTTTACGGCAAATCCCAAGTAGTTAGCAAGAGAATTAGAAGTCAGCTAAACTAACTGCAATCAAATATTGGTAACCTAAGGATCTTTTGTGTGTCTAAAATAGAAATTTGCGGGCAGGTGTGTGGCTTTGACCAGCAGTAGAAGTACTGGTTCACACACTCTGTGCTTATTCAGCAGTTTCAGTTGCTCACTTGGGTCAAAGTGAAACCAAAATGTGGGTACAGGAAACACGCCAAAGCTAATATCATTTTCAAAAATACATCCATCTTAAAAAGGTGTTATTGTCATTAAAAAAAAGCAGACAACAGTGTGTGATTCAGCTGTCTGACCACCGGAAGTAACAGGATGGGGATCAGCTACTCTCTGTGAACCTCACCAGCCTGCAGAAACAGGTGCCAAATTGACCATGCTGCTTAGATTTACGGGCAACCTCCCACATGTTTTACTCATTTGGGGGTGCTTTAAAATATCAGATCACAGAGGAAACTGAAAAAGCAACTGGTGGCTCGAGTACTGAATGAAAAAAGCAAACAGAAGGAGGAAAGCTAGGAAACACTTATAAATGTTCTGTGAGGATCAGTGCTCCCTTTATTTTATCACAGGCATCTTCTGAGCCTTCAGTTAGGTAGGCTCATGTTGGATAAGCATGCACCTCGGTCTGCATGGATAAGAGTAAAGAAATCTCTGAAGAAACGTTCTTTATGGGCTGAGGTATTTGGTGACCAACTGTGAAAGTAGCAGCGAGCTCTGAAGCTCTCAGTCAGGTTGGTGTTTATCTTTGACACGCTCTGTAAAACCTCTCTTTGTAGAAGCATTTCACTTCAGATTCCCTGGTCTGCTAACATGAGGCTGATTATATTTACATCTCTATCCCTATGATTCAAAAAATACTAATTTAGAAAAAACTCGAGCATTATCCCAGAAATATTCAAAGTCAATCAGTGATACTTATGTAAATGTAGATCCAAATGTGTGAAATCAACCAATAGCCTTCATAACATTAATAATAAATGTATTCCAGGGACCATGTCAGTTCTGTATAAATGAGCTGCTGCAGGAAACAACTGATACACCATCCATTATTCAGGGAAATCCAGCTAACTCTGAGTCATATGGTGACAATTTCCAGACTGCCTCATTATTTGCAGTATTTACAAACACTGCTTGTGTGTGTGCTTGTGCCTGTGTGTCAGTGTGCCTAGATGCTGGCTTTAAAGCCTGACACCCAACTGTGTCTTTAATGACTGTTAGACAGATGCCTATTCCAGCAAACTAAACCAGTAACAGCATAGACACAACCAGTAACCCTTTAAGTTTTTCTTTGTATCTGATAAAATCTGAGTAAATATCCTTTATAATTTTGGGTACCACTTTATTTGAAGGGGTGTGCATAAGACTTACATGACACTGTCAAGACGCAGGTTTAATAAACATAAATGAATGTCATCATTAAGTGTCATTTGGTCAGTTATGTCTCCTTTAAGGCAAAGTTGACTTGCATCTTTGTACAGTAAGGTAAGGCTTTAGCCGGCTGTCTTAGCCTAGCATAAAGACTGGAAACAATAGGAGAGAGAGGGGTAAGATCCAGTTTTGACTTTTCTGATCTCCAAGACAGGCTACAAGTGCAAAATCTAAAACTTCAGCTCTTGATTTGGGATGTCCAGAGGGGTAGTGGTGTGTGTAGAAGTGGGTGTGCTCTTAATTCATGGCATTGAAGGTGACGTAATTGATCAGTTGACACAATCTGTCAATGTGACCTAATTTAGTAACATCTTGCTCGATCTAAAATACCAAGAGACACCCATTGACTGTGAAATTAAGCAGCAATTTTAATTGACTAGGGATGCAGCAATACTTGCAGAAAAAAAAGTACAGGGGCTGTTGCCTCACAGCAAGACGGTTCCTGGTTTGCATGTTCTCCCAGTGCACGTGTGAGTTCTCTCCAGGTACTCCACCATCCTCACACCACCAAAGAAATGCTCATTAGATTAACTGCCAACTCTAAATTGCCCGTAGGTGTGAGTGTGAGTGCCTGGTTGTCTATATAAATCAGCCCTGCAACTGACTGATGACCAGAGCAGTGTACCCTGCCTCTCGCTTAGTGACAGCTGGGATAGGCTCCAGCCCCCCCGTGACCCCCACCGGGATAAGTGGTGTGAAAAATGGATGGATAGATGGAAAAACAGTACGAATATGGACAGTTTGAATCTGTTTGAAAGACAGACGTATTTCAACACTTATTGCAATAAGATGTAATTCAATGATTATTTACAATAAAACATAAGAATTATGGCTGTCAGTATTAGAACGCATTATTAATTAAGGTCCATATTGCTCTTTGAAATCATTACACCTTCTTTTTTCTGTTCTTAAACTCAAGCTATAATCTTTAACCTCTCATTTCTACCAAAGTAAAAGCTCTGCATTTTAACAGGAAGTAACTTACCCTTAGTTCAGGACAGTACAATATCCAAAATAAAAACTGTTTCAAACTCAAATTTCAAAAAATAGAAAGATGATTTGCAATTAACCACAAACATTCAAAAATTATTTATGATTAAAAATATAATGGTTTGACAGTCTTACTGAAATGCTGCCTGTTTGGGCAGAGACAGATAAGAAGAGGGCAATTTGTATCCTATCACCAAAGGATCAAAATAAAATAACCAGTTTATTTTATTTTTTTAATTCAATCTGTTTGCTATTGGTGACATGAATCCTGTACCATGATTCAAATTCAATTACTACTTTTCAGGTAATGAAAAAGCTGTTTTTCTTTATAATGCCTTTCTATAAGGTAAGTTACCACTTTTTGTCATTAATTTAGTATTTAATCAAAATTAAGCTTCATTGTAGTTTGAAACAGGGTCAACCCAAGAGCTACTTATGTACTTCCTTTTGGGCTGTAATGATTAACCGAGATAAAAGCGATTAATCAAGGTCCACAACTGATGTGCTAATTTTTTAAATCATGATTAATCTCATGCTTTATTGTCCCTTTCAACACACTTTGGTTAAGCCTTCACAGTGATGAAAATTGAGTCCTGCACCGCTCCTCAAAGTCTCATTTAACTATAAAAAGTCACAGACAGCTCAGTGGACAAGTCAGAAGTCATCAAACATTTTACTGTCCCCTTTAATCACTTTAAGATCTACAGGAAGTTCTTTTTTCTGTGGTAAAGGTTATGATAAAATCTTTGATCTACCTTTAAAAGGAAGTCTGTATCCAACATGAAGTCAGTTACTGTCTGTAAGACGGGAAAATCCAAAGCAACACAAAAACAGTTCTGCATGTAAAATAGTGGAATTTTATAATGCAATAAAAAGGGTGTGATTGATTGCAATTAACAACAGAACTTCTGAGATTAATTGCAATTTGACAGCCTTAATTTTCTGATACTTTTTGTTGGTTTGTAATTTGATAAACCCGCCGTCTGACAAAGAAGGTGACCGAAAGCACTGATTCGTAAAAAAACAAAAAGGATGAAATTCATGAAAATGTTGAAAGAGCTGAGTGCAATGTTACATCCTTATTAATCACAATTAAAAAGTGCAAATTTTATTTACTAAGAGGTGAATTACTGCAGCTCTGAGAAAACTACATCGGTGAAGCCTGTTTTTAAATGTGCACCTTAAAAAATGAAACTCCCTAACTGCATTTATGCTTACACACTGATAATGTCCCCTCCTCTCTGTGATCACAAACAGAACAAATGCACAAGTGTCACCTCCTTGACTCTGGGAGCCTGTCTCCACTCCCCCGCCTGTCACAACCTCACGGGTGGCACCACAACACTGTTGGCATTCGTCGTTAAAAAAAAGACAACTGGCTGTCCATCTTCAAACAATTCAAAACACGAACGGGAGTGGGGGAGTAGAGAGGGGGGTTAGGGAGCATGGGGAGAGGGGACGGGGTGGATAAATACACACCCGTTCTCATGGTGGCCCCTGTGGAGATCATTATAGCTTTTGCTCATCATAAATACCACAGGGTAAAAAATAGACGGTTAACCTCACAGCTAGAACGCTCAACCTGCAGGACCTTGACTTACAGGTGCAAAAACTATCGCTCAATATGGAAATTTAAATCATCTCAAAGAATGTATAGGAGCAATTTAAATCCTCAGGATGATGCTAGTAAAAATCAGATGCCTGTTTTAATAGCTTTACAACAAAATCAGAGGTCCCATGTATACAGTATAAGCAATTTTTTTGATTTTGATAGACAAAAATTGCAGGCAAATTCCTGAACACTGTCTAGATGGCACAAAAAGATTTCCAACACCTGTCTTATGAGACAGATGCCATTTTTAAAGCTTCAGCTCTTTTTGGGATTGTTTCATCAAAAACACATGCTATCAGAAAGCACTAAAGTATAGAGCATTTTGACAAAACGTTTCAGGAGAAAAGTGACCTCTATACATTTGGCTTTTGCAGCTTTTTTCAGCCAACAAGTGTCAACACAGCACTCATATCTAATAAAGCAAGAAGTAAAATAGCCCAACAAGCAGTTGTGAGGGAAAATACTCACCATGAGAGCCCCGGCTCAGTGATGCCACTCCGGTCACCAGCAGAACAGCCTGCCAGGCCCACACCAATACCATCCCTCCAACACCGACCCTGTCAGAGTCACCCGCCTCCTTCAACTCCCTGAGGTGCTGCCACAACGATAAGCCAAAGACGTGAAGGTGCAACGGCGTTTTTTAAATCCTTCCGTGAACGATCACTGATCCACTCTTTCTGTATGTATGCGCCTCTCTGTGTGACTCTCAGGAACTTCACCCCGCAGCCTCCAGCTCCACTCCACACTGACAGCCTGGGAGACAGAGTGAGAAGAGAGGGGGGAGGAGGAGGAGAAGGAGGGTGTTACTTAGCTGATCTCTCGCTGTGCTATTTGTCCGGCCCTTTCTGTGACCGGTTTGTTACGGAGGGAACAGCTGAGTATATCTGAATCCATGCTCTCTCTCTCTCTCTCTTTCCCACACACGGACAAGCACAGACACTTTACATATTCTCACATCACTCATACACAGAAAGCAGAGCGGGATAAAAAGAGGGCAGCAGGGTGAGAACCGGTGCCGTGGATGTGAGCCGGAGCTGAATGAGGTGTGAATGGCAGCAGTGAAAGCATTATGACCCACTGCCACATGTATACAAACACACAGCATGCCAAATGGGACACAGAAACCTCCATTAGAATGAAGGAGGAATCTTATATATAAACTTTCAGTGCTAAAATCTGCAAGCAGAGCTCACAGTTTTTGCTGGGGTTGGTGTAAATGGTTCACCATGGGTCAAACATCCTGCAGCAACTCTACTCCCAGTCTGAGTTTATCTTATGTCTGACAAAGCTATGCAAAAGACACTTCACAGCATGTACTTATGTACAAATCAAGCTATTTTATTTGATTCTAAAACTTTTTAGCTCAATTGGATAGTTAAAAAGTGTGCAAAACAGCAATGATGAAAAAAAATCAGCAACAAATCTGCACTTCATTTTGATTTAAAGTTACCACTAGGAAGCTCCTACTGAAAGGAAAAGACATGTCATGGATGCTGATCAATTCCTGCTGGACAGAGATTCACTGATTTGTCTTAGGAATTCTGTATCTGAACCCATGACTTGGACTCACAGGTTGCTCCATCTGTGTTGAGTCTCAGCTTATAGGCTGGTGCAGACCTCCAGACACTCAACAGTGGCACCCTGCATAGCCCAACTCTCACAGTTTATAAATTGACATTTTCTAAATATAATGCCATCAATGAGTAAAATAAAATCAGTAAAATGAGGTAAAACAAGTCAATGGAATCCATTAAAATAGCTCAAAGCTGTTTGAATTATCTATTAATAAGTGATTCATGCATTTTCTTCAGAGTGTCTTGTTGTCTCTCTGATTATCAAATTGTATCGAAATAGTATACTAAGTTAAAGAACAGTCAAAATGTGTATCTAAAAAGGCATTAAGACTGAGTTGTCAACCTCATGACAGATGGCTGTTCAACATGAGTCGGGTTCTACTGGATGTTTCTTCTGTTAAAAGCAGTTTTTCCTCGCCACTATCACTTTTCTAAATATTGCTCTGCGCTGCTGTCCTTGTGGATTATTGTTAGGGGTGCTTAATGTTGGAGTTGGCCATTATCTGATATATTCATATTTCCAAACTATTTTTTTCCAATACCAATATGCACATGGTAGCTCATCAAACCTAATGCTTCAAATAATGAGGTTAAGCGCTGTAGTGCAGAGTGACCTCTCATCCAAAAGGTTGGGGGTTTGATCCCCAGCTCCTGCAGCTACAGTCGTTGTGTATTTAGGGCAAGAAACTTTACCCCAAAGTAGGGCTGAACGATTTGGGGAAAATAATCTATAATCTATATAACTGATTTTTTTTCACAATATTGCAATTGCAATGTGATATGCATCTTAAATAATTTCCAACAAACACAAGCAATAAATCTCCTATCTTATAACCAACACAATATTAGACTAAACTAGGGCTGAACAATTCTGAAAAAATATCTAATTGTGATTATTCTGACTTGTATTGCATATTGGACATGGATTGTTTTATGTCATTCTCATATTTACTAAGAAAAACATATAAAAATGAAGCATGATGTATTATGTATAACATCAATTTCAGGTTAAAGAAACATTGCATCTTCTGCAGTTTGAAAACTGCAGCAGGCCATATTGAGATTTAATCTTCAGTGGTCTGTTGGTATGTTTGCGTGTCTGTGAATGGGCTTGGGTAATAGCCATGGATGGATATAATACTGCCATACAAGCACAGGTCCACCATTCATTTTCATACATAATGCCGATGTGAGATACAGACCAAACCTATTAATAATTGAACTCAGGTGTTTCTATCAGACCTGTTGCCACAGGTGTATAGAATAAAGCACCTAGTCACGCAGTCTTCATTTGCAAACATTTGTGCTACAAAATGGGTCACTCTGAAGAACTCAGTGATTTCAAGTGTGGTACTGTGATGGATGCTTCCTTTGTAATATGACAGATTATGAAATTTCCTTCTGGATATTTTCTACAGTAGACTATAAGTGATATTATCAGAGAGTGGAAGCATTTAGGAACAACAGCAACTCAGCCACAAAGAAGAAGGCCACGTAAAATCACAGAGCAAGGTCAATGACACCTAAGGTGCATGGTGCTTAAAAGTCGCAAACGCTCTGCAGATTCCATAGCTGATGAACTTCGACTGGCATTAATATCAGCATAAAAACCGTGCAGCAGGAGCTTCATGAGTTTCCATGGCCGAGCAGCTGCATGCAAGCTTCACATCACTAGGTCCAATGCTAAGCGTCAGATGGAGAAGTGTAAAGCACACTGACACTGGACTTTGGTGCAGTAGAAATCCATTCTGTAGAGTGACAAATCATGCTTCTCTGTTTGGCAATTAGATGTCAGTTATGCTACGTTCACATTGCAGGCCTTGATACTCAATTCTGATATTTTCTCAGATCTGAGTTTTTTGTTTGCCTGTTCACACTGAAGTCAACTTCCAAAAGATTATATACGTATCTGACTGCACTGTGTGAACTGTGAAGTTTGGTGGAGGAGGGATAATGGTATGGGACTGTTTTTCAGGGTTTGGACTAGCCCCCTTATCTCCAATGAAGGCCAATCTTATTGCTTCAACATACCAAGACATTTTGGACAATTCTATGCTTCCAAGCTTGTGGCAACAGTTTGTGGAAGGCCCTTTTCTATTCCATCATGACTGTGTCCCAGTGCACAAAGCAAGGACTATAAAGACATGGTTTGAGGAGTCTGGTGTGGAAGAGCTTGACTGGACCGTACAAAGCCCTGACCTCAACCTCGCTGATTATCTTTGGGATGGACTGGAATGGAGATTGTGAGCCAGGGCTTGTAGTCCAACATCAGTGTCTGACCTCATAAAGGCTATACAGAATGAATGATCACACATTTCAACAGAAACACTTAGAAGAAGAGTGGAGGCTGTTATAGCTGCAGAAGGGAGGTCAGCTGTATTTGAATAAAATGTCATTACAGCCCCTGTTGGAGTAATAGTCAGTCATCTGAATGCTTTGTCCTAATAGTATAAGTTGGCTGTAATTACAATGGAATTTAAATAACAGTGGACATTTGATTTTTACCTTTCAATCTTATTTATATACAACCTGAAGTGGTGAAATAATATAACAGATATGGACATCTGGAAAACAGTTATATAACATTATAACAGCAAAGATAAATTACCACTATGTGAGTATGGTGACTTTGACTCAAAATCAGTATACGTACCAGAAGGTAAGAGTCTGATGTTTTTCAGCTTTTGACAAACTTTAAAATATCATTAAGATTCCTGGAAAAAAGGTTATTTTGAGGCTGTATTCTTCATTAGGGACATCAGCATTAAAAGCATTTGCTGAGGGAAAAAAAAGAAGAAAACGTGGAGCTACAGCTGCAAACACAGGTGTTGTGTGAATGGAAAGGACAGGGTGTTAATCTGTAACCAAGAGTCTGGTATTAAACTTCGACGACGTGGGCTGAATCGTGTCAAGTTCCTCATGTGAGTCGGCGTGTGAAAGGGGTGAAAACACAAACACTTGTGGAGCAGCGGTGATCAGGCCATCACACGTCAGGTGATTAGAGGTGATTAGAGCTCACACCTCCAGGCACCGCCACAACTTTGCAACTTCACCCTAATCCAATACACGACAGGACACACATGCTAACAGGCAATACCAGGAAAAACATGACAACAATAAGAGGACGCATTCCTGCGGTGAACGATTTATGTGGGTTACAAGTTAAGAGGATTAAGCAGACTATTAGACGGATTACATCAAGTCTACTACAGCACCTACACAACTCATAAACAAGCCAGTGGTGGGTGGATTTCCAGAACACATGGAGGAGCCGTTTCAGTGGTTGTCTATTCCAAATGGTCACAGGGAGGTAAGAAGGTGTTAAAGCAGAGATGGAGGAGGTTTAAACAACATTAGCAGCCAAATGGGCTTCTCCACCCCACACCTGTCCCCTCTTAAAGTCTGACTGGGTGGGAACAGCAGCTCCCAGAAGCCACCTCTCCTCCTCCACAGCTCTGGCGGCCCTATAGCTGTCACTCCTGATTTGTGCATTTCTGAGTATTACATGTGATAAGTCAGCCCTTTCTGGAGCACGAGTGCATGGGGAGCAATGTGAAGGGGTCAGTGCACCTCACACACCCTTCCTCGCTCCATCAAACGCCCAGCGTGGAGCCTCCCTCGGCCCACTCAGACCCTCCAGAGATGGGGGGTCTGAAGGGGAGCGAGCGGCTCTGTAGGTGGGGGTCACTCCACCACAGAAAGGGGTTGAAAGTGGGGCAGACTGGTTGGAAGAGTTGCTTTCAGAGGAATTAACTCTTCACTTCCCCCCTCCTTTTTCTTCCTCCCTCCCTTCTCTTAGTTAGAGTTTTAACAGCAGTACTCGTCTGTCATCGCACACATAGTTACAGCATGATTAATACTGCCGGAGAAATCCTTCTGTCAGCACCTCCTTCACTCCACAAAAACCACAAAGTTTGTTGCAACTGGAATAAGAAATAGTCAAATTAGACATGCAAGAGCCGCATTTAAGGGGCATCCCAATAATTTCAAACATTAAAGTTATCTGGTTAAGAACCAGGTTAATATTGATCTATACTTAACTGACGTGAACAAAACCATCAGCATGAGGACTGATTATTTCTGTACTGCTGTTTTTACTGTTTGAAATCGCTGCCAGAGGGGGGTAGGTGTCAGACAAAATGAATTACTGCATGCTGCAAAAACTGAATTTTTATGAGTGAAGAGGAAGGATGGGATTTTTAGTAAGAACACCACTTATACTGCCTATAAAAGTGTTCAACCCCTTGGATGATTCACCCTTTTATTGACTTTATAAATTAATAATGGTCAATATAATTAGGCTTTTTAGGTCTCAATCAGGCTTGCACAACTGGACTCTTCATTTTGCTTTGCAAAACTGCTCAAGCTCTGTCAGGCTGCATGGGGATCAAGCATGAACAGCCCTTTTCAAGTCCAGCTACAAATTCTCTATTGGTTTGAGGTCTGGGCTTTGATTGAGCCACTCCAGAACATTCACCTTGTTGTCTTTAAACCATTTCTGTGTAGCTTTCACTGTATGCTTCAGGTCATTATCTTGCTGGAAAATAAGAATTCTCCCAAGCCATAGTTCTCTTGCAAACTGAATAAGAGTGTCCTCTAGGTTTCATTATACCCTCTACCTTTACAAGCCTCCCAGGGCCAGCTGTTGAAAAGCATCCCCACAGCATGATGCTGCCACAACCGGGGTCACAGTGACAATGGTGTGTTTGTGGTAATTTTTGCAACATAGCGCCATCTCTGATTGCCATAAAGCACCATTTCTGTCTTATCAAAACAAAGAACTTTCTCCCACTTCCCCATGGAGTCTCCCACATACCTTTTGGTGAACTCTAGTCCAGATTTAATCAGAGTTTTCTTCAACAGTGGCTTTCTTTTTGCTACTCTCCCATAAAGCTTTGACTGGTGAAGAACCTGGACAACAGTTGTTGTCTGCAGAGTCTCTCCCATCTCAGCTGCTGAAGCTTGTATCTCCTTCAGAGTAGTCATAAGTGTCTTGGAGGCCTCTCTCTCTCTAGTCTCCCTCTTGCACTCAGTTTATGAGGATGGCCCTATCTAGGTAGATTTTAACATTACCATAGCCTATTCCTTTCATTTCTTGATGATGGGTTTTACTGAACTCCAGAGGATGTTCAATGTCTTGGAATTTTTTTTTGTATCCATCCCCTGACTCATACTTTTCAATAACCTTTTCTCTGATTTGCTTGGAGCGTTCTTTTGTCTTCATGGTGTAATGGTAGCCAGGAATACTGATTAACCAGTGGCTGGACCTTCTAGACACAGGTATCTTCATGCTACAATCAAATGAGACACATTCACTGCACTCAGGTGATCCCCTTTTCACTAACTGTGAGACTACTAGCACCAATTTGCTGGACTTATGCTGAATTAGTTCGGTCACTTCAAAGAGGTTTTTTGTCTTTTTTGGGCCAAATGAAGCCAAGTTATACTGACCATAATTTAAGTAAGAAATCAGAAAAGGATAAAACATTCAAGGGGGTGAATACTTTTTTTATTGCCACCATACACATGTCCAGGAAAAAATATCACCAAATACATGAGAAACACTGATTTATTAACAGGGGCAACAAAATCAACACAAACTGAAAGTTCTTCACAGAAGCTTTGATTATTATATTATAGCTTTTTCTAAATAATGCTGTTTATTAAAACAAATCTGCTGGTAAAAAATGTTTTTAGCTAGTAAATGTTTAAATCCACAAACCACAATGCAGGCAGGCAACAAAGTTAAATTCCAAATTTACATACATCCAATAACACTTATTGCTAACTTGACTGCTTTATAGTTAAATCTAGTGATGCTCCAATGCATCTGTTTAAGATCAGCTGGTATCAGCCCTTTTGGCATCCACAGGCCATCGGCTTTTAATCTGGAATGAACAGATATAAAAAGACAGTGTTTTTCTATCGTGTCATATCAATTTAATGTTGGAATCTAGTATACCTAAGTACTAAACTAAATAATAAAAAATAATGCTAATTGATTAGTTCATCTCTATTAAATTCCAATCAGAAAATGCACATTTATTGTGGATAAATAGTCTGCTGAGCCTTTTTTTGCCAACTAAGTGATACTTAGGTAGACAGATGTTGAAGCCCACCTACATAAAAAGTTATGTACATGACTTCAACCTTCAATAAAGCAGGTGGCCTGTAGCTGACTGGGATAAACTTAGAGGGAAATTGTTGTGAATTTTGTTGATTTGTTTTACAGACTGTGTTTACCCCCCAAACTCTGCCCTAGAGCACACAGGGATCAATCAGTACAGCTCTGCTGTTTGTAATAATGAGTCCCTTTTTCACAAGGCAAACATTTTCTTATGAAATAGAGACCTTACAATAATACTAGCATTAGTGTTCCAATGCACCGTGAAAATGAGCCGCGTTTTTTCTTTCAGAGGAGGACTTTCGAGCAGCAGACGCACCTTTCATCACACAGCGAGGACTGGGAATGATGGCTGTGAAAAATCTCCGCTAACCTGTGAAACAAAAAGCCACGGCAGAACACGGATGATGAAATTACTCCAGGCAGAGGAGGAATGCGTATCAAGAGCGACGTTCCAGCTGGGCCCAAACTGACCCTCGGCTCTGTGAAATTAGAAGGATTTTCAGCAGCTCAACGATAAAACCGCTGTCATAGAATCCTGGAAAGCTGTTTATTACCGTGGCTACACAGCTGTCTGGACCGTATGGGCTAATAGAGGGGTAAAAGATGAGAAAGCATGAGTTTGTAATCATTGTCCAGCTACACAAAGATTCACTCTATGTATTAATTTCCATGAAATGAAATGTTATTTGATCCGATTGTTTAACTTGTGAAAGTAAATCTGATGAATATTAGCTTTAAGCTAACCCTGGTACAAGATATGTAGTGCTAAGATTTGATTACAATAATTCATGATCTAACTTCTGCTGGGGACTACACCCAGCTGAGGTATTTGGGGTTTTTTTTAACCAGCAAGTTAAATTTGAGCTGCGGATTAAAAAAGGGACAGGACGTCAATGATAAAGCTCAAACATTTGATTCCCACTGCTAAATCTGGCTCCCATGTCAGCAACCATAGGGTGGCATTTTGGTTTCATTTTGGCTTTAAAGTAGAAGTCAAGGGCATCTTGTCCATCTTTATACAGTTCAAAAATATGCTTCTATTTTGTTCCCTATGGCTGAGACCCTATGAACTTACAAAGCCCGCAATAAGACATACTTTGCTCCACTTCTGCTACAGTTTCAGGGGGGAATGGCATGTGTGATTGAATGGAATACATTGTCAGCTTTGAGGCCTGCTATAGAGAGGTGTGTGCCTTTCCAAATCCTATCCAATTACTTCAATTTACCACAGGTGGACTCCAAGTCAGGTGTGGAAACATCTCGGCAAAGACTGAGAGAAACAGGAGGCACTGGAGATTATATCAAGAGTTTTTGCAAAGGGTCTGAACACTACACTGTGTTTCAGATTATTATGCAAGTTTGTGTTCATTTTTTTGCTTTTTTTGCAAAATAACAAAATGCAGTGTTCCAAATTATTCTGCAAAACAGAGTTTCAAAACACTCAGTGGCTCTAAAGCACCTGAAACAGAAATCTGTTGTAATTTTTGCATTAGGAGGCAATTTTTCTCAAATCAAAGCTATTTCAATCAAAAACATCTTTACAGATCAAGTTCCATTTTAACATAGGAGTCCCTCTTTGATACCACCCTAACTATTTCATCCATTCAACTTAATGGTCTATGTATAGTTTCCGCATAGTGCGTTGTCTTGCATGTTAATGATTTTATGAAGGAAGGCACGGTTCTTCTTTTTGTGCCACAGCAGGAAATGGGCAGTTAGGTACTCCACATATATTGTGGAGGTCAGTTTGACACCTTAAAGGGGCTTACCAACTCACTTCCTATGATTCCAGACCAAAACATCACTCCACCACCTCCTTGCTGACGTTGCAGCCTTGTTGGCACATGGTGGCCATCCATCAACTATGCAGAACTCCATCCATCTGGACCATCCAGTGTAGCACACCGTTTTGAAAATTAGTCTTAATATATTTCTGAGCCCATTGCAATCATTTCTCCTTGTGGGCATTGGTTAAGGGTGACTGAAATACAGCTCTAAGAATATCAGCAAGCCCCTGGAGGATCCTGCATCGAGAGGTTCTTGGGACTTCAGAGACAGACTAGCTTAATAATTTGGAACAACCTCCTTAAGTAGTTTCCCTTTAAATAGGCTCAGCTGGCACACTGATGTCCAGACCTGTCTGAGATTGATGTCAAACTGACAGGAGAAAGAACATAATTGAAAACTTAAATTGAAAAATGTTTTTTTTTTTTTTTTTTTTTTTTTACCATAGCACCAGGCTGGAAAAAAGTGAAGGGGGTCCGAATACTTTCAGAATGCCCTCCATGCATTGGGGTCTATAAGTATTGTTACATTCTCAGTTTTCTTGTTTGTGTTCAATTAATTAAAAAATAATACATTTGACTATTTGTTTCCACAGTTTGCCAAAATATTAACTACCTGCATTGTCCAAAAACAAGCTATTCATTCATGTCGGTTTCCTTTTTTGCACGTACTGAGAGACAACAGAGGAACAAAAGGCACAGAGGAAGTCTTAAGGCACGTTTTTATAAGTGTGAACTCTTGCTCAATAACCTCCCAGAGAATATGAATCTGTCTAAATTTTCCCACAAGATCTCAGACAACCGCTCCATCCATATGATGTTAATATATTGGGAGATCCCTGCAGAGTCTCAGCCCTCGGGGCAAAGAAAGACCCCGATGAATATTCAAGTTTCTCACAATAGTCGGGCCAAATCACTCTGCTGAGATTGACGCTTTGAAGTCTTAAAGAATGCTGAGGGGGAAGAAAAACGTCATTCATAACGAGTGAAAAGGCTGTCACAGCAAGATTCCCCCTCCCTCTGTCTCATTCTCTCCCTCTGTCTGTCTCACTGTCTGTCTCTTTTTCATGATTGACGACGTATTGAAAACTATCAGTTTGTGTTCTGCAATTATTCATGTTATTGGCAAGAAAAAAGCAGGACTATGAAATTTCTAACATCTTTTGAGTGTTCTGATCTGAAATAAAATCTGATTGAAGATACTAATGCTTGTAAACTCATAGACTCAGTGTTCCAGACAACAAGGAGAGAACATGCTGTATCCCCGCTTGTACTTCAGACATGCATAAAGATGCACAGTCTGAAGGTAACAATTAAGTTTTGTTGCAAGCGCAAGGTTTTCTGTGAGCCAGTTGTCTGCATCAGGTCATAAATGTCAGAACTTAAGTGATGCTCGTAAACTTTTCACTAAAGGCTGCTTCAAGCTAGATGGGTAAACCAAACTGAGAGATGGCACGTAAAGCAGCGTTCTGACAGATTTTATAGAGAAACTTAAAGTGACAAAATGATTTGTTTGTTTTTCTGATTGATCCAGCAGATTGAATACATGACAAATCAAGAAACTTCATCAAACTGGTGAAAAAATCTCGTAAATCTGGCATTTAATTTAAGTGGCTTAGCTCATTTAATTCCCACTAATACGTAAACAAAAAAGAATGTTCAATCACACAAAGCATATTTAAGATTCTAGTTCTTTTTCACACACAGCCTCAGACCAGAAATACAGTGTTAATGAAAATTCACGCCCTTGGATGTTTTACCCTTTCATTGTTTTTCATATATCAATCATGCTCAATATAATTCAGCTTTTATGACAAAAAATTAAAAAATTAACACCTCTTTAATGCCAAAGTGAAAGCAGGTTTCTAGAAAGTAATGTCAACTAATGAAATAAATATATGTAATAGAAAATAAGTGACAGCATAAATATTGACCTCCTTTAAAGTGACTGAACTTATTAAACAGAGGTCCAGCCAACTGGTGCTAGTCGTCTTACAAGTAGGGCTGAACGATTTTGGAAAATAATCCAATTGCGATTGTTTTCCCCAATGTTGCAATTGTGATTTGATATGTGATTACTGCTTAACTTTCTTTAATTCCTGAATAAAGGCTGAACAACTCTTTAAAAGTGTCTAATTCTGTTGCACATTCTATTGCACATTGGATATGAATTGTTGCATTGAAGTGATTTTGTCATTTTTATAAATAATAAGTACAAAAAAGAAGAAGGTAGGCTTTTTTGTCGACTATTCTAAAAGAAATGGCACCTGAATGATGGCATGATATGTCATGCATAACATCTGCTGCTGCAAAAAAGTTTAAAACTGCTATTTTGACACAAATTTCAGTTCAAAGAAATATTGCACCTTTTGCAATTTGAAAATTGCAGCAGACCATATTGCAATTTCATCTTATTTTCGATTAATTGCCCAGCTCTACTCACATGTAAGTTGTTTGGTCTGATGAGAAGAAAAATTGTGCTTTTTGGCCTTCAGACAAGACATGTGGTGGACCCCAATCACTGCACATCACCACAAACACACCATCCCCACTGTGAAGCATGGTGGTGTCAGCATCATGCCGTGGGAATGCTTCTCAACAGCAGGATCTGGAGGGCTTGTAAAGGCAGAGGGTAAAATGAATGCAGCAAATATATATAGGAAAATACTGGTGGACAATCTTATTCAGTCAGAGGACTATAGCTTGGGAGATTTATTTTCAAGCAGGACAATGACCCGAAGCACAGAGTGAAAGCTACACAGAAATGTTTTAAAGACAACAAAGTGTTGTGAATGTTCTGAAGACCACGTAAAATGACAGAGCTAGTCAACGACTGCCAAGGCGCATAGTGCAGAAAAGGTCACCAACGCTCTGCTGATTCCATTGCTGAAGAGTTCTGAACTTCCACTGGCATTACAGTAAGCACAAAAACTGTGCAGTGGGAGCTTCATAAAATGGGTTTCCATGGCTGCATGCAAGCCTCACCTCACCGAGTCCAATGCCAAGTGGTGAATGGAGTGGTGTAAAGCACACCGACACTGGACTGTGGAGAAGTGGTAACTTGTTAAATCAGATGGGCAAGTCTGGGTTTGTTGGATGCTCGGCCGCAATGAGCCAACTGTGACGTTTAGTGGAGTAGGGATAATGGTATGGGGATGTTCTTACCCCTTATCTCCAGTAATGCTTCTGCATACCAAGACATTGTGGACAATGCTATGTGTGACAACAGTTTGGGGAAGGCCCTTTTCTATTCCAACATGGCTGTGTGTCAGTGAACAAAGCAAGGCCTATGAAGAAATGGTTTGAAGAGTTTAGTGTGGATGAGCTTGACCGACCTGCAAAAAGCCCTGAAATCAACCCCATCGAGCACCTTTGGCATGAACTTAAACAGCGATTGTGAGCCAGGTCTTCTCATCTAGCATCAGTGCCTGAACTCATAAATACTCTTCAGAATGATTGGGCACAAATTCCCACAAAGAGTGGAGAATAAATGGAGCAGCAGAAGGAGGGGCCAACTCCACACTGAAGAACATGTATTTGAATACAATGTCATTACAATCCCTATTGTTGTAAGAGTCAGACGGCCAAATACTTTTGTCCATAGAAAAAAAGACGACAAACAAGGTTAATGCATTAGGCCTGTTTCTGTGGACAAACCACACCTGAAACACACCTGGAGCTCAGATTTCACCCACAGGCTCGACGGTTACAGAGCAGCCACACAAGCTAACGGATGTATTCTGTGTACAGAGGTGTCTGTCTGGCTCTGAAGGTGGCATTAAGAGAAGTGTTTGGTGATTTTCCAGGGTTAGGGCAACAACAAACCAGCCAAGAACAGCAGAATTAAATATTTCCCCCCTCACTCTCTCTGCTGCTGACGGTAGCTGGACATCAGTTAATCCACTTTAAGTGTTCATATCTTCACATTTTATCTCTCTGCTGTTTTTAGTGATAGTGGCATTTTTATTGCATTAAAAATTCACTCTAAATTTTGATTAGTGATTCTGTACAACCTTACAAATAGAAAAACATTTCTGAGAGGCAAATACGGTGGCTGTCAGGGAAAAACGTCCTGCAAAGTCAACAGAGACTTGATGAACACTTGTGCAAAGATGGCTTGTTATGCATTTTCTCCTTATTTTTATTTTTTCACTTTTATTGGTAGGACATTTGCTTTAACTGCATTAGGTTTAAGTTCATTGCATATTTATTTTTCATTTACTCCACATTTAAAATTTGACTTTATTAAATATCCTACGTTACTGCACAGTAGGAAGCATTGATATCAGAAAATATCAGATCATCAACTGCAACTAGAACGGAATATTTTAATGGCATGTGGAGGAAGAAAAAGAACTGGTGCTAACTGTTCATCGTAAAAAAAAAAATCAGAAGAGATTTTCTTAACATGGCGTTTGTGCAGCAGGAATTGGGAATTGGAGGCTCTTCTTGCCAAGTCAACCAGGAGCATTTAATGAAGGGCTTGTTGCTGAGTGTCTGCTGGGCCGCGTCGGGCACACACTGCAAACCAAAAGCTCTAATTAAGGGGTTCCTCTGACGGTCAGACAAAGCAGACAGCAGGGGTCAAGACGCTGGCCTACAAACTGGCTGTGACCCTCACACCTGCCTGGTTACATTATACTACAACATGTCTGCGGACACGCACACACAGATACGGCATTACTGAAGCAGTGACTTACCACTCACACACAGAGGCAGGGATAAGGAAGGAAACAAAAGGGACGAATGGACCTACAGGCAGACGAACATGCCTAGAAGGCCGACATAGTTTCTGGTATGGATATCTATATCTTCTATGATAGGGCTGGGTTTTTGTCCCTCTACTGTTGTCTTTTATTTGTAAAGCCCTTACTGAATAATTATAAATATCTAACTGCATAGCTTAAGCTAATGTAGTCATGTAGATAACCTTAGCTACAAAGCTTACATAGCTAAAGTTAACTTACACAGCTAAGGTTTGTGGCTCACTTTAGCTTCATTGGCTCCTGCTGAAGCTAACATGTCTATAATAGCTACGTAGTTAACCTTTCTACATATGTTAATGTAGCTTAGTTAGCTTAAGCAAAATCATCTTTAGCAAACATAACTTAAGCTAACACAGCTATGTAGATAACCTTAGCTATAAAGTTTACATAGCTAAAGTTAACTTACATAGCTAAGGTTTGTGGCTCTCTTTAGCTTCATTAGCTTCAGCTGAAGCCATCTCATGTAAACCAGCAGCATAGTTCACATTTTTTCAAAGGCCAATGTAGCTAAGTCAGCTTAAGCAACATCATCTTTAGCAAACACAGCAACAAAGCTTATGTAGCTAAGGTTATCTTATGTAGCTAATGTTTATGGCTCACTTTAGCTTCGTTAGCTCCTGCTGAAACTAACTTATCTATGCCAGCTACGTAGTAAACATAACAACATAGGCCAAAGTAGCTTAATTAGCCTAAACAACATGGTCTTTAGCAAACATAGCTTGAGCTAATTTAGCTTTGAAGATAACCTTAACCACAAAGCTTATGTAGCTAAGGTTAGTGGCTCTCTTTAGCTTTGTTGGCTCCTGCTGAAGCTAACATATCTATGCTTACTATGTAGTCAACCTTTCTACATAGGCCAATGTAGCTAAGTTAGTTTTAGCAACATGATCTGAGTAAACTTGGCTTAGGCTAACATAGTTATGGACATAACCTTAGCTACAAAGCTGTAGCTGTAAGCTGTGCTTTGTGATCATAGCTTTAGCTATCTGAAAGCCTGCTTAGAGTTTGAAAAAACCTCCAAATGAAAACAAAAGGGGCTCACACATGTTTGGCACTGAGGAGAGGCTTTTTTTAAGCCATGCTGCCATAAAGCCCAGATCCACGTAGGGCTGCAGTGATTATTGTCCTTCTGAAACTTTGTCTGCCACTTTGTTTGTCAATAAATCAGCTAAAATTTCTAAAATTCTGTTTTCACTTTGTCATGATGAGGTACTGAGTGTAGATTAACTGCAACATAACAAAATAGAAAAAATGAAGCAGGTCTAAATACTCTCCAAATTCAACCTAGTTAAATAACGGCTAAAAAGTAGTTATAAAGCAGTATTCTGAGTCTCAGGTATTCTAAACTTTGTATTAGCACACAAAGATACAAAAGATTACTCTAAAGCTTCTTTTGTGTGTTAAAGATAGGTAAGCTTCTTTTCGTAAGCATCTTTTTTGAGTAAGAGTCTTTATTTCCCATAAAGACACGTATCTGGACTCAGTAACTGGTGCAACACGGAGCCCCTCAACCTGAACCACGAGAAGTAAATCCCTACAGGCTGCTAAGGGGCCCCATGTGAGAGTGTGTCAAAAGTTCATGCCCTCCTTCCACTGTTCACACTGCAAAAACAAAAAGATCGCCCAGTGTGAGCTAGAGCCCTGCCACTAACAAGACTGATTGTTACAGAGCAGCTCCACCTGTCTCCTGCTCCAATTAGTCCTGCTGGCCACTCAAGTGCTAAATAACCTGCAGAGAGGGAAGTGATGGCAAGAGAAAGGTCAGAGAAATGGAAGAAATGCGTGAAAAGCATGGACGGGGATGAGCAGAAACAAAAGGCCGGTTAAAAAGACTAATCATTTCTGGAAAAAAAAAAGAGGAAGCTTTATGTTTTGGGTGAAGATGTCTGAGGCTGAGTCACCTGGAGAACTTACTTCCTGTAAAGTTCACAGAATGCTGTACTCACAATGGTCGCGTATTATTCATATCACATGCCATTTATTACGCTCTAATTGTGTGTGTGTGTGCACTGAGCGCGTGCAGGAATGTTGTACCAAAGTGGCAGGAAATGTTTAATGAAGAGAGCTGCGCCGACGATATGGTTTGTGTCAAATCTGTCAAGAAGACATAAACTATAAAGTGTGAATCTGAGGTTAAAGGAACAGATGGAGAAAGGAGCGAGCTGGGAGCCACAAACCACAAAGAGCTGTTCTATGGCATTTAAATTATTCCCTTTAAGTGATCTACAATGAGAAAGCCCCATCATGTACTTAGCATTGTGGGCCAAGTTAGTTTAACTGGTAGTTCTGGACTCAACTAGAAACAGTCAACCTAGCAAAGCCAAACGTTCTCATTATAACAAGACTGAGCTACAAAAGCATTTTCTGTGTTAATATGTGCCATGAAATTATCACCTTCGGATTTTGATGACAAGGAGGATTTAGTAATGAGTCATTCTCATCTGTCACAAGGTCTGAATGTTAAAATAACAACAAAATACATGAAAAAATATGCAGTACTGTCCATTCTGCAGAGATTTAATTATTGAAGAATAAATAAATCACTGTAAAGTGAGTGACTGTGAGAGTTGTTGTTATGGAAAATAAAGTTGACAGAACTGAAATTACTTAAAGGGGAAAAAAAAATAATAATTGAGAAAAGTGGCCAAAAAAGGGGGTGAAGTGGCAGAAAAATTGGTAAAAATGTGGCAAAGGGGGTTAAATATAGGCAGGAAGGTGAAAAGCAGCTAAAATGTAACAAAAGTAGTAAAATAGTAGGAAAAATGGCTTAAAATGGCAACAAATGTCACAAAAGTCATTCACATGCGCTCACATATGAAATGAATGTTAACATGGCAACAAAAACACATGAAAAGACAATAAATGTACAGTATTGTCTCTCTTGTAGAGTCGTAATTATTGAGCAGTAACTTAAGAAATAAATCACTGAAAAGTTATTGACTGTGAGAGCTGTTGCTTTAGAAAATAAAGTATAACAAACTAAAATCAAACTTTGAAAAAAAAAATTAGAGAATTGTGAAAAGAGGCAAAAAAGGCTAAAAATTGGCTGAAACTGACAAAATAATGGTAGAGAAAGTGAAAAATGATGTCCCAAAGTGCCCAAAGTGCACAAAGCGCCAAAGGTGAGATGCAAACAGTAAAGATTGTTAAGAAAAGCAGAAAAGGGTTAAAAATGGGTGGAAAATTGGCTTAAAAGTGGCTAAAAAGTGCCAAAAATGGACCAATAGTAGCATAATAGCTTAAAAATCGCAACAACATGGCAAAATGGGCAACAAGTGCCAACAATTGGTTAAAAGGGGCGAAAATTGGTCAAGGCAGAAAAGCATTACAAAATGGTTGGCAAATGGTGAAAAGCGGCTAAAAAGTGGCAAAAATTGGCAGACAGTGGCAAAAACGGCTTAAAAATTGCAACAACAAGGCAAAAATGGGAAACAAGTGCCATAAATTGGTTAAAAGGGGCAAAAATTGGTCAAATGATGCAAAATATGTGAGAGTAGTTACAGAGTGGCAAGTATGTTAGAAGAGGAAAAAGTGGGATATAAGCAGCAAAAAGAGTCAAAAAAGGCAGAGAAAGGTTAAAAAACGGCAGTAAATAGTGCTAATTGGCTTCAAAGTGGCAACAATGTGGCAAAAATGGGCAAAAAATGGTTTAAAAGAGGCAAAAAAGGGTCAAACATTGAAAAAGTGCATTAATAAAGATGAAAAGTGATTTAAGAGTTGCAAAAGTGGGTTCAAAGAGGCAAAAATGGGTTAATAAAGGTGGAAAGGGGCTAAAATGGGTGGAAAAAGTAAAAAGCTGCTTAAGAGTGGCAAATATGGGCAAATATGCACCCACGTATGGTAAAAATGTTAAATGTTAAAACACGTGAGAAACAGTAAATGTACCTTATTATACCACTTGTAGTTGTATATTATTATTGAGAAATAAATCACTGTGAGGTTAGTGACTGAGAGTTGTTGCTATGGAAAGTACAACAAACTGAAGTTACTTAGAGGTACAAATAAATAATTGCTAAAGAAAGTGAGAAGTGGCAAAAATTGGTTAAAACTGGCAAAAAATGTGACAGACAGTAGTGAAAATGGTATAAGAGTGGCAAAAATTAGGTTAAAAACTGCAAATATGGAATATAAGCAGCAAAAATTGGTTAAAAAAGGCAGAAAGGGTGGCAAAAATTGGCAAATAGTTACAAAAAATGGCTTCAAAGTGGCAAAAAACAGGTGTCTACAGCAGTGAAAATGGGTTAAAAATAGCAAAAATAGGTCAAAAGTGGAAAAAATGGGCAACAAGTTGCATAAATGTCTCGAAATAGGCAAAAATGGGTCAAATGTGGGAACAACATGGGCAGAAACAGCAATTACACGTTTAATTATTCTGCTACCAAAATAAAAGCATGAATCTATTTGACAGAAAGTCAAGAATTCATCATTTCTAGCTGAATATACTGGTGATTAAATGTTGTTAACACTTCCTGGCTAACTAAAAACTTTTACCTTACAAAGCTAAAAACAGCTAAATATCCATGTTATGATATTTAAAGAAAGAACGTGGCTCAGGATTCATTTTCATTTGACTAATAAATGAATTTAACTCCAGAGTGGTAAAATGAGCTGGAGTCAAACAGAGTAATCCACTCCTTGTGCATCAGGAGAAATAAAAAAGCCTGAATGTTATGCATCAGGGGCCTTTTGGGCACTCGGTTCTTGTAAGGATGCCCTGTCCCTGGCTCTAATAAAGCATGAAGGAATGGATACACCCCAGCCATTGGAGCCAGCTAATGGACTACATTCATGCGCCCTCTCTATGGACTAGTTGACACAAACAGGTGGGGTTTAAATGGCAAATTAAGTGCCCGTAGATGCCACCAGAAAGAATCTGTTCATTAAATTAGACGCTCCTGGCTTTTGTGATTAATGGTGTTTGGATACATTTATTTTTACTGCATTTTAATTTGGAGAGAATTAATAGAACGGGCTGCTCCAGTGCCTCCGGTCAGACTACCTGCTCTGTGCCGCTGGACTGTGATAGAGAGGGAGCGCAGGGCGAGAGCAGGAGGAGGGAGAAGTCTTCTGTGCATACTTTCCATTTGCACCCACACCCCTCCCTGAAGGTCGGGTGCTGCTGAAAGCTCTTTTGTATGTTTGTGAGTGGTGTTACAGCTACAGCGATACAGTGTACACCTCTGGTCTTTGACTGGACGGTTTCTAATAACATTTAAACTGCAAATTTATGCTCTTCTTAGGAGCTTCAGTCAGTCTAAAGCCAGATTTAGAGAATAAACAAGCATTTAGATGTATTATATACAGCAGTAAATCCATTAAGCCTCGTTCTAGCTGAAAACACTCTGTGATAAAGATCAGCCTCATTAGAGTGAAGATGCTCAGAGGGGCCAAGCACTCACTTAACCACCAATTAAACACAATTAAAAGAAACAGGGTGATGAAGAGATGTAATCACTATAATTGCCCTCTTAGCACATGAATGCCACTTATTACATTAAGTCAATGGATTACGAAAATGAAGTGTTAGTTTTCTGCACTGTTGATGACAAAGTCTAGTTGTATTTCACAGCGACAAATCAATCCTGGTGACCTTTTACTGAAGTGGATTGTTTTTCCATATGTGAATGCTAACGCCAGATTGAGCTCAAAGCACAGCAGAGGCTCAGAATGGATGTCACACTGCAAATTTTGAATAGGAAATATACAAGCAAAACTGTTGTTTACACAACCGTATCAAATAATAATTTATGCAGTTTTAGTACTTTAGTATAAAGACACCTGTGTCTGGAAGGTCCTGTCACTGGTTAAACAGTATTCCTGGTTACCATTTTACTATGAAGACAAAAGAACAGGGAAATTCATCATGAAGAAATTAAAGGGATATGGCACATGTGTAATTCTGCCTAGATCAGGCTGTCCTCACAAACTGAGTGACCGTGCAAGAAGGAGACTAGTGAGAGAGGCCACCGAGACACCTATGACTACTTTGAAGGAGTTACAAGCTTCAGCAGCTGAGATGGAAGGATTGCAAAGAGGAAGCCATTGTTGAAGAAAACCCATTCAATCCTGACTAGTCTTCACCAAATGCAGGTGGGAGACTCCACGGTCAAGTAGAAGAAAGTTCTTTGGTCTGATGAGATCAACATGGTGCTTTTGGTCATCAGACAAGACGCTATGTTTGACACCAAAAACTGTACATCACCACAAGCACACCATCCCCACTGTGAAGCACGGTTGTGGCAGCATCATGCTGTGGGGATGCTTCTTGGCAGCCAGCCCTGGTAGGCTTGTAAAAGTAGAGGGTAAAATGAATGTGGCAAAATATAGGAAACTCCTGGAGCACAATGGCTTGGGAGAAGCAAGACAATGACCCAAAGCTACACAGAAATGGTTCAAAGACAACAAGGGGAGTTCTGGAGCAGCCGAGTCAAATCCTAGACCTCAGTCCAAGAGAGAATTTGTGGCTGGACTTGAAAAGGGCTGTTCAAGCCTGATCCCCATGCAACCTGACAGAGCTTGAGCAGTTTTGCAAAGAAGAATGAAGTCAAATTGCAGTGTCCAGATGTGCAAGCCTAACTGAGACCTATCCACACAGACTCAGCGCTGTGATTGCAGCCAAAGATACATCTACTAAATACTGACTTGAAGGGGATGAATATTTCAGGACATCATGAAATGAGTGAATCCTCACTACTCTGTTTATTAGATCAAAGGCCAGCTGTGCAAGCTTTAGGTATTTTAGGAGGAAAATTATGAGCAAAAGTTCCAAGACAGTCATAATCCTTAACGATCAATCTATTAATTAATCTAGTACTATGATGATCTATTTTTAAATCCTTGCATCTCCTACTTACTGTCACTTTCAACAGCAGATAGGTTTAAATGTCAGGGTAGAAAAGGCACAAGTGTGAATAAAATACAGTTGATGCTGTGTATAGATTTCATACATTGCATCATTTACACATATTTTCTAAAAACAGGTTACTTTCAAAATGTCTTAAGGGAAAATAAGGCTCATTTTCCCCTTTAGTTGCTACTTTAATTTCCCACCCATCTGCACAGATGTTTTCACTTCAGTTTGACACTGTGTCAGATTTGCTGCTCATATGAAAGTCTGTGGTTGCTGGCTGCTGCTGTCTAAAAGAATAAATGATCAGATATACCGTGGTTTTACATTCTCGCCTTTTGAGAGCTAGCCAAAGTAGTACACAACTTCTGAATCAGTAATCAGGAGTCTCTGTCCACTAGCACAGAATTCAGCTGCTCAAGGAAATCTGTCCATAAGACACAGCAAAGTCTATTATTTTCTAGCTTTATAATACTGTTTCTTTTTGCCGGAGCCGTAACAAAAGCAGAAGACATATCTTGTTTTTATTGAGTGTTAAACCATCTGCTCTCCCGGCTGATGAGAAACCCAGGGGCCTTGCAGTCTTGGCAGGGAAACCCTGTCTGTGGTTGGCTGGCTGACCTCGAGCTCATTTGTCAATCAGGCATGTTTTCCCTTAATTAGAAGAAACGCTCCAACAACTCAGGCGGATCCTCTACAGAAACATGGAATACTCTGCTTTTCTGTCTGTTCTCTTATTTACACAGCCTGTCCATACACCTGTTTAAAGGCTTAATGGTTACACTTAAAAAAAAGACCACTCAAACGCTGTACAACACATTGGCACGCTGCAGTCCTACTACTTAGAGTCTGTGGTGGAATATTTATGATTTTAATTATCACGCTGTCTTTTAGATGAAAGAGTGAAGGTTTCTACAGATTAACTCTTCATTAACTCATTTACAAGAGTGTCCTGGCCAAGACAAGCAGAGGCATATTTAACAGAGTTACAGACATGAAACATTAAACATAAAAACACTAGAACACAGATCAACCAAGTACTGAGTCACAGAGCAGAAAGTCATCAGTAAAAACATCTACAACCCAATAAACCATCTTCTAAGCCCTTTACTCTCCTTTTAAAACAATTTAAGGAGACCAGCTCCAACAGATATATTTTCCTGCAGAAGATTCCAGCCTGCAGGAGCAGCAAATCCAAAACTCCTTTTTTTTTAAGACGGACTTTAGGCACAGGATGCAAAAACAAGTCTTGTAAATGAGTCACACAGTGAAGACTGTAGCTTTCAGAACTTCTCACATGATTAAAATCACACAGGTATGATGGAAGCAGGTTTAATATGGCCTTACAAATGAGGTTTGCCAATGATTTTGTCTATGAGCGGTCAAAGATGGCTGCCCAACTGATGAGTAAAGGACCAATCTGAGACCAATGGTACAGTATCTAAAGATTTAGGGCATTGGAAAGATGCATGCATACATAAAACATTAACATAATAAGAGGCATAAAAGTGGCAGCCAAAGCAAAACAAGACTTATTTTAAAGTAAAAGTCAAGATGCAACTTTTACTTCTTTACAAGTTGCTAAATATGAAGCTTAAGAGTCAGAGATCCATTGATCAAAATACCTAAGGTGTTCAAAAAAAGGCACAGACTTAAGAATGGCCTGGTTTGATTTTAGAGGTCCAGGGTCAGCCTTTTATTCCATGACAAAACTAGACTAAGACTAGCCAAAGATGGATCTGTGATGACTAAAACTGACAAAAAGTAAGCTTAGCTTTTGTCAAGATGACAAAAACTAGACTAAAATGTAATTTAGTTTTTGCTGGACATTAGAAATCCATGATATTTCTCCACTGTGGGTAAATCTGTCAAATCTGTCTTTCACCTCTCAGCAGCAGAAAGCACACACCCCAGGTTGCAAAGAACCAACTACCGTGACTTGGTACCAGATTTAGGCAAGAGAATAAATGCTTGGACTTAAAATAAAGACTACAATGTGGTGACTTTTTAAAACTAAAAAGGGTAAATATGATTAAATGTGACTAAAACTAAAAGACATAATCAAAAGACTATGACTAAAATTAAAATCAGCTGTCAAAATTAACCCTGCCTACCACTTTACTTATCTGTCCTGAATTGTAAATCTCAAGGAGGCCTTTAACTGCAAGGCTTAAATTCTTGTTTTTTTACCTCAAAATTTTCAGTCATATTATGTTGTCAAAAGGAGAATATTGAGGCCTTGAAGGCTACGTTCACACTGCAGTTAAAAGTGACCGGAATCTGATTTTTTTGCTCACATGTGACTCATATGTGATTTTTTTTCTGACAGTGTGAACAGCGCAAGTCACATTGAATCTGACCTTTTTGAATCAGATTCAGGCCACTTTTGTATGTGGTTCTAAATCAGATACATATCTGATCTTTGGGAAGTTGACTGCAGCGTGAACAGGCAAACAACAAAAATCAGATCTGAGAAAAGATCAGAATTGAGCATTAAGGCCTGCAGTGTGAACGTAGCCAAAGTGTTACCTGTGTATGTCATTTATCACAAAAATGCTGTACATGGAATCATTCCTGGCTGGAAGTTGACACTAAGCTACAAATACTTTATTATCAGTTTACATCAGTGATATCCTTCACTCTCAGCTGTTGTTCTTTCACTCTTGCTCAGTTTCTACGCTGTTAACCTGGTCACTGTTTACTAGCGTGATGCAGTTTAATCCAGAGTGAAAGATGATGATGCTATCCAGCCCTGGGATGAAGTTATTTGTGACTGACTTGTGTTAAATACCAATGAAAACGACGACTAGACATTCTGAAGTGAATCAGTGGTTCAGTGAAGTGTGTGTGGGGGCACTTTTGTGTGTACAAAGCCTACTATACGGCTCTCCATTAGTAATAGCTCATTCACTTGTATCCAGACAAACATTATTAGGCATTCTAGCACATGTAAATCTCTGTCCCAGGAGATCCCAGCACATTAGATACGGAGCTATCAGCAGCCTTTCCCCCTGACGTTGTTGTTTGCTCTCTCCCAATGATAGCACAATGAAAACACAGGAAGCAGCCCGGAGAGAGCGATGGGAGCTGCGATCAATGCCTCTGTGTCCGACTGTAAGCTAGGTGACGTTTTAACGTCTGCCCTCTGACAGGCCGTCAAGTCTTTCTCCACCACTAATGTATCTGACTGCAGTGTCATCCCGGGCTGCCGCTTCACTGCAGTCGATAAATACTGGAAATGCTATCTATCTCTGAAACATCACTCCTTCACTTACTGTAAGTGCGAATCACTGCGGGCTCCATCGGCACACTGCTGACAGGGAGGAAGACAACACCAGACGGGCCCAGAGGCTATGAGCACAGTCAGACTCAACCACAGACGGTTTTCACTGCTGAAACTGCAGAAGACAGACGGTTTGTCTGAACTGAGGTCTCAGTTGTAAAATATGAGCTGCTCTTACAAATTAATCAAAAAGAAAGGGAAATAAATGATCGTAAGAAGTTTCCTACTCTTGTCCTTAGTTCAGAGTAGAAATATATCACTCCAGGAAAACTGTCTGATCCATGAGAATGATCAAAATAAGTTTGATAGGTCCTACTGGAAAAACTTCAAGTGGCAAAGAATTTGAGTAATGTAGTTTTTTCAAAAACAGTTATTATGACATAATTATAATAATATATAGAAGGAATATCTTAATATCTGATCTGAGATGGGGGGACAGAAACAAACAAGAAGCCTCTGACATTTCCTGTAGAGCTAGACTGATAAATAAGCCTGACCTTTACATCTAACTAGATTTTAACTTCTTGTGGATATATCAGTAGAAATTTGCCAGAAGGGAATAATGGGAAATTGCACCACAGAAATGCCAAATCCATATTTAAGGTCATGCAAAAACTTTTTTTCTCAACTGTTGTTTTCACCCAGGAAATAACGGAACCATTTGAGCGTTTCTGGGGTTAAATATTTTGGTCCTAGTTTCGATTTACTAAAGCGATTCTTCCCACAGAAATGGCTGTGAACAGGCCCTCAGCAGGTGTGTTTGTCTATATCAACAAATGTGTACTGGATCAGTCGTGTTGGCGATAGCCTTAATGGCTAACGTCTGCAGCTGAAGGTGTCAAACAGAGCTGAAAGGTAAGTTAGGGAGTTGTTATTATTAGGTTCAAAACTTCCCCAGAAAGTTGCCACAGATTCTTGTCCTTTCTTGTCTGTCAGCCTGACTTTAGCATCATGGCATGGCTGTGGAGTCTGATATTTTGCCACATTCACTTTACTCTCTGCCTTTTTAAGTCTTCCAGGGGTGACTGCTGAGAAGTATAACCACAGCATGATGCTGCCACCACCGTGCTTCACAGTGGGGACTCCCCAGGTCAGGTCAGGTATGGTAGCACTAGCCGGTTCAGCACTCCACCACTCAGAGACAGGATTGTTGCAAGGCACGGATCTGGGGAATGTACCCACTGCGAAATATTTTTTCAGCCAAGTGCCCCCTAAACTACGCAAAGCAGGGTGCTTGGGATGGGTTCAACTCATGATGTAAATCCCATTAAAATATCCTCTAACACTGACAATGAATTTGTAAGCTTCTGCCTTCTTTGGCACTTGTTCCTCTGTGTTTTTAGCAGCATAGCTGCTACAATTTAACCAAGACTCCATTGTTTGAGTTTTCAAGGCAGCAGTGATTGACAGGTGACGTCACGTGACATGGCCCAGGGTTGGTAAAACCATCCTGCCATGTGGGAGACTCTGGTTTTCTTTAGGATACTGAAATTGAATGGCCTACTACTAAAATGCAGTTTATGAACTTAAACTTATATTTTATTGAAATATGTATTAGTTATTTTAAAGGTCACATATTATGCAAAATACACTTTTTCAGGCTTTCTTAAAAATATGTGCCCCTGGCAACCCACCTGTGAGAAAATGTGTGCTGAAACAAGTTTTTCTCGGATTACCCTTCATGTTGTCATGTGGGGAGTTAGCCCCACCCCCAGATTTGGTTGGCCCTTCCTGCTTGGAAGAAAGTTCTGCCCTCCTCTCCATTAAGCCACATCCATTTCCTGAGAAGGGTGGAGTCAGGGGCGGAGTCAGACAGCTCATTAACATTTAAAGCCACAGAAACAGCTCATATATTGGAGTGTTTTCCGAAACAGATGTCCCAGGTAGGTTTTGAGGACTTCTGATACCAATATAAACTTTTCTTATTGGGGTAAAATATGTGACATTCACAGGATTTTTGCATGGATACTATATTTCAAGTATTCATATTTTAAAATTTCCTGTACCCCCTGGAGTACCTTCAGGGGTATGCATATCCCTATTTGAGACCCACTGGTCTATTAAAGGGTTACTTCAACATTTTGGCAAATTCGCCCATTGCCATAATTCCTATAGTCTTAGTAAGAGGTTCATTACCTTTAGTTGTCTGTGCAAGCTATTTTTAGATTGGCGCTGCTGAGTTCGGATCTGCTGTGCCAACTCAATGTAAGCAGACGGTATTCCGGCTTTCCCTCATCAAACTCACCAAATACACAATCCAACAACTCCAAAACGCTCTCATGGACAAGTTGTGACCTGCACATTCACCACGCTATGAAATAATCATGGAACACTACGAGATGGAGATGTTTTAAAGCTAAATGTAAAGCCGGAACTACACTCCAGACATGGCTGCTGCACTGTGTCACTCCGCCCAGTGGGTTACTCAAGAAATAGTTTCGAGTATTTGCTTCATGTGTCGTAATGTTACATAATTATACGTTATTATTTCATAGCGTGGTGAATGTACAGGTCACAACTTGTCCACGAGAGCATTTTGGAGTTGTTGTTTGTGTTTGATGAGTTTGATGAGGGAATGCCGGAAATACCGTCTGCTTACATTGAGTTGGCACAGCAGGTCCGAACTTGGCAGCGCTGATCTAAAAACAGCTTGCACCGACAACTAAAGGTAACAAACCTATTATTAAGACTATAGGAATTATGGCAATGGGCGAATTTGCCAAAATGTTGAAGTATCCCTTTAAACCAGTGGTTCCTAAAATAGTGATACATTTTGGTCAAAATTAACATCCATTTTTATTATTTACTCTTTAAATCCAAATAAAATAGCCCTAACCACAACTCTCCTTACCTAAACACCATTGTACGAAATATTTGTGAGTGTAATATCTGAAATCTCTGGTCCCTCCTTAAGGGGGTCCGCCACCCCAGGTTGGGAACTGTATTAAGCATAACAGCTGTCTGATATGTACTAAACTCTTCGACAGTTTTTACATTATAACCACAGATCATCTTAAAGTGTATTTAACTACATTTGTTTTGCTGCTTTTCTTTGCTTTAAAACATTATTGGGAGTCTGACTAACATGTTTTTCATTAAATTCACACTGGACTTCAAATTTAAACATTTCCCTGTCAAACTTGTGTGACTCATAATATTTCCCAGTCACATATTAAATTAGGAGAAAGGTAGAATCTATGATTCACACATAATGAGTCACCAGTTCAGTCCTTGGTTAAAACTCTTTACTTAATAGGCTCGCTGAAAGGTCAATTTTAGCACATGTTTTACAAGAGAATCTCGTTATTCTTCAGAAATTCATAAAAATATCACTCAAATATTCCTTACAGTTGTTAATACAGTATGGGGCTATGAGCACTATTATCATATGAGGATGCAGCCTGCACACAGCATCTACCATCACCATGGGAAAGTGTTGACTTTCTAAATTTAATTGTATTCAGTCTTCTGCTCTCTGACTATTGGCTGCGAAAAGAGAGAGCTTGCTGGCAGGAGCGTCTCATTAGACTGTTTCCCACTCCAAAGCTTCTACTCTCTCCAAACTTTTCACAACATTATGAGACATCTGTGCTCTTTTGGAATGTACAACAGCAGTCATAAAAAGCCTTTGTTATTTTCATCATTAGTGAACAATTCAACCTCGTTCTGCAGTGCTAAAGTGCAAGGTTGCTATTATCACAAAAAAAGGTCCATGCAAGATCAATGGGAAAGAAATTAACTAGGTGGATATGCATCAAAGTCAAGTATTTGAGCTGCAGAGATCATATTATTGTTGGTGTGAATTCAGTACATAGAGCTCTGTTTAAGTTTAGAATAGAAATAATAAAACTCCACCCAAAGTCCACTCAGTGTATAAAAATACTGCGGTATGCTGAGAAAATAGATACTGCTCCAAACTCAACACATGGGGACTTTCTAAAGCTCATTTAATCCTCAAAATAAGTGGAAAAGGAGGCCTTTTCAAAGTAAAACACTATTAATTGCGTTTTTTGTAATGCCACCCTGTAAAATCAAAGTTTTGCTGCATATAAACCAATTAACGAAGCATTAAATCTAGACCTGCCTGAAGCTCCCGTGACGAGTTAGTATGTGATGACACTGATTTAATATCCTATCATATCATATGCAATTTATAGATTTCTGCTTGTTTCCTGTTTGATCTGACTCTATTAAAAAGTAAAATAAATCAGTTTTTTCCAATAATATTTAGGTATTGCTGCAACCCCTACAGTGAGTGTTATTAATGGCGCCAGGGGTCCTGGGAGAATGGGACCAGCTGCGTGTTATGTCTTGTCACCCGTCCCCCCCTTTGTTTGACACCTTCGGCCGCGTCCCTCTCTTCCAATGCCAAGATCTCTAGTGGAGTAGTCCTGTGTCTGAGGGCCCTTTGTGCCCACCCTCGGAGAACAAACAGCAGTAAGACTCAACAACGTGCCCCTGTGCCCATCCCCAGAGTGCAGCCAGTGCCAGCGTCTGTAACTGGAGAGCAGAGAGTAAAAACAGCTGCTCCCAGTCTATCCGGCATCTGCCACAACTGTGATCTCATGGAACAAAGCGGGAATGCAACCACACGTTTTTAACTGGCTGTTCAAACACACTCCGGCTATTGTCCTCCCACTCTCTCCTCTTTCGCCGTGTCTCTCATGTCTCCTGATGCAAATTAAAATGCAAATATTTATCATTCAATCCTCAGATTTATTCTTTTTCTCACCCACATATTCTACTTTTTATTAGACTATATAATAAGAGTTTAAATCCCTCATGGCCTCCTTAACACACTGAGCTGTGAAGCAGTGGTGCACCACAGTTGGCCTCCAAGGCCACTGGCTGAGTTCTTCAGTCTGATTGATGGGGAGTTCTGGCTAACTGCTGTCCCACAGACAGGTGCTTCAGACTACTTCAGACAGGCTGCATCCTTTTTTTCTACTACTTGTTTACTACTTACACTCTTTTTCATTTTTACTTTGTACACAGAAACAAAATTATTTCCCAAAAACCACCAGGGTCTAAATTATTACCCCCCTTTAGAGCTGACCTTTTTGTTGTGCCATGGCACAAAAAAATGTCGTGCAATGATGTGCTTAAACTTTGGAAAGCTCAAAGCTTCTAAAATCAAGTTTAAAATGAAGGTCATCTTCCAGTTTACACCTAGTATAGAAACTTCAGTGAGGGTTTGAGCTGTCTCTAGAGAAAGCATCACGGCAAAAACAAAAGAAATCAGTTTAGACTTGAGAAAAAGAAGCTTTGATGCTGACAAAGCAGAAGAAGAATTTTTCTTTTAATTTTCTGTTTGTGTTATATTGTTTTGTATTAAAAGTGCGATACAAATAAAGCCTGGCAGAGGTAGGAAGAAAAAGATTTCAAAGACACTGGAGAGAAAACTAATGAGAGATGTGTCTAAGACCCCAGAACAACTGCAAAGACTCTAGTGAAGGACATTAACAAGCCAGGAATTGTAGTCTCAAAGAAGATGATCACTAGAACCCTGCACAGAAATGGACCAAGAAAGACTCTGCAGAAAACACACCTTCAGGCTAGACTGAAGTCTGCTAAGGACAACCTGGAGAAAGGTTATGCATACTAGAAGCATACCCTTTGGTCAAATGAGACCAAACTAGAGCTTTTTGGTCATAGAGGTGTTGCTTAAGTTTGGAGAGAAAACGGAGAGGAATAGAAGAACACCATCCTACAGTGAAACACGTTGGTGAGAGTATTATGCTGTGGGGATGCTTCAATGCGTCTGGAACTGGAAATCTCATAAGGGTGGAAGGAATCATGAAGAAAGGAGGATATGTGGTGGGGTCATTACTATGTCTTCCAACACAATAATGATCCCAAAAATTACATGGCTCCTGGTGAAGAACTACCTCCAGAAGACCAAATGTAATTGACTGGCCTGCAACAAGCCCTGACTTGAATCCAATGAAAATCTTTCGGGTGAACTGAAGACCAAGGTCCATGCCAGAATACCATAAAACCTGGAGGAGTTTAAGCAATTGGCTTAAGAAGAACGGGCTGGGATTCCTCAGGAGATGTGTCTGTTGAAAACTACCACAAACAACTGCAACAAAAGGAGACACAACAAACTATTAGCATCAAGAGGGCTAATACTTTAGACCATGGTACTTTATGTGAAATAATTTTGTTTTTTGTGTGCAAAGTAAAATAATGTGGGCATCCAAAACTTCGATAGGATGCTTGGGATTTTCAGTTTTCTTTATTTGGGCCATAGAGGACTATTTTTTTCTTGCCATTCCAACTGGCAGATAACTATCTCGTTTCTTCTTCTTCTTTGGTGGGCCCTGGTTGGTCACCATGACCAAGAAAACAACAGAAAAAGAAACTGGATCACTAAACACTATCGTCATATGTCCCACAATTTTTAGCAAACGGCCAGCTGGTCCTAATTATCGCCTCCTAGCTCCCACAGCCAATCACAGCTCTTTCTCTCAACGAAACGCTGAATTTAAATACTTATACTTCTCAATAATCACTGCTTGCATTAACGCCAATGCACCACACAGCTGCTGCTGGCTAAGCTTAGCCTCCTCCACCCCAGCTGCCTCCTTTATAGCATAAAGCCTGTTGCACCCTCTTATTCAGATTCATGCTATTATGGACTAGTAGCTTTCAAACTAATTTTATTGTATTCAGTATGCACTGTCATAAATGTATCTATCCATATGGGGGCTTCAAGCCAGGCACTCCCTGGAAAGTCAAAGCATGCTGCTTGACTAACTCAAGGAGCATCTTTTGAGCAGAGCCTTCTCTGCCAAGATGAAGTAAAGTGTTCCTGACTGAACAGGAACTACATTTGTCAAGATGGAGGACAGAGAGCAAGACTGCTAAGTTTTTCATTGAAAATATGTAATATATAGTCTTCTTATCATTGATTTAGCGATGTGGATTTGTAGTATTAAAGCTCTGATCAAAAATGTTCTGAAACGGATATAAATGCCAAATTCCATCCGTAGATCGGAAAAAAGGCAAGCTACTGATAACAAATATCTCCATAGAGATCTGTCATATGGTTCCTGAGATATTGTAAACAACAGATGTGCTACTGCCTGGGTTCACCAGTTCTCCCGCTGGGTTCTGAGTGTTGTTAGTCAGTATTTGTTGAGGCATTTACTGTTTCAGTAACATAAGAAAAACTCCATAAGCTTATTTCTGTTGTTCATATATTGTCCATAAAGTGGCGAGGCTCCAACCAACCAACCAACTTAAGATATTCTGCTACTGTTGGATGGCTTTATAGTTTAAAACAATGCAGATGCCAGATTAAATCTATGAACTTGGCTGGCTGCTTTAATTTTGCTGACGTCTCCCAGTATTGTTGAGAGCAGTATGTAAGTCAGCTACAGTGAAATGTAATGACACACAGGATATAAAAACAACAAGCTAATAATGCAAAGACTTCTGGGACTGACATTTAAACTTGACCACAAAATTGGCAATTCTGTCATTCTGAACCCTCATAACGACTCAACTGTGAGCCATTAAATGAGTCTCAAATAGGCCCCTGCCTGTATTTACTACTATAGTTAGAAGCAGTAAGGCATTCATAAAGCATGGCCTTAGATATGGCAGTGTGTCAGTCCACCAGACAGCCTGTCTAGGCTGGATCAATACAGGATTAAAGACAAATCCCTCCTTTAAGACCTGTTTTTGACTGTGTCAAATCCTCATATGTTCAAGTTTTCTGTCAACTTTACAGCTTAGCTGTCAGAGAGGTGAGCACAGATTAGCTACCACTGTCTCTCATAAAACAAAAGAAGAGGAAGGCATTGGCAGTTCCTTCTTGAAGATGCCTTAGTTTTTGGTGATCGGGTGGATGTTCTCTCAGATCCAGCAGCTGTAAGCCATCGCAGGTGTGTCCATGCAGGGAGTGGAAAAATAAAACTGAGGAACAGAGGAAAAGCTGGCCCCTGCTGCTTATTTGACATCCCAGTGGAAGAGGTTGACTTTGCAGGCTCCAGTGACTTTAAAATAACCAAAACAGATGATTGACAAAAATGACTGACACTTATG
The DNA here is from genome assembly GCF_018320785.1 of Cheilinus undulatus. NCBI lineage: Eukaryota > Metazoa > Chordata > Actinopteri > Labriformes > Labridae > Cheilinus > Cheilinus undulatus. The sequence continues at coordinate 34,806,440 of NC_054881.1, forward strand.
GAGGTGAATGGAAAGAGCGTGTGCTACACAGGCTGGGAAAAAAATGCAAGAGCAACCCACCAGAGGGAAGCGGGAAAAGAATTCCTGCACCACTGACTTTTTGATTTTTCAACGGTGATGAACAGTATTGTCCTTGATTTCTAATCTTTGTCCTGAATCCATCTGCTCCTCAAAGATAACAGCACTTTTAAAAACAAGCTTGCTTTGATTGCTTTATTTTCCTTACAAAAATCCCCCCAAAAATGATAAATGTCAATGCAAAAATGCAGAGAGTATTCACATCCACAAGACAGCCGTTCTCCCCTGACATGCCAAAGACCTCCAAGTCAATTTGACAGTATTCAAAATTCAAAATAACCAACTAGTCCAACTCAATAATTTCCACATAGTCGTGCATTTTGCTCAAACGGCTCTCACCCTCGTCCACCAGGTCAGTTTCTATAGCAAACCATAGTCCTGAGTAGTCAGAGAAGAGAGATCACAACATCACAGGAATAACACAAGTTAATTTTTGAACTGCATGATAAAGTGTAACAACACAGTGCAAAGAGGCCCACTGACCATTGTGGCTTGTGCCACCTGTTGCACTGTTGTGTCAACAAAGCAACAATTGAATTTTATATTGTATATTGAATTGTATTGTGAATGTGACTGGATACTCTGTGCGTTCTTGTTCCTTTTGATCTGTTGAGCTGCTCTACATGGACTGACGCATGCTGGAAGCGGGTTTGAGGGGACTAGCTCAGATCAACACTCTCAGACACCCCCACCTGCAGACCACCGATGTGAGACACAACCTCTGTCAGGATGGAAGTGATGTAATTTGTTGGTACGATATATTGCTGCTATATAACCTCAAAAATCAATTCTTATCCATATCAGACTGCACAAACCTCAGTGTTTTTAAAAGTAAACTGAAATCATGGCTTAAGGAAAAGCAATTATGTGATCACTGATTTAAATCTCTGAATGCCTCAATCTTAAAGACAATGAAAAGTAATTTTAGGTTCAGCATGATGTTTTTAGTGATGAACTGTTTTTGAGTTTGTATTGTTTTAAATGCTAGCGTGTTTGTTTTTATCATTTCTACAGTATATTTTTAGCATCTTCCTGCCCTGGGACCACAAATGTAAATTAGCTTTATAGCTATCTCTGGCTCAACAGTTTTGTTTTGCTTGGGCCCTGTCAAATAAACTAACAAAATAAAAGAGATGGATTTGCCAGACTCCATCCCTGTCGTCAGGCAAATCCATCTTGAAAAGCTTCAGTCCACAACATCTGTGTAGCACCAAACACGATTGGGACCAATCAGTGACATTTAGGGAGAACGAGGCGGTAGCTATGGGCGGGGTTTAGTTATACCAGCTGTTTGCAATGGCTGCTTCCAGTGCAGTGATTAGCTTAAATGTAGCTACAACATAGTGGCAGTTTTAGGAGAACTGGACCACATTTCTGTGTGAAATAAAGAGTAAAAACAACACTAAAAGCTTTTCATGGTGGGAAGGATGTTGTCACTCTTCTGCCCACCTGCTATGCCATGAGTTTGCGATAGTTACAGGGTGGAGGTTAGTTGTACTGAGTAATTGTATACAATGGCTGCTAGTGGAGTGATTAGCTTGGACTTGGCCACAGCAGCAGTTCTGCAGAAGTGTACAACAATTCTTTATTAAAACAAGAGCAAAGCACCACACTGAAACCTTTTCATGATGGAAAAGATGTTTTTGCTCTTCACTCGGTCACTTCAGCATAGGTTTGTGATTGTTAAAGGTGGGGTTTGCCGTGTATCTAATGGCTGCTCCTGCAGTAGCTATTAGCTTGGATGGACCACGTTTTCTTTTCAAACAAGAACATGGCTTACATTCTATTCACCAAGGAGCGCCACCATTTACAACTACAGCAGCGGTAACCTGTTAGCTCCAGAGAAGCGCATGCATACATAATTTTGTCTTGTCGCTCTGATTGGCAGCCATGAATGTGACAGACAGAATGTTCCTCCAATCACCTTCTGAAGATTTTTCTCAAAAGTCCCGCCCTTCCCAAACACTTTCTATGGGAGCTTTCCCAAATGAATGTGAAAAATGTGTATATGAAACAGGCGTGTCAGGTTAAAATGAAGACTCTTGATCGAAATGCCAGTTAATTTGAATGTGATTAACACATACTGAACATTTAGCACATGCATTAGCATGGCAGATCCTCCTACAAAGTACGGCTTCAGTCACTGAATCAAAATTGACAAACAGGCCTAACATTTGAAACACTGGAACATGTGGCCTTTTGCAGCATGCATTATAAACACAATCTATACCATAAATCATGACTGCAATCGCCAAATTTAAGATCACAAATAACATCTAAAGTATTAAAAAACATGTATGAAAGCATAAACAATCATCTGTCCACGCGGGTATTGTTAGTTTCCTCTCCTAAAAATGAAGGAAATAACAATAGCCCACACATGCCTCATACACCTAAAGAGAAAACATGCAAATTTCCAAGAAAGGCATAAACATATTAGTATTTCCTATTTGGCACCACTAGCTTCATAATATAATCACTAACCACATACAGTATCTGTCCAGCTAATTCCACAGCTTTTTAACTTTTAAAACAACACCAACAAACCAGCTACCAGAGTGGAACACACATCTGTCTTATCCGTCAACACATCATAACAGAGCCAATAACAACTCCTGAGCTCAGAGTGAGGCAGCGGGGGGGGGGGGTCTGTCCAGTCTCTCTGTGTTTGTGTCTGTGCAGCAGAGGGGGAAGAGAATGTGTATTCTTCGCTGCCCCCTGACCCCCCTGGGAAGTGAAGCCACAGCGGGCAACCCAACACCCATGATGTCATCCTCGGAGATCACGGGCTACTGGCAGTCAGTGAGAAAGTGTACAAAACCCAAAGTCAACATCACACAATTGCTGGGGTTAATTGTATTTACAGTTACACAGCTGTGGTGGATTAAGGAGTTCGCAGATAAAGTCCGGTACATGTGTAAGAGGAGGAAAGAGAGGTCGCTGGGGAGGACTGTTGAAGAAAGGTTCCCTTGATGAGGATTTTACATCTGACATAACTACAAGAGTCACAATCACCTTTGTGTTAAATGAGTATCCAAGGCCTATGGGTCTAAGATTTGACTTATGTCTTTACTGACTAATCTTTTTCTTGTTTCTCCCTCATCCCCACTTTTCCCATTTCTGAGGGAGATGGCTGTCTACCCATAAACCCAGTTTTGCTTGAGGTTTGTTTCTATTACACCCAATTGTGCATGCTCTACCATCAGTATATTAAATATAAGAGCAATTTCCTCAAGGTGAAAAAGTCACTGTGTAACACAGGTTAAGTTTTTTAATCCCCATGCTTGGACATGTGGTGATAAATGGAACTAAATGAGGAAACAATGTAACCTGAGGTGAAGAACTTTCAGCCAGACAGCCAGCATTTTGTCTGTCTCTGAGAGAGAAGGAGGACAGAGGGTCACACATGTCATCACATGCTATTCATGATGGATGGTCTCTTCCTACAGCTCTACAGGTTGTTAGAGAGTACTTTTGCTCCTCTTCTAGTTCGGCTCAGAGCTGGTGTACAGGACTGATACAAAGCTTAAATTATAAATACAAAGGTGTGAAGCTTGTAATATTCAGAACCTTTGCAAAAACACTTGAAATTTAGCTCAGGTTCCTCCCATTTCTCCTGGTCTTTGTTGAGATGTTTCTACACCTTGACTAGACTCACCTGTGCTAAATGAAACTGACTGGACCTGATTTAGAAAAGCACACATCTCTCTATAGAAGGCCTCACAGCTGGCAATGCATGTCAGAGAAAAAACCAAGCCATGAGGTCAAAGCAACTGTCTGAGACAGGATTGTTAGGCACAGATCTGGAGAAGGCTACAAAAATTTCTGCAGCACTGAAGGTTCCCAAGAGCACAGTGGCCTCCACAAATTTCCAATGGAAGAAGTTCACTGAGCTCCAGAGATCCTGTGGGGAGATGGGACAAAGTTCCAGAAGGACAATCATCACTGTAGCCCTCCAATCTAGGTTTTATGGCAGAGTGGCTAGATGGAAGCCTCTCCTCAGTGTGAAACACACGAAAGCTCACTTGGCTTAGTGAGCCAAAAATGCACCTGAAGGTAACCTTGCAAAGCAGATGGATAAGCCCATTTCTGTGTTTCTCACTGGCAAATCCATCTTGCAAAGCTCCCCTCTGAACCTTTACGGCTGGTTATAAAGTGACAGGACCAATCAGTACTTTTGGGCGCAGCAGAGTCAAGACGTATGCAAGCAGCAACAAGAGGCCGGTGCAATTATGGTGGAAGACATTAGCTCGGATCATGCTAAAGTGTCAGTTTTATAAGAACTTGACGACATTTCTTCGTTAAAGGAAGAACAAAGAACAGTATTGAGTTGTTTTCTTTTCAAACACGACACAAGTCATGTACCGACATGTCTACAGTTGCTATGGTAGGTTCTCTGTGGTGTTTACCCCTCGGTAGCAGTAGTGTTTTGTTGCTCTGATTGGCCCATAAAGATGTGGTAGACAGAACGTTCATCCAATCACCCTCTGAGTTTTCTTTTTTCAAAGGCTCTGCCCTTTACCAAACGCTGTGCACCATCTGGTGTGCCAGGTTAACCTGAAGGACTTTCATCCATCCATTTTCTATACACCCTGGATTGGTCACCAGGCAATCGCAGAGCTGACATATAGAGCCAGACAACCAGGCATGCTCACATTCACGCAGGGAGAACATGCAAACTCTGCACAGAAAGGCCCTGACCAGGAAGTGAACCAGGGACCTTCTTGCTGTGAGGCGACAGCGCTAACCCCTGCCCCACCCTGAAGGACTTTCAGACCATGAGAAACAAGATTCCATGGTCCAATGAAACTGCTTGGCCTTAGTTCTAAACTATATTTCTGGTGGAAACCAGGCAGTACTAACACATGCTGAATACCATCCCAGCAGTGAAGCATGGTGGTGGCAGCATCATGCTGTGGGGGGGGGGGTGTTTTTTAACAGCAGGGTTGAAGGGAGCAAAGTACAGAGAAATCCTCAATGAAAACCTGCTCTGCAGTGCTCAGGACTCACACTGACAATAACCCCAAGCACACAGCCAAAACAACACAGGAATGGCTTAAGATGGGCATAGAATGGGCAATTAGAAGCAGACTCTGTGATGTTGTGGGGGAATGTCATCTCGCCCTGTTGAATTCTGGGTTTTTATGCCTTTAATGAAGATAGAAAAGTGAAAAGAATCAGAAACTGGTGTTAGAGAGAGCGGGGAATGTCTTGTGGGAAAGGAGACACAGGCCAGATTTGAACCCAAGGCCACCTGTGTCGAGGACAATGACATCTGTACATGGTCATGTGGACATAACCGCTAGGCTACCAGCGCACCAAAGTGGTGTTATTCTGCAGGACAACCTCAGTTTAGCTTTGAAATGTCACCATGTAACATCATATTTTCTCCTCATCATTAATGCGAGGATGATGCTTTCAAGCTCGCTGAAAACTGGGTTGAGTGTCAGTGAATATCAACATGATCTCCTTGAGTAAGTGTGTCATCTTTTAGCGGATGCTAATCAGCAGTTTTGACTTTCTTCTGATCTGCTGCACTGCTATCTGAAGCCTCGGTGTGAAAGAATGCAAACACACATGGCAGGCAATTACAGTCTCATTATGGCTTTTGTTTGTTTATGACAGTCATCTGTGGCTGTTGGCCTTCAGGGTGAAGTCATAAGGGCTTATTTATTCTTTGTGGTTCACAGTGTGTCCTTGCTTTTAAATGACAATTAACCACTAGAGGTAATTATTGCAGTTCTCTATCTTACAAAGCAGATTCACAGAACACTGTCTATCAGATAAATTGTGTTCAGCCCCCATTTCTGGACTTCCATGTTTTCCTTTTCACACAGCAAATTAACCCTGCACCCTCGCTGGTCATCTCTGTGATCAAAGCCAGCTACATTCCTCTGTGATGATTCCCCCTTTTGGGTCCAATGTCAAGATCAGAGAGTGGAGCAGGGAGACATCATACTCAGTCAAACAAGCCACATAACATTAATTTGTTATGCCAGATCTATCACAAAGGCACACATGCATCCATGTGCATGCACACAAAGACCGAGACGCGGCACAGCTGTCTGGCCTCGCTGTGTCTAATATGGACGGACAGCGGGTGAAGAAACGATTGGATGCAGTGGGACATCCATTAATCTCGCAGCGGGGCTCAGAATATGAAGAAGATGATGAACTGTTTGTACTGTATCCACAGTACTAGCTTGTGTCTGTGGACAGGAGATATACAGCCTGCTCAGGTCTGAGTAAACTGAAACAGTAGATCCAGAGAAGTTCAAGAACTGAATCTTCAAAGTGCTCCGAAAAGTCTGATTTATGGTTTTAAAGACAGACAGTGGCTGCATGTCCCAGCATACCAGTAAATCAAAACAAATCATGATTTAAGAAACACAAATGAAGTGACATACATGTTATCTTTTTTGTAGGTTCTAGAGGAGATAAGTAACACATTATGGTCTCTGTGCTATATGCCAGGCATTTTAGACTGAGATAATGCATTAGCGCAATATGGAGCTCAAACAATAGGTACATTTATGCACAACTGATAATAACTCTAATCTAATAAACTTCATTTAAAAGCACCTTTAAAAACAAGGGTTTGACACAAAAGTAGAAGCAAAGAAGTATAGAAGAAAGCATCAGAGCCCAAATTTTAAAAAAACCCCACCCAATCCATCAGTTTTCTTCCACTTATCCTGGGACAGGATAGAAGGCTAAGTTAATCCAAACATCCCTTTCCCTAGTGACTCTTCTTTATTGTCAAAGTGAAAACATATTTCTATACATTAATGTCAATTAAAAAAAAAATATGTAAAAAAAAATGTCATGCTTGTATAAAGACATCTGTCACTTGCCAATCAGTGTTCCTTGCTACCATTACACCATGCTGACAAAAGAACACTCCTAGCAACTCAGAGAAAAGGTTATAAAAAGTACAAATCAAGTGATTGATACAAAAAAATTCCAAGGCATTGAACATCCCCCAGAGTTCAGTTAAATCAAACATCAAGACATGGGAGAAATATGGCACATGTGTTGATCTGCTTAGATCAGGCCGTCCTCACAAACTGAGTGACAAGAAGGAGACTAGTGAGAGAGGCCACCAAGACACCTGAAGGAATTACAAGCTTCAGCACCTGAGATGATGCATACAGCTGTTGTCCAGGTTCTTCACCAGTCAAAGCTTTATGGGAGAGTGGCAAAGAGAAAGCCACTGTTGACGAAAACTCACATTAAATCTCAACGAGAGTTCACCAGAAGGCCTGTGAGAGACTCCATGGTCAAGTGGAAGAAAGATCTTTGGTGAAATGATAAATCTTGATTAGAGTTCACACAGACAAGACTGTGTGACAGCACGGTGGTGGCAGCATCATGCCGTGGGGATACTTCTTAGTAAACTTCTTTGAGGAAATCTGTTTTAAATTTGACATGAAAGAGTTGTTTTATTTTTGGGTCAAAAGAGCCAAATTATATTGACTATGATTGATTTATAAAATCAATAAAAGGGTAAAACATCCAAGGGGGTGAATACCCTTAATAGGCACTGTAGTTACTGGGAACCTCGAGTTGCAAAAGTTGCTCTTGCTAGCTTAACAACAATGCTGGTTTGTCCTGACTCCACTGTTTACACAGATTCAGTAAGATCTGCTTAATTTAAAAGACTGTTAAGATAGAGGAAGTCTACTTACACAAACTATACTGGGTGTCCAAGTTTTTGAGGCATTAGTAGGTTTTTGAACACTGGACAGTGCTAAGCTAGCAGTTCCTGCTTTAAGTCTTTATGCTAACATGTAGCCATTGCTTTAGCTAGCCACTGCTGGCTTGGCTGTTATGGTAGTTAAGAAAAATTACAATTTTAGATTGAAGCACTGAGCATTGGACTCACAAAGATCTGCGTTAGCTGAAAAGACAATTTGAAGCTAATGCTATGAAGAGGGAAACATCAGCCATTTTTTACTCTGTAGCATGGAAACATGATTAGCAATCAAACCACTATTCAAGAGACTTTTCCAAATGTCTTCATCTCCTTACTCACACTTGTTTCTATTAATAAGACGTCAAGTGGTTTGAGCGTTTGCCTCAAAAGAAAGACCGCTAAAAAAGTGAACCTCCTTTTTCTTCACTTTTCAGACACCAAAGTTTCACATGTACATTTCACCCTCACACACACACTCAGTGTCATTCCAGACATGTTTACACAGACGAAGTTAGATCTCAAAGTAGAAACCCTGAGGGCTTTGTCTTTGTGAGGGGGTCCCCCCCCCTTACCCCCCGTTTCTATCCCAACATCCCTGGATCCCTTCTTGTCCTCCTGAACCCGGCTGAAGGTTCAATTTTAGGGACTAAAACTCCAGTTTGGCCCCTCAGGACTGTCTGACTCCCTTTGCTATGTTTTGCTTGGTTTAGGCCAATTTAGTGCCTGAAGTTACAGTGTTACCAGTAGACTGTTGAGCCGTGATGAGAATATTCCCACAACACACTTAGAGGGATGGTTTTCATGATCTGCAGCTTATACCTACACTAAAACAACACTGTGGAGGACATTAAGAACGCTGCCAAAAGGCCGTATTGACAAGTGAAGACCATTAGCGTCCTTCTGTTTTTACGTCTGTTTGAAGTGATGCCTCATCGTCAGTCAGTCTTTAAAGCTTTGGATGACTCCCAAACAAATCCCACTCAGAAAAAGCAGCAGTGAGGTCTGGAAACACAGCCGCTACTAGCCCAAAAATCTCTGCCTCCAATCTGTCGGAGCCTGTCAGCGAGACTGAGGGCCGCCCGTCTGTGATTGATGACCGGGTTTTTGCATTTTTTTGAAGCTAACACGTGTTGGCTCTGTTGGCTGGGAGTCTTCTCTGCTTTATTTAGTTTACATTATTCTTATTATTTCTCAGAACTAACCCAGCTGTTCACTGTGTGTCTGTATGTGCACATGTGTGCATGCAGGGAGGGGCTTTTTCCATGCCCTCAGCTGTCCAGGTATGTGTAATGAAATCTGGGGCTCTGTTTTGAAAACCCTTGGAGTTCCAGTCATTTTCACATTTGAGGTTTTTTCTTTCTCAGCTCCCTTCTTTTGCACCTTCCCGCTCTTTTACCCACTCCCATGGAACAGTCCACTTGAGGTTACCTATGGCTTCATTTGCAGCACTTTCAAAAAGTAAAATAAACACAGCTCCGTAAAGGTGGGGAACACCCACCGTCTCTGTGTCCAGAAGCAGAAAACAGTGCGTTATTGTAGAAAAAGTGCATTAATGTTCAAATCAAGCAGGTTTAGCATGAATCAGGAAACCAATGTAAGTACTTGAGACAAAAGTTGCTTATCTTTCACTTTTAAAAACCTGTGCACTCATTCATTTAGCTTATTTTTATGAGAAGTACAATAGAACTACTGTTGTGTTCTTTAAAGCTGATTTATACAGGTGGAGTCAAGGAGGAACAGCTGTTCACCAACAAAAATGTGACCACACCTCATAAAAAGTCAGGGAGTGTGCTCTAAACAAGAGAAGTGCTTTGATAAATGGCTGTTTCTTATTCTAACTGACTGGAGATGCAGACTGGAGCTAGGTCATTTTATTTAACAACAGCACATTTAGTTTTATTTCCCTTAAATTGAAGAAAAAATGAAACTAAAACTGAGTTACAGTGCATTCAGAAAGGATTCAAAACCCTGTACATTTTCAATTTTACTTATGTTGCTGCCTAATCTTACAGTCGAAAAAATGTATTTTTATTCTAATAAATCTACACTCAGTTCCCCATCATGACAAAGTGAAAACAGAATTTAGAAAAATGTCTGCAAATGTATTAAAAATAAAAAAACTGAAATATCACATTGAGATAAGTATTCAGAACCTTTGCAACGCTTCAAGTTTAGTTAAGGTTTAGTTTAGTTTTCCAATTTCTCTCAATCTTTGCTGCGATGTCTCTACACCTTGACTGGAGTCCGACTGTGGTAAATTAACCCTCAGTAACAAAATGTTTCTTTTAAACTGCTAAGCACAGAACTTTCCTCATCCAAAAACAGCCATGAAATTGATATAAATAAAAAAATTTCTACTTTAAAAGACTCAAATCTCTTTATTAGAGTCAGTCCTGTTTAGCAAAAACAATAATTTAATCATTCAAATTAATGTAACCCTTTAAATGTCAGTCTGAAAGCAAAATGCAATTGAATTTAGAAAGCAAAAAAAAAACAAAAATGGCTCAATTTCCACATACTCGATGCTAGATGAATTTTTTTTTAAATTGATGGAAATAGTGTTGGACATGTCATTGATGAACTGCAAAACTGATTTTCCTATTCAACTTATTTTTTACAGTCTCCTTTTAAAAACACACCTTTGGTTTATAAGGCTGTTAACATTAACACGTTAATGCTTTTGATTAATCTTGAAACCTTAACGTGTTGAAAAAATAACGCAATTTAATCATATGACTAAGTTTGACCACAACTTGCTCCCGTAGTCCTCCAGTGCTGATGTCTACGTGCCTGGGATGAGTGAGGAGACAGACCCAGCTCTGCTTAACAGCAATCTTCTTTTTAAAAGCTGGTGAATGTTAGCTTAGCTAAAACCAAAACTGTGGGTACATGCTGCAGTGATGAACTGTCTTTACACAGAAGCACAACGAGTCTTAAGTACACATTTGGGCAAAGCACATCTTTGCTAATGATAACAAAGACACTGATAACAACACGGGATCAAGCCAGGGTCATACCACTCTCTTCAGCTGCTTCGGGACAGTTTTCTTTTTCAGCTGCTCAGATAAATGCTGAAAAGTGCTCCAAAACTTTGAGCAAGTCCTGTTTAACAATATTAATCCAGTATAGAAATCCGGCAAAATTGAAGTTAAATAGCAAACTTTACGAGCTGATGACAGAAAATATGATGTGTTCAGGCAACCTCAGTAAATTAGATGACTGTATTCTATGTCATGATGTGTTCAAATGTCACATAAAAATGGGAAAATTTCGTTTTTGATGTGAAACTGAAAAAAAAACAGTCCTGAATGTGTTTATATTTGAGGAATATACAATAGATGTGACAGACTGAATCATAAGCACTACTCAGCTAAGACCACTTGTAGTTTAAATATTTGCCCTTATTTTGTCTTTCCACCAAACTATAGAGAGTATAGATAGTGGTATCGATAAGGACTCAGATCAGCACTTGAATGAGCTATGCATAGAATTAAAAGAATAAAAATAAAACACTTGATAATCTTTAAAAATCTAAAAACATAAAAATATACTTCACAGCATAGTGATGTGATAAACAGATTTTTTTTAATCGAGTAACAGCACTAATTTTGAACTGTTGTGTTGTCCTTTATACTAATATTAATCAATGTTGTTTGTTTTTTACTTCAAAAGGCTCAGACCTTTTCATTAGCTTCAATCCCGTTGTTTTTAAAAATCATTTAATCAATATTCAAATTGATGTAATCCATTAACTGCCAGTCTGAATGCCAAATGCAAAAGATTTTATATTGTAAAAAACAAAAAAAGAGGGCAATTAACTGATTTAAAAAATACTAGTGCACTCATTCTGGATCGAAGTTAATTGCGATTAATGCAATTCATCTTGACAGCTCTAAAAAAGCACACACTAAAAAAAAAACAAAACAACAAAAAAATTAGTAATGTTTACAACCCTGATGCTACATGAGAAATTTTATTACTGTATGACAGCCTGAGACATGCCATTGATGAACAGCAGAATTGATTTTGATGCATGTTTATTTGAATTTACACAGGAACTGTTTCATTAAAAAAAAACACTTTCTATGTTAAGGGGCAACCAAATCTGCATTAAATAACTCTAAGTGGCTGGAGTGGTTTGGCTCTGCAGGCAGCGCCTGTGACCTCATGGCTTGGTTGTTGCTCTGATATACATTGTCAGCTGTGAGGCCTTATTTATCTATTTCTCCATTCAGACATATCTGAACCATGGTGGTTTGGAACAAATATAAATACTGTTACATCCCTAGAAAACTGTCCTGATTCACTACAGATTATCAGATGAAACAGACTGATTGTAGTTGATTAAAATCAACTAAGCTTACCCCAAACAGATATGTATCAAAAACACCAAAGAAAATAAAGCAGCCAACCACAGGATTCTGTAAAAGCGAGAAGGTATTTCATCCCCTCAGACTATCTCCTGATCCTTAAATCCTAATCTGTATATTCTGGCATGCCAACATGCACTTGTACAAGGTCATTCATGTGTGACTGCACTGCAGCTCCATGTGTGTTGCTGTGTTGTAGTAATTAACAGCTGTGACTGCTCTGGAACACCTGCAATAACAATCCAGGCTGCAGCAGGTTAGCTAGCTGCTAGATATTGTAAACTGATCCGGCCTCCTCCTCCTCTTTATCCTGACGCTCTCAGAGCCACTGAGGAGGGGAGAGAAGAAGCAGAGAGGGTTGTGTCTTCTCTTACTGGACCAGACTGCAACTAAAGATGAAGAGAAATCAGTTATTGGTGTGGATAACTCATTTTCTTCCTTGAAAGTTGAGTTTAAAATGAGGAAAATGCTCCACATGTCTGCATAGGCAACTGCAACATAGAGCTAGAATCTATTGTTTACATTTTTAAAGAATCTAAAGGAAAAGTTGGTGTTTTCCAGATGGAATTTACCAGTTAAGGTGGTAGCTGCTTGTTGGCCAAGTCATATTTCTCAACACTCCTAGATAAGGTGGTTGGAAAACAAATGGATAGAGAGTAAATTAGAGCAACAGCGTAGTCCAGACTTCCTAAAAGTCTCAGTCTTGGTCACTTGAGGCCAGACCTAGCACAACCTTTACTAATTTATTTAAGGAAGTCTGTAACCTAAGCCTTTGTGTAAAGCCTCTGCACAACAAACAAAGCAAATACTAAAAGTAACTTAATCACACTTAAATAACACAGCTACCAAGGTGGGTCACATTAGGCCGAATGCCAGTAACCCTGGCAGTATTTATAGCTATAAAGCAAGGTAAACCATCTGTAGTTTGATATTTTTAAAGTAACAGAAGACACCTATTAGAGCTCCAAAGATGACAAATTATATCTGTCCAAACTGCAGGAGAGCTGGATTAAAACAAATAGTCAAAATGTCACTGGAAAAGTCTAGAAATCATGACGAATCATGCAAAACTGCTCCAACAAAGAACAGCAGCTGTCACAGGCTGAAGCCAGGAACATGACAGACGCACGTATAAACAGCGAATCCAGCGACTGCAAACTGACATGCACCCTGCAGTAACATGACTCACCTTTTGTTTGCAAGAGTAATTCAGTTAATCCTGTGTTAAAGTCCTCTTCATGAAGTGTTGACATGAGTTTGTCACCTGTCACCTGTTTTGGCTGGCTGACTAATCCTGCGACCAATGCCAGAACCTGACAGGGATCGAAATGTGATGCAGCATTGTGTCAGCTAGTGAGTGTGTGTGTATGTGTGTGTGTGTGTGTGTGGGGTGGGGGGGGCTTGTTTCCAGTATGGCCTTAGGAGTCAAACATTACCATGGAAGCTAAGAATACACTCCCATGTACATCTGATGACACAAAAACACAGTTTATACATTATCATGCAGTTTCAACTGTTTCTGGGGTTTTCAGATATTTTCTGTCTTTAGGACAACATATACAGTACGTACAGTACCACCTGTCATATTTGTCTCAGAGACCATCCAGCATCATGAAGTGCTTTAATGCGGACTCATTCATTTTCAGTGAGGTCTCCATGTTTTACCATTTTGAACAGGAATGAGGGATTTCAAACTGAATTCACCCAAATGTGAGCTGGCTCACTGGGCTGCTCTGAGAAGTCAGAAATTAATCAAGCAGAACATTCAACCACTAAAACTATATTTTCTGTTCAGGAATGCAAGTAACTAACTATAAGTTGATATATCAATCAAGAAATAATAATGTGCTTCACTATTTTTCTTTTTTGTAAAGCAGTAAATTTGAAAATTCATGGATAACAATAATAATTATATTTTAGCATTAAAAATGTCATTTCAGTTAAAGAGCTTCTACATATTGGTGTATTAACCATTGCAGAAACATAAAAAATGATTCTGGTAATTATCAATGCTGTTGATTTAGGGCAGCTGTGGCATAAACCTTACTTTGGGTGGTGGTCTAATAAACTTGTTTAGCACTGTATATACTGCTTTGACCATGACTCTAACCTTGTCTGTCTATTTCATGGAGACATGATACCTCCATGGACTAGACAGACTTTGCATCTCCTTTGTTGATATCTCCATAGCACAGCAAATAACAAAGTGTAAATTTGATCAAAACTTGACAACATTTCTCCGTTAAAGGAAAAACAAAGAACAGCATTGAGTTGTTCTCTTTTCAAACATGAAAAAAGTTGTGTACTGACATGTCTGCAGTCGCCATGGTTTGCAATATGCAGTTCTCTATGGAGTTTACTCCTCAGTCGCGGCTACGTCATGTGTTTTGTTGCTCTGATTGGCCCGTAAAGATGTGGCAGACAGAACGTTCATCCAATCACCCTCCGAGTTTGTTTTCAAAGGCTCTGCCCTTTCCCAAACACTGTCTATGAGTGGCTTTCCAGATGGATGTGTGAAACAAATCCATTTTATTCCATTTTAGACATTAATACAACATACATCAAATTGATCATACCAATGTATATCACTGAATAATAACTCTCCCAAAGAATGAATGAGAAGTCAAAATCTCTCTAGTTTTGTTGCTCTCGGCTCTGTGTTCACACTGATGGGACAGTACACAGCTAGTAAAAGTAAGAAATTTAAAGTTTACTTTATGTACTGAGTGTTACTGTGGAGTTGTACAGTGAAATATGCTATTTCCTGATTGGAAAGAACAGCAAGAGAACAGATCTATAATAATATCAAATCAAATCAAATTTCACACTTTTATGTGTCTAAATTGGGCCGACTAAATATAAAACTAAACTATACTTTTTAAAGTGATAAAAATTTTAGAATATGACGGAGCTGCAGTAACTCTTCATACTGATGAGGATTAAGCACTACACGTCCTTTAGGAGCATCTAAACATGTGGAAACTCTAACTCAGTGGATAAATTAGCTCATGGTGCAAAAAAACAACAACAATCCACCAGAATCAAGACCCCAAGCCATACAACACGCAACATCCATGTATTTTCTATACCGCTGATCCCGCTGGGGGTCGCAGGGAAGGCTGGAGCTTATCCCAGCTGTCATTGAGCTGGGTACACCTGGACTGGTCACAAGTCAATCGCAGGGCTGACATATAGAGACGATCAACCAGGCATGCCCGCGTTCACACCTACGGCCAATTCAGAGTCACCAATTAACCTAATGAGCATGTCTCCAGAGTACCCGGAGAGGACTCATGCATGGGGAGAACATGCAAACTCCACACAGAACCTTGTTGTGAGGCAACAGCGCTAACCCCTGCACCGCTGTGCAGCCCCAGGCAACATCCAAGTCATAAAAACACATCAACGCTCTGCCCAAGGACATGATTGGTCATCCTGCCCACACATCCCTCAGATTTGAAATTGCAGTGGGTGGAGCTTAAATTAATTGAGTCTCAACAGAAAGTAGGTCCTTCTAGATCAACTCTTTAAATTCTTGTCTCTTCCTACTAAGCCTGTGCAGTTCTATCTTACATAGTGAAATGGTTTTTGTGAATTTGGCTTTTCTAGAGGTTTACACTCTGCACTGGTTCTGCTTCATCCAGGATGTGAGAGAGTCGATAATAAATGCGTTAGTGCAGCACTGATAAAGATGTCAGTCAAACTTACCTGATAAAATCAATGCAAACTCAGCTTCTTCTGTCTCATCACTGGAGCATCGTCCTCATCTGTCTCTCTACCTCCCGTTTAAAATGCAAACCTCTGATGTCAGCATATTTCCCTGCAGACCATCTCACAGGTAAAGCTCCACATGACCTCTGCCCTCTCTAAAATCTGCAGAGGGGGAAGAAAGAAGAAGGCACACATGAAACCCATTTCACAATCTGTCATCAAAATCACAGGACTGGGCAACAGAGGGGAAAAAAAAGTCCCGAACAAGACAGAAATTGATTTCATCTGTTTCTCCATCTCCTCTCACAGTCTGAGTGGCACTCGCTGTCACTTGCTATTTATCCGACAAGTGTGAGGCTCAATTACAGAATCAGATACGGTGCAGGGAGAGGTCTACGGTAGAGCAGACGTGCAAGATTTCAGAACAAAGCTTCGCAGATTAGTCTGCTGAAAGATTCAACTGTCAGGGGACGTCATGCTGATAGGTTCTGAGGGTGGTGAAACGCAGAACCCCTCCACCGTGCAGTTATAACTACTTTTGAACTTTAAGATCTCAGAAAAGAAAGCAAGCATCGTGGAACGCACTCCAGTAAAGTCTGGATGATTTCAGCCAAATAGCACGCTGAGTCACAGCTGGGTACGATGCTGAACCAACAGGGAAGAAGAGTGCTGGATCTCGGGTTTTTCCTTTCAGCTGGAACAGGTGATGATTCGGGGATTCTGGGTGGTCGTGCTGATCTGTCTTTTCCTAGCAAACCATGAATAATTATGGGCTGACGTCCTGCCTTATAACTGCTTTTAAGAAAATTAATTACTGACCTGCAGATGGCCATAAAAATATTAAAATAATTACTAAATTCTTTTGTTTTCAGTCTCTTTTTTCCACACACAGCTGCGTTTTATCTGCCAGGATCCAGCCACAGATGACGATACAGTGTGAACTTTAACACACAGATTCCTGGCATTCTTTCGAGTTACCCTCGAACCTGGAGTTGTGCTCTGCTTTTGCCTTCTTGCCCTTTTACTACCTGCAGGTCCTTGTCACAAAAAGACTCCATGTGAGCCCTCTCCCACTTAGACTGAGGCTGCTATTGTGCTCTACAGGTAACAGTAACTCTATTCTGTCTCTGTTTCACTGCCCTGCATGTGGCCGGCTCCCGACTGTTCACCCAGCCTCTGTGTTTGAGCTGCATCAGCATATTCTGCTGTTTGTAATTGGTCCTGTAGTAGCAAGTTCATTGCTTAATGTAAAAGGAATGCTTATTAAACAATGCAGCATGCCTGTTGGAATAAAGAGAGGGAAATATATGGTGTATCTTTAAACATATGAGGCCTAAATCATTTTGCATTGCATTGCATATGGCTTGCAGCTCATGAAAATTAAAAATCCACTATCTCAAAATATTAGAACATTAGAAACTATCAGTCCAAAAAAGATTAATTACACAGAAATGTTGGTCATTTGTGCACCAAGTAATTGGTTGCAGCTCCTTTTACTGTATCTATGTGACATGGCACTGAGGCGATCAGCCTGTGGCACTGCTAGTGTGTTATGAAGCCCAGGTTGCTCTTATAGCAGCCTTCAGCTCGCCTGTATTGTTGATTCTGGTGTCTCATCTTCCTCTTGACATTTCCTTGAAGACTCTCTACAGGGTTGAGATCAGACCAGTTGCCTAGCTAATCAAACACAGTAATACTATGGTCAGCAAACCGGTTTCTAGTAGTTTTGGCCTGTGCCAAGTCCTGCTGGAAAAGGAAATCAGTATCTCCAAAAAGGTTCTCGGCAGATGGAAGCATGTAGGTCTCTAAAATTGCCTGGTAGATGCCTGACAGCGTTGATTCTGGACTTAATAAAGTACAGTGGACCAACAGCAGCAGATGACATGGAACCTCAAACCATCACTGACTGTGGAAACTAAAACACTGGACTTTAAGAACCTTGGATTCAGTGCCTCTCTGTTCTTCCTCCAGACTCTGGGACCTTGAGTTCCACTAAAATTCATAATTTACTTTTATGTGAAAACAGGACTTTGGACCACTGAGCAACAGTCCAGTTCTGTTTCTCTTTAGTCCAGGTGAGACGCTTATGACATTTGTAGTTCAGGAGTGGCTCAAAAACACATTTGTAATCCATTTCCTGGACCCATCTGTGTGGTGGCTCTTGATCCACTGACTCCAGCCTCAGTCCACTCCTTGTGAAGCTCCCCTAAGTTCCTGAATCTGCTTTATTTGACAATCCTCTGAAGGCTGAGCTCATCCCTGTGGCTTGTGCACCATTTTTTACTACATGTTTCCCTCCCAGTCAACTTTCCATGAATATGCTTTGATACAGGCTCTGAGAACAGTCTGCCCTTTCAACAGTGGCCTTCTGTGGCTTACCCTACTTGGGAAGGATGCCAATAATTGTCTTCAGGACACCTGTCAAGTCAGCAGTCTTTCCCATGATTGTGGTTGTGTGTACTGAACCAGAGTGAGAGGAATGACTGACAAGAAATTGGACTTTTTCACAAAATTCTAATAATGTGAGATACTGGATTTATTGATTTATTATTTTCGTGAGCCGGAATCATCAAGATTAAAACAAAAAAGGTCATGAAATATTTCCTTTTGTATGAGATTAATCTAGACTATATGGAACTTTCTGAATTAAATGACAGCAAAAAAGTACTTTTACATTATATTCACATTCTTTAGATGCACCTGTATATTCAGGTGCCTAGTTGTTAGGTTTTCACACATAACAGTCTCTAAGGTTTGCAAAGTATGGTCCAAAATAGAGAAAGTATCCAGTAATCAGCCCTTCTCTGGGTCAAAGTATTACTAATTCATCAAGGACTAAGAAAATTAAGTCAAGGGAAAATTTTGCGTGTCTCTTCCAGCTGCTATATTTGCAAGGGATACTGTCTGAGAAAAGAAGCCTGGTGGAAAACTGTTTTATGTCTATTCATCCTTTAACTTATTTATAGTCATTCACTCCCGACTTCTCTTGATCCAATCATCCGGCTGCTGTCACATTATAAAGTCTGTCTCCTCTCCTCCACATTCAGTAGTTTCAGTGTGACCGTTGCAACTCTCCTCCAACCGAGCTACATCCGAGCCATGTTCACTGGTGTCCAGGTCCAGCTCCTCTGTCCTGCATCCCTTAATCGCTCCTTCTATGTCATCTCATCCGGGTCAAGCTCCCCAGAAGTCAATCCTCATCTTATCCTAGTCCTTGCATCACCACCACTAGAGTGTAGACTCTATAGGAGGGTACCCCATCCTGCTGTAGGCCACACTACCCCTTCAAGAACTTACTTCAATCTCATGTCTGTATAAAAAAATTTAAGAACTTGTGATAAGCTTTAAATCAGATATGGTATTCTACTTGACACCACCTTAAAGTATCACTCAGGCATAAATATGTCCAAATATGTACTATGCATCAAAATTCTGATATAATATAAAGTGTCATTAACATGATACAGCCCTACACTGCTGTGGTAAATCTCTCAGGTGAAATTAAAGCTTCTAAAAGTTTCTAAAATTCTCTCCACTCTATCAGATTTGATCTCATTTGTTTCCTGTGATCCAGTCAGTAGAAAGAGTTTCTGTCTGGTCTGATACTCCAGCAGGGAAAACAGGATTCTATTATAGTCACTGTGGGTTATTTTACATAGACATCCATGTGCTCAGCAGAAAGTCAATTAGCTGCCACTTTAGAGGCAAATTGCTGCCTGAGACAGCATTACGATCCCAAACACACAAACCCTGTCAAATAGTATCTCTACTGCAGGAAAATCATCCCTGATCAATACAGCTTTTAGCTTTGGATTTCACTTTATTCAGGATATTATTGATCAGGAACATCAAGTGTAGTGACTTGCTATTTCATGTTTGAGTCTGGAATTATGCATTGACTTTTTTTTCAATAAATGCAAGTTTGATAAGCATTTGTCCCTAAAAAAATGGCAAAATGCAAAGTTAAACAGATCTAAAACACCTGAGAGATGCACTCACCATCTAAACATAGAGCATCAGAAAGCATCCTGTCACTTTACCCAGCCAGACCTCCAGCCCTCGTCTCTCTAGGAGAAAAAAGTAGAGTTATTAAATGGAGCTCAGATGTCCCGCATCTCAAACTGAAAGGTCCGAGACTAAATTTCAAGCTCAGGTCATTTCCCCCACTTTGACTTTCACCCAATCATGCAAAATACTCCTCATCTTCTTCTGTTTTTCGATCTTTAATCATCCCCCACTCATCCTGTACCTCTTTCTTTATGTTTTTTTCTCTCCCTCTCTGATAACAGGATGTCGGCTTTCTCGCTGACCTTCCAGGCAGAGAGCAGAGCTTTAAGTGATTCCTGTTGCCTGAGTTTACATCTCATCATGAGGGACTAAGGATGAAACAGAGAATCCTGTAGCTGTAATAATTGTCAAAGAGGCGATTGGAGTCTGTAGGTAAGAAGATGATTATTTCTAAGTGGAACAAGATTGGCTGAATTATGGTGGTACTTTCTCGCTGATGGGAGCCAGAGGGAGACACAGCAAATTATTCTAAGCCATCAAAATGACAGTTCATACCAATTCTGGAATTCTAGCTTGACCTAGATTCCTATAAGTTGGGGTACCTTCCTTTTTAACATACCAATAACACACCAGCTTGCCCACCAAGTAGCCCACTGTTTGGCTGGCTCCCTTCCTACCTACCAGAACACTCCTTTCAACCTGCCATTATACGCTATGCGGACTAAAGTATTTGGCCGTCTGTAATGACAAATACATGTACTTTAATATGGATTTTTTTAATATGGGAATTTGTGCCCATTCATTCTGTAGAGCATTTATGAGGTCAGGCACTTGTATTGGACAAGAAGGTCTGGCTCGCATTCTTTGTTCCACTTCATCCCAAAGGTGCTCGATGGAGTTGAGGTCAGGACTCTGCAGGCCAGTCAAGTTCTTCCACACCAAACCCATCAAACCATGTCTTTATAGTCCTTGCTTTGTGCACTAAGGCACTGTCATGATGGAATAAAAAAGGGCCTTCCCCAAACTATTGCTGCAAACTTAGAAGCGTTGCATTGTCCAAAAAGTCTTGGTATGCTGAAGCATTAAGACTGTCCTTCACTGGAGATATGGGGCCAAAACACTGAAAAACAGCACTATACCATCATCCCTCCTCCACCAAACTTCACTGTTGGCACAGTGCAGTCAAGCCGGTAACAATCTCCTGGCAACTGCCAAACCCAGACTCACCCATCTGACTGCCAAACAGAGGATTGTTATTCTTCACTCTACAGAACACATTTCCACTGCTCCACAGTCCCGTGTAACCCATTCCATGAAACTCTGTACCACACTTTAAGTCCCTGAGCTCAGCTGGGCCATATTGTTCTTCCGATCATATCAGATCAAACTTGGAGATAACCTTGCAAAGCAGATAGATATGCCCATTTCCTTATTTTTCACTGGCAAAATCCATCTTGCAAAGCTCCCGTCTGAACCGTTTGGGCCCGGTTAGAAAGTGACAGGACCAATCAGCGACGAGGGGCAGTACTCTCAGGCGCCAGGGAGTCGTGACGTGTGCAAGCAGCAACAAGAGGCCGGCGCAATTATGGCGGCCTAGCGTGGATGCTGCTAAAGCACCAGTTTTATCAGAACTTGATGACATTTCTTTGTTAAAAGAAGAACAAAGAACAGCAGTGAGTTGTTTTCTTTTTTAATATAAACCATACATCAATCCTAAAAAGTAGGGTTGTTTCGATTCCAATACCAGTATTAGAAATACGTCCCATACTGCTTCAAATGCAGTATTGGTATTGGCGAGTATACGAGTTTATGCAATTCCGATACGGTTTGGTTTAGCATTATATTTTGCTTCTTTTAGCCCTGCTAAATTTTAGTGCTTTAAACCAGAAATCAATTCTTTGCTGCCGAGAAGCCTTCCAGACCCATGCTGTCATACATGACAACAAGTGACACAGTTTATCAAAAGATAAATAACTTTTGAACCATAAATCGTTGCCTCTTACATGTTTTTCCTCTAAAAGCTAGCCGTTATGCCTCCCCACTGATGCTATTGATGCCTTTGAATCCCTTGTAGCCGCATTTTCAGCAAGCCTGGAACTCGTGTGACTTTTGGAGACTTTAATGATTAAATCCACACCAGAAAACGCGATACTGAACATCTTTTTATACATTTTAATTGAATTGCGATCATTTATTACCGCTAGCTCGAATGGTAACGCGAATGCCAGCCACCATATTGTTTACCCTTCGTAAGGGTCTGTCAGCCAATGGCATGCTGTTCAATAATCAGCAGAAAAACAACTTTAGGGTCACAGGAAAGCTGTGTATTATGATTTTACTTGTTTAGCCACAGGCTGCACAGTCTGTCCAGAAAGTTTATGCTGATATCGGATCAGTACTCGTATCGGCTGATACCCAACACCCTGGTATCGGAATCGGATCGGGAAGGAAAAAATTGTTTCAGCACATCCCTTCTGAAAAGCCACTGGTACCGCTGCTGTTTTATCATACATGAACCAAACATTGGTCACACATCCGACGTAACTTTTGAGTTGAAAGGCAAAAAGCAGAACACAAGATTTTGCAGAGATTTTGCTTGAATTTCTTGAATGACCCTCATACGGGATTTAAGAATGACTACCTCTCCTATGTATGATTTCAAAAATGATGAGATTAAAACTTGTGTATGTTTCAACACTAAGCTTGATCATATTGAGGCAGTCTCGCCCTTAGAATAAACTAAGGGAAACGTGCAGTAAAAGTGTAGCTGAGAGGCAGAAGAGAAACTAACAGCAAAAATCTGTAAATAACAGAATGATGGAAAGCCATACCTGTGGGAAGCCTTGATATGATAGAAATGTTTTATGTGAGTGAAAAGATATCATGAACAAATCTAATAACCTGGCAGCTGGAAAAGACATCGAATAAAGTCTGAGGCTGAATCAGTGACAGTTTTTCTCTTTACACCTGTTATTCCTTCATCCATCTTGACTATCTGACAGTCACTGTGCTCACGTTACCTGACTGCCGACTACATCACCTCACACTGACTGGAGTGTGAGTCAAAACTTGAGTGATACTTCTTTTTGCTTTCAAACTGAAATCTCCTGCAGCCCCCACCTCCCAAATACTTGGTCATTACCTGTCCGGTCCTCAAATACTGCTCCTATTCAGCTTGTTGATATGCACCGAGTATCTCTGCTCTGATTGGCCGGGCTCATTTCCTGCAATTATAAGGGAGGAAACTGGGGTGAGGGGTCACAGCTCACTAAGTTTAGCCCTGTGGATAAACCCAGACTCGGGCCAGGGTCTACACAGATCTTGAGTAGCTGCTTGTGAGTTAATGTGCATAAGTAAAAGGAATGACTGTTTGTGTAGGTTTTTAAATGCTTTAAAAGGGCAACAACCACTTAGAGGTGTATCCTTTTGCAAATTATGTCCTAATTTTAACAACATGCGAGTTTGCAGGCAACAGTTTTGTCTGTTATGCAGGGAGAGTTTTAAGGTTTTTCTGCTGCTGTTCATGTTTTTATGAGCAATGGCTCATCATCTTTAACTTATCCATTAGTGGTGTTGTCAATCAACCACAAACAGTCCATTAACTAGTCCAAAAGTGCACATACAAATCATCTTTCGAATGCAGATACTTTAAGTGTTCAGATTAGACACCGCACTGCAGCGCAGGCTGAGTTCTGTGAGGACTCCATCATCTCACTGGTATTTATAGCAAACAGATCTGCTTTTACGCAGCCCCACAACTGGGCCTAAGTAGATGAATGTTGGGACGTTTCCCTCAGAGTCTTTGTGTCGGCTGTCAGTGCCAGAGAGTCCAACAAGGAGGAAAAAATTTGAATCCTTAGAAGAAGTGCTGCCTTGACATGCTGAGCCATCTTCATCATGTAAGCCTAATGATGGGCATAGGCGGCACAGCCAGGGCAAAGCCTGGGTGGTGGGTGCAACTTAGATCACTCAATGTTGTTGAATATTGCCTAAAACAGTCACTCATCTCTGCTTCAATGAGCTGCTCTGTCCTGTAAAGAGCTGAGAGGTTGGTAGTGCATTAAAGCCCACAGCCTCACAGGATAAGGTGCAGCCTACTGTGACACTCCAGCCTCTGAGATGCTGATGTAAACATCAGGAGCTAAGCGATGTCGCACACTTCAGCTCTGGATCACGTCGCTCAGTGATCAGCTGCAGGGCACAGAGAGGTTTTGTGTGAGGCATTCAAATATTGCCATTGACCCTTTGCTACTTAAACCCACTGGTGATGGAGTCTTTAGCTCATTGGCAGAGATTGACCCACGCAGGGGTGTAAAAATGGTAACTGACAATAATGCCCTTTATCCCTGGTGCATGTTTTACTGGTACAAGAATAATGCTATGATAATAAATACTAAGATTAAAAGCCCAATCTTAAATATTTCAGACAAAAGAAAACAGGTGAATTTGGGGGCTTTCTATAACATCACCACCAAACAAGATTTATTTGATGTAAACTTTGCATAATTGACAATACCTTTTCCATCTCTAATTTTGTTGGATAAAATACATTTTTTTAGATTTACAAAAAAAGGGCAATTTCTGATGCTAAATCGCGATCAATCATTTCATTTGAAACCTTCATGGCAGCAATTTCCCCCATTAAAATAAACCTTTTAAAAATACCAATTCTCCATGCTGACAGTCTTATTTGCTGTTGTAATTCAATAATAGACATCAATATTCATTTTATTCTGTATCAGTAAAAAAAACTCCTAACAGGAGCTTTAAATTGAAAGGACTAGGGCCAGTTACTTAAATTGTTGAGAACAAAAGAAAAACGTTCAGATATATATAACATCATGGAATTTTAAATCCAGTACCTATAGAATGTATTCAACAATTGGATTTTTCACCCTTTCATTAAATTTATATATCAGTCAATATACATTAGCTTTTCTTACAAAATAAATAAATAAATAAATAAAGTATAAAGACACCTGTGTCTAGAAGGTTCAACAACTGGTTAATCGGTATTCCTTGCTACCATTACAACTTGAAGACAAAAGAACACTCCAAGCAACTCAGAGAAAAGGTGAATAAAAAGTAAGTTATAAGTCAGGGGATAGATACAAAAAACATCCAGGGCACTTAAAACCATAGATGTCAGTAAAATCCACCATCAAAAAAATGGAAGGAATACGGCACATGTGTGAATCTGCCTACATCAGGCAGATTTAAATGGAGTGAATGTGAGAGAGACTCTCCAGACGTTGCCCATTCACCAGCACCAGTGGTGGCAGCATCATGCTGTGGGGATGATTCTCAGCAGCCTGCCCTGGAAGGCTTGTAAAGGTAGGGGGTAAAATAAATGCAGCAAAATATATGAAAATCTTGGAGGACAATCTTCAGTCTGCAAGAGAACTATGGCTTGAGGAGATTTTAAGCTGCTTGAGCTGCAAAGTAATGGTTTAAAGCCCAGACCTCAATCAAATTGAGAATTTGAAGCTGGACTTGAAAAGAGCTGCTCACGTCTGATCCATGTGAAACCTGACAAGAGGTCAAACGAGGAAGAATGGAGTAAAATTGCAGTGTCCAGATGTGCAAGCCTGATTGAGAGCTATCCACACAGACAGTGCTGTGATTGAAGTCAAAGATGCATCTAATACTGACATGATGGGGTGAATATTTACGCAGCCACGTATATAACCTTACATATCTTTATTAACCTTACATTAATTTGAAGAAATCTCTTTAAACTTTGATATTTAGGAGGTTTGTGTTTATTTTTTATCTGAAAGAGTAAAACATCAAAGGGTGTGAATACTCTTTATAAGGGCTGTATTTAAAAGTTGAATGACATGGTAGCATATGGTTAAGATCCTAACAACCCATCTAATGGCAATCGCCTTAACATATTTTATCAACAACGTCACATTTATAGTCCAAACAAGGCAGGGAGTGCGCACGAGTCCAAATTTTCAAACAGTCCCTGAAATAAACGTCATTTCACGGGACGTGTCTATATTTTATCAGATAATAAAATACACTAAACGGAGATTATAGCATAAATCACCTATTCGCATCATCTTCATCACTCTCACCATCACACTCCGCTCATACAACCTCTGTCAGGGCTCCACCGCTGCTGTCAGAATCAAACTGGACTCAGTCGGAAAATAAAGCACATAAATCAGCTGTATGTGAACGGCGGCACGTTAAACAAACTACGGAAGCCGCTGGTTTTAGTGAGGAAAGCGTCACAGTCATAACAAAACGATATTAATGCAGCCTTTCAAACGGCGCACCCGCTCACACTTTACGACACTTATAAAGAAAAAAGTATCCTTACCGTGAGCACGGTTCAAGTAGTAGCTCCACGAGACTTTATTAGAGTTGGTTTTAACTCTTCTGTTGTGACTCAAAGTCGGCTATGCTCCTCTTTCTTGTGAATACTTTCCCAAGTGTCCCATGCGTTTATTTTGACGCTTGTTAAATGGGAAATCTGCGCACAGCGCCCCCTAATGACGTCTTTGATAAGTGCACGCGACCGCTCATTACAAACTCTTGTTATACTTTTCAACAACCGCATAAAGAAACGATAAATATCGACCTAATGCTAACCTTAGATATATGAGGAATTATTTTAAGTATCATAGAAGATATAATGCACCACTAAACGGTGATCCTGGTGGGTGTTGTCTCCTCCTGTCCATGTAGAGATGGGTACTTTTCCTTCTTATGGCAGGTAAAGTGTGAGGCAGCTCATGCTGGTGCCTGCCTGCCTGCCTGCTGAATAATTACTGTCAAAAATAGAGATTTATAACACACTTTACACGCATCAGTTCTTGGCTGAAATGCTCACTATGTATTGACAAACACATAAAATGTACATTTGCAAAACACAAACAGGGTATTAAAAAGTGAAGGGGTGCTTTTTAAAGTTGTAGCTGCTAACAATAGGCCAGGATAGTGTTGAAAAGCAAAAGAACACACTCAAGAGCCTGAGTCAATACTGAACCTTTTAATTGAAATAAGAGTAAGGAGATTGGCGCTTTTTTATGAAGAGTTTCCAAGAGGAAAGTACAATGCACAAGTACAACATATGCTATTTATTTTTCATTATTTAAAGCTCCTGTGAGATGTTTTAGCTGGTTATGAAACAATTTGAAAGTAATACTGATGCAGCTACAATATATGACCTAAAAAGCAGTTGAGACCATCAGGAGAAAGGTTAGTCTTTTACACCTGAAAATATTGCTGGAGGGTAGGTGTCAGGTAAAGTGATAAAAGCACACTACTAAATCAGCCTTTATTTACATTTTTAACAGCCAAGATTCATAATAAATGATACATTTGACTGCCAAAGGACAGTATGGAATTTGGTCATAAAATGTATACATTTACTGTACAAAATTAGCAGACTGTTCTCACCACAGGGGGCGCCATAATCAACATAAACAGAGGGATTCTCACAGGAGCTTTAAAGACATTGTGCAAGGCAAGGGAAAATTAAAATATATTAATATTTACTTTTGTTAATCCAACATATTTCATTAATTACATAAAAAAAAACATTAAAGGTGACATTTCATACCGCTTCTCTGATTTTGAACACTTGTGCTGTGCTTTGGTCAAAATATAAAGTGGGTCAAGCACCAGACGTGGTTTTTGACCTTGTTTAAACCAGCTCTAAAGAAGACAGTTTGGCTGAAGACTGTTCATTTCTGTCTGCCACTCTTGCAGACTGTTCATCTGAGACGCTGTATACATCAGAATGGAAAACATGCTGAGACTTTCAAAATAAAACAGGATTTAACTTCCTTTTAGTTAGGGTTAGGGTAAGGGTAAAGGTAGGGGTTAGAATACCAGAAGTTAAAAGTAAAAAAATTCTCCTAAAAAACTTGATTACAAAACGTTTAATAAAGCTGAGTAAACAGTCTGATTACAAGAAAAAAAGCTTAACCTCTTACGTTGCCTCACATAAGGTTAGCTGCATAAGCTACGTAGCTGACAAAAGTAATGAAAAACTCACAAAGCTACATAAGTTACACATCTATGTTATTGGCGTAACTAAGGTAGCTTTAGTTATATCTGTTAAAGCTTTCATTGCTTAAGCTAACTCAGCTATATATATATATATATATATATATATATATATATATATATATATAAAACACAGAGCTATGTAGCTAACGTAGCTAAAGCTAAGCTCACAAAGCAGCTATGTAGGCTACGTAGGTATGTTATCTACATAGCCATGTTAGCTTTAGCTATGTTTCATAAAGCTCACATTGCTAAGGCTAACTTATCTATATAAAACAGAGCTACATAGCTAAGGTAGCTAAAGCTAAGCTCACAAAGCAGCTATGTAGGCTACATAGGTATGTTATCTACATAGCCATGTTAGCTTTGGCTACATTTCATAAAGCTCACATTGCTAAAGCTAACTTAACTACATTGGCTTATATTGTAATATTAAGTATGACGCTAGTATAGCTTTGATAGCTTTAGCTAAAGCTAACAAAGCTAAAGGGAGCCACCATTTATGTAACTTAACTAAACATTATTTAAAGTGATGATCTTTTGCAGTTTTATTCATGAAATGTTGCTTTGTCTGTGATGTTTGCAGTGTTGTTATTTCATTAATGTAACTGCCAGACTTTGTTTATGAATAAAATTGAAGTTTAAAAAATATCTAAAACTAGACATACATTAAACAGGCAAATTGCAGCACTTTTCTGATATATAAAACATCTTAGATGAGCAGTCTATGAGAGTGACTGTCAGAAATGTCACCTAGCCCCTCTCTTCCATGGGGTGTGCTGACACAAGTACAGCTGTGTGCTTCCATAGCAGTGGATGGAGATACCAGGTGAGGGACATATATTATTAAAATGACTCCTACTGTGATGTCTGTATGATTTTGTGTTTTCAGACATGAACAAAAGACTGGGTTAATTTATTTTACATTCTGTGGGTCTGGTGGATAACCAAGATGCCCAAATATACTGTGCAAACATACTATAAAGTGGGTTTTTCATGGTATGTCCTCTTTGTGAGAACACACACTGAATGATGAATATGATGGAGATAAAATAAAGTTGGCAAAATGAAGGTCTTTCTTCAATCAGGGTTTTAGAAGACAATAAAACAAATAAACAAAGACATAAACAAGACTGAATTTAAAATATATCTATTCTAAGGTCTGGAAAAAGTTGAATGATGTTGATTCATGTCTACATGAACCATTTGGCTAAAGTTATAACAAAATGTACACATAAAAAGAAAGAAAATGATCTATTATGCAACCACTTTGCATAGAATTGTTTTACTGTACACATGTTTGTGCTTATATTTACTAGTAGGAATAGAAAACCACATTACGTCTCAACAAAACAATAAAAAAATAATAGTATTAAAATTTTTCCATTTCATACTTTAGTCCAGAGAGCCATATAATAACTTCTGCTGTCAAATAAATATGTTTCCCCCTAATGTTAAATAATCTTCTTTTTAACCTTTCACTTGTTAATATTTGAATCCTAATACTGTTGGTGACCTCTGAGGGTCAACCTCATTCTTTGTGGTATAAAAATGTCCCATTGGGAGCTAAACTTACCTTAAGCCTTATAAAAGATCGGTTCAAAATGTTGATTTGAAATCCTACTGTAGAGATTTTTGACTTGCAGTGTACTCTTGCAGACTATGCCAACAACATTAAGCAAAGATAGAGCAAACAGTGGAACCTCTGACCCCATGTTAATTTACCAGAATACACTATTTTAATTTAGAAAGCGTCTTACTGAAGTAAAAATTGCTGTAAACCCTTTCCCATTCACATTCACAGCAGCAGCTCAGATGTTGACAGTGTGAGCGTGTTTCTTGCACAAAGCTTTGTCTTTTTTGGAGAAGAACGGCTGACCTTCCAGGTTAGTGGAGCAGACCTATGAGGACAGACAAACACATTTAAAGCATTAATGTTGTAAACACTTCATTCAGTTGTTTAAATATTATTGCAGTATGCGTCTCCTAGACCTACCGCGCACACAAAGCAGGTGTCATGCCAGGTAAATCCCAGAGCCTCCAGGAATCTATCCCCCGCCTCGATGGGGAAGTCACAGCCATGGCAGTTTGTACCAAACAGCTTGTAGTAGTCTAAGTAAATAAAAGTTAACATGTTACTCAATTTGCCTATCTTTCATTATGTAATGCACACCTGTGGCCTTTTACCTCCTGCTGCATCACATCAGTGCTGGTATTCAGTATAACATCACGGTTACCACGTTTTTATTTTTGCACATTTGTTTATTTTTTTGAAATAAACACCAAGCAGAATGCTAGGTGAAGAAACTCCTAATCCCATACAGTGCCTATAAAAAGTATTCACCCCTGGATGTTTTTCCTTTTAATTGATTTATAAATCAACCATGGCCTATATAATCTGGCTTTTTTGACCAAAAAAAAGTAGGCAGTGTAGACCTCCTTTATGAAAAATGAGGCAGCAAAATCTGCCCTAGAATGATGTGGGTGTGTCTGTTGAATGAGCTGAAGCCACGCCCACTCAGGAGAAAAACCAGCATGTAACTGACTGTTAACTTTCAATAAAGCAGTGTTAATTTTGTCAACTAAAACTATTTGTCGAAAGCCTTTTTTTCCATGACAAAAACTAGACTAAAATGTAATGTTGTTTTCGTCGGACATTCAAAATCCATGATACTTTTCCATTGTGGGTACATCTGTCAAAAAAGCAATGCAGCTGTAGCTATTCTGCCTCTCAGCTGTAGAAAGCAGGGACCCCAGGTTTGGCAGAGTGCATAGAACACACCACCATGATTTGGTACCAGATTTAGGCAAAAAAATAAATATTTGGACTAAAAGTAAAGACTAAAATGTGAGCTCTTTTATGGATTAAATCTAGACTAAAATGTTTGATTTTTTGTCAACTAAAGCTAGACTAAAACTAAAAAGGACAGAAATGACTACAATGTGACTAAAACTAGAATGCATTTTATTTAAAGGCCAAAACTAAGACTAAAATTAAAAATAGCTGCCATAATTAACACTGTAATAAAGGCAGTGCCACTAGCTAATGACAGGTCGGACTGAGATGAACTGCAGAATTGTTCCCCACTGTGGGCTGGTGACATCACCAGTCTACATATTTGCCCCGCCCACATCAATCCGAGCCAGGAAAGAGGTGAAAAATTTTCTAAAGGTCTAAATCCATAATTCGGTCACATGTAGATCTCAGTGTTTTCACATGTTTACAGCAACCATATTCCAACATATCTAGTGTGTTAAGACACTAATTTTGGATTTCACTTTACAGGGTCTTTAAACTTCAACAGACCTTGGTTCTTACATGCAAAGTCTGCTGTGAACACCTTGCAGAGGCAGAGTGACACATGTTGTAGAAACTCCCAGTGATGTTCTACTCCTTATTAGGAATACCTCGTCTAGTCAGATTACTCAGATTACAAGTTGCTATTGGTTTCATCCTTCACCTTGTTCACAGTACGGCTGCCCATCCTCCATGTGGAACATGTTCCCTCTGATTGGCTGGTAGCAGGCACAGCAGACGAAACAGGAAATGTGCCAGGTCTGTTTAAGGGCATTCATGACCTCCTGCAGAGATAAAAATTACAAAAAAAAAAAAAAAAAAAGAGGAACAGTATGCTTTTAACATATTCTATAGATTTTGATGTAACTGTACTTCAGATAAAGTTTGATTTTGTGACAGTTTGGCTCTGTGTGTGTTTAGTAGGACTAAACAACTGACGGTTGTTCTGTATCAGTAAAAGAATTCCTTTACTCCCACTGGATTGAACAAAGCTGCAACATCTACAAGGATACTGAATATAGGAAATTGTAAATTAGGTTAGTTCTATTACTGCAGGAATGTTTTATATATCTATTTATTATAGTCTGATCTTGAATTCTTTGAGTACTTTTAGTGATGTTTGTTTTATGATTTCTAAAGCTTAGCTGATTAGCTAAAGTTTCCTGAGCTTTCATTCTCTCCTTCTGGTTCAGTTCACACAACCACAATCATGGGGAAGACTGCTGACTTCACAGATGTTCAGAGGGCAATCACTGACACCGTCCACAAGCAGGGTAAGCCACAGAAGGTCACTGCGGAAAAGGCAGGCTGTTCTCAGTGGCTGTGTCAAAGCATTTTCATGGAAAGTTGACTGAAACGGAAGCATGGGGTAAGAAAAGGTGCACAAGAAACAGGGATGAGCTCAGCCTTCACAGGATTGTCAAACAAGGCAGACTCAAGAACTTAGGGGAGCTTCACGAGGAGTGGACTGAGGCTTGAGTCAGTGGATCAAGATTTATCACACACAGACGGGTCCAGGAAAAAGACTATAAGAGTTGTGTTCTTGCCACTCCTGAACCACAGATGTCATTAGTGTCTCACCTTGGCTAAGGAGAAAAAGAACTGGACTCAGTGTTCCAAAATTCTTTTTGAGATGAAAGTAAATTATGGATTTAATTTGGAAATCAAGGTCCCAGAGTCTGGAGGAAGATCAGAAAGGTACAGAATCCAAGGTGCTTGGAATCCTGTGATGAGTTTCCACAGTTAGTGATGGATTGGGGTGCCATGTCATCTGCTGCTGTTATTGCTGCTGTGGTCCCGAAATATTTCACTTAGCATGAGATGAATGTAGAATATATGGAAGTTTCACTTCTTTAATTGAATCACAGAAAAAACAAACTTTTTCATGATATTCTAATTTTTGAGATGCACTTTCATACTGGGGTTCACTTTGTATGATATCTACCCTGCAGCAGAGGTTTTACACAACAAAAACTACGATATAAAGGTAGCCAATCTCGTTGCAGAGGGCCTTATTTGATTTTGTACTTCACAAAGACTACTTACAGTATGTTTCAGCTGAAACAAACCAGTAGAAAACATGGAGCAATATCACTTTACTACTATGAACTGACCCCCAGAATCTTCTGGTTGCAGCGTGCACAGGTTGGTGCGAAAAACTGCTCATAGCAGTTTGTGCAGTAGACCTGGCCTTTCTCCTCCACGAAGCCGTTTTCAGCCAAGGAGGAGTGGCAGTGAGCACAGTTGAACTCCTCAGGGTGCCACGACATCCCCATGGCCACAAGGAAAGGGCCCCTGGGGAGATTAAACAAAAGGGCAGAGCGTGAAAGGACACCGGTAACATTTTTTGCTTTGTGTGATTAAGATTTATATTGAAGTAAATACAATTTTTCTTTTTTACCTGATAACGTTGTTGCACTTGTTGCACACTGGGGTGCGAGTGCCAGCTGGGATGTGCTCAGCCCGCTGCACCAGAGAGCTGAGGTCCTGTGGGTGTGGCTGTGGGGTGGGGCGGTCTGGACCTTTGGGAGTAGGGTTGGTAACTTTGCCAAAAGAAGGAGCTGCTCCACCCTTAGGGAAACCTAGACCAAGAGGAGGGAGATTTAGGGGTCAGTATTAAGAGGGAAAGCAAGCTTACCCAGCTCGACTGAATTGGATCAAGTTGAAGATGAGATGCAGATGAAAAATACCATCAACTGATCCAAACTTTGTCATTTCTTAGACCAACTTGAAAGAAAACATGCATGCAGTTAAGTTGTGTGTTCTCCAGTAATAAATGGGAACAGTTGGATGATCTCTAACCTCCGTGTCTGAGGCATGAGACAGCTGGGTGGGACAAGTCCACCCCACCCAGTCCCGACAAGGGATCAATTTTTCCCACTGAGGGAAAAAACCCATTCCCAGAGTCAGAGTAGACACCTGGAAAAATAATCCCCCTCCTCTCATCTCCAAACACATGGCGAGGATGCACAGCGTCTCATTCTTTTTCTCAGCATCCAGGACAGAGGTCTGAGTGATCCGCCCTCAGAGGGAGTCCTGGGGGGGTTAAAGGCATCGGGGACAGAGACTCTATTGATAGGGAGAACTGTTATCAAAGACTCGTGAGGTTAAAGGACAAGTGCTCCCTAAATTTCCTTGGAACGGAGTAAACGACATGAATAAACAGAAGCAGGGATGTGAGAAGACTGTGAGAGCGGATTTAAGAGAAGGAAAGATTGGAGAAATGGAAGGAATGTGTAAATCCGCCTACATCAAGCTGTCCTCACAAACTGAGTGACTATGCAAGAAGGAGACTTGTGAGAGAGTCCACCAAGACATCTATGACTACTCTGAAGGAGTTACAAGCTTCAGCAGCTGAGATGAGAGAGACTCTGTATACAACAACTGTTACCTAGGTTCTTCACCAGTCAAAGCTTTATGGGAAAGTGGCAAAAAGAATCCACTGTTGAAGACAACCCATTTAAAATCTTGACTACAGTTTGCCAAAAAGCATGTGGGGACTCCATGGTCAAGTGGTGGAAAGTTCTTACATCTGATGAGACTAAAAAGATGCTTTCTGACCATCAGAAAAGACGCTATGTTTGGCAGACACATCACTACAAACACACCATCCCCGCTTGGAAGCACAGTGGTGGCAGCATCATGCTGTGGAGATGCTTCTCAGCAGCCGGCCCAGGAGGGCTTGTATAGCTAGAGTGTAAAATGAATGTAGCAAAATATTGGAAAATCCTGGTGGACAGCCATATTCAGGAGAAAATTTATTTCCAGCAAGACAATGACTCAAAGCATACAGCCAAAGCTACACAGAAATGGTTTAAAGCTAACAAAGTGAATGTTCTGGAGTGGCTGAGTCAAAGTCCGCATGTGAATCTAATAGAGGATTTGTGGCTGCACTTAAAAAGGGCTGATCACACCTGATCCTTGTGTATCCTGACAGAGCTTGAGTAGTTTTGCAAAGAAGAATGGAGCAAAATTGGAGTTTCCAGATGTGCAAGCCTGAGTGAGATCTGTCCACATAGATTCAGTGCAGTGATTGCAGCCAAGGGGGAATCTACTAAATACTAACATAAAGGGGTGAAGAATTATGTAATCACTTATTTGACATTACATGATTTTATTTAACTGATAGTACTTTGTCAAATTCTGTTTTCACTTTGACATTAAAGAGGGTTTTTTTTGGTCTTTTTTGTATAAAAAAAAAAAAAAAAGCCAAATTATATTGAGCATGATTGATTTACAAAATCAATGAAAGAGTTAAAAATCCAGGGGGGTGAATACTTCTTATAGGCTCTGTAAAGCCTGCCCTGATCAGCTGGATGTTGCAGCGTTTCTCTAGGATGAACTGGCCTGATATATAGCATGCGACACTGATGCATTTTTAATACATTCAGATTGGCAACTTTCTTGTTATTCCATGGTTACTACCTCAACAATTCTGAGAAAAAAAGGCTAATTGTATTTTGCAAGGAGGATACAACCCACATTCAAGTTGATCAGTGGAGAGTAGAGACATAAAAATACAGATCAGAAATATATCTTTTTTGATAAAATTGTGTCATTTAGCATCTTCTGTGTTTTCACAGTTTAAGTGAAGCAGTACTGACACAGAGAATTACACTGGAGTCAAACTATTTGTCGCTGTTTGAGCTTATCTGGTTAAAAGCTGGCACAGCGAGCTGGATTTTGACAAGCTGTCACTTTAAAGGGAATCCTTTGGCAAGAGCAAAGATGGAGGGCTCAGCATTAAATAGGACAGAGAGCGAAACAGACGTGTGTCACTGCCGTCTCGCTGTATGAGGAAGATAAGGAAGAAAAGTCAGCCAGAGAAGAGGTCCAAACTGCATCACAGCAGGAGTGAAAATCTCTAAATACAGACACACAGGGCTGGAAAGCAGGGCAGTGGACTCAAAATGAGAACATGATTAAAAGTTCTATTTCTAAAATGGAAACATGATTATAGAAACTTTAAATTCAATTTTCCACCAACTCGTCTGAGCCGAAATATTTCAGTTTTTGCATTTTCATCACTGTCTTGATTATGGGTTCATTTAAACCAATTTTAAGGTCATGTTGCAGATTCCACACATGAGATATGTGTTTGTTTACTCAGGCTGAAGTATGTGTTAATCTGAAAAATAACAGAGCTAACAGAGAGCTAACTGTGGCCTCTCCCGCTCTCACCCTGTGGTACCTTTCAGCAGCCTGTTCTTTAAAGGCCTTCTGGGAAATCTGTGGGGTACATAGTGCATCTGTTCATGTATGAGTGCATGCTTGTGTCTAAGTATCGCTAATAATGACCCCTGACTGATGCCTTTCAGCAAATATTTACCCTGACCACCTCTAGGTCCCGTGGCAGGGATCTCTGTATTTTAAAGAGCTGCTTTCACACAAAATAAAATACATAATTCTCATTTTTACAATCTATTTAATGGAGGGGATCTTGGGAAAAGCCAATAATCTGAGCTCATTAACGGAATACCTCTGGTTTTTATGGCGCTCATAATCTTAAATAGCTTAGTGTCAGGCGTTAAAGCTGCAATAAATGTCAAAGCTGAGCAGCAGTGATTTAAAGACACAATGCTGCCCTCTATTGGGTCAAAGAGGCAACTACACTGCATAAATTTGTGCTCTTGGCAGAAGAGGAGCTACAAGCTTCAAGGGGCAGTAAATAACAGAGGTGAGGTAGGGTTTGTGAGAGTGTTAGTGTACCTGATGGACCTCCAGGCTGGAAGGAAGGCTTGTTCTGGGCTGCAGGACTCTTGTATGAGGACGCAGGGACGATGTTGCCATTTCTAGGTGCTGCTGGAGATTTGGAAAATGGTTTGGCTGCAGGCGAGGTGTGCACGGCGGGAGCAGTTATGTCAACTGCATCACTAGGAAACACACACATACATATTTCATTTAAAAAACAGCTAATAATACTTGGAAACACTTTTTTTGGTAACCCTGACAGCTCCTACCTCCTGTCTTTGTCCCACTTTGCAGGCCGCAGATCAAACACATTTAAGTACAAACTGCTGCAAATGCCAAGAATGGGACTGTACAAACAATCCGACTGAACCTCAGATTGCAGACTAATGCTCTTGAGGTTCTTCCAGCGCAGGTTCATGTTTACATTCAGTTGGTTTGAAACTCAGTGACACATGTAAACAATCAGGCAAATTATGGGGCACCCTCTCCACTGCTGCCCACTGCCCAGAAGGTTTTCAGTTACTGACATAAGGAAACGATTCAAGTGGTAATGCCATAGAATCTACTGT
Source organism: Cheilinus undulatus (assembly GCF_018320785.1). NCBI lineage: Eukaryota > Metazoa > Chordata > Actinopteri > Labriformes > Labridae > Cheilinus > Cheilinus undulatus. The sequence continues at coordinate 34,843,385 of NC_054881.1, forward strand.
TCATGCAGCATACTCTACATTTATTCCAAAAAAGACTGGGGTTATTTCTTTGCATTAACTTTTGCTCTTAACTTGTGCTCCTGGAGCAGCTTATGTAATTTTTATTCTTTTCCACAACAAATTTAACCTCAGTTCCTCAAAAATTAGGCCATTGTGCAAAATGCAACTAAAAACTGGATGTGTGAAAATGTGTGATTCTATAAAATTCCACTTTCAATTAAGTAATGCACAAAGATGACATATCCAATGTTGAAACTGAGAAATAAAGTTGAGCCTTAAATCAGAGTTTACAGTGCCAAAACTCTATCCCTCTTTTAACCTGGCTAGATCACGCTGGTAACTGACTCTAAACCAGTGATATTGGTTATGAGACCTTTTTGGACAACTTGTGGCTCTTTTAAGTCCTGGAAAATAATTCTCCCAGAAAACCCTGAAAATGGAAATTTCTAGCTCAGAAATCATTCAAAGCAAGTCACATTAATAAATTTGTTTCCCACACTTATACAACAGGCTTTAAATGTTAAAATTAATTGTCAACTTTACTTTTTTTGTCTGTATATTTCCATCTGATGTGTGCAAGAAAAAGCATGAAAGATAAATATCACTGATTCTTGAGAAAAGGGACAAAACATGTCCTGAACCTTGTACTTTTGTAACCTGATATGCCATTGTATGGCTATATGACAGAAATTGAGCCTGGCAAATCCATCTGCTTTGCAAGGTTAAGGCTTTTGTTTTACTACAAAATTCTGAAGTTGATATTTGTGCAGGTTGAGGCCTCAACTGTCAGTTGTGTGAGAAAACAGTTTTCAAAACGGAATCATACTGTTTTTTTTTTCAACTTCGTCAGACACGCTTAAATGTATTTAACTTTTATTTTATAAATTCAACATAAATGTCAAGTTTTCAGTTATCTAATACTGGTAATCAGTCATTATATTTAGTGATAAATTGCATTATTTTTACTTATTTCTTATTTTTCCCTTCTATGAATTGTCTTATTTCTGAAGTTTATGATCCTCTAACATTACCTTTAATACTAACCATATTAAACCAACCTTTAAGAATAAGTTAGTTTCTTATTCCACAAAAATAGCTGGTTATTTAACAGATAAGCTAAATAGACTGAGCAGAGGATAATATATATTTTTGTCAAATGAACAAAACCATCATCATCAGGGACGAGGGATATATCGCTCATCTCCAACTTATACTTTTCTCTGAGTTGCTTGGAGTGTTCTTTTGTCTTCATGGTGTAATGGTAGCCAGGAATATTGATTAACCAGTGACTGGACCTTCCAAACACAATCACTTGAGACACATTTACTGCACTCAGATGATCCTCATTTCACCAGTCGTGAGACTGGACCTCTGTTGAATTTGGTAAGTAACTTAAAAGGGGGTGAACATTTTGCCTTACATATTTTTGTTTAATTAACATTACTGTGTAAAAATCTGTTTTCAACTTTACATTACCAAGGTTTTTATGAATTGTTTTTTTTTTTTTTTTTTTTAAAAAAAAAAATCCAAATTATATTGACCATGATTGATAGAATCAATCCAAGGGGTTGAATACTTTTTACAGGTACTATTTGTTTGGTCCCATTTTATACTGTTATTTTTTATCTTTGGTTTTATTGCACTTGTTTTTATCTGTAAAGTCACCTTGAGTCTTGAGAAAGGCACTCATAAATAAAATGTATAATTATGTATATATATAAAATGTATATATTATTATTACATAAAAAAGGTTGTCAACGAACATTTTCAGTCATTGTTTTAGTCAAGAGATTTTGAATCTCAGTAATGTCTGTCCTGCTTAAATAAAGGTTAAATTAATAAAATGTATATTTTTTGCCAGAATCATTCCTAATGGTTGATGAGGACTGTCACGGTGCTGTTCCATGATTACTCTGCAGTCATCATGAAGTCACTGCTGCCACTCAGACGGACCGGTTCAACGAGGAATTTGCATCAACAGATGCTGAGTGTGTGACCCTTAGGCTGTTTAGTTTTTCAGTTTCAGCACAATACAACAAAAGAACTACTTGATCTATAGTTTTTTTTATCTCATGTGTGTAAGCTGCTTATGTGTGATCAGCATGAAAAAATGTCAAAGACATGCATTGCAAACACCTGCTGGTTACATGACTCATATCTGAACACGTTTGCCAAAAGCTATGAAGAGATTTATAGCTCTGACGTCCAACAAGGACTGAGAAACCTGAGATCTTTAATAGAAAAGAGATTGTGTTATACTTGCATTTAGAACACTGAGAACATATTTATGACTTTGGATGATGTGGGACAAGACTTGAGGCTGAAATTGATAAGTATGCAATGATATAGCTAAGCGTATTCTTCCCCTTAGCTTTGCAATTTCTGATTTTGTGCAACTCTTTAAGCACATCATTTCTCTTCGTATCTCACAGCAAATGTCACTATAAAAGTATTATTGTTTTCTGCCAGACAACAAGAAAAGAAGAAGAAGAGAACGCAATATGCAATGGCAGGAAGGAAGGAAATGTTTATTGAATTAAAGGGTTCACAAACTGCCAAAAGGAAAGAAAGAGGAAGAAAGTAAGCATGCACAGAAAAATAAAGATAAGATTAGGGCAAATAACAAAAAAGTACGCTCAGATGTAAACTAAGAAAACTAACACAAAAGCAGATTTATTTGCATGCATGCATTCACATTTAAACATATGGACTTTAATCCAGATTTACCTTGAAACACTTTTTACAACAGGTTTATTATTTGGCTATTTTTGAAAATACGTTCCACTTCTTATTTGATTTTGTTTTAAAAGTCTTCCGTCTGTATATTTAATAAGATATTTAGAGTGCCATAATCAGTTAAGTGTAATATTAGTCAAAATAGAATAAATTAAACATTCAACAGGACAAATAATGCCAGCTACACATTTAGCAATCGTGCAGAAACATCGTGATGCCGATCTCTTAACTTGATGTACTGCTGTCCTATAACCTCTGGGTCCAGCTTGTTTGCTCTGATTTTCCCCATAAAGCAGGAAAAGGGAGGAAAAGGGAGAAAGTAGAAAGGTTAGAAAAGATAATCAAAAAAGAGCATGCATTTGGATGAAAAGCGGAAAGAAACCAAACAATAGCACCCACAGATATTAGATTAAAACAAGGCACTTCTAATGCAGATGTGTTGAATTATAACACGACAGATGTTTAATGTCTCCTCTCTTAAGGAGGAACACACTGAAACAAAATCTCACAAGAAGAGCAGGAATCCCCTCCTGGCAGAGCTGCTATTACCCACAATCCCACTTAATTACCCACAGTTTCCAGTGAGTGACACACTGATTGGTCGGGGCTGTGGTGCGGAGGAGGGCAGACTGTGTTTACTGCAGATTAAATCGACTTGAGACTGGGAGCAGCAGTAGAAATCACAGCCTATGTTAAGTCTTCTTCTCGAAGTGGTTTCTTTAAATTAAGCCTTTAATTAAGCATGATACTGTGGGAGAACAAGATCAGGAAATCATGGTTTAACCCTGAATTAGAGGCTCCCAGAGACGTTTATATGATGACTTTGAAGGCTGATTCTGCATTGTATTAAGAAGCTAAAGTAACAGTAACAACAAGACCGCTTCAACTTTTCTTTTTACTCTCAGATGAGGTAAACCAAGAGAGAAAAAACAAATAAAATCTCACAAACACATACCAGATCTTATTATATATCAGAAAACCACCAACCACTTACTTCTTTCCACTGTTTTCTGGAACTTGTTCTGCAACAATAAAAGAAAAAAATATGTTGAAAACAAAGCCTCACCACAGTTGGTTTATCCTGTCAAAGCAAGAACTACATGAATGAGCGGCTGCCATCCCTTTAAGCTACACCCAGATGGGACTTCCTGATCTTAGCCCTACCAAAAAAAAAAAATTGTTCACAGCTGCAGAAACACGACGACAGACTGGATTCGCATCAAAAGTTTAAAGCTCATTAAATATTTTCCACACCAGTCTGTTACAATAAGGCATGGAGGGAGAGCAAGAGGTATAAAAGACAGTGTCTCATCTTACTTCATTTCAATAAATGAATATCTGTAAATGTCATTTTATATCAGATAAGAAGATCCTCACTGCACGCATACTCAAAAACTAGAGGAATGGATGGAAGCCAAAAGCCACAGCCTGCTCGTATAACCACCAATGTCACTTTTAGTCAAAACAGACGTATAAAACATCTATGAAATCAAACACTGACAAATGTTTTTTTTAATAATCCGACAATAAGCAGTTTTTTGCCTGTTATTTTTCCTTAAAAGCTCTTGTGAGCTGTTTTCAGCTGGTTGTGAAACAGGCTGAAGAGATAAACATTTACATTTAATCAAACCAGATCATCAGCACAGAGATTTATTACTAATATGTAGTTATTTTTAATGCTGAAACTGCTGCCAGGGTTCGGCGTTGATCAAATACATCAACAGCAGGAAACAATAGCGTTTATGACATTTTCCACTGCAGAGATGCAAGTGAGGGATGCCTTTTCCGAAAAGAACACAGATTGAGTCTTAAAATGGCAAAATAGAAAACAGATGAGATGCACTGCTTTGTCCACAAGGGGCGCCAAAATTACCACAGATGGTAAGTTCCTCACCGAAGCTTTAAATACAGCAGGAAGTTTCCAGACCCCCTTCTCTTTTTTCAGTTTTGTCATGTTGCTGATGCTACAGTTGAAAAATCTAATTTTTATTCTCATTGGTGTACACTCAACACCTGTCAGGACAAAGTGAAGACTGAATTTGTCCGGCCAAACTGGGCAATCTGGGATAAGTAAGAGGGGTGAACAAGAACCTGCTGGTCACTCTGACAGAGCTCCAGAGATCCTGTGTGGAGATGGAACAACTGTCGTAGGACAACCATCACTGCAGCCTTCTACTGATCCAGGCTTATGGCAGAATGGCTAGACAGAAGTCTCCTCAGTGCAAAACACACAATAGACTTTTTGGAGTTTGAAAAAAAAACAAAAAAAAAACATGTGAATGCCAAGTGGGTTTTCTTGGGTTTTGCACTAAGGAGAGGCTTCTGTCAAGCCGAGTGATACTCAACCCGTGGCTCTTGAGCCACATGTGGCTCTTTTGTGGTGATTTGTGGCTTTTTTGTGTCCTAATTTGAAGCTTATTTCTGCACAGCAGTAATATATTTTAGAGAATAAATAAACAGAGGTTGGTACCCACCATTTTCTGTGCCAGTGAGCTGGGCCAGGATTTTGAAGGAGCGGGACTGAGAGATACCAGTTCTCGGGTGCCAGTCCTCTGTGTCCTCAATCAGACGCTTCTTGCTGGCATCGCTGAGTGGGGAAGCGTCTTCAAAAGCTTTCCTATAGAAAGATCAACCAAATCTGTATGAGTTGGAAGCATCTGTGTTTAAATATAAACTTTGCAAAAAAGGTAAGGAAGTTGGTGTTTGGTAGATCATTTCATTGTTATAACATCTGTTAGAAAATCTGTTTATTTCCCTTTTAAATGGGGCAACATTTGTAAGGAACATGCATTTATAGGATGAGCAGCATGTAGGTGCCCTCATGAAAAAAATGTCCAAATCTTCTCTGCCAATGCCAAACAGCTTATTCTGCCATTGACTTGTTTTTGGTGGATTGCAATTCAACAATTAATCAATTTAACAAACAGAAGCCTCAGTAGCATGTGAAAGAACCATACACAGCCACAACAGGCTGGCACCTCCCCCTCATGCTGGTCACCAGTCTGGTCACACACTGCTGTGGGATGGCATCCCATTCTTTAACCAGTATATGTCACTAGTCAGCCAACGTGGTTGAGTTGTTCACTCTGGCGCTAACAGCATGCTCAAGCTGATCCCACAAGTGTTCAGTGGGGTTGAGGTCAGGACTGCTGGCAGGCCATCCCATCCTCTCCACTCCCAAATTCTGGAGGTAGTCTCTGATAAACCCTGCTCTCTGGGGCGAGCGTTGTCATCTTCGTGGATAGAGTCCGGTCCCAGACTTTGGAGATATGGGATTGCCACTGGCTGCAGAATCTCATCTCGATATTTCTCTGTGCTGAGATGGCCTCCAGTGACGACAAGCCTCATTTTTCGAGTGAAGATGCCGCCCCACACATCACATTGCCTAACATAACAGGTGCCAGTCAGGCATCTGATTGGCAGCACCTGGCAGTAACAGAAGCTCAAAACAAGAGTCAATTGCAACAGCAAAATAAGCTGTTTGGCACTGGAAGAGAAGATTTGGCAGTTTTTTCATGGGCAAACCCAATTTACTCAGCTCTGCTGCTCATCCTACATATCCATGTTCCTTACAAATGTGGCACCATTTAAAAGGGAAATAAACAGGCTTTTGATGGTATAAGATTTGTAGCCAAGATGCACTGTTACAGCAATGAAAAAATCTACTAAGCAAGCACTAAGTTAAATAAAAGATCAAGACAACAATCAAATCAACAGTTCAACAGTATCAACCCAGAAGCCAAACAAAGAATTTACACACACACGCTCAAATTCATGAATACAACCAGAACACACAATACACATACAGCTTTAGAAATCAGTGCCTTCCTTTCAAAATAAAATGATGTGGCTTAGTAAGCCCTAATTGATTTAAAAGTTCACATTTACCTCCTTGGTCTAGCTGGAGGTGGAGTTCTGCAAGGAAGCATTTGGAAGGCAATAACAAAGGCAACAATGACACATTTAAAATTACATTATAGTTATGTACTCTGGAGGATGCTGTGCTAATTAAATGGAAAGACACTGCTCTGACCTATACTTACTTAGGACTTCTCTGAGGCTCACTATTAAAAAGGAAAACCACAGAAGAAGTCAGCCACATGATAAAATAAAATGTGACATCCCTAAAAATGATGTTATATTAACCACCAAAGGGTGAACTGAATCAGACTGTTTTAAAGTGAATTACAGGTGGATGTGATGGTTACCATATGTCACCACAAGGTGGTGATAATAAGCTTTGAAATAAAGGTGCTGCTTTCCTTCCAAAACTAATTTGACAGCACTTTAGAGTGCAATAATATTTATAAGAAGTGTTTACATACACTGTTAGGTCAAGGCCTGCTAAAAACCATGAGTCAGTTTGGATGGCAAAAATCCACAGAGGTGTAATTTTTATTATTTGTGCGTGTGTGTGTGTGTGCGTGTGTGTGTGAGTGGAGGTGAAGGACGATGAAAGGCAGCACAGGTCAGGCTATTCTTAGCTGAAGCAGAATAAACACAGCAGAGATTTTCCTCACTCTGACTAAACACACTGACAACAGCAGCAGGTGGGGCTGCACAGACTTTAATAGCCGTGTGCACTGACAGGCCCCAGCCACACTACGTGTAAATACGGTAGAACAAATACAGAGAGCCTGATGCTGCAGAGAAAATGAATGAGCTGTGTGATCTGACCCCCAGTGGGTGTCCTGCGGTGTCTCAGAGATGGGATTATTTACGGGTGTTTGCAGGGCTCTTAAAATGAGCATGTACAGTGAGTGGATGAGCACGATTGTGAGGTTTGTGAGTGGTTAGCTCAAAGAGGTGCACGCATGCCTCTGGTAATCATAAACCAGAGAGATGTGAAGGCTATAATCACATTCCACATAGTTAGAAAGCAGCACATATATTATCATTCACAGCACTAACTTGGTGTCTGTCTCTCCTTCCTCCTGTGGGCAAAAGAAAGGGGTAAAAGAAACAGGGTTGAAGCCAAGAAAGAGCATGAATGGACCAGTCTGGGAGACAGAAAGCAGTCCTTACGCATGCTCTTCAAGTGTATGGCTCTTCTGAGATAATTTGAATAAAGGAAACCACAGAAAGCTTAAAAAACATGCAGGTCAGGGGATGAAAACATGCACACATGCTGCAAGAAAACCCTCTACCTCTGAACTGGCAGGCCAGGATTCTGAGCCAAAGACCATTTGGAATAAAAGCACACAAACCTTTTAAATTAAAGGCAAATTAAACAACTGAAATGCCAACAAGATTTAAGAAAGCATGAGGCTGCCTGCTTACTTGAAGCCACATCACTGTGACCTATTTATTCCTCAGGTGAACGGGAGAAATGAATGAATGTCAAATCACTTAAACCTGTCTCAGTGCACTGTAACCCAACCAGTGAGCCAAATCCCTGCTGATGAAGCTCCGTCTAGCCAAACTTAGCTCTGTCCCCAGTCCCTAAAAGTGCAGATCTGCCAGGATCCTGGCTAATTAGAAACAAGTGCTGCAGCAGCAGTGCCTGTTGGGCAGACTGTGTTTGGCAGGGCTGTCGACTCTACGCAGATAGGCAGGCAGTAGCATCAGTTCGCATGTCGTCTAGACTCTGTTCCCTTTCCAGTTGCCCTGTGGAAGATTTGAACAAGATGTGCAGCATGCCTGGGATTTTCCTTGTGTGCAGCTGTGTGAAAACATGGGTGATGGGCTGTTTCAATGTTGGTTTTTCAAATTAGGCACATATTTAGGGCTGAAATGGGGCATACAGACGTTTGCAATAATAAGTTTTCTAAACTAAATTTCAGGAGGTAGACTGCAGAGAAATAACGTCCACTAGTCTGTGAGCTGCAACTCCTTCTGGACCCACGGACTACAGTACACAGTCTTATATAGCTAATTCCAGAGACTTTTAACAACCCCACTGGTTTTGTGCAGGTGTGGCTGCTCACCTGTGCTGCCTTCAGTATTTGTTTACAAATACATTCAGTGGAAGGCCGGATCATCAAATTCTTAACGTCACCAAGCTAACAATGAAGTCTGGGTAAGGCTGGACACACACTGGGGCCAGATTTGCCTCCCCCAACGATCGTGGGGGCATGTCCCAAGTGGAGGCTCGTCGCAAACGATCATTTGTCTGACTAATCTGCATGTGTGTGGTGTCATTACGGTGGTTTTACTGCCCCAACTTGGGTTGTAGCTTCTCAGACCCTGAATTGTATCAAACATGTTTGATAGTTACAATTCTAGGTCGTAGTGCCTCTGACGGAGTACCAATGACAGCAAGCAGACCGGGTAGTGTCACCAGCAGGATCATACGTGCATACCACTCACAACCATAAACACAAATGAAACTTAATTCCAGCCAGGATTTCCTCCTGAGTCTTTCCCTTGTTTTATGATTTTTGCTGCACCTGTAATTAAAGTCAGGACAGCCGGTTGTGGAGGGAAAGCAACAGGGTATCGATGTTTGTTTTTTTTTTAAGTCAAATGATGACGTGAGGTCATTGGCAGGTCAGCTGGTGTGTTGTCTCCAGTGAATGACAGTCTGGTTGAGTTGTCTAGTGTTTGCATTCAGAGGACTAGAGATGAAAAATCCTTTGAAACTGTCCTGATGTATGTGGTCTCTAACAGTTTTAAAGTTGTACAGGATTGTGCAAAAATTGTTTACATATTGGCCAAGTTGCTTATTGCCTTTTTCAGCTTGTAGAACTGCTGTGTTAAAGTCATATGACATTGGATGGAGTATCAGGACTGCTGTACTTACCTATGTTACGAATCCACAAGCAGATCTCTTACGTGATGTTCAAATATTCTGCACTTTTACCAACATCTTAACACCCAGTAACTTAGTTTCATGAGAGGTACCTACCCGTTGAAGTTTTCCGACAGCCCCTGGCTCTCCAAAAGACCCCGCCTCTGCCCCATCGCCACCTCAGTAGCATTGGAACTGGAGTACAGGTTGATGGGTGTGTTATAGACAGAGGGCTGTGGGACATTAGGATGGGAAGGGGGGGCTGTCACTCTGGCTGGAGAGGAGGAGTTAGATGAGGAGGAAGAGGAGTACGGAGAGGCGAAAGTGGAGCGACCAGAGCCGGGCTTTGGGACTGAGCTGGCTGGAGTGGAGTCCAGGGGAGCCGGGCTTGACTTCAGCGGAAACGGAGGCTGTGGCTGAGAAGGGGCAGCTGGCGTGAAAGCGGAGGATGCAGAGGGGATGGTGGCTACTTTGGGGGCATCTGGGGTGACAGATGTGACCACACTGCTGCTTGCGCCAAAAGGCCGGGCGGTCTTGTTATAAGCTGGACTGGGCTGACTGGATGGCTTGGTGAATGCAGTGCTCGGGGTGGGGTGAGTGATCGGGACGGGCTTTATGATTTCTTGAGGTTCATCCTGTTTAAAAGGTGGAAACACACAGCATGCACACACAACAAATCCACATCAAACTCATGCAGGCACTGCAAAATAATCACATCAAAATCAACCACATTGAGTAAAAGTCATGCTAGCAGTGATTTCAATCGTGTTTGTTTCATTCAATTCTGCATGCCAAGCCAGTCTAGGCTCAGATATTTTCTCAGAAGGGCACAAAACATGCTCAGTTTAAATAAACATTCTTTTACCACTGGAATTTAGGCTAACTTTAGCTGATATATGATATTTTTGTGAGTATTTTGCTTCTTACCTTAGGTACTCCATTTTTTGGGGAGCTGGAAGGTCTGTGAAAAGACAAAGAAAATCATGAAAAGCACTGCCTACTACTACCTATTTTACATTGTAAGATGTAACACGCAGTTGTTTTATTGGCATGTTTACATTTTGCATTTGCAATGTTTTTTGGGCCTTCGGATTCTGAAAGGTACATGCATTCATTCTATGCATTAACAATGCATCTTCAGTGACGACCTGATATCAGAACTTACTAACTTGCCCACCTCTTACGTAAATAACAGCCTATAAATTATTTTCACAGCTCTCTTACCACAGCTTGGTACCTGGCTACACAAATGAATGGGGGTAAATCAGCCATAAGCTAAGAGGCAAGAAATGCCCCTTATATTGTTTTAAGGACATAAGAAAGGTAAAATGTACCAAATTTGTGAAACCTGTTTAGGAGCTGACAGACCAGCCCTTACTACTGAGCTGAGTCAAATCATCCAGATCTCTCAAAAGAACTACAATTTCCATCACTCTGAGAAATGTTGGATGGACAAAAATAAAGCCATGCTTTGTTTTACTAGCAGAATACTGCAGATCCCAGGGTGGTTTTTAATGAACGCCTAACTGTTGCATCTACACTGCCAATCCAGTCTGGATGAAGTTACCCCAGACCACTTCTGGTCGCAGCCTGAGCTATCAGGTATCAAATTTCAGCATACACTGAGGTGCATCATTAAGGATTACTGCTTGATTTTCAAATGCACAAAAACGGATATACATAAATCTTTGTTAATGCATTGTATAAACATTGAGATCCCTCCTTCCTATAAGTTTTGGTTTTATAAATATCTGAAGGAGTCACCATTACATTAAAGCTTTAATCAGTGTAATGATTACATAAAATAGGACCTACATTTCTAAAATTAGTATAATTTTTTAGTATTTGTTTGTGTATGTATTGCTTGCAAAATGACACCATACATTGCATTCAGAAATTATTCAGACTCATAAATCTACACTCAGTACCCTATCCTATCATGACAAAATAAAGACAAAATCTTTGAAAATTCTGCATTTAAAAAAGAAATTATAAAGTTAAAAACATCACATTTCCAAAAGTATTCAGACCCTTTGCAAAAAAACACTTGAAATTTAGCTCAGGTTCTCCCATTTCTCTCAATCTTTGCAGAGATGCTTCTATACCTTGATTGACCCCCTGTGCTAAATTAAATTGATTGGACATGATTTGGAAAGGCACACACCGCTCTATAAAAGGCCTCACAGCCGACAATCCATATCAAAGCAAAAACCAAGCCATGAGGTCAAAGGAACTGCCTGCAGGGCTCAGAGACAGGATTGTTGCAAGGCAGAGAGCTTTTGAAGGCTACAAAAACAGTTCTGCTGCACTGAAGGTTCCCAAGAACACAGTGGCCTCCATGATTCTCAAATGGAAGAACTTTGGCACAACCAGGACTCTTCTGATAGCTGGTCACCTGAACAAACTGAACAACTGAGAAAGTAGGGAAGGGAAGCAGGTAAGGAAGCAGGTTTTCACATGGAGTTTTTTTTTTGCAAACTACAACAGAGATGGCAAGTATGGAGGCATGTCCACTCAGGGCTTCCACAGCAACTTTTTAGTTTCTTGATTCAGGGTGACATCTTTGAGATGATGTGACTGTTTTTTTTTTTTGTCTGTTTGTTAGTTTTGAAATCCTGGGCCAAAAAATTCCTTTCTTCTTGTTGAAAGACTTTTTTGTCCTTCAAAAATGTGACTAATTTTCCCTTTTTTTCGTCCAAGGTGAATGACTAGTTTGGAGATGCCAGTGTGTCTCTCAAAGATCCAAAAGAAGCAAATTTTCTGAATCAAACCAATGCAATATTGTTTTACAGCCCACCTGATTGAAAATAAAGTGCAAAATGAATATTTCCAGTGATGGATTCTCCAAGCTCTGGTACTTGGTTTTTATTGCAAACTGCAACAACTGGGAAGAAAAGTCAACCTGGAATGCAGGAAACATTCATAGCTGTATGCTTTGGAAAACGTTTAACAATAATTTAGTAATTTGTAGCTCAGGTGCTAAACCATGCAGACCACTGGCATTTGTGAACTCACTCTGCTTTATGGTGTTTGTCCATGTGCAGGATGGAGCTGTATTTCTGATTTATACTTATGATCGAAGCAGTTGTTTCAGTTTTTATTACCTCTGGGAGGAGAGTGTGGTTTGTCTGTCTGCTCTCTGGAGATGTAATGGATAGAAGCCAGCAGAAAACCAACCAGCCTTTTAAATGCACTCACATTCCTCATGTAAGGTAATTCAGATGTCATAAAATGATCCTGATGATGAAGTGTCAACATTTTAACCCAGACAGATGCCTTGCTGACAATGCATTCTATATTTGGTGCAGACATGCAGACAATGAGTCCCTAATTCCTCATTAAATAAAAACAACAAACAAAAAGAGCAGACAGTGAGTCAGCATGCCTGGTTCTGGACCAGGAGCTCCGGTATGTCCTGCTGGTGTCCCTCTTTTCTCTGCCATATTAGGAAAACAATCAACAATCCCTCATGTATTTCCTCCCTGACTAAGCTTGGCACCCGCTTAATAAAAGGTCCCACCCTCCCACCAGATGTTGATGTAATCTGCGCCCATACTTCCATCTACAGTTTCCATTTAGCAGCTAATATAGACTAGGCCTATTTTCCAGTGTGCTTGTGTTATTGGACATGCTTATGGAGACGCAGCGCCCCATGCCAGGGAAAACAGTGAAAGGTCCAGAGATCAAACAGCACATTCCCTTTCAAACAGCCTACAATGAGGCAGTGTGCGTCTGCCATCACCAGTGGCCCGGAGCTGGGTGGATTCACTCTCTATCTGTCTTTTCCCAGAGCAAACTGAACAAACACATGCTGGGGTGGTCCCACTAACATCTGCTCAGCTCAGCCCCTCTGCGCTGTCCCGCTCCCTGCTGAGATGGCCCTACTTTTATTCTGCTGTGACAAACACTGTGTGGGCCAATGACGTCAATCTTAGGTGTCCCAGTGAGAATGTTCAAGGTTAATCTCAATTATACAGGACAGTAACATAATACTAACTGCTCTGTCATGCTGAGGTGTCTATTTGTTTTTGGGTAATTATTGTGTTCTTTCATCGGTTATCCTAAAACAGGACAATTCCTACTTCAGGATTTAACTAAACTTAGCACAAAAAGTAATCCATGTCCCTTCCAAGCAAGCAGAGAATGCAAGGCAATGCAATGCCACACTGTACCTTTAATATGTTTCAAAAATGTTGACATAGAATGCTATTGCAGTTTTTGCTTACAAGACATCATATCCCACCTCTCACAGTGACATTTCAAGTAAGTTGAAAATGCCCTTTCCTTTAAAGGTCCATTATTTTACCCTTTGAAGACAAGTTTATGTTGGTTTCAGAGGTCCCCAAAACATGCCTGTGAAGTCTGTTGATGAAAAAACACTCTTGTATTGAATTTTTGGATGTTTAAATACCCCTCTGTTTGTGGCTTGACTCCGCCCCCTTTCAGGAATTTATGTGGCTTATTGAATGTGGCTCTCCTGATGTTTGAAGATCAGGAGAGGAGGGCAGAACTTTCTTCCAAGCGGGGAGGGCCAACTGAACTGGGGTGGGGCTAACTCCCCACATGACATCATTAGGGGAAAATCTGAGAACGGCTTGTTTCAGCACACATTTTCTGAGAGGTGGGGGGTTGGGTACTTGATGGGATTGTGGACAGGCCAGGGGCATATTTTTGTTAGAAAAGCCTGAAAGAAGTGTTTTTTGCATAATATGTGACCTTTAAAGAAATGCTATTGCAACGTTCTGTGCCTGTAGATGTTGCAGTTTAGCTGGTAACCTCCAATTTCCACATACAGCAAACGCGCCGCGAACCGCTGCCGAATTGTACTGCGGAGCACATCACTCCCTCTCTAGTCTATCAGAGCATTTCCACAGCCGGTGCTCCAGACCGGCGGCAACGCGTGCCTTGACTGACACTTTGCTCCGTTTTGTTCAAGATACGCAGCAGGTATATTTTCAGCGCCAGCCACTGCCAAACCACGTCAATATCCGTTGATCAGAAAGCTACAGAAGTGGAATCCAAATATCCAGTTCTTTCAAAATACAACACAATGCACAGACTCCCAGACGTAACTCATCACTATATCAACGTTATGTCTCATCCTGCAATGAGAGCAAAGGGTCACCGAGAGGTCAGTGGGTCACAGAGCTACAACGGCGCCATTGATAAGGAAAATTTAACTTTTGGGGATATTTAGCCCAAGAATTTTACATAAAACCACAGATCCTTTAAGCAAACATTAACCTTTTAACTTCCTAATGTACTCACTTAACGGCGGAAGCTACAAAATCATGGACTTTTACCGGAAAGGACAATAGATTAAGCCCCAAAGGCATGAGCTCGCAGTTCTCCGGTGATCTCGTCCTGCTGATCAGGGCTACACACCGCAGCACAGCGCTCTAGATTCCCTTCCAGTGGGCGAGGTCGCTCGCCTTCGGTCGGACCAAACCCACGGCGCGTCGGTGCATGGCGCAGTCGTCCTATGTGGAAATTGCGGGTAAGCCAGTTCCTTCAGCTTAAACTGCTGTGAGCAGGACTGAGAAATTAGCAATGGTCAAATGACACAGAGGGAAAGTGAAGAAAGCTTGCACCACGAGTGAAACGAAGCAGTAAAAGTGAAAAACAGGTGTCTTTTTTATAGTTTCAGATGGGTATTAAAAGGAATTTTCACTCAGTGACATACCAAAATCCTGTTCTCAGTTCCACTTCTGCATTTTTGGTAAATTATGTACAGTACTGCAGAGTAACCTTGAAAATAACCAGCCCTGCACATGGCTAAGTTTATACAGTGCATTCAGAAAGTATTCAGACCCCATTCACTATTTCAATTTTGTTATGTTGCAGCCTGATAAAAAAATTCAATTTTATTCTTATTTTGCAACATTTGAAATTTAACTCAGGTTCCTCCCATGTTTCTACACCTTGATTGGAGTCCACCTGTGGTAAATTAAATTGATTGGACATGATTTGGAAAGGCACACACCTCTCTATAGAAGACATAGTCTGAAGACAGTCTGAATGCACTGTATATGATGTAATTTTTGCACGCAATATATAAACAAATAAACACCTACTGAAAAATGATAGAGAACATTCTTAAGATTAAATCATTGCATGTACATTTCATTCTTAAGTGTTGCATGTGAGAAATGTCAGTCTTAATATGTGTAATCAATACATGATGAGAGCTTTAATATAATGTTGACTCAATTAGTCATTTATTAAACCAAAACTGTCCATTAATAGGAAATATCAGTGTGAGAATGGGCATTTCTGATGCAACGTGTTTGTGTTCTTCAATGTCAAAGCAGCACATTTGTATTATGAATGCATACAGTAGCAAAGATCCTGCCTCTGTTAAAGATACAGTCTTGGCTTTCCTCAGTCCAGAACCCACTTCAGCCGGCTCCTCCTAATCTAATCAGGATGCCTTGTTTTATTACATTACAGACTCTGATACTACAGCGCCTATTTATGGACTAAATGTTTACACTTTAAACTTATAAAAAAGCTAAGAAAACACGCAAGATATAATGAAAAAATATCTTGACAGGGAAAATGCATTTAGGAGGGGAAAAAAATTAAGTGTGGTTTTCATCAGCGCAGACTTGTACATGCACCCATTCTGTCACACACATAAATAAGAGAAAGAGGAGGTTAACCAGAGCAATAAGCCTGGGGGGAAAAGCACACTGACGCATTTCCATGCTGCCCCTGTCTCTTTAAGAGCCAAGAGCAACAGTGTGGTGTATGGCATTAGACTGAATGATGGAGAGGCTGAAAGACACAACTTTCTTTCAACACATGCGTGCATTTTTTCAATACAGAAGAGAGCGCAAAAATGAGAAACCTTCAATTTTGCTGGAGTAATTTTTTTCTCCACTTTCACAGGCAGCAAATGTTCCATTAAAACATCTTAAATTATGTTCTGTTGGCTTAAAGCATCTGTCCCTCTTTATTCCCGACATTTATTTTAGACTTTTAATATTTCAACGAAGGTCTGGAGTCAGGATTTAAAACAGAGAAATAACATGATGTTATTGATACACGGTTGAATCAGATCTGCCTTTTCATATTTAAAGCTCCTGTGAGGAAATTTAAGTTTGTATTGACTTTGGCGCCCCCTGTGCCCAAAGTGATACTTTGTTTGCTTGACTAATTTTAGTCTTGTTTACAGAGCCAATAAAAAGTATTCATCCCCTTAGATGTCTCACCATTTTACTGATTTTATTTATCAATCATGGTTAATGTAATGTAGCATTTTTGACAAAAAAATACAAAAAGATCATCTTTATTATCAAAGTATAAACAGATTTCTACAAAGTAAAGTAAATGTAATAAAAAAATATTGAATGTAAAATAAGTTACTGCATAAATACTCACTCCATTCAAGTCATTATTTAGTTGATACACCTTTGACTGCAATCACAGCACTGAGTCTGTGTGGATAGATCTCAATCAGGCTTGCACATCTGGAAACTGCAATTTCACTCCATTCTTCTTTGCAAAACTGCTCAGGCTCTGTCAGGGTTTGGGTGCGAACAGCCCTTTTCAAGTCCAGCCACAAATTCTCTATTGGTTTGAGGTCTGGGCTTTGACTCAGCCACTCCAGAACATTCACCTTGTTGTCTTTTAACCATTTATGTGTAGCTTTGCCTGTATCCTTTGGTCATTGTCTTGCTGGATAAAAATACATCTCCCAAGCCATATTTCTCTTACAGACTGGATAAGATTTGCCACCAGGATTTACCTGTATTTTGTCTAATTCATTTTACCCTCTGCCTTCCAGGGTTGACTGCCAAGAAGCATCTCCACAGCAGGATGCTGCCACCACCATACTTCACAGCGGGGATGGTGTGTTTGTGTTGATGTGCAGTGCAACATAGTGTCTTGTCTGATGACAATAAGGCACCACTTGGGCATCATCAGACCAAAGAACTTCCATCCACTTGGCCACGGAATCTCTTACATGCCTCTAGCTGAAATCTAGTCCAGATTTAATCTTAGTTTTCTTCAACATTGTCTTTCTCTTTTCCACTTAATAACAAAGCTATGACTGGTGAAGAACCCTGGACAACGGTCATATGCAGAGTCTCTCCCATCTCAGCTGCTGAAACTTGTAACTCCCTCAGAGTAGTCATAGGTGTCTTGGTAGCCTTTCTGACTAGTCTCCTTCTACCACGGTCACTCAGTTTGTGAAGACGGTCTGATCTAGGCAGATTTACACATGTACAACATTCCTTCCATTTCTTAATGATGGATTTAACTGAACTCTGGGGATGTTCAGGGCCTTGGAAATGTCCTTGTATCCATCCTCTGACTTGTACTTTTCAATAACATTTTCTCTGAGTGTTCTTTTGTCTTCATGGTGTAATGGTAGCCAGGAATACTGATTAACCATAAAATCAATAAAAAGGGTATCTTTAAGTCCTGTTTTCTGATTGAAAATCTCCTTCTTCTGTTTTTCAACAGTTTCACTAGTGTGAGCCACATTAAAGAGAAAACATATTTTGTTTTTGCACCTACCAGGTGACATTGCTAACAAACATTAGGATTAACTTGTCATAGAAGTAATCAATCTACTTCTTGATGGTCTGGTTTGCTTTTATAGCTCAAAAAGAGACATTAAAATCAATTTTGGTCTGCTTCCTACCTTGGTAAAAAACTCCTTACAGGAGCTTTAACGTGTGATAAATCTTAAATTTCTGTTGGAGAACTAGGAAGCAAAATATATTCATAAGTTTAACCCCTGTGTGAAAATTTGACGCAAAGCATGAAGAAGAAGAAAAACAGGAAGAGAAAAAACATTGGAAAGCAAAACAAAAAGTCGAACAGAGTAATAGTGGAACAGGCGGGTGTGGAAAACAACTTTTCTCTTTGTTTTTCTGTGCAGACAGCCTATCCACTCAGTGGCAAAACTCACAGCTTGGGTCTGGCGTGCTGCCTCCCTTGTCTCCCATGTTCCACATTTCTTTGCTGCTCCCTCCTATTTCAACAGTAATGATCATGTTGGATGAGGGAGCTTTGTGCTTTTTAATAGAGCTCTAATGGATGTGTCTCAAGACACAAACAGTGACAGAGCAGAATGATAACAGAAACATGGCTGCTGTTTCCAGTACTTATCTTATTAACATTTAACTGGACAGTTTGTTGCTGTTGTGAGTTGCCTGGATACCCCACTAACATGGATATTAGTGTGTGTCAGATGTGTTTGCACACGTGTCAGACACTGTGCGCTCATCTGCATCAGCAGTCACATGCAACTTAATAAGGGATGGCATTCATTACATTTGTTCCTGTGTCTTGTCCTGCCGCTCTGCAGAAACTCTCTGATCATGTGTGCTCGTCTTGGCAAGCGAGCTGTAGAATAAAGGTTAACCACGGGACTAGACAAAAGACATTCAGATTTGTATCTAATCGCATTTGGGAATCCAACATCCAGAGTGAGGAATAATGCTAGTCAAAGAGTGAAGTTTAGGGTCAGATCTTAGGACAGAAACCACAACAGAGTTAACTGCAGTTCTACTTAAATTGTTTTCTGATTGCAGCTCTGAGTGTTGTTGAAACAAGCCCCCATGCTTTCTTTTTCCCCCTCTGATGGCCACACCACATCTGGCCGAGGCAGCCAGGAGCCAAAGGCGGCTGTGGGAGATATTGGATTGTCCTCTGCTTCACCCTGTTATATACCATGAAACATGCTGGGTGTTCATTGACCATGTATGAAAGTATCTGTATATCTAACCCACAGCCAACTAGCTTTGCTGTGCAAAGCTGCAATTGTAAGCCAGGGGGCAAAAGACAAAATAATATCTATGTCATACACTTGGAAGCTTTAGTGGGGTAGTCAGGTATATTCTAAAGAAGTAAAGGAGAATGTTTTTCATTGCAACTGAGAGAATATTTACCATTTTTAATGTATCTTTAATATTTTTTTAATGCATTTTGTAAAGCATGGTGAAAGAGTTTTACAAAGCAAGTTTTAACAGCTTTTTCAAGCATCTTAGTTTTATTTTGGATACTTAAATTATTTTACTTTGTACATAGAAACAAAATTATTTCACAAAAAGCAAAAACTACCAGGGTCTTAATTATTGGCCTTCTTTAAAACTGACCTTTTTTGTTGAGCCATAGCACCAACCACAGTTGTGCAATGATGTGCTTTAATTTTGTCAAGCTCAAAACTTGAAAAATCAAGTTAAAACTGAGTGTTTTCTCCCAATTTACACACAGTATTAGATCTTCAGTAAGGATTTGAGCTGTCATTGGAGGAAGCAAAAGAAATCAGTTCAGACTTCAGAAAGAGAATTGTTGATGCTCACAAAGCAGGAGAAGGTTCTACAAAGATATCACAGCATTTCCAAGTGTCAAGAACTGGAGCGAGAAGTATCATCAAGAAATTCAAAGAGATCCACACAGTCCAGAACAAGCCTGGCAGAGGTAGGGAGAGAAAGATTTCAAAGACTCTGGAAAGAAAACTAGTGAGAGATGTGTCTAAAGACACCAGAACAACTGCCAAGACACTAGTGAATGACATAGCCAAGTTAGGGATTGTAGTCTCAAAGAAGCCCATCACTAGAGCCCTGCACAGGAATGGACCAAGACAAACAGAAGAGACACCTTCAAGCCAGACTGAAGTCTGCTCAGGACAACCGGGTGAAAGATTCTGCATCCTGGGAGCAAGTCCTTTGGTCAAGATGAGACCAAACTAGAGCTCTTTGGTCATAGGGTGTTGGTTATGTCTGGAGAAAGAAAGGAAAGGCTTTTAAACCAAAGGGCACAGTCCCTACAGTGAAACACGGCAGTGGGAGAATTATGCTGTGGGGATGCTTGAGTGCGTCCGGAACTGGAAATCTGCTAAAGGTGGAAGGAATCATGACAAAAAAGACAATGTGAAGATTTTGCGAGAAAACCTCAAGCAGTTAGCAGCAAAACTGGGTCCGGGTCATCACAGTTCCAAAACAAACATGGCTCCTGGTAAAGAACTACCTCCAGAAGACCAAAATGAATCCTACTGACCGGCCTGCTCAAAGCCGTGACTTGAATCCCGTTGAGAATCTTTCGGGTGAATTGAAGACCAAAGTCCATGCCAGAAGATGATCAAATCTGGAGGAGGCTGAGAGATATACCAAGAAGAATGGGCTGGGATTCCTCAGGAGACATGTCTGAGACTTGTTGAAAACTGGTTTTCACAATACAACAGCTTTGTTTAATAAAGAAAAAATCTTAATGCTTTCATTCAGCATGCAGTGGGATTAACATAGTGTTATGTAATTGTGTGGTACCGGCAACATTAATCAGGACAAACAGTCATAAACAGCAGTGTTCTACTTTATATCAGCACTCATATGTCTCTTGTCCGGTCGGAAAATGTGGACAGAACTGTTGTGTAATGATCTTTGTATCAGGCAGCAGAGAATTTCATGGTTTAAAAGCCACAACACTGCCACATTCTCTGATAAACAACATTTTCGAAGTACTAAAACACACTCCAAATGGTAAAATTAAAAAATAATCTAAAACACAGTGTCAATCACTTTGTGTGAGCCAACATACATTTTCAGAAAAAGGATGGAAAATAAGTTTAGGTTGTAGAACTGATGATAGTCTTTGAGGTTTTGGAGCCAGGTGCTGCCAGCTATAAGCTCTAAGGAGTGGAGTTTCATTGTGCTGCACCGCATATCTCAATGACAATAAATAAACACCAATTATCATACTTTCCTGAGAAGACTTCCCACGGCCGACTGGTAGAGCTGACTGTTTGCTGCTGAGGCTCGTGCAGTCACGTAACAGTAGAACAGAAAGTTCTCATAAAATCAGTAGTTGCTGCACCTCATAGACGACAACTGCAGGTATGATTTAATTGTTTGAAGGTGCAAAACATCTTCAACTTAAAGCTCCCGTGAGGAACTTGTGTTTGATTTAAGCACTTCCTGTGGACAATGCAGCACTCTTTATGTGTGCAGATTTTATCCTGTAAATGTACAGACTTATTTTTCAAGCAAATGTTTCCTCCTGCTTTATTCTACATTCAAATGTATCAGGCTTTTTCTTTAGGTATAGCATGCTGCAACCTTATCTGCTACCTACCCTCTCTGTTACTTTTACAGGCATTAATAATAACCATATAGAAATAATCAATCTTAGTCCTGATGGTCAAATTTGCTTTTTAAGTCATAAAAAGGCATTTGAGTCTTTTTCATGCCCAGCTAAAAACTCTTAGCATGGGTTAGCATGTGCTTCCTGAGACCACACATATGAAAAGCTCAGTCTGTCTCAGACTACACAACAGCTTCTCAATCATTCAGACTCATCTGGACAGAACATTTATGATTTACCGTACAGCAGAGCGACAGCATGGGGAGAGAACTCAAAGTCCATTTCCTCCCTGCTGAGAACATGTTTTCACGTAACCTAGCAACAGGGAAATAGCTTAAGCATATTAACATCATTGACCGTGCTAACCTTTTTAGCCCAGACAATAAGCGGAAAAGCTGCATCATAAGTGGCAGTTCTCTGGTGTTAATTGCATATTTGACAACCTCAGTAGCTATTTGAACTATGCCTGTCATTTCATAACCATGTCTTTTTCATACACACCAGTTAATGTGTAACTATAGGTGTGATCTCCGTCTGGCTTTGTCTCTCTGTGTTTTCAAGTTTGACTTCAGGATAGACCTTATTGTGTCAGCAATGATTAAGTTAGAACTCCTGATATAACTGCTCTATTTAGAAATTGTCTTAGTAGATAACATAAAGGCAAATCAATAAAGGTCTGTAGTGTAACTCCTGACTCTGATCCATTTCACACCTGCACCATGCAGCACAAAGTGTCTATTTAAGGACCAAAGAATGTCAACTATGATGGAGTGACATAATAGTACAAAGTTGTAGCCACATTCATCATGTCCTGGCACTCTTGGAATGTTTTCGATGACTGAAATAGTCAGTTTCAGTCAGTAAGAGATCGTCAGACACATAAATCCAATCTCATCTCTCCGTCTAAAAGTGTTGTTGTTTATCTAGATTCATCTTTGTATGCCTGTAAATAGAAGGTTGGTGTTCTTGTTGTCTTTGTAGAGCTTGTTTTCACTCTCTTTAATGAGATCTATATCTGTGAGAGCAATGAAAAGCCAGAAATACATGTCTTGTTTGAGCACACATTCCTGGTCAGTGAAACTACTTCTGAACAAAGGTAATGTACAGTACCTATAAAAAGTATTCACCCTCTTGGATGTGTTAGCCTTGAATAGATTTTATAAATCATTCATGGTCAATATCATTTGGCTTTTTTTTTTTTTTGACAAAAATGACAAATTGAGAACAGATTCTACAAAGTAATGTCATATAGGTAAAAATATGTAAGAGAAAATAAATGATTACATAAATATTCACTCTCTTCATGTCAGTATTTAGTAGAAGCATCTTTGGCTGTAATCACAGCACTGAGTCAGTGTGGTTAGGTCTCAATCAGGCTTGCACATCTGGACACTGCAAAACAGTTCAAGCTCTGTCAGGTTGCACCGGGATTGGGCGTGAACAGCCCTTTTAAACTCCAGCTACAAATTCTCTATTGGACTGAGGTCTGGGCTTTGACTCAGCCCTTCTAGAACATTCACCTTGCTGTCCTTAAACCACTTCTGTGTAGCTTTCACTGTATGCTTCAGGTCACTGTGTTGTTGGAAAATGAATCTTCTCCCACGCTGCAGTTCTCTTGCAGACTGAATGGGATTGTCCACCAGGATTTTCCTATATTTTGCCATGTTCATTTAACCCTCTAACTTTACTAGCCTTCCAGGGCTAACTGCTGAGAAACATCCCCACAGCATGATGCTGCCACCACTATGCCTCACAGTGGGGATGGTGTGTTTGGTGTCTGCCAAACATAGCGTCTTTTCTGATGGCCAAAAAGCACAATTTTAGTCTCCTCAGACCAAAGACCTTTCTCCCACTTGACCATAGTGGGTCATCAGTGTCTTGGTGGCCTCTCTCACTAGTCTCCTTCTTGCTCAGTCACTCAGTTTGTAAGGAAGGCCTGATCGCGACGGATTTACATATGTGCCATATTCAAGGATGCTGTGTGTATAGGAAAACTAATGGAGTTTCTTTGTGAAAGTACAATTCAGGGGACTTTATAAACTGGAAAGGACACTTTGTCCGATCTAAAATACTTCAGAGAACTAAACACAAAATCACCTTTGGGCCGTGTATCTGAATGGAAATCAGTCCTTGAATCTTCATCCTACAGATGGCTGCACTTCTTCAAAAAACTGAAGAAAGGCTGGGGGAAGTGGAGCTATTGGTTTTGGTCTGAAAAAAAACTGGAGCTGAAATGCGACATCTACTAGACTTATTTATTTTTTTGCTAACAACAACAATGTTTTTGACATAGAGCTGTTGCTTCCAGTGGTTCTATGAACCTAAATATGGGAGCTAAATATACAAACACACCTAAAAAACTTTGTGTGCAACCAGATATAAATCAAACACCAATCATGACCCATTGTTGTTAAGGAAGCCTTTGTTGTTTTTTAGTTATAGTGTACATGAGATGTTTGATGTTTCATTGTGCATCCATTCCCTGCAGTAGATTGCATGCAGCTGGACCACTATGGGCTATTTTAAGACCATTTTCCCACGATTACAGCTCAGAGGTTCGTTTCTGCTTTGATGTGGTGAAGGAATGACATGACATGCAAACTAGACTTTTTTCTCTCAACATGCTCTTCAGCTTTGAGAGTGTGCGTGCTTCGCCTCCATTTGTTTTGGTCTGACACTACAGGGGCTCTTCTTTACATTCAGCTACAGAAAAATTGAACAGGGATTGGATTGGGTGCTCATTAAATTGACTTTTTTGATTCATCAAATCTTAGTTATGTTTTGTAGCATCTTATATGTAGCACAGTTCTTTACACCAAAACCTTCCCTGGTGGACCCCTAATGAATCTGTTTTCTTTTCTTTGAAGCATGTCTTAAGGAGCAGAGGGCTTTCATTTAAAGTGCTCCAGACACTACACTAAAGCTTCAATAGACTCAAGAGCCCCAGAATGCCAGGGACTTCTTTGTTGTGATGGAAAAAGCAGAGGAGCAAGCAGAACTGAAGACTTTGGCAGATTCTGTGCCACATGCTAAACAGCAGGGAACTAGTGAAAACTAAAAAAGAACTTTTCTGTAATTAAACATGATTTAGATGCTTGGTCAGTTAAACACAGTAGCTTCAACATTAAGGTTTAAGAACCTTTTTTGGTCATTTATTTATTTTTTCATGCTTTCAACAATTTAACAATTTAACAGAACAAGATTTCTAATCTAAGGACCACAGTATTACTGAGACCAAAATCTTTCTTAGCTGTACTGTTTTACATTTAACTGGTATTGAAGTCTAAATTTTAGACCTTTCCGTTGGCTCCATCTAAATATTTTTTTTTTTAGGAATAAGGGGAACAACTATAAATCCAAAGAACCTAGATATAAAGTCAATCAGTGGTTTTCACATTGTATTTGCCCAAGGCCCACTTGAAATCTAGCCGTAATCTCAATGCACACCATGTTCCTATCCATACAAAACAGCCTCTTAAACTTTAGTTGTTGTATGGTTGCAATAATAACACATGCTTTTATAAATTGCCACGGTACACCTAAACTAGCCTCAAGGCACACCAGTGCCATACCATTTGAGAACCAGTTATGTAGATCACTAGACGCACAAACTAAGGCTACAATGCAAGAAACATCAATCCTAGTTCGGTATTCAATGCTCAAAAATTTCCTTTTGAACCTCAAGTGCACAGCATCAGCTGTGCAAGAATCACTGGACACTTTTTAATTATCAAATCAAGAGTTTAGTGTTGGACCCCCATCTGCCACTATAACAGCCTCCACTCTTCTTTGAAGGCTTTCTACATTATTTTGGAGTGTTTCTGTGGGAATTTTTGCCTATTCATTTGGTAAAGCATTTGAGGTTAGGCACTGATGTTGGATAAGAAGCCTTGGATCGCAATCTATGTTCCAGTTCATCCCAAAGGTGTTTGATGGGGTTGAAGTCAGGGCTCTGTATGGCCCAGTCAAGCTCTTCCACACTGAACTCATCAAACCATGTCCTTATAGTGCTTGCTTTGTACACTGGGGCACAGTCATGTTGGAGTAGAAAAGGGCATTCCCCAAGCTGTTGCAACAAAGTTGGAAGCATAGCATCATCTGAAATGTTTGTATGCTGAAGCATTAAGATTTGCCTTCATTGGAGATAAGGGGCCTAGCCCAGACCTCTGGAAATAGAACCAAACTATCATTTCTCATTCAATGAAGTTCAAAGTTGGAACAATGCAGTAAGGGCAGTAAGGCATTTGACTGCCAAACAGAGAAGCGTTTTTCGACCACACCACAATCCAGTGGCAGTGTGCTTTACACCAGTGGTTATAGACTGGTGAGTCAGGACCCAAAAGTGGGTTGTGGAGCTCTTTTAGTGGGTTGCAAATGTGTGCCAAGAAAAAAAACAATGGCAAAATGTCTGAGTGCAGAAGCCCTAAGTCTACAGACAGTAAATCCACACATTTTTTTTTAAGTCTATCTATTATGATGGGTAAATGTCAGTATTTGTCTCAAGATTTCTACTAATTTATTTCCTTTCCTTTGCATAGTAAAGCTGTTTTACCACAATAACAAGGAAATTCCGCAAGAAATTACCAAACTTCCCTGCTTTCTTGGAAAAATTGAGTAAAATAAGATGCATGCATGCATGCCCTTCTATAATAATGTGTTTTTTTTAATCATGTTTTCTTTGTCCTGTCTGTCCAGTCATTTTTTTTCTACGTAGGATCCAAACTGCACAATTTTTCCTAAATAAATACGAGTGATTGAACTTTTTCTTTTAAATTTGGGTTGCAATTTCTTTTAAGGAGGAGATGGTGGGTCCCGATGCCGGACACCACTACATCCAACGCTTGGCATTGGACTTGGTGATGTGAGGCTTGCATGTAGCTGCTCGACCATGGAAACCCATTCCACCAAGCCCGCTGCACAGTTTTTCCGCCAACATTTATGCCAGTGGAAGTTTAGAGCTCTTGGTGACTTTCATGCACCATGTACCTTGGCAGTCGTTGACCCTGCTCTGTCATTTCCTGTGATCTTCTGCTATGTGACAGAGTTGCTGTTGTTCCTAAATGCTTACACTTTCTAATACTATCACTTACAGTTGACTGTGGAATATCCAGCAGGGATGAAATCTCACAAACGGTCTTATTGCAAAGGTGGCATCCATCGCAGTACCATACCATGAGTCACTGAGCTCTTCAGGATGACCCACTTTGTATCACACAGAAATGTTTGCAAATGGAGACAGCATGTCTGCATGTGTACATGTGTTGAGCTGTTACCTCTGCAGAGTGAGGCTGAGGCGGTCTGTGCAGGCCTTTATCTTGTTCTGGGCCTCTAGGTGATTCATGCTCTCCGTGGAAATGCCATCGATGGACAGAATGATGTCTCCAACACTCAGCTTAGCTCTGGCTGCCTTCCCTCCATCAGTGAGCTGCAATTAAATAAATTAATTAAACATGATCAGCATAGACAAAGAAGAGAAATTGTTCAGCTGCTCAAATCTTCATCCCACGTCTTAGTTTGTATTCAAAGTTCTAGAACTGTATGTTTAAAGCAGTAAAGAAAAAAATGTCATGAATGCAATATCTGTTGATTTACTTCTTGTAATCACCAAGCTGTGTTTTCCTCTCCCTTTCCTGTCTTATGTAACCGTTGTCAGATAAGAGGGGCATTTTTCTCCCTTAACAGCATCCCAACATCCATGAGACAGGATTCTACACCCATCACAACAATCTGCCTTTTTAAAAACAACAAAAAATGTACAGATTAATGACCAAAGATGTATTTTTGTGAGATTATACCCGATGATCTAGCTTTGTAAAGCAAACTCCATGCATTGTAGGTTAAAGATGTAAAATTTTTAAATGGTCAGTGGTTTGATATTTCTACTAAAAATCATCAAAAACGAATCACTTTTCACTACTATTTAAGGCCTCCTTTGAAGCCATGTGTACCAGCTTTAACCTCAAATCTAGACAACCATGTGTCCACCACAGGGAGGGGAAAAGTAGGGTAGTGTTCTTTCAGGTACTCTGTCACGCTGACACACAGGAAGTAACAGAATAAAACCATGACTATGGGATGACTCTGTACCAGGTGTGGTAGTTTACTAGTGCTTACACAGTACTCATCAATCACTCACCATCCTCCTAAAGCAACCACAACAAGTACAGCCACGCTGGGAACCAAAACAAACTCTGTTTACTTATCATTTTATGCTGGCTGTCATTGGATCAAATCTTTACGTCATCTTCCAGCAATGTGCGGGAACAAAACTCATGTTGCCTGAAGCCTTACTATTAAAAAGATCATGGGAAGCTTGTACATGTAGAGAATGACAGCAAAGATGAGGTGAATGTGTGAGAGAATGTGAAATATATTGAAGAGGGTGTTAAGCAAGGTGTGAGGAAAGAGACTGTATCAGTCAACTCCACTGAGTGGTGGGTTTCCCCAAAATTAACCGAAAATCCAATTGATACTGACTTCTCTGATCTCAAAATTATTCGACCCCTAAACAGAGTCCCTCACAACAGCTCAAATATGCAAAACCAGTGTTGGTTCAAGGACACTTGATGCAACTAATCAAGGGTTTCACTAGCTGCAACAGGTTTGCTTGAGCTGGAAAAATGAAATACCTGAAATGCAAAGGGTTTGTTGAGTAACACGCTTGACTGTATGTAAGAAATGTGGCAAAGTCAAAAGAATGGTCCTAAAAGTTCAGAAAAGATCACTGGCCTTCACAAACAAGGAACAGGATACAAAAAGATAGCAATGGCACTAGATGTTCATGGAGACACCAATGGAAGTATAGTTCACAAGTTCAAAGTTACAGAAGCAGTGGTTGCACTACCTGGACAGGGCAGAAAAGGCAGCTGTCAATGGCTGCAACTGAATGTAGACGTTTCCATGCCTGAACTCCTAGATGTACACTACTACTGACCCAAAGAACAAGATAAGTCAGCTCCAGTGTGATCAAAATCAAAGAAATAAGCCACAGAGGTTTTAGGGTTCTGTTATATGAGCGATGAAACAAAACTGGAACCTTTTGGCATGATGGATTAGTGGTATGTCTGGAAGAAGAAGAATGAAGCATACACTGAAAAGAACACTGTGCCCACAGTTATGGCGGTGGCTTAGTGATGCTTTGGGGCTGCTTTGCATCCTCTAGCACTGGAAACCTGCAGCATGTGGAAGGCAAGATTAATTCATCTTGTAATCTAGGAAGATTACAAGATGAATGCCGCCTCAGAGGAAACTGAAGCTTGGGCATCATTGGAGCTTCTTACAGGACCATGATCCCAAGCATACCTCAGATTCCACCGAGGCTTGGTTGCAGAAGTAGTCCTGGATGATTCTACAATGGCCATCACAGTGGCCTGACTTGAACCCAAGGAAATCTCTAGTGGGATTTGAAAAAGGTGGTTACAGCATGCTGACCCAAGAATATTACTGAACTGTAGGCCATGGCACATGAGGAATGGGTGAACATTCCTCAGAAGTGCTGCCAGAAGCTGGTGTCTGAATATGCAGCTCGTTTGCAAAATAACCTATTGGAACTAAAATCGCTATTTTTCATAGCTTTTTAAATTTTAGTTTTAGCATTTAAATGAAATGCATTTTAGCTTTAGTCACATTTTAGTAATTTCTACCCTTATTAGTTTTAGTCTAGTTTTAGTCAATGAAAACTCAAAACATTTTAGTCTAGTTTTAGTCCATAAAAAGTCTTCACATTTTAGGCTTTGCTTTTAGTGCAAGCATTTATTTTCTTGTCTAAATTTGATACCAAATCATGGTAGTGTGTTCTCTGCACCCTGCCAAACCTGGGGTCCCTGCTTGCTATTGTTTTTTGACAGATTTACCCACAGTGGAGAAATATCAGAGATTTTGAATGTCCAACAAAAACTAAATTACATTTTAGTCTAGTTTTAGTCAGTTCAGTCATCACAGATCTATTTTTGGTAGTTTTAGTCTAGTTTTTGTCATGGAAATAAAGGCTGTCAAAGAAAAGTTTTAGTCATAGTTTTAGTCAATGAAATTAATACTGCATTGGAGACCTGGTGGCAGGCAACGGTGGAGGCCTAGATGTACCAATCCCCAGCAGTGCAGATGTAAAATAGTGAAATTTCAAAATGCATTGTCAGAATCCTTACTAGCAGATATTGACAAAATCCAGCTCTGATTTATTTAGTTAAAAGTTCACTTCATTTATTGGCCAACAAAATAATTCAATATGAACATGAAATCTTGAATTTACATCCAAAAAAGATTGCACTGCATCCTAAAGACTTCCCAGTAGCTCAAAAGGAGCAAATGGCCCTTAAAGCTTGCCATTGTGTTAAGCCTCATTATAACATAGGGATAAAGAGTGTGAGGGAGGGAAAGAATGAGGAAGTGACACTGCTGGTGGCAGTGGAGCAGTGTTTTTCTTGTGTCATTATCACGTAGATCAGTAGCGGGAAGTGCAGAATGTATAGCCGAGGCTGATGTATGCATACCAACGTCTTGGAGACCTAAAGAGCAGCCACATGCTACTCACAAAGGAGCAGGCATGAACACGGCTTTAACGGGTTCACATGCTCGCTCATTCAGTGTCCGACACCGACTCATACACCCACACCTGTCAGCGTTTAGCAAGTCTTTCCTGACTCATTCGCTTTCAATAAAATTACTCATTATTCTCAAACGCAGAGGGAAACACAGCGCGTGTAATCACTCGTTAGGGATCACTGCTGGCTCTGATGTCCTCTTGCAGACAGCTCCAGAGGTTAATGGGAGGAAAAAAAGCTGCTAAAGGATTGCTGAATGAACGCGGCCCTGGGACACGGATTCCTCTCTGTTAATCTCACCATGTCTCTTTCTCACAAGCCTGTTTGTGTTTGTCAGAGAGGAAGAGAGGGAGTGAAAGGAGACCTCGCCTTGTAAGGATGTGAGAAAAGACAATATTGTTCACCTCTATATATGGTCATTCTATAAACATGCAGACTTTACAAACTTGAAGAGGAGGTCAGAATGTGTGTTTTTGTATGTGGTCAGCAACGTTTCATGCTTTATTCTGCTGTGAACAGAGAACACTTTATAAATCCAAACTCCTTCCAGTCAAACACCGTCTTTCTCACATGGATACCAAACAAATAGATGTCACAGTAGGAATCCTGGGCATCCACAGTCTATATATATAAATCTAGAGAGGTTGGAGGCACTCGTGATGGAGAGCAGATAAAAAAAATGAGCTGGAACTTTGGCCATGCAACTACTGCTTTCTCAGGAGAGGAGGCAACAACCAAAGATTTTGCATACTAAGGGACAAAAGTTGAAAACATTTCTTGGTCACATTCATCCAAGTTTAAGACAGAAAGTCACAGACTTAGCGGCTACAAGCCAGAGCACTGGCTTTTATGCTAAATTCAGTGGAGAGAGGACGCTTCCAAATGAATGAAGTGTCTTTCCAACTGAGATTACATGAATGGGATTCCAGCCACATAATGGTGTTACTGCTGTGCACCTCTCCACACGGCTGATTTTACCACTGAGCAGTTACTGGTAATGACCAGATGCTCCACACTCTTACAGATGTAGATTTAATACAGTTTATTTCCAAAGACTTGGACTGTCAGCCTAAGGCTTATGGGAAACCGTCTACTAGGAGATGTAGCTTTGAGTCTCTAGCTTTGAACCATTGCAGAAGGTGAAGAAAATTTCAAGTGGATTTTGTTCAAAAATGACAATAAAAGGCAGAGCAGGAGCCTAGAAAAACAAACAGCCCACTGCTTCCATCTGTTCTCAATCTGACTCTTGAACAGTAATAATCAAATACAGAAAGAATTAAAGACCTGGAAACAAATCTGACTAATTTAGGTTGAAGGTTGTCAAAATGTTTAATATTTCTATAGAAACCACATAAATCTATCCAATATTTTCCATACCACGTTTCAAAACAATACAATCTTTGTTTTCATGCTTCTGCTCTGACAAAGCTGGGGCAAGAGGCATTTTATTCTTGGGCTGTCTGCTCACATTTACATACAAAATATCTCAAAAACACTTTTGGAGATATTTTGGTCATTTTTTGCAAAATTTCCAACCTAAGTCAAGAGTGACCGATTTGGATTTTCACGACGTCAAGGTCGTTGGGCCTCATGTTCATCCCTTGCTTCTGAACTCATTAACTTCAGAATGCTTTGAGGGACTTGTTTCAAACTTAGCACACATAAACTTAGCACAAAAAGTAAGGGAATTTGTGTTTGGTAGATTATTTTGTTGATGTAACAATGCTTCTGTGCAATAAATCTTAATAAATTAGATCCCATATCTCCACAGTCTTGGACCGAACTCTATCCTCCAAGATGACAAGTGACAAACACAACCACATTGGCTGCCTTGTGACAAATGCTGATTGAAGAATGGGATGCCATCCCTCAGCAGTGTGTGACCAGAATGAGGAGGAGGTGCCAGGCTGCTGTGGCTGTATATGCTGCTGAGGCTCCAGTTTGATGAATGAATGAATTGTTAAATTGCCAATTTGTCTTGTTTTTCACACTTCATTCATCCAATCCACCAAACAATAGTCAACAGCAGAATAAGCTGTTTGGCATTGGCAGAGAGGATGTGGCAAATTGTTCATGGGTTTGACCCACATACTAAACTCTGCTGCTCATCCCACAAATGCTTGTTCCTTACAAATGTGGCACCATTTTAAAGGGAAATAAACGGGCTTTTAAAATGTATAAGATTTATTACAACAAAGAGATAATCTACCAAACTAGAATCATGATCGAGACTAATGTTCATCCTTTGCTTGTGAATGTGAAACCTTAAGACCGCTTAGAGATAGAGGGGTGTTTTTTACATTTTGCACAAATGTTCGTCCTCACTCAGAGTTAACTTACTAGATTTAGAGCTCAAAGATCAAGGTCCCTGGGCTTCATATTGATCCACTGCTCATACGATTTCTACAAATCACACAAATAAAGACATCACCCAAGCCCTTCTTATTAACACCAGTGTAGAAAAATATTGTTGCTGTATATATTTTTGTGCAATTGTGGTTGTGCAAGATATTACCATATTTGGTGGATCAAAGATGTTGAATTTCCGACAGCTGTGTGTTGACATGTCATGTGACATAATAACCCATGGTCATGACTACCACTAGTTTTTCCTGTATATTCATATTTGTTTTCTCAGGTGTACCTTGGCAGATGTTTGGAGATCTTATAGATGAATCCTTCTCTGAATATAAACCATTACACTTGTTGCACAATCAACTTTGACAGAGGCCTTAAACTGAAAAAGTCTGAGTGATGAGACGCCCTGCACAGTGTGAATGTGAAGCTACCTGATGTGGAGCACCTGGACCCAATCGCTTTACCCAGGCTTTTAAAGCTGACTTCCTGTTAACCTCGCTCTCTCACTCAGCCAGACCCATGCCTACCCTGTCCTTTAGATTAAGCCTTGGTTCATTTACTCGATGGCACTTTTTAGTAATGAATCTTGATCCAACTATTGGTCATCCATACTTCTATCATTTTTTTGTCATGTCCCTTGAGCCAGTTCACTTAAATTATAATTTTTGGTGAAAAAAATAACTTCATGCAGCTCTGTTTTTTCATAAATTAACAAATGTTAACAAATCTAACAAATTTCAAACTCTTTTAAAATCTTTTTAAAACAACCAATCTTCTTCAAATTTGTTTAAAAAAAAGGAGCTGGACTCCAGGTCACACCTTTAATGACATAGATATGTAAAAGCTGTTTCTTAAAGAGAAACATTAAATATTAAGTTATTTATGTACTCTTACATTTTACCATTACAAGGGTAGATACCACACATGTGCATCAACAGTTTCATTTAAATGCAAATTTTTGGACAAAAGAACATAAAACAGAGAAAATTACAGCAGAACATGTTCAAATCTGACTCAATTAAAATACTGATAGGCATGAAAATATTGTGAAAAACTTGGGTGCAAATAGGTTAAATCTAATGGTATTATTAGAACTCTATTAGGGTTTAAAGGTGTTTGCATGTTCTCCCTGTGCATGCATGGGTTCTCTCTGGGTACTCCAGTTTCCTCCCACCACCAAAAACATGCTTTTTAAGGTAACTGGCGACTCTAAATTGGCCGTGGGTGTGAATGTGAGCACGCCTGGCTGTTTGTCTCTATATGTCAGCCCCATGTTTGACTGGCGACCAGCCCAGGGTGTACGCTGACTCTTGCCCAATGACAGCTGGGATAGGCCCAGTGACCCCCAGTGGGATAAGCGGCGTTAAAAAAATGGATGGAAAAAATTCTTTCACACCTAGCAGATTTATTTGTGTGATTTAGACTGCCTTTTCTGTTTTTCTGATCAACATTCAACTAGAAGTATGCATACTTTTCCATACCATCAATTCATAAAATAACATGGGCTGCATCATCTTTAGATAACTGAAATCAAAAGCACCTCAGTGCAAAAAATTTGACAACTGTACCGACTGTTGCCAAATCTGCTAATGCAACGGTTGTATTCCCCAACTGATTATTGCTGTACTGTATTTGGAATTACAGCTTTTCTTACAGACATACTTCATGCCAGGTGCCATATTTAAGCACAGATGGGATGTTAATGATCTTCCATCCCACTGAGCTAACTTCCTGCCTTCAGTGAATATTCAGGACTAAGGAAAAGGACTGTGGTCTTTTCATTTTTAAGAAGTCATGTTACAGGAAGTGTCTTGCGGTGAGGACTGAGGGCCTGTGAGATGCATGTCATGTCTGTGTTGGGCAGAGGCGAAGACAGAGGACCTTATATGGAAAAGACTCAGGCCTTACACTATGTCATCACGCACAAGGCTAAGGCAAATTGACTTACTCAGACTTTGTAATTACAAAGTTGAATAACTTGTTTGCACATTTTTACTGGGAGCAGTTGGAGTTTTACAAGGCTGGGGTTTTGTTTGTTAGTTTTGACCTAATGAATCAAATGTGGCTGAAAATCTGACTGATGACTTTAAAATGTCTCTTAATTTTGAAGTCAGTAGGGTGTTTTCCTTTCAGGCGGTAGGGCTTTCCCTGCATGTTTTCCACCTGTAAAGCTTATCTAAAAGGAACTGTTCACTCTGTAGAATCTCATCTCAAGCAGAGGCCATCGGATTTTACGAAGAAGTCTGCTCTTGTACACCTGCAACACCTTGCACAAACTTTTAAAACAGTGAAGGAGTGCACCCAAGGGGATAAAATAGCAAAGGCTCTTTTCCCTTGAGCCAAACATCACAATTAAGGCCACTTGAGCAGAGGTAGACCCGTGGTTGTCATGGTTTAACCCCAGTCTCTACATCAATCAGGCTGCTGGAGATTCCAGGCAGACCTTCATACAAGCTCTTAGTCAAATCGCCATGACAACGCAAACAAAACAGCACAAAGCAGTACCAATGCTGCGCTGAATACTGAATGCTCTTTAGTCAGGTCAGAAACAAACCCAGGGCTGACTGGCACCACTGACGCACATGATATGAAAAGGCTTTGAGACGTGTTCAGGCTTCAGTCTAGTTTCTACCTCCACCACAGATTCATTCAACACTCCTGCAGCGTTTATAAATACAGCTGAGCTGTTAAATTTCACCTGCAGCTTGGACTGCATACTACTAGTGCTGCAGAGTGTTCTGACAGCTTAAACTGTCAAACGAAGCAGTTGGTGATTAAAAATTTGGGCATCTAGACTTGAAAACAGCCTGCCTGAGGAGATGAAGTCTGCAAACTGTCTCATTGACATCACATTATACTTTAAAAATAGTTACTAGCATGGTAGGAATGTTATGAAGTGGTGAAGTATTGAATATCTGTTTAAGTTGCTATTTTATCAGTGATTTGTGTACATGTATCATTGGCAGTAACAATATACTCCTATATTCTACATTATAACTTTGGTTGTTTTGCCTCTCTGTCCCTCTGTCTGTCATTTAGACTGGTTCTGCTCACAGATTCTGCCTTTTAAAGGGAAGATTACATCAACACTGTCGCTAATTGCCTCTCATTGGTTGATCAGTTTTGTTTGTTATATGTTCAATAATGTTTGTTTTTTTCCTAAAAGAAACAACAATATGGTCTATTGTGCAGATTGAATGAAGTTCAAATCACATTTTGGTTTAACATATGAAAAAAGTCAATTGACTGATTAATTGAATTAAAGTCCAAGTTGTGACTGTGATCCTGTCTTAAGTTGGAATTTTATGGATTGTTCCTTTAAAAACTTTGAGCAAAGGCAAAAGAAAATAGCACAATTGATCTAAATCAAAAAGTGATTGCTTGGTTATTCTTTACAGCTCTGCCATACAGCATTAGGAGGATTGGAAGCAGATGCCGTCAGTATAACTCTAGGGGGATCAAACTGGATCAAACACGCACTGCAGATATTTACAGAGCCCAGATGTATCCTGAACTCATCTTCAGGACCCCAAAGAGAATCACAATGTGCTAAGTATGCCGTGTGAAGTGTACATGCATGAAGCTGTAACATATTTGAAAGATTTAAGTGGTTTCTGATTAAATTCCTGTTTTCCGTGTATTAACACTCAGGAGATTTAAAGCCACGAGACAGATAAAAGAATTACACACAATCTGTTTGGCAGCAATGCAGCACAGACCACAAACTATCCATCTCAAAGGTTTCCTGAAATGCCAGGGGAATTTTTCACTGCGTGAGTTTATTTTTTCTGGACGCGAGCTGAAACAAAAGTTACGGCTCAATGTCAGACAGAGCAAGACAGATTATTCTTTATCCGATGAGCTCCACAAGATATAAACTTCTCTTTGTATGAAGCACAAATCATTGACGAAAAAAAATGAGGTAAAATTTCCACAAATGACAGGAATTACTTCCTTTTGCTTCAGCATCTAATAATGCAGTTTAGATATTTGCATTACTTCCTGTTAGTATAACCCCATTACAAAGCGTTTTTCTTAAAACTCCTCAGAGCTGAAGCATCTGAATGCCTCTCAGTGTCAGTGTCTTGGTCTACAGATCTTGCTTGAAAAAATTTTTCAAAACTTTTAATGCAAGGACAAATTGAACTTTGAGACAATCTTTCAAATTGAAGACATGCTCAAGTGAAAGTATATACATTTTGTAACTTCATCGAAGACAGCATAAAGCATGCAGCCCATGTAAGATTCTGCAAAGAAAACCTTCATTTTGATCCTGTTATTGGACATGTTAATAAAAAGATTAAAAAGATTATTGAACCTGAAGTCCAACCCACACCACCTGCAGCAGCCAGGGTGGGAGCAAATACATCAATACCCAGAAACTGGTTTGCAGTGGCCACTAAGGGCCAAATGTGAGGGGTATGCAAAAGCAAAAGCATGAGGTATGAGGACCATATGTGGAAGGGGGTCCTCAGTGCTTATCCCAGGCAGCAACCTCCAGTGTTGAAAAATTAAGCCAATGCAGAAGTGCATTGTGGGCAGGTACACTGTAGGCGTTTCCCAGGATGCTCAAGGCCCACCTCAACTTTGCATCGTTGCAGCTGCTCGGATAACCAGAACTTAATCTGAGACAGCATTTCCATTATCATGATTGCTATCCACAGGCCATCTACAGCAGATGTCCTTGTTGGGGCTTTTAACTCGCTGAGTGAGGAAGCAATGCACCAAAATGAAGATCCAGGCATTTGGAGACGCCTTGGATGCTGCTATCAAATCTGTGTCAGTGAATAGTGGGAGCGTGGAAGTTGTAGAGCAGGTCAACTACCATGGCAGCGAAACGCATCAATCCGCTGACTGCAAGGCTGAGCTCAACTGCAGATTTGGACTCATGCATGGGGTGATGGGTTCGCTGAGCAAGACAGTGTGGCGTTCCCAGTATCTGAGCTTGCAGACGAAAGTCAGAGTCTTTGGTGCCTTGGTCCTTCCAGTCTTACTAATACTCTTGTGAGGCCTGGATGTAACAGATGGCCTGAGGCGCCAGCTGGACTGCTTTGTGACAACTTTTCTTCTAAGAATCTTTGGGTAGGGTTGGCAAGACAAATGCATACGTGCTCAGGAGAGCGGGGATGGGAAGGATCAGCTGCATGAATTGGGAACAGCAGCTGGGTTTTTACGGGCACCTGGCACGCTTTCCCAGGCCGGATCCAGCTCACCGCATACTGGGTGCTATGGAACTGGTGGGCTGGTCCAGATACTGGTGGTGACCGCATGCATTGTGGATGGGACATCGGCAATGGTCTCCAAAATTATGCCTCAGAAACTAATAAGCAATGTCTCTGATGCTATTGTTAGTGTTAAATCAATTCTATGGAATATCTTTCACAAAAGGCCTAAAGTGATTTGCGTTTATCTGAAGTTTATTTACATAATTTATCTGTTAACAAAATAAATATAATTCTTTATAAATGAAACGAATTCCATTAACCATAAATAATGTGTATTTTTAGTAAATAAGTTATTTAGCTCCATCTGTGGCTCTTTGAACAAATGCCTCTCCCTTCTTCTGTTGATGTGGGTTGCTCAGATACACCACATCATCACATTCCTCTTCTTTAAGAGTGAAGGAAGTTTCACCATATTAACACATAATGGACGGCAGTGAAGTAGAACAAATCCTGAAGCTCAGAGCCAACTGCAAACATGGAGCTAAAATTAGTTTGTGTTATGTTCACTAAGAGCATCACACGCAACTAAAACAACAACCAGAAAGACGCCAGAGACATGGGGGGAAGTGAGGGGTCAATGGGAGAAGAGGGAGAGATCAACCCTGAAGTGACCGACAGTGACCAAAAATTTAGAGGGGCAGAGTTAATCTCTCATTTAGTACACACAAGCTTTTAGAATTTATGACTAATCCCAGTTTACCATGGGGGATTTGTTTGATTTACTTCTGAATTATGTTTAATCTTTGAGTAGATATTTTCCATTGTTTCATAAGAAACAGAATTATTCCGAGTGATATTCTTTCCCATGTAGGGGCTCGTCAAGAAATGCCTAAAAAGGAGCTGGAACAACCAGAGAAGATTAGGACGGAAGGAGTCTGAGGGAACAGGAAACACAGACACCCCCTCCCTCCACATTATGTATGCACATAACTGGGCCCTTCCTCAGTAAATCATACTTGAAGTATTGGGTGGTCTCATTATTAACAACACAGCTGTATTGTTCAAAGTGTAACATTTTCAACCCACAAACACCTAAAGTAATATAACAACCATGGTTGTGGCTGGAAGGCAGGACAGTTTGTTGACTTTGTTCATCTGTATTGTAAGCATTGCTGTCATAACACAATAAATATTTTTTTATGGATGTGCTTCATCTCTATTTCTATTCACTATTATTACAGGCTGGAGTCAATAATAACTAAAAAAGGCGAAGGGATATCAGCTTGTGGTCGTCTTGTAGGCATCCAGTCTTATATACTGTACCGTACAGTATGTAATCTTAGGATCAGTTACATATGGCAAGCATAAGTAGAGTCATTACATCATTATTACTCGGTAATTGCCTCCATCTATGCAAAGAAATGCATAAGCTTGAAGTGAAAGCAACAGAAGCATTTCCTTTACTGCAAACCTGGTCTATTTATCATTGTTGGTCTGAAATGAGCCTTAAAATAGCTCTGCAGAGCATGAGATTTTCTCTCATTCATTTAATAAAGGAGCCAGAGTTAATTTTAAATCACTGCCAGATGTTTCAAAATATGATATGCATATGCTGATGTTTTCCATACACAAACAGATCTGATATTTTAGAGTAAAACTGTATCAAAAGTTGCACACAAACTTTATTGTTTTATTTTAGCTTGAACAGTGGGCTACATCTATCAGACATATTGTGTTCATAGTTGAGACAGAATATTCAAATGAAAGTTTTTATCATATTTGTGGGAAAATTATGCAATTATGCCTTTGTTAAACTGTTTTCAACTTAATTTGTAAGTGTCCTGCAATTTTTTCTGTACAAGGATTGTCTGCAGCTAGGAAGAAAGTTCAGGATAATGACTGCTTAATGAAATTCCACTCTGTTGCAGTGCTAGTTACAGGTTTAAAACCATTACAAGTATCATAGGTTTAACACTGGACTCATTGTTGGAAAAAAACACTTGTCTTCATAGTCAAAATCCCATCATAGTAGGCCTACATACATTTGTTCCTGAAAGATCTATGTAATAACGATTCGTTATTAGGACTGTGTACTAGGGCCACTCTAGAAAAATAATAATAAAGAGGATCTGCTAATTTTCAAGGACAAACATGAAATCCTCCAGTTGAAAAGTTCGTTTCTCATGAGACATAAGATCAATGATTTTCTTACTTTAAAAGCCCCAAATGTAGGGGATGTTAGACTTTGAATTTTGAGATTATGAAGTAAAAAAGTTGAAAATCCAAACACTTTTTTAAAAGTTTACTTTTACTTTAAAATTTTGACTTTACAATATCATAAATTTATGATTTTAAAAACTTGAAAATGTTGAGTTTCTAATGAAAAAAGGAAACTTTTTAAACACATTGAGGGTTTTTTCCCCAGTGAATTAACAACTTTATAAACCTGGAAATTCTGAGTTTGTTTTCTTGTAAGTATCCCACTTTATAATGTTAAGAAACTTGGTTTACCCCCCAAAGTTTCTGCTTTTTCAATCTAAATTTACAGATCATCTGAACCCTCTGAGTCCTAAGGTACTGTATTAACTATAAAGACGTATTGTCTTTATTGTCATCAAATGTTTTAATTAGAGCAGGTCCAGGCATCATACAATTGTACAGAAGTAAATGTACAGCGGGTCAGCAATGTGCCCTTCTTTTTTTAGACACATGTGCAACATGTACAAAAAGACAGCAGACAATAGAACAAACAACTACAAACATCCTCCAGACTGTGAACACCAGATTTAGAGTAAAATGGATGAAAATAACCAGTAGAAAAATAAAACAAAATATATAGAGATAATAATTTATTATAATAATATAATTATTATAATATAATAATAAATAATATAATTTATAATTTATTCATTTAGGGTTGCCCTAACACAGCATGGTACCTTATGTATCGCATCATACAGCTTCAAATCCTATTTCACTGCATAAGGCAACATTGTATCATATCATAACCTGCCATATCAAGCTGTGAGGTCCTTGCCAGTGCCCAGCCCTATCTATTTGGCACTTAGAGAAAATAGACAAAAGGGGCATTTTATCGAGTGCCAGGACAATAATAAGATGTCTGTGCAGTTTATGGTGCTACTCATTGGTCATGCACTGGGATGAAACTATGTCAGAGGAATGACTCTAACCAACAAATGTGATGGTAAGAAAGCTCTGAGAGTCATGTTGCCCAAATCAGCAGTACTTTTGCACGCTCCAGACCACGGATGACTCAACGCAGGACATAA
Source organism: Cheilinus undulatus (assembly GCF_018320785.1). Taxonomy (NCBI): domain Eukaryota; kingdom Metazoa; phylum Chordata; class Actinopteri; order Labriformes; family Labridae; genus Cheilinus; species Cheilinus undulatus. The sequence continues at coordinate 34,884,300 of NC_054881.1, forward strand.
GGGATATTCAAAACATTAATGGTTCATAGCTCTCTGCCACCAAAATCCACAAAAATGAAGAAATCAATTCAATCTAACCATCACATTACAAGAACTTGGAGATTCAAGAGACTCAAGGCTCCTGCCTGGCATCTTGGCACCTTTTCTGACTCGCCTGTCCTGATATATTTGAAACTCTCTTGCAGAAGAGGACATTAAATCTTGAAATGCACTTTCAGGGTACAGGTGCCCATCTGTTTCTTATTGTCTCAGCATTTTTATAGCTGTGTGTATATGAACAATATGAGCTGACAACTTGTTGTCATTAATTCACACTTGAGCTCTAGCAACATTCAAGTCTAAATAGGAACAACTGAATGACAAATAAGCTTCGGGCACCTTTGTGGGTGCTCAAGAACTGAAAGGGAAACAGCAGTGAGTTGTTTAAAATAGAGAGGTATTTTGAGCAGATGTCGGCCTTGTGTTTCTTAAGGTGAATGCAAAATTTCAAAGGGCAGAGTATAGGCACATGGCCAGTTTGATTCTGATCTTTTCTCTTTCCTCTCTGTTTAAAGGCTGGACTTTTTCTGTTTTTGAAGTTGCAGTGATATCTAATCAGGCAGGCATGTGTTGGTGCTTCATTCTTGTATTGTCTTTAGATATGATGTTAAGATGCCTACTGACAGCCACATACCAATTTGACAACATAATGTCCTGCATTCCATCATTATCATAGTGGCAAGGCTTAAAAATAGTCTGGACAGCTCCTCTGGCCTTTCATACTCTTAGAGAGGGTCGTATTTCCACTTGAGAAAAGTCACTCCTCCTCTCCACACGTAGCCTTCACGGTTCTGAAACTGATCCTGCCCACAACAAATAAACAGAGTCACTGACCTTGGCCGTGACATTGAGATTACAATTACATAACAGGAAGTGGCAGGAACTGAGTAGCACGGCTCATTCTGCTGCAGCCTGGGATGTTGTCAAAGCAAGGGCTTCATGAGTAGAGGACGAGCTTCCTATTTTTAATCCTGTTTGACAAAAAGAAAGGTCTCTACAAAACAGCGCAGGGCTCTAATCAGAGGATTGTTTTTCTTCCTTATGCATCCAAATTAACTGCATTTTTAAGGGATGAAACATCTTTAAAAGATCATTTCTATTCCCACACGCTGGAGGGGTTCCTAAACGGGACTGGAGTTAATGTTTGTCAAATTTGCTTCATTAAACTCTGTTAAAATTTCTCCCCAAAGAAATCCCTGCCATGCAGTGGGCTTCACCTTCACAGTACATGCACAAAATTTGGTAGGTCAAAACATCATGTGCGGACCTACTAAAGTAAATCATAGGTTGTTTGCAATCATGTAATAATGAACGTCTGTTGGGGGTCAGGAATTTGGGGGCAGCCATTATGAATTAATGAGATTGGAAGAAAGTTAGTACTTTACAGCTTTAAATAGATCTGTACAATGCAATAACCATCAGAAAATTTCCACATACATTTAATAGGATCCCTACAAGTGTTTAGGATGCAGGGTGCCAACAGTGAACTTTGGTGGAGGAGGGATAATGGTATGGGACTGTTTTTCAGGTTTTGGGCTTGGCCCCTTATTTCCAGTGGAGGCCAATCTTAATGCTGCAGCATTCAAAGACATTTTGGACAATTCTATGCTTCCAACTTTGTGGAAGTTTTGGGGAAGGTCCTTTTCTATTACGACATGACAGTGCCCCAGTGCAAGGACTATAAAGACATGGTTTGATGAGTTTGGTGGGGAAAAACCCTGAGTCCTCACCTCAACCACATCGAGCACCTTTGAGGTGAACTGGAACAGAGATTGCAGGCCAGGCATTCTTGTCCAACATAAATGCTCTACGGAATAATGAGCTCAAATTCCCACAGGCACTCCAAAATCTTGTGGAAAGCCTTCCAAGAAGAGTGGAAGCTATTACAGCTGCAAAAGAGGGGCCAACTCCATATTAAATGTGCAATGTGTAATGTGCAGGCAGCCGAATACTTTTGTCCACATAGTGAAATATCCCAAAAACTGACCCTAACTCAAGGATGATCTGATTCAAAAGTAGAGGTCAAAGGTCATTTCATGCATCAATTTGAGCCCCATACACTTAGAAAACTAGCTCTGTCGGTCATCAAAAGTTTTTCTACAAAACATGCACCCACACCACTGAAGCAGTAGGATTTCTACCAATCACACTACCACAAAAAAAAAAAAAGAAAAAAAAAAAACAGCTCAGCCCAGTTTCTGCTTGATTCACCACTACACTTTGAATCTGGCAATTGTATACCTTGTGGAGGCATATAGCCACCAGGTGGTAGTTGTTGTTTTTATTGTGCAGCAATCACAGTGTTTAGCATAGAAGAGCCTACACCAATCAAAAATAAACAGTGTAACTATGTTTAGGCTGAGGCTGGACTTGTCTTATAAACAAGCTTGCTTTTCAAACAGTAGTCCCTCCACCAGTCAGTCTCTCATCAAAGGGCCCAACAGAACCTGGTCAGCCAGAGTGAAATTCAAGCTTCATAGTTTATGTGGTCCAAAGTCACAAATAGTTATTACAGACCACTCGGGCTTTGGAGAGTTTAAACCAGATGGACAGTTTGAGGACAGTTTCAGATGGTTCCACTGCAGGCTGATTATTTCACCATCTCCTGTGCCTCCCATCAGGACTAACGCCAAGCAAAAGGTCAGGACACTTAGCACTATCCCTCATCTGAATGACAGAAGCCATTAACAAGTTTCAAACTAATCCTCAGAACATATCCTGAGAGGCCGTCAGAGAAATTCAACAGATTTTCTAATTTGACGGATGTTTTGGTTACAGGTCAGTTATGTAACATTATTTTGACAATACTCAGAGCCTTGGTGTGATAGAGATCAGGATCACTCAGGGAGGTCTGAGTGACAAAGGCCCTGAACTATTACACGAGGTGTCTAAATCCAGCATTGAGTGTGACACAGGAGATGAATGGCACACACACTTTCATCACTGACTAGGCAAACAGCATTGTGAACATGAACGACATTCCTCAGAGGTGACCGCCGTGGAGTGAAGGGTATGAAAGTGATGTGTGTTTATGTGTGTTCAACTCACCCGTGAGATAGTGAGGGGCAGACAGAAGTCCTTCCCTCCCTGTAGTCTAAACCCCCAGGGGGCAGGGCCAGCCAGGGTGACACTGTAGCTGCTGCTCATGATTCACCTATGGATGGAAAAATAATTATTTAAAATCAGAGCATGCATGAAACTATGGGGATACAAAATCAAACACTGATATCACAGAAACAAGAGAGAGAAAAAAGGAGGATGTAAACAAACTGTGTGTTTCCAGCTAGGGCTGGGCAATTAATTGCAAATTAGATTAAATCGCAATATGGCCTGCTGCAGTTTGCAATGTTTCTTTAACTTAAAATATGTCAAAATACCAGTTTAATAAATCTTTTTTTGCTGAGATTTTATGCTCATTATAAAACTATTGTCAATTTTTTATAATGGTTGACAAAAATCCTCCTTTTAGTGTTTTATGTATGTTTTTCTTAATCAAAATGAGTGACATAAAAATGATAATGCCTTTAAACAAAGCAAAAGAAATCATTTTTGAAACAAGAGCAAAAAAAAGTGATCTCATTCTGTCTAAAACTGTTGAAGTGTTACTTCACGAAAGTCATACCCCAGCTGCGATCAGCTGGTAGCCAGCCTCACCTCCCCCACCCCAGTCACCTCCTTTATAGCTTAAAGCTTGTTGCACCCCCATATTCAGATTCATACGTCTATGGATTAATTGCTTTGGTAATAATTCAATTGCTTTCAATACACATGGTCTTCTTTATGAAATTTTCTATTGCTTGAATTTGTCAAAAAATACAGAAGATTGACCTAAGAATAACCGCATATTAAATCGCAATTGCAATATTTGGGAAAAAAATTGCAATTAGATTATTTTTGCAAATCGTTCAGCCCCATTTCCAGCATAGTAATGTACAACGAGTGTGTAGTCAAGACTGGCATTTAGGAAAGCTGACCGTTTCCAGTATAAGGCACTGTAAAATGAAAAACTTTACATAATCACTCTGTTGTGTAAGGATAAAAACTTGCATCACAGTGTGACTGAATATGATATGAAGCAAAATGATACCTCACAATATCATGATACTGTACAATATGATACAATGCATAGGGATAGGATACGATAAAATATTTGATACAATGAAATCTCCTGATATGATACTCAATATGTTTAGATACTATGAACAGTACAATACATAGTAAACTACATGTTAAAATACCCAATACATTACATGACATATGATATGTGACACAGTAAGAAATATGTGGCTAACTTCATTATCATGGGAATGTTGGTTGGATCTATTTTTTGTGTTGGGAAAAACAGACTTTCCAACAGTGTATTATCAATTAATATTTTGTCCTAACTATAATTCAAAGCACACACTTATGATGTGGTGTGAATTGCAGCATTTGTTAAACAGCTACCCCTGATAGAGTTAAAATCATCAATGGATTACCCAGTTATACTACAGCTGTTTGATAAAAACACAAACTATAAAGAGCCACCTTTATAAGGAAATCTCTGCAGACTAAATAAAGAGTAAATGCTGCACATCTCTATTAAATAGAATATGAAACTGAGGTTGTGATAAGCCCCAGATGTTAAGCACTGACTATCATTTGTTTACTTTAGATCTGTGACTGAAACTGCACTTTGGACTTTTCATCAGTGTCCTTTCACTGACCTCACGGCGTGTGAAAGTTCTGTTATGACAACAGTAACCAGACCAAGACAAACCACACATTCTTGTCAAAAAAATGATACTATGGTGATAATGTATGTAAAAAATGTACAGCTTTTCCCATAGGCTGCAAAACTACAGGCATAATGGTTTTATAGCACACGAGGGAAATAACGAAAAAACAGATGCAAGAAAATAAATCACTGAAATATATGGCATCATCAGTTCTCTTCATGAAATTCTCCGAACCACTTTGCAAAGACGATGTGCAGTGGTGAAATATTTCATGCCCTATTGAGTTTCACTGGTTCAAGCCTGTCTTTCATGCATTCTTTTTTCCCCTGAAAAATCAAAGCTGCAGGCTTATTATTAGAAATGAGACCAGGGTTAAGTGCAGTCATATGTTATGTTTTAAGTGAATGCTGAATTTATTAGGTTGGTTGAGGAAATTGGTATACCATACTGGCAGAGAGTGGCTTTCTCTCTCTCTCCCTCTCTAAGTATGGTAAGAGTATTTAGCTAATAGATGGGAGTGGATCTGTCTGTGTGAAATAAAACAGATCATTTGGACACATATCACCTCTGCCTTGGCCAACAGGACAGGAGTATGTTGACATGAAAACATGACATCACAGACTGACCCACAAGAGTCACATGTAACGCACAATAGATGAAAAGGAGAGCGGGAACTGTGGAGACAAAATCATCAGTCAGGTGTTAAATATTATGAGCATTTACTCTAAAAGAGGAACTGGAAACATGAAGGCAGTTAGACCTTTAAAGTCAGATGTTATGTTTTATAGTCTAGTGTTTATTTGGAGCAAATTGGTTGAGACAGTAAATAAAACTGGGTGTGAATTTATGAGTTTTTAACTATTCCCCATGTGATGAAGGTTTAAATATCTGCTTTGTTATTTGTGGCTCTGGAAAAAGTAAGGAGACTAAGTAATTAAATTAATTTTACAAGAAAAAATGAAGAAATGTTCACACTCTTGGGCAGTGCAGAGGGAACATACTTTTCTGATGAGTATTTCAAGAACATTAACGCCTTGTCTTCCCGGAGGCCTGTCATTTTGAGGTTGTAAGTCATGCCTTCGTCACAGTTTCCCTTAGGGATGCAGCACCACCTGCTCCAACTCGTCACCTGGTCAGTTGTAGGAGATGCACATCAAATCAGAGGGCTGGCCTCCCTACGTATAGTCTCACTGTCACGCCTGCAGGGGAACATGCTCTTTAAAGAAACCACAAAAATGGGCAAGAGGGGACAAAATAAAACTACAAACGATAAGGAGGGGGTGAACACCTGAAGAGCACACACTTTTGCAATCGATCTACTACACCCATTTAAAAATACACACATGCCCACACGAAGAATATGCAGGTCTATAATAAGAAAGCAATGAAGACAGCTGCCTCCGTCTTCAAGGTGACACAGGTTTGAGGTGTCCCAAGACATGAGTAGAATGTACTGACCTTCAACACAGATATCTACTATCTAGACTCCAACCAGGTTTGACATGATCAAGTAGCTATTCAATTAAATATGTATTATGGTCATTCCTTCACAGCTATGTATGTGACATGATTGAGATTATGGTTGTTTGCTCAGCAAACGTAGGGATTCTTAATACTTTAAACAAGCAAAGTACAAAAATACAAGCTTAGCCAAGCTTACATGAGCAGAAGCTTTGCTTAGAAACATCCAAGTTGGACAGATTATATTGTTTTTTATTAAATACTGCAGGAAGAGCAGTTCAGTCAGGGCCGCTTTCAAGAAACACACATGATTTGCAGCTATAAATATTTATCTATTAGTAGTTATTGATTAGCACTTATTACCTCCGCCAAGGAGGTTATGTGATCGGGTTCATTTGTTTGTTAGCAACATAACTCAAAAAGTTGTGAATGGATTTTGATGAAATTTTCAGGAAATGTCAGAAATGGCATAAGGAAGAACTGATTAGATTTTGGGACTGATCCGGATCACCGTCTGGATCCAGGAATTTTTTTAAAGGATTCTGTACTATTGGGAGATAGGGCTAATGGCGGAGTTCTGCGCTGTTACCACTTTACACCAGGAGATGGTGGACATGAGTAACTTCAATCCCAGCAGCATTTTGGGTGTGTTTCTATTCTAAGTTTTGGAGTTTATAGAGTTTGAAAGATGCACGCCCGGTCGAGGAGACGAGTCGGAGTGTAACAGAGAGAAAGACAGCGAATTGTAGCGAGAATACTCACAATGCTGGTAGGAATAGAGGAATATTCACCCTCTGCCATGACTTCCAGTCGTCCAGTGAGACCACGGGTGAGACTGTCAGTGCAATCTGTTGGCACCAGCAGGAAATACTTCTGCCCTGACAGTCCACCCATAGTGAAGCCAATGCTTTGCCTCACCGTGTTTCCACCCCACCGGGGAGAGAGTAATCAGCGAATGCCTTGGTGGGGGCACATGGGGATGGATCCAGGAATTTTTATAAAGGATTCTTCACTCTGGGAGATAGGGCTGATGGCAGAGGTCTGCGCTCTCTGAGTGCTTTTCTAGTTGCTCTTATTATATTTGGCGTTGTGGCTGTTCTGGGATCTCCCTGTCCTTCCACGAGCCTACGAGGACAGCAATAAGCAGGAACAGCTCACGTTCCTGCTCTTCCCTTGCCAATAAGGAAAGCCTAAGGCAGGGAGAGACGCAACAAGAACCCAAAGCAGAGCAGAGTGACAACAGAATGACACTGATTAAGTCAGAAGCAGATTGAATGAGGAGCTGGGGTGGAAGAGGGTTGCTAGAGCAGCTTGCAGAGAGAGTGGCAGAGTGTAGCCAGACAAGCAGCATGAGAGCGATTAGTCAAATCAGCTGGCTGTCAGCTGATGAGGGCTTGCGTGAGATCAGCTAATCTCAATTATGGCAGTGATTGACAGCCTGCTTGATTTATGTAAAGATTCAACACATTTGCCTACCAAAGGTAGCAGGATAAGACTTAACATCAAAAATACTACGTACTAGCCTGACACGACAGATGCACTTTCATTTATTCATAACATGAGATTTAATTCACATCCACCTGGGCAACGGTCCATAGTCTTGTGAGGAGGGACAGAACCTTTAGAAACCATTCTTGGAGGGTGGTTGAACAAACACTCTGTTTGTTACATTCATTACAGGCCAATCAGGGTGACAAGACGTATGACATAGTGGGTGTGCACAGCCCTGGTGAGTAAACAACAAAACATGAGTAGCCACTGTTGCTGCTCAACATCAGTGGAGCCAGTTGGTGAATCAAACTCATGCAGAAGCCAGTCAGGAAAAGAGTAAAAACATCTTTCAGTGCACTTCTGCTCTTTGTTTTAATAAAGAAATGTTTTCCAATTCTGGTAAAAACTGCCTCTGTTTGTACATCAGAAATAATCACCTCACCAGCAGCCATTGTTTACCAGCTTGTGGTACAAACCTGCAAATCATGCTGTTTCTAGCCAGCCTGGAGCTTGGGTGACTTACTGGGTGTATAAAGATTAAATCCACACCACTAACTCTGACACTGAACGCCTTTTTTATGCATTTTTTAATCCGTTCTTCAATTGTTCCTGTCACTAGCTTTAGCATTAGCCACCATAATGTTTACCACAATGCATTGTGGTGGGCTTTGACAACCAATGGCAGTCTTTTAACATCATGTCATGCTTTGCCAAACTGTGTATGCTTCAACACTTTGAAACTGGATGAGACAGCCTGAGGAGTTTAAATGGGGAGAAAGAGACACAGAGAGACTGTGACGTATCCCTTTGCCTCTCTGTAGACAGGAATTGCTGTTCATAATGACTCAAAAGTAGCAAGTTCTAAAAAGTGCAAGGACATTTTTTTGTACATTGTGCATATTTTGAAGACTTGTTGTCACAGAATAATTATTTTTTCACTTTTTGGTCCCCAAGACATGGGAGAACAAGGTTGTCCAAGTCAATATCATTGTCCAAGACAATATCGTTTACGATGTCAAATACGTTTAAAAAACTTTGACTGTTAATATCCATTAAGTTTTTTCTTTTGCCTTTAAAGTCTCATAACTTTTTATAAAATTCAAGTGATAATGCTGCAGCACACACATTTTTAAAGCCCAGGTTGTCCTTAAAAAAAGATGTTTAGTGCTTGACTGTGCACCACATGGTTGATGTTTTACAAGCTTTTTAAGACAAAAAAGTCCAGACAAGACAGAACTATAAAAAATTGCTTAGGTCTCAGAGGTTGCAGTAAATTGTGGAGGTAATGTGTGTTATTGTTAAGCTTGCTACTGTTTTGTCAAAGAAGAAACCAGACGTTAAACAGGATTAAAACCTTTATTAGAAACATTTCTGATACTGGTATTGGAACAACACTGATTTTAGATGGAACTACATTTTCAAATATGTGAACAGATATGTTTTATATTATATGAGAGTGGATTTTTGGATGAACAATGTTATTCAGACAGCTATTAGGATTGTCCAAATACCAGAACAGTAAATATGAATATGATACTAGTAAAACTCAGATAATAGCAATACTTGTTTTGATACCATGGCAAAAAACAATATCCTAGGGAGGCAGAAATTAGTATTTTTGCTTACTTATTTTTATTTAGCATTTTAGTATTGAGGGTTTTTCCAATGTTTTGTGCAATTTAGACTGTGTGCAGGAGTTTGCCTGAAAATTTTGATTGATTTATTCCTCTCCTGTGGGCCTGTTAGTTGCTGAGCTTTTCAAACCAATTCAACATTAAAATGACAGAGATTGAATCATTTTAGAAGACACGGTCAAAAAGTACCTAATGATCAAAAGCATTAACAACCCTACAAAGAAGCTCATATGCCAAAGGCAGCTTGACTCAGCAACAGTGACGTGAATACAGAATGATGAAAGCTGAAGTCCGAACAGCAGAAAAAGGAACTCATCTAAATCTTACACAGTACTGCCTGCGAGGTATGTTTGTCATTACATTTGAGTCTACACCTGTGGAGTGGGAGAGCTGTCAAACACTTAATCTTCTGGGGTGACACCAGACACAATGGACATAAATACTTTAATGTCAACTTCACAAGTTTTATACAAAGATCTCTGAGCCAAGGGTCATGTCTTGAGGACACACTCCCATCATTAAAAACAGCCCTTGAGGAAGAAATTGCTCTCGATAGCTCTGTAACAACTATGGCATTTGTTCACAAGAGACTGTCTTCGTATAAGATTTCAAAGTCAACTGGGAAATCTCGGTATAGGCTAGATAAAGCATTGATTTTTTTTAAGGGACGAGTCATGGACTCTCATATCAGCGTTTCTCTTCCTAATATGGAGAGAAGAAACCTAAGGCTCATGTCATGTCCCTGCTTGTTGTGCAATCTCTAATGATATCATGCACAGACGTGAGAAGACACACCTTTAATGTTCCCAAACAAGAGAGGAAACCGTTGAGCTCTGCACAAGTGTTCCATCAGCAGCAGCACCCACATCAAAACTTCTCTACACTATTTACAGCATTAACTCTGGTTATTTTCCACACGGGGGCTTATCTTTCAAGTTCCCGTCATTAAGGCACTTTATTGTGCTTGGTACATCAACACTTTCACACCAAAGAGGAGATAAAACACTATTCTTTCAGCATAACACAAAGGACGCCTGCTGGCTTTGTTATCTATGATCTCACTTACTTATATGTTATGTTATATCAAGTGTACTGATCTTATTCATATGCTGACATATGCTTGTCTCATACTAAATTAAATGCTTTTGATTTTATATTAAGACTTTCGTAGAGTGGGGCTCAAAAATGGAGTAACTTTCAAGTCATGGCTGACAGAGAAATACATCTTTAAATATCAGTACAAAGGCTTTTTTAAATGTGATTCACCAGCAGTCGTGGGCAATCTGCCATTCACTGCTCTGACCTCAATGACCCCCTCCATTGTGCGTGGAGTCATGCTTCCTTAAAATGCTCTTTAGGTATCAGGAAGGAAATATCTCCGAGTTCTGGTGAACATAAAAAGTATTATTCGATTCAGACGTCATGCTTTCACAGTGCTTCAGGAGACAATGTGACTTGGTGACATCATTGCAGGATATGTTGACTCAAAGAGTGGGGAATGTTTACACAATGTACTGTACTTCACTCATGTTAATACAATACTATAAATTAAAAATAAGTAACAGAAATGTAATATTTTTGTCTGATCAGGCTATTTTTGCAAGTCAGTTGTATCAATATCCTTGTTTAACCCAGTATAGGTGACACAGTTTGTTCCAAAATGACACTTAAAGCCCACAGGCTAATTACAAATGTTGTAAAAGCATGTGACACATTCAGTGTGCATGAACAACTTTCCAGAAGCAGCGTCTTACATTATAGTGAGTCTACTCTAGACCATTCAAAAGGGTTTAACTACTAGGGTAAGCTCCAGGTGTAGTCATGGGACAAAGTGATAACTGTGCAGGTCGAGCTCACTCGGGTGTTTACGCACAGTAGCGTCTGTGACACCAAGCTCTGCTGTTTTTTTTTTTTGTTTTTTTTGTTTTTTTTTTCTCTCACGGAACCTTAATTTGTCAGTGGGTGTAACACAAACGCATGTGTAACTTTTGAGCGCCCTTTTAATACTTAAGGTATCAATTAATGCTTTCAAATCAAGCAAAAAATACCATCATGTTGGGGATCTGTATAAGAAATTGTTTTCTCTCATGTTTTAAAAGTTATAAATCCGCCACATATTTCATCCGTTTATCATTGTAATTTTAAGTTTGTAACGGAAACATAACACATTGAAATCATAGCGGTACAAAACACTTATTTTCTGTCACTATTTCTAAACTTTAAGTCATACCGTCAGTACAGTACTCACCTTGCCTTGTGAAGCCGGGTCTGGTGTGAGTGGAGAAGCGTGACTTTAGTCCGTCTGTTCTCAGATTCGAAGTGAACTGGACTGAGCGGAACTGAGACTTCCGCATATAAGCCAGCCCCATCTGGCTGCCGGTAGGAGGGTTCACAGCGGAGTGTGTGAAGTTGTTGACTGAAGGCAACTGGCAGGCATGGGCTTGTCACAAGCTGGAGCAAGTACAGGTGAGTGGTAGTAGAGAATAAACCTACAGCACCGTTTAACAAACTGCGTCACGAGGGGTTTAGGGTTAACGTACGGAAGTCAAAATGCGGTTGCCCCGTTCAGACTAATAAAACACCAATCTTAATGAATTAAGTCAACTCAACACATATTAAAACGTAGCTTAACCCTCCCAGCTATTTAAAAAGGTGCTTTTACTGCGGTTAAATAGTTTAACAAGCCCACACTTGAAACTTGCTGTCCACCTAGCTAATCCCGGCTTCTGCTTTGATGGTTAGCTTAAAGGTTAGCTTAAAGTGTCGATGTTAGCTAGGTTTAATTTTTTCCTAACACCAAGTAAACCCTAACTCCTAAGTTAGGAACTATTTTAAAAGCTTTAGCTTTGTTTTTGTATACAGAAAGATACATTTAGCTGGAACAGTTTGTTTCAGGGACGAGTATTCAAAAATTACCCATCTCCCGAAGTTAACAGTTAGTTTTTGGCAGGGGGAATGATGGCGACAGGAAGTGCAGGCTTTATGCTTTTTTTGTGGTTTACCAGCAGAGGTGGAAAAAGTACTAGAATTTTGTACCAAGTGTATTATAGTTATTTTGATTAAAACATACTTAAGTTGAAGTAAAAGTACTGCTCTATTTATCTACTCAAGTAAAAGTAAAAAGTAAGTCATTTAAAGTTGACTCAAATCCCATTTATTTGGATATTTTCAAGTGAACAACTTTGTTCACAATAACTTTCCTCCTTCTCCTCAGTAACCACCGGATTCTCCCATCAACACAATTCTGTCTCACCCTTCAGGCCATGGATTCATCTCAAATGTGGTTAAATTAATAATATTAGCTTTGACCCCTTTAGTTATTAGGAATACCTGGGGAATAAAAGCTCGCTTGGTCCTCCTTCCATGACACTTTATCGAAGGCCCTTAAACAACCAGTGGCTCCCAGCCCACTGATCTGTATTTTTGGTGTTCCTGCAGATTTTGCTTGTTTTCCTCCCTTCTCCTTTCTTGCAGCCCGCAGGCGTATTTTACTAAATTAAAAGGACCAAAAAATCTCCATCTCCTTTCATGGCTGGGAGATCTAATGTCTTACTTTATGTAGAGAAGCTAAAGTACAGCACAAGAGGTTGTTCTGATCATTTTAACAAGACTCAGGGTCCACTTCTGTCCTTTGTTGACTCTGTTCAGTCTTTGAATGACGGTTTCATGGAGCAAATTGGATTATTTCTGTGCTTAGTGGGGCTGGTCATTTGATTTTCATTTTCACATGTTGTTTAATGTTGTTACTATTTAGTGTAGTTGATAGTGATTTTTATGTCACAGGTCAACCTGTTTGTATGTTTACTTTTGGCACCATAGAATTCAATGTAAATGCCCAAGCCCAAACTTTTCATTTGGCTGTGTCAGCCATGTAACAGGTAAATGCATTTTAGTCTGCTTAGGCTTCGCAGCTAGGAAATACAACCTGCTTTAAAGTAATGTGGGCATTGTGTCAAATGCAAGACACTGTAATAACTTTAAAACATTTAAAGCCCTTATTTTATTGGAAACAGCATATACATTATAAAAATGTTGATATTCATGCTTTACTTTTTAGAAACTAAATGACCTATTTTTATTTGGCTTAGAACTTTGTCACAATATATCTTCTCACAAGTGGGCCTTCTTGCTGTGAGAGACCTGACTTGTTAACAAGTCTGTCTTCAGTATGCCCTTAGAAATCTTTAAATACTGATTTTTTTTTAGTCTGATGTTTTGGCTTAAATTGAGATTTTTGTGCTCAAGAGGAGAAACAAAACTATAGTAGGTCTTCATGATGTTATAAAAGAAATATTTTTTTTACATTTGACAAGGCCTCAGTGAACAGTGAGGTCATTCTTTCCACTAAATGCTTCAGGTATTCAAGACAGACAAGTCACATGCCAACCTACAGTACTGCAAGTCACCAGTGGCCATCAGTTACTCTTGAACTGCACTGGTGTGAACTCTGAATGAAGCACTAAGCAAATAGAGGGTGTGTTTAGTTCATTCAAGCTAAAACACATTACTGCCATAAAATATTGATTGCATTAGAGGGATTATTCAATTCTTTTTAGATATATGACGTGATAGCAGTTTTAGATTTTTGTCTAGGTTTTGTACTGATTTTTATGTATCTCTCTTTTTTCTTTTCCATCTCTCATGTTCAGCTTCTGGTACAGGGGTTAGCACTGTTGCCTCACAGCAAGAGGGATCCTGGTTTGCTTCATGGTCGGGCCTTTCTGTGTGGAGTTTGCATGTTCTCCACATGCATGCGTGGGTTCTCTCCAGGTAATCCAGCTTCCTGCCAGGACCAAACACATACTGGTTAGGTTATTTGGTGACTATAAATTAGGCGTGAGTCTTAGAGTGCCTGGCTGTTGTTTGTATATGTCAGACCTGCGACTGACTCGTGACCGGTTCAGGGTGTACCCTGCCTCTTGCTCAATGACAGTTTGGATAGGCTTCAGCTGTCTGTGACCCTTAATGGAATAAGTGGTGCAGCTAATGGATGGATGGGTGGATGGCTCTTCTTGCCTCCTTGCGTCAAATTTGTGCTTTAAAGTGTAATTCTGACATTTTTCATTTTTGTAGATGTATTCGGTTAGGCACAACTGTCATTGCCAAATGCATCATAAATATTGTCTTCTTTTAAACAGCTTCACAGCAGTGCTGTAGGATCGGGGTTTGGTGGCATAGTGTAAGTACGCTCTCTAGTGGTCAAGGATGAAAGTGCGTCCTCTACAGTTAAAGCACATAATCTGGATTTAAAGCTACTTTACAATGTGTGGCCTCAGGATATGAAGTGTATGGTTAACCCTGCACTCTGTGGGCAGGTTCATACCACAGAAATTTGTCATTTAACTTGTTGACACATTTCTTGTCTACACCATCATGACTTCAAGCCTGAGGCTGAGGTTTTTATAGAGCCGACTGAAGGCAGGGAAGAAAAAGCAGCTTGATTTTTGCACATTAACAATATTGATTAAAAAGAGAAACAACAAAAGATTACAGCAGTAGTCAGGGTTGATAGTTGTTTAATAGTTTTCACCTCAATCCTGGCTTTACTGAGTTTGGTCTACAACAAAGGGATTGGCAAGCCTGGTGTAAACAACAATGTGGAACTGATGCCCCCAAGGTTTCGATTCATTTTTGAAACAGTTTTGATTTCTTCCCCTTCCATCTGGCAATTATTTTCACATTAAACAGAAGAATATAGACTGTTCTGTTGAATGGAATTAAAGTTATTGAAACAATTTATACTGTGAAGAAATTACAATAAATAATTGTTTTCTAAATCAGTGTTCCCTACCTGGGCTCTGGGCATCCCTGGGAGAAGTGTCAAAGATCTCAGAAAATTAGATGTACTTATGTATCATTTTAAAATAATGTACGACAACATATAAAGGCCACCTTAAAGAGAAAAAAATAAAGAGGATCTGTGAATTTTTGAGAAAAAAAAATCTAAATTTCTTAGATTATAAAGTTGTATACAGTCATGGATGAAAGTATTGGCACCCCTGGATTTTTTCCAGAAAATAGCCTACACCTTTTCTCCCAGAAAGTTTTACAATTACAGATGTTTTTGGTTTACACATGTTTATTTCATTTAAAAATTAATCTATCTGTAAGAGACCAAACTCAGAATTTCTTTTTAACCTAAGTACTTTTAGATATTTTTGATCATTTAGTTAAGACAGTAATTTGTTTTTAAACACATGATAGAAAACATGAAAACCTTGGTTGCTTTATTACTGACTGAATGATATCAGACATCCATTGTCACTGAATCTTTTTTTGAGTCTGTCCTCTGCCATTGAGGCAGCTGACCTAAAATTTTACCTGCCAGTGAACACTTAGCCTACATTTGGCGGGTGGCATGCACTTTTTTTACACCCTGCCCCTAATCCCTTGGTTTTAGGTCAGAATATGCCACCTTTTTTTTTTTTTTAATCAAAAGCTGTTTTAACGCCTGGCTGTGTCACTGCATAAATAAACATTACTTAGAAATATTTTCATCTGACTGCCAAAATAATCTGTTTCGGCTCTGATGTGCAGTGCATTCTTTAGTTTTTGCACTGTAATGTTTTGTTGAATCAACACAAATTTATTTCCCCTGCTTAAAGGCATGTCCTGTTGGGTGTTACCATTGACTCTCCACAGACAGTAAGATAATCTAATTACTGTTGGCTGTTTCTGCTGCACAGCTCTCATAAGCTTCCTTTCAGCCACATGTGTGCCATGTCAATATATGGTTAGAAACTGATGGGAAGGCCCAAGGCCAAATCCCCCTCTGCATGTTGAACCACTGAAGCTTACTAGTCCTTTATGTAAGCTGGCAATACATACCTTTAGATCATCTTTACATAACTGGATAAGAAAAGCACTCTAAAGTTCAAAGACAGTTCAGAGGAGAGCTTCCTCGCTGTGTAATTTGAAGGAAGAAAACACTGTAACGTGTCAGTCTAGATAAATGTACATGACAATATAAGTAAGAATGAAATAGGATGTATAGATTAGAACAGGAACCCCCACAATGCCTGTAGTCATGCATTCAAGAGATCCATATTATTCATGGACTTAGGGTCATCCTTGTAGCTCAGATGTTTATATCACATGAATTGTGCATTTCCTGATTGTAAATCCAGCCTGAGATATCTGTTAGCCCAGATGCCTTTCACTTTCTTCCTTTTCTCTCCACTCTGTTTCAGTGTGTATTATTATGCTGAAAACTAGAAAATAAATGTGATCCAAAGGAGAGAATGAGAGGAAACTTTATCGCCCCCATTTGGCAGGACTTTTGATTAGATCTGCAAATTCTATTAACTTTGGCCAGGCACTATTATAAAGCACTGTAATGCATGTTTAAAACATTATGCATTTTCTTCAATTTTTAAATGTGTAACAGCTCAAATCAGTTTTATTATGTATAGGCTGCTGAACAAAATGCTTCATAAAACCAACGGAAAACTGAAAACAATGTGTAAGAAACCACGATTTCTGAGCTACAGCAAGTTATAAAGACACATTACTCTGAAGTAGTAACAGAGAAAAAATAAAATCTTGTGCACCATAAGAATATGTCTCCCACAACAAATTGAAATATGGTTACCTACTCTAGGTAAAAAAATAAAAGTAGCACCAAGGGCAACAAATGCAGAATGATATGATAAAAATAGTTGCACATTTTAGTGCTTTTGCTATTCCAGGAATGACCATGCATTATTGATTATTATATTTCTAGAATGTAAAGCTCCAGTGAGAAACTTTCAGCTTGTGTTGATTTTGGTTCCCCCTATGGAAAAAAAGTCACTCGTATATCTTTTCTGATTTCTATTAATGGTTAAATGCATCACTTGATGAGAATCTCAGCAGTAGAAAATATAATCAAAGGTTGCTTTTGGCAGTATGCCATGACTCATTTAATCTGACACTGACCCTGTCTACCCAAAAAAAAAAAAAAACTGGCACAGATATCACTGTCTTCTCCTAATTGTCATATCTGCTATTGTAGGCCATATAGACATGAGTATTAATTTCAGAACTGTTTTGTAACCAGCTAAAATCTCCTCACCGGAGCTTCTTTATGTCTTTATAACGTACTGTATTGCTTAAATCTCTGTTGGCTTTTGGTGAAAAAATGCTTCACAACAAGTGTAAAACATTATTTCTGAAGGAACTGCTATATATGAAAGTGTAACTTAAAAAGACTGGAGTGCCTAAACTTACTACGGTAGCCCCAAGTGGACATAGATCCATACATTTTATTCAACGGATTTCCCATTTTGTTTGCTTTCTTTAGATCTTGTCGTAAATATTGCACAATAAGTAAGGCAATTTGTGTTTGGTTGATTATTTTAAGTTGTAACAAGGCTTCTTGATATTAAATCTTACACTGTTAGAAAGCCCATTTATTTTCATTTTAAATGCTGACACACATGTAAGGAACATGCATTTGCTGGGTGAGCAGCAGAGCTGAGTAATTTGGTTGCGTCCATTAAAAAAATCCAAATCTTTCCTGCTAATGCAGCTTATGGCAGCCCTTCACCTGAGGACTTTGCTAATTTGTCGGCAAGCAGTTGAGTTTTTATTCTCAGGATAAGATTTTGCAAAGACTGCTGATCACTGACTACAAGACTAGAATACGATTCCTTTTGAGATTATTTTCCATCATGCATCTGGTGGAAATTCACAATGATTTTTGAGCAGACAAGAAGATGTAAAACAAGATGGAGATCACATTTGAGTCAATATCGCTTATAATCTGATGCTTTTAAAGGGGTCATATTATGCAAAAAATCACTTTTTCAGGCTTTTCTAACCAAAATATGTGCCCCTGGCCTGTCCACAATCCCCTCAAGTACTAGAAAAATCCATTCCCTTTCACCCTCTCTTTCAGAAAATGCGAGCTAAAACAAGCCCTTCTTCAGAATTTCCCCTTATGACTCATGTGGGGAGTTAGCCCCGCCTGCAGGTTTGGTTGGCCCGCCCCAATTGGAAGAAGGTTCCACCTTGTGTCCTGATCTTTCTCTCATCTGCCAGCTGAGATGCTGGACTGCTCAGTGTGTTACCCTGCTGACTTTGATAAGGGAGACTGATGGTTCGAATCCCAGTCAGGTCCTTGACTTTGGATAAAAGTATCTGTGACATTGTAACATCAGGAGTGCTGTATCCATTCCCTGAGAGGGGTGTGGTCAGGGGCGGAGTCAGACAGCTCATTAACATTTAAAGCCACAGACACAGAAACGACTCGTTCTGAGAAGGGCTGAAACAGAGGAAAAAATCCTATACTAGAGCATTTTTCAGCAACAAACTTCACAGGCATGTTTTGGGGGACCTCTGAGACCAATATAAACTTGTCTTCAAAGGGTATAATATGTTCCCTTTAAATCCTTTACATCGTGTAGAAATGAAAGGAAAGTTAAACACCAAAGCAACTTTGCATGTTACTGCAACAACTGAAGAACTATCCCAGCAACACTTCAGAATAAAAGTACCATATGAAAATGCGAGTAGTCTCACCACAGGAACAGACTGGGCTTGTACTTTGAAAATCCTAATGGCGGTTTACCACTCCTGTCATGTCAGCCTGTTATGAATTAACATACAAGGTATACAAACAAACAGGTGCAGAGATCTGACTGCAGCTCTGGGCAGTAAAGTTTTTCCATGATTTCGCTCCGACTTTGGAATTTTGTATGTGACTTTGAAATCGGAGGACAAGTCGTTAGGTGTAAGGCCGTCTTTACTCTGCTGTTGCTACTGACTCTTGTTTTGAGCTTCTGGAACCCCCAGATGCTGACAATCAGGTGCCAATCAGGCACCTGATTGTCAGCACCTGTGAGCATGGGCCCTCCTAGCATGGTCAGTAGGTGTCAGCTCCAAGAATCAGCATGCCACATTTGACTGCTCTGGATAGGGCTTGGAAATAGAAAAACTTTAAGCTGGTGTTCCGCAAAACCAAGTTGTGGCTTCATTTGGAGTGAGCCCTAGCACCATCTCCAAACTGAAGGCCAAGTTCCACACGGGGCATTTCAGAGACATGGGCATCCCAAGTAGATGACACCCCAAGAAGACGGACAGTCTGCCATGACTGGCCTTTCCGGTTAGGCCCGTTTGCACTGGTGTTAGCAACACGTGCACTGGAACCTGAACATGTGGAGGAATGTTTTGTTCATCAATTAGTCCAGATCCAGCTTATGGCAGTTTGATCATAGGGTCAAAGTGTGGAGAAGACTGAGGGAAAGCTATGCTAATTTACTGCACCGATAGTGGGATCAGCTTGGGGGTTTGGGTGATTTTGGGAACAGCTTTAGTGCCAGAGGGACCAACACAACCACACTGGTTGACTTGTGAAAAATGCTGTCTGAGGAGTGGGATGCCATCCCACAGCAGTGTCTGACCAGGCTGGTAATCAGCATGAGGAGGTACCAGGCTGTTTTGGCTGTATATGGTTCTTCCACACACTTCTGAGGCTCCTGTTTGTTACATTAGTAAATCGTGAACTTGCAAATATGTTTTTCTTTCTTCAGGCTTCAATCATCCAGTCCACCAAACAACATCAAACAAGAGTCAGTGGCATAATAAGCTGTTTGGCATTGGCAGAGAAGATTTGGTAAGTTTCTCATGGGTACATCTCACATACTCAGCTCTGCTGCTCATCCCATAAAAGCATGTTCCCTGCAAATGTGGCATCATTTATAAAGGAAATAAACTGGCTTTCCATCAGTATAAGATTTGATGGCAAGAGGCACTGTTTCAACAACAAAGTAATCTGCCATTTACTTTTTGTTCTATGATTATTTCGCTATTTATACTGAGGTAACATTAATTGTTTTTCTGTGATTGGGAAATGTTTTTAGTCATTTTCTCTAGACCTCATAAATTTACTAATGACCAGAAAATCTGCATTTTTATCCTGACACAAATAAGAAAAATGAGCAAGTCAAGATCTCTTGAAAACAATTGAAATGTACACGTGATGATGGGGAATCTGAGTAAAATAGAATGTATGATACATCCACTGAAGGCCTCCGTATGATAGAGAATTATGTTAAACTTGTTTTTAATGTACATGGTCCCACAGTGATATCTATCTTAGCAAAGCAGATAACTTGGGTAGAAAGTAAACTCAGATGAAATTGGATTCCTAACAAAATAAAAATGACATCTTTGGTCTCTTTACAATATGGGATGATAAATTGGCTGGTTTTCAATTAACTCTTGCTCTACAGTTGATCCTTGGCTTCATTCTTTTTAAAAAGTGCATAACATGGTAGAAGTTTAGGTGTACTTTACAAGAAATGTACTGTTTGCAAAGTCACAAAAATAATGGCATTGATAATACCTAGGACAATAAAACAACATTAGCATCATCTTGTATATTAACAGCATACCTGCGATCGAGAGGTGTGTCTGAGAAATAGTATACAACTGCACAAAAATAAAAACAAATGATTCTGGTTTCAGTGCATGGCAAAACACTTTAAATAAACAGCTGCTAAAAAAGATCATGTCAGCATTCTTGGACAGAAAACTAAACTTTTCACTCTTCTGTGTCACAGTAACACATTGCCACATACAGTAGATAAATAATATACTCTGAACATTTAGCTTCTTGGTGTTGGGGAGAGAAATCTTTGCACAGATTCAAACACCTGAGCAGGGCAGTCCAGAGGCTGTAAATCGAGTAAGAGCTCTTTCTTTCTGCTTTGTGTGCTGTGGTTTTCCTCACTGTAGCCATGCTCCAGACAGCCTTTCTTTAAGCTGGGTCTGATAACAGCATAGGGGTGCACACATACAGTCTTGTCTAAAGAGTCTGGTTTGATGAGGATCTCCAAGTCCACCTCATCTTTCTCCTTCTGTACATTCTTTATCTCCCTCTGTTCATATGCATCTCTCCACTGTACTCTATGGTCCTCTTTAGGATTCTTCTCCTTTCTTGTCCCCCACACTGGGGGCATCACTGTGTCAGGTGATGGGTTGTGGTCCCTTCTTTTCAGCAAGCCTTGCTCTGAGATGGAAGTCTTGATCAGATCAAAGAAAAATAAAGATGTCATTTACATGACCTAGATGCAATAATTTGTCATGTCTTTAAGGGTGATGGCTTGAAAAATATTTGTATGAAAATCAACAAATGTTAAAGCGAACACCTACCTTACCTGTTCCGTGCTTTGGCTTTCTCTTCCCTTGGTCTGTGTTGACAGTGAGTTGTATTCTTTGTCCCTTAGAGCTCCGAGGGAATAACTGGACTTCAGAGAGTGGCCGATAGGATCCAGCTCTACATCACTCCAAATCTGCTATGAGGGGTACAGACATATTACAAGAAAAGGTAAGAAGAATGTGACGCAGCGTGATAACTTAACTTGGCCTTTAAAATCTTTTTTGTTCACTAGCCACTGTAGCTAGGGATTAATAGCCACTCAACATTTTCACTAGCCTCAATTTGTTATTGGGAATTTACATTTTGTATGTCAAATCTGACACATCTGGGATGGGATGAAACAAAACATATGCTTAATTTTCCCTTAACAAGCTCTGTCTTGCAATAAAGTGCTTCTCAGTGTAGAGTGTTAAATTTCACTGCTGATAGATTTGCTGAGGTATCAGAGATATAGGTCAAATATAGGCAATACACCGTTTGCAACATACAGTGCCTATAAAGGTATTCACCCCCTTTAATGTTTTACCGTTTTATTGATTTTATAAATCAGTCATGGTCAATATGATTTGGCTTTTTGACAAAAGAAATTTACAAATGAACCTCTTTAATGTCAAAGTGAAAACAGATTTCTACAAATTAATGTCAATTTAAAAAAGTATGTAATGTACAATGACTGCGTAAATATCCAGTCTTTTTAAAGTGACAGACCTAATTCAACAGAGGCTTAGCCAGTTGGTGCTATTAGTTTCACAATTAGTGAAATGGGGATCACCTGAGTGCAGTGAATGTGTCCTAAGTGATTGTAGCACAAAGACACCTGTGTCTTCGAGGTCCAGTCACTGGTTTATCAGTTTTCCTGGCTACCATTATACCATGAAGACAAAGGAACACTTCAAGCAACTCAGAGAAAAGGTTGTTGAAAGTATAAGTCAGGGGATGGATACAAAAATATCCAAGGCACTGAATATTCCTGGGAGTTCAGTCGAATCCATCATCAAGAAATGATCATGCCATCCTCACCAACTGAGTGACCGTGCAAGGAGGAGACTAGTGAGAGAGACCACCAAGACACCTATGACTACTCTGGAGAAGTTACAAGCTTCAGCAGCTGGGATGGGAGAGACTTTGCAGACAACAACTGTTGGCCGGGTTCTTCACCAGTCAGAGCTTTATGGGAGAGTGGCAAAGAGAAAGCCACTGTTGAAGAAAACACATTTAATCTTAACAGGAGTTCACCAAAAGGGATGTGGGAGGCTCCATGGTCAAGTAGGAGAAAGGTCTTTGGTCTGAATTGACCAAAATGATGCTTTTTGGTCATAGGACAAACACACTATCCCCACTGTGAAGCATGGTGGTGGCAGCATCATGCTGTGGGGGTGTTTCTCATCAGCAGGCCCTGGAAGGCTTGTAAAGGTAGAGGGTACAATGAATGCAGCAAAAAATAGGAAAATCCTCGAGGACAGTCTTATTTAGTCTGCATGGCTTGATAAAAGATTTATTTTCCAGCAAGACAGTTACCCAAAGCATACAGCGAAAGCTACACAGAAATGGTTTAAAGACAAGAAGGTGAATGTTCTGGAGGGACCCAGTCAAACCCCAGACCTCAGTCCAATAGAGAATTTGGGGCTAGACTTGAAAAGTGCTATTCATGGCCTATCTCTGTGCAACCGGACTTAGCTCGAGCAGTTTTGCAAAGGATAAAAGGAGTAAAATTGCATTTTCCTTATATGACTGAGACCTATCCACACAGACTCAGAGCTGTGATTGCACAAGAAGGTGCATTTACTAAATACTGACATAAAGGGGGTGAATATATGCACTTATTTTGTATTAGCTATCTACATTTGACATTACTTTTTAGATGTGTGTTTTCACTTGGCATTTAAGAGGGGTTTTTGTCGAAAAGCCAAATTATATTGACAATGATTGATGTTTAAAATCAATTAAAGGGAAAAACATGCAAGTGGGTGGTGAATACTATTTATAGGTTCTGTGTTTGGCTGATTCTGATGTCTGATTTTTCCTGGTCTTAGCTGATGATTTAGATTTGTTTTCTGATACCAATTTTCTTTGGTTACAGTTCTGAACATGGAAATCAACGATTATACTGTTTGAAACAATCAAAGTCTGGCTGACACCTCCTAAAAACAATCTGGGATTAAAAGATTTTACTCATGAATGCGTTATTACATCAGGTAATCCTTGTCTTAGGTGGTAGGAAATAATAACTTAGTGAAATATTAAAGCAGCAGAAAAATACCAGCTTTAAAAGTGAAAATAACCCGTTTAGTTCTCAGCAGACCGTGAAGGATGCCATCTCCCAAAATTGCCAAAAAGGTTTGCAAACTGTGCAGGTAACTGTTTTTTGCACCCACATGGTTTAGAAGAACAGAAAGCAGTTGCATATTGTTCATTTAGAGTTCCTTATAAGGGCTAAAACATAAGTTTTATTTTCATTTCCATCCATGAATCCCCACTCTATCAGGAAGCAGAACGGGACAGTATGAGCAAAGAACTGCAACAGTTAAAGACAAAAAGTGACTCTGCCTTAAGTGATATATTGCAGAAGCCTTACTCACTGTGTCTGTCGTTGACATTGAGGAGACTCTTTGAAACTTTGTTTTGGAGACTGATGACTGTCTGCTCAGCATTAAGTCCCTGAAGGAGGACTCACTTTGGGACACTGAGATGCAGTCCCTCTTTGGTGCCTGGGTCAGAAAGTGAAGGCAGGGAACCTTTTCTGCTAGGGTGTCTCTGTTGAATAACATAATTATTTTGTAGCAAAACCTCCTTTTTATGCTGAGCTTCTTTATATCTTGGAGGGCTATACTCACCTGTATTTAGAGTGAATGATAGCATAGATGAAAGGGTTATAAATGGCCGATGCCTTGGCTATAACAGCAGGAACAGCTTTGGAATAAGGATTGAGGATGCTTCCATATCTGAAAAAGATAAAGCATTTGCAAAACAAGGAAATTACATCACCAATGACAGTCAGGGAGCTGTATTATCTCATGGACCATTGACCCTATTCAATTACAATCCATCATGCCATATATAATGGTATTCAAGAGGTGGAATGTGGTTCATGGTTAATGGCTGAAATGAGTTCAGCAGGGCAAACAAGCTTACATGTTTAACGTTTTAATGCCAGGGTCTACTAAGTTATCTGAACCTTAGAAATGCACTTAATTTAAATAGACCAATGCATCAAAGAGCCCTCATAATGCTGTATATTTACCCAGCCCAGGCGATGAGGGTGACACATGCATAGGGCGACCAGGAAAGCACAAACACTATGATGACCACAAAGGCAATCTTGGCCAGCTTCCATTCAGTCTTGATGGACTGCTGCTGAATCAGGGCTGACTTCCTCACCTGAGAGCCCAACTTCTCCACATCTCTGTGAGGATCAAGACAAGGATTAAAGAAATGTAGTAGTTAGAATGGGTCTAAGACGCCACTAAGTCATTAAAAATGAAGTCAGATATAAAAAAAAATATGAATGTTTGCAGATAGCACAGTGCTGTGGGAGTTAGATTTATGTTGGACAGCTGTCACTCTGTCACCAGTGGCCATTGTGAGCGTGTGTTTGTGCTTGTTTCTTGCTTGTATAAAAGTGTGTCTCCACGCTCATGTTCTTGTTTGGACAAAGGTTGTCACCCTCCTCTCAGAAGGGCATTGTTATCTTTGACAGTCTTTACAACAGGACTGTGGACCCAAATGCAGAAGCCATGATGCAGTATCAGAGAGCAAAACAGAAAAGATAACAAACAGGACAGGCACCAAGGCAGAATACAAAACAAATCTCTAATTTGAATTATGGATTATTTTCTCCTACTCTTACTTTCCACTCTAAGGCAGGATTAAGAGGTTTGAAACATTTTTGGAAGAGGCAGGCTCAATCAGTTTTGACAATACAGGAGCACTGGATGAAGTAGAAAGATATGCGTCTATTTCTGCATCATCCAGTGCTCTTCAGACATGTATAAAGTACAAATCTGATATGCTTTCAGAGAGGGCAGGCAAGAGAATCAGGCTAAGATGGTATGTACGGTCATTCAAACTCCTTCAGAGGACATGGACTACAGGGTTGTAGTTTTCTTGGCCTAAGTCTAATACCCATAGATCAGCAAGAGCTAAAACCATATATACAGTGATGTACACAAGTTTTAGGCATGAAGGGTGCTAAGGATTCATCATGGGCCCGATGTGCTACAACCCAGGGCTGGGTTGGGAGGACACCCAGAGTCAGGCTCAACACATCAACACCTGTATCGCTTGGCAGCCAAAGTCAAGCTCAACTGTATTGCTTATGTTCTGGCCTTTTCACACCTTTTAGTACCTAGAGACCTCCAGCAGTTTTCAGGCTCTGGGACATCCATGGCATTAGCAGAGGCTCATGGCAACCCTGCTACCTGCCTGGACACTATCCTAAGCCGTGCTTACTCAGCACATCCACTCCATACTCCACCCTAAAGGAGTGGACTTTATTATTTTTTCAACAGATTATTTTCTCATGACCAAGGTAATATGACAAGACATCCAGAGCCTAATCTTGGTTCCGTCAATACTCCTCCCACCTGATGGTGCCCTCAGGCAGCTTCCTCGTCACATCCAAGCCTTACTACAGCCTCAGTTTTATGGCCCAAACATGCCTAAAACATATGCACAGTAGTGTATGTACTGTAAAAAACAGCAAAGACTGAGGGGGTAATGCATGGGGAGGGGAGCAAGTTGACTTCAACCAAAAGTTTTACACAGGAGTTTTAAATAGCAGCATTTCAGTTATTGTTTTCTATGCCTGTATGTAAATTTTTTTACCTGCTTGCACGTCGGATTGCCAGGAACATGCACAGATAACAGTAGGATATTATGCCCAGAGGGATGAAGAACACAAAGCAGCACAGCATCAAAGTGTAACTCTTATTGGCTGGAGTAGATGTCACATAGTCCCACGTGCATGAGGTCATCAGGCCCTCTGGTATGTAAGAACCTTAGGAAGATAATGACAAAGAAAGATTAGATGTAAGATCAGGCCCTGATACTTAAAAAAATGGATAGTTAATAAAAACAGCCTACTCCAGCCCAAAAGTGGTGCAAGACTCCAGGCTAGTGAGTAGAGCCAGACCAGTAAAATAATAAGGCAAGTGCGTCTCTTTGAGGTCCACTGGATGGCCTGCAGAGGCTTTGTGATGACAATATAGCGGTCTATGGAAATAGCCAGGAGATTTATCATAGAAGTGATTCCAAATAAAGCTCCACAAAATGCGTAGATTTTACAGCCTGTGAAGAAAAGAAAAGAAGAAAACATTTTATCAATGCGTTTGTTTTGCAGTTGAAATAACCTCAACTATAGTACATAGTTGGTCTGGGCAACAAAAATCAAATTTTCACTTTATGAATAAATCAAATAAGAATAAAGTACCCGTCTCCCCAAAAATCCACCCCTTATAGAGGGAGTTAACAAAGAAGATGGGTGACTGTGTGATTGCCATGAGGAAGTCACTGACTGCCAGGTTCATGATGAAATAGTTTGGGGGTGTCCGTAGCTTCTTGTTACTGAAACACATGAACAAAACAAATCCAAAAATGATCATGACTGTGCATATTTCTTTCACAGCTGATGAACAAAGAGGCATTTAAAGAACTACTACAGTTCAAGCTTAGCTTTCAAACACAATACAGTCTTCTTCTAATACTATATAGTATATATTCAGGCTCACTTGGCTCACACATACAGAGTTTTCTTTAGCTAGTATCGATAGTGTGATCTTTAAAAATTAGAGAGTCCCATGTGACTTGTCTTTTAAAGCAGGCTGTAGGCTGAGCGTATATTTGTATTGGTATCTGCTAAAATAGGTTCTGAATTACTGACATATTGGATATCAGCCGAAATCTGGTATTGTGCATCCCTTTTAATAACAAATATTCTGTGTCAGCTGGGGGTCTGTGGGTAGGACTTTCCCTGCCTGCTTGTTTCTGTCACTAAAGCTGGGGGTGGGGGAAATATCAAAAAGGCATTCCTGCTGTTCTCATGGCAATTAAAAGATGTTGCCATACAGTTTACAAATAAAAAAATGCCTTAAATTTGGGGTTTCTGCTTGTTGTTATGCTCACATTGTTAATATCCTTAAACAGCAAACATGTTAGAAATCCATTTAGGAGCAGCTGGTCAGGCTGTGGTCAGCCATTGCAACTCAAAACTTGTCTGAATAGGATGAAACTTGCATACTGTATGCCCATAGTATCTTGGAAACAACATGTCTTAAACTCGACACAAAGATGCAGGCTTTTTGTCGGCTACTAAAGTGGCACTAGTGAGTCAGTCAGTTGTTATTTCAGTACAACAAAATGAGGATAAGAATAACCAATAGTTCCTCGAAAACTTTTTATTTATGGATTAAGCTGATATTTATTTTTCTATGTTTTTACCTGCATGACTAATCGATTGGTTGGTGAGTGGGTGTAATTTCAGTCAACCAAGATTTTCTTTGGTTGACTACAGCCCTTGTAAAATCTACGTCCGCCATATCCAGAAAAAAATAGGCAAATGAATAGTGAGCAATAGCATTGCAACTCCCTAATACTCACAAGGGTTTTTCCTGGTTAAAATGAAGGCAGAGGTGGTTCATTCTGATCATGCAAACTCTGAACTTTCATGGGGGGTCGGGGGGTCTGTCCCCAAGGAGACAAATTTGTACATTTTAAAGCTAATAATACTAATATAGTGCATGTTGAGAGCAAAATCAAGAGGCTAAATCCATGAATATGGTTTTCTCTTTAAACATTTTTGTGCTTTTGCAGTACTTAAGCCAGACATACACTGATACAAATTTAATTTAATTATTTCCAGCTGTTTCCTGGATGATACTAGTTTTTGCCCTTGAAAAACTGTTATTAACATCAATATTTTTTTTTTCACCCTTTCTTTAATTGATGTTCAATTTTATGTCCATATTGAAACACTGACTTTCAACTTTTCATTAAAAAAAGCTTTCATATATAGTGGCTGCATGCTTACATATGCCGATCATTAAGTGGAAGCAAGTGCAGAGGATGCCCAGTTTTTCCTTAAGTGCTGAAAGGCTCCTCTAGTTTGTGGGTTTTAGCATACAGCCATACACATTATATCGCAATTGCAGTTGACAATGACATCCTTCTAGTGCAATGCTTGTCAGAAATAACAGTTTGCATGACATGAAATCTTCAAAAGCTGTGGGTGGCCACCTCATCATTTCATATGCAGGAAAAACCCCTGCTCACTTTGAGTAATAATTTAAATACTGTGCTGTCAGGGTTAGAGAAAAGATTGATCTAAAGTTATATTCCTTCTCTTAGCAGGAAAATGACAAGCAAATGGGAAAACACTTTTTGGGATCTCCCTTAAAAATGATCGTGACTGGCCATGGCTCTGTGAACTGTGCATAAGTAAGTAATTGTGGAGTTGAACTGTACTCTCTCTGCTTAGTAGGTTTATCACACATGTGCCCCTGGCAGTCCTGAACTGACTCAACCCCTGATTCTAACAGTAGTTGTAATATCATCACTAATGCCATCAAAGAAATATCTTCTAAACTTATTCACAAATAATACATCTTTTAAGTCATACAGTGGCTGAATTGTTTTCCTGATCACTTGGAAGAAGCATGTGACGTTTCTTAGAAATACCGTCACACAGTTGCCACCTAGCAAGTTTGCTCAGCAAGGGAACAATTTTACCCTGAAAGAATTTCCAATGGCTCCTTTAGATAAGCACAGTCAGCGCCAGCATACAGAGGGGCTGTTGGTTTTGCAGCCTACATTAAACACTAATTAGATGGTATGTTTTTGTTGCCCTGGCGCAGGTTTATCAGATGCAAAAGCTGCACAGTCCTTTTGTAAATCAGCCCCTAGTGCTGCCCGTTACCATGAAAGATAAGAATAGAAGCACACTTACAAAACTTCTGAAAGATTGCTTCTCATGTTGAATCATTGTGACAAGCAAAGCCTAAATGTTTCAGTAAAGAACAGCCATCCACACCTTTTTTGGCTGTTTGCACTGCTGTGAGAAGATAACTAGATGCTTTCAGACATCCAATTATAACTAACCTTTTCAGTTGAGATGCTTTGTAAGAAAGATGACAGGGAATCAACATAAGTTGAGTGAGGATACCTAAAACATTTAAGCACTACTTTTTTTTCTTTCTTTCCTGTTTTAGGGGGTTTCGTGCCTTTATTTGAGAGATAGGACAGTGGATAGAGTCATACACAGGCTGCTCACTTTGAAGACAACAGCCTCTCTGCGTGTGGCACACAGACATAACAGTTACATAACCAGCGCCCCATAATTTCCCTTTTTTTACACAAACATGAAGCTTCTGTGCTTTTAGTAAGGATGCAGTTAAAGGAAACAAGTAGTCTTTAAACTTTGTTTTCCACAAAATGAGCACCAACTACCATACAGCAGGGTAATCTCTAAGAACATCTCAATACTTTACTCTCTATTGAGGGAGGTGAGCTTGTGAACAACTTTAGGAATTAAGCTGAACTGCACTAAAACATGACATATGAGTGCAATCAAATTTCAGCTGATAGCATTTCCTTGTAACTCACCCCAAAAACCACTTCAATCATGTGACTCTGCTCCATTTTTTTTCTCTAGAAAAGAAAATAACCTTACAAAGCCTGCAGTGGAAGCAGATTCAAATAAAAAAAATCCATGCCTCTTATGAAATAAACTACATTAACTGAAGAGAACAAGTTGCTTTCCACACAGACTGACCTCCAATCAACATGTGGTGCATAATATGTACAAGAAAAGCTCCTTAATAAAAGATTAAGTTTAGAACTAGTAGTCCGTGTGGTGCTAATGTTGTCTGTTTTTTAATGCTCCATGGGGCCCAGATGTTCATTTTTTAATTTGGGCGATGGTGTGTACTCAATATCCTTGCATGATCATGACACAGCTCACTGCTCACCACTCACTTCAGATTACTTTTCTGCAGCTGTTTGCAAAACTTTGCAAATGCATTTTTTACTCTGAAATAAGCTCTTACACACATTGGTGGGATGCTTCAAGGGCTAACAGTGTGCTGTTTTACTTTTTATTCTGCAAAACTTGTACAGTGTGAAAATGAACCAGATGTAGTTGTACCTGTTTAAGATGATTGCTTCACCATACTGTGTGTTAATAGCATCAAAGCTTACCTTTGATGTTGTACAGCTGTGCCGGTGTCACGGTAATCTGTGTCAATGAGCATTTCACTTTCATAATTATTTCATCATACACACCAACTGGTACACAAAGGTAAGGTAAAAGGACACAGTTTGCAGATGAACACCAGTTACACATGAACTGAAAGCAGTATCTTCTTAGATCAGTTCATTAACTATTGGGGAGGCGACCTGAAATTAAGTGTTAGCAAGTCACTTTTTCATTTGCTTTTTCTATTTTATTGATTTGTTTACTTTTCTTTTCATTAGTTAGTGATGGGGTTGCAACTAATCTTTCCATGATGCGTTGTAATGCAGATGTGTACAAATATACACAAAGGTAAATACACGCACCATCCCCATAGGCATACACCTATATGAGAATAAATACTGCAATAACAAATCCACAGGCCCAAAACAAGGACACAACTATAGGGGATCAGAAGTATCCATTAGCAGCAGTTTTATAAAAATGGAGAGCAGTCAAGATGCACAGCTCTATTAGAAAGTCATTTTTTATTTTGTTATTTACATATTTCTTGTTTTGACATACATCCTGAGATAAGTTGCTGATTATCAGTTATCATCTGACGACGAGAAATGCCTCTAGAACTATTTCCAACTCTTCCAGTAATGGAAGTGCTTCCAGGCTTTAAAATAAAGGACCTCCTGCTAAGACATCCTCTTCCCTATGCCACGTATTTACAGTCCAGTTGAGACCTTGAGAATCAGTTGGGTACTGAGATAGAAAGCAAGGGAAGTGTACCCCTACCAATATGTTTGCAGATCAAATGCATCCATTTCTCAGTGTAATACCCCCCCTAGTGTAATACCTAAAAAGTAAATTACAGAGGTTTTCCTCTGATGTCAGCCTTAAAAAAGACACTGATTTCTTGATTCCAAGATTATCTTTCATAAACTGGTCTTAAATCTACAAAATGTTTGCTTAATGTTTTACATTTATTGAAAAACAGCTACTCCTATGTAATATATATTATTTAGTTTAGTACTTACTTTATCTCAAAGACTCCCAACTGTTTTCAGTACAGGACAATTATTTTTATTTTGTCGTTGCAACAGCCTGTGACTTGTCATCGCAGCTGCCATAGCAGAGCAGGTGTTACAGCTGTATTGCATTCATTTTTATTGTGCTGCTTTATTGAAAAGGATGCTGACTATTCTGTGCCCTCAGCTGTGCATTCTGTCGCCTCAGGATGAGATCTCCAATTTGAGCAGCAGAGATGATCTGCCCAGCTCCACCATATAACTTCTTGTTTTATATTCAGGTTCAACAGAAAAAGGTTTATTTTCTAGGGGTGCACATGTTTAGCCAGTTAAATAGCTAAATACAGATCCCATGATCGTCAGCACCAGTATTACAAGTCAGTTAAACTAATTCTTGATATGTTTTATTAGGGATGCACAAAATTGGATGTATGTCAAAATTCGATATACTGATATTACACACCTTTTTTTTTTTGTAAGGGTCACCAGGTGAAAGAGAAGCTGAGTCATGTGGAGCTGAGAGAGGAGAGGGTAAGTAGACAGTCTGGTAGTTGAAGTACCAGTCTGGTTTTATATTTGAGGCTTTATTCAATGTGTGCAGGGCTCATGGTGGGCCAAAATGAGTGTGTGGTGCTTTAGGCAACCACCTACAAAATACCTGATGATACAGTTGTGTATTTTGCCAATATTTGAAGCCAATATGCTCTGTCTAAATTATCATGCAGCCCCTCACCAAGTAGCTTCTGTAGTCTTTTTTAGCGACTACTATCTTGCAGCATCAGTGCTTTGTGACCTCATATAAACAATAGTGAACTGAGAGCACCAATAGCATCTTGTAGCAACAGTGTAGTATTGCGTTATTTTGATCTAGAAAACAGTAATTAAGTTGGACTTTGGACTAGTTGGCTAAATGCAAGTATAATACAGTTTATTCTAATGTATCACATGTGGAGTTATTTGCCAAGGAACTTCTGTTGTATTTACCAAGCAGTAAACCACCAGTTTTTGTTTCATGGATGAATTTGAAGTAATGAGGAGTAAAGTTGATGGTTGGACATTCCTTCTTTGCACTGTGACTCACTTAGACAGCATTCTGGTGCTCACAGTGTAAATAAAGTAGGCCATTTTTGTTGCTGTTTTGATTGAGATCCCCCTGGTGGCAGAATTTACATTTACTGTGAGTTTGAATTTACCAAATAACAATGCATGATACTCTAAATTGGCTGTAGGTGTGAATATGAGCATGCCTGGTTGTTTGTCTCTATATGTAAGCCCTGCGATTGAATGGCGACCGGTCCAGGGTGTACCCTGCCTCTTACCCAATGACAGCTGGGATAGGCTCCGGCCCCCCTACGACCCCCAATGGCATCAGTGGTATAGAAAATGAAAAGATGAATGGACACTGCTTGATTCATAAATGATAGGTCTGTCCTCAAGAGCAGATGACAGCAGCTTTTAAAAGGCTTGTTTCTTAATGGTCAGATCAATTATTTTCGAGCATCAAGCAGGTTTGTCACTCAAGTTGAGATTTGTGATTTAAAATGATTTTAAGCTGCAGTGCACTGCATGCAATATCTGTTAATAGAGATAAATAAATCATTTTGGTCTGAAGACAGAAAGCCATTATCACAGACTGTTCTTTAGCTGCTTTTGCTCTGTATGCAGACTACCCTGAATACACAAAGGCTGCTTATGCATGATCACTCAGTACTTCTCTGCCTACAGATGGAAACACTTCCCAAACAATCATCCAGACCCATAAGTATAAAAATGTCATTTTGGTGTAGAATCTGTAAATACAGACATGTCTATGGGCTAATAATACTAGTATGTTATTTTGTGTGGATATTCATGTTACTTCAATCTTATCTGTAGCTGTCTCTGGGCAGTGTCCTCCTTTCTGACCACGGTTAAAAAGAGCAAAAAAGACTCACATTGCACTGACAAATTAGTTGGAGTGTATTTGTGTGTTTAGAAGCAGGAGAGTGGGTGTGCTCTGGACAAGTGTGACTGAAGGAGAGATCGAGTGATGCGACCTCTGAGATAGCAGTGTATCACTGGAGGCCGGACCTTAATGCAGAAAACATGTCAGGCCCAAGATTTTACCTAACACTTGGTTCTACTATTCACCAAGGACCAGCCACAGTGTATACTGTATGCTGAGTGTCACACACAAAGCGGTTTGTTTTCTAGAGGGGAATTAGGATCAGTTCAACTGTGTTCTTATAACAATTCAAGTGATCAGATATGCTAGAGCATATTTTAACATTTGTGTGCTGTTTAGAAAAATAAACACATTAAATAGCAAGATTAGAGTTGATTACTTAATCAAACCTAAATGAATCCCAGTCCACCTCTTGTTTAGCTTGTAAAAGCACAAATTTTAACAAAAGTTACCAAGATAGAAGACAAAAAGAGCAGATTCAAACCATAGTCTCTGTTCCAAAAATACAACAAATATGTGAATTAATCAAGTATGTTGACTGTTCTGAGCATTTTGTCCATTGCACCATCATTAAGGCATCACTGCAAAAATGCTGCTCCAGCAATGTCGGATATAAATGAGACACCTCATTATCACTCAGGAGTGAGGAGGCTCTCATCCTCAGGTTATAGCGCCGAACAAGAAAGACAGTTTACAGCTTTTTTACTGCAAAATATTAAGGCAGGGATGACAGGATATCTGCAAAATCATGATGCAAAATTAGAGTTTTGGAGTATTTTATTTATTTAGCTTTCTTGTTGGGGATGTATTTTCCTTGTCTGGAATTAATGCAGGTCACGTCCCAGGTGACTGGATTATACAGAGCTTGAATATGGTTGTTTAAGCTTGCTCGTCCCATTTTTTGTAGTTGGTTGCCAAGAGTTGATGTACTATGTAAGGGTAGCTTATTGAAGTAATGCATTGATTTGATTTTTATTAAGCACTGTTTGAAAGTCACAGAGCAACTTCCTGGTATTGAATGCCTGCAGGCTGCATGGAAAGACAGATCTCCTTGTTCTTGTGACATCTGAGCTGCTTAAAGCAAGAACACACGTTTACAGGGATTAGAAAAAAAGTGTATTATGATGTGCAGCCATGGAAACTTAGGAAATTCACTTAAGTGCTGTGTACAAGTACAGTTTGAGGCACTTCATTCAAGTCTTTCTGGCTATCTTGTACTTTCACTTTGCTTTAATTAGGTGGAATCGCACTACAGTACAGTAATTGACAGCAAATGAGTGCCTAGAAACAACACAATGCCTTTAAAGAGGGATCACATTAAATGACAATACTTTTAGTATTTTAAGAGCTAAAATAATTGTACTTTTATGGAATTGAAACTTTAAATGCAGGATTTGGGTAGCGAGATTAAAGACTTCCTTCTCTTTATGGTGTGTGTGGTATCTGCGGTTGACATTTTGGTCCTTTTTATAACGTTGCTGTGTTGTCTTTTTAGTTCAGTCTAAGTTGCTATAATGCATGAACTGAATTGAAATTCTTGACAGCACTGGGACTATTTGATTTGTAATGTAGACTTCCGATCAAAAAAAAAAAGTCCTTGGGGGAGCTGCTTCTGTAACTCATCTGTTTTTGAACTCCAAATGAACTTGAACAGTTCTCCAACTGTAGTCCAACAGTCCAGCCATGCTTTTTTCACTTCTTCTTCACTTCCCTGAATTTGGAACAGGTCATTTGTAGGTCATCACTTTGGAATCTTATCATGAAGCATCTACAGTCATGGATGAAAGTATTGACACCCCTGGAATTTTTCCAGAAAATACACCGTTTCTCCCAGAAATTGTTGCAATTAGAAATGTTTTTGGTATACATATGTTTATTTCCTTTATGTGCATTGGAACAACACAAGAAAGCAGAAAAAAGCCAAAGTTGACATGATTTTACACAAAACTCAAAAATGGGCTGGACAAAGTTGTTGGCACTCTCAACTTAATATTTGGTTGCACACCCTTGTGAAAGAATAACTGAAACCAATCACTTCCTCTAACCGTCAACAAGCTTCTTACACCTCTCAACTGGAATTTTGGACCACTCTTCTTTTGCAAACTGCTCCAGGTCTCTCAGATTTGAAGGGTTCCTTCTTGCAACAGCAATTTTGAGATTTCTTCATAGGTGTTCAATGGGATTTAGATCTGGACTCATTGTTGGCCACTTTAGAACTCTCCAGGGCTTTGTCTCCAACCATTTCTTGGTGTTTTTTGAGGTATGTTTGGGGTTATTGTCCTGCTGGAACACCCATGACCTCTGACGCAGACCCAGCTTTCTGACACTAGGCCCTACATTGCGGCCCAAAATCTTTTGATAGTCTCCAGATTTTATGATTCCTTGCACACAGTCAAGGCACCCAGTGCCAGAGGCAGCAAAACAACCTCAAAACATCCTTGAACCTCCACCATGTTTGGCTGTAGGCACTGTGTTCTTTTCTTTGTAGACCTCATTCGGTTTTCTGTAAACAGTAGAATGACCTGCTTTTCCAAAAAGTTCTACCTTAGTCTCATCTGTCCACAAAATGTTCCCCCAAAGGGATTGAGGCTTACTCAGGTACATTTTTGCAAACTCCAGCCTGGCTTTTTTTAACAGTGGGGTTCTCCTCAGTCTCCTACCATAGCGCTTCATCTCATTCATATGAAAACGTATGGTCCCAGCTGACACTTTTTCAGGTGTGATTTGTAAATTGCCAGCACCTGTTACTTGCCACAGGTGAGTTTAAATGAGCATCACATGCTTGAAATAAAATGATTTACCCACAGTTTTAAAAGGGTGCCAATAATTTTGTCCAGCCCATTTTTGAGTTTTGT
This sequence comes from Cheilinus undulatus, assembly GCF_018320785.1. Lineage (NCBI taxonomy): Eukaryota > Metazoa > Chordata > Actinopteri > Labriformes > Labridae > Cheilinus > Cheilinus undulatus. Next base: position 34,920,785 of record NC_054881.1, read on the forward strand.
GTAAAATTATGTCAATTTTGGCTTTTTTCTTCTGTTTTTTTTGTGTTGTTCCAATGCACACAAATGAAATAAACATGTGTATATCAAAACATTTGTAATTGTAACAAATTCTGGGAGAAATGGTGTATTTTCTGGAAAAAAAAATCCAGGGGGGACAATACTTTCATCCATGACTGTACATGGTGCTCTTAGGATTTTCCAGTCTTATTAGGTATTTTGTAACTTGTGTTTTATGCCAGTCTAATCATCATTAAACAAGATTTTCTTCACACTGCAGTGATCGTAATAACCATTTTAAAAATCCTTTTCTTGTTTTCGTTGCTAAAAGTTACTAACATGCATTGTCTGCTAACCCTGCCTTGCACTACTTTAATACTAAGCACTTTACTGTCATAAAAACAGGATGTTATGAAATGGGTTAGGGTTAGGGTTAGAGGAAAGTTACATAAGAACTTGTGGGTATTATCTTAATTCTAAGGCTATGCTGACAACTTTAACTCAAAGTGGGACTGAGTTTGAAGTTATTTTCATAAGAAGACATTCATTAATGTCAAAGCTTTTATATCCCACAATACACTTGAATGTCTATATGACAATTTGTTATATAAGAGTCAAAGACTGTTACATGCTATAAAGTTGTGATTAGAGCTGCAGTAATCAATTCTTTTTGTAATCAGGTATTGTAATAAGAATTTTTTTTTTCTAGAATAGCCATTATTGCACATGATTTAGGTTTTCTAACAAAAGTATATTTTAAAATTTGCATTTCAATCCAAATGACATAAAACAATTTGAAATGAACTAAAGAAAAATAAATTAAATAGTTTTATAAATATTGCCATAACTATGTTTGGGGATCCTCTACCTGGAAAGTTAGAGTGCTAACACTTAATTTATTATATGTAGTCTATTTTTATGCTCTAGTTTGTCATTAAGTTATGTTTACTTTTGTAAAGGGCATTTATTTCATTAAAATCCTTTTAACATTTGGTATATTGTGTATGACTGTAATATTTCACATTTTAGCTAGAACTAAAGTTCCACAATTCGTACAGTGGTCTGATGATGCCAGTTTTCACTGGCATCATCAGACCAGCATGGCTGATATGAGCTATCTTTCAAGTGGTTTTCACGTTCACATTTTTTTTCAGCCACATTTTTTGTTTGGGAGTTTATTCACTTTAAGAAAATAAGACTTTATCACCATCTCCTGACTTAGAGAACATATTTTAAGGTGTAAAGCTGCTCCTTTGTTGAATCATGACTGTGTGATGATGAACTCTGACCTATTTGGTGTCTCTGTCTCAGGGAATAACATGTCTTGACGTGTCTTGTAATTGAGTACTCTATCGATTCTTCTGGCAATTAATCGGGTACTTTGTTTTTTCAAGAGAAATAGTAACAGACAATTGAGAAAAGAACCTTGGCTCCTAAATGAACTACTTCTATATTAAAAATTGATATTAACAGGTTCTTTAAAGAAAATATATTTTATGAAGTCCAATGAAGCTCTGATGGCAATTTACATTTCTTAAAGATAAAAGGAAAGGGAGTTATATAATATAATGATATAATTACATGAGATTATTTAATATTTGGGGTTTTAGGGATCCTTTCCCAGGAATTTTGGGTGCCTACACTTTATTTCTTCTATAGTAGTTTATTTTTATTTGTCATTAAAGTAAAGGGACATTTAATCGTTTTAAAATCCTCTAATTTATGCATAAATCTAATATTTCACATTATATCAAGAAAAAAGCTCTTGCATTTACACAATGGTCTGATGATGTCTGAAAGGTGAACCTTTAGATTACAGGAATATGGTCTATTTTATTAAAGGCTGTTCATTTTTAATTTTTGGACATTTTTTGTTTGTGAGTTCATCCACCATAATAATCTGACCTTTAAGACCATCCACTGACATGGAGAACACATTTTAAGGGATAAGGCTGCTTCTATGACCTGTCCAATCCTGACTGTATGATGATAAGTTTCAACCTATTTAGTCTTTTTCTCAGGCACTGTCTGTGGCAATAGCTTGTTTCTATTTAATTGGTGTCAATTTATTGTCAAAATAGCCTGTCTGTCTTCCATGAAACTGTTGGGTCATTCAGAGAAGTTTATGAAATTCCCTGAAGTCTGCAGACACAAACTGAGCGCTGTCTCACACCAGCGAGTCATGCAGGCAGCGCGTAAACTTGGAGATCTGCGTAGGTTCACCGGTGCAGGCATAGTGCCATATCTGCCATGAAGCCGCAGCCAGTGGCTGCGTAGAAACACAGGACGAGGGCCTGTAAACATCACTGCATTATCTTCTCTTCCCTTGTGATTTACACACCTCGATATCATGCAAGTTACGTTATATTAACAGTAACAACAAGTGCATTGTGCCACACAAGTAGCCATCAATGTGAAACACAGCGTGCCGTGCTGTACGCGGTGCGATGTCCAAGCTTACAGCATGGGCGTATATGGATACATGACTGATTTAAGCGAAGCCTCAAGGCAGATAATTTGCCTCTATGAATTTTTTTAATTGAATCACTCGAATGATTTGAGGAATCGTTTCAGCCCTTATCTATTTATTATCAATATTTAGTCCTCCTTAATGTCTTGTGATGCTGAAGCCTTTCTAAAACAGGCTGTAATCAAGAATTGATGGCGCTGAATTTTAAATAAATAAATAATTTACCATTTCACCAACATGTGCACACCAAAGGGAGGGAGATGCACAGAAAAACAGGACTTAGATCGTGTTGCCTGTCTCTGCTCTGTGTAACATGAGGGTCAATTGGTGAAGTTTACAAAACTGTCTGTAGGCTGCAGACACAAATGTGGCACAATTTAAAAGGGGAATAAACAGACTTTCCAACAGCGTAAGATTTATTGCCAAGAGGAACTGTTACGACAAGAAAATAATCTACCATATTGCAGTTGCCTTAGTTCCATACCATGTCTGATTAGTAGTTAGAAACAAATCCCAAAGCATGAGAAATATGATCAAAATTAGGCCATGTTTAAAGACTATCGACTAAAGACTGAAATAATGTAGCCTGAAACGAAACTGGGCCCTACCCGGACCATAGTCTAAATATAACTAAGGGCTTTCTTGAGAACCTTAGAGAGGATGCAGGAGTGATCATCATAAACCATTTTCTTACCAGAAGAAGGCATACATGACCAAGGCATTTCCAGTCACACCAACTGTCCCAATCACCAGGACGAAGAAGGCAACGATGTAGTGAGCATGGTCATGGACATCCACCTGCCGATAGAATCCGTGATCCCGGTCCATTTCTATGACAATAAAGATACGCATGCACAGATGTTGGCATCAGATGGTCTCCCACAGTCTTAGTGTTTTAATATCTCAGTGGCTTTCATACAAACTTAATCTCTACATCTGTTTCTCTGACCCACTAAACTTTCAGCATTATGTAAGAGTACTCACTGTGATCAGCAAGAAAATGGCTGGCAGCATAACTATTAAAAGTCTCGGCATTCAGTTTCCATCTGCATGAGTTCTAGCAGAGAATTTCTATCTACATTTTTCATTGTTGATTACCTCTATTGATATTGGTTTTTTGTGTTTGTTTCCTCTCAAATTTTGAACTGATCCACTGTCTTAAATAGCATTTTGTCTCATCTTAGTGCTTATGTGGTCAAATTCAGCCCTTGTGTTATACTGCTGTACAATCTATTCTCTTATTAAACATTATCCATCTTCTCTGCCTTTCAAGCTCTAAAAGGAAAATGCTGAGAAGCTTACACAAGGCAGTGCTAAAAGCTTTAAAACTATACACCTGAGCACTTTTCCCTGCTAATGGTGAGACTATGGATTGCAATGTCCGTCTATAAGATGGTATGTCATCCAGTCAGTCCCAATTAATTATAAGAGCTACTGAGCTGGACTGAGTGAGTCGAGGGTGAACCCTTTAAACTTTGCTGGTTTCCTGACTTTTAATTGATGAGGTTCATACTTGTGATTTGGAGCAAAATGTCTCCCCAGTTAGGCCAACACAAGTGTAAACACTCCTTAACCGTTGCATGCTAACACTCAAAATTAGGAATGTACCATTACATTGGTAAAAGAGATGCAACTGGAGGGCTTCTGGTGTCCCTCAAACCACCGGGGCTCATGCTTCATAAAAAGGATGGAAAACTTGTGACTGCAAAACATTGGCGGAACTGCTACAGGTCCAGGCACTGGCAGAGAAGATTTGGCAAATTTTTCATGGGTGCAACCCACATACTCAGCACTGCTGCTCATCCCACAAATGCATGTTCCTTACAAATGTGGCATCATTTAAAAGGGTAATAAACAGGCTTTCCAACGGTGTAAGATTTATTACCAAGAAGCATTGTTACAACAAAGAAATAATCTACCAATCACACATTTTCTTACTTTTTGTGCTAAGTTTATATTTAGGCCAGCTCCATTTCCCGACTGTTCCTTGCACGACCAGTCTTACACTTATGTCGCTCACGCAGCTTGAAGCTTGACCTGCACTTGCTTCTAAAAGCATTCAGACTCAGATTCAAGGTTTAAAACGTATGCCTTGTCATTTTATTTTGGATATCTTGTGCATGTTATCAATACGAGCTGGATATGCATATGCAAGATGTTCTACATGGATGTATAATAGAATGTAAATACTACTAGTTTGTGGCCATTTTCTTATGCACCTTGATATTTTTAATAGTGTGCCTGATTGCAAAGTTCTTTGTGCTATTTCCAATGTTTGTTCTCTGAGAGTCTCTTTAATGTTGAATTAAAATAGGTTTTGTAACTAAAACATCCCCACATGAATCAATATCAGATCAGATCCAAATGTGAATCAAATCAAATTGGGACCTTTTGAATCTGAACAGAATTGATTAAGGCAATCAGTGATGAAACTCAGTCCTAGCATTTAACTCACAGCAGGCTGCAGTCTAAAATGCTGCTAACTTGGCATTTCAGTTAGGAGCCTGATGTATTACCCTAGGGTTGAAAATGAACTTTTTTGTCTAGCTTCCACATGGCTTGGACTCAAAAATCTACAGGGCACTCATGTCTTTAACCAGCAGCATGATGTAAAGACCTATAAAATTTTAATCAAGACTTTTGTATTCAAGTAGCAGGTTATTTTGTGGACATAAATGTTGAAATTATCAAGAAAATACAGATATGCCCTTGTCTTGCTCATCAACAGAAAAAGGTTTATTGATCTTTTTAGTTTCTTATTTTGAGGCTGATAAGAGTCTCCAACACAGCTCTATCCTCACAGAATGATTCAGCTGCAACTCCATGTTGGCTTACAGGAAAGCTGATTAATTTATTCTCACAACTGCATATGAGGAGAGGAGAGTCATCACAGTCGTGAAGGTTTCATAATCACATTTTTATGCCTCTTCAAGCTTGTGCAATATTCAACTTGTGTGTCAGATCAGAGAATGATGTTTTTAAGTCACTCTAATAAGTTCTCTTTGCATTGGAGCTTCTATCTGTGTGATTTAAACCTCAAATCTCTCGCATTTGACATCTGAGCTGTATTAAGTTGCTGCTGCTAAAAACACTTAACTTCCTGATACAGCTTTTTCAAAACAAAAACATTTAAATCACATTTTAGCAGGGCACTTTTACTGAGAAGAACTTATTAGAGATAAATATGTTTATCATCAAATTAACTGCGTTTTAGCAGAGCTACTAATGGTGCAACTCTTCAGTTGTGTCACGACACGTCTGGAAGGTATTTTAATGATCACGTTAACAGAAAAAAACATGTCAAGCAGCCCCCCGTCTTTGCTGCTGCAGTGGGTCCTTTGGTTCTTCTTTACTGCTCCAAAATGATAGCTCGTGCATGCAGTGTTTTCTGCCAGTGAAGAAGATTGATTTCTGGTTTAAAACGCTAACATTAACATGGCTAAACAAAGCAAAATATAAAGTTAAACCAAACGGTATCAGATCGGTGCATAAATTCGTGTACTCACTGATATCAATTCCTGCAGTAGTATCGGACGTATTTCTGATACTGGTATCGGAATTGGAACAACTCTATTTGTGACTTCGTTGACTGAAATTTGAGTCAGCATTTTTATTAAAGCTGATTCCAGACTACATGTTTTTAGCATGCGGATAGCCTGACCAGACAGATGTAGGGATTCGTGACTGAATCATGTCTCATGTGCGCTCAAAGGTTAAGGATGCATAGCCAGCATCACACGACAGGTGGGCATTATGATGCTTTATTAAAGTGCCACAAAAAAAAATGCATCCACTCAAACTTTGTAAATAAGTCCAAAAGCACAGCTTTAGTGCTCAAAGCACATAGGAGATGAAAAGAGACACTGAAACATTATGCAGCTATTTGGGAGGACATGCAAATTGTCCTTATTGCACTAATGATGGGGCCAGTAATAGCTAGGGCTGGGCAATTCATAGAAATTTAGATTTAATCGCAAAATGGCCTGCTGCAGTTTTAAAATCCCAGAAGGTGCAATATTTCTTTAATCAGAAAAGTGTATCAAAATACCAGTTGACTTCCTTTTTTTTGGAGCAGAGATGTTTTTCTCTATTCATCATGCAAATAATTAAAATCATATTTTTAAAAAGGTGACACAAAATCCTTCTTTCCTCATTTTTGCATGTTTTTTATTAATCAAAATGGGAATACATAAAAATGGCCATTCCCCTCAATGCAGAAATTCATATCATATTTGCAAAATTAGTCAAGATAATTGCAATCAGATAATTTTTCAATAAATTTCAGCCCTGGGTTAATCCATTTAATATATGTTGGTTGGGATATAGAATTTGATAAATACGTAAACGAGGAACTTTAAAAAATAACTGCATATTTAATCATATTCGCAATGTTAGGGGAAAAAAATCAAGTTAGATTATTTTCCCAAGTTGTTCAGCCCAAGTTAAAGCTTGGCATACTGTTAAGATAGGTCTACTGTCTGAGAGAGCTGATGGAAGTGTGCTGCAGGTTTTATGATGCTCAAACTTTCCAGTGATCAGGAAAAAATTTCACCAACATTGACCTGAAAAGAAATTATTCATAAATACTTTGGCATTGCTACTACTAAGCCTTAACCAGGTGTTAAATCAGTCTGAGACTCCCCGTTGTTCTTTATCTATGTGTGGCACAAATACACATGACAAGGATATGGTTGTTTTCTTGGGGTTTCCTTCATTCAGCGAGGAAACATAATCATGGTGGTGCTTAGGTGAACATATATCATGCATATAACGTATCACTATTGCCTTTAATTAAATGCACTGTCTGTTATTCTGAATATTTAACATGAATTGTCAGAATCCGGTGGCATTTCACACACCTGTTGCAAGTATAGGCGGGATTGGACAGTACGCGCTGCAGGAGCGGGCGGTAATGGTTGGAAATCCAGCCAGAGCAGGATTAAGAAAAGAATCCCACGCAGGGCTCTAGTATCAGCAATTGGTCTCATTATGAACTAATAATTAGTATCAGTACTGGCCCTGGAAAACCATATCTGTTGACTTTTAGTTAAGGAATGGTATTGGACTGGTGTTTTCTTACCCTTAAGCCTGGTTCATAGAAAAAAACTTCTTCCATACTGCACTTATTTTACTAAACAGCCCCTAGAAAAGTCTTCCAGTTCACCAGTGAAAGAATATGAGAGCACATTTCATTTTATCTCTTATGCAGAAGCTTGTGGAATCAGGACAATTATGACATTTAGTGCCTTTTATCATCAATTATTTATCATTCTATACTGTAAAACCAGACAGCGCATTATTAATAGCAAAAAGAGCTAAGAGCAGTGAAGCTGGTCAGGACTTTCTAAATAGAGTGGAGAACCTCAGTCTGTACTTTTTAACTTATTTTGGCGATGTGAACTGTGATATGTTTAAAAGTGACAGTTTTAGCCTGCCAAAAAAGCTACAAATGGCTAAGAAATGTTTACCAAATAGGTGATTACATTAAGTCATTTTTGTAATGAAAATGGATGTTCAGACCTCCCCATGCTGGTCCATGCAGCCACTGCTCAGCTGCCACAGTGATTATAAGAGGATTTCTATTTTTTGTTAATGTGATGGAATCAGGAGTGAATGGTGAGTCACGCAATATTAACAGCTTTTATCTGCCTATGTAAACCTGCTTCCTGTCTGCTTCTAATCTGCATTATAGAGAGGAGTACAATGTCATTGCACAATGCTCTCTGCCACATCCATTCCCAGAGAGGCTGTAAAACATCTGTCATGTATCACATTAATAATTTGTTTGGGAACAAGAACATGTTTTAAATTGTGTCCGCTGCTGACTTCTAGACAGTGCATAATCCAGAATTAAGCCAAGTGATGGTTCTATACTTAATCCACCATAACAGTAGGGAATCATACATCATACATGTGTAGGAGAAATATGTTAGCATGCTGAGATTCCAAAACTGTACTTTTGCAGTGCTTTTGCACTTAATAAATGTAATTTTATACAACAAATACAATTAAAGCATCTGATAAAACTACTTTGTGGATAAAGAGAGCAGAGGTTTGTGTCTTGACTACATGAGCGTCTTCAGAACAGCACAGAGAGTTAAGTACATATGGGCATGCAGAGTGTCAGAACCAAACAGGGAGCTCTTGCTGTGCTCAGTGAAGCTTTGTTGTGCGTCAGAGAAACTCTCAGTCACCTCTCGTTTCCCCTCATAAGCATCATCTCACGAAAGGCAAAACAGTCCCATAAATCAACTACATATCTAATTCGTCGTGCCTCTGCTTTAACTGAAAGTGAAAGACATCTTTACCATGAACGTTTTAGAGGAGAGAGGTGTGCGTGTTCATTCAAAAATAGCTAATAGGATGTTCATGTTCATGGAAAGCAAATGGATCGATTTAGATCAATGAGCTTTGATAGAAATGTATGCCTCGTCTGCTCCGTGCACTGTTCAGGTCAATAGTTTTAGGCCTTTGTGCTTAACAATCACAACATTGTAAAACAACAAAATAAACAACTGCAGGTCATTTGAAAACTACCTGAAACCATGTTGTACTACTCATTGCAGATAATCAACAAGTGTGTAAATGAAATACCAATATATTTATTAAGACTGATCATTTTCTCCTCCATAATTGTTGATGATTAACTATTCAAATTATGATAGGAAAAACGCATCAGGTAAAAACAAAGGCCCAGGAATGCACAGGGCACACTTAAACATGGATTTAATCATATGCTAATATAATATCTACTGTCTAAACAAAGAACAGAGTTAACTTGAAAAGGGTAAAGGGGATAAGGATATCAAAATAAGCATTAAAAACAAAAGTACAGCATCAGTTTAGCAGGGAGCAGCCTATTCCAGAGAGCTACGTTGCTCTTTCCATAAATTTTTCTACTTAATTTTTTAATGCCAAGACCCAAACATTGTTTACATGCTTGTTTACTAAAGCAAATAAGTATGAGAGTTGTTCACAATGCATGAACTAAGCTCACATATAAACGAAGTGTCACTTTACCTCTTCCAGAGCGTGAAGCCCCCTCTCTTCCTCAGGGCACCTCTGTGTTTGGAGTGGACTGACGGAGAGGATCAGGAGCCCCTGAAGCTTTGTGGCATGTAAAAAAAAAAAAAAAAGAAAATCCAGCACGCTTAAGGTTTCAGCAGATCAGGCTGATGTCTTCTTTTTTAATCCCCAAGTTAGATTAAGATTCTCTCATATACAGAGCAGCAATAAATAAGCTGCTGCTGCCTGTGGTTGAGAGAATATGAGACAACACAACACAGGGAGACTGATAGAAAGCGAGGAGCAGCACATTGACCCATCCCCCTGCTGGCTACCCATCACACACAGCTCTCATATAGCACAAAGCATCGATCAAGCCAGTGTGTGGTGCGGTGTGTGTTGGGTTGTTGTGTGGGAATGTTGCCACTGGCTCTTTTTATTAGATTAAGACTTCTAGCTGGGATTGTCAGACTCTTGAAATACTTTTTCAGTTTGGAAAAAGCACATACATATTTCATTAAATAATGAATCAAGGCTAATAGTGTGATGTGCAAAGTACTTTTCAGCTGCATTGATTTCTCTCTGTTTGCTGTGGTACCAATTGCTGCTGGCACAATTGTACGGGAGCACCAGCCACAGCAACAGATGAGATGGGATGCAGGAAAACGGCATAGCCCATACAGTTCACCGCCGCTGTTTCCCACTGGAGGCTTTAAGAATTCCTGCGGTTTTTCAAAAGACACCAAACCTTTTACACGGTATCAGACCTGCTCACTGCTCAGCCTTGTGTGAGCAGAATCCCGAGAAAAACCACTCAGATAAAAGCTTCTCAGTGTTTATCATCTCATGCACAACTGAGCAGACAGCTGCAGCGCCTCCTCTTGCCCCTAATATTTATCTTTTGAACAGTGAAATCTGTCCTATTTTGTTCGACCGTCATAACACCTGGACGTCGGTTTTCGGGCGGGTTCAAAACAGGTCAGAAGACACGGCAACTTATGAAACTGCCTTTTTCTGCAAAGATTCAGTCTGCATGCTATCTAGCAAGAGGAGGATAAGCCTTTACACTTCTGGGTCATTGCACTTGAAGGGAAACAGACCTATCAACATGCACTAGTTTCCAACCAGTTAGCTTCACTACAATGAGTTCTGACATAGGAACACAGGGAGGCACATATTGGTTATTTTCCTACAGTTTTTTTAGGTCTTTTTGGGGTTTTGCTTGATCCCTTTTTAGGTCAAACAGGATTGTGATGACCAGCTGATTCACCGGGAGGGCATTTAGTACCATGGGTACAATGCTGAACTGTTTTCAGTATGTAGGTTAAACAAAGAGAGCTTTGAGTGTTTCAGTATACTTCATCTGAGTCGTAAATCTGAAATATTTCCACAGGAAGCATGTAAAGTACACGCCATTTGATGCACCAGAGAAAAGTAGTCCTAAAAAATGTGCTTTTGCTTATTTCGTTCAGTTGTGGTAGACTCATGAAGTCCAGTGGCCTGTTGGGCTACCTTTGTGCAAGTTCCATCATAAGTCAGGGTGCAAAATCCACACAAAACTCTGTTTTTTACCATTCTTTATTTAGGGAATGGTTGGGAACTTTTCAATACACAGCCATGTTTTTTCCAGAACAACAAAGGACCTCAATAAATTATGTTTGCACATGTTCTAACTGTTTTAAATGCTATCACAATATTAAATTTTTTTCTATACTTTTTTTGTTGACATCTTTTTGCTAAATAACTATATACAGCCTGTACTTTAATTTACATTTGAATGTAGGAACTAGGATACAGTTCTGTATGGTTTCTTCTTCCCAGCAAGATTGAAGAGCAAAAAAATTGGGATAAAAACAAACAATAAACAGTGCATTGATAAATATACAAACATTATACCATTACTCATGCACTTATTTATTTATAGGGGGTTTTTATGTAACAGTATAATTATTTCTGGGTTGATCCCAATAAAAGTGGTCGTGACTAATGTTTAAGGCTGCTCAACAAATAAACATTCCTAGAAAAATGCCGACCTTTCCAAAATAACCTTAGGACTTCTTATAATTTCCTCAAAATGAAAAAGTTGACCTCCTTCTTCACTTTATTGAATAAGTATTCTGTTGAATGAGATTTTTGTATTGCAAAGCCTTTATACAACCTAGATATGCAACCTTTTTTATTTGTAGCCTGATTTGTAGGCTTCTATAAATTATTTTAGTATGGGTCTGTCTATATCTGGTAGATAGTTTTTGAAACCATGTCATACTAATGGCGTAATTGCACAGATCTGAAAAGAAGTCTTGTTGTTTTAAAGAGTGCTTCTCTTGTGAAGTCTGGAAGTTTGTCGGGAAACCATTATAGGTAACAGAATAGAGGGCAGTGATTTCTTGAGCTATCCAGTTTGGAAATCTGGAGTCTAACTAGGGCTGGGCAGTTAATCGCAGATTAGATTAAATCGCAATATGGCCTGCTGCAATTTTTAGAATCGTAGACAGTGCAATATTTACTTAACCTGAAATGTGTCAAAATACCAGTTTGATAGCATTTTTATCATCCCCTTCAGTATAGCAATTGATATCAAATTGGCTATATGAGCTAAAATTTTAAAACTTTTTGCAGTGGAACCAAAGTAGTGCATCCTTTCATTAATGAACTTTATCGATTATAGGTAAAATAAATAGCCGATACCAGTAATCGGTCAAATGCCAAATATCGGCATCAAAGGTCAAAATATGCTTTAATGGCATAAATTATTGAGACCTTTGTTGCCAAAGCAGAGTACTTCAAAACAAATTATAATAATAATCACAATAATGATGCTGATAACAATAATTTAAAAAGTTATCGACTATTAAAAAGCTCATTAATATCTCCAATGTGGTGAGATTCAGACAGAAAATGTGTATATGTTGAGATTCTTCAGCTAGACATAGTCTCATTAGTTCTTCCTGTGATTCTGCTGCTGTAACTTGGCTCAAAAAGTTATGTCTTACAGCTTCATACGGTGGGCAGATGAGAAGAAAGTGGACTTCATCTTCAGTTTTTTTCCAAATTTACAATGTTTACAAATTCTTTGGCCTCTAGGTTTCCAGTTATTACGACGACCTGTTTCAATGTCTAATTGATGGTTTCCTTTGTTTGGGATTTCTCTCACGCATAAGATATTCAGTTAAGAGTACTTTGTTCTCAGTAGACAATAACATTCTAATTTATTGTTGATTTTTTTTTGTAGTTTTTCCAATATTTAATCTATTTAGACTTGCTTCTTTGTCAATAATTTCAATAATTTTAATGTGTGTTTTGGGGAGATGATGCAGCTCTTCAGCTATGTAGTTCTTTAGCTAAAAATTTTCTGTAATATTTTTCATCAGTAAATCAGTCAGGCCAATTATTGGTTTCATGCCTAACTTAGATTTTTCCTTCCCTGTCAAATGTATCTGGAGATTATTCTGTCTCATACAGAACTTTTTTCGTTGATACGTCAACTGGAAGTGCTTAAAAAAATAAAGGAATCTTGGAAGAATCTGATTTTTAACAGATGTACTAGATAGTTTGTAACTGAAGTAGAGTCATTGCTCTGCAGTACCACTGGAACATAAGCCTCCTCTTGACTTGTAGAGCGTAGCAACCAAAATAACACACATAGATGGATGTTTTCACTTCATGAAACTAACCGGTAAAAGCATCTTTTCCTAATGTTGCAAGCTTGTTTTTTTTTTTTCCTAATTATCTCTGAATTGGCTCACAACAGAAAATAACCCACTTTCTGTTGATCTAGATAGATAGATAGATAGATAGATAGATAGATAGATAGATAGATAGAAAGCTTTTATATTTAAAAAAAAATGAAATATTACTCATAAAATTCAAATTTCTTAATTCTAGGGCAATGATTCTCAACTGGTGTAGCCTTAGGACCCGCCAATATTTTTGATGACAAATTGTGACTCCAATTCCCCCCCCAAAAATCAACAATGCACATTTAGTAAATCAAAGTGTTGCACTTCAGATCTTGGATGGATCAGAAATTATGACAGGAACAACTGATGGGGCAAAACTGATAACATGTACATTTTTGCCAAGTTTCTAAAAATCTTGAAAAATTACTTCATCAACATGGTAAACATTGTTCTTTTATTACAAGAAAAGGAGATAAATGATTTGAAATATTGATTTAAAACTCAATATCACAGTAAAAAAGAGAAAAAAAACAATGATTTGGTTGCATGTTCTTAAACTTTTGTCACCATTTTTTTCCAGTGACCCACTCAAAACTGCTCTACGACCCACTTTTGGGTCCCGATCCACCAGTTGAGAACCACTGTTATAGGGTATGTACTGGTAATCTCTTGGGAACTGCTTATACCAAACAGCTGGTAAAAGCCTCCTTTTCCCCCTCACCTTACAAGTTACCCCACCTTCAAAGGGGCCCAGGCATAAGGTTGAAGTACGTCTCAACTGGTGCAACACCTGAAATGACAGTAGTGTATGAACTCTTATGTTCAAACCAGCCTTTGTATGAACTCAAACAAAGCCCTTGCAATTCAGCAATGTCAGTTTTTAAAGTAGTATTTGTTCTGTTGTATTATATTTCTTTATACATAATGCATAATGCGTTCCATTATGGAGTATATTATTACAGCTTATGTGATAGATGTTTATAAAGCTGGTGGGACAAAGTGTTCCCAAAGCAGTGCTAGGTAGGAGACCGTGTTCTATCACCATCTTTGTCTGACCTTTCTGTAGCCCAGAGGAAAACAATTAAAGGGCAAAAGTTTAAGGGTCTACCTTCTTAAACAGAGGAATACGAGGCTATGAGTACTAACAGTGCATCTCACTATAGTGGCTCCAAAATACGGTTGGCCCCTCAAGTGGGACTGATCAGTGTCCAACCCCTGACTCAAGTAATGTCCATCATCTTTTTCAGGCTATACAAGTGGATCAGAGCGCTGTTTGGTTGCTTATTTCCTGAGGTAACTCCAAAGCAACAATCAACTGTCCAATTACTGTCAAAATGGTCTGACACCTCCATCACTCCCTCTGAGGTGTGAAAAGGACAAACCCCCACTGCAAAACCAGTTTTAATTTTAAAAAGGTGTTTACTTGAGAATTATTCTGCCCCACGGGTGCTTTTAAGGACAGGCAATTGTCTTTAGAAAATACATTTGAAGGGAATCTCATCATGCACAAGAACTCTCATGTAATTCTCTTCAGAGAAAAGCATCAAGACCATGGAACGGTTAGAGACATCCTCAATGCTAAAGACGATCATTCAAAGAGGAATTGACATAATTTTCTTAAATGTAAGGAAGTCACACAAAGATGCTGCTATTACATAAGAAGAAATTAGAAATGACATTTTATACAAAATAAAAGAAAGAAAATATATCCATGACAATCTGGAAAATAGCAGAAAGAAAATAGGCTTGGTTAGACAAAAGGGGAAAAAGGAACAAAACAATAAATAAATCTGCAAAGGTGAAAATCAAAGCTTGGCAATAATGGGCACATCAGCATGACATGGAGTTGAGTAAATCCAGTCTAATCAGTCTATCAAATTGTTTGAAATATTTCAGTGTTATCTTAATAGGGAGTGCCTGGAGAGGATAGTTAAATTTGGGTACACAGTCCATTTTAATTACATTGGCTTTGCCCCATAGGGAAAGGAACAGGGGGGACCATTGGTCTATATCTGTCTGAAATTTATCTAAAAGGGGTTCAAAATTGACACATATCAAGTCTGATAACAATGGAGGAAATGTGATACCCAGGTATTTAATTCCTGCCAAGTAAATTTCCTTGTTTGAAATAGGGTCATGGGGCAGTAGGGAGTGAGGGGAAGGGCCTATGATTTGTCCCAATTCACTTTATATCCTGACAATTTAGATAACCTTTTTATGGTTTTAAAGAGGGAGGGTATAGAGCGATCCAGAGCTTTATTATGAAAACTAACGTATCATCCACATAAAACATCAGTTTGTGGCTACTACTGCCTACTTGAATGCCTGGAAAATCAGGGTCTTTGCGAATTGCGGCTGCCAGAGGCTCCAATGCCAGAGCGAATAGCAATGGGCTCATTGGACACCCCTGACTAGTGCTTCTGCCGAGTTCAAATGATTGTGAAATTAGACCATTTGTTGCAACTGAAGATCTAGGTTGTACAAAAGATTGACCCAGCTAATGAATTTCTGGCTAAAGCCAAAGGTCTCTAAAACACTAAACAGTGACCGCCACTCCACCCTGTTGGACACCTTTTCGGCATCTAGTGACAGTGCAGCAGCAGGCAAAGCATCAATCCAAGGAGCATAATTTTGAGTGGCCCACATGATGTCAGTTAAACATCTAATACTATCTGCAGCATTGCGGTTGTGGATGAAGCCCACTTGGCCCAGACTGGTTATCACCTTATCGAATCTAACAGCTTGGATTTTAGAAAGAATTTTGCTATCACAGCCAATCAAGCTGATAGGTCTGTAGCTTTTGCATCTAGCGGGGCCTTATCTTTCTTTAAAATAAGGGAGACAAGGGCCTCAGGTAATGTGGGTGGCAGACATCCCATATCAAAAGCCTCAGTGTAGAATTCTGCTGTAAAGCCGTCTAAACCTGGGGCTTTACCAGCCGAGAGACTTCTAATGACCTCCATGATCTCCTCTTTAGTAATTGGTGCACCTAGCTGATCCACCTGTTCCTCTGACAAATGTGGTAGGCTGAAGGGGGTCAGAAATGCCTGAATCTCCTGCTGATCAACCATGCATTCAGAGGTATACAGTGGCTCAAATCTCTGTTATGATATTTTAAATGATCCATAGGCCACTGTGGCTGATAGATTTGGCAACCTTACCTCACAATGAACAGAAACACAGCATCTAACTGACTGTCAATTTTCAATGAAGGCGGTGGCATCAGCTAACAACAGACAATACTGAGATGAACTGCTCTGTGATTTTATATTGTAGTGTTAAAGGGGCAGGGTCATTCTCCACTGTGGGCTCGTGATGTCATGAGTCCACATATTGGCCCCGCCCACATTAAACTAAGCCAGGAAAGAGGTGAAAAATACAGTCTAAATCAAAAATTCAGTCACAGATGGATCTCAGCGTTTTCACATGTTTACAACAACCATATTCCAACATATCTGGTGTGTTAAAACACAAATTTTTGATTTCACTTTACAGGGTCTTGAAGAATTTTTAACTGTCTTTGGAGCCGTCGCTGTCTATTACAGAGCTACTTTGAAACTGCTTCATCCATCCCATAGAATCAAGAAAGAACGGTGTGTCCTCTGCTCATCTGTGCTCTTCCAGCTGTCTTTATGTCCAGGTGAGCTAACATCATTGATATGTTTATATTTTTGAACAACTTATTCAATATTTGGCGATATTCTACCTTCTTTCCCCAAATGTTTCTTCTTTGTTGTGTTTTGCTACTCTTTGCTGAACTGTTGACCATCTTACTCAATACTGCCCCCTGATGGGCAACGTTTGGTCTGTATCTGTAAGCTTAGACAGAATGGGCGAAAAACGGACAAAATAAACGCAGAGTACGGTCAAGAAGATCAATTCGTATTAGTAATAATTTTTTCGACTAAAACTGTAACTAAAAATGTTCGTCGACAGCCTTTTTTTCCATGACATAAACTAGACTAAAACTAACAGAAATAGATCTGTAATGACTAAAACTGACAAAAAGTAAGTTCAGTTTTTGTCAAGATGACTAAAACTAGACTAAAATGTAATGTAGTTTTCATCGGACATTTGAAATCCATAATATTCTGCCTCTCAGCTGTAGGAAGCAGGGACCCCAGGTTTGGCAGAGTGCATAGACACACTACCATGATTTAGTACTAGATTTAAGCAAGAGAATAAATGCTTGGACTAAAAGTAAAGACTAAAATGTGAGGACTTTTTATGGACTAATCCTAGACTAAATTGTTTTGAGCTTTCGTCGACTAAAACCAAAAAGGATAGAACTGACTAAAATGTGAGTAAAACTAAAATGCAGTTCATGTAAAGACTAAAATTAAAAATAGCTGCCAAAATTAACACTGGTTCGTATCCGTATGCATTTCAAACGTAGGGCATAAATTAGCCTTTAGGGGTTTTGGTGGGTCCCAGAGGACTTTTAGGTCACAAACTGGGCAGCAGCAAACTAGTGTCTGGGAAAGGCTGCTGTATGCCTTAGAATATTCAGACCTCACCCACTGTCTATGAAAATATCTTTAGATACGAATAACTTTACCGTTTTAAACATTATTAGATGAGCATTCATTTAACCAACCCTTACTCTTCTGTAACAATGGACCAATAAACTGTACATTTTTTCACAAAAGCTGAAGCTTTTGTTGCCCTTTTTTAGCAGAAGCACTTGACCAGATTAGTGAGCACTAATCCAGATTAGACAAAACTATAGCTAGGATTATCTGAAAGTATAAGTCACACTTTAGGGAGTTACATCAACGTTATAGATATACAGGAGGAGTCTGATCATCAATCTTAGGTTTACAAGGTAGAGACTAATGTATTTGCTATTTAATTAGTTGTTTTGTGAACAAAATTCTCATTTATTTTCAGTGTTACTGAAATAATAGGGGTGGAGAGTGCTTAAAATTCACAGTGATATAAGCAGTAAACCAGTCTCATCAGTATCAAGTATCATTTAGAGTATTTCGTGATCTGTAGGAGTTTTTTGTGTGTTTGTAATAATGGGGTAACCTTTGCAACCCTCCAGGATTACGTTGACACAGGTTTTTTTAAACATAAATTTGATGCTGTGTTTTTATTTTCTTCTTCTGTGTAACTCCAAAATGAAGCCACAGGCTATGAAATTTGAAATTGCTTTGATTTGCCCTCAGTTAAAGTGACGTGGCTTTCTGCAGGTAGTTAACTCAATGCACAGGAGACAGAGAGAGATTAACTCCCATCAAGTATCCTACCAGGTGACAGACAGTTAATGAATAACCAGTCACCTTCACAGCATGCTCCTGTTCATTGTTAATGTCCTTGTATTGATTATTTTTCCTGCATTATGTAAGTGTCTCAGCCACAGAGAATGGCTGGAGGTAGACTCTGAGCATGGGCCGTCATTAGGAGAGAATTATCTAATGGCAGCAAGGATCAGCGACTCATTTATATTAAAGGCTACTGCAGACCTGTCTGTATGGATTACTACAGATTTAGCTATAGCTAGCGGCACAGCGATTCACAGAAGGGAAAGATTATCATTGAAATGCTAACCTCAGTGATACAGTGAACTGTGTCAGAGGATGCGACAGAGCTTTATGGAGACATTAATGAATTATGGCTCTTAACTCAGTGATATTAAACAACATAAAGATTATGGAAACTCCATCATGCATCCATATGTGTTTAAGCAACACAGTAATGCACTAACTGGCTGATATGTGACATATCCGGATGTCCGGATGAAGACAATAAAAGCGAGATTAATTCATATTTGAGGCAGTGCAGCTATCTAATGGTGAATAATTCATTGGGAAAAGTCTCAAAGAACATTCTGGTTGAATAAAGCTTAAATCAAAAGGTTGATTTATGTCTCCTCAGTAAATTTTCAAATCATTACAGTCATTCTTTATGTTTACCCTCTGTTTCTGAATTCCTGTAAATGTGATGCTGCACTTCTTGGATGCATTAAGAAGAACAGACAATGACCATTTGATAACATCTGTTCTATATAATGGAATCCAATATACAAGCCAGCAATCAGTGCCTGGATCAGCTCCTTGGAGAGTCAAACAATCTACCTGTCTGGAGTACATTCAGTTCCTCCGTGGAATCATGCTGGACTCAAATTTCTAATATTGTTGAAATTACATGTACAAATGTTGTGTTAAAAGGAAAAAGTAGGAAAACAAGACAGACAACAACAGTTAGAGTAATGTATGGATGGTGTAAGTGTTTTAGTTGACATTAAGTTTAAGTTGCTATATTTTCGTTATTATTTCAGTCAGTAACACTCTCGTCAAACATTTTTACCAATTTACTGCAAAATGGATATACAGTTTTACTTGGCGGACAACATTCTGCTTAAAAGATGCTCCTTGGGTTATGCAATCAGCATGCTTTGACTTTCCAGGGAGCAGAGGAAAAGTAAGGAAATGTGTGCTGAAACTGTTGATAACAAAAAGGATCAGCCCCAGTAATAAATTAAGAGCCCAAGCACAAAGCTTCTTCCTCCCATGTGAAGTTCATGCAGTTTTCTGTCATATTTTTCAAAATACTCTGACATCTTGCTGCTTCCTCTTAGAGATGCATTTTCTCCATGTCCCCTTCCTTTTCCTGCCTTCTAGTTCTTTGGTATTGTTGTGTGAAGAGTTGTTTGTACTAAAAACCCACTGACCCTGCTGCTGTTGTTTTGCTATATCCTCTCCTGAATTCCAGTGGTCACATGTTGAATAACATACAGTTTATCTCTCATGACTTTCTTGTTGAAAATAACCCCTGAAGCAAGTCAGCATCAGAGCCTTACTTCAATAAAAACACCTGGTTTAGGTCAGGTTCTTGTTATTCTAACCAAAAGTTGTTGGTCTGGCAGTAGTGTTTTAAGCTGGTCAGGAGAAACAAAAAAAACCTCTACTATCGGTTCTTTGCTCTTCCTTTAATAAAAAATTGTAGCCCAGTTCTGATAAAACTGCCACCATGACTGCATCTGAGCTAATTTCTTTACCGGTTGCCATTGTTTATCGGCCTGCTGTACAGCTAAACCACACCTGTATACTGCCCTGTTCCCCTCAAATCACATTGATTGGTGCTTTTGTTCCTACGCTGGGTAGAAGTGTTTCAGCTTAAAACTTGCAAGATTGATTTGCCTGATGACAGACAAGAAATTTTTGTCAGTCTTTCAGGTTAAAAATCCTGTCATGATAGATCTACACATACTGTTTCACATCAAGAGCCATCATATTCTTTAGAGCAATACAGAGCCTTGTGCCTCACCTGAGATCTTCCAGGATCTGGACCCAGGTTGGGAAAGAATGATTTTGAAAAACGCTGTAACATGATTGGCATGTCTTTGGACTGTTGAAAGAAGCCAGATAATCGGAGGAAACCCATGAATGCATGAGGAGAAAATTCTAATTCCACACAGAAAGGCCCTGTCTGAGAGGGATTTGTACCATCTTACTATGAAGTAACAGTGCTAACCACTGCACTACCATGCAGCCCCACTGTAAAACAAGCTGTACTCTAGTGATCATCATATCGGTATATCATCATTCATCATTCATTCTGTAATGTTTTCTTCTGCCCACTAGAGGGCGACATAGTTAATTGTTTATGGTCCTTCTAACTGGACACAAATCTATCCTCAAAAAGATTTTTATCGACATTTTCTTGAGGATATTACTCTATAGTTTTTTTTTTTTTAATAATGCTGTGGTTAGCACCATACATTTAGAAAGTTTAATTATGTCTTATCCACTGATTTAGATCAAATAACTTTACATTAGAATATTTAAATTCCTCTAAACAAACATAGATCATATTTGTTTTAAGGCCGTTCATATAATTAGAGATATATGTCATTATGGTGTCTGTATCAGTTTCCTGCACTGACAGTAAATCACGGCACAACTTTTCACCAAACTAAGGATCAGAGAGCTTGGATGAGTGTAGAAATCTGGATACAGATCAGCGATCAAAGGATATTCATGGCACAGCAATGTGAGACGATGCTCTCTTATTGCGTATAGAGTTTTGTTTTTCTATTTTAGATATTTGAAAAATAAATTTAGTAAGCGTGCATCACTCCTCAAGATGAGTTATTCACATTCCAATAGTGTTAGTAAAACTGCCTGACCTTGAACCAGAGCCCAAAGGTTATGGAGCAGCCTCAGTTTAAGGGCATAGTTATGCACACACATGCTCGACATCTTATGCTGTTGAAGCGCTATCTGAACTCTATTAAACGGATTCATTTCAACAGAGAATGAAAGCAGTGGAGCCTGCATGTTTGTCAAGATAGCAGAATTTTAAACCTAAATATTGTGATTAGTGCTTTCAGTCCATTATAAATGTTAATGGAATTAATTACAGGCCTTGTAATTAATTCATCATAATTAATCGCATATAAACTGCTACTATGAGAAGGATTTCATTACATGTAGAATAAATTATAATAGTAATGGAATAATCTGAAATAACGTACTTCTGAATGGCATTGGAACTTTTTACAACCCTTTGAAACTGCAACATTTACTGCCTATTAAATGCATAAGACTACATATGTGCAAGATGCAGATACATCCAGATGTAATGACAATCCTTCCCTCATTCATGTGCGCTAGCTCTCTCCCTTTCAAAAGAATAATCAAATGAAACAGAACACATTCTAGAGAAACATCCTCCTACCTTGCTCCAGCTCTGTCTGACTGCAGGATTAAAGTTTTTGGACTACTTTTGTGCAGGGAAACAAAACATATCAATGTGTCAAACATGCACTGCGTGCACCCTGCATAGTGCTTTTTTCCCTGTTGTGTCCTGTAGGAAATGGACAGAAAATTTTATCACACGTAGAAGAACTTCCTCTTTGGTCACCATAAATTAGCTCTATCTGTAATTTTTTTTTTTTAAATTGAGCTAGTTTAGTTTAAAGTTGTCTGATATTAAACCATGCTGCTCTGACGTTAGATATCATACGTAAAATAGAAAATGACATTTCAAACCGACCAGCATCCCACTGCTCCTAAAATATGTCAGCTCAGGTTTTTTTTAATGAAATAGTGTATTGCTCTCTGATTGGAGATGATAGGCAGATGTGGCAGCAGAGTAAGATATACCATAATCTGTTTCAATTATTAAACATATGTTTTATTAAAAAGTGGCACATACCATCATACCAATTCCACAGGAAATGTTTATTAACAACAATGTTGTCATAGGGTAGGTAGTAATGACTGAGTTGAAAAGAGGAGAAATGAGAGGGGGGGAAAGAAATGGTGCCAAAGCACACTACTTTTACCAGGGGACCCACTGATATGGGTTTGCAGAGCCGGTACCAATACACAATTCCCTAGACCAATAACCGGTGCATATCAGTTCCAATAATATTTGGAACTGATATGCATTTATCATGATTAACAAAAAAGACTGAAAATAAACATTTTAGCCCAAACTCTATCAGCATGAGCTCCACAGTAGCAGCAGGAAAACAGAAGAGATTCAATATGCTGACTGTGTCAATGGCATTAGGCTTAAGTGTTGATTGGCAGAGTCCCATGTGACATCTTGCAAATCAGTTTGTGTTATCTTGAGGACATTTGGTAGGACTATGAAATAATCTATGAAAACAATCATGGAACATTACGAGACAGAGTTGTTTTAAAGGCAGATGCAAAGCCAGAACTACCAAGTAACTACGACACTGCCTGAGGCGCACACTGTGTCACTCCGCCCAGTGGTTTACTGAAGAAAGTAGTTCCGAGTATTTGCTTCATGTGTCGTAATGTTACATAATTATACGTCATTATTTCATAGTGTGGTGAATGTGCAGGTCACAACTTGTCCATGAGAGCGTTTTGGAGTTGTTGGATTGTGTATTTGATGAGTTTGATGAGGGAAAGCAGGAATACCATAAGACTCGATAGCGTTGGCAGAGCAGCTTGTATCTCAGACCCGCCGATCTAAAAATAGCTTGCACCGACAGCTAAAGGTAGTGAACCTATTACTAAGACTATACGGATTATGGCAATGGGGGAGTTTGCTAAAATATTGAAGTATCCCTTTAAGTGGTAAATATCAAGTAATCTAAAAGAATGTGACTTTGTATTAAGTTGGCATTTTACCAGAAAGTGACTCAGAAATGTAGTAATACTAAAGCCTGATTTGTGCTTCTGCGTGGCATCGACAACATAGCTACACGTAGCCCGCTGCGTCAATGTGGACCCCTACGCTGTAGTCTGACACACACCTATAAAAAATCCTAACTACGCATCGTGGCAACGCGGACTGCAAGGGCTGTGATTGGAAGACTCAAAACTTCATTTCTCTCAGTGGGCGAACCAGTGTGGTAAATTCACCCTTTCTCAGCCTCGACTCGTTTAGTGGTCTTACAGACCACCTCCGCAAACGTCTTCCCTGTCGCCTGCGCTTCAACATTTGCAACAGAAGAATTTGTTGGTCGATGAGCTCCAACTCCAAACACACCTGCTCCACCTCGGTCGCCATTGTTTACTGTGACCGGCAGATAAACAAGGATTCGGACGTGACCCCTCTGAAACCACACACACATACAGCCACACCCTCCTAGCAGCATGGCGGTGAGTTGCAGGGCCACGCATTCCCTCCACGCAGAACTTCGAATTGGCAACGATAGCATGACATCGATGGAGTGCAACGCAGAAGCATAAATCAGGCTGTAGGAAGTATTTACCATTAATAATGTCTTAATCCTCCAGCACTTCCTTGTAACTAGAAAAGCTCCATTTACCGTGATATTATTTAATAATTATAATGAATATTTTTTGCTTATCAGGTAGTTACACATGTGGACAAAATTATCCTCAGTTGTTCAGTTGCTGAGCTACAACTGAAGACAACACTATTTGCTTGAATTTCACAATAATCATGTTTTCAAACACAGTCAATGAGGCGTCTACGTATATAATGTCTATGGTGCTGTGTCTAGGGCGGCCATGTTTTACATTAGAATTGAAGGCTTCTGATTGGACAATTCATGGAATGTTGGTAAACAAAGCTAAACAAGAGGCATTCTAGAACACTACGACATCATTAAAGGACAATTCCGTTATGATGTCACTCTATAGAGGGTATATAAGGCAGCCTCAAAGCTAGACTTCAATCAAACTTCTAGACAGTTGACGTGAGTGAGCAGTCAGAAATTTCTTCATTGGATTTGCAGATATTTTCTCAAAGAAAGGAGAAATGTTCAAGAATTCTGACAACACCGAGACTGTTACCATGAGCCTTGGAAATAGTAGCAACATGACAAGTGAAGAGATGGACTCCAGGCTAGAGGCCAGCAAAACTGGGGAGATCCAGCATGAGGAGATCCCAGCAGTGGCAGAGTCTGATGTTCTTTTAGAACGTGAGGATGGATGTTCCAGCCAGGACCAGTATCCAAACGGGGGCCTCTTCTTAAGGTACCAGGGACAGTGCCAACCGCCATTCCTTTATTACGATCAGCTGTTCCCTGGACAGCCATACGGACAGCCTCAAGCCCTGCCTGAAATTCCAAACCATGGACCACCTATACCGGTGTTCTACAGACCGAATCCTCCATACCAGGGCCAAAATCCCTCTCCTTTGATGCAGGAGGGAGCAGATCTCCAAAGTCAATTGAGAGATTTGTCGCTCCAGCTGGAAGAGGAGAGGGCGAAGAGGATGGAGGCAGAGCAACAAAACAAGGCATACAAAAAAACAATTGATGATCTGCATATTAGAAATAATAAGCTCCATAGGGAGCTTGACTCCAGGATGAGGCAGGAGATCACCTCCAGAAAGGATGTCAACCTCACCAGGGAGATTGTAGCTTTGAGAGAACAGCTAAAGGAGCGGATCACTAAATCTACATCACAAGAAGAGGCCATTAAGAAGATGGAGAAGGAGATAGAAAATCTCCAGAAGCAGCTGAGGAGCCAAAAGAAGAAAACTCCTGAGGTCCAAAAAGCTCTAAAACCCTCAAGAGCAGAAGCCATAAACGGCAGAGAAATAGAAGAGCTCCTTGACATGGTTGCTGCACAGAATGGTCGCCTGCAGGCTGAAATGTCCAGGTCCAGCGCCCTGGAGAGAGAGGGTGAGGAGGTCAGACAGAGGCTGACGACTGAGGTGGACTCCCTTAAACGACAGATAAGGGCCCTTCAGAATGAAGCCTCCAGGAAAGACATCACCACCACTCTGGAGAAGGAGGACTTGGCAAACCAGCTGCAGGCACAGATCAGCCGCAGCCGTATCCTGGAGCACAAGCTGCTGACCCAGGATGCCACCGTCCAGGCCCTGCAACAGGCGATAGGGGATGCAAGAGAGGTGATCACATTTCAGGAACAGCGTATCCAAGCTGAAACACTGAGGGCTGACACTCTGGAAGAACTACAGAGTGAAAGGCTTCAGTCGTCAGAAGCAGAGGATAGATGCCTGAATGTGAGTGAGGAGACCTCCACGACAGACCTGTTAGACCCCCAGCAGCTGGAGAGCGATCCAGTCCAGCTCCTTGAGACCACAGAAAGCTGCATCACTCAACAGGAGGAGTTCCAAGGACAGGTGGAGGAAAATGTCTCTTGGTGGAGGAAGTTCAAAAAGGCCCTGACTCCATCGTGGCGCCGCCTCTACAAACAGCAGAAGAGGCAGCAGAACCAGAAGAACGCCACCTCACTCAGTCCTGTCCCACCTCTGGACTCAAACAGGTCATAACTGGCCTGCAGCACAGTGGGTCATATGAGTCCTGATAGACAGAGAGTAGTAGCTTTTTGTCTGTTAGGATGTCTCATGATCCACTGAGTCAACACGGGTTTTCTCCGGGAGCTCCGGTTTGTCCCTAAAAAATACTAAACAAATCGTCCCCAATTTCAATAAAAACATTCAAATAAAAAAAAAAAAAAAAAATACACTCTTTGATTAGACAGTTGAATTACTATTGTTTTAGTATTTTTGTCTTTTGCATTTAAAGTTTGAAAGAATAATGCATAAAAATCAAAGTTGTTGCTCATTATTAATACTAGAAATGATACAAACAAAGGCTTGTACACATTTAAATCGTTATTGTGATACTTAGCTAATATATGTATTTGTGTATGTAATTTGACATTCCTGTACACGGAGAGGAAAGCTAACCACAGTCAAAGCGTTGTTGCGCAAGCATACTTGGCCACAAAGTTGACTTTTAGTGCAAGCCTGCTCTGGCCCCAGGACACTATGGCCACTGACTTCTGTAAGCTCAGGAATACATCTCAGTCATCTCACATGCACATTTGCACAAAGTAATGCACTAACTGTAACTGAAATCACTGTGGTGAAAAGCCTTGACTCATATGCACATGTGCACTAATAGATCATACTAACTGATGTAAAGTACTGTAGTGAAATGCTGCCTGACATATGTGTTTGTGCACCAAGTAACCTTTTACCATAGTAATTAGTAATCACTGTATCCCTGTAACTCAGATACTGTAAGATAGCTTCCTCAACTCAAATGCACATTTTGTGCAAATAAAATAAATGAATTTATCTTATGTCATGTAAAGCTGCGCACACCCTTACATATCATAAACTTTGGATCATGTGTAGTCAGCAGTCTAGCACCCTTTGCACATCTTGCAGTCATGCTATCAATAGACCTGTAGGTACTGGAAAACAGTCATAAAGTAGTTACACGTTTGTTTGGGCCATATTCAGATAATATGTCTTCTCTTGTAGACAGTTCTCTGTTCAGATGTTGAAGTAATGAATGTTTTCACTGTAAGTTCACTGATACTGTGAGAGGGCTCCCTCACCTCATATGCACATTTAGCAGGAATAACATGAATGAAAGGATCTTATCTCTTGTAAAGGTGCCCAGACCCTTACATATTGTATACCATGAGTGTGGTGCCCTAAGCCAGTGGTTCTCAACCTGTTCACCTCCAAAATAAAAGTGCCAGAAACCGGGGACTCCCTCTGTACCTGAAGGTGGTTGAACAGCCCTGTCATGTGCCGACAAGGCCGCCCGTAAGGGGGGATAAATGGAGGAGCTTTCTGGGACCCAGGCAGACTGGGGGCCATGGAGGTCAGCAAAATCGTGGTCCATTGTGAAGCTGTGATAACCATATTTTATATTTAACCTGAATATAACACTCTTATCAAAGCAACAAATATATTTTTGTTAGTCATTTGTGCCAAAGTATATGGCCATTTGAAAAAAGATAAGCATGAATGTGCAGAAATGGGTTAAGTTAGGGTTAATATAATGGGTCAACAGAGGCAAGTGGCAAAAACAAAAGGAGGTGCCCTTGAAATTTCTGGTAACGCTTTATTTTAGTGGCAACAACAGACAGAGCTTTTGAAAGGGTTTAAAATGGACAAACATGGGTTTAGAGTGGCAAAAATGTGTTAAAGTTGAGAATAATTGGTTGGAAAAAGTGATGAAAATTAGTTAAAATGTGACAAAATGGATAAAAGGGAGGCATTAATGGGTCCACATTATACAGAAATTGATTTTAAAAAGTTTCAAATATTAGTAACAAAATTTGGTTGGGGAAAAAAAAATCAAGTAAAAATATTCTTCATTATTTAAGGCACCTGGAGACCCCCCTCTAAGTGTCTCACGACCCCAAAGGGGGTCCCAACCCCAAGGTTGAGAAGCAGTGCCCTTAGCAACCTCGAAACCTGGTATATTTGTAGATTTTGCTGATTTTTAAAGCCAATATATGATTCAAACTAACAATGTGTACGGCTGTAAATATCAATATCATGCAGGTAATATCTTTCATCCCTACAAAATTGTTCACAGCACTAATTATTTTAGAAAAAAACAAAACAATGTAATAGCCTGATTTGATACAACATAAAAACACAAGTCCTGGGCCCCCATTTTGGATAAATTCTCATTTTGATTACCAAAATTAGCAGGCAGACTTTCTAGAATACACTAGAACGTAGGTGACTTATTATCATAGGATATAAAAAGTGTTTTTTTCTTTCGCTGCTTGGAGCTTTAAGTTCAAAATATGACTGAAGCTGAGTAATATGTTTTGCTTGGGATCATTAAAACAACAGAGATACCATTCTGTTATTTTAATGATTTAATAGCATTTAAAAATGTTGACAACCTTACTAGCTTTAACATTAACACCAATTGAACTGCACAGTCTCAGAGGTCAAACAAATTACTGGAACACTATCTCTAAATGGATGATAAGACTCATTCATGTTAGAGAAAAGCTTTTTTTTTAAAGCTTTACTACCACCTAGTGGACGCTGCAGCTCAGCTCCTCTTGTAGATGTACAATACTGTAGTAAAGAACAGTTGTAGGTGGTCTGAGGTGGGCCTCTGTAGTTGTAAATAATGTTCTGACACGTGTGTGACCACTCAGACGTCTGTGACCCCTGATCCCTGAAAGCTCAGCTTTACCACCTGGGGGTGGACTGTTCTTGATCCCGCAGCACCTCAAGCAGGCTGGCATACAGCTCTCTCACTCTGCCTCCCTGTAAAGAAACCTCAAGGTCCATTTTACTATACACGCACAAATGCATGCATGTGTGTGTTGCATGTGCACAGTCTCCTTTAGAAAAACAGCTCCATTACAAAGGTATTTGACGTGGAGGTCTTTGGGACTGTGTAAGTCATTCCTGAGCTGCGGGTGGCTCATGTTTCTAAGTGTTACTTTTATATCCCTGAGTTTGTTTATATTATGAGGACCTCAGTCCAAATGGGGTCACTTTAAACTTGAAGCACATGCATCTCTGTGTAAATTCACTTTATTATGAATCCAGTTGTTTGAATTCAGCGCATCTATTCAGCTGTCTTTTGTTTCACCTCATTCTGTTTGATCGGTTTAATTCTGGGGATGCACATTTTCCGCGTAGTGCAAGTGAAGGCTTGTCGTCGCACCAGTGTAAATAAGACTCAGCACAGTAAAACTGGCTTTATCTATTGCTTATTCTGGGCTTAAGCACATCTGGGGTGTGTTATGACTAAGGCACTCTCTTCCCCTTTAGATCCTCACACAAACTCTCCCTCTTTCTCCGGCGGTGTGCGGAAGGAAGCACAACAAAAGTCTCCATTAAAGCCATGAAATGTTTGAGATTTCGTGTGTAGCTTTGAATGACACAGATGGCGACAAACATTGGATGATATAGAAAAAGTGCAGGTGTGGCTTTCAGTACGGCTTCTTCAGGTGCCTCTTTTCAGTGATATCAGTGGTGATGCTTTCATTCTTGTTCTACATCATTTTTCTCCTCCCCCATGACACATCAGACCCCAGAACTTACTCACTGTCACTGATTACTTACCAAAGATCTGCAGCACCCACCAGAGCAATCATATCCTACCCTTTGATCAGCTTTATCCCTCACTTTAGTGGTGTTAAAAAAATGATACAGCAGCAACAATAGGCTCAAATGTGGCTCACTCCCACTCTCTTTTTCATTATCTATTCTCTTTTATTCCCTTGTCCACATGCAGCGCAGAACAATGCAGCGCAGGCCGACAGGGTGGAGGCTCATGACAGCGCTGGTAACATGATGACACACCAAAGAGCCAGGTGAGTGAAATCCCCCTCCACAGTGGGACATGTGTCACAGTCCAGCCGCCTTTTTTGTGGTCTCCCTTCTCTGGCTCTCGATATCCCTGCGGCCATAACCATAAAGCTCCCATCTGCCGCAGGGACGCCGCTCTCCCTCTCTCTGAACTGATCCCCCCACAGCAGTTTCCCCCCTTTGTCTGACATGCCGATCACGTTTCACTTTTTGACACCTCTGTGTTTTAGACTTGTGACAGGTACGGAGGTTCTTCTGTTCTCAGATGAAATGTATTGGAAACATGATAGTCCTCTGCCCTCTGCACCCTTGTCCCTCTGGTAAAAACAGTATTTTTAAAAAAGAGCAGAAAAACAGCTGTAAAGGAATGCATGAGTGTGTTGATCCTCACTAAGAGTCGATAATTGACCCTCTGGCTGACCTGTTATTCGCAACAAAAGGTGAGAAAATGAACTTGCCAAGCAGAAACTTAATATTTTTGTAAAAAACCTTTTCAGAGTTGTCACAAAACTAGAAGTAAGACTTAGATTTGACCCCAAAAAAAATCAACCGATAGGAAACCTGTTTCTATACTATATAACATTGTTTTTTTGTTTTTAATTACCATTTATCAGTCGGGATCTCTTGCACAAAACTTTAAATGGCTTAGTTAAAAAAATGTAACTGATGATCCGAAACTTTATGAAGCTTCAATACTTTCCTGTGCGATGATCATTAAAAAGACAGATATTGTGTTTTTCACCACAATATCTCAATAGAATTAAGGATTATCAAAATATCAACCATTTTGACGACTTTAAACTTTTGTTTTTATGAAGAATGTTCAAACTTTAACTGAGTATTCTCCATAATTCTCTTCAAAAGATGTTCAAAGCTAACCTTCCCTCACAGAAACCATGATTTCACACAACATATCTACATGGTATATATTTTGTAATATACTTCTTTAGAGTTGTTATAATATCAAAACCTTTGTTGGATATAGTACTGGAAAAATCGTAAAATATTCTTGTGGATACCACAACAACAAAATAATAGTTCTACACAAAATAATGAGTAATTTCTTGTTATGAACACCAAAAGATTAAGGCATTCAAGATAAATTTCAAGAACTAAATTGAAAATAGAAAGCCTATAAAAGGTATATACCCCTTTGATTTTTTTACTATTTGATTGATTTTGTAAATCAATCATGTGCAATATATAATTTGGCTCTTTTGACAGAAAAAATGTACTAAAAACTTTAATATCAAAGTGAAAATAGATTGATACTAAGTTATGCCAACTAAATAAAATACATTGTGTATAATAAGTAGCTGCATAAATATCCACCCCCCTTTAAGTTAGTATTTAGTAGATTCACCTTTGGCTGCAATCACAGCACTGAGTCTGTGTGAATAGGTCTCAATCAGGCTTGCACATCTGGACACAGTAATTTTACTCCATTCTTCTTTGCAAAACTCTCAAGCTCTGTCAGGTTGCAAAGGGATCTGGTGTGAACAGCCCTTTTTGGATTTTTTTTTTTTTTGGTCTAAAAGCCAAATTATATTGACCATGACTGATTTACAAAATCAATAAAAGGGTAAAACATCAAAACAAGGGAGTGAATACTTTTTATAGACACTGTATTTCAGTACAATTTTTTTAATCAAAGTAATTGTGCAGTTAAGACAATGCTGTATTTCTCTGTCACTCATGGCAGCTTTTAGAATGAAGATTCAGTCTAGATTACTGAAAGGACTTGTACTTGCATATCAAACGTTTTGACAACCTTAAAACCTTTTCTTGTAAACACTCAAGATGACCTTAACTTTTTATCTAAAAGTAGTTTATATCATGGCTTATTACTCACTACAAAAAGTCTCTACAAAACTGAAAGTGCCAAACAGTATTTAAATATTTTTGTAATATTACCCTTACAGAGTTTCAACAATACCAGCATTTAAAAATTAGATATGAAAAAATACAAATCAAACATTACAAGTCCTCTTTTCCAATAATAACATGTCAACAGAAAGAGAAGTCTTTGGTTCTCAGCACTGGGTAATTTCTAGTTCTTGATTAAAAAAAAATCAATGCAAACCCCTGCATGCTGTCAAAATGTTGCTGATGTTTGTGTACAGTTTAGAGACTGCTCTCCTGGCAGTGTTTAGCATAAAAATGACTGAAGATCTGTAGATTACAGAGATTCTATCATTTTTTTAACACTTGGTATCAGAAAGTTTTTAAATAACATTTTGACAATTTGTTCTTTTTCCTTATGTACACTTTTATCTCAAAGCAATTTATCATGGCCTATTATCACTCTATAGAAGCAAAATTAAGCATGCCAAAAAGAAGCTTAATAATTTGTTCATATTTAATTTTATGTTTGTGATACAGGAGAAAATTAAACATTATGGGTACCTGTTGTGTATAGAACAGCAACATGGAAGTTTTTAGACATCTGATATTGGTTAATTTAGGGGTTTTCATCAAAAATTGCATGCAAACAAAAGAGATGTTTTAGAAGAATCAAAGCTTTCATACTTTTTAATTGTATCAGTCATTTAAAAAAGGGATTGGTTTCTTTATAAAACACATGGTGTCACAGAGTATGGAATTATCACACATTTTGGCAACATTTCCTTCTATACACTCAGAAAGATGGTACCAAATTTTATCTATAAGACATTTTTTATGGCCTATAATTCACCTCAGATGGTGTGAAGCACAACTTGCCACAGAGAAACCTAATATTTAGGAATATACAACCTTTGACATTTACTGTATTGTATTACGATGAGCTGCTATACATTCTTCAAGATATCATCCCCTTTAATATCTAAAAGCATGTTTATATGCATCAGTCTGGCTATCCTTACAGCTTAACATTCATCAATTTGTCACATCCAGCTGCTTCGTGGCGTCAACAGTGTTGCTGGTGATTCTACTCACAAACTCGCACATGCCAATTGTAAGTAACATGAACCGAGTCAGCATCCCTAACCTGCAGCGAAATCGCCTACCACAGGTCAAAAAGAAGACAGCTGTAGTGTTTTCAGACACAGGCTTTAACTGTTAAAGCATCTTGGAATGGGAGCGAGGCGTGATATCAGGACAGATTATCTCCTTACAGTCATAATAAAGTTCATAAGTTGTCTTCCAGGAGAGCTGATTCATCATCATCACTTTCCTTAGATTAGATGTGTGAAGAAGATAGCAGGAAAGGGGGTGAATAAATGCAGGATTTCAAGGGTGAGTTGGGACACTTCTCACTAAATGTGTCTTATGAACTTGTCCTTTTCTTATTTAGAGTGTACAAGTTTGTATTGGCAAATGTTTGCCAAGAGCAATTCACCAGCTGACACCTAAACCTTGACCTGTGAACCGAGGCGTACATGTCTGCAGATACTTTAGACTCAAAACAAAAAGAACTTGAAATAATCTCTCCACCCTGAATGAGTCACAGTCCAGTTGTGCGCGAATGATTCCTAAACACCTCAGTGATAACCGAATAAACCTGACCTCCTTACTTAGATAATGATGATAACATATATGATTATCCCAGCATCCTTTTCCCTGTAAGCATGTCCTTTTTATCAGCAGTTCACTCTCTGAAGTGTTGTCAATAATTCCTAGAACTTACAGCATACCTTCATGTAGGTCTATAATGTATCCTGAAGGAGATAAATAGTATATATCACCCACTCTTGGTATTAAAATCTGGTTATGTTGGAGTCATGTAGTTTGTTTACACTCATTTTAAAATCCACCAAAGCTGAGTTAATCCAGTCTTCAAGGATCCATACTCACAACCGGTAGCTATTACTAATTTGTTTGACCTTGGATGTAAACTAACACTGCAACTCAATTTTCCTATACTCTCTGATTAGATTATCATGGCATTATGTCCAATTGTCTCTTTGTAAGCTCCATTCTGTATGTTATTCTAAGCCTCCTGTTTATGTACCATTCATGAAACAAAGTTCAAGGTCGACTCACCTCTCTTTTCATTACATGAACTAACTAAGCAGTGTTTGTCCCTGTGGTATGACTGGAAAACAATACACCCTAATGCTGCTTGTACTGGAGTCTGTAAGGTGTCAAAGTGGTAAAGCGATTGTCGTGACATATGAAACGCAAGGAAGCGCCACATCCTGTTTAGCATAATCATGAGTCATATTTCTCAGGGCTGGAGAACGTTCGCTATCCTTTCATCCACATCTGTCCTTAATGGATTTAGACTGGCTGGCAGGACGAGGAGTTTATACATCTAAAACATGGGTGGCCCCTTTTAAAACGTGAACTTCTAACCCTAGCAGTGTGAGAGTCATGTTCTGCACATGGAGATGTGCTTTGTGTGGAGTTGGCTCCTAGTGTTGGGATGTCTGAGGGACTTTTTGTAAGTATACATTATCACAATATGAAAATTTGGAATATGCATTGAAAAAATATGGATTTATTGTAATAGATAACTTTGACTGATAGGAATAGGTCTGATAAATGTCTCCATTCACAACATTAAAACCGAAGACCAGAGACAAATATACAGGTGCATCTAAAAATAAGAGAATATCATGAAAAGTATTTCAAGACTTTTTTTGGTTTCAATCTTCATGATTATGGCTTACAGCTCACAAAAATCACAAAGTATTAGAATATCACAAAACATAAGTCCAAGATTAATAATACAGAGATGTTGACCTTCTGGAAATTATGCTCATTTATGCACTCAGTGAAGCTCTTTTTTACATAAATTACTGCATCTATGCAACATGGCATGGAGCCATCAGTCCATGGCACTGCTAAGGTGTTATGAAGCCCAGGTTGCTCCGATAGCACCCTTCAGCTCGTCTGTATTGTTGATTGTGGTGTCTCTCATCTTCCTCTTGACATTTCCTCAGAAATTCTCTACGGGGTTCAGGTCAGGCTAGTTGGCTGGCCAATCAAACACAGAAACACCACAATCAGTAAACCAGTTTCTGGTAGTTT
This sequence comes from Cheilinus undulatus, assembly GCF_018320785.1. NCBI lineage: Eukaryota > Metazoa > Chordata > Actinopteri > Labriformes > Labridae > Cheilinus > Cheilinus undulatus. The sequence continues at coordinate 34,955,435 of NC_054881.1, forward strand.
TGGTTTCACTGCTAGCAGATGCCAAGACCTGCAGGAAAAGTGAATTAGTATCTCCATAAAGCTTCTCAGTATATGGGAGCATGAAGTGCTCTAAAATCTCCTTGTAGACAGCTGACAGTGTTGACTCTGGACTTGATAAAGTACATTAGACCAACAGCAGCAGATGACATGGCACCCAAAACCATCACTGACTGTGGAAACTGAAAGCGCTGGACTTTTAGCACCTTGGATTCTGTGACTCTCTGGTCTTCCTCTAGACTCTGGGATCTTAATTTCCAAATGAAATTCAAAATTTGGTTTCATCCAAAAACAGGACTTTGGACAACTGAGCTACAAGCCAATTCTTTTTCTCCTCAGCCCATGTGAGAAGCTGATAACATTGTCTGTGGTTCAGGAGTGGCTCAACACTAGGAACACAAAACTTGTGTGGTGACTCTTGATCCACTGACTCCAGCCTCAGTCCACTCCTTGTGAACCTCCCCCTGAGTTCTTGAATTTGCTTTTTTTGACAGTCCTCTGAAGGCTGAGATCATCCCTGTTGGTTGTGCACCTCTTCTTACCACACTTTCCCTTCCAGTTATCTTCAATGAATAAGCTTTGATACAGGCTCTAAGAACAGTCTGCCCTTTCAGCAATGACCTCATGTGGCGTACCCTCCTTGTGGAGGGTCTCAGTGATTGTCTTCTGGACATATATCAAGTCAGCAGTCTTCTCCATGATTGCAGTTGTGTGTACAGATCCATAGCGAGAGAATGGAGGCTCAGGAAACCTTTGCAAATTGGGCTTTCTTATTATATTCGAATATTATTAGATAGTGGATTTTAGATTTTTATGAGCTGTAAGCCGTAATCATCAAGAATTTAAAAAAGTTTGCTTTACATGATATTCTATTTTTTAGATGCACCTGTAAATGATTCCTCTCACATATTTACAACTGAAGCCATTTCCAAGGTGACTGCACGATGTGATTTACATCAAAGTAACTGTGTTCATGTTGCTCTGATCAACTGTCCGGTCTGCTGAGAGAGACATTATATCCTCTGGGTATTACTGACAAGGAGTGTGATATGTGTGTGTCACTGTGTGTGTTTGTGTGTGTCACCACTCTGTGTGAGCGTGCACATTTACACGCCGGCCCACGTGTGTGAGTGTGTATGTGTGTCACGGCGTATTTATGTAAGCGGTTGACATAAATACATCAAGGGTAACACACAGCTGTCCAGTGCCGTGTTTCTCAGGGGTTAGGACCTGAAACGGACCGTTTCTGTTTGCTCTCTGCATTTTAACTTTCTCTCAGCAAACTGTTTTCCCAGGGTGAGCATGCGCCAGACTGCCGTCTAGCGCTTTCTACAACCAATTTGCAGTAGCCAATGAAATCCGGACTTTGCTAGTCCCACTGCACGGCCAGAGGATGGCTGCAGTGAAAAGGACCTGCTCTGATCCCGACACATACCAGGCTGGATTAGAGGAGGGAACCAGAGCAGAAACAGGATCTGAGCCTCTCTGCTGTCACTCTCTAACCCTGCCGCTCCTTCCCAAACACATCCACCACACTTCCTTCTCCAATTAGTGTGACCTTGTTATGTTGGGGACAAGCTTTGTGAAAGTCAAGACCCCAGCTTTAAGCACTGCACTGTGCTTTAAGAGAGCTGTGCAGTAAACAGGCTGAAGTTATAATCAAAATAGCTCCATTCAAATCTGTAAGCTGATACAGGTACAACAAACTGCAAGCGAATCACTCAGTCCTTTCCCCATCTTTTCATCTTCGCTCACTGATTGTGATCAGCTCTTTGGAGGCCTGTTTGTTTAGTAACACAGTAGGAGGAGGCCCTGTCGGACGCTCTTTGAATGCTAAAAACCGTAAAGCCAGCACAGAGTCTGACACGGTGTCACCTTGACGGGCAGCACTACTTTCCCACATGTTCCCACTTCAATGAGGGGCGCCAGTGACAGCTGCCAAAGGTCAGAGGTCAAAGACATGGCAGGTAGATATCAGCAGTCAGAATTACAGGCTGTCTAGGGTAGACAGAGAAGGATGATAGGGGCTCAAATAAAAAACGAGTCCAGCAACTCTGTGTGAAACTTTGCTCTGCATGTAAAAAAGATCAAGATTCAATACATACTGTAGTTTTAGATTGCCTTACTTTATACTTCATTTCAGACACATAGGTCTGTATCAGCATACATAAACAAAAGAAATAAATATAATTTAAAAAACCAACAACAAAAGCATAAAATCACAATGCATACATTTTTTAGAAATAAAACACAGAGACATTTGTATCAATGCGATATTAATATTATACCAATATTTCCAACAAGATGAGAAAATGTGTTACGTGGCTGAGCAAGCAACATTATTATTCATTTTTGGAATCAACTCATAAATTTCTACATAAAAATTCTCACCAAAGTATGAAATGTGGACACATTATTGGTAACAAACACATGACTAGCACTTGTCCATCTCGGTTATTCAAGAAATTTTCTAAATGCATCGTATATGCTAGCTGCAGCTTTTTCATTTTTGCTTACCTGCAGTAGCACCGTAGGTGAGCTCTAGAACAGTGGTTCTCAGCTGGTGGGTTGGGACCCAAAAGTGGGTTGCGGAGTAGTTTTCAGTGGGTCATGACAAGGTACCTGGGAAAAAAATGGTGTCAAAAGTCCTTAAGTCTTTATTGGACATACATCAGTACCTTTTATTGGACACTGTTTCACTGTGAAATTGGGTTAATTCAAATGTTTGATCAATATGTCAACTATTTATCTCCTCTTCTTGCCATAAATGGCTTCTTTTTCCATATAGTGATGTACTTTCACAAGTTCTCTGAAAATAGGCAAAATTGGACACATAATGATGGGGAAAAATAGTATGAAATTTGTCAGCTTTGTCCCTTTTCTTTTTATATCAAGTGTTTTGGTTCAATCATGCTCCAAACTGCAACATATTCAATTAACTTAACATGCGTTGTTCAACATTTTTCAAAACTTGGGTCGTGATCCATCAAAAGACAGACTGGTGGGTCCTGAGGCCGGTCCAGTTGAGAACCACTAGAAGGCTCTTTTTAACATTGTACATTTGAAAATTGCATGCTAGCATATTAGCTTGTGCAGACAATTTGCAGAATTGACCCTGAACATCATAATGTTCGTCCTTTTTTTGAGTCTTGCTCAGCAGATCAGCACAGGATTTTTTGGCTTCAGTGCTGAGTTGTACGCCTTTTTGACCCAATCCTGTGGTTACTCATGCGACAGGAATTTAGATATTAGCTTGTTCAGACATTATGCAGCATTGACCTGAAACATCATGATCATCACTCAGGCCATGCCTGGTAGTGTGCCCTAAATATTTGACTTTTTCCACCACACTCAGGGCCTAATCAGTGACAAAGAAAGATGGAGACCGCTGCTTTTGGAGCAAATTCTGAGAAGTTGCTGTAAGCCAGCTCTGTGAGGTGAAATGTCATCAGCATACATCAGAAGGTTAGCAAGTCTATCACCCACTGTATAACCAGTCTTACAAGCTCTTAACTGTTCAGAAAGGTCATTCATCCTTGAAGTGTATAACCATAAGATGGATGAAACCAGACCCACCCACTTATAATATATGGATGCAAAAAGTCTGGGATATCTATCAAATGGAAGAAATCACTTACCTATTAAGACTCCAAAAAGACATTTTTACCTCACATTGGAAACCTGTTATGGCTTTACTTTAACAGTAAAGATGCAGTCTCTTTGTACTGATCCACTGTATGTGTCATGTGCTACTTTGCTTTACAATCATTGTGCCATATTATTTTAAATTTAATACTGCACCTTACACTTGGACTTTCTAGATCGTGATATGTGATGAGGGGTTTCCTTTTGTTTTTGTTTTTGTTTTGTTTTTTGTTTTGTTTTTTACTAAAAGGGACTCTACTCTTCTTTATTGTTTAATTTTACTTACATGCTTAAGTGCACAGGTGTGTATTTGTGGTTATAAGTATATGCTCTTGAGTAGGTGTGTATGGCTGCAAATATACATAAGTTTATGTTTGACTATTTCTTTAAATCTTTTATTTCTCTTTTTCTTTGTTTACTCCATAAGGAATTGATTAATGTGATGGGTACTAATACTACACAGCTGGAAGAGAAGGACATATATATATTGTACTGTTGTTGATTGAAAAATAAATAAGAAATAAGTTCCAAAAAAAAAAAAAAAAAAAGAAAGGTCATTCATATACTGTTAAACAAGAGAGGTGATAGAATACCACCTCGTCAGACTCTGTTAGTCACAGAGAAAGGAGCTAATAAACTCCTGCCGAAGGGGCATGGTTTGATGCATACCAGAAATGCAGTATTCTTATCAAATAAGGTGAAGCCCCTCTGTTTTGTAGTTTAATTTACAGTTGACCATGATTAATTCAAACAAAAGCTATATATGCATCATGGGTTGTATGCAACATTCATATTGTTTAAGTCAAGCGAAGAGTCAAAGATGTTCCAAACCAAACTTTCACACCAACTTACATAGGTCGCCAATTTTATAGTTAGGATGCCCAGAAAACAGTTTTACCTAAGCACTGACCATCAGCTGCCATTAAAACATTTCCACTGAAAACTTTTGTCATGTTAATGTCTCATTGGCCATGAGGTGGGATACACTCTGGACTGGTCACCAGTCATTCACAGTTCTGACTTGTAGAGAACAATAAGATTCATGTCCATACACCTGCAGATAATTTAGTCACAAGTTAACCTAACAAGCTTGTCTTTGGACATTGGGAGAAAGTCAGAGTACCCAGAATGGACCCATGCATGCACAGAGAGAAAATACAGACTCTTGACATTTCTCATTCAGTTTCTTTTTTTATATATATTTTTGGGCTTTTTAAGCATTTATTATGGAGAGAAGATCAGTGGATAGATTCGGAAACAGGGATGTGAGACTTGCTCTCGTGTATGTGGGATGCGACCAAACCCCTAGGCCATCTGTGCCCCCTCCCATTCAGCTTTTTAAGTTTTCTTTACCTGTTTGTTTTTGATAGCAGACCTCTAGGTAATTCAGATATAATGAGAAACCTCAGAAACAATGAACACAGTGTCTTAGGTGAACAGCACTGAGTTGTTTTAATTTTAAAAACGAAAAAAGTCGTGTACTGGCATGTCTACAGTCGCCATTGTTCATGTTATACAGTTCCCTATGGAGTTTAGTCCTGGTAGGGGCGCAGCTCGATGGCGTCTACCTCATGTGTTTTGTTGCTCTGATTGGCCCGTAAAGATGTGACAGAGAGAACGTTTATCCAATCACCCTCTGAGTTTTTTTCTTTTTCTTTTTTCTTTTTCAAAGGCTCTGCTCTTCACCAAACACTGTGTATGAGAGGTTTTCCAGATGTGTAAAACAATCCATCTGGAATGTCAGGTTAGCACACATGTGCATTTCCTCTAAAATTCCTTTTTCTCTGTTCATCTTTTAAACTTTGTTCCATGTGCATTTCAGGCACTTTTTTGCATCCCACTTGTCCACCCTTTTGCACTCAGGGAAAAAATATTCCCCTAATCCTTCATCAGGCTTCGTGACCTGTAAAAAAAGATGCATGGATCAATTGTGCTAAAACATAACTTTAACAGAACTCTCCCCTCTCAAACAGGCCCCTGAAATGATCGTTTCAATCACAATGAGGTCACTGGACCACTAGGAGAGAGCTAACTGGATTCCCATTTGAATACAAAGGTGATAATTCACCCTTGGCCAATAAGAAGCTGTTCTCACAGCCTGCAGCTGTAGCAGCATTTAGCCCGTAGGCTAAACTTTCATGTAGCTCTAACCCTTTGAGAGAAAACTTTTTATCTAAGCACACAGGGCGACTTAAAGGCTGAATCTAAATCTTTATGTAGTAGTATTCTGAAGTAAACAGTATTTATTTTGATTCTGTCTCTGCAGTGAAACGGGTTTTAAAGGACGTGGCTTTTTAAATGGCACCCCTTAAACATTTAGTAACTGTGTCTCAGAGATTTAACCTTCTTTACTTCCTCCCATCTATTTATAACAGTGTCATAGTCCTGCCTGCACTTTGATAGTACCAAGTGATCTCATTTACACACACTGGCACACGCGTACAGTCACACACACATATATTTCTGCATGCATACAATCTATGTGTGAATGATGCCAACAAATACTCATAAATGTTTTAGCACTGACTGAAACAGATGGAAATACTCTGCGGCGAATGCCACAATGGCTGGGCATCTGGCAGCGTGCCATATCTGAATAGTAGCATGTCCTAATGGATCAGCTGAAAGTAGTGCAGCCTCACTACCTGCTCTCTGTCCCTCCGTCTCTGTGCCAAAGGGTGATCCGGGGCTCTGTGCCCGCTGACAGCTGAGATCACTCTGGAAGACAAGCAGCACTTCTGCACAAAACCACAAGCAGAATACAGAATGAGAGGCCAGTGTTGGGACCGGCATTAAAGCCAAAAGCAGTGTGGTATGAGCTTTGAGCTGCTGAGCAGAGGGTGGACACAATGACAGGAATGCAGTCGGAGAGCTAAATAATACATTAAGACTACAGTTTGAAGTAGGGCTCCACAATTTAATGCAGTGCCATCATCAGTGTGATTCAAGCGCTCTCAATTAACACACTGTTAAAGTCTGTATTATTCACAGTAAATAAGAAATAAAGCTGTATTTTTTAATCCAGCTGTGGGTTCAAGCTCAGCAAGCGTATTTTAAACCAATATGATGGAGCCTAGGGTGTAATGGTCATGCTGTCACACCATTTTGATGCAGTTAGATAAAGTTAACACTAGTTATCACCTACCCTCAGATGAATTGGTACCAATTTAGAGGTGAAGAAAGGCTTTTTGAACCTATGTGGAGTCAGGAGGGACTTTGTTGGAAGCAAAGGTGTTTTAAAAACATGAAGAACAACAAATAGATGTAGAAACTTTGAATTGAATTCATATTAACTCTTAAACATTTTTCAAACTGTATATTATTATTGATGGACAGTGTAGCATATTAAAAAGCATGTATCAAATTATTTAGTGTTCTTGTGTACATCTACAGTTCATCAATCTAGTATACTCACATTTAAACTAATGTTATTTTCAGAATTGTTTTATTAGATTTTACATGTTTTTTACATGTGAATGGGACATGTAGTGTGAAGAGCTTTGATTACTCAGAGGATTTGAAAGGTGCTATTTCAGAAGAGTCCATGTGACGTTTCATCCGGTATTTCATTTGGGATTTTTTCAAAGTGAGCTGTAGACCCCAACTAGTCTGACACGTGCATGTGATGGTGTATTGTTGTTTAGAAAATATCCAAATATAAACTCGACATGCCGGAGGCGATCCAGCTGATCTGCAGCCAAACTATGTCTTGTATTTAACATGTTGTTCACTTTGTCATCAGCCCAAGAGTGAGGGCAGAAGACGTCCCACAGCAGGACCAACAACCTGAACTATGCATGCCAATCCAGTTATCAACATGCCTCAGCAGAATGGTGTCTGTGTGGTCTCCTGTCAGTGTCCATCCATTCTTTGGTTTGGATATGTATTTTATTTTTATTAACCCTCTTCCCCCAATTTAGGAAATATTTGGAAGTAACACAAGAAATCATAGTTGTAATGTAAAAGTGTTTTGCACAATAAAGAAAATAATTTCATATTATTAGCTATGAGTTATCATTAGATTATCAATAAATCAGCTCTTCGTTTAATAGCACATTTCAAGCTACAAAAAGATGGAACACAGAGTGCTTTAAATGAACAGGAAACCAATGAAAAACTCCATAGACACACCCCAGACCCTGCTCAATAGTCCATTCACAAGGAAATAAAGTGATAAAATGCTGGAGTATAATCTATAAAATTAAGAAACATTAAGAATATACATGTAGATGTTGATTCATTTGAAGAAATGATTAGCAAAATACATAACCTGTAGAAAATTATCCATGTTATTATTTTAAATAACAAAATAAATGAATGTGAATGAAAACACAGAAGGACAATACAGAATATGTATAAAAAAAAAATAAATCAGTTTAGAAATTATGAAAAATGAAATCAAAACATCATGAACTAGAAAAGCACTCGGAGAGCGCAGACCTCTGCCATTAGCCCTATCTCCCAATAGTGAAAAGAATCCTTTAAAAAAATTCCTGGATCCAGACGGTGATCTGGATCACTCCCAAAATTTACAATGTTACAATGTCATTTAGCAGACGCTTTTCTCCAAAGCGACGTACATTTGAGAGCAAGAACAACACAAGCAACAATCTAGACAATAAGAAACAACATCAGTAAGTGCCATCAAGTGCTTCAGGTCCAGTTGGACGCAAGTGCTGCCATGTAGAGTTTAAGGCAGAGCACCTAAAATATACGTTGTTGTTTTTGTGGAGTTTTTTTTTTGTTGTTTTTTTTTTTTTTTTTTGTTATTAGACAGCAACAGTGAATCAGGCAAAATGTGGGATCACTAATCGCCATCCATTAGACTTCACAACAACTAATTACCAAGTACCAAGTGCTGGATCATTCCCAAGGGGCTGGGCAAAGAAATCCTAGAGGTAGAGCAGGACAGTGTGAGCTAACTATAGTTGGGAAACTCATTCAACCACTGGGGACAGCAGTGGAGAATAGTCTGGCTGAGACTCAATCTACTACTGGGGACAACAGTAGAGAATTGCCTAGCTAAGTGCATAGTGTTCTCTGAAGAGCTGGGTCTTTAGCCTTCTCTTGAATGTAGAGAGGGAGTCTGTAGATCAAATGGAGTTGAGTAATTCATTCCACCATTTAGGGACAACAGAGGAGAAGAGTCAGGCTAGTGACTTAGGAGCATGATGTGCTGGAAGTACCAGGCGCCTTTCGCTGGCTGAGCGTAGTGGGCGAGAAGGGGTGTAGACCTGGATGAGGGACTCCAGGTAAACAGGAGCAGTTTTAGTTACTGCTTTGTAAGCAATGATTAGAGTTTTGAATTTAATGCAAGCTGCAACTGGAAGCCAGTGTAGAGAGATTAAAAGAGGCATGACATGAGCTCTCTTGGGTTGGTTGAAGACCAGACGTGCTGCTGCGTTCTGGATCAACTGCAGAGGTATAACTGTGCATGCAGGTAGGCCTGCCAGTAATGAGTTACACTAGTCAATATGTGATATTATAAGAGCCTGTACCAGGAGTTGTGTAGCATGCTCTGTCAAGTAGGGTCTGATCCTCTTGATGTTGTAGAGGGCAAAACGGCAGGACCGAGCAATCGAGGCCACATGGACCTTGAAGGTTAGCTGGTCATCAATCATGACACCCAGATTCCGGGCTGACTTAGTGGGCAAGAGATTATTTGATCCAAGCTGGATACTGATCTGCGGTTCCACAGTGGGACTGGCTGGGATGATAATGAGCTCAGTTTTGGGCAGGTTGAGCTGAAGGTGACGTTCTCTCATCCATTTAGAAATATCAGTAAGGCAGGATGAGATCCGAGCTGAGACAGTTGTGTCATCTGGTGGAAAGGACAGGAAAAGCTGTGTATCGTCTGCATAGCAGTGATAAGAAAAGCCATGGGAGCGGATGATTGCACCAAGTGAGGTGGTGTATATTGAGAAAAGTAGAGGACCAAGCACAGACCCTTGAGGCACCCTTGTTAATAAGCCATGCAGTTTAGACACTCCTCCCTTCCATGATACTCTAAAAGATCTCCCTGTGAGGTAGGACTTAAACCACTGTAGGGCAGATCCTGAGATACCAAGTGAAGAGAGTGTGGAGAGGAGGATTTGGTGTTTTAATTTAATCAGTTCTTGCCTATGCCATTTCTGACATTTCCTGAAAATTTCATCAAAATCTGTCCATAACTTTTTCAGTTATGTCGCCAACAAACTAACTAACTAACCAACTAACTAACTAACCCTGCCAATCACATAACCTCCTTGGCGGAAGTGTTAGATAGATAGATAGATAGATAGATAGACAGATAGACAGATAGACAGATAGATAGATAGATAGATAGAGGAGAAAAAACAAAAGACAATGAAAAATTCTAAAAATTAGAAGATTATGAGTCTATATTAAGGTAAGTTATTCTGTAAACTCTGCCATTTTATGTTGTTAAATGTTGTACATTTTATGAACTGTTTACTCAAAGGCCCAACTCAGGACAAGAGTTGAAAAGTAGCAATTGCTGTAAACTCCCTGTGCAGCACATCAGATTCATGCTCTGTTGTGGAACTATGTTAAACTGCATCGTCCCTATCAAATAAATAAATTAAAATTCAGAATTCAAAGAAATAATAAAAAATGAAAGCAAAACAAGATGAATAAAGGGATAAATAAGTAAATACACAATTTAGGGCTGTTAAGATTAAAGGAGTTAATCACAATTAAACAAAGTTCTTAATTAGTGCACTACTTTTTTATTGTGATGAATCTCATATTTATTGTTTCTTTCAACACACTTTGGTCATGCCACGTCAGCATCTCCCTGCAGACACAGTGATGTAAAACAACTCCTCCTTTGCTCCTTAATGTCTTCTTTCATTTTTAAAAAATTCTCAGACAACTCAGTTGAAAAGTCAGATGTCATCTGAACCTCGGGCTAACAAACATTTGTCATTTTAATGTCCCCTTATTTCCTTTGAGAACCATAACAAGCTCCTTTACCTGTGGTTCTGGTCATGTTAAAATCTTCCATCTGCTTATAAAAGCAGGTCTGTGTCCAAACAGGAAGTCCACTATCCTTAGTTTAAGGCTTTAGAAAAATCCAAAATTGCACAAAAGCAATTCTGAAAGAAAAGTAGTGGAATTTTGAAATGTGATTAAACGGGTGCAGTTAATTGCAATTCAAAAGAGATCAAATGTAGATTAATCATGATTAAAGATCGTATGACAGCCCTAACATAAACACATCAATAAGTGAAGAAAAAAAAGAAAATATAATACAGAAAATGAACAAACAAGTTAATATTTAAATCAGTTTAACAACTGAAATAAAGAGAGAAGGAGTAGATAGATAAATGTAAACATTTTAAGCTAATCCAAGTAATAAAAAGAATAAAATTGTAGAAGCACGATTTTTTTTTTACTATGAATATAAATAAATAGGGAATGTGCAGTTGTAGAATACTTGAGCACTGTGACTGATCCAAGCTGAGGAAATGTTTGACTACTGTATGTATAGACTTTTTGAGCACAACCTCAAGAGACCTGAAAAGAGTACGCCACAAACTGAGCTGGCTCCCTAAAGAGAAAAGACTGTGCACCCACTGCAGCCAATGGGAGGTGGAAAGAGAGCTGAACTTTCCAACCACAAGCATGAGCAATGAACAGCAGCTCCCATATTTGCTGGGTGTAGTGCAACAGTGTGCAAATGCTGCAGCACATTACGTCAGTGAAGTTAAACCCAAGATTTTGATGCATAAACTAATTACAATACTTTTTTCTATTACTATTATTAGTAGTAATAATAATAATAATTTTTATACTGCTTTGGCAATTTAAACTGATGATTTTCATGCTAATAAAGCTTGTTGAATTTAATTGAGATGGCTAGATAGGGCAATAAAGCAAAATAACTTACTGAAGAAATTAAGTTAATTGAGATTCAGTGAAAAGCTGGCCTTAAACGATAACTTTTCTGCTCTCCAGGAAGGTTTTCCAACAGAATTCACCTTTTACATGAGTTTCTTTTTTTTTGATCCAGGTAAAACAGCCTTATGCCGAAAGTTTTTATCTTACTGTTTAAATCTGTTAAGATTTTAGGATTTCAAACAGTTTCTCATAGAAACTTGAGCAAAGCTGAGCATGAAAACGTCCCCAGTTGTGTTTATTACCACTGAGTTGTATTTATTGCAGGGTCTTCCTGAGGGAGTCGTGCATTGTGTGTCTCCATGTTTAAATCATCGCTGAAGACTTCATACAGTATGAATGAAACATGTTCAACAAGCACACAGATGCCCACATTTTATTGCACATTACATGCAACACTGACTCATCGGCTGTTTGGTAAACATATCAACATAACCATGAACTGGTTGTTTGTCATTTCACTTTGACCCTAAAAAAAAGATTTAAGACAAACAAGTCATTATCAAGGGATAAGAAGACAGAAGAAAAATGATCAGCCATGTGGGACATTTGTTTCGTGTTACTTTTTACAATTCTCCATTAAACTGAACCAGCTGCACTGATGTGGATTGTTTGTGGTTATATCTTCATATAAACTCCGTGTGGAGTCGTATTTTTTTTCCATTTGCTGGCCTGTCAGCTCGCCATGGAGGCTCGGCATCAAAAATTGAGGTGCCGGTCCCATCAGTGACACAAATAATGAAAGAGGGCTCTTCTGTGTGAGTGACGCGTATCTTCCTCACACCCCATGTGGTGCTGATTCGTTCAGCTTACTCATATTTCTCCTCCAAACAAATTAATATTTATTATAGTCACTCAAGCATTTGGCTCAGAGGACTTCTGACCCCCCTCCTCTCTCTGTAGGACTCACACATAAAGAAAGTCTGTGAGATGGGTCTATTTTGGGTGACCATTATCTCCTCTGCTCTGCCTGTAGGAGACAGAGGAGGGTCACAGAGGAATCCTTTGGTGACTCTGCTGCACATATCAATAAACAATATGGCCTCTGTGTGTCATATCTTTGAGCCAGTGTGTCCGAGTCTGACATGTCATACATGGTGACGTGTCAGAATGTCGCCTATATTAAATCTGCAGCAGTTTTCCAGTCATTATACTTTATAATGCATTACCAAAAAGAAGTAGTGACAGTGAGCCTTGATGCCATGATCCATGTTTAAATTCGACTAACTCACCTGAACCAGAGGAGGCGTTGTGTTTCCAGGTTATCAGTGCATTTGTCCATCAGGGCCATTTTTATGACTGCAGTATCTCAAGCACGCTGTTTTTTTCTTTGTTTTAAACTGTGCACAAATGTCCATTCTGACTCAAAGATGAAACGATTAGATTTTGGAGATCATTAGTCAAAGGTCAAGGTCATTAGGCCTCATGTTTCACTGCAATTATTCTTGTTAAGAGGTGCATCTGAGTGTTACAGTGCATTTTGAAACTATTGACCCCTTCACCTTTTTCAGTTTTCTTACGTTGCAGCCTGATGCTATAGTCGATATAAATAATTTTTATTCTTATTGATATGAAAGGTTCTCATTAATCTTATGGCATAAGTATTCAGATCCTTTGCAACAACACTTGGAGTCCACCTGTGGTAAATTACGTTGATTAGACATGATTTGGAAAAGTGCACACCTCTCTATTGAAGGCCTCATAGCTGACAATGCACATCAGAGTAAAAATCAAGCTATGAGGTGAAAGGAACTGCTTGCAGAGCTCAGAGACAGATTTGTTGTAAGTGACAAATCTGGAGAAGAACACAGAAGAAAACCTGCTGCACTCAAGGCTCCCAAGAGCGCAGTGGCCTCCATAATTCTCAGATGGAAAATTCTGGCACAACGAGGACTCTTCCCAAGTGCTGGTCCTCCAGCCAAACTGAGCTATCGGGGGAGAGGTGACCAGGAACATGATGGTCACTCTGACTGAGCTCCAAGGATCCTGTGTGAAAATGGGACAACGTTGCAGAAGGAAAAACGTCCCTTGGCTTTTGGCAGAGTGGCTAGATGGAAACGCCTCTTCAGTGCAAAACACACAAAAGCCCACTCGGCTTTCATTTGGAGTCTTTTTGCAAACTCAAGTTGAGTTTGAGTGTAGTGGTAAAAAAGAGCTGACACTGAGGGTGTGCTTTTGCACTGAGGACACAGCTACTAAAACACTGCACTGCATTGGATTTTTATTGAAAATTGGCACTGCAAGCACTAAAATAAGGTGTTAATTGTAGGGGTCAGCTGGTTATCAGTCTGGCTTATTATTGAGGCTGATATTTTGCACTTTCTACGCTTTATCATACTGATAAAAGTAATTAATCAAGAAGTGCAAAGCTTGTCTTCCCCTCTGGCTTATTTTTTTCTTTTTGCGGTCTCACCAAACGTGCTGCATACCAAACATTGGCTAGATGTCACATGAGTACCAGCAAATCAGTACTTAAGCCTGGGTACAACTGATATAATGAGCCTATGGCATCACACTCTGTTTTTGTACTTGTCTGTGTTGCACTGTGCAGTTTCTCATGTTAAAAGACGTAGGACTAAATTGTTTATTGTCCTTCATTTTTTGATCGTGCAATTTTACTTTTGCCATATTTAATACATTTTGTACACCATAAAAATGCACATCAGTTCCAAATATTGGTTATCAGTCTCATGAACTACTAATAATTGGTATCAATATTGATCCCAAAAAACCAACAGAAGTAATAGTAATAAATGGGCTCAGGCCCTGGGTTTGAGGAGTAGGACATGCATGCCATTAGTCCATAAAGCCCCACATAACTATCTATTACCCTCAAATTCACAGAGCTGTGCAAAAGTACTTCCCCCTCCTATTTTTGTACTTTTTTACATATTTGTCACAGTTAAAATGTTTCAGATCATCAGACACATTTAGATATTACTCAAAGATAACTCAAGTAAATACAAAAGCCAGTTTTTAAATGATTTTATTTAAGTTTTCAAGAAGCAGATGAGACTTGTTGCAGATTTGTTCTCCATCAGATATGCCTTCAAGTGATGTTCTATATGATTTTAATGAAAAGGACTTTGAAAATCTTTTCAGAAATGAATTTATTTCTGTTATTTCATTCATTCATTTCCTCATTCTAACTCAACAAAAGAACGCTTGACACCAGAAAAAGTTAAGCCCAGCCGTTGCAATTTCTCAGCTCTGTCGTCTGTGAAACTCTGAACTTTAAATAACCTTCAAGAACCAAACAGAACTCTGACAACACTGGCTTTGCCTTCAAATGACTCCGTCTGTTTTATTCTAGAGGAATGTGTGACAGTTCACATTACATTCATGCGTTTGAGTTTGTTTACATAAGTGTGATTTCCTTTCATTCAGGCGCTTTACCTGCTCGTTCCTGCTCAGGGTAGAACAGGTGCCCGGAGGCTTCCCAGAATGCATTTGCAGGGAGACACAGAGGGTCATTTTCATACCATCCAATACACCTGTGAGTATTTTTTCATTGTAGAAAGTAAAGTCACTCTGATCTTGTGTGATACTTTAGATGGCACATAGAGTTATGGCTGCTGATGTGAAGGATCGCTGCAACACCTAAATCACACAAACTGGGCTCACTTTCAGTTTTGACAGAGCAGCGCATGCACTGTGCATCTGTGCCACATTTCCACATGAGAGGTGAATTATGTTCTAAAGTGTGGACAACTTCTAATGGAGGTCTGGATGTTACATGCATCAAGTTAAAGGTTTTTCTCCTGTCAAACAGTAGCTGTCAGGTTAATGCATGAAGCCATGTGAGAACACGACCGAAAGGAATCCATACAATGAAGACTTGGCTCAGGACCATGGAGACACTTAGAAGTAAGGGTAGGGCGCACATAAATGCTTGGAAGAAAAGCGTGTATTGACAAGAAGTTTCAGCCCATGAGCAAACAAACATCAGCCTTAATACCGCTGAATAACAGATAAGTCAGAGCGGATTTAACGTGTCACTGCTGGGATTTCACTCCTTTTATTGTACAGCCATCTTTAGCAGCATTTAAACTTGTTAAATTCAAACCAGAAGGCTGCTTTGGAAGGGCGAGTGTTTGGTTGTTGGAAGGAGCCGATGTCTGGCACATGAACACAAAATGACTTTAATTGTGAAAGGACTGGTTTACTTGTGGAATTCAGTTTTGTGCAGGAGATAAAAGGCGGGTGTAAATCATGAGGGTTAATGGGAAGACTCTCTCAGGTGCCACAGTTTAACTATAGTTCCTTCTTTTGTGGTGTGTGCGGTGTTGCCCCAGGCTCACCTTGACAAGAAAATGCTTATTGGATGAGCAGATGCCCTGAGGTGTGTATGAGTTACAAATTTATGTTGTAAATTTGGAGAGCAGTAAATCAGACATGTCAAAGTGTGCACTGTGCTCTAAATGCTCCCCTTAGATATTTACAAATATGTTCTAGTAAATAGCAAGTGAAGTGGGACTCTTAAATTTGAGATGTGTGTAGCCAACAGACGGAACTTGACACCGTTGCGCATGAGCGCGCAGATCAGGTTAGAAACATGCATCGCAACAGAACATCTCCAAATCGCATTCCGCATACTGAAATCTAATCCGAGGACATCAGGATGTGTGACATAATCCTCAAGACATCTGAAAACTGCGCTCCTAACGGGGGCTCCAGGGCTTTGGTTTGGAGAGATATGCCGACCCTCTGTTACTCACTGTTTGCTCCTGCAGCAGG
Organism: Cheilinus undulatus; assembly: GCF_018320785.1. NCBI lineage: Eukaryota > Metazoa > Chordata > Actinopteri > Labriformes > Labridae > Cheilinus > Cheilinus undulatus. The sequence goes on from NC_054881.1 coordinate 34,971,734, forward strand.
GGTATATAAAAGAGGGGCGGACACCAACTGGCCCAAACGTCAGAGCGCACACAACTATAAATCTCTCCAAACTGCCCCCTGTGCCCGCTGCGGTGTTATGCGCAGACATCTGTCCGGATTCAGTCCCAGTATGAGGACAGCGCGTGAGGAAACTCTTCATAGACTCTGTCAGACCTGGAGAACATGGAGACTAAACACCCTCTCATGAGTCGAGATATTGTCAGATGTGGGCGATTATGAGCATTTTTCTGGATTACGCAGCGTTTTGAGTGTTCTCCAAAGAGGCAGACAGACCTTTCTTGCACTCTTGGAAGAAGATATTGTGGACACTTTGCGCCTCGGAGACGCTGATGTCTTCATTGGACTCCTTTCAGTCGGAGATGGTGGAACTTTCTCGGATTTCCAACGTGGAAACGTAGCATCCAATTAATCAGCGACTGCAACTGTACCCCGTGAGGCGCAGCGGCACTAGGTCCGCGTCTCTTCAACACCTACCTTTGGACTCCAAAGTGTGGAGAGACGCATGGTTTGGTTGGTGCGCTGGATCGGAGTATGAAGGACCCAGCTGGTGATATTTCATTTTTTTCCTGTTGGGACATAAACTAAACGTGGACTATTTTTGAGGAAATTCTCACAGTGTGGCTGTTCGAACAATTCATGCAGCTGATTCAGCTTGGACTCTAAATGAGTCGCGTTTTCTGTTTGGATTTTAACGCTAACAGACAAGCAAGTTTCAGGTCTGCATGGGCCATATTTAAGGTAAGTAACGCAGAATAATTTAATCATTTTAAAGTGAAAGTTAAATATTCCATAGCTTAAGATTGTCTGCGTAAAAGGCATCCAAGCCCTTCTTAAGTAGTTTAAAGCAAAACGCACCATACAGCATGTTTAAACAGACTCGTCTGGACTTTTGCATAGCATGTTTAAGCCCTGTATTTATCCACGCGTATCTGTTTAGGTTTAGTGCAGACTCAACATGCCATTAGACAGAGTCACGTAAGCTTTGGGGATCGCCATCTGGCCAACTCACACCATTATTTAGGCTATCGTTGCCAACACGCTTTGGTGCGTGCTTTAAGAGGCGCATTTTTGTGAGAGGCGCACCCTCCGTGCCTCAATACGAGCAGCTCGGCTGCTATTACAACATAATGAGTGCATTATTTTATAATCCTGAACGACTGTTAAGTAGAAGTTAAAGTCAGTGCTGATAAATTGTAAAACGCAGCTTTTACGCACGAATTTACGCACACGTTGCTCAAGATTTTTTATGTTTTTTGTTATATGGGGGCATCTTTAATTTAAATTGGTTACATTTTCACTGTGATTGACATAGGAATATGAGTCGGTTTACTATGATGTTTATAATTGCAGCCAACATTTCTCAGAGACAAAGTGAGGATCAAATAAATGATGACACATAGTTATTATTACAGAATGAGTCAGGGGCGTCTTGGCTCTTTCAAACACTTTGATGATTTCACTACAAACAAGAGCAGGCCAACACTGAGAGTGTGGGAATGCTCCTATAATTTAATTTTTTTTAAAATTTTCTATTTACATTCTCATCTTTTTTATTTTAATCTCCATATTCCAAATGAATTCTCCTCTTTTGTTTGCAGCTTTCCTTATCGGAACTGAGTCTAAGATGAAGTTATGGGATGTTTTGGCCACGTGTTTGTTGCTCCTGAGCTCTGTCGCTACACGGCCTCTCTACCGAAACACTTACTACCCAGCCAAGAGGACTTATTATCCCAGCAGCTACAGTGATCCTGTTCCACTGTCTGCGACGGACGAGGAGGAGGAGGAGGCGGCGACAGCGTACCAGCGTGAAGACCACAACCTGCAGGAGATCTCTATGGAGGATCAATGTAAGGCACACGGCATTATTGAACACATCACTTGGAATGGGGATCCTTTGAAATGAATGGTGGATAAAGGGCTAACGCTGGGGCCTTATCACAGCTAACTGTTTCAGTTTTTCCCAGGTGTTTAAACACATTCTAGAAACTGGCTCAGCTTTTCAAAACTCTAAATGAAAGTAGCTAACTAGTTAGTCAACAGAAGTCTTCCAAAATTAAACCAAAACATGTTTTATAAATTCTTGTCAATATTTTGATGACGTTTAGGGCCTTTTGAGTGAAATAGCTTTACACTGTATGTATATGCATCTCAAATGTTAACTATTTTATGATTAAGGTGTGCAAAAACCAGTAATTTAACTTTTTTAAGTACATTGAGAAATGCTACAAAGAAGATTAGTGCAAAGACACCAGAAGGAAACAAATATGGTTATCCATACTGCAGTTTAAAGCTGGCACATGATTGAAGTTTTCTTCTAAGTAAGTTGGCACAGGTGAGCCTATTTGGTAATAAGGGTGTTGCATTTTGAAAGCCAGTGTTTCTTGGTAACTATATTTGAGTTAGACCAGTGGAGCTGTGCTTAAGTTTTAGCAGTTTGGATGTTCATAATCAAGCGTTAAGTTGTCAGAATTGTGTGCACGGTTCCATTTTTGTGTCTATAAACTGAGGAAAATTGTACTCATGTATGAAAATATGAAATCTAGCATGCACAAATGTTTAGAAATTTGGCCTTCGCTGACTTATCGCACTTGAGAAACAGCACGTATAACGATAGCCTGTAGATTGAGCCAACAGAAAAGAGGCCTACATCGATAAGCTCCTCATACAAGCAGGTTATCAGGCGGAAGATCTTAATTTGTGTTTTATGGCTGCTGTGGGTTACATCACGCTGATGTCAAAACAAGCCAGCGGCAGGGAGAAGAGCATTGACAGCTCTACAACATTCCCCCCTCTCCTCCACTCCCTTGTTTATGTTCACCTCTGTCTCTCTGTGACACAATAACCCATGACCTGTACCCGTCTGCCAAAAGTCAGAAATCACTGAGAAAACAGCGTGAAACCAGGGGCAGACAGGGCAGGAGAAGGCTGGAAAGTTTGAAGCACCATCCGAGAGCTCTGTGTTTATGTTTCGTTTGAACAGCGACAGTGGGCAGGAATTTATTTTGTTTGGACCAACATGACACTGTATCATCTTCACGCCGAAGGAGACGCAGCCAAGAACTAGATAAGGAATGGAACATTTGGACAAATGTTTGCGCTGCCACCTCATATTCTGTTTGGAGCGGTTGACATCACTGATCTGCTTTATGACCTGAGACAATTAACCATGCACTAGTGTAAGCAGCACCGAGGTACCAAAAGAGGATGGATCTTTGACTTAGTGCTTACTTTAAATGAGGGAAAATGATCCGATAATCTAGGCATCAGCGGCACAAGAAGACTGATAGTTAAGGGAGAAAACATCTTCAAGTTTCTGTTAACTTTAAATTTGTGCCAATTTTGGCCGCTCTTGTGGGCATAGCACTTCCTATGATGGACGTTTAAGTAACATTGCCTGACAAAAATAAAACTTATAAGCGGGTGCAGATAGTCTAACAGTTAGGTCAGTTAGAACCCATGTATGCGGGCAACCCAGGTTCAAGTCTAGCCTGTGGCTTCTTTCCCGTGTGTGATTTCCCAATTTCTTATCCCTGTCTCTGACTCTATCCACTGTCCTCCTCTAGAAATAAAGGCATAATCAAGACAAAAAATATAAAAAAGGTCACCTATCTCTGCTTTTAGTGTTCAGCTGCAACTCAAAGTGAATCTCTTGCGTGGAGGAATTAAAAAGTTAATCCTCTTATTTGATACCCACCCCATGGTAAAGTACCAGGCATATAAAAACTAAAGACATAATAATGAATCTTGTCTGTAATTATTTACTGGAAGGAACAGGTAATGAAAATACTAACTTTGTTAAACTTTAAATCCATCAAGAAAGACGTAAACTTTGATGGCAGATAATCAGTTAACTCTATTAATAATTTAACTGAAGCTATAAAATTCATTAATGTTGACCGCTATTAACAGAAAAAAAAACAAAAGCATCAGCTTTTTGCATTGTCACCAGATTAGAGTTCATAAAATTACATATTTACACGCAACTCTACCGATGATAGAAACCTCTGTGATATATTGTATCGCCAAAAGTATTCGCTCGCCTGCCTTGACTCACATTTGAACTAAAGTGACATCCCATTCTTAATCCATAGGGTTTAAAATGATGTTAGTCCACCCTTTGCAGCTGTAACAGCTTCAACTCTTCTGGGAAGGCTTTCCACAAGGTTTAGGAGTGTGTTTATGGGAATTTTTCACCATTCTTCCAGAAGCGCATTTGTGAGGTCAAACGCTGATGTTGGATGAGAAGGCCTGGCTCTCAGTCTCCATTCTAATTCATCCCAAAGGTGCTCTGTCAGGTTGAGGTCAGGACTCTGTGCAGGCCAGTTAAAGTTCATCCACACCAAAATCTCTCATCCATGTCTTTATGGACCTTGCTTTGTGCACTGGTGCGCAGTCATGTTGGAACAGGAAAGGGCCATCCCCAAACTGTTCCCACAAAGTTGGGAGCATGGAATTGTCCAAAATCTCTTGGTATCCTGAAGCACTCAGAGTTCTCTTCACTGGAACTAAGGGGCCAAGCCCAGCTCCTGAAAAACAACCCCACACCATAATCCCCCCTCCACCAAACTTTACACTTGGCACAATGCAGTCAGACAAGTACCTTTCTCCTGGCAACTGCCAAACCAGACTTGTCCATCAGATTGCCAGATGGAAAGCACAATCCATCACTCCAGAGAACGCGTCTCCATCTAGAGTCCAGTGGCAGCGTGCTTTACACCACTGCATCCCACACTTTGCATTGCATTTGGTGATGTATGGCTTGGATGCAGCTGCTCGGCCATAAAAACCCATTCCATGAAGCTCTCCACGCACTGTTCTCGAGCTAATCTGAAGGCCACATGAAGTTTGAAGGTCTGTGGCGATTGACTCTGCAGAAGGCTGGCGACCTCTGCGCACTATGCATCTCAGCATCTGCTGACCCTGCTCCGTCCTTTTCCATGGCCTACCACTTGGTGGCTGAGTTGCTGTCAATCCCAGTCACTTCCACTTTGTTTAAATACCACTTAAAAGTTGACTGTGGAATATGTAGGAGTGAGCAAATTTCACCACTGGACTTGTTGCACAGGTGGCATCCTATCACAGTACCACACTGGAATTCACTGAGCTCCTGAGAGCGACCCATTCTTTTACAAATGTTTGTAGAAACAGTCTGCATGCCTAGGTGCTTGATTTTACACACCTGTGGCCATGGAAGTGATTGGAACACCTGATTTATTATTTGGATGGATGAGTGAATACTTTTGGCAATATAGTGTATATCACCCCTGTCTTCATCCAGGTGGCAGTACAGAATTGTCTAACTTCTTTTAGATAAGGTAGTATTTCACATTTATGACTGTGGCTCAATAGGTAGAGTCTGTCATCCTGCAATCAGAAGGTTGTGGGCTCCTGCAGACACATGTCAGTGTGTCCTTAGGCATGACACTTAACCCCAAAACGCCTCGGTGTTGGTGCTGTGTAAACAGCCGATACTGATGGCCAATTCTATATAGCTTCTCCGTCAGTCAGTGTATGAATGTAGAGTGAATGGGTAGGTGTGACTTGCGCTGTAGAAGCTTTTGAGTATTCTGATGACTAGAAAAGTGCTGAACAAGCTAAAGTCCATTTATCATCTACAATAGAAGTGCCCAGAGCAAAGATGTGCATTTTGGTTCATTAGTCAATAACCTCTCTAAGTACTGGAGGAAGTTCATGATCCATCCCACCATGTTGTCAGACTTTAATTTGATCCTTCTTTTTTCTCAGGTAAACAGTTAGTGGGCCAAACCAGCGCGTTTATTGTTATACCAGCTTTTCTAAAGATAATCAGCTGTGCACTGGCTTCACATTGTGGCAGGAAGTAATCTAATTTTTTGTTCAGATGAGTAACGTAACACGATGGTTCTCTTCTAGTCACAAAAACAGAGAATAAAATGCCCTTCAAAGCATGAGCAATGTCCTTTCTTTCCTGTATGCATGTTGGCACTGGGATGGGTTTCGTTTTTTTTTTTTTTTTTTTTTTTTTTTCTGATACTGGTGCTAAGAAAATACTTTTTATCCAGTGCTGGTGCCTTAACGCAGTATTTTTCAACCTTTTTTGAGGCATGGCACATTTTTAGATTAAGAAAAATCCCAAGGCAAGCCAAAAAGGCTACAAAATGACACATTACGAGTTCAGCTACTAAATAACTAGCTTTGAGAGCTCTCTCAAACACATTTGTGGTTTTTCTTATTCAAGTTGCATGTTTGTCAGTTTGTTTCCACAAGCTAACAAAATAGTCTGTGTTCTTGTTTTGAAGTGACGAGTTTTTCTTTTGGAGATGGTGTTTAAGCTTGCTTGTGACCAAAACACTGTTAGACAGTTTTTCCCAACACAACCAAGCATAACGGACTCGGTTGGATCTTCCGTTAAAGTAAATACCAATGAAAGGTAACTTTCACTCTACTGCCTCGAACTCACCGCTTTTGGCGTCTTTTGACCACCACTCACACCTGAAATTTCATCTTGGTTAGAATTTTGAACAGGACCCTGGTCAGTCTTCATTTTTCCATTTCAAATATTTATCCATTGCTGTAACACTTCTAGTCAGCACCGTTTATCCTGCATCACTAATTCTGTTGTCTTAAATTAATAAGGTAATTACTGTGCTCCCTACTGCCACCCACTGAAACAGAGGAGTATTACTCCTACCCATCACCACACTGCTGGCACAGGTGCTGAACAATTACGTGCAGTGATTAAATGAAATATTCTTTTTAACCTATTAAGTGAAATTGGATAATTTCCCATGGCACACCTGGCAATCTCTCACAGTACAGTAGTGTACCGCGGCACAGCGTTTGAAAATCACTGCCTTAACAGTGCCTGAATAGATACTTTTGAGAGGAGAAGTGTGTTGAAAGTCAGTGAGAGACTTAAAGCTGTCTGGGTATTGTAAATAATTCGCAGGAATATCTTTATAAAATGTCAGTCAAATATAGGATAAGAAAAGGAAATACATATTTAAACACAAATCTCACAAATTCCATGACTGTTTTCTTGCCTGTCATTTGGGATGGTGAGGTATCGAAATAAGGTATCAATACCTTTGTTTAATTCAGTTCAGTAGGTTTCAGATGTGTTGGTACCAATACCATGTCAGAACAGGGTTTCAATACTCATCCCTATTGTTATCAGACTGTGAGCGTATTAAGGGGTCGTTTCATAGCACAGGCTCATTTGTGAATGGCTCATCATTCTTGGTCTCTTACTGCACAAGCTTTATTTGGTTGATAGTCTATCACTGTTTCAATTGAAAGCATGTTTGTGACAAAATTAAGATTTTTTTGGTATGTCAAAGGCTACTTTAGACTGTTTCATCTGAATAGACAATGCTGGACGCTAGGAGGCCTGCAGGACTGAGTATTTGTGATATTTATCGCTATGGTAAAACTCACTTTTGTGTACAGGGCAGGGACTGTATTCAATGTATGCAAAAAAAATCTGATGATAATTGCGTACAAGTCTATTTAGAGCTGTAAAGTACTAACTTTCCTCCATTCCCATTCGTTCCTAATGGTTGTCGCCCACTTCCTGACACCTAACAGACATTTGGGATCACGTGATTGCAAACAGACTATAAACATGTGCAATCCTTGTTCCATAGCCAGATAAAAAAAAACCTTGGCAGGAAAAAAATAACCTTGCAACTGATTGTGTATTTGATCTTTGTTTATTGTGTCATCACAAGTGATTACTGTGTAAAAGCAAAGCTGGATAAGCTAAATTTCAAAGGCAACAGCTACACCAGGAGATGTGTATTTATTTCAGCAACCAAACTAAAAAAAATTACAAAAAAAACATGTTTTTTTAGTAATTATGGCACAATTTGCACATGAATCATTCTGTTTTCTGCCGCAGTCCAGGTCTGTCAGCAGCTGCATAGTGTAGCCACCCAGCCTGTCAGCAAACACACAATAGAGGGTGTCTAAATCAAAGGGCAGGTGTGTCTGAACAGATTGGGCTGAGCTCATCTGATATATGAGTGGTGGCCCAATCAGCTGTGGAGCGTGAGCAGATCAGATAGCCAGAGGAACCGGTAGAAGAGATAGGTGACACTGCAATAGAGAGGCCGTGTTAACCACAAGGCCAGCTGCCAGACATCACACCCCAGCGCTCTGACTTCTTGGCACACAGACAAAAAAATGAAGGCGTACATCTATACTCTCACGTTCACAGTGGTACACAGGTAATTTGATTAGACTGGGAATAATTGATTCATCTCAGAACAATATGTCTTTATGACTCTGTTCTAGACCTGAAAGAAGGAGGGACCATAATAGAAACAACATGTAACACAGGAGGGTCTGAAGTCTTCAGTCAGTCCTGGTTGCTCCTCTCAGCATATGGTGCAGGCCTGTGCTGGTGCATGTTTTTACTTTTGAGCAGACTTCAGTCGTTTAAACGTTTAAATGACTCAGAGCATATGATTTCCTTTTCAACCTTTGAAGTCTTGGTGTTCTGAAATTACACCCCTGAAAGCTTTAAATGGCTGAAAAACAACCTCCCTATTGGTGGTGTAATTGGCCTCTGCCTACTGTATCAATACAGGCGATGGCTGTGTGAAAGCAAAGCGGGTTAATGATACAGCTGAAGTTTCCAGGAGATTTTAAACATACAGATGCAAGACCACATCAACTCACATCCCCTCAACAAATTTATTTTATTCTGATGGCAGATAATCTCAAAATTAAATTGACAGCATCCTCTGACCTTCAGCCTGCAACTCATCCCCCTCAACAGCCTTCTTGGAAGGAGTTAGAGCGGGGCACCTGCACGTCCATATGAGCAACTTCTGGACTGTTTTCTGCATTCCTCCAGCCGAGACTAATCTATAAATCAGCATGCACGGTTTCTCATCTGCACATTGCTCAGTATTTATGGACATTGTCTGCGTTTGCATCAGCGTGAGAGCATATGCTGGCTGAATATAAATTTGCGTCAACAATAATGTGCTTTGCTTTCTCTGGACAAATTGTATGTCAGGTCTGGGTGAATCTGGGTTTTGACTTAGTCTGTAAATAGTCTACTTATTTAAATCTATATATCTGCATTGGTGCTGTCAAAGAAATTTATGAAAGGAGCGTTTTCTGCTTTTTACTTATAATAAAGTAAAATGAGAAAGTGATTACCACTGGTTAATCTGCCTGTTGAATTTAAGGCAGCAACTTGCATTGCTTCACATAGTTTAGCATTAAAAATGTGTTAAGAAATGCACTGTTTATTTCTTGTTCATTTTGGTTTTTAGGATTTTACATATAGGCTAGAACAAAAACAGAATGCAGATCTTCCTGACTGAGCGAAACAGGCGAAAGAAGGTTGAAAACCCTGCGGAAGTGCTGGCTTTTTGCTGCCCATCAGTCTTCATTGTTGATTTGTCGGGGTAACTGTAAGGGCTTAATTGGGTGTAGGGATATCTTTGCTGAGTGCTTATCCTCTCTGTAGGGCACAAGTATCCTGTGTTTACCTCAGAAGTCTTTGTGCAAAGCTAGCTGGAGCAATATATTTCAGTCAGTAAAATTTCCCCTTTTTCTCAAGTGAAGCTTGGTTAATTTTTTAACTTATTCATCCATACATTATCTATGCTGCTTGTTTGGCGAGAGACAGGGTATGCCCTTGACTGGTCGTCTGGTAATCGCAAGGCTGACATATACAGTGCCTGAAATAAGTATTCGTTCCCTTGGATTTTTTATCCTTTTATTGATTTTATGAAGTAATGTCTATTGAATATAACATGGCACGCCAGATGGATTTGTGTCACACATCCATCTGGTAAACCACTCATAGACAGCGTTTGGGAAAGGGCAAAGCCTTTACGGGCCAGTCAGAGGAACAAAACATGTGACGTCGTCGCCCACCGAGCTGCGCCCCTACGGAAGGAGTAAACTCCATAGAGAACTGCATAATGCCGCGAATCATGGCGACTGTAGACATGTCAATACATGACTTTTGTTGTTTTTTTAAAAAGAAAACAACTCAATGCTGTTCTCTGTTCTTCTTTTAATGAAGAAATGTCGTCAATTTCTAATAGAACTGGTGCTTTAGCAGCATCCGTGCTGTCTTCCACCATAATTGTACTGGTCTCTTGCTGCTGCTTGCATACATTATGATTCCGCCACACCTGAAAGTACTGCCCCTCGTCGCTGATTGGTCCTGTCACTTTCTAACCGGGCCCAAACGGTTCAGATGGGAGCATTGCAAGATGGATTTGCCAGTGAGAAATACCCAAATGGGCGTATCCATCTGCTTTGCAAGGTTATTAAATACAAATATGTACTGTAAAATAGCACAGCACTGCGTGTGTGAAGATAGGTCTCAATCATGCGTGTGAATCTGGACACTGCAATTTTACTCCATTCGACTTTGCAAAACTGCTCAAGGTTGCATGGGGTCTGGCATGAACAGCCTCAAGTTCTCTACTGAATTGAGGTCTGGGCTTTAAACCATGTCTGTAGAGCTTTGGCTGTTTGCTTTAGCTCATTGTCTTACTGGAGAATAATTTTTCCCCCAAGCTGTAGTTCTCTTGCAGACTGAATAAGATTGCCTTCCAGGATTTTCTTATATTCTTGCCACATTCATTTTACCCTCTACTTTAGACTTCCACAGCTGGCTGCCAAGAAGCATCACCACAGCATGATGATGCCACCATTTTGCTTCACAGTGGGAATGGTGTATTTGTGGTGATGTGCTGTGTTTGGTGTCCCCCTTGCCATTTTATCTGATGGCCAAAAAGCACCATTTTGGTCTCGTCAGACCAAATAACTTTCTCCCACTTTACCATGGCACCTCCACGTGCCTTTTGGCAAACTCTAGTCCAGATTTAATCTGAGTTTTCTCTAACAGTAGCTTTGATTTTGCCACTCTCCTCTTAAGCTCTGACTGGTGAATAGTCCAGGCAACAGTTGTTGTATGAAGAGTCTCCCATCTCAGCTGCTGAAGCTTGTCACTACTTCAGAGTAGTCATAGGTGTCTTGGTGGCCTCTCTTACTGGTCTCCTTCTTGCACGGTCACTCAGTTTGTGAGGACGGCCTGATCTAGGTAGAATCACACACCCACCATATTTCTTCCATTCCTTGATGATGGATTTAACTGAACTCCAGGGGATGTTCAGTGCATTGGAAAATTTCTTTGGACCTTCCAGACACAGGTGTTTTAAACTACAACCACTTGAGACACATTCACTGCACTCAGATGATCCCCATTTCTCTAAATGTGAGATTTCAGCACTAATTAACTGGAGCTCTGTTGAATTAGGTCAGTCATTTAAAGGGGGTGAATATTTATGCAATCCTTTTTACCTTACATATTTTTTAAATTGATTGACATGACTTTGTAGAAATCTGTTTTCTCTTTGAAATGTTTTTGACAAAAAAAAATTATATTGACCATGATTGATTTACAAAATCAATAAAAGGGTAAACATCCAAGGGGGTGAATAATTTTTATAGGCACTGTAGAAGACACATTCCTGAGAAAGAACCTCGTAGGGAAACTTGATAATAAGGGCGGGTGAACACTAATGCATTTTTTCCCTTACTGATGAAGTCCATGTTTTTTCATACAAGAACAATGCAGTTTAGCAACCCTCAGGGCTTGCTAGTATCAGTGTCTCTGTCACTTACAGTGTCTCTGTCCAACATCAAGGTTTGGAACTGCTGCTAATATTAGGACATAATTCGGTTACCTTATGTATGTATGCATGTATTATTTATTTATTCACTTAGTGAACTTTCCTAGGATCAAAGCAAATATAAAGCAGATGAAGCACTTAAGAATAGACCAGATGGTCACTACAGAGGGAAGCAGAATCACTGTTTTTGGCTGAGAATTGTTTGGTTTACCAGTGTTTCATATTAGTCATGAAGTTTAATTTCGTTGTTCTCACTGGGATATTTAAAAGAACATTTCTGCCCATTTGAAAGCACTGTTATTGACAGAGTAAAGCTGAATTTTGGAAACATTTTTTTGTTGAAATGATTGCTTAAATAAGTGATTTAATCTGTTGTTGGTTTTTTTTTTTGTATCTTTTAGATGACATCGCAGGCCCCTATCCTGAGCAGCTTGATGATGTAATGGATTTTATCGAGGCTACCATTGGCCGACTCCGTAGATCGTCAGATCCCAGAGGGGGCTCCAGGGGACGGAGGGAGCAACAGAGACAGAGGGGAGCAGCAAACACAGGGGGCACAAGAGGAGAGGGGAGAGGACATGGAGACAGGAGGCGAAACCGGGGGCGAGGGGGAAGTCGAGGTAGCAAAGGAGGGCGAGGCGAAAGAGGGAGGGAGAGGATATCAGTGCAGACTCGAGGCTGCTTGCTAAAGGAGGTCCACCTCAATGTGACAGATTTGGGGCTGGGCTACCAGACTAAAGAGGAGCTGATCTTTCGGTACTGCAGCGGCCCTTGCGCTGAGGCCGAGACAAACTATGACAAGATACTTAACAACCTCACACACAACAAGAAGCTGAACAAGGACACGCCCTCACGCACCTGCTGTCGACCCATCGCTTTTGACGATGACTTATCTTTCTTGGACGACAATGTTGTGTATCACACGTTGAAGAAGCATTCTGCCAGGAAGTGTGGCTGTGTCTGAGTCGCATGGATGTGGCAAAATAGCAGACATGAGTAGCAACAGTGAACTAAGGATCACTTTACAATCTGATGCTGCAAAGGCAGAAATCCCTGTCTGGAATGGGTATCAAAGGTCAAAGATGGAGTGATTTGTCTCTAGTTTTATGTAACAAAATGCCTCAATGACCTAAAAGTTAACGGAAAAGCTGCTGCAAGAGGAACCTATACATCTACTTTTGACAGTCTGGGCTCTGATATGGACATTGCAATGTGGCACATGCAAAAAAGTATGAGGTGTGCAGCATTTTGCAGATGAAACAATACTGCTACACTTACAGATCTGCTACCTGTGTAGTCCTAACATTTGTGAGTGAAGAAAATTAGCATCTAAAGTTGTATTGTTTTTCCAACTTGGATATATGAGGAGTATTTAAGCTGTCATTTAAATCACTCCCACTACATTGTCTGGATTTGGACACAAATATTTAGAGCCAATGGATGACAAAGGAAACCCACACCAGAGCTCAGCAAAGACTTTTGGGTCATCTAGATAAAACCCTATCATTTATATATGTATACAAATATATATATATATATATATATATATACATACACATGTGTGTAAGAGGTATATTTATTAAGATGGAATTAACTTATTGTTATTTATTTTGATCCATTTTATGAAAGAAATAGTTGTTTTTTTCTTATTTATTTAAAGCTTTGTCTGTCCTGGATGGTGCCAAAGTGGAGCATTTTCTCAAGCAGAGTCCAGAAAACCTGATCCAGAATCGTATAACACTCATCCATACATTCTGATAGTGCTTTTTAGCTTCACTTAGATTCCAGTTTTTCTAAAACAGTCTAACTGATTAACATCACCAAGTTCAGAAGGAGACACAGAGGAGGGGACCAATGGAAGGTTTTTGATTGAGTTCATCTGTAGTTTGGGAGCATTTTGAGGGACAGACTTTATTTTTGGACATTTCATTTATTTTTGGACAGTTTGGTCGCACCAAGACAGACAGTTGCATGCAATTCCCAGCACCTGGTAATAGACTCCTTATCAAACAGTGCTACATTCAGTATGTTTACAGGCAGAAAAAGTCGATTCATCCAGCTTAAATAGTCTGACTAAAACTGGGCTTTTAAAACATGCAGTGCCTATAAAAAGTATTCGACCTCTTGGATGTTTTACCATTTTATTGATTTTATAAACCAATCATGGTCAATTTAATTTGGCTTTTTCTGACCAGAAGAATAAAAAAAAATCTCTTTAATGTCAAAGTAAAAACAGATTTCTACAAAGTAACATCAATTAAATTAAAAGGTGTAATGTAAAATAGGAAACTTAAGTATTTGCTGTATGCTTAGGTTCATTGTCTTACTGGAAAATAAATCTTCTCCCTGGCCGTAGTTCTCTTGCAGACTGAATAAGATTGTCCTCCAGATTTCTCATATTTCATAATTTGCTGCGTTCATATTAGCCTTTACCGGTACAAGCCTTCCAGGGCTGGCTGCTGAGAAGCATCCCCACAGCATGATGCTGCCACCAACTTGCTCCTTGCGTCTTGTCTGATTTCCAAAAGAGCACCATTTTGGTATCATGAGATCAACTTGATGATGTCGACAAGTTCAACAGTGGCTTTCTCTTTGCCACTCTCCCATAAAATTTTAACTGATGAAGAACCTGGGTAACAGTTGTTGTATGCAGAGTGTATTTCATCTCAGATGCTGAAGCTTGTAACTCCTTCAGAGTAGTAATAGGTGTCTTGGTGGCCTCTCTCACTAGTCTCCTTCTTGCACGGTCGCTCAGTTTGTGAGGATGGCCTGATTTAGGCAGATTTATATGTGTGATATTCGTTTTATTTCTTGATGATGGATTTAACTAAACCCTGGGAATGTTCAGTGCATCAGAATTTCTTTGTTTCCATCCCCTGACTTATACTTTTCAATAACCTTTTCTCTGAGTTGCCTGGAGTGTTCTTTTGTCTTCATGGAGTAATGATAGCTATGAATACTGATCAACCAGTGTTTGGACCTCCCAGACATACGTGTCTTTGGCTGGACCTGTGATGAATTAGGTCATTCACTTTAAATCAGACATTCACTTTAGATCAGTTTAATCAATAACAGGGTAAAACATCTAAGTGGATAAATACTTTTTATAGGCACTGTATGTAAACATGTTGGTCTGACTGAAATCACACTAGGTTGAATTACTTATCAGCATACTTAGATACAGTGGTGAAAGATTGACTCGCTCTTGTACATTCACACCTCATTCAGCCCCAACTGGACCAGGCATTCTGTGCAGGCTCCACAGTTTCCATGCCATGTTTTGACCTAGAAGTCAATTTGCATACATGCGAGGTTGTTGTCTGCCTTCAATATCACCATTAAGAGGATAACTTGTAATGCATTTGTGCCAAAAGTAAAGCATAGAGTACATACAGAACAACTAGGGCTGTAGAGTCATTCGTGTTTTCACCATCTGATATGCAGTTAGTGTGCTTGGCAAGGTCAAATCGAAGAAGATCTGATATTACTAGCTGAAAGGAGGCATATCACCACCTACTGTAGAGGGGTCCCACATACTTGGATCAGTTAATCTGTTCCCCTTTGGTGCTTGTGTGCAGAGAGGACAGTCGCATTTAAACGGTCTAAGTGAGCAATTATTGTAGCTAAATTGAGTGTGCATGTTAATATACTGACTGTTTCCAACAGACTCATTGATGCTTTTAATTTTCAGACAGTTTTCAAATCCAAACCACATGATATATTCAATGTCACTCCACAAAAAGGGCTATCACATCTTTAATTAAAGTGAGTATGGTGGTGGTCTCCCAGAGGAATTGTAGTTGCCTTTGAGGATCCAGAAACTACTAAAACACCTGTCTATCAGCATTACATTACCCAAAACCTCAATCTGGCCTTGCACCAAGTCTGAGCAGAGGCTTTGCAGCAGTTACCATCCCAATAAGCTTTAAAGTTCACAGGACTGCCTGTGTTTTCTGTCTCCTCTCTGACAGACAGGTCTTACTCCCTGAAAGGGGATTTGAAAGTGATCCGCTAACATGAGTCTTAACCAAATATCCCCATTGGCGAAGGCATTTCTGTGAATTGCACATCTAGCCACTATAGCGGCTGTCATCACCATTCGACGTAAATATCTCAGGACAAGGTGTTACGACAAAAGGAAATGTTTGAGTCTCAGACGGAAGATAATGAGTAGGTTCAACATGCCTTTTTTCATGTAATAACTTGTTCAGTGAATAATATTCCCAAATTTGACAAATGCTATACATCCAGGACAACAGGAAGCTCTTTAGAAGCGTGTTGCCGAGACCCTGTGAAGGGATCTTTTTAAGTGGAACAAAGAGAGCCCTCGAGTAGGTCTTGATGTTAGCATGGATTAGGGACCAAGGTATCTGTGCCCACCCAGCAGCAAGCAAGCAAGCCAGCTTTACTGTGTAATCCCCCTGTACACAGAACAAATCCACTGCATCAAGCTGAATTTAGGCCAAACACTACAGAGAGGGGAAAAAAGACTCTTGCTTTTATCACAGCATACCTCATCAATTGGATCATCTTCCCTTTTAACAAGTGATTCGTGGGTAAGGCTTTCCAGATGAGAATGTGCCGTTAGGAGACTTCCCAGAAGCCTTGGAGCGCCTAGCCATTCTCCAATATCATACATTAATGTATGTAAACTGTGACCACCAGCCCCCTCATCTCTATCACTGTTTGCTCTTGTCTCTGGCGATTAGTCCTCCGGTTTTCATGCAAACATTAACATTCAAAAAGTACAGATGCAAAGGAATCCTCAGTGTTACAGCTAGAAGGGATTGGATTTGTTTTCACTCCTCATGTGTTCACACCTCTGTGAAAAAAAACCTGTCATGTCGTCTCACTTGTTTTGTGTTACAGAACCAAAGCTCTCGGCAAACTTTATTTTTGTACAATATTCATTTTATAACTTTTTAAAGTAATAAAACTTGTTTCTATCAAATGAGCATGCCTCCTGGTGTTCTGCCATGTACAACAATGCAACCAGTGCCAGATGGTGCTAATTTGCCTGGGATGTGTTTACACAAGCATCATGAAGAATTAGGAATGAAAAATTGGGTTAAATGGAGAATTGTGGGGATGGTTTGAGGGATGGTCTCTATATTGTGCCTCATCCCCTCCTGCTCTGCATTCCTGAACTCGAGCCAGGGTCGTACAGTAAACAAAAGCCAACCGTAAAGAGCCACTGAGCTATAAATCAAAGAATTTTTCCACAGTGCAAAGAGGATATGTTAATGCTGCTGCAGACAGTGTGTCATTAAGCAGGAGCTTCAGGTGTGTTTACAATGTATAGCTGGTGGACTACGAGAACAAATTGTCTGGGAATGGGCCAAGCTGTGGTCTAATTCTTGTTATACAAAGTCAGAAGTCTTCACAACTTTGTTTGGGTCTTATGGTCAAGTTATAAACATTTAAACTTTCTCTAAACAAGGTTGCTTTAATACTAGATTTGCAGTTTGTCTTCAGTGCTGACACCAAACAATGAAAACTGCTCTTATCAACATTTTTTAAGTATTGAAATGTATGGACTAAAGATTCAATAACTATTTAGGATGATTCATGATTTCTGAATATTTAAATAATCAACAATTCATTAAAAATCAAAGTGGTCATGCAACTTGTATCTCATCGTACTAAATGTATTTTACAACCATTTTAAGCGTTGTTTGTAATGTAGACTCCCCACGAAAATTGTTAGAACAGTGAGGCCAAGTCCTTTATTTTTGCTGTAGGCTGAACATATGTGGGTTTGACATGTAAAGATGAATATGAGACAAGAGATCAACAACATTTCAGCTTTTGGAATCAAAATAGATTACAGTAAATAAGACTTAGTATTTAGTTGCAAATCCTTGCTTGCAGTAACTGCATCAAGCCTGTGACCCACTGACATCACCAAACTTTTGCATTCTTCTTCTGTGATGCTTTTCCAGGCTTTCACTGCAGCCTCTTTCAGTTGCTGTTTGTTTCTGGGGGTTACTCCCTTCAGTCTCCACTTTAGCAGGTAAAAATGCATGCTCTATAGCAGAGGTGTCAAACTCAAGGCCTGGGGGCCAAATCATAAAGTTGTTTCTCATCCAGATGTAAATATCTGGAAATAAAAGCTGAAATGTTGATTTCATGTCTCATATTCATCTTTTGATGTTGAACCCAAATGTTTTCAGTCTACAGCAAAAAATAAAGGAATTGGCCTCACTGTTCCAATATTTTTGGAGAGAAGTGTATAAGGGAGATCAAACCAGAAAGAAAATTTAAATCAACTCCAACCTTGTTTTATACACAGTGCCTAACAAATTTATTAGACCACCTATCATTTTTTTCTCAGAGACCATCCAGCATCATGAAGTGCTTTAATGCGGACTCATTCATTTTCACTGAGCTCTCCACGTTTTACCATTTTGAACAGGAATGAGGGATTTCAAACTGAATTCACCCAAATTTGAGCCAGCTCACTGGGCTTCTCTGAGAAGTCAGAAATTAATCAAGCATAACTTTCAACCACTAAAACTCATTTTTCTGTTCAGGAATGCAAGTAAACTAACTATAATTTGACATATTAATCAAGAAATATTAATGTGCTTTACTTTTTTTTCAGTTTTTTGTAAATCAGTAAATTTGAAAATTCATGGATAACAATAATAATTCTATTTTAGCATTAAAAATATCATTTGGGTTAAAGAGCTTCTGCATATTGGTGTATTAACCATTGCAGAAACATAAAAAATGATTTTGGTAATTACCAATGCTGTTAATTTAGGGCAGCTGTGGCATAAACCTTACTTTGGTTAGGGTTAGGGTGGTCTAATAAATTTGTTAAGCACTGTACATCATACAGGAGTCAAAGTTTACTATCTAGTTTTCCTCAGGACTTCTTCCAAAACATTTTCAATGAAGTCAAGAAAGGTTTTCTTTTGGCTCAGTTATTTAGTTGAAAGATGTTTAAATGACAACAAAAGGTTTACAGCTGTTCTGAACATCTAGGAAATTGTAGACCAGCTGTTACTGAATAACTTTCAGTGCTTTGAGCAGCATATTAAGTAGTAGTATGGAAAAGGTGTCCATGGGCCAACTCGTTGATTCAAAGTTGTAATAGCGACACTTGAACTGAAACAGCCGTTCCTCCTCACCTCTTCCTGCTGGCTGAAAACTCTTCTCCTCCTGCAGAGCTTGACGTCAGCCTCTCCAGCACAAAGCCAGTCTCCTCTTAAAAACATCACTCACTGATTTAATCCCTCCATCTCTCTTGTCCTGGTATTTTTTTGTCTCATATTTATGGCTTCGGGATTCTTGCCAGGACACAGAGACATTCGATTGTCTTCTTGTAACTGTGGTTGGCGCAGAATTTAAAGATTGCTCTGCAGTTTATCCGCTGTAAGTCGCTGAGGAGAAACACCAGCTAAAATGACAGATAAGGGGTATAAAAACATTCCACAATAAAAGTTTGTTGAGCAACTGAAGAGGAAAGAAAAAACAGAAACAGATATAAAACCCCATGTGTTAGAATATATATAAAAATTCAAAATTTATACAGCTAAGTGTCTCATGTTTCTGCTGTTATAAACCAGATGTACTGAAAAATCAAGACAGCTCACTTTGGTTTGTTGATGTATTCCAAGGTTGCAGTGAAATGTATACAGAACATTATCGTGGTTTTTATAAGATCTGTACAGTTAACTCTGTCAGCTAAAATACCTTTATACACAAAAATGCTTCCATCTGTCAGGTCTGCACTTCCTCGTCTTTAAACAGGCAATACCCTACGATAAAAAGGCCATACCTACTTTTAATTTTCATGCATATAAACAGTTCAATCCTCAGAGATATGACCTTATTTCATCCTTCAAACAAAACAGATGGAGGTGTAAAAAGTTAATGTTTAATCATGAGAAATTGTCAACACTTGCAGTATATTTTCCCTGTTCAGAACAGTCCTGGAACCCTTCAGCAGTCATGGTCTATAACAGCCTGATGGACAGTGCATACCTCTAAAACCTCAGACATTAATTCAGTCATTCTGTTTTTCCCAAGTGCTGTTAAAGCAAATAATTTTCATTACAGTGTTTCCAAACATCCTAGTTTTATTTTGGATTCCTGTATTATTTAACATTGCACACAGAAACAAAATTATGTCTCAAAAACTAAAACTACCAAGGTCTAAATTATTAGCCACCTGATGCTAATAGTCAGTTGTGTCTCCTTTTTGCTGGATGACAGCCTGCAGTTGTTTGTTGTAGTTTTCAACAAGTCTCAGACATTCTCCTGAGGAATCTCAGCCCATTCTTCTTTGACCAATCTCTCAAGTGCCTCCAGATTTGATGGTCTTCTGGTATGGACCTTGGTCTTCAGTTCACCCCCAGATCTTCTATGGGATTTAAGTCAGGGCTTTGTGCAGCTGAGTCAGTACCATTCACTTTGGTCTTCTGAAGGTAGTTCTTCACCAGGAGCCATGAATGTTTTGAACGTTGTTGTCTGAAGACAAAGCAAAGACCCAGACCCAGTTTTGTTGCTGACTGTTTGAGGTTTTGAATTTAAAATCTTCACATATCATTATTTCTTCATGATTCCTTCACGAGATTCCAGACGGACTGGAGCAGACTGATACTCCCACCACCATGTTTCACTGTGGGGACGGTGTTCTTTGGGTGATAACACCTCTCCCTTTTTTCTCTAAACAGAAGCAACAGCTCTATGGTGAAAGAGCTCTAGTTTGGTCTCATCTGACCAAAGGACATGCTTCCAGTATGCACTATTTTTCACCAGGTATTCCTTAGCAGGCTTCAGTCTGGCTTGAAAAGAAGTGTACTTTTTCTTGATCCATTCCTGTGCAAGGCTCTAGTGATGGTGTTCTTTCAGTCTACAATTCCTTACTTTGCTAAAGCATTCACTAGTGTCTTGGCAGTTGTTCTGGTGTCTTTAGACACATCTCTCACTAGTTTTCTTTCCCGAGTCTCTGAAATCTTTCTCTTCCTACCTCTGCTAGGCTTGTTCTGGACTGTGTTGCTCTCTTTGAATTTCTTGATAATTCTCATTCCAGTTCTCAACATTTGGAAACACTGTGATAACTTTGTAGATCCTTCTTCTGCTTTGTGAGCATCAACATTTTTTTTTCTCTCAAGTCTAAACATTTTCTTTTGTTTTTGTCTTGATGCTTTCTCCAGTGACAGCTCAAACCCTTACTGAAGTTTTACTGTGTGTAAATGTGAAGATAACCCTCAGTTTTAACTTGATTTTACAAAATTTGAACATTATAAAATTAAAGCACATCATTGCAAAACAGTGATTTGTGCTATGGCTCAACAAAAAGGTCAGATCTAAGGAGGGTAGAGTAAAACATCATAAGCATCCAAAATAAAACTAGTATGTTTGGAAAAGCTGTGTTAAATTCCTTGCTCTGTTTTACAGCACTTGGGAAATACTTTTTAAAAATAGAATTTTTCATAATATGGACCTTGTTTTACGAAAAAAAGACAGTTTAGTTGCAATCTCAGAAGGCAGCACTACATTACCTACAATTCTATAGTATCACAGCAACGTCTCTGATTGGTGAAGCTGTGATTTCAGCAACTAGGATAAAAGCTAACAGTCGGGGAAAAGGTGGGATCTGTGGTGACAACAGACGGCACCACGTGCGATTTCGCATGAGATTAGCCAGTAGAAATTTCTCAAGAAAATTCATTTGCATCAGACAGGTCACAGCTGTTGCGATGCTCATTTTTAAAGTCAAAATGTAGAATTTAAATACTAAAATATCAAGATACAGACCCTAATTGAGCAACAGTACTACTAAATTCCCATAAACATAGTTCTTCATCTGAACAAGGTGGTCAGGCGGTTAAATTGCTCTTTAAAGCAACTGAGAGGACCATGAGGTTTGTATTGATTTGGCTCCCCCTGTAGACGGTGTGGCACCTCTGCTCATTATTCCTTTTGTAGTGAATAGACAGGACAGGGATCAGGATCAATTAAAGTGTTCTAACATTAGATGTAAAGCAGAGAGTTTAAACAACCAGTTTTGGCGAGGACCAAGTGTATCTGCAGGGTTGAGCCAGTGCCCCACAAAAATCTGACAGAGGAATTCCTTTGATCGGCTGGTAAAATCTGTAACATTGGATAAAATATCACCATTTACAAGAGAGCACAAATTCCTTTATTTAGGTTGTTGAGGTGAAGGAAAATAATGGAAACACGCTAAATTAGCAGCTGGCTGAATGAAGTTTTGTACATCACATAAAAAAAAATGCAGTTCTAGAAACTATAGCGGCTTTTTTTTACATCTTTACAATCTCCTTACGATCTAGTAAACTGTTCTCCATAGCTGATGAACAGGACTAGACCGCAAAATCTGGAGCTGATTTATGTGGAATTAGCAGACTCAAGGGCTGTGGGAGGAAAGGACAATAGAAATGATGAGAAATAAGTACGTTTAATCCAAACAGACGTAAAAAGCCAAGTTTTTCCAGCGGTTGATGAATGGCAACATAAACCTGTATAAAATTATATTAGGCTTGCTCCATAAAAATGCCTCTGCTGGCCAGACAACACAGAAGCATGTACATAAATACATTAAAGCTAAAAAATACAGAAGAGGGGAGGGCAGGTTTGTACAACTGATGTAATTGATGCTCATCTGCACAGTTTGTGACAGCAACTTAATGTTCTGGGATAGATTGCTGAAAACTTGTGGTTATGAGGTTTTATAACCAACCACAAGCCCACCCTGTCAGCTATCCTTTATATAAAAAAATCTGCTGCTGAAGCACCTCAGATCTTGCGTTTCTTCCACTCTGGTTCCTTGTCGGCCTCCTCGTCCTCCTCAGATTCCTCTGCAAACACGGGCTCTGGCTGGGTGCTGAAAGGAATCACACCAAAGAGGTTATGATTGAGGAGTTTTTCCAGGCAGATTCAGCAAAGAGACAAACTGCAAATTAAAGTGAAAAGCCCAGAAGACAGCTGCGAAGACAAATATGCTTAAAGAAGTTTAATTGTAGGGTTTAGAATGAAAGATTTCTTCTAAGATATTGACTCTTCCTGAATGAATCCGTGTCTTGGATCCAGTGTGACTCACGGACAACAAATAGAGCTGTTAGTATGCTCTTGAATTCCCGCATCCATCTGAAAATGGTGCAGTTTATCAGATTACTACAGGATATTTCACTTAGAAGTAGTCTTTTTGTCTTGGGTGATTAGAAGCAGACCGTTTGCTCGCAGAGCCATTTGAGTCTGATAGTGATCTAAAGCTGTCCATTACTTCCTCTGCTTCCTGCAGTTTAAAGTGTGTCAAACTCTTTAAACATTCATGTGTCACACCGGGAGGAAGAAACCCGAGAACCATCACTCTAACCTGATTAGCACTCCCAGTGCTCGTCTTGCTCTGATCGCTAATGAGAGGAGATGATGGAGAGAGCAATAGATGGACAGATAGGGTTTTAATCATTCATGTTTTTACAAATGAAGACGTGAGCTTTTCTTACTGTGTGTAAGCTGGGGCAACCCAGTAAGGGTTTTCTGAAGCGTCCTTGGCATGGCGAAGGATGGCCTCTCGTGGGTTACTGTCGTCTGTTTTATCTAAAGCGATGTTCTTTACGATGAAAGACGACAGGGTGCCACCATGAGCAGCTACTCTTCCTCCACGACCTGTCAGGACACATTATCACTGATTAAGACATCTGAAGTTAAAGCAACAAGCTTTCAGTGCTGCATTTTCATATTTAAAATGTTGAAATTAATTATGAAGTCATGCCAATTAAATAAAAATATTAATGGTAAAATAAGTGACTGTATAAATATTCTTTCTCTTTAAAGTGACTGACCAGACTCAACAAAGGTCCAGCCAACTGGTGCTGGTAGTCTCTCAATTGATGAAATGAGGATCACCTGAGTGCAGTGAATGCGCCTCAAGTGATTGTAGTGTAAAGACACCTGTCTGGAAGGTGTAATTAGTATTCCTTGCTACCATTACACCATAAAGACAAAAGAACACTCCAAGTAACTCTGAGAAAAGGTTATTAAAAGTGTAAATCAGGGGATGGATACAATTTTTTTCCAAGGAATATGGCACATGTGTAAATCTGCCTGGATCAGGCTGTCCTTGCAAAATGAGTGAGAGAGACCACCAAAACACTCATGACTATTCTGAAGGAGTTGGCAAAGAGAAAGCCACTGTCGAAGAAAACTCATTAAATCGTGACTGGCATTTACAAAAAGGCATTGAATACGCTACGAAAAAAAAGCCAAACAGTGAGGTCTAATCTCATTCATTCATTGCTGGCTAGGCCACTTGGGAGCAATTAGGGGTTCAGTTCAGTGTTAATTTCGACAGCTATTTTGAATTTTGGATTCAGTCTTTAGATTAAATTCCTTTCAGTTTTAGTTACATTTTAGTCATTGCTACTCTTTATAGTTTTAGTCTAGTTTTAGACTATAAAAAGTCCTCACATTTTAGTCTTTACTTTTTGTCCAAGCATTTACTCTCTTGCCTAGAGCTGTACCAAATCATGGAAAGATGTTCTATACACCATGGATCCCTGCTTTCTACAGCTGGGAGGCAGAATAGCTACAGATGCATTGTCATTTGGCAGATTTACCCACAGTGGAGAAATATCATGGATTCTAAATGTCTGATGAAAACTAAACTCACTTTCTGAAAATGCAAACAGTCTAATCCAGCTGACAGTCTACTGTTTCATCTGACACCTACCCCATGATGCTATTTCAAGGTTCTAAAAATGTGATAGATATAATCAGTCTTTTTCCCCATGATTTTGTTTGCTTCTGTTACTCATAGAAAAGTTTAAGTTTCTGAAATATATAATTCTAGTGCCTCAACTACTTCTTAACATTGTGGGATTGCTGTTTTCTACCTTTTTTTATTCAAACTTTTAACACAAGTCTCACATTCATAGATTTCTGTGATGGTCTACTCTGGCCTGATCTGTTCTCACATTCAGCTTTCTTAGCTTTTGTGTGGATTCATAAATGCTACACTCGTCCGTGCAGTGGTTACAGTACTGGCTGATTTTACCTACACTTAACAGAGCTTTCAGAGAAAATCCTCTGTGCTTTCCAGAGAGGACATTATTCGCTTGTCTGAAAAGATCAAGGAATAAGATACATGTGCAAACACACAACCACACAGACTGTATGTTCCCAAACATGCAGGGATTTCCTGCTGTAGCTGTGAGTCTGGAGGTTGTTTAGGAGATGGAGAGGCACCTCTTTCCATTGCTTGTAAGCATCGAGCCAACCACCAAACTTCACCTTGCACTTATGCAAAGACCTTCGACTCCGAGGATAAACAATATAAAGACAGCCTGTCATCTGAAAGCCACTGAGCTGCTGTCAAGTAGTCAAACTTATTTTCATAAAATAGAGCTTCATGTTCATTTGCGGGCTATTTCCTGTCTTTGCCTGAAACTCTAAGACTCTACATGTTTTTATGTTTACGTACAAAACTTACAAAGCTGCTGTTACGAGTCCTGGTTCATGTTATTAAGCTTAAACACATAAGGGTAATTTTATGCCTTTTCTTACACAACCTTTTTTCATTAAAACAACAGAAAGAAACATTAATAAAGCTGAAGATATTATAAATGTAGTCCTACATCTGAGCTTACTGAAATATAATAGGGATACCCCAGGCATTACAGGCCAATATTCATAAATCATATTATAACTGATGGGTAGATCTCATTTTCATGCCTCTTGTCGGAAATATCCCTCAAACTTAAAATAGTACTGAAACTAGATTAGATATATAAAGTGCCTATAAAAGTATTCACCCCCTTGGACGTTTTGAGCTTTCAGTCTGCAAGCAGTTCTCTTGCAAGAACAATTTTTCCAATTTTTTGCTGCATTTATTTTACCCTCTACCTTTACAAGCCTTCCAACACTGGCTGCTGGGAAGCATGCCCACAGCATGATGCTGCCAATGCCATGCTTCACAGTGGGGATTCTTTGGTGTCTGCCGGACGCCAATTGCTGTTTGTCTTATGGCCAAAAAGCACCATTTTGGTCTCATCAGACCAAGGAACTTTTTGTCACTTAACCACGGAGTCTCCAACATGCCTTTTGGCGACCTCTAGTCTAAATTTAATAATTTTTCTTCAATGGTGGCTTTCTCTTTGCCACTCTCATATATTTCTGACTGGTGAAGAACCTGGGCAACAGTTGTTGTAGGCAGAATCTCTCCCATTTCAGCTGCTGAAGCTTGTAACTCCTTCAGAGCAGTTTTAATTCGTCAACTTAATCTATGACTAAAAATATTAATGGACAGCCTTTTTTTCCATGTCAAAAACTAGACTAAGACTAACATCAATAGATCTTTGATGACTAAAACTGACAAAAAGTAAATTTAGTTTTTGTCAAGATGACTAAAACTAGACTAAAATGTTTTGTAAGTTTTCATCAACTAAAATTAGACTAAAACTAAAATGTATTTCATCTAAAACCTGAGACTAAAATTTAAAAAAGCGACCAAAACACTGCTTCAGAGTAGTGGTAGGTGTCTTGGTGGCCTCTCTCTCTAGTCTAGCCATTTCTTAATGATGAATTTAACTGAACTCTGGGGGGTGTTCAGTGCGTTGGAATTTTTTTTGTATCCATCCCCTTTTTCATAACCTTCTGTCTGGGTTGCCTTAAGTGTTCTTTTGTCTCCTAGGTGTAATGGTAGCCATGAATACTGATCAATCAGTGACTGGATCTTCCAAAAACAGGTGTCTAAACTACAGTTACTTGAGACACATTCACTGCACTCAGGTAATCCACATTTCACTACTTGTGAGGCTACTGGCACTGATTGGCCGGACCTCTCTGACTACTAAATACTGACTTAAAGGGGGGAAATATTTATGCAGACACTTACCTTACATTACATACTTTTGTTTATTTGACATTACGTTGTAGAAATCTGTTTTCACTTTGGCATTAAGTTTTTTTTGGTCAAAAAAAGCCTAATAATATTAACCATGATTGATTTATAACACCAATGTCAATGTCAAAACAACAAGGGGGTGAATACTTTTTATAGGCACTGTATTGGTACGCACTAGTTGCTTTTAAAGCATTTTGAACTACAGTTAAATTTGTCTGAAATGGACTGTATAAATAAAGTTTAACTAATAAACAGTTGGCATTATTAGTAATTTAGAAGCAAAGTTAGCAGTACTGTTTCAACTTTTGCTGGACTGAGCAATGCCTAAAGCATCAACAAATGTGCATGTGCTACAAACAGAATAAATAATTCATCCAGCTCAGAAAATCTTAAGTATTTCACCGTAGAAAATATAGTCATATTTAAAAGCATTACTTTTTTGTATCTTTTCACTTTGTTATAATCTTGTATCATCTCCAGAGGACAGTCGTCGTTTTTTCTTTTTTGTCTTCTTTATTTTTTATCTGCTTTAATGAAGTCAATGTTTGAGGCTTGTATACAGAGAGTAAATTGTATTTACCTGGTCCAGACACAGGAGGCTCTGGTTTGTGGGACTTCTTTGGGTCCAGTCGGTCCTTCTCCAGCTGTTTCCGTGTACTCCGCTGCCGGGCCTCTCTGAACATTGGCAGGGCATGAGCTGGAGACACAAAGGGCAAACAAGGATAATCAAGTTGCTTTGGTAACTCGAACTGCATGATCACAAAACACAGATGCACAAATACGCAGACCGGGCACCTGGCAACATGTTTACGTGTTTTTAGCATAACTCGTACAGCACTGCTCTGCTACATGGAGAGATTTAGCCGTGTTTTTATACAAAGAGTCAACACCTACTACTACACCCCACACAAAAGAAAATACACACACCTGTTGACCTCAGGCAGCATCTCTCTGCTACTCTTCACACTTTTGTGAACTCTATCACAATAAAGGCCCGCAGCACTTAAATCCATGAGTCTGTGAGTGAATGTGTGCATGAGTAAGAGTGACTGAGTGCCCTTGAACGTGTCCAAGAAGGAGCGTGTACATGTGTGTGCTGTGCTCTTCTCCTCAGGGGTTACAAAGAGGCACTTTTTTGATAAAGTGATTTTCCATTCAGGAGCCCCGTCGCTGTTCACTCTTAATTCTTCTCCCTCCATGCTCCATTAAGCAAAAAGGTTACTGTTAACAGATTCCCTCGCTTTTCTCAATGGGCCGTCACTCGCTTTCTCTCCGCTTTAATTTTCCAGTGCTAGAGCATCAAATGCGTCACTCAATGAACGCCTGCCTACTTCACACCTTGTTGGCATAGAAATTAAATCACATGATGCATCAGTAACCCAAACAATGAACTGAGTTTGAATTGGGACCTTGCAGCCAATCAGAGAGCCGGCTGCTCCGTTTATCCAGGTTCATGACTTAAGTATGGGGGTGAAACAGCAAGAAGCACGCAGAGAAGAGGTGATAGCCTCATGTGTTTGCAGGTATGACAGGATGACAGGTAGTTGGGCTGGCGTGTGCGTGTATATTCATAGGTAAGCATGAGGAGATCACGCCAGCGGGGGCGGATAAGGTGGCCGTCCTTAGCGTGATCTGGTGTGACTGTGAACCACATGGAAGTCGCGTGGCTCATCACCCTAAGGCTGCTGATCTACTCACCCACAACCTACTCCATCAGCTAATGGTGCTGTAAAAGCCTTCAATAACTCTCTCACTCCTGGCAGAGTCCCCAGAACGGATAGATTGTGTTTGATTGTATCTTTGTGCGTGAGAATCAAACAAGAGGCAGCATGTAAACAGTGACTCATGCTGGATTAAAGTGCAGAAAAGCACTTCAATTTTAAAGCTTATTTAATTATTTAACGGCTAAAGCTGATGTGTGAAACTTCACATCATTCGAGACAAGGCAAAGGAGCAGGGAATCAATGTACCAATCTGTTAAAAAGGTCAGATTCTTAGAGAGCGTAGATGAAACATGAGTTTTTGTGTCAGAACAATTAAAGGAAAGCTTACGTGTAATGATGTAATCTTGTGTCAGTAGCTCTGCTTGTTTCTCCTTCCTCTTGCTCTTCACTACACAAAGCTTAGCCCCTCTGCAAAAGAGTCAGATGGTTACAAATCAGCATTTACAGATAAAGAAAAACAACCAGGCCTGGTGTTTACATTTAGCCAAAGATACTTCAACCTGTGATGAACCTAAGCTAATTATAGTTTTCTGCAGAAAAAGTAATTTGAAATGTCTTTGCTGTTTTTTTCATTCATCATCAAAAATGTATCAAGAAGACGTCATAGTGATGCATTTACTGAATAATTTGTTATTTGGAGAAATAATAATGATATTAAGAAGAACAGTTACAATTTAAGAGGTGGTGTGTTCAAGATAGAGGCGTTCAAGAGACAGTTTGCTAAAACATCTGGGTTGATCTTAAGGTTTTTTCCTTTTTTTTCTAAATTTCTAAATGAATCCTGCAGTTTGTGGATGCTATTGTTTTTGCTGATGTGACAAGTTAGAAAGATTTTTTTTACACCTATAGTGTAAATCGACGGTGACAATTAAGGCTGGGTATGATTGCCCGAATCAATTCGATTCCAATTCACAAGGTCATGATTCATGTAGGGATATCTTTTTTCACAAATTCTAGCAATGAGAAAATTCTATTTAAACCTAAATACTCATTATTACTTGTAAAAGAAACAAAAGCATGAATGTGTTTGTTATTGCAGCAGTGAAATGCAGTCTTTTACAAAAGTTGAAAGATTTGTTGGTGATTACAAAGAGCAAGTGACTATAAAGATTTGTAAGTGCCTTTCAGTCGATATTCAGTAAAATACAGCACAAAGATAAGATATTTAATGTTCAAAATGATCATTTTCTTCAACTTTCCTTCTAACAAGACTCCAACCTCAAATTTCCACATACAACGGTTGTGCTGTGGTCTGCCAGTGAAACGCACTGCAAAGCAATTCGACCCCTCTCAAGTCAATCAAACAGTTCAACTGCATGTGCACTTCCGGCGCCTCCCCTCCACTTTGTTGGAGACATGCAAAGTATCTGGTCAACTTCAAAATAAAGTACAATGCACAGACTCCTGATCATAAATCCCTACTATCTCAACATTACGTGTCATCCTGCAGCACGAGCAAAAGGTCATTGTGAGGTCAGTGGGTCACAGAGCTGCAACGGTGTCATTTGCGTTAACTTTTAAGGTAAGAAAAACAGAATTTAATGTGAAACCACCCTTCCTTTGTAGTAAACAATAACCTTTCACCCATGGTGGAAGCAATAAGATCATGGAATTACGTCAAAATGAACGGCAGATCAACCCCCAAAAGGCAAAATAATCCGCTGTTGACACACTATTCCTGCGTGAACTTACAGTTCTCCCATAACCCCTGTCCTCTTGTCTCAAGCTGATCAGGGCTGCACTGCATCGTTCTAGACACGCTTCCAGTTCCAACAGCGAGGTTGCTGCAAAGTGCGGCGGAGTGGGTGTATGTGGACATTACAGGTCAGTATGAGGACTGAAGACACTTTTTACTTTGTAATGCACCATACATTTTCAATGGGCAACAGATCTGGACTGCATGCAGACCAGTCTAGTTCCTGCTCTTTTCTGTGAAGTCATGCTGTTGTTACCTGCACAGAATGTGGCTTATTTTCAGGATTTTCAGTGTCTTCTGAAAAAGACACTGTCTAGACGGAAGCATAAGTCACCCTAAAACTTACATGTACCTCTTAGCATTAATAATGCCTTCACAGATGTTTTAGTTACCCCTGCCATGGGCACTAATAAACCCCAACACATCACAGATGCTGGCTTTTAAACTATGCGTTGATAACAACCTGGATGGTCCTTTTTAGCCAGGACTTACCAAAATAATTGGGATGCTAAAATAGAATGGAGAAGTAGCTGGCTAGTTTTGAGACCCTAACAACTTTGTTCAGTCAGCCTCTAAAGGAAACTGGAGCCAGGCCATAAGGTGGTGGATGTTAGGCAGGAGGCAAGCCCTCGTGGTACTGATATGGTGCATTTTTTTTAGAGTATTATTAAAGCCAATCAAGGGAGGACACACTTACTTACTCACTAGATAGGATAAATTCCAGGAGCTATTGGAGAAAAAAACCACATTAAATAATCCCAGCCATGATTCTTCAAAAATAACCAAATATCACCTGTGGCTTTTAACAGGGTCATAGTACACCTTGGCCAGTCCGTTCCCAGTCCCGACCATGATCTGGTTTAGCTTCGGGTGCCACAGACAGCGGACAACGCTCTGCAAAACACAGACAGACAAAAATACAGTACAGTTGAATGATTGTGTATAGTAGTCTTGAGTGATGCTTGTGAGGAAATGAGGTCATTCTTTAAAAACACCAGCCCACAGCAGACTGTGCACATCCTGCAGAGGTGTTTCTGTTTGTTATATTTCATTGTCCTAAGTATTGCAGGCTTGGTCGTAGTACATCGGGGATCAGTCCCAGCGTGCTCTGCTGCTCTAGAGTTGACTATATTTGGTTGTTGGGATGAGGTCTGAATCGCTCAGTCTGTGTGTGACAGATGGCCCAGTGCCAATAGGCGAATGCGACATTTATCCAGAGGTGTGTGTGTTAGAGATAGAGACACACTGAAAGAGAGGCAGAGAGAGAGATACACAGTTGTTGGAAAGTGATGAAAGGTTTGTGTTTATTCTGTAACATGTGAGCTACACTACAGATCCAGACTCCCTGCTGGGGTCATCACGATACCAGAGTTTTAGACTTAGATAGGATGCTAATAAAAATCAAATCACTTTGATGCCATGAGGACAAAAATAAAAGTCACAGTCTTACAATCTGGGGGAATTTCTTGATTTGAGCCCCAAAATTGCTGCAAATTCCTACATAATGTCTAAGTTGTACAAATACAAATAAGTTAGCAATGTTTCTACACTGAAACATTGCAAATTTGTGCAGCTCGGTTCTTAGTTTTTAAGAGCCATAAAAGTAACTTTTTTTAAAATGGCAAAAAACTGAGAAATGTCAGAATTAACTGCTCTGAGTTTGGCAGACTGCTGTGATTCTCCTTTTTTCACTTTAAGTTGCTTTGGGATAAAATTAATGCTAAAGATCTGAAGTTTTGTAAAAGCTTTGGTCCTTTTATTACCACTGATCATTGAAAACACACAGAAATTGTACCGTTTAAAAAAAACAGGTATTAAAAAAAAAAAACTAAAATAGAGGAAATTTTGACTTTTTTCTCCCAGTAAAAAACAAACATAAATGGAAATGTCTGCCATGCTGGTAAAGTAGCTGTGCAGATTTTTTCATACTGAAATGGGTTGGCAGGTTTTTATGTGGAGCAGAGTAGGCGCTCTGGGGGGCAGCGGGGGGGTATAGAGCAGGGGGCATAGGATGGAATGGGGGGTGGGTAGTAGGACAGCGACTGGGACGTCCAGATTCTGTGACGGTGAAAGCTGCTTAGTGCCCAGCTGTTCGGCTTCCCACCAGGATACCAGAGGAAGGAGCCTCAATCGCACACATCAGGCACATACGCACGCACACCAGAGGACAGAAATGTACAGACATGGCGCACATCTGCAATAAAACACAGTTACGACTCATTGATAACTTTCATTTAAGGCCAGTATTTCTACCAAAAAATACGGTAAAAATAAACTAAATTAAAGACATTGCAACAAAAACCATTTTAAAAATACGATAACTCTCTGACAAATAAATACACTTTAAACATGTTATTTTATAATAAAAATTCAACAAAGTGCTTCAGTTCTACACAAACCTCATAGATAAATGCCTACACTCTAAGGCCAGCAGCTCAGAAGTGAAGCTCATGGGACAGATGAGGGTTAATCTGCTCAGCCAGATCATGAGCCGGCTGTAACTGATAGAAGGATCTGGAAAAGGCTTTTAACAGGATGTGCTTAACATGAATCTCTCATACTCCATTCATACATTGGAACATGGATGATAATGCATATAGAAAAGTCCACTGAATGTAAATATGTTTGCATTACACAGCAGAAATCCAATTTAACAGCTTGAAAACTGTCCTATAAGATAGAGATGCACATGCCGCCTACTCCATGATGACAGGGTACATGGAACTATTTGGTTACGATTTGTAATGATTTTTCAATTTCCATTTGTTGCAGATCTATGCTCACTTCTCATCGATTCTGCCTCATGATGGAGCAGGAACTCATAGCTGAAAATGAAACTCAAGACTTAGTTCTTAAAAGATCTTTAACTGGCCAGAGTGGAAATGTGTCCTGTGTGTTCAGAAACAGTTATTTGCACAATTTGTACCAAGTTTGCCAACTTTTTGGTGTCCTTAACAATCTGCAGACTCAAAGTAGATCACACACACCACAGCAGATGAGTGTAGCAATGGTGGCGCTAGTACTGGTCTTTGATCCTTGCAGCTGATGTTATTCTGCCCTTTCATTGATATACTGAGTTATTAACACGTCTCCTCATATGAGGCACACATATTTTGATAGGTGAAACTTTTTAACATCAGAGGCTTTGGGGAGGAGGTGATGTCTGCTATAACTGCATCAATCATTATCAAAAATGTTTCTGACTGTAAAATCATTGATTTAAATGTATTTTTTCCATTTATGCTGCTTAAGGAAGCCACAGTCTGCAGCACTGACTCCTCATTGTGCAGCAGGAAGGTGTGAGAGGAATACTAATGGAACCACTCAGTGTCCACTGATAAACGTCCCTTTATGAATAAAAATCTGGATTACATTAAAATAAAATAAGAACAGTTCCACTGCATGACCACGAATCAGAGATATTAATCCCACTCTGGGTTATGTTTAAATTAGCTAATTTTGATCATTCTTACCAGTCTGTAAACCAAGCTAAAGCTAAACTGAGTCATTTAAATACATATGAACATGTAAAGCTGCAGCTGGTGGAATTCTGCTAACAGTCTACAGTACATGTTTTAAATCAGGGGAGTCCAATAATCTCTACAAACACATTTTCAATCTATGTTTCTGCATCGAAACACGGAAAGCTTTAAAAGACACTGATTTTTCTTTTTTTTGTTTTAAATTGTTAAACTTTAGAGCATAGGCCCACTGCTTTTAGAGATCGCTCTGACTCTGGCAAACATTTAGACAAGCAGAGTTTCAAATCTACAGCCCAACGTACACTCAGAGACTACTTTATTAGGTATACCTTGTTAGTACTGGGTTGGACCCCTTTTGCCTTCAGAATTGCCTTATCTGTTGGTATCGTTTCAACAAGTTGTTGGAAACATCCCTTAGAGATTTTGGCCCATATCAACATGATAGCATCACACAGTTGCTGCAGATTTATCGGCTGCACATCCATGACGCCAACCTCCCGTTCCACCACATCTCAAAGGTGCTCTATTGGATTGAGATCTGGTGACTGTGGAGGCCACTGGAGGACAGTGAACTCATTGTCATGTTCAAGAAACCAGTTTGAGATGATTTGAGCTTTGTGACATGGTGCGTTATCCTGCTGGAAGAAGCCATCAGAAGATGGGTACGCAGTGGCCATACAGGGATGGACACTGTCAGCAATAATACTCAGGTAGGCTATGGTGTTTAAACGATTCTTAATTGGTACTAAGGGGCCGAAAGTGTGCCAGGAAAATATTCCTCACACCATTACACCAGCACCAGTAACCAGAACTGATACAAGGCAGGATGGATCCATGCTTTCCTGTTGTTTACACCAAATACTGACCCGGCCAATTGAATGTTGCAGCTTAAACTGAGACTCAGGCAATGTTTTCCCTATCGTCTATTGTCCAATTTTAGTGAGATTGTGCAAAGTGTAGCCTCAGTGTTCTGTTCTTGGCTGACAGGAGTGGCACCCAGTGTGGTCTTCTGCTGTAGTTTGTCTGCTTTAAGCTTCAACGTGTTGTGCGTTCAGAGACGGTATTCTGCATACCTTGGATGTAACAAGCGGTTATTTGAGTTACTTCTGCCTTCCTATCATCTTGAACCAGTCAGCCCATTCTCCTCCGATCTCTGACATCAATGAGGCATTTTTCATCCACACAAAAGCCGCACACTGGATATTTTCCCTTTTTTCAGACCAGTCTCTTAAAAGCGCAGAGATGTTTTTGTGTGAATATGCTAGTAGATAAAAACTTTCAACGAAAACCTTAAAGGGTGGCTAAAATAAAAATAGAGATGTGAGCACTTTGAACTACACCATGTTTTGCTGTAATTTTATGTAACTATGATGTAAAATGTTACTATTTTATCTTTTAATTTTACTTTATTTTTTTAATCAGGTGTAACTGTCTTTATGCAATTTCTATGCAAACTTTATATCTTTACTTTTACTTTCTTTCATTTTCTAAAAGCCTAACTAGGGAGATGGAAACTAGCAAAAGCTGTAACCTCTGCATGTGAAACATCAGTTACTTTTAGCTTGTTTGTAACAGGTTGAAGTTGTATTATGTAATTTGCATTGCATTTGCATTAGGCTAGCCTGCCTGGCACCAAAAACCATGCCACATTAAAAGTCTCTTAAATCCCTTTTTCTTCTGCATTCTGATGCTCCGTATTAACTTCAGCAATTCTTCCTGACCATGCCTACATGCATGAATGCATGAGTTGCTGCAATGTGATTGGCTGATTAGGATCAAGTGTACCTAATAAAGTGGCTGGTGAGTGTATGCTTTATGTTTTGGGTGTCTTGAGCTTTGCAGCATGATAACATATTGTGTGCTTTCCCATGCCGCTTGTGCCGTTTGTTTTACTCATCAGTCTTTGCAATTTTTGCAGTTTTTTGTTTTGTCCATTTTGTGGTCAGTTCTCATCTGCACCACCTCTTTGAGACAAGATGCATCTTAAACCTTAAAATCTTTCTGTCTATATGCAACACTTCTTCAGCAAAAAAATGAGTAAGAGACAACAAAAGCAGATACCCTCTGCTAGTTAAGAATTGCAATACATATTGAGTCCATTTAAATTGCCCATATCCGTCTCAGTTCTTAATTTCATTGCATAATATCACATTCCTACTGTAGGAGATGCTTTCCCTATAGAAACCACATCAGCATGTACCTACATGTGCATATTATGAAAAGTCCAGGGTACAGACTGTAGCTATGCTTCAGTGTAAATGTGTAATGTGTTATAAATTGCAGTGTCAGGGTTGTCAAAGCAAAGCAGCCGGTTTTTGCATGCTAGCAAAGGCCGAGGTGACATTTAGGAATTCGGTTACACTCCACAGGTTCATTCAAAGCTAGAGGAATTCACCCAATACACACCCCAGAAACTAAACATAAAATGACCCCAAATCAGGCAGTAAAACCAAAATTAAAGCGACAATACGGCCAGGTGACTGCAGTCAAGCTAAGTTCGGAAACCAACCCCTTCAGACCCAAACAAATCATCCTGTCAGCGGAGAAACAAGTCAAACAGAAAGAGCAGAACAGGCCAAAAACAGACGAGTTCAGAGGGGCCCCCACAGCAGCTGGATCCACTGAGAACCCCGAGCCAAGCACGGCTCAGCCCAGTCCAGCAGTAAGGCTGCTTTCCAGATATTCAGAGCAGCGTGTTTACACTCTAGAAACCCCTGTTTAGGCTTCGTGTCCACAAAATTACATCACATCATAGAGAGGGGAACTTTAATCAGGCGGTTCTTCAGTAGCAGCTTTTTTTGTCCCGTCAGATTAAAATACCAGTGGCTGATTAGCATAAATAAGACAACAGCAATTCAACTAAAATGTATACTGACGATGAAATATTGTGATCCAGCACTAATGGGACACAAGAGTTACAGCTGTGTGTGAGTGGATCCAAATGTCTGCTAATTCTGACAGACTGAGCTGCACAGACGAAATAAAGCAGCGAGAGAAAGGAGAGCTCTCGACTTAGCGCCTCAGCTACACACTGAGTGGGCACGAGTCCGAGACATCTGTAATTAGTATGAACTCTCTCTGCAACTGCTGGCTCTCACATCTCGCCTGGTATGATGCACAAGAAAGAACAAAGTTAAAGCCTCCTCTTTAGTTTCAAGCTTGGCTTCTGTTACTGTGGATGAAAGATGGACAGTTTGTATTAAAGGCCTGAACACCTAAAGAGCTTTGGAACAGAGATCAGCTCACCGAGAGCGGTGAAGCACGAGAGGGAAGGTGCAACAAAGGAGAACAGAAACCTGTGAAGGTGAGCCAGAAACAGCTCCCAGTCTATAAAAATTCCAAAGATTTTAAAAATGTACACTGAGGCTGTTCAATGAGCCTTTACACACTGAAAAAGCATTCCTCTTTTCTTTTATTCTGCATATTTGTCACACTTAAATAATTTATAGTCAAACAAATTTCAATATTAGACAAAGATAACCGGAGTAAATACAAAAGTCCAGGTCTGATTACTGCCAGACCTGTTGAATCAAGACATCCCTTAAATAAAACTTGTCTGACAAAATAAGGCAGGCTAAAGGGCCTGAAAAAGCAACATATCATCTAAAGAAATTCAAGAACAGATGAGAAACAAAGTCACTGACATCTACCAGCCTACAAAGGATCAAAGCCATTTCTAAGGCTTTGGGATTTCAGCAAACCATGCTGAGGGACATTATCCACAACTGGAGAAAACTTTAAACAGTCATGAACCTTCCCAGGAATGGCCATCCCTTCCAAAATTACTCCTGGAGCACATCGATGACTCATCCAGGAGGTTGGAAAAGAACCCAGTACAACATATAAAGAGCTATGGGCCTCACTTGACTCAGTTGAGGTCAGAATTCATGACTCAACATTAAAAATGGCATCCATGAGAGAGTTCCAAGGCAAAAGCCACTACTGACCAAAAAAGAACACAAAGGCTGGTCTCACAAATTATGCAAAAAAAATAAAAAAAAAATTTAAAAAAAGACTTTTGATGATCACCAGGACTTTTGGAGAAATATTCTGTCGAGTTGCGCAACAAAGGGTGAAGTTTTTTGAAGGTTTAACAGCATTTCATCAAAGGAACATCATACCAACAGTTGAATATGGTGGTGGGAGTGTGATGTATGGGGCTGCTTTGATGCTTCAGGACCTGGGCCACTTGCAGTAATTGATGGAACAATGACTTCTGCTCTCTTCCAGAAAACCCTGAAGGAGAATGTCCAACCATCAATGTGTGACCTAAAGCTCAAGTGCACTTACTGTATGCAGCAGGACAACCATCCAAAACACACCAGTAAGTCCACCTCTGAATGACCAACTGGACTCACATCTGACTGAGATGCTGAAGCATGACCTTAAACAGGCTATCATGTTAGAAAACCCTCCAATGTGGCAAAATTAAAACAATTCTGCGAAGAAGAGTGGGCCAAAATTCCTCCACATCAATGTGAAAGACATTTGCTCAGTTGTTGCCGCCAAAGGCGGCACAACAAGTTAGGTTTAGGGGGCAATTACTTTATCACATACAGCCAGGTAGGTTTGGATGTCTTTTTTCCTTAATAAATGAAATCATTTAAAAACTGCATTTTGTATTTTGTCAGGTTAACCTCTTCTAGTACCAATATACCTATGTTTGATGAGCTGAAACGTTAAAGTGACGAATATGCAAAAAAATAAGAAGTCAGGAAGGGGGAAAAATACTTTTTATAAGCACACTTGCATTTTTCAAGCATAGCAAATTGGTGCAATCTAACGTCAAAAGTTTGCTACTTTTTGTGCATGCACACCTCTAGAGAAAACATGAAAACTGCAGGTTAAAGCTGAACTCCAGCCAAAAGCTCAGTGTGCTGACAGTCAGTAGGTTCTCTCCTGGTTTCTGCCCCCTTTGATGCACTAAGTTAAGCTTGGTTATCTGCCAAGGGGGCCTAAACAGCTTTCACTCCAGAGGGCAGCCCGGGATTCAGGTCTGCGGTTGTGTAACAATGTAGTCAGAGATGATTGGTGGACCTTCCTTTCACCCGCCTTCACTTTATGAAGACTGCACTTAAATTCTGGGGCCATCCGAGGAGCAGACGGCTGATGTAAACATAGTAAATAGCACATTCAACAAGTTCACTGAGTGCACGTCGACTAAAACAACTGACAGGTAGGAGCACGAAATTTCATGGCATTAAAAATTATTCTTTTCACAAATAGGGGGTAAGGAATCTTCACGATTCAGTATGAGTGGTAGAATTACACTGATTGCTTATGGAGTAGACAGTGTATAAAAAAGGGCAACTAAATTTTGAGATAATAAAAAAACATAAAGCTTAATATAAAATGATAAAATACTGTGAAATGGGTCAATGCAAAGCATTTATGTGATGTCACAGCAACTGATCTCAGGTGTGATACCAGCTATTTGCCATGCACATTATTACCTAACAAAACTAGCTGATCCACAAGTTATTTCTCTTTTGTGAAAAAAAAAGTAACACGATCACTAAAAA
The DNA here is from genome assembly GCF_018320785.1 of Cheilinus undulatus. Taxonomy (NCBI): domain Eukaryota; kingdom Metazoa; phylum Chordata; class Actinopteri; order Labriformes; family Labridae; genus Cheilinus; species Cheilinus undulatus. Next base: position 35,010,705 of record NC_054881.1, read on the forward strand.
ATCCTTTATTTGATCACTTGAGTGGCGTTTCCAGTGGCTATGATCAAAGGATTCTACCACAGCCATATAAACACTGAAAGCTTAATAGTCTTATTTACACAAATCAAACCTATGCCAAGGCGATTGGCAGCCCTCACCCGTCTCCAGACTGCATTGTTTTCTGTGGCACCAGGTTTGATTTTGTAGGGAATCTGCTGGATTTCTGTAAAGCACCAAGGGTGTGCAGACAGGAAAAGGTCTTGCAGTGTTTTCTGGGGAAAGTAAGCGGAAGCCTTTAGAGTTTCTCCCAATGGAAGATGGTGGAATGGGTTAAAGGCCAATGGAAAAATCACTTCCAAATGTTTACCCTCTTCAGAGAAGTCAAAGAAGAGCAGAGTGATGCAGAGAAGGAAGAGGGTTTTCAAGTTGTTTACAGACTCAAAGTGTCTGAGGTCTTTTTTGATGCTGCCTGTAGTGATAGTTGTTACCACATCATGCGGCTGACTTTATTTACATAAACGATTTTTTAAATGCAACATATGGAAACGGCCAGTGTCTGACTAAAATGAAAGCTTTTCTAAATTTGGATAAGGGCTGTGCAAGTAAATTCAGTTTCATAGATACTGCAGTATTTGTAATGAAAATATCACTGATGTTATGTAATGAATTAGGTAAACAGAAAGGGGGCAAATACTTTTTCGCTGTAGCCACTCTGCCATAAGCCCAGATCAGTGGAGGGCTGCAGTGATGGTTGTACTTCTGCTACTCTGTCCCATCTCCACACAGGATTTCAGCAACTCAGTCAGAGTGACCACTGACATCTTGGTCTTCTTTCTTACTAAAATCCTTCTCTGATTGCTCACTTTGGCCAGGCTACAAGCTCTTGAAAGAGTCCTGGTTGTACCAGACTTCTTCCATTTGAGAATTATGGAGACCACTGTGATTTTGGGAACCTGCAAGCGGTTCCTTTGACATCATGGCTTGGTTTCTGCTCTGATATGCATTGCCAGCTGTGAGGCTTTCTATAGAGAGGGGTGTGCTTTTCCATATTTTGTCCAATCAGTTTAATTTACCACAGGTGGACTCCAGTCTGGGTGTAGAAACGTCTCAGCTAAGGGCGCACTCACACTAGGCCATCCGTACCGTGCCTGGGCTCGTTTCAGCCTAAAGTCTGGTACGTTTGGCCAGTGTGAGCGGCATGCTTCGCAGCCACGGCAGGGAAGGACGAGGTGGGCCTTGGCACGGCACGGATGCAAATGAAGGAGCACAAGCGCGGAAATGTGACGTGACATGAAGTAACCAAGAGGACCTGCTTCAGAGCGCAGAGAGCGCACCAGGCAGCAGCTGCATGCAAGAGACAGCAGGACTTTTTCTAGAGAGAACTATAATTTTGTCTCATTGTATTTCAACAGGTTACAAAGATTTTATAAGAGCTGAAGAATTTAACTTCACACAGCTCCACTATGACCTCATTTTAATGAACCCCAGTCCAGTCCACATTTCTGACTAGTTTCTAACAAAGTCAGGCTTTAACCACTGAGAGGTTTTGTGGTTTGTGAAATAAAGCTTCTTCCCTCGTTTGAGTCACAAAGAGCAGCTTACAGGATAACAAACACCTTTCATCATCCATACATAAAGAAGAGTGCCAAATACCTGGACGTGTGTGCCAGGGTTAATCTCACGGCTGATTTAACCCCTCTAATTATGAAATTATAATACCATACTATCATCCACTGAATTAAGTTATCTTTACTTCTATTTCATGTCATCAAGAAGTGAAACTGTGGTCTTGATCACTGATGTCTGAACCAAACATTGTGTATTAATCCCGTGGCGTTTTCACTTCCAGCTCTTGTCATATGGTTAAAATTTCTCTCGTCACAGTAAAAAAATCTTTGAATTGAACATTTAATCTTGCTCTGGATACAGGCCGTCTATGACATGAGAGCTGGTTTGACGCAGCACTGAAAGTCGTCCAAACATATGCAGAGAGATGGCACTGTTCACAACGCATAAAGGAGTGCACAGGAGATTCAGATAGTACACGGACATGCAGAAGAATGACTTTATAGGGCTTATACGAGTTAAAAAGTCCGTGTTTCTTTCAGCAGAAGTGCCTGGAACTCTGACATGCTCCAGATTATATGCTGTGAGCGATAACTCCGCTATGAACCGCTTTCCCAAGTCAGCTGAAATAACTCCGGTGTCAGTTCAGATATCGTATAAATCTGTTGCTGTTTTACAGCTTATAAAAACTACTTGTATATACTGAGCCATCAACACGTGTAAGTTCATCAACGGTGGATTCTCCTTGTGATGACGTTGGCGCGTGACATAATCTGTGCCCAGGTCTTGATGTGTTGAGCAGTGTGAGTGCGGGCCAAAGGGGGGACAGGGGAGGGGATCAAATGGGCTTCATTACGGTTAGAATACGGCACGGTATGGATGGCCTAGTGTGAGTGCAACCTAAGACCGGGAGAAAGGGGAGGAACCTTATCTAAATTCCAAATATTTTTGCAAAGGGTGTGAATATTTAAGGTACAGTCATATTTTAGTGTTTTTTTTTTATCTTCAACACACCAGCAAAAATGTCTAAAATTCTGTTTTTACTTTGTGATGATGGGGTAGAGAGTGTAGATTAATGATATAATCAGGCTGCAACATAACAAAATTGAAAAAAGTGAAGGGGGTCTGAATACTTTCTGAATGCACTGTACATTAAACAATGCTGATAAAAAAAACAAACTGGGCCTCAAAGCTATTATTTACTCTTTATTTGATGTTTATTTATCAAACTTAATAGTGCTGTGCCAATATTAAACAATGTAATGGCATGTTGCATATTGTCCTCGTATTATGTAAGCCTAATTTGAACTTTTTCCCAAAATTGTTTAATTCCATTCACCAGCTTCTTCAAGCTACCATCCATCATGAGCTCTAGCTACACAATAGAGAAGGACAGAGACAAAAGAACTGTGGTTTTAATTTTGAGAAACAGAGGCACAAACAGTGACAGAGATTGTTGTTTGTCCCTCCTGAATGACAGAAGGCTGAGCTCCATGGCACCAATGTTAGAAATGTTATTCTTGGTGCTTTTAGTCATTAAAGTATCCAACAGAGATCTCAGTCAGTTCTATTTTAACACACTGTTGTTTATTCTGACTTCAGATGACCGCACTGACAGGGTCATCTAACTATTACTGTAAATAAACGTGTGTAGACTCTAAAGCTTACACTCTGATATACAACTACAGCTTTAAATAATGAAATAAAAAGTCATAAAGAGATAAGGACTAAATAAAAGCTGGATGCATTTTTGGTTGAATTTAAGTTACTATCTCAGTTAAAATAGGTCACCCCAAACTCAAGCTGCCCTCCCCTCCCCTCAGTTAGTGCAACTGTGCAGCCGGAGTGTGCACTTAGATTGCAATCCTTGGCACAGCATTTACACTAACAGCAGCTGGCTGGCAGGACGGGGGGATGCGTGGACACATAAACACAGCTTTTGTCTCTTTCCCCCCTCTTTCGAACATGCTCACTCAGTGGCCCATGTTAGAGCGTCATGCCTTTGCAAGAAAAGACCAAGTTAGAAGCCATTAGCCTCTGTCAGACCTCACAGTTATGACTGTGGATCTACTGAGCAAGATCTGTTGAAAAGGACAGAGAGGAGGAATCAGGAAGCAACAATAAAACTGTTTTTCAACAGTAGGCAGCACCTTTTTTGAATTTATTCTTTCACCAGGTAGTCCCTTGAGATCAGGATCTCTTTTCTGAGGTAGACCTGGCCAAGACGGCACACCAGCTACAACCTCTGCCCTTAATTTCAGCACCTATGGCTGCATGCCCTCCCCAAATGGATTTCTGAGAAAGCAGGATTACTATAAAGCACAGTATGCTAACGTGGATGACAGTGAAGTCTGTGCATGTGAATGGAACATGCTGATAATTTAATTTTAAAGTGAGTCAAAGGCAGAACGTATAAAAGCGTCAAAAGCTGCCCTGCCAAAGCTTTGTGGGAAGTACTTTCAGAACAGAAAGGTCAAGTTACTCCACTTTCTGAGCTTAAATCTCCCTCTTTATTTTCCCCCAAAACACTGCTTCTGTCAATATTTCAACCGGGAAAAGATGGAGAAAATACATTTTACATACTGCTGCTGACATACAATTTGATTGAGACTTACAGTGAGAACTGGGCTATTTAAGACACAAGTACAAAAACAAAGCTCATTCTGACCAGTAATTGGTCTTATTTGGTTGATGAAAAAGAAAAAAAGCCCTCCATTTCAAATGTGTTTTTAGCTTTTTACAATCGTGAAAAATAAAACAATCAAGATTAAACAATTGCTGTGACACATTCCACGTTGCCAAGAAGGATGAAGAAGATGACACAATGGCAGCTGTTGGTAGAGAAAACAAATAAATAAAAATAAATGACCTTAGTAATAAATGAAAGCTTTGGTTTTTGACAAGAAGGACCTGGAACATTGCAAAATAACTTGCAATCTCGTATGGTTGTGGCTACCCCTGAGGTAACACAATAAATGTATTCAGGCAAAGATACCAAAAATCAATAAGTAATTAGTTTTAGTAACCAAGATCACCTCTTTTAAAGTGACTGACCCAACTCAACAGAGGTTGAATCCAACTGATACTAGTAGTCTCACAGTGAAATATGGATCACCTGAGTACAGTGAATGTGTCTCAGGTGATTTTAGTGTAAAGTTACATGTGTCTGGAAGGTAGTATTCTTGGCTACAGTTAGACCATGAAAACTAAAAAACACTCCAAGCAAGTCAGAAAAAAGGTTACTGAAACGTTTAAGTCAGCAGATAGATACATAAAATTCCCAAGGCACTACACATCCCCAGCTAAACCCATCTTCAAGAAATGGAAGGAAAATGGCACATGTGTAAATCTGCCTTGATCAGGCCGTCCTTACAAACTGTGTGACCGTGCAAGGAGACTAGTGAGAGAGGCCTCCAAGACACCTATGACTACTCTGGAGGAGTTACAAGCTTCAGCAGCTGAGATGGGAGAGACTCTGCAGACAACAACTGTGGACGGGGTTCTTCGCCACTCAAAGCTTTATGGGAGAGTGGCAAAGAGAAAGCCACTGTTAAAGAAAACTCAGATTAAAACTGGACTAGAGTTTACCAAAAGGCATGTGAGAGACTCCATGGTCAAGTAGGAGAAAGTTCTTTGGTCTGATGACACCAAAATGGTGCTTTTTGGCCATCAAACAAGATGGTGGTGCACACCACAAACACACCATCCTCACTATCAAGCATGGTGGTTGCAGCATCATGCTGTGGGGATGCTTCTCAGCAGCCAGCCCTGGAAGGCTTGTAAAGATAGAGGATAAAATGAATGTGGCAAAATATTGGAAAATCCCTTAGAACAGTCTTAAGTCAAGAGAACTACTTGGAAGACAATTTTTTTTTTTTTAGCAAGACAATGACCTGAAGCATACAGCGAAAGCTGCCCAGAAATGGTTTAAAGACAACAAGATGAATGTTCTAGATGGGATGAATCAAAGCCCAGACCTCAATCCAGAAGAGATTGTGTGGCTGGACTTGTAAAGAACTGTTCAAACCTGGTGCAAGCCTGATTGAGACCTATCTACACAGACTTAGTGCTGTGATTACAGCCAAGGGTGCATCTACTAAATACTGACTTGAAGGGGTGAATATTTATGCAGTCACTTATTTTAACTTACATATTTTTGTTTGATTAACATTACTTTGTAGAAGTCAATCTTCACTTTGACATTAAAGTTGTCTTTTCCCTAAAAATGCCAAATTGTATTTACCATTATTGATTTTTAAAATCACCAAAAGGGTAAAACATCCAAGGGGGTGAATATTTTTTATAGGCACTTTAAGTTGAGCAACAGTTATAGCTGAATTATATTTCACAGGGCTATGGTCTACTCTCACAGGACAACTGTTTATTTGGACAAACAATAATTTAAATTTTCCTAATTACTTTTAGAAACACTGAGTGACTCATACATATATCTGGTTGAATCCTTTCCGAATAGACCCTTTCAAAGTGGCATACTCCAGCTTTAATAAGTACAGATGTAAATAAATACTCCAAATTCTAATCTGCTAAAGTAATCCTTTGGTGGGTTAAACATTAAGCTAAATGAATCTCCATTTCAAAAGTGTTCAGCTGTCATAATGAGGCTGTTAACTGCTGCTGTTTTAACCAAACACAAACATTCAAAGGCTGCAGTTTTGTTTGTGGCCATTCGTCATAGTGCATAGAGGACATGCACATTGTTTTCATTAAGTTTTATTGTTTCATGATGGATTCCTTTCCATTTCTTTTCCAGTGTGTATCATTTTGGACCACTTGGGTTTGTAACCAACGTATCATATCAACCAGCTGAAAACATGTTGCAAAAAGAGCTGCTGATGTTGTTGAGGGTGAAGCGGAACTTACTGCATTGGTGACCTCTATTTCATAGACTTTCTGAAAGGAAGCTCGGTCGAAGAAAACCAACTTTCCATTTCCCTCTTCTTTCCTCACTGAGGTCCCCGTAACAAGGAGCTTATCATCTGGACTAAAGCAGCAGTCGGTCCTGAGAAAGAAAATTACAAACATACGCATTCATCAGCTAATGATCCACATTTATAGTACTTAGCAGGTTAGAATTTAAGTGACAGCTCTTGTCTTACATTGTGAAGTAGTTGGTGAGGCCAGTAGCTACATTCACAGGCTTCTTGAAGTTTCGTATATCCCACGTCTTCAGGGTGTCATCACCTAAAAAAACAACAGATGAATAGTAAACCGTTATATTTACATTACACAGAGTGTAACCACGATTTACTTTCCTCGAGCGTACTGTTTTCTTGACTTTATTTTTCATTTACATTGCAGAAGGATGTTAAGTGAGGCTCTTAGAGAGATTTATTCTTGTTTACTATTGTGTTAGAATCTCTTGACAAACTGTACATGGAAATGACACTCGAGTTGTTCTGTGTATACATCTCTCTTGGATGAAGGATTAAGACCTAAAAACACGCCAACAAGTCTGAGGTGTTTCTTACCTCCACGTGAAGCGAGCGTCACGCCGTCATAGGAAAAGGAGAGGCAGGAGGTGTCTGATCCCGGGATGTGAGCTTGCTTACAGTGAAACTTTGTGTGCACCTAAAAAGTCAAACAAAAAAGACAGATCATATAATGGGTAGTACAGAGGCTTTTAAGCAACTCCATCATGTTTATGTAATAACAGTACAGGCAAGGGAAAGAGTAGATTAAATACAACCAATCATTAATTGAAATATTTCACTTTGTTTGAGATAAATCAAGAATATGGAGGTTTCACTTTGTGAATCAAACCACAGGGGACAAAAATAAACGTCTTTTTGATATTCAAATTTTTTAGATGCACCTGCACACTAAAAAGTTCAAATTCTTCACTGGCTGTCTTTTCCATACACACAGCAGTCACAATCATGTTTAACAGAGCTCTTATTATATTATGATGTTCCTCACAATGAAACAGCTTCTCCTCTGTTTCACTGGCAGCGGTTTCAGGTGCTCACAGTAGCAATAAAAAGACCTTTTCATTCTCTGCCTTCAAAACACCACATGGTTTCTATTTCCTCAATGAACACCGTAAAATATATTCAACTTTGAAGCCCACCACAACTTATGAAATGTCACCAGCTCTACACACCGTACCCACCACGCTCTTTAGCAAGAGTCCAGACCACAGAGATTTACCTTGGCAGGCTGAGCTGCCTGTCTGGAAGATAGTATTTAGATTTTTCCCCTTGCTCCAACTTTAAGTATTATTATTCTATTCCTACTGTGAACAGTTTAGCAGCCAGTATCCTTCATAGGACTGCCTATAAAGTCTGCTCTGTGCTAACATTGCTCCTGGGGTATCTTATTATTATTTACCATAAATAAACTTGCATGGTGACAGTAGCAACAAGCATTATCCCAGGTTTCACACCAACCTTTAAACCACTTCTAGAAATGAAGTTTGCTTCCCTTTTAGCACATGCAGGAAGAATTAGAGGCACCAGTGTTTTAGAGTTGGGATTATTAAATATTGTTTTAACAGTGTAGGGTTAGTTTCAAATCATACAGTCTTCTCCATAAAACAATGGATGAGAAACTTGTATTTTTACATGGAATAGGGCTAATAGGCCTACAATTAAGTGCAAATGTTTAATATAAGCTGCCAGAAGGGAATTAAAAGCAGAGAGGTCAATCATTGTGGAAGAGAGTTCATAAATCGCAGAACCCGGGGAAGAGGCTGCCTCAGCCTGGATGTCCTGGCGTTGATGCTGCGCAGTCTTCTACCAGAAGGGAGGGGAATGAACAGTCCGTAGGCCAGGTGGGTTGGGTCCTTTATGATGCAGGAGGATCTACTCCCGCACCTGCTCATGTTGGTCTCCTCCACAGATGGAAGGCTACTGTCAGAGATGATTTTAGGTGTAAATTTAACCCCCCTCTGCAGTGCCTTCATGTAGCCGCTGAGCAATCCCTGTATCACACTGTGACACAGGAAGCGAAGACTGGGGGTTGATGGATGTTGGTTTTTACGGACTGATGCTGATGATTAGAAGCTCATGAAACTACTAACGATATTTGACACTGATACGCATTTATCACCACAAATTAAAATCTTCAAGTGAAGATTTTGAATTTGAATTGGTATTGATAAATAAGTAATAAAGGGGAGTTGTTATTTCTGATGACTGTTATTTCTGTGCACCTTTTACAGTTCATTTATGTATTGACCAATAATGTTAGTGCACCAAACTCAAGTGAAAGCAGCAAATCACTGAGTAAAATGTTCGGTTATAGCTCAATTTCAATATAATATATTGAAAAACTGGATTATAACAAATTGATGCCTTAATGTTTTCATCATGAAATGTTACTGACTGTTTTAAAGGAGCTTATTGGGAGGGATACATTACTGATAGTAGAAGATGAATGTATAAATAGACCTTTATTTTTAATATTTTGAATCAGAGAGGTAGCTACTGACTAAGTTAGAAATCAATATTTTTTATACAAAGCAGTACTTTACCCTGTTAAATCTTCTGGAGTCAAGTGATATGGAAGTTTGCATTAAGTACCACTCAACTACCTGAAATTTAAGCAATTTAGCCAGACTTTCCCTCATCTCTGTTACCAGGATCAGCTTTAGGACAGTTTAGCCACACAGCTGTTAACAAGCTACACTGATATGTTTAGTGAAAGAAAAAAATGCCAGTCTATTATCAGATTTGCCCTTCATGATGTCATGTGGGGAGTTTGCACTGCTCTGCCCTCCCTGCTTGGAAGAAAGTTCCACCCTCCTCTCCTGATCCAAGAGAGCCGCATCCATTAAGCCACACCCATTTCGTGAGAGGGGCATGGTCAGGGGTGGAGTCAGACAGTTCAGTAACGTTTAAAGCCACAGACACAAAAACAGCTCTTTCTGAGCAGAGCTGAAACAGGGGGTTTTTAGACATGCAAAAATCCAATACTGGAGTATTTTTCCAGCAACAAACTTCATGCCCAAAACATGGGCATGTTTTGAGGACCTCTGAGACCAATATAAACTTGTCTTAAAAGGGTAAGATATGTGACCTTTAAATAACATGAAAAAACTCAACCTCAAACAGATGAGTAATGTTACATTTGCAGTCAGGACGCTCTTAAAAGTCACTGCTGCTGTTGTAACTTTAAGAAACATTAGCTGTGGTGAAATGCATGGTTTCTGACCCACTGATTTACACTGGGGGTTGACATTACCTGCCTAACTGCATTGTGCCAACTGTGATGTTTGGTAAAGGGACAATGATTCTAGCTGTTTTTTTGGACTAGGCCTCATGTCTCTAGTGAAGGCCAATCTGAATTCTTCAGCATACCCAGACATTTTTGACAATACTATGCCTTCAACTGTGTGGCAACAGTTTGAGAAAGGCCATTTTCTGTTCCAACATGACTGTGCCCCAGTGGACAAAGCAAGGATTATAAAGACATGGTTTGATGAGTTTGGTGTGGAAGAACTTGACTGGCCTGCACGTTAGTGCAAATTTGGTCCAAATTTAAAGTTATTACCTAGAGGAAGAAGTTTCAAAAATGGAAGGACTGACAGACAGGCAAACATCATCTATACAGACATTAAAACAAAGCCCATGGCAGATAACATCACTTGGATTCATAAGGAAATTGTGAAACAGACTTTAGTTCTATTTACTCTGTTTTGTGTTTATTTTGTCTTCTGGGATAATAAACTATATTTAGTATTACTATTAATAATATACTAATATTTTCTCTGTTTTGGATTGTTGGCCAACACAAGCAGCCATCTTTGGAGCTTTAGAAAAGTTAAATTCAAGGTCTTGGTCAGGCTAATCATGTGTATAATTCTGCCCTCATAACTATTTCTCCGGCATGTTGCTGTATATGAGAATGTGACCTTCCTCAGCCTGGCTGTGATGATCAACATGTTCCACTGAAAACCAAGAAGGCTGACTGACATTTCAGCCACAGGTCATTGTATGGAGGTGAGAACAGCGTAAGCTAAAGGGAATGGAATCTCATCTTTGTAGTTACTCTAAAAGTTGTTAGTAGGTGAGAGAGAAACAGTGGTGGCAATTAGGAGGTATTCTGACAACCATGAGAAATTAGCAAAGAATTGATCCCAAGTACTCTTAATCTCAGTTACTGCAGACATGTTCTTCTTAAATCTGCAAACAGGAGCACTTCAGCCTCTCTTTCAAACAGCTGTTTCCATGAAGGCTTGCTGTTGAGTGTACTTTCTCATAGCTCACTCAGAGCTAGCAGTGTACTACTGTTGTACAGAGGTTGTGTGTGCCAAAGTCTGCAGCTCCATGCTGGAAATAACCCAGCCTGACAGCTCACCCTTCTCTTTCTTTCTCACACGTACACACAAAGGAACCGTGAGAAGAAAAGCTCTAAAGGTTCACTAATAGTGCAGACAAAACAATTGAAGAGGAGATGAACTTTATACAAATAAGTCCTTTAAAATTCAGGTTACTGCACACAACACTAACTTTTTTACCAGACATTTAACACTTGAAAATGCATCTTGTTGTATTCAACTGTATTTACAAGCTACTTTGCCAAATAAACACCTCACAATGCAATCAATCCCAGAACTGAAGACACGGACACAGTTGCCTCTTTCGCTATTTTTACATTGTGCATGTTTAACAATTTATCCGCCATTTATCATCTTAAAATGCCCGTTAGAACATTTAATAGCTCATCTGATATCTTCACATTTTTCTTTTATGCAATCAGTGCTCCAAAATCAAAGATAATTCATCCACTAGTATGTAAGCATAAAAGCAGCATGTAACCTTTACATAATCTATTATCAAATTTGTTGCTGCATTTTTTTTTCTGTCTTAATCAAATAACTGTTTAACCACTCAGTGCAATGCATTGTGGTCCATGTCCACTCTCTGCTTCTTTCACATAAACTTCCCCGTGCCTTAGTTTTGCCTCTGCAGCCAGATTACTGTGATCGATCATTAAAAGAAAACTGTGAGGCAACAGTCTGAGAAGTAGGCTTGCTAACGCTCAAACAAACATAACCTTGGTTTATACGGCCACATTTTCATTAACTCTAAACGGAATGCAAATAAATCAGTGAAAAGAGACTTGCTGCAATAGCACCTTTTGACTCAGAGAGCTTGATAAGGAATTTGAAGTGAGAACAGAATGTGGAGAAGTGATAAGATAGAGAAGCGCTGGCAAAGAAAAAGAGCAGGAGAGAGTGGAGCATGAGGTGAATGACTGATGTGTCCTTACGGTACAAGAAGGAAACGAGGCCATACCTCACTTCCAAAGTAAATGAGAGGAAGTTATTAACTTGGACGAGACAGATAATGCTGTTACCTTGGACTGGAGATAACACAGATTCAACTTTTACAGCCCTGGCCGTTTGGCCTCTAGAGTCTCTGCAGGGATAATTTTCTACTTTCCATCATCATTTACCTCTTCTATTACCTACGACTTTAATCCATTCTGTTTGCTTATTATCTTTGATTATCTACTTTTTGCTTCATATGCCACTTTAAAATGGACTTAAATAAAAGTCAAAAGGTCAATTACATATAAAAACTACAGTGTCTAATCTTACAGCATGGGCCAGGGGGTTATCTCTGGTCTGCTAGACAGCAGCTAGAGCATTATGGGTAAGGCTTAACCCTAGTAAAACACACTTCTCTGTCTTAAGAATGGCTGAGCTTGGAGAACTGACTTTATCTGAGTAAAAAAAACTTAAACGGGGCCACTTAGGAAGGATCTATCTGGTGAATTTCATGCATCCACATTTTTCTTCTTTATGCACCAGTTCAAAAGAGCTGGCGGACTTTAAAGCAGGCATATACAGTGCCATGAAAAAGTATTTGCCTCCTTTCTGATTCCTGATATTTTTGCATAATTATCACACCATTCTGGCCCCCTTAAAAAATTCAGACACTGCATTTTGTATTTACTTGGGTTGTCTTTGTGAAATATAAAAATTGGTTTGATGATCCAAAACATTTAAGTGGGATAGATATGCAAAAAACATCAGGAATCAGAGAGGGGGCAAATACTTTTTCATGGCACTGTAATACACTTTTACATGCGTTTTACTGGTTTCAACTTATGTGAATAGCTAGCAATACTAATGTTTAAAAATGTAAAGGGGTCTTGAAACTTTAAATTATCTTTACAATAACAGGTTAAGTTATGTGGCATAAGTTATGGCAGCTAGTTGTGGTGCAGCAGTTGAGTTTGCTAGGTGACAGCGCTGTTAAGTAAAGAGAGGACACGACTGCTGCATTTCAAACTACGAAGATGGGTCCTTTGAATTAGGGATGCACACAGTTAAATGGTTAAATTTATTAATCAAATTAGGCAGTGCAAGAGCTACAAGTTGGTTAAACGAATAACATAATTTTTCATAAAACAGGCTTGAAATTCCAGTCTAATGCTCTTTAAATTTTTTTTTTTATGAAGCCACTAGAGGCCGCAGAAGCTTCAGTTAATGGTCGCTGCCTTACTGTCGGAGATTTCCCCCAGCATTTCACCAGACATAAACATGAGAAGCTTAGCAGTTAGCGTGTAGTAGGAACAGTGCAGTATGACATCTTTTTTTTTTTTTTTTTTTTTTTCGAGAAAATGGAAATAAAGTAGCCTGTAGGCTGTAGAGGGTTGTACTCTCGATAACCAAAGTGAAAAGAGGCCACATATCAAAGCATGATATTAATCTTCGAATAGGAACTAAGGCTAGCGGAGCTAGCTGCTTATGTTAACCATGCTCCACAGAGTATATCAGGCCCACATAATACCCACTGATACAAGAACCCTGTGAGGAGCTTGACTGTTTTCTAAGTATTTTTTCCTCTTTAAACTAGTTGTTTAAATGGCCTCCACAAGATTCTGGAGTGTTTTTGTGGGAATTTGTACCCATTCATTCTGTAGAGCTTTTATGAGGTCAGGCACTGATGTTTGACAAAAAGGCATGGCTTGATATCTCCGTTCCAGTTCATCCCAAAGGTGCTGGGCTTGAGATCAGGACTCTGCAGGCCAGTCAAGTTCTTCCACACTTCATCAAACCATGTCTTTATAGTCCTTCAGTCATGGTGGAATAGAGAAGGGCCTTCCTCAAACTGTTGCCACAAAGTTGGAAGTATAGCATTGTCTAAAGCAGTGCTTTTCCAATGTTTTTGCCCAAGGCACACCTAAGATCAAGCCAAAATTTCACATAGCATTATTTCAGGCAGGCCACGGAGTCAAGCACAGCTATATAATTGAGATCAGCTGATCTCATGCAAGCCCTTGTCAGCTGACAGCCAGCTGATTTGCTTTTAAACACGCTGTTGGCTAGCCACACTGATGCTGCCATATTTAAACTGCTCTAACCTGGCTATGCTTTGCTGCTCCCTCTCCAAGCCACTTTTTCCAACCCTCCTCCACCCCAGCTACTCCTTCATTGGACAGCCACATTTGAATAACAGCAATAAGTGCAAATTTACAACTGCCAATAAAGAAAAGCTATTTATGACCACAAATCATTTGTGTTTCTTGAAAAAAATGGTCCTGGCTCACCTTGAGTTATTTTATAGTTGCAGTGATTATGTGTGGTTGTAAAAATTACAATGGCACACCAAGACTTGGCTCAAGGGACACCAGTGTGCCTTGCCACACCACTTGAGAACCACTGGTCTAAAGTGTCTTGATATCCCAAAGCATTATGATTGGCCTTCACTGGAGATAAGGGGCCTAGCCCAAACCCTAAAAACAGCTCGATACCATTATCCCTCTTCCACCAAACTTCACAGTTGGCACAATACAGTCAGGCAGGAAATGTACTCCATACATCGCCACACCCAGACTCCCCTATTCCATGAAGCTCCCACTGTATAGTTTTTGTGCTTATATTAATGCCAGTGTTAGAAACTTTTACACACCATGCGCCTTAGCAGTCATTGACCACACTCTGTGATTTTACTTTATCATCTGCTTTGTGGCTGAGTTGCTGTTGTTCCTAAATGCTTCCACTTTCTAATTATATCACAAACAGCTGACTGTGAACTGTCTTATTGTAATGAAGCATCCATCACAGTGCCAAGCTGAGAGTCTCTGAGCTCTTTAGAACGACCAATGTTGTATCGTAAATGTTTGCAAATAGAGACTGCATGGCTAGGTGTTTGATTTTATACACCTGTGGCAACAGGTCTGATTGAAAGACCTGAAGCAAACTATTGACAGGTATGGCCAACACTTTAGTGCATATAGTGTATGAATGGTACCTTTTCATTGGCGTGTTGAATTTGTGAATTAGTTAGCTGAAATGCATAGACTCTTAATGCCCAATGAAGTCACCAGTGTAGTATGTCAGGTCCTTCATAGGTTATTTTGGCATCTTTTTTGTGAGACAGGAGGGTGTGAAGATATATTGTTCATCTTTATGTACATTCAAAATGCCATTCCAATGACTAATGCACAGCTGTGCTCATAGACAAAGCAGACTATAGAAACATAAACACACAGAACCCTTTGTGCATCTATGCATTATAGGCACAAATAGGTTGTGTTGGGTCAACAGTCGGGGCGACCAGTGAGCCAGTGTCTCGCAATTACCATGTCTTATGAACTGTTACATGCAAAACATCTACAGCACGTCATAAATATGGCTGTATGCAGAAGAAGGTTCTGGGAGAGTTGCCTTACAGTGAAATAATGGTGTTGCCTGAAACCAGCAGAGTTGAAATCACACCATAAAAATACTGAGAGGAGAAGGTGGTGAAATCTGCTTTATGTAACACCAGAGAGGATGCTGACATGTTTTTGTTTTTTTAACATGACCCTAAAATGAATGTTTTTCACTCTGCCTCAAGTTTTCTCAGGTCAACTTGTAAGAAAAGTTATGAGCTCTTGTTTAGCCTGTGATGAATCACTCCACATGTGACGTCTTTCTTTCTAAAATTAACACCATGTGCTGTTGACACACGCTGTGTTTTAACCCTTATTATGTTGTTCTGTTGAAAGAAATGTTTCTGCATTTTCAGTTTTATATTTTATCTATATCCAATCATCCATTACAGGTAAAAGGAGAGACAACCCTCATCCAACTCTGGAGAAAATTAGAGAAAGAAAACAGAGACGAGGATGGTAAATGGGTCAGTTATTAAGAAAACTCCAGCCAATTAATTACAAAGCAGGAAACAATTAATCTCATTCAAACATGAGTAATTATCTTTAACAGTCAGAAAAGCACTTCCTTTTATAGGTAGCTGGTGGTTATTTTAAAGAAGTATTGCAAACATACACCCATGCCAGCTATTTCTAGATCATTTGCTGCGGTTGTGAGTGTTTATTTACTATCCTGATGTTGGCTGCCGTTAGTAGATGCCACGGTGTTTGCTTCCTGTGATAATCTACACAGCCGGTTTGTGAAACCGGATTCTCATATGTTGTTTGTAACTCATCTCAAGTCTTATGACATCTTCGGTAAGCTGTGCCCTTCTCTCCAGCCTGAAAAAGCATCAAGCTATTGTGGCTAGGTGATTCTAACTGAGCTGTTCTGTTATATTAGTTTCTAGAGGCCTGCATTTGTCTACATCCATATGCACGCTACCTCATCCATCTAGCAGCAGGAGTTGATAAATAGCTGAAGGAACACAGGTTTGGGTTTCATCCTCAGTAGACTATGATAACAATCTACCACAGCGCCAACTGTTCCTAACCACGCTATCTGACTATCATTGTATAAATACTGCAGGGCTCTGCCTCCATACTTTCACAACCACACACCTGAAAGGCTTCCTGATGCCCACCGTGCAGTCTGATGTAACATCTCACTCTGACCTCGGCTACTTTCTGAGGATCGAGTGGCCAAACCGCAGTCCTTAACAGCTGCTCTGATCTTTCATGGAAATCAACAAGTGGGGATGGTGCGACTGCATGTGTGTAAGTGTGAGAGAGCACGCTGAAGCCAGTGTCCACATAATCTCGGTGTTATTGAAGTGCCCATATTTCTCTTTTCTGCCGTGATTCTGTTCTTGTTTACGCGTCTTTTCCTGCAGTTCAGATCAACATGACTGTTCCAGGAGCTTTGATTTTTAATTCCTTTTTTTTTGTTTGTGGTTCATTGCTACCACATACCCCTCTTTGATCTTATGAGTATCAGTTCTCCACAAGCACCTCACAAAACAAAAAACAGTGCACTTTCTGATTGCCTCATGTCATCAATTAGCTATAGTTTATCACTGAATAATTGATTTTAGTCACGCACTGTCTGGCAAAAGATAAAACAACTCAATTAAAGTTCATGGCAGCTCAGCGACCTGTCCCCAAAGTCCTGACTAGGAGCAAGAATAACTTTTTCTTATTCAATGTTTTTACATGATTCAGTTAATAGGTCTGTTTTGGGGTGTTAGAGAGAAAAAATTGGTTCCCCTGTTATCATGAGTACCGAAGTTGTCGAAACAAGCTAGCAGCTCAGCTCAAAGGCCCTCCAGCCATTCTGAGCTTCCAGAAACCATCTGATGTTGTCAGAAATTGGGGAGAATGGGACACAGTTGCAGACGGGTTTTTTTTAAAGTTATCCCAGAGGGATAACCACTAAAATCGCAAGCGACATTTGGGAAAGGGGAAAAAACCCTAAAGCTAATTGGTAAGAAACAAGGACTAAAAATCTCCCCAACTTAATTAATACTTAGAAAAGAGAACCAAACCATTGCTGCCTAGCAGCTGACTAGAAACACAACTAAGGGGGAATGGGAAAAGCTTTCCTAAAATGAAACACTAAGGTCACCAGACCAGTGTACATTTAAACAAAAGGGCTGGGCAAAGGCCTCCAGCAATTATCAACTTTAACTGGTAAATCACAGAAAATACTCTCTGATAAGGTGTCAGGAATGCTTGTGCAAACTTTCACTCAAACACAAAAAAAACATGAGGAGATGCGCTCACTAACTCTGATGGTGAGATAATGAGTCAGCACTGAGCGCTGCTACCCAAGAGTATATACAGTTGAAACCAGAAGTTTACATACACTACATAAAAAGGCACATAAACTTTTTTTTCTCACTGTCCAAGATTAAATCAGATTAAACTTTTCCTGTTTTTGGTCAATTAGGATTACCAAAATTATTTCTATTTGCTAAATGCCAGAATAATGAGAAAAGGATTTTTTTTAGACAATTTTTATTACTTTTCTTCAAAGCCAGAAGTTTACATACACTAAGATTACTATGCCTTTAAACAATTTGGGAAAGCCCAGATGATGATGTCATGTCTTTGGAAGCCTCTGATAGGTTTATTGACTACATTTGAGTTAATTAGAGGCCCACCTGTGGATGTATTTTAAGGCACACCTGAAACACACTGCTTCTTTGTGTAACATCATGGGAAAATCAAAAGAAATCAGCCAAGATATCAGGAAGAGAATTGTGGACTTGCACAAGTCTGGTTCATCCTTGGGTGCAATTTCCAGATGCCTGAAGGTCCCACGTTCATCTGTTCAAACAATTATACGCAAATATAAACACCATGGGAATGTCCAGCCATCATACCGCTCAGGGAGGAGACAGGCTCTGTGTCCCAGAGATGAACGTGCTTTGGTCCGAAAAGTGCATCTCAACCCAAGAACAAAAGCAAAAGACCTTGTGAAGATGCTGGCTGAAGCTGGTAAGAGTGTGTCATTATCACCAGTCAAACGAGTCCTGTACCGACATGGGCTTAAAGGCCACTCTTCCAGGAAGAAGCCATTACTCCAAAAGAAAGATTAAAAAGCCAGATTACAGTTTGCAAATGCACACAGGGACAACGACCTTAATTTCTGGAGACATGTTCTGTGGTCTGACGAAACTAAAATTGAACTTTTTGGCCATAATGAGCATCGTTACATTTGGAGAAAAAAGGGGGAAGCTTACAAGCCTGAGAACACCATCCCAACTATGAAACATGGAGGTGGCAGCATCATGTTGTGGGGTTGTTTTGCTGCAGGAGGGACTGGTGCACTTCACAAAATAGATGACATCATGAGGAAAGAACATTATGTGGAAATACTGAAGCAACATCTCAAGACATCAGCCAGGAAGTTAAAGCTTGGGCGCAAATGGGTTTTCCAAATGGACAATGACCCTAAGCATACTGCCAAACTGGTTACAAAGTGGCTTAAGGATAACAAAGTCAATGTTTTGGAGTGGCCATCACAAAGCCCTGATCTCAATCCGATTGAAAATTTATGGGCAGAGCTGAAAAGGCATGTGCGAGCAAGGCGGCCTACAAACTTGGCTCAGTTACACCAGTTCTTCCAGGAGGAATGGGCCAAAATTCCTGCAAACTATTGTGAGAAGCTTGTGGAAGCATATCCAAAATGTTTGACCCAAGTCATACAGTTTAAAGGCAATGCTACCAAATACTAATGAAATGTATGTAAACTTCTGACTCTCAAGAAAATAATAACAAATTGTCTAAAAAATTATCTCTCTCATTATTCTGGCATTTAGCAAATAGAAATAATTTTGGTAATCCTAATTGACCAAAAACAGGAAAAGTTTAATCTGATTTAACGTTAGATGGTGTGAAAAAAAAGTTTATGTGCCTTTTTATATAGTGTATGTGAACTTCTGGTTTCAACTGTAAAACCTCACCACACCTGGCTCCAATCAGCCACACACACCTGGCACTGCAGTGATCAAATTTTGATTTAAAAAGCAGCTTTGTGTGTTAGCAAAGATGCAAACACCAACATGGGATACAAGCTCTGGTCGCTAAGCTACACTGGCAGAGAGCAACAGACCTGGATTTGTCAACAAAATGACAATTAACTAATGCAGTCACTAAATGTGTTACCTAAGACTGCAGACCATCATCATCATTAAGGATGAGCGGCTTCAAGGCAAACAGTTTACATTCACTTTGCAGAAGAGGTTATTTTTTACCTGATGTGTTTGTCTGCTGATTAAGTTTGCAGTTTGTGGATATTATTGCTCAGCGACATAAGATCTTTTAATTTATAAACCATTACAACTAAGTTCAGATGTTAAATAAAGTTTAAAAACTATTGTTTATCAAACTTGTACTTCTCTTATTTGAAACCAAACTGCTATTAAATGGTACCATTTCCAATTTATGATTAATCCTAATTAATCACAGCATATTTATGTGATAAACTTGACTGACTTTTTAAACACATCATAACATTTTATTTAGCCGACATTTGTTTAATCATTTTTTTCTTACTGTCCTTAAGAGCAGTGGTTCCCAACCTTTTTCTTTGAGCCCCCCTACTTGTATCTAAGAAATCTTCTTTCATGGTTATCATTAATGCGGTATCTCTAATGTCTACATTTTTTGCTACATGTGTGCAGTAGTATTGCTAAATAACAAAAGAGTGCATTTCCATCAGCATTAATGGCTGTTTCTAATTTCCTGAACTGATGATTTAAACTGTCGACATTTGTGAGGCAGCCCTGATTAAAAAAGCCCCTCCTCAAGGTCATTTTTGACTGTTCAACCAGCAAAAAGAAGATCAAGCTGTGTGGCGCTGCAAGAAATCACAAGAATTTCATGAAGACATTTCCTTAAAGGGCCTGGTACATAATGAAGTGGTTCATAAAATCTTAAAAAGGTTTAGTAAACATTTTTATTCTTCTTTAAGAAGTTCTCCTCTGGTCTAAACGTCCACTGCCCCATCTTTTATGACCCACTAAGTAACTACTTTGCAGTGATACTGTGCAGAGTCACACTACTGTGTTGAGTCTTACTGGACTGGTAACTAAAAGTTAGATGCCAAGCAGGCCTGGTGGTCAGTTTATGCATGTCACAAAAAACTAAACGGCACTACAATAAACTGCAGCAGTGAAAGACATAATAGAACCATGTCTACTTTATAAAGAAGAGGATGGTTTGAAGGTAAGAATCATAAAGTATCATGAAAGAAGAACAGACCTCAGTTTGCCTTGAGTAGCACTGCCAGCAGATTGAGAACACAAGAGAAAGTTCTCCAGATTTGTCATCTCCTGATAACACTCCCCGACTGAGCAGTACATCAAATCCACCTCATTCTGGGTCAAACTTTGATGTCTGGAAACATCTACGTCCATAATGACATCATAACATTCCCGAGGTCTCTGTCGTAATGTTTCTGAGCAAAGGCCTGCACCCCTCAGTGCACAAACTCTCATAGAGTACACATTACCTGGCAACCATTTAAATGCAGCCTTGCAACTCTGGCACCGACCCCTTTGGTCAGAGAAGGAGCGTGCAATCACTCTCTGTGGCAGTCAACCAAAAGAGACCTCCTTGACTCCCATCGTAGGATCAATCAACTCGTGTCGGGGTTCAAGAGCACCATGTGTCAGCTTCAATAGCTTCTCTTTGGGCTGAGCTGGGGATCAAGGTCATGTACGTGATTGATCATGATTGATCTACCTGCATATTCCTGCCATGAGTAATAGTGGCGATACAGCAGGAGATAGGCCTCCTTTAAGCGGGGGAGGGGGCTGTAATAAAAGCATCAGGACTCCTTTTTAGGCTTGTGGCTGGATTGGAGTCAGCAGCACAGGTTGATGATTAGGGCAGAGGGCACGGGCGAAATTCTTGAGCCATTCAGACAGGACAGGCTCCAGTGGTCAGGCAACAGACATGACTATTGTAAGCTGCTATGCAATGCAGGGTAAATATTTAGTTTGGTGAAAGAGGGGTAATAAATTTAGGGCTTAAACCCAATCACTTTAAGTCTGTGCAGGGGATGGGGTGATTTTTGAGTAGAGGAGAGGTGGAAGCCTATACAAAAACTCTGACAATAGACCATTAGAATTAGAAAAACAAATCCTCCATCTAACTCCGTTTTTTGTTTGTCCTGCAGTTACAAAGTTGGGAGTAATTATCGGGTAGCCTACTTCCCATTTGACTAATCTGGATAAGCCCCTCTGTCCAATCAAGCTGTTCCAACTCACCAACTACAGCTTCATTGTCGCCCTCACCATTGAAATAACAGAAGCACTCAACCTTGTCCACATATGGGGTTGTACAGATGAAAAGATGTGAAGTGGAACAAAAGAATTAGAACAGAACACTCCAAAAATATAGAGGGGAAAAAACAACTTGGATGTCTTGTACTGGCTGCTTTGGGAAGTTTTTCAATATGTATGTTTGCAGTCCTCCATCAGTTTTATTACCAGTCCTAAAAGGTTGGTTTTTGGTGTTTTAGGACCCCTGTATGAGTGACTGTAGCATGTTTCTAACACCTCAGAAAAGCAGTTTTTGAAAGTGTGTTACAAAGAGCAAGCCATGATGTAAAAAACTGGAATGATGCCTGACATAGGTCCTCTTTGCTGGTGCTGAATTACAACTGCTGCAGTGCCCCTACGCCCCCTCTCCGACACAACTGCAACCCTCACCTTCCTTTTTTCCTTTTCCCATCTGTTTTGTGATGTGTGTACCCAAGCAAGATGTGCAACTCTGATCGTCACCGACTAAAAGGAAGAAACATGTAGTTATGCCTGTGAGCGTAAGAGGAAAGGGAGACTCACAGGTAGGCGGTGGTTGACCTGTTCAATGAAAGATGGAGGAGACACATTCTCCAAAGCTGAATGGATGTCATCAGCGACAATTTGTCAAATAACTTGAGTGAAAACAGCCACATAGAAATGCACAATAGCAATGCTATGAGGCAGCCAAAATCAACTATTACCTCAACAATGTAAATCTAGAAGAATGGAGCGACCACTTTGATCTACTAATTACATAATTAACTAATAGTGGAAAAGTAAAGAGGGTAATTGGGATTTGGCCTCCCAGTAACTTTCATGTAACTCTTCTCAATCATCACACATCAGTTAATTCACTTACATAATCATCTATTTTGAGCCATAGTGGGGATGGAGGTGGGCTTTAGGGATAACATTGTTTTTCTGAAAGTCAGACCACCACTTTGTCAATGATAAAGTATTGCATCAACTTTGAGGTCACTTTGATACCCTTTAACTGTTCCGGTAGAGCATTCGTCAGGTCAAAGTTTGCAGCCAAATACCAGATAGCAAAGGGAGATCCCAGCAGCATTAGCTGTACTAGCATGTCTGAATAACTGACTCTATATAAGCTAGGGGTGGTAATCACATTTACTCACAATATGATAACATACAATACAATGTCATCTAATGCAATGTGATGCAATGCATGGCCCACAATGATAATGGGACTGCAATACAGTAACTCCATGATTTGATTTATTGCAAGAAGGGCTGTAAAAAGAAATGACTTTTTAATCATGATTCATTTCAAAATTTCTGTAGTTGATAAAATTAATCAAATCCTTTTTTAATGCATTTTAAAAGCCCTTCATTTTAAGATAGGATTAACTTTACTGTCCCCAGAGTGAGAAATGTGTCCATTATATTCTCAGCATACCAGTGCAAAAATGTAAGACAATTTAAACATTTACAACTGTTTTTGTATTACTTTGTATGTTTCTGCTCTGTTAAATTAAGAACAATCGACTTCCTGTTTGGATACAATACTGCTTTTACAGGTAGATTAAAGATTTTAACTGAGTTTCTGTTAGCAGGTATGTACCGGTCGTTGGCCGGTTTCACAGGTGGATGTCTGCCTGATAAGAATATTAACAGCCAAAATGTTTGACTGAAAGGGGGCGCACAGATAGCCTAGTGGTCTAAGGCATTACCCATGTACGCGGGTGGCCCGGGTTCGAATCCAGCCTGTGGCCCTTTGCCACATGTCTCTTCCCACTCTCTCCCATTTCCAACTCTATCCACTGTCCTCCTCTATGGAATAAAGGCATGAAAAGCCCAAAAACAAATAAAAAAAAAAAAAGTTTGACTGAGAAATATGCCAATTACTAAGTAAGTAAATAGTGAATAAATAAATAATACATATTTTGTTACCTAGAAGACATATTGCAAGAATCCTTTAATATAAACTCAAAGTAATTTTACAATGATGCATTTCTGGTTCAGTGCTGGAGTTGTTAATCTATGTAGACTTCAGAGCTACTGAAAAGTATGTACGGAAATTGATGGTATGGAAAGATTTTAAATTAGTCATCACTGAATAAAGAGAACTGCAGATAGCTGTGCGACATTAACACCAATGCAGAGACCAGGACAAGGAAAGGCCTGGGCCTAGCAGAGGGTTTGGTGGACTTCGTTGAGTGGGTAAATCCACCTATGACAAATTCTCTGATCAGGTTGAACTGCATTCAACACAGAATAAGGCCAATGGTGAGAGCACCATCTCACTTTCCCCTAGCTGGGTGTTCATGCTCGGTAGCAATGTGGGAGAAGTCATCGATGAGAAGAGGTCTGTACTGAACTATCCACAGTGGATGCTTTTGCCTTTCTTTAGGACTACTCCAAAGAAACCAGGTCGGTTGGATTTTACTGTTTTAGCGGAGGTTACAGTTGAGATCATCAATTTACAAGGACTAATATTGGACAATTGATGATAAAACTCAATTCTCAGAAACGGTGCAGAGTTTAAAGGTAGTGTCTAGTTACGGAACACTGGTTAGTTATTTGTTTGGATGATTTGTTTGTGTTGTCAGTGGAGGACAATCTAAAGCAAATGCCCAGACTTCTTCCTTAAGAATTCTTAAGGAAAAAGTCAAGCAGAAACTCTGACTTAACCATGGAAAAGGAATTTGTTATGTACTGAAAAGTAAATAAGGGAACAGTAAAAAGGTAAATGTTTGTTAACACAAGGTGCAGATCATGTTTGACTTGTCCACCAGTTTTTAAAACTGAAATGAGACATTAAGGAGCAGAGGTGGACTTATTTTACATCCCATGAAGACTGCAGGCTTAACTGAAGTGCGTCAAAAGGGAAATACAGCTTGCAATTAAGTGTGATTTGAAACATTTAATGCACTATTTTTGGATATTAGTTAATCGCGATTAATGCATTTAATCTTGACAATCCTAATTGCAAGACAATTTTACAATGGCATGTCAGGACTAGAATAAATAGAAATTTCCTGGAAAAATAAAGAGTAAGACATATGTATTCACCACAACATGGGGTCAGTTTCAGCTTCATGATCAACTTTTTGCACTGCTCTCTTAAATTATTCCTCACTTATCTTCTTCAACTTCTCCTTGTCTTCTTCTACAGTCCTTTAATTTACATCAATGTTATCTAATTTGTGTCACGAGCATGACCAGTCATTAAGTGGCAACAAGGTGAGTCAAATGGCCAAGGAAGTCTTTTAAGTGCAACATAATTTCTTTGGACTGAAATATTGGTATTTTGTGTAAAAAATTCAATTAATTGTGACACAAAAGTCAGTACAGTCTCACCACCTGTATACCTCTCGCTTTTATTAGATAAACCATCAGAAGCAGCTTAAACGTGCATTATTGGGATAACTCCTTATGTTCTAAGAGGATGGTATGGACAAGAAAATGGCCCATCCTCTCACTTGTGTCTTCAGCATAGTAAACTATGAACCAGTGGGTGACAGCATGGATGCTAGATCCTTTTTTATGTACAGCTGAAACATGATGGCTTCTTGACATCAGCATGCTGATATTGTCAATGTGAGCAAACAGATGTTAGCATTTAGCTCAAAGCACTGCTGTGTTAAAGAGCCATAAAATGGCTGTAGACTGAAATATAGGACATAAATTAAACTTTGGCCCAAGCTGATTGCTATAGTCCTGATAAATGTGATCACAGGATTAACACTGGTCAGACCCACCATTTAACAATATTTTCCACTACTCCCAGTTTGGACAAATGCTTTTCAAAGGCAGGAATTTTGGATTCTGGTCAGCGTTGATGACTTGTTGAACTCTGGCCTTCTGCCCTGTGACCTGATGACCCGAGGCTCATGACTCTCCACCAAGGGCCATAACAAAACAGACATCCTCCGTTTACAACCTTCTGCATACTGTTATGATTGGTATGTGTGTGTTTAAAGACTCACGCTGAGGTTTCTATCCCAGATCTGGATGGTGCCATCCTGGCAGCCCGCTGCTATGAGCTTCCCGTCGCGGCTGTAGGTGCAACACGTAGGAATGACCTTCTTCCCCTGGAACGAGCGTGGTTTGAACACAGACTTGTGTTTCTTCTCTGACTCAAGGTCCCATGTACGCACAGTTCTGTGGACAGCGAATGGAATTAATCATCATGATCGTGACTCAGTCACAAAATATCTATCCCTCAAAACATATGAAGACATCAACACCAACCAGCAGGGTCATAAATTAGCTTTAGATTTAGATACAATATGCCTCAGTCTTTTACATGACATAAGGAAGAGGCAGTTATGAGAAGCAGGGTGAAGGGTTAGCAGGCTACAGAACAGTAGATCAATCTGGCAGGCGTGTCGGGAGTTTTCATTAAGTTCTTTACTCTACAAAACCCAGACCACTGAGAGGAGATTCACATTTTATATGTTTTGGAGCAAAAAGGAGATTTTAATCCTTATTATCTCTGAATTCATACATATTTGCAATGCAAGAAATTTAACCTTAAAAAATGATATAAACAAAGATTAACTTAATCAATTTTGAAGTTGATTTTTGAACTTTAAATCCAGTTATCTTTTGGCTTGTTTGTTTTAATCACTTAGTCTGTTAAACTGGACGAATGGGAGTAAGCTGAAATCAGTATTTAGTAGATGCCCCTTTTGCTGCAGTCACAGCACTGAGTCTGTGTGGATAGGTCTCAATCAGGCTTGCACATCTGGACACTGCAATTTTACTCCATTCTTCTTCTGCAAAGCTGCTCAGGCTGTCAGGTTGCATTGGATTGGGCATGAATTGCCCTTTTCAAGTCTAGCCACAAATTCTCTATTGGATTGAGGTCTGGGCTTTGACTCGGACACTCTAGAACATTCATCTTGTTGTCTTTAAACCATTTCTGTGAATCTTGGCTGTAGGCTTCGGCTCATTGTCTTTCTGAAAAATAAATCTACTAGGCAGTAGTTCTTTTGCAAACTGAATAAGATCGTCCTCCAGGATTTTCCTCTATTTTACCACATTCATTTTACCCTTCGCCTTTACAAGCCTTCCAGAGCCGGCTGCTGAGAGGCATCCCCACCGCATGATGTGTTTGTGGTGATGTGCACCACCAAACACAGTGTCTTGTCTGATTGGCAAAAACCACCATTTTGGTGTCCAAAGAACTTTCTTCCACTTGGCCATGGGGTCGTCCAAATGCCTTTTGGTGAACTCTAGTCGAGACTTAATTTGAGTTTTCTTCAACAGTGGCTTTCTCTTTGCCACTTCCCATAAAGCTTTGACTGGTGAAGAACCCCGGGAAACAGATGTTGTGTGCAGAGCCTCTCCCATCTCAGCTGCTGAAGCTTGTTACTCCTTCAGAGTAGTCATAGGTGTCTTGGTGGCATCTCTAACTAGTCTCCTTCTTGGACAGTAACACAGTTTGTGAGACATCCTGATTAAGGCAGATTCATTCCTTCCATTTCTTGATGATGGATTTAACTGAACTCCAGGGGACATACAGTGCTTTGTATTTTTTAATCTATTCCTTGACTTGTACTTTTCAATAAGCTCTTCTATGAGTTGCTTGAAATGTTCTTTTGTCTTCATGGTGTAATGGTAGCCAGGAATACGGATAACAAGTGACTGGACCCTTCAGACAGATGTTTTTTTTTTGTTGTGTTGGGTTTTTTTGTCTAAAAAGTCAAATTTTATTGACCATGACTGATTTATACAATCAGTAAAGGGTAAAACATCCAATGGGGTTAATACTTTTTATTAAGGCTGCACAATATTGGATTTTTGCTGATATGCCGATATTTACCGATTCATCCTAGCAGATATTGATACCAATATTTAAATATGCTTTTCAAAAAGAAATGTCAGTCCTTCTGGACACACTTTAACTGATTAAAAGAAGATAAAACAAGTGGAAAATAAGACAAAGTTACCAAAAGAAGCTAACACCTCCACACTACACAAAACGTGCTTAGGGAACTTCTCACACACCCACACGGACACTAATGCCAGACAGAGTGTGTCTAAATGTGTCTGTGACCCACTGCTTGCTTTAGTGAGCATCTCGACCTCTGGGTCATGAGGTCAGCAGTGGAGTATAAACATGCAGTCAACACTGCAGCTCAGAGCCAGGGAAGGATTCCTCTGTGGCCAGCTACAAAAGTCACAGACAGACACACTCAACTGTGTTTGGATAAGTCTAACAATGTGATGCAAATGCCAGCTTAAGACATATGGTTTGAGTGAGAACTTGCAAGGGTCAAATAAAACTCTGTTTGATGCATGGTTGCATTTAAATCCACATAAACCAAAGCTGCTAATAAATCAAAAAATCTCTGGTTGGAGGAAGAGAGGGTCGCCCCAGTGCAACCTGAAGAGTTACAGCATTGTGTGGTAAGTGTTTACATGAGCAGATATACATGTGTAAATGAGAAAGAGTGATAGTCACGGACTTGATGACAAATTGGTCCACCTGCTGCCTCGCACAGACATCTCTATTGTGTTTACAGAAGACTGTAGGCGTCTGTCAGGGCAATAAAGACAACATAACCTTTCGTGTAGCACACAAAACCTGGAATGCTATTTATCATATGGGCTCTTTCCAAAACATGGCAGCGCTGGCTGTCAGGGGGCGAGAGCAGATAGGCTGTAGCCCACCAGTTGGGAGCCAACTATGAGCACAGGGCAATGACTGCATACCCTCACCTGTCAGGGGCAAGACACGGAGCAGGGGAGGGAAATGCAAACTCTTGTTGCTATTGTGTGGTACCCAAGAAGTTTTAATTAAAGAGTGAAAATCGACTTTACGCAAAGAAAGATCAAAAGGAGTAATTTATCCTTTATTCCACCCGGGAATGTCTGGGCCAGTCAGACTTTATCCTCTCAGAGGAGGTGGTTGTTTTAGGAAGGTAATAGCAATGAAAGAGTGTGAGGTGTCAAAATATTCGCATGTGACAAGAGGAAAGTACAAAAAAACACTACCGCCTGTTCTCTCTGCATCTCTGTTTTCCCTTCAATCAGCAGCCACCTTTTCCCACACAAATGCTTCAAAGACAGAGGGGTGAATGCAATAAAATGAGATCCATACAACCTCACTCATGCATGCTGCACCTTTATGAGGTTCCATGGTCATTCACACTCAAACTGCCGAATGACAACATCCAAAGCCTCAGATTTTATCTATGACTCGGGTTATAGGCCTGGTGGCTGTCTAAGATGATGAGGTAAAAAAGAGGGGAAGGATAAGAAAGGTGTACGTCTTCTGTGAGATTGTTATTCATAGAATTCCAGGATTTAATGCCCGATGGCCAGTTGGCTGAATAACTGGGGCCTCTGTTATGAGAACGACAGATTAGGGAGGAAGATGCTCCATTCTAAATCCCAGCTACAGAAGATAAAGAGGGTAATAACAGACAGATTTGGCACTGTCAATGGCACCCAAGCAAGGAAAAAGAGAGGAAAAACTCTAAACTTAAAAAAAAAAACAAAAACCTGAAATAATATCCCAAAATTGTCTGAGAGGAGTGCATGAACAACAGACATATAAGGTTGAAATTTTAAACAGAGTAAGAAAGATGTTAGCCATTAAATGTTATTATATCTTGATACAGTTATAGTGAGATAACCAGTATACCACCATACAATTAAATAATACATCACAATATCTGACTGACTGAGGAATATGAAATGCCTCTATAGGGGTAAATAAAGTGTAAATGTGAATTAGTTCACACAATTATCAACAGAATGTAAAAAAACATTTTAAGCCTGTTTACTAGGCTAAACAGAGTAAATAATCTAATAAATGAAATGCAGTTAGTCTTAGTTGCGGCTCCATGACGCAAATAATCCAAGTATTTTATAAGAAAACACATTTCACAATTTCACAATGGGTTTAACTTAACTTTTTTTCCTTTTAGTAACCTTTTCTCTGAGTTGCTTGGAGTGTTCTTTTGTGTGTAATGTGTAATGGTAGCCATGAATACTGATTAATTAGTGACTGGAGCTTCCAGACACAGGTGTCTTTTTTCCACAATTAGTTGAGACACAGTAACTGCACTCAGATGATCCTCATTTCTCCTGTTGTGAGACTACTAGCACTAATCGGCTGTGCTTCTGTTGAATCAGGTCAGTCACTTCAAAGGGGTGAATATTTATGTTGTCACTTATTTCAACTTGAATATTTTTGTTTAATTGGCATTACTGTGTCAAACTCTGTTTTTATTTTTACATTAAAGAGGGTTTTTTTTTTTGCATTTTTTGTAAAAAAATCCAAATTTTATTGTCAATGACTGATTTATAATATCAATAAAATGGGGCAAATACTCTTACAGGCACTGTAGATGCTAACACTGACAGACTCTGTGCCAGTATTACACTAGGCAAAAGCTTACTGCAAAGCTTTATTTCGCAAAATTTGTCAAATGTTAACAAATATCAACCCCAGCCTCAGCTCCAACCCCTTCTCCTCTAAGCACTTATCAGAAAAATTGCATTTACCTAAAGTTTACAAGCACACATGGGCGACTGTGGCTCTGTAAGTAGAGGAGGTTGTCTTGCAATTGGAAGGTTGTGGGATCAATTTCCAGCTCCTCTATGTCTGTCAGTATGTCCTTGGGCGGCATGTAAATGGGTATGCGTTCGTATGAGTGGGATTAGCTAATACTGATGGCCAGTTTTTCATAGCAACCTCTGCCATCAGTAAACAATTCGGTAGTTTTAACCTGGGGTGTAGAGATGCTTGGAGCAGTCAGATGACAAGAGAAGCGCTATACAACATTAAGTCTCTTTACCTTTTAAGGATGCACTGATAACTCAGTGGGCCAGAAGGTAAACAAGTGTGCAGACTGATGATGGATCTAGTGGAGTTCCATCAGAATTTCACTTGTGTTTAAAACTAAATACAAAAACAAAAGCAAAAAAACTAGCCTACAACCTCTATTGAAAAAAATAGAAATTTAAAACTACAAAGTTAAAGATTCTGTAGTCTTTCATTAAAGACTTGTCAATACTTTTTAAAAGCCTTAAACTTTGCTAAATTGATTTATCAACTTTTAATACTTTAAGATCCAGCAGACACTCTGTATAAGCTTGTAGTGTTATTAGCTTGAAGAAAAGTCAACATGACAGATAACTCTGCCTCCTCCAGCATAATCTGAATGTCCTGGAAAAACATCCATGTGATAAAGTAGCTTAAGATACTGATCCAAGCAGAGCCTCAGCATTTTTACTGTAGATCTGGAGTAAAAAATCAACCTGAGAGGCTCTAGCAGGGCAGGTGAGACTACACAATAGAGGCAATAAATGCCTGATTAAGAAAAAAAAAAAAGTCAAGACAGCTTTCGAGATTTAATCAAGCAATCTGTTTGATAAGATGGTTCTGAATTAGGAAGTGGCCTCATGTATAGTTCTATAAGAAAAGAAAAACACTGTAGAGATAAGTAAAGAAATGAAAGGTTCTGACAGGGAGAAATGCAGCCATGACTGTAAATTGAACCAGGCAGATAAATGCTCTCTTTCGAGGGTTGGTATGTGCGTTCATGGGCATGATATGGAACACTTAAATTGTATGGCGAGCAATTGTTCGAGAAAAGCTGGACCGTGGATGAACTTGATGTGTTTAACTGTGTGAATCGCCACATGTTCAAACAATATTTGAGGTCAGTCCTCAGACTTTATCCCTATTCTAGCAAAGGTTACTCTTCAAATCAAGCTACAGAGGCCATCATATCAAGCATTTGGCTTAGACCTTTGAGAAAGATGGTCTACTTAAATTTAAAAAAGGAAAGTATTTATCAATTCAGACAAATAGGACACAAATTAGGAAGAAATGGTCATCATCTTCTATTTAAAACCCCAGCTGAATAGCATGATCTAGAAAAGCAGCAGGATCTTTCTTTGTGACTCTGTGAGTCCATCCCGCTGAGATTACCCTAATATGACGATAAAGAGAAAATGTTTATTCCTCTGTGGTGAAAGGGCTTGCCATGTTGCCCTCGGGGTCTCCTTCCTCACAGCCGCACATTCAAATCCAGCTGCAGCCCTGACATCAGGCCAGCACAAAGGGAATCCCTGGCATTCAAACCTCCTGGAAACATGCCTCGGATTGTGCGTGTTCACATGTGCTTGTGTGTCCCAAAACTCGACACAACTAACATGTGGTCCTGATTAGAAAGTCGCCGTTTGTCCTGTCCTGTGCTCTGTTGGCTGAAATTTAGTCACAAAAAGAGCATAACATGAATTTTTATCGGCCACCAGGGGAAATATAAAATGACACACAGTAATACTGTGAGTTCCTAGAGTCATGTCCACAGAGATGCAAAGCTTTCCAATTCTTAAACAATATGCTCTTTTGCTTTATAGAGAGCTTATTTAGTTGTCTTTTCAACTACTGTTACATTTTTTTATCCATTAGGAAAGTCTGTTGCTTAAGCCATATTTCTAGATTAATCCAAGGTTTACGCTGCCAAAAATAATTCTTCCATCGGGAGTAAAGCCTTCACAAACAGCTTTTACTTTCCAGGAAATAAATTTGCCGTTTTCAAACAGGTGTTCTGTTTTTCAGCAGAGATGCATTTAAAGTGGCTTTGGATCAAAATAAATTACGTTTGGAACACATTTTTGCAGTTTCACAATCAGGCGACTCTCAAACAGAATAACAGTAGAACATTAACACTTTCACATCAGCCTGAGCCAAAAAACTTCACACAGATGGACTTGAGTCACACACTTCTGCTTAAGCCCCAACCAAGCCTCAGAGTGCGAGGACAATCGCTTCCACCCTGCTGCTGCATTGCTGTGTCTCATCACTACTTCTTTCTCATCTACTTCCTCCAGGAAAAAAGTCTGGCTAAATAAAACCATTCAAAAAGCTTGGAGCCTTTTTCTATGAATGAGATTCTAAAGGGAGACCTTAAACACAGGAGCAGGGCGGTCCAGTGATCATTCTTAATAAACTTTACAAATAACAAAGAGTCTTCAACTAGGGCAACATGTGGAGAAACAGGAAAAAAACAGTGCTGATTAAAAAAGATACAGCAAATAGAAGACACCCGTTGTTACTATCGGCCAACTGCTGGTGCAAGAGGCCCACTGTTACAATTCAATCCCTGCAGACTCCCAGAGTTGTTCAAAGGATGGCACTGAAGTGAAGGGAGCAGCATGAAGAAGCATTGTTTGACAGGGCTGCAATAATAATTAAAGCATTGCAAAAGGAGGTAACGACCACACAGGATACAACACCACTAAGGCTCTTGATGCTAAAAAGAGAGAAAAAAAAAAGTTTCAGCCTTTAGTAGTGTTTGCTGAGATTGCAAAAAGCCTCATAGCGGAGGCCAGATGTCCTGGGTAAAATTCAGAACTTCCTTGTACCAAGACAGATCAGCAAACACCTTGTTGGCTTTCGTTTAGCCATTACAGCCAATATGTAGAGGTGCATCTCAAAAGGGGGCAAGACACTCTTTCACTCTTTTGTAATTCATCTCATACAAAGTGAGTTATTTCAAAACTTTTTTTTGTTTGAATGTTGATGATTTCAGCTTACAGCTCACAAAAATCAAAAATCCACTTTCTCAAAATATTAGAATATCACAAAGCACCAGTCCTCTGAAGGATTTCTGGAAAATGATGCTTATTTATTCACTCAGTGATTGGTTGGAGCTTCATTTACACAAATTACTGCATCTTTGCAACATGACATTCAGCCAATCAGTCCGTGGCATTGCTGGGGTGTTATGAACCCCAGGTTGCTCTGGTAGCAGCCTTCAGCTCATCTGTATTGTTGAGTCTGGTGTCTCTCATCTTCTTCTTCAAATTCCCCCAGAGATTCTCTACAGGGTGCAACACCATGGTCAGCAAACCAGTTTCTGGTAGTTTTGGCTTCACTGTGGGCAAGTGTTAAAGCTTGAGTATGTAACATTTGATGAGAACCATGTAGAATCAACTCTGCTCCCCCTCCCTTCCTGTTCTTCTCCTTGTTTGAGTTCTGTAGCTCCGCCCCTCTTCTCACATACCTCCTCGCAGATATGCATTTCTGCTGAATCAAATACTGGGTGGCAAAGCTCTTGTGGAGTGATTTTGCTGTGCTTTACCACTGAAATCAATGACCATGTTACAGGCAAGAAAACACTTTGTCTCAGCATGAACAAATTCTACACACAGTCATGGACGAAAATATTGGCACCCTTGGAATTTTTTCCGGAAAATACACCATTTCTCCCAGAAATTGTTGCAATTACAAATGCTTTTGGTATACATGTGTTCATTTTCTATATGTGCATTGAAACAACACAAAAAAATCAGAAGAAAAAGACAAAATTTACATAATTTTACACAGAACTCAAAAAATGGGCCGGACAAAATTATTGGAACCCTCAACTTAATATTTGGTTGCACACCGTTGGAAAAAAATAACTGAAACCACCATCTTCCTCTAACAATCAACAAGCTTCTTGCACCTCTCAACTGGAATTTTGGACCACTCTTCTTTTGCAAACTGCTCCAGGTCTCTCAGATTTGAAGGGTGCTTCAGTTTTGAGATCTCTTCATAGGTGTTCAATGGGATTTAGATCCGGACTCATTGCTGGCCACTTTAGAACTCTCCAGCGCTTTGTCTCCAACCATTTCTTGGTGCTTTTTCAGGTTTGTTTGGGGTCTGTCCTGCTGAAACGCCCATGACCTCTGACGCAGACCCAGCTTCCTGACACTAGGCCCTACATTGCGGCCCAAAATTTTTTGATAGTCTCAGATTTCATGATTCCTTGCACACAGTCAAGGCACCCAGTGCCAAAGGCACAACCCCAAAACATCTTTGAACCTCCACCATGTTTGACTGTAGGTACTGTGTTCTTTTCTTTGTAGGCCTCATTCTGTTTTCTGTGAACAGTAGAATGACGTGCTTTTCCAAAAAGCTCTACCTTAAACTCATCTGTCCACAAAAATGTTCTTCCAGAAGGATTGAGGCTTACTCAAGTAAATTTTTGCAAACTCCAGTCTGGCTTTTTAAGTCTGTTTGTCAACAGTGGGGTTCTCCTCGGTCTCCTGCCATAGCGCTTCATCTCATTCAGATGACCACATATGGTCCGAGCTGACACTTTTGCACCCTGAGTCTGCAGGACAGCCTGAATTTGTGTGGAAGTTGACTGAGGATGTTTATTCACCATTCAAACTATCCTGCCTTG
The DNA here is from genome assembly GCF_018320785.1 of Cheilinus undulatus. Classification (NCBI taxonomy): domain Eukaryota; kingdom Metazoa; phylum Chordata; class Actinopteri; order Labriformes; family Labridae; genus Cheilinus; species Cheilinus undulatus. The sequence continues at coordinate 35,045,335 of NC_054881.1, forward strand.
CATTCTTTTGTCAATTTTTCTCTTCTGTCCACGTCCAGGGAGATTAGCCACAGCTCCATGGGTTATAAACTTCTTGAATATATTACACACAGTTGACAAAGGAATTTCTAGATCTCTGGAGATGGTCTTGTAACCTTGAGATTGTTCATCTTTTTCTACAATTTTGCTTCTTAAGTCCTCAGACAATTCTGGGCTCTTCTTTCTCTTCTCCATGCTTGGTGTGACACACACAGGCACACAACACAAAGGCTGAGTCAACTTTTAGACATTCTAACTGGCTTCAGGTGTGATTTCTAGATTGCCAGCACCTGTAACTGCCACAGGTGAGTTTAAATGAACAGCACATGCTGGAAATAAAATGACTTAGCCACAGTTTTAAAAGGGTGCCAATAATTTTGTCCAGCCCAATTTTTGAGTTTTGTGTAAAATTATGTCAATTTTGTCTTTTTTCTTCGGATTTTTTGTGTTGTTCCAATGCACATAAAGGAAATAAACACGTGTATACCAAAAACATTTGTAATTGCAACAATTTCTGGGAGAACTGGTGTATTTTCTGGAAAAATTCCAGGGGTGCCAATATTTTTGTCCATGACTGTAGGACCAAACACCACTGGTAACTCCACTATTGTATCAACTTCTCACTGAGCTGAGAGGCGGAAGCACACCTACTACAGCAGCCAATAGGAATGCTCCCTCTGACCATGATTGGCTGCGAGTACTAGCCTCCTCATTGGTTGGAGCATCATCCCTTGCTGGTTTTCCTCAAGTGAGAGTGCAGGGCTAGGAGGCGTTGCAGAAGTGAGTTATTCTTTTAGATGGCTTCAATAACAAGACCCTGAAGGGTTGTGTTGTTTTTGTGGGCATACGATACTAAAAATAAATTGCTTACTACAGCTTTAAGTCCTGCTGGAAAAGGAAATCTCCAGAAAGCTTGTCAGCAGATAGAAGCATGAAGTGCTCTAAAACCTCCTGGTAGACGGCTGACAGCGTTGACTCTAGACTTGATTTGACTTAAAGAAACCTTTGCAAATTGGACTTTTCCTCAATATTCTAATATTGTGAGAAAGTGGATTTTTTATTTTCATAAGCTGTTATGAGAGCCTGCCAAAGCAATAAAATGTGAATTAATTCTAGAGAAACTACCAGAGTACAGAAACACTAAATAGTGTCATGTGGATGTAATGCACCTGTTTAAACCCTGATGAAAACATCCTGTTTGCACTGGAGGATTGAGATGAGCTTCTAAGGAAGTGTGAAGTTTTAGAAGAGGTTATTCCTACATTGAAGCTCATGTGGCATGTATTTCACTGCAAACAAATGTTATGAATTTTCTTCTTTAAGATGTAATTGGGCCTTTTGTGCCTTTATTAGAGAGAGGAGGATAGTGGATAGACTCGGAAACAGGGACGAGAGAGTGGGGAGAGACATGCGGCAAAGGGCCACAGGCCGGATTTGAACCCGGGCCACCCATGTACACAGACCACCCAGCCATCTGTGCACCCCATGGTATGAAAAATGTAAGTGCAGGATAAGATCTTTGACACAGGGATGACGTGTCTTTACTTCCTTCCGTCATACAAAAGTATAGGAGCAAAAATGCCCTCCATTGACAGTTATTGGCATATTGTGCTGGCAACTCTGTCCCGGTTTGGATGTTCCACCCCTTTCATTAACAAATACACCCATTTAACTAAACAAAAAGAACCAACAAGGTCGGTACAGTCCAGGGCAGAAGAGATTGTTTTGTTGTTTTGAAGCACAGCATGTGGTTTTAGAAAAGTTCAGTGACTCATGAGTTAGTGCTTGTTGGGTTTTTGTGAAATGTGAACATTAACGAATCGGAGTATGCAGAGGGCACATGGTGCATGGTGTATGTAGCACTTTCAACAGAAGATCACATAAGCTCTCTATGGGGATCAGCACACATTGCAAGCGTAAATACTGATTGTCAATCATGCTTCTTTGCTTGTAGGATGCCTAAATTATCCTTCAAAGTCAATTAGTTAAGCCATTTTTTAGACAGTCTGGACTTACGAAATCTTTCACCTGTAAATCACTCCCGTTAATTCCTCTCTCTCTTTCATCTCTCAGGTTGCTGTGTTGATCTGCTCTGCTGCAGTGAACCCTCACCCGAGCCCCTACACTACATGCAGCTGCTCCGCCTGTGAATGGTTCCCTGTGCGCTCCTCTCCTCCACTGTTCTCCTGTGAGCTGGCCAGGGGCAACACCCAGTGCTAACGTGCCAGGGGAGGATTTCCAGAACCTCAGTAAGAGCTAAATAAACCGGCCCCCACATCTGGGAGAGCAGGAACACTGGTAAACACTGGGCTGCGGCTTGCCCACAGAGCGAGGCCCTTGTTTCCACTTAATGATGATAGCTCAGGGTTCCTGCGCTGCTGCCTGTCACACTTACTTAGACTCATCACTTCGGTCATGCTCAGAGTCACACATATTCACTCACAAATATTCAGTCGCACCTCCAAAAAGGGCAAAAGGTTACACTGTCTGCAGTAATACTGGGAGACTGTCACCTTTAAGATGGCAGAATCTGTTACAGCTTTGTTTTCTGAGGCAGAAAGATTTTTGTGTTTGTGTGTTACGTGTTTTTATCTCCAGCAGTGTTGCTCTGGTCTAAATCACTGCATGGAAATATAGGGCTGCCTTTGGACTGCAGCCAGTGTAGAAAGTGCCATGTGTCAATGCACAGCTGTGAGGAAAAGCTCCCCTTTTCCAGAGGCAAAATCTGGTCTAGAGGACTCCCTGCTGGTGACAGCAGACATGAACGCAAAAGTCTCTGAGACATGACTAATACACCTAATGGTTAAATAATGGCACAATTTTGAAAGCTTATCAATATCATTAAATTTATAAAATGACTTTTTTTTCTGTACATCCTGTCTGTGCAGAAAAATTACATGGACTCGACTTGAAAAAGGAGGAATTTCACTATTTACAGCTGGAACCAGCAATCAAACACGCTGGGTTATAGTATTACACATCATTACAGCTGGATATCATTGCCTCATGGACTGTGTAAATATTTAGGAATAATAATAACAATGCAAACTGCAGAAAACCAACAATTACTTGATACCCTTGTGCATATTAAAGCTTCTTTTGGTGCCAGTTTCTTCTAATGATGTAATAGATAATGCTATGACTGTTTGTTATTTATAGTACAGCTATTGCAGAAATAACGTCAGAAACTAAAAGACTAAAGCTGCAGCCCAGAGCTAACCACTGTTATTTCAAACTCACCCATCATTGGAGCAGGTCATGAACTCTTCTTTAATCTTGGGGTGCCAGCAGCCACAGTTCAGCATGGCGGTGTGCCCCTGGAAAAGATGAAATCACAATTAACAAACTTAAGAAGTCTATTTACACCAAATAAAACAGAAAAAATGTGAAAGAAAGGCAATTCTTGAAAACAAAAAAAACTTATAACATCTATATAACATAATTATGGGGAAAAAAAGACAAAATTATGACATAAAAAGTTGACATTTTTAGATAAAAAGACATAATTATGAGATAAAAAGATGAAATTATTTGATAAAAAGTCATAATTATGAGATAAAAAGTTGAAACTATGAGTCTTAACTGCAGCACAAAAGCCCACCAGTATATTATCTAATGACTCTGTTTCTGTGCTTTATCAGAATTGTGATGTTTAAAGCCCAACTATAATGTCTGTATCCACACAGACTAACACTATTTAACCAGGAAAAACCTCACTGAGAGTAAAAATCTCCTTTTCAAGAGTGTCCTGGTCCAGAAAGCAGCAGCAAAGAGCAGTCATACACAGCAAACATATACAAGTTTGTAGTCTAAATGCACCAAGAGAAACAAGATGACAGGTCAAAAACCAAATATTTACCAAAACTGACCACATTTGTAAATTAATCAAAGCATCTGCAGCCAGATGTGCCTGCCTCCAAGGCATTCCCTCCTCAGTGTCCAGTGAGATCAGTTCATAGTTTTAACTCTTTTTGTAAATCATTCCAAGAGAAGAGAGTAGCGAATTTAAATGCTCCTTTTCCCAGTTCATTTCTGACCTGTGGGACAAACAGCAAAAAAAGATCCTGGGAACAAAGATTACAAGTTCCTGTGCTCTTCTGACTGATGTAGGTCAGAAGATATGCAGGAAGTAGACCGAGAATAGCCGTGTTAATAAGAATATGCCAGTGTTTTAGTCTACATGAAGACAAAGAAGACCATCCAACACATTCATATTATAAATGGTGATGAGTAAGGCTTTTAAAGTTAATGAACGTCAGAGCTCTATGATGCATAGGGTCCAGAGCATGTAGAGTCTGAGACGTCCAGCACTGACATAAAAATGGCAGCAACCAGCCTTTTTTTAGATTTTACACAAAAGCAGGATTTAATCCTGAAATTATTAAAAAAAAAAAAAACAGTTTCAGTTTAAACCTTTTAACCAGCGGGTGAATATGAGGGATAAAAGAGATTCATCAATCAAAATACCAAGGTATTTGTACTGCAAGACGACCTCTATCGGAGTACCCTGAGAAGGTGAAATTGAAGGCAGGTTAAGAGGCTTAAATCCAGCATTAGAGAGCAGCATGACCTTAGTCTTATCAGCATTCAACACAAGTTTTAAATCATCACAACTCTCCTGAACAGTGTCAAAAGCAGGTTGTAGCTGAGTAAGAGCTTGGTCTGGAGTGGGTGCTGAGCAGTACATGAGTGCCATCAGCATAAAAGTGAAAATTTTCATAAACCCCTTACAGTCTTTTGTATCATATTTGGTACACACATTTATGAGACCTCTATCTCATCAGCATAATCAATAAATCACTTGATGATAAAAATCACCAGTGAATTATCAGTTGCCAAAAACACCTAATGTGATACAAGAAATACGTTACATTTTATAACAAATTTTCTTTTTTTGGATTTCATTAGAAGTTTAAATAAACACCTCAGTTCCAAAAAACGAGAATTTTCTGGCTATTATTTGAGTTATCAGGCTTTAAGGGGTTAATGACACTGATCAATACCTTTGATATAGAGAATAAACAGGAGTGGCCCCAAAACTGACCCCTGAGGTACACCTTTGGTTACAGTTGAGCATTAGATTCTGTAAGTAAGGTGATTGCTGAACTAACTAAGAGTTTAATCTAAATCTGAGTTTAAGAACTGAATGATCCAACGTTTCAAATACCCTAAAAAGGTCAATAAAAAAGGCTGCAAAATGCTGCTTACTATCGATAAAATCATTAAAACTTTAAGAGCGCCTGTAGTGGTACTGTGCTTCTTTCCAAAACCAAACTCCCAGGAGGTAACGATCATGCTGCACTGTAAAAGCCTGCTTCCTTGAAGAAGACACCTTTTAGGACCTTTAATTTGCTCGTATTGTAACTTTGACTGTTACCCTCCATTACACTGACTTCTACTGAGCCAGTGAACTCTGAAGCACTGCAGCGGGCTGTGACATAGCTCCAAATACCAAGTTCCTAACAGCGAGAGTAACTTTTAGACATTTCCTCTGCTGGGGTATTCCTGTGGAGAATTACTCATAACAAATGACTTCAAAGTGGAATATCCCAGAAAGCGGCCTCTCCCAATGCCAGGCCAGAGAGGAACACTTAAGTGTTCAACTGAGAGGCTTCAGACATCACATACCTATTAGACAGGACTCTTCAAAAAGCAGAGGCATTTCTGAGCAGAGGTTTACAAATCACATGTGCATCATAAAGGCCTGTTATGTACTTTAATCACTACTTTAAAGATCAATAAAAGGTAACTGCTTTAGGTCATGTTGTTTAATGCCTAGAAACGGCTGGTAACAAATTGCTATGTTGTTAAATTTCATGGTAAAACTCACCCACTTCCCTGAATGGAGAGGTTCTAGCTCAAATGGGCTGTGAGTGACTGCTTCCCTGCTCAGCGTAATAACACCCAAATAAACAGAAGCATACATCACTACAGCTTCATGATGAGGGTGAAGGAGCGGCTACTGTCTGAAACCAATTCCACTTCCTCGACAGTTTAGGACAACAAATGGCCAATGACTAAAAAGAAACAGACTGGTATTCAATGAAGAATAAATTCAAATAGGGCAGCTTTAACGACAAACAGCAACAGCAACAGAAACAAATTAAAAACAACAGTAAATATTTGAGGGTCCAGCCTTGCAGAGTTGACCAAGAAGAAACCTCTGGTGTTGAAAATGAAGATGATGTAGAAATGCAAAACATGTAGCTCCCCGATTGTCCACTTAACTAGATAGTCAAGTAAACTAATTAAAATAAAAGTAACTGGAAAATATTCTCACAATATTTCTATATTAGTTATTTGTCAAAAGACTTATTATGAAGCATTTTCTTGTTTCAGCATCTATGAAGTGAGGGTTTTCCCTTTTTTCTCTTGGATTTGAGCTATGAATGGACAACAAGGTTGATTCAAACATTTTGGGATATTGGAAACAGAACTGTTTCCTAAATATCTTCTTAGATTTAACAGAACAACCATTATTCCAATGAACAGATATCTTACCATCCAATTGAAAGCACATTTAGAGCACTGTGTGGAAATTCTCTCTTCACAGTAGGAGGGAAGTTACCGTCTGTCATCAGAGGCACAAGCAAGGACTTCATTATCACATGAGACACAGCTAATCGACTGGGACGTTGTCAGCGGGCCAAAGAGCATTTTCATTCAACCAAACTCTCCCATCAGCTCCAGATGGGACCGAGCAAGACAAGAATGTTGGACATCCAGGAAAACACTACTCACAATCAATGGGCCTTCACTTGTTCAGCTAACTCATACGGGTGGTATAAACCATGTCTAAATGCAGAGCAGCTGGCACAGATGGTTAGTGACCACCAATACAGTTTTGTTAAACACAGAAAAACCCAAACATGGCCACTTAATTAGGATCCTCCTTTGTAGATGCAGGTACAAGCAAGAGATGAACCACAGTGGTACGGAAAGCATGTGGTGTTCATCTTTTCCCCCCTGAGACCGCCTCTGGCTGATCACACAGCACACAACATGATCCTCTCATACAAAAACAGAGCAGCTCAGAGGTGCACCTTGCTGCCATTATGTGTTGGCAGGATTTACACAGAGAGCATCCAGCCTGTGTTTACATCCAGCAGGCTGTCTTAGACGTGCTGCGGCGGAAAAGTAAGAGATGAATGTCTTAAAAAAAGCTCTAATCAACATAAATGAGCAATGTTTAAAGGGATCATTTGTGTTTCTTGAATCTGCTCTTTTAAATTGCCTCTTAATGATGAGCTGCTTGTTCTTGTAGCAGTGTTTATGAAAGAGGACCTTTATTTATTTACCTATAAAGCTTTGAAAACAAATAAAACACAGCCCACTTAAGCACTAAGGACACAGAAATACTACTGGCAGTGCAAGAAAATATTGATTTGGTGTTATCCTCACTTGAGTTGCACAATTATCTTATCACTGGTACCACAAACCTATATTTTAATTTAAAAAATACACCCTTTTAACAGATTTTCATGACAATTTGACTCACTGCTACACTATTTCTGTGTCAAATCTATGCCATGCAATCCTGCACCATTGTGGGCACTTCATACTTGTGCACTGGTATGATCACGCTGCTGAGCAAGACTCTGATCAAACACTGTTCAGCAGTGCCCGCTGCCTGTCCCATCACTACATTTCCTACTTGTTTGTCTGCATAAAACCACACCAATGGAAACCCAGCATAAAGCCAGGAGACATGGGAAGAGACTTACTGACAGACATGACAAGGAATGCAGGTCTGATATTTTTGAATGCAAGCATGTAGCCTGAACTAGTTGTGCTATCTGTAGCCATTTAGATTGCACATAATTTGCATGTAAAATGACAGCTATCCAGTGGACCAATCACAGGGCTTGTCCTCTAGCGGGCTGATGTTTTCCTTTTTCATAGGCTTTAGGGCGGCACAGACCAGCTGCATATGCTAGGGCTGGGCAATTAATTGCAAATTAGACTAAAACGCGATATGGCGCGCTACAATTTACAAATCGCAAAAGTTGCAATATTTCTTAAAATTGAAATGTGTCAAAATGCCAGTGTAAGACTTTTTTGCAGGAGATATTTTATGCACATCATGCAAACATTCACATTTTTTTTAGGATATAAACTCATTTTTTAAATATTTAAAATGAGATACAATACAGCAACAGATAACAAATTTGCAATATGAGCCAAAAAAAAAACCAAAACAAAAATAATTAGCCATTTGTTTTAAATTGTTTTGCCCTAGTATATTCTATATAATATTTTGAAGGTTATTATATAGAAATTTATTGCTCGCATTTATTGAACAATATCTAAGATGAGGAACTTAAAAATAATCACATATTAAATCGCAATCATAATATTGGGGAAGAAAAATCGTAATTAGACTATTTTCACAAATCGTTCAGCCCTAGTGTAGATACAAAGCAGATGTAGATATCAGGCTTTACAGTGGTACTAATAATATGAATGAAGGTGAGATGAACACTAGACACCATAAACTGACATATTAATCTTGCATTTGACCTTTTAAGGGCGATGTTTAAGTTTTCAGTTAATCAGACATCATAATTTTTCATTATACGACTGTCTTCAGTGTTTCAATTATTGCAGAATATATAGTGGTTTATCATCATTAAGAGCCACATATTTTGTATCATATTGTATCTTATCTGGTCCCATTATGTTGTATTATGAGCAGAGAAGGATTTTTATTGTACTCAAGTAAAAGTACAATTAGTCTGGTTAGAGTTTACTTAAGTAGAAGTAAAAGTACTGATCTATAAAATCTACTCAAGTAAAAGTAAAAATTATTCAATTTAAAGTTTTCTTTAAGTCCTGAGTAGCTGCTGAGGAGTTGTACAGTAAATCTGATATTTTCTTATTGGCAAGAACAAGACCATAGATCTCCAACCAGTTTCTTCAGGAAAAAAAACATTCTTCCATAATAAAGATAAATACACAGCAAAATTGATGGTGGTAATTCCACTCATACAGAGTTAAATTTAACCCTAATAAAGTGTCTATTGGTCCACAGTACATATAATTGAGTTAAAATACACTTTCGAAAGTCTAAGATCTTTTATAGTATGACAGAGCTGCGGTAACACTTCATTTTGCAATACACAGAGTATTGCGATACCATGTATTGCCATCTATACCATTTTTTTCAACTGTTTAGCTGATTTAGCATTAGCCTTGCCTTTATTTTTTATCGTATTACCGCTGTATTTTATTTCCATGCGGCACTTCTTGCAAACCCCATGTGTCATATCCATGTTGTTCATGCCCTGCTTGCAGCCCTAATGTCCTTCCCCTGGTGCTGCCGTATTGATTGTACTAACTTTCTCCTGCTATATGACGATCAACTCTATTGACCTCACTGGACAAAGGGCCCAACAGCATCATCAAGTGGACAGAGAGCAACTGATGCTATTTATCCAGTATCATAGACTTCAGGTCATATTAGCAATTAATTTGAAAAAAAAAAATCAGTACTTGGTGGAAGATACAATACAATATATCACCATGCAAAATATCACAATACTATGCTGTATCGATTTTTTCCCTCACCCCTAGTAACGATCCATTGATGTATACTGAACGTCAATTGGTTGATAAATTAGTCAATCAGATGGATGAAAAGATCTAGATTGATCTACATCGTCACTTTTAAGCTACACGCAGTTTCAGCCCCACATCTTTTTGCCACAATTTACTTTAGAGTATTAAATATTTGTCTAAGGTAAACAGACTAATTCTTACGTTCAACCCACCACTGTTACCCCTCTGTTTTCCCTTGCAGTGATAAATTAATACTGACATTTCTGGTGCTACAAATGATCCTTTTCTCTGGTTTAATTGCCGATTTGTTTACAGCTAGTTTGATCAGCTTGTTTATTTCCCTGTTAGACATTTTCCATCTGGCCAGATCTCAGTTATTACTTCGGAGACTGAGCTCTAATCATAACCAACTGAAACAACAGTTAAACATACAAAAACACAGCTGAAGTGTTGATGAGAAATCCTCTACCTTGGTGTTGGCCATATCCACAATGTACTGGTCTCCCTTCACACACTCCATGACATTGAAGCCATCGCGGTCCAACACCTTAGCCTGAGCGTTCCCAGAAACCACCAGGATGACATCGCCGGTGATGCTGTACTGCAGGGACTTGATTTGATGACTGAAAGAACACAGACAAACACATGACCAGCGTTGATTAAAAAAAAAAAATCCAGGGTGAATAAAATAGTATTATACTGCAGTCCTGTGGTGCTGACAAGTTCTAATAAGTGTTTTAGATCTGTTTGCAGGCCATCTGTGAGCTGTGATTGTGCAAGACATCTGCACCAAAACATGGTTACACAAGAATCCTTCAGAGAGAGAAAAATAAACAATAGATAGATGTAGCTATAGGAACCAAACAAGGCAACATCTGACATACATCTGATGGTTGGTCTATTTTGGTTTGCAACACGCAACACTGTAAATAGAAGAGCTTTAAAGCCAAGAAATGGAAACAACAACACATAATACTTCAATAGAAATGAATAAAACAATCATCTATACCAGGAATACACTGAAAGTGATGTAATAATATATCCATGGTAAAAAATGTTACAATGCATGTTAATATCAAACAGCACATGGCACCGCAAAGGTTAGATTTGGTCCCAAGTTCTCTGTGTGCAGGGGAGGCTGTATTGCTGCAAACAAACTGAAGCTAGTAGAAATGTTCTGTTTATTTTGGAGGCTTTGGCATCTTCTTAGACTCATTACATACCACCAAATGCTCATTTTCGTCATTGTTTTACTTTGACTGAGCTCATAAGTTGCTATTTTTGGTCAGAAGAGAGAAAAAGTGGAATAATAAATAGCTCTCTACAAATCTCTGGTTGTTAGCGAGCCAAACAGGCCACTAGATCGCATTTTAATCAAAGTAAATGTAGTGTAAAATTCTCTTAATAAGGGGAAGCCTGCTCCAGCGCAGCCCACTTGTTTCCAAAACCAAAAAGAATTTGATCTTTGACGACGGTCTGAGCGGAACATAGTGTAAACGTGTAGACACACAAACACCCACATATCTCCACCATCTGCTCCTGAATGGCCCATTTTGAATGAAACAGGAGGATGTTGCAGAGTTAACATGAGGCTCAATGATGCTCAGCAAATGTCTGTGTGTTTGTGTGTCCGTGTGCGCTCGAGTTCAAGGAAATGCAGCAGGTCTACTGGATGTTTGCATGAAACTAACTAGCCACATGTGAAGCAAATGTGTTGATGTTCCACGTTGCGTTCTCAGAAGTGGACTCACCACTCACAAGGCTGCAGGGACCTGAAGGCCTGCAGAGCCTGGTCCATGCCAGCGAAATCCCAGAACCGAACGTCATAATCATAACCGCCAGTGACCAGACGAGCTCCAGAGGGGTCCAAGCCAAGAGCTGAAACCTAAGGAGACAAATGCCTGATTAAAAGGACAATTATATTATTTTCCACTGCTAGAAATATTTGACAGGGTAGGCATACTGCCTTCTTTAAAACAACAATGAAACTGGTTTTGAAAAAAACAACCAGCAGTAGATCTGTATTTCCTGTTATTATAATGAAGAGCCATAGAGGCCTACTCAAATTGTACCCCCTTTCCTCATGGTACAACACATCTAGAGGATAAGAATATCAGCTTTATTTGCTGAAATTCAGCTCAAAGTTTCCTGACCTTGACTAAAGACAGTGCTGAAAACCAGATGTTTGAGTGTAAGCAAAATGTAAATATAATATGGTGTTGATTACAAGCCATCCAGGGTGAGTATAGACCTTTTCTCAAAGACTGAAATGACTGACTAAATTTTCATTGAGCCACATGAGTCACTACAGAGGAAGTCCTTACCGTCTTGGTGCCGTGCTGCAGAGTGATTTCATGAGTGTCTGGAATCTTCTTCACTGGGTTCTAGGGCAGAAAGTTGAGATGAATGTAAGTGAACAGTTGTAAACTAAAATTTCAGCCCCCCCCCCACTAAAATTTCCTTTTTTGAAAGTAGTTTCCAAGTGCTGTTGAAAAGAGCAAATAATTCTTAACACTGCTTTTTTAGACATCCTAGTTTTATTTTGGATGCTTCCATTATTTTAGTTAGCACAAAGAAAAAAAAATATTTCACAAAAACTACCAGGGTCTAAATTATTAGCCCCCTTTAGAACTGACCTTTTTATTGAGAAATAACGTGCATTAACTTTGTAATACTCAAAGCTCTCAATGGAGAAAGCATCATGGCAAAAACAAAAGGGACTCAGTTAATCCTCATCAGTACAATAACCTCAAGCAATGGCTTTACTAGATAACAAAAATCCTTTTTTTTCTAGGTGTAAAAGGAAAGCACCACCACACCTTTATAACAAAAGAAAAACCGAAAAATGCCTGAGAAATATTTCTGCTATTACTTTTTAGAAGAATCGTCACAGGTTTCTCATCCAATAAAGCGTCTTTTGCTGCCATCTAGTGGTGAAACTCTAAACCTGCCCCTTGACAGAGTAAACCCCTTTAAATATGCATCTTTCACATGCATTATGATGTAAGTAACAAAAGAAAGTCTGGGTGTAAATTACAGAGCATTAACAGTGTTAATGTTATTAAAGCAGCTGCTATTCTCCTGATGTGACATTTTAAAATATTAGCATGAAAAAGGCTTACTTGTGGCAGATTTGACTCTTCTAACAGGACAAAAAAGGTCAAGGGAGTGGTGAAAATATAAGTGGTTACTATTTTTCTCCCCACTGTTAAGGGAGACATTTAAGACTTACATCATCTTCATCATCTTGCACCTCCTCTTCATCATCATCATCATCATCACTGTTAGCTGTGCTGCGAGCTTGTCTCATATGCTCATCTTTGTCACCCTGAGCTTTATACTGAGGAGGTAGTGGAGGTCCAATAAGCTCAGAGTCTGAATCAGAGTCTGAGTCTGAACTGCTGTCACTACTGCTCTCCTGTTTCCTAAAGAAGAAAACATCAACATCAGTGAAAGAAAAAACACACCTGAGTAACAGATATGCAAGTAAAGTGTCAGGCATCAGCAGCCTAATCCTACAATTATGTAGTATTTCCTGAGACCAAAAACTCCTGGTTACCTGGAAGAAGCAGCAGCAGGTTTGTCTCTCGGGGTGGGAAGTGATGACTCCACAGATTTGGAGCTTTCCCCTTCTTCCTCCAACTGACGCTCCTCTAAAAAAGGAAGCGCTACAGTTTAGTTTCACAGATTCTGTTGAAAAACAAATAATCAAAACACTAGATTATGTTTCAAATGTACCCAATACACGCTGACTCCTCTCGATGGCTGTTCGACGGGTCTGTTCAAAGATAGCATCCAGGTCAAATGTGCGGGCCTTTTTACCTGGAGGGGGGAAAAGAAAGCTTATAAGAACAACGAGAAGCATATCTCATGTTGTCTGTTTATCATAAATAGTAAAAGAATGTCATATTTTTGACTATGAAGCCTGAATTGCACATACCAAAGCCAGAGAATCCCATTACAGATGCAATGTCTCCATCTCCACTCGTCCTGCCTGGTTCCACAAAACACATTTTATTTTAAGCATCAGTTTTGTTTTGTTTTTTAAAGAAAAAGCAACAGAACCTGCCTACCATTAGCATATCTCAGGGTGTCAACATTCAGACTCAAAACCAGAGCTGACTGCAGGACGCTGCCTAACTTTGTAAGAGCTTTGGTGCTTAAAGATGATCAGCATGTAATGCTTTATAAATCAGACCTTTAACCAGCAGTCTTCAATTAGTCATGAAAACACTGCATGTACAAATTTCTCAAAGTCGAAATGCTTGTAAGAGAATTAAAGCAGCTGCACCACAAACAGCCCAGTCTAGCACAAGCCTCGTCTTCTAATGCTGGCCTTATTTAATCTGTTTTTCAGAATAAGCTGAGGACCAATAAAAACGGACTGCGGGCCGTAATTGGCCCCCGAGGCGTAGTTTGGACACCCCTGGACTAGATTGTAAGTTAAAAATAAAATAATGCAGGTACGCTAAATTACTGACACAACTTGGCGCATACCACCTATGACCTTCACCAAAACATTAAATTTAACTCATACGACAACCATTCAAGAATTCAAATACTTAGACTCATGTCAGAAATTGTGTTAGCTCGACGGACGCTAACACAAATGTGAGCCTACTATCCTAACAAACAGCAACATAAAGGTTCAGCTAATTGTGAAAAAATAGTCACATTTGGTGGCAATAGCTTCCCCGTTTGAAGTTTGAGTCCAGTTTTATAGGATATTTACATCTTAGACTGGCTGTCGCTTTGAATTTACTTATGCGGCTTCCCAGAGAAAGTAAGCTAACAAATAGGCTAACAAAAAGAACAGTTTCTATTTAGATACTGGCTCTGTGAGCTAGGTGGGTAACGTAAAACACTAGAAACACAGCCCAATGTAAGCACACATAAGTGTAGTTCCTTTACATGTATTGTTCCAACCCTAGAGAAGCGTAAATGTAAAAAGTCGCTACCTTCTCCCACTTTTTTAGGATCCATGTTTTCAAATACGAAGACTACCTTTGACCTCCGGAAGTGCTCTTTTCTTCTTCTGTGGTGCTCGGCGGGACGGTACAACGGAGGGCCACACGAAGAGAAAAAAATAGAATAGTATTTTTTTAAAATTACAAGAATAAAGTCGAAAAAACCTCGTTATATTACGAGAAAAAACACGACGGAGTATAAGGGCCACACGAAGAGAAAAAAAAGAATAATTTCTTTTTTTTACACTACGAGGAAAGAAAGTCATATCACGGAAAAAACTCGTAATATTACGAGAAAAAGTTGTAATATATGAGAAAAAAAGTCTTAATATAACGAGAATAAAGTCGTTATATTTTTTTTTCTTCGTGTGGATTGAAAACAATTATGAACCTATATGCAGCTAGAAAACAGTGATAAAACACAATTGGTTGACTAAAAGGGAAGAAAAAAATTAAAGCAAAGCCAAGGGACAATATATTAATGTTTTTCACCATTTTTTTTTTCCACTTTTTATCCATTTAAGCTATTTTTTGCCAATAAATACCAGTTTTTCCTACTTTTTGCCCGTTTTTTGCAACTTTTTACCTATTTTTGCCACATTTATCCCATGTAGGCTATCTTTTGCCATTTGATACCACTTTTTTCCAACTTTTTTTTCCCATTTTGACAATTTTTGCAACTTTTTACCCTTTTTGTCACTCTTATCTCATTGTTGTCCTTTTCAGTTTTTCTCCCCATTTTCACCCATTTAAGCTACGTTTTGTCATTAAATACCACTTTTTCCCTACTTTTTCCTCCATTTTAGCTACTTTTTTTTTCCACTTTTTGCCCATTTAAGCTACCTTTTGCCATTAAGTAGCACTTGTTCCGTCTGTTCTTGCCACTTCTAGCCCATTTTTGCCCTTTTCACCACTTTTCACCCATTTCATCTACCTTTTGCCACTAGATACCACTTGTTTCCTCTTTTTTGCCCATTTTGCCACTCTTGACTGCTTTTTGCCCATTTTAGTCACTTTTCACTCATTTTTTTTTGGCCACAGTTATGTCATTTTTGAACCATTTTTTTGCCACCTGTAACTCATTTTTTGTCACTCCTCAACCATTTTTGCTACTTTCTGACCCTTTTCCTCCCCAGTTTCACTCCTTTTTGACCATTTTTGCCACCTTTAACTTATTTTCATTGCTACTTTAAGCTGTTTTAGCCACTTTTCACCACTTCAATTGTGGCTCTTGCAAAGGTATTTTTCAACAAAGTGGCTCTTTGGTTGAGCAGGATTGAGTAACACTGCTCTAAATAGTCTGAATATGAGTGTGACTGGGTGGTTGTATGTTCACAATGTTCATATGAAACATTTAAA
Organism: Cheilinus undulatus; assembly: GCF_018320785.1. NCBI lineage: Eukaryota > Metazoa > Chordata > Actinopteri > Labriformes > Labridae > Cheilinus > Cheilinus undulatus. The sequence continues at coordinate 35,061,237 of NC_054881.1, forward strand.
TTGGGAGCACAAAGTCATCACAGTTTCTGTCTGAAAAGCTGTAAAGTAGAGTTTTGTTTTTTGTACATTTTCACTTGTGAATATAGAATTTTCTAGAATGATGATGAGTTTTATAACAAAACGCTCATTTGCATGCAATATATTGAGTCGGAGTGGACATTTGGGCTTAGTTTCTCAAACATTTTTGAGAGTTCTCATCCATAAGGAGGACTGGGATGGACAGAAGTAGATTTTTACAGGACTGATGGATGGAAAAGTCAAAAACATAATACATCAGACCCTGGCCATTGGTGTGAGAAGGAATAATGAAAGAACGCAGTTTAAAAATGTTCAAAACCATATTTAATTGTAGCAACAGTCCTATGTTTACAAAAAATAAATTAAAAATATATGAAAATGTACACAAAAATGGCACAATAGTTTTCTATGAGATGGCATGAAAGCAGATATGAGTGCAACAAACATTCTACAGAAACTTAATATAAAAATTTAACTGATAGCATCATATATTTGATTGTATTCTGGCTTTCCCTTTGACATACAAAATGCTTTAATATATATCATTTCTATATAACTGCTATCACCATTGTTTAAAATCAACCCGATTCTTAGTAATTCAAAGGCACATAAAATCTCAGAGGTTCATCTGAGTATTATTTGTGTTATCATCTTTATTCTGTTTCCTCTCCAGCTGCTAGCCTCTCGATGGCGGCCCAGTCTATTTTGCTGAGGCTGCTGCCGGTCTCAGAAAGGTTGTCCAGCCAGTCCATGTCAAACACACTAGTTGAGGCTCCATCATGCTGCTCACCCAACTGCTCAGCATTGACCTATAACAAAAAAAAAGATTAAAACCACAGCAAACATCTGCATTCTAATGGAAATAAAAAAAGCCACAAAATATTAATCTCAAAGTTGACTGTTGCGAACCAACCTAAATGCTCTCTTCTGAGTCACTGTGATTAGTTACATACATGCAAGCTACTTCTGGCCTGTGTTTTGATTTAAACCTCACAAGTTTAACAAAAATATAGAGAAGAGTGCCCTCAGGCACAGATTATTTAACTGTACATTTCCATTTCATATTGTTAGTGATATCCACTGATAAAACTTTATTCAACCAAAACTGTGATTACATAACAATACTAGTGTAGCTTTAATAAATAAAAGTGACAAAGAAGAGGTTGTTTGTCTTGTCAGGTGTACACTATGTTTTGATTCTTACTTTGTTGGACTTCTGAACCCTGTCCAAATCTGAACTGAGCTCCCAGGTGTTCATCTCCGTCGTCTCTTCCATCCTCAGGATCCCTCTCCCTACGGCCACCCGTCTTGGAGGACTTTTGCTTTGCCCTGTCTTTCCATGGTGTCCAACGTGTCGCACCACACTTTGGTTGGATGTCTGAGGTTTTGATTTGCCTTTAATATCTGAGAGCATGCCACGTCTGGTCACCTGAGACAGACGGTCCTTTGGCAGTGAGGTAACTAACAAAAATATGCACAATGTCAGCCACTTTCCTCATTACAACTACACTGTAGATGAATGTCTTTTTGATACCTGGTCTGTGTAGTCCAAGTCTTCTGCTATAATCCTCTGAAGGCCGGTCAGGCATCTCAGCAGTCCACGGTCGAGGGTTGGGTTGAGCTTGTCCGGACTTTGGACTTCTTTTATCATCAGCAGATACACTGAAAACCCTACCAAATTGCAGACACTTCATTACTAAATCTTAATATTCCCATGTTAAAATGACACAGTTTGTGTCAATACACTTTCAGATCATGGTTGAATACTTAAAGACTGAGTTTAATCATTGTTGAGAAGAGATCACAGTCAGATACCTGTAAGTGCTGCCAGGTGGGGGAGCAGAGTTGGATCGAGTAGCTGAGGTCACTGGTGAAACTCTGGTCCGTGAGGGAGAGCGTAGTAGAGTTGGTGGAGCAGCAGAAATGTCATTGGCCAGTGAAAAAGCTTCATGGGTCCTCTGGTTGTATTGCTCCAGAAGAGTTAATCTATTAAATCAAGTGGAAATCAAAGTTACAATCATGGATCTCTTTAATGCATAAATAATGCAGACATACATACTTCTCTTTTTCCTCCCTGGTTCTCCAAGCATTTGTTTCCTTTTTGTTTGGTAATTTCTGCAGGTAAAAACAGGTATATGATAATGCTGATGTAATATTTTAAAACACAGGTACAACTGAATATCAAGTATTACTCACTGCTTTTCCGGAGGAAGAAAAGGGTTTTCTCTCCCTCTCCTTCAGGCTCTCCCTGTGTTTTTGATACACAGCCAGTTGTTCCCTCTGTTTCCTCCTCATCCAGATCCTCAGCTCCCTCCTCTCATCCTCACCACGGACATGTCTCTGTGACATCCAGCTGCTTTCCTGCTGCTCCTTTCTGCAGGAGGGTAAAAAAAACATCTGGTCAGTGGAGATCCTAGTTGTTCTGGTACACCTTTAGAACATGGAGATTTTTAGATGTTGTAATACCTGTGTGCAGTCTGAGGAAGGGACCAATCCAAGTCAGTCTGGGAGAGATAACCCTCCTTCACAAGCTCCTCTAAAATTTCAGCCGTATCAGATAACCCAGAGTGACCCAGATTCTCATCTGCATGCCTAGAGATGGACAGGAGACAGAAAAATTCAAGTGTTGTCAGCTCATCTGTGATACTAAATTTCAAACTTTAAATCAATTTCAATCACAGATATAAACTAACAGAACAAAACGAGTATAAACTTACATAGGAGTTGTTCCTGAAGCCTCAGATGGAGGGTCCCTTATTCCTGTGGACATTGTAAATGTTAACGCTCATCAAATAGTGAATTCTATAACAACTCCTTCATTCGACTGTAAAAGCAGCTGTTAGTACCTATAGAAACTATTAAAAGTCGAAATAATTTGGAGAAAGTATTCAAATATGTTAAATATTTACTTGGTGGGGTGTGAAGGTTGGAGGGACCACTGTGATCATGAGGAGAAGTGGAATAACGAAAAGAGGACTTCCTTTCAGGAGTGTTTGGTTCACTATGAACCAAAATTTCTTCTTCCTGATTTTCCTCTTCTGTTTCCAAAACATTTGGTTCAACTAATGGGACGAGTGTTGGCATCCATGCTGTAAAATACAGAGAATAAACCGGAGTCAAAGAGATTTTTGAACCAATATCCAAATAATTTGAAAAGATGAACACATTTTAAATAAAAAATTGTTGTAATTTTCTTTTGAAACATTTTCTTTCAGTTAAGTTTTCTGACCAAAAGTTCCAATGGATTTCCTGCTGATCACTGAAAAACATAATGATAGCAATATCTGCCCAAAAAATTTCAGAAATTCTGAATTAAATTTCACCAAAATTTCTAGTGAAAACTTCAGTAGAAAACGCTGATAAATATGTTGGATAAAAGGTTTTAATTTCCCTGAAAATTTACAAATTGAATATGCCCTTTTAAAAATTCCTGAAAATATTCATGAAGTTTCTGGAGGCAAATTACTAACATCGTTTAAAAAGGACTGAGTAAATTTACAATGGATAATCTCATGCAAATAACTGATGAAGAAGTAAAACTTTATCCTAATAACAGCGCACTCTTAAGCGTCAATAAAGCACTAGTCCAAGGGTTTCAATCTCAAGGCCCAGGGGCCAAATCCGGCACTTAAATCTGGCCTGCAAGATTATTACATATTTATGTTGTAACTGGCTCATCAGTATGAGGTCTGCATATTTCCTCAAGTATAACAATGTGATTTTATCCTTAATGATTTAAGATATCCTTGTTAAGTCATTAAATCTGATAAAGTTAGGAGTAAAAATAATTAGATAAGAAGTCAGGAGTGTGGGGAAAAGAAATTATTTGTATTTTCAATTCATATTTTCAATTTTGCGTCTCACAATTAGGACTCAAACTTAGGATTTTCACTTTTTATTTTGAACTTTGAGCAATTCAATTCATTATTTATACTTATTATATAATATTTTGAGATTTCAAAAGTCATAATTTAAAATCTTAACTCATATTTTGATCTTTTTATCTAATTATTTTGCATTGAATCTCATTTTCAACTCCTAACTTGGACTTTTATAATCCCATAGTTTGACCTTTTAGACTTACAATTAAAAAAATTGAATCATATTTTGAATTTCAATGTCATGATTACAAATCTTATTTCATATTTTGACCTTTTAACTCATGATTTTGACTTTCTTTCTAATATATTTGCCATTAAAAAACATTATTTTTCAATTTCATGTTTTAACCTTTTTGAACTAATAAATTAACTGTGCTTAGTTTTTGAGCCTTTCAACTCATCTTTTTACTTATAAAAATTCAAGATCCTTTAGCATCAGTGCTAAGTTTTTTTTCATATTGTATTACTGGTGAAATGAGGTTGACAGTTCATGGTTAAAAAGGTGACCCTGTTAGGCTCTCAGGTTAGACCTGAATCCAGAATCTGGCGCCTGCTGTGGCTGAGTTTGACACCCCTGAACTCGTTGATTTCTCATTATTTATAAAAGCATTATTAGCTACTCTTAATGTCTGTCATAAAAAATATAAATACTTATTTTTCAATCCAATAGTTTTCCTCCTTATTACAGATGAGCAGTTTGTTCCTACCTTCCTGTGGGACGGAGAGTCTGACAGTTTTTTTCACAGCTGGTGTCTTCTTCACATGAGGAGCTGGAGTGAACTTTTCAATGGTGTTAACCAGCTACAAAGACAAATGGTTTGTATGTTAAGACTTACACAATACTTATATTTTTTGTCACCAGTAAAATGAGCTTGAATATGTTTGAAAAGTGCTTCTGTACCATCCTGGAGTTGGAGAAGTCTCTCTCTAGATAGTCTGCGATGTTCTGCAAAGCAGCCAACTGAGAATCCAGCTCAGACAGGCGAGAGGAAAACCAGACTGTAGGAGGCGCCGATGAGACACTGTGAGGTTTGACGCTCTGGCTCTTTATGGCCTGACAGATTTCAGAGTCAGAGGTATCTGCTACTTCCTGTGGAATAACTGCATCTTGAACTCTAACGGGTTCAGCATAGCTGCATGACGGCAACTCTTCTGGGATATCTAGAGCAAACAGCACAACAGAAATGTTAAACAGATTCCTCTAATAACAGCGTGATCAAAGAAATAACATTTATCAGCATAAGACCATCATAATAACGACCTGTGTGAGTGGTGGCTCTCTGGAGATCCTCTTGATTTGTGACTGAGGGTTGCAGATCAGCAGCAGCACTTCTTAGAACAGATGTTGCCAGAATATGAAGTTGAGCAGAAGTAGGTAAAGGAGGGCCAGTGGAGGGGATATGCTGTGTTTCTGGGCTGTGACAGAGGGGTAAATCCTGGTGCTGGGATTTGTCTTCTAGGTCCAAAACACTTATGAACTGGCGGCCATTCTGATCCTATGAGACAGGGACAGAGAAAAAGGGGTTTACTAAAATGTCGGTTTAATATAATCATAATTCTGTGCTGTTTTAAGACTTTTCTGAATCACAGGACAAGATATGTTAGCAGTGAGAAAGGCAACTTATTACACAAATGTAAATCACAACATGTAAACTTTCAACTTTGTGTTTTTCTTTAAGTTATGTGATGCTGTGGCCTCTTACAAGACTTTCCTCCAGCCTCTGTGGAGTTTCCTCTGTGTCTTGAACAAACTGAAGATGCCTTGAACTTTGTGCTGAAAGGAAAAACATAAATAAACAATTGCACAATGCTGAACTCTTAATTACATCTACAAAAATTAAAAGCAGTGTTTAGTTTGTAGTTTTAAAATCAACTTACATTTAGGACTATGAGCATTCACAGAGGCAGGCACTTCTTCATCCAAGACTGCTGCAGGAATAATAATCAAAATGTCATTTTCTAAAAGCAATGCAAGCAAAAAAAACACCCAGTTTTAACTGAGATTTTTCAAGGCAATACAAAATTAAACTTGAGAACATTTCAAAATGTGCTTCAATACAAGAAACAAGCTTGTAAGGATAGGATGAATAATCGAACTATCATAACACTAAAACTGTGGAAATAGTCAAATCTCTATCTGACCTGGCTCTGTGTTGGTGGAAGCATCATAGCACTCTGGGGGTCTCTTACACGTGGAGGCAAAGGCATGTAGCTCAGCCGAAGTGGACATGGCCCTGTCCAATAATCTTTGGCCAGTCAGCATATAGTCTGAAAACAAGAACAAGATCATTACAACTAAAGCATAGCATTATAATGTTTAACAGAGTATAATGAAAATAGACCTTTTACTGTATGTAATGCCAAAAATACAGTGAGAAGCAAGGCTCAAGTGGGGGACCTTTATTTTGTAGAAATGTTTTTCTGTTTTGTTTTTCAGTTTTAAAACAAAACAGAAAAGAGGAGCTTGTTTTTGACTGCAGTTCATAGGAATTTGAACAATGGCAGTTTCATAGAAAGTTTGAGTGAGGCCTCTGTGGCTTCTTTACTAGAAATACAAAACTAAAGCCACTAAAATGCAAAATCCTCACCTTTTAGTGAAAATGTACAATTTACAGATGAGGATCAAATTATTAGCCCCCCTATGGAAGTGTCATTTTTTTAAGTAGTTCCCAAGTGCTGTTTAACAGGGCAAAGAATTTTAACACAGCTTTTCCAAACACACTTGTTTTATTTTGGTTGCTTACATTATTTTACTTTGCAGAAAGAAACAAGAGTTATTTCACAAAAAACACCAGGGTCTAAGTTATTAGCCCCCTGATGCAAACAGTCAGTTGTGTCTCCTTTTTGCTGAATAACAGCCTGGAGTTGTTTGTTTTAGTTTTCAACAAGTCTCAGATGGAAAATGAAATTATAGGGGGGCAAATAATTTCATCCTCACCTGTAAGTTGCCCATTTGCTTTTTCGTTTTATTTTTCCTAGAATAAGTTCAAGCCTTTCTTAAGAACAAACTACCATATTTACCCCTATGTGAGGCTTATTTTCTTGAGACACCCCTTGGAAAATATTGTGTTGCCACATTATGGCTAATATGCTATTTCTTTTCTATCATAGCCCGCCCTCTATGTGGCCTGACAGAACTTGTTGGAGTCAGTGACTGTTAAATGAAAGTACGTTTGTCTTGGATACTAACCAGGTTGAGCAGACTTATCCTGTCCCACCGTGATCTCTTGTTCAGCTGTCGGCTCTTCCTTTTCAGGCTCATTCGTTGCCTAGAGATACATTAGAACAAACAATTTACACCTAAATGCTTGCAGTAGCTCACAACAATTCTTATCAGAATTATATCTTTCTACCTCTTGTGTTGGGATGATGGACTCATTTGGTCTGAATGTGACTTCTGCTTTCCTTGCCGTCCTTGTCCTCTCCTGTCTCCTCTTCTGCCTATAAAATACAAAAAGTGAGAGTAAAACAGGAAAAAGCCAACTTATGTAGGACAAAATTGATTAAAAACAAAGCTACCGTTTGCTGGATGTTGTGGCGAGAGCAGTAGTAGCTCTTCTGCTGCTTTCAGGAGAATGAGAAACTCTGAGCAGCCGGAGTCCAGCCTCTTCACCGCTCTGCCTCGCAATCACTGACTTTGTCAGCTCCTCCATGGACATGAGACGTGCCATTTGGGCTGAAGGAGCCGCTGTTGGCAACATCTATGGCAGGAAGAGATATTAACAACAATGCAAGATTCAAGCACACCTAATTTTAAAATAGCAGGAGTTTGGCTCACCATTTTAGGCCCGGAGTTTAAATGTAGAAGCTTGATGGGTGCTTCCCCCCTCGGCACTGTGATCACAGATGCCGACCTGGAGGAAGATGTCACTGGTATTTTTGGGAATGTGACACTGTTGTTTGGAGCAGGCTCAAAACGCAGCAGACGAAGTGCTTGCATTGGGGCAGGCGTGTGAGCTGGGAAGACTGGAGGAAACGGTGAGAACTCATTCTCCCTGGTTCTCTCTGATGCCTGGATGTTGTGTTGAGAGACTACATGATCATGTGTATGATTAAAACTGAGTTGTCTTTGTTGAGAGGAAACATTTCTGTTTTCCTTTTCTGTCTTCTTTGATGGGTTTGATGTGTGGAGCATGTGGTGATGGTGTGAGGCACTCTGATGGGGTAAAGCAGGACGGTGGAGCTGTAGCAACTTCAGGCCCTGGAACTGAGGTGGAGGATCATTTTGTTTGTTTTCATAAGAAGGTGGTACTGCAGGAGCACTTTGAGCACCACTATTTGTGGATAGAAGCCCCTGTGAGGATGGAATTAACTTCCTGCTTTCCTTAAAGTGGATTTCTGGTGACACTAGCTGAACAGAGAGAGGCTGCATTTCCTGAAAGAAAAAACAGATTTAGTGAGGTTTGGATTTGACTCAAGTATTACAAGGATATAGGAAAAATTAGCCGTACCTGGTAGGTTGCACCTACACCATCAGAAGTGGTGGGTAGATGCCTGGATCCGTGATGCAGCCAATCTGCTGGAGGAGTTTTCCCTGAATTTTGTATGTCAGGCTGGCCTGCAGACACATGTGCAGGGGCCTGGCTGGGCTGAGGATTTGTGTCTGCTGAATTTTGCTTGCATGTTTGTGTCTGAGGAGTCACAGAAATGGTGGTTGGAACTGGAATAGGATTCAGGTGAGGGTTGAAGCTGGTAGCATAAGTCGAAGGCCCACAAGGGTGTGAGGAGTTTATGTTAGACTGAGCCAGAGAGGAGCTCTGCTGGGCATGTTGGAGGTTAGAAAATGAAGCTCCCAAAACCTCCATCAGGCTCATATAGTTGATATTCTGTGAAAAAAAAGATGAAACCACTTCAGATCAAATACACCACAGGGGTCAGATTGGTGTCAACTTTTTAGAGTTGGTCTGTTCTTACCTGAACCAGTCTGTATAAGTCCTCTCCTAGCCGCTGTCTCATTTGTGGATTCTCAGTGGATAATGACAGATTGGGGAATGCAGATGCCTCAGTTGATGCACCAGCCACAGAGCTCTGTGGCTGAAGGCCCGAGGATTCCACACGTGTGTTTGGAAGAATCGCTCCAGGTGAACTAGAGAGGTCTACATGGACCTCCACCTCAGGCTGGGTTAGGGTAGGGAGAGCTTGGGGCTCGGGGTCTGAGATGAACTGAATGCTTCTATCCTGATTGGGGCTTTCCAAACAAAACACAGAATGTCAATGATGATTCTGTTAGGGCCTGAGGCTTTACCAACAAAATATAAATGTCAGATACACCGCAGAGATTGCATCTTATTCTGTCTCTTAATTCTGTAGTGTGGTGCTACTTTAAGAAATAAAGAACATGATAAGACCTAAAATCTAAAAATGTTCCAATACTCTGTACATTTCTGCTATAACTCCAGCTCATTTACTGCCATAATGGCTTTCTTGAGAAATAACTAGCACACATTCATGTTTCCTTCAAATAATTCTTCTTATTAACTCACAGAGAAGCAGAACTGGAAATGTCTTCAGTGTTTTCGTCCATATCCAAGTCTGCGAGCTTTAAACTCTGCAAAGATAAGCAACAGTCAATTGTGTGTTTGACATGTTTAATGATGCATATCATATTGGTGCAGCATCAGCAGTACTGCTGACATTGGCTGGTCGATTGTGGTGACGAAAGCACTAAGCCGGAAGGCAAAGCTTTCGATCTACCAGTCAAACTACCTCCCAGGCCTCATCTATGGTCATGAACTCTGGGTAATGACTGAAAGAACAAGATCGCGGATATAAGCAGCTGCAATAAAGTTTTCTTCAGAGTGTGGCTGGGCTCAGCCTTGGAGCTTGGGTGAGGAGTTCAGATATTCTGAGAAAACTAGGAGTAGTGCCGCTGTTCCTTTGCATCGAAAGGAGCCATTTGTGGTGGTTTGGGCATCTGATCAGGATGCCTTCTGGGCACCTCCCTTTTGAGGTCTTCCCGGCACGTCCAGCTGAGAGGAGACCTTGGAGAAAACCCAGAATGCTCAGGAGATATTATATATTCTGTCTGGTCTGGGAATGCCTCGGGATTCTCCAGAGGAAGTTAGAAAGTGTCGCTGGGGAGAAGGATGTCTGGGGTTGACTTGCTCAGCCTGCTACTGCGACCCAACCCCAGGTTAGCAGAAGAAAATGGAAGGAATGAAGAAATAGATGGAAGGGAAGGGATGGGATGGGATGGGATGGGATGGGATGGGATGGATGGATGGATGGATGGATGGATGGGCTTGGCTGGGCTGGGATGGTTGGACATTTAAAATTCATGATACTTTTCCACTGTGCAAAAAAGGTGTGTCGTGTTTTCAACAGTGTATTTTAAAATCAACAGCAGTATTTATAATTCATTAATATGAGTGTTTTAATTATATTTACTTCAAAATTTGGCTGAATTAACTAGTTTAAAGAGAATTTATGTTCTGACTGAAAGTAAAGACAAAAATGTAAGGAATTTTTGTTGACCAAAACCAGAATTTTTTTTGTTTGTTTTAGTCAACTAATGACTAAAACTAAGAAAAAATCTAAAATAACCACCAAAAGTAACACCAGTTTGAAGCTTCCATCTGCTTTGCAAGGTTACATGATACCTGTGAAGAATAAGAGTCCTGAATGGAAATACTCACTGCATCAGGTGTGTCTCTAAATATTTTTCCATTGGACACAGAGGATGACTCTTCAAAGCCCTCACTGTTGCTACTTTTCACTGCAAAGATCAAACAAATTAATTAATTTTAATAATTACAAGGGTCTGTATCACAGCAACTTCACAGGACCCAACATCTTCAGTAGGCCTATATTACCTTCTTTTTCTGGTGTGACATCTAAATCATCGAGACACAGCTGCTGTGATGTGGACGGTCTCTGTGGAGAATAAAATGTCAGTTCCTCCTGGTCATTAGGGAGAGGCATCCTGAGAAGTACAAGTTCCTCTGGATCGTCTGAGTGAGAACTACAGTAAGGAAACAAAAAGCACATAAAACACTGGATTATGCAGATTAAAAAAAAAAGAAAGCTAAGTTTCTCAGTGGCAAATTTTACACGGATTTAGTATATCTGTGCATTTTCCCTTTATTGCTCAAATAGACCATCATAAATCAAACATTGTATACTCACGCAGACAGCTCTCCTGGGTGTAAATTGTGATCCAGGCTGGTGATGGGAGTATTTGCAGATGCAGGATATCCTGTATCAACACTGCTCTCTCTCTCTAGTTGCCTCTCCACCTCAGGTTGCAGCACAGGAGCAACCGTCCATTGTGTTTCTGGAATTTGGATGTGTGCATAGTAGCGGTCATTCCCTAGGAGAGCCGTGAACCTGACCTGCATCAAGCTGAGAGATGTGAGGATGGCAGGGGCTGAGGCTTTGACACGAATCACCACAGCTTCATCAGCATTTCCTCCAGCCTCTCCTCCCTGGTCTCTTTTCTTTTTACTATGATGTCCAATAAGCACCCTCCTATCCGCCCAGCGAACCATCCACTCCAGCAGCCTGCCCAGCTCTGGAAACTGAGCCTCTAGTTGAGGGTCTAGGCCTTGCTGCAGGTCAATCACAGCTTCTACAGATGATGAGCCATATATGAAGCTTTCTGGCTGCTTCCTTGTGAGAGATGCACTTTTAGGACTAGTTTCAGAACCAAAGAAGCCTCTTTTTGTGCCTTGGTTTAAAGGGGCACTGCTCTGCTGTCGGAGGCCAAACAAACCTTTCTGCTTCCCACTTCTCAGCCCAGGAAAAGAGCAAACAGAAAGGTTTGTTCTGGACATGGGGGCTTTACTCCAAAGAGATGAAGTTTGCTGCTCAGGTGTTTCACCCTGCTTTAAAGGCTTGTAGCAGCAGCCAGCTCTGAATACTGGCAGATCACTGCCCGAGTGTCTCCTCCATGAATCTCTTTGACGCCGATGAATAGTGGTGAGCACATCAAAGGTGAGTGAGTGCAGCTCCCTCTCCCTCAGCTGAGAGGAGAAGCCTTTCAACAGAGGCAGCTCTCCAAATGATTCCCCTCCATCAGAGCTGTCTTTCTCCAACACATAGCTGAGGAAGAGCTCCAGGAAGTTGAGATACTCTTCATCTTCCAGCTCAAACTCCCAGGTGCCTACTACAGGAGGGGAGGGCTGCTCCTTCTCCTTGGCACCACTTAGATGAGTCTCCTCCTTGATGACACTGTCAGTCTTCACAGCAGCCTTCTTTACATGTGCCTTGTCTTTTATTTTTTTAGTTTTTTTGCCCCTGTAAAAATCAACACAGAGTAAAGAAATGAGACACACAGATAAGTGACACCTTGGTGGCAATGCATACATCATTTATGTGATAATCAAAAAGCAAAGAGCACTTATCAAAACACTACATGCAATAATATAGAATCTATTTTGTATGTTTAAGTAGATCAGCACCTATATAGAGGTGAAGTACAGATCTCTGCAACATTATAGCTGGCAGTCACATATGTACTTTAAGCAAATACAAACAGGGCATCCATTAAAATGTCCCTTACTTTTACCCAACACAGCACAGCTGTGTCCTTAGTTGTCAGCAAACTATTCTTTTGCTTTGTTAACATACCTCGTTGTGGTTTTAGTCTGCATTTCCGGAGAAATAGCCTCGGACGTATTCTCCGCTGTGTCTCCATCACTGCACACCGGGGGAAACCCACAGTCAGTTAAGGTGTTCATGCTCAGAGTTGTACCCAGTGAGAGCTGTCTTAACATAGCCATCCCATGTTTGCTTTCCCTGTCCTCCTCTTCCTCCTCTTTCTCCCACAGATGGAACTCAGGTGGACCCAGGTGCCTCTTCAAACGCCCGAGATGTTTTCTCCTCTGCCTGCGTTTGTCTTGGATCACAATCAACATCAACTCGTTCATCTCTTCTTTATCACCCTCTGGAGAACAAATAAAACACATCACAAAAGCTAAAAAATAAAGAGTAGAATATATTCTCCCTAAATCCTTGTTTATATAGTCACTTTAAGTCATACACAAAGTATAAAGTTTTTAAAACGAATCTGGCATGCAGCGAAGAACAAAGACAGGCATTATGATCAAACTCTAAGATATAGGTGTTCATACCGAGGACATTACATTGCCTCAGGCTCTGCAGCAGTGAGTTATATTTTTCTCTCAAAGGAACTCTGACTGACTCTTCCTCCTCAGGGAAAGCTTGCACCAACGTGTCTGCAACCTAAAAACGAACAGTGATGAAAAATTAAGTAATATGGTCTTTCTGATTTGCCGTCTCTCTTAGAAAAACAAAGACAAGTCTTATCACCAGAGAAAGAGGAGGAAGTTCTGACACTAGGCTGAGCAGTATATCCTGGAGGATCTCCTCGGCATTGAGGAAGCAGGAGAAAGGCAGCAAACGACAAGCCCACAGGAGAGAATCAATACAGGAAGACTTTACTTCTGAATCATCAGAGATCTGAGGGACAGAAATAAACAACTATTTAAACATCATTACCAGCTGAAAATATAATGCATAAACACGTCAGATAAAAGAACTAAATGCAATACCTGCTCTCTAAAACGCTGTCTGGCAGCCTGATACTTCCTGCAGGACATGGAGAGCTGGTCCCTGACATGAAGCATCCAGCACAAAGCACACAGCTCTCTGAAACAGACTTGAAGGAAACATACAGTCAGTAAAACTTTAAACTCAATTCCTGATTAAGCAAACTCATATATTTTATGTGGCAGCTTACTTAGAGTTTGAACAGTGTCAGGGTCCAGGTGGCCGTCTTTATTAGAACCTTGTCTAAAGAATCCACTCCGAGTTACAAACTTCATCAAACCCTCTGGAAAAGACTTTTCTTCTTCAGGAGCTGATGGGTAGGAGTATTTCTGCTTGATCTGACAAACATGGGATATTTTCCTTATTTGCTTGATACCAAGGCCAAATGTAAACCTCAGAAAGTTATGATAAAGTTTGTACATGAACAGAGAAGAAACTGCAATAGACTGACAAAAACAGTGACCATAAAAGGTATTCACCCCCTTGGATGTTTTACCAATTTATTGATTTTATAAAGCAGTCATGGTCAAAAGAGGTCCAGCCAATTAGTGCTAGTAGTCTCTCAATTAGTGAAATGGGGATCACCTGAGTGCTGTGAATGTGTCTCAAGTGACTGTAGTATAAAGATACCTGTGTATGGAAGGTCCAGTCACTGGTTGATCAGTATTCATGAATATCATTACACCATGAAGACAAAAGAACACTCCCAGTGACTCAGAGAAAAGGTTATTGAAAGGTATAAGTCAGGGAAGGGATACAAAAAAATCCTAAGGCACATCCCCCATAGATCAGTTAAATCTATCATCAAGAAATGGAAGGAATATGGCACATGTGTATATCTGCGTTGATCAGGGCGTCCTCAAAAACTGAGTGACCGTGCAAGAAGGAGACTAATGAGAGAGGCCACCAAGACACCTGTGACCACTCTGAAGGCGTTACAAGCCTCAGCAGCTGAGATGGGAGAGACTCTGCATACAGCTATTGCCTGAGTTCTTCACCAGTCAAAGATTTGTAGAAGTGTTGCAAAGGGAAAGCTACCGTTGAAGAAAAATCAAACTTTTGCTAGACGGAAAGAAAGTCAGAGTTTCCATGGAAGAAAGTTCTTTGATCTGATGAGACCCAAATGGTGCTTTTTGGCCATTAGACATGACGCGAAGTTTGGTGGACACCAAAAAGTACACATCACCACATGATGGCAGCATCATGCTGTGGGCATGCTTTTCGACAGCCAAACCTGGAAAGCTTATGGGGTAAAATGAGTGCTGTAAAATATAGGAAAGTCCTGGAGGACAATCTTATTTAGTCTGCAAGAGAACTACAGCTTAGGAGAAGATTCATTTTCCAGCAAAACAATGACCCAAAGCATACAGCGAAAGATACATTGGAATGGTTTAAAAACAACAAGGTGAATGTTCTGCTGTGGCCAAGTCAAAGCCTAGACCTCAATCTAATAGAGAATTTGTGGCTGGACTTGAAAAGGGCTGACAGCGCTTGAGCAGTTTTGGAAAATCACCTTATGCAGTATATGTCTGCTACGACGCAGATGGCTGATGTACCACTGGGCTGCAGGAAGGCTGCAACGTGCTGATTTCAAGAGCAGCAGCAACCTTTGAAGAACTCCAGACACTTTGTGACGAGATGCCACTTCTGCAAACTGTCCCATTGTCCCAACAGGATCCTAAACATGAGATGAACAAAAACATTTTATAGTACGACTTACATGTAAACTTTCTGTATGTCAGTGATTCCCAAAGTAGAGTCCCTGGAGGGGCTTGGTGAGGCTTAATAGGATCAATGCACGCTGTTTTTACTGCTACCAAAGCATAGCCCATTTTATGAGAGTGGATAATGAAGAGAGCCACGCTCTTTCTTCTTCCCACATTCCACCTGTGTGGTAGGTTTTTCTGTGGATATCGATATGTTTATGTGTTGATATGTGTTGTCATCTGCCAAAGAGAGACCTGGCAGTATGGAGACCAATGCTGCATGTAAAAGTTGATTTTTATGTACCTGTGTGTTGGGAGAAGGCTGAGGACAATAAAGAGGTGGAGAAGGCAGATACAGTCCATTTGGCACCAATGCAGGAAAGAGAGAACACATTTCTTTGGCTGTGTCCAGCAATGAAGACAAGGGAGAGGACAAAACATTCACTCCAGCTATGACTGAAGCCTTTAGAATCTCTTGTAAGGAAACCTGTAAGGAGTCCCAGTCTTCTCCTTCCAAAGGGTCTATCAAAAGGAGTTAAGAAAAAGCAAAGATAAAAAAACCCACATTTTTCAAGGGAGCTGTTGTCATTTCAGAGTTTTGAAGTTCTGCTAACCTGAAAAGCTCTTGTCTTCATTTTCATCTTTGAGCTCCTGGGAGGCAGATTTGCTTCCCAGAAGATGCTCCAACTCAACCTGGAAAATACTTTCTGGTTCCAAATCTGTTGGAAGGTGAAGCTCTCTCCTTCGGAACCTGTAAAAGATGCCAGTAAACTAACAAACAAACACAACTAAAGTATGCACACATATTATCTGCTTGATAGCTTTCAAACTGACCCAGTGAAATCGAAGTGGTCACTGCAGTAACTGGTATAAGCCAGGCTCAGAGAGGCTGCTGTCTTCCAGTCCCCTAAATGGTAAGCTAGCCATACAGTCTCAGGAAGGAGACCCCCAAGTAGGAGCAAATCCTGGGCATAGTCTACCGTCCATACTTCTGACAGCTGCTGTCGTCGCACTGCTCCTGTCACCTCCTTCTGGCACAATGGAACCAAGCGGCCCACACCAAGACCTGAGAGAAAATGTTGTTAAAACATGACTGAGAATGAAGAAACTTGCTTTTCATCTGAAATGAATCAATGGAAAAATACCATGAGGTAAATGTAGAGGGGGCAGGATGGCAACGTGGTGAGGAGGCAGGATGTAGAGGGGTTGGTTGGTGAAATATGAGGCCATAAATCTCCCCAGGGTCTGGACAACTGCATACGCTGTATCACTGTGAAGATCCACTGGCAGCCACGAGCAGGGAAGAGAGTCTGCTGCAGAGTGAAAAGACAGAGTTTAATATTAAAACTATTATGAAGAGTTAACCTGTTAGAAAAAAATCTGTTTAGTTAAATTACATCTTACTACTTTGTCAGCATGTCTGTCTTGATTTGCATGCTACACTGTTGCTCCAATTGTCCTTGATACCACTCAGAAGACTTCTTGGGTGTGCTGGTTTGAAACAGGTGCAATGAAAAATATTTACAGTTTTCTATAAAACCCCAAAATGTTGTGCCAATCCATCATTCCGGGCTTCTGCTGCATTACATTTACCTCAGAAGTTGGAGGTCAGAGCTGAGAATGACATCAAACCTGAGTTGAACGCGTTCCATTTGCTCGGAGCTCAAGACAGTAACAGAGCCAGAAAAAAAAATGGACTTTGGAAACATTCCCACAAGGAAACATATTTGGATGAGATGAGATGAGACACCTTCTCCAGGATCCCCAATCAAAGTAAGCTCTCTTTTAAAGCACTTCTCAATGCATATTAACCATGACAACACAGTAGATGTGTCACACGTTTCTCTTGGAATCATTCACTTAGAAACCACAGATTAATTGCCATTTTGTCAGCTGTAGTCGCCGGTGCTGCATAAATATGTTTGAATATGGATCTGTCTCTGCATAGCCAGCATCACACAGCAAGTGCGCTGTTAAATGCTTTGTTAAAGCACCACAAAAATTGCATGCACTAAAACTTTGTAAATAAGTCAAAAGGCACAGCTTTAATGCTCCACTTATTGTATTGTTGGCCTATCACTGCACAAGCACACTGATGCTTAGAGACACTGAGCTCATATGCAGTTATTTGGGGGAAAAATAACCCTTTACATGCAAATTGGCCTTATTGCATTAAGCATCTAATGATGAGGACGGTAAATCTCAGGGTTTAGTGTAAAGATTAGCCTACTGTCTGCATGAGCTGATGGAAGTCTGCTACAGCTTTGCACAAACTTTGCACAAACTTTCCAGAGATCAGGAAACAATTTCACCTGTTTCACTTGAAAATAAATTCTATGTAAAAGGTCCTTAGATATTACTCTGAAATTGTTGTTACTAAGACATCACCAAGGGTTCAATCAGTCTGAGACTCCCAGCTGCTTTTCTAATCCATGACTGGCACCATTACACTACCATTACACATTATTCAGACAGGAAACTTAATCAGAGTGGTGCTTAAGTGAGCATGCCAATATTGCCTTTAATTAAAGGCACTGTCTGTTATTCTAAATATCTAACATGGATTTACAGAATCCATGCAGGGTGTGGGTGTGATTGACACACCTTTTGCAGGTGCAGGAAGGACTGGATGGTACACATTGCAGGAGCAGGGTGTTAATGGTCAAAAATCCAGTGGGAGAGGGCTGGAAGGGGATTAAGAAAAGAGTCCCACACAGGGCTCAAGCTTATATAATTTGGGAAAAAAGCAAACCATACTGTCAAAATATTAAGATGTCTCTTATTTTAATGCCTGTCACCTGAATTATACTGCATGCAATTTGCTGATAGTGGGCTAAAAGGCTATTTATTTACATTTTACCCAGCAAACCTCTGCAGGTCTAGTTACAAGCGAGCAGGATAACATTTTTGGAGGTACAAAAAAAAATCTGCAGGACAGGAATATGATTGAGATAAAGCATGTAAAGTGTTCTACAGGAGCCACCAACAAAGAAAATTTTAAAAATAAAATAAATCAAAGCTAGTTTAACTGGCTCTCTATGTTATTTCTGTTGAACTATTAACTAATGTGTGGCCACACAACAGGAGTTGAAATGTTATGTTTGACTTATTCAGAGTAATGCCTCTCAGACTCTTGAGAATGTTTGACAATTTTTAGGCAATTTGTAGTAATTCTGTCTGTAATTTTTCGTAATTTTTATTAGGAATGTTCCCATCATTGGCTGACCTGTCACACAGTTTCCATTGTTCCTCTCATGTCCAGCTCTTTTCAGGATCAGGCAGGCCATGTGGTCCCCCAGTTCCTGGGCTTCTCTCAGACGATACTCAGATAACAGACTGTAAAGGAGTGCCAGGCAGAGCTGAGTCTGCTTGAAGACACTTCGCACACAGCCTAAAGAAAAAAAAAAAGAAAGTATTACAGATCCAGGTTAAAAACGACCGTGTTGTGTAATCCACAGAAAAAAATCTCAAAGAGGTTCTTACTTTTGTTACTTTCCTCACAAATCTGTGACCTCCACGTATCTGCACTCTCTGTGTACCAGCCAGACAGGAAAAGATGTTCACCTGAGGATAGAAAGTAATACTAAGACGTATTCAAGCATAACTCCTATGATGTTTTTTAACATCAGTCTTTTACATTTTTTTATTTGGTGTGTGTTTTTCTTTAAAGTATCACAATGATCACAGTTAGAGAAATGTTTTTTTTCTGCAGCAGACCTGGGTAACTCAGTAGTGCAGGACCCTTCTCAAGCCTTTCTCCTGTTGCCTGCAGAGCTGTTTGGATCTGGGATATGATGATTGACAACTCCTGTTGCTCCTCATCCCAGCCATCACAGCCTTCAAAGCTTTTCAGTTCCTTTGCATATTGCAGGGCGATCTTGTAGACCCACTGCCACATGCCAAACAACCTGATGAGAAAAAAATAAATTCTGAAATCTGACATGTTCTTAAGTATGAGGGAAAACCTAACATTTCATGAAAAAAGCAGACCTCCAATAACAATGTATTCAATATCTGCTCTATAGAGGGAGGTGGTCTGTACCTGCTGGAAGGTCTCTGAGGAACAGGGAGTGCCCTATGCATAAGGCTGGATTCCTCTGCCTTCCCATCCTCTAGCACTGCCACATGAAGAACATCTGATGGCCAGAGCTGTGGAGGCTGGGATTCCTTCTCTCCAGAGGACCAGAACATTCTCTCCTGCAGGCTGTATGTGTGATCAAGAGAACCAGAGACCAGCTGCAAGATGAGCAGGACCCAAGACAAACTATGGGATGAAATCAGACAGCGATCAGTCTGATGGGAGTCAGGATAAGGACTCAGCTGGAGGCACATTAACCGTTTACTAAATTCCACCATCAACCCCAGGCAGCGTGGTCCATCTGAATGAGCCCCATCCCAGGGAAGGAATGAGAGAAGTTTTTTAAGGAAGTTCACAAGACAAGAAGAAAAAGAGGATTTCTTCTCCCACTTGTGGAGCAAACGGAGTAAAGCGGCATATCGTACCACACAGCAGAGGGTACGCTTTAGCAGAAGAGATCTATTCTCCACAGCATTTCCAAGAGACAAGCCAAAGGCCCAGGCTGTTAACAGCTTACTCTGGATTTTCCCAAGCTCACGATGAACCAGAGAAGTTTTTCTTTCTGTCTCAACAAAGTCCTTTTCAGAGTCTGGGCTTGTGAAAAGTCCAGAGTCAGTATGTGTGTCCAGAGCGTGGAGAGTGTCAAACATCGAGGCAAACTCAAGATGGCCACAATCTTCCAGATGAGAACCAACAGGAGGTCCATCGAAATCAGAATCATCCTCAAAGAAAGTCTGAGAAATCACATGGAAATTCAGAAGATTAAAGGCAACTAGCATTGTCACAATAGTGGAAACTAAGATATGATACATGTTCAAAACAAACTGTATCAACACCTATTTTAATACAACAGCAAAAAAATAGAAGTGGCAGGAAAATTCCAGTACTCAGTACACAAATATGTAGGCAAATTTGTTGGTTCCATTACAAAATACTGCCTACCTATTTGTTCGAGCAGCATTATGTTCAAAATATTACTTAAAATGCACAGGTATCTAAAGCTATTGGTATTGGTATTCTAAATACTATTTAAAATAAAAAACAAAATTGAAATGTGTCAAAATACACAGAAAAGTACTGAGGTGACACAACCTTAGTCATGACACATACTCAGGCATATATCTTACTGCAGTTTCTATGACTTGACCAACCTGCATTTTCTCAAGAAGCTCCTTGGTACCACCAAATGTCCCCTGGTCCTGAAGGAAAAGTGGTAAAGTGGAACCATCTACAGCTGCTGTGATGACAGAGTCTGCCTTGGGCCCATGTGTAAGATCAGGGTTGAACTCCTCAGAATTGCCCTTAAGATTCAGAGAAGATACAGACTCCAGCCATGCCCTCACATGAATCTGAAAATAATCATTAACAGGAAACAGTTATGTCAAGAACATTCTTGCAGACACAACAAACTTAAATTAGTCAGTGAAGTCTATTGTTTAGTACCTGTGATTTATCCAGTACTCTGCTGGCCTTTTCAAGGTCTTTGCATGTGTCATTAAGAAGTGTTTTTAGCAATAGAGCAGGAGAAGGTTTATCTAAAACCCTCATGACCGTCGCCATGTAGCCATCTGACACGATGAGATATAGCAGCCGTGGATGCCAGGTGACAGAATAGCGTTGTCTCAGGACGTCCCGCACAGACAGGCTGGAGCTGGACAGAGAGGCCTCTCTGTTCCCTGCAGACACTGGTGGCCTGCAGAAGAAAATAAAGATTAGTGGAAATAAGTCAAAATCTTTATCCAAAACATAGTGCTATTGCTGAAATGATGAGGTGAATAGTTCATCTTTTTATCATCTTAAACAGTAGTTTAGTTAGACCATGACAACTTGATGCAGCCCTATTTAGCTCATTTGTGATCTTGTGTTGTTGGAAATGTTGGTCCAACAAAAGAAGACTTTCAGAGGTGACAACTTTGGATTTGTAACTAAAAAAAGGATTCATTATCCCTAAAAAGCCAAATGACAAGAAAGTAGTCAGAAGAATAATCACAAATTAAAACAGTCCTCTGTTGCAAAACGGTACCTTGATTGTTATAAAATCTTGCAATTTCATAAGGAATGACTATTGGACACTTAATATGATCACACAGAAACAATAAACAATAAAGCAGAACCACCAAAAAATGCTAACAGACATATATGTCTTAAAATTACATCAAGAATATTATTTGTTAATTCATTCCAGAGCTAAAATGAATGGGATGACTGAAAGAATCAATACCTGTAAGTGACGAGTGGGTGCAGAGGAAGGAAGTGTGCAGGCCCAAAATCAACATTGCAGCCAGAACTTGACAGTGTAAGAAGCCCTCCGAGGCGGGGCAGCATGAGAAGGGAACCTCTCTTCAGGACACAGGCCAGAAAAAGTCCGCTTGGTGACCAGCTCACACTGCCAACCCAGTAAGACCTTATGGAAAAGTTGAAAAGAAAACTGTCTTTATCAAATTCACATTGAAGATATCAAGGTAGTTTTGAAGGCAGGAGGTTCATTATACAGTTTTACTCTATTTCTATTTGCTGAAGATGTGAAAAAGTAGTCATTCCCCTCTAGTATGACTTAAGTATTATAGCCTAGGCATGCTATGTCTGTGCCACAGGTATGTGACCATAACTTATCTGTTTTTCTCCCTTTAATTCTGCTCTTATATCCATCTTTCTCTGAAACCCATCTTCTTCTTTTCATTTTTTTAATCAACCTGTACCTTCAGACTGTCATCCCTTGACCCTTACCTTTATCTCTTCTTTCCCAGACCTTTGCCAGCAAGATGTTGCCCCCCAAATAAAGCATCCAACTAAAAAACATACATTTCCCATTCATACAGGCAAACAAGAACTGTACCTTGTGTATTTAGATGGAATATCCAGTTTTTTACTCCCACAACCTCCAAGACCACATGATACTGTGACGAAATTCTGTGTGCTCACAAAGAGCACTTGAGTAGCCTGCATAAAAAACATGAAATATAATTTTTGTTTCCACATCTTTATCTTCTTTAAGATAAATAAAAACATACTGAGCGGGCAGAACTTTTTACCTGAGGCCGTCTCTGGTTCAAGACTATGGCTAACAGACGACCATCTGGGGAGAAGGCTGGCACCAGGGCCCCTCTGGACTTCACTGGTTGGCAGGGTGGAGTAAGATGTGACATAGGGTACATCTTGGTGGCCCATTGAACGCTGTATCCCACAGGACTAAGAACACAAATGTCTACATTAAACTACTGCAAAGTAAAATGAGAGTCATATCTCTTACATCTGCTCACTCACCCTGTTCTCCCTTGGACGCCTTCCCACTGAATTTTCAGGCAGGTAATAATTAGCTTCTTTGCAGATGTGAAAACAAACGCTGATAAGCAGGAATCACCCATAAGCTAAAGGATATTTGAGAGAAATCAAATTAAAGATATACTAATAACAGAACACCATATGTAAAATGTGTATTCCTTTAGTGACCTCTGTCTTGATGAAGATGGTGTGTTGGGATGCTTCTTTGTCTTGTTCAGATGGCAGAACAGAGTCTTCGAGGGGCTGGATGTGTGCCCACTGTCCTTTAACTGTGCCATCCCGTACTCCCATTAAATCTCTGACATCCATGCACTCCCACAGTAAGACTTGTCCCGTTATGGCTACCAGAAGCACACGCATTCCATCCCCTGAAACCTGCAGTGACAGTCGTGCGGTGTTCCCTGTAGGTAAAAACACCAATATCCATGAAATGAAGATTTTCTATATTACTTAAAAGAAGGAGAATGGTAGCTTGAAAAAAGAAACAATTTATTTAACTGAATAAAAATCCAACTACAAAAAGCTTTAACTGCTACATCCAGGATAAAAATAAATAGCAAGTAAGCATCACAGTCCCAGAATAGAGGAGCACATGTGTAGATACATACTCTAGACATGATAGTTAAAATCATCCAAACTACTCAGCTGTTTTACAAGCAGCAAGATCTCATTAATTTAGGCAACATTTGTCTTCAGCCATTAAAATGAATGCTGTTACTAAACTTTTAAGCGATGTGTTTACCCGTTATCATTTGAACTACTTCTGAGACAGCTGCAGCAGTCTTCAACAAGTCTTTGTCCCTGTTCCACAGAAACAGCTCTCCAGATATCAGGAGTCCACAAAGCCACATACCTAGAAAACAAGACATTTTTATGTACATATATACAGGTACATCTAAAAAATTGATTATCAATAAAAGTTTTTTTCCCCTCTGTTTTAATTCAGGAAGTGAAATGTCTATATATTCTAGATTCATCACTACAAAGTGAAATACTGCATTACTTCTTTTGTTTTAGTGTTGATGATCACAGCTTACAGCTCACATAAAGCAAAAATCCACTATCTCAAAATATTAGAACATCACAGAACACCAGTCCAACAAAAGGATTTATAATACAAAAATGCTTACCTTCTAGATAATTATGCTCATTTATTCACTCAGTAATTGGTTTGAGTTCCCTTTTGCACAAATTTCTGCATCTATGCGACATGGCATGGAGCCATTCAGTCTGTGGTACTGCTGGAACGTTATGAAGCTCAGGTTGCTCTGATAGCAGCCCTCAGCTCATCTGTATTATAGAGTATGGGGTCTCTCAGCTTCCTCTTGACATTTCCCCAGAGATTCTCTACGTGATTCAGGTCAGACCAGTTGGCTGGCCAATCAAACACACTAACACCACAGTCAGCAAAGCAGTTCCTGGTAGTTTTGGCTTCACTGTGGGCAGGTGCCAAGTTGGAAAAGGTAATCAGGACCTCTGTAAAGCTCTCCAGCAGAGGGAAGTATGAAGGTCTCTAAAATCTCCTAATGGACAGCTGACAGTGTTGACTCTGGACTTGATAAAGCACAGTGGACCAACAGCAGCAGATGACATGGCACCCCAAACCATCACTGACTGTGGAAACTGAAAACATTGGACTTAAAGCGCCTTGGATTTCGTGTCCTTTAGATGTTCCTCAAACTCTGAGACCTTGATTTCCAAATGAAATGCAAAATTTAGTTTAATCTAAGAACAGGACTTTGGACCACTGAGCAACGGTTCAGTTCTTTTTCTCTATAGCCCAGATGAGAAGCTTATGATGTCTGTGGCTCCACGCTTGGAACACAACACTTGTAGTCCATGTTCCAGACACATCTGTGTGTGGTGGCTCTTGATCCATTGACTCCAGCCTCAGTCCATTCCTTGTGAAGCTCTCTAAGTTCATAAATCTGCTTTGTTTGACAATCCTCTGAGGGCTGAGCTCATACCTGTTAATTATACCCCTTTCTGTACCACACTTTTCCCTTCCAGTCAGCTTTCCATGAATATGTTTTGATACATCCTCTAATAACAGCCCTTTCAGCAGCAACTTTCTGTGGCTTACCCTGCTTTTGGAGGATGTCAGTGATTGTTTTCAAGTCAGCAGTCTTCCCCATGATTGTTGTTGTGTGTATTGAACCAGAATGACAGAATGAAGGCTCAGGAAACCTTTACAAAGTGGACTTTTCTACAATATCCTAATATTTTGAGATAGTGGATTTTTATTGTAATGGGCTGTAAGATGTAATCATCAAGACTGAAACAAAAATTAGTCTTTAAACGTTTCACTTTGTGTGAGATGAAACTACATTAACGGAAGTTTAACTTTCTGAATTAATTCACAAGGAAAATAAATGAACTTTTACATGATACTATAATTTATTGAAATGTGCCTGCATATATCTATGCTCCAAAATGACAGATAACAGGTGTCAAGCAATGGTTGTGCACTAAGCTCACCATTGGAAGATGATGCCATTGTCACCACACTATTTAGCAAAGGATGAAGTTTGGGAGTCTTCCTCTTGGTGCGACCAGACACCATGTTGATCTCACTGATCCGTTTGTCATCTAACAGGAAAACGGACTCCTTTTCCTACAGTGATAGATATCCCCTTTAGTTCACATTGTTCTGACAAACACAGCACACTTAAGAGTTTATGGATGTCTTATTTGTCTACACACGTATCCCCCATACCTTGCCAAGCCAGCAGAATCGCGGCCATGGTTTCTTTCGTTTGATGCTGGATGACAACACGACCTCCAACTTTAGCTCCATGTCCGGGAGACAACATTAGCTCTTTATCCGTGAGGAAAGGTTCAATAAGACAGCAAAGTCTTTCTAAAAACCAAGGTGACATAAATAAAGATCAGAAAACATTCAACGAGTGTATTAAAGCGACGTAAACATGATGATTAGCCACACAGCTGCGTCTTAACACACGAGACTCGTAACAGATTTATATCGAACACAAAAGTATTCGGAAATTGTTAGAGCAGTGTATTGCATGGTAATTTTCATCCAGTTAGTAACAACAAAGACCATCTCCTGTGTTAACATACCGTTAACTGGCGTTAGCTACCCGTCCGTGTTAGCTCTGTTTTCATTCCTCGTGGCGTAGTGGTCCTGAAACATGACCAAACCTGGATGTTTCAACTAAAGTGGCTAGAATTATAGTATGGTCAAATTATTAAGATGCTACAGTCTTACTAAATACAACATATTGCGTGTTTTACCGTTGCTAAACATGAAATATTTCGAAAGTCCCTCCGCTGCTGTTTTCAGAATGATTTCCCATGATCCTCTTGGAGGAAGCTTCAAAGCGTTGCCGTAGGAACGCAGCTCCAAGATGTATGATGACGTCACATCTGATGGACATTTACGACTCTTATTAGTGATCAGGGTCATTTTGCTCAGTTCACCAAGAAGAACCGACTCTTTTCTGCTCCCAAACTGCTTCATTTGGCCCGCCAAATTTAGCAATGACATGACATGATTGAAATTTATGCAGATGTTTTACTCTATTTGTAAGCGACATGAGTGTGGTGGACAGACATAAAATTTAAGATGAAAGAGAGTAGTCCAAAATGATCTGGTAACATAAATGAATGCATTAGTTTATGTACAGACAGAACACTGTGCTGATGGATGATAGTTCAGCTGTACCATCCAGCTTAAATGAAAGATATTTTAAGAAATCTATTTTCAAAAATGGATGATTGAATTTTAAATATAAACTTTTAAAATGTGTCAAAAATTAAATAACAGTAATTTCTAAAACCATGTGGAAACATTGTAAAATTTGCAATTTGCATTGAATTCCTGAAAGCCACCTGAACAGAAACATGATGTATTTCTCTGAATTGGTGAGATGCATTATTTTCATGAAAACATTCTGCGGTCAACAGATTAAAAATTGATTGGTGAGGTCTTGAATATGCATTGACAGTTACACAGAAGTGGGGAAATGTAGCTCACATAGTTACATTTCATAAAGTAATCATTTTGTGACAACGTTGAAATTTAGTTACTTGAAAACCCGACAACGCCACCTAGGTTAAAAGGGAACCTAGGACTCCATTAAAATTTGTACACAGGTTCTTTTAAAATCAGGTGCGAGCAGAGTTACAAAGGCTCAGACTCTTACAAGGTTCACAAGGAGAATTTATTAAAAAGGCAAAACTAAAACCCCTCAGCCCCCACAGTCTTGGCAGTCCAGCTCCTTAGACGTCCTCTTGTCACTGGTCGTCTTCCCCAGTCCCTTAATGAAGGTCAAACAAGCAGTCAGACACTTTCCACCTCAAATGGTTCCTCTGACACAATTCAGTCCATCCACAGTCCAGTAACTCATGTAGAAGTTAGTAGTAAAATAATAATAATAATAATCTCCACGCGGCCGCCCTCTTGGTACCCCCGCAGTGACTCCCAACGCCGATTTTCCTCCTCCCAGGAAACAGCGTGGCCCCGCTATCTGCCCAGGCTGGAGTGGGTAAAAAGGTCTTTTTAAGCCAACTAAAACAGTGCTGTGCTAGTGAGTGTCAAAGCTGATATAAAACTTGTGAGGGTACTTGACTGAGAGAGGGGTGCATCGCGATCACACACCTCTGTCATCCAGCGTCGCTTCCCCTCACGCCTCTCCACCAGCTCCTTCACACGGCCGTCCTCCTAGCACCTCCGCCGGCTCTACTCGTCCCAGGAAACAGTAGGGTCTTCTCCAGCTCAGGGTGGCTCCTTGTGTTGCTGTACTGTACACACACGCACCTGCCGTTCCCTCTCTGGTCTCTTTGTCTGATGTGCTGCTGTCCTTTTCAGGTGTGTTGCTCTGACTGCGCACACCGGTCTCCAATCATTCATTAGAAGGATGCTTCAGGGGCAGTCCGAAATGTCACTACACTAAAAACACTTGATAAAAACACAGCACGGATTAAAAAACAACAACAACAACAAAAACATCACAATTTTAAAGAACTAGGTAAAGGAAATGCACTTATGAAATCCATCACAT
Source organism: Cheilinus undulatus (assembly GCF_018320785.1). Lineage (NCBI taxonomy): Eukaryota > Metazoa > Chordata > Actinopteri > Labriformes > Labridae > Cheilinus > Cheilinus undulatus. Next base: position 35,088,736 of record NC_054881.1, read on the forward strand.
GAACTTGGAAAAATTCAGCATTTGGGGTGCATTTAGTGAAGAGTAGTGCACATGTACATTAATTTACCTTGCGTTTATGGCAGAATTTGCTCTCATCAATGTCAACGAGGATGTTAACTCCTGACTTACTGCTTCTTCCTCTTCTGGTGCTTTTTCAAACTTTTAACACAAATTCTTCTGAGTTTCTTTGACATCATAGAAAGTGTAGCTGTACTCGTTGCAATGCCATCCTGGAGCATGTCTACTTGATGTACACGCAAACCCTGTGCAAATCTACAAAGGAAAAACAAAACATAACATAACTAAATATGGGCAGGGCATTTCCACATAGCAATTGTATGCTTGATCAATCCGTTGGTCACAAAGAATAATTTGCACTTCATATGATGTAACTGGGTCTCTGGTTTAACAACTACCATTGAAACTAATGTCATGGTCCATTTTCTGTAAGTGACCCTTTGCAGTAGACTGCAGTCTCAGCTGAAAACTGAAGCTAACTGGAACAGCTTTTTAGTGTCAAAACCATACTCTTCTGACAGAAGCCCAAATTCTGATTTATAAGAAAGATTATATTTGTAGGACTACATAATACTTAAGACCATAAAAAACAATGACAACATGATGAGATTTGCAAAGGCCAAAAATCACATACAAATGTTTTTGTTCTTGTAACATGTCTGGCCAAAAAACAGCAGGATATATTTTTTGCCTTATCATATGCTTTCAGGTTGACCATAGCTATCCATTTAAAGCAATAATGCACAGGTATCCCACATAAATGAATGCCCAAAATGAATGTGGGTCAGACAAGAAGCAGTTTGAAAGTGCTTCTCTCTACTGTCGTCTTCCCTCAGTCCTAACATAACAGATCACTTCCTGCGCACCAGCCTTGGAGTGATACCAGCAGACACAAGTTGAAAACACTGAGAAACACAGAGACAGTTATGTGGACTAATGTGGGGGCTTAATCAAGAATGTGCCGACTAATTTGGCAATGGCTTGAATGTAACAAATGTACATTTAGGACAGACACGTATTAATTACATACTTGAGCTTTAAATTCATGTCACAATAAACTACGATAACAGCGTATGCTGTTGAGAAGACGTAATCAAATTCACAGTGCATATACTGTATTCTGTCAAGCTCTGTAGCTTGATAATGCCTTTTCATTTCTTACCTGTGTATGTACTTCATCCATGTATAGAGACTGCAGTGTGATTGTAAGAAAAGTGATGTTGTTCCAACGCTTCTCCTCAAACGTCCACATATTTTACATCGGCACTCCCTGAAAATGGCAGGAAAATAAAAACATTGAACTACGTCTATTTAAAGACAGTTAAAACTTTTAAACACACCTTTCAAAACACATGTTTTTCATTTACTAGAATTTTTTCATGTCCATTCCAATGGACACCACGATGAGATGGGTGTAAAATGTCATAAAAACTTAAGAAAAATAAAGCTGAGTTTATATATTTTTGAGTCCGTGTACAGCTCTGAATATGCACATGAATCACAGCATGGATAGGGAACAGCAGTGATGACATCACCAGGAAAACCCAGAGTCTGCAAGAAGAGAGGGAAATGCTATGATTCAACCATGCACATAAACACAATAGATGTATGATTGTAGGTAAGATTACCTAAAAAAAAAAACAGTTTTGCCGTCATGGAACTATCATGGAACTTCTAACACATAACCATACTATTTATAGTATGCTTATGAACTGGTAACATGTTTACTTGAAATGGAACTGGAACTTGAACTTGATTACTTCCTTCCTGGTTACTCTCATCTCCTGTCCTCCTCTGTCCTGCTCCTGTCCTCCTCTGTCACTACACTGTCCATCTCCTTTATCTCAGTCTCATCTGCCACATCAAGCATGCACATCTGGCATCACATCTGATCACATCTGGCATCAGTGGCGTGCAGACTTTTTCATGGGCAGGGGCAAAAAGAAAAAAAGGGCATCTACAGCGTGTTCTCACCACTGAAGAGGGCGCTAAGTTTCGCGTGTTTTCGAGGGCACTTTAGACATGTTTATATGTTCTACAAATGGCACATTATGTAGCCTTAAAACAGACCAACTAGACAGACTACTCAAGTTAGTTTGTAGTTAGGATCAGCATCCACAAGAACTGTATAGATTCAATGTTGCACTGTGAAGAACACACAGAAATAGATAAATAAATCCCTAGGGGGTCTGGGGGTCTTCCCCCAGAACATCTTCAATGAAGTAGATGCCATTTCCTGTATTCTAGTGCATTTTAACACCATATTAGCATCAGATAATCCAAACTGGTTCTGTGAGATATAGTTGTGGCTCAATATAGGTCAAAAAAGGGCCCAACATAAAAGTCATTGCAACAGTAATGTTTCATACTATTTCTTGGTCCTAATGGTCTTCTGGAGTTGAGTGTGTTTTTGTCACCCACAAGGGCACTTTAGCGTGTGTTTTGGCTCCCAAGAGGGCACTTTAAAGTGCGTTTTTCAACAATTGGGCCACGAGGAGGGGTGACCCCCCCCACCGCACACCACTGTCTGACATGCATATGTAACCTCTCCACTGTCCCTCTCTGAATGTTATAACAAAACAGTAACATTTTAACTCATTTTATGTATTCTCATTCTTGAACTCTTATGCATTCCATCTAGATTTTATATATAAGACATTAAAATTGATGAAAACCACAGACTAAGAATCATAAACACTCTTAATTTCTTAACTTACCACTTATCTCACTATCCTCACCATCCTCCTCATTTCCTGAACCCAAACAGTCAAGTTCAGATAACTTTCCTTTTACGAGACGTTCAAGGAAGTCTTTGACTTTATACTCTACAAGAACATTATGTACAAAAAATATATATTTAAAATTTTACAATCATAAATAAATGAACTGTGAGACTATATTTACCTACCAAAAGGTTAAAAGTATTTTGTTTCCTTGTAAACTGACACTAAGCATGTGAGTGTTAGCTAAACTCGCCTAACTCCGGATGTCCACTGCAATGGACATCAGACTTTGAAAAAATTCTACAAATTAATGATATGATAAATGTTCAAAATAACTTCAAAAATTATCACTTAAAACAGTTAAAATTATACTGAGAGCAAATTTGTTTTGCCAGCATGAACATAAATTTATATTTTTGATTGAAAATGGGCACTTACTCTTCCCTCTTGAGTCCCTCCACCATGCTTGTCTTGTCCGCTGTCTGTCGCTCTTACAGAGCATGCTCAAAGTCATGAAATGATTGTGATTGGATAATCAGGATCTAATCAGTAACCAGCATTGCTGACATCATTCAATTACAGAGTATTTATTGGTTTAGAGACAGAAATATGTCATGTCCATTCCAATGGACGCAGGGTCCAAAGGGCTTAGTTTGTATTTGGCTGAAATCAAATCTGGGTTTCAAGAATTGATCTTGTCTTAGCAAAGAGAAGCGGGTGGAGATGATATCCATGCGCTTGTGCACAAGTGTTAAATCTACAGGAGCAGATGCATTACAAATAGCGGCGTTTAGCGCAAAAATAACCCATTTTCAGGCGAACCCCAATTCACTCCCTACTTTTCATAAACAAATTCAAAAGCAATGTCTGATTTGTATTGGTTCATTTTCATTGAATTTTTTATTTATTATCACTTTTGTTACATTCAGGTTATTTCTGGGGGTACCAACAATTCTGTCCACGGGTGTATATTGTCCTAGCATCCATCTGTAATGAGCTAACATTAGCTAGCCGTTTTACCCTGAACATGGCACATGAAAAGCCAGGGAACTTGGCATCAAGTCATAAACCAGAACATGACATGTGAAAGGCCAGGGAACGTGGCATACAAGGAGAAAAGCCACAAGTGTTAGCGGTACGCAAGCTGTCCAAACTGACCTCGACATCGTACATTATCTTTTTCATGGACGCTTGGATTTACCTTTAATTACACCCCCTGGGAGAACAGTTACCCTAATAACTGTTTCGGAGTTGAAAGCATTTAGACCTCGTTTAACCCTCAAAGGATCCTCTTTGAAGAAGGAGTTAATGGTCAAGATAAATTTGGTTTGTTTACACTGAGAGGCGGAGGAGGTTGTTGAGGCTTGGACCCGGAAGTGGCGTCCGCTCAACGTGTGACATCGGTCTTAACAACCGAATTCGCTGGTAGGGCCTTGCGAGATTTAAAAGGTGATAAAACGTGATTTTCCAGCATTCCGCTGGAGGTCATGGCATTTGATTAAAAGTGTCCCAAATAATGAATTGTATCTTAAAACAGTTCCCGCAGCATGCTAGCATCTGCTAGGGTGTTATGAACTAAAAAAACATATGCATACATAAGAAATAAAAGATAAAAGCCCCCTCGTATACCTATATCAGGTTGAGGAGTTGATAGTGTAGTGGATACGGAGTCCGCCTTTCAATCCAGAGGTGGCGGGTTCGCGGCCATGGCGGGGCTGGCTATGGCTGGCTCCGTGGCGGTGATGGCCCTCAAGGAGGAGCCGGGTGGGAAACAAGAAGATATGAGTAAGCAGGAACTACAAGACATGTCATGTGACATGACAACGTGGGTGGGGGAGGGGGGTCGTGAGACGCACACCGGGGGCTGGGTTGGCTGACTGACACCGATCCCTGTCAATCACTCCTCACTTTTTAAAAAAAAGAAAAGTCACAATTTTAAAGGACTAGGTGAAGGAAGTATACTTATGAAATCCATCACATGACCCTCAACATCAACATGACACATTTACTTTCAAACTGTGATTTATTAATGTGTAATTAGCATGCTAGCATCTGCTGGGGTGTCATGAAATAAAAAAAAATTTGCATATATAAAAAATAAAGATAAAACCCCCTCGTTTATGTATGATCCTTTGAGGAGTTGATAGTGTAGTGGATATGATATTCGCCCTTAAAACCAGAGGTGGCGTGTTCGCGGCCATGGCGGAGCTGGCAATGGCCGGCTCCGCGACGGTGATGGCCAATCATGGAGGAGCCGGGTGGGAGACAAAGCAGGAAGCAGGAACTACTAGACGTGTCATGTGACATGACATCGTGGGGGATGGGGGGGTCGCGACACCCTCACCTTGTGTGCTAGAACACACCGGGATTGAAGTGGTTGGCGATATCGAACTATCACTCCCTACTTTTCATAAACAAAAACAAAACACATTGCATCCCCCAATCCCCAACTCAAAAAAAACCACTGGCTTCAATAAACACACTGTGCACATTCACTAAATAACTAGCCTTTCGTCGTTTGATATCCTCAAAAGGTTGTGCAACAAAATATTAAGTTAAGGGTACCATCATTTTTGTCCAGGCCTGTTTCATGAGTTTGTTTTGTAAAATAATTCTGTTGAACCACAATTCAAAAGATATGTCTGATTTGCATTGGTTCATTTTCATTGAATTTTTATTTATTATTACTTTTGTCACATTCAAGTTATTTCTGTGATCATTGGGAGTTTTTCTTTCATTAACAGAGGGGTACCAACAATTCCGTCCACGGGTGTATATTGTCCTAGCATCCATCTTTAATGAGCTAACATTAGCTAGCCGTTTTAGCCTGAACATGGCACATGAAAAGCAAGGGAACTTGGCATCAAGTCATAAACCAGAACATGACATGTGAAAGAACAGGGAGCAGGCATACAGACAGAAAAGCCACAAGTGTTAGCGTTTACGCTAGCTGTCCTAACTAACTGACCTCGACATCGTACATTATCTTTTTCATGGACGCTTGGACTTACCTTTAATTACACCCCCTGGGAGAACAGTTACCCTAATAACTGTTTCGGAGTTGAAAGCATTTAGACCTCGTTTGACCCTCAAAGGATCCTCTTTGAAGAAGGAGGTAATGGTCAAGATAAATTTGGTTTGTTTACACTGAGAGGCGGAGGAGGTTGTTGTGGCTTGGACCCGGAAGTGGCGTCCGCTCAAAGTGTGACGTCGGTCCTAACAACCGAATTCGCTGGTAGCGCCTTGCGAGATTTAAAAGGTGATAAAACGTGATTTTCCAGCATTCCGCTGGATGTCATGGCATTTGATTAAAAGTGTCCCAAATAATGAATTGTATCTTAAAACAGTTCCCGCAGCATGCCAGCATCTGCTGGGGTGTTATGAAATAAAAAAATATGTGCATATATAAAAAATAAAAGATAAAACCCCCTCGTGTATGCATGTTACTTTGAGGAGCTGATAGTGTAGTGGATATGATAATCGCCCTTAAAACCAGAGGTGGCGTGTTCGCGGCCATGGCGGAGCTGGCAATGGCCGGCTCCGTGACGGTGATGGCCAATCATGGAGGAGCCGGGTGGGAGACAAAGCAGGAAGCAGGAACTACTAGACGTGTCATGTGACATGACAACGTGGGGGATGGGGGGGTCGCGACACCCTCACCTTGTGTGCTAGAACACACCGGGATTGAAGTGGTTGGCGATATCGAACTATCACTCCCTACTTTTTATAAACAAATTCAAAAGCAATGTCTGATTTGCATTGGTTCATTTTCATTGAATTTTTATTTATGATCACTTTTGTCACATTCAAGTTATTTCTGTGACCACTGAGGATTTTTCTCTCATTAACAGAGGAGTGCCAACAATTTTGTCCACGTATGTGTTTGCCATTGGGCTATAATCCCATGCATTTGCATATAAATGTCCATTAATGCATATTGCCCCATTTCAAAAAAAAAAAAAATCCCAACAAAACATCAAAAGAAAAGAAAGAAAACAAAACAAGCATAGATAGCCAGTTAAAGGGGGAAATAAAAGAAACAGTCAAATTCCAGAAGAAAAAAAAACTTAGAATTTCTATTTCATGGGGTCTCCCAAATGCTCATAAAGACACTGTGCATTTTTAGCTTTGATACCTTTTAAAGTATTAAAAAATATGGAAAGCTCTTTCAAAAAGACCAGGAAGTGTGGATTAACATTCATAAACTTACATTTATGAATAAAATGTTCTGCAAGGATTCATGGGTTATCTTGTATGTCTGCCATGCCCTCTCAATGTGTTGAGTATGTAGTCCTGTTTGTGGATCGATGTAATTCTGGCTGTGGTTAGCCCTGACATGACTGTAACCTTCTTGGGAAAGACTGGAATGTGCTCTCCACTCATCGCTCACAACTAAACTTTGAAGCTTTACATGTTTCTTAATGATGGGAACAAGGGTCTCCTTGTTTCTTTTCTTCACAAGGCCAAGAATGGGACGTCTGCTTGCAGCATTGATCTCGAGTATACCAAATACCCATGATCTCTTTCTTCTCCAGGTGTTACCAAAGCATCCTCTTCCATACTGCCAAAACACAAAATCACAGTGTTAAAAGAGTCTCTTGACTCTAATGAAGTCAGGTGTAACTATATGATGACTCTTTTTAATCTGAAACAGTTTTAAGTGTCATGACTTTGGTTTGAGGTGAATACTGAGCTGTTTTTATCTTGGTGACGTTTTATTTCAAATGAAAGTGAAATGAAATGAATTTTTAGCAGAGCAGTTTCATGATTTTCTCCTCCAATGTTTTGTCTTAACATTTACTTAAGTTTGACTTCTTAATTTTATGTACTTTGTAAATAGGACACACTTGAAAGGGGAATGAGAAGTAATGGTCACCACTTGAAATGTCAGTGTCATAACATCATAATGAAATGAAATCATTTCTTGACTGACATGACTGACAAACAAGTTTGTGGACAGTGAGATTAATGTCCACAAAAAATAGAAATATTTCATTAGAGACTTTCCCTGCCACCCCACTATTCATATCTTTCCTAAACTATGGTTTAAATTCTGAAGTCATCTCTCCCAGGTTCCAACACATATAAAGTGGGACCATTTAATGCCAATGTGTCTAGAGTCTCTCTGTTCATGCTGTGGATTGTCTTGAAAAAAAAAAAAAATTACAATGTCTGTTGCGCTCATGGAATCTTGTAAAATCTTAAAGCTGAATACTCTGGCAGTCTGAGCTTAATGTCACCTTTTTATGATTATGTGATTTTGCATTTAATTCTTAATAAATTGCTACATTTTTGGATGGATTTGTCCTAAAACCCTAAGGAAACTTGAAAAAGTTTGCTGAATGGTTACAGGAATCAAATCATTCAATTACAGTAACTTGTCTATAGCCAGACCAAGAATTTGTCATATTAAAAACTTCATATCTGGTTTTCATTTTATGACCAAATTTTGATGCTTTGACCTTCCCTAAATGTAGCTTTAAAGCTAAAAAAAACATTTTCTAACACATCTTGACTGTAGATTTTCCCAAGAATAATATATTACTGATACAGTATGTGTATTGTGCTGATGAACTGAGACTTATACAGTATGTAGCATACATAACAAGATGACATCATTTAGTACGATACTGACAAAGACATTATAAGCTCTGATGCACAAATTTCCTGGAGCCAATGAAAAACTCTGTCATGGTCTTTATACACAGGACATAGATAGAAACCTGTAAAGTCAAGCAGTAAAAATGTCCACTCATTAAAAACACCAATCAATGAAATATTACAGCTATTGAAAAGTGGGAAGACTTGGCTAATTGTAAAAAAAAAAAACACAAACAATGAAAAGTAATGTAATATCCTTGATTAAGTCCATATCTGTATATGATAAATATCAACACTTTTACATTACATCTTAAGAAATGATTTTTTTAAATGTCAAATTTTTGGATTGGGTAATTGGGTAAGAAATTGTTTCAATTTATTATAAAACATTCAGCAACAACTCCCTAATTGCAAACATATTTTCCAGCTTTCTAAGAGTTTCTTTATGTTGCGGACAAGTTTTAAACCATGCTGGTTAAAAATTGATTGGTGAGGCCTTGAATACGCATTGACAGTTACACAGAAGTGGGGAAATGTAGCTCACATGGTTATACTTCATAAAGCAATAATTTTAAAGGACTAGGTAAAGGAAATGTACTTGTGAAATCCATCACATGAACTTGGAAAAATTCAGCATTTGGGTGCACTTAGTGAAGAGAAGTGCACATGTAGATTAATTTACCTTGCGTTTGTGGCAGAACTTGCTCTCATCAATGCCAACGGGGATGTTAACTCCCCCCACTTTCTGCTTCTTCCCTGTTCTGGTGCTTTTTCAAACTTTTAACACAAATTCTTCTGAGTTTCTTTGACATCATAGAAAGTGTAGCTGTACTCGTTGCAATGCCATCCTGGAGCATGTCTACTTGATGTACACACAAACCCTGTTCAAATCTACAAAGGAAAAACAAAACATAACATAACTAAATATGGACAGGGCATTTCCACATAACAACTGTATGCTTGATCAATCCGTTGGTCACAAAGAATAATTTGCACTACCTATAATTTAACTGGGTCTCTGGTTTAACAACTACCATTGAAACTAATGTCATGGTCCATTTTCTGTAAGTGACCCTTTGCAGTAGACTGCAGTCTCAGCTGAAAACTGAAGCTAACTGGAACAGCTTTTTAGTGTCAAAACCATACTCTTCTGACAGAAGCCCAAATTCTGATTTATAAGAAAGATTATATTTGTAGGACTACATAATACTTAAGGCCATAAAAAACAATGACAACATGATGAGATTTGCAAAGGCCAAAAATCACATACAAATGTTTTTGTTCTTGTAACATGTCTGGCCAAAGAACAGCAGGATATATTTTTTGCCTTATTGTATGCTTTCAGGTTGACCATAGCTATCCATTTAAAGCAATAATGCACAGGTATCCCACATAAATGAATGCCCAAAATGAATGTGGGTCAGACAAGAGGCAGTTTGAAAGTGCTTCTCTCTACTGTCGTCTTCCCTCAGTCCTAACATAACAGATCACTTCCTGCGCACCAGCCTTGGAGTGATACCAGCAGACACAAGTTGAAAACACTGAGAAACACAGAGAGTTATGTGGACTAATGTGGGGGCTTAATCAAGAATGTGCCGACTAATTTGGCAATGGCTTGAATGTAACAAATGTACATTTAGGACAGACATGTATAATTACATACTTGAGCTTTAAATTCATGTCCCAATAAACTACGATAACAGCGTATGCTGTTTAGAAGACGTAATCAAATTCACAGTGCATATACTGTATTATGCCAAGCTCTGTAGCTTGATAATACCTTTTCATTTCTTACCTGTGTATGTACTTCATCAATGTATAGAGACAAGATAAATTTGGTTTGTTTACACTGAGAGGCGGAGGAGGTTGTCGTGGCTTGGACCCGGAAGTGGCGTCCGCTCAAAGTGTGACGTCGGTCTTAACAACCGAATTCGCGGGCAGCGCCTTGCGAGATTTAAAAGGTGATAAAACGTGATTTTCCAGCATTCCGCTGGATGTCATGGCATTTGATTAAGAGTGTCCCAAATAATGAATTGTATCTTAAAACAGTTCCCGCAGCATGCTAGCATCTGCTGGGGTGTTATGAACTAAAAAAATATGTGCATATATAAAAAATAAAAGATAAAACCCCCTCGTTTATGTATGATACTTTGAGGAGTTGATAGTGTAGTGGATATGATATTCGCCCTTAATACCAGAGGTGGCGTGTTCGCGGCCATGGCGGAGCTGGCAATGGCCGGCTCCGTGACGGTGATGGCCAATCATGGAGGAGCCGGGTGGGAGACAAAGCAGGAAGCAGGAACTACTAGACGTGTCATGTGACATGACAACGTGGGGGATGGGGGGGTCGCGACACCCTCACCTTGTGTGCTAGAACACACCGGGATTGAAGTGGTTGGCGATATCGAACTATCACTCCCTACTTTTCATAAACAAAACACATTGCATTCGCCAATCCTCAACCTCAACTAAAAAAAAAAACCCACTGGCTTTAATGAACACACTGTGCACATTCACTAAATAACTAGCCATTAGTCGTTTGATTGCAGTGATTGCCTCAAAAGGTTGTGCAACAAAATATTAAGTTAAGGGGGTCATCATTTTTGTCCAGGCCTGTTTCATGAGTTTGTTTTGTAAAATAATTCTGTTGAACCACAATTCAAAAGCAATGACTGATTTGCATTGGTTCATTTTCATTGAATTTTTATTTATTATTACTTTTGTCACATTCAAGTTATTTCTGTGACCATTGAGGATTTTTCTTTCATTTACAGAGGGGTACCAACAATTCTGTCCACGGGTGTATATTGTCCTAGCGTCCATCTGTAATTAGCTAACATTAGCTAGCCGTTTTAGCCTGAACATGGCACATGAAAAGCAAGGGAACTTGGCATCAAGTCATAAACCAGAACATGACATGTGAAAGGCCAGGGAACGTGGCATACAAGGAGAAAAGCCACAAGTGTTAGCGGTACGCTAGCTGCCCAAACTGACCTCGACATCGTACATTATCTTTTTCATGGACGCTTGGACTTACCTTTAATTACACCCCCTGGGAGAACAGTTACCCTAATAACTGTTTCGGAGTTGAAAGCATTTAGACCCTTTTAAACCCTCAAAAGATCCTCTTTGAAGAAGGAGGTAATGGTCAAGATAAATTTGATTTGTTTACACTGAGAGGCGGAGGAGGTTGTTGTGGCTTGGACCCGGAAGTGGCGTCCGCTCAAAGTGTGACGTCGGTCCTAACAACCGAATTCGCTGGTAGCGCCTTGCGAGATTTAAAAGGTGATGAAACGTGATTTTCCAGCATTCCGCTGGATGTCATGGCATTTGATTAAAAGTATCCCAAATAATGAATTGTATCTTAAAACAGTTCCCGCAGCATGCTAGCATCTGCTGGGGTGTTATGAACTAAAAAAAATATGTGCATATATAAAAAATAAAAGATAAAACCCCCTCGTTTATGTATGATACTTTGAGGAGTTGATAGTGTAGTGGATATGATATTCGCCCTTAAAACCAGAGGTGGCGTGTTCGCGGCCATGGCGGAGCTGGCAATGGCCGGCTCCGTGACGGTGATGGCCAATCATGGAGGAGCCGGGTGGGAGACAAAGCAGGAAGCAGGAACTACTAGACGTGTCATGTGACATGACATCGTGGGGGATGGGGGGTCGCGACACCCTCACCTTGTGTGCTAGAACACACCGGGATTGAAGTGGTTGGCGATATCGAACTATCACTCCCTACTTTTCATAAACAAAAACAAAACACATTGTATCCGCCAATCCCCAAATAAAAAAACCCCACTGGCTTCAATAAACACACTGTGCACATTCACTAAATAACTAGCCTTTTGTCGTTTGATTGCAGTGATTGCCTCAAAAGGTTGTGCAACAAAATATTAAGTTAAGGGTACCATCATTTTTGTCCAGGCCTGTTTCATGAGTTTGTTTTGTATAATAATTCTGTTGAACCACAATTCAAAAGCAATGACTGATTTGCATTGGTTCATTTTCATTGAATTTTTATTTATTATTACTTTTGTCACATTCAAGTTATTTCTGTGACCATTTGGATTTTTCTTTCATTAACAGAGGGGTACCAACAATTCCGTCCACGGGTGTATATTGTCCTAGCATCCATCTTTAATGAGCTAACATTAGCTAGCCGTTTTAGCCTGAACATGGCACATGAAAAGCCAGGGAACTTGGCATCAAGTCATAAACCAGAACATTTTTTTTTATTAACACTTGTAGAAATACAATCTCTCGTAGGAGTACAAATAATAGAAGTCTTCAAGACACACATAAACAATGAAGTCATAACAAAAACAACAACCTAAAAAACAAAAGAGAAACAGAAAGGGCAAGGCATCACTTTCTACTTTAGATTCCATATTAACATACCATACATGTTTAGCTCAGATGGCATCATTATTAATACTCTATTACAAGGACACAACTCCATTAAGACCAGGTAAGATACTCATTCAAACAGCAACAGTCTTTTCATATTCTCATAAAGTATCTCCACCCGCTAGTAGGTATTTATCAGGGTTTGTAGTGACACAAAGTAGTTCTTAATTACATTCTTGAAATGAACAATTGATGGTTTCTTATTCTTCCATTTGCAAATATGAATATGATATTTTCCCAACATTATAATTATGTTTATCATAGTAGAATTTTCTGTGGGTACATTATCATTGTATAATAAAATTTGTTGTACTTCAAAAGCACCAATATTTTCAATTTTTATGTTCAGCCAGTTTTTTACGTCGTGCCCAAATACTGATGTAGTTGAGCATGAAAAAAAAGATGTTCTATTGTTTTGGGTTCATTTTCACAAAAAACACAACTGTCCACCTCAAATTTGAATCTCTTCCGAAGTAATTCAGCCACAGGGTAATACCCATTGAGAATTTTAAACTGAACTTCTTTTGCCTTAGGTGAAATTGGCCATTTCAGATAATTAAGGATTTTGTTAGTTACTGATAAATTGGAATTATTTAACCTAAACTTCGGTACACACTTATAGTCATGGAATATAGTCCCCTTCAGGGTTCTTCCCAGAGTTTTATTATTACACTTCCTGTCCCCAAGTGGCATTCGTTCAACTTTCAAAGCTGGTAGGACTATCTGAACCTCTGAATGCGTAAGAATATTTTGTATTATTTGCATCAAGGGGAGAGGAATAGCTTTACATGTTCTGTCATATTCTCTATATGAACATTGGAGCTTATATTTATCCTTGAATTGTGTTGTACTCTAGGAGTTGACCATTTTCATCCATTAGATCAGCAACAAAAACAATGTCATTTTCAAACCACTTTTTCCGAAACAAAGTTTTCCTATTAATTGTAATTGTTCTGTTGTTCCACAAGGTGGAGCAATGTGGAGTAAAATTATGGGAAAATATCATTTTCCAGTAGTACAGTACTTGCCTGTGGAGTTCTGACAGCTTTATTGGTAATTTTGTGATTTCAAAATCGCATTTTAACAAAAATTCAAGTCCTCCTACCTTATTAAATATATTTTTAGGAATATGAAACCAGAGATTCAGATTTTGTCAAAAAAGCTTTAACCCAGTCTATCTTAAACACTCCAACCATTGCTTCAAAGTCAAGTGTTTTTAAGCCTCCTTTACTGCTCTCTTTGACCAGCTGTGACTTTTTAACATAGTGTGTTTTGTTTCTCCAGATAAAATTGTAAACGATAGAATTGACTTTTTTTATTGTACATGGGGGAACATACAGGGAGTGACAGGGGTATACCAGCTTTGAGATTCCTTCCGCTTTGGATAGCAGGTTCCTACCAAAGATGGATAAATCTCTCATTAACCAGTGATTTAAGGACTTATTCATGGTCTCTATTTTACTAGAGATATTATTTTTTACCAGTTTTTCTGCATCATTTGTTAAATATATTCCTAGGTATTTCACCTCCCTTTTGACAGGAATATACATTATTTGAGAATCATTACAAGGATACAGGGGTAGAAGTTCACATCTCTTCAGATTTAAATTTAGGCCTGAAGCTTTGGAGAAAATAGAAATAATGTTCAATGCCTTTTTGAATATAGATTTGTCCTTTATGAAAAAAAACTGTGTCATCAGCAAACTGACTGATTTTAAATTCACGTCCAAGAATATCAATTCCTTTAAATTCTGGGTGATCTAAGACTAGGTAAGCTAACAGCTGTGTACACAAGATGAAGAGTTTTGGGGATATTGGGCAACCTTGTCTAATTCCACGAGAAATCTCGATTCTCTGGGTCATTCCTGGGTTTAGCAAAACATAACTGACAATTTCATTATGGAATATTTTAATAACCTCACAAAATTTTTGACCAAATCCAAATTTTTCCAATGTTTGAATTAGAAATGTATGTTCTATAGAATCAAAGGCTTTAAAAAAGTCTATAAATAGAATCAAACTTTCTGATTCTATAAGGGACTGGTAATCTAACATGTCCAATATAAGTCTCACATTATTATGTATGTATCTGCCTTTGATGAACGCTGACTGACACTCTTCCACCAGTTTACCTAGTATTTGTTTAAGTCTGTTTGCATACACAATGGCTATTAGTTTATAATCATTACAGAGAAGAGATATTGGTCTCCAGTTGTCTAGTTTCATTAGATTCTTATTTGGTTTTGGTAACAAAGTTATTAACCCTGTTTTCATAGAGGGAGACAAAGAACCTCTTCTTAGACATTCCAAGAAGGCTTTATACAACAGATCCTTTACTTCTTCCCAAAAATATTTGTAGAATTCTGATGTTAAACCATCAATTCCTGGAGATTTCCCATCTTTCATCTGTTTCAATGCACTTTCAAGTTCTGCCAAAGTTAAGTCATTTTCTAAAAATTCTTTATCTTCCTCATTTAGTGTTTTAATTTGATTTTGGATTGTTACAAATAGAGATTCACAACCATCTTTATTAAAGTTCGATTCATATAACTTGTTATAGAAGTGCCATATCTCATCATTGATCTGTTTTTGGTCAACTAAAATAGTATAATTTATTTCAAGTTTATTTATTCTTTTTTTACTTTGCCTATGTTTTTCTAAACCAAAGAAATACGCTGTGTTTTTCTCTCCCTGTTCTAGCCATCTAGCCCTTGATCTAATAAATGCTCCCTTAGCTTTCTCCATGTAAATCTCATCAAGTTGAGTCTGAAATTATTCTAATTCTGCTTTTTCCTCAGTTTACAATTCTGTTTTCTTACAGAGATTGTTTATTTTTTCAGTTATCCCACGTTGTTTTTCCATGCGTGTTTTGGTCATTCTTTTCCCTGTATCAATAGCTAACTTTTTTATTTCAAATTTGAACCATTCCCATTTGTTCAAATCAGACATATCTAATATGTTTATTTCATATAAGAGCATTTTGGTTTGTTCACAGAATTCTCTGTTATGTAAAAGACTGTTATTAAATTTCCATATGTTCTCTGATAATGTTGGTTGTCTGAGAATTTTCAATGTAAAATATATCATGCAGTGGTCTGTAAGAGGTGATGCTACTATTTCACATTTTGATATATCTTTGCATAATCCCTGTGATATGAGCCAGTAATCTAGTCTAGAGCAATGGTTTCTATTTGAAGCGTTAAACCACGTGTATCTTAAGGAGGTAGGGTTTGGCACTCTCCATATATCGATTACATTCAAAGATTGGCAATTTTTTTTTAAATTATCATCATAAACAGGTTGCTGTCCTCTGTGTGGAAAACGATCTAGCTATGAGTCTGGTGCTATATTGAAGTCCCGTCCCATTATCACACTTTCTATCATATGAGTTATTTTACACTCTTCTATCAGCAGTTCTAGTTTAACCATCAGTTCTGTTTAGCGTTGTATTGTTATAACCGTAAACACAGAGTAGGATACATTTCTGATTGTCCATTTCAGTTACTACCATAAGCCAATGTCCATCTGTATCCCTTTTGTGTTCAATTATCTTGCCTTAATATCGGTGTAATAAAACCATCACTCCAGCAGAGTGAGAGGTCCCATGAGAAAAAAAAATCTCATCACCCCATTGTTGTTTCCAAAATTTTTCTTCTGAAGTTATGGAATGTGTCTCTTGTAGAAAAATAACATTAGCCTTCTGTTCTTTACAAAACATAAAAAGTGCCTTGTGTTTAACTATATTTTTTGACCCTCGAACATTTAAAGATAAAAAAGAAACAGACATGAATAGTGTATGCCCTGTAGAATGCGCTAAATAAATTAACCATGTGCAGGAATGAACATTTTGTCCCTTAACAAGACTGTAACCCAGGAAACAATTACATTCATTAAATATAACTGTTTAAGACTCTCTTATTCAGTTCTTACAAGAAAAAAAAAACTCAATCATGCTACTCAGCATTTGATACCTAACTTCACATAAATTCTTTTCAGTCTTAAACCTTTCTCTTTACCTTTCTTAGTGGTTTTTCATGTCTTTCATGGATCAACTCGTCTACCATCTATTATGGCATATCCTTCCTTTAGGGTTGCTTTCTTTCCATTTCGACGTGCTTCTTGGACTTTTGGCCACAGCTTGGCTCTAACTTCTCTGTCTTCCTTGGAAAAGTCCTTTCTGAATTGAATGCCAAGTTCCTTGCAGACCCTCGCATCCTTTGACTTCTTCCACACCTCGTTCCTGATAGATCGCGTTGCAAACTGGATGATGATAGGTCTCGACATGTTATTGTGAGCTGCATCGTTCTTCCTTCCTAGACGGTGCACAGTGTCAACTATCTCTCTGAGTTTGTCCACAGCCACTGGGATCACCTTGGTAAGGATCCCGACTACTACCTCCTTCGTGTCCTCATTGTTTTTTTCCGGTAAGCCCAGCAGTCTTAGGTCCCATCTTCTCTTTTATCTGGCGTTCTCCAAACACATCTCTTTTAATGCGAAGTTTTCTTTCTTTAAAGCCTCAATTCTCCCCTGCAGTTTTCCGATTTCTTTTTTATTTTCTTTAACTGCTTTGGTGTTAGCTTCAATGAGGATCTCGAATTTCTTGAGGCGCGCGTCTTGGTCGTCAAATTTTTTTAAGACCACTTGAATAGCATCGTATATGTTAGCGTTGCTAACCTCAGCGTCGTTCATTTTTTGATCTTTAATCTTCAATCTTTTAGGGTCTGGGCTTGGGAGCGGCGTGTGGTCATCCAGGCGAATGGTCGAACCCTTCTCCTCCTCCTCCTCAATTTCTTCCAGCAACTCTTCATCGCATGCCTCTTTTAAAGCTGCTAGATCATAGTCATGATCCTGTATGCTAGCAAACTTTTTAGCTTTAGGCATGGCGTTGGTCAGTTAAGCTCGTATATCTTTTTAAACTCGGATTGAGTGTCCAAAAAGCTTATTCAAGGTCTTATAATAGTCTTCTTTTCCTTGGGTTGGCATTAAAACTTATGTAACTCACATTAGGACAAGGAAAAACGTATTTACATTGGACCCTGCTGCGAGTGCTGCTGCTCATTCCGCCACCCCCCAACCAGAACATGACATGTGAAAGGCCAGGGAACGTGGCATACAAGGAGAAAAGCCACAAGGGTTAGTGTTACGCTAGCTGTCCTAACTAACCCACCTCGACATCGTACATTATCTTTTTCATGGACGCTTGGACTTACCTTTAATTACACCCCCTGGGAGAACAGTTACCCTAATAACTCTTTTGGACTTGAAAGCATTTAGACCCTTTTAAACCCTCAAAGGACCCTCTTTGAAGAAGGAGGTAATGGTCAAGATAAATTTGGTTTGTTTACACTGAGAGGCGGAGGAGGTTGTTGTGGCTTGGACCCGGAAGTGGCGTCCGCTCAAAGTGTGACGTCGGTCTTAACAACCGAATTCGCGGGCAGCGCCTTGCGAGATTTAAAAGGTGATGAAACGTGATTTTCCAGCATTCCGCTGGATATCATGGCATTTGATTAAAAGTGTCCCAAATAACGAATTGTATCTTAAAACAGCATCTGCTGGGGTGTTATGAAATAAAAAATATGTGCGTATATAAAAAAATAAAAGATAAAACCCCCTCGTTTATGTATGATACTTTGAGGAGTTGATAGTGTAGTGGATATGATATCCGCCCTTAAAACCAGAGGTGGCGTGTTCGCGGCCATGGCGGAGCTGGCAATGGCCGGCTCCGTGACGGTGATGGCCAGTCA
This sequence comes from Cheilinus undulatus, assembly GCF_018320785.1. Lineage (NCBI taxonomy): Eukaryota > Metazoa > Chordata > Actinopteri > Labriformes > Labridae > Cheilinus > Cheilinus undulatus. The sequence continues at coordinate 35,107,237 of NC_054881.1, forward strand.
TGGAGGAGCCGGGTGGGAGACAAAGCAGGAAGCAGGAACTACTAGACGTGTCATGTGACATGACAACGTGGGGGATGGGGGGGTCGCGACACCCTCACCTTGTGTGCTAGAACACACCGGGATTGAAGTGGTTGGCGATATCGAACTATCACTCCCTACTTTTTATAAACAAAAACAAAACACATTGCATCCGCAAATCCCCAACTAAAAAAAAAAAAAACCCACTGGCTTCAATAAACACACTGCATTCACTAAATAACTAGCCGTTCGTCGTTTGATTGCAGTGATTGCCTCAAAAGGTTGTGCAACAAAATATTAAGTTAAGGGTACCATCATTTTTGTTCAGGCCTGTTTCATGAGTTTTGTAAAAATAATTCTGTTGAACCACAACTCAAAAGCAATGTCTGAATTGCATTGGTTCATTTTCATTGAATTTTTATTTATTATTACTTTTGTCACATTTAAGTTATTTCTGTGACCATTTGGAGTTTTTCCTTCATTAACAGAGGGGTGCCAACAATTTTGTCCACGGGTGTATGTGTTTCACATCAACCTGCTAATGGGACTGGGGATGGAAATTAGCCATTGGGCTATAATCCTATGCATTTGCATGTAAATGTCCATTAATGCATATTGCCCCATTTTAAAAAATGATTAAATTAATCTCAACAAAACAACAAAAGAAAAGAAAGAAAATCAAAACAAGCATAGATAGCCAGTTAAAGGGGGAAAGAAAGAAACAGTCAAATTCCTGGCTCCGTGACGGTGATGGCCCTCAAGGAGGAGCCGGGTGGGAAACAAGAAGATATGAGAAAGCAGGAACTACAAGACATGTCATGTGACATGACAACGTGGGCTGGGGTGGGGGGTCGCGAGACGCACACCGGGGGCTGGGTTGGTTGGCTGACACCGATCCCTATCCATCACTCCTCACTTTAAAAAAAAAAAAAAAAAAACACACGCATTGCATCCGCCAATCCCCAACTGAAAAAAACTGGCTTCAATAAACACACTGTGCACATTCACTAAATAACTAGCCTTTCGTCGTTTGATTGCAGTGATTGCCTCAAAAGGTTGTGCAACAAAATATTAAGTTAAGGGTACCATCATTTTTGTCCATTAATGCATATTGCCCCATTAAAAAAAAAAAACTCCATGCAACTCTTAATTGTGAAAAACAAGGCAATTATCATTTGCTAAAATAAAACAAACCAGGTGAGAAGTGGGAGAAAAAATAACCCCATGCTTCTATACATATGTGTACAGGTGTTGAAATTGCTTTTCATTCAAATTAACAAGTTGGTTAAAAAGTCTTTAAAAATGTTCAAGTTGTTTTTTGTGTAAATTCATGTGTATTTTCTAATAGGAAAAGTCACTGAATAAACCAATATGTTTAGACTCACAAAAAGCATATGCATACTTTTGCCAGCAGATGGCAATGCTACAACACAATTACTGCAAAGTCTTCATAACCAGCACAGAGAAGTGGGTTTAGTTAACATGAAACCAGGTCTAAGGTGACCAGAAAAGATGAATGTGCACAATAAGTGGGGTTGTAGAAGGCTAAGTGCTAAAGCTATAACAGATATTTACCCCCAAGGTCATATTGTATGGACTAAGGTGGCCCGTATTGAACTATCTGAATATTTGGGGGCGGTAAGTGTTGTCCCTTCTAAAGAACATGCCTTTGGGTTGTGTTAACTGTTAAGCATTAAGGTCTCTTACTGGCTTGTTACTGAGAGTTATTAGATTTGCCCTGCAGCCCCTGCTAGTATTGAATTACCCTTGCACTCTCTCCTTTTCATCATGATGAAGACGATGGCAGCCAGTGCCAATAGGTTAAAGCAGGAGGACTTCACCAGACCTTAATTGCTTCATTTGCCTCTGCCTGCCAGGCACAGATGGAGCTCTTCATTACTGTCACTGCCAGCTTCATTCTGCTCTGCTGACAGCCGTCTTAAAAAGTGAGTGCTTGACATCATATAAGGACATGATGACACAGCCAAAAGACACAGGAGGAGGCAGGAGGAGGAACGAATTTCAAGAAATAAACAACCTTAGAAAGGCCGTATTTATTCATTATACTATAATCCATTCTTTTGTTAACAACTAATTTGTTGTGTAAATATAAAGGTAACATTACTAATATATATATACATATATTTATATATGTATATGGATAGTTTTTAGTCTTGACTAGACATTATTCATATGAAAGGTCAGCTAAATAAAGTATATAAAACATAATTATAAGAATATTCAGCAAGAATAAAATGGTTGTCTAGAATAACAAAAAATCAAGCTTGGAAGAGGGCCAACCACAGATTTGGCTGGGTCCCTAACAAACCCAGCAAATAGGCCCTCACCATTGTGATTTACTGGTGGGACAATAAACACATGTATTGGATCAGTAGTATTGGTGCTAGCATCTTGGCGAACAGTTACTTCATTTTGGAGCTGAAAACTGTGTCAAACTATTACTGGGTTCTGATGTTGAAATCATCTATTAGTGCAACTTTTCCATTTTGCTGATATCATTGCCACTTTTCATCAACACTGTGCAATTTTCATCACTTTTTGCATCTTTTTATGCATTTTTGCCACTTAACACCATTTTTTGCCACATTGAACACATTTTTATCACTAAAAAGCCATCTTTTTGCGATTTTCAATTCAAATTTCTGCACCTTCCTGCACATTTCAGCAACTTTAAAGACATTTTGCCACTTTTAAACCCTTTCCACGTCTTTTTCTGTATGTTTTTGCCACTTCTAAACCAATTTTTACCACTTTCCACCTACAGCTGTCTCTGTTGACCCAGTATTGAACCCTTTCGCCACTTTTTTTTTTTTCAATTTTTGCCGATGTGTACCACATTTCAGTAGTTATTATGGCCATTTTTGCTGCTTTTTCTTCCACTATTTAATCCCATTTCACCACCTTTTCTGCCCATTTCTGCCACAGTAAAGCCATTTTTGCCACTTTCTGCTTATTGTCACTCAGTTGATTTGTTATTGCCAGTATTAACTACTTTCAACCACATTTTATGCCCATTTTGCCCATTTTAACCACATTTCAGTATCTGATATGCCATTTCTTGCAATTCTCATCCCATTTCTGCCATTCTCCGCCTATTTTTTTCCTCTGTTGATCCACTGTTGCCACTCTATACACCATTTTGCCACATTTAACCCACTTCTGCTACTTTTAAAATCCAATTTCATCACCTTTTCTGCCCATTTGTCATTTTTAACACATTTTAAACCTATATTTAAGAAAAGGAATTTACATCTCAAAGAAGGCTATATACTACAATACAAATGTACCAAAAATATTTGTGGCTTTGATAAAAGGGGGAAAAAAATAATATTGTTATCACAGTTAAACTTTACAATGGACCATGATCTCACTGACTTCCATGGGTCCCAGAAAGCTCTCCTCTTCAACCCCCTTTATAGGCGGCCTTGCTAGGGCGAGCTCATGTCCTCTGCAAACTTGTGTCCTTTAAATTTAAAGCTATTCTGGTTTAAATTTACATCCATCTCTAATAAGAACCACATGTCAGAACATGAAAACATTCTTTAGATGATGTTAAAGCCGTTGAGTGGTATCATAGCACTTACTCTTAAGTTCATATTATCAATGCAATCTGCTTTTCAGTCTGCAGACGATGTGTTGGTTTTAAAAAGATCTCAGAATCAAACTGGAATGGTAGACAACAAAAAAATTCAAGTAGTTTGACTGTACTGGTATATCTGACCACCGAAAGTCTATAGCTTTGGCAACATGATGATCTCAAGCCCACTGTAAGTGGAGTCCTTTCAGACCACTTAACAGTAAAAGATCCATGTTACACACTTAAGAATAACAACCCATCCACATTCACAGTTTTCAATATAGAAACATCAGTTGGCATGGCAACTTCATTTGCACTCTGCATTCTTCATTCTGAGAAATGAAAATGATGAAGTGGTAGAGAATGATTACAATAGTCTTTCAAACAAAAAGGAGGTCAATTGATGTCACCTGCATGTCACATTATGCTCTGCAGACCAGCATAGCATTCCATGGGAAGGAGGAGCATGCTCTCAGAGAGGATATCTTTAAGGACTCTTAAGATTGGGGCTTGAAAAAATGGTTAAATGTTAAATCTGCTCTCTCTCTCTCTCTCTCTCTCTCACACACACACACACACACACAGCAATTTAATTCAGTTATCTTTTGAAAAATTGCTCAAGCTCTGTCAGGTTGCACAAGGATCACCCTTTTCAAGTCCAGCCACAAATTCTCTACTAGATTGAGGTCTGGGCTTTAACTCGGCCACTCCAGAACATTCACCTTGTTGTCTTTTAAGCTGTGTAGTTTTCACTGATGCTTCGGGTAATTGTCTTGCTGGTAAAAGACGTAGTTGTCTTGCAGACAGAGTAAGATTTACCTTCAAGATTTTCCTGTATTTGCTGCATTCGTTTCACCCTATACCTTTAGAAGCATCCCTACAACATGATGCTGCCACCACCAGTGAGGGTGGTGTGTTTGTAGTGACTTGTCTGATGGCCAGAAAGCACCATTTTGGTCTCATCAGACCAAATGACTTTCTCTCACAAGAGAAATGGGAGGTAAATTTTAAGGGTTTTTGCTAAGGGTCTGAGTCATGGGCGTAGCACAGGGGGGGCAAAGGGAACTGGTTACCCAGGCCCACATTAGGAAGGGGCCCTTGGGACACCAGCAATGAAAAGTGTGTTTTTATTTATTTGTTCTTATCAGTTAGTGTCATGATTGACTCAAAAGCAACCAAATGACAGACAACAGACAGAAATTTGTATCAAATAGGGTGAAATAAAATGCCGGGGAACCCTGCTCCTCCCTCAAAAACGTCCAAATGGTAAAGACCAGTGCTGTGAAATAATGCAAATAAATGTAAATTTACCACTGAAAAAATATTGCTCATAAATCCAAAGATCATGGTTAAAAATACATTTAAATTCATTGATATTTGTAAAAATGATGGAACATTTGTTGCTTGGCTAGCTGGTTAAGGGGGTCTTGTGTAATATTCTTTCTGGGGGCCCAAAATCCCTTGCTACATCCCTGGTCTGAATACTTCAATGGGATATTTCAGGTTTTTTTTTTTTAATTTGCAAAAAAATTCAAAAGCTCTGCTTTCACTTTGTCATGACATTTAGATGAAAAGTTTAGATGAATGAGAAAACATGTTTTTTTCCACTGTAGCATCAGACTGCAATACAACAAGAAAAAGGTGAAAGGGGTCTGAATACTTTCTGAAAGCATTGTAGACAAACAGTAGGTTATTACCTGTTGGAGTATTTCCTTAAAGTGTACAAAGACTACTTTATTCACTTCTGTTTCATCAAGTTTAATTGAAAAGCCTGAAGCATGTTGACATCTCCATGATTCTTGTTTTAGTTGACATTTTCACATTTTAACATCCAAGAGAGGCAGCCTCTACATCAAAACTGTCTTCAGTCTTTTTAGTCGAGCTATGGTAGTGTTAATCAACCCTGCTCAACCAAAGAGCCAAATTGTTGAAAAATACCTTTGCAAGAGCCACAATCTAAGTGGTGAAAGGTGGCAAAAATGGTTCCAAAGTGGCAAAAACATTGCAAAAAAAAAAAAAAAAAAAGAGAGAAAAGTGACTACAATTGGCAAAAAGTAGGCAAGAGTGGCAAATAGGGCAAAAAAAAAAAAAAGGAAAAGTGGTATTTAATGGCAAAAGGCAGCTTAAATGGGCAAACAGTGGTGAAAAAGGGCAAAAATGGGATTAAAGTGGCTAAAAGAAGTTCTGAAAATGGACCAAAAAAAGAGAAAACAAGTGTAATTTGAATGGCAAAAGGTATCTTAAATGGGCAAAAGTGACCAAAAATGGTGAAAAGGGGTAAAAATGGGATAAAAGTGGCAGAAAAATTGGAACAAAAGGGGCAGTTTATGGCAAAAGGCAGCTTAAATGGGCAAAAAAGTGGTGAAAGAAATTGAGAAAAGTAAAAATAGTCCAAAAGTGGCAAAAAGGTGGTAGGAAATGAGAGAAAAGTGACTAAAATGGGCAAAAGGCAGTCAAGAGTGACAAAATAGGGGAAAAAATATGAAACAATGGTTTTTAATGGCAAAAGGAAGCTTAAACTGGCAAAAAGTGGCAAAAACGTGGTGAAAAAAATGGGATAGATGTGACAAAAAATGGGAAAGAAGTGTCGAAAAGGAGGGGCAAAAATGGGCCAAAAACATGGGGAAAAGTGTGTACTTAATTGCAAAGGTAGCTAAAAGGGGCGGAAAGTGGCAAAAATTGTGAAAAACGGCAAAAATGAGATAAATGGGACAGTTAAGTTTGACAATTAAAGCCTTCTGTATGAGCCTGGGAAACAAACTCATTAATGTGAATAATTTCTGAGGTCAAAGTTTCCCTTTTCTAAGGTTGTTTTCGGGGAATAATATTTCAATTTAAGACATAAAATAGCCACATATCATCACAAAGAGCCACATGTGACTCTAAAGCCACACGATGAGTATCACTGAGCTATAGGAACATATCCAGTTATTTATTCGAGCAGTAATCAGAACAGATGAAAAACTTCACAGCTCCTTCTCCTTTAAATTTTTCCGCGAAACAGCAACGTGCTTACTTTGACGGGTTTGGCATCCCTGCAGCGGCCGCCTTCCCTCTCACGCGATTGGCCGAGCCGTGGGAATATTCAAATCCGGCTTTGATTGATTGGCCCAGAGCCGGTCTCAGCGACGCAGAGGACTCATTTCCATTCCGACATCACTCTCCGTGGCACACTCAGCTCAGTCGGCTGTAGACATGACATACAAGCGGCTGCACGGAGAAGCATAATCGGTGAAATTATCATCTTCACGAGTGGTGAATATGTCGAGGGAGTACTGTTAATGGAGCCAGCTTCATCAATGGATATATCTCCGGAGGTTTCCAGTGCGCAGTCGGAAATCAGAGGCGAGATTGCTTTTGCAGAGGAAATACGCCTTCCGAGCAGGAGAACAACCAATCAGCCGTGGCGAACCAAAGATAAACAAGCCTTATGATAAGACTAAACTCTGTAAGATACTCAACATTATTATTTTCTCTCCATATTCATATTTATGGGACAGTCTTTGCGCTCTGCCAGACTGTTTCGTGCGCGCTCAAGTGATTTCTATATTAGCTGTGCTAACAGTAATATGCCTAATAAGTCACGTGAAGATGCTTCTTTTGCATAAAGCCAGGATTTCCATGCATTGATTTTATGTTGACAGCGCGAGTGGTGAAAGATGCCCAGTGCGCACAAACGGAGGAGCGTCTCGCCCTCTCTGTGGTTAAGTGCCCTGCTATTTTATATTGAAATATGGGCCGAATTCAACCATGAGCTTTCTGGTTTATACTCGCATACAATATTTCCTTTTATGCTCAATCAAGCGGTAAATCTTGTGAATATTGGCCCTAATTGGGTATTTCTCTGACTTAAATCCATTTGCATATCAAACATCTGTTTTCTCTCTCATCTTTTTCATCTTCAAGTGGTATCTTTGTGATGCTTGATGGCTTTGAAAGTCGCTTTATATGTCAGTGGATACACAGGAAGTGCTTTGAAGTATATTATCGGTCATTCAGGGCAGCTTCTGAAGGTTTCCATTTCCATTGTCTGGAAGCCGGAGGTGGGATCATCGCACCTCACTGCACCGGTGGCAGCCGAGGTTGAAGGTTATAGCCGCAGCAGAGGGGCCTATAGATTATTGGCCAGGTGTGAAATTCTACCCTGCGTGCTTTTTTTTCCTGCTTGTGCCAGATCTTTTATTACCCAGAGAGATGGGATGTCACAGCTTCCCACCAGAGGCAGGGGAGGAAAAGCCTGCAATTTGGTGTTTTATTGTCCTCCTCCTTTATCTGTCTGTTGTCTGACCTCAGGAGGAAATGTACTTCCATGCACTTGCTTTGATTAAGTCATGAGGCTAGGGCTGCTGCAAACCATCGCTCATTGATCAGCTGTTTTTTTTTTCAGAAAGTTGGGGGAAAAGCACATCAAGACTTGCTTCACAAAGCAGGGCATATTTCAGACACTTTAACCAGCTTATGTCTGACATTTTAAGAGAAATTCCAACGTTTTATTAATCTCCTGTCAAAATATTTAGGGATTATCTGTTTGGCACTGTGTTGAAAATGTCCTTATTTGCTTTCCTACTAATCTATCATGGCCTTTGATACTGTAAAAGAGGCAAAGACAAGCAATTGTGACTAATTACATTTACTCAAATTACAGAAACTTAGTAGTTTTCTCATGTACTTGTACTTATTTAAGTACATTTTGAAATCCACATACATTTTAAAGGTAAAATTTTGTACTTTTACTCAAGTAAAATACTCTGTGCTTTTTCCACCTCTGTTTACTATACTGCCATTTCAAATCTAGGGGATATGTGGGCGGAGTTTCCCATCATGCCCTTGGGCAGAGTGGTCAGATGAGTTTTATAGAAATGTTTCAATACCATTTTCCTTCTGGATACAGATTCTGATGGAACAACCTGCCATTTGTTAAAAGTTCCTTTCAAAGGGAAAACAGTATGGTGGTTAGCATTGAAGCTAGCGGTAATACTGATTTAAAAATGGATTAAAGAAGGGAAAACAATATGGTGGTTAGCATTGAAGCTAGCGGTAATACTGATTAAAAAATGGATTAAAAGAAGGGAAAACAATATGGCGGTTAGCATTGAAGCTAGCGGTAATACTGATTAAAAAATGGATTAAAAGATGTTTAATGTCGGGTTTATTGGTGTGGACTGAATCTTTCAAGTCCTGAAAAGTAACCAGAGTTACAAGAAATGCTGCCGTAAGGGACTCAAAGGCATGGATAGTGTCAATGGGACGGCACAACAGCTAGCTTCAAGAGTAAACAAGTAAGAGGCTACGTTTTGTGTTTCAAAAGTTATTTAACTTTTAATAAAATGGGTCACTTCTTGTCGTACACGACAAAACACATACAGATAGTATTTGTCATGCAGCCTCGGAACTTTGCTGCTTGGTTCCTCTTCGCTCCTCTGAAAACGGGAGCTCTGGCATGCAACGAAGAATTGATTTCTGGTTTATAATGCTAAAATTTAGCATGGCTAAAGAAGCTAAGTGTAAAGCTAAACAAAATGGCATCAGATTGGTGCATAAAGATGTTCTTGCTGATACCAGTACTTGCATTTTCACCAGTACTGAAGTATTTCTGATGCTGTTTTTTGAATTGAAACAACTCCAGTGTTTTTTATGCATTTAATTGTGTTTTGATGTTGCCTGTTGTTCATTTATCCCTGCTGGGGTTTTTTGCTCATGTTTCAAGTAGATTGCTGTTATTTTTTAATGTGAGACACATTTGCACCATGAGTGAAGTTATCCACTGAGTTAGAATTCCTACTTTGGAATTAAGCTGCTCCTAAAGGACAAGTAGTGTGTATTCTTCATCAGTATGCATGAAGTTGACTCTGCTTTGTTCTTACCAGAGACCCACCTCGCTACAGATTTGCAAGAGTTACACTTTCTAAAGTGTAGTTTAACTACTACCTTTAGTGTGGACTAAAATTGACACTTTAAAGTGTTAAATTTAGCATAATATGAGTTTAATTAACACTGTTAATTTTGCTGTGTGACTTTACCTGAACAAACTGAGGGGAGATCTGTTCTCTTGTTGTTCTTCCCAATACCAAAGGATTATATTTTACTGTTCAACTCCTCAGTAGCTACTCAGTAGTCATTACTTAATGTAAACTTTTTATTAAAAGCGTTTTACTTAAATTTATAGACCAGTAATTGTACTTGTACTTAAGTAAATTTTAAGCAAAGTAACTGTACTTTTACCTGAATACAGTAGTTGTGTTAATGTAAACAAAATGCATATTTTTTTTGAATTATGGTTTATTTTTATTTTGCCTATTTAATTTGGATATCACCAAATGCAAGTCAGTTGGTGTAACTATTGTTTCACCAAATATTTTGCAACAAATACGTCATCAAAAATTGTCAATTTGATATTGGTATTGACAGATAGAAGCTTAAAAAGTGAAATATTGGTATTGGCATAGATGAAATTTTCTGCTGATATTTATAACCATTTTTTTCTATAAAAATCTTCCTCTGTATGAAGTAAATATTGGCTTTACAAGCAAATAATCCAGTGAAGTTTTAAGCTGGACCGACAGGCCTGTGTCAGCTAAAGTGTTTTTCTTTATTTATCATCATTGCTTACGTTTATACTCAATTCTTAAAAAGTGTGTTTTAGGGACTGAAGTTTTAGGTCTGAACTACATTTAAATATCAGTAAAATATCGGTAAAAATATGACGCCAGGCATCCCTGTCTAAAATGTATATTTTGCCTCTTTTTAAGAGGTTTAAGCTGGTAAAACATGGCCCAAAAAGAGTAAATCGCCATTTTTTAAAAATCAAAATAAACATGCAAATTTAGTATTGCATATCTCTGATGTCATTTGGTCATCAGGCATCCTCTTAGAGTCTGCAAATTAACTTTTCGAAATCCGCCTGGACATTTTGATACAGGAAAAATAATTGCTGAACCATCATTTTTGGTTTGTTTTACGTATCGATACAGGTAGGACTTTGTTAAGAATTTCAAAGGGTTGAGAACAATGGATGTGGAGGACCCCCTTTGTTCGCCCAAGGCCCTAAAATTGCTAAATCCGCCACTGTGTTGCAATGAAATTTATAGTTCCTCATGCCCTTTCCCTCATAAAATATGTATGCTTTCTTGATTCAGGGTTAAATCTATACTTACAGTCCAAGCTTTCACGTAATGAGTCAACGCTTACTGCCTCATATAATCCAGATATAGAGGCTAAGTCAGTGTGCTCTTCAGCACAGACTGTTAAACTTTACTTATCCTAATGACATTTTCAGATGTGGTTGTTTGTTGAACCTGTCCGCACAGCCTGTAAATTGCATCCCGCACTATGAAGCAGTCAATGTGCAGGTATCCCATGGGGGGTTTCCCCTTCTGATCTCCCATCACACCCCGGCAGTAATTCCAGCCCTGTGAAGAGAAGGGATTTGTCATTTTGGCTGCCCGATTCCCTTTGCTTCCTCAGGAGCGAAGCTGAGCTCTGATTTATTGTGAAGTTTCCCTCGGCTCGCTCAATCTCCATGCCTACCGAGTAACTGAGCGCAGGAAACGGCTCGACCGCAAGAGTGACCTTTTCTTGGATGTCTGTTAGCGAGGGCTGATTAAGGTCATGTCTTTTTCTGCCATGTCATCCGTAGCTCGCCTTTTTATGTGAGGAATTGGGTTCTTTTTGGACCGTAGAAGGCTGAAAATGAATCAGAAACATATAAAATGTCACTGTCTTGAATGCTTAGCCAGTTCTCTCATGCAGCCTCTTTAATCAACTTTTATCTGCTAAGAGACGTCATGTGTAATTACAGGCAGCCTGCTATCTTTTGAAATCTGTCTAATTGGTCTTTTCATTCTAATAGGATAAAGGGGTAGGGAGACGGGGGGTTAAGGGTGGAAGGTTAAGGACTGCGCCTCTGAGGTCATCAGGGAGGGGAGCTGGAGGGGGACAGGACTGCCTGGAGCTCCAGTAAGCTTTATTGTATCTACTTGATAGCTCTCAGTCAGTCATTACTTCAAATTAATGATTACGCCTGCCAAATTGCAATTGATGCATCATCATTTGCCCCAAATAGAAAACGCAGTGAGATGATGAAATTTTTTAGTTGCTCCAGAGATCAAAGGCCCTTTTTTATCCCAGAACATTTTGATGTTTCATGGTAGAGAGCGTATCATTAGGTTATCTCCCACATTAGAGGCTGAATTTTCTCTACGGTTTCTAATGAGTTTCATGTTTGCTTGAGGATTTTAATGACTGGAAGGAAGCAGTGACCCTAAACATACAGAGGACAGAGCTTTCAGGGGGGTTGGGAGGGACGACGAGTTGTACTTTCAAGTCCGTCTCTCTGATTTTTTTGTCTCCTATAGTTTAAAAACATTCAGAGATGTGCCTGGGTTGATTACCTTGAGTCTGATTTCTTTGAAAAATAACTTATCAGTGCACAAACCTTTAGCTCCATCTTTCACCATCTGTTATCTTTGAAGTCAAGGTTTTCTAAAGGCTGGACAGCACCCCCACAGCTCTCTGACAGTGTGTCAGTGTGAGTATGCTGGGATAAGGATGAGATAAGGCTCTGTTTACCTTCTAATGCTACCTTGGCATCGGCCGGGCTGTGCCCCATGCAGCGTGTTTCTTTTACCTTGGCACCGTCTGTGTGCGAGGGCAGATTCTGGTCAGTCAAGGTTTTGTACTCCTTATCAAAGGCTGTTTACAGATAAGATTTAATTGTGCAGCCTTGGATTGATGGCTCAATTTGTCCCAGGTATCTTTATACAGAAGATGTTTTGATTACTATTTTAATTTTAAAGAAGTTTTGTCTTACAGAAGTGGGACTAGATAACAATATACCGTCATCCTGGCTTGTGTGATACAGTTTATTGAGTCACAGATGCCAAATACCGATACTATACTGTTATTATTACAGAATTGCTGTATCATAATATGTTGTCATTCTAGGCTATAAATGGCAACATATCATATTGTTCTGTACTTTACTGTACTGCATTGTATCTTACTATATGGTAGTAGCCAAGAATTTAATATTAAATTTACTCTAAATACTGATTTCCAATCAGGTTGTTCAGTTAAAGTAACTTGTGGTATCGTGGCGTGTCATACTGTAACATAAATCACATTATACTGTACTGTATAGCAGTAGTTTTCAACCTTTTTTCCCTGGAGCCCCTCCTTACTTGTATCTAAGAAAAGCCAAGCCCCCCAAGACCCAAACATATAAAGAAGAGATAGAGTGCTGTGAAAATCAACATCAATTTAATTGTTTCATGGACAAACCCAAAGAAAATAGGTCTGTTTATCATACCAAAAGATGTTTGTATAAAAAAATTTACATCAATTTTTCTATGTTAGTTAATATTTGGCAATCTAATTTTGATAGCCTAAGAGCAGACAGAGCCTCACGCTCCCCCTGAGATTATTGGCGCCCCCCTCCCAAGGAGTTCTGGACCCCAGGTTGGGAACCACTGTTGTATAGCAGTGTTTCCCAACCGTTTTTCCTTGGAGCTCCTCCTACATGTAACTAAGAAAAGGGGAGCTCCCCCAGGACCAAAGAGAGAAGAAAAAGTGAAACACTGCCCCCAAAAGTCAACCTAGATTTTAATTGTTTCACTGATAAAACCCCAAAAAAGGCCTATTCATGCTTTTCTTATCAAAATACCTATACTTAATAACTGCTTTATCATGGTTTCGCCAATATTTGCAAATCTAATTGTGACAGCCTTAGAGCAGACAAAGCCTAACATCTCCCCAAGGATGTTTGGTGTCCTAATGTACCAAGTATATCTGAACTTATTGTACTGTAACATAAATTGTATTGTACTGTTCTGTACTGCACCGTATAGTGTCGTATCATACTGTATCATACCGTATCATACCGTGATATATATATCCTATCATATCATATCATGACTTTAACCTGTGGTTCTCACCCCACACAATTTGTCAAGCAGATTTAAGAACTTTTTCGACTACCGGTAAGTGTTGAAACGGCATCTCCTTCAGCCACCTCTTGGTGTTACAGAGCTATTTCCAAAAATAATAACTGAGAGGCAGAGAAAACTGCACCAACATCAAAAGTGTTTAACAGATTGAAAAACTCTTTCTGACATTCAGATTAATCGCTGCTTGTCTGAGTCAATAACACATATTCAGTAGTAGATGGTTGTACTGTGAGTCTCTGACTCTTGTCAACTAATGCAGCCATTAGAAGTTAAATCATTTCAATTCACTTTCACTGCAGTGTAAGGTGATAATTCCACCTAGGGAAAAATGTGGCTACAAATTCATAGTATGACTGAAATCTGCAGTTCTGTTGACAATATCAGTTTCAGTTAAGTTTAGCTTTTCCTAAGTTTATTTACTTGCTTCATTTGCATTTTAGCTGAATGCATAAAGAATGAAATTAAAACCCTGCTTAATTTTCTTTTTAAAAGGTTGTAGCTTTTAAATAACAATGATTCCAGCGCATTGGTGATGCTTGGGTGGCCCACTCAGGTATATTTGAAGCCACTGAAGTATATTTACTGACCCCTTTTTTCATCTTTTACTTTAAAATGTGTGTATACCTGTAGTCACCGTCTGCCTGCAAGAGAGATATGATAAGTAGTACGCCCCAATAGTATGCCATTGTTTTAACGTTTTTCTACAACTTCTTGCTCACCGTTTGTACTCCTGCACTTTAGGGTGATGGCGGTGATATGCTACCTCAGCAAGAGCAAGGCTATGAATACAAGATACTTAAATTATAGCTTCAAATAAAACAGTTGAATGTACCTGACAAACTTATTCATACAGGAATGATACATGGCACTTCAGTAATGCAACTCTAGGGTGTGCTTTCACACGGGGCCCCTTTAGGGAGGTTTCCATCTGTCATCGCGAACTTTGCACATTTTTAGCCACTGCTTTGGTTTAAATTTTGTCATCCCTTTGGTGTATCCTACTGGCCCAGGGCCCTAAGCTGTTACCTGCCGTTCCTGTTGACAAGCAGCACCTGTGCTTTCACAAGGAGGCCCCTTTAGGGAGGTTTCCTTCCGTCATTGCAAACTTTGCACATATTGAGCCACTGCTTTAGTTTAAAGATTGTCATCCCTGTGCTGTTTCTTACTGGCCCATAGCCATAGGCAGTTACCTGCCTTTCCTGTTGACAAGCAGCACCTCTGCATTTATGCACAAGCCTTGCCCAAGTATGCATCTGTGTCGCGGTTAGGAAATATGTAAGCAGACTCATAAAGCTGTCTGCTATAAACGCTCTGAAGCTTTATTTGATTTATTGTGATTTGTAGGGTTCTTAGACTTCTGTGCTCAGAGATTTATTGTAACCTAACCATCTTGCGACGACTATGTGACAGAAACTTTGATGTTCATGGGTTTTCTCCCAGACACTCAGCCATTTGCTCTGTATAATTCCCATCCATTTAAATTCTCTGGACATCTGACTGATTATTGCCCAGCCATGTTATTTACATAAAATCTGTGTTTGCGCATGAGTTGTATAGGAAACGCTTCTTAATGCTGTTGTAATACCTTTTATAGGAGCTAATCTCAATGGAAATGAGGCTCATTGTTATCAGCCTGGGGCCTGGAGTGTTCTTGCAGCGTGGAGCGGAGTGGCTCCGGGTTGTTTGGTTATCCTGTATGTGAACCTTTGTGTCCTCTTTTTCTTTCTCTACTGAGAAGGAGAAGAAGGAAATCTGGGTCTCTCTTATATGCCGCTCTGATACCAATTATGCAAACTATTATAGAATTTAACCAGGCCAGCTCTTATCGGCTAATCCAGAAGTAATAGATTCTATTAAAAATGTATGAGGGGGTTGGGGGGATCAGTGTGTGTGCGTGTGGATGGTTGTATAGAGATGAATATAGCAGCTGCAGAAGCACTGCTGTCTAATTCAGTCTTTATGTCAGCCTACTTGTCTGGTCTCCATTACTTAGACAGGATCCTGCCGTGCCTGCCTTAAAGATAGTATAAAAGCCATACATAATACACAATTAATTAAACAGTGAGAGGATTGTTATTCATGGAGCATGTCATTTAAAGAGAGACGCTGCCTTTTTTCTTCCATAATGACCATTTGCTCCCAGTTAATCATTTATTTCTTCTCTAAATTAACCTTTTTTGCCTTTGTGTCTTTTCCCCTTTTCCTCGTCTGAAGGTTCTGAGGGGAAGGAAGGGAAAACATTAGCATAGCACTCACATGCTAATCCACCCCGAGAGTGAAAAGGGTGCTCGTCTTAAACCTTTTTCATTATCATCTAATTATTAACTGAGGATTCAGAGAACTGCTAACAGGAGCGGGGATGGCTCCGGCTAGGGAGGGGTGTGTGGCAGAGGCAGTAGTGTGCATCTTTTCCTTTCATGTTTGTTGAGGGGGAGGATTTTTTTATGCAGTTTGCCTCTATCTTCGCTCTGACCCTTGATGCTGCATGAAGTCATGAAAGACTCCAGAAGGTCAGACAGATGCTCGTGTCTGAGTCTTTGTATAATTCAGGGCCTTTTCCTACTTTGATGGATGTTCTTTTGCTGCAGAGGCCATAAAACCAAGACTTTTTGATTTTTTTTTTTGACATAATTACTTTTTCCTGGGATGTCATACATTATTACTTCAATAAATGTGATCCACAGAGGCAGAAATGAGTTTAAATCCAGGCAGAACTTTCTCCGTCACTCTCCTCATGCCTCTTCTTTTTCCATATTAGAAAAAGTGACGTTTTGCATCTCGACAAAGACGAGAGATAGAGGCTTGAGAAATATAAGCTTATTTATTAGTGAAGATATCCTTATCAAGAATCCATGGGGGATGGTTAGATGGACTGCAAAACACAAGGTCTTTATCTCTGGGCCTCTCAGTGGGCCAAATCCCACTGTTTATCAGCTGTGAGGACACTGCCCAAGAGCGGCGAAGATTACACGTCCTTGTGGCTTTAAGCGAAAAGTTGACACAGAAAACAGCAGATTTAATGAGGATTGGGCTGATAAGTATGTGTTTATCATGCATCATGTTTACTTATGATAGCTGACAGGTGGATCTCTGTAAAACAAAAAGATGGATCAAACATGAAGTCATTCCCGATAGAACTGTTACGATCTACATCTTTTCAGGGTTTATTTGATAGCTGTAGAGATTTAAAGACAAGAGATGCCCTAAAAACCACAACATCTTTTTTCCTCCTGACGTTTTCTGAAGTTATACGTCTTTTTGGGCCAGATAGGGAGTTATGGGGTCCCTGATATGGCCCCTGGGCTGCCCGTTGATGATCACTGCCTAATGGTTATTAAGCCAGCTTGGAGTAGAGTGCAAATTAGGGATTTAACTGATATTACGTCTTTAGGGCTGATTAAACAAAGATTCATGAGGCCAATAACCAATATTTGAAGTCGATATGTATTTATGATGACTGATAGACTATATTTTATGTGATTTTAAAAAAAGTAAGTAATTTAGGAGCTCTGTAGACATGAGAAATGCCACACAACAACACAGCACCATCAGGAAACAGGAAGAGATGCCATATGACTGTGTCAGTGGCACCCAGGCTTCAGTGTTAAATGGCTGATACTCGTGCCATGTGTAGCCAATCAGATAGTGTTGGGGGCGGGACAGGGCTGCCCACAGAATTAACTTTCCTGTTTGTTGCCCCTTTTCCTCTTTTCACACATTTTTTGGCATTGTATTGCCACTTTTGACCAATTTTTGCCCTGATGTACCACATTTGCCCCTGTTTAACCAATTGTTGCCACTTTAGATCAATTTTTGCCATTGCAAACAAATTTTTGGTGTTTTTCCACCCTTTCTTGCTCCTCTGCTACTCTCGGCCAATGATTGCCTCTTCTTTTTGCCAGTTTTAATCCATTTTTGCTGCTTCTTGGCCATTTTTGCCAGTTCACACCACTTTCTGACATTGCTTTTGCTCTTCTAACTCATTTTTGTTGGTTTTCACCCTTTTTTGCAACTGCATTCTGCAAAATTTAACCAATTTTTGCTGCTTCTTGGCTATTTTTGTCACTGAGTGGCACTTTCAACTAATTTTTGCTGGCTTCCACCCTTTCTTTTGCAACTTTTTTTTTGCCAGTGTTAACCCATTTTTGATACATCTTTGCCAATTTTGCCCCTTGACAACAATTTTTGCCTTTGCTTTACAAATTTAAACCATATTTGCTGTTTTTAACTCTTGCAACCTATTGTTGCCACTATATTCCCATTTATGTCACTCATTTACCATTTTAAGCCAACTTTAGCAGCTGTTTACCAGTGTTTATGTTTCCCCCTCACCCCCATTGCTAATCTTAATCCTAACTCTCTTTGGGGTTTCCTTAGTTGGTGGTGTGTTATTTTTGATTTTAGCCCCCCTACACAGTAAATTTACCTGAGTAAATTTTACTTTAATTGAATCAAATTTTACTCTGAAAAATATAACATTTGTCCCAGTCTATTTGGAGTAAAATTGACTCTGCTTGAAGAGTAATGTTTTCAGAGTTGTTTTTACTCTATAAAGTGTTTTAACTCTTAATGATGATTATGTTCTCCATAATGAACAAAATAAAAACAACTCTACAGCAATTGTACTCACCACTGAGTAATTCAGACCTTAGTTTACTCATTATAGAGATGATTTTCTCAATATAAAGTGATATTTAATTCTTTCAGAGCTGTTTTTGATTCCTCTTACAAATGTTTTCTGCTCTTTACGGTACAATTTCTCCTCCATTTACAACTGAGTAATGCTAATGTAGAACTGTATCTTACTCTAAATATTCCTCTTTATAAAGATCTACATTTCCTCTTTAAAGATAATTCTGCCTTTCCATCTATAAAGGACATGACAACAAGTGGTTTATTTTTGCTTATATGTGTTAGACATAGTGTTCTTATATTACAGAAACAATTGTGGTGAACATAAGACAAGGACCCAGGAGCAGAGCACGAGATGAGGCAGTTAGGTTAAAGAAGTTTATTTGACAACAACAGTGCAAACGATGGTGAGCTGGCTGGCGGCTGGCAGAATCACTGGCAGTGAGCATAGAGACACTGCAAAAAAGGAGGACAAAATGGAGTTAGACAACACAAAAACTCATCTAAAATCACTAGATTATCAAAGGTTGAAGAGGAGCCAGTTTACCTAATTAGAAGCTGTAGTACACAGGTGTCTGAAGTTCATCACCAGGTGAGAAGGTCTTGATTGCAAAGGACACTAACAAGCTGCAGCTGTGACCGTCCATGAGTGACGCCAGCTGAGCTGGAACTTCAGTGGGTGTGGTTAAAGTTTTTCCTCCAGCAGAATTTACTCTGTGTTTTAATAAATACACTCAAAAAAGAGTTAATTTTACTAAATTACTTTTGAGTAAAACATTGTTTACTCTGGAAAAATGACTCCCCAGATTTTCCTGTGTACTCATCCCTAATCCGAGTGTTCAGGTGCCTTACCCTAACTCTCTGGGTTTTCATTCATTTTGTGGTATGTTAAATTTGCATTTATACCCTCTATAAATTTTTTATTTTTCTTCTCGAGGCTGCCCCATTGTAGAAGTCTGCAGCGTCTGCAGCCGAATGCCCCAGCATAGAGGTTTGCAGCCAGATCCTCTTGAGTTTGGTTGTGGTGGAAAAGCAAATTGCTGGGCTGCCGTGCCGAGCCACGCCACTCAGTGTAGTGGAAAAGCCCCATTAGGCTTTTATTTTGAAGGTTAAATTGAAGTAGCACACACACTATTGTGTATACCATTTTTCTTTACTATTTTGGCTACTTTATTCAAATGAAATGGCACGAAAAGGTAAAATATGAAACTTTTTTCTAGCCGGCATTATAAAAGTGCTGGAGATACTGATACTGATGGAGAGTCTAGCCCAGATAAAATCATGCATTCTGGGATCTCTTTGATCTTAAATCTTTCTTCCCCC
Source organism: Cheilinus undulatus (assembly GCF_018320785.1). Taxonomy (NCBI): domain Eukaryota; kingdom Metazoa; phylum Chordata; class Actinopteri; order Labriformes; family Labridae; genus Cheilinus; species Cheilinus undulatus. The sequence continues at coordinate 35,126,752 of NC_054881.1, forward strand.
TTTTTATTTATAACCCTCCTCATGAGCAAGGAGGCAATTTTAAGCCTAAGTTTTCAAGAAATCTCTTTAAATTTAAAATTTAGATAACAGGATGAAAGAAGCCATCATTACTCGCAGTTTTCTCCATCATTTCTCGCTCCTTCCCCGGCTTTCAGAGAAACTTTTTCTTTTAAGCCACTGCTGGTCTCTCTTTGAATTAAATATCCTCCTTGATGTATTTTATTCCAGCTGCAAATTATGGGAGTAATGGAAGGTATTCCAATTCAAGTCTCATTTTCTGCTGGTGAAGGGATTTCCCTGGAGATGCCTTTCCTCCCCTGTGCTCCTCCTGCGTTTTCGTCACCTCCATCTCGACACAAAACGTGCGGTAATGGAAGGGTTGTTGTGAAATTGCCATTATTTTCAAAATGGAATCAGAGCATACTGAGGCTTTTAGCTCCTCACATGTGTGTGCTAAGATGAGAGAGGTTGCAACGAGCAGTTTGAAGTGGGCTTGTCACCAAGGGACAGATGTTGAGCGGAGGAGGGGAGCGGGCGTATGGAGAGAAGGAAGCGAGAGGGAAATTTTATTTTTTGCTCCTGGCACCTGAGTAAAATGAAAGCCAGTCTTTCTTTCTTCCTTTTTTTGAGGAGAAGGTAATCACGTTTCTGCAGCTCATCACTGAACGCTCTATTCTGTGGCTGAACGGCTTTAGCTGCCCTCTGGACCCTGAGGGAGAAATGAAAGCAAAAATTCAAAAGAACCTTAAAACCTAACAAGAACAAGAGGAAATCTGACAGCTATATGCTGCAGGCTTATGTTACTCTTGCTAGAAACTACTGCACTGAATTGAAACTAGTATTTTTTTATTTGTAGTAACTTTTGATCACCTATAATTCTGATTTTTGTGTTGCATTCACAAGGTGACCGTTAACTTCTGCAGCCCACTCAGGATAAGACGCTGAGATTCTCTGCAAAGATGCCCTCCTGAGTTCACTGGTGTTTGCCTCACTGAAGTCGGTCGTAACCAAAGTTTATGTTCTCTAGTTTCAATAAGGCTTTCTGTTTGGGTAATTTCACCACGGGAGACTGAAAAAAGACTCACAGTGTGTGCAAAATACAGCATATTCATTACCTGGTACCTCTCAAAGGATGTGAACCCTCCAGGAGCTCTTTGACTTCCTGTTTGCACGGCAGCAGGTCCTGTAGGTACAGTTGAGTCAAGGGGAACGCACACAATATGCCACATGCTTCACGCTGGGAACATTAAAATCAGAATCTTTTATACTCCAGTATTATATTACACAACTGAAGCACAGAGCTGAGTAGGAGATCATAGGGGGTCCTGGTTTTCCATCAGGAGGACCAGCTTTGTTCCATCATGGGATCCTATCAGTGTATGTCCGTAATTAGCCTAGTAGCATTTAGCGGAACAAACTTGGTAAAAATAAAACATTTATAAGTAGGTCTATCCAAATTAGTGTTTAGTTATTAGATATTCACCCAAATACAAAAAAATGTCTATTTTTTAAATAACTGAGAATATTCATGCATGGGGAGGTTCCCCTCCATGGATGCCACCATCATTTCTTTGTCAGTTTGTAGCAATGACTCATTTAGGATGTTACATTGCATCAGCATCAGCATTGGAGTTGAAAACCAGTGCGTTTGCAGCATTGCAAGGCGGAGAAAAGGATTCCTATCCCTAACAGGAGGTCCCACTATTATCTATGATAAGCATAAACTAATTGATAATCACATGTACAAACAAATCGGCATTGGGCATCGATGTTTGGTGCATTAGCGATTTTTTTGTATTTGTTAAATTACAACAGCTTTGGCAATGACATTAATCTACAGAGCATTCAGAAAGTATTCAGACCACCTTCACTTCGTTTCACTTTTCTTATGTTGCAGCCTGATGCTACAGTCGAAAAAATTCATTTTTATTCTCATGAATCTACACTCAGTACCCCATCATGCCACAGTGAAAACACAATTTTAGAAATTTTTGCAAATTTATAAAAAAATGAAGTACTGAAATATCACACAACTATTCAGACACTTCGCAACAGTAGTTGAAATTTAGCTGAGCTGTCTGCTTTTTTCCCTGATCTTTGCTGAGAAGTTTCAATCTTTGCCCATTCATCTTTGGCAGATCTCTCAAGTTCCACCAGATTCGATGGTCTTCTAGCATGAACCTTGGTCCTCAGTTCACCCCGCTGATTTTCAATGAGATTCAACTCAGGGCTTTGGGCAGGCCAGCCAGTAAAATTCACTTTATTAGAAATGCTGTGATAACTTTGTGTATCCTTCTCCTGCTTTGTGAGCAGTCCCTAAAAGCTGTGTTAAAATGTCCTTACTCTGTTTAACAGCACTTTGGAATGACTTCTAAAAAAGTGACTCCTCATAGGGGGGCTTATAATTTTGTTCTCATCTGTATGAGGTAAGTATTTCACAGTAAGCCCACAGCATTTTTAGTTTTAGTGCCAGCATTCAGATCTGGTGACTCTTCACATTATCAAAGAGAATGTCAAATGTGATTATCACTGAAATATTCCCTCCGTGCACGGCTTTATCTGCAAAGTGATTGCTTGAATCAACACAGCTGTGTAGGCGCTTTCTTTTTCAGACACGTCTCTTTTCCTCAGACAATACTTGACTCTGCAAACAGCACTGCCTATTTAAAAGAGGGAGCTGCTTTTGGCCTTCTCTGCTAATCAATATGGGCATACATTTATTGAACAATAAAGCCAGGTCGCAGAGATAGTTACAAATTGAAACACACAGCCTGAGGCTAGCAGAGGTCTTGTTAATGATATGTGCTATTGCAGCTGACAAGACAAGGTTGATAACAGCAAAACAACTCAGAAGAACGGGGATGGAGCTGCTGTGGGGTAATAACACGGTATTTTGAATCACAATCCCAGCATTTTTTAAAAGGAGCTCCTGAGTTTGAATATGTCAAGTCAAAGTAAGGGTTACAGAGTTTTAGAGGAGTGTGAAAGCTGCTGAAATGACACGTAAAAGATGGTTTGGAAAGATGAGTCTCTTATGAGGTTTTTAGTGCTCTCCTCCAGCCAGCTTTGAGGCTTTTTTTCAGCATTAAATGGGTTTGATGCCAGATTTTAAATGTGTTGCTTGTAATTCGATGTTCTCCCAACTAAAGCTGGAATTTCCTTTCTTTCCAGTAATCCTCACAACTATATGACCCTTTAAAAAAGTGAATCCTTTAGGATTTAACCAAATTGTTGGGGTTAGAGTGTGTTTCCACAGCTGTTTTTTTTTCAGCTTGTAGTGCTAACCACTTCAGTTTCAGAGCACTTCTTACCAGCGTCTGTTATTTTTATGTTATGTAAGTTGACATTTCTGCTTCTCTCTGCGGTATCCCCAAGGTCTGTTTTCAAAAGCTTAATTTTTTATTTTAATCAATGAAAAATGACTTTTACAAAACCTGAAAAATTGTCGAGGAATCCAGCTGGAAATTACACCGTCAAAAAGACAAGTCAGATCAGTATTTCCCTCATCATTGCTGTTGTCAGAAGCCCCGCAGCCTCTTGATTTTGATTGGCCAGTTAGGGAGAAGACACGTGTGGCACTTTTCCAAAAGTTGAATTAAACTAAGAGTGCGAAGAACATGGCGGCATCAGGCGATGAGTACTGAAACAGTGGACTACGCTGTTTTCGTACGTAAAATGACTGCCGTCAGCTAAAAAACTTTAGCTGTGGACAGATATTTTTATGACAAGGGTTTTCACATAGAGACACTGAAATGATATTGGATTCCTGCTATGGGTTGCACCAGCTGTTCATATGTTCAAACGTTGCCTAGTTTGAATGTAAGTTCTTACTTACGACGGACTTTACGCTCTCCTAACATTTCAGGTGTTTTGCACCAGCTGTGATAAATTATATCTTAAATCTTACACTTACCCCCTACTAGGTGTATAGTCCTCTGTAGAATATGGCAGTCAGTGATAGTGCTGAGAGACGGGTCAACCCGCCAGAGGATGACATGAAGTTTAGATTTTTCCTGTCAGCACAGCGTTCTCCATGATAATGCTGTTGTTTTCCATGAGCTAGATAATTTCTGCTGTCCACTCTTAAATTATCTCATGTTATTGGCAATTTCACCACCCAATATCAGTGTTGTTATTTCATACTGGCTCTAGGTGTAGGCTGTAGGCTTCAATACTCACGTATGCAAAATGCCTTGTCATATTTTTCATCCACACTGGGCGCTGTTTGAGGATCAACGGCAGTTAGCAATTGTTATTTTTAGCCGTTAGCATCTGTTGCAAACACTGGGTTAAAAAATGCTTTTCACTGATTGGTTAAAGTAAGTGATAACGTCATATCTGCAACAATATTTTAGTTAGTTTGGACATAAATCTCTACGAGTTAAGATCAACCTTACGTCTCTGTGTTGCAACTGACAAAACATAAGTTAGAACTTAACTAGTTTCAATTTACGAAGCGTAAAACTAGCTTATGTATAGCTGGTGCAACACCCATTGGATTGATGACCATGGCATCATTGAGTGTTATTCATAGTATCTAGAGCATGAAACATACACATTTGCAAAGCATTTATTGTTTGTTTTTTATTGATAATTTCTTGATAACTACTTAATGGCTTGCTCAGACATTTTAATTCTTACATAACATTGCAAAGCCAATGGATTGTCCAAATTGCATGTCTGTCATCAGGAAGCTCCATCTGGCAAAGCCTGAATATTCAATCCTGGTCTGTGAATAGACTGATCAGCATCATTTGAGGAGAACAGGGTGAAAGCTATGGGCGAGGTTCAGCTGTACTGCAAGCCAGTAAACAATGGCTGTCACCAGTAAATCGATTAAGTCGTAGCAGCAGTTTTATCAGAGCTTTATTAAATAAGGAGCCACGCTGAAAGCTGTTCTTGGTTGATAAGATGTTTTTGCTCTTTGTCTGACTGGCTTCATCGGTTTGATTCACCAACTTTCTCCACTGAAAACAACATCTGCCGAGCTCACATTATGTAGTTTACTCTGTGGGGCTGCAGAGGCCAACGACATCATTAGCCATGTGGATCTGATTGACCGGTATGAATGTGTCCAGTATATCTCATTGCAATGAATATATAAAATAGGGCTCAACATTGTGATTCCAAAAGCAGTGATTCCATTCGTTTTCTCCATCTGAAATAACCAAGCCAGACTTACCATGAGCTACCTGAGTCTGAAACAATAGTCTATGCTCCAGTAGAAGACAAAAGTCTGCAAGATGTCAATCTCATTTTAAGAAAAAACTGTTTTTGCAATCTCAGTCAAAAATACAACAACACCTGCAATCCATTAGTTTCACTGCAACAAATCTGATTGGTTGGTAGATAGTCGTTTATTGTCATTGCATTATAAATTTCAAATATAATTGCTACAGTAAAAATGAGTGTAGAAAAAGGTGAATATGTGGTTTGAGAGCTTGGAAAGCTAGCATTAATGAAAAAATTAAATGGAATTAAGTATTGGATATGTCATTTCTTCTTCCTTGTAAAGAAATATGTACAGTTTTGTACCTTTGCCTTTTTCTCCGTTTTCGAACGCCGTTTTTGTGCCAAATAAAATGTTTTATAGTCATGAGTATACAGGTAGCTGTTTAGCCTGGTTCATGCTTTGAAGCATTATAACTAGGATTTTACTAAATGCCTATGGGAAATTTGAATGGTGAATTTCACTTTCGGAACCAGCGCCGTCCAAAAAGGGGACAGGCTCTGTTAAGCTCCTTAAGGGTCCGTTATTTTCAGATATGTTTTTTTTTTTTTGTTTTGGATCCGTAATCCAAATAAAAACGCATCGGGCCCAGTGTGCAAGGTCTGAGTGCATGACCCTTTTTGGATTACGGATCCGGAAAAAAAGGCATCAGAAAATACGTACCCGGGGTGTATAGACCTATACTCTCTAACGCCTGAATTTTGACGCTGAATTCCCTCAAAACGTTAGCATGCAATCAACCAAGCGTAATTGTTCTTAGGTACAGCCAACAAGAAACCTCACCTGCCTGTGGCATTTTTGTTGTCAATTGCATGACAGATACGAATGCATTCCTACATTTGTATAGTTGAGAAATGATGTGGTATGTACTTGCCAACCTGCAATTTTAGTCAATGTGGGATAATGTTGATTGTGGTGTTATATGAAGCTCCATACACTAGAAGCAAGAGGAATGCATGTTTGAAAACTGACCGAAAACCAGGGACTTCGCCCACTGTTTTAGCTTGGTTTACATTCAGATCAGCATTTTATATGGTATTTTCTCCTGAGTGATGCATCTTCTTCTTTATTCCAGCAGGTTAACCCTGGCTGGTCTCAGCCCTTGTGAACTATCATGCTGGCCTGCATTCAGAGACGGCAGAATCTCTCATCGCAGCATCTTGGCTGCAAACCCAAAAGCCTTGATGTCCCAGCACCGCCATTACTGCTGTCAGTCCCACCGTTGCAGGCGTGCACCCACAAAGGTGAGTTTACATCCCCCAGGTTAAGAAAGTTTTACATGGATAGTTTGAAACAGAAAACACACATCAAACCTTAGTCATACCTCTGTGTTGTTTAAATCCATCATGTTAAGCTTCACCTTGTTGCCTCCAGGTGCATATAAAAGAACATGAATGTTTTCAGTGGTGTGCCAAGCATCTCTGAAAATCTCTAAAAATAAAATAATGGGCTTCCTGATGATGATGCCTTTTAATTGGGCCACTAATCAGTGTGCTCCTGCAGTGCAAATGTGTGCAGGTCAAAGTGGACTCTGAAATTACACAGTTAATCAGCTCTCTCGTACAGGGTTACTAATGATGTTCCCATTTTGTGGAGAAAGTGCTCCTTGTCAGTGTTGTTTGACCTTCATCTTGACTGATTACTCTGCAGTCATTGAAAGGTTGAGTGGGAGCCTTGGGGACTAACCCGCACTGACATTCGCGATTAGATTTCATTCAATTAATTGATTGAATGCGACATGTTTGCAGATGTACTTCTTGGTCTGATACTCCTTTTCCTTTATGGCTTCCTTTGCATTCTTAATATTTGTGCCGTGCCTCCCAAATTGCATAGTCTTTTTCATCCTGGGCAGTCTTGATACACATAATGAGATCACAGTGCCACAAATGAAGTTATTCTGCTGTGGTTTCGTTTCCCCGATTGCTTTAAAAATTGCTGATGCCTTATATTTCTTTGTGGGTCTGGTTTGAAGCTATATTGCAGATCTATAACTACTTACAGTTTAATGGTGCAGCTGGATATGTACTGTAGTGTTATGAATGGACTTGGCTTTGAAATATGAAATTATTTGGCCCTTTAAAGATCTCTTGTTCTGTTTGGCATAGGTGTTGCAGTTTGTTTTATTGTTATTACTTTGTGGCTGTGCTGTTGTGTATTCAGTGGCTGTTATTTGGACCCATGGAAGGAAAGCTAACACACAACAGGAGCTCACAGAGATCATTGTAAATGAAATGAAACTGTGCTTTTCAGACTGCGGCCTGCTGGAAAACAAGCCATGCAAATACTGGCCAATGTGTGCATTATTATATTACTCAAGAAGGACCACGTTTGACTGCTAAGGTTAGCTAAGCCTACGTGATGTATGTGCAGACAGGGCAGTTGTCAGGATTATCTTATCTGTCTGATCATGTTTCCAGCTCATTTGTATGAGCCTGTGCACCCTCATAAAGCTTATCTTTGTCCATGCATCATGAAATATAACACCTCAGAATGCAATCTTTAATAGAGTTCAAGTTTAGGAGTAGTGATCACTATTTGGGATGTATAGATTTTCATTTTCATTAGCTTTAGTCATTACAGGTTAGTGACGCCTGCACATGCATGCAGGGGTCGTCGCCTGTCCTCCTGAATTAGACTTACTCTTAGGTTGAAGTTAGTAGAAGCCATGCTTGTAGGTTTTAAAGTGAGCAAACTCACCACACTGAAGGGATTCCTAAGTGCAGTGAATGTGCACCTGTGTCTGGAAGGTCCAGTCACTGGTTAATCAGTATTCCTGGCTACCACTACACCATGAAGACAAAAGAACACCCAAAGCAACTCAGAGTAAAGGTTATTAAATAGTATAAGTCAGGTGATAGATACAAGAAATTTCCAAAGCACTGAGAATCCCCTGGAGTTCAGTTAAATCCATTATGAAGAAATGGAAGAATATGGCACATGTGCAAATCTGCATAGATCAGGCCGTCCTCACAAACTGAGTGAGCGTGCAAGAGGGAGACTAGTGAGAGAGGCCTCTGTGAGGGAGTTACAAGCTTCAGCAGCTGAGATGGGAGAGACTCGGCATACAACTGTTTGGGTTCTTCACCAGTCAAAGCTTTATGGGAGAGTGGCAAAGAGCAGGACGTGTTAAATATCCGGGGCTAAGCTCAAACAAAGAACGGTTCAGGGGCCCACTTGCTCAGTAATTTGCTGCTTATCAGGCAGCTGTATGCACTATTTTTATGCAAGTTGAAACACAAATTTAGATTGAAAATGCAAACAAATCCATGCATCCTTCAAGTAGAAATGATGCAGTCCAGGCTAAGAAAATCCTCAGTACTTAGATATTCTTTTCCAATCTAATTGCGCTAAAAGTGTCATTGTCATTCTAAAATAATGAAATACCTTTGTAAAGTTCAATAACTTTCACTTCTGCCTCCTGAAATTTATTATGTTTCTTTTTTAAGGTTCTTTGCATTGTGTGGGAGGAATTTGTTGTCAAAATGTAAAACTCCAATCATGTATTTTCATACAAAGAACATAAAAAATGCATATGGGGTTAGATAGAGATGAAGATATTGATTTATTCTCAAAAAATACAGAAAATTGTATTTTCAGAACATTTAAGTACTTTTATACTGCAGTGAGTGCACAAGTTAAGTAAAAGGATCAGATTTTTTTTAGAATTATGTTTGGCTCTAAGAATCAAATTTCTATGGTGTGAAGAGCAATGCCAATTTCTTTTATGTCTTTTAGAATTTATCTATAAGCAAAAAAAATTTTTTACCAACCTTTTTAGGGCTTTTAAAGGTCACATATGCAAAATACACTTTTTCAGTCTTTTTGACAAAAATATGTGGCCCTGGTCTGTCAGCAATCCCCCAAAAATCAGAACCCCCAGGGCTGAAACAGAGGGTTTTTTTGATGTATAAAAATCCAATACTGCAGTGTTTTTTTCTGCGACAGACTTCACGGGCATGTTTTGGGGACCTCTGAGACCAATATACACTTGTCTTAAAGGGGTAAAATATGCAACCTTTAAGAAAACATTCAGTGATTAAGCCACAAAAGCCACCCCTACATTTCGCCAATGGCAAAGAGAAAACCACTGTTAAAGAAAACTCGAAAACTAGAGTTTGCAGAAAGGACTGGGAGACTCCACTGTCAAGTGGAATAAAGTTCTTTGGTCAGATGAGACCAAGATGTCACTTTTAGCCATCAAACAAGACGCTATGTTTGGCGGACACCAAACACTACATACCATCCCTGCACAGTGGTGGCAGCATCATGCTGTGGGGATGCTTCTCAGTAGCTAGCTATTAGCTTCTCTTACATCTTTTTGTACCTATAGAACCCTCCTTTTCAGAATTATTTTGGATATAGGAAGGGCAGCTATTGTGTAGAAAAAGCAAATACACACAGCACTCTTTTTGTATATGCCACATATCGTTATCACAATATTGAACACACTTTGCTTTTAAATAAGGTGACACAATTTCAGAAAGTATGCAAAGTGGAGAGTGAAAAGTGAAAACTATTTTGTGCATTATTTCTGACATTTTCTCTGCATTGCTAATTATCACTTTTTCAGAGAAATGCATGATGGGAAAAAGTAAAAGACATCTAATTACTGGGTGTCCACTCTTTATCATTAGTAATTATTAGATTTTTGTGATGTAGAGTGTCAGAACATAAAGCTGTAGAAAATGGTGACTCCCTTATAAGTAGGGTGATTTATTGTGTAAACAGCTGAGGTCTAATTGGATGAAAGAAAAGAAAACATGGGTGGTGATCTGACAGTTTGTGCACCTTGTTTTGCACCACTGTTTCTCACATAAGCAGCCAAACTATTTCTTTGTAATAGTTCTGTTCTTCTGTAATTATATTTCCAATGTTTAAAACTCTTCCCATCTTTCATTTTTCTCCCCAGCCGTATTCCCTCGTTGTCTTTTTTGTTATAAAATATTAATTAGGAATCAATGGAGCACTTGTCTGCTAAACGCTGGAACAGAAGGGCCTACTTTGCCCGAGGCAGAACCAGAGCTGCGTTTCTCATCCTGTTTACCTGCAGGGCTTTTTTTCCCCCCTCTTGAGTTTTATGTACTGCGACTGTGCGTAGTGCAGCACCCTCTAGCTCTAGTCTGACATTTCCAGCACCACCACGGGGAATAGCCTGCTGATGGGGAGCTCAGTCTGTGTGGCCCCGGCTTCTTCATTAAATGAGTCGTTGTTGGACTGAGTTAAATAGGGACAGTCTTTAGTCGCTGCTGCGCTTTTGAAAGCCATTTTCATTTTGAGCTATCAATAAATGGAAGGCGTGGGACATGAAAGCTCTCAGCGGCACAGACCCATGTGAAAGATTTTAGAGAAACCAGCATTTGGATTTATGTGATGAGAGTGAATGAGAGCTGCTCTCTCCTCTGCTATCTAAGCTTCAAAGCCCAGGCTGGAAATGGTTTTTCCCACGCTGCTGGCCTGCGCTCGGGTCGGCTTTGAGAGGGGAAACTTTGCCCAAGCTGGGCCAAGCGGCACAGAAACAAATGAGGAGTGACACTGGTGCAAAGAAGTGTTCGCCAGAGCCTCCTCGAGCACACATAACTAAGTGTTCAGCCCTGAGGTTACTCTGTTCTGTGAGCACCCTTCATGTAGAGATCACTGACACTGAGAGAGGGAGGCATGTGAAAATAGACTCTGTATTTTTGTGTTTGTGGAGAAAAGGCCATGAATAAGGAGGTTAGAGCGAGTACAATTTGAAAACATATGCTCTGATATTATTCTGTTTCTATTTTTCCCTCAGGGTTTTAAGGCTGTCTAAAGCAGTGCTTTTCAGCTGGTGTAGCCTCAGGACCCTCCACCACCTCCTTAGTGAGAAATCACGACCTAGATTCCTGACAAATTTCAACCACTTTAATGAAAAATTTCACAGTTTGGATCACAGAAGTAAAACAATACCTGAACAATGGCATGTCTAAGAAGCACATACAGAAGCTTTGGGTGGACATATACATACTATCTTAGTACTAGTATGTTTTCCATGAAAACTTGTACATTTTGCTTGTTTACTTGAGATCTTAAGATATCTACACATTATGATGGGAACCAGCTTTGGTATTCCAAAAAAATTAGATATCTAGGGCTAGGGCTCTTGCCTCTGAGAATGTGTGAGAATTTTTATGAGCACTTATAATGTATAAAGGAGAAACCAGCGGGACAAGAAAGGAATAATGGCGTTTGCACACTGCAAAAAAGTAGACTGACTTTGACCCCTGGCTGTGGCCCCGTCCTCCAGTGGTAGGTAATAGGCAAACACCTCTCTAGATCTTCACCTCGTCTAGAATCAGCACAAAAATCTGAAATCAGTCAGTTGGAGCCCTTAGGAGGCTATAGGTTAGATAAAGACCCATTTGCATTATGGTATCATATTGTGAATATAGAAAGGAAAATGGTGGACTTCCTGTTTGGATTTTGGCATTAGTCATAATTCTAGGTTAAACCTGCTGCAGGGGCTGAATTTTTGAAATATTGTTTTGGGCACCACTAAGCTGTTAGGCCACGCCCACTCAAGAAAATCATATCCTTTAAAAGAGTTACCCACAAGCCTCATGTGTGTGAAATTTGATGTCTATACAATACTGTGAAGCCCATTAAAAAAAAACTACTTCCTGTTTTCATGGCATTCATGGCACTGCCATCACAACAAGGTAAGAGTCAGACCTATGAGCTCTGGATTGGCACAATGCCCAGTGAGTCAAGATCTTAAGAAAACAACCTAAATTCACTCAATATGTCAGCACAGTGAAGCACAGTGGTGGCAGCATCATACTGTGGGGGTGCTTCTTGGCAGCCGGCCCTGAAAGGCTTGTAAAGGTAGAGGGTAAAATGAATGCAGCAAACTTATTCGGCTTAGGAGAGGATTATTTTTCAGCAAGACAATGACCTGAAGCATACAGCGAAAGCTGCACAGAAATGGTTTAAAGACAACAAGGCGAATATTCTGGAGTAGTCAGGTCAAAGCCCAGACCTCAATTCAATAGAGAATGTGTGGCTGGACTTTAAAAGGGCTATTCACACTCAATCCATGTGCAGCTTGACACAGCTTGGGAAGTTTTGCAAAGTAAAATTGCAGTGTGCAGATGTGCAAGAGGAGTGTGTAAGCCAGGGGTGCCCAAACTTTTTCCACTGAGGGCCACATGCAGAAATATGTAAGGACATTGGGGCCACTTTAATATCCACAGGACGAGGTATATGACATTGATGAAGTCAGAAGCAGAAAAAAGGAGGAGCTGAGGTGGAGGAGGGTTGCAAGAGCAGCAGAGCATAGCCAGGCAACAGCAGTTTAAAGAAGGCAACATGAGAGTGATTGGCCATTTACATGCTTAGAGCAAATCAGCCGGCCGTCAGCTGATGATGGCTGGCATGTTTAATTTTATTTCTAGAATTTGCTGTGGGCCAATCAAAATTGTACCATGGGCCACATTTGTCCCCCAGGCCATAGTTTGGACACCCCTGGTTTAAGCCATGTGTGCATCAAAGTTAACACTTGATGCCTCAGCTGCTTAGCTATGCTGAAGAATTGTGGCATGTGAGTCAGATCTGTAGCAAGTTCATATGTTTCATTTGCAGTTGAGAACAGACAGTGCTATTAATGCTGTGAATCTCCAAAAATCTATTAAATCTATCCAAAAAAAAAAAAAAAAAAAAAATTACCTTTAGCTTGAACACATCTTAGGTGTTGTAAGGAACATATTTTCTAATCGGAGGCTTTGTTTCTTAATCAGTAGTGGGACAGAGACTGGATAACTTTAGCTGTAACTTGTATCGGCTGAATGTTGGAAGGTTATTGAGATTTTTTTATCAATAACAGATTGATACAAACATTGTAGAGCTACATAAATGATGCAAACTAATGCACAAAAGATTTTTTTTTGTTGTGTGTCTAGAGTTAAAGGAGGAAGCAGCTTCTAGTTTTGGAGTCGCTGCCTTCTCTAACCAGCAGATAGTCGATTGCAGCAGCTTGTCTCCCGGAGATGAATGAGGTCAGGGCCAATTAATTACATGGTTCTAATGACTGAGCTTATTGGGCCAACTGGGTGCATTGAAGGGGTAGCCATGGCAACGGAGACATAGGTTTTTAAATGCGTTGCGAGTGTGCTGAGCTCGGCCTCTGCTCATTAACATAGTCCAGAGTATTTTAAAAATCCAGATTATTGGTGTGGTAAACAAGTATATGTTCCTGCTGAGAAGCCTTGTTCTGTCTTTAAATGTGAGGCTTCTCAGCGTGGCGCTCCTGCTGAGGATTTGACGATCGTAAACATGTTATCTCACAGAAGTGTTCAGATAAGTCGCCAGTATTACATCAAAGATCAGCGGGATATTTGGCTGTCACTTCAGCCAATGTGCATGCTTTTTAACAAGGAATAATTCATGAATTTTTAGTTGTAACTCATGGGAATTATCCATAGTGGTCATAATGGTTCCCTTATGTTGGCCCGCTGGGTATGAAGTGGTTGGGAGCTGTGGTTCTGGAAACACAATCATGCCATTTTCAGACCTGCCTCTGGGGCTTGTTTTGCCCATAAATTAGTGATTAACTCAAACTGCTCTAAAACAATGAGGTCTCCGCTCTAATCTGGGGGTTAATGGCTGCTAGTGTGACCACGGGGAAAAGATTAGCCAGTTTAAAGTGGCAGAGCAGGCTTGTGCAAAACCCTATATGTACCCTACAGAATTGCAATGTTTTAGCCTTCCATGCTATTATTTATAAAATCTCCTTTCAGTTACAAAAACCATGCACAAACACAACAATTTAGGCCTACAGCGCTGATTGAGTCTATAATTGGCCTCCAACCCCCTGCTGTTTCTCTCCATGCAGGAAAGAGGAAATCAGGATTAGGTGTTTCCTGTGAAAGTGTGCCAGTTTCACTCAGCATGGGGCCACAACAGTCGAGCATGTTTAATGCGTGGAGTCCCTTCCAACTGAGAAAACATGGGGGAAATGACAAGTGGGGCCATTAAATCTATCAATCCACAACTGAAGAGGCATCACACATTGTTGTCAGTGTGCTGATTTTTTTGGAAAAAGGGGGGAAAAAAGCTCTTCAATCTTACATAAGCCCAGTAGGGGGAAAAGATGTTAAGGGTCAAAGAATTAAAATCTGTAAGCGCTGCGTGATGCCCTCAGTGAAGGTTGATTTTTTTATTTTCCCCGTCCGTCTCCGCTCCTGTGCTTCCTGTCAGAGTGAAACAGCGTGCAGTCTGCAGGTTCAGGGTGATTAAGTGCTTAAGGTCAGACTGCTAATTATCTCTCTGCCATTCCTTACCTGACAGCACACGGCTGCCATTTTCCCCCCGTTGTCATGTGAACGGCCTCGTATTTGTTTTCATTCTTTGTCTTTATTTTCCACTGCTGAACTTCTGTTTTGCGACTACAATGGCGATCAATGAAACATTTCTCTCTTAGCTTTACATAAAGGAGAACAAAGGAGAAGCCACAGTATAGAAAATAACCATTGTTTTGCACATCTTCTTCTCTTTTTTGTTAATTATCTTTTGACCTTGGGGGGAAGTGATGTAATTTGTTGGTCTCTTGTGTATGAAGAGGGTTTCTTCTGCCTGTGTGCTTATTATGAGCCAAACATTAAGCCTTCATTAATGCAGATCTACTTGAAAAACATGAAAAATCTCATCTCCTAAAGGCATTATGGGCTGATTAAAGAAGTCCTACATGTGAGGTAACAGGATTCAGACGTTTCATCTGCATTGTAAAAATATTTACTCATCCTTTACTAATATTT
Source organism: Cheilinus undulatus (assembly GCF_018320785.1). Lineage (NCBI taxonomy): Eukaryota > Metazoa > Chordata > Actinopteri > Labriformes > Labridae > Cheilinus > Cheilinus undulatus. Next base: position 35,141,755 of record NC_054881.1, read on the forward strand.
TTTTGCCCAGATTTAAAAGAAGGTTGACAGATTGTTATAAGCATAGCCTAGATATGAGAAAGAAAGTCTGAGGTAATAGCCGGCTTCATTTGTGCTTTCATACTAAAACCCATAGCTATACAGATGAGGATGATATCATTAGCACCCCTATTAAATTTCATTTTTTTCATTTTGGATGCTAACATTATTCTAATTTGCACACTGCAACAAAATTATTTCCCAGAAACCAAAAACTACCAGGGTCTGAACTGTTAGCCCCCTTTTATCTGACCTTTTTGATGAGCCATAGCACAAACCAGTGTTGTGCAATGATGTGCTTTAACATCGTAATGCTCAAATCTTGTAAAATCAAGTTAAAACTGAGGGTTATCATCACATTTACACACAGTATAAAAACTTCAGTTAGGTTTTGAGGTGTCACTGAAAAAGCATCGTTGCCAAACAAAAAGAAATCAGTGTAGACTTGAGAAAAAAGATTGGTGATGCTCACGAAGTAGGAGAAGGTTCTACAAAGTTATCACAGCATTTCCAAATGTAAAGAAGTGGAGTGAGAAGTATCATCAAGAAATTCAAAGAGAGCCACACAGTCCAGAAAAAGCCTGGCAGACATAGGAAAAGAAAGATTTCAAAGACTCTGGAAAGAAAACTAGTGAGAGATTTGTCTAAAGACCCCAGAACAACAGACAAGATACTAGTGAAGGACTTAGCCATGTCAGGAATGCAGTCTCAAAGAAGACCATCACTAGAGCCCTGCACAGGAATGGACCAAGAAAAAGTCCACTTCTGCAGAGGAGACTCTCAAGCCAGACTGAAGTCTGCTAAGGACAACCTAGAGGACGGTTATTTGTACTGGAAGCATGTCCTTTGGTCAGATGAGACCAAACTAGAGATCTTTGGCCACAGAGATGTCGCTCATGTTTGGAGGAAAAGGGAGACGCGTATAACCCAAAGAACACCGTCACCACAGTGAAACACAGAAGTGGGAGTATCGTGCTGTGGGGATACTTCAGTGTGTCTGGAACTGGGAATCTTGTTAAGGTGGAAGGAATTGTGAAGAAAGAAGGAAATGTAAGGATTCTGAGAGAAAACCTCAAGAAGTCAGCAGGAAAACCAGGTCTGAGTCGTCGCTTTGTCCACCAACATGACAGTGACCCAAAGCATACGTGGCTCCTGATGAACTACTACTGAAGAAGACCAAAGTGAACCTTATTGACTGGCCTCGTCCTCTGTGTGACTGTCTTTGAAATTCTTGATACTTCTCACTCCAGTTCTTGACACTTGGGAATGCTGTAATAACTTTGCACGGTAGTTTATACTATGGCTCAAGAAAAGGGTCGGTTTAAAGGGAGCTAATAATTTAGACTGGTAGCTTTTGTGAGATAATTTTGTTTCAGTGTGCAAAGGAAAATAATGTAAGCATCCAACAAATAACTATGCTCTTTGGAAAAGCTGTGTTAAACATTCCTTGCTCTGTTTAACAGCACTTGGGAAATACTTAGAAAAACTAAATTTATAGGAGGCTTTTAATTCTGTCCTAATCTGTAGCTTTCTAATTGAAAGTGATGCAAAATTTTATGGATGCAAAAGAAGAACAGATGTTGTTTATGTGGTTATGTTGAAGTTTTATTTGTATGTATGGGTCCCTGTGTTGTTCCAGCGTGCCCCCTGCCTTCTTAAAAGAGGTAAACATCAATTTTTTGTGCCAGATTTTTGATAATAAACCACACATTCTTGGAACAATTTCACACGTGTGCTTTGCAATGAGGTCTTCAAATATAAGCGACTTCTAGAAACGCTTTTATGACTGCTACTACCACATGGGGAGAACCACTAAACATGACACAGGGCTGATTTTACTGCCATTTCGCTCCCCTGGTTGGCATTAAACCCCAGGAGTCCATGATCACATTGGCGTGACATCATCATGCACTATATTTGTCAAATGATAGCATAAAAACAAAGCTACGTGTTGCATTGCAATCACTTTGTGTGGAAAGTGTGGTTTTTTCAAGTATTTTCAGTTTTTGTTTGATGTCAATATGTCAATTAAAAGAGGAAATTTGGTTATTTGAATTTGACTTGAAAATTAAATTTACACATGGGGGCAGTGATCTGGTATGTTGTCAGAATTTCAGCTTTTTTGTTGTATTTTCAAAAGGAAAAAAACTCTGAATTTGTTACTATCTGCTAATTGTTCATTTTGTAAAAATGCAGTCCATGTAATCTAACTAGGGCCCGAGCACCTGAAGGTCAAAGGATCCTATTGAAATGCAAGTCATTTTTATATTTCCATCAAAGATATTGCCATTTTGAGGGCCTTAACCTGCCCCAAAACTCACCAAACTTGGATGCTTGTTAGGTCCTGGTGAAAAATGTTGTATCCTGGTAGCTCCATGCATCTGCATCAACAAAATGGACCCACAGGGGCCCCAAACTCTGCAAATATGAAGCCCTGCCCACAGGTTTGAGCCACATGCATTAAAAATTTCTACACGTGTGTCATGTCTAGATGAACAAAAAATACTCTTGGCACCATCCTCGAAAATATACAGGAAGTGAGATCATATTTTTGGGCCACAACCTGAAGGATCGCCCTTGAGGGGATTTATCAGATTGAATCCAGAATGCTTTTTTCTCTTATTAGACAAGCTGGAGATCTGTTGTCCTTGTAATTAGTTCATAAAAATTTACAGTAGGACAGCAAATATTGGAAAAAAACTTGACTCTATATGATTGCATTTTTTTGCATTTAGCTTGACTTAAGTTTAGCTTGCACTGTTTGGAAATTCCCCACAGTCTTGGAGAGCAAAAAAAGCATATTTTTCTCTGTTTACTTATGCACAAAAATTATTTTAAACTTGGGCAATGATTGGTGGACAAAAACACCTATATACGTATTTATTCTGTGTAAAAATGTCCATGTTTCCCTTGATATATATAATTTTACTTCTTTTATGTGCAAGTTTACAACATTTTCTAAATTTCAAACTCTTGAAATGACCACTTCATCATACTTTGTTATATGAAGCTTGGCGTTAGTTCATGCAGGACACAGTAGTCATAACTATGGATTTATTGTTTTTTTAACTAACTTATTTTACTGAATACACATTGTCATAAATGTGTCTATGCTGCTTGACTAACCCAGGGACCTCTAAGGGTTAAAATCCTTAAGATTGAAACACAAGCCTTCTAGAAATTTAAGATTTTTAAGCCGGTCAGATCTCAGTTTTTAACTTCTAATCATGCAGCTGCTAATCTTCTGTCAGAATCGGGTAAAATAAGCCATTTTAAATGCATATGTCACCCAGAAGTGGCTGTCAAGAGATAAATTCATGAATTCAGAGCGGAGATGGCCTAATGAGGTTTCCATAGTGCCACATTAAGGCAGCCGCAGTGGGAAGTGCAGCTGTGTTGTGTCTCCATGGCTCTGACAGGGCTGTAATCTCTGGACTAACAATATCAGACACCCTGTGAAGACGTGTTAGCATCCAGAGTGTTTGAAGTGTTTGTGGAGCAGAGAGCCGATCGCAGCAGGAGGGAGCCTGACACTGACATTTTACTGGGCAGGAAGTAGAAGCCTTTTTGTTTTGTCATCCATCTTTTGGAGTTAAGGGTTTTATTCAAGGCTGGATTCAGATGAGGACTCCGTCTAGGTGCATATGAACTGGTACTGCCTGTCTGTTTTTAGCTGTTGATCACTGATGTTGCAGCTGATAATTCTCCTTATTGTCCTTGATGCATACGGTTTAAACACCTCTCTAATGTGGCAGATGCTGTGGTTTCCTATAGCAGCGCTACACTGTGATACATAATAAGCAGTGTTTTGCTTTGTTGTATTTCTCTGTAGAATTCATTCATGCTCCTGGCACCACGGCGCAGTTCCTTCTGCTCCACTGGGAGATTGCTGGATGGATTGAACACTCCACCTTCCCTCTTTTTCCTCCATTTTAAACACCCAATTTATTTCTTTCATGAGATGGATCTTGTAGATTGAATCATTTTCACAGTCGGGAGGCTCACTGTAGGCCCTGAAATGAAATGAACTCCCAAATCAATTTCAAATGGGAACAACAAGTGAGTTCTCTCCCTCCCTGCATAGCTGGAATTGGTTTTGTTATTGAAAATGAAATGAAGTGTTTTGTTTTACTTTGCATCCTTTTTATTGCAGATTACTGCCTTGTTCTTTTGCCTGCCAAGATTCCCAGCAACTTAAAGCCTGATCTGGGTTCATTTCAGCGTCTTCTTTTTACGTCAGGGGTTCTATAAAAGTGTCACTCTAAAAGGTGGCTGTAATTTCTACAAGGTGATTTATTGTTTTTTAAACGGGGCGCCTTTCCTCACCTTTCCTTTGTCGCTGGGAGTTAAGCAGCCATGAAATTGCCTGAATAATAGTGTTAAAATCCAATCTTGGTTTGTCCCGTCAGCTTTCCCGCACACAATTCAATCCGCTCTGCTTTTGGTGATTGCTCTTTTTCTTTCAATCTGGCTCGACTTTCCCTTCACAGTTTAGGCACCGAGCTTTTACAGTAGAATCAAGTCAGATTTATAAAAGCATAAAGTGGAATAGAATTTCATTGGAAAAAACTGGTGAGGCTTGAATGGATGCAGCGTTTTTGAGAAAAACAAGGTATGGATTGGGGGGCTGAGAAGAGAAAGAATTACCAGCAATCTTAGAAATCAAAGACTTCACCACTGTGTTCAAGTCTGTTGTTGTTTTTTGTTTTTTAGTTATCTGCAGTTACATTCATGAATAACCACATTGTAAATGTTACAGACCAAGAAACATTTCATAAATGAACAGAGAAAAAGAGGTCTTTTCCTGGATTAAATTTTGAATAGACACGTTTAAATGGTAGTTACACAAACAGTAGCTCGCATAAGCTTCTTTAACTTCAATTAAAGCTAATATAGCTATGCTGGCTACATAATTAGCATTACTAAATAAGCCATTTTAGTTCATGTAGCGTTAGCAACGTGAACTTTAACAAACATAACTAAAATGAACAGAGTTACGCTAACTACATAATTAACATGACTATATAGGCCATTGTAGCTCAGTAAGCTTTAGCAACCTGAGCTTGAGCAAACATAGCTGAAGCTAACAGAATAACACTAGCTAACTAAATAACAGCACTACATAAGCCATTGTAGCTCAGTTAGCTTCAGCAATGTGACTTTTAGGAAACATAGCTAAGCTAACAGAGCTACACTAGATATATCATTAACAACAATACATAAGCCATTGTAGCTCATGTAGCATTAGCAACGTGAACTTTAACAAACAAAGCTAAAATGAACAGAGTTACGCTAGCTACATAATTAACATGACTATATAGGCCATTGTAGCTCAGTTAGTTTTAGCAACATGAGCCTTAGCAAACATAGCTAAGTTAACAGAGCTACACTAGATATGTCATTAACAACAATACATAAGCCATTGTAGCTCAGTAAGCTTTAGCAATGTGAGCTTGAGCAAACATAGGTAAAGCTAACAGAGCTACATTAGATATGTCATTAACAAAACTACATAAGCCGTTGTAGCTCAGTTTTCTTTAGCAGGGTGACCTTTAGCAAACTTGGCAAAAGCTGACATAGCCATGTAGATCAATCCATCAATCTTAGTTTGTGTAATTCCAACTCATAACCAAAGTTATCTCTAGAGTTTACATAGAGTTTATAATGTATCTATGTAGCTTTGATAAGCTTTCAGTTTAGCTTTAGCTACATAGCTCTATTATCTATGAAGCTAACAAAGCTACATAGGCACATAAGCTACACTTGCTGTGTTAGAAGGTTTTCTTGGAGGACAAGCCTTTTTCCTGTTAGCAGACTGTTAACTGGACTTTGTTAAACATTTTATATTAAACTTTTAACTTGCTTAACCCTACTTTAACCATTACAATTTCAATACTTAGACAATTGTGTCTTCAATCCTCAGATGCTCATAGTGTTGTCAAAAGAGGTGATGTAAAACAGACGAAAACATGATCCTGTCCCAACTTTTTTGGAACCGTGTTTTATTAATTTCCTTTTTCCTAAGTTCATTAAAGTCTTCGTTTTACTTTAATTGCTACATGCCATCCAATTAATCCCACTGGACCCATTTCACTGGAATAAGGTCCTCTCCTTTCTTCTTCTCCCTTTGATTTCCCAAGGTAAACTAATTTTGGCTTGAGTTAAGTCTGAATTAATTTTGCTCAGCACTGTTCAAACAATGCTTGAAATGTTTCCCTCCCTAGAATTGTTTTATGTCTATCTGCCAATATTATCTAAAACAAGGTGGAGATTAAAAGTATGAAACAGAAATCAAGACAAGGTTTGGACTAATTGCTTATTTCTGTTTCTCTCTCAGGCGAGCCGGCCTCCATGATCTCCCGGTACCCTTCTCCTGCAGAGTTGGATGCTTTCGCCCAGAAGACCGCCAACAGCCCGCTGTCCATCAAAATCTTTCCCACTGATGTTCGGGTGCCGCAGCAGAAACAGCTGAACAAAACAGTCAACGGATTGGACACCACAGGGCAGCGCTACAGTCCCTATACGCATCCCTACTCAGGAGGATACCAGGGTTTGTTAGCCATCGTCAAAGCCTCTGTGGTGGTTAAAGGTGTGCTGAAAAACTCAGAGGGCAGGAGGACTAAACATGTTAACAGCCAGACTCCTGTGGCACCGTACAATAATCCTCTGAATAACAGCTACACAGTCAGACATGGGCACAAGGCCTATCATATAAGCTCATGTAAGCCTCCTGATGCTCCCATTGAGACAGTTTGTTCTAGCACAGGCATGGCCTCTGGAGATCAGAGCCTGGCCCCCCAGTCTGAGCTGGCAGAGGTTCAAAGCCTGATGATGAGGCAGATGAGCAGAGTACCCAACAGCCAGGCCCTGCAGCTGGGGGGGGAGGCTCGATCCAGCCCCTCTCTGCAGGCAGTGGCGGCGGTGGCGAATTCAGACTCTGATTTTGTTCTGGGAGTGCCACCCCAGAGCAGTCTGGCATTCACGGGGGCAGTGATACCTACACAGAGTGCAGATGGAGGGAAAGTGGGGTATGTGGAGAAGGGAGAGTACACAATATGGCAGCAGAAACATCAAATCCAGCAGCAGCAGCAGTATCAGCAGGGAGCAGGGAGGATGTACGGAGTGAGGAATAGCGCTCAGGGGCATAGGGTAGCAGACACTAGCCAGCTGCCTGAAACCTGCCTCCCTTTGGCGTCATATAGGCTGCATCCTGGCAGTTTGGGCACCAGGCAGGAGCGATCCATCAGCTCCTCTCTGAACTGCTCCACCATGCAGGTGGAGCCCCCTGTCGGACAGTTCTTTGCTCCTCTCTGGGATGGTGCTCTGGCTACTCCTAATAGTGACTGTTACACTTCTCAGGTGCTGGCAACGGGTACATGCGCAGCCAGGCCTAGAAACCCGGGGCTTTCCCACCCCCACCTCCACCCAAACCGCCACCAACACCACCACCAGCCGCAGCTCCACCCTCCTCTTCCACCTCCCCCTCATTCCCAGGCCTACAGCACAGACCAAAACCTCTGTTGTGGGCTGCCGAGTACTAGCCTGTGCCATGCTGCGGTGCTCAGCAGCAGCCTGCAGTCTCTGGAGTGCCTCATCAGTGAGATCCACCCTCCCTGCATCAAAGAGCGCATGCTGGGCCGCGGGTACGAAGCTGTGGGGATGCCTCAGCTACTGGAGCACCACCAGCACATCCAGCTCCCTGTCTACAGATAAACCCAGAAGAGACAGACCTTTTCTAGACAATGGAAGTGTGTCAGCTTAGACGTCTTTAAGAATGAGACATGCCGTTTTTAGTTTGTGCATGTACTGTACTTGTAGAAGGCTTTGTGTCGAAAGCCTTAAATGGTAAATGATAATCATGACTTAAGATACAGGTTTATCTTATGGACGTTTGGTGTTTTATTTTTGTATCTAAACTGGCCATCAGATATGCCTGCTGTTCCTCGTTTAATACTGATGCTGAGCACATAATCGCAGTTTTCCATTCAGTTTTAACATGAGTTGTACAGTTTGCAGATTACTCCTTTGTTTGTGTTTAAAACCTGGAAAATAGTTGAAGTGAAATAATCTCTGGATAAACATTCAGCTGGGAAGGATTGCTGGTGATTGATTCTGTGAATATACTGTATATTTTTATTAAATGGCTTTTATTTAAGAGGGAAAATTCCTTTACTATAAACTTTAGTTTGTCTGCTGCTTTACTGTGAATTTTGTTTTTCCCTTCACTTACGTATGCAGTGCCCCAGCTTCTGCAATGTGATGCAAATTTCCTGACAAACATACAGGGAAATATTTTAAAAATTCGATCATTACATGAGGATAATATACTAGGTATGGCTATTAAAAAATGAGGCTAATGCTGTAATCCAGTTTTATTGTAGTGCTACTTTGGACAGTTGGCTCAAAACCTCAGTTGTTCTTTTATTAACTCATGACTCAGTGCTAGATCAGGTGAGTAGGGAGGGTGATCAAGCACTGTGAATCATTTTTGGGCCAGAAACTGGCTAACTGAGAGCGCAGTGTGAGCTGTCGTGTTGTCTTGGTGAAGAATGAAGCCATTTTTCCACATTTGTGGTCTCTTTCTTCGGACTTTTTCCTGCAGTTTTTCAAGAAACTAATTCACCTTTGACCCCCCTGGAAGCCACTCCTATAAAATAATACCATGCATGTCTTGGCTGCGAGACGGCTTCATTTCAGTTTGTTTGCATGTAAAAAAAAGTCTGGCCTTTCAGACTGTCTTCAAGTGAGCTGTGTAGAATTTAAGGCTTGGTTTTGCTTTCTGTGTGGACAGCGAGACGGACACAAACTGACGTGGAGTTGTGAAGCCAAACTTCTGGTACGTACAGTGAGAGCACATGAAGAAATTAGCTAATGAGACACAGTTCGTTTTTATGAACCAGGCTGTAAACTGGTTCATTTTTAGTGTAAAAACTGGCTTTTTAACATGTTGTGTACGTGACTTCCAGGGGGCTTGCAGCCAGCCTCACTGTATTGCAATTTTCTGCACTTCCACACTGGCTTCATTTGTCAGGACTGGAGGTTCCTGCCTGCTTTATACCCAGCACGGATATTCTCCTAAAAGCTAGGGGGGCAGTGTCTTCAAAAGTCACGTCTGTAACATGTTTTGTATGGACTTAAATTTGTGTCTCAACTCTGAGCAAGCAGTGGGGAACTTTGAGTACAGAAAAATATTTTGTGCGAGCACGCTAATCATATTTCTAGGAAAAAAGAAACCTGAGCAAAAAAAATTTTCAGGTTGAGCAAACAAGATTCTACTCTGGCTGCTTCAGCTCCAGGCAGCATCCTGGAAGCATGTCTAACCAACAAAGAAGAACACAGAGGGAACAAACTTTTTTCATGATATTGCAAATATTACGAACCTGTCTGCTAGCTACAGCTAGCTTCTGAGCAAGACCAAAGCACAAACTACTTACATGTGGCTGTGGTGTAACATTTTGGTCTTGCTCCTAAGACATGCTGTAGCTAGCAGCAGGGACACACTTTCAGGATGCTGCAATCTAATTGGAGCTGAAGCAGCCAATCAGAGTTTAGCCATTTTGTCTCAGGATCATATTGAAGATCTAAGTTTCATTGCACTTAATCACTCCTCTAATTTGTCCCAAAATGTCTCCGTAAGTTTCCTTTTTTCTATTTAATCAGGAGTCAGACGTTTGGCAACTTCGGCACACTCTTTTTTCATGTTCAAATTTTCATGTAAAATTAAAAACAATCTCTTTATCAATGGAGACCATTTCTGCTATATTTCATACTGATTTACTTTCAGCTTTTAATGTGCGTGGGCGTCATTCAAATATACAAACACTCCCATAATGTATTGTAATGTACCAAAAGATCTGACTGCTGTTTTGTTGAATTTCACCAAAAATTTAAAGTTAATGCAACTTTGAAGCTAATCATTTTCCAAGGCCTTAGCAACAACACTTCAATCAGTAGCTAGCAGTGAACTTAAGATGTGACTTATTGGAAACTTACAGTAGTTGTGCGTGAAAAGCCGACCATTAAACCCACATGGTATTATCCTCATAAGGGCAGTCTCATTATTTAACAGCCATACCTCCTACATTGATTCAACTGGCTCAGCATATTGTATTAGGACTGTTGCATGTCCAAATCAACACTGTGGCAATCCAGGCCAAGCAAAGATGTGTCCTTTGGTTGTATTTTTGTTGAATTTTAAGAGGCTGTGTGGACTTTTTCTTGGCTGAATTAATGTTTTTCTCTGGAAAGTAGTGATATTTTAATTACATTTGAGTACAATGGAGTGCCACACTGGTTAGCAGGCCATCTGAATCATTTAAAGTATGTTTTTGTAGAGTTTCTCTGATGGTGGGGGTTATATGACTGGTAAGTTCTTTGTGTCTGCACTGGTTCTGTAATACTATTTATTTTATGTTGGCCTGTTCAGATATATGGAAAACTGTCTCCATTATTATAAAGTGCAATTATTATATATGAACATGTGAGCGCTCTCCATGAAGTATGTTGTTGAGATAACTACATTTTGCAATGTATGACCCCAATCCCTCACCCTTTTTTGCCTCTTCTTAACGATTGTCAAGTAAATGAAATTTTCTAAACCCAGCAGAGATTTTGTCATCATATTACCTGTCAGATACGCAGCAGAGAAGATGGTTTTATTGTATTTAGGAATGATAAACTATTTAAGGAAATATGAGACATTTTTCTGGTTTATTGCAAAGGGATTTAAGGCTTAACCACAAGGCAAGTCCTTTTTTTCCCTCTCATTTTATTAAGATCTATGTGTTCACTGGAGGATTGCAAGCTTTATAATACAATGCAAATCAATCCTTTGCTGAAATATATTAGGCTCGTCCATAAATGATGCAAGTTGAAAGTGCTAATTTTGATATCATACTAGTCTAGATGGATGTTCGATGCTTAAGGCAGTCACCTCTGAATACTTCAAGATACATGTATGTAAATAAAAATGTACAAGCCTTTTCTAAATTGTGCATAAAAAATGCCTTCTGTCTTCAAGATAAATCAACAGGAATATTACTGTTCACACATGTAGAAATGGGCTTGCCATTACCCAGCTATTGAATTGCTAATCCTAGACGCCTTGCAGCGTGCATGCCTGCCTGCACCTCTTATTTTGCTTCATTTATCCTCCTAAATTGGCTGCTATAGCCTTAATGTGGTTTAGGTCGCCGCAGACATAAAATGCACACCCATTTTAAGAAGTCTATTACAAAACAAATAACCTAGATGGCGTGAATAATGGCATTATACGCACTGTTGGGAATAGAACTGCAGTTTTCAATTGATTACCTCATAGCAGATAAATATTTCAGAGTTAAAGGTCAGTGGCTTTGTCATTGAGGCATTGTTGTAAATGATTTTCTGTCTTTAGCCTATTGTGTCCCAGCTTTGCTTGAAGCCTCTCCATCCCATCTATCAGTCAGGCCAGGCTAGGCTAGCCCAGTGTGCTGATAAACCTACAGGATTACAGACATGCTCGCCTCGCTCCCACTCAGATGATTAGCTCAGGCTCGTCTCCTCCGGGAGAGGAACCAGAGCCACTCCAGCCTCTGGGACACACTTCAGATAAGTGAAGCTGGGCAGAGGAAGGGGCCGGTTGATCTGGGGGGATTAGGAGACATAAAGAGGTGGAGGGATTTTCCTCTAATTTACTGCTGATGTTTGGGGAAAAGGGTAAAATAAAATCCACTATGTTGACACTTTCTCCAGCAAGATGCATAATAAACATCTTTGCTGCAAAACAAATTTTGATTCACAATTGTATAAAACTGCTCCTAGAAAATAACATACAGTGCATTCAGAAAGTATTCAGACCCCTTCACTTTTTTAAATTTTATATTTTTATTCCCATTAATCCATGCTCAGTACATCATCATGACAAACTGAAAAGTTTTTTTTAAATTCATTAGAAAAAAAAAAAAAACCCTGAAAAATCATATTTTGTTGTTGTAGTCAAGACCACACCATCTGAGACCAGAGTGCAACCTGACCAAGACAAGACCAAGACTTTTGGGGGCTGAGGCCAAGACCAAAGACCATAAAAATAAATAAATTTAAAAAAAACATCAAAAGGTTTAACAGTAAAAGACCACTCTCTCTCTAACTTTAGTTTTCTTTTTAAATAAATTTGACAGCGAACAAAACAAGGTGTCTTCAACTCTGTTTTCAAAACACCACAATGCAAAAATCCCAAATCTTAGCAACCAGGAAGGCTGCAGTCAGTCTGAAAGTTCCCAAGAGCACAGGGGCCTCCAAAATTCTCAAATTGAAGAAGTTTGGCACCAAGCTTTGGATTTATTCATTAGTTTTCACTTTTTGTGTTAAATTTCAGTTTAGTTTTAATTCATTTTGACTGCTGTTTTGTTAGTTTAGTTAAGCCTTTACTTGTCGAGGGATAGGGTTTGGTATCGTTTAGGTTTTTTCTGATTATAATGCTGAATCAATTCTTTCAAAACAGTACCAGTATTTAAATGGCACTAAAACACTTTTACAAATGTAAAGGCAATTGCAATTATAAAACCCACTTTGAACAAATTCATACTATTAATAAAAGGCATTGCTGAACTCTGCTGAACTATGAAATACGTTAAATCCAAGGCATTTTATTTTGATTGGTGGGTGATAGTGTTAAAGTGGTGTGGCACTGACATCCTTGTTTTGATTTGGTTTGGTTTGGTAGGTATCAGACATGTCGGCACCGGTGCCAGGTTGGTATCAGACTTCAGTACTCAGGGGATACAGGACACTTGTCAGGGTAAAGATCCAAAAGGGCTCTTCACTTTTCATTGTATTTATTCAATTTTGATGTTTATACTAGTGCTGTAAAAATGTCAGATTATTTTTTATTAATTAATCACAGGGGTGAAAAATCAATCATAAAACATTTGCTGATTAATTGCACCATGGTACCATAACACAACCAGCTATAGTAGCTTTGCAACTTTGATTGAACACGTGAAAATTGCCTGTGCTCCTTATTTTTATAATTTTATGCATAAAGTCCATATTCTACAGATTAACACTATCCTAAATTGATAAATGCATAATCTGTCCTTGTCAACTTCTCCAGTTTGAAAACACTAGCAGAAAGTTTTGATGCTATTCAGAGCCATGTCCTTTCTGATTGTTTTACTATTATTGTTAAATCTATCAGTAATGCAATGTTATCATAAATTATCGGCACGTGCGATTAATTAATCAAAAAGCTTATAATTAATCAGATTTTTTTAAAATCAACTGACAGCACTAGTTTATACACAGCTCAAGACCCAACATTACAGTCATGTGAAGTATTCAATCAAATCAGGTGATTTCATTCTCTCCAGACCTGGTAGTTCGTGTTAGTCAGTATGCTGCCATCAAAAACTAAAACTAAGGAGATTCTCTCCCTAATCTAATTCCATTCTAGTTAGTTTTGTAAGGACAGAATTTATTTTCAGTTAGTTTTCATTCTTTGTAAAGCTTCAGTTAACTAAAAAGATTTCTACATTTTAGTTTTAGCTATTTAGTTCATTTTAGGTAAAAACCAGGACTCTTCCAAGAGCTGCTGCCAGGCTAAACTAGGAGATCGGGGAAGAAGGGCCTTATGACCAAGACCTCAATGTTCACTCTGGCTGAGCTCCGGGGATCCTGTGTAGAGATGGGACAACCATCACTGCAGCCTTTCACCAATCTGGGCCTAGATAGAAGCCTCTACTCATTGCAGAACACATGAAAGCCCGTTTGAAGTTTGCAAAAAAGGACCTGAGAGACTCTTAGACTGTAAGAAACAAGATTCTCTGGTTTGACAAACCCAAGATTGAACTCAATTCTAAACATTATGTCTAACAGAAACCAGGCACTACTCATCACAAGCCAGGCACCATTCTAGCAGGTAAGCATGGTGGCGGCAGCGTCATGTTGTGGGGTGTTTTTCAGCAGCAGGAACTGGAAGACTGGTCAGGGTTAAAGGAAAGCTGAACAGAGCAAAGAGCTGGCATAGGACAAAGTTCCAGAAGGACAACCATTACTGCAGAGCTGCACTGATCTGGCAGAGTGGCTCGATAGAAGCCTCTCCCCAGTGCAAAATGGCATGGAAGTCCGCTCCACTTTCATTTGGAGTTTTTTGCAAACTAAAAGTGAGCTTTCATGTGTTTTGCACTGAGGAGACTTCAACCTAGCTTCTCTGCCAAAGAGTTGTTGGAAAGGGTGTAAATACTAATCTCAATGTAAGATTTCAGTTTTTTAATTCTTAATTAATTTGCAAAATTTCTAAAATTCTGTTTTCACTTTGTCATGGAACTGGATGGAGATAAATGAAAATAAAAATCGTATTTTTTTACTGCAGCATCAGGCTGCAACATAAAAACACAAAAAAAGTGTAAGGGGATCCGAATATTTTCTGAAGAGGATTGAAAATACCAGAAATAGTCTGAATTTCACTTGAGTGATTGCTATAACAGCATTATTTCAGATGTCCCGTACAGTAGCTGAAGCATAAAAGTGATTAAAAACGCCACAGAACAAAAACAAGGAAATATCGCCACCTAAAGGAAAGACCATGAACTGCAAAAGAGACAAAGGTAAGAGTGATTCAGCTATGTTGCATTATTTTTATTATAGTCAAACAATCTCATGATTAGCAAAAGTTATCATAGTTTATAATTGTGAAACAAACAGCAGGTCTATAAATCATTCAGAAACAGACTCGGCAGCTAACTAGGTAGTAACTGAGTGGAGGATGTATCGTCTTTCAGAGAGACCGACAGTGTTAAATGTATTATGTGTGTAAAAGTTGTTAGGTCAGTTAGGATATAAATAGAAAAACAGAACAATACATGACACACAAGCTTAACTAGACCACACCTTCTTACTCAACACAGACTCCATACACCTAAGGCCCTTAGGGGAGGAAATCTGGCCAAGTTTTTCTTTTTTTTGTTATGACATTGTTTAATTAAGGCACACGGTGGTTTTAGCTTCTATGACTTCATAAAAGGAGCTGTTCAAACTTTGAAACAGCTGAGTGTAGGGCTCAGGGAGCAGAGAGAGTGCCTGAATGAGAGGCGTTAACAGAAATGTTTTCCTGTTGTAACACTGTTTACAGTCTTCCCTTGATAGAACAGGTGAAAGCCACCTGCCAGTGTCAAATACAGCAGCAACTGATATAATAACAGCGCTGCATAACTGTGTTTCAAAACAATCCTTATTCCTTAGAATCTTGTAGAACAAAAAAATGTTTGTTGTTGTGTTGAAATTAAGGCATAATTTTAAGTCCAGATAGCATTAAATATTCAATAAGGCATAATTAAAGCAATAAATATCACACTTTAAAGAAAAATAAAACCTTTTAAAACCACCTCTGTATGTCAGTATAATAGAGAAGAAGCTACACATCAAGTCCAGGAATGCCCAGAGACATCAAACTGTGTAGTCCAGCTCTGCGTTCATATTTGTGTACATCTCATAGATGGCATCTACAGTGATGGTGAAATTTACCAAGAACTGACGCACATTTGCCAAACACTCTTCTTCTTTCACTTCCTCGCCTTTGGACAAAGCTTTCAGGAAGTTTGACCGGTAGGGAGCTGCACTCAGTGCTGCCTGTAATGGAGAGAAAATATATAAATATACAGGTGCATCTTGAAAAAATAAGAACATTTAATCCAAGAAATGATACTACTACCGTAAATATTCTAGATTCATCTTATTTAATGCAAAATATTTCAAGACTTTTGCTGTTTAAATCCACCATCTCAAAATATTAGAATATCATAACACATCAGTCAAAAACGCATTTATAATACAGAAATGTTGACCTTCTGGAAAATTATGCTCATTTATGCACTTGGTAATTAGTTTGAGCTCCTTTTGCACAGATTACTGCATCTATGCAACGTGGCATGGAGCCAATCAGTCTGTGGCACTGCTGGGGTGTTATGAAGCCCAGGTAGCTCTGATAGCAGCCTTCAGCTTCTCTGCATTGTTAAATCTGGTTCTCTCATCTTCCTTTTGACATTTCCCCGAAGAATCTCTGTGGGGTTCAGGTCAGATCAGTGGCTGGCCAATCAAACACAGTAATACCACGGTCAGTTAACCAGTTTCTGGTAGTTTTGGCTTCACTGTGGGCAGATGCCAAGTCCTGCTGGAAAAGGAAATCATCTAACGAACCATTTTTTATACCGCTTGAATTGCAGCAGGGCATACTGCAATTTAATCTAATTTGTGGTCAATTTCCCAGCCCTTGTGTTTAAGTGTGTATATATACATATATATATATATATACATATATATATATATATATATATATATATATAGTGCTTAACAAATTTATTAGACCACCATAACCCTAACCAAAGTAAGGTTTATGCCACAGCTGCCCTAAATTAACAGCATTGGTAATTACAAAATCATTTTTTATGTTTCTGCAATGGTAAATACACCAATATGTAGAAGCTCTTTAACCCAAATGATATTTTTAACGCTAAAATATAATTATTGTTATCCATGAATTTTCAAATGTACTGATTTACAAAAATACTGAAAAAATAGTAAAGCACATTAATATTTCCTGATTAATATGTAATTTATAGTTATTTACTTGCATTCCTGAACAGAAAAATGAATTTTTGGTGGTTGAATTGTATGCTTGATTAATTTCTGACTTCTCAGAGAAGCCCAGTGAGCCAGCTCAAATTTGGGTGAATTCAGTTTGAAATCCCTCATTCCTGTTCAAAATGGTAAAACGTGGAGAGCTGACTGAAAATGAAAGAGTCTGCATTAAAGCACTTCATGATGCTGGATGGTCTCTGAGACAAATATGACAGGTGGTCTAATAAATTTGTTAATTACTGTATATGTGTGTGTTTTTGTTGTTGTTGTTGTTTTTTTTTTCAGAAAAAGAGCAAGAAAAGCCGCATGGACTGAAAAACCATAACTGTAAATTACAGAGATGTTGATTTACATGGGATTCGTAGGCTATTACCTGTTAAAACATGGAGGGTAATTTGCCCTGGAATTTTTACTCTGCAAATCACATACATGGTTGATTCCCACAGAATTAAAACAGACACCCTGTGTGTTTATTACAAATTACCAGGGGTCCCTAGGTAATACTAATCCTGTGCTACTAGAGCAAGAATGTCCATTTGACACAGTTTTGATACTTTGAAACCCAATACAAAACTGACAAATCTCATTTGATGCAGTCCAGAAACCAACTATATTGTTAGAAAATACCAAGAAGGAATTAAAAAAATTCTCCTTACACCGAAAATCTTTTGAACCATCCAGCCATGGTATCTCTTCAGTGCCTGTTCATAAGCTTTGGTGACGTTAACCTTGATTAAATTGGGGTTGTTCTCATCCTTTTCTCCATCTGCCAAACTCTGCAGCAGGATCTGTATGAAACGGAGACCCCTGCAGGAGAAAACAGAAAAAATTACATTATCTGTCTGATCAGTCCAGCAGCTTAAAGTTCAACATACGATATGACATAACACGAAATCCAGGGAGTGCTCACCTTTTAAGCCACATCAGAGCTAAAGTTGCTCCAACTTTAGGCCACTCTGCTGCATGGGCCTCACGCTCTGCCTCCAGAATGCTCTGCAGGGTCACATACTTAGCAGGATCTTTATTATATACTCCTCTAATTTTCTGGAGAATAGCACAGGGGTTGGATTAGAGTGCTGCTCTTTTCATCTTATTTTGAAAGTCTCTGAAGTTTCATGTAAAGAGAAAGAAAAAGTATAAAATAGAAAGATCTGTGCCTTACTGTTATATTGCCACTAATGTCTGATTTAATGGGTAGAAATATTTTTGATCCCAGGCAGTCTGAAAGAGAGACATTTGAGAGCAGAGCCATAAAATATGAATGACTTTATCACACGTCCCTAGCCAAGAGGTGAGGATGAATACAGACAAGCATTTGGGTGTACACAAAAAGAGGAAAAATGCAATGAATGCATAGTAAGTTAAAGGCACAATGAGGTCAATGTATGCTCTGTTCAACGAGTAAACAAAGAGCGTCTCTATACAGGCTGCAGCTGGTCCGACTCCACCAATAGTGCTGCTCCTCTGCTGTGTATGTGTGAAATAACCACGAACTGGTATCAGAAGAGTGACAAGTCCTTTAACTCTACTAGTCATGAGGAAGAAGTCAGGAAAAGTATTCACCGTAACCAGAAACGGCACGAGCGACTCAGACACTGTCGTGTTTTATCGACTTTAAAAGGAGGTATACTTACCGAAAAACGATGGCAGATGAGAGACAGTCTCCAGGAACAACTTTGTGTCAATGGACTTGTCCGGGGGTAGCTCTTTAAATTGATTATCCAGTAAAAGAGACATGTTTCCCGCCGTTTGCACAGGCAGCTGTCGCGAGCGGCTCTCGGCTGTAGAGAACCCGGAACTCTTTTCTTGTCAGATGGGTGGGGAAGCGCCAGCAGCCCCTATCACTTTCGTCCTCCTCCAACAGGTGGGAAAATAGACATGGGCGTAATGAAAAGAGAGGCATTGCCTCACAAAACACGACAAAGACAGAGTTGAGGTATGGATAATACTTTATTATACCTAAGGTAGGGATTGTTTCAAGCACGGAGGCAGCGGTAGGCTTAAAGTTACAGAGGATTAAATGTCAGGGTTAAACCAGGGGTGGAGAGGGACTGAATACTCACACGTTTACTTATTAAAAATGGTGCCCATAGTTTAAAAAGCCCTGTTTTAACTTTATTTTGTAGGAGCCTTAGTATGATTTTAGGGTTGTTAATGTCAAAGAATAAGTCAATTATTGACTATCTGAGGACTCAAAGCCATTTAACTTTAGAAAATAGCAAAACTGTTTTATGGCACATGCCTACAACTTTAAAATGACCATTATCAGTAATAAATGGCGTTATTGCTGAATTTAAAGGTCAAAGCTTCAAAAAGTTAAATAAAAATTACATGGTCTGACTTAAATCTAGGGCTGTCAAGATTAATTGATTTACACGCAATCAATCAAGGTCCACAATTAGTAGACACATTTGTGAATAGCAATTAATCAAGACCCAATATTAGTGCACTATTTTTTTAATCAAGATTAATCAAGGTTCACAATCACAATTATTGCACTCATTTTTTAAAATCGGACTATCAAAGACCACAATCCATGCACTAATTTTTTTAATCATGATTAATCAAAACCAGAAATTAGTGCACTAATTTTTTTAATGTAGTCAACTAAGGCCCACAATTAGTGTAATAATTTTTAAAACTGCAATTAATCTCATGCTTCCATTGTTTCTTTAAACACACAGTTGGTTAATCCAGGTCAGCGTCTCCCTGCAGCCACAGTGATGTATAGTAAGTCCACCACTGCTACTTTATGCCTCAGTTCACTTTTAAAATACCCAGAGACAGCTCATTGGATATGTCACAAATCACCTGGTACATGTGTTATCAAACATTTACATTTTTACTGTTTCCTTATTTATTTTAAGATCCAGAAAAAGTTATTTTTCCATGATTAGGTTCTTCAATCTACCTATAAAGCAGCATTGTTACCAAACAGGAAGTCACCCTTAGTTTAACACTAGAAAAAAAATGACAAAAAACAGTTTTGAAGTCAAAACAGCTGAATTTTGAAATGCATTAAAAAGGGGTGCAATTAAGTGTGATTAACAACAAAAAAGCCTGAGATTAATGATGATTAAAAATTGCAATCTTTTGACAGCCCTACTAAAATCTTTCTTTAGCTGGTGGTCATACAAGCAAGCAAAAGCTAGTGGTCATCTAGTGCAGCCAAACTTTCAGCCTGCGACCCCTAAAATAACTGTGCCAGAGAACGAATTGCTCTAATAATCAGGATTAACGTCTCGTCACTTTGGAAAATGCTGCTTTGACAGAAGGCACCAGAAATCGCACCCAGAATAAATGCAAAGTTTCATGGGGGCTAGGACATAAAGATCTGGGAAAATATTCTGAGATGTTTTTTTCCCTCTATTGTGATTGCAATTTAATATGCAAATATTTTAAAATGACTAATCTTATGTATTTTTTTTAAATACAAGCGATAAATCATTCCATATTATTACTACCACAACAAAGAGTAGATTAAACTAGGGCTTAACAATTCTTAAAATATTTTAATGTGTCTATTTTGACTCTTAATGCAAATTTGAAATGAATTGTTGTATTGAAGGGAGTAATCATTTTTATGTAATTCTAATTTTTTAATAAGAAAAACATCCACAAAAACAACACCTGTAAAAATGGGTTACAGTAAATATCATCATGGAACATATTGATAGAATAAAGGCTTTAAATGTGCCAGAAATCACCAAATTTGGGCGTTTTTATCATTTGACATTTCATTAACAGTTCATTCATTCCTGGTCTGATGTATGAAGAAATCTCATGCCTTTTATTTTTGACTGTTTACGTTGCAAAAAGTGGTATTAATTTTTCTCAGTTTAGGTCTTTAAAGTCTTAAATTAGATTTTTTTAAAACGTGTAGAAACCCTAGTACTCTTCATCCACCCCTGGTTTAAACTCACAACAATGAGTGACACATATTACCCAAGGTACTCAAACTCCTAGGGGATATTTACTTCACCAGTGATAGTAAACCATAGCTGTACGCATGTTTGAGCACATGTAGCATCTAAAACACTGGAGTTACAGTACCACACTAAATAAACAGAAATCACCAGGTGCCTTTAACTTTCTGCCAGCTGAGACGTCCCAAACCTCAGAACACAAAGTTAGTCTGTGAGGAGCATCATGTTAAACAAAAAAGCTTATGAAAATAAACATTGATATTTTCTTAGAGGTATGACATACAAGTTTATAAATAGAATAGCATTTGGGTTATTCTGATAAAGAATTACATGGATACATACATCTTATATATTTGCATAATGCTATTAAAATTGATTCAAAATGGGTGTCACAGGGGCCCTTGAGCCCGACTCTATGACAAAATTGCCCACACGCGCACACTTGCAAGCACACGCACACATACACACAACATCAGAAGTATGGCTGTAACATTGTGACTCCAAAAATTACTACTACTTTACCTATACACACATCTTTAACCAGAGCGGAAGGACTGAAATCAGCCGCTGGATGGAATGAAAGTTTGCACACGCTCAGTTCTGCTGGCCTTACACGGTGCTCAAAGCTCTGAGGCGGTTTTCTTTTTCTTAATAATCACAGTTTGCGAACTAAACAAACATTTGAACTTTAAGCAAGTGGTATCACGTTGGTTCAAGATTAAAATACTGTCGTTGCATCTAAAACATTTAAAATGGCAAAAGGGGAGCAACTAGGTGCCAAGTATCATCTACTGTGTATTGATTGACTTTGAGGAGCTAAACTGATGATCACTATGTGGAAAAGTACGACGTGAAGGCTCAACTGCTTGTTCTATTGGTTTTGTATATACATACACAGGATTGCACTTGTGGAAATTTGTGGTTTCAACTAGTTCACTTTGTGAGGTACAGTGTAGTATCAGACTCGGTCCTACGTTTAAAATTGTTGTTTACTACCTATTATGTTGATACAAAAACAAAATAAATAAAAGTTTTGATGGTTTTAAAAACGTAGGGAATGTATGTGAGTGTGGATTATTTCAGGGGAGATAACACTGATCAAGTGGAAATTAGTGACATTATTGATAAGCTGTATTTTGGGTGTATCAGGAATGTCTTTGGGTTTTAGTTGTTGTTTTCTTTGGTTGTCACAGTGACAAGTTGCTTGGCAGCTTTGGCAATGTCATAGGCGCACTGGATGACCTGCTGAGTGACCAGCTGAATGTCTGCCGGGCAGGGGCTGTGGTCCGCGGCCTTCTGGCACTCTCCATGGAGCCGGCTGGCGCTCGATGTGAGCAGACACAGAGAGCCTCTCACGGTCTCTGAGGACGGCCTCTGTGAAGGAAAGGAGGGATGATGGAGACGTGATAAGGAACTGAACTGACAGCTTCCATAAATAAACCCTTCATTGTGGTCAGGAGGCTCCATGTGTGTTTGAGTCAACATAAAACAAAGTAATCCAATCTACAGTAAACATAAAACAAGTAATGTTGTTAACAGGGACAACCCAATCCAAACACATCTGGTTAGATTCCCCGAGGCTGTTTTCTAACAAACAACAAATCCCATAATTGCTTTGGGGTGGGGGGTGGGGGGGTCAAGATGTTGGTCGGAGTCATGTTACCTTGGGAAACAGGGCAGCCATCTCAGTCACGGCAACGCAGATTTTTTCTGAACAAGGCAGGAAGCTGTGAGAGAGGGAGACAAAAGGTTGAATAGATGGTCGACACTCCGATTGCAATATACAGATGAGGACGAAATTATGAGCCCACCTATGAATATTCCATTCTTTTTTAAAGTAGTATCACAGCTTTTCCAAACATCCTAGTTTTATTTTGCATGCTCATATTATTTTATTTTGCACAAAAAATCTAAATTATTTCACAAAAAATACCAGGGTCTAAATTATTACACCTCTAATGCTAATAGTCACTTTTGTCTCCTTTTTTCTGGACAACAGCCTGCAGTCGTTTGTTGTAGTTTTCAACAAGTCTCAGACACGATTCCAGATGAAACCCAGCCCATTTTTCTTAGGTGAATCTCAAGCTCCTCAAGATTTGATGGTCTTCTGGTATGGACTTTGGTCTTCAGTTCACCCCAGATTTTCAATGGGATTCAGTCAGGCTTTGTGCAGGCCAGTCAGTAAGGTTCACTTTGGTCTTCTGGAGGTAGTTCTTCACCAGGAACCACGTCTGTTTTGGGTCGTCATGTTGGAAAGCAATGAGCCAAACCCAGTTTTACTGGGGTTTTCTTTCAAAAGTTTCACACATCCTTTTTTCATGATTCCTCCCACCTCTACCAGATTTTAAGTTTCAGACTCAGTGAAGCATCTCCACAGCATAATACTCCCACTGCCATGTTTCACTGTGGGGACGGTGTTCTTTGGGTTATACGCCTCTCCCTTCTTTCTCCAAACATAAGCAATGTCTCTGTGGCCAAAGAGCTCTAGTTTGGTCTCATCTGATCGAAGGACATGCTTCCAGTATGCATAATTTTTCTTCAGGTTATCTTTAGCAGACTACAGTCTGGCTTGAAGGTGTCTCTTCTGCAGAAGTGGACTTTTTCTTGGTCCATTCCTCTGCAGGGCTCTAGTGATGGTCTTCTTTAAGACTACAATCCCTGACTAGGTGAAGTCTTTACTAGTGTATTGGTAGTTGTTCTGGGGTCTTTAGACGCATCTTTCACTAGTTTTCTATCAAGAGTCCTTGAAATATTTCTCTTCCTACCTCTGCCAGGCTTGTTCTAGACTGTGTGGCTCTCATTGCATTTCTTGATGATCCTTTCCTGCTTTGTGAGCACCAACAATTCTTTTTCTCAAGTCTAAACTGATTACTTTTGTTTTGCCATGTTTTCTCGAGTGACAGCTCAAATCCTTGCTGAAGTGTTTATACTGTGTGTAGATGTGAAGATAAACCTCAGTTTTAACTTGATTTTACAAGATTTGAGTATTATACGGTTGAAGCAAATCCTTGCACAATAGTTTGTGCTATGGCTCAACAGAAAGGTCAGATCTAAAGGGGACTAATAATTTAGACACTGGTAGTTTTTGTTTTTTGCAAAATAATTTTGTTTCAGTGTGCAAAGTAAAATAATGTAAGCATCAAAAATAAAACTAGGATGTTTAATAAAGCTGTATTTAAATCGTTGCTCTGTTTAAGAGCATTTGGGAAATCCTTAAAAAAAAAAAGACATTTTCACAGTGGGCTAATAATTTTTTCCTCATCTATGCACCTACACCAATGTCAAGTAGATTTTTTCATTCAAGTATTTTAAAATAGCTGCACTGCTTAAATCTAACAATCATCATAGAAAAATAGCCTCATACCTGAGGCCTTATTTCATTGGATGGAACAGGTTAATCTGCCACACCTTGTATATACAAATACTACTGCTGTTAAAACAACCTCGGTATTTCTATTTTACTATTAAAATGATCTTTAGGACACAGATTTCCACAAAAAGTCTAAGTCCAAACACATAAGAAAGAACTAAATACAGTATGTTGACATTTTTATATTTATGCATCAGCTTTTCTTAGCAAGTTTAAACATTGAGGCATTGTTTATTTTAATGACAAAGCTTGCATGAGATTATTAGTTTAATATCTCTCATCATAAAATGCAATACAAAATGAAGTGGGATTTAATTAAAAAGGAAAAAACACAGAAACAGGATATTACTGTATGGCTGACTGCAGGAAACTTCATTGACTACACTAACTCTCTGTGGATTTAAAGGTCACAGGGGAATGTGTGGTCATGTGGTGTTTGTTTCCTGTCAGCTGCACTTAAAGACACACGGCCTCCCCCCCAGCAGACAAACAGTTTCTAGGACACAAAGCCAGAGGCTGGTCTGCGAGGATTCAGATCAGAGGTTCTCAATGCTGGTCTTTAAAAGCAGGATGCAGCTGGGTTACAACATTACTGAAACTCCAGTGTTAATCAGTCATTGTTAGCTGGCTATGAAGGATTAAAACCAGCTGAGTCTTTGTCCCAGAGGACAAGTATTGAAAACCACTGACCTAGAACCAGCAATGATGAAGGATGAGACACTATTTCCTCTTTGAAAAGGACAGGCAGAATGTCAGACACACAGCCATAGTTCATATATAGCCTGACAGAATATAAGATGTGGTCTGCAAATCAAATTATTGGAAAATGTGCTAAATGATGACTAATTCTAAATCTTGAACTACCTTTCATGTTTGGTCTCCTGTGCAGCTCTCAGAAGTTCTTGTATGTTCTTAGTAATCTGCTCGGTCTTACAGATGACATCCTCTGTGCATGGCAGGGTGGCATCTTCCTCACCTTCCTCACCCGGCTCCCCTGCGTCAGAAGCTGGCAGAGGGCTGCTAGGCATGGAAAGAGAAAAAAACAACGCTTAATCCCAATACAGCTCATTACAACTTTTATACTTAAAGTAGTGCTGCGCAATGAATCAAACTGCAATTGCAATCACTGTCAGACTATGCAACTGCATGATTGCATAAAAGGCTGCAATTATATTTCATTAAGTAGTATTTGAAAGGTTTTTACAAAAAAGCTTTTAAGTTTCATTTTTGGAAAATATTAAGTTGTTTTGAAAGCATTACTATAAAAACTTCAGGTGTTGTATTTTTTAGGCTACTAAATATTTGGATGTTTCAGCTGAGATAAAACACACTTCAAAACTATCATAATTTTGAGCATTTTCCTTGATAACCAAGAAAGTTGACTCATGATACTATTTCAATTTCAATTTCAATTTGCTTTTTTGGCATGAACAGATTGATTACTGCCAAAGCAGTGTAAAAAATAAAAATGCATTAAATATTTACGCATAATATAAATTTGCATATTAAATAATTCCATAAATAATAAATGTATAATGAAATAAATCTGATTATTTAAATATAACAATGAGATGAAAAAAAAAAAAAGAAATAAAAATAAAGAATAACAAAAAAACAAAACAAAACAAAACAAAACAAAACAATATATTCATTTCTATTATATTATAAAATATAATTTTTGTATTATATCTTAATCCCAATTGCAAACTGTCCTGCAGCACTAATTTCAAGCGGTCTCTAAACAGGGTTTTGATCAAGAGGGGAACAATTCAGATGTTGCTTTTTTAAATCAAGACCATCAATTTTTGTCTTTTTTTCCAAGATATCTGACTTTGAATTAAGAAAATCAAGTCCACTGATTTTACATAACAGCAAAAACAACAAGACAAGAACCAAGCATTACAGTCCAATGTGTGTTCAGTCCCATCCACACCCATCCTATATTAAAAATGACTGCTAATTGTTAAATCAATGACTATCTACAAGTCTACAGTATGCTAAACAGTATCCATGTAAGTCCAGATACAGAGCATTGAGAAAGTATTCAGACCCCCTTAACTTTTTAGAAAGTTTTTCTTATGTTGCAGCCTGATGCTACACACAAAAAAACATTTTTGTTCTCATTAATCTACACTCAGTGCCCCATCATGACAAAGAGAAAAATTTTTAGAACTTTTTGCAAATTAATTGAAAATAAACAAACAGAAATATCAAATTTACATACATATTCAGACACTTTGCAAAACACTTCAAATTTAGCTCAGGTTCCCCCCTTCTCTCTTAATCTGTGCTGAGATGTTTCCACATCTTGATTGGAGCCCACCTGTGGTAAATCAAATTGATCGGACATGATTTGGAAAAGCTGAGACCTCTCTATAAAACGCCTCACAGCTGACAATACATATCCCTGCAAAAACCAAGCCATGAGGTAAAAGGGACTCACAGACAGGATTGTTTCAAGGTGCAGATCAGGGGAAGGCTACAGAGAAAGTCTGTTGCACTGAAAGTTCCCAAGAGCACAGTGGCCTCCATGATTCTCAAATGGAAGAAGTCTGGCACAACCAGGACTCTACCAAGAGCTGGTTGCTTGGTCAAAGTGAGCAATCGGGGGAGAAGGGCTTTAGTATGAGATGTGACCAAGAACCTGATGGTCACTCTGACTGAGCTTCAGAGACCCTGTGTGGAGATGGGACAGTTCTAGAAGGACAACCATTACTGCAGCCCTCCACTGATCTGAGCCTATGTCAGAGTAGCTAGACAGAAGCCTCTCGTTAGTGCAAAACACATCAGAGCCCACTTGGTGTTTGCATTAACTCAAAATGAAAGCCAGTTTTCAGTTTTTTATTTTGAATAAATTTGTAAAAAATTCTAAAATTCTGTTTTCATTATGTCATGATGGGGTACTGAGTGTAGATAAATAAGAATAAAATTGAACTTTTTCAACTGCAGCATGAGACTAAAACATAAGAAAACTGA
This sequence comes from Cheilinus undulatus, assembly GCF_018320785.1. NCBI lineage: Eukaryota > Metazoa > Chordata > Actinopteri > Labriformes > Labridae > Cheilinus > Cheilinus undulatus. Next base: position 35,168,659 of record NC_054881.1, read on the forward strand.
AAAAAGCGAAGGTATCTGAATACTTTGTGAATACACTATAACTACACAACAGTAAGGCTGAACAATTTGAGAGAATAATTGAATTGCTTTTTTTTTTTTTTTTACCCAATATTGCAACTGCAGTTTCAGATGCGATTATTTCTTAAGTTCCTCATCCCATGTATTTTCCAACAAGACAACAATAATTCAATCTAAACTATAACCAACACAATATTAGATTAAACTAGAGCTGAACAATTTTGATAAAATTTCTGATTGTCATGATTTTGACTCATTTTCAAAATCAGATATTATTACAGGGAATGATAATTTTTATATTATTATCATATTTAACAAGAAAAACATACAAAAAAAAAAAAAACCAGGATTTTTTTGTAGGCTATTCTAAAACTATATTACTATAATGATTGAATGACATGTAATGCATGACGTCTCTGCTGCAAAAAAGTTTTAAACATATTTTGACATAAATTTCAGGTTAAAGAAATATTGCACCTTCTGCAATTTGAAAATTAGAGCAGGCCATATTGCAATTCAATCTAATTTGCAATTAACTGTCCAGCCCTACCCAACAGCCAATCAAAGTTACTTTGATCAGCACCATATTTGCCAGGTATGCTCCTGCTCATATGTTGCTTTTTTTTTTCTTTTAACTGGAAACTTTCATAAGACAAGTACTGATTCTAAAATGTTAAACTGTCCTGTCCTTCACACACAGACTATTAAAAAACTCCTCTGCATCACTGCTTAAACCAACATTAGTGCAGCTTCTTCCTGTCTTGCATGACCTTAAAACTTTCAAGGTTTGTAGTATGATAAAGTCAAAGAAAAGAAGCTGGAAAATTCTAAAGATAAAAGAAAACATCACAAATTTCTTTTGGATAAAGATGCATCGCTGCTCTTGTTTACACTAATGCCCTTACCCAGTCTCCTCCAGTTCAGAGTGGTTCGGCGTAGTGTCGTAATCGTTCTCCAGCATGACGTTCTGTCCCTCCAGACTACAGCCCTACAGAAACATCACTCAATTACAATCAATCCACAATTGCATTATAGGTATGGTTAACAGTTTTAAAGCAACAGTAGGCACAAATAATCAGAATCATGCATTTCTGACTTCAAACTTAAGTTCACAGATTCAGACATTTGGTTTTAAAGCAGATGAGGAGAAAAGACAGGAAATATACAACTGTGTCATTGTGGTTTAACACAGTGTGCACTGGGATGCGATTAGTAAATGCAGAGAGAACCCTGATGTAAGGTGTGGATCCATGGCTGTGACTTATAGTAATCATGTTGATATTAGTCATTTTGTCTATCTTAAGTGGATATTGAATCCAAATGTCTGACTTTTCATACAGCTTGCTTTCTTCTTCCTCACTTGTGATGCTGACCTGAGCCAGTTGAGCTCTAGTTGAGGTTCTGTGTAGATAAAAAAGCTGCAGTTGTTCAGTTATCTGAACAGAAGCAGAGGCACTGTGGTGCATGCAGGCAGGCAGGCGATAACTGATACAAAGCAGTTTAAAAGACACAGGTCAGGATAGAGAAGACTGTGGGGTCAAGCAGTGAGACGGTTTTTCACCGTCTTCAGTACATCAGTACTTAACCCTTCGAGATCTCTCATCCCACGACCAGGACAGGGAAGAGGGGAAGGTAGGGAGGGAGGAAGCAGCCGTCCCCAAAGGACCCCTCCCAATCTAGAAAGGGGTCAAACCAAGTTGAGCATACTCTATTGAGATGCAATGAACGATGATTGAATGAATGAATGAATGAAAAAAAAAAAAAACAACACCAGCCCCAAGCCAGGCATCATCATTTTGTCTTTGTGACGACAAACCAGCAGGAGCACTGATGCTTCTGTGCTTACATTCGTTGGGAAAGGCTGTAAAACGACTCCATCCTCATGCCGAGCTGGGTCCCCTCGGTGGGGGAACTGCCTTGGAGTAGAGCCCGTTTCGTACATGGACATGGCCCGACCTCCGCGGGGCGGGTGTCGACCACAGGGCCCCTGAAGCTGTTGCTGTCCGCCAGGGGTCTGCCATCGCAGTGTTGTGTTTTCAGTCTGCAGGGAGCTCAGCTGAGGAGAACAAAACATCTTTCAGTTCAACTGGAGCTGGGCTATGATCTCCTTTTACAAAGGCTCTGCCAGGTATCAATAATAGAGTGGAAAACAGCTCAGCCTGCAGGAGAAAAGCAAAACCTCCATGTTGAGCTCATCATTAATTCTCTCTTGTATGTGTTTTCTTTTTTAAGGTTTTCTCACAACAGAGGTTTGTTTCCTTGTCAAACAAAATGCTGACACCAAGTGCTGACAGCAACTCCTGATGACCCCCTGAGAAACTGCTGCTTGAGCGATTGCCCTTATTTATATGAAAAACAGAAGAAGAAGGCTAGTTTCCCATGCATTTTTTTTACTCATACCACCAAGATAAAGCCACTATCTGTAGAATAAAGTTAAAAATCTGACTTGAGATGTTACATGAAGAACGAAACCTTTACTGCTTACAAAGGTAGACACTTTGGGGGCACAGAGGGGTCTTTGCTACCAAGAAAAAGCAAACCAGTTTTGCCTACAGACATTTTTTCCTTAGTTCATGTGTCTGCCTGTGACTGTATGTTCAACATGATCCAAACCTTTACAGCCCTGTTTACTTGTTTGTTGCCAGCAGGAGGAGACAGAACAATGTCTTTACACTGTCTCAGCCAAACATAATGGGCTGCAGAGAATTTTGAGGTGTATGAGAATCTTTTTTTGTACATAAAATACACTGATCAGCATTTAAATATAGTCATTGGCAAAGGACATAGCTGCGGCTAGAGAATCAGAACACAGAGGGAGTGATGCTGGAGTTAGATCTGCCTCTGAGCTTCGAGTGTGGGAGGATAGAACCGGTCAAAGAAGCACAGCTTGCATGTGTTGAATATTACCTTTAAACATGAAAAAAAACTTCCAAAGATTTCCTGACATTTTTGGGTGAAGGCAAAATAATCTTTTACGAAAATCTGCACGCAATTTTTCCTGCCATTCCTACTAAATATTCCATGTGAAGTAGGAATGAGTCATGTAAGGCTGCAAGCAGCTTGCGACTGGTAAGCTTCAGAACAATTTGTATGCACATAATGAAACCGCTTCATAATGATTTCTGTCTACAGTACGCTCTCTTCTATTCTTCTGTTAATACAGTGAATATGTTGGATTACGAGCAGGGCTAATAAAGGATAAATGTTTCATGATAGCATCAGACTCAGCTGCTTCGTCCAGCATTTCTGTTGTTCTTTTTTTTTGCCGTGTCCTGCCTCCTGACGCCGTTTGACTCTGATAAGTCTCTGTGAGTGCAGATCTAACAGATACCTTGCTTACATAATGCATTAACAGAGATTTAGATCATATTTTTTGGCATTTGAATGCTCCTTAAAACTTCATGTAGATGCATCTCTACACTGAAAACAGTTTGATATCTGATAGCTCAGATGCCAAATGCAGATGTTCTTGTATGCCCTCATCCAGATTGGAGTGGTTGTGTAGACAAAACAAGTAGTGACATGCATTTAAGATTGATCACTCCATCATCTGATATGATCTGTAGGATTGCCGCTGGTAAACAAATAGCATGGCATATTTACAGTGCATGCAGAAAGGATTTAAGACCCTTAACTTTTTTAATTTTGTTGTGTTGCAGCCTGATGGTACAGTCAAAAAATGTTTTTTATTCTCATTAATCTACACTCAGTACACCATCATGATAAAATAGAAACAGTATTCTGAACCTTTGCAAAAACTCTTGAAATTCACCTCAGGTTGCTCAAATTTCCCTCGACCTTTGCAGAGATGTTTCTACACCTTGAATTGAGTCCACCTGTGGTTAAATTAAATTGAGTGGACATGATTTGTAAAGACATACACCTTTCTAATGCAGACTTCACAATGTTGACAATGCATATCAGAGTAAAAACCAAGCCATGAAGTCAGAACTGCCCACAGAGCTTGGAGACAGGATTGTTGCAAGGCACAGATATGGGGAAGGCTACATAAAATGTTGCTGCACTGAAAGGTTCCCAAGAGCAAAGTGCTCTCCTCCATAATGCCAAAATGAGTAATCAGGGGAGAAGGGTCTTAGTAAGATAGGTGACCTCTCTGACTGAGTTCCAGTGATCCTCTGTGGACATGGGACGAAGTTCCAGAAGGACAACCATCACTACAGCCCTCCACCAATCTAGGCTTATGGTAGAGTGGCTACACAAAGCCTCTCCTCAGTGCAAAACACAACCTTCTTTCCAAAGCGTTTCTGCTCTGATATGCATTGTCAGCTGTGAGACCTTCTATAGAGAGCTGTGAACCTTTCCATGTCATGTCCAACCAGCTTAATTTACCACCGGTGGACTCCAATCAAGGTGTAAAAACTTCCAGCAAAGATCCAGAGAAATGGGAGGAACCTGAGCTGAATTTCAAGTGTTTTTGCAAAGGGTCTGAATTCATATGTCAATGTAATATTTCAGTTTTTTTTCTTTCATTAATTTGCATTTTTTTCTTATTCTGTTTTCACTTTGTCATGAAGGGGTACTGAGTGTAGATTAATGCATTTGTTTCCGACTGTAGCATCAGGCTGCAACATGAAAAAACTGAAAGAAATAAAGGGGTCTGAATACTTCTTGAATGAACGGTCTGTCTAGCCTTGCTCAGACTGATGAGAGTTGCTGCTTTTTTTAAAGATCCGGATTTTAGCTCAGCTCAGAGCCAAACAGCTCGAAATTTGTTACCCTTAAAGCTCTTTTCACATCTTTAACACAACAACAAAAATAGAAAAAGGAAACACTCTTTTAAAGGGGAGCTGGCTCCCATCTCTCACAAAAGGAGGAAGCTTCTCCCCAAACGACAAGTCAAGACTCCCTCTTTGTACCCCACAGGGTTTACTGGATGCCATATGAACATATTCAGAATTATATTTTGATCAAAGAGCAGTGAGGTTTACCAACAGTCTTGTTAATTTGCCTGTAAACCAGCATGTTGTTTCTGGTTTTTAAATCTAACACTGAGATAAAGATAGAGAATGTCCTCATGGTGAGAAAAAGAAACATGCATGTTTAAGTACCACTGGGGAAATAGGACAATCTACTTTTGTAGTTCTCAGAAATAAGGAAGTGAGTGATGTGACATATATATATATAGCCTAACTGTGAGCTGCTAATGGTTACTTCTCATCTTCTGAAGGTTTCAGTGATCTTAGTTGTTTTAAATGGTTCAGTGCAGAAATGGCGATACATACTGAAACCCTAACCAGTGAAATTATTAGGTGGTTTTTGACTGTCAGCTGTTTGATGATTCAGTACATTTACAACGGCCCTCTGTGGCCTCTATTTGTGAATAAGTGCTCTGCTTTTTCCACATCTGCTGTCTACAACGCAGTGAAGATTCAGAGTCAAAGAAATACAACATCCAGTGTGTTTCCCACTGAACGGCATACCAGAGGACGTCTGGTGATTGTTAATTTTTTACCACAGGAATTTTACCCCGTCCAGAAGCATACAACCATTCTCTCTGTTACACTAGTAGTTAAGAGTGGAATGGAGTTAATGAGTAATGACCTTCAATAGTACATTAATTCTCTTAAATGTTAAAGCATGTCTTACACCAACTGCAAACTCATGCGTACAGTGCACGTATGATTTATAGATAGGATCACTTTGATCAGGGTTGAGGCTTTTACAACAGACATGACCAGATTTTACATTTGTGATGTCCAACCTTTAACATGTGACAACAATTTGTTTTGGTGCCGTCATGTTTTTCCCCAAATGTTAATCCCCACTACTGCTAAAAACGTGTACTAATCTGTGGTATGAAAACTCATCCTTCTTATCAGTCACATGTAAATATACATACCTTGCTCTGCATCATCCGCAGTTCTTCACTGAGATGACAGTTCACTTTCAGAAGCTGTTGTATTTTGGCTTCCGATGCAGTCAGGGCGCTCTTTACCTCCATAAATTCCTGCACTGTGATTGGTCCGTCAGAGAGGTCAGATGACTCTGAACTCTGTGGAAGAGCATGTCACATAGTTGAGAACTAGTGTTCAGTTAAAAGAAGTAAAGTAAGATGTATTGAAGTATCCTGCATTAACTAAACATCCACCTTGGTTCTTCTATCATTGCAGCTGTCCCCACAGGTGGCCTCCTGCACCGGATCCTCATCTGATGCCACGCTGTCATAATCAGGCTGGTCATTGTCCTGGCTCTCGCTGTTATGGCGACTGTTGATTCCCTGAAGGATCAGCTCCACGTTGTCTGAGGAGAGACCGACAAATGAAAGTGTCGAGTTATATTTTCATTTACTGAGTCCAAAAGCCAGAACTTTCTCTTCTGTATAAGCTTTAGCAGTCTTTGTTGAGTTTAGAGAAAAATGGGCACCTGTGTGGTTTGCCATCCACACCACCCTAAAGTGCTTTAATTCAGGCCTACATAGCAGAGTTTATATTTATGTACATATTACATTAAAAAATCTATAACAGCATGACATCAGTACAAAAATTTAAGGTCTACAAAAAATAAAACAATATCCCCTACCTTTAGGACTTTCACAGGAGTTACCCCACTGCCGCCGTTTAGCATCAGTTAGAATATCGATAACCAGGGTGGCAAATTCATGAGCACTAAACCTCGCCAATTTCTGACGACCCTGACAAAGCAAACAGAAAAATGTTGGAACATAGCAGCACTGCTGAATTAAGTACTCACCAATCAAATGAAAACAGGGAGGAACACTGGCGAATCACTTACCTGGTTTCTGGTGGACGAGTACTCTGGATTGACAGGCAGGAAAGGCACAACTGTGGTGTCTGTTACAAGAGTGCTGTGGTTCTGAGTGGCCAACCACACTGTAAGAATTGCAACATAAAATAGATGTAACATAGAAGTTGTTTTTCTAAAATGCAGCGATATAAATCATCACATTTGAAAATGTGACACTGAAAATTTCACCTGCATCCGTTTCTCTTCTGTCCACTTCATCATAAACATCCATAGCAAGTTCTTCAAACTGATGATTACTTAGCTGAAAAAAGAAACAATTGTTAAATTGGAAAAAAAAAAACAACTACACGAAAGAGGACATTGCAATCACATGAAATAAAGTCTAACCGACTGGAGCTTCTTCTTTGCAGCTTTTGCAAACTCTGACAAATCCAGGCTACTTGGAACAAAAGAAAAAGTTTAATTAGAGAGCGTCCATGCAAACTTAAATACACACACAATCAACTCCTCATGGCAACACTACAAATACTTACTTATTTCTTATCCACCAAAAGAAAGAAGCATGAAAAAAGCAGAATTGCAAAAGCAAAACATGTATCAGACTATAGCTGATATCATCAACTGGTACTGATTTGGGCTATTGTAAAACCTACAAGAAAACTTAAATAAAGCTTTTACCTGTCTGCCATCTGTGGAATGATGAAGTGTTGCCCGTTTCTGTGATCTGCACAACGAGTAGGACAATTTAAGAGGAAAAATTATCATACAAAAATAGGAAAACATCAGCTCTTGAATGCTGCCTACCTGGTCTTCTCCCACACAGGTAAAAGGTTAACCGGTCAGTGAGCTCATACTGGATCTCCACCAGCCTCTCTGCCAGCTCATGATGCCCAGCTTGTCTGCACAGATACAGAATTAAAGGTCATTATTTAGAAATACAGAGAATTTGTGCAATGCAGATGTTTTTTGCAATGATCAGGCCAGTCTCAAGTGCATTATATTTAAGTGTCCCTAAAACTTTGATCCCCTCTTATGGAGCTCAGCAGAAGCTCAAGCAGGAAGACTGTTTCTACTCATTCATTAGTTACCACTTGTTTAAATCGCTCCGTTCCTGCGTTCTTACTCTCTTTCCGCTTTTTATGATCTGCTGATTTTGGGCGTTCACTCTCTTAAGTACAAAGGTAAACAGATTCTGCCACAACCTCGTGTGACCAATCATCATGCACCTGTCATATTTTAAACCTGTCGTCCTCTTATCCGCAGTCAGCCTGTCGTTTCAGTGTGGATCCTGCAACCCTCCTCCACCCCAGCCACCTCCATTCAGTTCACCAAGATTCTAATAAGTATTCTGTTCATCTCATCTTGCACACCTCAGTCTCCTCTTCCAAGCCACTTCACTGGCTTCCCAGAAGTCTACTCCCAAAGACATTGTACATTTCTCTTTCATCAAATCTTGTAAAATAAATAATCTTTCACTTCTATTTAAGTCTCTCTTGATTGAAATATATTAATGAAGTTTTCAAAATAGCAGGAACCTCTTTAATATAAAGAGATCTTATATCCCAATATATTTCCATTACAAAGTAGAAGTCTCTCTTTTCTATGTCAACAAAAATGTCAATATTAGAAGCTTTTAACAATTAGAACTAATAAAAGAATTTTTGTCTTGGCCCACATTCAACAGCATAGGTTGACACAATGTTATGGCTGATTACTGTGTAGCTTTTTTCAGGGTTGCGAATCCTTCCATGAAAAGATTATTTGATTTTAATCTCAATTCAAGTACTACTATCAGGTCACTGTCAATTCATTAAAATATAGAATGATTAAAGGACAGCCAATAACTTTTTTGCCTAACAAAAACTAAGAAAAGGAGGGAAAACAATATTTCAAAATAAAATGTCTTTATCAGTGTTAACTTTTTTCTTAATAATTGTTAATTGACTAAAACTATGACTAAAAATGTTCGTCGACAGCCTTTGTTTCCATGACAAAAACTAATCTAAAACTAACAAAAACAGATCTGTGGTGACCTCAACAGACAAAAACTAAGTTTAATTTTCATTGAGATAACTAAAACTAGACTAAAATGTAATTTAGTTTTCGTCTGACATTCAATATCCGTGATATTTCTCCACTGTGGGTAAATCTTTCAAAAAACAATACATCTGTATCTATTCTGCCTCTCAGCTGTAGAAAGCAGGGACCCCAGGGTTAGCAGAGTGCATAGAACACACTACCATGGTTTGGTACCAGATTTAGGCAAGAAAAAACAAAAAAACCAAACCAAACCAAACCAAAAAGCTTGGACTAAAAGTAAAGACCAAAATGTGTGGACTTTTTATGGACTAAAACTAGACAAAAACTAAAAAGGATAGAAATGACTTACATGTGACTGAAACTAAAATGCATTTCTTTTAAAGACTAAAACTAAGACTAAAATTAAAAATAGCTGCCATAAATAACACTGGTCTTTATCAGGCCTTCTTTACATCCAAATATATGTTTATGAACTTATGTGTATGAACAGCGCTTCTTGAACTGATGCACTCAGATCTTCAATGTCAAGATAAGTTATCAATTCAGATCTGTTTATCTTTATACTTCTATTTTTTGGTCTGAGTATGTAACCCAATAAATAACATGAAAAATTACGACTTTTTATTTCTATTTCCATCTCTTCTGTCCAAGTTCTTTCTTCCTCTCTTTTCCCAGCTGGTCACACGCTTATTGAATTAGTAAGGCTAACAAAATGCCACAGGGTCTGTTTCTAATGTTCATTGTAGTGCAAGGCATGCTAAATATTTCAGCCAAGGACGGTTTTTATTCCCAGGATTATAACTCTGCTTTAGAGTCCGTTTGAATCTTTTTACTTCCTGTCACTTTCCGTATAAGTTAACAGCATTTCTTCATAAAAAAGTCATCATAAAAATAGCACAGCTAATGCACATTTGGGTTCTTGAGAACAGACTTAAATCACCAAAGGATGTGAATAATTTCCTGTAACATAGCTGACAGTAGGCTGGGCTGACTGCAGGTTAGTCATTCAAACCACAACAATGGAAAAAGCTGCTGGATGTTAATGTGTTTATACAGTCAATAGTTTGGCATTAAATCATAACCAGAAATCATGGTGGACACGGGATAATTAGGCTCTTGGTATCATAGTAGAAATAATTAAAAGACTGTTAAATAAAAACATCGGCTCTGTATTACCTTGCATAATCAATGGGGGTCTTCCCGCTGGAGTCCAGAGCTCCGGGATCAGCTCCATAAACTGCCAATAGCTCTGCCTGTAGTATCTGTCCTGCTTTTGCTGCTATGTGTAGTGGGGTGTTCCCTTTCTCCTGTTTTACCACAAATCAACACAATAATGGAATGTTATTGTTAGGTCAGCTTAAACCTCAGTGTCATATTTTAATTATTCCACTTGACTTACAGGATGGAAGAAGTTGGCCTGTGCTCCCAAAGATAAAAGTCGGAGGCAGGTCTCCAGGTTTCCAGTCCTAACACTGGAGTGGAGTTGCTGTGAGGAAATCAACATGTATTTTGTTTAAAATGATTTTATATGGCCTCCAATGAGTCAACCTGCCAAGAACTGGCTGACATTAAGCTTTATCATACTGGAGAAAAATAATCAGTCTTCATGCATACTGTGAATGCCCCTTAATGCACTTTTTTCTGTCTAAATCACAGAGACTTTACCATAGATCTAACATAAATGGAATCATTACATGCAAACACTCCAGCTTGTTTTTTTAATTTATAAAAAAAATCCAAGATGAGAGTGAAAAGAGGCAGCAGCTCAACAAGCTTGGGTCAGACAGCACATGCTGTTTAATATGCACAGTCCTAGCGTGACCAGTACAGGAAATGTGAGTGGCAGAATGTTGCAGCAGCACTGAATACAAAATCTCAGTCTCTATAAATAGGACAAGAAGACATTTCTAAAGAGTATAGAAAGTGGTCAGATATATGAGGTAAATAAGAAAAAAACCCTTTGGCTGCACTCTGACAATATCTGACAACATCCTACTGTTTGCCCTGCTTAATTTCTTTATTTTATTTCAGCTCCACTGGTTATCAGTGCAATCATCAGCCTTCATCCTGTAATTTATCACCTTATCCGAGGTTTTTAAAATCTGGGGAAGATTCCCCTTTACAATAATGCAGCATATCATCCTTCAAAAATTGCTAAAAGCAGTGTTGTGGTATTTCCTCAAAAAAGTAATCCATTACACATTACTGGTTACTTTCTAAAAAACGTAAGTTATACTTCTTAGTTACTCACAGAGAAAAGTAACTACTTACACTACTAGTTGCATTACTTTTGCATTAGTCCTTGTCACATGAGATCCTCTAGAACAGTGATTTTCAAAGGTTTTTTTCAAGGCACACCTAAGATTGAGCCAAAGTCTCAAGGTTCACCATCTCTTTAACATGTCTTCATTTGTATCTTCATCTGATGTATAGTTGTACTATGGTTGTTCAAATTCACAACACACACCTAGACATTCATGGCCTTCAACATTTGGGAACAACTGAAGCATACAAATACACTCTTAAATGTTTGCTTTTGCAGCTTGTTCATAGTTGTTGATTAAAGAAATCTGCTGTAGCAAATCGGACACCTTTTGCACCAACTACCAGGCATTTTATACTTATTTCTTTTATTCTTTATGATAATGCAAGTTTAAAACTATATGGTTATTTTAATAAGTGACAGGAAAACAAAGTAGTGTAAACACATGTGAAAGTTACTTAAGTTGTTAAATAATCAAAGTTATCACGAATGGTTGTAGCAATACCCAAGAAACACAGACAATTTTATACAAGGTACACCAATGTGCCTGGCCAAACCGTTTGAGACTCAATCTTCTAGAACTTAATTGCCAATGAAAAATAGAACTGTTTCATGCAGTAAAAGGCGTAAGGATACGTGAGTGATGTCAACACAAGAAGTAATGTTACAAGACTGGACTTTGTGTATGTGTGCTCCATGAGAAGTTAGTCAGGAGTTGAGCTCATCTGTCATGTGTTATGTTCAGTCAAGTCGTGTTAATAAAGCAAACTAAAGATATTCGCTGTTAATTCTATAACACTACAATAAGCTCAAATCCTTATTCTAATAAGGAGGCCAGACAGGAGACCTCTCCCCTCTGCTCTGTAACATAAAAAATGTGACAGCGAAGCTGTGAAAATCGGACCTAAACAGCACCTCACAGAAAAATGTTAAGAACAAAGCTACAGTAGGAAAGATTTTCTCCACGATAAACGTTGCCACAACATTTATATCAGCTTTTGCGTTTACTTTTGGCTGATGTTGGAGACTGAGTTCTGGCTGCTTGGCAGGTGTCTGCATCATGCAGTTATCCTAAGCATCACTAGCTTTGTGTTAGTGTGCTGCCTTTGCAAAGTTGTTTCTGACCTGGGCAGAGTTTATACTTCACTGTCATATTCTTGTTCTTTTAAGCAACAAATCCAAAGTGGTGTTCATATCTCCATGCATCTAAAGATGTCCTTATCTGAGCTGCATCACCAACTCCCTCACCCTCCTCTGTGGATTCACGCTAATGTGTCAGTCACCTGAATTAGCAAGTGTTGCCTGAGCAGGATGCTTGATTTGTTTTCTCTGTGCTTACATTTTACGCGTATTTGGAGGATTTACAGCCACGCAAGTAACAAGATTCTACAGAAACCGTAATGTGATCATTAAAAGAGCAGCAGTAATGTGTTACACTACTGTACTGCAGACAAATGTAATGGGATTAGGAAGAATATTAAGAATGTGGTGACAAAGGCATCTAGTTGTTTTCTTGAATGACCATTTGAGGGCCTGTTTATGATTCTTCCATGTTGTATGAACTTGTGTTCTGGGATTTTGAATGGCTACTGCCTTTGCCAAGTCTCTTTATTGAAAGAGATTTTAAATCTTAATGGGACTTGGGAGAAAAATAGAGGTGATATAAAATAAATAAGGGCAACATCCTGCAATAAAAAGATAAGCAATTGTCTCATTTCACAACAATACCCACAAAAAAAAAACACTTGGTTTAAGTCAAAGCAGCTTAATTACAACAAATCAATCAATTTCTCACCTTGCTGAGGTCTTTTGCGGTTACACTGTCATCCTCTCGACACGGCATCCGATGGACGTACGCCAACATCTGGTATTTGGCCTTGATGAACTCTGTCTTGTTGGGACTTGGCAAAACGAAAATGCTTACAATTAAAACCAGCAGCACTGAAAACCTTGACCATGTCTGAACACATCTCATTAAGGGATGCACTGATATTAAATACTGAACTAAAACACACAGTATCAGCTCAATTCTGGGAATGCATTCACATTTAAAGATCTATTAATATCCAAACCCCTGACACATCCTAACATCTGACACATTAAACATTATTATCCAGACAGGTAGAGTATGGAGCGATAACCTACATTAGAGGGAAAACTCCTACAAACCCCTCAATGTTCTCGTGTCAATACTAGCATACTAGCATACTTCCTTGTTTTGTGAATAGAGGAAGCTGGCCCAGCTGCAGTTAACAGCAGCACGGCCTGAAAATGCTTTCCCCCACTCCCCACCCCACTGCAGGACTGAGCTTTTACTGTCTGCAATTTATATGATAGGAACTAACAAAACAGGTGGAAACACCTAATATGGTAGCATTTAAAATGAATCCTGGAATCAAGAAAACTGTCTCCTGATTGGTTCAATACCCAGTCTCTCTGTCTGTTTCTGCTGGTTGTCTGGTGACTGAACGCATCTGCTGAAGCGTGAGCATGCTTGTGTTTATACGAGGCTGACTGTTTATCCTTACTCTGCCAGTTAGACATGAGACCAACACACTGTTTATACCTTGCAGTGGATGTAGGACACCAGCAGAGCTCTCATTATTTTATTATCATCATTATTATAACCTTTCTCTTACTTGGACAGCTATGCAATTAGTCAACATCCTTCTCGAATGGATCCCATGGTAAACATCTTTGGTGTTCTGAATTGAATTTACTGTGTTTTCATCATCTGCATGATAAAGCCACCTAGTTTCTAAAGGTTACAAGAGACCAATAAGCTATGAGTCATGTCCACGGTTCAGAGGCCCAATTATGCATGTTCACTGACCTTCACTATGAAAATCAATTTTGCCAATAGAGCTCTATAGCAAAGTGCAAACAAGCATATCAGAATCAGCACTGACACATGAAAATCTTTAAGAGCACTTACTGGACTCTGTCCTGAGGGTTTGCTTTACGTTTCCCAGTAGCTGAGGAAGAAGGATCCAGAAGGCTGTGCTCCCATATGGAATTAGCTCCATTGCCATAAAGTGTTTGGACCATCTGAAACATGAAAACAAAAACTTAAGCTATTCCCATTGTATACAAAGGAATAACTGTCTGGAGACGGGACTTGGGATGGTTTTCTGCCTGTTCTGTCAGCTCTTTCATGCATATCTGATTCCGGACGATCTCAGATTCACACAAACAACCCTGGAGTTTCATGCCACGCGCAGAGCAACACAAAAACTACTTGGGCAGCTACACTCACAGACAAGTGGACAGTGTCCACTCACTCTGCCCCCCCGCTTCAGTTTTCTGTGACAGATAAACACACAGTGCTGAAAAATACTCCTCTTACTTGCCTCCATTTAGCATGCTTTTTACGCCCAGTTCAGACCAAAGATTTGCTATAAGACTTTTAAGAGCGTACAGAACTGATTCCCAACTTTGGTGCTGTTTGGTACATGTTTCCCCCTTACTCTCTCTCCCCATTTTTCCCTCTCACTCTTTGCCTATCCTATCTAAATAAGGGTAGAAAGGCACAAACATAATCTTTAAAAAAATATTCATGCTGTGAATTTTGGAAATGACAGCCCATAAACACTGCGGTCTCCATCAGCTTCGCATGTAAGCAGATGGAGCTGGATGGGTAGCACTATATGAGCTAATATATGAGAAACTCAAGGCCGTAAGAGCTAAATATGTCCGAAAAATGTAGGATTCTCTGCAGATATCTTTGTTACAACAAGACTGAGCTAGCAAAGCCTTTTTGTGTTTGTATATACACCTTGAAATTGTGCTGCCACCCCACGATGGTGATGACAAGGGGGATTTAGTGATGAATCACTCTCCTGTACCCATATATGATGTAAATGTTATGTATTATTATGGTGACAAAACAGTGAATGTGCAGTTCTATCCCTTCAGAAATAAATCACTTTAAATTAAGAGATTGTGAGAGTTGTTGTTATGTAAACAAAACATCATCTCTAGTTGCAGCAGTGTGAACTGTTCAGCTTTTTGAGGGTTGAAGAGTGACCTGTAGTAAGCAGTTGCAAGTTTCAACCCGCCTTGTCGCAAATCTTTGGTCTGGCCTGGGTTTGAGACTTCCTCTGTTAAAAGTCAACTTGCCATTAGGAAATTCATCTGTCTGTATAAATGTAATGCAGTACTATTAACACATTGGGTTTTATTGGTTATCCATTAAAAATGTAATTCTCTGTCAGAGGTGTGGCACATATTGACAAGCCTTCGACTGCTTTGAGCCAAATCATTTGCTGCTTTGTTGAGCATAGATCATAATACATTTCAAAAATGGATATTATTAATGCACAGCTATTTCCACTTTGAAAAACAAGCTAACAAGCTCTGTTGAATGAAGAAAATCAAAGAAAATCAGACACTCCTTATGCCTTGCTTGCTACATCTTTTCTTGTTCCTCTCCCCTTTTAACACAAGCGATGGAGAGGAAAGAAGGAATGGGGTGATGCGAGAAAACATGGACAGAGCACCACCTCAGATGGTCACATGACCTGGTGCAGTTTCAAAGGTTTTCAACAATCATTTAACACAGTCAGTGTTATAATATGAGCTTAATATTTACTCTATGTAAAAAATAACATGACAAAAATGTTATTTTTGCTGCCAATTTTAGTTGTAAGAGGATCAGAATAGGGCAAAATCAGAATCGGCAGACTTTAAAACAACCAGATATTGGAAATGGCAAAAGAAATTCAAACAGAGCGTCCCAGGGTATATGCAGAAAAATTGACAGTGAATTTAATACTTATCAAGACCTTTTTCAAGAACCTCACTACATAATTTAAGACCCCAATGCATCTGTAATTTCTAACCAGTTATATCGGTGACAGTTATGTGTATGTTTTTAGCAGATTGTAAGATAAAAATGTGACAGCATAGCCAAGCAAATGCCAATAATATGTGTTAATGTAGTATTCCAATACAGCTTTCTTTGAGATGCTGGTAGTGCTAACATTAACAGAGTCTGTGCTAGTATAACACCTGGCAAAAGCTGCATCTTAATAGCAAAATCCTGTAAAATGTAAACAAGTATCGGCTCAAGCCTTAGCTCAAACACATTCTCCAACCTTCTCAGAGAACTTCCTGTTATTTACATGACCATATCACTCATCACACACTTAAATTGCTATCTAGAGAAGAGACACAGTGGAGCTTTAACCCCTTAAAGCCTGAAAACACAAATTACAGCCAGAAAATTCTAATTTTTTGGGACTGAAATGATTATTTAACTTCCTACTGAAATCCAAAAAATCCAAATGTCCAAAAACATTTAGCATATATATTTTTTGTGTTTCATTTGATACATTGGGTGTTTTTGGTAACTGATAATCCACTTGAGGGCATTTTTTTATCATTTGTATTCAGAAGGTTTTTTTTAGTAATTTATTGATCATAATGATTAGATAGAGGTATCATAAAAGAATGTATCAAATATGATACAACAGGCTTTAAAGGGTTAAGGATGAATTGATAGCCCAATCGGCCAGAATGTTAACAAGTGTGCAGACAGACATCAGATCCATCAGAATCTCATTTGTGCTTAAAACTAAATCTAAAAACAAAAGCAGAAAAACTAGACCACAATTTCTTTTGGTAAATGTAAAAACTGAAAACTACAACATTGAAGACCTAGACTTTTTAAAAGCCTGAATTTTTAATAAATCAATTAAACACCTTTTAATACTTTTTAAGACCCAGCATACAGCGGTGTCAAGTAACTAAGTACAAATACTTCGTTACCTTACTTAAATAGAAATTTTGGGTATCTATACTTTACTGGAGTAATTATTTTTCAGCCGACTTTTTACTTCTACTCCTTACATTTTCAAGCAATTATCTGTACTCTCTACTTCTTACATTTTAAATTTAGCCTTGTTACCACTATTTCACTTCAGCTTGTTTTCATTCCGGTTTGTCATAGTTAAAAAAAAAACACAAATAAAAAACCCAAAAACCTATCCAGATAAATCGTGCCATCCAGATAGAGTGAATTTGATTGTGGTTGGATGAGAAGTATAAACATAATACCATCCCGACACCCTATTGGTTTGTATGCGATCCATTGCACCTGCGCACATGACACAAATCACATCACACTCCAGCAAGGAAATATCAGACGTATGTAGCCTAGTATGAAGATGTCTGTGGCAGAGACTCAAGAGAACTTGAGCAAAATGTCTCAACCAAGCACCAGCGAGGAGGTTGTTAGTACACATATTTGGGTCTTGAATGTATTTGCATTGTACTAAAATGTGTTCATTATCAATGGGCATGCGGCTGAAACAGGTGCATCCCAAATTTTTCAACACCAACATTAATATAACATTATAGTCATTATGGCCTTTTGAAAAATGTTTTTTAGGGAGGTGGGGTTGTGAACTATAGGCCCCTGTGGTGCAGCCTAAGCTTTTGTCCTTAATGGCTTTCCTCCCCCCCTTACATTACCTTTACTTTTATACTTTAAGTAGTTTTGAAACCAGTACTTTTACACTTTTACTTGGGTAGAAAGCTTGAGTTGATACTTCAGCTTTTACAGAAGTCTTTTTAAACCCCAGTATCTATACTTCTACCTGAGTAATGAATGTGAATACTTTTGACACCTCTGCCAGCATAAATATGTATTATAAGGCTTTCCTCTCATCATTGAATGTATAACCACAGTGTAGTTCACATGAATGCGTTGGCCTAGACTGGCTTTTTACATTCCCTGTTCCTTCCTCCTCACCTGTAGCTGAGAGGATGGCCATGAAGAATGAGTCAGATGTCTGACTTGAGAGCTGTGTCGTCCCAGACCTCGATGGATGCTGCAGCACTCATCACAGATCAAAACACCCCTGTTAACAGAGGCCCAGCGTGGCTCTGGAGTGAGATGCAAACGTTAGTAAATGTTACTGGCGACAGTAATATATAACACCCAAGCAATGACGCTTTTAATATTGATTTTATCTGGATCAGGACATTCGCTATTTTGCAGCAAATACACATCAGTTGCTTCCTAATTTCTTCGACACCCAGAACCACAAATGTAACAAGGCGTGGGTCTGTTGTGCGAAAACATTACATTTCTCATGACAGTAATGATTGTCTTAACAAGTCTGCTTAGGAAATATCATTTTAGTGCTGAATAAGCTAACCGGCTGTTAACATTTCACCAGAAATTTCAAGCAGTTTCTGAAAAAGACAAATTAATATTAATAACAAAGGTAAAACACAGATACGGCGTATCTGAAGAACTGTTTCCAAAAGAAAAATAGTAACAACCAGCATAGTTAGTCTCACAGATAGTTGCTAACTTGTTATCTCCGTGTGTTAACGTTAACTAGGTTAGCTAGCTTAACTAGACGTTAGTAGTAGTAAGATCTAGCTGTTAGCTAGGCAGCTAACGCTAGCTTGTTTGACATCATACCAGGAGCACTGCAATCAGCGCAGACCTCTCTGCTTCGTACTCGCTTTGACATCCCTCGATAGAGTCCAGCGAAGACAAATATTTAGAAGACAAGTCACAGCACTGATGGACGAAGATAAGACGGATTTTCCGCTCTGAAAGATTGTATTTTACGGTACGAACAGGCAGAGCCACTGTGGTCGTGGTCTGCCCTCCCCTACTGTTGAACAAAGCGGGTCTAGTTCCAATACTTGTAAAGCCTCCTCCTTGTCTCCTTGTGTGCTTCCTTCCTTGTCCCCTTTTGTGTGTTCCCTATGCACCTATTTACTCTACAACTAACTTGAGATGGAGATTTGGTTAGTAAAACTGTTTTAAAAGGCACTCAGGAACATCATACCTCAGATAGGCAAGGGGAAATTAGTTACAAAATGAGTTAGGACATTACAGTAAAACACATTAACACACAACTTTCTTTAAAACAAACATATTCAAGTTAATGTTGCGGATAATACAAAATATGTCAATGTCTGAGTCATTCCCTGTATATCAATATGGACGGCATTCCAGTGTCTCTTTCCATTGTACATAAGTGAAGCCTAAATACCCCTGTGACAGGCCCTGATACAATGCTACATGCTCAGTGGAGGGCTATTGCAGAACAGATGCTTGTGTTAGTTTTTCTCTCCTGTCCTTTAATCCAGTTGAGAAAGTTGCCAGGAGAGTTAACAATTGTTTTTGCATTGAAAAAACTTGTCTGAGAAAATGGGCTCTCAAACATCAACATGATATCAATTAACTATCACAAAGACTCTGGATTTAAAGACTATTCATTTGCCAATAAAAAGTATTCACCCCTTGGATGTTTTACCCTTTTATTGATTTTAAATATCAATCATAGTCAATATGATTTGGCATTTTTGACAAAAACAGATTTCTTGAAAGTATTTTGAATTGAATAAAAAATATAATGTCAAATAAGTATGTAATGTAAATAAATATTCACTCCCTTCAAATCAGCATTTAGTAGATGCACCTTTGGCTGCAATCACAGCTCTGAGTCTGTGTGGATAGATCTCAATCAGGCTTGCACATCTGGACTCTGCAATTGTACTCCATTCTTCTTTGCAAAACTGCTCAGGCTCTGTCAGATTACATGGGGATGGGGTGTGATCAGCCCTTTTTAAATCCAGTCACAAATTCTCTATTAGATTGAGATCTGGGGTTTGACACAGCCACCCCAGAACATTCACCTTGTTATCTTTAAACCTTTTCAGTATAGCTTTAGCTGGAAAAAATCTTAACCCAAGCCATAATTGTCTTGCAGACTGAATATGATTGTCCTCCAGGATTTCTTATATTTTCCCGAATTTATTTTACCATCTATCTTTACAAGCCTTCCAAGGCCGGCTGCTGAGAAGCATCCCAACAGCATGATGCTGTCACCACCCTATTTCACAGTGGGGATGGTGTGTTTGTGGGGATGTGCAGTGTTTCGTGTCTGCCAAACCTAGCATCTTTTTTGATGGCCTAAAAGCACCATACTGGTCTCATCAGATGAAAGATCTTTCTTCCACTTGGCCATGGAGTCTCCCACATACATTTGGCGAACTGTGGTTGAGATTTAATATGAGTTTTATTTAACAGTGGCTTTCTCTTTGTCACTCTCTCATAAATCTTTGACTGGTGAAGAACCTTGGCAACAGTTCTTGTATGCAGAGTCTCTCCCATCTCAGCTGCTGAAGCTTGGAAATCTTTCAGAGTAGTCATAGGTGTCTTGGTGGCCCCTCTCACTTGTCTCCTTGCACAGTCACTGAGTTTGTGAGGACGGCCTGATCCAGGCGGATTTACTTATGTGCCATATTCCTTAAATTTCTTTATTATTGATTTAACTGAACTCAGGTGGTTTTTTTAGTGCCTTGGATTTTTTTGAATCCTTTTCCTGACATACACTTTTCAATAACCTTCTCTCTGAGTTGCTTGGAGTTTTCTTTGTCTTCATGGTGTAATGGTTGCCAGGAATATTTATTAACCAGTGACTAGACCTTCCAGACATAGGCGTCTTTGTACTGCAATCGCTTTGAGACACATTCACTGCACTCAGGTGGTCTCCTTTTCACTAATTTTGAGATTACTAGCACTAATTGGCTGAACCTCTATTGATTTAGGTCATTCTCTTTAAATGGGATAAATATTTACACAATCATTTACCTCATAAGTCTTGTTTAATTGACATTATTTTTTTGGAAACCTGTTTTCACATTGACATTAAAGAGATTTTTGTCAAAAAGGCCAAATGATATTTGCCATGATTGATGTATAAACTCAGTAAAAGGGTAAAACATCCAAGGGGGTGAATAGTTTTAATAGGCACTGCACATGTCCCATCTGTTATCATTAAATGGGATTTATGGCCTGTACTGCAGCCGGTCTGCAGAGGGAGCTCTAAATATCCAGCCCCAGGCTACTGTTGAATAGTGTATCAGAGCTTTGCCATTTAAATTACTCAGATTTCCCTTAATATATTTAATTGCTCCCGCTCTTCACTGGTTATCCAATACTTCTGCATGTTTACAAAATCCCACTGCCTTCTTCAAGATGATTTAAAAAGCATGATATGTGCCATCTCTTACATCAGAGATCCCTGCATCATACGGTATCTACAAATCCTGGCTGTGTATCTTTCCTGCAGTTGGAGAAAGATTAATCAGATTGTTCTTTCTTCACTGTTTCACTGGACCAAAGCCATAGAGTATCTACACCGACACCATGCTGAAAACCTTTCATTCACACAGAGCTTATCATTTCCCTGCTGACGGGGAATTTAGATAATGTCTCTGGTGGACTCATTGATGTTTATATGAGTGGAATGAGGAAATGAGCCTGTCATTCTGCAGCCTATAAATGTGGCTCCATTCATGTACTCAGAGTTGTTTTTGGACCTTTGGCACTTGTGACTTACTACAGCCCTGATAAAAAAACAGTTTATGTGCCTCCATGCAAGACTTAGATCTTTATGTCTTTGATCGTGCCTCATTTCTAGTTTCCTCCTTTTGTTGGTTTTGTTTCAGGCTTGTGGTTTCCATTACTGCAAACCAGCAATGGTCCCTCCGCAGGTTCAGTTACAGAAACCTTTTTTATGACTTTTACTTCCTCTAGCATGACCATAAAAAGCCTGAACTAGGGCTGCAAGCAGCACTGAACGGGCCCTTGCACCCTTGAGCACGCCGCGTCTTAGTGCATATTGGTTTGTGGCCTAGTCGGAAACAATAGCCAGCTGCAGTGATGTCTGTCCAAACTGAGCTGTCAAACAGCCATCAACTTGTGTCTGTCTTTTAGAGACAATATTAAGTGAAAGAACTGACTCCAAATTTAATGTTGGTGACAGTTTATAGAGCATTTTAACTACCAACTGTTAGCATCATGACAAATATGCATTTCTGGTATAAAGATTAGGTCAAAGAGGAGCTCTAATCAAATAGGTGAGGTTATACAAGTTATATTAGCTTGTTGCTCAAAATCTAGGTGTTTCAGCCAAACAATTTTAAAGCTCTTGATAAATGATTTGGGAACTGCCATGGTTTATTTCAACAGGATTTGGCCAACCTTGAAATGAATACATTTTTTTTTTTCATGAAGACCAGCTTCTTTTTTGACATGGGACACATCTAAATTTGATAAGCCACCAAAGCCACACCCTTTGAGTTTGGTACAGCATTTTGAAAATGTTCATCCTCCAAGACTCTTTTTTTTGACACCAAAGATAAAGCTGATTTGATGAATTTCTCAAAGGAAATAATCCTAGAATGTCCCCTGTGTACACCCTGTTATAGGGACATTGTAGGATTTACTGATGATGCCGTGGAGGGGCCCAAATTGTTATCTTTTTAAGGGGCCCAGAAATCCTAGAATGCCTCTGCCCATTTAAATCCATTATAAGTTCATTTTAAACCAGGGGTGGCCAAACTTTTTCCACGGAGGACCACATACAAAAAATATATAAGAAAGGTGGGGCTATCTTCATATTCCTCACCTTAAGGACATTAACATAAGTAAGACTAATCCAATGAAAGTCAATACATGCTTAGCAACTGAATATACCTAAATGGCTTTCTAATGCCTGTCAAGGTAAATAGACAGTCATTTTCAGGATTCAGGGGAACCAATCAGATTTTAGGGGCCCTGTTTGGCCCTGGCTACCACTGGCTCCGCCCCTGAAATGCTATTGGTGCTGCTATTTGCTGCAATAATCCATCAGGACATTATTAATCAAGATTTCTTCTTGTCAAAATGTTTGTTTATAGAATCAACATGGCAGCACTGCCTAGTGCTGAAACTAAAAAATACAATACTGCTGAGCACAAGCGTCATTATCTAAAGGCCCATTTATACTCCCCTTACCTATGAAAATGTATACGTCCTTTTCAAACGATGTTACCTCACTGCTCACATACTTCCATGCGTCCTTTACGTTGGCATGGATGTTAACCAATACATCCACGGGGGGGGGGGCAGCCCCGAGTCAAAAGTTTATGACAACAACAAACTCAAAAACAAACATGGCGACTGTGGAGGAGGTATTGATAATGTATCTCTTGCATAAAAGACAAAAACGGAGGCAGCGTTGTAGGAGGCCAACTCACACAACTTTTCTTCAAAAAGTTCCGCCGTTGTTATTTCTTTGTCTTGTCTCACTAGAGCTACATATCGGGTACTGACAGCAATGCTGCCCCATGATTTCCGGTGGTACTGCTCCGTTTGGCCAGTATCCATAAGCTGTATGGAAACGTGCAGAAATATGGACGAAATGAACGTGGAGCATGGACAGAATTGGCTCCGTCCGTATCCGGATTTGTATTTAATGTTGAGCATAAATGGGCCTTAACGTGGGCAATATGTAATTTCTAGAATTTCCAGAATTTCTAGAATTTGCTGCAGGCTGATAAAAAAAAAATGGACTGCGGCCCGCATTTGGCCCCCGGGCCATAGTTTGGACACTCCTGTTTTAAACTCTCTTTTGTCATTGTGATGCTAAATTTAAGAGGCTTTAGTAATCCTGAAAATCAAAAGAATTGGGCTCTCTCAGAACTTTAATGTGACAGAAACAAAAAGGTAATCATTTTATCCAGTTAAAAGCAAATATTCATAATATTACAATAAGGATTTGTCTCTATTTTTCCAGCCTTAATGTGTTACAGCTCGTGAAGAACAAGTGTGTAGGAGTCGTCGTAAGGCTCAATGTAAAGGCTACTGTGGCTTTAAAGGGGTGTTGGTTGGCTGAGAGGTAACAGATAGGTTTAATATAGTCTCTAAGAACACACGGTGTATCTCGGAGGAGCGTTTTCTTCGTCGTTTTCCTCCACTCTTGTCCACTTTGCCTTCACCACATTCTCCTTAAAGCTGTGCGTGGCAGCAGCGGCAGCAACAAGCCCACACCCGGAGCGATGGGAGGTACAGCCGCCGTTATTATTTTTCCTGTCGTGAGCATTCAGCATCATTCATTTCCGATAAGCTACAGCATCTGATTAGCATATTCGCTATGTTTTCTCTCGTGACAGAGGCCGAGACGCGCCAAAAATTACTGCGCAATGTGAAGAAAGAGGTGCGTTGCGGTTTTTTTTGTTTGTCTGTCATGCACATCAGTGTTTGTGTTTACTGTCGCTGTAGGCGCAGACAGTATGTGTGTAAGCGTGTTTGTGGACGTGGTCTCTTTGGTTTCAGCCACGGCTACACCACAGGACTGTTTGTCTCATGAACCCAAGCATTTATTCAACAAAATAGGGGTCTATGCATTTAGGTTTATCTGAGAAATGTTATTATGGTAGCCTGTTTCATGCTGTTACACTGGCGTTAAATGATGATGACGATGATGGTGATGCTGGTGATGACGATAATGTTAGAGGAGCAGCTGATGGTGGATTTTACACACTAAAACACCACTTTGAGGTTTATTATCCCTGCAAAAACCTATGTTTCTTTTACCATGGGTAGTCTTAATTTTTATGAGGAAATCAGGATTAAACTCCCTTCCTCATTATCCAAAACCTAAAGCTTTGTGACCTTGGCATGTGTTCTGCTCCACAAATCAATCAATGAAAAAACGTCCAATACAATCTGATGTATTAATTTCTGTTTTTTTGAGCCATATTAATCCAAGAAGAAATCTGACCAGGCACTCCACAGACCATCTCCAAACTGCTCGGTGACTCCCCAGAGAGAGAGGAGACAGGATGTTTTATTCATCGCTGAGAAAACCAGTGGTTCTCCCAGGCTCATATCAGCCGTGCTCCCCCTCACCTGTGTGACTCATTGTCTCTCAAACATCCACGGCCGTGAGGCCAGATCCTGCAGCAAGGAGGGGCTGAGCTGTGAAATATGCACGTTTCCAAAACAGCATAAAGGATTTTCAGCATTTTAATGACAGAGCGGAGGTTTTTTCAGGCTATTTAGAAGTGGAACAGACACGCCATGGTTGTCCAATTTTAGATATTTTTCATAACAACATGTGATAAACAGTGCATTTATTTGGATGAATAAATAGTTGTCAAACCAGCCAGAGCTTTTAAGAGATGCATTGTTTTTATCAGGCAGGTACGTTATAGCAGTGGTTCTCAACCTTGGGGTGGTTGCAAGGTACTGAGAGAGGGTCTCCAGATCCCCTAAAAAACAAAGGATATTTTTAAAATTACACTCTTGCCACTTTACACCGATTTTGGCAATTTCTTTAAACCCCTTTTTTCCCATTTTTCCTACCAATTTTAACACATTTTTGCCATTTAACACTTATTTTTGTCACTTTTAAACTCATTCCACCACTTTGTTCTGCCTGTTATTGCCATTTCTCAACCAATTCTTGCCACTTAAGCTTAAAATTGCCTCTGTTGACCAATTATTGCCACTATTAACCCATTTTTACCACTTTTTATGCCAATTTTCCCCCATTTTAACCTCATTTTACCACTTGATATGCCAATTTTTCTAGTTTATCTAATTTCTGCCAATATCTGCTTTTTTTTTTCTTTCTCAGTTAACTCTTTTTTGCCAGTTTATATCAATTTTCATCACGCTTCACCAAATTTCCACCCATTTTTGCAAATTTTAAGCCATTTCAGCCACTTTTTTACTCCTCTTTACCACTATTTAAGCCAATTTTGCCACTGGAACCCATTTTTGCAATTTTTATCAAATTTTTACCACTTCTAACCCATTCCTGCTACTTTTAAAATCCAATTCCACCACCCTTTCAACCATGTTATTGCCATTATTAACCCATTGTAGCAATTTCTAACCCATTTTAATTCTTTTTTAACAAAGGGGATTTACATTTGTAAGACAGCTACTTACTACAAATTTACTACTATTAAAAAACATTTTTTTCTTTGATAAGAGTGGTTAGTTTTTCAGGTTAAACATGACATATGGTTTACATAGCTTAACTTTACGATGGACCATCGTTTTGCTGACCTCCATGGGCCCCCAGTTTGGCTGGGTGCCAAAAAGTGCACCATTTATCCCCCTTTATGGACGGCCTTGTCTGCATATGACTGTTACAAATTGTGCATGGCTGTGTTCAACTACCTTCAAGTACAGTGGGGGGTCTCCGGTCTCTGGCATCTTTATTTTGGGGTCACGGGCTGAAAAGGTTGAGAACCCCTGTGTTATAGCACATCAAATCCATAAAAAATGCAAGTTAACTCTTAAATACGGTCTTAATTGCACCAGTTTCGGCAATGTGCAAGAGTTTGCCTGCTCAGTCTTTCCACCAAACTATAGAAAGTATCGACAAGGACTCAGATCAGCACTTTCAGTGTGCTGTTCATTGAACTAAAAGAATAAAAATAAAGCTCTTGACAATAACAACCTTTAAAAATCTAAAAACATAAAAATACACTTAAACTATTAAAAAATGATGTGATTGACTTGATTCATTTTTTAATGAGTAACAGCACTAAAAATATGTCATTCTTAGTAGAGAAGTATGCAATTTTGCGACTCCCTGCTTGAATGGTGTCACAGCACACCATTTGGGAACCGCTGCACTGGGGCTGTCACAATACCATCATTTTAAACTTCAATGAAGTATTAAAAATTAAACACCAACAATATCTGTTTGGAAACTATAACAACCAAAATATAAGTGTTGAACACCCAGTACTTTGACCTTTTTCTCAGTTGTCAGTGTGGAGGAGTTTTCTTGCAAGTTATGATAGCGGAGCGACTGAGGCTCAGTACAGTCTGTCGTCTCTCACCTGGCAGGTTGGGCTCCTACAGTCACATGTCCATGTGTCCTTTGGCAAGAAACTTAACTCTAAATTGCTCCCACTGCTGCGTCAGTGGTGTGGATGCATATGGATGCTAATGATTTAATCCTCATGGCCACTCTACATAGCAACCTTTGCCATCAGTGTGTGAATGTAGAGTGAATGGTTAAGCATGACAATGCACAAGCTCAAGTGCATTAACAACTTACCACACATTCCTCTCTTAAACACCAGTCTTATGGATTACATTTAGTTTTTAAAGCTTTTACACTATCTTAGTCTGTTGTTCATTAAAAACAGAGGGTGTTTAGTTTATATAGTATGGAAAAGTCTTCATGCAGTTTCTCTGTCAGGAAATTACCAGCTTATAAAGAAAAGATTTGACTGCGATGATAGGAGGAGAAATGTGGTGTTATAGCCATTCATCTGTGCATGTGCTGCACAGAAAGGATCTCACTCTGAGTCTGAGATACTGCTGAGTTGCGTTATGGAAAGTGTAGGATGCAGGGCTTTTTGGAGGTCAACCCAAAAGGAAATAAAAGTCACCATATTTCTGTCCCTACTGTTTCAGTTATGTTTTTAAGCTACTCTACTATAATGAAGGGAAGGGAAATAAACTTGGCACCAAGAGTAAGAAAATTTGTGTTTGCTAGATTATTTATTTGTTGTAACAATGCTTCTTGGCAATAAATCTTATACCGCTGGAAAGCCTGTTTATTTCCCTTTTAAATGATGCCATATTTGTGAGGAACATCCATTTGTGGGACAAGCAGCAGAGCTGGGAATGTGGGTCATGCCCATGAAAAATTGCCAAATCTTCCCCGCCAGTGCCAGACAGATTATTTTGCTGTTGCCACTGACTTTTGGTTTTGAGCTTCTGGTACCCCCAGGTGCCAACAACCAGGTGCCTCACTTAACGTGCAGCGATGACTCAAGATTCTGCCTACAGCAGTTGGATCATAGGGTCAAAGTATGGAGATGACACTGAGATCACTATGCTGAGTACTGCACCTATAGAGTAACATCTTTAGGTGGAGGCAGTGTGATGGTGTGGGGCGGAATCCCCTTCACGGGAAAAACTAGGTTTGTCATCACTGGAGGCAATCTCAATGCAGCAAGATATGGAGATGAGGCTCTGCAACCGGTAGCAATCCCATATCTCCACAGTCTGGGACCGATCCCTCTCCTCCAAGATGCCAACGCTCACCGCCACAGAGCGGGGTTTATCAGAGACTACCTCCAAAATTTGGGAGCAGAGAGGATGGAATGACCTTCCAGCAGTCTTGACCTCAACCCCACTGAACACTTGTGGGATCAGCTTGGATGTGCTGTCTGTACTAGAGTGACCAACACAACCACATTGGCTGACATGTGACAAATGCTGGTCTAAGAATGGGATGCCATCCCACAGCAGTATGTGACCAGGCTGGTGACCAGCATGAGGAAGAGGTGCCAGGCTGTTGTAGCTGTGTATGGTTCTTCCACACGCTACTGAGGCCCCTGTTTGTTTAATCAATAAGTTTTTGAATTGCCAATATGTCTTGTCTCTTCAGACATCAATCTCCCAATCCACCAAACGAGAGTCAATGCCAGAATAAGCTGTTTTGCATTTGCAATGAAGATTTGGCCAAATTTTCATCGGTGCAACCCACATACTCAGCTCTGCTGCTCATCCCACAAATGCATGATCCTTACAAATGTGGCATCGTTCAAAAGGGAAATAAACAGGCCTTCCAACAGTAAATACTCTTTGTTCTAAGTTTACTTTTGCAATTAAACAGCTTGAGCATCCTTGAAAGGAGAACTATTTGTACCTATATGATATCAGAGATGTTACCATATGGGCAGAGAGTCAGGCTGCACTGAGCCCCACTGGATGATAAGAGGCTCTCTTGCAGGAACATGTCAATAATATTTCAAAACGGTATCATTAGGTCAGGAAACTAACCTTTATATATTAGACATGTTTAATACAATTGAGTTGGACTCAGATGAATTGTAATGTAATTGTAATTGAGACGTTTATCAAATGAGTTGTTTTTTGATTGAAGTTTCAAGTGAATCCAGAGCTAAATATGGTGCCATTCTCATGCATGTGTTGGTTCTTTGTATGGTTCATATGCTGCTTATCATCCCCTCTTGTATTACTTCATTTTCTTCATTTGGTGATTTTAAACTTCATGTTTTATGTAACCATGTCAGATGGATTATATCTGGTCTTACTTTTGTCTCTTAGGTGAAACAAATTATGGAGGAGGCTGTAACGAGGAAATTTGTGCACGCTGACAGCAGCCACATCATCTCCTTCTGTGGTAATTAAAAAAGAAAACAAAACAGGGAATTAAAAGGTTTTTTTCATCCAATTTAATGACTTAAGATTTGGATTCTAATTCTGCAAAAGGGAAAAGTAGATGAAATGAATTGGAAAAAACCCAGACAATTTGGTTGTATTTTTTTCCTTTGGTGGGTCTTAGAAATATAGCCTTTTTGCATGAAATAGTTTAAGTCCATGCAAAGCAGATCAAAAAATTGTCCTTAAACACACTAGATATGTTTGAGCAAAGTAGCTGTAAATGTGAAAAGATTAAGAACTATGTCTGACTGAATTATTGATTCAGACTGTCTTGACTGGGTTTACAATGATATAGAAGCGCGGAGAGCATTGTCTGCATACAGTTTATTGTTTGCTTGTGAAATATACACTATTCCAGGGATCATCAACTACATTTGTACAAGGGACAACTTTTTCCTTGATGGATGATTCAGGGGCCGGTTTTTCAGTTAATTAAAAAAAAAGACATTTTGGTCTAATAAACATAGTTCTAACAGTATTTGTTTTCTTTTGGGATGCACAATATTGGATTTTTGTCTCTATCCAATATGCCGATATTTACAGATTCATTTTACCCAATCCCTATATCGATACAGATATTTAAATATGTTTTACATAACTAAAAATTCAGTCCTTTGAACACAATTTAAGGTTTGAGGATGAAAAAATAAACTTTTTTTCTTTAGACACACTTTTAATTTTAAAGAATGAGGATGAATAAAGAAAAAGATCTCAACTTACACAGGTCTGTTAGATCAGCCTAAAACTCCACTGATTTATTAGTATATGGCCAAATTTTATGGTCAATATATGCTGATATTCACTGCCAAAATATCTGATGTAAATATCAACAGAAATGTTGAGATCTGCCGATACCGATATCAGGTCAAGAGTATCGCCCTAGTTTTCTTTCAGATCTATGCCATTTTTTAGCCCCTGAAAGTGAGACCAATCCCTATACCCCAGTCAGCCACAGGGAGGCGCTTGAGGCATTTTAGCTGAAGATATGAGGGGCTGTTCTGCTCTCCATCACTGAGTTTGATGCTAACATGCTGTTTTGAAATTGGTAAAAAAAAAAAAAAAACAGTATACAGAAACGTGTCTAGTTTTGATTCTCAAGCAGGTAAACACCTGAAGTCAAAGAAAACCTCAGTTTTGATCAAGAGCAACTAGTAAGTATTGTTTATCATGCATTTTATATGCTAATAATTCCTGAAAGGTGGATTTATGTAAAATGGATCAAACATTTAACTAATCCTGATGAAATTGTTTCAGTCACAGTTGTTTTAGGGGGTTGTTTTAATAGCTGT
The DNA here is from genome assembly GCF_018320785.1 of Cheilinus undulatus. NCBI lineage: Eukaryota > Metazoa > Chordata > Actinopteri > Labriformes > Labridae > Cheilinus > Cheilinus undulatus. The sequence continues at coordinate 35,199,020 of NC_054881.1, forward strand.
AGGGAATTTAAAGCAGAGGACCAGTCAAGTTTTCCACACCGACCTCATCAAACTGTATCTTTGTACTCCTTTCTTTGTGCACTGAGGTACAGTCATGTTGGAGTGGAAAAGGGCCGTCCCTGACTGTTTCCACACAGTTGGAAGCATAGCATTGTCCAGGATGTCTTGGTATGCTGAAGCATTAAGATTGGTCTTCACTGGAGATAAGGGGCCTAACACAAATCCTAAAAAGCAGTCGTCTAGCATTATCCCTCCTCCACCTTTACAGGTGGCACAGTGCAGACAGGAAGGTAGTGTTCTCATGGCATCCACCAAACCACATTTTTCACAATTTGCAAACTTAACTTCATATACTTAGAGATGTTTTTCTTTACTGAAATCTGAACTGGTGGCTATTAACATAGCTTTCTGCCACACAACAAACCCATAAGATATATTTTTTATTGCTTTACAGGGGCTTTAATGATGAGGACATGCTGTGCAATCGTAGTAGAAGTCACAGTATTGGGTACATAAACATTTACATAAACTGCACAGACCGATGGTTGACATCAGTTTCACCTCCCACAAGTTCATCCTCTCAGTGCATAATGGTCCCTTACAATCTGTTCAAGTGATGTAGATCATAATGATTCATGCTCACAATGTGATTAGTCATGCCTATTTATATGAAAATAAGGTGCATGGATGGATGTGCATTAAAGTAAACTAACACCCTTCAAAGGTGTTGATGCTAACCAGGGGTGAGGAGTGTGTGAATCACATCCCTCATATCCTAGCAACCGTTGACCGTGTTCAGCAGATTGGAGTCTATTTCTGTTTCTACCACCTGTGTTTTCTTTAACCTGTTCCATGTATTCAGGCTGAATGCTTTAACAAAAGCAAGATTATGGTGTGTAATATGAAATTAACACAAAATGTATCTGCAAATTAAGACTATTGAAAAACATGACAAATCTGCATTGAAAAACACTTTATTGACTCATACTCTTGTGTTTGTGTAGCGGTTGTGGAGGCCTGCGTGCTTCATGGACTAAAGCGGCGTATTGCAGGCCTGCTGTGCAGTAACAAGGTTGCGGCGCTCTTTATGAAGGCGGCAAAGAGCTTTTCCCCCGCTGAGGAGCTGTGCCACAAAGTCCAGGAGCTGGAGCAGCTTATTGAAAACAGGTGAAATGTTCACTTCTCCCTGTAAGAGCCCAGTGATAGAAAATCATTACATGCTATTTGTCTTCTCCAGTGCTACACCTATTGTGCTCTAAATGCCCGTAAACAACCGGCGCAGCCTTCTCATTGCTTCAGTGTCATGTTGTTTCAGCAAGCAGAACAGCTCCTCTCTAAGTAATGACCGAGGTCGTCAATCCAAGCTAGCAAACCTCCCTCCTCAGGCCCTCAAACACCTGTGGATCAGAACTGCCCTGATGGAGAAGCTTCTGGACAAGATTGTATTGTACTTAGTGGAGAACAGCAGGTATTGTGCATCATTTCAAGCTCCTCTGTGGAGTTTTAACTGGTTAGAAAACAGACTGAAATCAATACTAATGGCTCTTTATGACCCTCAATTGCAAACAAGACCATCAGAATAAAGATTGATTTTTTTCTGCACACTTATTTATTATGTTTAAAGCCACTGCAGGAAGAAAAGGTGTTGGATAAAGAGCAGGCTGCCAGAACAGACACTACTTCTGTGTTACTGTCTTTGGATATATAAAAGGACTTTAGACATGTTTTTGTGGATTAGTCTGAAGCAAAGGCCCCCTCAGAGGTTCTCAATTGGGTGTGTTGTTTCATTGTGCTTGAAAAAATTTTGGACTTAATTTGATTAAGTATTTATTTCTGTGTAAAGCAAAATTAGAAAGTAGCCCATACATTAGTCTGTCCATAATGGGGGATAAAGGGGAGAGCTTTCTGGGGCCCATGGAGGCCAGAAAAATCATGATCCATTGTAAAGTTAATCTGTGACAACTATATTATATATTTAGCCTGATAGTAACCACTCTTATCAAAGAAACCAAAAATGAATTTGAGTTAATAAAATGTCAGGGTGCAAGAGAACAAAGTAGAAGGAACATAAATAACATGACAATTGCTCAAAGAATAAAGAGAAAAACTATCAGAAATGAGTAAAAAGAGGCAAAAATTGGCAGAGGCAAAATGGGTTAAACGTGAAAAAAATTGAATGAAAGCTGCAAAAATGGGTTAAAAAAGGAAAATTGTCGAAAAGCTGTTAAAAGGTGTCGCAAATGGGTTAAAAGAGTCAAAATATGGCCAATAGAAAATAGTATGAATGGTAACATAAAGGCCAAAATAGCTTAAAAGTGGGAAAATTCAAAGAGTTTCAAGAGAGGTTCAAAGAGGCAAAAGAAATGATCAAAGCTGCAAAAAATGGTTGAAATGTGGTGAAGTTGGCAACAGTCAGATGAGAAAATGGTGAAAAGAGGTTAGAAAGTGGCAAAAATTCATTAAATGAGGCAAAATGGGAAAAAAGATGCAAAACTTGGTAAAATGGGTTAAAAGAGGCAACAAATGGCTGACAAATGTTTGTATGAAAAGGTTACAGAGAGGCAAAAATGGGTTAAAGGGGCAAAAAATGGGTTAAAAAAGGCAAAAAAGGGGCTAACTTAAACAGGAAAATTGTGAAAAGCGGTTAAGAAAGTGGCAAAAATTGGTTTAAAGGGGCAAAGATGGGTTAAAGATGCAACAAATGGGTTAAGAAAACCAAATGGGGCACAAAAGGATGGACAAATGGGGAAAAACTGGTAAAAAGTGGTAAAAATTGGTTAAAAGGGGCAACAATTGTGAGACAAAAAGTAGTATAAAAAGGTTACAGAGAGGCAACAATTGGTTAAAAATGAGTCAAGTATTTTGGACAAAAAATCTTTGACTGTAACACCCCCCACCCCCCCCACCCACCCAGAACTATGTTTGAATTGCTCATGAACTGAGACTGGTCAAAAGTTTTTTTATCCCTTTGGATATTTGGTACTTTACCCAAAAGGGTAATGGCAGAGGTTAGTACTTTGGGTATATAAGATTTGGGTATGTTTAGGCGGAGTCAAATTAGAATTACAAACTTGTATACTTAACTATTTATTTTGTACGTTAAATCTCACCTGGTGGTCTTCTGTTGTATTACAAACTTAAAATACAGCATTTGTATTGCTTTACAGAGAGTTTGAGGAACAAAGCATCTCAAATATTGTGGTTATTTTACAGATCACTTCAATGCAACAGCCCTTAAATGGAGTCGTTTTAAACTAACTTATTATTCATTCCTGCAGTGCCTTCTATGAGAAAGAAGCCATGCTGATGGATCCTGTGGATGGGCCAATTCTTGCTTCTCTTCTAGGTATTTATCAACTTTACAACCCCACTATTTGCCTCTTTTGAGAGGTCTGCGTTACTGACAGAAGGTAAATCTTATTACAGTTGGCCCTTGTGCTTTGGAGTACACCAAAGTGAAGACTGCAGACCATTTCTGGACTGACCCATCAGCTGACGAGCTTGTGCAGCGACATCGCATCCACAGTGGCCACTGTAGACAGGATTCACCCTCCAGACGGCCCGCGCTGGTTAGGACTTCTAATTTATTTACTCATTTAGAGGAAAGTATCAGTGGAAGAACAGGCATATAATCTTTGTGATGTGTCGCTTTCCTGCATCAGATCCAGAAGAGACAGTCCAGTGGCAGCATGGATGATCGCCCCCTCATGTGGGTCAGGGATTATGTTGAATCCCTTCACCAAAACTCCAGAGCCACGCTTCTGTTTGGAAAGAATAACGTCCTGGTGCAACCAGTATGTGGTTTTCATTATAAACCTAAAGTTCCTCACAGGAGTTGTAGAAGAGGGGCTTGTTTACTCCTTGGGGAAATTGCAGCATCTATTAACTGATATACAGCCAGGATATAAAAATGTTATTATGATCAGAGATTTTTGATTTCAAAGCTCTTACTCTTGTGTGCAGAGGGATGACATGGAGGCCATCCCGGGATACCTCTCTCTACACCAGACTGCAGACGTCATGACCCTGAAATGGACACCTAATCAGCTGATGAATGGCAATGTGGGGGAGCTGGATTCTGAGAAAAGGTTAGAATTGAAACGGATAATCTTGAGATTTCTGCTTAGATTTCTAAGCATCTGACTAAACCACTCTTGTTCTCCCATCATTCCTTTAGTGTTTATTGGGATTATGCAATGACAATTCGCTTGGAGGAGATTGTCTATCTTCACTGTCATCAGCAAGGTACATTTATCACTTTAGAATTTACCCAACGTAGACATTTAAAAAGTTATTCACTTTTTTAAAATGTATTTCCTGCAGTGAACAGTGGAGGAACTGTAGTTTTGGTGAGCCAGGATGGGATCCAGAGACCTCCTCTACATTTCCCTAAAGGAGGCCACCTCCTGCAGTTCCTCACCTGCCTGGAGACAGGACTCCTGCCTCATGGACAGCTGGACCCACCCCTGTGGAACCAGAGAGGAAAGGTAAGCAGGTACAGAGGACGAGAAATGCATGAATCATGTCTTACTTTCAGAGATGCCACATAAACATTACTTTTCCTTTCACAGGGGAAGGTTTTCCCCAAACTGCGGAAAAGGAGTCCACACGGCTCGTGTGATTCGGTGTCGGATAAGGAGGATGATGAAGCGACAGATTATGTGTTTCGGATCCTCTTCCCAGGCAATCAGATGGAGTTCAGTAAGTGTCTGACCTTGTTGTAATGCCTCCCTGAGCTAACCTAATAAAACATTATTATAGGTTACATCTGTGATTACATTATTGCAGTGATCATCAACTGCAATAATGTAATCACAGGTGTAATGTGTGATTACATTATTGCAGTGATCATCGACTGGCACTCCGGGGGCCACATCAGGACCCCAAATCTTCCTATCTGCCCCCCAGAACATTATCACATTCAGGACATGTGCAGAGGAACAACATGTGTTTTGGTATTATTTTAAATGAACTCCCTCCAGTTATTAGTACAGCTCCAAAAAACTACTGAGATTCAAAAAAATCTTATCAGGAATGACTTTTAAAAAAGCGGCAAAAGCAACATACAGTAAATGGGCAAAATTGGCTCAATGTGACAAAAATGGGTTACATTCAGCAAGAAATGACAAAAACGGACAGAAAGTGGCAAAAAAAGCAGCTTAAAGGTGCAGTGTGTAATATTTAGCCTAGTAGCATTTAGCTGAACAAACTTGGTGAAATAAAGCAAAACATTTCTAAGATGGTCTGTTTAAATAAGTGTTTAGTCATCTAAATTCAAAAATAGCTATTTTGAAAAAAACAACTCAGAATAAACCTTGAATTCATACATAGGGAGGGTCCCCTCCATGGATGCCGCCATCTTGGAATTTTACATGTTTCCATGGTAATATAGAGGAAAAAAGGAAAAAAGGATAAATAAAGCTATTGTATTGTATTGCATTGTATTCTCATTACAGATACATGTTAAATTCAACTGGTTGCCACAGTTTCCAGCAGAGAAATGCAATCTAGAACCAACTTATAGATGTTGATATTCAGTTTTACACACTGCACCTTTAAGTACTCAAAGAGATGCTGAAGAAATGGGCCAACAGTGACAAAAAAGGGGAAAAACTTTGCAAATATGGGAAAAATTGCATGGAAAAAGAGGTGAAAGCGGTTGAAAAGTACCACAAATCTTATCAGGAATGACTTTATGTTTTATCCATTTATCAGAAATCCACCAGCCAGCCATTACTAGCAAATCCAACACATTTTAAAAATAAATTTATAAGTCCATTCTTGACAAAAAATGCAGTTTGCAGGGGCAACTTTACGTTTCAGGCGTTTTTAGAGTGCAGTTTTCCTACTTAGGTTTTTACACTTATAACTACATAGCATAAACCCAGTGACAGACAATATGACAGCCACAGAAAAATATTGAAAAAGATGTTGCAGAAATGGATGAAAAAGGGTAGAAATGGGATAATGGTGGCAAAAATGTCAAAAAAGGAGCTAACAGCAGACAAAAAGTTGTAAAAATTAGCAAAAAAATTGGCTAAAGGCTGCTTAAGTAGGCAAAAAGTTGCAAAAAGATGCTGAAGAAATGGGCAAAAAGTGACAAAAAGGGAAAAGTCTCAAAAAGATGTGGAATTAATAGATGGTAAAAGAGGTGAGAGGGGTTAAAAAGTACCACAAATAATCATTCTAACATCAGAACCCAATAATAGCTTAACACACTTTTCAGCTCCACAATGAGGAAACTGTTAGCCAGGATGCTAGCACCAATGCTACTTATCCAGTACACATGATATCATCAGTAAATCAAAACTGGGGAGGTCCCATTCACTGGGGTTTTCAGGGCCCAGCCAAGTCTGTGGACGAGCTTGCTGAGCTCAGCCAAATGATCCAAATCTCTAAAACGAGACACAATTCCCATCCCTATGTGCAACACTGGACTGACTTTGGCTGTGGAAACATAAGCAAGAACCAGGTTTACTGGACCAAATCGTACAGGACTGCTTGCACAATGAAAAAAAACATGACAATCTCACTGTAGGTACTGATTAGAGCTTTATTTTGTGCAGTGGCTCTGGAGCTGATGGACCAGAGTGTGAACATGTGGCAGCCAACACCCAGAAAGTCATCATGCTCCTCCTGCTCTCAGAACGGCTCCTCTGATGGCTCTCTGCCAAATGGATGCAACCAAGAGAGGTTTGTGTGTCCTAGGTACATGTTGATAGTGATCTCTAATTTATCAAGCTCTCTAAATGTTATTTTTTCTCTTTAAGGGCTCCCTTGAAGCTCCTCTGTGACACCATGAAGTACCAGATTATCTCCCGTGCTTTCTATGGATGTGAGTGCAGACAGTCAGGAGTCATTTTATTTAAATTGATTGTTCCTGGCCCACTGAAAGCTTTTATTCTCTGTCTTTAGGGCTGGCATACTGCCGTCATCTGTCCACAGTTCGTACTCACCTTTCAGCGTTAGTTAACACCACTATAGTCGACCCTGATGTGCCCTCTTTGGCCCGAGACGGCCTCTCTGTGGAGGTGTGGAGCAGGTTCCTCAAAGATACCTCTGTAAGTCACCCATAGCAAGCACAATCCATTGATAGGATGCATAATTAAGTTCAAATCATTCCAGTTTCTTTAAATGGATAAATAAATAGATTTATTCTTCTTCAGGCCTATGAAGAAAAGGAGATCCACCGGCTCGTGTATTTTGGCGGTGTGGCTCCTTCCCTACGCAAAGAGGTCTGGCCTTTCCTTTTGGGACATTACCAGTTCACCATGACTGAGAAATGCAGACTTGAGGTAATTATATGTCTGATCCAACTGTTCATGAGCACGATGCAGCCTTTGTTTACTCTGGGATTGTTTTTCAGATCAATGAGCGGATGCAGAGAATGTATGAGCAGACGATGAAGGAGTGGCAGGGCTGTGAGGCCATCGTTCGTCAGAGGGAGAGGGAGAAACACGCCGAGGCTCTTGCCAGATGTTCGTCTGGAGCCAGTGTGGAGAGAGGACCGGTGCAGCGGGACTCCACCATCAGTACAGACGTAAGTTTGGAACTATTTAATGAACATTGAGGACATTTCTGTGCTTTATTTCTCTTGCTTTTGTCCCCCTGCAGTCATCTCTAAGTAGCAGCTCAGAGCCACAGAATCCAAATTCACAAAGTGATTCCAGCAGTAGCGCACAGGTAAAAGGCTTAACCTTAATTCAGATTATCCTTCATGGCATGTTCTCTAAAAATTAAACATTTTACTGAGGTCATATAAAGCACACTTAACTTATTAAAAAGTGTATTGCAATAGTAAAATACCCAAAATCAAACTACTTATACAAATGAGGATGAAATTATGAGCCCCCCTATGAAAATTTCAGTTTCTCACAAATGTTTCCCAAGTGCTCTTAAACAGAGAAAGGATTTTTTAAACGCAGCTTTTCCTATATCCTAGTTTTGTTTTGGATGCTTACATTATTTTACTTTGCACACAGAAACACAATAATTACACAAAAACTATCTGGGCCTGAATTATTAGCCCTCCTGATGCTAATGGGCTAGGAATCCCAGATCATTTTTCTTTGGCCAGTCTCTCAAGTTCCTCCAGATTTGATTGTCTTCAGTTCACCCCACAGATTCTCAATGGGATTCAAGCCTGGGCTTTATGCAGGCTAGTCAATTACATTCAGTATGATCTTCACCAGGAGTAACGTGTGTTTTAGGTCGTTGGAAGACAAAGCAATGACCCAGACCTAGTTTTGCTGCCGACTGCTTGAGGCTTTCCTTCAAAATCTTCACATCTCCTTCTTTCTTCGTGATTCCTTCCACCTTATGAGATTCCAAGTTCCAGTTGACTGAAGAATCACCACAGGATCATACTCCTAATGCTGTGTTTCACTGTGTGGATGATGTTCTTTGGGTTGCATGCCTTTCCCTTCTTTCTCCAAACATAAGCAACTTCTCTTTGGCTAAAGAGCCCTAGTTAGGGCATATCTGACCAAAGGACATGCTTCCAGTATGCAGAATCTTTCTCCAAGTTGTCCTTAACAGGCTTCAGTCTGGCTTGAAGGTGTCTCTTCTGCAGAAGTTGACTTCTTCTTGTTCTGCAATTTTACAGTCCAATCCCCCACATGATTCTAATGATTGTCTACTTTGAGGCCACAGTTAAGTCATTCTCTAGTATCTTGGTCATGCTCTTGGGTCTTTCCAGAGTCTTTGAAATCTTTCTCTTGCCCACTTGGTTTTTATTTAGAGTCTCTTGCAAACTCCAAGTAGGCTTTCATGTGTTCTGCACTGAGGACAGGCTTCCATCTAGCCACTTTACCATAAATCCAAGATCGTGATGGTTGTCCTTCTGGAACTTTGTCCCATCTCCACAAAGGATTGCTGTAGCTCAGTCAGAGTGAGCATCAAATTCTTGGTCACCTCTCTTACTAAGACCCTCCCCTGATTGCTCAGTTTGGCTGGGCGACCTGTTCTTGAAAGAGTCCTGGTTGTGCCAAATTTTCTCCATTTGAGAATTATGGAGGCCACTGTGCTCTTGGGAACCTTCTGTGCAGCAGGATTTTTTCTAGCCTTCCCCACATCTATGCCTTGCAACAATCCTGTCTCAGAGCTCTGCAGGCAGTTCCTTTGACCTCATTGCTTGGTTTTTGCTTCAGTATGCATTGTCAGCTGTGAGGCCTTCTATAGAGAGGTGTGTGCCTTTCCAAATCAGGTCCAAACAATTAAATTTAGTCCGGCAAAGCAGCATCTTGCAGATTCACAGCAGTAGTGTAAAGTGTATCTGATTTGGATCTCATTCATCCAAACTACGAGTGTTATCTCTCAGTTTTTGACTTTTTTAGCATGATAAGGTAAGAATTATTCTCTGTATTGACCACTCTTCTTTTGTGACCAGGTCTTTGGATCAGTGGAAGCAGTCGATCAGATTGAGACTGAGCCTAAATCTGAGGAAGGAGAAGCTCAGCAAAGTAGTCCAGTGAAAGAATGCCCAAGTGAATATGCAGATGCCCCACAAACTCCCTCCTGCAATCCCTCCTCTCCTGATCAGCATTTAGAGTCTGAAAACAAATTGGAGTCAGCTGTTGAATCTGCAACCGAGCTGCAGCCAGAAGAAGAATCAGAGGACCTTAGTGATAAAACTAAAGATGCGATAGAGCCATCAGGAGAAAATGTAAAAGAGCCACTAGAAAAGGACTTGGCCTCCGAGACAAAAGAGGAGACCATTCCTGAAAGTGACCAAAGTAAGGAGTCACAAGAGACAACTGAGTCTGCAGAAAAAGAAGATCAAACTGTGAATGAGCAATCAGACGATTCAAAAGTGGATGACACCAATTCAAGTTTAAGATGTGTCCCAGAGAACACTAACGTCCTAAAACTAGAAACAGAGATTCATAATGAGTATTTCCAAGCACCGCCACTTGGGCAGACTTTACTAGCACACAAGAGCAAAGATCAGGAAGAGGAGCTGACTGCAAGAGAAAAAGATGCAGAAGCAACAAGTAAAACAGAGGCAGAGAATTCTGAAAACCCAGAAACATCTGCTGAGACATACCAAATGTCAAAGGCTGATACTTCAGAGTCAGAGAGAAAGGATGCTGAGGCAGCAGTGAGTGACTTAACTGAAGTCAAGAAAGCTGCAGAAATCTCATTTGAGAAACCAGGTTCAAATTCCCCTGTCAGACAAGTCCTGAACGCTCTCCAATCAGCATCCAGGGGGAGTCTTTCATTGTCATCCCGGCACTCTCCTGACACGGCAGATTCAGATGACTCTCCTTCTGCCCTGGAAATGGAGGACATTCCTGCTGGGATAACATGTGTGAACTCCGAGGATATTAAAGCCAGGCCTTTGGCAGGACTTGCAGCACCTCCTGTTTCCCTGGCTCAAAGAGAGAAAATGGCCTCAGTGGATTTTGTCCTGGATCACCAACTGGACACGAGTCCTGAGGGCACCGACCTGGGCCTGTCTGAGGAGGAGCCAGAGATGGAAAATGTGCTCACTGAAGCAGAGTCTACTGAGGCAGGAGGAGACGTCAAACAGGATGAATCCTCAGAAGAACAGACCTATTCTGTAAGCATTTCACATAACATCAGCTAATCCTTCACTTTTATTTCAAAGTTAATGCTAACCAATTCACTTTTATTGTTAAAGCAAGAAACACTGGACATGTACCTGATCAATTTGCATCGCATTGACAAAGACGTCAGACGCTGTGACCGAGCATATTGGTACTTCACTCCTGAGAACCTGGAGAAGCTGCGTAACATCATGTGCAGGTGAATGTGTCAGCATGCTAAATTAGTGCCTTGTTAACCTCAAATTAGCCATTATATTACTGATACTACTGTACCGAAGACAGCAGTGACAAAAAAAAGGCACAGGTATCATTTGTTTAATTCAGATAGTATTTTTCACAAATGCTGAAAACCCCTGAAGTTTTCCCTAAATTTTCAGGCTTAGCTGCATGCGTGAAAGCAATTTCTTTTGAACTTAATTTTTTTTTTATATAATTGAGCTTTTTTTTTCTAAAAATTACAACAAAACCTCTTTGATGCCAAAGTGAAAACAGATTTCTACAAAGTCATGTCAATTTAATAAAAATATATAAGGTTAAATAAGGGACCGCATAAGCATTCACTCCCTAGAAGGTCCAGTCACTGGTTAATCAGTATTCTTGGCTACCATTACACCATGAAGACTAAAGAACACGCCAAGCAACTTGAAGAAGAGGGTATTGAAAATTATAAGTCAGGGGATGGACCTAAAAACATTTCTAAGTCACTGAGCCTCCCTGAGTTCAATTAAATCCACCATGAAGGAATGGACAGAATATGGCACGTGTAAATCTGCGTAGATCAGGTCGTCCTCACAAACTGAGTGACTGTGCAAGAATGAGACTAGTGAGAAAGACCACCACAACACCTAAGGGTGCAGGCTAATCTGAAGGAGTTCCAAGGTTCAGCAGCTGAGATACAACAACTTTTGCGCAGGTTCTTCACCAGTCAAAGCTTTCTGTGAGAGTGGCAAAGAGAAAGCCACTGTTGAAGAAAACTCAAGTGGGGCACCAAACACAGCACATACACACCATCCCCACTGGGAAGCACGGTGGTGGTAGCATCATGCTGTGGAGATGCTTCTCAGCAGCCGACCCTGGAAGGTTTGTAAAGGTAGAAAGTAAAATTAATATGTCAAAATATAGGAAAATCCTGGAGGACAATCATATTGAGTCTGCAAGAGAACTACAGCTTGGGAGATTTATTGTCCAACAAGACAATGACCTGAAGCATACAGACAAAGCTACACAGAAATGGGTTAAAGACAACAAGATGAATGTTCTGGAGTCAAAGCCCAGACCTCAATCCAATAGAGAATTTTTGGCTGGACTTGTAAATGGCTGTTTACACCTGATCCTCATGCAACCTGACAGAGCCTGAGCAGTTTTGGAAAGAAAAATGGAGTACAATTTCAGAGTCCAGATGTGCACACCTGATTTAGACCTATCCACACAGACTCAGTGCTGTGATTGCAGCCAAAGGTGCATCCACTAAATACTGACTTGAATGGGGGGAATATTTATGCAGTCACTTCTTTTATATTTAATGTTTTTATTTATTTGGCATTACTTTATAGAAATCTGTTTTCACTTTGATATTAAAGAGGTTTTTTTTTCTTAAAAGCCAAATTATATTGGCAACGATTGATGTATAAAATCAATAAAGGTGTAAAACTTCCAAGAGGTTGAATACTTTTTATAACCACTGTGATTGTAATTAAATGATGTGTAACCAGTGTAGTGTCCTCCTGCTCACCTCTTGAAAAGCAGTGAGTTTAAGGCACTTTTCAGACCCAGAGTGTTCTTTTAAATGTTTTGATTTCCCCATTATGTTTCATGTTATATCTCTTCAATGACATTAAGTTCTTTGATTTGCTGAAAAGTGCATTAAAAATAATCAGATTTTCTTTTTTTCCTAGCTATGTGTGGCAGCATCTGGACACAGGATACGTCCAGGGCATGTGCGATCTCCTCGCTCCTTTGCTGGTTATTCTGGACGATGGTTGGTTCGCTGTTCATACTATATTCCCTAGATGCTCATAAATGACTCCATGTGTAATATTTGCACCACATATTTATGTGTGTTTCCCAGAGGTCATGGCTTTCAGCTGCTTCACTGAATTGATGAAGAGGATGAACCAGAACTTTCCTCACGGAGGTGCCATGGACTCTCACTTTGCCAATATGCGCTCTCTCATCCAGGTTTGTTAAGTATATGTAAACAATCATGTCTGTATTCAAATATGGTAATGCTGACATCAGTTTTTATGTTTTTTAGATCCTGGACTCTGAGCTGTTTGAACTGATGCAACAGAATGGAGACTACACTCACTTCTACTTCTGCTATCGCTGGTTTCTTCTCGACTTCAAAAGAGGTTATGGGAAACAATATTTATGACGTTGGCTTTCACCGCCAAAGAAAGGCAACAAAGCACTGACACTTGATGAAATCTCATTTTCTATTGTTTTTGCACAGAAATGGTGTATGATGATGTGTTCTCCGTTTGGGAAACAATCTGGGCAGCCAAGCACACATCCTCTGAGCATTTTGTTCTCTTTATCGCTCTGGCGCTCGTGGAGATGTATCGAGACATCATCCTGGAAAACAACATGGACTTCACAGACATCATCAAGTTCTTCAATGGTAGGACAAAATGAAAGATTTTGGAGCTTAAAAGTTTGTCAAACTATCATTGAATTCTAATGTTGAGTGTATTAATTTGTGCCGCTTTTCAACCCCTTTTCCCACCCAATTTTGCCACTATTATTTGTCACTTTTCATCAGTTTTGCACAATGTGCATTTTTGACTTTGTTTACCAATTTTAGCCACTTCACACCAATTTTTCCACATATTGACCCGTTTTCATCACCTTTTCCTACCAATGTTTTTCCAATATTAACATGTCTTTCTGCCTGAAACCCATTGCTTCCCCTTTCTAGCATTTTGTTTTCACTACTAAACCCTTTCCACCACTTTATATGTCTGGTTTGGCACTCCTAAACCAATTATTAGAACTCTTTTCATGTCTTTTTACACCTATATTTACCTAATTTCACTTTTGTTATGCCCATTTTTGCCAGTTTAATCCATCTCTGCCACTTTATGCCTATTCTTCTGCCTTAGTTAACCAATTTTTTGCCATTTTAAGCTGATTTTTCCCACCTTTTAATCCCATTTAATCACCTTTTTCACCCATTTTTTGCCGCATTTAGTCAGTATTACCACCTTTTCTGCCTCTCTCAATCCAATAGTGCCACTGTTAAACCCTTTCCACCACTTTTCAGCCATTTTTTGCCTCTTTTCTCCTATTTTTTTGCCAATTTTATTGAATTTTTGCCATTTTTAACCCATTTCTGACAAAGTAAAAATAGAATATTTGAATTCTTTGGTCTGGTCTGCGCTCTCCGAGTGCTTTTCTAGTTTCAATCTGTTTTAGTTCTCCTCACAGGAATGTTAAGGAAAAAAACAGGGATTTCCTTCCTTGATGTCACAGTTATTCCCACTCTCTCTCCCTTCAGAAATGGCAGAGCGACACAACGTCCCGCAGGTCCTGCTGATGGCTCGAGAGTTGGTCCACAAAGTGCAGACGCTCATAGAAAACAAGTGATGAGGGACACTACTCCTCCTCTGCTGCTGCTCCCACTCCTCTGTGCTAAATTGTTTAAAACACACAAACACGTAGTGCAACAATCAGAGGAAACTGAAATGCAGAGAGTGGTGAGTTCTGAAAAGACAACGGTCATAAAAGCTGCTTAATATTCTTAGATAGTTGTTTAACAACCTTTTTCCAGTTGCGCCTGTCTGTGTGTGGCAGATGCAACTTTTACCAGTCAGTTTAAAAGTGTTGTTGTTCACCCAGTGAATGTACCCTCGTTGAAACTGCTTAGGGATGTGGTTTTATTTTGCCTTAAATTTTGCTATTTTTCAGGGATACAGCAACCAAATTAACCTGTGTTATTAGATATGCATCATGGTTGATTTTGTTCAGTTTTACCTTCTCTACATCTTGTGAAACACTTGAATATATTTTCAGTATTACTGGTATTTTGCTGAAATTGTAGCTATAATGATAAAACATCTAGTGATGCACTTTGAAACATATTTTCAGTTATGCTATCTGACACATTTGGTCCTGAAATGTTAGCGGTACATCAGATATTTAAACCAACCCTCCTTAGTAAAAGTAGCATGTATGGTTCGCTTCTAAATAGCCATTTTGGGGAAAACCTTCTGGCTACTTTAGGCCTGCTGGTCCACCTCTCTGCCTCTGATGAACACGAGCTTGGAAGATATTTAGACTCATCCTGTGATCACTGGGCACAAACAAGCATTTGATTGCACTTAGCTTGGGTTGCCTTGTCCTCTGGTACTCATACTGTGTGCTCCTTTTATCTGACCACCACTATGCATCCTAAAACTGGATAATTTCATCCCTTGACACATGTTCTGGGTGTATTTTCACCACTTCCCTATTTTATTTGAACCTGAGATCAGCCTGAGGCCTGAGGCCAGTCTTGGTTGCCTTGTTTTTAACACCCTCTAGTGACGCTTTTCTGTGCCACAACCATGAAAAAAGGAGTGGTATTCCTTGTGTACCTTTGCGTTTTTCTTCATTATTACCTCAAGATCCCTGTGTCCATACAAAAATGTTTTGTTTGATAATAACGTAGACCTTCAAGTGAGGCTTAAGCACCATGGAGTCACTTCAGTTTATAAACCCTTCAGATCATTTAAATCAAAGTTTCAGAGTATACTTAATACAGGATGGTGTAAGGAATGGTTCTGTGGTTGCCTGACAGTTGTGTGCAGTCATGTAGATGTTAAAAGCTGTGAGACAACACTGAGTCCTCTGCTGCTAACCAAAAGCAATGAGATGAATCATACGAGCTTAAAAAACTACTTTATCAGAAATTCGGTGTAAAAATCCCAGTGTTGAAGAAGTACTCAGACCCTCTTCACTTCTTTCAATTTTCTTATGTTGCAGCCTGACGCTACAGAGAAAAAAAAAACATTTTTTTCCTCAATCGTCTACACTCAGTAGCCATCATGACAAAGTGAGAACAGAATTTGAGAAATGTTTGCTAATTTATTAAAATTTAAAAACTGGTATTTCAGTTTATTTTGAATTAATTTGCAAAACCTCCAAAACTCTGTTTTCACTCAATCATGATAGGGAACTTAGTGCAGATTAATTAGAATAGAAATGTTTTTTTCCCCGACTATAGCATCAGGCTGCAACATAAAATTAAAAAAGTGAAGGGGGTCTGAATACTTTCTGACTGTACCATCCAAGTACATCAAAAACGATCTATTATTGTGGAGACTGACGCTCATGTTTGGTTCACTGTGGCTTCAAATCCAGTGTTTTGATATCATCGCTGACTCGTCTCCATCTGAAACATGCCTGAGTATTGCTGTTTGTGTATTGCTGTGTTTGTTGTCAGAAGATTTTCTGTAAAATGTGTTTAAAGAAATGGATTTATTGTATATCTAAGCGAACATATATTATGATTAAATGCAATACAATGTCTGTATATGGGCTTAATCTGGCTAAAAGGAACAGAGTTAAAAGATATATATATGCCATTGGAAATATATTTTTATTTTTTTTGTGTCTTCTCAGATTGTCACCTGGTACAATTAATTTATTGCGTATTAAAAATATTATATTTTGCATCTCATGTGCCTCATGTTTGCTTTTATTACAACTTTTAAGTCCCAAAGTTTGCAATGTTTGCTTGTGAAAAATGCAGGAAAATACATTAGTTCTTATTCCTCACATTTAGTGGTGCCAGTGAAACAGAAGAAATGGAGAGTAGAAGATGTTATTAAAATGCTTTCTATCATTCAGTGGTGGCCACGACTCCATCCCTGATTCAGAAAAGTCAAATAGGTATTTTCTGAACTTTACAAACCCTTTTTTCTCTCACTGCTCTGGAGGATTTTCCAACAAAACTTGAGGAAACTTCATAGAAACTAGCTTGTTCAGAATGTAGAAAAGCCAAAAATGTAGTGCCCCCATTAAGACAACAGTTAAGAGCAGCATGCTATGCCTAATATTCACAGCAGTAAAGACAAAATTAAAGCTTAAAAGCTTTTCTGAAATGCTTGCAGACTCAAGTGTACCTGACACTTAAATGACAAAAAAGCAGCTGTAAATGCTAAGCTTTTCTTATTTGATGGGTGACAGTTTCTGCTGCCATTTTTGTAATTTAATTAACCCCATAAAAATCTGAGGGCCAACTGGTGGGCCGGCAGATATTTCTTTCAACTATTCAGCTATATACAAAATGTAAACACAAGTTATACACCGCTAGAAAGCCCTGATTCTAAGGATTTTGACAAGGGCTGAATAGTTAAGAAAATAATTGTGTATTTTTTCCAGTATTGAGATTGCAATTTAATGCGCAATTATTTTTTAAGTTCTTCATCCTATATATTTCAGCCAACACAAGCAATAGATCATTCTGTATTTTAACCAGAACATTTTAAAGACTACAGTGGGGTGGAACAATTTTGGAAAAAAAATCTAATTGCAATTATTTTGTCTCATATTGAAAATTCAATGTGAAATGCTGCATTAAAGGGAATGATCATGTTTATGCCACTCTTATTTTGATTAAGAAAACTTAAAAACGAGGGAAAGCAAGATTTTTGCAAGCTATTCTAAAGAAATGACTTAAATGTTTGTATGATGGGTGGAACATCTCTGCTGCACAAAAAATGTATTAAAGTGTTATGTTAACATAACAGGTCAAAGAAATATTGCATCTTTTGCAATTAGATTATTTCTTCTTAAAGTACTTGATTACAAACAGAATCGATTACTGCAGCCCTAAGTTCACTGCTAAATGCTAAAAATAAGGTACATTTGAAAGAAAATACAATTTCTTAGACAAAAATGTTTCTTTTATTTAGTTTATTTAACACACCAGCCCTCACAGTGTCTGCACAGATATAAGCTGGGCCTTGTACAAGTGTAATTGATGACCCCTGATGTATGTGGATCTTTTATTGTAAGGAAGTAGGTAAAAATGTGTAGTAAAAACATTTTTCTCAGACTCACGCTTCAACCATACTTGAGTTAGTGTTTGTTGTATCTTCTTTTACCGTTACTGTTACAGTTACCTTTTGGAGCTTGAGCCTTTAGCCTATCATAGTTCATCCTGTGCTCTTAGTGCTAAAGGAAGCCAACTCACTCACTGTAAAACAAATCTTCCTAAAGTGAAGTGAACTGGCCCATAGTTTTGTGAAGAAATCAGATATCCCGGGAAAAGTAGAAGGGCTTCTTTAGCTTTAGTTCAATATTCACATGTGTTCTTTTACTTTTGAAGGTCATTTCAGTGAATTTGGTTATGACCTTTAAAAGTGAAGGCATAAAAAGAAAAGAAACATGATAAAATTTTGCATTTTATTGGTAAAGAATCAACAAAAACATTACAGATGCATACAAATCATAATCCACTGACAGGCCACCTTGTTCAACATTACACAATGAAAAAGTCATCTGGCAGGTGTGGCTCACGGTCGTAAAGTGTCACTACTCTAAAAAGGCTTCTACACATTTTGAATCAGAGGATATTGATATGCTTCACTGGTTCTACAATTGGCAAAACTTCACACTTTAAGCTACAGAAATGTGATGCACAAAGAGAAACACTTAGGAAGTGGACCTTCAGCATGATTACACAGAGAGGTGCCATTTGTTTCAAATAGTATCCTTCAACACGTTTACTGGTTCCTTACAAGGGATGACATAACCCAGGATTTCTTTATAAAAGAAACCTTAAATGTTACACGACAACAGAACACATTTACTCTGCTAAGGGAGATAACAAATGACACTTTCAGTAAACACATGGGAGTTTTAAGAACACAAAAAACTTTAAGGCTGTGGGGGAGGAGGGTGTTCAGGCGATCCCGACCATGGAATGTATGCAGCAAGAAATAATCACGTACACTAAGAAGGAGGCCTGGGGTTTAAAAAATCAAATAAAAAGCTGAATTACAAAAAATTCTCTTCAATTCCTCGATTAATGATAAGCCCCCCTACCGGTAGTGACGAGGTGGTGGGCTGTGCTGTGGAGGGTGCCTTCGAGGCGGCGGGCTATGGCGTGACATTGCATGGCGAGGGGGTGACTGGTAGCGGGGAGGAGACCCTCTGTTGTGGTACGGAGGTGAATAGCGACCCCTTGATCTGGAGCGGGAACGCGACCGGCCCCAGTTGGCGTTGCCCCTCTCCTCAAAGACGCGGATGTAAGACGTCTCACCCTGTGAAACAAAAGTTAGACATTTATTCATCGGGCCAGTAAAACACTGACAATTACGTTCTCATCAAATTTATTTCTTACCTGATGTGAATGGAACTCAGTCCGATCCAGTCGGCGTAACGCATAGTCCATGTCCTCCCTACGGAGAAACTCTACGACTCCCTCTCCGTCACGCTGCACATCTGCAAAACAAACATCCCCTGCCTCGCGCATATGATCCTTCAGATCCTGCCAGCTCCCAGTCGGTGGTAACCCTGTGAAGAAACATCACAAGTTCTAAATATCTGAGGTTTAACTTAAGTATAAATTAAAACAGAGCAAAGACAGAAATGAACATTTTTGCAAAGGTTATAGCATCTAAATTTTAGTCAAGTCTGACTTTGGCATTTAGTCAAATGTTTAGGAAAAATATGTATAGATGAGGAAAAAATTATTAGTGCCCCTATGAAAACGTTACCCTTCTAAAAGTAACGTGGAATGCTGTTAAACAGAGCAAGGAATTTTGTACACAGCTTTTGCAACCATCCTAGTTTTATTGTGGATGGCAGCTTCCATTTTTTCACAAAAACCAAAAACTACCTGGGCAAAATTATTAAACTGACCTTTTTGCTGAGCCATAGTACAAACCACCAGCACAATGATGTGCTTTCACTTTGTAATGCTCAGAGCTTGTATCAATCAATCAAGTTAAAACTGAGGGTTATCTTCCAATTTACACTCAGTATAAAAACTTCAGTAAGGGTCTGAGCTGTCACTGAGAAAGCATCATGGTAAAAACAAAATAAATCAGTTTAGACAATAGTGAAGGACTTTGCAAAGTCATGAATTGAAGTCTCAAAGAAGATGGGAATGGACCAAGAAAAAGTCAGCTTCTGCAGAAGAGACACCTTCAAGCCAGGCTGAAGTCTACTAGGGACAACCTGGAGAAAGATTCTGCATACTGGAAGCATGTCCTTCAGTCAGATGAGACCAACATAGAGCACTTTAGTCATACAGACATTGCTTCTGTTTGAACAAAAAAGGGAGAGATGTACAACCCAAAGAATGTCCCCACAGTGAAACACAGCAGGAGTATTACGCTGCAGGGATGCTTCTTGCATCTGGAACTGGGAATCTTGTAAAAGTGGAAGGAATCATGAAGAAAGAAGGATATGTGAAGATTTTGAAAGAAAATCTCAAGCAGTCAGCAGCAAAACTGCGTTTGAGTCATCACTTTGTCTTCCAACACGACGACGACCCAAGACATACATGGCGCCTGGTGAAGAACTACCAACAGAAGACCAAAGCGAACATTACTGGCCTGTCAAAAGCCCTAAAAGCATTGAAAATCTGTGCAGTGAGCTGAAGACCAAGGTCCATGCTAGAAGACCATCAAATCTGGAGGAATTTGAGAGATTCGCCAAAGAAGAATGGGCTGGGATTCCTCAGGAGACGTGTCTGATGTAAACATCAGATTCTAATGTAAACATCAAAAATAATGTGAAGATGTTTGGAAAAGCTGTGTTAAAAATTTATTTCTCTGTTGAACAGCATTTTGGAAATACTTTTAAAAAAGTGAAATTTAAATAGGGGGGCTAATAATCCCATCCTTCTCTCTAAAAAGATGAAATATAGGGAAAACAAAGCATGACTATGACCTGCATGTGTGTGGAAATATAATATGTTTATAACATAACTGTAGTGTGAGATACTTAAACTGGTCAATCAAATCAACTCCTTTTCAAATTTTTAAAGCAGCGTCTTTTGCATTTACCTTATTTTGTCATTACAACAACATGTTGTGTAACTGTTTTCTTATAGTGAAGCTGTTTGGGACTTATAGTTTGCTTACATCTTCAATCATTGACTTGCCACCTTTTACAGTTAATCATTGTCGGGCTGTAGAAACAGGTCAAGTGAGGCAACAACTGATGCATAAGACATACACTTTGAGGCTGGGCTTAGATAAGAGGACCAGTGTAATAGTACAAGCATTCTTGTGAGATAAACATGGAACAGGACAAATAGGCAATGATAATCAGTAATAAAATTGCACCTACCCGTCGTTACAGTTGATGTGTGGGATTTTGTAGCCAACTTGAGTGGTTTTAGTTTTTGTTTGGTTACAGTCCTGATTTGACCTCATCCACTTGGCCTTCACTCAGTCATGAGAAAAAGAAACACGTCTGCCTAAGACATGACGTCCTCTACTAGTCCGCTTGTCCTCCAATCCACAATGATAGAGATATATACCCATTCGCCTCTATCTTCCTACAACTTCAGATATTTTTACTATCCTTTTGGCCTCCAGTCTAGGTTGGGAGAGAAATAGCTATTATCCAAGGCAT
The DNA here is from genome assembly GCF_018320785.1 of Cheilinus undulatus. Taxonomy (NCBI): domain Eukaryota; kingdom Metazoa; phylum Chordata; class Actinopteri; order Labriformes; family Labridae; genus Cheilinus; species Cheilinus undulatus. The sequence continues at coordinate 35,220,163 of NC_054881.1, forward strand.
CTTTTACAGGTCCTCTTGTCTTCAAGTCAGCCAAGAGACAGAGAAACATGTCTGCTTACAACTCCTACCATGTTCTATTTCTGTTTTTGTCCTCCGCTTTGGCGAGAAAAAAATAGCCTACAAACCATGAAAAAATGTACTAATTGCCTTGATTTCCAGTTCTCCAGCAAAGACAGAAATCTTTTTGTTTACGATTCATAGCGTCTCCTCTCAGTCCTTTCATCCTCCAGTCCGCCATGAGAGAGAATTATATTTGCCTATTACTTATGGCATCATCTACTCATCCTTGTGTCCTCTTTTCCACCATTAAGAGAGAGGGAGAGATATCAGCCTAGAACTCCTGACATCCTCTACTCTTGTTTTTGTCCTCAAGTCTGCCTTGAGAAAAAAATATCTCTGCCTACGGTCCATGACATCTTTAATTAGTCCTCTTGGCCTTGAGTCCGCCAGGATAGGGGAAATTTATTGTCCTACAGCTTTTGACTTCATCCAAAAGTCCTCTTGTCCGCCATGAAAGAGAGAAACAGATCTGTCTACTACTCGTGACATACTCTACTCTTGTTCTTGTCCTCCAGATTGGCTTTAGAAAGAAATATCTCTGTCTATGACCCATGAAATCATTATTTAGTCCTTTTGACCTCCAGTCTGCCTTGATTGGGGAAATTAATTGTCCTATGACTTTAGAAATCATCCACTGGTCCTCTTGTCCGCCATGAAAGAGAGAAACAGGTCTGACTCCTGAAATGCTCTAGTAGTGTTTTTGTGTTCCAGTCTGGCTTGAGATAGAAATGTATCTGCCTATGTCTTGTGACACCTGTTACTACCTGCCTGGAAACATATCTGCCTTTGACTCTTTAGTTCCTCAACCGGTCCGCCATCAGAGGAAGTAAGATGTTTGCCTAAAACTGAAACAGTTGCAGCAATGGCTGTCCAACTTGAGTCTGGGTTTATTCAGAGTCTCTTCCAGATAAAGGAAGTTTTCCTTGTCACATACGGTTGTGAATTGCAGCCAAGTGATGTGCTCATGATGGAATAATGTTTCATCTCTGTTAATAATCTAACCGAGTACAGTCTAGACCTGCTCTTTTTGCAAAGAGCCTTTAGTTCACATTGGTTGTGAACTGGCGCTATACAAATAGAATCAATTGATCAATTGAGCTTGAGTGTCTCCTAACAGTCCTCTTGTCCAGCATGAGATACGCATCTGTCTTCAGCTCATGAGGTTTTCTACCTGTCCCACTGTCCTCCAGTCCGCCATAAGAACGAGACAGAAATACATCTGCCTAGTACCAATGAGGTCTTTTAATAGTCCCGTTTTCCTTTGATCCGCCATTAGAGAGAGACAAGCATCTGCCTAGGACTCTTACATCCACCATCCTAAATATCCTCTTGACCTCCAGGACGCCATTAGAGTGAAAAAGCATTAACTGCCTATGAATCATGATGTCCACCTACCAGTCACTATGACCCGAAATTCAGATCTCCGGGTTGGGGGTCCAAATCTTCCCCTGGGTCCTCCTCCACCACCACCACCACCACTACCACCTCCCATACCGCCAAATTTAGCGCCAGAGGAACGAGGATATTCTACACGCAGCTTGGAGTCTCCATATCCATATCCATTTCTTCCATAGACAGCGTCATCTGCATCCCTAAGAGAAGAGAGTAAAGAACTCCTTACCAATGTATGCCTCTTTCAGTGGCGGAAATAGACCTGGAGAGGTCGTCTCCATCCATTCCCTGCTGTCAACTTTAGGAGTCCAACATGAGGAATGTGTTTCGACTTGCCATCCTTAAAACTCACCGTGGGTCTTCAAACCGGACAAATGCAAAAGGGATAGTGCCTCTATTGTTCTTCAATTCAATGTCACGGATTTTTCCATATTTGTAGAAGAGATCCTCAATGTCTCTCTCCTGGACATCCATGGGAAGATTCCCCACATAGATCCGACCGTCTGACATGTTGGTTGAGTGAGCGGCACTGCTGACACAGAGTGGGGGAAAACTGCAGACTTTAAGATGACTTCTTTTTTTGGAAAAAAAAAAAGATTTGGACGTGCTTCTTATCCTTTAGATAGTTCCAGTCCAACTGCCTTAAAATTCCTGAATTCAGAAAAAAATATCACTATGAAATAGGGAGGTAGCCATGATTGTAGTAAGCGACAAGAAAGGAGATGACTCGGGATGAGGATCCAAATCTGAAAACTCAAAGACAGTGTAATACATTTCCAACAAGTTACATGTTACAAATCTGAACTGTTCTAAGCAGGTCGGTGCCAAAATTACAGGAACCAGCCCCTTTTCTTTCAAATCTTAAAAATGCATGCACAGGTTTTAAATTTGATGACTTTTGTTCTGTACTAATACAACCATTTTAGAAATACTTAATGTGCATATAAAGAAATTTGAACATTGTGAAAAAGTTCAATTTTGCCTGTGATTTAATCCAAGACGCTGAACTTCAATACATTCTAGATTAATCTCATACCAAGTGAAATATTTCAATAACATCTCACACAATCAAAAATCCACTGCCCCAAAATATTAGAATATCAAAAAAGCATCAGTCCAAAAAAGGATTTATAAAACAGATATGTTGAACTTCTGGAAAATGATGCTCATCTATGCACTCAGTACTTGGTTGGATCTCCTTTTGCACTAATGGCTGCATCTGTGTGATGCAATGTGATGTAGCCCAGGTGAGAGGCGTATAACATCTGCGGTTCAGGATTGCCTTGGCACTGAGATTGCCTTATTATCAGACCATGGCGCTTGTTGCCCAGTTCCTGGACACATCTGTCCGTGGTGGCTCTTAATACACTGACTCAAGCCTCAGTCCACTCCTTGTGAATCTTCCTTAAATTCTTAAATCTGCTTTGTTTGACAGTTTTCTGAAGGCTGAGCTCATCCCCTTTGTTTCTGTATTTTCCATGAATAAGCTTTGATACAGCACTCTGACAGCAGCCTGCCCTTTCAGCAGTGACCTTCTGTGGATAAACCTCCTTGTGAAGGGTGTCCTCTGGACAATAGTCAAGTCAGCAGTCTTCCCCATGGTTGTGTGTACTGAACCAGAACAGGATCATGAAGACTCAAGAAACCTTTGCAAATTGGACTTCTCTGCAATATTCTTAATCTTGACATTGTGGATTTTTGATTTTCATGAGCTGTAAGCTATAATCATCAAGATCAATGCAAGAAAGGGCTTAAATATTTCACTTTGTACGGGATAAATCTAGAATTTATGGGGGTTAACTTTCTGACGTGGCCTCAATGAAATGCGGAGGTGTATTAAAAACTACTTGCAGGAAGTTGGATGTATTATTTAATCTCTGCATGCATCAAGGAAACACCTTGAAGATATAATACGTGTATAAAGTCACCCTTCGCTGTACTTCAGTACCATTCAAAAACGAAACGTCATATGCAGAACATAAAGTCAATGTAGCTCATTTTGTTGAATTTTAATACGTTTCAGCGGCCTTGGTTTAATAATGGAACCTGCGAACTCTCTTCATTGTCTGCAAGCCTAAGGAAATTACTCGATTATGGTTTATTTTTCCATAGAGTTTATAATGTTTGCTTGCTTCTTGTCCTGCTTTAAAAAAACTTATTACGCTAATGAACTTTTATGGATCAGTTTAAAGGTTGCAGCCTAATGAAAGCCTCGGCGGTTAAAGCTAGCAACGTTAGCTAGCCAAGGTCTGCATTTAAATGCAATGGCTACGTGGCTAACATGCAATTTCTACGACATAACCAGGACATTTAGTCTTTAAAAGAGCAAAATAACTTATTAAAATTGTTACATTTCAAAAGCGTGGCGTGGAAGTGAAGACAGAAAAGGCTAGCTCCCGTCTCTTTGTTGGTAATGTAAGGTCAGCCCATCAGGCTAACGAGTGTATGTCTCAGCGAAACTACACTGATATTTATCGCACTAAAAACTGTAAAGACCTATTTAGTACACATTAAATACGCACAGCGAGTATAGCAAGAAATATCAAACACATTCCGTTACCTTTCTAGCCCAGAAAAGGCGCCTTTCTCAATAGATTAGATAAAACTTGTGCGTACACTGTGATGCTTCCGTATCAGCTAGCTACATTAGCATAGCTGTGTGTCTTCTTCTACTTCCCATTACCAGCAGACAGTAATTTTAGTGCTGCTGCCACCTGGCGGGGGAAAAAAGGAACACGTTGACATCGTATTCATGCTGTGGTTTACTCAATCTTGTCTCTTGGACAGCAAGGTTAGCTTTTAACCCTACAGCTGAGCTGTAGTAGACCCAGAACTGGAGGCTGGAGAATCTTTAGCATGTTGTGTCCTCCCCCCTCTGTTTTAAGGGCGAGGGGAAGGGTTAAGGGGTAGATATGGGATTGGCCTTATATAAGGCTGGATCTAACTGGTACACATTACAAACCTAGCACCTCCATCAACACTCTCACCCAGGGCAAAAAATGGCCCTGGCATTTTTGGCCATGGCGGCCCATCATGATTATTTATACGATATATGAAGGCACACGACATACAGAGGGTGTATGTGCATTGTGTTGTTTCAAAAATTAAAATAAAGAAGAGGTTAACCATGTTAAAAAACTGATACGCTCTTTCACTAGTCACAGACACTTTCATCTTGGGAGAGATGGCCACACTACCAATGATAAATCATCCATTTCAGCAAAGCAATGTTTCACTAATATTACATGATAATAATAACTGTAAGCTGTAACACCAGCAAACTGTAACTTTATGGCAAGCTAAAATAGCACTGTAAGTTGGACACCAAGTCTTCTCAGCATTATTTGAAAACAAAGGCTATAAAGGCAATTCTCTCTCTCTCCCCTGGCGTCCCTGCAGGCGTGATGACCTGGGGCATCTCCGTGCGTAATTTGGATGCATTTTGCGCTGCACCAAAACTAAACATGCCGACCTGCGACCTCTCACGCCTCCTGTCTCATGCCTGTGTCCAGATTAGGATTAAATGTTCAATTATAAAGAATTGTTTTTATCTTTATGAGAGGAATTTTTACCATTTGACAAGCCCTTGGAGTTAAATACCCCACAGGATTTGAAAACCATGTCCCGTTTAAACTTAAGTGATCGAGACCACAGTTTCACTTCTTGTTGACATAAAATTAAATCATACGTGAGTAAAATTATTTGATAGTAGTTTGACATTACAGATTGAAATAATGGAAATTAAATCATTTGGGATATTGAGCTATTATTGAACAATAAGATTCGAGGTTACTGGAAATTAAATACCAATTTACTAATGGATGATGTTTTTTGTAACTATGTTGAAAACCTATCACAGACTATCTCCGAGATGAATGACCTTAGTCATATCCAAAAATGGGAATTTTTCAAGTTTAAGATGCAGGAAATAGCAATTAAACGAAGCAAAGAAATTAAAACAAATGAGATTGCTAAGGAAAACAAAATTATGGATGATTTAAAAACTTTGTTGTTGAAGCCACAACCCAATGAAGAGGATGAAATAGAAATTAAACGATTAAAAGAAGAGATCGATAAAACATGTAGAGATGGCTAAAGGTGCCTTTGTGAGATCTAGATGTAAATGGTCAGAACAAGGAGAAAAAAACTCAAGTTACTTCTTTGCACTAGAAAAAAGGAACAAAAGAAGAAACAATATCACTGAGATAAAAGTAAATGACAGAGTGTTATCTGAATTTGAAGACATCTCCAAATATGTTGAATCTTTTTTTATCAAAATATTTATTCAGCTTCTCAACCTGATGTTTGCAATTTATTTATTGATTCAGTAAAACTGCATTCCAAAAAATTTTGGCAGACTTTAAGTCAGAATGTGAACAACTGATAACAACGTAAAAACCCTTCAGCTTCTTGACAAGCTGCTGAATGTGAAGCTTAAAAGACAGTGAATCACCAATTAAAAAACCTAGATATTTGTAAGAAGAGACAAGCTCAATCATGTCGCCCTGAGATGTAATTATAAAAGGCAAGCCCTGTGGTTTAGTCTTTGAGTTACTAAACACCATGAGTTTTGTTTTGTTGGTATTTAAAAGCAATTTTAAATCCTTAAACGTGATTTGCACAGTATTAAAAGCATCCTGTAAATGAAACAGAGCTTGATGTGGCGTCGGAGCAGAGCAGTAAATAACTGTGTCATCTGCATAAAAGTGAAAGTTCCCATCAGGAACATTGTGACCAATATTATTAATATAAATGAACAATAACGGTCCCAGAACTGAACCCTGAGGCACACCATTTCTTATTTTTAAAGGGCTTGAAATGAGGCCTTCAGCCTGCACACACTGCGATCTGTTTGATAAATAATTATCAAACCAAGTGAGAGAGTGTTCAGACAGATCTATACTAAGTAGTCTGTGTCTCATGATCACATGGTCCACAGTGTCAAACATTTTTGACAGGTCTATGAACAGCGCTGCACAGTGTTCCTTCTTATCCAAGGAATCAATAAAATCACTGACAACTTTCAAAGCCGCTGTAGTTGTGCTGTGCTTCTTTCTAAAACCTGATTGAAAATTTGATAAAATATTATTGGCTAATAAAAACTCTTTCAGTTGATCACTTACAAAACTTTCTAAAATCCTGGCTAAAACTGGGAGTTTGGAAATTGGCCTATAATTATTTAAAACTGTTGGATCCCCTCCTTTTAACGGGGGGGGGCAAAAGCAGATTTCCAAACATGAGGAATTTCACCAGAGGCTAAAGACAGATTAAAAATATAAGTTAAGGGTAAAGCAATAAAATCAGCTGCTATCTTTAAAAAATGGGGCTCAAGGTTATCTGGACCTGCTGGTTTTCTGACATCTAAAAGTCTGAGGGCCTTGTGCACCTCAGAAACAGTGACTGGCCTAAAAGTAAACTGACTGATAGGACCCTGATGTGCAGAAAAAGCTGGGACACTACCCTCTTATTTGTTTTGATACTTTTTTTTTTTGCAAGACAATCCACAGATTGAACAGAGGGACTCTTGGCACGCTGGCATTAAATGGCCCAACTTTATATATGTTGGAACCTGGGAGAGATGAATTTGAACCATAGTTTAGGAAAGATATGAATAGGGGGTGGCAGGGAAAGTCTTAAGAAATATTTCTATGTTTTCTGGACATTAATCTCGCTGTCCATAAATTAGTTGATCAGTCACGTCAGTTAAGAAATTATTTCATTTCATTATGATGTTATGACGCTGACATTTCAAGTGGTGACCATTACTCCTCATTCCCCTTTCAAGAGTGTCCTATTTACAAAGCACATCAAGTTAAGAAGTCAAACTTAAGTAAATGTTAAGACAAAACATTGGAGGAGAAAATCATGAAACTGCTCTGCTAAAAATTCATTTCATTTCACTTTCATTTGAAATAAAACGTCACCAAGATAAAAACAGCTCAGTATTCACCTCAAACCAAAGTCATGACACTTAAAACTGTTTCAGATTAAAAAGAGTCATCATATAGTTACACCTGACTGTCTCTAAATTCATTAGAGTCAAGAGACTCTTTTAACACTGTGATTTTGTGTTTTGGCAGTATGGAAGAGGATGCTTTGGTAACACCTGGAGAAGAAAGAGATCATTGGTATTTGGTATACTTGAGATCAATGCTGCAAGCAGACGTCCCATTCTTGGCCTTGTGAAGAAAAGAAACAAGGAGACCCTTGTTCCCATCATTAAGAAACATGTAAAGCTTCAAAGTTTAGTTGTGAGCGATGAGTGGAGAGCACATTCCAGTCTTTCCCAAGAAGGTTACAGTCATGTCAGGGCTAACCACAGCCAGAATTACATCGATCCACAAACAAGACTACACACTCAACACACTGAGAGAGCATGGCAGACATACAAGAGGGAAATTTGGCGTATGCGAGGGAATTTTTCTGAGAAGGCTTTAAAAAAACAGCTCTGCTTCAAAGAGTGGACCTACTGTTGTGCACTGGAAGTTCGCTGAATGCATGTTACAAGTTTGTTAAAAGTGTTGTTGAATATCAACTGACACACTGTTGACATGCAAGTGAATATCTACTCATAGCTTGTAGAGTGTCTACAGATGGACTATCCAACTAAAGTGTTACCAAGAATTTTGACTAAAATGTGATTTTGACATTTTTTACTGCCAGTCAAACTATCAAAATTCCACCGACAGGTCCTCCATTACTGGAAAGTAATAGTTAAACACAATTTCTCTCCCCACAACACACCAATTTGGAACTATAGATGTATATTAATAAGAAAGAAATCTTATTTTATGAATCAACAGATCCCCATCTGCACCCTCTGTTTATTCAAGACAGTCATGTTTCAGATGAAAAATGTAACAAACAAATCTCTAAGATCATTACTCTCAAAAGAGTGTTTCCCCTCACCCTTTAAAAGGAGCTTTTTGTTAGAAGGACACTCAAATATTGCTTCCACCTCTAGAAAAGTTAGATGTAACTATCTGAAATGTTCTATTCCACCTAAAGCCAAAGAAGTGCACTTTAAAACAATGAATGAGATGTATCCATGTAGCGATTTTATGCCCCTTAGGTTTAATATCCATTCAAATGAATGTACATTCTGCAACGATGGTATTGAAACTCGGGAACACCTTTTCTTTTCTTGTAGTTCTTCTGATTTATTTTGGAAAAAGTTTCAGAAATGGTTTTCTGATCATAACTTTCCTTTTTAACATTGACATATAATAATGTAAGACTTGGTGTACTTTTGGAGGATTCCAAGTTGGAATTTCTGTTTAATAACGCATTCATCCTTGTAGAACATTTTATTCATAAATGTAAGTTTATGAATGTTAATCCACACTTCCTGGTCTTTTTGAAAGAGCTTTCTATATTTTTTAATTCTTTAAAAGGTATAAAAGCTAAAAATGCACAGTGTCTTTATTAGCATTTGTTAGTCTTCTCCTCTGATCAGACCCCAGGAAGTAGACATTTTAACAGTTTTTTTTCTTCTTCTGGAATTTGACTGTTTCTTTCTTTCTTTCCCCCCTTTAACTGACTATCTATGCTCGTTTTGTTTTTCTTTCTTTTCTTTTGTTGTTTGTTCATTATATTGTTCTGCTCAGTCTCAAAAGTGATTGTCTTTGGAACGTCATGTGCTTGTAAGATTTGTATTCACGAATACAGTTTCAAATCCAAACTTGTTCTGACGTTTTCATGGCTTCCTGGCTCCTTTACCCTTAGCCAGAACAAGACTTCTTGTCACTGTGTGTGCAGAGCACCATCTCATGGACAATCTGAGTATTGCACATTAGCTCAACAGATATTGGTTCATTCAGTGACTTTTCCTTGTAGAAAATACACATGAATTTACACAAAAAACAACTTGAGACTTTTTAACCAACTTGTTGATTTAAATGAAATGCAATTTCAAGACCTCTACACATATGTATAGAAGTAGGGGGTTATATTTTTTCCCACTTCTCACCTGGTTTGTTTTAGTTTAGCAAATGATATTTGCCTTGTTTTTCACAATTAAGAGTTGCATGGAGTTTTTTTTATAGATTTGAGATTTTATTTTATTTTATTTTTTAAATGGGACAATATGCATTAATGGGCATTTACATGTAAATGCATGGGATTATAGCCCAATGGCTAATTTCCATCCCCAGTCCCATTAGCAGGTTGATGTGAAACACATATAACAAAAATAAACATTAGTAAACAGGAACAAAACACACTGAGCATGTTAAAAGACAAGCAACAAACATAAGTTATGAACAAACTAAAGGACATACAGTCTGGGTTAAGAACAGGCTGGGAGTCGGGGAACCATGGTAATTATACACAGTAGATTATAAAGTGCTAGAGCTAAAATCTGCTGACAGCTGAATGTTTTCATGAAAATAATGCATCTCACCAATTTGGAGAAATACATCATGTTTCTGTTCAGGTGGCTTTCAGGAATTCGATGCAAATTGCAAATTAATTTTACAATGTTTCCACATGGTTTGAGAAATGACTGATCTTAATCAATTTTTGACTCATTTTAAAAGTTTACATTTAAAATTCAGTCATTCATTTTAGTCTTCCACAACACAGCAATTTGTAAGAATAGATGTATATAAATAAGAAGAAATGTTTGTATAGTAATATTTTTGAGGTGTTGTAAGGACAAGAAGTCCAATGAAAGGCTAATTATTTAGTGCTGATGCTTCATATTTAATTGAATACTGTGTGTGTCTGATGACTTTTCTGTGCAGTATGTGCATGAAACATATTTAGATAATGACACATTTGCATTAATGCTTTTGGCCAGTCATTGCTGAAATCATATCCTGCAGTGTGGCTAAATGTCCACTAGATGGTGGTGTATCCTCTTTTTCCCCTGCACATATTCAGACTTTATTCACCCAAGGCCAGTTAATTCCTGCTGCTGCTCCGTCCTGTTCTGGTTGGTTCTCTATGGGAGTTTTGGGGATGGGGTCTCTGGGATGTTACACAACTAGTTATGTAACACTTTGTTAAAGCCAGTGCCATTCTGTGACCATTTGATCTGCACTAAAGAGGAAAACAGCTCTTTTGGAATAACACATTTGTAAGAGCAATAATGGGTTATATAGACATATTGTACATATTGCGGACATCCCGTTGCCAAGATGATTCAAAGGATAGGACACTGTGAGATATTCCAATTTTTTTAAATATATAATCTGTGTCATAAAAGGGTATCTAATGCTGCCATTAAGCCAATGTTTGATTTACTGTTAATGCTGTGAATTTATAAAGAAAGTTATTGTCTTACACAAACAGAGAGAGAGAGAGAAAATGAAACAGATCTTATAAAAGAACTGACGAGGTGTCAGGACATACAACCACAGTGAAATCTCTGTGCACAGTGGGGCCTAAAAGTAAAAACTCTGTTGCTGCTCCATTTCAACTTAATATAAATCTTGAAGACTTTATGTAAAAACACTGCCAAGAACCAAAGTTTTTTGTGTGCTAAATATGTGTCTAGTTTGTCAGAAAATACCTCATGAAACACTGAGAAAAAATCTTGGGTGTGAATATTTCACTTGGCAGCAAAGAAAACCACATACTTTGAATTGTAGGAGCAAGCACATTTGATACATATCCATGTGTAAAGTATGCTATTTGAATAAAGACCAACTTCCTTCCTTTAATGCTTAGTCTAAATGAGTGAAATGAGATGATTATAGCATCTAATCCAAGCATTAATGGGGAAGTATGTCAATAAGATCTTGTGCCAGAATTTCAACTGAGCACTTCATTAATGAGGACTAACGGAGGAAAAGAGCCTTAAGCCAGGAATGAAACCGATTTGCAAAGTGCTCTTGCCAAACACAAAATTAGAAGCTATGTACTATTTTCAAGCAATCTTTAAAACACAAACAAAGCTATTCATCATTCAGGAAAGAATGATGCAGTTCCCCTTTTTAAAAAGCATCCTTTGTAGTTAGTATCCTTTAATTTAAAATGCAGTTGTTCACAAGGCATGCCCAGCATTTAAATCCACAATACACTGCACTGAAGCACTATGATTTTCACTTTTCTGCCAAAAATGGGCAAAAAACCTGTCTGAGAATTCTTCTTTTATCAAAATCTATATTGCATCAGAAATCAGCTTTATTTGCAAAGCGTGCAACAATAAACTGGACTTTGGTTAGTTTTGCTCTCAGTTTACTGGAATTTAACATTAAATACTTAAAATGAATACAACTGAAAAATAAACAAAAATAATTTGAATACGTACAAGCTCTTGATAGATATTGTTTCTGGTGTATAGAGTCTGTGTGTATTGACAGGATGGTTGCAAGATTTGCAAAGGGTAAAAGGATGCTGATGAGACATGCTCAGAGTGTAAAATATGCAAGGATGTGGGCAGATACATGAGGTAGATGAGATCATTTAAGCTAGCTGGTTGATGAAAAGGTGCATATGAAGTAAAGCATTTTACCACAGAGAGCTTTCCTACAGTATCTGTGTAACAGTGAATAGATTAATTACTTGCAGGATTTGAGTACAGTGAATGGATTGAATTATAAATTTCACTAAACAGATTAATTAGTGCAAGTATGCAAATGAGGGGAGGTGTTTTACCACAGACAATGAAGTTACAGTTAATAGATGGATGAGTGCATATGATAAGAGGCATGTTACCACAGTGATTTAAGTTTCAGTTGATAGTTAAATAAGTGCAGGTATGCATATGAGGTGAGGCATTTTACTGCAGTGGTTTAAGTTACAATTAATAGATTAAGTGCAAGTATGCATATGAGGTGAGGTATTTTACCACAGTGATTTGAGTAACAAATAGTGATATAATGAGTGCAAGTATGAATATAAGTTAAGGCCTTTTACCGCAGTGATTTAAGTAACAGATTGTGGTATAGTAAGTGCAAGTATGAGTATAAATGGAAGCTTTTTTCTGCAGTGGTTTAAGTTACAGTTAATAGACTGAGTGCAAGTATGCATATGAGGTAAGGCATTTAGTGCAGTGATTTCAGTTACACTTTATAGGTGAATGAGTGCAAGTATACGAGGTGAGGCATTTTTTACCGCATTTCTTAAAATGTCATAAAAAGTTAGATTTCATTCAGTTTGCCTAAAATAATAAAATATTAGGTCCATTTTTTGTACTATTAATGATTCCTTTTTGTATTTAGTGATCATAACACTCAGCAGAAAATACTCCTCACCAGCCTAAAAGGTTTAAGGTAAACTTTATTATCCCAGAGAGGCAATTAGTTTTGCAACCAGCAGAGAATAAATCAAAACACAAGTGTTAGGATCCAAAACAAATCAGGTATAAGATGTCAGTTTATGACATCTCATCACAAGATGGGACTTTTGGTCCAGTTTGACAGAGACAGTCTGAACAGACACTCATGTACATCTATAATTTTAGTTATTTCATATTTTTACAATGCAAGTATTTTTCATAAATTTCCTACATTATATGTTTATCTCACTTGCAGTTGAATTTTGTCTCTCAATAACAGTTTAACCATACGATTTTCATATTTGAAGGTTTCAAATCCCTAATGACCTGATCTTTCCCATTTACTGCCATTCATTTTTATGAAACACATTCACCCAGAAAGGGGAGGGGCTGGCATCATTTGGACAAAATACCCAGATGGGTTGGTCCTATCAGTGCACAAGAGAAAGAGTTACTTTGGGCTTCCTTGTGACTCTGGATGTATACAGGAAGTAGAGCTCTTCAAAAATGTTCCCTGCAGTTTTACCGAATATTTTTACAACGCTTGAGTCGGCTCTTGATTTGGGGCTTTTGAGAAATTATTTAGGGCTTAAGCCCTGTAAGCCACCCCTCGCTCCGCCAGTGGCTCATAGGCCCTTCAGATAACTGAATTCAGTATTTAATTCCTGAAATAAATGTATTAAACAATCATGATATAATTAATATTTATATGACATATTGGGTTTGTCGTATTTTTAATATCTGTGATGCATTAATATAGTCCCACTTAAATGCTCCATAGTCTATCAAATAGATTCCAAGCTTATCCTAATTTTGAGCACGACCTTTTCTGTTTTGTTTATGATTTTTTTCCCAACACGCGGGGAAACGCGTGATGCCCAGTGGGATGCATGATGTAACGTGGAAGGCGCCGCCTCCTGCGCGAGACTTTAAAAAACTTGCCAAGCGCGCGCTCACCAGGCAACATCACAGTAGCAAGGTGAAACGGTCGTCGTGTGAGTGAGTGGGCTGTTTGAGCTTCTTACAGGAAAGGAAACGAAAGAAAAGAAAAAGCATGTCGTACACTAAATTCGTTTCTGCTCTAGCCAGAGCTAACTCGGGGAATCTGAAGACCCTCCGCATCTCCCCGGGAAGATGTCGCTCAACGGTCGCATCCACCAAGAACCAGGAGGAGAAGGAGCAGCAGATGGATGGGTGCACTGTGGTGGAGGCTGTGCCGGTGGAACTCATCAGCCAGTCCAAAAACTTCACAAAAACACGGTTAAATAAAATCCACATTGACTTCGACAACACCCAAGAAGCTTACAAAAGCAAGGACAACATCGAGCTGCTCAGGAGTCTGCTGGTGTTCAAACTTTGTACGTTTGACTTCCTGGTTGAAAAAAACAAAGAGGTGAGCTGACATGAATTAGCATATTAGCATCTCTGGCGGCTAGCATTTTTTTTTGCTAACTTGATCTGTATAAGTGCGTAATAACTGAATTATTCATAGGGGAAAAGCTGCTACTGAATAATAAACCGCTGAGCTGGAATGACCTCTTGTTTGTGCTGTGTTTCAGTTAATGGACCTGAGTAAGAAGCTGCTGGGTCAGTGGATGTTTGAGAAGATGATGAAGATGACCTTCTACGGTCAGTTTGTAGCAGGAGAAGACCACAACTCCATAAAACCCTTAATCAAGAAGAACCTGGCCTTTGGAGTGGGGGCAGTCTTGGACTATAGTGTTGAAGAGGATCTGACACAAGAGGAGGCAGAGAAGAAAGAAATGGAGTAAGTGTTGACACCTAAATGAACAAAATGTATTATTTTATCACTGCAGTGCAGGTCAATTGATTGCCACACACATTTTTCAGTATTTATCTAAAAAATATGTGTCATATGTGAGTCACATGAGGTGTTATTTATGAGTTACATAACAAATTAAACTGAAAAGCCTTGTGAAGCTGGGTGTATTTGTATAACAGAGTATCACGTGCTTTACTACAGTATTGTTTCCTAATCCAGCCCTTGCCCTTTGAAAGGCAATGAGACGCTCTTTAAGAAAACCAGGGAGACTTGAAGTACCTTGAAGAGGCCATTTATAAAGGGACCTGCTTTTTTGTGCATCCGTGTAAAAGGAGATGCAGGTTTAGGAGAGTCAGACACTGTTATTTGATAATGAAATAGACTTAAGATTAGTCATTGCCTTGATATTTAATTATTGAGGTTAGTCTGTTGAGTACATATTGCCTCTGTACTTGAAGTGCATATGGTAATTTAAGGCCCCGTTTTGCTTGAGGGACTTTCTCTGTTCAAAACAAACGTCACATATAATTAAAAAACAGGTTTCTCAAAGACCCGTTGAACCACTTTCAGCCTGTCCGTGAACTCCAAATTATTTTTTGTTTGTCTTGCTTGCTGTATCCCTCTGCACACCATCTTCTGACTCCTTTATTTACATCAAAAACATCTTATATATAATCCATGAATGAGCACGCATATCTTATCAGTTTACTCTGATTACCTAGCTTCCGTTATGCTTCTTATCAAATCAACAGAGTCACGAGCTGTATTTTTCCTCCTCATAAACCCACTGCAATAAAAACCAACCCTCTTTTTATTTCATTTCTTGCAGCTAAACAGTGCCCATCCCTCATTGGTCAGGCAGGACTGACCCCTCTCCTCTGATTGGCTGAGCTGGTTATCCAGTAAGAGGGTTGTGCCTGCCGCGAAGGCAGCCAGCCTTTTAGAGTAATGTCCTGGCACCTTTCATTGGGCACACATGAGAGTGTTATACAATGTTCAGAGAGGAAATGATCTTATTTTTAAACTGAGGATATTCTCAGTAACCACACACATATGCATGCTGGAGTGCATTCAACAGCCAGTTACCTTTGTTGTAAGGTGTTTAACAAAGAGAGGTGTAAAGAAGACTACCTTGTAGGTAGAGGGAGTTCTGTGTGTTCTCTGCCATGCTTCAACATGTTAGAAAAATGGGTCATCATCGAAACGGCACTAGATTGCATCTCATGCTGGAGGCATTGAAACTACTCAGTGCTTTTTTTCAGCCATTTAAGAACTTAAACCTTCATTCTTTTAGGAGTTCACTGACTGATTTCAAACAATCAGTTACTTTATATACAGTAAGAAAAGTCATTTTTTTTATTCTGACTAAAACTGGACTTTTATAACACATGTAAACATGTTTATCTGACTGAAATGGTGCTATATTAAAGTCCAACTAAGACACCTTGATAATGCAGTTAGAGATAAAATGTATCTTGAATATTTACACCTTAATCAGGCCTGATTGGCTAGGCATTTTTCACATGCTTCACAGCAGCTGTCATCAACTCCAGTTGTACAAGGGTCAGCTTTTCTTTGCTGACACTGTGGGGGCTAGAAACTGATATAAACCATATCACTGGCCAAAAACACATGTAGGAAACAGATCTTTTATTTAGATTCTCAGGGAGGGAATTTGCACTCTCAGTGAGCCCTAAAGGTGAAAAATGTTGCAAAAATTGCAGCTTCAATTGAAAATGGACTGATAAAGAAATTCTTTTGAATTGCTTATAAGCTTGGTACAAATCACATTTTTTACAGTCTTCCCAGTGAAGCTCCAATTGTTGTCTAACTTTTGAGCATTTTTGGTTTTAAAAATAATTTCCACATATACATGATTGTATAAACCTTTAGACCCTGCTGTCCCTTCTCCCCAAGAATGACAGTGCATCTTATTTGACAAGTCTTCTTGTTGCTTCCAGAGAATTAGCACTGACCTTTTCTTAAACCTCATGTTTTCTAAAGTTATATTCGTCACTGGCACTCACTCAATTCAGAGAGGTTCTCTACAGCTTCATGTGACAGTCCCTCTCCTCAACTTTGTGAAATAAAACTCATCTGACCCAGCAACTTGACCAAACCTGAATGAATATTTTGCTTTCATACACTGTTTTTCATTTGTTATCTTGAAATGCTTATTTAAACTGATGTCATTATCTTTTTTCTTTTCAGCTCATGTGTTTCTGAGGCAGAGAAAGAAAGTCCAGGTTTGTATACCATTTTAAAATACCTTGAATTTTAAATAATCTGCTGTTTACTTTTTCAAACTGTCAGCTACTGCATGCCATATTGACTGAAGAGCTGCTGCAGGCGAGCCTAGTGACCTGCTGCTGTTTTGAACAACCAGTTTGCTTTGACATTCAGTTGCCTTAGCTTGGCGTGATTGCAACACATGTGTCAGGTCTGGTATGTTTAGTCATGTGGTAGTAGTGCTGGCTATATCTGGATTCTGGAGGGTCAGTGCAGTCCAGTGGAGACACTGAGATGTGACTGGGTTCATGTTACAGACAGCATGTGCTGGGGTTGATGTTTCACATGTGTATATATCATTCACTTAGTAGTGCCATCTTAAGTCATAATTTTAAATCCTAAACTGTGATTACTATAGTCCTACCTGTAATGAACAGCTCCTTTTAAATAAACACTATTGATAAGGATGGAAGTAATATTAGTGATATAGAAGTGGTACAGTATGATAAAACTGTGTTAATTAGGTTGGATTGCCAGTGGGAAGAATAATTTAGACGCTGTAAAATTTCCCATTAAGTTTTTTTAGTTTATTATGCATATATCACATGCAATATCATTCCTAAACATTGTGGTTTAACTCCCAGTGAGTTTCAAAATAAAGCATTTTTTATGTTTGACAAAAGAAGAAGCTAATTTTTCTTTCCATCTAACTTAAGGTGCTGATCACCGTGAGAAAAAGTACAAGGCCCATCGTCAGTTTGGGGACAGAAGAGGAGGAGTTATCAGTGCACGTACCTATTTCTATGCAGATGAGGCCAAATGTGACAACCAAATGGAGACATTCATAAACTGCATCAAAGCTTCTGGTAAGTAGCCTGGCTTCTTAGAAGCTAAGAGGAAACATAGTATTTACTAGAAATATATCAAAGCTACAAGTCACTTATGACTGTAATGGATAAAAACTGTAAAAAATGTTTAAAATGTGCTTTCATTTTAGGGGGAGCCTCTACAGAAGGGTTTTCTGCCATCAAAATGACAGCTCTTGGACGCCCTCAGTTCCTTGTAAGTTCATGCCTTCAATATCTTCAGGTCTGCATCTCCCTCTGTCTGTTACACCCATAGCTTTGGCAGATGGCTGTTCTACATCAGTCTGGTTCTGCTTGAGGTTTCTTCCAGTTCAAAGACATATTACCATGTCACTGCAACCTTGTTAAACTCATGTACCAATGAGTCTTGAGATAATACTGGTTATGAATTGGTGCTACGCATAAAAATGTAAACTGGTTGAACAACAGCCAGGTTTTGCCAGGCTGGTATTGATTCCCCAGTGCTGACAGCTTTTTAGTTTTAACAACAGTGCTTGTAAACAGGTAGTTATAAATTGTAGTGGAACTCCTTTTAGGCAGGTCAAGTACAAAAGAAGACTTTCCATTCATCTAACTTGCGGTATCAGGTTGTTTTTTTTCTCATATTCTAATCTCAAAATGGTTCAAGAAAGCTTAGTCTGCAAACCATAATTAAATATTACTGAAGTTTTCTTTTCTTTTTGCCACATTTTGTTCGTCACCAAAATATATATGCAACTGCCATTAATGTAACTGGTTAGAAATTGAAGATTAGATAGGTCTAAAAGATGTATGAAGTATTAAATCTGATTTCAGATTTTCTGTATATAGCCTGTTTAAGAAAACCTTGACAGAATCATAAAAAGTCAATCCATATTACCATGTGCAACCCTGCGGTTTAAAGCAGTGCCATAACTTAACCTCTAGTACCCATGATTATCATTGCAGAAAAGTGGCCTAAAGCGAAACTGTCATTTGTATGAAATGCTTCACTTCCTGTGTCAAATCCTGCACTCACACCTCAGTGTCACACTGATTTAGCTTCTTAAAAAAAATCAGTGAGAAGAAACTGCACCAGTTGAAAACAATCAGAGGAATGTCAAGCTTACCCAGATTCAATCTCATCCTAATAACACGTTTTTTTGTGTTTAAACAGCTCCAGTTTTCAGAAGTCCTGGTGAAATGGAGACGGTTCTTTAACCTCCTCGCAGCACAACAGGGGATTTCTGATATGATGGTTTTGGAACAGAAACTTGAACTGGAACAACTGAAGGTTTGTTTGAAGTTGTTCACACATGCTCAGCTATGACAGGTGCCCCAAGCCTATTCAAATTGTGTTCAAGCTTGTAGGCTTTATCAGGTAAAATACAAGCTTTCATGATTTCAATGTTTCTTTACAGGAAAGCCTGTCTGAGATGGGTGTTGGGGCCAAAGATGACATTGGGAACTGGTTTACTGGAGAGAAGCTGGGTCTGTCTGGGTAAGAGAGAGACTAAACACAGTCTTTTCTTTGGTTGGGAAAGTCTGTTGGTTCTGCTTAAACTGTAATATGTGGTTAAATTCCATCAATGTTCAGTTGGAGATGGAAGGGGTTCAACCAAATAAACTCTTGTGAAACACAAACAAACTAAAGAAAGTCCCTTAAACCTCAATGTTAACACAGAGGAAACAAACTATATCTTTAAGGTTTCCAAGCTCACAGCAACAGCAAATCCCTCCATCCATCCATCCATCCATCCATTTTCTAATGCTCATCTGGTAGCAGGCTAATTATGTTGACCTCAACATCTTCCAAATCCTCCTGGGGGATCCTTAGGCATTTCCAGGCCATGAGGGATATATAATCCCTCCAGCAAGCTCTGGGTCAAGACTGAGGCCCGAGTTGGACATGCCTGGAAGACCTCCAAAGGGAGGTGCCCAGAAAGTGTCCTAATCAGATACCTGAACCACCTCAGCTGACCCCCTTTCAAAGCAAAGGAGCAGTGGCTCTACGCCGAGCTCCCTCTGGATGTCTGAACTCCTCACCCTATCTCCATGGCTAAGCCCAGCCACCCTCTGGGAGAAACTCTTGCTAGCTGCTTGTATCCCAGGCTATCCCCAGGGTCTTAAAAAGTAATGAAAGTTGATAAATCAGTGTAGTGAAAATCAAAACTTTTAGAAAGTATTAAAAAGTCTCAAATGCAAGACTGTAAGGTCTTAGCCATTTATTTAAAAGTTTTAATTGCAGTGCAAAACTTGTAAAAGGGTACTTATAGTTAGTAGGATAACTTTTTTTGTCAATTTAAGGAAGAAAATCAAATCTTTCATTGCCTGCTGCTTTATGGTATCAAACCAATGTCTTTTCTCCCAAAGTCTTCTCTCAAAATGCCCCAAGAGAACTTAATTTGCATTCTACGAGAATAAATACTACCAACATTGTCTTTGTATTCTGTCATGTTATATCAATCAATCATTACACAAACATATATGTAAATGTGTTGTAAAGATTAGAAATAAAATGCATTAGAGTATAAAAATTAGGGCTGGGTAATAAATTGAAATTTAGATTACATCACAATATGACCTACTGCAACTTTCAAATCACAGAAGTTGCAATATTTGTTTAACTGGAAATGTGCAACAAAATAACAGTTTAATACATTTTTTTGCAAAGATCTTATGCTCTACATATCGGGCAAACATTCAAGTTTCAGTTTCTTCAGTTTGCAAAAAATCCTACTTTTCTAATTGCTGTATTTTTTTTATCTCAGTGATAATGAGAATGGCATAATAATGATAATAATGATCTTTCCCTTTGAAACAACAATTAAAATCCAAATTGCAATATTAATCAAAATAATTCCAATTAAATATGTTTTTTTCCAGAGTCGTTTATCACTAGTTTAATCTATCTCATATTGTTTTGATCATAACATGGAATAATGAATTGCTCTTTCTTGTTCAAAAATGCACAAGATGAGGAAACCCTGAAAATAATCACATATTAAACTGCAGTCACTCAGCTAGTTCAGCCCTAATTAAAATGTATGAAGAGGGTTTTAAAAAATAGGTATTAAAAAGTATTACATTTCATGTCAGAATTTCTGTATATGTTCTTTATCTTTGATCTCATTCTTTAGGTCTTTACCCACATTGGTGAGGGTTGGAACATACAGATTTACTAATAAATCAAGAGCTCTGCCTTTTGTTTCAGCTGTAATCCAAACCCTTCACCTAAGGCATTATTTCACCTGCAGCTAAAAGACACTTAATTCAAAGTTTGTCATCCTAGGTTTGGCATGTATTTTAAATAACATTCTTTTTTCCCCTCTCCAGAACAATTGATCTGCTGGACTGGAACAGTCTGATTAATGATACAACAAAAATGTCCAATCTGCTAATGGTACCAAACCTGGAGGTAAGTTTCTGTTGCTTAAGTGTCCTATTATAAGAGCAGAGTAGAGCTGTTTGTTGTAGTTCAGTAAGAGTCAACCATGTAAATGTAAATAGCTACTGGTTCCTGGTTTTAGTAAGTTTATTCATGCTATCTAGACATGAAAGAAACAGAGAAATCCTCAGCACAGTAATTTTCTTCATGTACATGAAAACTCTGAAAACTAGATGTAGGTTAGACATGTTATTTCTCTTTAGATGTTGCACAACTTTTTCACATTGTTGGGAACATGATAAAAGTCTTGTAAAAGAAATTGATCTTCTTCCCACAAGATAGCAACCTGCTGGCGCAACATCCTATCTTCTTTTCACAAGTAAACACTTTTTCCTGACAGTGTAAAACCATAACATCATTTGGGACTGATAGCACTCTTACTCTGGTCATTTGTGATTTTTTATGTGTCCTTTGTTGTGCAGGCTAGTTGAAACACTGTTAACATTTTATAAGGAGACATAAGACAAAATGATAGAGCATCGTCATGCTGCTCTCATCTCCACCCAACCCCTGCCCTGTCTGTCCTGAACTGATATGAGGGTTTATCCTGATCTTTGCCATTGATTTGAATGCTGTATGTTATGTTGTGCAGACAGGCCAGCTGGAACCTCTGCTGAACAAGTTTACAGCTGAAGAGGAGCGGCAGATGAAGAGGATGCTTCAGAGAGTGGATATTTTGGCCAAGGTGAGAATATCAGATAATTTTGTTCATATGAATGAAGATTATTCCAGTAGAGCTTTATAGCTGTAAATATAATGCATTGTGCACAACAGCATGCCATGGAGAATGGGGTGAGGCTGATGGTGGATGCAGAGCAGACCTACTTTCAGCCAGCGATCAGTCGACTGACCCTGGAGATGCAGAGGAAGTTTAACAGAGAGAAGCCGATCATTTTCAACACTTACCAATGCTACCTCAAGGTGAGACTTCAAAATTCTCCTTCTAATGATGATACGAATGTAGTCTAATCCTCATTTTTAATTATGCTTTTTCCCCTGAGGATAACATGGATGTTGTCTTACCCTTGTCTTTCTAGGAAGCCTACGATAATGTAACCGTGGATGTTGAGCTGTCACGGCGGGAGGGCTGGTACTTTGGTGCCAAACTGGTCCGTGGAGCCTACATGTACCAGGAGAGAGACAGGGCCAAGGAGATCGGCTATGAAGACCCAATCAACCCAGATTACGAGGCTACAAACAGAATGTATCACAAGTGAGTTTTGATATTTTTTAAAGTTTTTAATGATACTAGAAAATGTTCAAACCTCACCATCCGCTTCATTGTTTGCCTAGGTGCCTGGAGTATGTTCTGGAGGAGATCGAGCACAGCAGGAAGGCAAATATCATGGTTGCAACTCACAATGAGGACACAGTGAAATATACACTAGAGAAGTAAGTATGACTACAAAAATTTAGCGTGTTTGTTAAATCCTTAAATCTGTCTTTCATAAACTGTTTTTCCTAACACTTTGTCAGTTTATCACAGTGATTAAGAGGATTACTAAATATTACCGCCACGTCTATAGTGTAAGATCACACTCCTGCTTTTGTTACATAACAGCCCTTTAACTTGCGTGTTAATTTCTTCTTTTTCTGTCAGGATGAATGAGATGGGCCTCTCCCCTACTGAGAATAAGGTTTACTTTGGACAGCTGCTCGGCATGTGTGACCAGATCAGCTTCCCGCTAGGTATGTTGTGTTCAGCTTTGAGTACTAAAAGTAAACAGTGTGTTATGGAATCACGGAGGGCTTACATCACAGAGGGCCATGTGACCAGAGACTTTCCACTGAAACGTAGTCACTCAACACGTCAGCTTTTTAACACCCGAGCAGCCAAGGACTGCACCTTTCCAATTTGGAGATATGTATGGACTAAAGTATTTACTTTGTATTGAAATACATGCACTTCTATATGGATTCCCCCCCGCTTTGCAGCTGTAACAGCCTCCACTCTTATTGGAAGGCTTTCCACAAGATTTTGGGAAGTTTTTGTGGAAATTTAAGCCCATTCTGTAGAGCATTTACGAGGTTAGACACTTATGTTATACAAAAAGGCCTGGCTCACAGCTCAGTTCTAGTTCATCTCAATGGGGTTGAGGTCAGGGCTCTGTGCAGGACAGTCAAGTTCTTCTACATAGAGCTCATCAAACCATGTCTTTAAAGTCCTTGCTTTGTGCGCTAGGGCACAGTAACGTTGGAAAAGAAAAGGGCCTTTACCAAACTGTTGCCACAAAGTTGGAAGCATAGCATTGTCCCAAATGTCTTGGTACACAGTAAATTGACCTGAGTAAATTTTATTCAAATCAAGCAAAATTTTACTTTGAAAAATATAACATTTGGTCCTAGTCTATTTGGAGTAAAATTCACTCTGCTTGAAGAGTAATGTTTTCAGAGTTGTTTTTACTCTAAAGAGTGTTTTAATTTAACTCTAAATGATGATTTTCTGCTCCACAATGAACAAAATAAAAACAACTCTACAGCAATTGTACTCACTACTGAGTAATTCAAACCATAGTTTATTCATCACAGAGCTGTTTTTTCTCAATACAGTATTTCATTTAGTCCTTTTCAAACTGTTTTTTCATTCCTTTTAGAAATGTTTCTACTCATTACAGAACATTTTCTGCTCCATATAGAATTGGGTAATGGTTATGTAGAGCTGTAGACTGATCTTCCTCATGCTGAAGCATCACTGGAAATTGGGGACCTAGCCCAAATCCTGAAAAACAGCCCCTTACCATTATCCCTCCTCCACCAAACTTCACAGTTGCACACTGCAGTTGGAAAGATTACGTTCTCCAAACCCAGATTCGCCCATCTGATTACTAGAGGCATGACTCATCTCTCCGCAGAGCATGTTTCCACTGCTCCACAATCCATTGTCGGTGTAGTTTACAACACTTAATCCAACGCTTGGCATCAGACGTAGTGAATGTGAGGCTTGCATTCAGGTTCTTGGCCTAAAAACCTATTCCATGATGCTCCTGCAGCACAGTTTTAGTGCTGATGTTAATGCCTGTGGAAGTTCAGAACTCTTCAGCTATGGAATCAGCAGAGCGTTGGTGACTTTTACTCACCATGCACCGTAGCAGTCGTTGACCCCTCTCTGTGATTTTACATGGTCCTCTGCTTCATAGCTGAGTTGCTTTTGTTCCTAAATGCTTCCACTTTCTAATAATGTCACTAACAGATAATCTTATTGCAAAGGGGGCGTCCATCACAGTACCAGACATAAAATCACTGAGCTCTTCAGAGCGACACATTTTGTATCACTTAATCCTGCCCTGTCAGAATGAGCTACAGCAGGTGATGAGCTTGCCATCGTGTCAGCTGTGGGGTGTGATTGCAGGTCAAATTTAGAATGCGTCAGCAATGTAAAATAGAAAGTATTGGCACAAACTTTGAGTCTGAGTCAAGGTCAATCTGGTGTAATGAGGTGAAATAAAACTGAAGCACAGATCAGTTTTCTTGTAGCACTTTAAGTATTTAGTGCGTGTAGCAGTGTGCAGCCCTGGAAATATATCCATGTTGTGAGATATAAACAGTCTGTCTGACCTGCCAGGTTAACAGCTTACAAGTAGATTAACAACCAAAAAATGCACATGTATTAAAAAGGTCATTCCCATATAAAATATTTATCTATTAACTATGAATTAAATGTTTGATTTATCTGCTTTTATTGTACTATATACTATATAAGTTGCTGTCAGCCTAAATGATTTAAAACAAATATCTTTAATGCTGTTACCATTTAATCTTCTCTTCTGCCACATCCATATTTAAGCTCTCCTGTTGGACCTTATACATGGACCCATGTCACAAAATGCTTACACAGCAGAGAATGAGGACATTGATTGAATACTTGTCTCCTTGCTCTCTGCCTCAAACAGGTCAAGCCGGCTTCCCCGTCTACAAGTATGTCCCATACGGCCCGGTCAATGAGGTCATTCCATATCTGTCTCGCCGAGCTCAGGAGAATCGTGGCTTCATGAAGGGATCTCAGAGAGAGCGCAGCCTGCTGTGGAAGGAACTGAAGCGCAGGGTGCAGGCTGGTCAGATTTTCTACGAGCCCGCCTACTGAGAGCTCTGCATGCAAACCGCCGTGTAAGCATTCCACCATGATAACTGTACCACTACCTGCTGACTCCACCCTGTGGAGGAAGATTTATGTCCTTCCTTGGTGTGTTAGTATTTGAAATACACTGACAGGTGTTTAGGAACGGCATGGGCTGTGATAGATTTATTTTGATTTCTCAGTATATTTAACAAAGAAGTCTTTAAAACGCCACCATGATGATGCATTGTGGGGAAACATGCTGCTTCATCAAGAAGTGATGATTGATCTTTGTCTCTAAATCAGATCTAGTTTAGCTAACCCAGAGGTTATCATAGCAGCATAGAGACTGTCTTTTATATGTATGGTTACCAAAGGTGCCTGATTTGTAAATAAAAGCTGTCCTGTGCTTCTTTTTTAAGGGGGAAGTTGGTCATGGGTAGCTGTCACTTAAAAAGTGCCTTGTGATTGTTTTGGTGAATTAACTTGAAGTATTTAGCTACTGTACACTCCTCTAAGGGGATTGTAAATTATTCTTGCATGTTTATTGTCTATGTGTCTTTCTGTTGAGCTACTGGAATAAGTAGCTTGCTAGTTACAATGTGGTAAACATTGTGAAGCTCTACTGTATTTGCATTTTCTTGGATTTAAGTCACAATCCATCAAAAGCACAAACATTCATCACCGCAAACCAGATGATCTTTGATCTCCCATAATGCTTGAATGCGTACATCCCGAGGCAGGGGAAAGATAACCAAAGGTCCTGTTTCTGTCCGTAACATGGTCCTGACGTCATTTTTTGGTTCTTTAGACAGAGAACAGAACAGTAACAGATGTTCAAAGTTAAAACAACAAATACCCAAGGTTACCACTGTGATTTTCAAGGAAGACTGCACTCGAGTGCTCAAAGAACACCTGCTCTGTTACATAATCAGCCGGACAACAGAATGTGCCTGTGAGTTCAGAGGAGATTTAAAAAGAGCCTGACTGTGTCCACATCTCTGGTTAGGATGCTGCTCATAGATGATGGAATATTTGTAAGTTTGAGGGGTTTTTGGAATGTGAAATGAACAGAAAACTTCGACTCAAGCTTGACATTTTTGCAGGGTTTATTGAGAAGTTCAGGGTATATTTGGAGACACAACAAACGATATAATCGTCTGATTTTGGTTCCTGTTTTTAAAACTTTCATGCTTTTATTTCAGACTTTAACAGTCTATTATAAAAATAAAGCCGTTTATGAATATTCATTAGTCTCAATGCCATTATTTTACACAACACACATTCTGCCTTACTGATTTTAAGGTTGCCTTTTTTCATTTCTTGTAACTGTAATGATGTAGTGCACTGTTAAGTTGTAAACTTAGAAACACTGGCACATTTAGAGTATTTGATTACCTATCTAGTTTTATTTTTCTCTGAGTGCACTTCCTTTTATGTTTCCCATTCTTCTGTGTTTGGTGTATCACTACATAACGTGTTTTGTACAGCTGTAAGATAAATATCATTATTGATTGAAACAATAAAATGCAGTAAACATTAAAATAAATCAGAATTGTGTTGACTCTTATTTGCATTTTTTAACATTTAAGTAAACAAGGCCAGGCTGCAGATATAGCAGTGATACTCAACATGTGGCTCTTGAGCCACAGGTGCCTCTATTATGTCTTAATTTGAAATATTGTTCCCTCAGAATTGTCAACCTTTATTTTTGTCTGTATATTTCCATTGCCCTTATTTACCATTTTTTGCCCCTTTTTGACATTTTTAATACATTCTTGCTGCTTTTAGGCCATTTTTGCCAACTATTACTCATTTTTTGGTCTCTTCTCACTAATTTCTAAAACCTTTTTTCTCCATTCTGTCACTTGTTACCCAGTTTTTGACTTTTTGCTGCTTTTTGAGCCTTTTCCTGCTTCTTTTAGCCACTCTCAGCCACTCTTTGACACTTTTCACCAGTTTTTGTCCTGTTTCATCCTGCTTTTGCACCTTTTTTTTTTTACCTTTTTTTTTAAAAACTTTTTTGCAACTTTTTAACCATTTAAAAGCTGCCTGTTGTCATTAAATACATTTTTACTTTTAGCACATTTTTTTGCCACTCTTCACCTGTCACTCTTTCCTTTGTCACTTCACACCCATTCTGCCACTTTTTCTCCCAATTTTTGTCACTTT
The DNA here is from genome assembly GCF_018320785.1 of Cheilinus undulatus. Taxonomy (NCBI): domain Eukaryota; kingdom Metazoa; phylum Chordata; class Actinopteri; order Labriformes; family Labridae; genus Cheilinus; species Cheilinus undulatus. The sequence continues at coordinate 35,247,349 of NC_054881.1, forward strand.
TCACCAAATTTTGCCATTTTATGCCGATTTTACCCTTATTGAGCCATTTTTGTACACTTTTTTGCTGCTTTTTAACCTTTTTTGCGTGCTATAACTTTTTTTAATTGCCACTCTTTTTCACCACCTTTCACCATTGCGATTGTGAGTCTTGCAAAGGTATTTTCAACAATTTGGTTCTTTTGTTGAGCAGGGTTGAGTAACACTGAGATATAAAATATGTTTGCATCTGATCTACTGGTTTAGAAAGGTTTTACATCAAGACTTGTAATAAAAAGTCTGTTCGTATCCTGAGTGAAGCCAGTGGCATTGTTTACTCTTGTAGCCCACACTGATGCAACCTCCAATCTTATCTTGTAATGACATAGATTTGTTATCTTCTCTGACGTACTCTGCTGGCAGTGACATAAAGTACTATGGCACAAAAAGCTAGTGGTTTAGCCATGCCAAATAGATATGACCTACTGGATTCACAGCCAAAGTCAACAGTAGGGTAGGGAGTAGCTGCAGTCAGGTGAGCTGAGACTAGAAAAACCATGAGCCTAAATAACACAACTGAACAGAAAAAAAACAAAAAACAAAAACAAAACTCTTTAATGTCAAAGTGGAAACATGTTTCTGCAATGTCATGTCACCCCCTAGTATAAAGACAATCGTGCCTGGGAGGTCTAGACACTGGTTAATCAGTATTCCTGGCTACCATTACACCATGAAGACAAAAGAACTCTCTAAGCAACTCAGAAAAGGTTATTAAAAAGCATAAGTCAGGGGATGGATACAAAAGCATTTCCAAGGCACTGAATATCCTCCAGACTTCAATAAAATTCATCATCAAGAAATGGAGGGAACTTGTGTAAATCTGCCTAGATCAGGCTTTGCTCACCAACTGAGAGACCGTGCAAAAAGGAGACTAGTGAGAGAGGACACCAAGACCCCTATGACTACTCTGAAGGAGGTCCAAGCTTCAGCAGCTGAGATGGGAGAGACTCCATACAACTTCGTCTTCACCAGTCAAAGCTTAAAGGGAGAGTGGCAAAGAGAAAGCCACTGTTGAAGAAAACTCAGATTAAATCTGGACTAGAGTTTGTGAAAAGGCATGTGAGAGACTCTGTGGTCAACTGGAAGAAAGTTTTTTGGTCTGAAATGGTGCTTTTGGCCATCAGACAAGACGCCATATTTGGAAGACACCAAACACTGCACATCACCACAAACACACCACCCCCACTGTGAAGCACAGTGGAGGCAGCATCATGCTGTGGGGATGCTTCTCAGCAGTCGGCTCTGGAGGGCTTGTAAGGTAAAATTGCAGTGTGCAGATGTGCAAGCGAGACTGAGACCTATCCACACAGACTCAGTGCTGTGATTGCAGCCAAAGGTGCATCTACTAAAGAGTGACTTGAAGGGGGTAAATACACATGCATTCACTTATTTTACCTTTCAAATTTTTATCTAAATGACTTTACTTTGTAGAAATCTGTTTTTCACTTTGACATATAATTTTTTTTGTCAAAAATGCTAAATTATATTGACCATAATTGATTTGTTAAATCAATAAAAAGGGTAAATATCCAAGGGGTTGAATACTTTTTATAGGCACTGTAATGATAATGTATGAACTTCGCAATTATGTTATATGTGACCAAGGACAAGGATAATCTGTTTAAATTTGGTGGTAAAACTTCAGGATTGCTGTGAAATGACATTTGTTCTCAGTTTCATAAACATGATGTCACAGCAAGGCATGCTAGGAAATGTTACTACATGTGGTTTAATGTTGTTTTTTTACCTGTCTGAAGGACACATCAGCAATCAAGGGAACCCTGCCACTGCGCTACCCTCCAAGCACCTGTTTATTCTTCTGCTTCCAGAGAGGTCTACTGATGATCACATCAGAGAGAGAAAGAGGGAAACAGAGAGAGAGAGACTGCTGCTGCTGCTATGTTCATACATGACTGTGGTGCGACCTCTCCTGTTCAATCCAAGCCTATTAAAGGTACAGTGTGTAAAAATGGGAATATGAGTGACATCTAACATTCAGATTCTAGACTGCAATGCTCACTTCTGGTAGCTGTGGCAACCAGTGGAATTTAAGTTTAGATAAGCGTAACTGTTATTTATCCATGTAAGATGCAAGAGTGCATGGAGGTGACCCCAGGTGATTAAAAATTGATTTAAACATTGGCCTACTTAGGAATATTCTGTTCCATTTTTACCAAGTTTGTTCTGCTAAATGCTACTTGGCCAGTGTTTACATCAATATTATTTAAAAAATGATTTATAACAGAAAGGTTGACCTTCTCATTTATGCACACAGTACTTGGTTGGAGCTCCTTTTGCACAAATTAGCATATCTATGCAACATGGCATGGAGCCAATCAGTCCGTGGCACTGCTGGGAAACCCAGGTTACTCTGATTGCAGCCACAACAATACAGCCCCTTGTCTGTGTTGTTGAGTCTGGTGTCTCATATCTTCCTTTTATTATTTACCCAGAGATTCTCTGCGGCGGTGTTACTCAACCCTGCTCAACCAAAATGCCAAACTGTTGAAAAATACCTTAACAAGAGTCCCAATCTAAGGGATGAAAAGTGGCAAAAAGGGTTAAAAGGGCAATAAAAATATGATTAAGGTGGCAAAAATGGTCAGAGAGTGGCCATAAAGGGCAGAAAGTGGCAAAATGGGTGACAAAAAATTTAAAAAGAGGTACGGGTGTCAAAAATGGTCAAAAAGGGTCAAAAATGTGGCAATGATGGGGAGAGAAGTGGCAAAAAGGGGCAGAAAGTGGCAAAATGGTGAGAATGAAAAAAATATATATAAATTACAGTGACAGTTGGCAAAAATGGTCAAAAAGTTGCAGAAATGTGTCAAAAAGGATCCAAAGGTGAGAAAATATGGGGAAAAGTGACATTTAATGACCAAAGACAGGTTAAATAGGCAAAAATTGGCAAAAAATGGGAAATTTGCAAACAGCAAAAAGCGTGGAAGTGGAAAAATGGGCAAAAATGATAAAAGTGGCCAGAAAGGGCTAAAAGCAGCAAAAATTGATTGAAAGTAGCAACAAAAAAAAAAAAAAAAAAAAGGGGGGGGGGGGGATTGCAAAAAAAGACAATGAAAAAATACAGACAGAAACAACGATTGACAGTTACGTTTGATGATTAAAGCCTACTGTAGAAGTGTGGGAAACAAACTGATTTATGTGACTTGCAATGGATAATTTCTGAGGTCAAAGTTTCTGGGGGAGTAATATTTTGAATTAACACAAAATTGACACAAAAGAGCCACATGTGGCTCAAGAGCCCCCTGTTGAGTATCACCGCTCTACAGGGTTCAGGTCAGACCAGCTGGCTGGCCAATCAAACACAATAGCACCATGGTTAGTAAACCAGTTTCTGGTAGTTCTAGCTTATGTGGTCAGGTGCCAAGTCCTACTGGAAAAATAAATCAGAATCTCCATAAAGCTTCTCAGCAAATGGAAGCATGAAGTGCTCTAAAATCTCCTGGACCGCTGACAGTGTTGACTCTGGACTTGATAAAGACCAGTGGACCAACAGCAGCAGATGACATGGAACCCCAAACCATCTCTGACTGTGGAAACTGAAAACAATGGACTTCAGGCACCTTGGATTCTGGGCCTCTCTGATCTTCCTCCAGGACTTTGGACCACTGAACAGCAGAGCAGTTCTTCTTCTCTTTAGCCTAGGTGAGGTGCTGATGACATCTGTGGTTCAGGATTGGACAAATATCCTGACTCTAACAGGCTGTAGACTGTACGTGTACGCACACATCTTCACCAAGGGCGTTTGAATACATTAGTTTGATTCACAACACGTTGGCTACATACATGCAACCACCTATACATCCTCATGTGAAACAATACAATACAATAACTTTATTCAAGTTATATCATTATATTATATTATTACATATTAAATTATATATTATATTCAATGCTGTAACATGAGAATATAAGCTTCCAGGTGAACTTATGACTGCATCTCTGAGATTGTAAAATAGAGATAGTAATCTTTTATCTCTTGTCTGCTCCTGGCATTAAGATGCCCACATGCTGAAAAACAAAACCGCCCTGTAAAAGCTTCTGTGAGGAGATTTAAGCAGGTTATGAAACAGAATGAAATTGATAAAGATGCCTCTCTATGAGCTGCAAAAGCAGAAAGGGCCATGAGAAGGGAGAATGACACTTTCTGTACTGTTTCAGCCTTAAATGCTGCAGCCAGGTAATTATTTCTTTATTTTCTTGACCCACATATTTGAGTATGACTTTTTCACATGGGTAAAGTTACATAAGCCTGATTCATATCGATGCATGCCATTCTAATCTGTGAGAAGTTATGTAGAGGTGTGTCATCCGACAGGAGCCCATTGTGAAGACACAATTCAGACCCTGTGGGAGGAGAATTTACATGTGACATGTCTCAGCCAATGAAGAGCGACACAAAATGCGGGACAACAGAGGGGTTTCACACACTTGGCAGAAAATCTCCAGACTGATGCTGCTGATGCTGTCCTCTGCAGGTAAATACAACTTTCACACACATATCCACATTTTTCTTTTCCTGTCACCGTTCAGAGTCAGGCTTTTCTAAAAATAAGTAAAGGGACGTTTTATTTTCTGAGATGGCACAGAGTCAAAGACAAAAGTCACTGAAATTATTATTTTATCAAGAGGTGGCATCTGTTTACTGTAGTCGAAAGGAAAAAATAATTTTCAACGTAATTTTTTTAAAAATAGGATAATTAAATGAACACTCATTATCTACAACTGTTTTCACGACAGTGTCTCTTCTTTATTCACTCTGGCTGTGAGTGAAAGAAATGTAAGACCATAAACATGTTGATGGTTTAAACATGGGGGCCTGAAATAATGATGCTGCACTTTCCTTGCTGTTATCTTTGTCAGGTTTTCTCACACTGTTTTGTTGTAAAAATAGTCCTCATTTTTAGCCTAGAATATCAGGATAAAGCTCGTCTAAATTGGTCAGTCTTGGTAGTATGGATACAAATAAAAGCTGGACTGAAATACTGAACTGGACTGAAGGTTGATATTGATGGGGGTTATAGTCTTTAGTGTTTATTTATGCCACTTTTTACCCCCTTTCATCACTGTTTCCATCCGTTTTGTAAAACTTCATCATTTCTTTCAGCCAATTGTTGCTTCTCTTAAACCATTTTTGTCACTTTTGAACAAATTTTAACCAGTTTAGACCCATTTTGCTTTTCTTAACCCATTTTTGTAACATTTATCCCATTTTTTCTCCACTTTAAAACAATTTTTGCATCTGTTACCTTTTAATATCATTTTATGTCAGCCAATTGTTGCCCCTTATAATTTTTTTTGCCACTTTTTAACGTCTTTTTGCCATTTTCCACCCATTTTTTTGCCCCTTTTTGCAGCATGTATCCAATTTTTGCCTCCCTATGACCTTTCAGTACCACTTTCCACCACAATTGTTGCATCTCTTAAGCCATTTGTGTCACCTTTTTTTTTTTAACCACTTTTCACCATTTCCCAGCCATTTTGCCCCTTTTTTGCTTTTCTAAACATGTTTTGCAGCTTTCATCCCATTTTTTGCCACTTTTTGAACTCTCATACATTTTAATGCTATTTTATATCAGACAATTGTTGTTTCTTTTAAACCATATTTGCCACTTTTTAACCAATTTTCACCATTTTCCAACCATTTTGCCACTTTTTGCCTTTCCTGGCCCCTGATAGCCACTGGTTTAAGGAATGTTCTGTGAAATATGATCTGAAACATTGTAAAATGTCTGTTGTGATTTTCACTCTGCAATTTAGTTTTTATTCTGAGTTATCTGGACATAAAGTGATATTAAAATGTAACAGAGAGGCAAAAAAGTGGCAAAAATGGGATGAAAATTCCAAAAATGGGTTAAGAGAAGCAGAAAAGGGGCAAAATTGGTGGGAAACATGGTGAAAATTGGTTAAAAAGTAGCAAAAATTGGCTGACAGAAAGTGGTATAAAAAGGTAACAGAGATGCAAAAAGTGGCAAAAAAAGGGATAGAAGGGACAAAATGGCTGAGAAATGGTGAAAACTGGTTGAAAAAGACAAAAATTGTTTAAGAAAGGCAACAATTGGCTGACAGAAAGTTGCATAAAAAGGTTACAGGGAGGAAAAAAATGAGTGGGAAATGGTGAAAAGCGGCTAAAAAGTGCCAGAAATGGCTTAAAAGCAGAAAAAAATGATAAAAGTTGAAAAAATTTGACAAAATGGGTGGAAATTGTGATAAAAGGGGTTAAAAAGTGGCATGAATAAATCATTTTAACATAAGAACCCAATAATAGCTAGGCACAATCAGCCCAAACATTAAGTTAGCTGTTAGCTAGCACTAATGCTATTATTCCAACACACATTCATTGATATCATCAATGAATCACAACTGGGGAGGGCCCATTCTCTGGGCTAATTCAGCTTATTACAGGCACAGACCTGCTAGTGAACATGGTCAGCTCATATGTGCTATCTTGTTGCAGTTTCAGCTTCTTGTTTGGGATCAAAAAATGGCGCCTGGCATCAAAGGAAAAAAATGCACGCTTCTGATTCTAAGACTGATTTTCTGTTTTTTACTGACCAACATCATGCTGATGCTTTACTGCTTCACAAACCAAACTAAAGTGAATATAAGGTAAGCTTTAAAAAGAAAAATATTGTCTGTTTAATCGGTTTATGTGTTTGCTAATCTTTGTTTTTTTATAGTGACTCCCAGGAAGACACGTGTCCCCTCAGAATGACTTTAACAAAGACAAATATGACTCCTCATAGCTCCACATCCCAGCCAGAGAAGTGTTCTCCCAAAGTGAACATCATGTTCTTGAAGACCCATAAAACCGCCAGCAGCACCGTGCTCAACATCCTCTTCAGATTTGGAGAGAAGCACAAGCTTAAATTTGCCTTCCCCGATGGACGCAACGACTTCTTCTACCCGTCCCCGTTCCTGTGCTCGCAAGTGAAGGACTACAGGCCTGGTGACTGCTTCAACATAGTCTGTAACCACATGCGCTTTGACCCCCAGGAAGTAGCCAAGCTCCTTCCTCCAGATGCTGTGTACATCACCATCCTGCGTGACCCTGTGGATCTCTTTGAGTCATCCTTCCATTATTACCACAGAGCGGTTCCTCTCACATGGAGGATCAAAGGAGACGACAAACTGGCCGAGTTTCTGAACGATCCTCAGAGCTACTACAGCTCAGATGCTTTTAACTCCTTCTATCTCAGAAATCTGCTCTTCTTTGACTTTGGCTTTGATAACAACCTGGAGGCAGATGACCCCCGTGTAGCGAAGGCCATTCACGACTTATCAAGCCATTTTGATCTGGTTCTCATCACAGAATACTTCGAAGAGTCGCTTATATTGCTTAAGGACAAACTCTGCTGGACAATGGAGGACATCCTGTATTTCAAACTGAACGCCCGTAAGAGCTCGTCTGTATCCCGACTCCCCCCTGAGTTAAGAGCCAAAGGTTTAAGGTGGAATGGGGCTGACTGGAAACTCTACCAGCGCTTTAACACGACCTTCTGGGCAAGAGTGGAGGCTTATGGGAGAGAGAGAATGAGACAGGAAGTACAGGAGCTCAGGAGAAGAAATGCCAAGATGAAGGCCACCTGTATTGAGGATGGAGGAGCAGTCGAAGCCCAAAGGATCCAGGACAGGCGTTTCCTTCCTTGGCAGCCAGTTGGAGAGGCTTCCATCATGGGCTACAACATAAAGAGTTATATTGGTCCCAAATTCAGGACGATTTGTGAGAAAATGCTCACACCTGAAATACAATACTTGGCGGACCTGGGTGTCAGCCTGTGGCTAACTAGACTGTGGGGTTGGATTAAAGATGCTGTTTTTACAGTTTTACCTAGATTATAACATCATATATGAATTACATCTTTAAAAAATGTGCTTAGAGTAGGGCTGTCAAAAAAATGCAGATATTTAATCCTAATTAATCTTGGAGTTTATGTGGTTAATAGCAATTAACTGCACCTTTGATACTGCATTTTGAAATTGCAATATTTTGCAAGCAGAACTATTCTTGTGTCATTTGGATTTTTCTACTGTCTTATGAGGAAAACTGACTTCCTGTTTGGACACAAACCTACTTTTACAGGTAGATCGAAAATTATAACAGGATGTTACTGTTGCAAAATCTGTTGAAAGGGATAACACAGAATGCGATTAATCATGGTTAAAAAAATAGTGCACTAATTGTGGATCATAGTTAATCATGATTAATGTGATTAATCTTGACAGCCCTAGTTTAAAGTTTATATTACTTTACTGTATCCATTTTATATTTCAGTCTTAAGTTCTGTGCAGACATTTTTTATGTTTTCAATACTGAATGCCTTTAAGTTTTTACTTGAATTTTGTATAAAAAAAAAATAATAATAAAATAAAAACAATGTTCCATCTCCACTGGTCACATTTTGTAAAATCTTAATTGCCCCAAATGGTCATCTTTAGCAAGCAGATACAGTCTTTACATGTATAAAGTACAATGTGTATTTCTTAATGGGGCAGAAAGCGTTAGTGTGCCCCCTAGAGGCCAGCAGGCGTAGTAGTGTATTTTCACAGTCATGGCCTTGTCTGACCCTGTCACACACATCTGTTATGTAGGTTGTCTTTACTGTTGACAGCACAGCAGGAGAGACAAGTCGGTCACCGTTCCTGTGTGAACATTTTTTTCAGTTTTGACTGAAATTTATAGTTTTTATTAAAGTTATTTAATAAAAAATAGCCTCTGTCCCCCTGCCTCAACAAACCTCCCAGCTATTTCAATACATGGTTAGAGAGAAAGTGTCCTCTGTTTTTTAAATCACTGCGTACTGTAGGCAATAAGACATAATTACAGGTGTAGCTAGAAAATTAGAGTATCATTGAAAGGGTTTGTTTTCCTGTGATCTAATTCAGGAAGTGAAACGTCCATATATTCTCGATTCATCATTGAAAAGTGAAAACACCATCTCAAAAAATGTGAATATCACAAAATGCCAGTTCAAAAACAAAACAAAACAAAACCAAAAAACAGGACTTTGGACCACTGAGCAACTGTCAAGGTCTTTTCCTCCTTAGCCCAGGTTGAGACGTTTATGACATCTGTGGTTCAGGACTAGCTCGACACTTTAAGTCCATTTCATTGACCTGTCTGTGTAGTGGCTCCTGATCCACTGGCTCCAGTCTAAGTCCACTCCATGTGAAGCTCCCTTAAGTTCTTAAATCTGCTTTGTTTGACAATCAGTCCTCTGAAGGCTCATCCCTGTTGCTTGTGCTCCTTTTCTCACCACTTTTCTCCTCCAGTAAATTCTCCATGAATGTGCTCTGATACAGCCTCTGAGAAAAGCCTGACCTTGCAGCAATGACCTTCTGTGGCTTGCCTTCCTCGTGAAAGATGTCAGTAATTGTCTTTTGGACATTTGTCAACTCAGCAGTCTTCCCCATGATCGTGGTTGTGTGTACTGAACCACAGAGAAGGAATATTTCTAAATCACCCTTTGCAAATGGAATTACAAAAAAAAAAAAAAAAAAAAAAATCTATTTTTTTAGATTTGTCTATAGAAGCATTATTGATGCTGTTGTGACATAGAAAGCATACCTCACAAGTGAAGTTGCCTTTCTATGAATAATCCAAATATTTTTTTTCACACTGGCTTAAACTTAAGTAAGACCCTAATGTACAGCGACTGTGTCCAGTACTAAGTTTAGCTGTTAGTATTTTTGAGATTGCTTTTGAAAAATGACATCTTATAAATGTTTAGTTACTAGGAATCATATCAGTGCAACTGTTTTTTTTAAATATATCTCATACACCCAACCTAAGATTACACACAACATACAGGAGCACAATCCTGACCTGCCCTAATGGAGAGATGTCAGGGTGGAGGGTTGCACATATTGACCGGGCTGAAGGGCACCTCTCCTGCAACCAGACCAATTCCTTATTTCCATTCTACACAGGGGCTTGAACTGGCAACGGTCTGCTCCCCAACCAAAGTCCCTATCAAGCAACTGTACAGAAAAAGTCAAATTAATCATAATCTGCTTCACTGGCACTGCTTTCCTTTAGTTTGAAAACATCTTTTACATAATAAACTGTTGAGGAAACTGATTATAACTACACAAATCAACTGAATAACATATTGCATTTACTTAACCATAAATTGACTTGAATGACTCATTTGAACAGAATAAATCAAAACGATGCAGCTTCTGTAAGACATTACCACATGTTTAATTTAACCATTTACAATCTGAGAAGCATTACAAACAATAACAGGGAGAAGGGGACGAGATGACAGGAACTTTGCTCCATCTTGATGGTGATCTGAACGATCCATCAGCTCCCACAGGTCCTCTGGTAGCCGCTGCCCGCCTGAGCATGACTCTGACCACATTGTCCATGTTGACTGATGTTTGATCCAGGCGTTGAGTCCAGGGAGAATGGATAGAGGAAGTGTGACAACAGATGCACCTCTGCCTTAGATAACCCCGGAGCTCAGTCTTATTCCTCGTCCTCCTTGATCTCATACTTGTGTTGGATGTGTTTCCAAAGTTTCTACAACAAATAAAAAAGCCGATATCAGACATTGGAACAGATGAAGATGTGATTCAGGAAACTCAAAAGAAAGCCATTTCTCAGTTTTATGGGACAGGCTAGCTGTTAGCTTAGCAAACGTTAGCACCGCTTCGCCCTCTGTCTACAAGGTCAGGATAAAACCAGCTTGAATACTCCACTGGGACTCTTACCCCTCGGTTCATTTGCTCAAACAAAGCGTCGCCGGCCTGGTCGAACATTCGCTCGAAGAAGATGGCTCCAACCATGATGGTTATAGCGAAGGTTGACGTCCTCCTGAAGAGCAGATTGTAGACGGACTTCGCCAGCGCCATGTTGATGAAGTAATGCGACTGCGCAGTAGCGGATGGTGGCGTAAGATGCTTCCGTTCCATAGACGTCAGCACATAGATACCGCCTCTCACGCGGGGGCCGTATGAAAAAGTGGGAGTAGGGGCTGACGATGGATGTAAGTCAGTGACGGCGGGAGGTCTATGCGTCTTGTCCTGTCACAAACGTCAGGCGTGCAAGTGTGGTCCAGGAGACCTGATCCAATGAAAAACACAGATTTTCTTACTAAAATTCCATACCTGATGTAACCAGTGAATCTCTACGGAACAAACAGCAACGTTTGTATTGTAGAGGCCGTTGTACTAATGCGTGGAAGCATATTGCATACATGAGAAAATACAACTATGAAATAAACTAATTCAAATTTACATGGGATTTATGCCAATAGTATATGAGCTTTGACGTGTTTTTTAATCATTAATAAGTGAAAGGAGCAAGAAAAGGGCAAAGTGAGACATCTGTAGGATTTTATTTTATATATTTTCTGTAAAAAAACCAAACATATAGTGTTATAAATATAGTGAGTGGGGACGTGTGCTGTAACACAGGACATCATACTGGGCTACTATCCCATTTTTTTCTTTCTTTTTTAAAACATGTCTCCAGGATCAGATTTATTTTCTAGATATGCTTTCTTTTATTTTGAACACTTTTGTAATCCAAAGATTTCTACTGAGAAAATAAATTGTACTCGTATTTTCTCAAGTAAATGCAATATGCTTGCATACAAGACATTCACTAAGTATAGTGGCCTTCACAATAAATACGTTGCTGCGTTATTAGAAATCCACTTGGTTTACTGCAACCTTGTAAAAAATTTGGTATGAAAACATGTGGTTTTCACTGGATCAGGTGTCGTGGATAACGAATGCATATCAGGCGTTTGTAACAAGACAAACGGCTTGTAAATCGGTGCACTTTTAAGTGAGCTATGAGTATTATAACTATGCATGGACCTCCCGCCATCATTGTCTTACATTCATCGCCAGCTGCGACTGCACCTCTTAAATATGGCGCCCGCGTTATGCATGTAGGGAAACTCGACGGCGGCATCTACGTAACCATATCTATGCTTCCGATCCAGAACTGCGATGTTTGCCTCTTGACCCTGCAAAGATTCCGTATTTGGGAGAAGCGCAGCAGTTCAGTTGGATTCAGGGTTTGTTTGTCTTTTCTAACTAGTTTTGTGTTAACCGTGCGCTGTATTTTTTTCAAACCGTCATCACGGGGAGGGATAGCGCTGCTACGTCAATGGTTTGTGCTCTCTTGTTGTTTTAGTTCATCATTCAGAGACAGGAGAAGCAGATATTCATTGTTGTTAGCATACCAAGCTACTAGCATTTCAGCTTACAACCTCAAACAGTACTGCTTTAAAGAAAAAAACTAATGTTTTTGTTTTATTGTTAACGTGTAGCTCGGTTGTGTACAGACGTATTTGTATGCCTGTTGTCCACCTGAATGCTATGTTAGTTTGTCAGTTAATAATTTATTCTACAGAAGGCACCTACGTTGTTAAACCAATAGGTGGCAGCAAAAGAAAGCTTCTAATGTCACTTGGCCTTGTTTTCAGTGTTTATGATGCTCTTAAAAGTAGATATGGATGTAATATTAGTCTGAGCCTGCTGTGATCCATCAAGTCATAGAATGATTCAGATACCACACGAGTAACCATCCTTTGGTCTTAACTTCTAAGATATCAAAATATAAATTAGATCCTATTTGTAGTACTTTGTGTTTTGCTTGGCTTATTTGTGTGGAAAGGATTATTCTACTATTTAGTCTTTTTTAATTTAACCATGAGCATTTCCACAAACTTAAATGTGGCATCTGCAACTTTATTAAATATACGAAGCTCCTGCTACCTGTGTTTATTATGAGACAAATCATATCATTTCATAGTGTCTTTAAAAATATTGTCATATAATTTGGCTTTTCTGACAAAAAAAAGAAAGAATATTTAATGTCAAAGTGAAAGCAGATCTGATTCCTATAAATTCCATCAGAATTGCACATCTGGACACTGTAACTATACTCCATTCCTTTTTGCAAAACCACTCAAGCTCTGTCAGGTTGCATGGGGATCGGGCATGAACAGCCCTTTTCAAGTCTAGCTAGGATTGAGGTCTTGATCTTGACTTGGAGGACTCCCAAGCTGTAGTCTCTTGCATACTGAATAAGATTGTTCTCCGGGATTATCCTATATTCAAGCACTTTAACTTTACAAGCCTTCCAGGACCTGCTGAGAAGCATCCCCACAGCGTGATGCTGCCACCACCATGCTTCTCTGTGGGGATGGTGTGTTTGTGGTGATGTGCGGTGTTTGGTGTCTGCTAAACATAGTGACTTTTCTGATTCATCAGACCACAGACCATTCTTCCACTTGACCATGAAGTCTCCAACATGCCTTTTGGTTAACTAGGCCAGATTTAATCTGAGTTTTCTTCAAAAGTGGTTTAATCTCTGCCATTCTCTCATAAAGCTTTGACTGGTGAAGAACTCAGGCAACAGTTGTTGTATTCAGAGTCCCTCGCATCTCAGCTGCTGAAGCTTGTAGCTCCTTCAGAGAAGTCATAGGTGTTCCTCACTCAGTTGTGAGGATGACCTGATCTAGGCAGATTTTCACATATACTACATTTCTTTCGTTTTGGAAGATGAATTTCACTGAACTCTGGGAGATGTACAGTACCTTGGAATTTTGTTGCATCCATCCCCTGACTTATACTTTTCAGTAACCTTTTCTCTGAGTTGCTTGGGGTGTACTTTTATCTCCATTGTGTAATAGTAGCCAATAATACTGGTTAACCAGTGAACAGACCTTCCAGACACAGGTGTCTTTACACTACAATCACTTGAGACTGGGTGAATACTGAATATCTATGCAGTCACTTATTTTACATGACATACTTTTGTTTAATTGTCATTGCTTTGTAGATTTTTTTTCACTTTGACATTAAACAGGTTTTTTGTATTTTTTTTGTCAAAAAGCCAAATAATATTGACTACCACTGATTTGTAAAAGTCAATAGTGTGTTCACTGAGTGTGTTCATTCAACGATGTTGGTTTTCTCTGACTTCCAGAGTTATAAAAGGTAACATCCTGCTGTCTTGAGCACATCACTCTCACCATGGGGAAGAGATACTACTGTGACTACTGTGATCGCTCCTTCCAGGACAACATGCACAACAGGAAGAAACATCTGAATGGCGTCCAGCACCACAGATCTAAAAAGGCTTGGTTCGACCACTTCAGAGGTGAGACCTGCAGTTTGTTCTCTGACCTCAGAGATGTGGTTCCAGTAAAAATCTTATTACCTGCTTTATTTTTTACGATGCACTGAGTTTTAGTATATTTGTGTGTTTTTTTTAAACTAGTGTGTGAGCCTATGCATAAGAATTACCCACTCAAAATGCCAAGTGTTACACCTACGCATGAGATTTTTTATTGGAGAATTAAACAGTCTCATATTTCAGTGTGCCACCTTGGCTGCCCACCTGTATGCTTTATTATTGAAAATTGAATAAACAACCATGAAAAGACTGTCATTTTCTTTTTATAGACTCATCAGCAATTCTGTACGACGAACAAGCAAAGAAAGCCTGCAGAAAGTTTCTCCAGAAAGGTAACAGAGCAGTTTTGCCTCCTGAATAACCTTTAAAAACTTTATAAAATGCTTCTTTTGAAACAACCTTTTTTTGTTCCATTTATTTTTGTAGGAATTTGTGATTTTGGTCCTAACTGCAGGTTTTCTCACATGTCTGAAGAAGATCTGGAAAATTTAAAAAGACAAGTGGAGGGTAAGCAATATGGATATTTTTCATGAATAAACCAAAAAGCTGCATTTATTGAAAAGAGCATCTTTAAATGCACACTATGTAAATTCCACCGCTTGGGGGTCTGTCATCAAAACAATGATCAACAATAAATGAACTAAAACGCTGAGATCGAGCTTTGCGTATGCACATAGTCATCCTAGTTTTTATTTGGATGCTTACAAAGAAAGCCACACAGTCCAGAACAAGGCTGGCAGAGGTAGGAAGAGAAAGATTTCAAAGACTCCGGAAGAAAACTAGTGAGAGATGTGTCTAAAGACCCCAGAACCTCTGCCAAGACACTAGTGAAGGACTAGTCTCAAAGAAATTAATCATGAAAGCTATGCACAGGAATGGACCAAGAAAAAGTCCACTTCTGCAGAAGACACCTTTGAGCCAGACTCAAGAATGCTATGGACAACCTGGAGAAAGATAATGCACACTGTAAGCATGTTCTTTGGTTAGATGAGACCAAACTAGAGCTCTGTGGCCATAAAGAAGGACCCAAAGAATGCTGTCCCCACAGGGAAACACGATGGTGGAAGTATTATACTGTGGAGATGCTTCAGCATGTCTGAAACTGTGGATCTTGTAAGGAGGTAGGGATCATGAAGAAAGAAGAAAATGTGAGGATTTTGATTGAAAAACCCAAGCGGTCAGCAGCAAAACTGGGTTTGGGTCGTCGCTTTGTCTTCCAACATGACAATGACCCAAAACATACGTGTTTCCTGGTGAAGAACTACCTCCAGAAGACCAAAGTGAACGTTATTGACTGGCCTGCACTAAGCCCTGACTAGAATCCCATTGAAAATCTGTAGGGTGAACTGAAGACCAAGGTCCATGCCCGAAGACCATCAAATCTGGAGGAGCTTAGGAGATTGGCCAAAGAGGAATGGTCTGGGATTCCTCAGGAGAATGTCTGAGACTTGTTGAAAACTACAACAAATACTGCAGGCCGTTATCCAGCAAAAAGGAGATACAACTGACTATCAGCATCAGGGGGGCTAATAATTTAGACCCTGGTAGTTTTTGTTTTTTATGAAATAGTTTTGTTTCTGCGTGCAATGTTAAATAATGTAAGCATCCAAAATAAAACCAGGATGTTTGGAAAAGCTGTGTTAAAAATTCCTTGCTCTATTTCGTAAAACATTATAAAAAGTCCTTCATTGTAGGTTTACATCCAGTATTACAATTACAGATGCAAGACATGATTGACACAGTCCAGACATCTTTCTTTTTCAATCTGACTATGACCCTGTCATAGCTGCTGCCTCTTCTTGACCTACAAGACATCAGCATCAAGACTGATAATTCCTAAAACTCACCTTTGTCCACAGGGGGCGCCAAATCACTAAAAATAACAAGCTTATTCAAGCAGATGTTTCAGATGGTAAATAGCATAATCTTCTCAGGGTACCCCAGGGAAAAATGCATGCTATTTACATAATCTGATATTGTACAGACACATGTTAAAAAAACTTTTCTCATTGACTGTGTGAGTTTTCTTAATGATGATGGGAGTAAAAAGTCCGTTTTTTTTTTTTTTTCAGATGAACGGCAGCTAAGAGAGGACTCTGAGGACCCTTTTTTGCCTGGGCGGAGTATAGAAGAATGGCTCTCCAGAAGGGAAAAGAAGCAAACTGCCCACGGCGTCAAAGGGTATCCTCCATTTGTCTCATGGTTAGCATCGCTAATTGTTAATCCTGAGGATTTAGCATTGAACCACTGAATAATTTATCTCTGCAGAAATCTAGAAAATAAAGACGACTGCGAAGACAGCCAAGGGGAAAGCGACATACCTCCACAGCTCCTCTCCATCCCTGACCTCCCGCCCTCCCTGCTGCCTCCTCCTGCGGGCGGATGGAAAGCCACAGTGAACACGGAGTGGGGCTGAGAGATATTCACAAATCCCTGTTAAGTGGATGTTTGACATTCAGAGGAGGAGGAATGGTACAGAATACATATATCATTAAGAGCTCACCTTCACATAGAAGTACCTACCTGTGCAGGTTTAAAGAAAGGTCTTCAAACAGGAAGGGAAGCCATTTCTCTTTTCAAAAACTGGAATACAGTTTGATTAGAGAATGCTTCGCTTTTCCACACATTCTGTTTTCAATAAAAAATAATGAATTAAAACACCCACTTCTTAGACAGCAAGGTACAGTTAATCTGAGATTAGTACATTCAATACAGGCGATGCAAAATAAGCCTCATAATTGACATTTTGGCAGAGTTTTATAGACGGTAGAGAGACTCCTCAAAGGAGAACCATTTGGTGTCATGTCGTCCCAAAAGAAAGGAAGGATTGCTGAACAGATGGAAATAATTTTTTGTCTTATTTTAATCCTGTGCTGCGTCACCGGGGGAATCACTGATCTGACTAAATTTAATTTCTTTCCAAGCCTCTGGAAAACATAATTTTCCTTCCTAATTGTAAAGCAGGCAAACTTATGATTAGGATTATATTTAATATTCAAAGTTTTGTTAAAAAGTTTGTTCAAACTTGTTTTCATCAACAAGCTTCAGCAGATTTCATGTATTTGTAACTAATGTATTCATATTTGTCACTGGCTTTATAATCCTGAATTACATAACTCCTCCTACATGGGTTTTTGCTGGGATGTACTTTATATACTTTTATCTGCATCTGTTACATACCTGATGCTAAGTTTGCAGCAGAATGCTCATTAAAGTTTTCTTTTTTTCTAACTTTTGCTTTAGTCTTTTACTTAGATGGGAATTAGCCACCCTTCTTACCAGTTTAAAGCTCCTGGAAGAAGTCTTTAGCTTGACACCGACTGAAAGTAAAACTGATGATTCTTTATGAGCTACAAAGGCAAACAAGACCATCATCATAAAACTGACCATTTCTTATTGGTTATCATTAAACCCCATACAACCCCTGCCACGGGGTACCTAGATATGCACAGGGCAGGTTCAGCTAAGAAATAAGAGGTAACACTTAGTTCACAGGGGGTGCCAAAATCAACACAAACAAAAAGTTCCTCACAGGAGCTTTAAAGGTATTTGTTTGGTGTCCCTCAGGCCTTGTCCACATTTAGACGAAAACAATATATTTCCGTTTCTGAAAAGAGAAAGATTATGGAAAACTGCCCATAACTTTCTCCTGGTTGTTCCATGTGTTGGATTTAAGAAAGTCAGGTGTGTGCTGTTCTCGGTGGTGGTAAATGAGCATCAGATTTTGCTTTAAAAGCCATTATCAGCTCAGGAGCTTCTGCAGCTGTAATCCGCCATTTTTGTTTTGGTTTGACCCACGCATGGGGGTTAAGTGGGCTATGCTATGTATGATGTTATTGTTCGAAGAAAGATGTGGTTTGCTATCCACATGGAGATGAAACGGTAAGCGTTTACAGATTTATTTACTTGTAGCGTTTACGGCCTCTCAAAAAGCTGTTGATGAAATGCAGATACGACAAAAAACTCCATATGGACGGGGCCTGAGTTGGGGCCTATTATTTGTTGCTTGGATGCACTTGGAGCCCTTATTTGCAGCTAGTTAGCTTTTCTAGCCAGTGCTTGTCCAGGTAGAGCAAGCACTCTCTCTTGCTTTGCTGATAAAAGCCACCCGAACGTCGTTCTATCAAATCTCCAAGTTTTAATATCACACTTTGCAACAGTGCGGTATGTGACTGTAAATCCTTTGTTTTCTTTTTCATGTAACAAGTGTTACCTTGGCTTTCATTTTGAGTTTTTTTTGCAAACTCCAAGCAGACTTTCATGTTTTTTTGCACCAGTGAGAGACTTCTGTCTAGCCACTCTGCCATAAGCTCTTTTCTATTCAGCTTTCCCTCAACCCTGAGCAGTCACCCAGTCCTTGTAGCTGAAAAAACACCCCCACAGCATGATGCTGCCTCCACGATGCTTTACTGTATTAATGGGTTTGGGCAAGTGTTGAGTAGTGCCTAGTTTCCTCCAGACATAACTTTTAGTGATGCTCATTATTCTGAAACTTTGTCTCATCTCCACACAAGATCTCTGGAGTCATACAAAGAGGATTTAGCAGTAAATAAAGCAGCAGTCACAGGACATAGATATGCTGAACTTGCCATTTTAGAGCTAAATCTTACTTCTATAACTTTACATTACTTATGGAAGGTTATGAAAAGTTCAATCAATGACTTTGACGTCCTAGAAACGTGCTCCCTGCATTCACTTCCTTATTAAAACTTAATCATGCAATTTTTGCATCCATGTTTGCTTTCATCAGTCTTCTCTGCTTTCTTTGTTGGCAGTTTTCTCGGTTTGTTGCCAAGAAAAACAAAAGCCAGGAACAGAGGCAGGATGTTGCATCAGGATGTTTGTGGGGCATCCGTGGGTCAGTGGTAGAGTTGGTCGTTTTCTGGAAGGACGGGGATCAATCCTCGCCTCCTGCTGACACATTTCCAGGTGTCCTTGGGTAAGACAGCCCTGTTTACTCCCTCTACTGTGTCGGTGGCGTCTAAGTGTGTGTTAATGTGAATGGGATTTTGATGGACACTTTACACAGCAGCCTTCGCCATCAGTGCGTGACTGTGGTGTGAATGGGTAGGTGTGACCTGCGGTTTAAGAGTGCTTTCAATAGTCAGACAACGAGGAGTTTACCACATTAGGGCCATTATAGAAAGTGAATAAATAAATGAAATGAATATTGTAAATTACAGAGAAAACCCAGGGTCTTGCAATCACTAATATTTCCTTATCATTCAGTCCTAGTGAAAAGTGAATTTTGTTAAAGCCATCAACTGCAAGCATGTTACACTCAACACTCAACGACACTATTGAGTACTGTTATCCTACATTATGATGAATTATTTGTCAAAAATCCCCTAAGTATGGCTGAAGTAGCCATTTGTTTTGATAAAGATAACATTTTACACCAATAAACAGATGTATGCCCAAAAATTGTTCCTCCATTTTCACACTAAAATTTCAGTAATTGCTATAAATTCTATGCAAACAAAGCTGTTCATCAATTTATCTTGGTTAGTTATGATGTTAGGGTCATTTGTTTGAGACTGTATTATTCGAGTTCTGGGGGAAACAGGAAGTTTGAGATGCTCTGGGCCACTGCTAATTGGTCAGATGGTGTGATGTCACCAGCTGTGGCATCTACTGATCTCCACTGATTGGCTGAGAAAAATCATTCTGGCTCCACTGTACCACAGTTAGGAGGAGGCCATGAAGGAAGTTGACTGAGTGACTATCTATGGATCCTTGCCCCTTCAAGGGTTGAAAAATGCTCACTATTTCATGCTGTTTGTCGTACAGCATTCATGAAGCTATCGATTTAGCTCTTAAATCCAATAGCCGGTGTGTTTAATGTCTGTCAGTGTAGCAGTAGAGAGATAGTCTTTCTCCCTGTGCAGACGGTGTGCTGTGCTCTGATTTACTAATGCAGGCTTTCCATACCTGATGCTGACCGTCCTCTCCTCCTGAGCCCGATGTTGAACTTGTTTTCCCATGCTTCCTGTTTTTTCTAACCTTCTTAGCGCAATGTAAATTTACCAATATTTGTCATTCCCTGTTATCATTTGCAGACAATTCAAATAAAGCCACACAAACAGCAGGTTCATTTTAAATACCTTGGTGTTTATTGGACTACATGCATCTAGACAACCCTTACAGTAGTGTGTAAATGATGCAGTAACCTCTACATGTGCAGCATCAGAAATAAAAGTGCGTCATCTAGACATCATTAATATTAAGGATGGTTCCAGTACAACAAATATGAACGTGTAGCATAGACTTGGGAGGATAAAACGTTATTACTTATTCAGCTTGAGTTCAACATTTAGAATCCAATTACTTTATCAAGTGGAACTCCCATTCATCTAAGGAGTTTTTTAGCGCATGAATGCAGTTTTTATTCCAAATGACAAGAAGGCACGCAACAAAAGAGACCTACATTAAAAATCAAATCTCAAACAATTAAGACGATTTGTCAACAAAATAAATCTCATTACACACCTGAACATTCAGACTAGTTCACAATATTTGCTTATATGTCTTCAGACAAGATTTGACACCATAAATATATTTTACATTCACACCAAACCTCCATACCTGACATGATATGTTCACATGAAGAGGTAATGTGATGTCACACATCAACAGCTACTATTTATAGATTTATTGCCAGATGAGATACACAGTTTCACACATCCCCTCCTCTGATATAGCTCTGATAGACTTTAAGATAAAAAGAGCAAGAAAAAATATAGCATTTGGTAAAATATGTCATATTTGACAAATATTTGTTAAAGAAGGAACTAAAAGGTTACCAAATCAGGGAAATTAATGTAAGTGCATGGCATAAATACACACGACTAGTGTCTGAACATCCAGTCAAACTGGGAAGCATCAGAAACCTGTAATTTTTTTGTATTATTTGTTGTTTTATAAAAACCATTATGCCTACATTCATAATAAAATTACATATAATGTCACTTTCAAGTAAGAAAATATAACCATGTTATACTTTAAATAAAGTGTTGTTTTGGTGGTCCATGTTAAAGTCAGAAAACATTCATGATATGTTAAATTATCGATCACAGCATTTCGTCATTGTCTACACACCAAAGAAATGTCGACATTTACAGAAAAAGTCAAATACTGAGTTCTCGTTTTTGCAATGATTAATTTACAAATTGCATAATTATTTCGTAACACACATCAAAATTCAAAATTTAACTCCACACACACATAGGACATTTATTTCTAGTTTAATGTACTGCAGGCATGTGAAATGATGACCCTTCACTAACATGTAATAAAAAGTTAAAGCTCCTGTGAGGATTTTTAGGTTTGTTTTGATTTTGGCGCCACCTGTGGCAAAACGGGTTCCCTTTACCACTGGAGATACTGGACCTTAGTTATCAAACTGGCGTAGAAACCAGCACAGATTTGTGGTGTAGAAATACTCTTATGACAAGGTCCACTTGTCTGGCCAATCACAGTGCACGAATGAGCGTGTGTGGATGAATACGGTGGCTGAAAACAATCGTCATGTAAATCAGAGAGTCAGGACGCCACTGAGGATTGCAAGACACAGAGAAGGGGTTGCCAGATGACTGTCAGAAGATTACATTTTTTAACAGCAATTAATCTCAGGATTTCTGTAGTTAATCATGATTAATCACACAATTTCTATTGCACTTTAAAATGCTGCTATTTTGCATTAAAAATAGTTTTTGTGTCACTTGGGATTTTTCCACTGTCTTAAACTAAGGGTTGTTGACTTACTGTTTGGATACTGTTTTTATAGTAAATTGAAAATGATGACATGAATTGAACTACAGAAAAAATAACTTTATGCATTTAATAACACAAGGTTCATATGACTTCGACTGTCCACTGAGCTATGGGTGAGTTTTTTTTTTTTAAGTGAAATGAGATGTTAGGGAGCAATGCTGTTCCTATTTTACATCACTGTGGCTGCAGAGAGTTGCTGCATTGGCTTAACCAAAGTATGTTGAAAGGGTCAGTAGGCATGCAATTAATCGCGATTAAAACATTTAGTGCACTTACAGTGGCTCATAGTTAATCGCGATTAATTTGATACATCATAGTTAATCGCAATTTATCCTTAAAACACAAGTCTGCACATAACTACTTTTGAATGTGCACATTTAACTATGTTTCAACTACCTTCTGGTACAGTTGGGGTCTCTGGCATCGTTATTTTGGTGGTAGCAGGCTGAAAATTTTGAGAACCTCTGATTTAAACAACAGGCTTGTAGATATCCCCGGTTCAGCCAGCCTAACCCCTGATTTTATTACATGAAGGTAGGTAATATGGCAAAAATACTAACTCCCACTGTCCACATCCACATCATGTGGAAGGAAATCACTGCTGCTGTGGTCAACAGTGTTGATGGACAACCACACTCCTGCTATTATTAGAATAATTACTCCACATATCTGTGTTCTAAAACTTATTTAACCATTTTATTGCAAAACAGTTTTATTTGGCAGAGAAGGCTCTGCTCAAAAGATTCAAGCAGCATGCTTTGATTTTCCAGGGGGTGCATGGCTAGAAGCCCCCCTACAGATAGGAACTTGTATGACTGTGTATTCAATAAAATAAAATTAGTTCAAAGCAATTAATCCATCGTAGCATGAATCTGAATATGAGGGTACAACAAGCTTTATGCTATAAAGGAGGAGGCTGGGGTGGATCTAATCTTTGCCAACAGCAGCAGCATGGTGCTTCAGCATTAATGCAATCAAGGATTAGAGAGGACTACTTAATATTTAAATACACTGCTGTGTTGAGAGGAAGAGCTGTGATTGGCTACTGTGTCCTGCATGGTATGCATGATCAGTATTCTTAACATTTGGGTTTTTAATAAGCGTGGTCAGCTCTTAAAATGGGGACATAAATGTTTTTTTTGGCTGCACTAAAACAGAAGGAAGCCAGCCTGAAACTGCTCCAGACTGAGAGGAGAGTGGCTGTAATACCTCAGTTTCTAGTGTTATTATTATGTAGGATCATTTTAAGTGGCAGACAGTGATTTGCCGGATTATGGCGCATATAAACTGCTCTCCTCTGATTGTTCATGAGACTTAAAAAGAGATTAAAGAAAAACTGAAATGTCTGCGAGCCTATAAAATAAATTGTTTGTTATAATCTCCATTCTTAATCTGAGTAGATTTCTCGCCAAACATATCAGTTATAAATCTTACATTTAAGAGCACTGGATGAGCTCCTGTCTCTTGCATTCTCCAGCCATGTGTCTGTGCATAATTACAGGAACAGTCGTGGATTAGATTGATTATTTAAGTCTCCAGACGTGCCTATTTATGATCTAATGTAATGTTATTTTTTGTGTTCATCTGTGGTCAGCTCTAAAACACAATAACAGGTCTATACAGTTAAATAGTCTGGATTAAAACACTCCTCTTCCTTTTAAACCCTTAGGCCACACTGAGTTAAAAAATTGTGTACAAGAGCTCACACCTGGCATGGGCTTTGAGGTAATCATACGCTCGTGTACACATTGATAAATGATGATTTGTATGTGGAAATTTCTGGCGTAAGCATGCTTGATAAATGAGGGCCACTGTGCTGTAGGTCTACACGTTTAAATGCTGTTTTTTTTAAGAAAAAAATCACTGTATCTGACACCTACCCCCCCACCACCACCACCAGTTTGCAACATTAAAAATAACAGCACAGAAATTGTTACTCTTTTTGTTGATGATCCCCAGTATTAAATTCAGTTTGTTTCATAACAGGATAAAATTTCATCACAGGAGCTTTAATTTCTACTCTGATGAACTCGAACTTTGTCATGACTGAAATATAAAACAATCAAAGCTGGCGTCTTTGTTGTTCCCACTCATTAAAACTCATTTTGATGCCAACTATGCAGAAAAAAATGCAACATTTTTCATGCATCCCTGTACAAAACATGACTGCAGGAGATCCATGACGTCTTCACTGATGTTCCTTCTATATGACCTTAATGTTCACTTCAGTTTTACTCTGAATCTATAATCATTTACTTTTAAGACAGAAATAATAGCTGCTTGATTTACAAATCAATACCAGGCTACTCAACCAAGAGGACTCGCTCTGAACTTTAAAAGTGAATCAATTAATCTTTGTAAAATTGACAGCTTTAAGAATGGATTGTGGGATTTTTCTGCAGATCAGCTGATCGGAGCATGCAGCGTGTGGTTCAGGGTCACAGCCTGTGTCCTCTGTACAGTTTTATAAGAAGGTGTTGGGTTTTTTTTATAGTTGTCATGGTGGGACATTGGCTGAATTGACTTTTTCTAACTTTCTTTTTAGTACTCAAGCCTTTTCACCTCTACAACAGCGGAGCCTGGCCTCACTTAATACAATCATGATGCTTTTCAAAATACACTTTTAATGTTTGCTACATGAAATGACAATAACCTGACATATCTTTATCATATAATGAAACAGCTTGCACGTTGTCCCAATGAGAGGCCTTATATGTAAATACTGGTCATTTAAGTAAAATGCTAAACTAGCTTGTCAAAATGCTCTAAAATGCTGAAATTCTGTAATGCTGGTATTTAACAGATCTGTGGTCTTTTAAGTCTCTATATAAGTGTGTAGAGTTAGCATGCTTGTGTTTTCTGATCACTCTCAGTTTCAAGTACAGCTGAGGTTCAACTGATTTTTTTTGCTTTTAAAGCATCTGTGAGGAACTTTGGGTTTGTGCCAATTTGGCGCCCCCTGTGGACACAGCAGAAGCTACAGCCTTTGCTGTAAGCTGTGCACACAAAGGTAGCGTTTTTTATTTGTTATCAAAATATCTCATCCTGCTTTTCGAATTTATCACTCAATTGCAGTGATTTTGCAGCAATCAATTTTTGCTGCAAAAGTGTAAAAAAGTTTTCCTTATTATGTCCTTATTATGTCTACCACTTACACCCTAGCACTAGACATTTACAACCTCCGTTCCAAAAAAATTGGGGCGCTGTGTGAAATGTAAATAGAAACAGAAAGCAATGATTTGCAAATCCATAAACCCATATTTTATTAACAATAGTTTGATGGCAGCTACAGTTTTCAAAAAGTAGAGACAGGGCCATGTTTACCATTGTATAGCATCTCTGCTTCTTTTAACAACAGTTCCCAAACGACTGGGATGTGAGGAGACCAGTTGCTTGATTATGGGAGAGGAATGTTGTCCTCTTCTTTTCTGATGTAGGATTCTAGCTACTCAACAGTCCTGGGACTGCTTTGCTGGATTTTTCATTCATGAAAAACCAGATGCTTTCTATGAGTGAAAGGTCTGGACTGCGGGCAGGCCAGCTGAGCACCTGGACTCTACCACTGCAAAACCATGCTGTGATGGATGTGATTGTCTGGATGGGAGCATATGTTGCTCTCAAACTCTGTATACTTTTCAGCGTTGATAGTGCCTTTCCAGATGTGTAAGCTGCCCACGCCATAGGCATTAATGCAACCCCATACCAGCAGAGATGCAGAAATTCAAATTCTGATTCATCTGACCACAGAGCAGTTTTCCATTTTGCCTCAGAGCTCTTTCTAGACTGTGGTCACATATGACTTCTTCTTTGCATTACACAGCTTTAATTTGCATTTATGGATGGCACAATGAACTGTGCTGACAGACAGTGATTTCTGGAAGTGTTCCTAAGCCCATGCAGTGACTTTTTCTTCATGCAGTGGCCCCTGAGGGCCTGAAGATCATGTAGTATTGACCTTCATTGTTGTCCCTTGCACAAGGATTTCTCCAGACGCTTGGAGTCTTTTAGGTCCTGTAAATGGTGGGTAATTCAAAGTCTTGACAAATTTACTTTGGGGAACACTTTTCTGAAATGGTTCCATAATTTCCTTTTTTTTTTTTTGCAGATTGGTGAACCTCTGCCCATCTTTACTTTTGAAAGGCTCTCCTTCTCTAAAATGCTCCTTTTATACCCAGTAATGTTACTGACCTGTTGCCAAGCAACTTAATTAAATTCAAAATGCTCTTCCTGCTGCTTTTTTATTAGTATAACTTACTTTTCCAGCCTTTTGTTGCCCCGTCCCTACTTTTTTGAGAGGTGTTGCTGCCATCAAATTCAAAAATGAGCAAATATTTTCAAGAAATGGTAAAATGTCTCGGTTTCAGCAAGTGGTTTTGGTGGTTATATTCTACTGTGAATAAAATATGGCTTTATGAGATTTGCAAATCATTGCATTCTGTTTTAATTTATATTTTGCACAGTGCCCCGGCTTTTTTGGAATTGGGGCATAGAAATGGTCAGTGTTTATGCTGATAGTCTTTTTTGCTCTCATAAAGAGAGATCAGTATTGTATTTAGTGTGTTTCATGACCAGTTAAAAATTCCTCACAGGAGTTTTAAAGTATTCCATCATAAACTGAAGTGTGTATGAACAATTTAAGTGTTTATAATTCACCATTAGGGGAACATGAATGCCTACATAAAATCCCATCACAATCCAGCAACAGCTGCTAATACACTTCAGCTGAGGGATTTAATAAAATCACAGATTCATTAAAGTCACTGAGATGTACCTTCAGCCTGTCACAACCTTCTATGCCAAACTTTGAGCCAATCCGACATGAAAATCAGTCTCAGAACCACCAACAAAATATTCACCCTTTTCCAGGTATGTATACGTGATCCACGTTTAGGTCCTGACCCACCTACTGAGAAGCTTGGGTGTAAATGTTAAGATATTTCACAGGATTTATGAAAGCGGCTCTGCTCACAGTGTTACAGAAGCACTCAGGGGATCACTAAAGCTGGTAGGATTCATTTTCTGAGAACATAATTTAAAACACTGGGTTATTGGGAAATTTCAGAATGGATTAAAGCGGTGAACCATATTAACACTATCCATGCCAAAAAAATGCCCAGAATATTAGCTGGGTTTAAAAGCTTTCTACTTAAGAAAAAGTAGTTAAAAGTTGTGAAACTTCACTTATTTTATGAAGCTCAGAATATCTAGTCGTGTATCCTGCAGCCTGTTACACCAGCTATGTGTACAGTTTCTATAGAAAGTATTCACCCCCTTGGATGTTTCCCCCCCGATTGATTTTATAACTCAATCGTGGTCAGTATAATTTGGCTTTTCAACCCCCCAAAAAAACCCTTAGAGGAAGGAATAGAGGAAGCTCATTTGCATTTAAAGAGACACACACCAAATTGATCGTTCTGACTGAACTGGCTGTTAAGAGCTGGTTTATACAGGGTCAAACTGTCCTCTGGTGCTTGATCCATTTTTATGTTTTGACCAAAGCACAGCCCAGACATTTCATTTGGACCACAGGGGACTGTGTTAAAAGGTGGAAATGGGTCTAATACGTCCACTCTGAAGAAACCTAAAATGTAGCACATCAACACTTTTGTATTGCTTCATTACGACCATCAGTACTATCATTACTGGAGCACACTCCGAACCACTGAACTCTCATCAACAACATTAGTCGTTTTGATATATTGGACACAGCACAGCTATTACTAAAGCACATGGCCTACTGCACACTGAACTACTGACGTCTTCTAGTCTACTTTTCAAGCTATTTTCTTTAGAAAACTTCTGAAATTTCACTCAGTATGTGACACAACTGTTTCAGGAGCCCTTGAGATTCCTTTCTGTCTTTTTTACCTTCATGCGCAGTGAGTGGTGGCCATACAAAATGTTGCATGACATCATTTCATCAATTTAAGAAGCTATGATAGCATCATTGTTGGTGCTGAAAACAGTGAAAAAAAACAAAAACACAGTCTAGATTTTTGGTTAATGTCTGCTTTTCATAGTCCGTCTGTAAATATGTTTGAAACAAGCTGGAGACAGGTCTTTACTTCATTCCTCTGCGGAGCATTTGATTCGCTGCAATGAGCATAACGCTGATGATGAATGCGATAGCGAAGGCACAAATCAGACTTTTACGCACACATGTGTGCTTCTCCTGTTGTGTTGGGCTTGCTGTGGAGAAATTCAGACAGAAAATCATTGCACAGAGTGTCAAAACAGTTATCAAAGGTGTTTTCACACTATGACCCATTTTTGTCTCCTCCTAGTCTGATGGGGAGAGTCCTGAGGGATTTGCCCCGGCACCCTTATATTACATGCAGCTTGTCTAACAGCTGCAGCATCAGGATTACTCCCTTATACTGGTCTTTCAACCGTAGGTGTCAGCATGCATGCATGATGCAGTTTAAGGGAGTGAGGGTGCAAATCAGGACATGGAGGTAACAGCAGTACCCTTCTAGCTGTGTGGAAAAGGTCTGCCTCCAGACCACAGATCTCAGACACCCTCTCTTGCAGACCTCTACTATGAGACACTGCATCTGTCAGAGTGGAAGGGATGCAATTTGCTGGAACAACCTTTAAGAAGTTTTTTTAAATACTCAACTTTATTCATCAACAAGGTCTGGCAGTTACATTCATGAAATAACCACACTGCAAACATTAAAGACTAAACAACCGTTCATAAATAAAACAGGACTAAATTATGTATAAACCTGTATTAGAAGCAGTTAGGTGAAGGACGGCTCTGTTTTGCTTTTTAGCTTAAGCTGAAGCTAACAGTGTTGCACGCTAGTTACTATTACTGCGCAGGGCAATGCAGCTCTGTTAGCTTGAGCTAAAGCTAACAAAGTTAAATTAAGCCATGAAATTAATACTTTTAAGACAGGTTTAGTTTTAGCAAATAGCATAATTTAACAAAACTAACATAGCCTTTTTAGCATTAGCTACATAACCTACAAAGCTAACATAGCTAATGTAGCTTTGTTAGCTTTAGTCTACGTTAGGTGCTTCTTTAGGTTGAGCTACATAGTTATCTGACTTCCATATTTTGTAGATAACAGCTTACATGGCTTTGTAAGCTTTAGATTTAACTATATAAGCTATAATAGCTACATAGCTAGGTTTGTACCTAGCTAACACACCTTTGTTAACTTTGGCCTTAGCTACATTAGCTGCTTCTTTAGCTTGAGCTTGTAGCTATGTAACCTCAAAGTTTTGTAACGTAGCTAACACAGCTAACGGCTTGTAAGCTTTAGATTTTACTATATTGGCTATGTAGCTACACTAGCCACATAGCTAGGTTGTCTTCATAGGTAAAACAACTTTGTTAGCTTTGGCCTTACCTACATTAGCTGCTTATTAAGCTGTAGCTACATAGCTTACATAGTTTTATTAGCTAGTGTAGTTAACATTGCTAACATGGCTTTGTTATCTTTACATTTAACTGTATTCGCTACACAGGCACAATAGCTAGATAGCTAGGTTGTCTACATAGCTTACACATCTCTGTTAACTTTGGCTCTGGCTACATTAGCTGCTTCTTAAGCTTTATCTATGTAGCTATGTAACCTGCTTTGTTTTTGTAGCTAATGTAGCTAGCGTGGCTTTGTCAGCTCAAGATTTCACCATGTTAGCTTTCCGCCTACAATAGCTATATAGTTGTCTATGTAGCTTACATAGCTTCGTTAGCTTTGCCTTAGCTACATTAGCTGTGTTTGAATGTTTTCATTGAGAACAGGTTTTTTTTCCCCCAACTCTGCTTTAGTAAAGGTTTTGTAATCAGGTTTTACAGGTCAGGTTTATTGAATTTTAACTTTTGCTATCCTACCTGTGATACTAACCAAAACTTAATCTCATTTTGTTTTGAGAGTTTTTGACTGTATTTCTGTTCTAAGACACAAAAATGTCTCACAGTAGTGGTCTCCAAGTCTCCAAGGGGGTGGCATCTGAGATCTGGCTGTCTTGGCTGTGTTAGCAACTTCTGTAAACAAGATGTAGTTCGTTTGCAAATCAACAAACAAGGAAGAAAGATGAAGCCACCATGGCAACTTTTAGTGTCATCAACTATGTGACAGTAGTTTAAGCTCTGCATGGACAATGGAGTCCATTGCTCCTATGGATGTTTGTTATTTCTGAGATGCCAACAATGACCCTCTCTGAGCTTGGCTTGTGTTGTGCAGCAACACCTTTTTCTGAAGACACAGGAGACATTTAGAGTCTTTACAACTCTACTCACTGATGAGAGCCGAGCAGGATTACATTGACATCTCCTGCAGACCGTGACTTGTGCCCGAGGCCACTTGAAGCCAGAATCTTGTACGCTTGAGCTCAAGAATCTGAGACTGGGTCACTAATGTGAAATCACACTTAAAAATTCCAGAACAATATTTAAGATGAAGTCTTTGTGTGACTCACTGTCGATGTCCACGTGACACTCTGGACTGTTCAGGTGGCTCTCCTCGGTCATGATGATGTTCTCGATGTCTTTCATGGTGAGGTGGTCTCTGAAAGTATCGTACAGCAGTCTCTTGAGTTCATCCACGGTCAGTTTCTGCATGTCGCACTGGGAAGACATAAAACCACAAAAAGCTCTCATTAGTGGAGCTAAAACTACTTTCTTCATGCCCCTCAGTGATGCAAACAAGCTTCAGGTCAGCAATAAAAAGTGAGAGTATGGGCTAGCTCCTGGCTATAAA
This sequence comes from Cheilinus undulatus, assembly GCF_018320785.1. Taxonomy (NCBI): domain Eukaryota; kingdom Metazoa; phylum Chordata; class Actinopteri; order Labriformes; family Labridae; genus Cheilinus; species Cheilinus undulatus. Next base: position 35,278,048 of record NC_054881.1, read on the forward strand.
CATAAACTTTTAGTGGGTTTTTGCTTCAAGTGTGCATACATTTTAATTGAACTAATTTATTTGGTGATGCAACTCAATGCAAGGAATGAGATGAGGATAGTGCTGATGTACTGTAATTACCAGAGAGGTGTCAGAGCCACTTTAAAATCAAGACCTTTACTTTTCCATTGGAATACAATGCATAATGAAGTAATACTGCTGGAAATAACCCTGGATTTATTGTTATTTTAATTAAAACAGGTAACTCAATATCACAAAAAAGTAAGGAAATAATGTGGGAAAACAAATACCTTCCAAAACACTGAATCAAAGTCTGCTCCGTGAAACTTATCAGGCATCCCAGCACAAGAGAGTTTGGGACCAAGTAGCGTGACAAATTCCTCAAAGCCAACTTGACCATCACCTGATGAAAAGACACAAACATGTTATCATCTCACATCACATTTTAGATACAACATTAGGGGGGAAAGAGTCAGGGATGTACCGTCTATATCCAGCCTCTGGATGATCACCTCCAGCTCCACCTCGTTGGGCATGTAGCCCAGAGAGCGCATTGCCATCCCCAACTCCTGCTTTGAGATGAAGCCATTCCCGTCCCGGTCGAACACTTTGAAAGCCTCACGGATCTCTGTCAGAGGAGGAGGAGAGAAGGGGTTATGTTGCATTTAAACTGGATTGCTACAAAAAGCAAAGTTAGGCACAAGATACGCTATATGGTCAAAAGTATTTGGTTGCCTGACCATTTCGCCGACTGTAATGGGGACTGTAATGAAATTGTATTCAAATATATGTGCTTTAATAAAGAGAGAGTCTCTTGCCCTTTAGCCCCTCCACAGGTGGAGGTCGGTGCTCACAGAAGGACCAGCAAGAAACAAAGGTGTTTCAATGGATCTACCAGGAAACCCAATGAAGCACACGAATCACTTGATGACGTTTAATCAGGTGCAGAGGACTAACGACTAACATGTACTATAGTATGGAGTTGCCCCCCTTTTGCAGCTATAACAGCCTCCACTCTTCTTGGAAAGCTTGGCACAAGATTTTTTTAGTGTTTTGTGTGATTTTGTGCACATTCATTGACCCCACTCTATGATTTTTTTTTGTGGTCTCCTGCTTCATGGTTGTGCTGCTGTTGTTCCTAAATGCTTCCACTTTCTAATAATACCATTTACGTGACATTTTACTTCTTACTGCTAAAATGGCATCCATCCCAGTACCACACATGAAGTCACTGAGTTCTTCAGGATTACCCATTTTGCATCACAAATGATTGAAAATGGAAACTGCATGGATAATCCATAAACTCAATTTAAATGTGCCCTGCCCTTTCCACCAAAACAGCTCTCACTTTGATTTAAGTGAGGAGCAGAACACAACAAGTTGAATTATTTGTAATTCAAGCTCAAATTGGCTTGTATGTAATAATGGTGATCTAAATATCAATCAAAATAATTGTGATGGCTTTTATAACTGTCTTATTCTGAACCACAAAGCTTTATTTTCCTCAAAACACTTAAAAACCCACACAAAGTATCTATATACCCTCACTGCTATGAAAATGTGAGTTTTTTTTGATTGAAGCCCTTTCCTGCACCAACACTACCTGTGACAACACTCCTTAAAAATGCTAATAAAGCCAGTAGTTGAATTCTCTATCCACACAAGGAAAGAAAGATAGACTTTAGCTGAATTTTCAGCACCATGGACAGTGACAGAAACAGCTTTTCATAATCTGACTCCATGGAAAAAGGTAGTCTAATACTTCAGCACCACGGAGAGAGACAGAGCCACTGCAGATGATTTTTCCAGCACCACGGAGAGTGACAGATACTGTAGTTAAAATGTCTTTTAATTAGTTATAATGACACTGTATTGCCACCTTACTGTTGAGGAGAGGTCTGCGTGCCCCTGTGAACCTGGCAGCTGTGTTTTTGGGGGGCATTACTCTGTAGTAGACTCTCCCAAGTCAAATTGGTCCCAGGCGTCCAGACAAAGAGCGATTCAAAAAGCCACCATGAAGCAGGATTATGGGAACAAAGAAATCGCGTCTGGAAGTGGGACACAGAGGCACCCCGTGAAGCCAGACCTGGGGGGAGCTTGAAGGTGAGCGTCTGGTGGCCAGACTTTTTCTTCATGGGGTCCTTTTGGGTTCAACTCTAAAAAGTAACACGGAGCCTCCCCCCTGTGGGCACACCACCTGCAGGGATGGGGGATGGGTGCGTCGTACAGACCCTAATTTTAAAAAAAGTTGGGACATTGTGTAAATGTGAATCAAAACAGAATACAATGAGTTCCAAATCGTTTTCAGCTTATATTCTATTAAAAGCAGCTCACATAAAAACTACTTAATGATGAACCTGGTTATTTGTATTGCTTTTTAGAAATATCTGAATGCGGTGCCAGTAATAGGTTCCAAAAAAAGCTGGCAAAGGAGCATGTTCACTGCTTAACAACACGACAAGCATTGGGAATTAAAGACACAAATTCTTGAAGTGATGAAAGTAAAGTTCTGTCTCATTGTTTCTTATTGTACATTGTAAGTTGCTCAACAGTGTGGGCTTTCCCTTGTCCTATTGCAGGCCTGCCCACAAGATTAGCTAGGCCCCTGAAATACTCAGAGGATGGGCCCTACCAGGATGTGATTAATTGATGAGATTCCTGCATGTGTGCTGGATCAGTAGCATTCATGGTAGCGTCCTGGCTAACAGTCCCCTCATTTTGGAGCTGAAAAGTGTCTCAAGCTATTATTGGGTTCTGATGTTCAAATTACTTATTCCAGGCATGTTTTAACCTCTTTTCATCACTGTTTCTGCCCATTTTTCTACATTTCCTTACACATTTTAACCAATTTTGCCACTTTGAACCAATTTTTCTGCTTTAACCCATTTCCACAACTTTAGCTGTCCATTTTTGCCACTTTTTTGCCACTCGACCCATTTTGCCTCTGTTACCAATAGTTGCTATATTTTGCTTCATTTTGCCACAATTTAGCCACTTTTCTCCATTTTCCCATCCATTTTTAACCCCTTTTCACAACTTAAGCCATCCATTTTTTTCCACTTTTTTGCAACTCTTGCCCTTCTTTGCTTGTGACCTATAGTTGCCATATTTTGCCTGATTTTGCCACTTTTTAGCCGCTTTTCTCCATTTTTTTCCCTCCATTATCTTTCTGTTTTACCTGTTTTGACTTTCTTAACCTTTTTTTGCTGCCTATATCCCATTTTTGCTTCTTTGGCCTCATTTTTGCTACCTGTAAGCACTTTTCATCTCTGTTTTACTATTTTTCTTGACACTTTTTGAACCAATTTTTCTGCTTTTAACCACTTTACAAAACTTTAGCCATCCATATTTGCCACTTTTTTTGCCACTCTTGACCCATTTTGCCTCTGTAACCTATAGTAACTATATTTTGCCTAATTTTGCCACTTTTTAGTCACTTTTCTCCATTTTCCCATCCATTTTTAACCCCTTTTTACAACTTCAGCCATCCATTTTTGTCACTTTTTTTTCACTCTTGTCTTTTTTTTTTTTGGCTGTGACCAATAGTTGCCATATTTTACCTAATTTTACCACTTTTTAGCCGCTTTTCTCCATTTTTCTCTCCATTTTCTTTTTGTTTTACCTGTTTTGCCTTTCGCAACCTCATTTTTGCTACCTGTAAGCACTTTTCACCTCATATTACAATTTCTTTTGCCTTCTTATCCCATTTTCTGCTCTTAACCCCTTTCCACAACTTTAGCCGTCCATTTTTTTACCCAATTTTGCCACTTTTTGGCCGATTTTCTCAAATTTTTTCCTTCATTTTTTTGTTACCCATTTTGCCTTTCTTAACCCATTTCAGCTTTAAACAGATTTTGCCACCCTGTAACCACTTTTCATCACTTTTTTCACCCTTTTTGCCACTTTTTGCGATTATATAATTAAAGTTATTACATGTTCATTCTACTTTGTTCTCTGATATCCTGACATTTGTGCACAGTATGGCTTGACTTTGAAGTTTGATGCCCTTTTCCAAATGGTTTAGTTTCATGTGCCCATCCACATTGTTAAGTTTATCCAAACAAGGCAATTCTGTCCTAAAAAAGGGGTTTGCATTTTGACAAAGACTATATTACACTACAGCATAAATAAATAAAATTATTTTTGCTTCTTTGATAAGAGTGGTTATTATTAAAGTTAAAGATAAAATATGTTTATCACAACTTAACTTTACAATGGATCGTGATTTTGCTCATCTCCATGGACCCCCTCATTTGGCCGGGCCCCAGAAAGCTCTCCTTTATCCTCCTTATGGGGGACCTTGTTCTGTTATGTGCTTCACCATACATTTTCAGTGGTAGACAGGTCTGGACTGCATGAAGGGCAGCCTGGTATCTTATCTCTCTTACTGTAGAGCCATGCTGTTGGAATTTGTGCAGAATGTGGTTGACATTGTCTTGCTAAATAAAGGGATCTCCTTGAAAAAGACGTCTTCTGCATGGAAGCACATGTTGCTCTAACACCTGTATGCACCTCTTAATATTAACAGTGCATTTACAGATGTGCAAGTTACCCATGCCATGGGCACTAATACACCCAGACACCATTACATTAACGCCTTTTGAACGTTTGTGTTTATAACAGTCTTGTTGATCCTTTCCCTCATAACCCCTTAGGACTAGATGGCCTAACCTTGCAAAGTGAATGTCTCCTGGACATTAGTCGGGTCAGCAGTCTTCTCCATCATTGTGGTTGTGTGAACTGAACTAGAAAGAGAGATGGCTCTCAGTCTCTGCTCTAATTCATCACAAAGGTGTTCTATCAGGTTGAGGTCAGGACTCTGTGCAGACCAGTCAAGTTCATCCACACCAAACTCTCTCATCCATGTCTTTATGGACCTTGCTTTGTGCACTGGTGCACAGTCATGTTGGAACAGGAAGGGCCATCCCTAAACTCTTCCCACAAAGTTGGGAGCATGGAATTGTCCAAAATCTCTTGGTATGCTGAAGCATTCAGAGTTCCTTTCACTGGAACTAAGGGGCCAAGCCCAGCTCCTAAAATACAACCACACACCATAATCCCCCCTCCACCAAACTTTACACTTGGCACAATGCATTCAGACAAGTACCGTTCTCCTGGCAACTGCCAAACCCAGACTCGTCCATCAGATTGCCAGATGGAGAAGCACGATTCGTCACTCTAGAAAATGCGTCTCCACTGCTCTAGAGTCCAGTGGCGGCGTGCTTTACACCACTGCATCCAACGTGTTGCATTGCACTGTATGGCTTGGATGCAGCTGCTCGGCCATGGAAACCCATTCCACGAAGCTCTCTATGCACTGTTCTTGAGTTAATCTGAAGGCCACATGAAGTTTGGAGGTCTGTAGCGATTGAATCTGCATAAAGTTGGCGACCTCTGCGCACTATGCGCCTCGGCATCCGCTGACCCCGCTCCGTCATTTTACATGGCCTACCACTTCATGGCTGAGTTGCTGTCATTCCTAATTGCTTCCACTTCGTCATAATACCATTGACAGTTGACTGTGGAATATTTAGGAGTGAGGAAATTTCACCACTGGACTTGTTGCACAGGTGGCATCCTATCACGGTACCACGCTGGAATTCACTGAACTCCTGAGAGCGACCCATTCTTTCAAAAATGTTTGTAGAAACAGTCTGCATGCCTAGGTGCTTGATTTTATACACCTGTGGCCATGGAAGTGACTGGAACACTGGATTTCAATTATTTGGTTGGGTGAGTGAATACTTTTGGCAATATAGTGTAAAAAGCTCAGGAAACTTCCACAATATTCTATTTTGAGGTCCACCTGTAGGTTGAAAAGGATTTGGAAGTCGTCATATTCTGTTTTCATTCACATGGGGCACAGCATCCCAACTTTTCTGAAAATGGTTTTGCATACTGGGTGGCAGGCAGAGGCTGGTTATTATGAAACAGAGTCAGAGTAACCTGGCCTGTTGTGTTTTTCTGCTGAGATCAGATGATGAATTTCTTGTTTGTTACTGATGTAAACTAACAGACACCTTCAGGGCCAACACCTGTTACAACCGGCATAACACAATCAAGTGTGGCAGAAGGCAGCGTGCATGCTCGTATGCTTATAATTAACAACAACTTTTAGTAAATAATCCATAAACATTGCCATTTGGCTCCTGTCCTGGCCCGGCATCACAGTATTCTGTTTGAAGTGCTAAGAAGAGCAGTTGCACATCAAAGGCTCAGACGCTCGCTGCTTTCTTTTTGATGTAGATCCTCAAATATAAGAAGACTCCTTCCTCGCTGGCTCAGCGGTCATGTATGGTTAGATAAAACACGGCGGGCAATTAAAGACAAGCTCACCTGAATGCCAAGAATGACCAGAAACAAGCTGTGATCACTCAAAGACAAAGCACACAGCTTATTATGGGTTACTAGATGAAGAGCCTTTAAGGGACATTATTTGAACTTCATTGAACGTGTAATTATACAGAGTGCCTCTACAAATGACTCACAAACAAATTTAAATGCAAAATGTGATTGAGAAAACACCACCTATAATTTGCATGCAAGCGAGCGGACCAGCGCTGACCATCCATCTTGTACACATGAATGACTGACAGCTAACAAGCCAGAGCCCACAGAGGCAGTTTATAGCCTTGGGAGAAAAACAAGAAGAAATTGCTGCAAAAGGCCATTATACGCCGCTTTTATCGAGGTCCTGGCTGAACTAGAAGAGTGACACAGTCTGCTCCAAACCTTGACATAAGAGACACGAGATATTTGTCTAAATTACAGCCAGCAGAGCTACTCCAGTTTTGTTATCTTCCTTCGGCTCCACCCTAGATTCAATGTCATGACCCTGTGTGCCGGCGACAAATAATGAATTCACTGAGAGAGCCCAGAAGTGGCCGGACTACTGATTGTTTCACAGAGACACGAGTGAATATTTAAAAAAAATGTACACATGCAACCTCAAGGGACGCAGGATGGATTAACCTCACAGAACTAGTGGAAGTCATCTCTTGGTTTAACATAAATTGTCTTTTTAACATCACAGTTTCCTTTTTTGACATTTAGTATGCAAAAAAAATCTAATTTTTCAATGTTTCCTAATTAAATGTCAACAAAGAAAAGTCAATTAAAAATATTCAAAGTATAATATGTGACTACATAAGTATTCACCCCCCCCTCAAATGAATATAGTACTAAGACACCTATGTCTGGAAGGTCCAGTCACCAGTTCATCAGTATTCCTGGCTACCCTTACACCATTAAGACAAAAGAACACTCCAAGCAACTCACAGGAAAGGTTATTGAAAAATATAAGCCAGGGGATGGTTACAAAAACATTTCCAAGGCACTGAACATCCCCCAGAGTTAATCCCAGCATGAAGAAATGGAAGGAATATGTCACACGTATAAATCAGGCCATCCTCACAAACTGAGTGAGCGTGCAAGAAGGAGACTAGTGAGAGAGGCCACCAAGACACCTATGACTACTCTGAAGGAGTTACTAGCTTCAGCAGCTTAGATGGGAGAGACTCTGCATAAAACAATTCTTGCCCAGTTGTTGAAGAAAACTCCTCAAGTCTCGACAAGAGTTCGCCAAAAGGCATGTGGGAGACTCCATAGTCAAGAGGAAGAAAGTTCTTTGGTCTGCTGAGATCAGAATGGAGATTTTTGGCTGTCAGACAAGACACTATATTTGGCGGAACACTGTAACATCACCACAAACACACCATCCCCACTAGGAAGCACAGTGGTGGCAGCATCATGCTGTGGGGATGCTTCTCAGCTACAGCCCTGGAAGACTTGTGAAGGCAGAGGGTAAAATGAATGCGGCGAAACATAGAAAAATCCTGGAGGACAATCTTATGCTAGAAACATATCCACACAGACTCAGTGCTGTGATTGCAGCCAAAGCTGACTACTGTAAATACTAACAAGAAGGGAGCAAAAATGTATGACTCATCAAAAATATGCATTTCTTAAACACCACATCATGGTTTACAAAATCATGATGTGGTGACTTTTAGTTGAGCTTACTTTGTTGAATTATACTGTATTTTTAGTGTATTGGCACCAGAAAATCAAGATGAAATTTACCTCAAAAGTTTGGTTATTATTTACATTTATTGATGAGATAAAGTTGTTTTTGTTCCAGTGTTACATTAATTTCCTTTATTTCCCACTCTATCTGAATTCGTCTTTATACATAATTTCACTTTAGGAAAGAATGTGCACAGTTTAATTCCTCATTCACTGACAGAGAAGTTAATTTACACATGCAGAGTGCAGAAAGTATAATCTACACTCCATATGGTGCAGTGCAGTACAAGAGCAGCATTACAAATATGTCCTTGATACATTCTCAGAAAGAAGGATAATCATAAGATTCACGCATGCCTTTCTTTTGCAAATGTGTGCAAACAAACCTGCATAACTGAGCAGGTAGACAGGTTCAACATGCAGAGCACCGAAGCGGCTACCATTGTTAAAAAGTGTTAAATCAAGCTGCTGAAACACGCTCAGTCATTATGCTACTTTGAGTCCTTGATCAGAAAATCTGCGTAACCCTGCTCCGCCCTGGGGGTGCACCAGCTTGGTTATCTAAAGTCACAACCGGGCCAAGAAACTCCCCATACTGTACGCACATCATCTTTTTAATTAATCCAGCATTGCCCCCGCAGCAGCAAATAATCAAGGTCTGCCTGAATGAACTTTTTAGAGTTCATTCTGCTGACAGGGGAATTTCTGAGCATTTACAAATACCAACTCATTTAGCAGTGTTTAGCACCTCATTAATACTGGCGCTAAATATCTTGGTGTTTGAGTAGGAGTGCCGTCAGTGATCGAGATATAGTGACACAGTGTCATAAAGACGTCCGAGCGTGTGCAGCCTTTGAGGTAATGGCATTGACGGTAAGACTGAGTCAAAGACAATACGTCATCAGAGCTCACAGTCAACCCAAGGGTAATGAACAAACATGGTGACATGGGTGTGTCTGCAATGACAAATCTGCTACGTGCTGGTGGAAATTAATTATGTTTGTGTATCTGTTAAAGCAATCAGCTACATGGATATTCAATCATGAACAACAGTAATGACATTGTCTACATATAATGAATGGGACATGAATGAGGATATGCTTTTATCCTGTTCAGAGGGATCCTCTTGAGTTTGTAACACACTGGATTAACACTGGTAAATTTAGGTACGACACACACTTTGGAGCCAATGTTTAAGACGAAAGCACCTATAAAAAGTATTCAGCCCCTTGGATGTTCTACACAATTATTGATTTCAAAAAGCAGTCACGGACAATATAATCTGGATTTCTTTTTGACCAAAAAAAAAAAAAAAATCTTAATAAATTTCCATAAAGTAATGTCAATTAAATAGAAATATTCAATGTAAAACAAGTGACTGCATAATATTCCTCCCTTCAAGTCAGTATTTAGTAGATGTAGAGTTGGCTGCAATCACAGCACTGATTCTATGTGGATAGGTCTCAATCAGGCTTGCCCATCTGGACACTGCAATTTTGCTCCATTCTTCTTTGCAAAACTGCCCAAGCTCTGTCAGGTAGCACAGGGATCATCCTTTTTCAAGTCCAGCCAAAAACTCTCTTGGATTGAGGTCTGGGCTTTGACTCGGCCACTCCAGAACATTCACCTTGTTGTCTTTAAACCATTTCTGTAAATCTTCTCCCAAGCCGTAGTTTTCGTGCAGACTGAATAAGAATGTTCTCTAAGGTTTTCCTTCATTTACTCTCTATCTTTACAGCCTTCCAGGGCTGAAGCTGAGAAGCATCCCCACAGCATGATGCTGCCACTACCATGCTTCCCAGGATGATGTGTTTGTGGTGATGTCCAGTGTTTGGTGTCCACCAAACAAAGTGTCCTGCCTGGTGGTAAAAAAGCCCCAACTTGGTCTCATTAGACCAAAGAACTTTCTTCAGCGTGACTGTGGAGTCTCCTACATGCCTTCTGGATATCTCTAGATGAAATTTAATATGAGTTTTTTGACAGTGGCTATCTCTTTGCTGGCCTGATGTAGGCTCTTTTGCTTGGAGTGTTCTTTTATCTCCATGGTGTAATGGTAGCGAGGAAGACACAGGTGTCTTCATACTACAATCACTAGAGACACATTCATTACACTCAAACGACCCTGATTTCACTAACTATGAGTCTACTAGCACCAGTTGGCTGGACCTCTGTTGAATTAGGTCAGTCACTTTAAAGGAGATGAATATATATGCATTCATGTGTTTTTGTTTAATTGACATTACTATGGAGAAATCTTTTTTTTACTTTGACATTTGACACAAGAGATTTTTTGTCAAAAAGACCAAAGGGTAAGACATCCAAGGGGGTGAATACTTTTTATAGGCACTGTATATTAGCCACAGATGATCCTAGTCCTATTAAGTCTAGACCTGCATAAGAGCCAGCAGAGAAGCAGTACCCCCAAGTACCCAATGGCATCACTTTTACGGTAAAAATAATCGAATAGAACAAAATCAATCATGTCACTGGTGGTCTTGGTTGCTTTTCTCAGTCACAAAGAAGCTTTCATTCTCATTTCAGTCTGTTTTGTAACCAGATAAAAAACTCTTCACAGGAGCTTTAAACAAATATGACAGTTTCAACAAGCTTTAATTCACAGGTTATGTTTATCTGGCTTTGTACAGTGTTTCAAACTGTTTGTAACACATTTCTCTTGAATCTTATTTTAATATGAAAAACATTTCTTTAACCACAAGTGCACCACTTATTCTGAGATTTGTAAACAGCTATCTTGAGCGTTTTCTGACTGTATCATAATGGTATAAAAGCACGACCATAATACTCAGACTGCCATCTAAGAGGGAAAATGTTCCCATGCTGAGTGAGAAAGCATTGCTTGTTTACATAAAGTTATTTTTCATTTGTTGTGATAAATTCTGACTTGTTTAAATGCACTCTTGAGTTTGTGTAGCAGTTTTTTTCAGTCATCTGGCTACTCAGAGAGCTTTCTGTACACTGCAGGTCACACATAGCCATTCACACCATTCATATACTGATGGTGGAGGCTGTTAAGTAGAGTGGCAACACTGATCCTATTCATATTTCACATGCCACTGATGCAGCAGTGGAAGAGTTAAACGTCATGCCCAAGGACACATTGATACGCGGCTGCAGGAGCTGTGGATCAAACCCCGACCTTCTGACTGAGAGCCCACCCAACAACAGCTACATTATATTATTGAATTCAGACATTTCAATCAGACCTGTTGCCACAGGTGTATAAAGTCAAGGACCTAGCCATGCAGTCTCTATTTGCAGACATTTGTGATACGACATGGGTCTTTATGAACTCAAGCGTGGTACTGTGATGATGCCACCTTTGCAGTAAGACTTCATGAAATTTCATCCCTGTTGGATATTCCCCACTCAACTGTAAGTGATATCATTAGAAAGTGGAAACATTCAGGAACAACAGCAACTCAGTCATGAAGTGGTAGACAACATAAAATCACAGAGAGGGGTCAACGACTGCTACACATGGTGCAAAAAAGTTGCCAACGCTCTACTGATTCAATAGCTGAAGAGTTCTGAACTTCCTGTGGCATTAAAGGTCACATATTATGCAAAAAACACTTTTTTTTTAGCCTTTACTAACAAAACTATGTGCCCCTGGCCTGTCCAAAATCCCCTCAAGTACCAGAAAAATCCCCCCCCCCCCCACACCTTTCTGAAAATATGTGCTAAAACAAGCCGTTCTCAGATTTTCCCCTCATGATGTCATGTGGGGAGTTAGCACCACCACCAGGTGCCCTCTCTGCTTGGAAGAAAGTTCTGCCCTCCCCTCTGATCCTCCTCTCAGCTGCCATCTGAGAAAAGGATCAGGAAAGCCACATCCATTTCCTGAGAGGGGTGGAGTCAGGGGCGGAGTCAGACACCTCATTAACATTTAAAGCCACAGACACAGAAACAGCTTGTTCTGAGCAAGGCTGGAACAGGGGATTTTTAGACATGTATAAATCCAATAGTAGAGTATTTTTTCATCAACAAGCTTCCCAGGCATGTTTTGGGGACCTCTGAGACCAATATAAACTTGTCTTAAAAGGGTAAAATATGTCCCCTTTAATGTAAGCACCAACGCTTTACAGATGGAGCTTCATTAATGGGTTTCCATGGCTGAGCTCTTGCATGCAAACCTCACACCACCAAGTCCAATACCAGGCACAGAATGGAGTGATTCAACCACACCAACACTGGACTCTTGTCCAACATCAGTGCCTGACCTCATAAATCCTCTACAGAATGGATAGAGACAAATTCCCACAGAAACACTCCAAACAGCTCTAATAGCCTTCCAAGAAAAGTGGAGGCTATTAGAGCTGTAAAAGGTGGACCACCTCCATATTATAGTGCATGTATTTGACTACTGTGTCATTACACTAACCCTGTAGGTCACTGATCATCAACTGGCGGCCCAAAGCTTCCTGTCCGGCCCCCGAAAGATCATTAAATTCAGAAAAGGAGGAAAAGAAGATTCTGTGGTTTTAAGAATATCCTTTGGCCTTGAATGTCTGCAGCTGTTAAATCCATCCCACAAACGATTAGTATTGAAATAGTTTTAGAATGCTTGAACATTTGATCTGTTTTTGACTGAAATTTACTGCCATAATTAGTAGAGATTTGAAAAAGAGTTAAGGTTGGCAGAAGCGCTGCAAAAATGTGCAGATAAAGTGGTGAAAAGGGGTTAGAGTAGCAAAAATGGGAGATCAGTGGCAAAATGTCCAGAAAAAATGGTGAAAAGAGGTGGCAAAATGGGTTGTGGAGTAGCAAAAAGGGACAAAAATTGGCAAAATGGGGTGAAAAGCATCAACTATTGGTTACAAATAACAAAAAATAGTGCAAAAAAAGCAATGAAAAGGGGTTGAAAAATGGCAAGAAAGGATAAAAGAGTGGCACAACAGGGATAAAACATGCAGGAAAAGTGGTTTAAATTGGTTAAAGAAGAAAAAAACAGTATCAAACATTTGTTGAAAATTGCAAAAAATGGTATTAAAGTTGCAAAAATTGTTGAAAAAATGTAATGAAAAGGGGTTAAAAGTGGCAAAAATAGAAGAAAAGTGTCAAAAATGGATAAGAGTGGCACAAAGGCAATAAAACATGCAGAAAAAGTGGGTTCAAAAAGGGTCAAAATCGTGCAAAAATGGGGTTAATACTGGTGCTAAATCACAATAGCAGAGTGCCCCTTCTCTGGGATTTTTAGGGGCCCAGCCAGTTTTGTTGTCAGGCCTGTCTACTTGTGGCCTGCTGCGTTATAGATAATAGGGATAGATCTCACTGGTAATGACTAAAATGTCCTGCATTTTGAAAGAAAAATACAAATACTACTACAGTAATATTTCAATCAGACCAAAATGTTTATTTAATGTTTGTTTATGTGAAAGTCCGCCCCCCAGAGTTTCTGTTGAGACTAAATCTGGCCCTTGTGCAAATGTACTTGATAACCCATGCTGTAAGTATAATGGTCAGGCGGCAGAATACTTTTGTCTATATAGTGTATGTTTAGGGTCGTTGATAATATTGTGATAGTGATAAAAATCACTTTTACACATTACACCTAAAGTAAGACAAATGATACAACCTGAGCGTGCGATCTGTCTGCATAACTGAACCAAAGAGAGTGAAACAGCATTATTGTGCTCTGTAAATACTGAAGAGCTCTGATGTAAACACGGCTTTATTGATGCTCCAAACGTGCACTGAGCGATAAGTGTGCAGCCACCTTCTTCTAAATCAGTGAATTATCTCTTTTCATTTCTGAAAATATGCATTCTTTACATCCCAGTGACAGGTGCTACATCATGTTGAAAGGTAAGCAGTGAAGAAAAATATGTTTCCTCTGTGTTTTACTTTGCAGCACACGACTATCTCAGATGCCCAGCGGTGTGTCTGGAATCACAAATATCGTCATATTGGGTCGCTTCAGGCAGAAAGGGAGGAAAAGGAAATTGCAGAGGAATGATGTAACATTAAAGAAGAGTTCTGGAGAGACATGAATGATATGACCAATTCATCAAACTCTCCCATGCAAGGAGAAAATGAAATATTGACAGACAATTTCATGGCAGGTTAGATCAACAGCTTCAGACAGAATCATGATGCTGATTGTTTCCTGGAGAGCAAACAAGCCTGCTGATGTTCATTTATACTGCAACTAAGAGCACTTTGTTGGAGCTTCTTTGGCTTCACTGTTAGATTATCACATCTTAGTAAAACACATGCTTTTAGGCTTTAAAAGTAGTTCAAGAGCTGGTACAATCTGTCCCGGTCGTCAAAGAGAGACTCAGAGATCTAAACAGGACTTTAAAGTCGGCTGACCTTCCAAGTTCACAGAGCAAGAGGACAAACAGATCCCACTGACCTTTCTGACTGAACAACACAGTGATTCATGCTGGTTAGTGCCGCTAAAATGTCCATGAAAATGGTCCATGAAGGAGGCTGATGCCAAGAAGCTCAGTGCTGCATGTTGGCAAAGCGTCAGAGTCACTGGCTGGGGTAAAAAGGCCATTGAAGCTCTCTGAACTGAATAATTGGGGATATCCCAAATAATGGCTTGGAGCCGACATGCTGGATTCTATGAGAGAAAACGCTCTGCGTGTCGCTTTTATGTCACAAATATGGCAAGTAATAAGCTTGCCAGATCATGTGCATAAATGAGAGGAGATATCAGACTCTGAATGTGATTTATTTTACTCAGAAAGGAGGAGAAGTTTCAGTGACTAAACCCACTGCATTGTATTAAATGATGCATGTAAGAGGATTGAGTCAAGGCTATCCAAAGACTCATACTCACCGAGTCATAAAATTAATAGTTCATTACTGTCAGGAAAAAAGTGTTTGATGACACGTTTGGAGTCTGTTTCATTTTTGAGCTGAGAGAGCTTCAAGACTACGGAGCAGTCGTGTTTAAACATTCACCGAGAAGTCAAACTATAGGTAGAGCGCAGATCATGATACTTCAAATGAGCAGAATACATCAGAACTGCAGTCACACAGCAGGTGAATTTTCTAAGCGTTTTAGAAACATCTTCATCCACATGAAAATGCAAAAACCCACTAGTGTGAATGACCGTTTCATTTTCTAAAGTTCTATCAACCTGGACCAGGCTTTGTCCAAACTGGCGACATTGGTGGTGGAGTTTGTGTCTTAGAGGTGTTCTGTGAAGCAGCAGTGAGCTCTGTAGTCCATTCAGGCGTCTCTGTTCATAAACATAGATTCTAAAATCTTCACCCTGGAAGGAATTTTCAAAATTGTGCATTTTCAGTTACCAAAAACGGTGTTTGCATATGTAGCGAAGGTCAAACGCACAGAAAATTCTTCGTTTTCTAAAACACAGGTAAGTTTAGCCATGTAGACCCTATGGATTCATTGCCGGATTTGTGCCACAAACCAGTGCTGTAGGGGGCTCTGGGGGGCGGAGTCAAGCTCATCATGTCGGTGTCAAAGGTCAAGCTCAACGGCATCTCTTTTATCCTGACCTTTTCATCTCTGGTGACATGCGTGGAGACTTTGGGCCCTTAGGACATCCAAGGTATGACTTGGGGCTCGTGGCAATCCTACTACCTGCCCAGATGGAACCCTAGGCCAGTGGTTCCCAAAGTTGGGGTTGGGACCATCAGGGGGGTTGCTAGCTTCTGATGGGGGGGTTGCAGGATGCTTTCCAAAAAAATGAAGAAGAATTTTAAATGATTTTAAAGTAGTATAACTTATGCATTATTGCAAAAAATAATGTTAAAATTAGTTCCATTCAAAATCAAACTGTAGTTATTAAGCGAGATCTGCACTTAAATGTAAGTAACGTGTACGAAAACTCCCTTAAATATCAATTTTTACAGGATGTTTGTGGAACATTGTTGCTTCACCTCCAGGGAAGGTTGGAGTCCCAAGTCTCTAACACTATTATTTTAGGGGTCACGGGCTGAAAAGTTTGGGACCCCCTGCCCTAGGCTGTGCTTACTTACCACATCCACCCCTTTCTCCCACAAAAGGTGTGGACTTTTTTATTTTCCCACCCTAGTATTATGCAAGGACATCCAGATTACGACTGGGGTTGTGTCAGTCCTCCATCCTGCCAGATGGCGCCCTAAGGTGGACCTGCTCACCACATCTACGCCTTACTGCGGCCTCGGTTTTTATCCAAAACACACCTTAACGTTCTGTACAGCACAGAAGGTATGACTGCTAACGGGGGAAAGAAATGAACAATACCAAGACAGAAAAAACCCTTGTTTGCAGTATTTGATAGAGCACAATAAAGAAAATGTTGGTGTTGAAGGGCAAAAAGTTCCTGCATTTTAACAAAAACATCACATACCATATCTGAGAGGTTTACAGAGATTGTCCAGTTTAGTGCAAAAATCCTTCTTCACCTTCAGTAATGATCCTGGCATTGCTCAGGGATCCTGTAATAGAGTTAATACAGCAGGAGGTAGATGGATGGTCTCATTGCTCCACAGGAAGAGAAGAACAGAATAACAACAGGCAGACTTCTGTCTCCAAAGTTACGAACAAAAACAGCATGCACTCCCGATACTTTATAGCCACAAACATCTACAACATTAGTAAAGTACATATGCTGAGTTCTTTGTTTCTTATTTGCATCAGCTGCCTTATTTCCTGGAGTACATTATTTGGCAGATATGGATATCTAGGAGCTCAATATGAATACACACAGGACAAGGAGGCTTAAGTTTTCTCTCAAATTGCTCTAATTTAATGCAAACAAAGGTATCACATATCTTTCCACAGCAAATCATTTTGATTTAGATGTATTTCTACAACACCCTTTTTTCAGTTTTAGTTTAATTTTCTTATCAAAATGCCGGTTATTAAGGTGTTAGAGAAAATAAGTCAAAGGATAGAAATGCTCACTGGAAGATGAATTAGATTCCT
Source organism: Cheilinus undulatus (assembly GCF_018320785.1). Classification (NCBI taxonomy): domain Eukaryota; kingdom Metazoa; phylum Chordata; class Actinopteri; order Labriformes; family Labridae; genus Cheilinus; species Cheilinus undulatus. The sequence goes on from NC_054881.1 coordinate 35,294,981, forward strand.
TCCATTAAATAAGTGCTCCTCCCATGTGCTTTCAGCAGTAATTGTATGATGAATGATAACACTCATGACATCTTTCCTTCTGATAATGACAGGAGGCATAAACCCATGAATTACAGTAATAAGAATACAATTAAGACCGGACCTCAATTAACCCATTAAGGGCCTTCTCAACAAAATGGACCAACACATAATTCAAAAACATACAAAAGAGTAGATATGAAAATATCTAGCTCTGAAACCAAAGTGTGCAGTGGCTCTCTCCAGCGACATATTCTAGCTCTTCTGAAGGGATTTTGAGGTGTTCCCAGGCCCAGCAAGTCCTGTGTCTACCTGGGGTCTCCTCCCAGTTGGATCCACCCAGAAGACCTCCACAGGAGGTGTCCAGAACCACCTCAAATGGCTCCTTTCGAGATGAGAGAGCAGCAGCCTTACATTGAGATCTCTCCAGGTGTCAGGGCATCCCACTCTATCTCTAAGGCTGAGCCCAGACACCCTCCTGAGGAATCTCATTTTTGCGACATCATTCTTTCAGTCATTACCCAGAGTTCATAGCCATAGGGGAAGGCTAGAATGAAGACTGACTGGAAAATTGAGAGCTTACCAGCATACCACTCCGGTCAAGTACAATGTCTGCAGTACTTTCAATGCAGCATCAATTTGCCCTTCAATCTCACGGTTGATTCTACCCTCACTCGGGAACAAGACCCCAGGATACTTTCCCTTTCCTTCCCTTGAGGCAAAGACTTACTCCCCACCTGGAGGGAGCAAGCTGACATTTTTTGGGAAGAGAACCATGGCGTTGGACTTGGAGGTGCTGGCTCTCATCCCGACCACTTCACACTCAGTGACAAACTGCCCCAGTACCTGCTGGAGGTCCCCGCCTGAAAAGGCCAACAGAATCACATCATCTGCAAAAAGCAGAGATGAAATTCTGAGGTGCCCAAACTGGAACCACTCTTTGCCATAACTGAGCTCCGAGATCCAGTCCATGAATATCGCAAACAGAATGGGCAATAAGGGGCAGCCCTGGCGCACCAGGAATGTGTCTGACTCTGAGCTTATAATTCAAACACAGCTCTCACAGGTCCTACAGGGACCTGATGGCTTGCTGCAGGGTCCCGGGGACCCCATATTCTGACAATCCCCCTAATGCGATGGGTCACTTTGGCTTTGTTAGCGTTAGCTATCGTTGTGCTCAAGACCACACTATCTGAGACCAAGACTTACCCAAAACCAGAGGGCACCAAGACAAGACCAGGACTTTTGGGGCTCGAGACAGAGCCAAGACCGAGACCAAGATAAGCTAAGACCGAGACAAGACCAAGACCATAAAAATCCATTTTAAAAAACCATGACAGGGTTGAACAGTTAAAGAGCATTCTCTCTTTAAGTTTAGTTTTCTTTTTACTAAATTTGACTGATAAAAACAAGGTGTCTGCAACTCTTTCATAGCCCAACATGCAAAAATCTCAAATCTTAACGAATTTGTTCAACCAACTTCTTGTAAAAATAAATCCTTGTATGCATTTAAAAGCCACTGATAAGTCTGGAATTATTTAAATATCTGAAAATGAGAAATTTATCTAGATTTGCAGGTGAATGAGGCCTAAAGTGTAAAGTGTTCAGAGGGATTTCTGACCAGAAATAAAATGGACTGACATCTGAGTTTTTGCAGGTGTAGCTATTTGTTGATTTAGCTAGTGCTTCTCCTTATTATCACATAAATGAAGTCGAAGAATAGCAGATTAGTGCTGGTCTCGTCTGGTCTTGATGGAAAATCCCGAGTCCGGACAGTCCAAAACCAAGACAAGACCGAATAAAAATGCTTCGTTAGTAATTCCATGAGCTTCGTGGGCTTTAGCTTTGCTATCTATGTAGCTATGTTTCTATGTAGCTTAAGCAACTAACAAAGCAAGAAAAGCTACATTACAATGTTTTCATGCAGGACAAAGGTTTTTCCTGTTAGCAGACTGTTAACTCAGATTTATCTAATATTTAAACTCTTGGTATCCTAACCCTAACCTTAACCCCTAACCCTAACCTATCAGAAGTTTATACAGATTTTATTTTGAAATATTTAGCATGTATTTCAGTTCTGACAGATGCAGTCTCATGGTAACGGTATGTGAGGGGGGGCAAAATCTGCAGCCTGCAGTCTGCAGCCAGACCTCTCTTGAACAGAGATGAGTTACCACTTTGTCCAGGGTTGGCGCCAATATCATCACCCATATGGAAGCTGAATATCTCATTACTACTGTATATGCTTTGACTGAATCTGCAAAAGCACCACATTCGAATAAATTAACCACTAACCTGCCTTTATTTTGCGGCAAAGTATCCGACATGCACATACAACTCCCTGCAACATCTATCTTCACACTCTTAGTATGTGTTCTGTTGTTGCAGAAAATGCCTGAAGAAATGAAAGCATGAACCATGATGCAACAGTGCCTGATAGAGTCCACATTACTGTCCCTGTGGAGAGTTATATAACACAGACGCATCCAGTATGAACCAGCCTCATTACAGGTCCCACACATTTATTTACTCATCACCTTTCTTTGCTACCGCAGACGTACGCGGCTCCAATTTATCACATTTCCATAAACAAACACAAACACAGTCATTGGAGAGGAGGTGAAGATGTGGTGAGCAAACCCTGCAGCTAAAGAAACTCCTGCTGTCAAAAAGTACTTAAAGCACTCCCACATTACCTGCAGCTACTGGCAGGGTGAGTTTAAATGACGTGACTTGTTTATGCATTAACTGGTATTAGAGCTTGGCTTAACGGCTGTGGTTGCTGCTTTGCAGGACCAAATCAAATGAAGTAATTAGGTACAACACAACCAGGGTTTCTGCAGCTGATTCAGATCACCTTTGGGTGAGATTGGGGGTTATTAAGTTATATTGTGTTTGATGTATCCGCTGGTTTAACTGTCGGTTGGTGTACTTAGTTTCTTACTTTCTTAGCGTACAGAAAATAGACAAAAGTCATCCTCTATCAGTCAACAACATGCTTTTATTTATCTTATTCAACACTGTAGTATAAAAAGCTCCCAAGGAGCAATGCAACAAGTATCTGGCAGTAAGGACAACCTAATAACACAATGTCATGATTCATTCATTAGATGATAATGTATGGTAAATGCCTTTATATCACCCTCTTTCCTTATTCCTCACCAATCTCAACACAAGGGACAGAGGAAAACCAGAAGGGGGCAAAAATGTCTCACTGCTTTGTTCACATGTCAGGATACTACAATAATAACCAGTGTTATCAAGATGTTTTTGTTGCTGATGCTTGCAATTAGAAAATGCTTGTTAAGTACCCTAAGAGGCTTCAAGCTTTTTTCAAATGTACACTCTAGGCAAGATAGGAGTTGGGTAGCTTTGACCAAGTAGAAATGACATATAAGTACAGTACTGTTCAGAACTTTTAGGCATGTTTGGGTCAAAAATTGAGGCTGAAGAAGGCGTGTAATGGTGACTATAAGGTACAGGACACCACTGGGCAGGAAGGAGGATTGACCCAGGCGATGCTCTGGATGTCCTATAATACCAGGGGCATGGGAAAAAATCTGTTGAAAACATAACAAAGTTAACGACCTTAGGGAGGAGTGAGGGGTCGGTGAAGCAAGTAAGCACAGCCTATAGGGCACAGTCCAGGTGGGTAGTAGGGATTTCCCAAGGGCCCAAAAACCACTGGTGCCCCGGACAAAAGAAATGCTGTGTTTGGTGAACACCAAACACTGTAACTTCACCACAAACACACCATCCCCACCGTGAAGCATGGTGGTGGCAGCATCATGCTGTTGGGATGCTTCTTGGCAGCCAGACCTGGAAGGCCTGTAAAAAGTTAGAGGGTTAGAGGGTAAAATGAATGCCAAAAAAATAGGATAATCCTGGAGGACAATCCTATTCAGTCAAGAGAGAACAGCTAGGGAGAAGATTTATTTTCCAGTAAATCAATGACCCAAAAGCCACACAGAAATAGTTTAACGACAACAAGGTGAGTGATCTGTGATGGCTGACTCAAAACCCAGACCTGAATCCAATCGAGAGTTTGTGGCTGGATTTGAAAAGGGCTGTTCGCTTGATCCATGTGCAACCGTGACAGAGCTTGAGCAGTTTTGCAAAGAAGAATGGAGTAAAAATGCAGTTTAAAGATGTGCCGGCCTGACTGAGACCTATCCACAAAGACTCAGTGCTGTGATTGCAGCCAAAGATGCATCTACTAAATACTAAAATGAAGGCGATGGATATTTATGCAATTGTTTATTTTATGTTACATTATTAAAATTGACATTACTTAGTAGAAAACTATTTTTGCTTTGATATTAAATAGTTTTTTTGGACAAAAAAGCACAATTATATAGCTCAAGACCACTTTATAAAATCCATAAAAGGGTAAAACAACCAAGGGGGTGATTACATTTATAGGCACTGTATATATTTAAAGGTCATATTTTACCCCTTTAAGACAAGTTAATATTCATCTCAGAAGTCGCCAAAACATGCCTGTGAAGTTTGTTGCTGAAAAACAATCCAGTATTGGATTTTTGCATGTCTAAAAACCACTCTTATTCAGCTCTGCTCAGAATGAGCTGTTTCTGTGTCTTTGGCTTTAAACCTTACTGAGCTGTCTGACTCCGCCCCTGACGACGCCCCTCTCAGGAAATGGATGTGGCCTAATGAATGTGGCTCTCCTGATCCTCGTCTAAGCTGGGGCTGAGAAGAGGATCAGTAGAGGATGGCAGAACTTTCTTCCAAGCGGGGAGGACCAACTGAACCTGGGGGCGGGGCTAACTCCCCACATGACATCATGAGGGGAAAATCTGTGAACGGCTTGTTACAGCATGCATTTTCTGAAAGCTGGAGAAAGAGAGGAGGAGGAGGGGATGGATTTGTCTGAATCTCTGGGGGATTTTGGACTGGCCAGGGGCACATAGTTTTGTTAGAAAAGCCTGAAAAAGTGATTTTGCATAATATGTGACCTTTAATATTTGCCATGATAATGTTAAAATGTTATATATCTTTACCTGCAAAACTTAACTACCAAGCCAGCTTATTTTGTGTTTTCAGCTACAAAAAGGCACAACAACTGGTGTTTTACAGAATAAGTCCATCCATCCTAGAGTGACAAAGAGAAGTCACTGTGTGAAACTTGGTCGAGACTTTGGTGTGAGCCCTCCAATTACTGCCTTTGCTCTTGCCATAAATTGAAACTTTGGGTCGTTGACCCGCGGCTCTTGTCCCCTCTCAGCGAAGGATAATTGTAGGATAGATGCTCTGTTTTCGTCCAAACACTTTTCAGTTTTCATCAGCTCAAATTTTGTGTGTGAGTCTTTTCCAACACAGCATGATGATTGCAAATGAAATACTGGTGTTATGGACAATCAGACAAGGGTAGAATAAGGACGCTGTCTCATAATTAACATCTCGTGAAAGGATGCTGTTTGAAACTATGAATCTGTCTGGAATGCTTTCACATAAATGACCAGATGCTAGTCTCTGAACCACAGAAAGGGGCACATTCAAACCACAGAAATAATAGTGTAATAGAGCTATGTTTTAACCCTTTTGCTGTATTGTTGCGGTAAAAATCAAATAGAAAATTAAGAGCAGCTCCAGCCACACTCTGACAAAAGGTTCTCTTTAGATGTAAACAGCTACGGATCTAATGCAGCTCTAATTGCCCTCATGCTTCTCTGTACACAATGTTGCAGCACAAAAACACTGTTTGCAAGCAGAAGAAGGCAGCTTTGCATACAAAAAGGAAGACGCTGTACTCTCCACTACAATGCCTGACATCTGGGGGATTCTCCTGCTGGCTGTGATCTATAAATACTGCTCACATCCTCTGTCAGCCATGCACCGAGGAGTGATACGAGCTCCAAGAGACCTCCGAGAGTGTAACTGCTGGGGCGCCATGACTGCCGAGCCATAAAACAAGCCGTGTCTTATCTGGTTCGACACATGTGCGGTTAAAGTGTGCGACACTTTACTGCAAGGTATAGCCTTTCTTTATTTTAGGGTATCAAGTATTGCTACAACATTTCTGTCTTCCTGACTTGGTAAATTTACATAATCAACAACTGGACATGTCTTTATTCAAATTCAAAAGTCTAATTACCCAGATTATTGGAGTTACTTTAATGTATGTAGGTCGGGGTATCATCGGCGTATAAAGTTATCCCAGTAGTGTATGCTAAATAGGCTGAACTTGGCTCTGGACCTTGGTTTTAATATTGTGCTCATTAAAACTGGGAGAGACTTGGCAGAGAATAATGTCAACATCGAAATTCACAAAATTATGCATAATGAGTGTAAGTCTTTCACACAGGAAAAATACACACATAAACGCTTAAGCAATGCATTGAATACAAATAGAGTTACGGTTATTTCACTGACAAAAACTACATAGAGGTTATGAAAGTTTATGAGCTCACCAGATATCAGAGAGGCTGTTGAATAACCTAGGATTAAAGGTAAATGTAAAGATTAAATGTTGATGGTGTAACATTTAGGATGAGATGTAAATCTTGCAGGCGTGGAGTATACTCTTTTCCAGAAGTACGGCCTGAATACACATCAGGGTTTATGACAACTGTGTGACACAAGGGCGAAGAAAAGGGCAGGAAGCCTGGCCACTGACCCTGCACACCTCGACAACCATCTGTTCGAAAAGCACTCCCTGGAAACTGCAGATCCATTAAAGCTGTGAGCACTTCATCAGCCTCCTAAAGCTCAGCCAGCACAAACAATCATCTCTCTATTTAGGGCAAGGGCCTGTTATCTTTACTACTGACACCATTACTAATTCATCGGCTGCAACATGTTACCAATGTCAAATCACTTATGGAGGATGTAGTTCAAATAGCAGATGGATTTTGATCAAATTAAACATCAAAACCTCTAGAAGAAGCAGGATGAAGATGCGAGTGATTAATTAGTGCTCTTATATAATATCAGGTCTCATTTGTTCAAATTAAATTTTCTAATTATTATAAATCGTTCTGAAATTAATTCATCAAAAAGCTAAGAAATCTCAATGACTACATAATTGTGCAGCATTCATTTCTTTGTCAATGATGAATAGTTTCATATTCTTTTAAATTACTAATTAACTAGAAATTACAACAAAGGACACAGTACATAAAGAGCATTCAGCAAGTATTCCCTTCATTATTTTCAATTTTGTTAAGTACAGCCTGATGCTACAGTCCATTAAATTCGTTTTTATTCTCATTCATCTACACTACATAGTGAAAACAGAATTTAAGAAATGTTTGCAAACCCACTTAGTTGAAGCAGTGGTGGACTTAGCATTTTTTGGGGAGAACACAGGCGTGGGGCCCCCCACATCAGTTGCTAGGGTTGGGTTGGGTGTTGTAAAGGGCAAAAGTAAAAGCTATCAAAATCCATCCATTTTCTATACTACTTATCCCATTCGGGGTCTTGGGGGGGCTGGAGCCTATCCCAGCTGTCATTGGGTGAGAGACAGGGTATGCCCTGGACTGGTCATCAGTCAACCGTAGGGCTGACATATAGAGACAGACAACCAGGCACACTTACTTCACACCTACAGTCAATTTTAGAGTCACCAATTAACCTAACGAGCATGTTTTTGGTGGTGGGAGGAAGCCAGAGTACCTGGAGAGAACCCACGCATGCATGGGGAGAACATGCAAACTCTGCACAGAAAGGCCCTGACCGGGAAGCGAACCAGGGACCTTCTTGATGTGAGGCAAAGGTACTAACCGCTGTGCCGCTGTGCAGCCCAGCTATCATAATTCACAAAAATATTTCAGATGTATCATTTACAGCTTGTTTTTATGCCACTATAACACAGCTGGGTTTAAGGGTTAAGTTAGTTATGTGTTCATTGGGTCCTTAGTAGTCTGGGGCCCCAGGCATTCGACTACCTTTGACTTCGTGGTAAAGACCCCTTCTGAGTTGAAGCACCTTTTGTAGCAATTACAGCCTTAAGTCTTTTGTAAAACGAAGCAACAAGTTTTGCACATCTGGATTGGGGGATTTTCTGCCGTTCGTCTTTGCAAATCCTCTTAAGCAGAAAGACATTTTCAGGTCTCTCTAGAGGTGTTCAATAGGGTTCAAGTCAGGGCTCTGTCTGGACCACTCTAGGACATTCAGAGTCACTCCTCTGTTTAGGATCATCGTCATGTTGGAAGGCGAACCTTTAGTCTAGTCTGATGTCCTGAGCGCTGTGTAACAGGCTTTCATTAGGATATTGGTGTACTTTTACTTATCTAACTTTCACTCAACCCTGATCAGTCTCCCAGTCTCTGCTGCTGAACAACACCCCCACAGCATGATGCTGCCACCACCATGTTTCACTGTTGTTCAGGGATTGGGCAGGTGATAAGACGTGTCCAGTTTCCTCCAGATACAACGTTTAGAATTGGGACAATCAAATAAATCTTGGTTTTGTCAGAGCAGAGAATCTTGTTTCTCATTGCCTGAGAATCCTTCAGGTGCAAACTCCAAGTGGGCTTTCATGTGTTTTGCACTGAGGAGAGGCTTCCATCCACCCATTCTGCCATAAAGCCCAGATCAGTGCAGGGCTGCAGTGATAGTTGTCCTTCTGGAACTTTGTCCCATCTCCGCACAGGATCTCTGGAGGTCAGTCAGAGCAATGATCCAGTTCTTGGTAATTCTTCTCCCATCAACTGCTGTTTGGCTGGATGACCAGCTCTTGGAAGAATACAGGTTGTGCCAAACTTCTCCCATTTGAGAACTATGGATGCCGCTGTGCTCTTGGGAACCTTCAGTGCAACAGAATTTTTTCTGTGCTTTGCAGCAACCTTGTCTATAAGCTCTGCAGGCAGGTCCTCTGACTTTGTGGCTTGGTTTTTGCGCTAATATACATTTTCAGCTGTGAGATTTTCTACAGAGTGGTGTATACCCTTCCAAACCATGTCCAATCAATTCAATTGGGTGAATTGAACTGTTGTACGAGTATTTTCTCGTCTTCCAACTAATTGATTTAACACTATTTAATTAGTGATTAGTTTAACTTGGTGTTTCCGGCAGCTGAATACAGTTATATTATCACTGAAACACTACGTAGTGTCAAACTGTAGCTAAAGGAGATGGTGCATTCACTGTATTGTTAAAGTGAGATATTTGGAGCAACTTTAGAGGGCATGATGATGATGTGACGGAAAATCTGCAACAAGTAACTTTAAAGCTATGCCATGTTTAATCTCATACAATCCTGCACACTCTTCCCTCGTGCACTGACATTATCCTGAAGTCATCAGCTGTTCTACCCTGCAGATCTGCATCCCACCTTGATCATACTGCTGCTGTCTTTTTGAAAATGTCTTCTCTCCTCCTTTCAGGTTTCATCGTCTCATTGTCCAGCACTTCTACTACATGAGTCTGGACTCCACAGGGGGAGATTTCCTGCTGCTGCTCAGGGCAGACGTCCTTCAATTTTTCAGATCCCCCTGTAGAGACTAAGCGCCAAAGACTTTCTGACAAGATTTAATTACCACATCATCTTCTCTGTGTAAAAATATCTGTATTCAAATCCAGTCTCTCCTGATTGAAATGGGAATCTAGCGGTCTTCCTCACTGTTCACTCTAGATGTGTCTTATTTAACTCACTGTAATTACAGCCTGATACATATTCAAGCTTCTGATTCCGCTGCAACACCTCCAACTCTGACAGAAATGTTTAATGAATCTCATTCTCACTTTTCTGCTGGTACAGTGAACACTGAACTAAACTCCTTAATCTCTTTATAGTGGCCGGTGTGTGTCACGCTCGGTCCATGCTCTGACATGCAGCGCGTCTCTGCACAGAATGCAAGGTCCTCCTGTCCTTGTGTGTTGTGTTTATCAGTGGGTACTATAACATTTTGTCAGCATGCGTCTGCAACAGTGTCATCAGCAGAGTCCTGTTGATCCCTAATCCAATGATACAACTTTGTGTACAGTGTGAAGGTCTCTGTGTTTTATTAATATCAGTATAATCTGACTAGATGCGATTCTGAATCTAGTCTTATCTTTACTCTCCCGGACATGGTGTCTGGGAACCATTAATCTAGATTTAGATACTAATGGCAATGATTAATAATGTATGTAGTTAAAGTGACCGCTTGAGCAGCATCTTAAAGCTCCTGTGAGGATTTCTTAGCTGGTTATGAAACAGCTTAGAATTAATTCTGATGCATCTACATGACCTATAAAAATCAAAAAGATCACCAGGGAAAAAAACCTTATTGCTATATACAGGTACAAAGAAAAAAACTCATTATATCATGCAGAAGTTCACTTTTTCTCCTGGTAATTTTCTTCAAAAAGTTCAACTTTTATGAATTCTAGATTCAACTCTTATGAAGTAAAATATTCCAAGACTTTTTTGTTTTAATCTCGATAATTACAGCTTATGGCTCACACACACACACACACACACACACACACACACACACACAAATCTACATCAAAATATTAGAATATTTTGGAAGAGACCAATTTGCAAAGGTTTTCTGAGCCTTCAATCTCTCATTCTGGTTCAGTACACACAACTGCAATCATGGGGAAGACTGCTGACTTGACTCTTGTCCAGAGGACAATTACTGACACTGTCCACAAGGAGGGTAAGCCACAGAAGGTCACTGCTGAAAGGGCAGGCTGATCTCAGAAGCCGTATCAAAGCATATTTTGGGAAAAGTGTAAGAAAAGGAGCACAGGGAACAGGGATGAGCCCAGCCTTCAGAGGACTGTCAAGGAGGGGACTGAGGCTGGAGTCAGTGGACCAAGAACCACCACACGAACGGGTCCAGAAAATGGGCTACAAATGTGGTGTTCCAAGTGTTGAGCCAATCCTGACCCACAGATAATTCTTTAAGCGTCTCACCTGGGTTGAAGAGAAAAAGAACGAGACCATTGTTCGGTGGTCAAAAGTCCTGTTTTCAAATTAAAATTTGGCATTCTATTTGGAAATCAAGGCCCCAGAGTCTGGAGGAAGTTCAGAGGCACAGGATCCAAGGTGCTTGAAGTCCAGTGTTTTCTTAGTTTCCACAGTCAGTGATGGTTTGAGGTGCCATGTCCTCTGCTGCTGTTAGTCCAATGGTCTTTATCGAGTCCAGAGTCAACGCTGTCAGCCATCTACCAGGAGATTTTAGAGCACTTCATGCTTCCATCTGCTGAGAAGCTTTATAAGGATACTGATTTCCTTTTCCAGCAGGACTTAACACCTGCCCTCAGCGAAGCCAAAGCCACCAGAAACTGGTTTGCTGACCATGCTCACTGTGTTTGACTGGCCAGCCAACTGGTCTGACCTGAACCCCATAGAGAATCTCTGGAGAAATGTCAAGATGAAGATGAGAGACACCAGACTCAATGATACAGGTGAGCTTTTTCTTTTCCTATATTTTGCCACATTCATTTTTTCCCTTTGCTGAGAAGCACCCCCACAGCATGATGCTGCCACCACCATGCTTCGCTGTGGGGATGGTGTGTTTAGGATCTTGTCTGCTGGTGAAAAAGCAGCATCACTTCGTCCTCTAATAAGTTTTCTTCAACAGTGTCTTTGCCACTCTCCCATAAAGCTTTGACTGGTGAAGAATCTGGGCAACAGTTGTTGTACGCAGAGTCTCTCCCATCTCAGCTGCTGAAGCTTGTAACTCCTTCAGAGTAGTCATAGGTGTCTTGGTGGCCTCTCTCACTATTCTCCTTCTTGCGCAGTCACTCAGTTTGCCTGATCTAGGCAGATATTAGCCATATTCCTTATATTTTTTGATGATGGATGTAACTGAACTCTGGGGGGTGTTCAGTGCCTTAGAATTTTTTTGACTTATACTTTTCAGTAAACTTTTCTTGGAGTGTGTTCCTAGAGTTGCTTGGAGTGTTCTTTTGTCTTCATGGTGTGATGGCAGCCATGAATACTGATTAATTAGTGACTGGACCTTCCAGACACAGGTGTATTTATACTACAATCACTTGAGACACATTCACTGCACTCAGGTGATCCCATTTGACTAATTGTGAGACTACAAGCAGCAATTATCTGGACCTCTGTTGAATTGTCAGTAGCTTAGTCATTAACAGGGTAAAACATGGAAGGGGATGAATACTTTTTTTAAAAAATAAGAACTGTATATGTTTTTGTTCCATGTTGCATTTGTAAGCTGCTTCTAAAATTACCTGAGATCAACCCAAGTGTAAATGCACAAGTCTGCAAGACAAAACATCACTAGAAATATGAGCAGGGAAAGTAATTATGGGAGTTGAGCAATTAGGGAACTTCTGCCCTGCAGTAATTAAACTTTTTTTCAGAATGAAATAATATTTGGTGATTTCAATGAGAAAGGACAAATCTTTGGTCTTATGAAGCAGTGATTGAAGCTTGGAGTTTCCTGATACAAATGCTCAGTTTGGCTTTGCTTTTATTACAAACTGTCTCACTTTCTCCTCTTTAACTCTCTCTATCAGCTGCCGGAGCTGCTCAGTGACAAAAGGCAGGCCGCTGTTTACCCTGAGCACTGCTGAGGTGTGAGGCCGTGTAAATGCAGCAGTGAATAATGTGTTCAGCGAGTCCTCCCTGGGTAAATACATTCACGCTTGAATGCTCTGTCTTGCTATGTTCTGAATATTTAATGGCTTTCAATTAGAAAACAGTTTCGACAAAGACTTCCCCGCTACCTGTATCCAGCAAGAAACATTCCTGCAGCTGCTCTAATGCTTGATTTTCCCAAGCACACATTTCAATCAGAGTTATGCTGTCATTCCACTGATAGAGGATTTTCAATGTCAAATAACTGACTCAAATCAAGGGCAGGCAGCCACTTGTGGGCCCGGGCGCCCTATGCACGGAAGAAGAAAGGGGAAATGGAATTCCCTTCGCATAAAAGGCTTCCTGATATCAAATCTGATGGAAGTTATCTTTTTATTGTAGTCTGCCTGGCCTCACTCCAAATCACTGCTAGCTGTGCCTTCTCATTGTGGAGACCATTTGAACCAAACAAAACCTTCCCCCGTAGCGCTACTGTAGCAGCATTAGTGCTGCTATGACTCTTTTAAATGGCACAAGAGCATGCCTGGTTTTAGTAATTAAAAAATGAATTAGGCTTAAAGAGAAAGAGATGAGAGAATGTAATTTAAGCAGCAAAAATGAATCAATCTCACATCTTATTAATAGCTCTTACTGAGATGGATTTTCTAGAAATGGTATTGTAATCTGCATTTTAATAGATATGAATCTACAATTTATGACAGCTTTGCTCCTTTTAAGGCGAAAGTCATCTCCATGACTCTTCGGCCTTGTCTTCTGACTCAAGCATTAACTTTAAAGTACTGAAATCAGTGCAAAAGTGCAGGTGTCATGGATGGAGCCAGGAGGCAATGTGTATAAGATAATATACAGTTAGTTATGGGGATTATATGGAGTATTAAGTATTTACTGTGAATACTACAAGGTTCAAACCCATACAGATGATTTTTCTTTCGCTATAATTGTTACACTCAAGTGTGAAATTTAAATTGGTGATGGAAAAATGACTATTTCTATGCCTTTGTGCCAAAATTATCAGGCAAACCTATGCAGAAGACTCACTAATTAAGAGATAAAAACAAGAATATAAAGCAAAATTAAAATTTTCCATGTATCTCACATTTCTAGAAACATTTCAGCCCCTATATTTCAGTCCAACAGACCGTTTTGCATGCAAACGCCTGTTTCAGTGCAGACACAGACTTGAAGATGAGGAAAAGAAGCGCACCCAGCCTGGAGCTCTCCAGGGTCCTGAACTGGTTTTGCATTTAGTCTGCATATCACAACTCCTAACCTCAAAATAAGTAATCAAATCCGCAATTAAAAGCATCGACACTCACCTTCCACCTCATCCTCAGGCAGGTTAACAGGGGTCCGGTAGGAGAGGACATCTGGAATAGTGCAAAGTCCCTTGTACATGAACCTGGTGGTCACAGCACGCACTGGCATTTCTGCGAGGGAAGACCAACAACTGTGTCGCGATCTTCATATAGCCTGGCTCTCCGGAGTTTTTTTTTTCGAGACAGACCCTTTACTATACTGCCTTTGTAATCTTTACAGGAAATGACACAGAAAAAAGTCCGTGAAGTTCAAGCCTCGTCGTGATATTTTGAAAAAATGAGTAAAAAATGCAGGAGAATGGAGCTTGGAAATAGACTTTCTTGTCGCAGATTACAGTAAAGCAGATATGAAGCGAAAAGGTGATGCCATTTCATTAAAATAAAAACTTTTCTGTCATAGCCTGGCAGACTAAGCGCAGGGCTAACTAAAAAATACGATAATGCCCCTAAAATGACCAGTCAGATGTTAATTAGCGCAATGAGGCAAAGGGAGATAAACAGTCATTCTTCTATCCAACTAATTCGGCTTGTAGAAAAAAAAATTGTTTAAGAAAAGCACTCAATAGAGAATTTTTCTGCCAATTCTGAGCGTTTTCTTCCTCTTCCAAACTGTCTATTCCCAGCGTTGTCTCACTTTTCTCTCTCGTCTCGACATCTTCTTGAAAAGAACAAAAACAAAACACGAATCGATACTGGAGGAAGATTGAACAGCAGCGGCAGCGAGGAGCTGATCCTATCCACTAAACCGGGAACAAACAAAATCTCGAAACATTTCTTTTTGTTGTTGTTCCTGGAGAGCTTCGGCATCAAGGGATATTCCTGGGTGACCCCCTCCTCCTCCTCTGATACAGACACGCTGTATGAGCAGTGAGCCTCTCTCTCCTGCCGTCTGCTCCGCTCTCATTTAGGCAGCACACACACACACACACACACACACACACAGCTGCACTGATAGACGCACACACTCATGTTGAATCTTCCACAGCGGAGTTCATTGAACGTTTTCAAACTGTCAGCCTCTGGTGGTAATGGGATTAGCTTCATTTTCTGCACAAGACCGAGCTGAGAGTTAAATGTCAACAACAGTCAAGAAAAATGTAGACCTGCTTGTTGGGGAAAAAAAAAAGTGCAGTTCAGGCAACAAGTGAGCCCTGTCAGCCTGTCTTTCTTTATACCTAGCTCATTTATGTTTGAGTTACTCACCAAAGCAGAATGTGTGCTAAATTTAGCACTTAAAGATTAAGTAAAGCCTGGCTATGTCACATTAAGCTCATTTTAACCCTCGGAGAAACAAAAGGCTAATTTACTAGCTTGCTGTTTGGTTAACCCTCGGATCCTACTATGTCCATTTTAAGGACATTCATCATTTTTATCATCATTATTTTGAGTTGATAGTCGCAATTTTATAGATTGAGGCATCAAATTTGGCCAAAGTTTTTATTTTTCTTCATATTAAAAAAAAAAAAAAAAGTGTTGCCCATAGAACTCTACTGACGCCAAATAGCTCCATCCATCCTTGTTGGTCCAAAATCTGGACAATAGACTTCCATTAAAAACATATTTTTTGACTGTGTGTCTATGGCACCAAAACAACATACAGCAACCTTTTCTATGCAGTCAGTCAATCACCAGGGCCCTAAATTTCACCATTCCACAGTGATCCAGCAGATAGTGCCAGCGCACCATTTTAACCCCTTCAGCGACGCACATGCAGGTTTTCTTCCATGGACTCAGAGTGTTTGAAGCGCTATTTCATCCACTAAACATCACGAGAATTAAATGAAACGATTCGTGCCACTAGATAAGGATGTCTGAGAGTAGGCTACATGTGTAAGGAAAAGTTTCTGTGCTCCTACGTGTGTGCTCAGGTGTGAATCTACATCTATGTTTACAGCTGGACATGCCATAAGTGGAGTGTTTACAGTTGAAAATGCTACCTCCGGGTTCTTCAGCCTGGGACTAAGAAAGGGGGACATTTGGACAATTTCAACTTTGCCCTCACTTCATAGCAAGTGGATGGACATGTATGAGGATGAACGGGTCCTTTCGATCAATGAGAGAGAATATATCATATCTCAAATATGCAGTAAATTTATATATGCGAGTAATTACCATAATCACGGTCACATTTTGGTTAGAGGTAGAAATACGTGTGTTCATGATTCATATCCTACATATTTCCTCTGATTTTTTATGCCTGTACATAAAATAAACCCAACATGAACAAATGCATTTGCTCGCATATGATTTGGTAGTGGGCGAGGCTCGAGAAAAGGATGGTAAAACTGGTGTGTTTTTTGCTCTGATAGACTCGTCTTTTCAGCATGGACGCTATCTCACTGAATCCAAGTAGGCATAGTGTACAATAATAGTTTTCTTTATGTCCAGAATATGGACAAACAGGGACAGACAGAGCTAAAATATGGCATTTGGCACTACAAAAAAAATTTCAATGCATCAAAATAAATTTTACTACTTATCATTGACATGGCCCAGACTGTATTTATTTTAAAAAGTTTTTCTTTCTAGACCATTTATTATAGGCAATATGGTGTTTTTGTGGGTTTTTTTTACCATGAAAAATAAAAGTGACATGGTGTACAATAACTGGCATTAAAAGGGTGTAACATTGAATTTTTAATTATTTTTTTTAGTGGTCAGGGTTGAAGTTGTTGAAGAGATATGAAGCAGTGAAAGTAAAAAAAAAATAAAAAAATAAAATGATTATTTTATTAACACCTTTCTGCACGTTTGATTTCTGGACATACTGGCCTCAACCATGCTCAAAATTACAAGGAAGCGAGGGTTAAATATCAATTCAGTTAAATACTGAATGAGAAATTTGAGTGGTGTGATTAAATAAATCAACAGAAAACACAAAATTTCCTCAAAATTTTGGCAAATAAATACTCCTGCTGACAGTAAGTATAAAGCTAGCGCTAGAAGAAGCGTGCTATAAGCTAGCCGACTAGCACCATAGGGGAGACAGCTAGCTTGCAGCTAGCTTGTTAACTTAAGGGGAAAAGAACAAGAAATACTAGCTGTTGACATCAGACTTGGATTTCTCAGCTGTTGATTGCTAAATTAAGAGGACTCACTGGTGAAAGTGCCTCTCTTCAACTTGTTTTCACAAGCTTAAAGAGTAAATAGATTTGTAGTTTAAAATTATGCAGTTCAGTCTGTGTGCACGTCAAAGTTTTCTGATCGCCACTCTCACACCTTGAGGCGCTGTCTCAATCAGAAAGGAAGTGCTGTGATTTGCCGGTGTTCTGACGTTCTACAGATTTGTAAAATAAATAAATAAATAAATAAAATGCTACCGCACGAGAAATGATGGCATAGTCTAGCCCTAACCCTGACCATTTACCCATTAGCAACGGAAAGTAGCGCACTTTGCTAGGAAGCAGAAATCAACTGAACACTAGAGCATTGCATTTCAAGTTAGATTTAAAAAAAATATATAAAATTTATTCATTAACAAAGTCTGGCAGTTACATTCATGAAATTCCCATATTGCAAACATTACATACTAAGAATAATTTAATAGATAAAACAGAGAAAAAAATAAGTGGTCTAATCTTGGATTAAATTAGCTTACCTATCAACCTATTTTAAAAGTAGCTTCAACAACCATGGCCCTGTTTGCTTTGGCTAAAGATAATATAGCTATGTTAGCTATGTAATTAATGTTACTAAATAAGCCAATGTTGCTACATACGCTTTAGCAATGTGAGTTTGAGCAAACAGGGAAAGCTAATGTATCTAAAGCACTTTGTTTCAAAACTTTGAAAAGTTTAACATGGTTGGAAAATAGCCGCTGCAAAAAAAAATTTAAAGAAATGTATTAAGTCTCACAGAATTACCAGGATTTTACTATATTTTGCCACATTCATCTTTTCCTCCACCTTCACAAGCTGTTCAGGGTTGTCCAGAAGAATCCCCACAGCATGATGCTGCCACCGTGCCTTACAGTCGGTGTGTCAGTGGGGATGTACCATGTTTGGTGTCCGCCAAACAAAGCGTCTTGTCTGATGGCCAAAAAGCACCATTCTGGTTTCATCAGACCAGAATTTTCTTTGCCACTCTCTCATAAAGCTTTGACTGTCTTGTAACTCCTTCAGAGTAGTCATAGGTGTCTCGGTGGCCTCTCTCACTAGTCTCTTGCAGGGTCAATCAGTTTGTGAGGGCCTGATGTAGACAGATTTACATGTGCCATATTCCTTCCTCTCTCTACAATGGATAGAGTTTTTTGTACAAATGAGTAAAATGAGATAAAGATATGTTACCTGGTGAGCAGTAAAGTTGCTGGTGAATTTATTTTGTTACCTTTGGGCAAAGCTTTAAAAGCTGTTTATCCTTAGCTGCTGTCAGACACTTTATATTCAACATGACTCGGGATTTTTTCAATAAAGAATTACAGACAAATGTCTCCTTCAGAACATATTGAAGCCTATCAGAGTATGAAATTACCATTTATTGTCAGCAATCTGGCAGCATAAACAACCCAATGTTTATTTTGTTGATTATTTTATTCAAACTGTTCTCCAATCAGCACACTTAACCATGTGGGTAGCACACTGCAAGACTTGTGCAAGAACATCAGTTGCATTAAGTGCTACATAATGAGGCAAAGTAAGCCCCTCATGAAATGGCATAGAAGTGACAATGGAGAACAGTAGAAATCTGGATCTTCTAATGAGGAAAATCTTCTTAATGAGGCAGCTTGCAATGAGGGTTACAGTCATGGTACATATTTATTTAGCTAAACCTGAAACAACCCACTCCCACATTCAGCAGCTGTATGAGTCACTGAAATTTGATGAATGTTCTGCGATGCATCCTAAATACAAACAAACATCGTCCACTGAGGACGCCTGCCTCTTGCATGATGATGCCCTTTGTTCGTATCTTTCCACCCTGGTTCACAGCAGATAAGTGTGGCGTGTGCCGAGAGAGCTGCATGTGGTTCCACTGGTTGGTTCTTCAAGGGTTTTTACAGGACTGACAGGTCTATTCCCCCTCTAAATATGAAGGGATTGTCTCTCTCTGCTGCACCTGAGCCTCCTGCTGGCTCTGCACTGAGATGAGCAGACTTCTAAAAACATGAACAACAGGCTTTGTTCTCCCCCGGATCCGACACGATTTGATGGATGTGTGATGGCTCGGGTTTTCAGACTTTAATCATTTTCACACAGTTTTACGATTTTGGAACCTCATTGTGAATATTGGCTGTTGTTTATAGAAGATTTTTGGAAATGTTCCAATGCCACTTGTTGTGTATAAAGCTTGTGTTTAATGCAAATACATAAGCCTAAGATAAAGAACAGCAATGCATCTGATAATGATGAAACCGTTTAGACATCAAAATAAGTGTAAACAGAACATAATGTTTAAATAACTCACAGCCTACCTGTACTGCCTTTAGGACCCTCCGAGGGATGCGGCCCACATTCTCTGAATTGCTCTTAAAGGCAATAACCTTGACGTAAATTGTAATAAGTCTGAGTTTAGAACTAGACAGCCTTATTTTCTGCCTTGTCACTCTCCAACTTATTTTACCAAACTTGCCAATACTGAAAGAAGTAGCAGTGTGAGTGAATTTTAATCAATGGCCTCTCAGTTGGAACATTAAGAACAAAGTTAATATGCATCCCAGTGTTGGACATCCAGTAGGGAGAACGTCAGCCCAGACTGAAGGATGCCACTGGTGGTGAGCATCCCAGCCAAACATCCATCCCATCATCACCAAATTAAGCCTCTGGGGAGAGCAGAGAGTTGTCTTCAGAGGCAGTAGACCCCAAAGCAGCGAGGTGAGAGACATCAAAACCACAGCTACTAACAACCAGGGAGTCAAGATGGAAATATTCAGGGGTGGATGGCAGAAAACTCCCCCACACTGAAGGTGTGAAAGCTTTAGTCAGTCCAGATCAACTGAACAAACAGAAAAGAATACAGATCGCCAACCATCATGGGACCAGTGGGGCTGTGCAGGTACAGAAAGAATGCTGAAATCTAGGAAAAACATGTTCTCGCTTTTAACTTTTTCCAAAAAGACTGGGTAATATTTGTAGAGGACCATAAATGGCCATCGGTCATTACATTATTCAAGACCATTTCACTATGTAAAAGGTCTTTTAAAGTGGACATGTGGAACATTTGAGAGATAACTGCCTCTGCAGGTTGATAAGTTTTCCCTTTTTTCTTTGTTATGGGCTCATCCTTTCTCTCATCTCATTCAGACCACTGGTTCACTTTAAAGGTTGTTTTATTCTCCCAAAAGAGCACCAATATCATAACACCGATTGCTCTCCCTGATTATCATTCTACTTTACTAACTCTTATAAAATTGGAAACCTTTGTGAAACAATACATATAGTACCTATGAAAACACATATGTGCTGATGTCAGCTAGGATACATTTTCCTAGTACAAATGTTAATGCAATGCTCTGCAAGCTAAGACAAGTTTAGACAAAATACTGAAGTTGTGTCTACAATTGATCAGTCAGAATTTTGTTCTTGTACCTTATTTTATCCTGGATACTTTGTTTGGAGCTAGAGACTTTATTTTCATACTTCGTGTGTCTTAGATATACAGTATGATGCAGTACAATGCAATATGATATGATACGATGTGACGCAAAATAGTATGATATATAATATAACATGACGCATAGGACATGAAACAGACAATGCAATAAGATATGATCTGATATGACAATATGATATGATGCAATATGATATGATTCGATAAGATATGATACAATGCGATGCAATACAACATGATATGATGCAATACGACATGATATAATATATGATGCACTGTGTTATGACATAATACAGTGCAATATTATATGATATAATAATATGCAATATTATATCATAAAATACAATGATACAATATGACAAGATACAATATAATGTAATATGATATGATCCAACAAGATATGATATGATACAATACATTACGATTTTATATGACAAGATATGATACGGTGCAAAATGATGCAATATGATATATGTGCAGTACGATATGATTCAATAGGATATGTTACAATACAATATGATATGAAATGATACGATATGATATGATATGACACGATACAGTACGATATGATACGATGCAATGTGATACGATATATGATGCAATACGATACAATATGACAAGATCAAATACAATACAATGCACTACGATATGATATGATACAGTTTGATATGATATGACACAATACGATGCAATATGATATGATATAAAAAGCTATGATACAAAGCAATACGAATTATTGACACAATATAAAAAAAAGTATGATATGATATGATACAATATGACAAGATACAGTACAATATGATGCACTACGATAGGATAGGATAGGATACGTTACGATACCTTGTGATACGTTTTGATCTGTTGCAAAACTGTATGATATGATGCGATATGACAAGATGCGATACAGTATGATGCAATACAATATGATATGATGCTGTCCCTTTCAGGAAACTGAATTTTGGACTTCTGTTTAGTACACATAAAGGTTATTTGCTGTTTAAGAGTATTACAGACTTCTGTATCTAGATATTGTGTCTAGCCACAGATTAAATAATAGTGGGGGTCTTAAATTATAGAAGGCCTAACAACTTTATAACATCAGTGTTGTATTCAGTGTATTTAGGGGCTTAGAAATATGAGCCACCATATCCCAGAGCTACCAGCATCAAATGGTCAAACAAAGAAATATGTTTAAGGGCTAGAATTGATAAGTTAAAAGGTTTTACTGAGACCACAGAGGCCTGCTGTAGATAAACAGCAGTACGGACAGTCGGACAGCTTTTTATTCTTTGAGGGATCTGTCCTGAGACTGAAGGAGGACTTAAAAGAAATACTGAGAGTCCTGTCATGGTAAAAGCCTGTGTATCTCTGTGTTGACATTTTTACTACCCAGAGCTTTTTTATCGCTGCACTCTTTACTGAATAATTCCTGTGAAACCTTTTCTAACTGTTGAGCTTTTCTAAAGGGAAAACATTAACCAGCGGATAAAACAGCACTAAGTGGAAAGCCACGCTATGCATGGATAATAGCAGATCCTAGTAACTGATATACAGGACCTAGATGTCCTTATATAAAACATAAAACAGACCACAGCCATGTCTGCAATTCTTTCATATTTTATATTCATATATGGCTGCATGTCTCCATCAATTCCTAATGTCAGGAATCGAGGCGATATCTAACCATCTTGCTGTAATGTGAATCATGTTTATCTGAAGGTAACACAGGTAATTCTTAAGATAAATAAAGTGGAACAGCTTTTTTTCTCTGCATGGCAAATGCAATCTATAAAACTACCAGTGCAGAAAGAAGTTACAAAAAATCTCATCAATGGCACCCTACGCAAAGACAGCTTACCGTCAAAGATTCATTTGGGGTTATTGATTGCTTTTGTAATTGACTAAAGAAGGCTATTCCTCTCAGAAAGTAAGAGGTGGCACTGCAGACGGCTTTTATGTGATCAGAATTGAAACAGCAAGACAAAGACAAGTGTCAGATGTCTGAATGTCTTCTTTTCTCTCTGGTTTAAATGGAGCTGGATAAATAATGCCGGAACTACCATTTAGTGAGAAGTTAGATGAGCTGTTGTATTTCATTGTTGTCATCCCAATATCATAAATATGAATAAGGCAGACAAAAAAACTCAGAGGGATCATGAGTCTGGGAAGTTAAAATATATTTTGTGACATTGATTTTCTCGAAAAAAAAAAAAAAACATCGGAGAATACTCAACGACCTTAACATAGAACTTTCAAAGTAAATTACAGCCAGTACCACAGCTTTTGGGCCTCTTTAGTGCTGCTCATTTTTATTGCAAAGCTTCAGTATTTTGTTTTCAGAGCTCAGTGGAATAATTCCCTTGGTATCAGCGGCTTTCTCACGTTTTGACCTCTCCATCACTGGACAATCAAACTGTGCGTCATTTTTTATACCGTGCACAGAGGGATATGATGGCCGACCATGACCCGACAACGGCCCGACCAGCTGCTCCTGACTGGTTTTGGTGGATTTTTGACATGTTTTAATATTTTGGTCGTACAAGTCTAAACACTCCCACAGTGAGAGTAGGACCAAGAGCAGAATCCTCAACTTTGTAAACTGTCAGACAGTATCTTAAAGGGATACTTCAACATTTTGGCAAATTCGCCCATTGCCATAATTCCTGTAGTCTTAGTAATAGGTTCGTTACCTTCAGGTGTCGGTACAAGCTATTTTTAGATCGGTGCTGCAGAGTTCGGACCTGCTGTGCCAACTCAATGTAAGCAGATGGTATTCCAGCTTTCCCTCATCAAACTCGTCAAATATACAATCCAGCAACTCCAAAACGCTCCCGTGGACTATGAAATAATCATGGAACATTACAAGACGGAGATGTTTTAAAGCTAAATGCAAAGCCAGAGCTACACTCTAGACACGGCTGCTGCACTGTGTCACTCCGCCCAGTGGTTTACTCAAGAAATAGTTCTGAGTATTTTCTTCATGTGTTGTAATGTTACATAATGATGCGTTATTATTTCATAGCGTGGTGAATGTACAGGTCACAACTTGTCCATGAGAGCGTTTTGGAGTTGTTGGATTGTATATTTGATGAGTTTGATGAGGGAAAGCCGGAATACCGTCTGCTTACATTGAGTTGGCACAGCAGGTGCGAACTAGGCAGCGCCGATCTAAAAATAGCTTGCACTGACAACTAAAGGTAACGAACCTATTTCTAAGACTATAGGGATTATGGCAATGGGCGAATTTGCCAAAATGTTGAAGTATCTCTTTAAAACATCATAACAGCAGCAGAAATGTCTCTCCAGTGGCCCCCTTACACCTGCTATAATAAAGGAAATAAATGAGCAGGAAATATTCCTACCCGCAGACATGCAGTTGACATGGATGGCGATGCTGTTTGTGTGTGATAGAGAGAGAGGTAGCGGAAGAGAGACAGTGAGAGAGCGAGGATATGAATAGATACACTCTAACCTCTAAGTGTGTGAGACTTTTTCAAAGGAAACTCCACAGATTTTGTCACAGTCCGTCCTGACTTCACTCATGCATTGTAAGCACTCAGTCATAGAGTTGACTTGAAATCGCACAGTGTATGCTCAGCTTTAGCTTCATTAGCTATAGCTAAAGCTAACTTAGCTTTTGCTATGTCTTGCTGAAAAAATACTTCTTCTCCCAAACAGTAGTGAATTACATTGTCCTCCAGAATTGTCCTATGTATTGCTGCATTTATTTTACCTCAGCAGGGCTGGCTGTTGAGAAACATCCCCACAGCATGATGCTGCCACCATCGTGCTTCACAGTGGGGATGGTGTGTTTTGGTGATGAGCAGTGTTGTAGTATTTCTTTTGCCTTTGTGAAAACTCTAGTCCAGATTTAATCTGAGTTTTCATCAACACTGGATTTCTTGTTGCCACTCTAGCATAAAGCTTTGACTGGTGAAAATCCCGGGTAACAGTTGTAGGCAAAGCCCCTCCCATCTCCACTGGTGAAGCTTGTAACTCCTTCAGAGCAGTCACAGGTGTCTTGGTGACCTCTCTGAACAGACTCTTTTTTCCACATTCACTGTAAGGACGGTTCAGTGTGTTGGAATATTTTTTTGTATCCATCTCTTGACTTATAATTGTCAATAACCTTTTCTCTGAGTTGCTTGAGTGTTCTTTTGTATTCATGGTGTAATGGTAGCCATGAATACTGATCAACCAGTGACTGGACCTTCCAGACACCGGTGTCTTTATACTACAATCACTTGAGACACATTCCCTGCACTCA
The DNA here is from genome assembly GCF_018320785.1 of Cheilinus undulatus. NCBI lineage: Eukaryota > Metazoa > Chordata > Actinopteri > Labriformes > Labridae > Cheilinus > Cheilinus undulatus. The sequence goes on from NC_054881.1 coordinate 35,319,657, forward strand.
GGTGATCCCCAATTTCTGTAACATTTTGTGTCAAAAAGGCAAATTATATCAACCATGATTGATTTATGAAATCAATAAAAGGGTAAAACAGGCAAGAGGGTGAAGACTTTGTATTGGCGCTGTTTTGTTGCTGTAAAAATATGGATTTGGATCATCTGAAAAATGTTGTAGTATACAGACAAAATGAAAAAAAAAAAACCCTCCAGAACAGTATCTTCCATGTAGCTTTAGGTAAAATTTTCATTGCTGCAGCTTATCTGAGATTCGACCACATATATTGAGTAATAAGACTAAAAATTGTACAGATGATTTATATAACCAAGGGGCCATCCTTTAAACCCAGTATCCCCAGACTCCATAAATCATAAATAACTGGAACATGATTAAAATGTGAGATCCCTCCAGTAGAGAGGCATTTAAAGAGTATTTAGTGTAGAGGAGAGCTCCATGCACACAAAAACCCAACACACTGACAGCAAAAGATGCCTTTATCTTTATCCACCACCATAAAGAAAGCTCTTAAGATGTCAACACAGATGACACATCTCTTAATCTCCACTCATGGTGGTTTTCACTGGATATGCTTTTGATTAAATTCATCTTGCAGTCACGTTGTCTTCTAACAAAGAGATCCTTCAGCCGTCCTTCAAAACTCCTTCATTAAGGTGTTTGCTACATTCATGGCTGCGGGTAATAAAGAAATGACCTCACACTTGAATTTCAGCACTTAGTTTTATACTGTCGGACTATTCTTTTCACCATAGCTGCAGGTGTAATTGGCAATTAAACAGTGGCGTACCACATGATCTGTAATGCATGGTGATTCATGAATATTTGATAGTAAAATGCATTATCCCAATTCACATTCACAAGGAGCACCTGCTCTGGCTCAGTCAACTTCTCTGACACTAATTTGTCCTTGGTTCGCTTTGTCAGTATGAAGCTCTTGTTGAACTAAAGGTTTAATTTAGCGCCCTGCTAAAGAGGGTTTGTGATGCCATCACAGTATAAAAGCACTGCAATTAAAATGTGACAAAAACAGGCTCTCTTTATATGAATTCATCACTACTTTGAGTACTATCAATGTATTACTTGTTAGGGAACAGACAGGTGGACATGTGGGTGCTGTCTGCATCCTGTTTGCAGTGTCACTGTATCGCTCTGTGTTCTCGTGTCTGACAGCATTGTGATGGATTCCTTAAATTACCTGTAACTGTGGCAGATGGCACGCTTTGTCATTAACAGAAATAGTTAGAATGCGCTGGCATCCTGATGAAATATTCATCATGAATCTTCACAACCACTTGCGATGTAATTCATTTCTGCCTGCATGCTGTGAGGCCATGAGAGCAGCAGAAAAAGTGCTTATTGAATCTTTACATCATCACGTATTCCAGTGATGTATTAAAATATAATGAGGGCATCAACTGCTGCACCCATCTGAATATCTATGAGTGCCTGAGGGCATGTCTGGGGACTGACAGGGAATGCTGGGGTGTCAGTCTTGTGCTGTGATTGACTGCAGGGATTTGACAACTCTTAGCATTACAATGGAAAATAAATATATAATATCGTCAATTTAAATTGATCTGCCAAAATGATGTTTCATAATATACCTTTGTCTGACAGCAGAAGGCACCATCTGTCTCTTGTTTTAGGTCTACTTTACCTATTCAACCTCAAAATAAAAAAAGAATTACCTTTATTTAAAAAGATGAGATAATCCAATGAAAGCAAAAAATAAAAAAATAAAAAATAAAATTTGAAACACTATACGACAAACATTATGTTCATTATTGGCCACTAACATACGGTAAATGTATTCACCCTCTTGGATGTTTAACCGTTTTAATGATTTTATAAATCAATCATGGTCAATAAAATTTGGCTTTTTTGACAAAAAAAAAAAAATTCTCTTTAATGTCAAAATGAAAACAGCTTCACTTCCTTCAAGTCTGTATTCACTAGATGCATCTTTGGCTGTAATCACAGCACTGAGTCTGTGTGGATAGGTCTCAGTCAGGCTTTCATATAGTGTAAGCACTCAGTCATAGAGTTAGCTTGAAATCACACAGGCTGTGTCCAAAACCACTCACTCATTCCCTACTTCCTATCCACTCTAAAGTGAGCTGCACATCGTGGACTATATGGTGCACAAAATGGTTTCGGACACTACTCCAGCCGCGAGCAATGACATCATCACCGTCTCACAATTAAAACGTTTAGCAACAATGGCTCGTAGATTCCAATGACAATGGTTGAGGATCAACATTAACGGTAGAATTTCACAGAAAGCTGATACAAAATGGAATGTATTTTCACCAAAAAAATTAAAAATACTAATAGATAAAAAAGTTTTTGTCTTAGGTGGCTAAATTATATACATTTGTGAGTGTATTATAACTTATTTTTGCTTAAAAATGATGGTCTCGTGTCTTGTAATCCTCAAAGGGGGAAAAAGTTACTCTGTTTTGAATCCTTAACATTTTCTTACAGATTAAATACTTTGTTTAAAATCAACAAACAAAAAGTATATGAATAAAGTTTTTATATGTGTTCCCTTGCTCTTCTCTTTCATCGGTCATGTTTGAGATCAGCAACCGTGGTGCATGATGGTAAATATTGCTGAGCCAGTGACCACTAGATGTTCATGACTGTTCAAAATGCATTGTGGGATAGAATGAGTGCACTATAAAGTGCATAATGATACTCAGAATTTAGACACCACTACTACATGGCGCATTCACTATATAGTGCACTATATATCTGGAAAATACATCTACCCAAGCTGTAGATCTCTTGCAGACTGAATAAGATTGTCCTGCAGGATTGTCCTTTATATTGGCACATTTATTTTATCCTCTACCTTAACAAGTCTTCCAGGGGTGGCTGCTGAGAAGCATCCCCACAGCATGATGCTGCCACCACCGTATGCCACAGTGGAGTTGCTGTGTTTGTGGAAATGTGCAGTGTTTTTTTGCTATACATGCCTTTTGGCAAACTCTAGTCTGTATTTAACCTGAGTTTTCTTCAACAGCGACTTTCTCTTTGACACTCTAGCATAAAGCTTTGACTGATGAAGAACCCTGGGAACAGGTGTTGTATGCAGAGTCTCTCCCATTGCAGCTGCTGAAGCTTGTAACTCTGTCAGAGAAGTCATAGATGTCTTGGTGGCCTCTCTCACTAGTCTCCTTCTTGCACAGTCTTATAGGTTGTGAGGACGGCCTGATCTAGGCAGATTTACACATGTGCAATATTCCTTCATTTCTTGATGACTGATTTAACTGAACTCTGGGGGATGTTCAGTGCCTTGGAATTATATTGTATCCATCCCCTGACTTACACTTTTCAATAACCCTATCCCTGAGTTGCTTGGAGTGTTCTTTTGTCTTCATGGTGTAATTGTAGTCAGGCACACTGATTAATTAACTGGATTTTCCAGACACAGGTGTCTTTATACTACAATCACTTGAGACACATTCACTGCACTCAGGTGATCCAGAGTTTACAAATTGGGAGACTACTGGGGATTTTTTGAAATGAAAACAATTCAATTAGTGTGTATTTTTCCAAGTGTGTACTGGGGGGAAGGCTTTGCTTTTCTTAGATATACTATATTGCCAAAAGTATTCACTCACCCATCCAAATAATTGAAATCAAGTGTTCCAATCACTTCCATGGCCACAGGTGTATAAAATCAAGCACCTAGGCATGCAGACTGTTTCTACAAACATTTGTGAAAGAATGGGTCGCTCTCAGGAGCTCAGTGAATTCCAGCGTGGTACTGTGATAGGATGCCACCTGTGCAACAAGTCCAGTGGTGAAATTTCCTCGTTCCTATCCTATCCTAACTGTCAGTGGTATTATAACAAAGTGGAAGCAATTGGGAACAACATCAACTCAGCCATGAAGTGGTAGGCCATGTAAAATGATGGAGCGGGGTCAGCGGATGCTGAGGCGCATAGTGCGCAGAGGTCGCCAAATTTCTGTAGAGTCAATCGCTACAGACCTCCAAACTTCATGTGGCCTTCAGATTAACTCAAGAATAGTGCATAGAGAGCTTCATGGAATGGGTTTTCATGGCCGAGCAGCTGCATCCAAGCCAGACATCACCAAGTGCAATGCAAAGCATTGGATGCAGTGGTGTAAAGCACGTCGCCACTGGACTCTAGAGCAGTGGAGACACATTCTCTGGGGTGACAGATCATGCCTCCCCATCTGGCAATCTGATGGACGAGTCTGGGTTTCGATGCTCCCAACTTTGTGGGAACAGTTTGGGGATGGCCCCTTCCTGTTCCAGCATGACTGTGCACAAGTGCACAAAGCAAGGTCCATAAAGACATGGATGAGAGAGACTGGTGTGGATGAACTTGACTGGCCTGCACAGAGTCCTGACCTCAACCTGATAGAACACCTTTGTGATGAATTAGAGCGAAGACTGAGAGCCAGGCCTTCTCGTCCAACATCAGTGTGTGACCTCACAAATGTGCTACTGGAAGAATGGTGAAAAATTACCATAAACACACTCCTAAACCTTGTGGAAAGCCTTCCCAGAAGAGTTGAAGCTGTCATAGCTGCAAAGGGTGGACCGACATCATATCAAACCCCATGGATTAAGAATGGGATGTTACTCAGGTTCATATGCGAGTCAAGGCAGTGAGCGAATACTTTTGGCAATATAGTGCACCTTAAGGAAAAAAGGGAACTCCCTGTTCTTACCTTTGGATTTAACAATTAGTTCTAACATACAGTATCTAGCTCTTGTCATGTTTGCTCAGTGGTGATGACATGTCTGTAACTTAAAATGACAGGAAAGGATAAATAATTTCTCTATCTGATAAATGTATGCTAAAAATATAAAATAAAAAAATATTTAGCCATTATTTATTTACTGCCACATGTCAGTATATAAAGATGCTTGTCATGCTGGAGGACATCATCCCGTACCCATGTTTCTTTGCAGCAGTCTGGTGGTTTATAAATAAACAAAGCAGCAGACATTGTCATACAGCACTCATATTGCAAACATGTTGTCTGACAGAGTGTTAAAGCAATCTCCAGCCTGCCACCCTTAACCTGTCCATTTAATCCCACAATCAGGGAAACACTTTTGCACCCCCTCTGGCAGACACAAAAACATCCCGACAGGTGGAAAACAGCTCTGAGGATACCTTCATGTTCAATATCCAGACCCCAGTGGAGGACCGGTCTCTCGGGAAGGACCCTGAGAAAAGAAGCTCTCTCCGGCTCTTCTGTTAAATCTTTCTTTAATGACGATTTAAACATTTTTCTCCAGAAAAAAAAACATACCAGTGGCATAAAAATAGTCACACTTATGTCACACAGTTTGAAGATGGTGAAAAATCCTTATTGTGGGATTATTGGAATTACATTTTTTTATTCCCGTATGGAGGAATGGGTTTCTCCTCTGTAGTCATGGGATAGATACCGGGCTTACTCACTGAGGATTTAAGATTCCAGCTCAGTTTAGTGGAGACAGATTTCTCCCTGTTATTTCCTGGTTAGGATTTCAGCCTTCTTTCCACTTGTGCAGCATAACAATCAGACTGAAACATTACTTTAGTGTGAAACTCTCCCTGTGACCAGCTGTTGATAAAAAGGGCCTCACACACAGAGCAGTGAATCACAGCACAGATTATTTCATCGATAAGCATTTTAGCACCAGGACAAGTTATTGGACTTTGAGTGGCTACGTTTAGAGTCCATCTTCATGAGCTCCTGCATCTCACACTGAAAGCTTACAGCAGTGATAAATAACCTTCACCAAGAACGAGCATCAAGTGCACATTCATCACATCCTCTCAGTATACATAAGGGGCTCTATGGCTTTCACTTAACATAAATAAATAATAACATGAACTGCTAGATTTATCCTGCCTCAGAATAATCCCAGGATAAATAGTGAGGAAAAATCTCACCACTCGAAAAAGTTTTGCCCAGACTACCACAAATCATCCACTCTGCAGTGAGTAGAATTAGCTGTGTCCCAATTCAGGGGCTGCATCCTTCAAAGGGCACATTTCAAGACTGATTAAATCACAGCAGCACATCAAAGGCTGCTCCATTTAAATTCAGCTGACAAGCACATCCTTCTCTCTGCCACAAAGGAACCATCCAGTGCCGCCGTCGTGTCCTGACATATACCGAGGTTCATTATGCGCCAATTCAAACAAGATGGCTGACTCTTAAGCGTCCAAGTAGTGCACTTTTGAATAACCCTTAATAATGAAAAGGTTAAGGGAAGGGACAGCTGATGCAAAGAGGAAACTGTCTGTAGACTAGACCACCTCGTTTTAGATCTGCCTGAAATAAGCTTTTGTAAAATGGGACCTTTTAAGGATACCCCTGAATTGGGACAAGGTTTTTGATCATCCCACCTTTTGCCAACTACTTCCAGTCATGCCATGCAATCACCTGGGATTGGTTTGCATATACAGTGCCTAGAGAAATTATTCATCCCCTTGAATGTTTTACCCTTTTTCTGATTGTAGAAATCAATCATGGTCAGTATAATTTGGCTTTTTGACAAAAACATTACAAAATAAATGTCAAAGTGAAAACAGAATTCTACAAAGTAATATCAATTAAATACAAATAAATGATGTAACTGCATAAATATTCACTCTCTTTAAAGTGACTGGAAGGTCCAGTTAATCAGTATTCCTGGCTACCATTACATCATGAAAACAAAGGAACACTCCGAGCATTTCAAAGAAAAGGTAAGTGAAAAGTATAAGATAGTGGGTGGAGGAGTGGCAAAGAGAAAGCTACTGTTGAAAAAAAGTCAGATTAAATCTTGACTAGCGTTCAACAAAAGACTCCAGGGTCAAGTGGAAGAAAGTATTTTGGTCTGAAAGAGACCAAAATGGTGCTTTTTGCCATCAGACAAGACGTTGTATTTGGTGGTGCATGCCACCACAAACACACCATCCCCACTGTAAAGAATGGTAGTGGCAGCATCATGCCTTGGGGATGCCTCCAGCCGGCCCTCTTGTAAAAGTAAGAGGGTAAAATGAATGCGGCAAAAGAAGGAAAAACCTGAAGTACATTTTATATTCAGTCTGCAAGAGAAATACAGCTTAGGAAAATATTTCTTTTCCAGAAAGACAACGACATCCAAAGCTACAAAGGAATGGTTTTAAAGACAAAAGGTGAATGTTCTGGAGTGGCTGAGTCAAAGGTCAGCCCTCAGTCTAATAGAGTCCATGTAAGCTTAATTGAGACCTATCCACACAGACTCAGTGCTGTGATTGCAGCCAAAGGTGCATCTACTAAATACGGACTTGAAGGGAGTGAATATTTCTGTAGTTACTTATTTTCCTGCACATGTTTTTAATTAATTGACTTGACTTAGTAGAAATCTGGCTCATGGTTTTCCATGGCAGGGGGATAGGCCAGTTTGAATGACTCATAATTCCCCACACAGTGCGGCTGTTGGATTGTTACTGAGCTTGTGCTTTGGCATGAATTTTCTTATTTTCAGCGAGTTCATAATGAAATATCTCATTAAAAAAGGTTTTTGAATTTGTTCAGGTAGAAAGCCTTTTTCCCCTTTAGACTTTCTGTTCCATGCAAGAGAAAACCGACATTACAATTTGCTCATATTTCCACAGCCACTGTTTCTTTTTTAAATCAGTCATTTTGTATATTGCTGCAATGTGCCAATATTCCCATACATTATTGTGCAGATGAGCCAAGGACATGCAAATCAAAATGCACTAGGCATACCTCTACCGTCCCGTGGAAGAGGCAGAACAGCTAATCTGATTTTTGATGCATTTTTTCCTTATTGGAATCTGAGGTTAATTTCACTCCAAACATTCAGACTCTTCAACACTTTGTTTGCAGGTACTCTGTTTAATTTGAATCTTCCTGTGTGGACTTGTTGCTAACTTTCCTTCTCTGTTCAGCCTTCCAGAGGGTCATTAAACACAGATAGTGACACGCTGGTTGGACGGCTCGCTGTTCAATATACACCAGGGGGCAACCATCAATCAGGGGGAGAGGCACGGCGCTCTGACACATGCTTGATGGGTGATGACACTAAATATGCTGTCATTTGGCCAGAGACAGAAGCCAGACTCAGTCGGCGAGCCTCGTTAAATGTCAAACACGACTTCCATCGACACATTTCCCGATCATACGGCAGGGAGAAGTATGCGTGCATGTGTGTATTCTACTTTTACAGAACTTTTTGTCTGTAAGAGTCCCTCGGCTAAGCCGGGAAGGATGATCAGACTACTAGGAATAAAAAACCCTGAGGGAGAAGGTTTGAGTTATCTCACAGAGGCAGGCCGGCCCACAGAACTGGCTGTGCCCCTAAAAACTCAGAGAATTAGCCCACAGTTTGAATTATTGATGATATCAATACGTGTGTGTTGGATCAGTAGCATCTGTGCTAGCGTCCTAGCTAACAGTTCCTTCAAGTTGTAGATGAAAAGTGAGTTTAAGTTTTTATTCAGGCTACTTTTTACAGAGTGTCACCACTTTTCCCCACATTGCTGCCACTTCTTTTGCCTCTTTTAACCCATTTTTACTGCTTATTGCTCTTTTTGCCCCACTTTGACTTTTTCTGCAACACCATTTTGCAACTTTTTGCCTATTTTTGTCCCTTTTTGCCAAGTTTTTATCCTTTTTTTGCCTAGTTTTTTTCATATTGTCCCTTTTCCCCATTTTTTCCCCACTTCTTTATAACAATTTTACTTTTTTTCCCCATTTTGTCCCATTTTTGCTTTTTTTTTTAACACCCTTTGAATATTTTTGGCACTTTTTGCCCATATATGCATTACTTTGCCCTTTTTTGCCAATCTTTGCCTCTTTCTGCGACTTCTTTTGCATCTTTTTTTTGCCAATTATGGCTGCCAGTCCTCTATGCCCCAGTTTTGCCGATTTCTGCACATTTTTTGCCAGTTACCCCAGTGTTTTTGCCATTTTTTCTCCTTTTTACCTGACTTTTGCAATTTTTTTGCTCCATTTGTCACTTAATTCTATTTTTTAACAATTTTTCCACTTCTTTTTGACACTTTTAACCCATTTTTGTCACTTTATTGGCTATTTTTTCCTGTTTTTGCATCTTTTTTAATGCCTTTTGAATTTTTTTTGCACTTTTTTGCTAGTGTTTGCATTGCTTTGCCCTTTTTGCCCTGTTTGTCACTTTTTGCCTATTTTCCCACATATTTTTTGATACTTTTGACACTTTTTTGGCACTTTTTTCCTTTTGTATTGCCTTTTGCTCTATTTTAGTCCTGTTTGTCACTTAATGCTGCTTTTTGCCTATTTTTCCACTTGTTTATGACACTTTAACCCATTTTTTTTTTTTTTACCACTTTTGCCTTATTTTGTCCTGTTTTTGCATCTTTTTTTCCCAATTTTTTTTTTGGCACATTTTGCCAATATTTGCATTGTTTTGACAATCTTTGCCCTGTTTGTCACTTTAAGCCCATTTTCCACTCATTCTTTGCCATTTTTTGCATTCTTTTTGCCACTTTTACCCCTTTTTTGTATCTTTTTGTAATCACCTTTGCCTTTTTGCCGATTTTTGCCCATATTTGCATAGTTTTGCCCATTTCAGTGCCACTTCTCGCCCTCTTCTCGTTTGCTGATTCTAGCTGCCTTTTAGCCAATTCTTTTTACCTTTTTTTTCACTTTTCCCATTTTTGCCACCGTTTTGCTGATTTTTGTGCTGTTTTTGGCAATTTTTCCCCATTCTGCTCCATTTTCCCTTTTGTTGTTGCCTTTTTCCCAAATTTGGGCCCCATTTTTGTCACTATTTGCCCATTTTTGCCCAGTGTTTTGCTACTTTATGCCACTTGTCCTCTTTTTTTAAGTTGTTTTATGCCACCTTATCCCATTTGGCCAATTTTTTTTTTTTTTTTTGCTTCTTTTTGCCCCTATTTTCACTTCATAATGCCACATTTAACCCATTTTTGCCACTTTTAACTAATTTTGCCAGTTTTTGACTATTTTAACCCTCTGTCTTTCTCTTTCTACAGTCATTCTACTCTTTTTGAAATCGTTTAGTCCAGTACACCCATCCACATTGTTTACCTAACTGATAAAACAATAATGATTTTAAGAAAAGGGGTTTACATTTTGAAAAATGCTGTACTGTACAGAAGCATAAATACATGAAATTCATGTGTTGCTGCTGGTTATTATTCAGGTAAAACATAAAACATGGTTATAACAGACTAACTTTACAGCGATCCATGATTTTGGCCTCTGGGGCCCCCAGTTGGACTGGGCCCCAGAAAGCTCCCCCCTTATGGGCTTCCTTGCATGGAGGTCAGAATTCCATTAAATTACATCCATCTGAGTTTTAAGACGCAGCTGGCCACATTTTTAATACACACTCCTGTGAGCAAGGTCAAGGATAATGGATCTCTTTGTGTGTTCTGCTGCTTTGTCCACCTTGACACAAACATGCATACACTTCCTTTTCGGCCCCAAACTGTGACCTTGGGGCTAAACTGTGGGCCCTTGGGCATCTTGTCTTGCACTAAAGGCAATTATGTTGCGGTAATGCATTATGTTAGGTAGCATTCCCAGGACAATCAGTCATTGTCTGTTCAAGATGGTCGCACAGGCTCATCTTCCTCATCTCCCATTCCATTACAGTGCAGCCCGGATCTGTAAGGACCCGCTCCCTGTTTCCGACAAGGTCACCCCGCAGTGTGAACGGGAAGACACGTTTATATTTACGACTGCATGACCCAGGATCAATCAGGGAAACTTTAAATCTCTGAAACTGTGACCAGCTAGGATTACCTAAAAGCATCTACATTCTATCACTTACAGTTTGTAAATTCTCTGCCCCTTTAATCTCGATCTGGCCGTGGCTTCTGTCTCACACCTATATGATAAAATCAGAGATATTTTTTAGCTAGAGTGGCAGGAAAATCACTGAGCAGAGTGAGGAGGTTTTTTAAGAAAGCTGCATTAAAAGTCAAGTCACAAAAGCGCTTTGAAAAGGCGGATCGATACCATTTCTGTGACCAATTTTACAGTTCTCCGGGTCGGTTGCCTCTGGAGTAATAAAGCTGTTTTCTTCACACATCCTTCAGTCTTTTTTTCTCTCTTCAGTCAACGGTGGCAGTATTAAGGCAATGTGTTTGCTAAGCCTATGGGCATATCCAAGTGTGCAGCTGTGCAGTTGATCAAGAGGACGACAGAGGGAAAACTGTACGGGTAAAATGAATCGAGAGCTAATTTTTGGTTCAAAGATTCACACACTGCGTTGTTATACTCTGTTTGAACTCACACCTCTTGGTTTGCTCCTTCATGAATACGCTCCATCTTAAAGGAAGACCTGCAGACAGATGTTTGGTCTGTGTGGGGTTCTTCCTGTCGTCCACTTTGACCTCATGTCAAGAGATTCTCCTCTGATGTAGTCAGCTGACAGCCAATCAGCTTGAGCCGATTTGTCCTTGAAAGCTGACAAGGTAAAGCACACAGGCATGAATGGGATTTTTAGAATCGATTAAAGGGGATTTTAAACATTTACTGACCCCTGAGGTGGAGCAACAATTTAAAGTAGCTAACATTGTTGTTTAATCAGCACATACAGTGCCTATAAAATGTTTACCCCCTTGGCTGTTTGACTGTTTTATTGATTTTATAAATCAACCATGGGCAATATAATTTGGCTTTTGTAACAAAAAACTCTTTAATGTCAAAGTGAAAATGGATTTCTTTAACATAATACCAATGATATACAAACATGCCTTGTAAAATAAGTGTTAATGCACTGCCTGCTGCAATCACAGCACTGAGTCTGTGTGGACAGGTCTCAAGCGAGCTTGCACATCTGGACGCTGATATTTTCCTGTATTCCTGGCTACCATGACACCATGAAGACAAAAGAAAACTCCAAACAACTCATAGAAACAGTACAAATATGTAATTTAAAATATGTGACTTCAGTCATTATTTATTAGATGCGCCTTTGGCTGCAATCACAGCATTGAATCTGTGTGGATTGCACATCTGGACTCTGCAACTGCACTCCATTCTTCTTTGTAAAACTGCTCAGGCTCTGTCAGGTTGCATGGGGATTGGGTGTGAGCAGCCCTTTTCAATCCCAGACACAAATTCTCCATTGGATTGAGGTCTGAGCTTTGACTCGGCCACTCCAGAACATTCACCTTGTCGTCTTTGAACCATTTCTGTTTAGCTTTCTCTGTATGCTTCAAGTCATTGTGTTGCTGGAAAATAAATCTTTACCCAAGTTGTAGTTCTCTTGCAGACTGAATAAGATTGTCCTCCAGGATTTTTCCTGGATTTTGCTGCATTCATTTTACTCTACCTTTACAAGCCTCCCAGGGCTGGCTGCTGAGAAGCATCCCCACAGCATGATGCTGCCACCACCCTGCTTCACAGTGGGGAATGCTCAGTTTGTGGCGATGTGTCCGCCAATCATAGCGTCTTATCTGATGCCTTCCACTTGACCATGGAATCTCCTGTGTTCCTTTAGGTGAACTCTAGTCCAGATTTAATGAGTTTTCTTCAGCAGTGTCTTTCTCTTTGCCACTCTCCCATAAAGCTTTGACTGGTGAAAAACCTTGGACACAGCTGTCTCTCCCATCTCAGCTGCTGAAGCTTGTAACTCCTTCAGAGTAGTCACAGGTGTCTTGGTGGCCTCTCTCAGTTTGTGAGGACGGCCTGATCTAGGCAGATTTAACTGAACTCTGGGGGATGTTCAGTGCCTTGGAATTTCTGTTGTATCCATCTCCTGATTTACACCTTCAATCGTGTTTTCTCTGTGTTGCTTGGAGTGTTCTTCTGTCTTCATGGTGTAATGGTAGCCATGGAACAGTGACTGGATCTTCCAGACACAGGTGACTTTATACTGCAGTCGCGAGACACTCAGGTGTCACTAATTGTAAGACTGCTAGCACCAATTGGCTGGACCTCTGTTGAATTAGGTCTGTCACTTTAAAGGGGGTGAATATTTATGCTTATATCCATCAAATAGTAAAATTATATTGACTATGATTTATTTTTCAATCTATAAAAGGGTGAAACATCCAAGAGGGTGAATAGTTTTTAGCAGAGTATTCAGAAAGGGGATGCAGAAGCATAGGGGTCACTGGGGGGAGGTAATATGTGGTAAAAGAAGATCAATAAATGAACAAGCCCAGAACTAGTATTCAAAACAGATTTGTAAATTGATCAAATATGTCCACCAGGCCTAAAGGGATGACATCTTGTGTCTGCAGAATGTCAACAAAAGCATCTTTGTTTACAATGAAAACTCACCACAGGTTGCTTCAATCTGCGGCGTCTTAATTTCCAGGGAGCGAACATCCTCTGGCTGCTTTTCTTAATGAAGCAGCAGATGCTCACATTGAACTTGAAGGGATGCCGTAACCTCAGGAAGCGGCGATATCTGTCTTCCTCCTGTCAGGATGTCAGATACAAACACAGACAATTGTGGGGTGTCATTCAGAGTTTACAAAGACATCTTTGCAGGAATTACACAAATACACCCTTTATGGAGTGGCTGATTTATCCCGAAGATCAATCACAGCGTCTCAGTCACATCTGATACACGGCGGTGTCAGCGTGACCGTCAGAGGAAGGGTGCCTCATTTAAGGCAGGTACATTTCTGAGAAGGGCAGGTTTGAAGTGCATGTCTTCATTCAACACTAAAAGCATTTCATCTCTTTGATGCATTATTGTGGAAAAATGTGCACTATCACACTTTTAAGTAAACAAAAAAAAAAAAAAGGAAGAAAGCGGGAAGTGGTTTTTAAAGGATGTAAGCATTTTGGAAACTTCCTTCTTGCCGCTCACGCCCACACAGGATGATAACATGATGTAATTCCTCTGACATTGGCACTTTTGCAACTTTCAACTTCCTTTTTTTAGTTTTCCATCTTTGGGATCAAAACATATTAGGTAATGTTGTGTTTTTCAAGAAATGAAAGCTAACACGCTATGTTAAAGGAGATGATGCAGTTTTTATGATCTCCCTGCCTGATTTTAGATAAACTAGTAAATATACAGAGGGCGTTATTGATTTATTTATGAGGACTTTCTTCTTCAAAGAAAGTCACAGTGTCCTTGGTCTGCTGCTTTATTTTGGTAACTCCTATCTTTCCTGCTGGATATGACCTGTGCGTTGGCCTTGAATAAATCTGAGGACACGAGGTGTGGACTTGAAAAAGCTGCACGCTCATGCAAACGTTAAAGCAAAGTTTACTTTATGGATAGTCAAAGAGCATTTTTCATTACTATCACAGACAAGCAGACAAACAAGTCTAAAAGGCCTGAAGGCAGCATAAACCAAAACAAAAGCAGACAAGTAGCAGGATAAAAAAAATGTGACTGGAAAACTTGTAAGGAAGCCCCAAAAATGAAGTGATTCTGGAGGCTGAAGGGCATAAATCAGGTTTATAATACTAGAGGAGCTAGAGACGATATGGAGGTTGCAGCTTTGAAGATTTTTCACAACATTTTGGGGTGTTTCTGTGGGAATTTGAGCCCAATCATTCTGTAGAGCATCCGATCTCCCAAAGGTGCTCCATGGGGTTGAGGTCAGTCAAGGTCCAAGACACCAAACCCCAAACCAGTGGTGCATTTTTCTTCAGGGAGGCTACAACAAAATCTCAATTTGATATGTTATGTATGTAAGGTACATCAAAAGATGTTACTACACCGAGAGTTAAGTTACGACGGTGCATTATTGCAAATTAGCAGCCATGTTTGATAGAAGACTCAACATTGTCAGATTAGCATTAGCAACTTAGATGATAATGAAATGTAGAGGGCTGGTGTTGGTAATCATAGCTATGGAAGCTGAGCAGCTCTTCACTTTTATTTCTAAAGATGGCTGAAAGTTGAAGAGGTTGGAAACAGGCTCACCAACAGCATCAGGACCTCGATGTCCTTGAGTCAGGGTGGACATTTGTGCAGAGTCTGAAGAACCCCTCTAAACATTCTAGAAATATCCTGTTCAGCACAGACCCAACGATATGAACTGTGTCACTATGCATGTTATTTACTCATATATGTTTGAATGATACCTCACTGACAGACAAATCCGGCCCATGGTGCAGTTTTACCCGGCCTGCAGGATCATATCATATTTAATTAGAACTGGCCTGCAGGTCTAAGGTCTGCAGATTTCCTCCAGTATAGAAATGTAAATTTAACCTTGAAGATTTGAAATATCCTTTGTTAAATCATAAAAATTTGAAAAAGTAAAGAGTAAAAATAATGAGATTGAAAATATAGAATGGGGGAGAGAAATTAATTTGTTTTCATTTAAAATTTTCCATTTACATCTCAAAATTCTGACTTAGACTTAACATTTTGATTTTTGTGAACTTTTAGATTCCAATTTTAAATTTTAAGTCATATTTTGAAATTTCAAGATCATGATTTCAAATTTAATCTCATATTTTACCCTTTCAAACTCCTAGCTTTGACATTTAATCCCATATTTGACTTCTTAAACTCACTATTTAGAACTTCATCTCATATTTTGAACTTTGAGATTCGCAATCTTAAATTTTGAGTTATATCTCGACCTCTTAAACTCAACATTTTGTTTTTTTACTCATATTGTTACCTTTTTCAACTCTTAACTTTGATTTGTAATCCCATTTTAAACTCATTATTTTGTATTTTATCTCATATTTTGACCTTTAAACTCCTAATTTTGACTTTTAATCCCATATTTGACTTTTTAAACTCATAATTTAGAATTTCATAGCATATTTTGACCTTTTAGATTCACAATCTTAAATTTTAAGTAAAATCTCAACCTCTTAAACTCAACATTTTGTTTATTCATTTTGGAAATATGTTACTCATATTGTTACCTTTTTCAACACCTAATTTTGATTTGTAATCTCATATTTTGAACTTTTAAACTCATTATTTTGTATTTTATCTCATATTTTGACCTTTAAACTCTTGAATTTTATTTTCTATTTCATATATTTGCCTTTTAAAAACATTATTTTAACTTTTGATTTTGTGTTCTGACCTTTTTAACTAATATTTTGACTTTTTATCTCAGACATTTGAACCTTTAAACTTATCATTTGACTCTTTTTAAATCTCAAAACCATTTATCATCACTTTTTCTCCCCCTTTATATATTACCTGTGAGAATAAGGTTTACAGTTTATGGTTAAATGTTGTCTCTGTTAGGCCCTCATGTTAACGAAGCAGGTTTAGGATAATTTAGAGCTTTGACTTTAGAGAAAATGAAGTCTGGAGTGCCTTACACCTATAATCTCAGACATCATCAACAAAATAATTCGCAACAGCAGCGACTGACAACTGAAACAATGTATTTAAATTGATCTGTGAATGGGAGAACCAGATTTTTAACACCAAATATTCTGTTTTGTTGACTTGGAGCTAAAGCATTATTGACTCAGCATGTTCCATCTCCTCTTTTTCTGGTTTTTACCGGCTAAAACCCAAAGACAGCTGTAGGATACGTTCTGTTAAATGACTTTTAAATCTCCGTCTTTGAGTTATTGCTTTTAAATGATTATTTGGGAATGATCGTCTCCTCAGAAATGAGCCATAAAACATGAAATTGCTTTTCACATTGCAGAAGGAGCCCTCTGGCTATTAGCGCAGCTTTGCTTAGCTGCGTGCTCGGACAAGGACGTTAGCCATTATTTAATTTCAGTCTTATCGTACGCCGTAATCACGTCCTCTTGATGCAGATCTCAACAAAGACAAAAGAGTGAAAACTCTCTTTGAAGGACAGTGACTTCACAAATTTACCCACATGGTGCACAAGATACTATCAAGGAACACAGCCTGTGAGGATTCATATAAAGTAGTCCCATAATGACAAGGATGAAACAGTCAAAACCAACAGCAAGGCCGAAATCTTTACATCTGTGAGCTCTGGGTCTTGTGATTTCTTTCTGTGATATTAGCAGCTGTCTCCTCCGTCCTCAGGCTTCTCTTTAATGGTCTCTCTCTGAGGAGAAGAGAATGAGGGACTCGTCAGAGGAGTTTTAGGAGTTACACATGACCTTTCAAATTAACAGTTTCCATTTATTTCCTTTAACAAGCCGTGTAATTGTAGACTTCGGCTTTCTTTTATCACTCTTTCCTAAAGCTGCCTTTCTTTCTCAGCCCTCTCCGTCTTTGTCAAAGAGATTTAATTGGAAAATGAAACACTGTTTAGATTCAAACACTGGACTCTCCACAAAGACGCCAACCATTTGATTAACCTCTTCTTTCTGTGTTATTCAAGCTTTTTCCCCTTCAGCTGTTGTTTTCTATCTCTTTCTAACATCGTTTCAAACAAAACCCTCGATGTGCTCTCATCTCGCTCTTCATCAGCGATTCAGTCGATTCTACCTGGACTCCAACAAACTGCTCCTCTTTGGTTTTTAACTCCACCGGGTGAGCTGAGACGCCAAAACGAGTCCAAAATACCAAACAAATGACAAAAAAATCTTTAAAGTCAAAGTGAAAACAGATTTCTACAAAGTAATATGAGTAAGATAAAAAAATGTGATGTAAAATAAGTGACTGCATAAATATTCACTCTGTTTAAAGTGACTGGAAGGTCCAGTTAATCAGTATTCCTGGCTACCATGACACCATGAAGACAAAAGAATACTCCAAGCAACTCAAAGAAAAGGTCAGTACAAATATGTAATTTAATATAAGTGACTGCAAGTCATTATTTATTAGATGCACCTTTAGTTGAAATCACAGCAATGAATCTGTGTGGATTGCACATCTGGACTCTGCAATTTTACTCCATTCTTCTTTGCAGAACTGCTCAAGCTCTGTCAGGTTGAACTGGGATCTGATGTGAACAGCCCTTTTAAAGCCCAGCCACAAATGCTCTTGTGGATTGAGGTCTGGGCTTTGACTTGGTCCCCCAGAACATTCACCTTGTTGTCTTTGAATCATTTCTGTGTCTTTGCTGTCTGCTTGCAACCTTGAATAATATACCATGAATAATGTATCTCTTCCTTTTCAAGCCTTTCAAGGGTAGGCTGCTGAGGAGCATTCCCACAGCATGATGCTGCCACCATGATATTTTTCCACCTTTAAAATCTGTTTCAGTACTTTGTATCAGAGTGTATCATTCTGAAATGTTAAATAAAGCTGATTTAAATTTAGCTTTGTAAATAAAGCTTATTGTTTTGGTCGAATTTTTACTGTCATGTTTAGCTCTGAGGTCTTAAAGGAAGATTTAATTTAAAAATAAGTTGTTGAGTGTTAAAATATCGAAAGTAGGTCCACTTAGATTAAATGCCTGAAGTTAAACCCTGTGTGATGTCAGTCGTCTGCTTACAATAGGCAGACTCAAACTGCTTTGCCAATCCGCGGTGGAATCCATATTGAAATTGCGGTCTCAATCGAACTTTGGATCAACCTAACGGCCCGCTCACTAAGCTCGACGTCCTGTCAGCTAGCTAGCTAGCATTCTGGTTGACAGAAACGGAGCTTCTGCCTGTCGAGCTATCTGTCAATCAAATGAGATGGGCCAATCAGTCTACAGTGAGGCTTTTACTCAAAATAATCTAAACCACTGTAGTACAAAAAAATTCACCCCCCGTACAGTGAGAGCACATGAAGACATTAGCTAATGAGACACGTTTGGTGTTCAGACGGGACTGTTGGTGTTCCTGCAGCCAGCCTCAAGCGGACACTCACAACACATGATGATGGTTTTAACTGAACTTCAGGGGATGTTCAGAACCCTGGAATTTCTTTTGTATCAATCCCATGTCTTGTACTTTTCAATCATGTTTTCTCTGAATTGCTTGGAGTGTTCTTTTGTCTTTATGGCGTAATAGTAGCCATGATTACTGATTAAGAAGTGACTGAACCTTCCAGACACAGGTGTCTTTATACTACAATCACTGAGACACTTTCACTATAGATAGTGTAATGGGGATCTAGTCTAACTGTGGGAAAACCAGCACTAATTGGCTGGACCTTGTTTTAACTGGGTCCATCACTTTAAAGGGGGTGAATACTTTTCTTAGGTACTAATCAGTACTATAACCTCCCTTCTTGTCTTATTTTTTATCCACTTTTGAAAGTCCAGCCCAGATGAGGGACTTGGGCATAAGTGGCCTGTTGACCTACATTCGTTAATCTGTGAAGTACCTCATTTCTTATCGTGTAAGTGGGTCACAAATTAATTGTGCATAATAAATATAATTACAACATTTGAAAAAAAGTCACATGTGAGCAGAAGAGGTTTGATTAATCATACTGCTGCATTAAATGTTTGATTATAAGATAAATGTTATTAGAACTGTAGGGAAACAACATGAGAGCATTTAGAAATTAAATGAACAAAATTCTGTAAAATATGTTACTATGATGAGTCTTCAACAAATCTTGAAACTAAATATATTTGTTATTAAAATACTAATATAATATTTCCCAACTTTTGTTTGACAAGATTTTAATAATGAGGAATTAAAAGGTAACAGGAGGTTAAGTAGTGGAAAGGTTCACACGTGGATAATCCCGGGTTATTTCCCACATGTGATGTCTTGGTGTCAGAAGCCCGGATTGATCCGTGTACACCATGTGTCGAAGTCATCCTCTAATAGTCATCCAATTTCATGGAAATTAAAAGGATTGCTGCCTTTTGAAATGTAAATGGGCTATGCAGATTTGGGATGAATCAAAAATCGGCCTCCCTGGTTGACACAGAGTGAAATAAGCTTTTCATGAACCATTACGTCTGAGCCGCTCCACGACTCCCGACTCATTAAGGATCGGACACAACTCCAGGACTTTTTTTATCATCGGAGACGTAGGAGCATCACAATCAGTGCTTTCCAAAACAAGTCACGGGCTTCAGAATATAAATCTTTGGTCACAGCTGACAGTTTCTGTCTGAAAAGGAATAATTTACACACAGCTCTGTATTGAAGGAAGATATAAATTCAAATTTTTCTCCTAATAAATTCCACAATAAATCATACTGTTTTAATAAGCTGCAGGCAACTGAAGGGTTCTGTCATAAAATCAGCCTTGTCTCCCCATAAAATCATTCATGATGCCATAAATTTGGTTGGTTTCCTCAAATTAGCCAAAAATTCTTTGAAACAACAGATAGAATCTCGCTTTTATGTAAATGTGTCTCTTTAAAATGAGAGATGTCTCAAAAGTGGTTCAGATTGGTGAAAACAAAGTCCGGCCTAGATTTACAAAGAACTGCCCGTCATTTGCTCGCTCTGTCTGCTCCGTCCCAAGGTCAGATTCACAAAAAACATTACGCTAATGACATTTGGGGACAAACACGCCCATAAAGTTGTTTTTCTGTGCTGTTTGCTCTTGTTTTGCATTTGAATGGGAAGAGAAGCCATTTTAACCTCTGAACAAAACTGAGCTCTCATGTTGATGAAGCACAAGTTTGTCCAACTACAGACGATGAGCGAGGAGGGGAAACTTCTTCAAGTTTATTTTGACGTTAAACTTGTATAAACACAAGTTTCCCCTTTTAAACAAAGCTTCCTAAAGGAAGCTAGGGTCTCTTATAGAAAAAACAACAACTGGATCCTATTTAACAGCTCAACTCTGTCTCCACACATGTGGATGAAGTGTTGAGCTGCTGTCTGCCCTGGAGTTATATTTAGAATAAACATGTCAGATTAACTTTACACACATACAGACTGTTTATTTTAAGTCCCATAGAAGCAGAACTGTGTTCCTGTGACATCCATTACTACGGTGCAGTTACCACCAACAAACCATGTTAAGTTGATTCAAGACAGTCTGGCAGCAGACTGTAATTCTTAGACGCCCCTCATCAGATTGTTACTGTGAGATTTTGCCTGTACAATGTATTTCCAGATTTAGATTTTTCAAATCCAACTTTATTTATAAGCGAAGTCTGGCAGTTACAGTCGCGAAAAACTGCAAACCCTACAACACTGATCATCAACTGGCGGCCTGGGGGCCAATTCAGGCCCCCCAAAGCTTCCTGTCCGGCCCCCAAAAGATCATTAAATTCAAAAAGGAAGGAAAGAAGATGCTGTGGTTTTAAGAGTATCCTTTGGTTTTAAATGTCTGCAGCTGGTTAATCCATCCCACAAACAATTAACATTAAAATAGTCTTGGAATGACTTAACATTTGATCTGTTTTTACTCAAATTTACTGTCATCATTAGTAGACATTTAAAAAAGGGTAAAGGTTGGCAGAAGTGCTGCAAAAATGTGCAGATAAAGTGGTGAAAAGGGGTTAGAGTAGCAAAAATGGGTGATACGTGTCAAAATGGGTTGTGGAGTGGCAATTAGGGACAAAAATTGGCAGAAAAAGTGGTGAAAAGAGGTAAAAATGTGGTAAAAATTTGTAAAGGAGGAAAACATGGGGCAAAAAATATCAAATATTGGTTACAAATAAAAACGTGCAAAATAGCAATGAAAAGGGGTTAAAAAAGTGGCAAAAATAGAGTAAAAAGTAACAAAAGATGAATGAAAGAGTGGCACAAAAGGGATAAAACGTGCAGGAAAAGAGGTTTAAGTTGGTTAAAGAGGTAACAAGTATCAAAAATGGGTTAAAAATGGAAAAAAAAGGTTTTGAGTTGCAAAAATTGGTGAAGAAATGCAATGAAAATGGGTTAAAAAATGGCAAAAATAGAAGAAAAGTGTCCAAAATGGATAAGACTGGCACGAAGGGGATAAATCATACAGGAAAAGTGATTTCAAAAGTGGTTAAAATCTTGTAAAAATTGGATTAAAGGGGCAAAAAGGATTTACAAGTATCAAAATTGGGTTCATACTGGCGCTAAATCACAATAGCAGAGTGCCCCTTCTGGGATTTTCAGGGGCCCAGTCAGTTCTGTTGTCAGGCCTGTCTACCTAAGCTAATCTATGTATGTTAGCTACATATATCACATGGCTACAGAGCTTTTATAGCTAATGTTAGCTTTGTATAGATATCAATGAGCTTTGAGGACTTCAGCTTAAGCTACGTAACTACATTTGTCAAAGCTCACGCTGCTAAAGGTAACTGAGCTACATTGGCTTACACAGTAAATATACTATATAGCTAGAATAGCTATGTTAAATTTAGCTAAAGCTAATCTATGTTTGCTATGTTAAGTAAGCAGACTGTTCACATGGCTTTATTAGAGTTTCATCAGGTTTTGCAGATCAGCTTTTAACTTTAATTTTTGGTATCCAAACCTTTAGCCTAATCTAACCAAAAGTTTAATCTGATTTTATTTTGAAAATTTTTGCATGTTTTTCTGTTCTAACAGAGGCGGCCTCTCTGAATATAGGGGGGTCTGAGATCTATGGTCTGCAGCCAGACTCCTCTCCGTTGGTCTGCAGAATGTTCTTCGATTCTCTTCGCAGGTTAACGTCCAAGCTCCAGCAGTAAATGTCATCACTTCTGCTTCAGTTATATGTAAGTTTAACCTGAAACTGCCTACATACATTGTCATCCTCATTTTTCTAAATTAAAAGAGTGCTACACAGCAGTCTTGAGATGCAGTTGGTGCTATAACTTCACCATTGTTTACATTCCAGTAGAAGAGCATTATGGCAGCTTTGAGGAGGCCAGTAGCCTGAGCTACAGTGGCTTCTCCTGGCAGGCAGCTGACAGAGAATTTGACAGCATATAAATAAATAAACAAAAGAAATAAAATTGGAATTAGGTTTACTGACTAGTTATTCTGGTGCAGACTGAAAAGGAACCAGATGTTTAATAATTTAAGCAGCTTATTTTTTTAGATTAGACTTTGTCTTTTGGGCTTATTTATGGTTGCATATAATGCATAATCATTTTGTGACTCAAGCCCTGTGATAGAGATGATACATGCATAAACCAAAACCATCATCTAGCAAAAAATGGTGGTTTAGTATTGTTTAATGTAAACATTGGATTTAGCGATGCATATGTTATCTCACCTGCCCACACAAGGTCACCAAAAAAGGTAATCTGTACAGAAAAACAATAGTCTAAGCTTAAACATGCAACAACACAAATATAAATGTAAATCTAGCCACATCTCATATGTGTTAGACTGAGAATGTGTGTATGAGCAAGCAGACTTAATAACACTTCAGCAAACACATCCTGAAACACTCACCTGACATGCAACACAGACAGATCATACCTTCTTTTAATTGACCTTTATTTCTCTCCCTAGCCTTTATTTGGCTTTTTCCTCTTTCTATCAAATCCATTAATTATTTAGAGGATTATGTTTAATCTCTAGATTGCTTCCTCCCTGATGTATTTTTGTCCTTGCATAGTTTGTAACACTTATTCTTGCAGTATTGCACCAAACCATGATCCATGGAGGATGATGGGAAGAAAAGTACCATGTTTAAATACATTGGATTTAAGAGAATTCACCCCCTTGGATGTTTTACAATTTTATTGATTTTATAAATCAATCATGGTCTTTATAATTTTGCTTTTTGACCAAAAAAAAAAAAGAAAATCTTTATGTCAAACTGAAAACAGATTTCTACATGGTAATGTGTATTGCCTAAAAAATGTAAAATAAGTGACAATCACAGCACTGAGTCTGTGAGGATAGGTCTCAATCAGGCTTGCACATCTGGACACTGCACTTTGACTCCATTCTCTATTCAGCTGAGGTCTGGGCTTTGACTCAGCCACTCCAGAACATTCCCCTTGTTGTCTTTGAAACATTTCCGTGCAGCTTTTGCTATATGCTTCTTCTCTATATTTGCAGGCCTTCCATAGCTGGCTGCTGAGAAGCATTCCCTCAGCGTGATGCTGCCACCACCATGCTCCACAGTGGAGATGGTGTGTTTATGGTGATGTGAAGTGTTTGGTGTCCACCATCTCATCAGAATAAAGAACTTTCTTCCACCTGACAATGGAGTTTCCCACATGCCTTTTGGTGAACTAGATTGAATGAGTTTTCTTCAACAGTGGCTTTCTGTTTACCACTCTCCCATAAAGCTTTGACTTGTGACCTGGGCAACAGTCGTTGTATACAGAGTTCCTCCATCAGCTGCTGAAGCTTGTAACTCCTTCAGAGTAGTCATAGGTGTCTTGGTGCCCTCTCTTACTAGCCTCCTTTGTGCACAGTCACTCAGTTTTGGGGACGACCTGATCTAAGCAGACTTACACATCTGCCATATCATCCCAGGGGATGTTCAGTGCCTTTGAATTTCTTTTGCATCCAACCCCTGACTTATACTGTTCAATAACCTTTTCTCTGAGTTGCTTGGAGTGTTCTTTTGTCTTCATGGAGTAGTAGTTGCCAGGAATACTGATTAACCAATGACTGGACCTTCCAGACACAGGAGTCTTTATTCTACAAACACTGCACTCAGGTGATTCCTATTTCTCTAATCGTGAGACTACTAGATCCAGTTGGCTGGATCGCTGTTGGATTAGGAAATTACTTTTTTTTTTTGGAGAGAATATTTGTCATTTTTTTGTCAAAAAAACAAAATTATGTTTACCATGATTGATTTATAAAAAAATCAGTGAAAGGGAAAAACATCCATGCTGTTGACCCCTGTTTTTTAGGCGCTGTATTCCTATTATTGATTTCACATTTCGGACAGTACATCTGTCAGTAACAGAGTTTCCATCTGTGTGACACTTGGTATTCCACTCCTGCCTGCCTGTTTCCTTCCAGCGAGCGGACAGTCAGCTCACTGCAAAGTGATTTCCAAACGAGAGTGTTCTCTGCGCTCGTCTGCAATTAATCCATCAGCGGGGAAATCTGTAAAAGATCCACATCTGTCGGTCTCAGCACGACGTCAGTGGAGCGGTGAAGTATTCCACCAGTATCCTCATAAGATGCTTTAGTAAAATAAACATCAAAAAACCAGATTCATGAATTAATCACATCCATGAGATTTGGGAGAAGAAGCGATAACATGAGAGACGCTGTGAAGATTGATGACCAGCCGCTCTGACCCCGAGGTGATGGAGTCCTAGAGGTCCTAAGCTGACCCGGAGACGCTCTCTGTGGATTCACACACTGTGGAGATAAATTAATCACCCTTCCTCTTTGTGTCAAAACAAGAGATGGGACGTCAGAAAAAGCTCTGTGAAAATGGGTCAGATTTCTCTCTTTGCTAATGAAGTCCCTGTGCTCTTTGCCTCACACCTGTACGGATTCAATTACTCCTGTGAAATGGGGTGGGAAACCCCGACAGTGCTGCTGTGGCCGACAGCTGCACGGGCGGAGCAGATGCAGCCGTTGTTACTCTACATTAGGGGCAGGATTGAAACGTACTGGGTTTGAATGAGCTGGGCGCTCAGACTTATTTATATGAAGATGACTCACGGAAGTTTTCCATTTAATTCGCAACACAAAATTTATGTATTTATGTATTTATGCATGCTTTATTTACTGTTTGTTTTGCTGCAGTCAGGCTTGGTTTGGATTTGTTCTCTGCCCTTGCACTATGATTTGTGAGTACACGTGCATTCCTGCGCTGAACTTTATTGGTTTAACTGCTACACAAACAGATTTTCCATACCTGGTTTGTGTTTCCCTGCAAAGATACAGTGAGGTAGGACTTCTCCACGCTGTTTAGAGAGAATATGAAAGCTGCAGAGGCACATGTGTTGATAACACGTTAATGACTGGATTGAATGATTGAGCTGGTGCCTCACAGCCTCAGATTTCTGCATGTATAACATGCTCTGATGCCGAGTTTGTAGTATGAATCCAATATTATTGAGTTCAGTGCTTATTCAGCTCCTCCCAGGCCCTTCATCTGCTTATTGTCTGTGCTCTCCGGTGGCTCTGTTATCGCTGGAACACGCCTCTGGACGAGGACTGCTCCTGATAGGACGCAGGCCATCGGCACGCTGAGGGGGGATCAGATGCTCTGCCAGGACTCATGGACAGAGAAGATTATCTGGTGGTGTTTGAGCTTCACAGACTCGGTCTTGTTACTGTGTGGATGACTCACACTGATCCATCCACTTAAAAGAAACTAAATCATGGCTGGCTGATGCTGACATTTGATTGTAAGAGGCCAGTTTCAAATGTAGAATTGCAGGTAGAATGATAGCATGATAAAAACAGCCTTATAGCTGCTGATGTTATATTTTCTGAATACTATGCAGCCATGGATTCACATCCTTAATGTGCACGTAAATACAGTCTCCATGGGCTGTTCGTGTGGCTGCAGGGCCATAGGTTGCAGCATTGATTAAATATATTAAGCTGATAGGATTACAGCGTCATTAAAGAGGTTTCATTTCATTATCACAGGATTTTTGTAAGACCAGGTCCTGTGGGGGATATAACAGTGCTTATATTTCAAGGTGGATGGTGTAAAGAAATAGATTAAGGTATCTGTAGGCTCACTGGGCTGGAATGCAAATTATGACACTATAACCCACGTTTTAATGTGGTTAGAGTTTCTCCAATTTTGCTATTGAACTTCCCCCTTCCTCGTGTTTTTCGTCCTACTCTCAGTTCCTGAGATAATTTTGCAATTCTGTTCTTTTTACCCAAACATGCAATTTTGGCCAATAGCCAAAACTTTAACGCAATTTTGACCAGTCATCCTATTTCTATTATGTCAGCAAACTACTCTGTTGAGGAACTGCAATGTTGCATAAAAACTGAAGGGTATGATTTGATCTATGTCTATGATTTCTGCAGACGGCTATGCCATTATAAGTACAAGTATGACAATCTCCAGTGTGAATGTTTTCCTATCATCCATCCACCATAAGTACAGGAAGTAGATTAATTGGTGCAAATATGCATATGAGGTGGGGCATTGAAGCGCAGTGATTAGGTGAAAGTTAAAAGATTAGTGAGTGCAAATGCTCATAAGAGGTGAAACTTTTACCAGAGTGAGGTTTCTAACAGTATTTTAAATACAGTACAGCAGTAAGACAATGCAGAATGTTTGTTCAGTGACTCAGTGACTGTTGAGTGGTCATCAGAGTGACTCTGTGACATTTGAGTGGTCATCAGAGTGACTCTGTGACAGTTGAGTGGTCATCAGAGTGACTCTGTGACAGTTGAGTGGTCATCAGAGTAACTGTGACTGTTAAATGGTCATCAGAGTAACTCTGTGACTGTTGAGTGGTCATCAGAGTGACTCTGTGACTGCTGACAGGTCATCAGAGTAACTGTGACTGTTGAGTGGTCATCAGAGTAACTGTGACTGTTAAATGGTCATCAGAGTAACTCTGTGACTGTTGAGTGGTCATCAGAATGACTTTGTGACTGCTGACAGGTCATCAGAGTAACTGTGACTGCTGAGAGGTCATCAGAGTAACTCTGTGACTGCTGAGAGGTCATCAGAGTGACTCTGTGACTGTTAAATGGTCATCAGAGTGACTGTGACTGTTGAGTGGTCATCAGAGTGACTCTGTGACTGTTGAGTGGTCATCAGAGTGACTTTGTGACTGCTGAGAGGTCATCAGAGTGACTTTGTGACTGCTGAGTGGTCATCAGAGTGACTTTGTGACTGCTGAGAGGTCATCAGAGTGACTCTGTGACTGTTAAATGGTCATCAGAGTGACTGTGACTGTTGAGTGGTCATCAGAGTAACTCTGACTGCTGAGAGGTCATCAGAGTGACTCTGTGACTGCTGAGAGGTCATCAGAGTGACTCTGTGAGTGCTGAGTGGTCATCAGAGTAACTTTGTGACTGCTGAGAGGTCATCAGAGTAACTCTGTGACTGCTGAGAGGTCATCAGAGTGACTCTGTGACTGTTAAATGGTCATCAGAGTGACTGTGACTGTTGAGTGGTCATCAGAGTGACTCTGTGACTGTTGAGTGGTCATCAGAGTGACTCTGTGACTGCTGAGAGGTCATCAGAGTGACTCTGTGACTGTTAAATGGTCATCAGAGTGACTGTGACTGTTGAGTGGTCATCAGAGTGACTCTGTGACTGCTGAGAGGTCATCAGAGTGACTTTGTGACTGCTGAGAGGTCATCAGAGTGACTCTGTGACTGTTAAATGGTCATCAGAGTGACTGTGACTGTTGAGTGGTCATCAGAGTAACTCTGACTGCTGAGAGGTCATCAGAGTGACTCTGTGACTGCTGAGAGGTCATCAGAGTGACTTTGATTGTTCAGTCATGAGGTCAGTGTTGAGCAATGAATTAAAAATGGCAGAACTTTATTTGATACTTCTGAAAAAGTATTGTTTAATCTTGCCTTTTGGATTTGGTTGAGTCAGCATTTCCAACATGATGACTGCTGTTGTTTGCTCTCAAAAAGTTTAATGCGGCCTGTGACTCTGAGCCCCCAGGAGTCACACAAAAATACTAGAAAATGTGACTGGACAGTTCTCCACAATCTGTTTCCAGAATAAAGCCTCTAAAAGGCCAGATAAAAACTTAATACAGAACAATAAAAAGGATAGTATTGTAAATCAAATTTATAAAGTCTAATGCTACATTGACATCAGGTTTAACTTGGATAAAAGCATTCATTTTGGTGTAATGTCTGTTCTCTATCTTTGTCAAATAACTGCAGATGTCTTCATAGCAGCCAGCTCCTTGCCAGGCTGTGCCAAGGATCCTTTTTTCTCTTCTCATTTCTTTGCCCCGTCATTGAATTAAGTGCCAATTTCAGGCCATGAGAGTGTTCTGTGGCTGAGAAACCTCTCCTAATCCAAGCATGCAATCCTATGAATAACAATGGTGAAACTCCATTCTGGATAAGCCATTACATCTGTCTCTCTGTCTCTAATTCTCTACTTACTTTCCTTTTTGGTCTTCATGCCTTTTTTTCCTCTCCCATCTGCTCCCATACATTTCCCTGTCTTATCTCCATATTTATCCAATCTTTAACTTCAGAATGTAAATCCCTGAACTGTTCATTCAGTCACACCTCCTGTCTGCTGCTCTGGAACGCAAACAATGGGTGTACATTTTTATATGGAACATTCAGGTGATTACATTCTCCCTCCATACCGCCCCGCCAATTAAGACAAGGCATTGTTCAACAGAAGCAGGAAGATTTATGTGCAGACAGCAGCTGTCTGATTTAGATATATCAGGGCTATTAAAACACTTCTCATGAACAGTCTGGTCTTCAACGCATTTGCCATATTAATCTCCTCCGGGCACACGGGCTCATCACACAGAGAGAGATCTGCAGGAGAAGAGGCTCCTCTAATCTCGTAGATTGTGTGTCCCAATCATGTAGATTGCATGTGTGTGGTGGGCTTCATTTGTGTTGGGGTTGCTAAATAAGGACACCAACATGCTGCTCCTTGAGGTCATTTTTGCCATCTCTGAAAGTGATAAGGAACAAAGACAGAGAAGTTTAAAGATATCTTTTGTCTGTCTTTTGTGATGCAATATAAAACAGCAGACTGTATCTGCTCATCTTTAGCCTAACTATCTTCTTCCTAAAGTCGAGGGCTTTAGACTCACATAAGGCAAGATCCTCTATGATAAAATGATCTAAAATCAAATGATGAAATATTGGCATCAACAAATGAAATTACCAGCTAACAAAAAGATAACGTTTCAAATATTTACAATAATGTTTTCTGAAGGCCTCCAAAAGCCTGACATATCCAGCTTTTTCATTTCTATAGTGCCTATAAGACGTATTCACCCCCTTTTATTGATTCTATCAATCAATCATGGTCAATACAATTTGGCTTTTTGGCCAAATAATGTCAAGTAAATAAAAATATACAATTTTAATAAGTAATTGCATCAGGCTTGCACAGGGCTTTGACTTGGCCGCTCTAGAACATTCACCTTGTTGTCTTTAAACCATTGCTGTTGATTTTTCTGTAAGCTTCAGGTCATTGTCTAGCTGGAAGATAAATCTTCTCCCAAGCTGTAGTTCTCTTGCAGACTGAATAAGATTGCCCTCCGTGATTTTCCTGTATTTTGCCACATTTATTTTTCCTTCTACTTTTACAAACCTTCCAGGGCCAGCTGCTAGAAGCATCCCCACAGCATGATGCTGCCACCACTGTGCTTCACAGTGGGGATGGTGTGTTTGTTGGCGTCTCCAGCATACCTTTTGGTGATCGCCAGTCCAGGTTTAATCTGAGTTTTCTTCAACTTTCTCTTTGCCATTCTTGCACAGTCATTCAGTTTGTGAGGACAGTTTGATCTAGGCAGATTTACACATGTGCCATATTCCCTCCATTTATTGATAATAGATGTAACTGAACTCCAGTGTGATGTTCAGTGCCTTTGAAAATGTTTGTATCCATCCCCTGACTTTTGCTCTGAGTTACTTGTAGTGTTCTTTTGTCTTCATGGTGTAATGGTAGCCAGGAATACTGATCAACTAGTGTTCAGACCTTCCAGACACAGGTGTCTTTATTCTACGATCACCTGAGACACATTCACAATTGAGACAGCTAACATGGTGCTGTTGTGATAAAACTGCCCTATACTAGATACATCAGAGCTTATTACCAGCTTCAAGTATAGCATCACCCCACCCATAGGTACTGCCTCACTGTCCTCAAATGACCACATTTCCGATTGGAAATTTCTCACAAGTCTTAGGCCGGCACACTACAGGATTTTAAGCCTGATTTTAGCCAAGATTTGACTCCCCTGATGATTGTGGGGGCCGACTGGAGCCTTGTCGCAAACGATTATTTGTCTGAGTAGTCTGCATGCGTTTGGTGTCAACATGATTTATTTACTGTTCCAAATCGCGTCATAACCTCCCAGACCCTGAATTGTAAATATTAAACGTGTTTGATATTTACGATTTTAGGTCATAGTGCCACTGACAAAGTACCCACAACAACCAATGAGATCGAGCACACCGGTAGCGTCACCAGACGAATCATACGTAGTTTCACTGCTCACCACCATAAACACAACTGTACCTTAATTCCGGCCAGGATTTCGTCCTGAGTCTTTCCCCTGTTTTATGATTGTTGCTGCACCTGTAACACACACCAGGACAGCCTGTTGTGGAGAGACATCAAGACGGTATCGACAGACATCCGTGTTTTTTTGTTATTTTTCTGAAGTCATGTGATCAGGCGAGGTCATAGGCAGGTCAGCAGGTGTGTGGTCTCCAGTGATCTGACAGTCTGGCTGAGTCGTCTAGTGTGTGCGCTCAGAGGATTAAAGATGAAAAATCTTTGGAAATTGTCCTTAAGCCCGTGGTCTCTCACAGTTTTAAAATCGTTTCAGATTTAAAAAATGGTCTAGAGTGTGGCCGGCCTTACCCTCATATTCCACATACTCTGTGTATGCAGCATCTTGTGTGTGCAAGAGTTTTTCTCCAATGACAAATGAATCCTCGCCCACTAGATCTGTTGTATTTGGCGTTCTTCTAAGACCCTCTTACAAACTGATGACCTGTGGTTTGTGCCATCTCTTTCCTGATTGCTGCCATTGCTACTTGGTGATCATGGGTAGCTAAAGATCACTCTCATTAACTGTCACTCAAGCTCTAAATTAGACGTTTCAGTCAATTAAATGCTTCATTAAATTTAAAGGCACAATAATTGATGACTGAATACAAAAGGTGTTTACAAAAGATGTAAAAAAGAGAAAGTCTGGTATAGAGCAAGTACCACCAGCCTGTGTTTTTACATTTCTCCTCAGCTGCAAATCTAATCAGCTGTATTTGTCAGATTTTCTGTTTTCTGACATCTCACTACGGTGAAATCAAACATACGAAGGGGTCACTGCATCTGCTCTCAGCCCATCTGTCATATTTACAGGTGGCGTTGATTTGCTGCCACAGCATTTACATCCTTGATTATTATGGAATAACATCATTCTGATGCAAATTTGTTGTGGGCACAGAGAAATAGAATACTTTTACAATTACCGCTCAATTATAACATGACTGTGAAACAGAGTACTTATGCTAATGTGATTAATAATAATTATAAGGTTTGAATAAGTACCTGTCAGGTTTTTATTGATGGTTAGGATCTCATTAAGTTCCTGTTGCTTTTGAAAAATTGGTCTGTAATGGGGCTTAAAGTGTAACAGCATGTCTAGTCTTAAAGATGAATATTCTTATCTCTGTTTGAAGCTTCTCTAAAACCTGGTTTTGGATCCCAGATGTCCCTAAGAGCTACAAAAGATTATAAAACATGTTTACATATTTCTCCCTCAGTGTGTAACAGGCACAGGTTAGCATGTGGATTGATTTAACTAAACACTTCCTCAATAAAACAGCTCTGATCATTTCCTTTAAACAAACTGAACTCGGTAAACAGAACTCAGCCTTGTTCTTGCATCAGCTGTTCATCGTTTATTCATTAACCAAAAGGAAAAGGTCAACAGGGAGCTAATACATGTGGTGACTGGATGAAATTTTAAGTCTTTCTACCTAGATTTCTACTGGGATTTACGGGGAAATCAATACAACAGAATAGGATATAACACCGTGGGATATGTTTTGTAAGGATTCATATGAAACAATAAACTGATATGATATGGTACATTCATTTATTATGCTATAGGATGCTTTTTAATATGTTACAATTAAATTATTATATGATCAGATACATTTTTAGTGATAGGATATATAATGATACAGTATAAAATATGACGATACCATACGATATGATGCAATTTAATAGATTCATTACAATACAATACACCCCAGAATGGTATCACATGACACTAGAGGTGGTCCATGTTTTAGCTTTATATTTTGCTTTGTTTATGCTAAATGTTAGCACTACAAACCGGAAATCAATTCTTCAATGCCGCAGGAAATCACTGCATGCATGCTACCTTTTTTAGAGCAGCAAAGAAGAGCCAAAGGACACACTGCAGCAGTAAAGAATGTTGGCTGCATGACAGTTTTTCTCCGAATGCGATCGTTGAAATGCCTTCCAGACCGGCGCTGTCGTACCAGGCGCAGCGCCAGGAATACAACTTTGGATGGACTCGCCAGATTTTGGATGGGCCCATTAATATAAAACTTAAATCGTCCCCCTTTCATATAGATAAAAATATATCCTATAGTCTACTTTTTAAAGAAAATGCTGGAGTTGTTTGAAACACTGAGCCTATGATAGAGACAGCCTTTTGTTTGACAACTAATGAGTCATATTAATTTAATGGCGCTAGTAAAGCATAGAGTTTTTATAGTCCAATGCAAAAATATTATTTAATTCCTTTTCTGCTAAGCTAAAGACTCATAAATAAATCTCAGATGACTGTTCTATGACCTCTATGTAAGAAATTTCTCCCTTCTTGATTGGGATGAATTATTTGGTTTGTGATCGCAGATAGAGAGTGAGCGAGAAGGGGAGAGAGAGAGCATCAATGGGACAAGAGCAGCGAACAGTGGTGGTTTCATGTCTGTCCTTATATGTTCTGTCATTTTTGTTGTGCCATTAAGAATCATTGCAGCAGGTGCCATTAATTGCCCAGCCCTAACACTGATATGTGATGCCAAACATTATGATATGATATAATACGATATGATGCAATACATTTCAATACATTTCAATACAATACATTACAGAAAGACACAATATGAAACATGCACCTAGTCTTACTGGTTCTCTTGCAGAGTGAGTAAGATTTTCCTCCAGGATCTTTCTCTATTTTGCTGCATTAATTTTACCCTCTACCTTTACAAGCCTTCTCTGGCCAGCAGCAGAGTAGCACCCCCACAGCATGATGCTGCCACCACTGTGCTTCACAGTGGGGATGGTGTGTTTGTGGTGCATTTTTGCAGCAAACACAGCACCTTGTCTGATGGCCAAAAAGCACCAATGTGGTCTCATCAGACTAAAGAACTTTCTCTTACTTGACCATGGAGTCTCCCACATGTCTTTTGGCGAACTCTGGTCCTTCCAGACACAGCTGTCTTTATACTACGATCATTTGAGGCACACTTACTGTGTTCAGGTGATCCCCATTTCACCTATTGTGAGACTACAATACAATAATACACAATGTCATATCCTTGTTTTGTCCCACCCCTGATTTTAAACTTGTTGTGAACATCAACATTTCGTGGATCTAAATCTCTCTCTGAATATTACACAGGTTGCAAAGATGAAAAAGCCTGTGGGAGATAACACAAAAATAAATATGCTTTGCCATCATCCTACTTCCGATTCAGATGACAAAGGTTTATTTTTATATTTCTAACTCAGAGCCTACTTCTAGATTTATCTCTTCCTGACAGAAATCTTCACTTTGACAAGAATGACAAATTATTCATGCCTCACGTTAATTATACCAAAAAAAACAGACGCGTATCTATTCAATAACTGTTAAATCCGTGTTGAAACTTGACGTATCAAACAACCTCTGCACACACTGAGGTTTCTCTCTACCTACCCAGGTTGAGGGGGGCTTTCTCTCAGCTTTTGAGCCCGAGTGAACTTGCCTGTCACTTCAGAGAAAATCCTCCTCTGTCACCCGTGTGACTGAGCAGTAAACACAGCAGAACAACATGTCGACTCCATGAGCAACCAGCTGTGATTTCCTTTATTCACTTCCCTTTGATGGGCATATCATTGTTATTTGAGTTTCACCAGCTTTCAGACACTAGACACGTCAACGCCTCACAAATCAGTGCAAACTAATGACGAAAGTCTGATCATTACAAAGACGGGCAGACAAAAGAATAACCTAGCACATTGGAAAATCCTGTTTTATTTCTATTATTTTATCACACATCTGCCCATATGTTAATCTGATTACAGCTCCTCCTAAGTTGAACCTGAGCAGAGGTCTAATCAGACAGAATTATTAAAGACACTGACGAGGGTGTGAAGGACTCAAAGGTATGCAGGTCAAAACGTGGCCTGATTTTTAAATAAGCAATTTTTTCACATTGAAAGCATGGACTAAAACTACTATATGATAATGTTTTTTCAAGCATAGTTTAGTGTCATGCAATTCTGTAAATTTGGATAAATCAAAGTTCAAGAGGCAGTAAAATCATTTTTCTTGTAGTAGCTTCCTTACTTGTTTATTTTAGTGCATGGTTAGAGCAGAGACAGACATCTTTGGTTTAATTTATAACCTTGGGAACTCCTACTATTGGATCTTTTGGAACATTGACCCTCAGTCTCAGTGTGTGAAGACATTAAGTCTGCCTTTTTTATCCATACACAGTTGATGAATACCTAGAATCCTGAATGATAAAATTAATTAACTGCAAAGATATAGAACATAAAAACCCAGCCAGGTCACTTTTGATCCATGTTGTTCTTCAAAGGGTTAAATCATGACTAGTCACATAATTGATGGTTTATATATAGTGCTGGGTATCAGTACTGGTAGTCTGAATTGATTCCATTCCAATAGATATTACTTATTTGATTTAGTTTGCGCAATGTTGATTCATGTTGGGATATTTTACTTACAATATAATAGAGCAACTAAAGGGAGGGGTGGTCCTCATCTTAAGTGTATGTCCCACTCCTGTACAGTAGGTGGCAATATGCACCTTTACAAATAGATGGGGAACCACTATTAATGCAACATTTTAGTATTTTATATAAAATTTGTACATATTTATGATCTTTTTATGGCACCAGTTTCAACCCAGTACACTCAAGAAGTCCTCTGAGAGGTATCAAGGATATTTGGAGCAACGGTGTGGCGTGCAAACCGAGACAGACATACAGTTAACAGAAACGCCGCCATGATATGAACAATTCAGCAGTTTGAGAACATGTCATAAAACAGAGGTAGGTTGTTTTTTTCTTAGGAAACTTTTTAAGAACAAAAAAACAATTTAGGAAGACATTGGCGAATGAGATCCAAAAGCCTCTGATTGGATGACTTAAACATTCCTGCTGCCTGAACTGATTAGCTGGATGTAGTGCAGCATAAAAGAAGGTCAAAAAAGGTTTTTCTTGTTGTTATTAATTTGGAGCATCTTCAGAGAGCTCTCTGGGAGAATTTCTTGTCTTTTTATGTCACATGTTAAACATTAATGCCCAACTCACTGTGATTGATCACCACGCTTCTACCCTATTATGGCTCTAATGCGAGCGTTGCAGACTGTGACTGAATGATAATGACCCTGATAAACAATTAAAAACTGGATTTGCAAGAAGACAACAATAATCAGACAGCAATGAAAGTGAAGGTTATCCAGGGTCTTTTCACGCAGGTGAAACCTGACAATTAAATAAATATCTGGACCTTTTATTCAGGTTCTGGCTTTCATCAGCTTGCACCCCATATTTACCACATGATTACACTTACAGCTAGTTTGCTATATCTTTTATATATTATGTTTAATGAGACCTGCAACAAAAAAAAAACCCACCAATCAAAAGTCAGTAGAAGAAGCAGAGGTGCTTAGGTCCGATATTATTCCACATATGTTTTCATTATAAATTCCTGTAGGAATGGTGGGCTTTGAGGGGCTCAACCTTTCCCCTGTCATGCTGTTAGGAACCATCAACTGGACATAAATATGGATGCATTCACATCTCCTTCTGTTGGAAGAAAAAGCTTGAAGGGCACTGATACATTGTGCTAAATAATGATCATGTATGATGGTATAATCCACAGCAGAGTAGACGAGGCCTTGGCACGGACATTCAAAGTTGTTTAAAATACACTAGCTCTTATGTTAGTCGTGCCTCCATGCTGGTGACAGCTGAGGCCAGAGGCAGCACGTTTTGGGTTATCCATCCACACCATTCTTTTGAATGCAATATCTGATGGACATTTTATGAATTTTCCTGAAACTTTCAAGAATAATCTGTTTATATTTTGGAGGTCAAAGTCAATATGTGATACCCTCTAACAACTCAATCACAGCAGGGGCCGGATTCTGGATTCAGGTCTAACCTGAGGGCCTAACAGCGTCACCTTTTTAACCATAAACTGTCAACCTCATTTCACCAATAAAATATCAAGAAACAAACTTGGCACTGATGATAAATGATGTTGACATTTAAAAAAGTTAGAAAGATAAGTTTAAAGTTTTCTCACAATCTGAGAAAAGTAAATGTACTAGTAGAAAAAGGTCAAAACATGAAACTGAAATTGAAAAATAATGTTTTTTTAAAAATGCAAATATATTAGAAAGAAAGTCAACATCATGAGTTTAAAAGGTCAAAATATGAAACAAAATTTGTAATCATGGAATTAAAAGTCCAAATATAATTAAAGTTTTTGTTGTGAGTCTAAAAGGCTAAACTATGGGATCATGAAGTCAAGATTTAGTCAGTTTAAAATACAAAATAATTGGTTAAAAAGGTCAAAATAGGACTTCAAATGTAGAATTATGAATCTTAAAGCTCAAAATATTATGAGAAGTCAAAATTATGAGTTGAAATGCTCAAAGTATGAAATAAAAAGTCAAATCCTAATTTTAGTCTTTATTGTGAGATGCAAAATTGAAAATATGGAATTAAAACACAAATTAATTTCTTTTCCCTCATTCCTGACTTCTTATCTATTTTTTTACTCCTTACTTTTTCAGATTTCATGACTTAACAGGGATATCTTAAATCATCAAGGATACGTTTACATTTTTAGACTTGAGGAAATCTGCAGACCTCAGACTGATGGACCAGTTATAACAGGAATATGAAATCATCTTGGGGTCCTGATTTAACTGTTCCACAGGCCAGATTTGGCCCCTGGGCCTTGAGTTTGACATCCCTGCCCTATAACATGCTTATGTAAGACTAAGCCACTCACTGAGTTAACTATGCATATCTTTAATACCTACTTTCATGTACATCAGGGTTAGTAGCTAATCTGCTGTTTATTTATTTATTCATTCATTTATTTATTTGCATACATGAAATATGTAGTTTAGTTGACACTGGTGCATCTTTGACAGGGAAAGAGCAAAGGGAAAAAAATGTGCTGGTGAGGCAGGAAACCCGAGGGGCTCACCAATTTACAGTTAGAGTTTATGGAAAAGAGTTTAATCAAAATGACAAAGTGTTAGAAAAAAAAAAAGTAGCTAATCTGCTGTTAGATTTAAAGACCCTGTAGAGTTAAATACAAAATTTGTATCTTAACACACTAGATATGTTAGAATATGGCTGCTGTAAACATGAAAACACTGACATCAACATGGGACTGATTTTAGGATTCTGACCATTAGAAAGTGAAAGTTTTCCACTCCTTTCCTAGCTGGGTTTAATTTGGGCGGGGCAAATGTGTGGACTGGTGATGTCACAGGCATTGCCCCGCCCCTCTTACACTGTGATACAAAATGACAGATCAGTTCATCTGAGTAGAGTCTGTTGTTAACTGATGTCACTGCCTTCATTAATAGTTAACAGTCAGTTAAAGGCTGTTTTTTGGTTTATTCTGAGGTAAATTTTCCAATTCTACCAGCCACAGCTGCCTATGGATCATTTAAAGCAGTAAGAATTGCTGAAGTGTTAAATAGAGGATGAGAAAATGAAACCAAGACTCAACTGTCATGACATACGTGTGATTGTTTCCCTGGTGGCTTAAAAAGATCAGTGTGACATAGCATAGCAAACAGATGAATCCTCCGCTGCAATTGTTACAATATTTAAATATTTTAGAGCAGAGATACTCAGCATGAGGCTCTGGAGCCACGTGTGGCTAATTTATAATGATCTGTGGCTCTTTAATGTCTAAATTTGAAACATAATCCCACCAGAAAGCCTGAAAAAAGGAAAACCTTTTTGCCCTTTTTCACATTTTTTGCCACTATTCATCCATTTAAGCTACCTTTTTCCATTAAATACCACTTTTTCCTACTTTTTTGCCCATTTTTGCAACTTTTTTGCCACTTCACACCAATTTTTGCCACTTTATCCTATTTATGCCGTTTTTCACCATTTTCCCCACATTTTCACTCATTTAAGCTGACTTTTGTCATTCAATACCATTTTTTCCCTAGTTTTTGCCCATTTCAGTCACTTATTTTTGCCACTTTTATCCTATTTTTGCAGTAATTCACATTTTTTTTGCCACTTTTCATCAATTTTAAGCTATCTTTTGCCATTACATACAACTTGTTTCCTCTGTTTTTGCCCATTTTTGCAAGTCTTGACTGCTTTTTGCCCATTTCAGTCACTTTTCACTCATATTCTTGCCACCTTTTTGCCATTCTTGGACCTTTTTTGCCACCTGTAACTCATATTTTTGTCACTTCTCACCCATTTTTGCAACTTTCTGACCTTTTTTCCACCTTTTCCTCCCCATTTTCACCCATTTTTGTTACATTTTGACCATTTTTGCCAACTTTAACTTATTGTTATTGCCACTTTAACCCATTTTTGCCACTTTTCACCACTTAGATTATGGCTCTTGCAAAGGTATTTTTCAGCAGTTTGGCTCTTTGGTTGAGCAGGGTTGAGTAACACTGTTTTAGAGGATTGTGTTTCTGGGAGTGGCCGTGGCTTCAGACCAGTCAAGACAGACAGATTTTACTTCCTCATTTTTCATGATTTTGAAGCTCAATTATAAACTTAGAGACGTTTTATATGACTGAAACTTAGCCTGGTGGTTCATAACACTGTGGCCTGTCATATAAAAAACTTAAAATACAGATTTTTTTTTTTCACTTTACAGGGACTTTAAAACCTTGCTTATAAGATTTCTCTTACCCAAGCCTTTTTTCTCAACCCACCAGAGTACTTTCACTCTTCAGCAGTTGGATTTCTTGCTGAGGCTTTAAACTTTAGGGTAGTTCTAGTTTTTGTCATGTTCTCTCTCACAGTTTCTCCTCTACTCTGCTGGAGCGGCATTTGTTGACAGGGCTGTCAATCATGATGTCATAGCCACCCTTTTCTGCATGAATTAACAAATGAAAAGTAAAGTTCTCAGAAAAATAAACGCCTGGTATAAATCAGTGTGATAAGAACTAACTTTAACAAAAGAATCTAGATTTAAGAAGGATTTAATTGACATGCATTTTAATTTTAAACTTTGCACTTTGTCCTGTCTGTTAACATGGAGGAGGTGGAGTTTATGACCTATGCTGCATCTTAATGAGAGGGTAGAGCTCCACACTTCACCTCCAGAGGGCTGGTATTTGCTCCATCTTTTCATTCAGTCAATGGCTCCAACACATCATGCTCAACACAACAGCCCACCTGTCTGACGCAGGTAAAGCTTCATAATATATGACCGCCTTTAAACTCAGAAATCCCCTCTTAACAGAGCCAGACAGACTCATGTGGTGAAGCCCAACAATGGCACACATCCCTGTCAAGAAGACTCATGGGAACTGATCATCTCTGTAGCAACACACTCTTCCTGTCAAGCGTGATTGACTGTCACCCTGCAGGAGAATCACCACTAAATCCCCATCCGTCTTCGTCTGTAGTTTCCAAAAGGTAGCAGGCGAAATAACAAACACAAGCGTCTGTGTGTATGAGGTGTGTATCTGTGAGTGGGTAATACACATTTTACAGCTCTTCGCCTCACACCGTTCTCAGGTGAAGCTCCCACAAAAAAAACTGGGCTGCAGCCATCCCAATCCTCTGACCTTGACTGCAATGCAGCAGGTAAACACAACAGCTGATCACAGCGTGACACGGGGCCGGTATCTCCACACTACAGCTCTTTTCTGAGTGCTAAGTAGGAACCTGGGGAGAGAATAAGATAATGTAGCTGCTCCAGAGGCTGTCCTGGCTGAAAGACTCGCACGTCAAGCCGTTCACAGAATATGGGAAGGCGAAGAGAGGGAAGAAAGGAGGAGACGCAGGTCATAAACAATCTGGTTTTGATGCCGAGGTAAAGCAGAAGGGAGGCAGGTTTCTTCTCTTTAAAATGAGAGTCAGCATCTTTCAGGTGAAACAATTCCCCGAGTAGTTTGAGAGTTTCTTCAAGGTGAGTTGAGAAAGAAACCTGCATTTGTTCTGCCTGGCACTTAGAGTAACTTGGCACCGATGTGAGGTTGCTCTTTTACTTTTAAGGAATGTGGAATTAGATGAAGAAAAGGCCTATTTTTTCTGTCTCCTACTACAGAATAAAACCCTCTCACTGTGCCTATGATGTCGCTTTTATAGAGTTTTAACACATTACACATAAATCTTCTGATTCTCTTTTGTTTGATTTGAATAATACGCAGTGGCCCTTCAAACTACAAAGCCGCTCTCTCTCCGTGGAGTGCTTCCTGTCCCTTATGCAACAACAACAACAGAGAGAAAAGGAGCAACAGGAAGACAGGAGTGAAAGTCCCCTGACGGCCGATACTCCTTTAAAGCTTCCCCTGACTGCCATCAGGGAGCTGCACAAGCAGGAATTGTTCAGGAAGAAGACTGAATATGAAATAAGACACAAGGATGATTCATCAGCTGCAAAAAAGCACCTTTTAATGTCCTCAGTCAGAGAACCTTTGAGATGAGATTTAGTTTTAAAATGAAGGAAATAATTCCTGATAGTAGAGCATTATTTTCTGTTCTGTATTCCTGTAAACATCCAGGTAAATTAGTTTCTATTGACAGAGCGGTATGGCTGAAGATCTGTGTCTACAGCACTGACCTTGGTTCATGACAAAGCATCTTTATGTGAGCTTACATGTTTGTGTTGTTGACTGTCTGAGGATGAAAACAAAGACCTGAAGACTGGAGCTTAGGAAAATGTCATATTACACAAAAATTACAGTGAAGCAACACTGATACAAATATTCAGCCCAATCTACTTAGAAAAACCTAAGCGACTTTTTGCATCATTTTTTCGGTAGATTAGCAAGATTAATCTTTGTAAAAACTACTAATCTGTTTTAGTACAAGAACAAAAAAGTGAGAAGTGAAATTTACTTACATTTTCAAATAGATTTAACAAGACTAATCTTTGTTTAACTATTTTTTCTTTGAAATACATGTAATTTCAATTATTCTCAGCTTGTAAAAATGACTCAAGCTTTCAGTGCAGTCTAACACAACAATAGGAACAGTATAATTTATGATTGCCTCCTACTAGTGATATTTATTAGAAAGACCTGTAAAAGTGCCTGCAAAGGGAGTATCTGCATTTGTTTCCACACTTTCTTGATTTTCCCTCATCTGTGAAAATATCAGAGGATGGTTAATTTTTTTACTACAAATGCAAGTCAGGCAGTCAAACTCTTTTTCAGGAAGTCCTCTTTTCACTCATGTTGCAAAAGTGTCGACCATAAAATCAACAATAATCCACCAGAAAGATGAACAAAGGAATCCCAGCAGTGATCTCTGCACAACATTCAACATCTAAACTCAGCTGATCACATTTAAACATATTTAAACACATTTAAACACTCTGCCCAGGTTCATTTTTTGTCAGTGCATGTTTTGTCCTGCAGCTTTGGAGAGATTTTTGTTAAACATTGTTTGCAAATACAAGAAAACCCACTAGATTAGAACTGTTCTCTTACATTTCTGATTAAATTTCATACTTTTTTAAAACCAGGGTAGAACAGCAGGTTGCTTTACCATTGCAACTGTAATGTGTGCATGTGCAATAGACAAATCACAGGTAGGTACCACAGGTCCTCTGAATAAAAAAACAGAGAATGGGCCCTCCTCAGTTGTGATTTACTGATGATGTCAATGCATGCTTGTTGGATGAGTAGCACTGGTGCTAGCATCCTGGCAGTTACCTTATTTTGGAGCTGAAAAGAATGTCGAAGTATCACTGAGTCCAGATGTTGAAGTCTATCCAATTATACCAATTTTTACTGCTTTTAACTTATGTCCGTTGCTTAAACCCAGCGTTTTCCATTTCTTTTTGCTAGTTTTAACCAATTTTGCCACTTTTTGGCCACATTCTACCAATTTTTTTCTACTTTTTCCAATTTTTTTTTGCCAATTGTGGCCCATTTCAGCTCCATCTTTTTGCTACTTTTAGCCATTTTTTACTTCTGTTGCTGAAACCCAATTTTGCCTCTTCTATTTGCTCTTTGCCCCATTTTTGCTGCTTTTTGACCTTGTTTTTCCGCTTCCTGCCAACTTTTAACCAATTTTTGCTGCTTTTAGCCAATTTGCTGCTTTTTGGAACTTTGTCACCACATTTTACCCAGGTTTGCCCCTTTTAGCCAATTGTAGCCATTCTAAGCTACTTCTTTTTGCTACTTTTAACCATATTTTGCCACTTTATAGAACTCTTTAGCCATATTTACCCACTTTTTTCCCCCACTTCATTTTTCCACCTTTAACCACATTTTGGTTAAACACGTTTCTTCTTCTTTATTTTCTGGCATCCTCATGTTTGTGGACATTTTGGTCAGCTATGAAGTCTTTCCGCATTTGGTTCAGTGTTCCCAACCACACTGTTTATATCAGTGGTTCTCAAATGGTGCAGCAAGGCTGCACTCTTGGTTCAGCCCAAGACATAACATTCACTATATGGACAAAAGTATTTGGCCACACCTGTTAATTATTGAATTCAGGTGTTTCAATCAGACCTGTTGCCACAGGTGTATAAAATCAAGCACCTAGCCATGCAGTCTCCATTTGCACACATTAACAAGTCATTCTGAAGAGTTCTGTAACTTCAGTACTATACTTTGATGGATGCCACCTTTACAATAAGACGGTTTGTGAAATTTCCACAGTCAACTGTAAGTGATATTATTAGAAAGAGGAAGCGTTTAGGAACAACAGCAACTCAGCCATAAAGCAGAAGACCGCAGAAAATCACAGAGATGGGTCAACATCTGTGAAGGCCCATGGTGTGTAAAAGTCACCAACACTTACTTCCTCTGGTATTAATCCAAGCACAAAAACTGTGCAGCGGGAGCTTCTTAGAATGGGTATCCATGGTGAAAGAGCTAAATTCAAGCCTCACATCATCAAGCTCAATGCCAACGGTCAGATGGGATAGCATAAAGCTCACTGACATTGGACTGTGGAACAGCGCAAACATGTTTGGTACCCTACTGAGCGCCTTTAAACTGGAACGGAGATCACGAGGCAGGACTTTGTCCATCATCAATGCTTGA
This sequence comes from Cheilinus undulatus, assembly GCF_018320785.1. NCBI lineage: Eukaryota > Metazoa > Chordata > Actinopteri > Labriformes > Labridae > Cheilinus > Cheilinus undulatus. Next base: position 35,363,442 of record NC_054881.1, read on the forward strand.
CCTCATAAATGCTCTACAGAATGAATGGGCTCAAATTCCCACAGAAACACTCCAAAGTCTTGTCGAACGCCTTCCAAGAAGAGAGGAAGCTGTTATAGCTGCAAAAGATGGACCAACTCCTTATCAAAGTACATGGATTTGAAATACAATGTCATAACAGTCCCTGCTGGGGTAATGGTCAGGTGGTCAAATACTTTTGTCCATATGGTGTATCGATGTCATATTAACTTTATCAGTGCTACTTCCTAATTCATCACGTACAGCGTGAGCACCGAGGTCATGCTTGACAATCATGAGTGAAAACAGCATTTGTGCACGTTTAGTTTGCTGTTAATGATTCACTCTTAAATTTTGAGCTGACATTTCACCAGCAACATTTATCATACAGCCACTGTCTGTCCTTCAGCAGTATTTCAAGCAAACACAGACAGTATTTATTACAAACCTAATTAAAAACCCATTTCCTTTCCATTGTGACTTCATACCTAATGAGAACGTAATGCCAAAGAGACACAAATAATTAGCCACATATCCCCGTCTTACAGACGATGCTGTGGGCTTTGAGGTTCTGTAAATGTAGGACATCCTGCATGAAAAAGGGGGAATCTGTCCGGGTGCCAGAGAACAGTCAGGAGGTCACCAACATCATTAGATTTTATCTGCTGGGGACTTACATTTGCCACGCAGAACAGGGATTAAATCTGAGTCATTTTTTACAGCCAACAATAATATGTCATGATTTTTTTTCACCTTACTGCCAAAGGCAGTTCTCAATCCTGATCCTGAGTCCCCCGGGGCCCCCTGTTTGTTTCCACTCCAGCTAAGAGTGCCAGCTCTGGACTCAGCGGTGCACTAAGATCTGAATAATGCAGGAAGGCGTCAAAAAACAGACATTTTTACTTATTTAACCATGACTCAGAGTTGTTTTATGTTCAAGTCTTGTCAAGTTTAGTCTGCAGTCAGATCTCAAGTTCTTAAGGAGAGAAGAGAGAAAGTAAAACCTTATACCGGTGAACCAGTTTGAATATTCCCCAGGGGCTGTTTGCTTCTGAGAAGCAAGTTAAGATTTTATTTATTGTAAAATAATTGTATGTAACAGATATATTGGTATAGAAATATTACACAGACATTATTTACTCTACTTTGATGAATTATCACGTCTGTACCCTCAGCCTTTTTGAGAACCAATCACCTCCCCAGGTGCCCTTATGATAAAAAAACACAGCTAAAGTGCCCTTTAAGATGCCCTGATGGTACATGCAAGTATGATAAAGTGCCCTCCAGGCTGCCTTCCCATATTTGAAAACCCTCCCAGAGTTACACTATATTGCCAAAAGTATTCACTCACCCATCCAAATAATTGAAATCAGGTGTTCCAATCTCTTCCATGGCCACAGGTGTGTAAAATCAAGCACCTAGGCATGCAGACTGTTTCTACGAACATCTGTGAAAGAATGGGTCGCTCTCAGGAGCTCAATGAATTCCAGCGTGGTACTGTGATAGGATGCCACCTGTGCAACAAGTCCAGTCATGAAATTTCCTCGCTCCTTAATATTCCACAGTCAACTGTCAGTGGTATGAGAACAACAGATGGAGATGCAAATACAAATGTGCTTGAAAACACATTTCTGACATAGTCATGTGTTGACTATTAAACTTGTAGATTTTGAACTATTCAGTATTTATTCTTTAAGAAGATGCTGGCTAGGCTGGTATAAATGTGACAGACCGGTTCAGCTGTATACAAAGCTGTTGGAGGGGATTAAACAGCATTTACCAGATTATTTCTAACACCTTTAGGGAAACTGGTTTGATTACTTTCACGGGTCCAAGATGACCCTTTGACCCCAAAAAATGGAGGTCACATTAGACCAAACAAGGACCATAATATATTGATTGTAAGGAGGGAAAAACACACAGAAGTCTGCTTTTATAGGCATAATCAAATCAGGGCACAGGAGGCTGAACCTGGTCCAGATGGGTCGATGTAAATCATAATTACCGGTTCCTGCGCTCCCTCCAATCATCACATATTCATCAGCAGTACACAGCTTAGCACCTCTGTGACACCCCACATCTACTCAATATTCTCTCTCTTATGGCTCCAACAGCTGTCCTTGCTTTTGATATCAAAATATATGCATATCACGTACCATATGTACTGAGCGAATACTGAATTCTGAGGTGCAAACTTGTTTGCATACCATAACAGAAATTGGAAAATTCCACCCTTTACCTTAGTGTATTTTTGCTCAATTGCAGTCTTTGCAATCAATACGCTTGCATTAAGTTTGTATTTCATATTTCTGGTCATGAAACTGTGGAGATTTGCAGAGTTAAAGCATCAATAAGCCTCGACCTTTGAGAAAACCACTTAATATGTTGGCCTTCAGAGGCAGGAGTTCATAACCAGTGGCGTTATTGATGTTAATTACCTGTAAGGTCAGAGTGATGGAGGTGAATTCTTAAGATCTGCCACTGTAGGCCTCTTAATGAAAAATGCTTGCAACAATAATCACTACTTCAGTGAATGACCTTTCCTTATTATTCTCCCTTTACCATCAAATCACTGGAGGCACTTCAGTTTACATTATGATATGTAAATACAGAGCTGTCTTATGCCTACTATAAAGAATACATAATTAAAAAATGTGGCAATACTGTGTTTTTAAGGATGCTGTTAATTAAGTAATTAATTTTTTTCAATGCAAATTAATCAAATGGCTGTGCACTTTATATGACCTTTGACATGTGGCCCCATTCACCTCAATTAGTCCTTAAAAACAAACGAGGTGATATAAACTAAACCATCTCAGTACAGTCTGTGGTTAGCTGATGCCACTGCCTTCAAGTCAATAGCCAGCTCCATGCTGTGTTTTTGTTCACTGGTGGACTACCGGTTATTAAAAGCATCAAAACAGAGAAATTTGTGCCAGAAAACAGTAAATTTACCCCCCAACTTCTGTCTTTCTGCTCTGGCACAGAGCGGGGCTGCTGCGCTCTGATCAGAAGCATTTTTTTTTTAAAAGAGGATTATATTTTTCCTGTGTGGGCGTGGCCTCAGCTCATTCAATCAACACACCCACATCATCCTAGAGCAGATTTTGCTGAATCCTGGATTTTAAAGAAGTCAGTATCTCATGATTTTGATTTATTTTCCCGTGATTATGGCTTTTAATCTAATTATAATGTCTTTTTCCTCATAATTTTGACTTTTTTCTTCGTAATTTATTTTAAGGACTATTTTTCTCATAATTTCAAGTTTATCTCATTATTACGACTTTTTGTCATAATTTTGACTCTTTTCTTCATAATTTATTTTAAGGACTATTTTTCTCATAATTTTGACTTTTTATCTCATAACTTTGACTTTTTTCCCCATAATATGACTTTGGGTACTTTAATCCCATAATTATGAGTTTTATCTAATAACTTAGACATTTTTCTTCATAATTTGACTTTGAGAACTTTTTACCTCTGCCAAGGAGGTTATGTGATCTGTTGGGTTTGTTCGTTTGTTAGCAACATAACTCAAAAAGTTGTGGATGGATTTTCATGAAATTTTCAGGAAATGTCAGAAAGGGCATAAGGAAGAACTGATGAGATTTTGGGAGTGATCTGAATCACTGTCTGGACCAAGGAATTTATGAATGATTCTGTACTATTGGGAGATAGGGCTAATGGCAGATGTCTGTGCTGTTACCACTTTACACCAGGAGATGGCGGACATGATTACTTCAATCCCAGCAGCATTTTGGGTGTGTTTCTATTCAATGTTTTGGAGTTTATAGAGTTTGAAATACGCACGCCCAGTCATGGAGATGAGTCGGAGCATAACAGAGAGAAAGACAGCGAATTGTCCACATGTAGTGAAAGCAATGCTTTGCCTCACTGTATTTCCATCCCACCAGAGAGGGAGTAATTGGCAAATGCTGTAATGGGGGGCACATGGGAAAGAATCCAGGATTTTTTTTTTTTCCAACTCTTATTATTGAATTTTGAACATTGTAAAAGACATCATCCAGTAGCGTGTGTTTATAAGGCACAGGTTAACAGCAATGTCTTAAAGCCCTAACTCCACCCTCCCCCCAACCCATCCAGTTCAGGTCTGAATTGTACAGGGACACACTCAACACAGACACAAGACAAAACAAAAATAAATAAATACGAAAAATAGATAAATAAATAAATAAAATTAAATAATACAAAACAGGATAATTGTACAGCAGGGGTCATCAAGTGCATTTGTACAAGTGCCCAATTTAGTCTCGACAGAAACTCCTGGGGCCGTATTTTCACATAAACAGACAATAAATAAATATTTTGGTCTGACTGAAATATTGTTATAATATTTGTATTTTCTTTCAAAACGCAGGACATTTTAGTCATTACCAGTGAGATCTATCCCTATTATCTATAAAGCAGCAGGCCACAAGTAGACAGGCCTGACAACAGAACTGGCTGGGCCCCTGAAAATCCCAGAAGGGGCACACAGGCTATTGTGATTTAGCACCAGTGTGAACCCAATTTTAATAATTGTTTTTTTCCCCTTTAACTGAATTTTTTGCAAGATTTCAACCCCTTCTGAAAGCACTTTTCCTGCATGTTTTATGCCCTTTGTGCCACTCTTATCCATTTTTGACACTTTTCTTCTATTAAAGCCATTTTTTTACCCTTTTTCATTATGTTTTCAACAATTTTTGCAACTTAAAACCCATTTTGTGCCATTTTTAACCCATTTTTGATACTTTTTACCTCTTTAACCAATTTAAACCACTTTTTCTGCATGTTTTATCCCTTTTGTGCCACTCTTATTCGTTTTTGTCACTTTTTTATTCTATTTTTGCCATTTTAAACCCCTTTTAATTGCTTTTTTGCCCAGTTTTTCTTACTTGTAACCAATATTTGGTACATTTTGCCCCATTTTATGCCCCATTTTTACCTCTTTTCACAACTTTTACTGCTAATTTTTGTCCTTTTTTGCCACTTGTCACCCATTTTTGCTACTCTAACCCTTTTCACCACTTTATCTGCACACTTTTGCAGCACTTCTGCCAACCTTAACCCTTTTTTAAATCTCTACTAATTATGACAGTAAATGTCAGTAAAAACAGATCAAATGTTCAGTCATTCTGAAACTATTTCAACATTAGTTGTTTTTAGGGATGATTTAACAGCTGCAGACATTTAAAGCCAACGGATACTCTTAAAACCACAGAATCTTCTTTTCCTCCTTTTCTGAATTTAATGATGTTTTAAGGGCCGGACAGGAAGCTTTGGGGGGCCTGATATGGCCCCCGGGCCGCCAGTTGATGATCAGTGGTGACTGATGATTTTCTGCTCCATGACTCAGGATTGGATGATCTGTGTTTGTAGTTGTTTGTACCTCTTTTGTGTTGTTTGTCTTGCAATCATTTTGCTGCACACTTTGGCCATACAGATCTTGTTAACAAGATTCTTCATTTCAATGAGGCTTACATGATCAATTAGACAAAACAAGTGTTCTTGTTGTGAACCTGTTTCCTACAGGTTTCTTTTTAGAAACCACAGAGATGTAGCTGATTTGTAGAAAGTGTGTTTGACTTTCTCTGCTCACACTTTTCAAAACATACCAGTTTGAAGACCATTTTTGTCATTCAGAGAATACTGTACAACACTGATTCATGACCCAGCAAGAGCAGAGAGAAATACCTTTAAAAGATTTGATACTTGGTCTGAGGTGGTTCAGACTCATGCATGGTCATAATGAACCCAAAGACTTTTCACCTGAGTTCCTGTCAGTCAGCTTTAGCTGTAGATCAACACTCACTCAGTATTAATATGCTCAGAACCATGAATCATAGTGACATCACACTGAATAGAAAAGAAACCAGTTGATGCAAATAAACTGTAATGGAAACATGAATTTATTCGTTTGATTTGAACATTTATTTACAAATTGGCAGGTAAATACAGACACATTCTCAGTCCTCTGTTGGAGAATTCAAGCAGCAGAGGAATGTCTTTTTAAACCACCTGCAGAATCGATAAAATGCAGACTCAGACTCCTCCTGCCTTGGAGCAAGGGGGACCTGAAGAGCTGCTCTACTGCTGGGCAGCTGATCCTTAGCCTCACCCTGCATCGCAGCATTGAGGACCAGAAGAGGTGGTGTCAGAAGCTCTTCATGGGCACCCTCACAGGGAGATGGATGTTCATCATCTGATGGTGATGGTGGGGATGGACCCATGTCTGGTTCTTGGTCGTTGGCTGGCTGCTCTTCCACAGCCTCACCCCCCAGGACTGAACCAGAGAGAAGAGATTCAGCTGGGAGGGGATCTTCAGGCTGTGGGGATGGCGTCCAAGCAGCGTTGTCTTTTAATTGGCTGGATTGCTCCTCCACAACCCCACCCCCCAGGACTGAATTCATGGCTGAGAGTCCAGCTGGAGGGGCATCACGGGTTTGTGGTGACGGCGTCTGAGTAGGAGGGTCTGCCATATCAGTAGTGAAGGCTGGAGGGGGAGCAGTGGCTGTGTTTGAGGGAGTTTTTGGCTCAAACAAATCACAGACATGCTCCACTGTTTCATCTGCGATCCTCTTCAGCACCTCTGCCTCAAAGCTAGTGAGCTTCATCCTCAGAGTGTCAGCAGGGTACATATTCCTCATCTTCTCCTCGATGGAGCGGGCCATGGCGTCTCTGTTGGGCCAAGAGAAGGTGGTCTGATAGAGCATGGAGGACATTGACGAGGAGACTCCATCCAGGACGGCTTTGGTCATGCTCACAGCCATCAGGGAGAGCTTCTGGGAGGGCATGGCACTTGAGTTGGTCTTCTTCGGCACCCAAAGCGCTTGCAGAACTTTGGGCACCACATCCAGGACAACCTCGCGTGGGCTCAGCACCTCTGTCTTTGGCGCCTCCTTTAGTTTCTTCACCAGGACCCCGGCATGTTCAAGGGCCTGCTTGGAAATCTTCCAACTCCTGGAGGTGGCGATGTAGTCTGGGGAGTCAAGCAGTTTGTTTGCTGCCAACTCCAGATCTCGTTTCAGCAGGCTGTTGTTTACCTCCATCACTGTTTTGAGGAGAGGCTCTTTAATAAAGTCTTTCACCTTAAAATCCATGAGTTGCTCCCTCAGGGACTTCTGACTTTCCTCCACCAGCAGGTCGGTCATGTCTTCAGCAGTGACCTCAGATGAGAGCTGGTTTTTCTGCTGGAGGTGTAGCAGCTTAGCCATGACAGCTGCCTGGACTTGGAAGGACTCGGGGTGCCAGCAGATCTGCATGGCACGGTTGTAAATTGGTTTGTTGAAAAGCACCCTGATGGGTTTGTAAATTCCTTTACTTCCCTCGATGAATGCCATGGTAAATTCGTTTCTGTTTGTTCACAGAAAAATCTCACAAAAAAGTACACTAGCCAAACGATTTCCAAAATGCAACATGACAGACTCGAAAGTAGACCACTCGATTTCAGGCTGGACTGAGCAGAAAGACTTGAGATCACGGGACCCACCATCATCTCCTCGAGGAGAATTGCCACCCAAATTTTGGAGATCTTTTGGTCAATCAGATGTATTTGATAAAAAATAAATAATAGAGCTTGGGCCTAAGACGGTGCAAAAGGTGTAACAAAACCATGAAACAGGACAAAACATGCATGTTTCATAGAGTCTCACAGACACTTTGGCATAATACTTTTCAATAACCTTTTCTTTGAGTTTCTTGGAGTGTTCTCTTCTCTCCATGGTGTAATGGTAGCCAGGAACACTGATTAACCAGTGACACAGGTGTCTTTATACTACAGTCACTTGAGACACATTCACTGCACTCAGGTGATCCCCATTTCACTCATTGTCAGACTACGAGCACCAATTAGCTGGACCTCTGAATAAATTTATGCAATCACTAACTTTACCTGATATATTTGTCTTTAATTGACATTACTTTGTAGGAATCTGTTTTTACTTTGCCAATAAAGCCATATTATATTTTCTATGATAATCAGGCCTTCCTGCATCCAACCCCCATCCAGTTACACACCTTAAGATCCATTACGTGACTTTCAATGCAAGATTTTAGCATTAAACATGTTTTATCTTGTGTTTGTTATGCAAAATTGCATGATGGGTTCACTTCTGTACTTACACAGAAAGAAACATCCTATTAGACCACAAGATCTCTTCTTTCAAACAACTAAACAAGTCATTAGATGAAAAAATGCATTATGAGGACATTTGTGTGATCTAGCTTTAAATTAGACCCACATCCAAAGAATATTCTGACAGTCAGCGTTCATATTCAGAGCATGCATGCTCATTAACATCATCATCTCACTCAGCACCAGGTGTTTAGGACTCAAGTTTTTGCTGCCATGGTATCAAAGAAGGTGTCAATGTTGTGAGATTTTTACTAGATTTCTCTTTAAGGATTCAAAAAAGAATCTGGGCAGTATGTCTACCCTTTGTTTCGCTGTACAAAAGTGAAGCCAAAATACCCCTAACATATTTTGCTGGTCATGTAATATGAAGACATGTTTCTGTCTGTCAGTCACCTGCTCCACTCTCTTGTCAAGCACTCTGAACTGCAGCTGAATTTGTCTGAGAGGTGCTGTATCGATAAAGTTTGATTGACTGATTGATTGTTGGTTTGATGCAAAAACTGAAAAGTTCCACAACCTAATTATCATTTTTTCGATTTTGTCAATTTTTGTCCCTTTTTGCCACTTATCACCCATTTTTGCTACTCCAACCCCTTTTCACCGCTTTATCTGGTCATTTTTGCAGCGCTTCTGCCAACCTTAACCCTTTTTTTAAATCTCTACTAAATATGACAGTAAATGTCAGTAAAAACAGATCAAATGTTCAGTCATTCTAAAACTATTTCAATATTAATTCTTTGTGGGATGGACTGAACAGCTGCAGACATTTAAAGCCAAAGGATACTCTTAAAACCACAGAATCTTCTTTTCCTCCTTTTCTGAATTTAATGATCTTTTGGGGGCCGGACAGGAAGCTTTGGGGGGCCTGATATGGCCCCCGGGCCGCCAGATGATGATCAGTGTTGTACAGGAAAGTAAAAGATGCAGCAATTGCAAGAGAAGGGTAAAAAGAGTGGGAGTAAGATTAATCACTCATTGTCAGAATCAGGAGTTAGATTAAGGGAGTTTGTCAGAAAAGGATTCCATATATGTTGGAATGTTGTAGAGGAGTTTCTCAGCGAGAATCTGAGTTTTTCCAGTTTAAGGTTACAAAGGACTTCTCTGATCCAGCGATCATGTGATGGGGGGCGGGCTAGTTTACAGTCAAGCAGGATCAACCGCCAAGCTAACAAAGTAGTGAAGGCAAGAGCTTGTTTCGTTGCAACAGGGAGGCTGGCGTCAGGAGGTATACCAAAAATGGCAGAGAGTGATTGGGGGGATATTCTGGCTGTAAGGATCCAGGAATTTTCTAAAGGATGCTTCAGTGTTGGGAGATAGGGCTTATGGCGGAGCTCTGCCCTCTCCAAGTGCTTTTGTAGTTATCTCATAATTTTGACTTTTTATCTCATAATTATGACTTTTTTCCTTATAATTTTGACTTTTAATGTCATAATTATTATCATTTCTTCTAACTACCAATCTTTCACTTTTGCATTTTTAAAGTGAGAGAAATTGGCTTCCATACCTTAGAGATATTTTTTATGACTGAAATTTGGCCTGGAGGTTCAGAACACAGAGTCCTCTCATACAACAAACCTAAAATTAATATTTTTCTATCACTTTAAAGGGACTTTAAAGTCACTAAAACAACCCATAGAGTTGATGAGAAAGAAAGAGTGCAGGGCTTGAGTTAAGGCCGACTCAGACTACACAAATTCAGCCAGATTTTGGGCGGACTGCAACATTGCAGCTCCTCGTCAACAGTCAGGCCCAATTATGAGCGTTAGGGACAACAAACGCTTTTTTCCTTTGACATAAGCAATGACACAGCCACCACCACGAGTCAACACGACCAGCGTGTGAGCATTTTTCTTGCATTGTCATCTAGTTTGACACCCTGACCTGATGTTAAATACATGAATCCTTATGCCTTCCAATAGGAGAGCATTTCACAGTGACATTATACAAGTCCCTAAGTCTTCTCCACCTGGGGATTTACTGTGTGTGTACATATGAGGTATGGCAGTTAAAAAATATGAGTGGTGAGGCATAACTTAAGTTCATACAGTTTTATTCCATTCTTTGATTCATTAGTAATCACTCACTCACATGTCTCCCTTTTCCCTGCTCTGTTAATCAGCTGGTATGGGTGTCTACTCAGCCACAACCTCTCTCAATCCAGTCTGTCCCAGACTGTTGTTTCAGCATGACCACTGCAATCCGCCTCCTCCCCAGCTACCTCCATTATATCCCATTGGTGTCCAGCTTCAGTACCTTCATGCAATCCAACAGCCCTTCATCTCCACCTCCAAGCAATCTCATTGGTGTCCAGGTCACCAGACACAGCTTTGATCTTAGTCAAACACCAAACAGCTCAGGTAAATATTGAGGGTGATCAGTCACGGTGATTTGTTTTTGGGCCAGAAACTGCTGACTGACAAAAATTCAAAAGTCTGTGCAGTTTATTTGAAACTAAAAGCCCATGCAGTAACCAAAAAGTAGATTACAGTTAGCAATGTTTGCCTCTATGCAGACGACGTTCTCCTTTCACCAATAATGAAGCGTGGCTTTCCCTGTTCATAGGGAGAATCTAAATCTGAACCAAATGCAGAAAACAGTACAGATGCTCTTTCTATTTAAGGAGGGATAGTGACCAATGTTTGCTCCTATACAGATGATGTTCTCCTTCTAGCTTCAATAGATTGTGCCCTTCCCTGTTCATAGGGGGAGTCTAAAGCCGAACCAAATGCAGAAACATAAGGATGCTCTTTCTATTTCTATTTAAGGAGGGACAGGCTGCCACAAGTGGAGGACTTTAGTTGAAACTAGTTACCAATGTTCGCCTCTATGCAGATGATGTTCTCCTTTTCGCTTCAATGGATCGTGACCTTCCGTTTTCATAGGGGGAGTCTAAAGCTGAGCCAAAGGCAGAGCCGGTAAGGATGCCCTTTCTATTTAAGGAGGGAGAGACTGCCACAAGTGGAGGACTTAAGTTGAAACAGAATAGTAACCAATGTTTGCCTCTATGCAGACGATGTTCTCCGTTTAGCTTCAACTGATTGTAACCCTCTCTGTTCATAGGGGGAGTCTAAAGCTGAACCAAAGGCAGAAACATAAGGGTGTTCTTTCTATTCAAGGAGAGGCAGGCTGCCACAAGTGGAGCAGTTTAGTTGAGTTAAAGCAGAGTGATAGTACAAAAGATTGTGTGATTGATCTTCAGCATGGGGAAGCCTCTGGCAGGCTTCTTAAGAGCGAGCTGCACTGAAGAGAGCGCTGAGCTATAAAGTAAAACTCTGATTTATCAGTCCGACCTCTCTCAAATTGTCACCCCTGGTCTTACTCTTTGAATGGTGAGTGAAAAAGTGAGATTGTAAAATACCAGGCACTGTAATGAGATTTCTGTGTGGGGTCACTGGTCTCCCACTATGTTAAAGACGGCTCAGTGATTCTCTAAAAAACTCAGCACTTAAACCACTGCTTTGAAATGAGAGGAGCCAGCTGAGGGGCTTCAGGAATCTGATAAAAATGCCAGACTCTGTTTGGAGGTGTCCTCAGGCATGACACTGGAGAACAGACCGAGGACACACTTGAGGGATTACATCTCCTATCTGTCCTGAGAGAGATGAGGAATCCCCCCCGCGGAGGAGCTGGAGAAAGTTGTTGTGGCAAACACCATTTCTGTTAGTGTGCTTATTTTCTTATCACTTTAAACTCCAAACTGTTTTAGGAATCTGGGGCTAAATCTGAATGATGTTTCTTAAAGTTATCTAGGCTTTTACATCTTCTCCAGTCTTACCGTCTCATACTGTAACTTAGTTTTGTCTTTCTCTGTCTTGGAGCTGCTTGTACTCTGAAATTGATTTCTTTCTGTCTGGAGATCAAAGCTTGCCCTGTCCACGCCTCTGCAGTCCCGTCTCCTTTTCGATATTGACAAACCAAGGGCAAACCAAAAAAAGGCTCATCTTTCTGTCCTTTTATGTTCAATTTATCTAAAAGCAGACTCCAAAGAAAGCCTTCCTGATTTATTGCACACGACTGAGCGATAAGATTAAGACAGAAATGCATGCATTGCCATTCCTACCCACAGTCATGCACGAATTCTTATGCTGTGCAAATCAACACTCTTTCAGCTTGACTCAAGTTTGTCACTCAGATCTCAGCAGCAGCTCTGACTGGATATGTAGGCGGTAGAGGTGGATCGCCGCTAAAAAGAGGATTTAAAAATTATGATTCATCTCTAGTTAATAGCCCAATATTAATGGGAGTAATGCATAGTTGGCTGGCGATGGAGCCACTTCAGAATGAGTTGACCACGCATTACAAGTCATTTCAGCCTTTACCAACTTCTAGGGATGCATGCAATTAGCTAACCTGACACGCCACAGAAAACCTTCCATAGACGGCGTTTGGGAAAGGGCAGAGACATTGAAAAGAAACTTAGAGGGTGATTGGATGAACAATCTGTCTGTCACATCTTACGCCAGTCAGAAAAACAAAACACGTGACGTCATAGCCCCAAACCGACGTGGGCAGCTACCAAGGAGTAAACTCCATAGAGAGCTGCATAACGCGAACAATGGTGACTATAGACATGTCAGTACACGATTTTAAAAAGAAAACAACTCAATGCTGTTCTCTGTTCTTCTTTGAACAAAGAAATGTTGTCAAGTTCTGATAAAATGCTTTAGCAGCATCCATGCTAATGTCTTCCGCCATAAAGTGTACTGGTATACTGCATCCCAGTGTGGCTTTCCAGCTGCACTGCTCAGGAGAAGACAGCTCTCCAGAGGGTCGTCAACACAGCACAGAAAATTACAGGCTGTGCTCTCCTCTCCTTAGAGGAGCTGTTCAGGTCCCGCTGCCACAGGAAGGCCATGGGCATCCTAAAGGACTCATCCCACCCAGCACATCACCTGTTCAACTGCTGCCCTCAGGAAGATGGTTCAGGACAATAAAAAACAAAATTAACAGACTAAATCTTCTTTCAAGCTGTAGTTCTCTTGCAGACTGAATAAGATTGTCCGTTCGGAATATGTTTGTCACATTTATTTTACCCTCTACCTTTACAAGCCTTCCAGAACTGGCTGCTAAGAAGCATCCCCACAGTATGATGGTGCCACCACTGTGCTCACAGTGGGGATGCTGTGCTTGTGGTGGTATCAGACAAGATAGCATCTTTTGGTCCATTTTGGTCCCATCAGATCAAACAACTTTCTTCCACTCTACCATGGAGTCTCCCACATTCTTTTTGGTGAACTCTACTCAAGAGTCAATGTGAAATTTCTTCAACAGTGGTTTTCTTTTTGCCACTCTCTCATAAAGCTTTGACTGGCCAGTCAAAGCTTGTGAAGAAGGAGTTATATGTAGAGTCTCACCCATCAGCTGCTGAAGCTTGTAACTCCTTCAGAGTAGTCATAGGTGTCCTGGTGGTCTCTCTCACTAGTCTCCTTCTTGCACGGTCTCTCAGTTTGTGAGGACAGCCTGATCTAGGCAGATTTACACGTGTGTCATATTCCTTCCATTTCTCAATGATGGATTTAGCTGAACTCTGTGCCTTTGAAATATTTTATGTATCTATCTGATGACTTGTACTTTTCAATAACATTTTCTCTGGGTTGCTTGGGGTGTTCTTTTGTCTTCATGGTGTAATGGTAGCCAGGAATACTGTTTAACAAATGACTGGACTTCCAGAAATATTTTTTCATGTGTTAATTTTTTTAAGCAGTGACTCTTGAGTGAAGTGTTGCCAAATATTCTTTTTAAATTGTTTATTTAATTGATCTTTAATGCGAGCTGTCATCAGACAGTCTTGGATTGTTGTTTTGAGTCATTAAGGCATCATCGTCAAGAAGCTGTGGTGACAGTAGAAGACAAATATTGCTGCATGTGTTGCTTACATCAGGAAAAGCAACAAAAGCTATCACAGTCTCTTCATTAGTGACCAAATTAAACCAGTGAAAGTAAAGGGGGCTATTTGAAGTTATTACAAAGGCTTGTCTACTTGAATTTCTGTCAGCAGCGGCTCAGAAAACAGAAGGAGAATAATAATTTGTTTCCATTAGGTTGTTTATGATTATTCTTCACAAACACATTTCCAAGAGAGCAGAGGAAGCGACAGATTCCATCAAAATTTCAGCTCTTCCTGGTTCATTTGGAGTGTTTTCCGAGCTCCGGCAGCCTGCCAATTTTTTATGAATCTCAAAAGCCCACGTTACCTGACGTGTGTGCGCTTCAGTGAGAAAGAGAAGTGTGTGTGCCAATGTGGGGAGGGCAGCACGTTGCACATGTGTCTAGCGCATGTCTGCTCGGTGAAAGGAAAAGGCAGACAGGTGAAAAGAGAGATGGAGAAAGAGCGAGACATGTCGCAGCACCCTCAGGACGTCTCCTCTTTCTGAGCAGCTGTTGTCTGAGAGCCCGAGGCAGCACTGCGGCGCCCTGTCAACTCCTTCTCCCACAGAAGCCCCCGTGCATGCAAAACAGGCTCGGGCTGCCCTCTCTCCTTGGCCATGCTTTTTAACCGCCCCTTTTTGTCTCCGTATATAACAGACACCTCCTCATTTTCTTCCCCCCACCTCTCTCTCCGAAGCTGAGTCTTTATTCAAATCAATTTCAAGCCTTCAAACGTTGTGCGCTCAGTAATACTTACACACAAACACAACAGGCGGCAAGTGAGACAATTTTACGGGAAGAGCATTTCAAGGGCAGATGCTGATAAAGAAAAGAAAATGTTCTGTGGATTTTTTTCACTCTCTCCAGATTGATTGTGTACGACTTAGTGCGTCAGTTCTCCTGAAGAGGAAAAGTGAGGTTTGCTGTGCCCTCATGTCAGAGTCCAATGGCTCGGATATATCTTACAGTATTAAGTACAACCTGAGCATCATTACTTTTCAGAGAGAGAACTTTAACAGGCTGAAAATTACATCTACAAAACATACAGTGCATTCAGAAAGTATTCAGACCCCTTTGCAATTTGCAATTTTGTTAAATTGCTTGTAAATCTACACTGGCCCAGGTCTCTACAGATGTTCAATAGGGTTCAAGTCAGGGCTCTGGCTGGGCCACTCTAGGACATTCACAGAGTTGTCTCTAAGCCACTGTTGTGTTTAAGGTCATTGTCATGTTGGAAGGTAAACCTTCAGTCTGAGGTCCTGAGTGCTGCTGAACAGGATATCTCTGTACTTCTCTGCTCCATTCAGCTTTCCCTCAATCCTGATCAGTCTCCCAGTCCCTGCTCCTGAAAAACACCCCCACAGCATGATGCTGCCACCACCATGCTTCACTGTTAGGATGGTATTGGGCAGGTCATGAGTGGTGTCCGGTTTACTCCAAACATAATATTTAGAATTCAGGCCTAACAGTTCAGTCTTGGTTTCATCAGAGAATCTTGTTTCCTACAGTCTCAGAGTCCTTCAGGTGCTATTTCTGGGCTTTCACCTATTTTTTGCTTTGGACTGGCTTCTGTCTATCCACAATGTACACAGCTGCCCCCAGATGCCGGGGGTGGCTATGTGCATTGTGGAGGGGTCAGCTGGGAAGATACCTGGAGATGGGGCATGGGCCTAGACAGGTGGTTCTTGACCTTTTTTCCTTAGGGCCTATGAAAATCCAAGCCCCCCAAAATCCCAACATAATAGGCCAGTCAATTATCCCTACTCTAAGAAAGACGAGGATAAAGAGGAGCTGTTTATTTTCAAGAAAAAAAATTGACTAATAGGTTTAAAAAAGTTGTTCATTTACTTATGGATTTAGCTTTAAAAAATCATAAATGTAAATCAACCAAAACTTTACATTTTTGAGATGATAAAAGCTAAAATCTAACAATTTTTCAGTTTGGTTTCTTGTAAATTTTTGATATTACACTGTTCTCAATTTATGATTTATGATTTTATAACATCAAAGTATTTATTTATAAATTATTTTTCCCAAAAAATCAGGACGTTTTTGCTCATAAATTAATGGATTCTCTTTTTTTTCATCTTTAGGTTGGCCCTAATACGCCATCATACATTTTGTCTCTAATCATGTTTTTTTTTTTACTATACACATCAAATTTTGACCCAACACCACTTCTGTAATGTGAACAGCAACACAAATTTCTCAAATATTTTAAATTAATATGATGAAAAAGGTCACAGTTTGGACCTCGTATGAAACAAAGCATACAGCTGAACTAGAGATGGGCCAAAACCTTAGAAGGACATGCATGTAAACATTTCATTTTAGTCTGATTTGTTTTTATAATATGAATTATGTTGTATTTTTCTAAAGGTCTAAAGAAATCGAAACACTATTAGAAGAAAAACAACTTTTTGGTAGATATATCCATCCAAGATAACAGGATAATTAAGTCAAGACCTCAAGAATGAAACAAAAAACAAACAAACAAAAAAATAATTCATTCCTCGTCTTGCAAAACAGAGCAAAATAAAGTATATGGACCTGTCAGTGTAGGACTTCTAGATTTTTTGCCATAATTTTTTTTCTTCCAGGAACAGCTGACATCTGTCCACTGAGCTGGTTTACATCAGGGCAGCAGAGCAAGAGGAGCTACAGTCCTGAGAGTGGCCAACGGCTGCTTCAGCGTAGACGCATTATCTAAAAAGAAATGCAGGCCTATTTAAATAAAAGACATCATTTACTTTAACTGAGTAGTAGCTCTGATGACTAGCCAGAGTAATAACACTTAATAAATCAGATGTTCTCAAATAACTCTGCTTTAATATTTCCTTCACAAAGAAAACCCAGCCCTGTCTGGCCCATTTATTACATCTGACACCCTCTGCAGTCATACACCATCAGCCTTTCTACTCCATAACCACGAGGCATTGCTACAGATGGGTCTACACTGGAGATACTTGAAAGCCTGTCAGATCTAATTGATGCTTCTGGGTGCCTTGTGCATCTGTATGAGATGCCAAGGGCCGGGACAAAACGTTGGTGATTAACATTTGGGAGTCAGAATGGGCTGGAGCATCAGTGTGGGCATGTTTCTCAGAAGAAGTCATTGTTGGGTTTTGTTTGATTCACGGTTCAAAATTCAGCCCCTGGATGAAAGGCCTGTATCTGGCCATGCCTTCTATCCCCACAGGATCAAACAGACTGTTCACCTTTAAGGTAGCCATCTGATCATATCTGTAAATATCAGATTATATAGGCTGTGAGAGCAGCTGACCCACATAGTTGAGTTTTCTGGTGTAGGCAGTATCATTCAGTCACAATAAAAAAAATGTGGAGGAGTCTGAAACTTTACTGCTCTGAACTTGTTTAATAATGTTTAGAAAATTAGGAAATTTTAACATTCTGGTAGTCAAGGCTGGATTAACAACTTGGCACATTAGGGCAATGCCATGAGACTTTCTTAATGCCCTCCAGGTTGAATGACTCAAATGCAGCTTTTCCAAAGTTGGCACCAAAGAGCGATGTCATCTCAGGCAGCTCCTGCCATATTTTAATATTAAGCCCATGTGTTTGCAGAACCCTGTGGCAAATTCAGCTCAGGACTTTATTTTAATTTTTTGGCTATAGATTCTTGGGTTTATTGTGTCCATGTGTTATATCCCTTAAAAAGACTCGTATAAATGAAGTC
Organism: Cheilinus undulatus; assembly: GCF_018320785.1. NCBI lineage: Eukaryota > Metazoa > Chordata > Actinopteri > Labriformes > Labridae > Cheilinus > Cheilinus undulatus. The sequence continues at coordinate 35,381,138 of NC_054881.1, forward strand.
TGTTTGCTCATCGGGACACAGAACATGAATGGGGCCACATGGTGTCCCGGGGGGGGGGGGGTGAGGCCCTAAAACACAGACTGCTACAGTTTATCTGACCATAGCGCAAGTGCTAAAACCTAACACAGTTGGCTTTTTATCAGCTTAAACTCACTGGAATGAAGTAAAAAGTTCCCACAAACAGATGATGGTATCTTGAGGGGGAACACTAATTACCAAAATATCATTAAAGAGTATTTTAGTATTGCCTTAATGCTCCCAACACTGCCTCATTCAGTCTGTACGCTTTCATTAGCAGTGACTAGATTGGAGTCCTTATAGAACATAAAGCTCCCAGAGCACAAGTCAGACAGTCAACTTCTCTAAAGTACAGTATGAGAAGTCGAGCTTTCAATTTCCAGGCCCATCTACTTTAAAATCATGCACAGGTCAGGGTCCAAGACGTAGACGAGGCCTTTCAGACTGGCAGGGCTCTGTGCGGGTTCCAGTTCCTGAACCTAATTTTGAACCGGCTGGTGTGTTCAAACCGAGACAAAATTGGTTCTGAACCTGAAAAGTTGGTTCTTTCCTGGGAACCGTGACATCATCAGTGGGCGTATCACATTCTAGGCTGTAAAGATGAGCAGAAAATGAAGAAAAAGTGGTCTTCTGGGCAGACAGAAAGTTTGGTTGTAGTCTGGGCATCGATCTATTCCAGGTGAAGCTGGAAGAGCATGTTATATGCCGAACTTGTGTTAGAGATGGGCTGGGTTCACCTGAATGTCAGACCAAATAATTCATAAAGAAACTGAAGAAGGCATACCAGGACAGCAAGAAAGACTTGGGCAAAAGTGGAGCTAGCTGTGGTGAGACATGTCTATCATGTCCCCCCACTTTGATTCAGCTTAAACTGGTGTGAGCTGGTTCGCCAGCAAGCACCAAGGTTCTGAGACTCCAGAATGGAACCACAACCACGTCAGTCTGAAAACACTGAGGACTAGACCTAGAACCAGCTCCTTAAAGAAATGTTACATGTAAAATTGCTTTGTTATCATACATTTATTAAAGGGATATTTCAGTATTTTATATATATGCATATAATTAATTTATACACACATACACATATATTGATATAGATCATGGAGTATAAATGATTCATTAAAATTAATTTAATCTGATTGTTTGAGTCTTTTACTCCAAAAACCTTCTCATTCCTTGTCTACTTATATTGAATGCGGTAGAGGACCTGCCTCTGGCAACATAGCAGTAACATCGATGTCCGGTCAGCCAGCCAATCTCCCATCACATATTATGTCTGTGCTCAGAGATACGTGAATTTAGATCATTAATCGATTCAGTAAAATTGCTGTAATGTAATCGCTGTGCTTTTTTGTATTTCCTTATGTGACAGACCTGCCTCTTAATATTGTGGCGACGTGCGAAGAAAACTTTTTTCTTCATACATACAGACGTTATTTACATGATTCACCTGTTTCTATACAAATTAATACACTAAAACATATACACATTTATACACATGGAACGTTCATGTACGAAGAAAACAACGAAGAAGAAGTTCAATTTAAGTGACTTCCTGTATTAGAAGACGAGATATGGCGGCACTCGTCCAACTTCCGGTATGAAGTGGCGGCCCTCAGCTGCATCCTGGTCCCTCTCAAATATGGAGTAAAATAAGATGCAAGTATGCATGCATGCCATTGTGTAATGATGTGCCTTTTAAAGCATGTTTGATTGTCTTGTCTCTTTGGGGTAACCAAACTGCAATATTTTTGATTAAATAAATTAAAATAGTTGAAAATTTGAACAAAATTTAGGTCATGGCTGCTCTTAAAAAGGTGGTCGGTCCTCATACCCTGAGAACCACTGGTCTACAAGTCTTTTAACATTTATTGTAAATTGTGATATACAAATAAAAATGGATTGATTAATTGCAGTCAAATATTCTTGAGAGACAAGAAAGGTACATGGAAATCCTGCAGGGCTGTTGGCTAGAGAATAATGATCTAAAACTATCTTTGGTTGTAGAGAAATTTTATCCACAAAGATGTCAGACTGTCAGAGAAATATCTGACTCAGTCACATATGTGAGCGCTAATGTATCGAGTTGTTATTTTGCTTCAGCATTACATCCAGAAAAAGTAGTGGGATGAGAGGATTGTTTTAAGTAGTATGAATGTGTTGATTCACCACTAGCAGTGACAGCTATTGTTTATGTCTGAAATACAACAGCGGCAGACATTGCTGAAAGCGTTGGAAACAGCTGGGAGATTGGACAGGGTGGCATTAAGCTGTTAGAATTTATTAAGATCGCCACAATGCTCGCTCAAATTATAGTGAGAGAGGCATGATGGCATATTTGGCTGACAAGACTCCTGACTGCTCTGTGAGTCATTATACACAGGAGTAAACAAACATAGAGTAAAAGGGTGACTACAAATGGAGCCACACATCCAGACCTTAGGAGTAAACACTATAATGTATAGACACACATGGGCAGTATCTGCTCTAATGCTTACAGGGAGCTCTCATTTCTGAGCAGCCACAGTTGTGTTTACTAAATAGCTGGCAACATGCTGCCACCTTGTGGTGCATGAAGGTACTATGTTTAATTAGTGAGACATTTGGCATGCACCTTGTACCACTTTTGTTATCCCAGTGTCTGTGTCTTCATGTTATATGCAAGAACAGGAGCTGGAATGATAAAACTGATCCCCACTGGAAGATCCAGAAAGTGTTTTTGACACTTTTACACAGATTTAGTATTTAAGCAAAGGCTGAATGGATCACTGCATTCACAGTGAGGAGTGGCCTGAAGTCGAGACTCCTGATGCTCTGAAGCGAAGCTGTTACTTTCTGCCGCAGGCTTCAGTTTGTTTATACAAGCATGTTATGGCACGCCTGGCATCGTAGGGTACAATTACCAGTCCACCACATTTCAGACTTCTCCAACAACAACAACAAGAAGTCCTACCTCAAGGCCAGTTTTTGGTCATTCTGGAGCTTCAAATGATATCAGACAAGACTAAACTATGAGCCTTAACTGTTGTACCAAATGGGACCTAATCCCTATTTATATATATCATGACCATAAGTATAAAAAACTCCATTCCATTAAGGATACTTTTATCATTTTTATCTCATTAGAGGGCTGATGGATGGGTGCTTGTACATTATTTTATTCATGTAGTCTGTAAGTCGAGTTTAAATGTTTGACAACTTTGAAAACTTTTAAATAACCATACTTAAGATAAAGTTTTATGAGTGCATGTTCTGTTTTCCACACTGATTTTCAGGTAATACATCAAATAAGACGTACGTGACATCAGGGGTTTGTGGCTGTGGAGCCACAGGGCGCTTTCTGAGGCCCACACTTGTTTCTCAAATTTTTTATGTTACAGCCTGATGCTACAGTCCAAAAAATCTATTCTTATTCTTATTGATCTACACTTACTACCCCATCATGACAAAGTGAAAACAGAGTTTTAGAATTTTTTTCAGGTTTATTAAAAATAAAAAAATGAAATATCACAATGACAGTAGTATTCAGACCCTCTGTAAAAACACTTGAAATTTAGCTCAGGCTTATCCCATTTCTCTGGATCTTTGCTGACATATTTCTACACCTTGACTGGAGTCCACCTGCAGTAAACTTATTGACTGGAGGTGATTTGGAAGGGTACAAACCTCTCTACAGAAGGCCTCACAGCTAACAATACCTCAGTAAGAGAGGTGACCAAGAACCTGATGGTCACTCTGAATGAGCTCCAGAGATCCTGTGTGGAGCTGGGACAAAGCTGCAGAAGGACAACTATCACCGCAGCCCTCCACTGATCTGGGCTTATGGCAAAAGGGCTAGACAGAAGCCGACCGGCTAGCTTTGAGCCTCATTTAGGTCAGGCGACCAGCTCTTGGAAGAGTCCTGGTTGTGCAAAACTTCTTCCATTTGAGAATAATGGCGCCCACTGTGCTCTAAGGAGCCTTCAGTGCAGCAGAATTTTTTGCAGCCTTCCCCAGATCTGTGTCTCTGAGCTCTGCAGGCAGTTCCTTTGACCTCATGGTTGGTTTTTGCTCTGATATGTATTGTCAGGACTCAGCGCTGCTCCTCACACCCAGACTGTTTCTGGTTCATGTAATAAATGTGCAAAGACTTTTAAAATTCTGTTTCCACTTTGTCATTATGGGAAACCAAGTGTAGATTTATGAGAATAAAACTGCAAATGAAAAACTGAAAAAAATGAAAGGGGTCTGAATAGTTTCTAAATGTACTGCACAGAAGTGCATCCTTCATTTAATCAGTAATAACCAAGTTCATTTGTAAAGCTGAATTCTCACCATTACTTATCAAAGTAACAAACCTACATATTTCATTGTAGTCTGTTTACAAATGGAGACGCCTTCTTCTCAAACTGGTACGGGCTGTTTGGGTTTGTTTTATTTCAAAAATCTGTGGGCGGCTCTGTGGAATTTAACTGTAAGCCGGTGTTGTTTTACAGTGATCCATGCCAGGACCAATGACAAACTTATTTCGAGTCAGCAGCAAAAGCTGATTGGATCCATGACTGAGAGGCAAATGTCTGAGGGGTGGCTACTGCTAAAATCTCTAATCTAACACAAGCAAGCTATGATCTTTGAATAACCACTGGAGAGGGACTATTAACCTGGACTTTCAATGTTCCAGACAGTTCTGTAGGCATGTCTAACTGTAGTTAAAGTGAGCCCAACGACCACAAACGATAACTCACCCTTTGATGAAGCTACTGGTCAGACTTTGTCCTCTTGGTGTCCAAAATGCTCCAGTATGGGGCTGGCAGTATGTGGTTGTTAGGGTGGACATCTTTTCTTTTCTCTGTTATATAAAGACACCAGAAGATAGGCAGTCAGTTACAGCGTCTGCTATATAACACTTGTTAATTCGACACTTAAAGTCACGTTTAGTAACCCCAGGCTACTTACAGAGAGTAACTTACATTTAACACATTCAGTCAAACCTGTTTCCACATGAACCAACCAATCACATTGCTCAAATCGAAGCATCAAATTGAAGGTAAGGCTGACATCTTTTTGTTCTTTTCTGTGATAGGTAATAGGCGACCAGCAAATCATGAAATTGCTCATGATTTGCATTAGCGCTCTACATGCCTAAAACTTCGGCACAGTACTGTATAGCTCCCTAAAAATTCTGCCACAAATAAAAAAAAAAATCAATATTTCAAAGCAAATTCCACACAAAATTTCCAATAAACTCCCCAAAATGTAGAAATAGTGTTCCCAAAATCCTATGGAAAATTGTGGCAAATTTCCAAACAAATTCCACCAAGTATTCAAACAATTACTCCCAAAAAAAAATCTGTGAAAATTTAGGAACATATGGAAGAAAAACACCCAAATCTCCAATCAAAAATCCCCAAAATTTACAAATAAATCCCCTATAAAAGTACTTAAAATTTCATAGCAAATGCCACTAAAAATCTCTTGTGAACTTTGTTAAAATTTACAAATACATTCCCCTAAAATTTCATGGAAAATTTTCTAACAAATTACCTAAAAATTCAATGACAATTCAGGAAATGTTCCCAAATTTGAAGCAAATTCCATCCAAAATTCCAGTCAAACTCCCCAAAACGTACATATAAATTCTCCCAAAAATCCATGGAATTGCATTTTATGGGATTTTATCAAATAAATTCCCCCCAAAAAATTCTTACAATTCCATGAAAATTCTGCAACATTTAAAAGAAAATTCTCCACCCAAAACTACAAACTCACATCACTTCGTCATGTACAAGTTTTAAATGATGATAAGATACTTGATTACATATTAAGTGTTTTATTTTTAAGCCTAAGAAATACCTTAATGTTACCTTTTCTACATATATTTTGTCTGACGTGCAGAGCTGGTGTCATGGTCTGAATGGTGCTGGATTAACTGGTGACTCTCATTTAAACATGCTGCATTCATGCTTGACATCAATGTCAGTAGGAAATGGGTTACAACGTCACAATGTACATTTTAAGAGATTAAAAGTAGAAAAGAAAATATAGGTGACTTTGGTGATGCAAAATAAAGGCTTATGGTTCATTAACTACTTAATGACCATGCCAACACGTTATTGTGGCGTCGATGTTTCTAAAAGAGATTGGGCCAGAGTGCACTGAAGGTTGAGAAAGTCTGATCTATGGCAAAGTGAGTTCTACAATAGGTGACCCAGGCTTAGATTGAATTTTGTCAGTTTATTAATATTTTATGTGTTCACAAATTCATAAAGTCAGTGAAGTTTTTAGAACTGGGTCTACTTTTGAACTCTTTCGTTCTATAAACTTTCTGTCTGGACTGCAAACAGGCAGGTCACGACTGTCTGAGCCTCTGAATAAATAAAAACAGAATCAATAATTCAAACGGCAGCCTGTTGTTCCTAAATGTTTTGGTGTGTCGTCATCAGGACGGTGGTTGCGGAAGTGGCCTGCGCGGTGCAGAGGATGAAGCGAAACCTGCCTAGCGACCGAGCAGCAGGAAGAGGAGAAGAGGGGGTGTGAGCTCCAGGTCTGTAGTCTAAACACTCAGGAAGAGATGGAGCATTTTCAGACATGGTTATCTGAGAACTAGAACAGTTGCGGCTCAGTTCTTACCTGTCTGGTGCTGGCCGGTGAGGGGTTTTCTCTTCTGGAGGGATGGGTGCTCTACAGTCCTCACCTGGCCAACAGGAATACGCTGATCTGGCGGAAAAAACCGGCTGTGAGTTTTCACCCTCATGACTTGTGGCTTTGTGTACTTGTATTTGCAAATTAACATCAGTCAGACATGTTGAATGTCAGCAAACAAGAGCTCACTGCAAGCTCACAGGAAGCACGATTTTATTCAGTGCAATTGTGACTCAGTGTTATCTTAAAGGGGAAATAGTCTAACGCAGCGGTTTTAAACTGGTGGTTCAAAAGTGGGTCACAGAGCTAGTTTCTATGGATTTCGGATTTAAAACCTTAGTGCTAAAAGTCTCTGATGTATGGAAGCCCTCAGTGGACATGTATCTATACATCTATGTTACTCACTTTTCTTGACAGTTCATTTTTGTCCCCCAAAATTTCAACTTAGTTTCTTGGCAGGGATCACTATGACTTTTTATAATAACAAGGATCCTTAAGATCACTGAAAAAAAATAAAAAATTATATTTTATCGCAGGAAAACTGAGAAAAACTGCATTTTGGGGGGTTGGCATCTGCCAGTGTCATTAAATCAAAATTGATGAGCATGTTGCACTTTGTATATGAGGTAATACTGGCTGTCAGCACTAGGTGGCAGTATGACAAAGCAAGATGCTGATATGTAGATGTGCTCTTGGTAGGATGGGTAGGAAAAAAATATATAAATAAATTTAATGTTAAAATCAGTAATGGTTCCTAACAGTAGGTGGCGCTATGGTAAAACCACAGAATTAATCTTTTGATGTATAGAGGGCAGGCCTTGATCATACATGTGAAATCTGAATAAAATCAGATCTCTCATATAATAATTCTGCCAACTTCCTGTGAAATTGGCAAAATACTGAGATGCTCACCATCACTGGCGAGGCGTCCTTCAATCAAACGTGTTAGTATTGTTGAAATTATTGAGGTCTTCAGTTCAAAATCTGAGCGTGATATGTTCAGCAGAGTAAGAGTAATAAACAAATTATCCATTTGTGTCACTTCCTGTTGACAGTAAGAGGTGCTATCGTGAATTGCTCTTGTGTTTGTGTTCATTGTTACATTGTTGTCCTGCCATGAAAATTTGACGAATGTAGAATAATGTTCCCCAAAGTTTCAACAGTATACAGTCAAAAAGTTTTAAAAAGATGCAATATTTTGAAATTGGCTTGCTAACTTCCTGTTGGGATTTGGGCATGGGTCAGAGAGGCTATTTTATGTGTGGTCATTGCGCATACACACGCCAAAAATCACATGTCTATCAAAAGCAGAGTGTGGGCTGAATGTTTTAATATTTTGTAGGAGAAAAATATAAGAATAAAATTCCTGTTGCCACACGGGCGCTGTGAAAAATTGAATCATAGGCTTGGATGTAATCAGTTTGAATGTGTGATAATGCCTGGGAAGTACTAAATCTAGTACGGCTGGTATTACAATCAAATATCTGTGGGCTACAGGTCTCTACTAGGCCAGGTGCAACTAATTAAAATAAAAATAAATATTCACTTTGGTTGCAGTTTTTTTTCCTCTGCCACAAATTGTGCATTTTTTTTGTACTACATGCCATTTTACAGAACAGAAATCCGCCAATTTATTATTTCAGTATGTAGGTATCTACCTTAGTAGATTTTGTTTGATATGAACACATTTTGGGGCTTTTTGATTGGCTCTGAACACACCATTTGAGCCAGGGGTTTTCCACAGGGACGTTTTGGATACTCAATCTATTTTGATGCTATTTTTTCACTCTTGACCCCCTATTAACCTTCAGAATACTGCTCCTAATCATTTAACTAATTTTTAGATTCTGCCTCATTTATGATGTATACCTATAATGAAATTATATTGAGGCCCCTTGGAGCCCAAGGCACCAGGCAGTTTCCTGCCTTTGCTTGAAGCAATAGTTTCCAACCTGGGGTCCAGGTACCCCTGGGAGATGGGGGTGGTAAAGATCTCATCCGGATGGGACCCTGCCTACTCTTATGAGAATAAGAATAAAATTCCTGTTGTCACACGGGCGCTGTGAAAAATTGAATCATAGGCTTGGATGTAATCAGGTTGAATGTGTGATCATGCCTGGGAAGTTTGGTGCTGCTTGACAAAAAGTATGACATTTTTATTGAGTTATTTGTCAAAAACACTGCAAAAAAATTGGTCAAACTTTGCCCCCCGGTATGACCCCTGCCCTATGGCAAAATCTCACGGCTCCACAATTTTAGATCACCATCGTGTCTAGAATGAACCAAAAGAAGTCGGAGAAAATCCAGGGCAATCACTCAGCTAGTTCGTTACAATTATAAAGTTGTAATCCTGCAAATAACACCAAAATTTGACCTTAAGCTGTTTGTGATGCACTTCCTGTACATTTAAAGGACGATCCCAAGGGACTGTGTTTTTTTGGTCTAGTCATGATACATTTATGTACTGACTTTAACACCTGTAGCTCTAACTCATCTGTCTCATGTTTCGGGCCTCTGTGGGGTCCCTGTGTGATGGATTTGCACGATTATACCATCAGATAAGAATCTTTATAGAACGATTCGGTGAGTATTGGGGCATCTTAAGTCCCCCAAAATAAGCCACAAAGTGCTGAAAAATAAGGAAATTAATACTAATTCCTTCAATTTCAACAGCATGTGGAAATTTGGGCTGGGATTTAAGAGGTTACTGGTGGCTGCTGAGGCTGATGAATTGAAGAACCACTTGTTGAATGCAGAGAGATGTGTTAAATATGCACCTTTAGTATTGGCCACCTACTATAATTCCTCTCCTGCATCTCTGTGTCAAAGACGACCAGTCTGTTTGGTGCAGTAGTGATGAATAATTCAAAGTGCAAGTAAATGGAAGTGAAACTTTATCCAGTTTACAGAGAGAAGTGCAGTAAATAATAGATCGGACACAACACTGACCAAACATTTAGAAGAGGATTGCAAGTATGTCTGTAAAATGTTTTAATAGTCACTTTATTTCACATGTAGCCTACCCAGGTGTGAGTTTCCAGGCTGACGGATAAAATAGTGTTTTACATAAAATCTGAATATCCAAATCAAGTCAAATGCCTCTAAAAAGGCTTTTGCTATCACTATGACTCTCATCAGACAACTTCTTCCACTCTCTAAGATTCCAACTTTTTGTTTCTAGCTTTTACAGGTTATTTTGTTAATGCACAAGTTTCAACTTTTGCTCTAAAGTTGCTTTTTTTCTATTTTCAGTTTCCTTTGAACAGATCGGAGTCCTGCATAAAAGATTCAAGCAGTTGAGTCACAATGAAGAAACTCTGCGGTAAGTTAAATGCAAACCCTAGCAGGTGAACTTGGTTGTTTTTTTTTTGTCATCCGTTTGTTTTCTGAAGCAAATTGGCTTCACCCCTTTCTCTAGAACTGGAAACCTGCCGAACAGGCTTCATGTCGACACACAAGCTTGTGACAGTGATTAGCTTACTTTGTCAAAGCATGTGCCACTCCTTAACTCCCTTTTTACACCCTCAGGAGAGATCATCTCAATGGAATTCCAGATCTGGCATGCAATCCCATCCGTTCTCAGATCGTAGAGGCCTTTTTTGACAGAAGGTAAATATGGTAAAAGCTTGAACTCAATCAATCAGGTAGTCTGTATTCATACTCAAAATGCATTTGATGTGTTCTTGGTTCACTGCTCTAGCCCTGGAAAACAGCATTGTTTTGCTTGTTTACATTAAGTACACGTCTCAAATCCAGGGGTGTTTTTAGAAATTTGGAGGCCCTGTATATCACAATGAGGCCCTTTCCCTTTAAGCTGCCACCACATAAAGACTTTTAGAATCTGAATGTGTATTTTCCATGTGAGAGACCCCACACATGGCAACAAATAATCCCTGATTTTACTGTTTTGTTTGTCTAGTGTGTGGTGTATCACACAACAAACCACAGAATAATCTGGCAAGATAATATAAAAAATCATTATTAAAAATAATCTGGCCTTTTCTGACTAAAGTCAGGAGGAAGGATTGCCTGCTTTAAGCTAAAAGGTATAACAAAATATTTTTAAGCATATTTAATCAGTCAGCAAAGCCAGAGAACTATGGGAGATACCTGAATCTAGTACGTCTGGTATTAAAATCAAATATCTGTGGGCTACATGTCTCTACTAGGCCAGGTGCAACTAATTGAAATAAAAATAAATATTCAGTTTGGTTGCAGTTTTTGTTCCTCTGCCACAAATTGCATTTTTTGTACTGCATGCCATTTCACAGAACAGAAATCCACCGATTTATTATTTCAGTATGTAGGTATCTACCTTAGTAGATTTTGTTTGATATGAACACATTTTGGGGCTTTTTGATTGGCTCTGAACACACCATTTGAGCCAGGGGTTTTCCACAGGGACGTTTTGGATACTCATAATCTATTTTGATGCTATTTTTTCACTCTTGACCCCCTATTAACCTTCAGAATACTGCTCCTAATCATTTAACTAATTTTTAGATTCTGCCTCATTTATGATGTATACCTATAATGAAATTAAATCAAGGCCCCTTGGAGCCCAAGGCACCAGGCAGTTTCCTGCCTTTGCTTAAAGCAATAGTTTCCAACCTGGGGTCCAGGTACCCCTGGGAGATGGGGGTGGCAAAGATCTCATCCGGATGGGACCCTGCCTACTCTAATGTTGTCAAAATTAGATGTGCATATATTTTAATAAAACCATGGTTAGAAATATAACTGTGTATTAGGGCCACCCTAAAAGATAAAAAATAAAGAGGAGCCATTAATTTTAGAGCAAAAAAGTCAAAATTATTGAGGGGGAAAAAACGAAATCTTTGGGATTATAAGGTCAGAAATTACCAATGAATAAATAAACTCGGAATTTCAGAGTTAAAAAGTCAGAAATTAACCAGACAATCCCCCTCAGTTTCAGGGTTTTAAAAGTCTTTAATTTTGACGAATAGAAACGATAACATTTTAATTTTTTTCAAATTGTGAATTTATAGCAGTGTAAAGTACAAAAAATTACAAGAAATCAAGTGGAAAACAGTTGCTAGATTTTAGTCTTCCATTTTATGCTTTACAAAAGTTCTGGTTCATGTGCATTTACGACTTTTAAAGTCAGAAATTTCATTTTTTTCTCGTAAAATTGACATGTTTTTTAACTTGAAATTTTCAAGATTTTTCTTGAGATTAACAGATCCACTTTTTTAGTCTAGATTGTTCCTAATACTCCTCCTTTAGGTTGGGAACCACTGGCTTAAAGATTAAACCACCTGGGCTCAGATCAATCATATTTTAGTAATTGTTAAAATAAAGCTGATATTTTTTTGACTACAAGATGCACAGAATCTGCAAGATAATATAGAACTGTGTCATCAGCGTATACTGTAAATGAATATGACAGTTGTACAAAGAGGAAAACATATTTATAAATATATACATAGTAAATGAATCTGGACTTGAATTAAAGTGGAATGCCCTTTGTCACTGATTGTAATTTTGCAAAGAAGCTCCAAATTAAAGCAGGTTATGACTGGTTTCTAAGAAGCAGATCATGTTGTGATATCTGGTGGGAAAAAATGTCATATCTCATCATGTGATTTTGTTCAGCTGATTTGATCTTCCCTTTATTCTTTAGAAACTTCCGTCAGAATGGGGAGGGTACAGTCGATGAGATCGGCTTTGAGGAGTTCCTGGTGGTCATGTCCCATTTCAGGCCCCCGGCGTTACACATCACCGATGAGCAACGAGAGAGCATCCGGAGGGAGAAACTGAGATGTACGTCTTTAAAAATCCAACATGATCCCATGCTCGGCATGCTCGTCTATGTCTGATGTTAGACTGTGGTTTTCTCTACAGTTTTATTCAACATGCATGACACAGACAACGATGGGACGATAACCCTGGAGGAGTACAGACATGTAAGACTTAACTGCATGAGTCAGTGATTCAGCTGTGCAGTTTTACTCCTTTTTAAGGAGTAAATGTCTACAAAACCACAGAAGATTACAATAGTTTTTACATAAGTCTTGGGAAATCAAAATGATAACATAATGCAAGTTTGACCTTTAATTTGATCCTTTTTTATCAGAGCCTTTTGATCATTTTAAGCTTTATTTTGAAGGTTATTTAAGATGAAGATTTCATGCAGAGAGAAAGCTGCCTTCCTGCAACACTCTTAACTGATTTAAATTTCTAGTATACTAAAAATAAACAAAAAGGATGATTTAAGTTTAAGCTGTTATTTTACCTTGAATAATGAAGGAATAGAGGCCTTGATATTGAGCCTTGGGGAATGCCGCAGCTAATGAGCACATTTAGCCTTTGTGGAAAGATTTTTTTACGTTGGTTTGCATCCCTCCAGGTGGTTGAGGAGCTGTTATCGCTCAGCGAGACTCTGGAGAAAGACACAGCCAAAAGCATCGCTGATGCCGCCATGTTGGAGGTGGCCAGTATCTCTATGGGTCACATGGTATGTAAGCCGTATTATCTCATTTATACTTAAAGTAGGGATGATTTATTTGGAGAATGTCTGTAACTTTCCTTTCTCTCTTGCAGGAACCTGATGAGTTTTACGAGGGAATTACATTTGAGCATTTCTTAAAGGTATGGACTCAGAATCTTCACCAATTCATGTAGAGTGGTTCTTTTGAATCATGTGAGAATGCAACCACTCAAATTAAAGCTCTTGTGAGGAAATTAAGCTGGCAATGGAAAAGAGTGAAATCAGAATTGATGCCTTTTATGGCCTGAAATATAAAACAACATTCATCAACATACAGTGTCAACAAAAAGTATTCATCCCCCTGGGCATTTTAACTTTTTATTGATTTTATAAATCAGTCATGGTCAATATAATTAGTCTTTTTTGATTAAAAATGAAAGAAAAAAAAACTTTAAATGTCAAAGTAAAAATAGATTTCTAAAAAATACTGTTAATTTAATAGAAATATGCACTGTAAAATAGTGACTGCATAAATATTGTACCCCTTCAAGTCAGTATTTGGCAAGTCACAGATTTCCTGAAGACTGAATCAGATTGTTTTTCAGGATTTTTCCATATTTTGCCACATTCATTTTACCCTCTAACTTTAAAAGCCTTATAGGGCCAGCTGCCAAGTAACATCCCTACAGCATGATGCTGCCACAGCTATGCTTCACAGTGGGGATGGTTTGTTTGTGGTGATGTGCAGTGTTTGGTGATGCCAAAGATCAAAGAACTTTCTTCCACTTGACCATGGAGTCTCAGAGTCGTCAGACGTGTCTTGGTGGCCTCTCTTCCTCTCTTCTTGCACAGTCAATCCCAGAGGATGGTCTGATTTGATCCAGGCAGATGGATTTAACTGAACTCCCAGGGATCTTTAATGCCTTGGAAATTTTTTGTATCCATCCCCTGACTTATACTTTTGAGTAACCTTTTTCTTTGAGTTGCTTGGAGTGTTCTTTTGTCTTTATGGTGTAATGGTAGCCAGGAATACTGATATACCATTGAATGGACCTTCCAGATACAGTGGTCTTTATACTGCAATCACCTGAGGCACATTCACTGCACTCAGATGATCCAAATTTGACTAATTGTGAGACTACTGGCAATTGGTAGGACCTCTGTTGAATTAGGTCAGTCACTTTGTAGACATCTGTTTTCACTTTGGCATTAAAGTGCGGTATTTTTGTTTTTAGTTTTATTAAAAATATTATATTGCCCATGGTTGATTTATAAAATCAATAAAAGGGTGAAAAAAATCCCAGGGGGATGATTAAATTTTAAAAGCACTGTGAACATTTAACAGTTTCTATGAGGTCAATTCTAAATGCCTGAAATTTCTGCAGGGGGATGGGCATCAAATGCAGAAACAATTCTATAAAAACAAAAAATTTTCTGTTTTTTAAATTCTTTTAATTAAAAACGCTACTATATAAGAGATGCTGCTTTGTCCACAGGGGGCGCCACAATCATTGCAAACTCTAACTTCCTCACAGGAGCTTTAAAAGAACAAACATTTGTATGCAATATAAAACATTTTGAACTCTCTTTTTTAGCTGCTGAATGGCTTTGAAATTGAATCAAGAATGAGCATTCGCTTCCTGTATATGGACACGGCAAACTTATGTAAGTGACGGTCCCGTGGAAGTCTCTAAGAACGCAGACTCATGGTTTCACTATCTGTTTCTAACACCAGTCTCTCGCTTGCATTGATTTTATGCCTTACTTATATGCAATTAACTATGCAATTTAAAGAATATGTGTACATGGCAGATGTAGTAGGAGTAGTTTGTTTGATTGTAAGCAGTAATAGATTTTCAGTCGAACATTTAGGCTGTTATTCATATGACTAAGCAATAATCAAATATGCATGTCTGTAATAGCAGACAGATGAACTCTATGCATGCAGAAATGAATGCTTGAAGAACATTTATGAATGTTAATCATAAATGAAACACAAAAATCAGGGATATGGAGAATATATCTAAATAAATGTATGTTTCTATAGCAATGCAATAACAAAAAACCTTTATTCATGTTAGAGATATATCTCATGGTGCATGCTCTGCTATATTTGCACAATAAAGGCACCATGAAACAGATTTGTCTTCACGTCTTGATGTGAATTTCTTAGAAAAAGGAAATGGGAGTGCAGTCAGGCAAGATTAAATGCTCATAGGCAGTATCTGCTAGTTAAAGAAGAAATGCAGAATATTTACATGTCATTACATGCAGTTTCTATCCATTCTGATCTAGGAATTGATCTATGTATAATTTTAAAAACTCCAGTATTATTAATGCACACTTTTTTAACCCAGTAAGGTTAGCATGAACTATGGAAACACTTCAGCTATAGCAGGATTTCCCAGAAAAATCCATTTTCTTAAAGAATGACTGACTCATGGAAGTCATTTTAGTTCATCCAGTAATCTCGGACTTTTCTTTTTCCAATATTTTACATTTGGGAAACTCCCTCTCAGCTTTTGTTACTGTTTAACCTGAGAGATTACACGTGGGTTTTTCCAACCTACCTTTGGAGTAACAGACTCTTTTTAGTCCACATAAAATACGACTTGTGAGCTGAAAACATTAGATATAAATCTACCAAATTAAAGGAACAAACTGTTCTCTGCAGTGATTTTTGAGATAGAAATGTACAAAATTAACAGTAAAAACATGTTGCATTAACACATTAAGGATCCTATTTATGTCTCAGACAAAAATGCAAACGCTATTTAAGCAGAGGTTTTTTTTTAGACAAACAAAAATCAAATACTTGAGTGTTTTTCAGCAACAAACTTCACAGGCATGTTTTGAGACCAATATAAACTCATCTTAAAAGGGTAAAATATGTGAAATCAGAACAGAACATTGACAAATGTCACTAAAGTTTACTTTAAAACGTCCCTTTAATGGAGGCTGAAGTCATGCCTATATGAATTTAAGTTCGCTCAAATCTATACACACTTGTTCTTATCTTTCACATAAGGAAGGGAAGACAGAATAAGCTTGCCTGTTGTTTCCATGCTGCTTAAAGATGCTGTCTGACAGTTGAAATCAGGAAAAAAAGACCTGAAGATGGGGAATCAGCTACATCTCTGCAAAACAAAACCACAAAACAAAACAGGAAATAAAATAAAGACCATGACAAAATCAGATCAAATATAACAATATAGAAAAAACGCACATATGTTGCACAACCTTTCATATGAAACATGCTTAAAAAGCCCTCTGACAAACATAAAAACTCAGTCATTAAGTTAAAGAAAGACACATTTACAAATGTAGCCTCATTCATTGATAAACATGTGAGGAACACATTTGTTTGGTCACCTGTTGCTCCACTTCAACAACCAGAAACATCCAAACAGAGCAGACGCTGCCATTGGTTTTTATTGGGGTGAGCTGGTTGGAAGGCACCATGTGCAGCAGAGGTGGAGGGGTGTTGTCTTTTTTTACGATCACAGGAAATGTTCTGTTTAAAGGCCATTTGAAAATCTAACTTACTTGTGTTATTTTTCTTTGATGGTATATTATGGAGGCAAAGTCTATCATATTTGCAGTGAAAAACTTTTGTCCTGAGAGTTGATTGATTTTAAGACTTAGTTCATCATCTCTTGGTACTTTCCCACAGAAGAGGAGGCTGGGGGCACTGTATTGAGCTCAGACTCAGTCTAAGTCTAATCAATCACTCATCCATCCTTACAGTAGAGAATGAATCTAGTTTGTGTGAGACTCGATTCAAAGCTGGGGTCAGCTTTAGCATATGTTTTTGGTCTCTTCTCCCACCATCTCTGCCACTACCAGGTGAAGCCTGGGAGAGAAAGTGATACACTGCTATCACAATTCTACATGGATTTTGTTTTATTGATAAAACCCTAATAAAAAAGGCCTGCTCATATTCTTCTTACTAATAGACCTTTCATAAAGTACTTAACTGTTTATTCATGTTTCTAGTCTACATGTGAAATCTAGTTTTGGCAGCCTTTGTGATAAATCAGTTAAATTGTGGTTAAAGTCCCTTTTTTGTAAAGTGTAGGGATCGTACTCAAAGTATGTAGAAATTTTCTGATGATATTAACAGCGTAAAGATCCATTCCCATTCATTCGTAATAGCTGATGCCCCCACTTCCTTAATCCCCAAAGGACATCTGGGATCATGTGATTACAAACAACCTATACCCTTACAGCAAATTAAGTTTGGAGCCTCTAATGTAGTCATTACTTGACTACAAAATCTTAAAATTTACTAACTCTTTTTATCTGACCCTCAAAAAACCATGTCAAAACAAACCCTGCACTGCAGTCAGTGTGTTCTGTCATCGGTCTTTACTGCCCCCTAGAGGTCAAAAGATATAAGATGACAAACACCTGTTTTCCTGTTGTTGAGATGTCAATGAGGTTACACAGAGATGATTTATGACAGATGTTACAAGGTAGAAGGTGTATTTGTTTTTTCTACATACAAGAATAAAAGCATGCAGGTCATGCTGGGTCCTAGATACTGTATGCGTATGTCTTTGGTCCCTGAGTTATTTTGAACCAGTGTTTCCCAACCTGGGGTCTGGGCACCCCTAGGGACCCTGTCTACTCTTACGTTGTCTAAATAAGATACGCATACATTTTTTTAAAATCATGATGAGAAACATAATGTTCAGCAGACTACCCTAAAACATGAACAATAATGGAATCTGTCAATTTTTAAGCAAATAAGTCCAAGTTGTTGGGTAAATTTACATTTTTGAGATTGTAAATTCATATATTTCCAAAAACCCACTAAGAATTTCAGAGTTTAGAAGTAGTAAATTTGCAAGAACAGTTTAAAAGTCTTAAATGTTAACACTAAAAACTGTAAAATTTCATTTTCAAAATCATACACTTATGTGAAGTGAAAAATTTACAAGAAACCAAACTGAAAACAGTGGTTAGATTTTAGTTTTATGCGCTTTATACTCTCAATAAGGCTGTCAAAATACTTTTTTAAAATTTCGATTAATCCCAGGATCTCTGTAGTTTATCAAAGTTCAGATGACTTTTTGCTTGTGCACTGAGCTGTTTGTGATATTTTTTAGTCAAATGAGGCATTAAGGAGCTGTGAGCTTTTTTTTTTTACATCACTGTGACTGCGGGGAGACGCCGACTTAGCTTAACTTTAGTTTTTGGGAAGCATTAATAAAGCCTGCGATTAATCGCAATTAGAAATTAGTGCACTAATTGTTGATCATAGTTAATCCCAATCAATGCAACTAATCTTGACAGCCCTGATTCTCAGAAATTCAAAGTTTGTGTTCATGTACTTTTTTCTAACCTTCGTGCACCCCTTTAGTTCTACAATCATTTGTGTCCCTTTTGGACCAAAATGACTAATTTCATACATTCGACTATAAAAAATATGTTGCGTTAATTTTTTTTTTCTTCCCCAAAAACACCCCTCTCTCAACTCAGTGATATCGAATATTCATTAAGAAAATAAGATTTAAAATAAGGCATTATTTTAAAAACTCAATGTTTTTCCCCTTAGCCCACAATAGGGAAAATGGCGCCATCTGGTGAAAAATAGTAAAAAATTACAACTTTCACAAAAATACTAAAGAAAAATCCCCAGCATTTATTGCATGCATGATTTCATGTTCTCATAGAATTAAAAAAAATTATAATGGAAGTAGATGGGACCAAAATGGACCCTAGGGACACAAACATCAGGATTTTTGTACACAGTGCATTTCGGGTATGGGGTATGAGTTAAGACAGAATTTTTCGTAATGCCATAACAATACAAAAAAATGCCAAAAAAATGTGGCTTGAAAATAAAAAGTTGTCGAGACAAAAATGAAATCATCTCAATGACACATGAAGGTGGAGGTCAAATATTTCTATTTTTTTCTCATAAATCTAAAAGTTTTTAAACTTGAGAATTTCAAGTTATTTCTTAAAAATTAACAGATCCTTTTTTAAATAATATATAGCTTATTAATTGATCTTTTTGCAAGAATAAGTGTATGTAGGCCATCTATGTTGGGATTTTGTCAATGACAATGAAAATTGGTGTTTACTTTTTCCTTTGGTGCTTAGCTTTTCTCAGATATGAGTCGGGGGTCCTCAGGAATAAAGGTTGGGAAACGCTGGTTAAAAGCATGGAGTTTGTGTTATAAATGATTGAAAACAACAGACTAAAGAGTGAGCACTGTCCTGAGGTACCCTCTGCGTTTGAGCTTTAAATAAAGCAAAGTTATAACAGGGAACTTGATTCATGACCTAGAGTGAATCCCCCATCTACTTCCAGTTTCCTGATAGCTTGTGATCAGAGGAAAGTTTACTTAAGCATTGCTTCATTCTGACAAAAATAATTGCCATCTAAATGTATGCACATCCAAGTGACAAGTTTGCACGCCGTGTCTGCCGTGCATCTATTTAAAACACCTCAAAAGTTCAACTTCTCTTTAGTTTTCCACGCTCCACCCTTCACACACTAGCATCCCCCATCTGGAAGAGGATACAGACCACACATACAGTTTGATATCTGACCCACACGCACACACACCTTGTGACCGGCCAGACGGCCCGCCAGTTTCATGAAATCTTTCCTATCTGATGTTTTGTTGAACACATGCGTCACTCTGAGCTGATATCACACAGTCAGCGTCTCAGCAGCTTCCTGATTTTTCTTTTAACCCGTCTTGATGGACGAAGTCTGTGCAAAACAACTCATGATGCCTAAACTTTGAAATCAACTCTTTGTGTTGTGTTTAAAACATTTAAATGGGTTTCTTGTGACTCAAAGTAAAGCATGCTGAGGGAAGACCAGTGCAGAGCTGGGAATGAGTCAAAGCTCAGACCAAACAAATGAGTAAAAGCCAAAGAAGTACAGCTGCAAATGATCTTTTAATATTCTTAACAGCCAGTAATACACAAGCAATGGAGAACCTTAAATATACATAACCTGCATGTTGATGCCTTTACATTCTTAACCTTTTAACAGCATTCCTCTGAGTCAGAGCCAGACAAAAATAAATATTAAATACCATAAATAGGCTTCATTCCTCTGATGTACCAGCCACCTTCATCCTCACTCATAATTTCAAGTCTTTATCAAACACATGAGCAGAACTGTTGTTGAAAATTGATCCTCTAGGGCCAGCCTTGGGTCATCCTCAGAAGTAGTGTATGTTATTCTGTATCCTCCTCTTGCACACTTTATTTTTCAGAGTCCTCAGCTCTCTGGAAACATTAGCCAGGAGCTCCTTGTAGGTTTTCAGCACCACGCATCCATACACCTTCTGCTGGAACACATTCTGAGGTGGCGGCAGCTCCGTGGGCCCCCCCACCGGCTCCGGTATGGGATCGTTCGGGAAGAGGCTCTGATAGAAGAGGTTTACGAGAGTGGCCAGGTTCCTGCTGTGAGCGCTGACACGGCTGAGCCCGGCCAGCACCGGGCTGTCTGGCAACTGTAAGTCCGTCTGCTGTTCATACACTCGTTTGAAATGTGGGAGGAAGGCTTGGATGTGTGTGTAGATGCTGACTATCCTCTCTGAGGGCTCCAGGCCCGAGATGTTGGGGTCAGGGACGGTGGGCACGGACACCTTGCAGAGGAGCTCAGACATTTCCCCTTGTGAGGCTTTCTGAAGTAAAAAAAAAAGAAAAAGCAATTTAAATACTGAAACAGAAAAGTGAACAGTCAGCTTCCTCTGAAGGTAAAAAGTTCAACACAGCAGATTTATGTCTAAACTCACATATGTTTTGATTAAGTCGACAGATTCCTTCTGAATGAGTCTGGTGAGCTTCAGAGTGCGTTGCAGAGAATTCCCACACAGCTGGTTCCTGCTCGCCGCCACAGTTCGCGTTGAATCAACAGCCATAAGCAGCAAAAGGGAGAGTAATGCTGAGGAGAAAGGAAACTGGTCAGTTTAGGTTATCCGACATCCCGTCGGTGAGGGGAACTTCATTGTAAAGCCGCAACATGAGGGCAGGAGGGACAAAAATAGACTCTTCACTTCTTTAAGTGAGAGAAAGGAAGCCAGAGCTCTGAGGCTGTTAATTTATAGACTATTTAAATACAAAACAGCAGTGCAAGTTAGCAAATAATGCTCAAAATACTTTGTTTACTCCAGTAATGCTACAAAGTGAAAAGTAAGGCAATAAAACATGAGCTTTAAGTCAGATTTCAGGCATAAACACATCACAGTTGCATGCAAACCTACAAGAAAGATTCATATTTCTACTTTAAACAAGAGATTTTGAATGAAACTTACTTGTTGCTGGTTCCATAAACTGTCTAAAATGCATACTCTTTACATGACCACTCATTCTCCTCGCCGTGTCAGGCAAAATGCAAGAACATGTCATTATCACCCTCCTTTAAAACTTTTTGAAAAGACAGAAACCACACATTTGTCATAGGAGGAAATGACGTCCTCTTATGTGAGGCAACCAAATTTCCCAGAATTTCCTCCTTTTTTTTTCAGATGTGCATTTTTTTTCTTCCTTCTGTATTAAGACAAGTGGGCAGTGTCCCAACATGCCTAAAGAGTGAGCAGTCATGTAGAGACAATGTCCTTTTTTATATATATGTCTGAGCGTGCTGTTTTTAAAGCACTTCCTTGTTATGAAATAAATACACAAATGTGACACTTCTAAAAATCCCTCGAGGGACATTTCCTCCTTTATTTCGAAAAATCTCAGACATGCCTGAAAATAATTAGAGGAGTTGAGGTCAGACAGCCTTTCACACAGATTAGTGACATGATTTCATAGCGCCCTCTAGGGAGTGAGAAGAGAACTCATTTGCATGCATCATATTCAAAGGTAACCTAATGAAAGTGTGATAAAGCCACCTTCTTTTGAATTGTGATCATGAAAAACTACGGCATTCTCCTTTTTAACTGCTCCCGAGACCGTTGTGTGTGTTTCTAACTCTTTGTTTTCCATGTGGGTATTTGCGCAGGAAGCTTTGTCACAGGAAATGCATTTCTCAACAAGAAACTTTTACAAGTGCGCAGAGGGTAGGGCCGTCTTTGCTAATGTAGGCTATGTGTCAGAATGATGACACCACAAGTTCAAGCCCCCAACCTGCTCTGCTCATGATATCTGGAGGTGATTTAATGATGACGTATGATGATGCATCTTTCAGTGATTTGTTTGGGTTTTATGTCGGGATGATTATGCAAGGTATGAAAGACCAATTCTCAATGTGGGGGGTTTTCAAGTCTAGTCTCATCAGCGTTATACTGTATTTTAGGAATGATGACACCGACATGATTAACCAGCTCTCTGAATCACAAAGGTTAGCTCACTGTCTTCAGACGGCAGCCATTTTCCTTTGATTCCGCATGCAGGAGAGGAAGTTCAGGAGGTTAGTCACATAATTGTAAGAAAATTAAACAACATTTATTGTTTCAGCAACTCAAGCATGGTGCTCTGATGGATGCCAATTTTGTAATAAGACAGATTATGAAATTTTGAAGTGAGTGATACCATTAGAAAGTGGAAGTGTTAAGAAACAACAGCAACTCAGCCAGGAAGCAGGACTCAGCAACTGCTAAGATGCCTGGTGCATAAAAAGTTGCCAACACTGCTGATTACATAGCTGAAGAGTTTTGAAGTTTCACTGGCATTAATGTAAGCACAAAAACTGTGACGCAGGGGCGTCATGGAATGGGTTTCCATGGTGCGTGCAAGCCTCACGTCACCAAATCCAGTGCCAATGTCCAATGTCCAAGGTGTTGTAAAGTACATCAACACGGATGCCAGGAGAGCGTCACCTGCATGACTGCATTGTTCCAACTGTGAAGTTTAATGGAGGAGTGGTAATGGTATGTGGCTGTTTTTCAGGGTTAGGGGCTAGGCCCCTCATCTCCAGTGAAAGGCAGTCTTAATGCTGCAGCCAACCAAGACATTTTGGACAATGCCTCCAACTTCATGGCAGTAGTTTAGGGAAGACCCGTTTCTATCAAGACAGTCTGGCTGCAGACCATATATCTCTGACAGCCACTCTCACGGACTGTTAATCTGGGATGCTTTCTCTTTAAGAGAGGAAGAATTAACACAACTTTATTCATAAACAAAATCTGACAGTTCTGTTCATGAAATAACTACAAACAAACATGACAGACTAAACAGTATTCCATAAATAAAACAGAGAAAAAGGTCTTCTTGGATTAAATTATGTAGATATTGGCCCTGCTTTAGAAGTAAATACATGAACAGCGGCTCGCTTTAGCTTAAGCTAACATAGCTACTCTAGCTACTTAATTAACATTACTTCATGATACAATGTAGCTAACATAGCTAAAACTAACATAGCTACCTAGATTACGTAGCGGCTTTGTGAGTCTAGGTTTAGCTACATTAGCTATGTAGTCATGCTAGCTATGTAGCTTACAGTGCTATATACTGTAAGCTATTCTTGCTGCTTTAGAATTTTTTCATGGAGTGTAAGCTTTGTTTCTGTAAGCAGACTGTTTACTCAACTTTAACATTTTCTAATCAGGTTTTGCAAAACAAGTTTTTTACTTTTTTTTTTTTTGTTGTCGTTAACCCTTACCCTAACGATAAACTAAAGTTTAATCTGATTTGAAAAGTTTTAGCATGTATTTCAATTCTGAAAGAGGCAGTGTCTCACAGAGCCCTGACCTCAACCCCTTTCAGCACCTTTGGGATGAACTAGAACAGAGATTGCCAGCCAGGTCTTCTCGTCTAACATCAGTGCCTCACCCTCTATAGAATCAATGGGCTCAGATTCCCACAAAAACATTCCAACATCCATCTTGTGGAAAGTCTTCGCAGAGCGTCTGAAATACTTTTGTCCATATGGTGTTGATTTGCCCCTCTCTCAAAAGATGGAAAAGGTCTGATAACTCATTAACTGCTGTTACACAACAGCTAGCATTAGCATCACAGTATAACACAGCAGCTAGCTGAGTTACTTTGCTAGCTTTGAATAGCTAGCTATAGCCCTGCACCAATAATGATACCTCTAATGGTAGAAATGTTTTATGCAACTCAATTTTTCCTAATAACTGTATTGCCACTTAGAGTTCTTGAAATGATTTTGCCTGGGCGGTCACATATAGCATAGCAGTTTAATGTTTTACTCACATTTGAGCTAACCCAGGTCTTAATAACGGTGCAGAATTACATTCAAAAAATTTTTACTGGTAACTTTTTATTACATATCCCTTTTTTACTAGGAGCAGTAAGGATGCATTCTTCTGTACTTCTGTATGCTTGTGCAAATTAACATGCTAATTATTAGTTCCAACCCAAAACATATGCACCGTTTACTTAAATTACATATTGATAGATTTTTGACGGTATCGACAGTAAATTATGTACTGTTACTTTTTGAATAACTATGTGGATTATTCCACTACATAGACAGCATTTAAATATTATGTCATAACAACAGTCCTAAGTGTACTTTTAATAAAGTATTTTATTGCTATTTTGATGAAGTCATTTGAAAATTCCAAGTATATGAATTTTCTCTTATCTTGCATCATGTAAACACTCCCTGACCACTTTATTAGGTACACCTGTTGAACTGTTAATGAACCCAAACATCTGAGTTGGCCAATGACATGGCAGCATCCAATACATTCAGACACATAAACATGATCAGGATTATTATAAAGTTCAAAGTGAGTATCAGCATCCTCAGTTTGAACTTCAGCAGATACTCTTTACCATGTCTACATGCCTGCATGAATTGGTTGCTTCCATCTAGATATTTAGTGTATATTTCAAATGCACTTTTCTACTTGTTATCCAATATGAATCGTGTATTACGAAAACAATGGCCACCATGCCGTTAAAGTTAAATGGGGTCAACGTTTTCACCTTTGCACTGAGAGTTGTTGTGATATTGTTGTATTCTAAGGAGCTCACGTCTGCTTAAAGCATGGTGCTTGGCTGTTAAACCACCAACTACTTAAGAAAAGTCAGGGGGGAACTCAACCCACCACAACCCCTGTCAGCACAACTTCAGGTAAATGCTTACCGCTCACTGCCACCCTCGGGGCTTTCCATTTACCCCAGAGAATAATACAAACGGGTTGTGGTGAGGAGGCAACTGCTGAAAAGAAACTACGGTTGGATTCCTGCCAGCGTACACAGAACAGGCATGTTTAAAAAAACCATTTAAATCAAGCCACTGAAGCATTAGAAGGACTTCCTTCTCACCTCTTGTTCCCCTTTAAGGTTCTTGTTTTCACATATAGTCTCTGACATGCATTTTTGTTTTTAAGTTTACAGTAATTCATTGCAAGCAGCACAATATAGGTCATAGAGGTGACTTTACACCAAAGAAAGCAAAAGTGAAAAGTCCTAGACCACACCAGTGAGCTTTACAAGGAAATCAAACCACGTGCAAAAGAAATGCACTGTCACCAGATTCAGGATGTTGATCAAGACTCATTTTTCTTCAACAGAATCTCTTTTATTCGTCTTTGAACTGCACAGGAAATGGTGAATACAGTTGTTTAGGAAAGTCCCCTTTATTCTAACTAAATACATCTTCATAATAACGTAAAATCCACACAAATTGTAAGGTTCATCACTGTTCTGAAGCTCTCAGGCAAACCTCATTCAAGCACCCCAATAGCACTTTTTTTAAATTTGTGGAACCATTTGTCCGCAAAGGCTTCAGATATATGTGACCAGACAAAAGGCCGTACTGCATATGTTTTCATCAAATTTATCAGAAAGTTTGTGAAAATGTAAAAGGCTGACAAATCTAAACACACTCTTGTCGAACAGAAATTTCGGTTTCTACGTGTAAAACAAGAGCATTTAAATCTATTGCCATCAGAAATTGAGCGTCGTCATAATTTAAAATACTTTTAAATACAGGGGATGTCTTCCACCTTTCAGCCCTGTGAGGAAACATTAATACAAGTTGTGGCATCCAAATGAAAAATAAAAACAGTTAAGAGGGTTGCATTCAAGACCACCACGTTAAACAATGTTTCAAAAAACTGACCCGTGATAAAATAGTTTCTATTCTTCATACATTTGAGAGGGTTTCACTGCATGGGGTACTCTAAATCTGTCATGAGCGTTTGAAAAACGTACGTTTTTTTTTTGTCTCTTAGGGGGTCTCAGAATGTTTGTAAAAATCAATCGTTTCTCCAAGACCGAAAAACTACAAGGCTAAAGGTGGTATTAGAAATTAAGCACCAAACAATTCTCTTTCCATTCAGTAGGAATGGAAAACATTGTGCAACCTGTTCAATGACCATAATGAACATGGCAAAAAATATGTAAATCTGATCATTAGACACTAATTACTCAATCTGGACCCACTTGTCTGATTTTTACCATCGGTAAAAGGTGATATTATAAGAAGTCTGTGGTTCCATTCACCAGCATTTATACAATCTGAGAGTCTAGTGATTCGACTTAGCAATATATTGAGCTATCGTATGACCATATCTCTATTATAAAACAAAAAACGAAGCAAAGTCTTTATCGTTAAGCTCTGTTATCAGTAATAGACCGATGTCTCTGTATGTTCTAGCTATATTCTCATGTACAAATATTCATATCAAAAGTTATACAGCACAATTCACCATTTTTCCTTTACAAGAAACTTTGATTAGTGAACATTAAATGATTCACAAGTTTAGATGAAACCAAAAAGAATAAAAAATGGTGCCAGCCTCAGTAAGTCAATAATAAATAATTCGATAGAACAAACACGGAACTTAAATCTGCTTCAGGCACAACTTAAATAAAGGCATTTGTGAAATTATCATATCAAATATGGCGCTTATGTCCAGGCTGAAAACGAAACCAAAAAAATGCTTTTTTTATTTACAAACAGCTAAAATCTCTGACAGATTCATGCTTCACTTCACAACCTGAATTTGTCCTTAAAGTGCATGCAATTATAAGCAGTATTTTTTCACCGAGTGGGATCTTGAGTTGTGAAATGGGTCGATCGAGCTAACGCCAATTGATCCTACGTAAAAGAAAAAGGTCAGAACTGTCGCCTAGAAAAGTGTGGGACCACAGTATACTGTATGCATAAGCACAATATGGAAGTATGAGCAAATGAAGTAAAAACTCTGACTTTATCCAGTGACCCCATACAGTAATATTCACATTCAGAGCATTAAATAATTAGAAGAAACTAAAATAAAGAAATAAAAAAAGACAAAGCAGCTTAACACCACGGGGGAAGTCCGCAGCTCACATTCCACAATGTCCCTCCATGTAGCACGCACATTTAGCATCATACAAACATGATGGGCTTCTACTTAAACATATCAAAGTGCCAATTTTTACTAAAATTTCCTGATTTATTCATACCAAAAAGGAGGAAATGGCATGGAGGAAAGAGTCTGTTATTTTTGAAACACATAAGTTTTGAGTTACACTGACTAGGTTTGAGTTTTATTGACATTGTTGTTGTTGTCTTTGTTGTTTTTACTTTCCCCCCTTCAAGTTTCACAAAAAAGAAGTTCTCATTGCACGTTAACACCTCGAGTCAAAGATGCAATATTTAAGAGAGAAGGAAAAAAAAGCAATACAGAAGAAGAGTTATCCAGCTCTGCCACCTTGGACGTGACAGACGAGCAGTCGTGTGGACATGAAAAAAGCGGCGCGGATATGTTGTCCTCTAGAGAGAAATCCACTTTCATCTGTTGTCTTCTTTGGGGAAGTCCAGAGATCCCAGGCTGCCAAAGCCCAGGCTTCTACTTTCACTGTCAAAAGTGTTCATTTCTCTGTCCTGACGCTCCAACAAGTGCTTTATCTTCTCAGTACGCTCTTTCTGAAGGGCCGCCAGCTCCTCTTCAATCTGGAAACCAAGAACAGGACAGTAGTTACTTCAGAAATCACCATAGGATACAGTGGCAATAAAAAAGGATGTTTTACCCTTTTATTGATTTATGAATCAGTCATGGTCAATACAATACCAATGTCAAAGTGAAATCAGATTTCCACAAAGTCATGTCAATTAAATAAAATAAGTGATTGCATAAATATTCACCTCCATTAATGTTTCTTACCTAAATCAACAGAGGTCCAGCTAATTGGTGCTGGTAGTCTCACAATTAGTGAAATGGGGATCACCTGAGTGCAGTGAATGTGTCTAAAGTGATGATAGTATAAAAACACCTGTTTCTGGAACGTCCAGTCACTGGTTTATCAGTATTCATAGCTACCATTACACCATGAAGACAGAAGGACACTCCAAGCAACTCAAAGACAGGGTTACTCAAAAGGATAAGCCAAGAAGATACAAAAAAATATCCATGGCACCTAACATCCCCCAGAGTTCAGTTAAATCCATCATGAAACAGGAGGAATATGGCACATGTGTAAATCTGCCTGGTTCAGGCCGTCCTCGCAAACTGAGTGTCTTTGCAAGAAGGAGACAAGTGAGAGAGGCCACCAAGACACCTATGACAAAGGCTGCACATAAGGGGGATAAAGGGGAGAACTTTCTGGGGCCCAGTCAAATGGGGGGCCCATGGAAGTCTTGAAAATCATGGTCCATTGTAAAGTTAAGCTGTTAAAACCTGATTTATATTTACCTAACTATTAACTATTCCTATCGAAGCAAGAAAAGCTGAAATTTTTTGTTTGTTTGTTTATGCCTTAGTTTAATATAGCATTTTCAAAATGTAAACCTCTTTTCAGAAAAAAACGGAATTATCTTTATATTAATAGTAATATTAATGTTGACTAAACATTAACTGAACCATTAGGAAAGTAATGTCGGAATTCATAGCTAAGTCATGATGTGCACAAACATTCAAGAGAATGAAGTCGAAGGAATTAAACCAACTTTAAGGGAAATATAATGGCAAAATAAAGGTGAAAAAGGTGAAAAGTGGCTTTAACGGAAAGTGTAATTAAAGACCCTGTAAAGTGAAAATAGATCTGTATTTAGGTTTGTCGTATGATAGATCACTGTGTTATGAACCCCCAGGTCAAATTTTAGTCAAATAAAGCATCTCCAAGTTAATAAAATCTTCAAAATCATGAAAAATTAAGGAAGTAAAATCTGCTCGAGGATGGTGTGGGCGTGTCTGTTGAATGAGCTAAAGCCATGCCCACTCAGGAGGAATATGTTCCTCTCAGGTTTTAAAAATGTTACAATCTGAATGGAGGAAAGCGCTTATGCTATTAGCCTGTCTCTTGAACTTTTTTGACCATAGAAGAAGAGACAAAGTCTGTTCAAATCTCTGCGATGATGCTTTAAATGATCCATAGACCACTGTGGCTCAGTACAGACCAACAGACCGTACTGAGCTGAACTGCTCTGTGATTTTTAGATTGAGGCAGATTGTGATGAGGAGTGGCTCATAGATAAGTAGAATGAGTTTAACAAGCCCTCACACAGTAAGCATGAGCAGCTATCTTTAATTTAGAACTATAGATGAAGACACGTACAGGCAGTATAGTCTGCAGCATTAACCCCCTCACACATGGTGTCATACTTGGAGAAATATTTTCCCCTAAAAACATGAACCAATAAACAAAACATTCATAACTATAACTTTGCAATGAAACATGAACATTATAGAATGGTACAAGAGTCAGCTCCTTTGCACAAAATAATCCCAGAAGTCCCTGCTCCGGGTGACTGCTTCCTTCCACAATATTGTAGCGTTAGAGTGGTGGGGTCATTCCCTACATATTGGCCCCGCCCACATGAAACCAAGCCAGGAAAGAGGTGAAATGGCCTAAATCCAGAATTCAGTCACATGTACATCTCAGTGTTTTCACATGTTTACAGCAACCATATTCCAACATATCTAGAGTGTTAAAAAAAAACTTTGGATTTCACTTTACAGGGTCTTTAATAAACAATTTGAACATGAGAACTGAATAATAGCTTGACAGTGTTATTTAGCTCCAAAATGAAATAACTGTTAGCCAGGATGACAGCATCAATTCTACTGATCCAACACACATGCACTGATATCATCAATAAATCATAACTGGGGAGGGTCCATTCACTGGGACGAAAATTATTTGGTCTTATGAGACCAAAATGCTGTTTTTTTGGCCATCAGACAAGACTCTAGGTTTGGACATTGCATATCACTATAAACACACCATCTCCACAGTGAAGCACGTTGGTGGCAGCATCATGCTGTGGGGATGCTTTCAGCAGCCAGCCCTAGAAGGCTTGTAAAGGTAGAGGATGAAATGAAATAGCCTGGACCTTAAACCAACAGAGGATTTGTTGCTGGACTTGAAAAGGGATGTTCACACCCGATCCCAATGCAAACTGACAGAGCTGGAGCAGTTTCGTAAAGAAGAATGGAGTAGAATTGCAGTGTGCAGATGTGCAAACCTGACTGAGATCTATCCACACAGACTCAGTGCTGTGACTGCAGCCAAAGGTGACTCTACTAAATAAAGGGGGTGAATATTTATGCAGCCACTAATTTTACATTACATATGTTTATCTAACTTACTTTGTAGAAATCTGTTTTCACTTGGAGATTGAAGAGGTATTTTATGAATAAAAACAAAACAAAACAAAACAAAAAAAGAAGCCAAACTATATTGATGCTTGATTTATAAAATCAATAAAAGGTGAAAATATCTAAGGGGTGAATACTTTTTTAAAAATAAAGCTATCAGATTACATACATTTAATAAATCTCTTTATGAAGGAATTTTCCTCAGTAACAATAGTGATGCTATGATAAAGAAATAAAGCCATGGTCAAGCAAACAAATAATATAGTAGTATAAAAGTTTCCTCTTTTCACCTGCTAGCAATGAGTGTGGATGCTAACCCATTACCTTTACCGGCTCTGCCCTCCTACCTGCATAATTCTGGTCAGACATCCATGCTCAGGTCACTTTTTCCAGTGAAACTTTTGTTAATAGTTGTGATGACCCATGCATCCTCTAGGGGGCAACAGTACAGCACTGTATTGTAACACCTACCATTGAATCTGCTGAAATAATGTGACCATCATCACAAGGCATCTCTTTGGACATGTGTGTTCTTTCCTTTCCTGATTTTGCATTTCCATTATAGAGTATGACATCATAAAACGTTTATATATATATATATATATATATATATATATATATATATATATATATAAAACTGTGTTTGATTTAAGACCCACCTTCTGTTCAAGGTGCGCTCTACGTATGGACACCTTCTGCTCCAGTTTCTGCTGCTCTCGCTCATGTTGGGTCTCCATCTGTGACTGGGTTTTTCTCTGGTAGGCGTCCAGGAGCTCCATCTCCTGCTTCAGCTGCTGCTCCAGAGCCTGACGCTCCGTTTCCTGCTCCGCCTCTAATCGCATCTACACACCCAGGGACACAGGGGGTTACAGATATAACTATGGGCCAACAACATCTGAAAATAAACTGTGGCGTTAAAGGGTGTCCATACCGCTTGTGAGGCCATCATCTCGTTGATGCTCTGCTCGTACTGCTCGGCTAGTATGGCCAGCTTGCGTGTCTGCTCCTCTTTCAGGTTCTTCAGGATCGTCTTATGGTCACCTTTAGGAGAGACTTCCAGCTGATGGTTCCTCAGAGCCTTGTACTGCTTGTTCTGCACCTTGCATGTGTCCTGGAACTGTTTCTTGATCTGCATCTCCAGCGTCTACATCAGGTTAGATGACAATTCATATTAAGGTTCCACTCTTTTATGCTCAGTTGTTTATATGGGTTCACACTGGTTATGATTAATGAACACTCTTAAAGCTCCTGTGAGGAGTTTCTAATGTTCCTGAAACATACTGGAATAAACACTGATGCCTATTTCTGACCTAGTAAAGCAAAAGAAAACCCTAAGGTACCAATACTGAATTTTCTATGTTGCTATTTTTATGGCCTAAAATAGCAAATGCGGGGTACATGTCAAATGAAGTGATTAAATGCCCTTTTTGTAATGCATTTGAACATTAATTGAGAGTGGGTTCAGATTTTTTGTTACATTATTTACCTATGGATGTACAGGACAAATTTAACAGAGATAAGAGATACTGATTTGTCCACAGGGGGCGCAAAATCAACACAGATTTTAAAGGTCCACCCTCACAGGAGCTTTAAAAAACAGAAATACAGTGATTGATGTGACCACAAGACAACCTGTAAGCATTTTATTCCACATTATATCAGGTTATTAGAATCGAAATTGGATGGAGAAATTAAGGTACCAAAAATCTAGAGTTTAATATGGCTGAATGATTTGGGGAAATAACCTTATTTCGATTATTTTCCAAACATTACAACCAACATAATATTAAAAAAAACTAAGGCTGAGCAACTCTGAGAAATATCTAATTGTGATTATTTTGACTTGTATTGCAAATTTGAAATAAATTGTTGTATTGTCATTCTCACATTCTCATTTTGCTAAAGAAAAACACAAAATTAAAGAAACTAGGATTTTTTTTTATTCTGTTCTAAGTAAAAGCCGCCTGAATTATGTGTGAGGAGGTTTGGAGTTGTTTTGACTTTGGTGTGTCCTGTGGACAAAGCTTGACATTTTGTGTCTTCTGATTTTGTCCTGTGAAAGTGTAAATAGTGTCTTTCTTTTTTAAAGATTTAGTGTTGGGCTTTTAGCTGTAATAGAAAATCATATCTCTCTTTAGATTGATCATGCAGCTTATAATAAAACTCGGAAAGTTTTTTTAAAGTTGGTTTCAGCTGCATGCTGTTTATTGGACATCAGGCACCTACCCCACAGCATGGGTGACAGGTGTAAGAAATG
This sequence comes from Cheilinus undulatus, assembly GCF_018320785.1. Taxonomy (NCBI): domain Eukaryota; kingdom Metazoa; phylum Chordata; class Actinopteri; order Labriformes; family Labridae; genus Cheilinus; species Cheilinus undulatus. Next base: position 35,413,962 of record NC_054881.1, read on the forward strand.
TGGGCCTCAATTGTTCTGTGGGTCACTGAAGGCATCAGTATGTCTCATTATTGGTGAAAAAACTCACAGTGGCTTTGCATTTCTAGTAAACAAGTGTACCCATGTTATATGTAGCAGAAATAACTGGATAGTCATACAGCGGTAAAGAGAGAGGTATAAGCACCTTCAGGTTTCTGGGCTGCTGCCGCTGCTCCAGACCGTGTTTCCTGTGTAGTTCTCTCTCTCGCCGCCTGTTGTATTCCTCCTGGTTCTCCAGCTCCGTCTGGTGCTGCAGCTGCATGAGCTCAACACGCAGCTTCTGGAGCATCTGCAGCTGCCGTCGCTCCATGTCCTGTGTGGACTCGTCCTGCCGGATCATCAGGGCATGCTCCATCTCCTTCTGGGTCCTCTTCTTGTTCAGCTCCTGGCACAAAGGATGATATTTTACTTGTAAAGACTAATTCAGCTTTCATAGCACCATATGGTTGTTTGTGGACACTAAAAGTTAAAGAATCATCGGGTGTTCCTCAGGGTTCTGTGTTAGATCCTCTTCTGTTTAAGTTTACATGCTTTCCTTTAGCATTTTTTTTATGAATGAGGTTTCCTCTTTCAGCATGATGTAGAGGACTTATTTCTTTACTTCCTATAACTTTGTTAAACCCTACACTATGCTAAATGTCAATTTCTAGCCTATGTAGAAATACAGTTCAGCTCTTTTTATATACTTTTACTTTAGTTAATTTTATATTTCATGAAAGAAAATTATTCTTTCATTCTTCAAGTGGTGTAAGATAAATCTTTAAACCATGACTGACATGACTGAAGTGTGCTTAGCATTGTAATTGCAGTGCATTCAGAAAAAATTTAGACCCCTTCACTTTTGATCAATTTTGTTATCTTGCAGCCTGATGCTACAGTTGAAAAAAAACATTTTTATTCTCGTTAATCTACACACAGTATCCCATCATGACAAAGTGAAAATGGATTTTTAGAAAATTTTGTAAATTTATTATAAATGAAAAATGAAATATCAAATCAACATAAGTATTCAGATTCTTTGCAAAAACACTTGAAATTTAGCTCAGGCTGCTTCCATTTCTATCAATCTTTGCTGAGATGTTTCTACACCATGAGTCCACCTGTGCTAAATTAAATAAATTAGAAATGATTTAGAAAGACATATACCTCTCTGTAGAAGGTCTTATACCTGACAATGCATATCAGAGCAAAAACCAAGCCATGAGGTCAAAGGAACTGCCATAATTCCTCCTTAAAGTGGCACAACCAGGACTCTTCTGAGAGCTGGTAGCCCAGCCAAACCGAGCGATTGTGGGAGAAGGGCCTTAGTAAGAGAGGTGACCAAGAATGGTCACTGTAGCTAAGCTCCAGAGATCCTGTGTGGAGATGGGACAAAGTTCCAGAGGGACAGCCATTACTGCAGCCCTCCACTGACCGGGGCTTTATGACAGATTGGCTACATGGAAGCTTCTCCTCAGTGCAAAACACGTGAAAGCATGCTTGGAGCTGGCAAAAAACTCCATGTGAAAACCTCTGTTTGGCCAAGCAACCAATCGTCTTCACACAGGATCACCTTATGAAGGCCACTGTGCTCTTGGGAACTTTCAGTGCAGCAGAAATATTTTTGAAGCTTTCCCCAGATCTGTGCCTTGCAACATTCCTGTCTCTGAGCTCTGCAGGTAGTGACCTCATGGCTTGGTTTCTACTCTAGTATGCATGGTTGGCTGTGAGGCCCTTTATAGAAAGGTGTGTGCCTTTCTAAATCAATTTACTTTACCACAGGTGCACTCCAATCAAAGTATAGGAACATCTCAGCAAAGATCCAGAGGAATGGGAGGAACCTGAGAAAATCTGAAGTGTTTTGCAAAGTGTCTGAATGCTTTAATAAATGTATTTACATTTTTTATTTTCAATAAAGTTACAAAAATGTGTAAAATTCTGTTTTCACTTTGTCATTATGGAGTACTAAGTGTAGATTAATGAGAATAAAAATGGATTTTTTTTGACAGCAGATTCAGGCTGCAACATAAAATCTAAAAAGTGAAGGGGGTCTGAAAAATTTCTGAATGCAATGTTTTCAGCAATAAGAAAAAATCCTTCTCTTTGCTGGCTCTTCATTTTGAATATGAACAGCCCCTGTAAAAAAAAAAACATGCATATTGGGGTGCAAATCAGGGTGCAAAAGCAAAAATAATCAACAGGTAATGTAAATTGACAGTGATAAGTATCAGGATCCCCCTGACTTTCAAACAAAAATTAAATATAAAAGAATACTTTAAAAGTACTCTGCTCTCAGTTTCACTCATAATAATCAATATCCACTGAGGAACAAACATTAAAAGTTCAACAATCACACCTCGTGTCTCCACTGTGATCAGTAAAGCCGGATTTGGTTTACCTCTCTGAGTTGCTCCTGTTCAAACTCGTGCCTCCTGATCAGACTCCGGCGTTTGAGCGCCCTGCAGCTGCGGTCGTAGACCAGCCTCTGCTGGGCCAGCAGGTGAGCCTCGTCCTCGGCCTGAGAGCGCTGCATTGTTTCTTTGTGCCTGGACAGACGCTCCTGCTTCTCCTCCTTGGGTGTGCAAGGGTCTTCACTCATTTCCTGTAAAACATCAAATAAACATCCATGAGTGAAGGCTATCACTGTTAATGTTGGTTCCATATTCAAGAAATAAACAACATGAAATCCAATCTTTGCAATCTTGACCTCTTTGATCTTGTCTTTGCAGAGCCTGTACTCCTTTTTCTGATTCTCTAAGAAAGAAGTCAGCTCTTTCTTTTGCTGAGCAACAATCTGTTGCTGTATCCTCCTCTCTTCTGCTGCAACTAACTTCATCTGTGAGGAAACATTCAAAATAAAAATTAGTTCACTCATTTGTCGCAAGTTGGCCATGAAGTGACTTAAATCTCCTCTTGTGTACCTCTTTGTCGGTCTGAGCAGCGTGCCGTTTGGCCAGTCGTTCCAGCTCTATGTAAGTATTGTTCGCATGTGTTTCTAATTCCTTCTGCAGCCGGAGCCTATGCTCATCCATCTCGGCCTTTAGCCTGTTCTCCAGGGCGATCAGCTGCTTCTGGTGCTGCCGCCGCATGCGCTTATACCCAGACATCTGCTCCCGCAGCTCAAAGTCCTGCTCATGCTCCTGGATCTACCTGATGACCTGAGGAGAAGAAACAGGAAGTTTAAAGAGAGACACATGAGTGCATCAACAGCTGTACAAACTGTCAAGTTATCAGTTAAAAGATGACTGAAGAACTTTGGAGAGGGTGCACCATGCCTGAGCATGACTGACCCTCAAAGTCTAGTTTGTTTGACCAATGTGAACACTCCATGTTTAACTCAAGCAGGGTACATCTCCTTGCCCATCCATGCACAGATGGAAAAGGAGTGAGCTCATGAACAGACTTCTTGTAAGACAACACAACAGCGTATGAACAAGAAGTTATCGTGCTCAGGCTCAGTTTAGCTTGTTGCAATGTGAATGCAGGTCACCGGGGGACTGTCGATGGGGGACAATCATGCTTTAGCACAATACAGGAGACCTGGGCCTTGTGTGAGTGCAACCTGAAGCTCCTGCAAGGAATTTTTGTTTGTGTCTGGGGTTTTTTGACAAAAAAAGGGGGGAAAACAACTCTTTAATATCAAAGTAAAAGTAAATCAAAAATTTGTAGTGTAAAAGAAGTGATTTCATAAATATTCACCCCTTCAAGTCTATATTTAGTAGAGTCACCTTTGGTTGCAATCACAGTACTGAGTCTATGTGGATAGGTCTCAATCAGTCTTACACAACTGAATACTGCAATTTTACTCCATTCTTTGCAAAACTGCTCGAGATCTGTCATGGTGCACAGGGATCAGTTGTGAACAGCCTTTTTTAAGTCCAGCCACAAATTTTGGATTGAGGTCTGGGCTTTGACTTGGCCCTCCATAACATTCACCTTGTTGTCTTTAAACCATTTCTCTGTATGCTTTAAGCCATTGTCCTGCTGGAAAATTAATCTTCTCCTGCGCCATAGTTCTCTTGCAGACTGAATAAGATTGTCCTACTATATTTTGCTGCATTATTTTTACCTTCTACCTTTACAACCTTTCCAGGGCTGTCTGCTAAGAAGCATCTCAACAACATGATGCTGCCACTACCGTGCTTCACAGTGGGGATGGTGTGTTTGTGGTGATGTGCAGTGTTTTGTGTCTTTCTTCCACTTGACTGTTTCTTCAACAGTGGCTTTCTCTTTGCCACTCTCCCATAAACCTTTGACTGGTGAAGAACAGTGTTGTATTCATATTCCTTCCAATTCTTGATAATGGATTTAACTGAATTCTGGGCAATGTTCAGTAGTGTTCAATAACCTTTTCTCTAAGTTACATGGAGTGTTCTTTTGTTTTTATGGTGAAATGGTAGCCATGAATACTTTGCTGACACCTTTCAGGTACAGGTGCTTTTATACTACAAGCACCTCTGTTGAATTAGGTCAGTCACTTTTAAGAGGGTGAATATTTATGCAGTCACTTATTTTACTTTGCACATTTTTATTTGATTGGCATTACTTTGTAGAAATCTGTTTTCACTTCGGCAATAAAGATGTTTTTTCCTATATTTTTCAGTCAAAAAAGCTGAATTATATTGCCCACAGTCTGTGTTATGACCAGTGAAAAACCCTCATAGGAGCTTTAATTACAGTGGATATAGATGCAAGACAGATGAGTATAAATGCTTTAAAGCATGGGTCATCAAGTACCTTTGCACAAGGGCCAGATTTAGTCTTGACAGAGACTCTGGGGGCCGGACTTTCACATAAAGAAAAATTAACTGAATATTTTGGTCTGATTGAAATATTACTGTAGTAGTATTTGTATTTTCTTTCAAAATGACAGACATTTTTAGGCATTACCAGTGAGATCCATCCCTATTATCCATGATGGCCACAAGTAGACAGGCCTGACAACAGAAATAGCTGGGCCCTGAAAATCCCAGAGAATGGGTCCTCCCCAGTTGTGATTTAGAATCAGTATTTATTCATTTTTGACACTTTTAACCCCCCTTTTGCCTTTTTAACCCAATTTTTGCAAGATTTTAACCCCTTTTGAACCACCTTTCCTGCATGCTTTATCCCCTCTGTGCCACTCTTTAATCCAGTTTTGCAGCTTTTCTTCTTTTTTGCCACTTTTTAACCCCTTTTCATTACTTTTTTGCACTATTTTTTTGTCATTTGTTACCAATTTTTGACACATTTTTTGCCTCTTTTTTCCTTTTACCAGTTTTTGCCACTGTTTCACCCCTTTTCATTACTTTTTCACCACTTTTTTGTCATTTGTAACCAATTTTTGATACTTTTTGCCCGTTTATCCTCTTTTACCAACTTTTCTCACATTTTAACCTTTTTTCACCACTTTTTCTGCCAAATTTTAGTCCCTTTGTGCCACTCCACAACCCATCATCCATTTTTGCCACTCTTTAACCGCTTTTCACCACTTTATCAGGACATTTTTACAGGTTTTCTGCCAACCTTCACCCTTTTTCAATATCTACTAATTATGACAGTAAATGTCAGTAAAAACAGATCAAAATGTTCGGTCATTCTAAAATTGTTTCAATATTAGTTGTTTGTGGGATGGGTTTAAAAGCTGCAGACATTTAAAGCCAAAGGATACTCTTAAAAGCACAACATCTTCTTTCCCTCCTTTTCTGAATTTAATGATCTTTCGGGGCGGAAAAGAAGCTTTGGAGGGCCTGATGTGGCCCCTGGGCCGCCAGATGATGACCAGTGCTTTAAAGGGTCATGGAAAAGAAAGAAAGATGATTAAGGAGGATCAAGTGGTTCATTCATTTTGAATGCATAATTAAAATGCAATCTTGATTAAAAGAAATAAGGCAGCATAAATTGATAAGTCTCTCCAGCACCATCTCTAATAAATAAGTCAGATTTATGTAACTATACGGCCAATCCGTAAAATAGGCTACTTTAAATTTTTCATGAGGAAAAAAAAAGGAGAAATGCAGCATTTACAATCCGACAAAATCCAAACTGGTAGCAGACTTGAGGCGCAGATTTACATGGAGTAGATAGAAATGCAACGCACAGACATAAAAGCAGAAGCAGAGAGGGAAGCTGAGGATGGAAAAAATGACATCCATTAACAGGATCTGGTTGCCATGACTACAGATGTACAGCTGAGAACACAGACAACCCTCTCCTTCCCCTCCTCTCCTCTCGTCACCCCCCGCCGCCAGCACGCGCACATACACTTACACACGCGCGCACTCATGTACACGCGCGCGTTTTTTTAATGCACACGGAGGAAAAGAGTAGGGAGCTGCGTACCAAAGATGCTGATTTGATGGTGGCAATGTGTTCACAGATCTTGCAGTCGAGAGACCGGCTCTTGTGAGAAGTAGGCCGCAGCTCTGGCCTGGTGTCCCTGTGCACAGCCTCATCCCTCACGCAAGCATGGTCCTGCAGGGGGGGAGGAAAAGGAGGAGATAGTGGGGCTGGGTGCTTCCCAGGCCCTCCGCACTCGCCGTTTTTGCTAGAGCTGCTATTATTGCCGAATCTCCCTGAATGCAGCACACATCCAGCTTTAAATGCATCCTTCCCCGGCTTGATCCCCCGCTAGTGGCTGCAAGTTCTTCCTACGAGAGAAAAGGACATAGCTCCAAACAATTGCAGGCAGCTTCTGGGTCTAGTCGTCTTTTTTTTCCCGGCGTCCCCCCTCTTCCCAAAGAGGAAACGGCTCCGGCTGGAAAAAGGGTGAATTATGCAATGCCTACCATTGATAATCGGAGAAAGATAGCACAGGGTTGTATTTTACTGCCACTCTCCTTCTCCGTTTCAAAATGCAAGAAACGGTGGGGAGGAAAAACACTTTCCCTGTGTTCCTATGATCGCATGTGGTCGCATATTTGAAAAGAGCAGATTCAGTAAAGGCACATCCAAACATGGTTTTCCCTCGAATATGTCGCTTGATGATCCGTTAGTATTCCACTCCAATTTCTGTCCTACATTTACAGCGCACTTGGTCATGGTAGGTGGTTCTGGTGCCTTCTATTCATCTCTTTCCTCTGTCCCTCTTCTACACTCCCCCTTCCTTTAAAGAGACACTGCAATACTACAAGCACATCTCAGGATTTATTTGCCCTTTCCCTTCATATTTTACAACAGTTTCTCATTTTAGTCCTATTTGATGGAGAACACGTAGATATGTCAGTTTCAGGAGATCGGTTTAGAACTAGAAGTTTGAACATTATCAAAAACTATGACGGTACTGGTCGTGTGAGAAAAATCTGAAAGTGGAAAGAGTCAAATATTTACAGGCTTTGATGTGGATCAAATGTCAGATGTTTAAAATGAAGCTAATGTGAGTGCATAGATAGTTGCAGTTCCTTGAGTGTCCACTAGAGGCTGGCGCCGAAAGTCAAGGAAGCCCCCTCAAAGCCTGATTTGTGCTTCTGCGTTGCGTCGACGGCGTAGCTACGAATAGCCCTCTGCGTCGACGCACCCCCGACGCGCACCTCCAAAAAATCCTAACTACACGTTGCGGCGACGCAGACCGCAACGGCTGTGATTGGTCCGCTCAAAACGTCATCCAGGTCCCTCAGTGGGCGGACCAGTGTGGTAAATTCATCCGTTCTCAGCCTCGACTCGTTTAGTGGTTGTACAGACCACCTCGGCAAACGTCTTCCCTGTCGTCCGCACTTCAACATTTGCAACAAAAGAATTTGTTCATCAATATGGATGAGCTCCAACTCCAGACACACCCGCTCCACCTCGGTCGCCATGACCGTAAGATAAACAAGGATTCTGGTGTGAAACCACACACACACAAGGTCACACACCCTTAGCGGCATGGAGGTGAATTGCAGAGCAACGCGTTCCCTCGACGCAGAACTTGGTCAACAACGGCGTCGCGTTGCCAGCAAACCTATGCCGTAGACGCGACACAGAAGCATAAATCAGGCTTAACACCCATGCAGAAGTATGCTAACCTTACGCGCCAGGTGGATTTGTTTCACACATCCATGTGGAAAACCTTCAATACTAGGCGTTTGGGAAAGGGCAGAAGATTGGAAAAAAAACTCAGTGTGATTGGATGAACGTCCTGTCTGTTACATCTTTACGGGCCCATCAGAGCAACAAAACACATGACGTGCACAGCTACCAAGGAATAACGTGAACCATGGCGACTGTAGACGTCAGTACTCGACTTTTGTTGTTTTTGAAAAAAAAAAAAACAACTCACTGCTGTTCTTTCTTCTTCTTTTAATGAAGAAATGTCATCAAGTTCTGATCAAACTGGTGCTTTAGCAACATCCGCGCTAATGTCTTCCACCATAACTGCACCGGCCTCTTGCTGCCGCTTGCTTACGTCACGACTCTGCCGCACCTGAAAGTACTTCCCCTTGTCGCTGATTGGTCCTGTCACTTTCTAACTGGGCCCAAACAGTTCAGACGGGAGCTTTGCAAGATGGATTTGCCAGTGAGAAACACGGAAACAAGCGTATCCATCTGCTTTGCAAGGTTAGAAGTATGCACATTAACAGGGGAAATAAACGTGTTTACAGCCTGATTTAAAAACACGTATCCATCTTTTTTAGCTACTTTTTATTACTACTTTATGCTTTAGGGGGGTCACATACGTTAACTTATCTGTTCTGAGTGCATTAAGGCCAGGTGAAGTAATGCAATATTTTGCATGAATCTAATCCATTTTTTAAAGGTTTATTTTGGGCATTTTTGTGTCTTTATCTGATAGAGGAGGATAGTGGATAGAGTTGGAAACAGGGATGAGAGCAGGGGAGAGACATGCGGTAAAGGGCCTCAGGCTGGATTCGAACCCGGGCTGTCCGCGTACATGGGGCACGCCTTAACCACTCAGCCACCTGCGCCTCCTAATCCATTATTTTACTTCAGTGCTTTAATGTACTTTTCTAACCTGACACACCAGATCAACTGTTTAAAATCTCCATTGCATGAAAATATTTCATATTCATCCAGGAAAGCTCCCAGAGAAAGTGTTTGGGGAAGGCAGGGCTTTTCAAAAAAAATTCTCTGATGGTGATTGGAGGAGCATTCTGTCTGACGGGTCAATCAGAGGGACAAAATAAAATGAGGTTGTACGCGTCACTTTTCTTGAGCTGACAGGTCACTGCTGTTTTAGATTTTTCATGGTGGAGTATCTCAGTGAATAAAAGTGATGCAAAGCATAGGGAGACATGCAAAAACGTCTTCTCTATAATAATAATAATAATAATAATAATAATAATAATAATAATATCTTGAATTTATATAGTGCCTTTCAAGGAACCCAAGGATGCTTTAAAGGAACACATAGACATTGACAAACTATGTGAGGGGTAGGATGAGTGTAAGGGGTGGTTTAGTGAAGACTGTAGGCTGTGGTGAACAGGTGGTGCTTGAGACGTTTTTTGAAAATGTCCAGAGATGGAGCGCTACGAATGTCTGCAGGAAGAGTGTTCCAGAGGGTGGGGGCTGCAGCACTGAAGGCTATCAAGACAAGCTTTCAGTGTGGCTCTATGCCCTTGTTAAAAAAAGAAATGTGGTTGAGTTCAGATTAGACTGCCGTTTTCCTACAGCTACATCCAAGCTAACAGCTACTGTGGCAGCAGCCGTTGGGCACACCAGCAAATTTCACCTGTAAAGATCACAAACCTGTGCCGAAGCAGACCGGCAGAAGAGCAAAAACACCTTTTATGTCATGAAAAGCTTTCAGCATTGCTCTTTTTGCTTGTTTTAATAAAGAAATGTTGTTCAGTTCTTTTTTAGCTTTAAATCTAGTAAAGCACATCAATTAGGTTTCACTGGCCTGCAAATTGTGTAAGGCAGTGCTTCCCAAAGTGTTGGCAGGGGTCCAGGACTGTAGGTGGGCCATGAGAGATCATTTACTTCAACTCAAAATCACATTTTAAATGATCATACAAGACCTATTATTTGTTATATTAAGTTTTAGGAGTAACACCCCCAGAAGTTTTAACTCATGTTATCTTTTAATCATTCTTTTTGTTGGTGTATTGGTTTAACTGGAGTTGGATAGAATCCACTGGTTGCCAGGGTTTTATTTTGCTATTAAGCTCAAATTACCTTCTTGTTAATGCTGTTAACATGCTTATTTCCTCTGCTAACCTCGGCCTTTCAGTGCTAGATTGATGGGAATTGAGCCAATTTTGCAGCAAGCCCCAAGTGGCCAGTCTAGGAGCTGCAGGTTTTGGCACTTTGTTCAACAGTGCTGATGTCTAAAAATGGTATCTGGCGTGCCACTCAGAGATCAGTAGCAGGTGCCTGAACTTCAGACTTATTCTGACTGGCTATACAGTCAAAACTGGTGATGAAATCTCAGGGATTTTAACTCCCAGGGAGTGGATTTAACTCCATTCTGAGTGAAATGGTCTTCAGTATTGGAGTTATTTTAAAGTGTTGATCCACCAGTGTTAGTCCAAATCTGTAGATAGTCAATTGATCTGAGCCCCGCCCACTGCCCTTTCCAGCCTGGGTGGCTAGAATTTTCCCATCATGCCCTTGGGCAGAGTTGCATACAGTACAGTGATCCCTCCTGGTTCCTTTTGCTCCTTTCTGGCTGATTATTGTTGCTCTTAATGTTAAACACTTCCACATCCACATCCACTGAGTTAGGGACATCCCACCTGTGGTGAATGATGGATTTCAGCAGAGGGTGGAGTGTGGAGTCAAAGCAAAGGGTTATCCTGAGGCCTGCAGAGATTTCTTAGTACCATCGCTGCATGGTGAAACATGACTTCGCATTTAAGTGTACAATACAATCTGGCATTCTTGATAAAATATTAAACGTGCAGGCTTTGTGCCATTAATGAAAATTGTAAATATTTCAAATTCACACTCGAAATGGAAGGAAATAACACCATGTTGTGTCAAAAGTACACTGTAATCATAGACTGAGGGAGTCTGTTTTGAAAGTTTTATCTGATTAAACTTTATGGATGAAGACAAAAGAAAGGAAACTAAATATCAACATTTATCCTCCATGTCTTGGTTTGATAATGAACACAAAAACCAACCAATCACTGTGTTTGATTCATTTTATTATGATAAGTGTTCACAATGAGAGAGCCTCTTTAACGGTCCCTTCTGTAATTTCAAAAATTATCCCTCTAATTGCTTCCATTAATAATGTATTTGTTGCCAATGAGTAAAAATAAAAGCTTGGTTATCTTTATATGTAACACCCAGTTTCAGCACTAGATGTCACTGTTCACTTGCGTTTCTAACATTTACCTTTCATTACTGTCAGCCCTCTTCTGCTGTTGGAGCTGGAGCTTCACTAACACACTTTCATTAACCAATAGCTTCATTTCAACAAACTTGAGGCCAAAATGTCTCTAGGGAAACTATATAAGACCACAGTTAACTGAAAACAGATTTTTCTTGACATTTTGGGGGATCTAGAAAGAAGAGAATTGCCTTAAAACTTAAACTCAAAACTAGAGCATTATATGAACATTAGACCAGACAGGACTATGGTGCCCTCTAGTGGTGGATTTGACACATCATGCTTTGAAAGTATAGGAATCTTTAGTAATGATAGACAATCAATACTCATTTTTTATTTATATGGCAGAGGCATTTGTATACATTTAAGAACAGTTTCAAAAGGTAGCATAATCGCTGTAACTGCACAGATTTCAGTACAAACAAACTAGATCTACAGCTTTTAAAAAACGTACTATTCAGTCACATCAATTCATGTGCAACTGTCGCTCTGTAACACACTAACTGAATTACTCAGCAGTCCTTAAAAAACAAGCTGTTAAGGTAAAAGGCTGATTACTCTGAAAACTATCCTTTTCAATTCTACACCATTTCCACTGTAGCATCAGGATGAAACACTGAAAAGAATGAAGGGGGTCTGAATACCTCCTGAATGCACTGTATTTGTTGTTAGACATGAAAGCATTAAGTTCTGACATGCAAAAACAACGTGTCTCTACTCAACTCTGTTATACATTTGTTTAGCACAGTGGTTCTCAACCTTGGGGTCGGGACCCCCCTTGGGGGTCACGAGACACTGAGAGGGTGTCACCAGATGCCTGAAAAAACTAAGAATATTTTTTAAATCACACTGTAGCCTCTTTACACCAATTATACCAAATTTTAACCCCTTTACTGTCACTTTTAATACCAATTTTGCCAATTTTAGCAGTTTTGCCACTTAAAACCCATTTTTGTCCATTTTAAACCCTTTCCATCACTTTTTCTGCCTGTTTTTGTCACTTCTTAATCAATTCTTGCCACTTTTGCCTATTATTGACTCCTTATTGCCTCTATAACCACTGTTTATCCCCCTTTTTGCCCATTTTAACCACAGTTAACCCATGTCTGCCAGTTTATATCAATTTTTCATCCCATTCCACATAATTTTCGACCATTTTTGTACTTTAAAGCCATTTCAGCCACTTCTTAGCAATTTTTGTGCCTGTTTTTGCCACTTGAACCTGTTTTTGGTTATTTTTTGCCACTTTAAGCCCATTTATGTTCTTTAAAAATCCAATTTCACCATCTTTTCCACCATTTTTTCTACTATTATTAACCAATTTTAGCAATTTTTAACCCATTTTGATTATGTTTTTAACAAATAATTACATATGTTTCTTTGATAAGAGTGGTCATTATGCAGGTCAAATATAAAATATGGTTATCACAGCTTGACTTTACAATGGACCATGGTTTTGCTGACCTCCATGGGCTCCCAGTTTGGCTGGGTCCCAGAAACCTCCCCCTTTATCCCCCTTTTGGACATCTTTGTCTGCACATGACTTTTCTGGAATGTTCATGACTGTTCAAGCACCTTCAGGTACAGCGGGGGTCTTTGGCACCCTTATTTTGGGGGTCGCAGGCTGAAAAGGTTGGGAACCACTGGTTTAGTAGACAGTCCCTCTTTACATGCAAACGTGATTATTCTTAGACTCATCGACTTCACTGTATTAATTTTCTCTTTTTTTATGCAAAAACTTACAAACAATGAAGCCACAAACAAAAAGAGCTACAGCTGACTGTAGATCCAGAGTCACTTCATTCTGTCACTTTTCTCCATCCGTCTGTCTGATCTGCACCGGTATGACGATCTCATTGGCTGTTACACCCAGGGACGTCCCAGGGGTGGGGGCCTCTATGGACAGGACTCCATCGCTAGAGAGAGAGGAGCTGATGTGCTGCAGGTCGACTCCCTGTGGCAGCCTGAAAGATATGCAGAGTGTTGATCACTATCTGAGTCCCATTCAGTGGCAGCAGCAGCAGATGGCTGTTCAACAGGATTCTGGTTGTGCTCGAGGTTTCTGCCCATTAAAATGAAGTTTTACTTCATCCATGTCACTCTGACAAATGTAACTCACTCCTGTGCTCATATTAAATTCATTTTTGGGTTTATGATGTAAATATTTGGCCTCGGTTGTTTTGTATAAAGTTTAAGGAAAATTTTTCTCAATTAATGTCGCTGTACAAGTTAGAATTTAGTGATTGGTGGAATTTTTTCAGCCAAAAATTTATTTTCTCCTTTGAGCAAGTCATCATCTTGATGCAGCAAGATATCTTAAAGGCAAACAAGCCATCATCTTGTCAGGACAATCTCTTTCCTTTTGGAACTACAGTAGAAACTTGTGGCAGAAATCATGTTCTTGTGGGAGGAGGTTATACAGATGTGGAAACAAGATATTTATCTGGATCAAACAAGATCATGACCTTGTGTGTGTAAGTTAGATTCTAGAAGATACAAGGTAGTTGTCATCTGCCAAAAAGATCATTTCTCCTTAGAGCGAGTCCTCATTTTTTGGTAGCAAGATATTTAAAATAAAAAACAAGCAATGATCTTGTGAGAACAGTCTCTTTGCTTGTGGAACAAGATACTTGTTGCAGAAAACCTACGTTCTTGTGGGAGCAGGTTGTAAAGATGATAAAACAAGGTATTCATGTGGGTTAAACAAGATCATTATCTTGTGCATACAAGTTATTATATTGAAACTATCATGTCCTAATAAAACATTTTTTCTCCTTTGAGCAAGATGTTTTAGAGCAAATAGGAACTATTAGACCAAACAAAACTACAGAACAAACCATTTCCTTGTGGAACAAGATACTTATGAAAAAAAAATATGTTCTTGTGTAAGCAGATTATAAGAGTGCTGGCACAATCTGGATCAAACAAGATATCTATTTCATGCCAAGAAGTCATTTTCTTCCTTAAACAATTCGCTATCTTGTGGGAACAAGATTTTTATAAAGTAAACAAACTTTTGCTTGTGGTAGCATGATGATTATCTTGATAAAGCAAGTTGTTATCCTGTGTGATTTAGTTACTCACTCGTGGGGACAAGATATCTATCTTGTTCAAAAAAGATCACAATCTTGTAAGTTACAATCTAGATGGAACAAGTTATCATTGGCCAAACAGACATGTTGTCCTTTGAGTAAGTCATCATCTTGTGAGAGCAAGATATTTATAAAGCAAACAAGCTATCATCATTTAAGAACAAACCTCTTCCTCGTGGGTGCATGATACATATGATAAAACAAATGTGTTTGCAGAATATAAGAATGTAGGAACAAGATATTTATCTGGATCAAACAAGATCATTATCCATACAAGTTACTGTCTTATAGAAACGAGATAACTATCATGGGCAGAAAGTTATTTTCTCCTTTGAGCAAGTCATCATCTTGTGAGAGCAAGATATTTAGTGCAAACAAGCTGTTATCTTGTGCCAGCATGATAGTTTTCTTGTTAAAGCATGTTATTATCCTGTGTGATCAAGTTATTCACTTGTGGTAACAAGATATCCAATCCTGTTCAAAAAAGGAACAAGATAGTTAACATGACCAAAAAGTCATCATCTAAGGGAAGCAAGATATTTATATTCTTGTAGGACCGAGGCACTCATAAAAAAAACAATCTTGCTTGAGCAGGTTATAAAAATGTGAAAACAGGATATTTATCTGGATTGAACAAGATCACTATCCTGGGCATACAAGTTATCATCTTGTATTAAGATAACTATCATCTGCTAAAAAGTAATTTTCTTCCTTGAGCAATTTGTCATCTTGTGAGAACAAGATCTTTGTAAAGCAAAGCAGAACGTATTGCTTGTCTGAGCATGATATTTATCTTGTAAAAGTTTTTATGCCATGTGGTCAAGTTATTCACTTGTGCAAACAAGATAAATATCTTCTAGGAAAAAGACAAATATCTTGTCAGCACAAGATGAATATACTATATGTTCAAACATGCTGTAAAGCTGATAGCAAAAAAAAACATATTTGAACAAGATGTTATGTTATATATAAGAAGTTGTAAAGGATTTTGTACTGTGATCTGTGTGAAAATACTGTATATATATATATTTTCTTGTTGGAACAAGATGTTTTCCTTGTGCCAGTAAGTTAGAATCTTGCAAGAACAAGATCACTCCCTCATATAGCTGATATATAATTGAATATTATTTATTGACACAATATTTAACGTGGGCTCACAAGACAATTAGAGTGCCAACATGATTAATATCTTGTGTGCTCAAGATAAAGATGACTCTTTCACAGTCTTGCCTTTTTTCTTTTTTGTTTTCTAGGGATTTTAGAAACAAGATGCCATTTTGACATCTGTTGTAGGAAGTTTTATCACCCTTTAAAAGTTTAATCATTGTTTAATCCTGACAATTATATACTATTTTTTCTTTATTTAATTTATTTATTTTTATTATTAGTCACACAAAGAGCTGAGATGATTGGTGCACAGTCAAAGAAATTATATTATTTTATTTTTGTTTGCTTTTTCTCCTCTTTTATTCCCTCATTTTTGTCTTTTTTTCTTTCTCAATCTGTTGTCTCTTTGTAATGTTTATTTTATGTATACAATTTTGTATTGAAGCACCACAACTTGCTACCCATTTATCTGTTTGTTCACAAATATTGTTCATACGCACTTATTGGTGAAATTAAAAATAAAAAATGAAGATAACTTACTTGTATTTGCGGGTGAAGCATCGTGACACTGATCCATGCTCATCCTGCCTTTCCTCGTGATTCCCTGGTGAAGAAATTAAAAGCAACAGTGTGTGGATTAACTTAGTTTGCTACTCATTATAAAGTTTTTACATGAAATAAAATCAAAGTTATAGTAGGCATGTGAAGCATTTGTTAACTTATTCTTCAAAATACTATACTATACTATACCTGATATCTGCAAATATCCCTCCTTGGTTGTGATGGTAATTTCTTCAGGTGAGAAGTGATTGACATCCAGGCTGATCCTCCAGCTGTCCTGTCCCGTCTGGACCTCTGACACCCCACCTGTCAGCTGTCTCGCACCCTTTGGATTCCCCGCTGCAGGGTGCTGACCGCTGAAGGGAGGCAGAAGAGGAGTCTGTGTGTACCCAGGCCACGAGAACGTTGCCAGCCTCCTCTTCGCCCAGTCTAACCAGTCCAGATCACTGGGCTCCAGGAAAGGAGGGAGGCCAAAATCCTGCGAAAAGATGCGGCTCGGCTGGGTCCAGTTTGGGAAAGGGTCCCATCTGACATCTCGGCGGAATATGGGACGGGATAATACTTTATTTTGGTCGCCCATATCTTAGAAAATGTGTTCAAAATGAGTGAGAGGGAAGTTGAAAGCCTGAAGCTCCTCCTGCACAAACAAGTCTGGATTTATGACCTGGGCTCTAAACAAAAAGCACAAAGTGAGCTGGGTCTGAGGAAAAGGCTCCTGAGCTGCTCCCTTGGTGTACTTTATATACCCAGCTGATTCATTTTATCACTTGTCCAGCACTGAGGGTGATCTAAGGGGTGAGAATGAGCTGTACTGTTGCCCCGGGACCTGGAGAGGCTAATGTTAATTATTTGTATTTATATCTTTGGAGGGTCCATGGCAAGTTGTTGGGGAGTGACTCTGAGGGCAACAAGCAGACGGATTATTCAGCACTGGCCTTTGCAGTCTTGTCACATACTGTCGCCCTTTGTCCAGAGACATCACAGCCTTGTGTTATGTGAGGGAACAGCCAGGACATTCAGTAAACAACACAGTTACTCCCTGTTTCTAAAGGCAGGGCCGGAGGAAAACACTCCAGCTGGACAGCATGGTCATGAAATGTGTGAATGAGGATATTATAAGGCTAAAGCTGTGTTTAATTCAAAGATAAAACAAGAAACTTTATGATTGATGGAGTTGAGTTACTGTGAGGAAAATAACACCTGGATCTGAAATCTCATGTGAGTTATGTTGGACAAATCATGACCCCGACTTTAGAGAGATAAATCAAACCGTTCCAAATCACGGAGGAGTTTAGTATTTATTAATAAGTCTTTACATCAGCATTACATAAATAAGCTATGGTAGAAATACAGCCAACAAAGCCAAATGATGTTTCAAATCAGATTATTGTAAGCATTGCCATATTGAATTACTTTGTTTGTTTCCAGTACAGACTTACACTTTAACTGTGAAAACCTAAATATGAGCCGGTTTATCTACAGTAAACAAGATTTGGGAAATCAAGATTGCCTTGCTGGAAAGCCATAGGTCCTTGCAGACTGAATATGATTGTCCTGTAGGATTTCCTATATTCATGTTACCCTCTACCTTCATACGCCTCCCAGGGCCGGCAGCTTAGAAGCATCCCCACAGCATGATGCTGCCACCTCCATGCTTCACAGCAGGGATGTGCAGTGTTTGGCATCCAGCCTCTTCTCTGATGGCCAAAAAGCATCATTTTGATCTCATCAGACCAGATGACCTTCCTTCACTTGACCATGGACTCTCCCACATGCCTTCTGACAAACTCTAGCCCAGATTAAATGAGTTTTCTTCAACCGTGGCTTCCTCTTTGCCACTCCCCCGTAGAAAGCTTTGACTGGTGAAGAACCTGGTCAACAGTTGTTGAAGAGTCTCTCCCATCACAGCTGCTGAAGCTTGTCCTTCATAGTCATAGCTGTCTTAATGGCCTCTCTCACTAGTCTCCTTCTTGCACAGTCACTCAGTTTGTGAGGATGTCCTGATCTAGGCAGATTCACACATGTGCTGTATTCCTTCCATTTCTTCATGATGGATTTATCTGAACTCCAGGGACGTTCAGAACGTTGGATTTGTTTTGTATCCATCCCCTGGCTTATACTTTTCCATAACTTTTTCTCTAAGTGTTCTTTTGTCTTCATGGTGTAATGGTAGCCATGAATACTGATCAACCAGTCACTGGACCTTCCAGACAAATTCACTGCACACATTCCATTTTGAATATTTCTGCTATCACTTATTTTACATTGCATATTTTCTGTTTTTTAATGGGATTATTTTGTAGAAATCTGTTTTCACTTTGACATTAGATTTTTTTTAACAAGAAAGCCCAAATTAGTCTGACCATGATTGATTTATTCAATCAATGCAAAGGTAAAACCATCAACTTTATGGGTCATGTAACATGAGCTACAGCTCTCTGGTCACATGTGTAAAAACATATGTAGTCGTTTTTAGCACAGTAAATGAAGATATTCATTAAGCCTTGAATGTGCCTCAAAAATGTTATTATGTGAAGAGAGAAGTCCTAAAGTTTATTCACCCTGAAATAAAGCTACAGAGAAAACTATATTTGGAAACTTTATTGTAAAAAAACGCACATGTAGACCAACATTTACCAGTTTTAGATGACAAAATGCAAACATACTAACAGTGCAACAACTGTCTAAAGAGCTAACCAAGTTTTTCTACAGAACATTTGATGACATGAACAATCATGGAGTGTTAGTCAGCGTGGACAGGTTAGAGGTTTACTGAGCAGACTCTCTGTATGTTTGACTCTTAGACCTGCTTAGTGTAATGCAGGTACAAATGCTGGTGTGAGGCTGTTTTCTAAAGGTTGACAGCCAAAGTTAAACTCAGTCCTTTGTATTATATTTTCATATTCTAAAGTGTTTTATACAACAAGGTGAAGTTTTGATTATGTACATTGTGTCTGATTTCATTCAGAAGGACTCAACTTTGTCAACTTCAGCCGGCCGTGCAGCTTTTCTGAAATGAAAGACAGTTTATGAGGGGAGAGATTTTAACTTTACCATTTCACATATTTAACAAACATTAACTAAAACTTACTTTTTCTTCTTTTTGGAGTGGAGCACTAATGTTGTTATGATCACAATCAGTGCGATGGCTCCGATGACTGAACCAGCGATGATCCCTGCATTGTTACCTGCAAAAGTAGACAGGTGTGTGAAAGTATGTACACATCCCCTCTGCCCCACAGACACGGGGAAGTCCAAAACACGTCAACGACACTTCAGAGAAAAACATAGTGCTTACTACTCTGTAATCCAACAGATGATCAAAATCATGATTTTTGCTCATCTTTAAATTTCCTATTAAAATTGAAGGCATGTTTTTTTATCCCTGTCACCCAGCATCCTTTAGAAAGCTTTAAATTAAATAAATGCCACAATAGATAAATATAAAAGAGACATCGTTTCACTTACTTTTTACATATTTATGTTGTGGTTTTCTTAATTTCCTTAAGTATTATTTTACCAACATATTTACATTTTTCTTTAGTTCCTTTTAAAAGGGTCAAATTAAATCGTGTTTAGTACTCTACTTCCCCTCCTTTTATTTTCTATGACTTTATTATGTCCTTGTTATTGATCAGTGTGCAGTTTTGTTTTTCATTGGCTCTCTTTTTTGACACCACAGATCTATCGCTTCCTCATTATCTTTGTTTCCCAGAGCTCTTTTTTTTAATCACTGACTCACAACAAACCAGATTTAACACTTTTCTACATTTTCTTCTGCCTTGAATTTCACAAGTTCTTTCTTGGGAATTTTGGAAATCTATTTGTATATTGTTGGGATATTTTGGGGAGGCTTTAGAATTTTCTTGAATTCTGAGGAAAACTTTTGGGTATATGTTTGAATCTATTTTTATTCCTTTTTTTGCATTTGATTGGAAATTTTGGGGGAAATTCGTTACATTTTCAGGAATTTTCATGAATTTTGGGGAATATGTTTATACATTTTGGAGTTTTAGATCTGAGGGTGGCTTTTGGAGGGAGTGCTTGAATGGTTCAGATAATTTCAGGAATTTATTTCTTTTGAGGAATTTGATTGGAAATTTTGGGGATATGTTTGTTTATTTTGGAGTGTTTATTTGTAGTTTTGGAGTGGATTGCTTTGATATTTTAGGTTAAACCATGTGAATTTAGGTAAATTGTGTATTTTCGATCCACATTTGGGGGTAATATTTGGGGGGGGGGGGGGTTCTTTATAAAACTATGGGAACTTGATTCAAAATTTTGTAGGGATATTTAAGAATTTTCGCTGAATTTTTGGCAGTATCTTGGGAAATTTTAGGGAATATGTTGGGTGTTTTTCTATGCAAATAAAAAAGTTTTTTGGGAAATTTTCCAAGACTTCCAGAACTTTTTGTGGAAATTTCATCTGTAGCACACACGTAGGTTTTATACTTACCAGGTCCTGCTTATCCTAAATAAGTGTGAGAAACTAAAAACATATTCCAAACACAGGGCTCAGCAGGGATGGTCATTCACATAAACAATTAAAGCTCCTGTGAGGACCTCTTGGTTTCTGTCGTTTTTGGCGCCTCCCTGTGGTCAAAGCAGTAACTCTTCTTTGCTAACTTTGAATTAATGTGATAGAAAAAGTCCTTCATGTAATGTAACCCCTGTTTGGTTTTAAATTTCAGTCTTCATGCTCATATTTGTTGCTGCTTTTGAAGATCATAAAAGCATCAGTACACGTTTCAGCCCATAACCAGCTTAGAAAACCCCACAGGAGCTTAAAGTACAAAAGAGAGATTTAATTTTTGTGGACTTCACCACATCAGAGCTGATTCAGTGGATCAAATGATGCATTCAAAGACAAACTCACACTCACATGCTTTAATACAAACACTCCCACATGTGCCACTGCTGATTTGAAAGGAGCAAAATCATCGGCTGAGACTGATTTCATCGTTTATTCATACTGGGAATCACGCAGCTCGTCTCCTCTCCAGACCACTGGCCATTCTTCTGGCAAAATCGCTCGGCTGATCCTCTCAGAGTGTAGCCGTCATCACAGGAGAGCCGCACCGTAGCTCCTTGCAGGTATGTGGTTCCCTCCTTTTTACCGTTTTGTGGTGGTTTCAGCCATCCACATGATACCACTGCATGGTTAGAAAACATTAACACTGTGACCAGAGAAATATGCTGCAGAGACACCTGCTGATAAAGTCCAGAGACTCACCTGGCTTTAGATCCTGAACAAGAGAAATGTGACTTTGGAACGACACTCTGGTGGCATTCCCCATGGTTGGACTACGGCCCACCAGGATATCATACCTGAGAGACAGATTAGAAAATCAACTACTGATCGTCCCATTCAGGGTTGCAAAGATCTCAGCTAGGCGGGGGTGCAGGGTGCACCCTGGACTGGCTGTCAATCAGTAACCATGGTCAATATGTTCTGGCAAATTCAGTCACTTATTATTGTAATATTCATTATTTTTGAAAGTAGGTTGTAGTTTTCTCATCATACTTGCAGAACTGTGATCCCTCTCCAGAGCAGATCTCTGACGCCTGATTGGCTAAAGGATCATCCGGATTCTCAGGAAGAGAAATTACTGGAAGAAAATTCTGGTCATGTTTGGGACTATGGAGATATTCTTCCATGAGGTACTCTGAGTCATATGTGAACAAAGCAGACTGATTTAAGACCGCCCCTGTAAGACAAAACAACAATGATTCACAGAAACTTAGAAACCTATCCTTTAAAATCCTCCGTGTCTGTGTCTGTTACAGCAGCCCACTAAAACAGCTTCTTCTTACAGTCCACTCCAAAGCTGAACAGCTCTTCAGGGTTGCTCTGGTTTTGTACGAGTTCCCCATTGCTGAGCACGAGGTCATCTTTGGGGTCTCCGTTCATCCGGCCCAGCAGACCCAGGGTGGAGTTTGTGAACTCCTCAGGAAGGAGCACAGTGGTCGTCATGGTTCCCTCTCTCAGTCGCACTTCCACCCCGGCTCCAGAGGGAAACATCACGGTCACGTTTGTGGAAACAGGAGAGAACAGGAACACACCTAGAAGAGAGATTGGGTTAAAAATGAAGGAAGTCGCCACTGTTTTAGCAAGTCTACCCTAAAAACCTAGAAAAATATTCTCTAAATAAGCAACTTACTTTAAATACCTACATAACAACAGTTAAAATAAGATATGATATCATACCAAAAGACATGCTACAATATGATATCATATGATAAGGGCTGTACAGAGGCTGATGCATGCTTCTGATGTTGCCTCATAGCAAGAAGGTTCCTGGTTCACCTCCTGGTCAGGGCGTTTCTGTGCAGAGTTTGCATGTTTTCCCCACACATGTGTGGAATCTCTCCGGGTACTTCCTCCCACCAACAAAACCAAGACCACCAACGGGATGAGTGGTGGATGGAAAATGGATGGATGATATGATAATAAGATACCAGCAGTTACAATATGATACAACACAATGGGATACTATGTCAAGACAGCACAACGCAACATGATGTGCTGACTTAGTCAGATAAGCTCCAATATAAGGGAATATATATCAACATGAAACCGAAGAATATGAAAAAAAATATGGAATAAAACAATACAATTAAAAAAAAAACGCTACAGTAGAGACATCAATACATTATGATATCTGATAAACTGAAAACTATATAAGCAAAAGCAAAATCATCATCTTATTATAATAATAATAATAATAATAATCATTATTATTATTATTGTTGTTGTTGTTGTTAATAATTTATTTGTAAATCAATGGGAATTTGATTGGAAATTTCATAGGGATATTCAAAAATTTTCACTGAAATTTTTGGTATTGTCTTGGAGATTTTTTTTAATCAAATTATTTTTAAGGAATTTTTTTCTAAGACTTCCATAACTTTAAGTGGGAATTTTGATTTAGTTTATCCTTGGCCATAAACAAGTTCTTCCAATAATCTAATAATTCTAAAAAAAAGTAATAACAAGTAAATTATAAGTAAGTAATAATAATGTTAAAATTATTAATTTATTTGTAAATAAATGGGAATTTGATTGGAAATTTTGTATGGATATTTAAAAATTTTCACTTAAATTTTTTGTGGTGTCTTGGAAATTTTAGGTAATATATATATATATATATATATATATATATATATATATATATATATATATAAAACAACTTCTTCTAATAATCTAATAATTCTAATAAAAGTAATAATAAGTAAATAATAAGTAATAATAATATTAATAATACAGCAATAATAATAAGAATAATAAGAATGATTAGAACAATAAGAACAATAAGAACAATAAGAATAAGAAGAATAATATAATATTCATCGATAATTGGCACCAGGTATTTGGTGACTTTCATGGACAAGTCGGGATGGTGATATATTGTATGAATTTTAGTTCAAGCTCTCAAATCACCAGAGGCCCCAGGATACAGTAATTAAAGCAGTCTAGATTTAAAAGAGCAAATGTAGTTTTTTGCTCTTAGTGGTACAAATTTTCAGTCTTTGTTATGATGCATTCACATTTAAAGCAAAAAAGCAGGTGTGCCAACATTGCCATAATCACCAGTCAAAATGTTTCAGAAACATAACAAATTAACATTTTCATAGCACTAAATAAAAGACGTAACCCTGTCTCTATCAGAATTGTTTGTGTCCCTTAATGCTATCAGGGTAATGACAAATACATGTGTATGCCGTTAGGGCAGCCCCTCTCTGAGTCATCCTGCAGTCAATGAATCAGTCAGGTATCTGAAAGGAGGTTTATCTGTGGGTCCTTTCTGCTACACTAAATCAAAACGGTCAATGCAAAATCAATAGAACCATATCTTATGACATGTTTAGTTCTCTTTAGGCTATCTTTACTTCCTGCTGTGAGTCACAAACTCAAGGTTGACTGTTAGGAAGCAATATCAAAGTTATAAATCTACATTCTTTTTTGGGACTGCAGGAATATATGGTAGAACAGGAACATTTTCTATATTATTAACATAATCAGAGAATCAGAGTCTAACCGTGCAGGTCCATCCAGCTCTGCTCAGAGAATGAGAGCATTTTCTGATTCTGCAACACTTCAAGACCAGCATGGCTGCCACCCAGTCGCACCTCGATCACGTCAGAGTTTGCTTCCTGCATGGCCACGGAGGACAGCTTTGTAGCTTTTATAGAGGTTCCTAAGAGTGAAAAAAAAATAGTTTAATAGGGAAAAAGACAACTGCAGCAGTAAGTTACAGTATGTATTACATGCAGAAATGTTTTTAGTTGTAGCCAGGAGTGTGTCCAGTGTATTTGAATGGAATGTCCCAGCTAGATAGCTCATGAATTAGAGCTTTTTATTAACAATTTCATCCTCAAATAAATCCGTCTACTTTAACCAGCAGCATAAAGTTAGCAGCAAGTGAAAAGATACCTGTTTCCTCTTTAACCGAGTACCACCAAACAACACTTTAACTCCTGAAGGACGAAAAAAAATTGGCTCAAAGTTAAAATATAAAGCATCAACTGAAGTCTTAAACTAAATGTCATTAAAGCTCTTATCTGGGAGCTGTAACCAACCAGCAACCTCCACTGTTAAGCCTTTGCAGCAGTGCAAAAAACTGCAGTTCCTCTAGTGTCCACTAGAGGCTGGCTCCAAAAGTCAAGGGATGCCCATTAGAGCTCATATCATGTTCCCCATATTTACAGCAAAATTAAACCTGTTTACAGCTTTGTTTAAAAATTCATTTGACATCACTCACCCATTCTTTTACTGGCACACAGAATAAGGGGGGTGATTATTTATAACTCACATGCAGCGCTCAAAGATCAGTTCACACAAACTGAAAAAATTAACTAGCTAATGTTTGTAGTTTCTTTTTTCTACCGCAACAAGCTTCTTTTTATTCAGTAAAATGTGTACTTTCTATTGCCAGCATTTACTCTGAAGTTTTACACAAATTAAATCCATAAATATAAACTCTTGAAATTCTTTGTTTTTAAAAATATCATAAGGGTTGATCTAAGACAGAGCTAAGCAGCCTGATAGACTGATATATTTCACACTTATCTTTGAAACTTCCCATAGAAAATTTTTGGGAGGGACTTTACAAAAAACTCTCAGATGATCAAATGTCCTGTCCTCCACATTCGGTATGGGCCAATCAGAGGGACAAGACAAAATCAGGTAGCTGTCTTTTGAGACCTAATCTCTACAGGCGGAGCTTATCGGTGGCTAAAAGTCATGCCAAAGCCTATCAGGAGACATCGTGTTTATCAAGACAAGGTTTCGGTGTGGCTCTTTGCTCTTGTTTTAATAAAGAACTGTGTTTGAAGTTTGATTGAACAGCCGCTTTTCTACGGCTACATGTAAGCTAATGGCTAGCAGCTGAGAGTAAAACTCAACCCCCCCGTAACGATCGCAAACTCGTGCCAAAGTAGGTCGGCAGAAGAGCGAAAACATCTTATGCATCACCAAAAGCCTTCAGTGTGGCTTTTTGCTGTTTTTATACAGAAATGTTGCTCATGGTCTGATAAAACAGCCACCAAATTTAAGCTACGTCCAAGTTAGATGCAACACTGGCGGTGGCCATTGCTATCGGCTCGTAGCACTTCAAGCTAACTGCTAATCTGTTGTGCTTTCTGCTCACTCATGCATGCTATCATTTATCAGACCCGGTCTAGATACTAGATTGGATCTGTCCCATCTCTATCGATGGGTGAGTATGATGTCCCTGTATGGCAGCTACATTTATTCTTGTTTCAATCTGTTCAGAGGTTAGATTCCTGGTAGGCAGCTGCCACTGTTTGGCTTCATAGAGGTGATATCACTGAGACTTCATCCATGTTTTACAGTTGATGGTTGCAACATTTATGACCCTACCTGGAATCTTATTAGCCACCCAAGCTCTAAAGTCTGATTGGTAACTGCCTGGTCAGAGATAGGAGTTAACACCCTTTGGACATCCTGGTGGTATCACTAATCAAAATGCCAGACAGTTCTAACTAATGGCCTTCAGTATCTCACCGTTCACTGGCTCCGTTCTGCCCTGGATAGTCAGCTGTTTCTCTCTTGAGGAGACCAGAGTGTACTCTCCTTTACCATTGAAGGAGTATCTGACACCATCAAATGTTATGAAATGAGGATCTCCAAACACCACAGCTGGAATCAAAACAGAACATTAGGACTTGACACCAATGATTGTCTTCTAGATTCAAGTAAACACCTCTCCCTTACCTGAGCCGGGTGCCTGGTAGCGCCTGCAGTCGCTGGATGGTCGGTGTTTGAAGTAGTAGCTGCAGTTGTCCGACCAGAGGCAGCAGTAGTAGAAGCTGAGCACATCGTACACCCAGTGGGACTCTCCGGGAACTCGAGGCGGTTTCTTGAAAGGAGGAGAGCCCCAGTCGTGGGCTCGGTCTGGAGTGCTGCCCCCGATCGAGTCTGCCGTGAGGATCTGGGCACCGGTGCTATCGTAGCAACACTGCTGTCCTGCTGCGTACAGGGGGCTGTGGATGGATCAAATAAAACAGAAACATTAACAATTCAGCAGGAAGGCTTCTACAGCCAACGAGAGATTTTATCTGAAATTTAGTTAAAGCTCACGTGAGGAGTTTAGACGGTGTTATGACACAGACTGAAATCTATACTGATGTCTCTTTGTGACCTAAACAACAAATACTAACATCAATGACATGACTGAATATTTCTCATAGTTTTTGACGTCTGCAAACACTTCTGCAGGGTTGGTGTCAAAGTGCTTTTCAAAGACTTTTATTACATTTAGTCTTATATTAGACTGTTAAAAGAAAGCAAGCAGAAAACTCAAAGACAATTAACCTCCAAAGTCTAATGAACTTAAAGTCAAAGTGCAAATTTGTGCAAAGTTCAAGGAAAATCCATCAAAAGCGAGGATGGACATGAGGCCTGCAAAAATCAATCAGCATCCTTGAGTCAGAGTGGATATTTTCACCACAGTAAAAATGAATCTAATTAAACTGAAAAATCAACACCAAGGCATGAACATGACGTCCAATGGCCATGACCTTTGGCATTTCTAATGTAATCAGTTCCTTTTCAAAATCAAAGTGGACTTTCATGCAAAGTAGGGCTGCACAATAGTTGCAGATGGCGATAAATTATCAGCTGATTGCAAATGTTTTATAGTGTTTCAGCATTCCAATAACAACATAAAAACCAATAAAACCCACTGATAGTAAAGGTGTTTGTTTACTTCTAATGAGACTACACATTAGCAGTAGCTGACATCTTGGCTCATTAGAGAAGAAGAATCTGGGCGCTGAGACCACAGCTCAGACTTAACATGTCTCTACCAGTCTTTAGTAAGCTTTACTTTATGAGTGTTGGAGTTTTCAGTGTTTCAGTGGAGGATAACAAAATTGTGTT
This sequence comes from Cheilinus undulatus, assembly GCF_018320785.1. Lineage (NCBI taxonomy): Eukaryota > Metazoa > Chordata > Actinopteri > Labriformes > Labridae > Cheilinus > Cheilinus undulatus. Next base: position 35,441,380 of record NC_054881.1, read on the forward strand.
TGTGAAACACTCTAATGGAAAGTTGCCTTCTGGATGAAGTGTATTGAAGTCAGCATTATCAGGTAATTTTATATGAGGTTATTCAGTCAGGCTGTTGCAGGACACAATAAAACAATAAAGATTAAATAGCTTATATAAGTTTGTATGTTTTAGTAAGAGGAAAATTAAAGACCCTAAAATGATACAAAGAAGTCATTCTGATCTGTTTACACTGCATTTAAAGATTTTAACCTTTAATGTCTCAACAGTAGAGTGAGTCTAGAGGAAATAACAGTTAAAATTGACACATGATCTTATCTGGAACAGAGCAGTAAAACCAGCGTGACTGCGTCTCGGAGGGTTGTGCTACTACTTATTGTCAGGGTGAGGTAGTGTGCACCAGGTCATTGAGGTCATCATAATCATAGAGGCAGCGTAGATCAAAGGCCAGTAAAATAATTGGACTAAAGATTATACTCGTCTTAATGGTTTTCTACAAAATAATTCACTGTTGTTTGAAGTTTTCCCTCCTGAACAGTGCAAAAAAATGCCCTCAAAAGTCTAAAGAAATAAATCAGACTATCAGCTGGTAGTTACAGAACAAGCCTTACACCATGGGGAAATATTTGGCCCCTGCTTTAGGAATGTATTGATAAAATAATTGATCATCATGAGGTCATCTGACCCCGGGGTCAGAGTTCCAGGACTCACCTGGCCTGGATGGCCCTCACACAGTGAACACTCCCAGGATGGTAGGTGCACACACTCCCTTTCTCAATATCACAGCCGTAGTCAGTCTGAGTACAGAGATACAGAGCGTGAGCAGGCAGCTAAGAGAGCATTTTACAATGTTTAGTCATAATCATAGGCTGGGTTTATCAGCATAATTAGACAGCATTGTAAAGTTTCGAAACACTAACTACAGATATTCCATTTGTATTTAAATACCCAGTATATGGTGCTGTGATGGACGCCACCTTTGCAATAAGACAGCTCCTGAAATTTCACTCCTGCCTGATTTTCCACAGTTAACCATAAGTGATATTATTAGTGGAAGCATTTAGGAACAACAGCAACTCAGCCATGAAGCAGAAGTCCATGTCAGATCACAAAGCAGGGTCAATGACTGCTAAGGTGCATGGTGGGTAAAAGATGTCAACACAGGTCTGGGCTTGAATTTATGTAATTTTCTCAAGGTATCTGCTCTGTCTCTTAGACTGATTCATGGGTATAAACCCATAAATCTGTCCTGCCCCATTCAGCTATAGCTTTTGTTTTGCATCTACAAACAGACAGAAGCTACCTGCACCTTTACTTTGCACATCACTGCACTTTTAAGCTGTTTGAGACCACATTGATCCACATATACGTAGATGATGAGCTTGAAGGTTTATCGTAAAGCCAAATTCGAAAAATGTGTACCAATTTCCCCCTGAATATAGCAACAGAGGGCAACTTGCAGAAAAAGCAACAGTTATCTCATCTTCAGACTGTCTCCACACATGTGGAGCCCCAAGAATAATTTAACCCCAGATTATATCGACCATACCTTTATCTTAGGTGTGCCCAGGCAAAATAAAGGTTGAAAACTGCTGCTGTACATGACACAAACACTAGTGTTTGTGAACTGACACACTAAAAGAAGTTTTGCTTCAATTTGCATTTGTAGTTGCCTGTGTTTTTGTTTTTATCTGTTAAGTTTAACATCACACAGTGATTGTTGCAGCTCTATTTCAGTCATAAAACCTTCCCTATAAGGCTTTTCCATTTCACAGGCATGCATTAATCGCTCAACACTTACATGAAACCTCCCTGTGTCGGCTCTAGCCTGAGCCAGGGTGCAGGGGCAGTCGATGATTTCAGCGAGAAAGTTAGGCAGCTGATCCTCCAGTTTGTCCCACGCTAAACATTTGTCCAAAGCCCAGACTGACGAGTTCTGCCTGAACTTCTCCTCCAGATGCCAGGCCAGAGCGTGATCCTCGGTCCAAACAGCCTGCACGTTCCTGCGTCAAAGACACATAAAATCAGTCATCGTGCATTTTCAATCAGAAATTCAAGCTTAAATTATGTATTTTTTAATACAACTGGAAGCATTGGTACGTACCACACTCCATCAGGGTAGCTGCTGGCACCGACACGCACAGCACCAAGCTCCCAACTTGAGAAGCCATTTTCTGCTGGTTTGGGCAGAAAGCTAAAAGAGCCGTTGTTGGGATAATCCTTAGCGAGGGAGTAGAGATAGGCCCACTCACCCAGCCAGCTGTCTGAATAAGGTTTTCCTTTAAAAAAGAGAAGAATATGAACAGAAATCAAATTTTTGTAATTGGACAATGTACAAACCACATACCACTGTACAAAAGTGAAGCCATAATCCTCCAACAAATGGTGCTGACATCTTGTATTCAGAAGCAGAATCTGCACACTGATTGGCTGGAGGATCGCTGTGTTGATTATTGTTAAGCTAACTGAGACAACCATTAAACCAGTTATCAAACTGAGTATTCAGACTCTTTGTAACAACACTTGAAATTTAGCTCAGGCTCCTCCCATTTTTCTGGGTCTTTCCTGAGATGTTTCTACACCTTGAGAGGTGACCAAGAACCCGATGGTCTCTCTGACTGAGCTCCAGAGATCCTGTGTGGGGACGGGACAAAGTTCCAGAAGGACAACCATAACTTCAGCCCTCCACTGAACTCAGCTATATGAGCGTCTAGACCAGGGGTGCCCAAACTATGGCCTGGGGGCCAAATGTGGCCCATGGTTTATTTTTGATTGGCCCACTGCAAATTCTAAAGAGTAAATGAACACATTTGAACAGGATGTTTGTGCTTGGCTGTGTTGTACTTCTTGGTTTAAGCACAAGGCAGGGCTTTCATGCTAATTCTGTAAACAAACATTTTGACATGCAGAACTTAATTGATTTGAGTTTTTGTGACTAAATAAAGACAACATTGTAAATTGACAACATACTGGCAACCAAAAATAATAATAATATTTTGATTTATAATGCCCTGATGGATTACGAAGGCTAATAGCAGTACCGATGGTGTTTTAAGGCAGAACCAGTAATAGCCAGGGATGACCAGGGCCCCCTGAAATCTGATCGGCCTCCCTAAAATCCTTAAAATGAGAGTCCTTTTTCCTTGTCAGCCATTACCCCAATCACTATGCATATCTTAACCATCATAAGACTGGTTTTACTGACTTTACTATCCTCAAGGTGAGGTATATGACAGTGGCCCCACCATCCTTATATATTTTCGTATGTGGCCCTCAGAAGAAAAAGTCTGGACACCCCTGGGCTAGACGGAAGCCTCTCCAGGGTGAAACACGTGAAAGCCCACTTGCAAAAAATTCCATGTGAAAGGCAAGCGAAATCCTGAGGGGAAACTTTCTGAATACTGAATAGTCAACTTTGGTTCAGTTGGTGGAGTTGGTCGTCTAACAATTGAAAGGTTGTGGGTTTGATACCCGGGTCTTGTAGCCACATGTCGATGTGTTCTTGGGCAAGAAACTAAACCCATGTTTGCCTAAATGGGATTAGCTGATGCTGCTGGTCTCCATAGCAACCTCTGCCACCAGTGTGTGAATGGGTATGACGTGTAAAAGCAGTAGGAGCGTCAAATGTTTTGGCTTCACTACAGATCAGCTGTCATGCCGTCCATCTTTTCACAATGTCTAAAGCTTTATACTCAGCTGCCACATCTGAGTGTGCCGGTCAGGTGTACTCACCTGTCTCCCTGTACCCCCACAGCTCTATATTGACCCTCTCAGCTCTGACCAAAGACGTGTTCCACGTCATCTCCAGGATTCCTCCGACACCAGGAGTGCCGTAGTACTGCCATTGTGTTGAGTTGGTCAGAATTGCCTTGAACTTCGAGTTCAACTTGCCAGTGTGAACTGAAGCAGCACAAAATAATTAAATAAAACAAATACTTGTGTTATAATGGCAGCAACCAGAAACTATGCATCACACATGGTCCTTTTATATAAGATTATTTATGTATTTATGCACCTGAGAGCCAGGATCCCTCTCTGTTGAACGTAGTACCGTTATCAGAGGAGACTTGGAAAGGGACCCATCCTGTCTGATACAACAGTGGGGAGATACAGTGGCCCCGACTGTTTTCATCCAAATATCCCACAGTGTCTGTGTCATTATTGAACCTGCCAATACAACACAAGTTTTTACACATCATCTCACTGTGTTGAAGATACTTTATATTTCCTAACTTATATGCAAACACAACTTTAAAAAGGTCTTACCTGCACACAATGTGAGAGCTCTTATTGAAATTTGCACCCAGCAGAGTAAAATCTGTCCCACCCAGAATGGAGCCGGAGTAGGGGAGGATATCCAAACAGTAGTCCTTGTAGTCTGAGCAGCAGATTCCCAGAGAGGAGCACGTCGAGTGGCATGAACAGGACTGGAATATTTCCCCGCAGGAATATTCACAGGATTGTCCTGTATGTAAAAAGAGAGATTTAAAGTAAAGAATCTAGTGAATCTAATATCTGGAGATTCTAAAGGTTCAAAAGGTTGTGCAAACTTACCTGATGACCTGCAGATGCATGACCCCAGCAGGACAAATATGATTGCGGTCAGTCCTTTCATTCTGACTGGGTTTCTCCTCTCCTTTTGTGCAGATTTCTCCAATGTAGCTTTCTATATGCAGCATTTAAACCTTGGCCCTTCAATCCCTGCCAAACCCGGGTTTAATGATCAACCAGAGGTCAGCGTGATGACATTTCAGTTTTGGGTGTAATTACACTCACGAGGCTAGCTTTGTTATCTCTCACTTTACTGGTTATTATGTCTTTTATAGATCTACTTACCTACTACTTAGATAAGATAAAGGAAGATCATGGGTCTGTTAAATTAGTCTTATTGATTGTAGTGAGGACATTTTGTCTTAAACAGCAAAATATTTAATAAAAAATAGCTCACATAGACGTATTTCTGAAAGTATTCAGCCCCCTTCACCTATTTCAATTTTGCAATGTTACAGCCTAATGCTAGAGTGAATAAAACATGTTTATTCCCATTAATCTACATTCAGTACCCATCATGACAAAAAGAAAACTGATTTTTAGATTTTTTTTTTTTTTTTGGTGCAAATTTATGAGAAAAAAACCCCCCTGAAATATCACACTGACATAAGTACTAGGACCCATCAGCTCGTCTATTTTGTTGAGTCTGGTGTCTCTCATCTTCCTCAGAGATTCTCTACAGGGTTCAGGTCAGACCAGTGGGCAGGCTAATCAAACAGTTACACCATAGTCTAGTTTTGGCTTCACTGTGGACAGGTGCCAAGTCCTGCTGGAAAAGGAAATCAATAAAGCTTCTCAGCAGATGGAAGCATGAAGGTCTCTCAAATCTCCTGGTAGATGGCTGACAGCGTTGACTCTGGACTTGATATAGTACAGTGGACCAACAGCAGCAAATGACATGACACCCTAAACCATCACTGACTGTGGACACTGAAAAACTGGACTTTAAAGGGGACATATTTTACCCTTTTAATACAAGTTTGTTTTGTTCACAGAGGTCCCCAAAACATGCCTGTGAAGTTTGTTGCTGAAAAAAACTCTATGGGTATGGGTTTAAATGTTACAGAGCTGTCTGACTCCGCCCCTGACCACACCCTCTCAGGAAATGGATGTGGCACTCCTGATGTTACTTGGGACTTTTATCCAAAGTTCAGGACTTTGAACGCAAAGTTCTTCCAAGCAGGGAAGGCCAACCAAACCTGGGGGTGGGGCTAACTCCCCACATGACATAATGAGGAGGAAATCTGAAAATGGCTTGTTTCAGCACACATTTTCTGAAAGGTGGAGAAAGAGAGGGTGGAAGCAAATTTTTCTGGTATTTGAGGGGAAAAAAAGCCTGGAAAAGTGATTTTTGCATAATATGTGACCTTTAAGCACCTTGGATTCTGTGCCTCTCTTATTTTCCTCCAGACTCTGGGACCTTGATTTCCAAATAAAATACTATAGTTACTTTAATCTGAAAACAGGACTTTGAACCACTGAGTAATGGTCCAGAGTTTTAGAGTTGAATCTAGAACATATAGAAGTTTAACTTTCTGCAGTAAGTCACAGGGGAAAAAATAACTCTTACATGATATTCATGCACTTGCTACTATGTGTTTATTTGTATCCTGATCCTGGGTTGAGACCATCCTCTGTTCATGCAGGTTTATGGGATATCCAGCAGAGTGTGCTGCAGAATAAGCTACTACAGCTGAGTGAAGCACAGAGTCTCCATTCTTCTCCTGTTAACAAATCAACATAGGACTCTGACCACGGTACGTTGTAAAGTAAAGCAGTGCTTGACGTTTCCACCAGTCAGAAAGGATAACTTCACTTCCAGCAGCTGTTCCAGCATCCATACTGAAAGACCTGTCCTGCCGGGTCACACCAGTGAGAGGAGCTGCTTCCTTACTTTGCTCTAAACTCAGAAAAATCCAAACAAAAGCACAGACACTTCATTCAGTCTGGTTAGAAATGTTTTAATGTGCCAGTACAACATGAGTCAGGTACAACAGTTACCTTCACTAGCCACACAAACAGGATGTAATTCTTTCATCTTTTCTATTTTTAACATCAATCGGGTCTAATACAAAAATGAGACTACAAGTGCTTCTACTGATAAGGAGGGTGCTTCATTTTTATGTGTCTCTGACCAATCAGAGACCAGCAGACTGATTCTGGCGATTCTCCTCTGTGGGCTTGTTGTCTGCTCTCTACAGCTCATATGTTGGCAGTGCTTGTGTATGGTTCGATAATTTTGCCATCAAGCTGCATAAAAAAGGGTAATGTAAAACAAATTGGCAACAACCATGAGGCAGGACGGAACACAGACGGCTGTTACTAGAACCTGCAGCACAAATCACCAACAGCATCACCTGGACTTCGATCGAGTAGACTCCTAAAGGAAGAGGTAAAGAGCTCAGTCACTTTAAGGCAACTTCTTGTAATGACTTGATATTTTATTTGACACCAGTCTTACCACCATCAGATGGCCGTTCTTCGCTCTGTAAACCATGGACTCCTGACCACTCTTGAAGTCCACAAACCCCTCCCTGCCAGGCTGGATGTCGAACCGCACGCTTCAGTTTAAACACATTAGACATTAAGTCCTACCCAGCCAGCATTTAAATATCACTGGGATTTATCCATAAATTTAAGATTGATTTACCTGCCCTGGACCACCTTAATGCAGTTCTGCTTGTTGGCAATAACACTGAGCTTAGTCAGGGCCTCAAACAGGTACTCACACTGCAGCACCAGATCTCCCTATACACACAAACAAAGGGTGTGAGTCCTTCACATGTGTGATGAGATGATATTTAGAAGGCTGCTGTGTGGTACTTATGACCCCTAGGATCTTAAATCAACGATCTCATCTCATGGCCATCAGATGAGATACTATGATTGGTGCACATCATCACAGACACACCATCACCACTGCAAAACATGGTGGTGGCAGCGTCATGCTGTGGGGATGCTTCTCTGGAACCAAATGCAGCCAAATACAGGAAAATCTGGTAGGACAATCTTAGTCAGTCTGCTACGCAAATTAAGGCTTAGGAGAAGATTTATTTTCCAGCAAGACAATGACCTGAAGCATACAGTGTAAGCCACACAGAAATGGTTCTCAAGGTGACAACAAGGTGAATGTTCAGGGGTGGCAGAATCAAAGCCCAGACCTCAGTCCAATCGAGAATTTGTAACTGGACTTGAAAAGGGCTGTTCATGCCCTATCCGAAAAAACATGACTGATTTTTTAAAACCAATCAAAGGTAAAACATCCAGGGGGTGAATTTGTTTTCTGTTTATAGGCTTTAAGTCAAGATACCTCCTGCTAACCAGTCTCCACTGAAGTCTCTCTCCTCTCTTTCTTTACCCTGGGTCTCCATCTGTAGAAGTTCTTATGTGTGCACTGGCTTATTGCTGAAGTATCACCTCGTATCCACATTTAAGGGTACGTCATCACCACTCAAGTCAAAATTACTCATTTGATTGTTGTTTTATCTTATTTACTTCTTGTTTCCTCTGCAAAAGCCTGCAGACCCAAACAGCTGTTCAGATACACTGAGGCAGGGGAGAATGTGGCTGGTAGCCGAAGCTCGCATCACAAAATAGTGCTAAACACAGAGGCTTTCTGAGTGAAAAATTAAACGCTTACAAAATTTTTGATTAAGTGTACAATTGAGCCATTGCGTCTTTGCCAGTTTTTGCCTTAAAGTCGCTATATTACATAGAGAAACTATACCCATCTGCTACACTGTAAAGCCTTAACCTGATATGCCAGATGGATTTGTTTCACACATCCATCTGGGAAAGCTTCAATAGGAAATGTTTGAGAAAAGGCAGAGGATTTGAAAAAACTTGGAGTATGATTGGGTGAACGTTCTCTCTGTCACATCTCCACGGGCCAATCAGAGCAACAAAACACGTGATGTAGCCACTATCAACTATAGACATGTAAGTACTCGACTTTTGTCATTTTGAAAAGAAAACAACTCACTGCTGTTCTTTGTTCTTCTTTTAACGAAGAAATGTCATAAAGTTCTTTTAAAACTGGCGCTTTAGAAGCATCCATGCTAATCTCTTCCTCCATAACTGCACCAGCTCTTGCTGCTGCTTGTTTACGTTATGACCCTGCTGCGCAGGAAAGTACTGCCCCCAACACTGATTGGTCCTGTCACTTTCTAAGCGGGCCCAAACAGTTCAGATGGGAGCTTTGCAAGATGTATTCACCAGCGAAAAACAAGGAAACGGGTGTATCCATCTGCTTTGCAAGGCTAGTAAAGCCTAGCATCTCCTAGAACATTCTGTTTGAGCGGGCAATGGTCACTGAATTTACTGGAGTGGCTAATGCCACTACTATAAATTACATTTTAAAAAACCCTGAAATATCCCTTTAAGCTAAACTTTCTTCAATTATCCAACAATCAAGCGTGTCCCTTGAAAAATGTAAAAAAAAAAAAAAGTTGTTTCATCTAGCCTGACACCTAACCCCCCCTGCTGTTTCAGACATCAAAATAACTATAAAAATTTTAAGTGTTTGTACTGATGGTCTTATTTGCTTTTAATATCATAGAGAACTATCCAAATTAACTCTAGACCCTTTCATATCTATCAAAAATAATCATATAAATAAAGGAAAGGTCTAATAAAACAAAAATAAAGTAGGTATAGTTCCCCAACTGTTTCTGGTTGGTATGTAAACATCCTATAAGTTTAATAATCTACTGGTTTGGGGTCTTTAAATTATACCCTTGTCCAGATTGAGATTTGATGTGGTGTTGGTAGGACTTTGTAAATCTTATAGTCAGAAAATTAGTCACAATAAAAGTCTTCATACCTTCTGCTTGATGTCATCAAATGTGACATGAAAGATCAGGAAGTTGTCACTTAGGTTGCTGACAGAGATACCTATGAAAAAAAGAAAATCTGCTTTAAACTAAAGTCAAAGTTAGACTCATGCATGTATCTAACTGTCTCACTTGTGACCTTTCAGGGAGCTGTAATCGATCCGCTGCTTGATCTTGGTCTCCTCGACCAGGTAAGCCGCCTCCTGAGTGAAGATGAGCTGCCGTAGACGAGGCCTGAACCCGTTCCTGTCGTACTTCACCACAGGAACGCTGTACTGTAGAAGGGACGCACAAACATGGTCAAAGTGGACTAACAAAACCCGGAATATGCTTAGAACTTTAATTTAGTTTACCTTGATGTGCTCGTGCCGGATCATCTGGAGCACTTTGATGCTGATGTCCTCTGAACCTTTAGTACAATAAGAGAGCATTCAGAGCACTGTTTTCATGGTTCTCCATCATATGTAAATATTTTTAAATGAGTTTGTTGTGAACATCAGTATTAATTGTGGACTTCTTTGATGACAAGCAACTACCATCCACATTCAAAATCCACAAAAATACCAATGGAAAACCTCATATGTGTCACTGATTGAAAATCTTTCCTTTTGGGTGCCTTCAAAATGCTTTAAAATCAACCAAAATTATTCTGAATGTGCAGATCAGAAATACAAGCAAATACAAACAGTACCAAACCAGACTGGACCGTTTTGTGGAAATGCACCGATAGTGTTGAAGTATGTTGTACCAGATACTGTACCAACTTCAAAGAGAGTAACGTTGTCTTCTTACCTATCCTGGTGTCCACAAACGGTCTGCACACACTGAAGGGGTAGTTTTCCTTCTTTCCTTTGAACATGGAGCTCGTCTGTTCTTTCATCAGAAGCTGGAAAAAAGGAAATGTGCAGTTTAGTGGAATGATTTTGTCCCAAAGAGAGCATCCCTGTGTTAAAGCGAGTGGACTTTACCTGTGCTTTCTTCTGTGCATTGATTCCTCTGACGTACTTCCTCACCATGTGGCGAATGTAGAGCTTCTTTAAAAGCTGGGAGGCCTTAAAATATAAAAGACATGTTTCATGTTGTGTCTTATAACTTATAACTCTTATAACTCATCACCATCACCCTAATAATGTATCACCCACCTCCTGCATTATAGGTGGAGGTGTGGGCCAGCAGTCTTTCTCCAGGACTGTTTTTGGGAGGTTTTCTTTCAGCCGTGTGAGGTAGTTCTGCCTCACGTACGCCAGGTACTCACTGTTATCAGTGCAGGCAGGCTGATTTCTGGTCATGAAACCTTTAATGAACCTGGGACAGACCAACAGACATGTAGGAGCTCATTATGCTGTCTGTTCATTCTCATTTTTGATTTGGTCCGTTCACTTACTTCTTGATGACCTTGACAGCCCACGCCCTCCTCTCACGCTCCTTTCTGGCCATCAGACCTCTCCAGCAGTTCTCGATCTTTGTGGCTAAGTTAAATTAATTATTATTTGATATTAGGCATTTTTTCCAACTTCTAGTCAAAATCTGTGACAACACTCACCAGCCTCTCTCTGCTTCAGAAAGTCTCCTTTCACCCTGTAGCCTTTGTACTTGGCCTGAATCCTTGTTGCTGCATCAAAGTTTAAGTTAAAGGAGTGTTATGGTGCTAAAAGTAGAAATAAAGCTAGATTCATAGTTTAATATCTTACCTAGCTTGTGCTTGCAGACCTGAAATGCATCCTCAGTTGCAAACAGAGTTCTTGGGTGCCGGATGAAGATTTTCGTCCTTACCAGACAGAGACAAACAAAAATAGTTTTTGCTATGTGTCCCAGGTCAGCCAGAACCAATAAACATGTTATTCTCTGCATACCTGCCCATCTTGTACTCATCAGGTTGGTAGCCAAGGTGTTTGATCAGACACAGCACACCCTCTGCTGCCGTACCTTTCCATTTTGGCCAGGTGTCAGGACATAGAGGCTTGTACCTGAGCACAGAAGAACATCATGCACACATTTTTATTAAACAGTGCCGTGTACGTATAAGGACTGCCCCATCCTGATTTCTTTTCTTTTGCACAAAATCAATATTAGAATAAAGTTTCTCTACTGCAGCTGCTGCTCCTCATCCAGTTTGCTGCTGACAGTAAGAGTGAAGAGTCACCACCACTACAAAGCACAAACCATGAAAGTTAGCTGGTAGTCTTTAGCCAGAAAGTGTTAGTTTTTATAAGGAGCACAGCCTAAATCTGCTCTATTTTAAAATTGCCTGGGAAACTAGCCTACTAAAGACTTACAATACTGTTAAACCTGCTGTCAGAGGTCTAATCTGGGATAAGATTATGTATAGACATCTTTAGAAGTAGTTTACAAACACAATCTTGATGTAGCTTCATTAGCTTCAACTAAAGCTAACTACTAAGCTACCTACATAATAAACATAACTACATAAGTCAACGTAGCTAAGTTAGCCCTAGTAAAACATGAGTTGTAGAAAACAAAGCCAAAGGGAATGTAGCTATGTAGTTTGCATATCTGTGTAGCTTACATGGCTATTTTGTGCACTTAGCTTAGCTAACAGGCATGCTAGCTAATAAAGTGTGCTAACTAAGTTAGCTTGAGCAATGTGAGCTCTACAAACATAGCTAAAGCTAACTTAGCTAAATAGATACCTATCTTGCATAGCTGCTTTGTGAGCCTAGCTTTAGCTAAGTTTGCTACATTGCAGGGTTAGCTGCATAGCTACATTATTAAAGGTGAAAAAACTATGGCCAAATGTTTTTGACAAGTACGATATAAGCCTTGGTGTTCTTTTTGGTCAGCAGTGGTTTTGGCCTTTGAACTCTTCCATGGATGATATTTTTGCCAAGTCTCTTTCTTATCGTTGAATCATGAACACTGGGCTCACCTGACTCGAGCAAGGCCTGCACGCCTTTAGATGTTGTTCTGGATTCTTTCGTGACCTTCTCATTGATGCACTCTTTGAGTAATTTTGGTTGCTGGCCACTCCTGGAAAGGTTTAACATTGTTCCAAGTTTTCTATTTTTGTGGATAATGGCTCTCGTTGTAGTTTGCTGGAGTCCCAAAGCCTTAGAAATGGCTTTTTAACCCTTCCCAGACTGATGGATGTCAGTGACTTTGTTTCTGATCTGTTCTTCAATTTCTTTAGATGGAGGCATGGTGTGTTGGTTTTTTGAGATCTTTTAGTCTACTTCACTTCACAGACAGGCTCTATTTAAGGTATTTCTGGATTTGTCAAGTCTGGAAGTAACAAGGCCTGTTTGGAGATGGTGAAATTGAACTCAATTCAACTTTTCTGGGATGGAGTGGTTTGAGGTGCGCAACCACGTATGCGGGCGGCATGGGTTTGAACCAGCCTGTGGCCCTTTGCCGCATGTCTCTCCCCACTCTCTTCCCTGTTTCAGAGTCTATCCACTGTCCTTCACTACCTAATAAAGGACCAAAAATAAATCTTTAAAAACTACCCCTTTATCTCATAGTGCCAGGTAGGTGTGGATGGCTATTTTCCCCTTTATAACTGAAATCATCATTTAAAAACTGCGTTTTGTATTAACTTTGGTTTTCACCGTGATAAACATAAAAGGCATGTGGATTTTAGAAACAAAGTTACCTCTGGAGAAATATTTCATATTTGCGGCGGTAAGCAAACCCAGCACGTCTGACTCTCAGGTGCTCCATCAGCCCCAGGTACTTCACCTGATGTCTGATCAACACGTCATTAAAGCGACCTGTGAAGATTCATTGAGATTTAATTCAGTTGTTAAAAACTGGCTGGTCCAACCTACATGTGCTGGCTAAAACAATAAACAATGTTAGTGGACTATCTTCAAGGTATTACCTGGCTGTTTAGCTTCATTTGGTTTGATGCAGCGGACGTACCACGGCTCTTTAGACATCAAGATCTCAGTCAAGCCTACCAGGCTGTTCTTAAACTGAGTCACCACCTGATGAAGCACAGGACAATAGCAGGTATCAAAGTAGTGAAGTTTTGTTAATATTAATGATGAAATCAAAGGGTCACTAAGTATCATCTGTATTATTTCTCACAGTTTCAGGCCTCTTCTTGCTGTCTGGTTCAGTAGAAGGGAAACAGTGTTTGATTATAGCGTTCTTAGACTGGCGCATGACCTAACAGAGAACAGAAGAACGATTCAGATTACAGTATTTACCTGAAATAATGGAAGAGTTTTTCCTTTAAGTTTCTTCTTTTTGTTCATTAATAGCAGAGGCTAATGAACAAACCAACCTCCTTTAGGTATTACAATATTCATACAATAAAAATGAAATTACCTCCTTCCCATTTCGATACAAGAGATCATTGTTTTTGTCCAAGAAACCTGAAATTAAAAGAGGGGAAACAGATTATAGCCACACTTGGGGGGCTCTACCCTATAATACTCACCCTTTCTATCATAATCAAATACAAAACAAGGCCATACCAGCCAGTGGATGGCAAAAGATTACTAAAATCATGGTTATTGATGCTAAGCTAATAAAAAGAAATGCATCAGACAACTACTGAGGGCTCTAGGGGTTGAGCATTTGAAAACAGGAATTGTGATGGGGGGTAAAGCAGCTTCTCCCTGCCTTGTAATACAGAAAGGGTGAGGTCACCAGCCTTCAATGGAAAACAAAGTGGTTGGGTCACGATTGATTACCGGGAAACACTGCTGTAACGGCTGAACTGATTGAAGCTCTCTCCAAGGTGATTTCAAATCTTGGAGAATATGTTTCCCATCATGCCCTTGGGCAGAGTGTTCAGATGTATTCATATGTGTTTAGTTGTGTTAGGACTTTTCCTGTAGTACATTGATCCCTGCTGGGGTTCTTTTGGTCATGTTTCTGGTGGATTGTTGTTTTTTATGTAAGACACATTTGCACCATGAGTGAAGTTATCCAATGAGTTAGACTTTACCTGAACAAACAAGATAGAGATCAGTTATGTTGTTGTTCCTAGTAGCTACTTCAGATTAAATACTTGAGTAAACTTATACAGCAGTACTTTTACACAAGTACAATAGTCAGGTACTTTTTCCACCTTGTTTTGTAAGCTACAAGGATGTCAAGCTAGGCTATGGCAGCAAGTTTCCCTTGTTCATTCTTTCTTTTTTAACTTTTTTTCTGCATTTTAAATTGAGCGCTTTTACAACACTTGTCTACCATGGGTAAGGTGGTGGTTTAGTATTAGCCAATATGCTGTTGGTACAAATTTGATGTCACACTTTCCAACACTAAACTGAACAAAACTTTTAGAAACTTCTGGATTATTTAATCATATTATGGATTGAGATTGTGGGGAAGAAGACAAACTTTATATTACAGTTCAATTTGTTATGTGACTTTATTCACTCTCCTGTACTTTCTATAAACGTTACACAGCGCTCTAGCTACTGTAGCTCTGGCTTATTTAATGGCATAAATGACAAAAAAAGACATTCCCTCCTCATAGATAAATCTCATCTCTTACCGATGACACAGTACGTGACTTCTCCAGCGTAGTGCAAGAGGCGGAAGTCTCCCCTCTCTAGCGTTTTCCTTGTCTTTTGGTCTGCAAGCTTGTGCCTGCAGTATGGATAGTGTAAGAGTGTGTGTGTTATGACATTCATCAGTTGCTGGCTTGTGTACCATCAATTGAGTAAATGAAGTGTTCATTAGTGTCGAGCAAAAGTGTAAAGCTCACGTTACAAAATGAGGGTGACCGCCAATTTTTTCCTCCATCTTCTCAAGGAGGGTGAGGTCTGTGGCTTCTCCAGGACGTAAACATTCTTCATCCTGTGCCAGAGGAAGACAATCAATAATTCAGCTCTGCTTGGTTTGTTAGACGGTTTACGCTCGTAGATGTTCTCTTTACCAACAAAGAGATGATTCCTCTGTGTTTCTCCTCCACAAGATCACAGATTATTTTATTGTTGAAGTATGGCACTGGTTCCCACTGTGGAGCGACCAGTTCAGAGTTAAAGCATCATTATGAGGGGTTGTGACACAGTTATCATACCACTAGTGCCAAATATTCTTATTTATTGACTCCTCAGAGGGGTATTTATGATTAAGGGTAATGTGAATGAAAGCTGATTAGCCAAAGGTACTGTATTATATTTTGAGCATTAATTCTCACTCTCAGTCGTTACCTCGATCCCTTCCATCTCGTACTCCTCCTGCTCTGACTTGAGGGTCAGCTCAATGAAAAGCTGCTGCAGCTTCTCGTTGCAGTAGTTGATGCAAAACTGCTCAAAGCTAAAATTAATAATTGGCACTGTTAGGATCTTGATTTCAGAGTTTTCATGCTGATGAATCAGCTCATGTATGAATGATCACACCTGTTCACGTTGAAAACCTCGAAACCATAGATGTCCAGCAAACCGATCACTGTTTTCCTGGATGAATCCTACAGATCAGATAGAAATAAATAATATCTAATATTATAATATTTAACTGGAAATTATAGGTTTTGTGTTGTCAAAACTCTTTGATTAAACTCCTTCACTTATAATGGTGCAGAGCAGCGGTCATCTCACCTTGTTTGCTAAAGATTCATTGATCTTGTTGACCAGCCAGTTGAAAGTACGACCATAGATGGCTTTGGCGATAGCATCCCTGGCATAAACTGCATGGTCCACAGAGAAAGGACTGAACACCTGTAATGTAAGAATGATAATGATTAAAAACAACCAATTTCAGAGCAATTTTGATGTTAAATTAAAGAAGAAAGACTAGTGACCTCCTCTGATTTGGCTTCAATCTTCCTGTGGGTTAAGCCCTGTTGTAGCACCTGAGCAGGAATCCCCAACAACTGCAGCAAAAGCAAGAAAAAACACAACACCATCAAAAACACCATCAGAAAGGTACAGTAGCTTGGATTTTTACCCTTTCATTCATGAATACAAAAAACTTCCATTGCTACATTACACCATGGAGACAAAAGAACACTCCAAGCCACCTTGAGAAAATGTTATTGAAAAGTAAAGTCAGGGGATGGATACAAACAGAACATAGGTCATTCTGAGCCGTGAATCTCTGGGGCTGAAATGAGGCTTACTCAGGCCCTGCATGGGGCAATTTAAAAGAAACTTTAAGATCCTACCAAGGAAAGCAGAAGTCAACATTTGTAACTTCATGACAATAGGTACAGATGAGAAGTGCTCATGGTAAATTTCCTTGAAGGTTGGTGGGAAAACATTCCTTTAGACAGTTTTTTGGGAAATGTGGCTTCCATGAAATCCACAGGAGTTTTGTTAAGGGGAAAGACAAAAACAGAGACAGGTAAGAGGTTAGAATAATCAGCAGATAATTTAGACTTACCTTGGACACCCAGTGCATCTCCTGGTTGTTGCTCAGAGTAGCATACCCTCGACCATCCGCTGCAAATTTGATGTTACCCAGATGGAGCACACTGGCAATTATTCCAAACAGGTTCTGTTAACACACAAAAGCATTGCCAAATAACATCAAAATTGGCCTAAAAGAGCTTTAATTCCAGTCTTTACAGATTTACAGCCTCACCTCAACATCACACTCACTGAACTCTATGACAGAGAGGGCTTTGCGCACCATCTTCCAGTCACTCTTATCATTGATGGAGCTTACTTTGGCGCAGTCACCCTACAGGAGCAAAATTAATTAAAAGTCAAATAAATATATAATAGAAATGAATGTTTATTTGAGTTCCGCTCTGCAGACCTGCACTAAATAACTGTAGTTCTTGCAGTTCCTCTCTAAGCCGAGCCAGCGCAGTAGATCCTCCTCCCCTCCCTCCACCAGCTGATAGAAGATGTGGAAGTTTCTCTCCCCGTGGTTCTGGTGCACCACACGGGACTTCTCCAGAAGATAGCTCAGGATGTGCCCGCCTACTGCACCACCCTTTAGGAGAGAGGTAATCCTTAAAAATGTAAGTTCATGCTCATTTTATTGAATAAAGTTTGTTTACTCTACCTGATGGTCGAACTGGATGTCCATGTATTTCCCAAAGCGGCTCGAGTTGTCATTCTTTAGGGTTTTGGCATTTCCGAAAGCCTGGAAGATAAAAAATGTAAATGGATGTAGCTTTTTCTACTTAAAAAGAGTCGGAGACAGCAGAAGCATCCACATCTCTGACCTCAAGCACCGGGTTGGACAGGAGGAGTCTGTCCCGGACGTTGTTCAGGAGTTTGGTACTTGGACAGCTGACGGCGTAGAACTGCAGGATTTTCTTGGAGGCCTCGGTCTTGCCGGCTCCACTCTCCCCTGAGATCAAGATGAAGTGGTTGTTGAACTCAGACTGCATTGTGCGGAAGACATTGTCTGCCAGAGCATATCTGAAAGGAAGGTCATACTGTATGTCAAAGTGAGCCGTTTTAAAAACTTCAAGATTATTGTTGGAGCTTGTCTATCATCAGTCATCAGTGCAAACAAAGCTCTGCTTGTTCACTGGTGTCAGCATGGTGGGTTTTACTCGTATAAACCAAAGCCTACTGAGACATGCAACATGCCCAGAGAACTGTCTGGGTCCCTGAAAACCCACTTAATAAGCCCCTCCCTCCATAAGTTTATGAATATCCTCCTGAGACCTCAGCTTTTGTCTTGTGTCTCCTGCTGATTTTGGATTAGTAGGGCCTGATAAGTTTAAAACCTGAACCTTTTCTTTGAGCAGGAATAATTTTTGACCCAAAAAAAGATGTCCACATATCTCCTGAAGGTCTTGTTTCTGCAGAAAATACAGCACTGGGTTTTTGACCTGATGTTTTGGCTGTGTCAGCCAGTTAGTCTGTTGTTGGGGGTCCTCAGTCAGTCAGAAAGGCTGGGAGGGGGACAAGGGAGTCAGTTTTCTGTATAAATTCATGGTGGACCAAAAGGACATGTAAAGGGCCAAGTGTCACCAGAATTTAATGGATATTTCCCTTGCCAAAATTTAAAAATACTGCTTTAAATTAGAAAAAAACATCTTAAATATCATGCAAAAATTATGCAATATATTTTGAAAATATTCCCCAAAAGTCCCCCAAAATTTCTTCAAATATCCCCCAATTATTTCAGTAAAACTTTATCACAAAGCTTAATCATTATAACGAAAAGACTCCAAAAAATTCAAAGTAAATTCCTTAAAAATTTTAAGCAAATTCCCCAACATGTTAGAGCAAATTACCCCTTAAATTCCATATCAAATTCCAAGATGGCCTAGTGGTTCAGTGCCCTATGTATGTGGATGGCCCAGGTTCAAGTACAGCCAGTAGCTACTTCCCCGCATGTCACTCCTCCACTCTTTTATCCTCTCTTCTGACTCTATCCACTCTCCTCCTCTATAAATTAAAGGCATGAAAAGCCCCAAAAATATGTCTTTCAAAATAATTCTACAAAATGTACAAATACATTCCCTAAAATTCCAAAAAAAGGGCACAAATTCCCCCAAACTTCAAAACAAATCCCCTGAAATTATCGTGACAATTTTTAGAAAGAAAAAAGTTTAAAATGCATTTCATAAACTTGTATGAAAATGTCTGAAAATCTTCAAACAAATTTCCAGATTTACCTTGAAAATACCAAATAAGAACTGAAGCACATACACCCAAAACTTCCAATAAAACTATGCCAAATCCACAAATACATCCCCAACATTTCCATGAAAACTTCCAAGCAAATTCTTCAATCATTTCCAGCAAATTACCTAAACTTCAGTGGACAATATGAACAATTATGTCAATAATTCTGACAGCAAAACTTATTATTACGTTATGGGAAAGCCATGATGCACTGTCCTCATATGTGCATACAGGGTCTCAGGATCATATTAATGTATGCAATTAGTAATGTAAGGGAGCGCTAGCCTGCTTGCTAACATTTGATGGCATGTTGGAGACTCCATGGTCAAGTAAGAAAGGTCATTGGTCTGATGAGACCAAAATGGAGCTTTTTGGCCATCAGACAAGGCGTTATCTGCACATCACCACAAACGCACCATCCCCACTGTGAAGCACAGTGGTGGCAGCATCATGCTGTAGGGATGCTTCTTGGCAGCTGGTCCTGGAAGGCTTGTAAAGGTAGAGGGTAAATGAATGTGGCCAAATATAAGAAAATCCCGGTGTTCTGCAAGATAACTACAGCTTTCAAGACAATGAGGTGAATGTTCTGGAGTAGCCGAGTCAAAGCCCAGACCTCAATCCAACAGAGACTGGATGGACTTGAAAAGGGCTGTTCACATCTGATCCCTGTGCAACCTGACAGAGCACTGTTGGAAGAATGGAGTAAGATTGCAGTGCCCAGATGTGCAAGCCTGATTGAGACCTATCCACAGAGACTCAGTGCTGTGGTTGCAGACAAAGGTGCATCTACTAAGTACTGACTTGAAGAGGGTGAATATTTATGCAATCACTTATTTTAAATTACATATTTTTATTTACTTCAAATTACTTTATTGAAATCTGCTTTCACTTTGACATCAAAGAATTTTTTTTCTCTTTTTTGGCCACAAAGAACAAATTATATTGATCATGATTGATTAATAAAATCAATAAGAGGGTAAAATATCCAAAGGGTTGAATACTTTTTATAGGCAGTGTATGAATTGCAAACCTTGAAAATTTCTACCTGCCTACAGTAAAGATGTGTACCAGACAAGAACAAAAATAAAAAAAACAAATAAGCAAATAAAACTTCTTACATGTGAGGTGGGAGCTCAAAGAAATTGACCCCCATGTAGGTGTCCATCTGCTTCTTGCTGTAGATGTCTAACTCTTTATATGGGTTGACCGACACCAGCAGAGTCCCGATGTAGGTCTGCAGAGACAAAGATAGGAAATCAGGATTTACAACTCTTTCGCATGTGATGATTCATGACATTATATAAAATCAAAATGAATGCCACCAGCAAAGACTGGTCTATGTTTAACTGTGCTGATATGTAACTTCATTCCCCTTATCAAGAGCAGTCAGTTTGGATAATCGTTTTTCTCGACCTTATGGACCTCTGTGACCTTAAGATTGCTCACTCTGCAAATGAAAAGCATGTGAGCTGCTGTTTCAGCAGCACAGGAGCCACATTCAGCAGAAGTCATGGCAGCATCAGGACCTTTTTGGGTCAAATGTTGAGGCCGTGAAGTTTCACTGGAGCTAGGTTGTTAAATATTATGCCACACAGGAAGACTCACATAGATGAGATTCTCATGGAAGCGTTTCCTCAGATTGTCCAGGAAGGCACTCTCGCTCGTGTGGGGGTCAAGGAGAACAAAATCCTGGATGCCCACGCGATCCCGGGCTGTCAGAGAGGCCTCCATGTTCCTCAGGATCTTGTTACAGCGTTCCTCAAGGCTCTGTTACAGAAACACATCACCACAATGATGAAAAAGACGGTTTGTGTCCTGTTTCCTAAAACTCCTCTGTCTGGCTGAGGATGCCACCACTTGAAAAACATACACCCACATATCGACAGTCCTGGAGGATATATATTCCCCTGTGTGGGACTCACATCCTGCCCAAATCTACGACCTTCAGTCAGAGTCATAAGTGGCCTTGGCTGCATCCTCAATGCTCAAGATAAATCTAAATCCAGCCTCTGCTATCTAATCTGCTTCTGTGTTTTGTAAAAGAGCAATCAGTCTTAATCACAGTGAGGGAAACAAACAAAAAAGTCCCCACCTACACTAGACGCTTCAAAAATCCTTATTCAATACTAGATCAAACGATAACCAAGGCTGGGTTTTAATTAAGGGATTGAATGAAGCCATTATAATACGTATAATCGCAGGATATGCTCTGCTGCTACAGCTGAAGAAGCGCCAGGTAAAATAATCATTGCACTTTAATTACGTTGCCTTGCCGTAGTGTGCTTCAGCAGCCCGGCTCTCATCACTGCCAAGTTGACTCGTCTGTCACCACATCAGAGTAACCGACACTCACAGGAAAACAAGCTGCTGCTCTACTGACCCAGCTGGCGTTTAAAGCAAAATGTCAAATTCATCATCTGAAATCATTCAAATCGAGGGAAAAAGTGGGAAAAGTGCAGATAGTTACCTCCCCTGAAGGTGCCTGATGTGTGCTTGTCTCTGCAACTTTTCTGGACTGAACATCTGGTTTTATTGGAGGGGAAAGGACAGCAGGAAACACTGATAGATTACACCGTCTACTTCCTTCAATAGGAAACCATCAATAATGTAGCGAGTGTGCAGCAAAGGAAGCAAATCTGAGTCTAAATGTATTCGTGTACGGCCTGGGGAGGATGTTGTCTGTGGATAAGTTTGTGTGGTTGCCTGACCTCACCCAGCATTGCCTGGTTGTGTTTATTCTTTCTCACAAATGATATGATGATTTTTTAAAATTAATTTATTTTCTACACTGTACTCCTACTTATCAAAAAATGGTTAACACGGCTAGGCTAGCTATATAAATAACATTACTATATAAGCAAATGTAGCAAAGGTAGCTTTGGCAATGTGAGCTTTAGCAAACATAAAGCTAATGTGGCTATGTAGCTAACATGTCTACGTAGCTTACATAGCAGCTACACAAACTACATATGCTAAGTAGCTCCGTTCTCTATAGCTAAGTTAGCTTAAGCAATGTGAGCTTTAGCAATACGAGATTTAGCAAATGTTGCTAAAGCTAACTTTTCTACATAGATAGTGTAGATAGCTTTTGTAGCCACTTTCTGAGCTTAGCTTCAGCTACATAGCTATGTTAGCTACATACTTTGATTATCTTCATAGCTTAAACAGCTAATGAAGCTACAGAAGCTCTATTTTCATGGAGGACAAGCATTTTTCCTGTGAACAGACTGTTTAGATGGCTTTATTAAACAGGTTGTAATCAGGTTTAGCAGGTCAGGTTTAATTTTTGGTATCCTTACCCTTACCTTGACCCTCGCCCTTGTACTACATTGAAGTTTAATCCAAATTTTAGCATGTATTTCTGTTCTGAAAGAGACAGCATCTCAGATGGATAGTCTGTGAGAGTGCCATTAGAGATAAATGGTCTGCTGACAGACTATCTCGTAACATCATTCCTGTATATACGGTAGCCTATTCTTCCACTTTTTGTTTCACAACACTGAAGAGGCCTGTATGAGACCAATCATTGTCTTTGACCACTTGACCCAGAAATAAAATAGCCTACCTAAAACGACATTTTTGACTGCTGACTCTTCAGTTTTCTCTAAAGTTTTTGTTGGTTGTGTGCCTTTAGTACCTTAAGTGGTTACGCGAACAACAGTTCCCTTTAGCTTTATTAGCTTTAGCTAAACAAGCCAATGAGCTACATAGCGCTACTACAAATAGCTATGTTACTATTAGCTTAAGCAATTCAGCAAACATAGCTAATGGCAATGATGCTATGTTAGTTATGTAGGTGCTGTAGCCACATCGCTAATGTAGCTAACTTTTTATTTTAAGTTTCCAATGTGTTTTTTTCCCCCTTTATTGTATTTTGTTGTCTTGTGTGAAGACCTTTGGATGGCTATGTAAGCTATTTTATGTGAAAAAAGATTGATAAGATTTTCAAAACTGTAAAAGATGTATATTTTTCAGATACATGCCTCGTTGCTTACGTTAGCTTTAGCCTTAGCTACATTAGCTGCATTAGAATGTTTTCATGGACAGCAAGGCTTTTTCTGTAAGCTGCTGTCAAAATGGTACCCCTTATCTCTTTTTTTGAATACGTCCCATAAACACAAAAGGGGTGGGATGTCTTTGTATTTTTTTTATAAACAATCTCGTCTGGCTTTCTTTAATGTATTACTTATTAGGATTTTTTTAAGACACCTATATATCATTATTTAGCAGTGCTTTTGATGATTATCTTACTTGCATTTCCCAAATAGGCATCATATTGACATTTCACTTTCTGTCTCATAACAAGGAAAAAACTGTAACATAACCTCATCAAACCCTTGTCCTATGGATAGACTGTGGGATAGATTTGTGGTTAAGTGGTGGAGGCTTTTCTTGACATTTCTGTTGTCTGAAGATAACATTGATGTAAAAAGAAAACAAAGTCTTTGATGTAAACACAGTTTGTCCAGTATGTAAAATAACTCAAAGAATACAAACAGACAAATTACCATAAACATCAAACTTTGATGTCAGCAGAACCAGAAAGTCTATCTGATCTGCAGCCATCACCTGAGAGGGCGCTCCATTGTCCCTGTCTATCCAGTATGGTGCAGGATCCTGTTACGCAGCCACAAAGTGGCAGTTAGGTTCCTGAAAGAGATAGCACTCCTCGCGGGCCATTGACTGACACCACACATCGCCCTGGGCAACACACATTTAGGGGGCTGCAGGTGTCTAGAAACCTGACTATCGCAGGCCACCAACACACCATTGGAGTACAGTACCCCCTCTGTCGCTAAAGTTTCACACTACAATACAGCAATGTGTGCTATTGTTTGGCTAAATTTTTGCATCGTGTGTGGAACTGAAGATGTGTTCATTTTGAACCCCAAATAACAGTTTGCTTCTTTGTAAAATCCAATTATAAATCCAATTATTTTTACATTTTTTTTAACCTAAAAAGGAGGCAAATGCACAGCTTTCACATACTTGGAAATTCATTGTTGTAAGTACTCACAGACAGATTGGTCACATCCTGTGTGGTTTCTTTTCATTATCTTCAACATCCAAGTGGTAATATAGCTGTCTAATATCCTGTCATTACCTTTCTTTAAAGTACATCTGCATTGTCTTTGAACTGCAGTGAAAAATATGTAGCAGCTAAATGCTCAATCAAGTTAACAGACTAGTTGCTAACTTTCCTCACAGTCCTGACTTTGCTGTTTTAAAGAGGGGGAAATATTTAGCAGCTGAATAGTCAACCATGTTTACAGGTAAGTTGCTAAATTTCTTTGAAGAACTTGTCTTTTGTGTTAAAACTCCATATTGTTGGATTTGTGTCCTAAATGTTCAACCATTTTTACAAGCTAGTCACTAACTTGCTTCTTAGCATGACATTTTCTTAAACAGTAGAAACATTTATTAGCTTAATGCTCAACCTTGTTCACAGCTATTCTCTTGCCTTATTTATTATTTTTTTGCAGTCTTAAAATATTAAAATATAATGGGGGCTAAATATTCATTAGTTTCATTGGCTAGTTGCTAACATAGTTATAAAAAAAAACATTCAAATTCAGAGTTAAACATTTAGCTGCTAAATGCTCAACCATGTTTACAGGCTAGCCGCTAACTTTCTTTTATCACTTTTTTGTTGTTGTCTTCAAACTCTTCAGTGAAACATTTAGTGACTAAATGCTCATGTTCACAGGCTAGCTGCTAACGTTCATTTCTTACTTTGTTGTTGTGTTTAAACTGCAGGGAAACATTTAGCAGCTAAATGTGCGACCATGTTGACAGGCTAACAGCTAACTTTCTTTTATCACTTGTTTTGTCGTTGTCTTCAAACTCTGCTCGGGAACATTTAGTGGTAAAATAAGCAACCATATTCACAGGCTAGCTGCTAACTTTCTTTTATCACTTGTTTTGTCGTTGTCTTCAAAGTCTGCTCGGGAACATTTAGTGGTAAAATAAGCAACCACGTTCATAGGCTAGCAGATAACTTTCAGTTATCACTTTTTTGTTGTTGTTGGTGTCTTCAAACTCATAGGGAAAAATTTAGCAGCTAAATGCTCAACCATGTTCACAGGCTAGAAGGTAACTTTCTTTTTAACTAATTTTTCTTGTTTTCAAACCCCAGATGGAAACAGCTGGTGCTGAGACCCACAACTTGTTCAAAAGCTAATTGCCAACTTTTTTGTATCAATTTGGTGTGTTCAAACTAAAGAGGAACATATTTAGCAGCTATGCAGTGAACTTTGTTTACAGGCAAGTCTAGGGTTGCCAACTGTCCCATATTAGGCAGGACGTCCTGTATTTTGATCCATATTTGTGTGTCCCGAACGGGACTCACCTTGCCCCATATATTGATGTTTCTCCCTGCAATCACTAGACAGCACTTTACTGATCCTGGACCAGATAATCTAGCACAGCAAGTAGTCCATCACATTAGTCAAGTGCCACTTAAGGTGTTTGAGGAGCACATGTAAGGGCTTCACTCTGGTGTGTGATAGGGACGAATTTACGCCGGAACAACAAGAAATATCCATGAAAAAGTGAACTTGGTGAGTTATATCTCAATTTGATTTATTTTATTATTATAAGGGTCATAGCTGTGGTTTATCTATTTGTATATTTTAAGATTTATTTAAGCGGTTCAAAGTGGTGTCCAGGGACTGTCAGAGGTCAGTAAGGGACTTAGGCCTACAGAGGATCCAAAGTTAATAATAGTATTTAAATGGTAGAATGTACATCATTTTTAGTGGTTTTATTCAATGTCTGTAATATATATATATATATATCTTAAACTGTTGTCAGACACATGTTTGTGGTATAATTTTCAGAGTAGAGACTATCTTTCATTCACGCCGCTGTGGCACTGAGCTCAAACCGAATATAGTATACCTTATTTGGCACCAAAAAAGTTGGCAACTCTACTAGTCAATACTTTTTCTTCAAACTTAAGTTAAACTTCAAGTGGTTCACTGCTACCCAGGTTTAAAGGCTGCATACATTCTTTTAAGTATTTCTTTGTTATCTTCAAACTCAGAGTCATTAAAGCACAATAAAGTCACTTTAAAGCTATCCCATTATGTGACAAAGTCAAAGAGAATCCATGTCTGGATTATGATTTGGCCAGAAGAGAAGCAAAGAGTAGCTGAAAGATGTTTAAATCACCCCCCCAAAAAAGACGAAAAAATACAATAATACAGCCACAGCCAGGACACAAATGCCATGTTCATGCAGTTACCTCCTTTACTTCCAAAGCTTGGTGCGTCATGGTGGAATCAGACTTGTGTGATGAATCCAAAATAGTTGCCACTTCAGTCCTCTGGTCTAAAGTCAGACAGACATGACCTGCGATGGAGGCTCAGTTTCTGACGAGTCCCCCCATCATGGAACCTCTTTAGGTCAGCACATATGATCTGCTTTAAACCCTGTCTCCTCTGTTGATCAGGTGTGCATCAGTCCCTGATTCTGGCGTAGAGCAGACTTGGAGCCACAGCTGGGGACACAGAGTCTACAGAGGAGGAGTGTGACCCTGTTGCTTCCTGCCGGGCCAGTGTCTTCGTATTGTAGGTAATGAGGCTGTAATGAGCTACCTGGCTCAGGAAGCATGAGGCTGCTTAAACATTGATGGAGCCCAGGCAGCAAACGCTCATTCTGCGCTTCGCCCGAGTGTTGAACAGATGTGTTTAAGGAAGAGTGTATGTGTGCCCATGAGTGTGCGTGCAGGTATGTAATACAAGTATGAAGAAACTCTATCCTCCCGGAGACCCGTCCTCACCCTCCTCCTCACAAAATTACAGCACAGGTATTCGATTACTGATCTTTGATTAGACAGATACATTTCAAACTAATTAACTGCTCGGTGGAGCCACAACCAGTGGAACCGAAACTAAAATATATTTATCATTACAAAAGACAGCATGCATCAGTTGATTTTATTTTACTAATAAACAGCATTGTTATCAAGCTCACAAGAAGATCTCAAGAAAGCAGAAATCCACACTTTATCACAGAAAACTCAGTGAAATAGAATTGTTGATGATATCTGTTTAGTGCTTTTATGCAAATGACATTCTATATCATCAGGTATGTTTACATGCACTCTAGGACATGTGACTCCTGTGGTGTCACACACCGCAGAAGACAGCGGAACTGATGTTGATATTGGGCTACTATGCATTTTAGTCGTCAGTTACATTTTAACCTATAAAATCTACTCACCACAGGGATGTTTGACCCTTTTATTGATTTTATAAATTGAAAAAAAAATATACAAAAAATCTTTCATGTCAAAGTGAATGCAGATTTCTTCAAACTGATGTCAATGAAATAAAAATATGACATGTAAAATTAATGACCACATAAATATTCAGCTCCTTCAGGTCAGTATTTAGTAGAGGCACCTTTGGCTGCAACCACAGCACTGAGTCTGTGTGGATAGATCTCATCAGACTTGCACATCCTGACACTGCAATGTACATTCTGCTTTGCAAAACTGCTCAAACTCTGTCAGGTTGCAGGGATCATACATGAACAGCCCTTTTCAAGTCCAGCCACAAATTCTCTATTGGATTGAGGTCTGGGCTTTGACTCAGCCTCTCCAGAACTTTCACCTTGTTGTCTCTAAATCCTTTCTGTAATAAATCTTTTCCCCTGCAGACTGGATAAGAATGTCCTCCAGGATTTTCCTCTATTTTGCTGCATTCATTTTACACCTACCTTTACCAGCCTATTAGAGCTAGCTGCTGAGAAGCATCCCGACAGCATGATGCTGCCACCACTGTGCTCCACAGTGGGGATGGTGTGTTTGTGGTGATGTGCAGTGTTTGCTGTCTGCTAAACATAGTGTCTCGTCTGTTGGACAAAAAGCTCAATTTTGGTCTCATCAGACCAAAAATGTTTCTTCTACTTGACCACAGGGTCTCCACTGTGCCTTTTGGCAAGCTCTACATGAAAATTTATTTGTATCCTTCCCCTAGCTTACTCTTTTGACTAATCTTTTCTCTGAGTTGCTTGCAGTGTTCTTTTGTCTTTATGGTGTAATAGTAGCCAGGAATGCCATTTGCACTTTGAATTAAATGGATGTTTTGCAATGTTTTTATTTTTACAAAAAAAGCAAATTTATATTGTCCATTATTGATTCATTAAACAATTATATGGTAAAACATCAAAGGATTACATACTTTTTGTAGTAGTCTTCATCTTCTAGATGAAAGAAAATGCAGAATAGCCTGAATCCTCAAGAAATGTCTTGGAAAATGGCTGAAAATTAAGTTTAGAACAGTTGCTGCAGCTGGAAATCTCTTAGCTTACAATAAAGCAATGAGAAAACAATGTAAGCTGTACGATAAATTACCCACATTGAGAGCTAGTGCTGCTAATGCTAGCGGCACTGATTAAGGGTCATGACTGACATCGCCCTGCTGACCCAGCATGCCAAAAGTAGAGAGAATGCACAGAGGAACAAAGACAGTAGCACTTTTGCTATTTGATATCTTTGGACAAATTCATAAACTTTTTTTAATGATATGCATTACTGAAATGCATGTCAGCATGTCAAATTAGATCATTTTTAACAGATTTTCCCCAGTAATCATTTGGCCATCATGTAAATTTTAAATAATGAAAAATTAAGCAGTTTTATAACAAAGCTCTGAAGCTCCTGAAGTCCCACAAAATAGAAAATTTTCATCTTGTGGCACAAGATGTTATCTAATAGGAACAAGTTATGATCTGATTGCATTCATTTTTACTGTTGTGACTTTTGTTTCATTACTTTCTTGCCTTTATTTAAGAAATCCATAGCAAGACAACTTGTAGGTAAAGAGACAAGATTAAGATAGTTTTTGAGATATTACTTAAGTATCTTATATGTTATTATTTATGTTAAACAGAGATTAAGATAAAAAGAAATCATTGCACTGGGGTGCTTTTGTTTCCCCCCTTTCTTGCGGCTCACTGGGCTCATTTGTAACAGGCCGGAGGACAGCGTAACGTTGCCCTCTCATTCCATCTCTTTAAATTTTAACTTCATGCTTCCTGTAAGCATCAACAAAGACGTCTTGCATTACTGTCTGAGGAATGGCCAAACACTCGGTGACATAAGAGAGCACGCTGGAAAAATTAACATAATGTAATCCATTATGCAGTCACTGAGGAGTTTCTAGATCTACTTAATCTTTAAATGGGACTGCTGTTCAACCAATAAATATACAATTACACACAAACACACAAATACACTGAAGGTTAACACCACATGTCAACATAACCATGAACCTACCCTGTGTGTCAGATACTAGATAACAAGGAAGTTATTTCACAATCCTGCACCATGGAGGATATCTTCCTACATGACGTCTCCTGACTGGTTATGCCAGTTGTGAAGAACTAAAATGTTCCTGAATAAATGTTTGCCTTTAAATAATTTTACTTTTATCTTAAAATAGTTGTAATGTTTTAATAAAAACTGTAAGATTCACAAGAAAAGTGTTAACAAACTTAAGACGGTGTCATTAAAGGACCTTCAAAGCTCCTGATACATTTTTAGCTGTTATGAAAAACAATGAAATTAATACTGATACACCAGCAAACAAGACCATCAAATATACTGATTATTCCTTTACTGTCAAATTAATATCCAAAAAAGTCAGATGAATAAATCACCATGCTGCCTAAACAGGCATTTAAAGTTTTTCAATCCAAGATTCTTGATGAGTTATACTTCCAACCTAATTCAACAAAAGTCTGGCGAATTGGTGCTAGTAGTCTCACAATTACTGAAATGTGGATCATCTGAGTGTAGTGAATGTGTCTGAAGTGATTGTAGTATAAAGACACCTGTGTCTGGAAGGTCCAACCACTGGTTAATCAGTATTAATGGCTACCATTGCACCATGAAGACAAAAGAACGCTTCAAGAAATTCTGGGAAAGGTTTTTACACATAGTGTGAATCTGCCTGGATCCTCACAAACTAAGTGGCTGTGCACTGCAAGAAGGAGACTAGTGAGGCCATATTCATGGCTTTTATTACATCATAAAGACAAAAGAACACTCCAATGAACAGGGTGATGTAAAGTATAAGTCAGGGGATGAATACAAATAATTTTCTGTCTACAGTTTGCAAAAAAGCATGTGGGAGACTCCATAGTCGAGTGGAAGAAAGTTTTTCAGTCTGATGAGACCAAAATGATGCTTTCTGGCCACCAGAAAAAAAAACGCTATATTTTGTGGACTCCATACCCTGTACATCACTCCAAACATGCCACCCCCTTTGTTGCATGTCTCTCCCCAATCTCATCCCATTTCTGAGTCTATCCACTGTCCTCCTCTGTCAAAATAAAGGCACTAAAAAGACCAAAAATAAATCTTAAAAAAACACATGCCATCCCCACTGTGAAGAACTGTGGCAGCATCATGCTGTGGGGATGTTTCTCTGCAGCTGGCCCTGGATGGCTTGTAAAGCTAGAGGGTCAAATGAATAGATAAAGGAAAGGAAATAAATAAAGGAAAATCCTGGAAGACAATCTTCTTCAGTCTACTAAAGCTTGTGAGAAGCATACAGCAAAAAGATGAACAGAAATGATTTGAAGTCAACCAAGTGGATGTTTTGGAGTGGCCAAGGCAAAGTCCTGACCTGACAGAGCTTGAGCAGTTTTGCAAAGAAGAATGGAGTAGATCTAAGTGTCCAGATGTGCAAGCCTGATTGAGACTCAATGCTGTGATTACAGCCAAAGCTGACTCTACTAAATCCTGACTTGTCACTTATTTTACATTAAATATTTAATTTCATTGAAATTACTATGCAGACATGTTTTCACTTTAACATCAGAAACTCAGCGGAGTTTCCACTTTGTTCACTCGGTCACCAATTTTACTGCCTCATTCAGTCACATTTAGTGACCTAGCAAGAGATAGAAAATGCTACAGTTACTTTCACTGTAACTATAAAAGTGGAAATATTAGCCTAGCATCTATGAAGAATTACTGTCCAGTAGTGTCCTTAGCAATATGTGGATAGTTCTATCAAAAATACATTTAAAAACCTGCATTGATATTCAGTAAAACTTAAAAAATTTAGTAATTTTTCAGGCACTTGAGGAAACCTGCCGTGAAAGCAGACATAAAACTTAGAGTATCTCTTTCCCCTTTATAGTAAGTCAATGCACAGCCTCCCTCCCTGAATTAGAATAAACTTCAGATTGTCTTTACACTTTAAAGTGAGAACAGGCAACATCTGCTCCAAAGTAAACAACATGACCTTTACAGTCTTGTTCCTAAAGATATGACATCAACAAATCCTGCTTTAACTGATTTTTAGAATAAATATTCACCGGCCCAATGAGATTCAAACCACAAAACCCTCAACCTATCCTTTATTTATGTGAGCAAACAGATTGCCGTCATCAGGTCACGACTCTGAAGGCCAAAACAAGCTGTGAGGGTATCTGTTTCAGAAGCGGATCACTCTGAGAAAATACAGCATCACAAAATGAGCTGTTTCCTGCATAAATAACCCTAGGATCAGCCACTCATA
This sequence comes from Cheilinus undulatus, assembly GCF_018320785.1. NCBI lineage: Eukaryota > Metazoa > Chordata > Actinopteri > Labriformes > Labridae > Cheilinus > Cheilinus undulatus. Next base: position 35,472,793 of record NC_054881.1, read on the forward strand.
GATAAAAATGAAATCTTTTAGGAGTATTTAAGGTGAAATGATTTGCCTTGAGGTATAAAATCTTACCTCCATGCTGAAGCTCTGCTGATGTTCTGTGTTGGTCATCTGCAGATGAGGATGTGAGGACGAGGCATGTGATGTATATTCCACCTGTATTTATGACCGTCCCATAATGCAGCAGGCTCAGCATGTCCTCCGAACGTCCTACTTTACCTCTGCTTTTAATTTCAGGTCGGCCTTATTCACTCTCAGAGGACGGAGAGCTCCAACCAGTCACAGAGGAACACCTGATTGTAGAAGAAACACCCAGTCTTCATAGGAAAAATACACTCTTCCACATTATTATTAACTGTAGTGTAAACTGTAGACAAATAAGTTTGACATTGGAAATGTTCATGTAAGATTTACTTTAAGCTCTGTGAGGAGCTTTAGTCTTATGCTGATTTTGGACCACTGAGTTTTTGAACTGTTTCAATTAGGAAGGGGTCTGGCAACAAGAGGTTTTGTTTAACCTAGCAATGGGAACCAAGGTGGACGGGGCTTGACAAAGGGTCCCTTCAGGGTGTGGGCGGGGCTTAACAAAGCGTCAGATGGATCATTTACAGTCACACTGTAATGATCCATTTGTGCTGAAGCACGTTACTGACTTACTTCTCTCACTCTACTGCTTTGATTGTATTCAGTCTTTTCTTGTGTTTTTTCATCCAAAAGTCTCATCCTGCTTAATTTCATGTCTATATTTGGACATTACATCTTCACAGACATGTTGGGGAATCTATTAGCATAATTTTGGATTTACAAGATTTCTAAAGGAAATTTAGTGGATATGTTTGTATAGTATAATTTTGGAGAAAATTTTCATTTAAATTTTTAGGCATTATCTTTGGAATTTGGAAAATTTGTTTGGATGCTTGGGGGAATTTGCTTTGAGATTTTAAGGTATTTCATGGAAATTTGGGAAATGTATATGTATCTTTGTTTATTTGATTGGGAATTTAAGGGTTTCCTTTAAATTTTATTATTAGAATTTTCATGGAAATGTTAGGGAATTCTTTTGGATATTTGGTGGATTTTTTTTGGGGGGGTGCACTTTGGAACTTTTGAGAATTACAGAGAATTTGTTTAGATGTTTGATTTTCTGTCATTTTCATGGAATTTGGGGGGATTTTTATTTAAATGTTAAGTAATTTTCATGTAAATTTGGGATAATTCTTTGAAAATGTTTGAGAATTAGATCCGAATTTTTTTTTAAATTTGCTTGGATATTTGGTGGAATTTGGAGGGATATTTTGTGGAGGGGGGTGTACTTTGAAATTTTTAAGGATTTCAGGAAATTCATTTGGATGTTTGAATTTCGGTCACCTTCATGGAATTTTGGTTTAAATTTTAGTTTCACAGGGAAAAAAACGAACGTTGTCATGATATTTATTTTTTAGATGTACCAGTACAACCAGCAAACACAGAAGAACTACAGCACAGCCTGCTGTCAGCAACATTAAGCTGCAGTTACCAGCTGGACAGTAAACAGTAAACTTTTGCTCTCCATTAGTTTAGCTCTTCTTTTTCACTCATACTTTAATATTACTATTATCAGAGAAACCTGTACAGCCTGTGTGCTTTCCATTTTAGTGACCAGTTAAAGAAGCTCAAGCTAAGCTTCTCTTTGAATTATTATTCTACAAATAAGAACTGAAGCAGACAGCCTTGTCTCAGTGAATAAGACAAATCTGGACTGATTTATCTCCATTTATTTTCTTCTTTTCAGTTATTGTTCTCTGATATACAGCTGTTTTGATAGGAGACACTTGGTATGAAAACATTTGTTGTATTCCTTGTTCTACATTTAACCACAGAGTTGTTTTTATTTATTTATGATGTTGGTGGCCTAGATCTTCATTCATGCACTCTAGGAATACAGAATTACAAAGTAATTCTGCAGTGCATCTTGGTGTGCAGTATCTGTTGAACTTTATCTGTTGTTTCTCTTGTTTAATCTTTGTCTGATTCTTATGTGTCATTACTTAAGGAGGTCAGAAGAGGGGGCCAACCTGTCAGTGAGCATCTCTGACATTGGAAATGTTCTATTATCATGTCTGTGATATCATCATTTAATCTTTCCCACCCTATAATCTTGATAAATGTGACTCCCTGAGAGGACTTTCCTATAAACATAGCGGTCAAATCTGAGCCAACAGTCAGGTTATAACCCCTTTACTTTGTCCATATATTTCTATAAACGGCACACCTTGACTTCTTGGTTTGACCCCGCCTTCTTCCCTCTCCTCAGGTACTTTTCTCTGATTGGTTGGTTCACATTAACAGAAAACTGCTCCAGCAGGTTTCCCCACAACACCGGTGTGGTGTCATACGTGGTCAGGCTCAAAGCTGCCTCAGAAAAATGGAGAACTGGGGCAGACCGGAGAAGATCACTTACAAGCGGTGGAGAAATCCTGATGAGGGGTAAAACAACAACATGATTTTAAAGAATTTCCTCTTTTACTTGTAACGCTAAATGGGAACACTTCTAAAACCTTCCTTGCTCTGTTTACACTCTTGCCTGGGGGCACACTTTTAGACTGACGCAGACTTGTTTCATGGTTACTGTTGTACTTGAGTGCTTTAGATCCAACTTTTGTGCTTGTTTGTGCTCTGTTTGTGCTCTGGGTATGCTGACATGTAGGGGCAAGTCCAATTTTGTGGGCCAAAGCGATGAAGTTCAGGGCTCAGACTATGAGATCTGCACTGTAGCCTCAGCAGCTCTAGACATGGGAATTAGAAAGTCTTCATCTGGATCTAGACCAGATAAAAGTGAAGGTAAGTGCAGAACTGTTTTTAACACATTCTAATGTTGTGTCTATGCCAGTCTCAAAGAAATGTGTCAAACTTAAGGAATTCAATAAGGAATATACTGTATAAGGAATTCAGTTTGGTGGGCTTTGGCGCCTGACTGAGGTCCCTGAGTGCAACTGCACTTTCATGAAACAGTGTTTTTATACCTATTTTATACCTTTAATACCTTTTCGAGTGGAGGACTTCTAAAAAAAATTAGAATATCATGAAAAGGTTCCTTTTTTTTCCTGTGATTTAAATCAAGAAGTGAAACTTCTTCATATTCTACATTAATCTCATCTTTGTCTCAGCCATTGTATAAAACAATCTTTATCTGAAGGCTGGTCTGGGAACTAGAACTAGGCTACTGTCATTGTCTGTGTTAGCAGTTATTGAAAGTTATTGCATTGTTGAAAAAAAAGGCTAGAGTTGCTTGTGGTAAGTAAACATATCTGCCAGTGACGCAGTGCAACGTACTTTGGCTGTTCTTATGACAATTAACAGTCACAGAGTGACTTTGATGATTGCTAAACAATCACGGAAAATAGTTTAAGAAAGCTCACTGCAGTAAAATTCCTCACCTTGTATGCACATTTGCACCCATTAATCTATTTACTGTAACTTAAATACTGTCTGAAAGCTCACTGTCTTAAAATGCTAAACCTCATATACAAATACTCCAATATTTTAAGGAAGCTCACTTCGGTAAAATGCCCCTGGACATATGCATATTTGCTCTAATTCATCTCTTTACTCTTGTCAAATACAGTAAGAAAGCTCCCTGTCTTAAAATGCTTAACCTCAATTTGAATATTTGAACTAATTCATCTATTCTCTGCAGTCAGATACTGTAAGAAGGCTCACTGCAGTAAAATGCCTCACCTTTTATGCACATTTGCACTAATAAATCTATTTTTTGTTACTTAAATACTGTAAAAAAAACTCACTGTCATCAAATGCTAACCCTCAATTTGCATATTTGAACTAAGTCATCTATTATCTGTACTCCAATATTGTAAGGGAGCTCACTACAGCAAAATGCCCTGACTCAGATTCACATTTGCACTGATTCATCTATTTAATGTTGCAAAATACTGAAAAATCTCTCTGTTTTAAAATGTTTAGCCTCAATTTGCATATTTGAACTAATTCATATATTTAATGCACTCAAATACTTTTAGAAGGCTCGCTGCGGTAAAATGCCTCACCTCATATGCACATCTGCACTCATTAATTTATTTTCTGTAACTTTAGTACTATATGAAAACTCACTGTCTTAAAACACCTAACTTAAATTTGTATATTTGAACTAATTCGTCTATAAACTGCACTCAAATACTGTAAGCTCACTGCAGTAAAATACCTCACCCCATATGAACATGTGCACTAATTCATCTATTTTCTGTACTCAAAGAATGTAAGAACACTCACTGGGGTAAAATGCCTCCACTCAAATGCACAATTGCATTAATCAATCTTTGCATTGTGCTCAAATACTGTAAGAAAGCTCACAGTGCTTTTGTCCATTTTTACAGACACTTTTACAGTTGAAGATGCACTAGAGGCCGTCGGCTTTGGCAAGTTCCAGTGGAAGATGTGTTTCCTCACTGGACTGTCATGGGTAAGATTCCCTTTACATTTAGAAATGTTCCATTTTTATTAGTACATGTTGTTTGTATCTCAGGTAAATGCTCTGCCTCTTTGAGAGCAGGTAGGAGACGCCATGGAGATGATGATCCTCAGTATTTTGGCCCCCGAGCTGCACTGTGACTGGAGGCTTCCCAGCTATCAGGTGGCTCTCATAACATCGGTGAGTTCTCAGGTTTATTGCTTGTTTTAGTGTTGAAATGTGTGATAGTGCTTGGTTTTGTTTGTTTGTATGGTCTCGTCTTTGTTTATGATCTGTATTCAACATTATTTTTGTCATCTATGTCTTAAGTGCACAGACTTTTATTGCATCAGCTGTTTTTTGTCACTGTGCTCTCTCAGAATTAGTTAGTGATGTATGAAACACATGATGAATTTTCAAACACTAGGATGAAAAATACACACAAAACCTAAATCAATTGATAAACTAACTGACTTCTTGGTGTCAGGTGGTATTCATCGGGACAGGGGTCGGCTCACCTCTATGGGGGAATTTTTCCGACAAGTACGGCAGAAGAATCGTGAGTCCTAAATATTTGTTTTCTACCAGTATTTTCTAATTATTTGATGTTGAACTTGTGGATTTTATGATTGTTTCTCAGGGCCTGATCTTTTGCATGTGCTGGATTCTGTACTTCGGCCTGCTGAGCTCCTTTGCTCCAGTGTTCGGCTGGCTGTTGTTCCTGCGGGGCCTCGTAGGCTTTGGCATAGGTGGAGCTCCTCAGGCGTGAGTTTTTCTCCTTAAATGAGATTAAAGCTGATTTAGATAGACGTGTTGGCTCTCATGTTTTAACTGTTCCTGGCATGCTCTTATCTGAAGAAATGATTGTTCTTTTTCACAGTTAATCTTTGTTGTGTAAATGTCAATAAAGACTGTCTGGAGTGTAATCAATCACTTTGTTTTTGATTGTGTTGTGCCCTTTTTTTTATACCATCCAGTTTAAACCTTTAAATCTTTGTCTGTTTTTAGGGTTACGATGTACTCTGAATTCCTCCCAGCGAAGGCCAGAGGCATCAGCATCACGATGATTGCGGTAACTTTTAAAGTTTTTAAGAGCTGTGTCTCAAATCAGATAAATTTCACAGCTCACTGAATAATGTTTTTATGCACCAGGCATTCTGGGCCATTGGTGCTGTGTTCGAAGTCCTCCTGGCGTTGTGGATTATGCCCACGCTTGGCTGGAGGTGGCTTCTCGGCTTGTCCACGATACCCATGGTTGTATTTCTGTGCCTCTGTTTTGTAAGTATTCAAGTGTTTATGAAGATCCCAACCCTAAAACCAGCTGATTTAAGTCAGAACTGAACTGTTTGTGTCTCACAGTGGCTGCCAGAAAGTCCACGTTTTGACGTGCTAATGGAGAAAAGAGACAGGGCCATGGCAACTTTAACACACATGGCCAAAGAGAATGGGAAGGCTTTGCCTAAAGGGAAGCTGACTGCTGTCAAACAGGTGAGGCTGCAGGTTTAAAGGATGTTTTAAATTGAAACAGACAATAAAAGACAAGTTACTATATGCCCTTCAAAAGCTGATAAAACCATTAGTATCTTCATTTACAATTTTGTTTTTGGTCCTTTAATTCTCTCCAACTGCCCCTGAAGGGGGATATGCATTAATATCAGTTGTATAATAATATTAATAATAACAATTATTATTATTATTATTATTATTATCTATTATTATTGTTATTATTTTTAACCAATTATTATTATTATTATTATTATTATTATTATCAGTAGTAGTAGTAGTAGTATTTGTATTATTATCATAACTCTTACAATGATTATTTTCTTTATTATTTATAATATTATTGTTATTTTTCCCTATGATTATTGTCATTGCTATTTGAGATTATTGTTATTATTTTTGATGTTATAATAAAAAAAAATCATTATTATGATTTTACCCTTATTTATTTTAATTTCATCATTTTGTGATTGTTATTTTTATTATAATTATTGTCAATATCATTATGATAATTATTATTTTGATGATTTTCGTTATAACTATCATTATAAAATGTAAATATTATATTTTGATTATCACTATTGTTTTTGTATCATTATTTTTTTTACTATAATTAACCTTTTCTATTATCAGTTTTATCATTATTGCTGTTGTTTTTCTTCAGTATCATTAAAGATGAGTTAATAATGCTAATAATTCAATTATTATTATTAGCTTTGTTATTAGCATTACAGTCTAGACTTTCTGTCTTTGAAAATTGACCTTTCCTGCATTAATAACTAACAATTTTAGTTTTCTGAATGATAAATGAAAACTTCTAACAGTTAAAATACTCAACCATTGTTATGTTTTCCTCAAGTTGCTTCTTTGAACAAATCAACTTCATAATATGAGATCCTTCTTTGCCCACAAACTGGCACAAGCAGAAAGTTCCTAGCTTGGAAAAAAAGCCCTGGATATGTAGAGTATATGGAGATGTGGATTCAATGCGGTTTTTTATAATGCTAAATAAATGATGAGGACATTTCTTTGTTTTAATTCACAGATTCAACGCGGACGTATCAAAGAACTGTTTGCTCCTCAATACTGGAAGACGACTCTTCTTCTGTGGTTCATATGGTAGGATGGAGTTACATTTCTTCTGTGTGATGTCTATTTACCGTTGTCCAACAAAAGTTCTTTGATTAGAGTGTTTTTTTAAACAAGGGTGTGGTTCAGCTAGTCTTTTGGTCATGTGGTAGAGTGAATGTTTGACTGACGATCACAGTTTAGCACACAATAAAGTAAAACCACAAGAACTTCTCATCAGATTTTAGTCTTCTGATTTTATTTGAATGTTAATGATAAAACTGTTGACACATGCCAAACTTTCTTCAGTTGATGCCAATCCAGTCTGTGATGGGAAATCCATCTCTTTTTAGATATCTGGATCATTTCGCTCAGCTCAGTAGAGCTAGTTGTTTGGCTCCCAAACGGCTCTTTTTTTAAAATGTGGATTAGATAACAATAAAGAATGGAGGAAAGGAAACTGGCACTCAAATGGGAGCTTTATATCTCATATTAAAGAGCCGTTTAGTAGAGCAGGCTCGTTTGTTAATAGCACATCTTTACCGGGTCCACAAGGCTAATTCGGTTGATATTATATCATTATTATTATTATATAATATATCCTATAAAATGAGGATTCTTATTACGATAAAAGTGGCTCTACTAGCCTCTTAGTTTAGGAGACTGGAGAGTCTACTTTTACCCAATTCATTATGCTGGTGTCTGTGTTTTTGTTTCTTAACTCCATCCAAAGGTTTGCCCATGCCTTCTCATATTACGGGATAGTCCTGTTGACAACTGAGCTGTTCCAGGCTGGAGATTCATGTGGCTGTAAGTAACAGCTGCTCCCTAATATTCACTTTTACACTGTATTTTCATCTTAAATATCAACAAATACTGTTCAAATCTTTATTCCTGATAGCGACCCAGGGAGCAAAGATCGAACCAAACTGTAGCCTGGAATGCAAATATTTGACATCAGCAGACTACAAGGACCTTTTATGGACAACCTTTGCTGAATTTCCAGGTAAAATGCCACCTACTAGCACTTCATTTAAGCTCCTTCAACTCACTTCATCATCCTTTCAGATTAAAATCTCCCTGGAGACAATTTCCAAATTATGCTTCACTGTCCAAACGGGTTTTAATAGTTTGGGTTTGTTGACTGAAGCTTCACAAAAGCGTCTTAATGGGAGTGGCCTGGGTGGATCAGCTGTAATGGTGCAACATTGTGTCTATGAAAAGATTTGTATTGCGTTTCAGGGATATTAGTCATCGTTGTTGCAATCGACCGAATTGGCAGGAAGAAGAGCATGGCGCTGTGTTTCTTCATGTTTTCTTTGTGTATTCTGCCTTTGTATGCCTGTATTGGAAGGTGAGTTTACTCCACACCTGTGTTATTTCATTATAATGGGACAACAACATTGAATTAATACATTAAAGCTGATCTCCATCTCTGTCCATACAGGATAGCTCTTACAGTCTTCATCTTTATTGCCAGAGCGTTCATCTCTGGAGGATACCAAGTCGCCTTTGTCTACACACCAGAAGTATGTTTACTCAACCTTTTTAGAAATATTTGTTTTTGGATAGTGTAGGCTGAGACAAAATGTTCTATCTCCTGTTTTGCTAGGTTTTCCCTACAGAAAACAGAGCACTGGCGATGGGGACTTGTAGTGCAATGGCCAAGGTGGGCGCCTTGATTACTCCCTTTGTGGCACAGGTGAGACAAAGTGAGCTTTTTGTTGGCAGCTCAAAGGACGTGTCATTAAAAATGTGTCACTTACCAGTGATCTACAGGTGCATCTAAAAAATGAGAATATCATAATTTATTTTAGAAAGTTACATTTCCATAAATTCTGTAATCATCTCATGCAAAGTGAAAGTGGGTTTTTTGTTTTAATCTTTGTTACTACAGCTTACAGCTCATAAAAATCTCAAAGCCCTTATCTCAAATTATTAGAGTATTGTGTAAAAGTCCAATTTGCTATGGTTCCCTGAACCATCATTCTCCAAATCTGGTTCAGTTCACACAACCTCACCCATGGGGAAGACTGCTGACTTGACAAATGTCCAGAGGACAATCACTGAATCCCTTTACAGGGAGGGTAAGCTACAGAAGGTCACTGCTGAAAGGCAGACTGTTCTCAGAGGCTGTATCAAAGCAGATTCATGGAAAGTTGACTGGAAGGGAAAAATGTGGTTAAAAAAAAGGAGCACAATCAACAGGGATGAGCTTCAGAGGATTGTCAAACAAAGCAGATTTAAGAACATAGGGGAGCTTCACAAGGAGTGGACTGGGGCTGGAGTCAGTCGATCAAGAGTCACCACACACAGACGGGTCCAGGAAATGGGCTTCAAGTGTTGTGTTCCAAGTGTTGCTCTGTGGTCCAGAGTCCTGTTTTCAAATGAAACAAGAGTTTGAATTTCATTTGGTAACAAAGGTCCCAAAGTCTGGAGGAAAATCTAAGAGGCCCAGAATCCAAGGAGCTTGAAGTCCAGTGTTTTCAGTTTCCACAGTCAGTGATGATTTGTGGTGTCATGGTCAAGTCCAAAGTCAACACTGTCAGCCATCTACCAGGATATATTTTTGAGACCTTCATGCTTCCATCTGCTGTGAAGTTTTATGAAGATTATTTCCTTTTCCAGCAAAACACCCCAGCAGTGCCACGGCCGATTTGCTCCATGCCAAATCACAAAGATGCTGCTGTTTGTGCAAAAAGGAGCTTCAACCAAGCGCTGAGTGATAAATGGGAATCATTTCCGAGCAGGTCAACATTTCTGCATTATAAATCCTTTTCTTGGACTTATATTTTGTGATATTCTAATAATATGGTATAGTGAGGTTTAGATTTTTAGCTTTAATCTACAATCATCAAGTTTAAAACAAAAAAGTCTTAAAATATTTCACTTTGCATTAGATTGATCTAGATTATAAGGAAGTTACTTCTTGAAGTAAAAATTCAAATTTTTTGAGATGCACCTGATCTGATTCAGGGAATATAGCCCTCTGCTACCACCTGTAGGATGGAGGAGATGTCTCTTGTGTCTTGGGTGCAATTTTTCGGCATCTTAAGGAGCTACATTCTCTTGAATGAGAGTGGAGTTTATCTGCATGTACAACTTATAACAAGAGTCAGTGGAGGCCTACAGCATAAAAGACTTTTGTGCAATCAGCAACTTTTTAATTTCCATTTTTAATGCAGACTGTACATTTAACTCTGTACAATATAAATAATTTACATATATGCACGTTTAATTATTGATTTCTTGATATGATGTTTTCAAGGAATTTTAAAATATGTTCAGTGGGGGTTTCTTATTCCCTTTATGAAAGGTGGGGGGATGATGCCACAGTGCCCTCTTTTGACCAGTCTCCACTGATGTTAACTCTGTTGGATAAGGCCATGTGTTTCTCTGTCTGGCTCCTTATTTTTCAGGTGATGCTCAGGAAATCAGTGTATCTGACTCTGTCCATATACTGCGGCTGCTGTGTGCTGGCTGGCATCACAGCCCTGATCCTGCCTATTGAAACACTTGGCAGGAGTCTGCAGGAGTCCAACATAGACCAGGAGACAGGAAATACAAACACCACAACCAGTCAGACAAATGGTCACACAAACTCTTAGAAATTACAGCCAGGAGATGGGATCAAGACGGGGAGTGAAAGGATGTTTGGCATCTACATCCAAGTGCCAGGCTGGTCTGTGTTTACCATGGATTAAACCATCTGAGTAACGATGAGCTAAGTGCAACCATGGAGAGCCTTCACGAGCAGGAAGAGATACCTGTGGAATGACCTACCTCCCATAATGAGCGTGAAAGTGCAATGTGTTTGCACTAGTTTGTTTACAAGTGATCAGGAAAACAAGGACATTCTCAAAGCAGTAATATAGCGTTTTAGCTAAATTTGTAGCTACATGTTTAAAGAACGGGTGTGCACTTACAGTGTTTCTCAACTGGTCTAGCCTCAGGACCCACTACCACCATGAGTAATCACAAACCACATTTGTGATCATTTTCAACCTCTTAAAAGTATTTAATGAAAACTGTTGACCATGGAGCCTAATGGAACACAACATGTAGATGTCATGCATACAGTTTATTTACACCACTTTCGATGACAATGTAAATTTAGACATTAACACATTCTAATGGGAAAAAATAAGTCCAGATCATGAGAAAACAACCAACATTTTTCACTACAAACAGCTCTGCAACCTGCTTTTGGCTCCTGACCCACCAGTTGAGAATCACTGACTCAAAGGACTCAACATACAGGCTAGTTAATATATTTTGTAATTAAGAAGAATATTATTGTTTTACTTTTAAATGTTTTCTAATTAAATTTGTAACATCTACACATGGCTCAGTTCCATTCATTTTAATGTTACTCAGTTATATCCATGGTAGCCTTCAGCAGGCTTGTATCTGCAGTGCCTGTAAAAGTATTCACCCCCTTAGATGTTTTACCCTTTGACTGATTTTATAAATCAATCATGGTCAGCATAAGTTGATTTTTTTTTAAAAACATCTTTAATATTGGAGTGAAACAGATTTCTACAACATAATGTCAAATAAAAACATGTAAGGTAAAATAAGTGACTGCAATAAATAAAGTCCCTGACCTAATTTAAGAGAAGTCCAGCCAGTTGGTGCTAGCAGTCTCACAATTAGTAAAATGGGGATCACCTGACTGCAGTTAATGTGTCTCAAGTGACTGCAGTGAATCAGTATGTCTGGCTATCAGTCAAGAAAACTGATTAGATTTGGACTAGAGTTCACCAAAAGGCATGTGGGAGACTCCATGGTCAAGTGGAAGAAAGTTCTTTGTTTTGATGAGACCAAAATGGGGCTTTTTGGCCATCAGACAAGATGGAATGTTTGGACAAAGCTGAACACTGCACATCACCACAAACACACCATCTTCACAGTGAAGCAAGGTGGTGGCAGCATCATGATGTGGGGATGCTTCTAAAAAAAAGGCAAATTATATTGGCCATGATCGTTTTTTGAAAAAACAAACAGGGGTAAAAAATCCAAGGGGGTGAGAACTTTTTATAGACACTATATAGGCTACATTTCATTAAACTGTGATTCTGTGATCATGAGTCAATTTCATTTGGGCTTTTTTCTTTCAATTTTATCTATTTTGTTATCTTGGGATAACAACAATGGCTTCCTTTCTATCATTTGCCAGTGCAGTTATCCCAAGACAAGGACGTAAAAAGCCAAAATCTCAAAAAACTTCCAGAAATCATTTATAACTACTTATAATAACGGGAAAACAGAGCCTTTAATAAAATGTATGGAAACATGTCCACTAAGGGCTTCCATAGTAATCATCCAACCTTCAGCTCATACGTGTAATTCTTAGCGTGTGGACATAAAATTAGTAAAAAGCTAAATTTTCTTTTTAATTTACGGATTGTGTGCTCATATTTTATTTACGTTACTTACGTTAATGCTTCCTGATTTTTAATTTTATTTATTTATTTTTGGTCATACAGACCACGCAGATTATAAATAGATTAATATTTTCAGAATTTAACTGATTGCTTGTTTAACATTACGTCTTTTTCACTTCATTTCACAGCACGAGCAGAAAATAGTTTCATCATTTGTATTTGGGAGTTCCTAGTCTGGCCAGTCACCTTGACAACATTGGCCCAATGACAGCGCGCACGCGAACTAGGCCAGCCAATCACAGTCGCCCGGCAAAGCTGCATGTCATTTCTGCCCCGCTCACAACCTGCACCGTGTTTTGTTTGTCTGTCTGCGTACCAGGGAAGAATCCGCAGGCTCTGCTCTCTACGCTGACTCGCTACCTAACTGAGGAAATCTCCCTTCTCATGAGGACTCTGGTAGCCGCAGAGGACGGACGGTTGAGGACCGAAAGGGAGCCCCGTGGACCGGTGGACTGTAGAGTCAGGTGCTGCTGGATGAGAGTCTGACTAGGCATTTTCTCCCCGGTGACAGAGACAACCTCAGCCGCGCATCTTCCCACATCCTCCTCCTCCCCTCCCTTCCTTTCTCCTCTTCTCCTCCTCCTCCTCCTCTGCTGCCCTCCAAAGCTGCAGCACAGCGACCATGGCCCTGGTGACTCTGCAGCGCTCCCCCACCCCGAGTGCAGCATCCTCGGCTAGCACGACCAACAGCAGCGCGGGGGAGGTAGGTGGAAAAGCCGGGGAGGTGTCTTTGTGTACGCGGCATGGGGAAACGCTGTGGAGCTGGTATCAGTGCAGACTTTGAAATGGGAAGGGTCAACCTCACTTCCGTCAATTCTGTGTGGGTTGAAAACTTGATTTCATTGTTACCAGCAGAGTTGTTTGTGGCTGCGGATTTGTAAACACAATCCTGGCCGGGGGGAGGGGGCGACTGCTGGGTTTAGCTGTTAGAACAAAGTGCTCATTTTGCTGCTGCACAAACATTTGCAGCGTTGAACTCAGGTTGTCCTCCCTCCTTGTTATTGGGCTCTTATGTGCACCAACGCTGACCGAGTGTTTGGGAGGAGGCTTTAAAGGTGAATTACACCTTTTTCTAGAGTTTTATTTAGTTAGTGTTCAAGGACAGAGCAGGAAGGTGTTCATAAACTTGTAGAAACCTGAGAAAAACACTCCCTAAGTTACGTCACTGAGGTGTAAATGCAGTGAGAAATTTCAGGTAGCTTTTAGGTTCCTTTTTATTTACATAACACACTAACTTCTAACTAGACAGAATTATTTGATACTTTCATCCATTGCCATTTAAAGCTCCTGTGGAGAACTTTACATTGGTGTGAATTTTGGTGCCCCCTGCTTTTTAGCAAACTAAGCTTTGAAAGGAACTGTATAATCAGACACGTTCACCCTATCTCCTATATGCATATTAAACAATTGAACTCAGTGAATGCATTTTGAGAAAATTTTATATAAAGATATAAATTAGGGTGTCTTTGGCCCAAATGAAGGACTTCAAGTATCTCGGAGTCTTGCTCATGATCGAGGGTAGAATGGACCACGGGATCAAAAGGCGGATTGGTGAAACAACAGCATTCGTAATGTACAGTCCTGGTGAAGAGGGAGCTGAGCCAGGAGGCAAAACTCTCAATTTACTTGTTGATCTTCGTTCCAACCCTAACCGATAGTCATAAGCTTTGGGTTCAAGCGGTCGTACTGAGATTCCTCAGGAGGGTAATCAGATTCAGGGTGAGGAGCTCGAGCATCCAGGGGGATCTTGAAGTACAGCTGCTGCTCCTTCTCCTTCGAAAGGAGCCAGTTGAGGTGGTTCCGGCATCTGATCAGGATGCCTCCTGGTTGCCTTCCTGTAGAGGTCTTCCAGGCGCACCCAACTGCAAGAAGAACCCGGGGTGCATCCAGGACTTGCTGGATGGATTATATATCTCATCTGGCCTGGGAACACATTGAAATACCCCAGGAAGAGCTGGTAAATGTAGCTGGAGAGAGGGATGTCTGGGTGGACTTGTTAAGCCTGCTGACACCGCAACCTGGATAAGCGTAGGAAAATGGATAAATTGAATTTAAATTAACTCACCTGGATGCCCTGTCTGCACTGCACTCTGAGTAGTGTGACGTCACTACTTAATAAACTTAGAAATCATTTGATTTTTGCCTTAAGTGGACTATTCCCTCTGTTTATCTGTAGAGCCTGTATCAGACAACACTTGCACTATTTCAGCTATAACGGGGGAATAGTAGTTTTAGCCATAAATGCTCTCATAAGTTGGTTTCATACAGGAAAAAAATGCAGACATAGCAAAATAAGGGAAAAGGCCCGCCCTGGTGTAATCTCTGTCCAAGATATGTCCACATAGCCATGAATTGTTAGCAGGTGCTACTAACGCTAGCTTGTTGAGGCAATGCTGCAGGCCAGAAACCGTCAACAGGCACAGGAAAGGAATTTCATAATAAAAGTGTCGCTTAAAAATGATAAGATGAGGATAAATGTTTTGACTTTCTGTCGATCTGATTGGGTAATTAATCAACCAATTGGCGTATAGATGTGCACTGATTGATCGTTAAACCCCTACACCTAACCCATGGCAGTGAGTTCAGACATTAGAATGAGCTAAATGGAAGTAGTCGGTCTCATGTTCTGTTTGCAGATCATATAGAGGTCCCATGTTTCATCAAGAAAAAATTCAGATCTTCAGTTGTATTTTTGACCAAAATCTGCAGAAAAACAAATGAGATAACACTGTTTCCACTGCATTTGTACCACAATATTGCCAACATATTTGTGCAATTTAGTGAATGTGGATGTGTTTTCCTGATAGCCCTGATATTGAAATAGATATCAATATTGTATGAGTTTTTCTACGACCAAACAAAGTAAAAAAAAAGAAAAAAAAAAAAAAGAAAGAAAGAAATTAAGAAAAGGTCACTAAACCACTGGACACCAGAAGTCTGGTTTCAGTTCCCACCCACAGGAACTGACTTTGTGGAGACTGATGCTGAGTAAGCTTAACAAATCCCGTTCGCAAATCTTAGCAGCAAACGAAATCAAACGTTCAAATGTGGAGCAAAGCCCAGTGAAATCATAACATCAGTGTTAGTGCTCTACTTTCTGGTTTTAGAGGAGTGGATTACGCGCTCTGAAAGGCTGACCGAGCTCTGGCACAAAAATAAGCAGCGACATTCCTCCTCTGATGAGAAGTTGGGTTTTTAATATAATTTTATGCATTACAGCAGGAATTAAATGTGGAGGAGTGGGGAGTTTCAATGTATCAAGGAAGGTCTGATCATGTTCTGCCCACAGCTCTCCCTAAGGCATACTCGGATTTTTTGACCGTGTAGTGATGCATCATACTCACGGTGGATCTCAGCCTTTAAATGACTTACAGAGCCATAGCCTGGTTATATTTACCAAGGCTAAACAAACAAACAAAAAAAAAACACTACCATTCTGCTGAAAAGTGTTTTAAAATGTAAGATTCATGACATGAAAGCTCCTGATACACCTCACAGCTCTGTTTTATCCATTAGTCTAACACAGAGGGGTTACGAATCTTTATAATCTTGCTTTGTTTTTGTCTTTCAGGACTTTGGGAGTGACGATGACCGGAAAAACAATCAGAGGTAAGAGCTTTTTGCCCCTTCTAGGGTGAAGTTTAAAGAGGTTTATAAAGAAATGCAGATGTTTAGTATTTCTGACTGCATGGAATGTATTTTTGTGGTCAGTGGGCTTTCCATCCCTCATGAGCCCACTCTATCGTAGCAACGGGGAAAATCCAGCCGAAAAATTTACAGACATGACTAAAAAGAGAAAAAGAGAGCTGAAAGCAACACTGTCACATATATAAATGGAGCTGAGTAGGAGTATCCAGGGGTGTCCAAACTATGGCCCAGGGGCCAATTGCAGCCCTCGATCCAGTTTTGATTGGCTTACAGCAAATTAAGGAAATAAAATTAAATATGGCCCACATCTGAACATGAAGTTTGTGCTTGACTGTATTCTACTTCATAGTTTCAGCACTAGGCTACCATGCTAATTCTGTAAACAAACATCTTGACAAGAATTTATTGACGTGTTTTTGTGTAACTAAATTGAGACAACACTCAACATTGAAAACATATTGGCAACCAAAATAACAATATCTTGTTTTCGAACTTCCTGATGGGTTACAGCAGCAAACAGCAGTACCAATTATATTCAAGGGGCCAAATAGGGCCCCCTCAAATCTGATTGGCCTCCCCAAAAACCAGGAAATGATTGTCTGTTTGCCTTGTCAGCCATTAAATCATGTGTACAGCGTTAGTTCAGGCAGGCCTCAGAGACAGGCACTGCCATGATCACCCAAGGCCTCGTTAGCTGATGGCCAGCTGATTTGTTTTAAGCACACAGTTAGCTTATTGCTCTCATGCTGCCTTATTTAAACTGCTATCACATAACCTCTCTCTGCAAGTTGCACTTGCAACCCTCCTCCACCCCAGCTCCTCCTTTATTCTGCTTCTGACTTTATTGTTCTTATTCTGTTGTCATTGATGCCTGCTCTGCTCTTGGCTTTTCCTGTATTGAACTAGCCATGCTCAATCACTAAGCATATCTTAACTTAAATTCTATGGTTTTACAAACTTTCATTTATCTCAACTTGTGGACGTTAAAGTGGCCCCAACATCCTTGTATATTTCTGTACGTGGCCCTCAGTGGAAACAGTTTGGACACTCCTGTCTTAAGCTTAAAAACACAGTGTTAATTCAATCAGTCTTTGGGTCCTTCTTTATTGTTTGTAAAACACTGTTTTACTCCACTATAATGGAGGTAAAAGAATGGACTGAGTGACCAGTAGTGAAATTAGGATTTACAAATATGCAGATAAATTATTAATTTGTACTGATACAATCTGCCAAAGTTAAATATGATAAATCTCTGTTTTGTTATTTTGTGTTGACACCATAGCTAGAAGGAAACAGTAGCTCTATCCACATATGATTCCTTTGCTATCGCCCTTTTCTTACAACCTGCCAACACTAACTAGACCTATAGACCGTAGAAAACTTAGGCGTAGTCTCAGCTAGATCTCCCATTGAAGATTCACCCTGAAGAGCTGGAAATCCAATCTCAACCCAAATTTCATCAGTCTAAAGGAGTGAAGAGGTGGAGCACAGGTGGGTAAACAGCTACAATATGTCCACCTGTCAGTCATCGTAGCCGCGCCCCCAATTATGCTAGGCTTACCTAGGCTTAATAGAATTAGAAGCACTGGAGGATACTGCTTGGTCATACCTGTAGCAATGTTCGCTGTTGTAAAAAACATCAGAAATGGAAGCAGTTGACGTAAATAGACAAGGGATCATCTGTGTGGATAGCTCTCAATCAGGCTTGCACATCTTGACACTGCAATTTACTTCATTCTTCTTTGCAAAACTGTTCAAGCTCTGTCAGGTTGCATGGGGATTGGGCATGAACAGCTCTTATCAAGTCCAGCCACAAACTCTCTCTTGGATTGAGGTCTGGGATTGGACTCGGCCACTCCAGAACTTTCCCCTTGTTGTCTTTAAACCATTTCTGTGTAGCTATCACTGTATGCTTCGGGTCATTGTATTGCTGGAAAATAAATCTTCTCCCAAGCAGTAGTTCTTTTGCAGACTGAATAAGATTGTCCTCCAGGATTTTCATATATTTTGCTGCTTTCATTTTACACTCTACCTTTGAAAGCCTTCAAAGACCTGAGAAGCATCCCCATAGCATGATGCTGCCGCTACCATGCTTCATAGTGGGGACGTTGTGTTTGGTGTCCACTAAATGTAGCATTTTGTCTGGTGGCCAAAAGCCAAATTTTGGTGTCATCAAGCCAAAGAACCTGCCTCCTTTTGACCACGGAGTCTCCCACGTGCCTTTTGGTGAACTCTAGTCCAGATTCAATCTAAGTTTTTTAACAGTGGCGTTGTCTTTACCACTCTCCCATAAAGCTTTGACTGGTGAAGAACCCATGCGTCAGTTGTATGCAGTTGTGGCAGAG
Organism: Cheilinus undulatus; assembly: GCF_018320785.1. NCBI lineage: Eukaryota > Metazoa > Chordata > Actinopteri > Labriformes > Labridae > Cheilinus > Cheilinus undulatus. Next base: position 35,491,242 of record NC_054881.1, read on the forward strand.
ACGGCAACAGTTGCTGTCTGCAGAGTCTCTCCCATCTCAGCTGCTGAAGCTTGTAACTCCTTCAGAGTAGTCATCAGTGTCTTGGTGACCTCTCTAATAAGTCTCCTTCTAGCACAGTCACTCAGATTGTGAGGATGGTCTTATCTAGGCAGGTTTACACATGTGCCATATTCCTTCTGTTTATTGATAATGGATTAAACTGATATCCGGGGGAGATCTTTGTATCCATCCACTTATACTTCTCAATAATATTTCTCTGAGTTGCTTGGAGTGTTCTTTTGTTTTCATGGTGTGATGGTAGCCAGGAGTACTGATTGAGCAGGGCCTGGACCTTCCAAACACAGGTGTCTTTATACTGCAATCACTGCACCCAGTTGATCCCTATTTCACTAGCTGGGCCTCTGTTGAATTAAACATTAAACATTGACTTTAAAGAGTTTATTTTGTAATTATATTTGTAAAAAAAGCCAAATTGTATTGGCCATGATTGATTTATAAACTTAATAAAAGGGGAAAAAAACAGAGGGGTTGAATAGTTTTTATAGGCAGTGTAGCTCTTGAGGAAAAAGTAAGATAGTTTATTTTTCCTCTAATAGTAGTGAGTTTGTCACAGAGATTAGAGATGATTTAACCCAACACGTTTTTGAAATGTTCCCTTTGCTCAGTTACATAACAGCGAGTAAATAAACTGTTGTTCCTGCGCGCTAACAAAGCTTTTCTTCAATCCGCTCGACGTCACAGAAGTCATGATTTATGTCAGCTAAGCTTTGGCACAGACTCCGTCTTTGTTCCCTCTCTGAGTGTGTGTGTGTGTGTTTTTATTCCTGTGTGTGGGTCATTCACAGTTGAAACAGTCATGTCATGTTGAGATTGAATGACTAACATGTTTTTTTGTTGCTCACTAATTCATCAGTGAAGAGTCTTAATTTAGGATTCTGCATGTCAGACTTGAGGCTGATGCTGAGTAGCATTTCCAACGCCTCGCAGTACTCGCATGAATGATGCTATTGTGGCCAAGCGTTGCATAGGGAGGGCTGATCGCTGAGGCAGGAGATAGTGAGCAGAGACTGGGAGGACAGGGTGAGACCAGGACTGAGACAGCTTCAAGAGGAACGACCTCCCAGACCAGGACCAGGACAGGAGAAGTCTAAGAAATAAAAGACTCCAATAACATGAAAATGGGTGTGAATACGGAGGTGTAGAAGATGGATAGAAGGATGTACATAAAAGGAGACTAAGGTGGAGGTTTTTTTATTCTAAGAACGGTCTGACTGATGACAGGATGCATCTGGTTGTGAAACCTTCACATAAATCGGTGTTCAGCGTGTTGCCTCACTTTGTTCATCAGAGGGAGATCTGTCGGATGTAAGTAAAAATTTATAGGTAACTTAAAGTTTAAAAAGCTACAGATCTTCAGCTGAGCGAAAGAGATGACAGTGTCTAAATAACACAAATTTATAAAGTAAAGTTTTCTTCATTTTTCTATAATTAAAACAATAATTTACCTAATAATGGAGGTTTCAGTTGATATCAAATGGGTATCAAAGCAGGTGTTATATGATTATTACCAGAATTAAAACCAGATGTCATGCAGTGTTAATTTTGTCGACTAATACTATGGCTAAAATGTCAACAGCCTTTTTTCCTAGATAATGAAAACTAGTAAAGAAATGTAATTTAGTTTTCGTCAGACATTCAAAATCCATGATATTTCCCCACTGTGTGGGAAATCTGTCAGAATACAATGCATCTGTATCTATTCTACTATCAGCTACTGTCACCTGTAGAAGGCAGGGACCCCAGGTAGAACACACTAACATGATTTAGTACCAGATTCAGGCAAGAGAGTAAATGCTTGGACTAAAAGTTAAGACTCAAATTTATTCTCTTGCCTGAAGCGGGTACCAAACCATAGTAGCATGGTAGCACTCTGTATCGTCTGATACCCAATTCTGGTATTGGGAAGGAAAATATGGTAGTGGAACATCTCTACTCAGCGGTGCAAGCCTAGAATGTCATATCTTTTGTCGCTCAGATACTACCCTTCGTAGGCACCATGTATGGGGTGTTGCCCAGATTGGTGTGAAATACATGCCTTGCCATGGATGTGGGAAACAGTCAGTCTGACGTGTCAGGTTAACGACTGAAGCAATCAGTCATTGAGACTAACTCAAATTTAGGGATGAACTCATGCATTGGTGTAACATCCGTATTGGCCAGTATCTGCTTGCTGAGAGGCATTAGACCATTGGCAAATTATGTACAAGAATGCCTGTAGCTGTTGTTTATCTGTATATGATACCTATACCTATTTGCTGACTCAGACAGGAGGTTTGATATATCAGAGAAGAAATCTTCTGTTGGTCAAACATGAGAGAAGTGTCGTCAGATCTTACTCTCTGATACTGCCGTACCGTTGATGTCTAAATATTGAAACCCCTAGATTTTTTGTTTCTTCTATGTAAATTTGTCCTGAATGAATGATATCACATGGCAGTTAGAGCTGTAACAAAGGCACTGTGGTGGTCCCACTCAGTCATACCAGGCTTTGTGAGTGTTGGTTAAGCGGGGAATGAGAGTGTAGGGCTTGGAAACAAAGACTCACTCTGTTCTGTGTGAGAAAAGACGCTAAAGCTCTCCTGCTGCTAACTGCAGCCTTCACAGCAAAGTCATGGCCCGGGAGGAGAGCTGTGTCTGACACAGGTGGGACAGGAGTGGGCGTCTTAAAGCCCCAGCACGTATGGATCGTCGTGGTGTATGAACCTCTGTTCACCAGAGGTCATGTAAAGTTAGTTAATCATCGGGACCTGGACTTTGCTGACTTTCAGAGTCTGATGAGTCCTCTGTGCGGCTCAGTGAACCAATGAGGATTCAGTGAGTGTTCAGCTGACACCTGCTTACTGTAAGCTATCTTTACTGCAGCATTTCATATCCTTGTCTTGACTTTCTCTCTTCCTATTTTTGAAAGTTATGCTAATTTTTTCACATCTGCCTCCATGCAACATATTCAAGACTCAACAACAGAGTGAAATAAAGATTTTTTTCAGCATTTTTAACCAAAAATACACTCTCTGTTTTGGGGGTTTCCCTGTTATGTAATCAAGCCATGCTCTATCTACTGAGGCTACAGTCCTCAGTGAGTTGACTGCCCGGTCTTAGCCCTGTGATGAATGTCTACCCCAAACTCTCCTCCCCTCATGCCTTGTTTCTGCTCAGCTATCTCATCGTTAAAGGCTAAAAATTATATTGTGATTTAAGGTACCATACAGTTCTGTATCGTATTTTACCAAACCTTATTGTTCCATATTTCAGCATAGTGTATCATTCCCTATTGTATCGTACCATATCATAAAGCAATGTCAATTAAATAAAAAGATGCAATGTAAAATAAGTGACTGCATAAATATTCACCCCCTTCGAGTCAGTATTTAGTAGATGCACCATTTCTGTAAAGCTTTCTCTGTATGCTCTGGGTCATTGTCTTGCTGGAACATAGATCTTCTCCCAAGCTGTAGTTCTCTTGCAGGCTGAATAAGATTGTCCAGGATTTTCCTATATTTGGCCACAGTCATTTTGACCTCTACCTTGACAAGCCTTCCAAGGCCGGCTGCTGAGAAACATCCCAACAGCATGATGCTGCCACCACTGTTCTTCACAGTGAGAATGCCGTTTGTGGTGAGTTGCAGTGTTTGCCGTCTTTTCTGATGGCCACAAAGCAGCATATTGGTCTCATCAAACCAATGGGCTTTCATCTACTTGACAATGGAGTCTCCCACATGCCTTTTGGTGAACTCTATTCAAGATTTACTATGAGTTACTTCAACAGTGTCTCCCACCCTCCCATAAAGCTTTGACTGGTGAAGAACCCATGTGTCAGTTGTATGCAGTTGTGGTAGAGACGGCAGAGTCATGTTTTGGTTTGGAATTATGAGGAGAGAGCTGGAAGGCCCCTCTAGAGTCCCTAAAGGTGTGAAAATGACCACAGCAAAGCATATAGAGTTTCTGACTGTCCACCTTCTTCCATGGTACAAAAAGAAGAACCATGCCTTCCATAGCAAAATTATCTTCATGCATGACAATGCAAAGATATCTAGCAAAGAAATTCAAGCAAAAGCTCCCCAAAAACTCACAAGTTCAATGGATGCAAGAATTGTGAAGGTGATATGAAAGAAGGGCTCCTATGTTAACATGTAACTTGGCCTGTTAGGTTGTTTTTGATTGAAATAGCTTTTGATTTCAGTAAATATGACCTCCCAATGCTGCAAATTCAACAAATGATCATTTTCAGTTCTTTACAAACTAAAAAATGTTTCTAAAATCTGTTGTACATAATAATTTGGAACAGTGCATTATGAGTTTTTTTATTTCTGAAAAAAATAGTTATCATAGGGAGGTTTGCTCAATAAACATTAAAATTATGCTCTAACAGTTAGTGACGTGAAAATTATACTGACTGTCATTTACATCGACTATTTAGGAAAATCTGAGAAAAAAAACATTTGCATAAACATTTTGAACGCAATGTACTGATCAACCATTTAATGGACCTTCCTTGTGAGACTACTAGCACCAGTTGGCTGGACCTCTGTTGAATTAGATCAGTCACTTTAGAGGGGATGTTAGCGTGTGGTTTTGTAGAGATTAGGGCTGCAGCAATAGATTCTTTTTGTAGTCGAGTACTCTATTGATTCTCCTGATGATTAATCGAGTGCTCTAATAAGAAATATTGCATTTTTTTAATCAGTCACTTTTGCTTTTTCAAGAGAAATAGAACTAGACAAATGAGAAAAGAAGCTGGGTCCCTTAAATGAACTACTTCTATATTAAAAATTGGTATTAACAGGTTCTCTAAAGAAAATATATTTTACAAAGTGCAATGAAGTTCTGATGACAGTTTACATTTCTTAAAGTTACAAGGAAAGGAAGTTAAATAATTACATAAGATTATGCCATATTTGGGGTTTAGGGCTCCTTTGCCAGGAAATGTTTGGTGCCAACACTTTATTTCTTTCATTGTAGTTCATATTTATTTTCCAGTTCGTCATTGAAGAAAAGGGACACTTAATCATTTTAACATACTTTAGTTTATGCATGAATGTAATATTACACATTATAGCAAGAACAAAGCTCCATCATTCACACAGCGGTCTGATGATGTCTGAATGGTGAACTTCTAGATTATAGGAATATGGTCTATTTTTCAAAAGGGTGTTCACTTTTAATTTTTGTACATTTTTGTTTGTGAGTTCATCCACCATAAAATAAAAATCTGACCTTTTAAGACCATCCACTGACATGGAGAACACACTTTAAGGGATGAAGCTGCTTCTGTGACTTGTTCAATCCTGACTGTATGATGATGAACTTTAACCTATTTAGTCTCTCTCTCAGTCACTGCCAGTGGCAATAGCGTTTTTTTATGTTATTGGTGTCAATTCATTGTCAATATAAGTCTTATCAAATTGTTGTGGATGCTGAAACTTTTTGAAAAATACGCTGAAATCAAGACGTCGGTGCGCTGAATTAGAGAGAGAGGGAGGGGGAGAGATAGAAAGAGGGAAAGCACCAAAACAGGACTTGAATTGTGAAGCCTGAAGGTTTTCTGTGAAACTGTCGGGTCAATCAGAGAAGTTTATGAAATTCCCTGATGTCTGCAGACACAAACTGACCGCTGCAAGTCGTGTAGGCCGCGCATAAACTCAGAGATCTGCGTAGGTTCACTGGTGCAGGCGTAGTGCCGTATCTGCCGTGAAGCCGTGGCCAGTGGATGCGTAAAAACGCAGGACGAGTAGCCTACCCGTAAACATTACTGCACCAATGCGTCTTCCCTCGTGATTTTCACACCTCGTATCATGCATGTTAAGTTATTGTAACAGCGAAAACAAGGGCATTGTGCCACATAAATAGCTGTCTGTGCAAAACACAGCACGCCGTGCACACAGTGCGATACAGCATGGGCGTATATAGATATATGACTGATTTAAGCAAAGCCTCGAGGCAGATAATTTGCCTCGAGGAATTTTTTTGAATCGAAATACCCGGATAATTCAAGGAATCATTTCAGCCCTAGTAGAGATGGAGAAATAAAGGCCTGTGCTGCAGCTCCACATAGTGGTCAACGGTAGCTGCTACAGTCTTAAAGGGGACATATTATGCAAAAATCACTATATCAGGTTTTTTTAACAAAAATATGTGCCCCTGGCCTGTCCGCAATCCCCTCAAGTACCACAAAAATCCACCCACCCCCCCTTTCAGAAAATGTGTGCTGAAACAAACCGTTCTCAGATTTTCCCTTCATGACCTCATGTAGGGAGTTATCCCCACCCTCAGGTTTGGTTGGTCCTCCCCTCTTGGGAGAAAGATCTGCCCTCCTCTCCTGATCCTCAGCTGGCAGCTGAGAGGAGAGGAGGATCATAAGAGCCACATCCATTTCCTGAGAGGGGCGGAGTTAAACAGCTCAGTAAGATTTAAAGCCACGGACACAGAAACAGCTCATTCTGAGCAGGGCTGAAATAGAGGGGTCTTAGACATGCAAAAATCCAATACTGGAGTGTTTTTTCAGCAACAAACTTCACAGGCATGTTTTGGGGACCTCTGAGACCAATATAAACTTGTCTTAAAAGTGTAAAATATGTCCCCTTTAAGCTCTTTTTGCCCTCCAGGTATTTGTAGCAGTTACATAAATGAAAGCTATGAATATCATTTATTAATGTTTTTCAGTCTGATATGAAAGAAAACAAGTTGTAAACTATTGCAAGGCTTTTTTTGTACAGTGCCACATTTTTAAACTGCTCCTGTTTTTTGCTGCTGAGAGAAAAGAAAGAAAGTTAAGTGCTGATCATTTAGAACAAGGATGATAAGGGGATGAGGGGTAGTAAGGTAAGAAGCGATGACTGTAGACATGTTTACAAATGTTCATAAATGAAAGTAAGTCGTATTTGTATAGTTTTATTTTCAAACTGGCATTTTAAATTGATTATATGAATTTAAATGGCTTTGTTTGAGCTGCTGCAGTGTGTTTTCCTGCTTTTTTCCTCATATCAGGCATTAGACAAAAGAAAATACAGGGAGGAAGCGGTTGCTGTGATATTGAAGGGGCCAGAAGTTTAAGGCTTTCATGTAGAGAAAGTCTATGTGAGAATTTTGTAGGTCAAACTCTTAAAAGGCAGCTCTGAGACCTAAATTATCTCCCTTCTCTTCCTTTCCAGCCTCAGTGAGAGCTTCTTCATGGTCAAAGGCGCCGCCCTCTTCCTCCAGCAGGGCGGCAGCACACAAGGACCAAAGACCCCGACCCACCACAAACATGCAGGTAGGAGCCGATGCACAGACGCTTGTGTCTTGTTCTCCCAGCTTAGTCTGCTACAGCAGAGCCTCAGACAAAAAAGAAATTGTCCTCGCTGAGATTGCTTTTCTATCCGTGGGTGTGTCATCTGTTAGCTAATCTGAATCTGACCTGAGGTGACCCACAGAAGAACTCCAGAGATTATCAAACTAATAAAAAAGTCTCAGATCAAGCCGTTTCCTTAAAGCTTTTACAGACTAAATCTGCTCCTCAGCTGTTGAAATGTGTTGCACTGAGGTTTTCATCCTGCATCTAGCATGTGCTGATACCTTTCTTAACCTGACGTACAACACTTTGTTGATCTAAGCTCCAGCCTGATGCTCTGTCTTTTCATTGACTTCAGCAGATTTAGCAGTCTTACGACAAACTCCTGCTGCTGCTGATGTTGGTCCGCTCATGAAAGTGACGTTAAAATGTGGAACAATCGTGCACGATCTAAAAATAAAAATGTGTGAGTGTTTGAGTGTCTCTAACAGATGTTCTTTTATAGACATTCGCTACTATGAGTTTCTAATCTGGTGTTCATGAGCCTGGAGTCATTTAAGGACAAAAGCAGAAGGAGGCTGAGGTGTTTCTCACTGCTGGAAATGAACAGGATTTAGATTTGTCTTTCTTTAAGACGATCACCTGATATGCAGTGCAACAATACATTGATTCCTCAAGTTGCATCAGTTTGAATTAGGAGGCTTTCAGAATGTTGCAGTTGCAAAATTTAACTTGTCTCTTTATATTCTTCAGTCTAAACTTAGCTTAACAGATATTGCGTGTTTCATTTCAGGTGATTTACCTCAACACCTGCTGGTCATGTTTAAGATCCTCCGCTCTGAAGATCGCATTAAGCTGGTCAGTGTTACACTCTCACATTTGTTTTGTCTGTAGTCTTCGTTTTTCATGTCAGATTTACACAATCGTGCAGTCACATGTTGTCCAAGCAGCAGGAATAAATAAAGGTTGTTTGTTTTATCTTGCATGCAGGCTGTACGGTTGGAGAGTGGCTGGTCAGAGCGTGTGCGCTACATGGTGGTCATCTACACCAGCGGCCATCAAGATACAGAGGAAAATATCGTCCTGGGAATGGACTTCATGGACAAAGACAGGTAATTACTCCATCATCAGCATTTCTGCAACAGCTCAATGGCCATCATTATGCTTGAAGACAGTGGTTCTCAAGTGCTGGGTCGGGACCCAAAACGTGGGACGCGGAGCTGTTTTTAGTGGTTCACGAATGTGTCAGGGAGTCTGTTTGGTGCTTTTTGTTATCATTGTGAATTTACTGGTGCTTTTACTTGATTAAAAAAATTAATCAAGTTAATCACATCACTAGGCTGTGATTAATCATGATTAATCACAGCATTTTTTTTAAGATTTATTTTTTGGCCTTTTTGCCTTTGTTTGATAGGACAGTGGATAGAGTCGGAAACAGGGGAGAGAGCAGGGAGAGATATGCAGGAAATAGTGCCACGGGCTGGATTAGAACCCGGGTCGCCTGCATATATGGCGTACGCCTTAGCCACTTGACTACCGGCGCGCCGATCACAGCATTTTTTTAAAAAGTTTAAGTATATATTTATGTTTTTAGCTTTTAAAGGTTGTTATTGTCAAGTGTTGTATTTTTACTCGTTTAATTCTATGTACAGCACATTAAAGTGCTGATCTGAGTCCTTATCAATACCACTATCAAGACTTTCTATAGTTTGGTGGAAAGACAAAATAAGGGCAAATATTTAAACTACAAGTGGTCGTAGCTAAGTAGTGCTTGAGTTAAAAAGCTGTGATTCAGTCTGTCACATCTATTATATATCTCTTAAATAAAAACACATTCACAACTGTTTATATTGAAATTTCTCATAAAAAAACTAAATTTTCCCATTTCTATGTGACATTTGAACACATCATAATATACAGAATACAGTTGTCTAATTTACTGAGGTTACCTGAACACATCATATTTTCCATCTTCAGCTCGTAAAGTTCACTAATTAACTTCAATTTTGCCAATTCCACTGTGGATTTCTACACTGGATTAATATTGTTAACAAACAGGACTTGCTCAAAGTTTTGGAGCACTTTTCAGCATTTATCTGAGCAGCTGAGGAAGAAAATTGTCCCGAAGCAGCTGAAGAGAGTGGTATGACCATGGCTTGATCTCGTGTTGTTGTTAGCATCTTTGCTAACATTAGCAAAGATGTGTTTTGCTCGAAGGTGGTACTAAAGACTCGTGCTTCAGTGTAAAGACGGTTCATCACTGCAGCATGTACCCACAGTTTTGGATTTATCTTAGCTAACATTCACCACCTTTTAAAAGAAAACTGCCATTAAGCAGACCCGGGTCTGTCTCCTCACTTACACCCAGGCACGTAAACATCTGCGCTGGAGGACTACAGGAGCAAATTGTGGTCAAACTTAGTCATATGATTAAATTGCGTTATTGTTTTTTTAACGTGTTAAGTTTTAAAGATTAATCACAGGCATTAACGAATTGTTTACCTAAACTAATCAGCAATTTCCTCTAAGAAAACTTGTGGTAATGTTCCCAATAAGGTTTGGGGATTTTCCTCCAATTTTTGTGGCATTTCCTTTGGGCATTTTCACAGGGACTTTTGCTTCGCTTCTCTTGGAATTTTTGAGCTCACATACTCAACCAAAGTGAAAAGAGGCCACATATCAAAGCACAATGTTAATGTGGAAACGGGAACAAAGGCTGGCGGAGCTAGCTGCTAATGTTAGCCACACTGTAAGAGCAATAGTTCTAAACTGGTGTAGCCTAAGGACCCACCAGTGTCTTTGATGACAAATCACAAATCACGACCCAAATTTCCCATAAATTTCAACAATGGAGGTTTAGTAAAAAAACATTGCACTAAAGATCTAGGATGTAACAGAATTTATGACTGGAACAGAGACGGGGCAAAACTGACATTTTTACAGCTCTCTTTTCCCATGATAACATGTAAATTTCAGCCAATTTTCCAGAGATCTTGAGAAATTACTTCATAAACATGGTAAAAGCAGCTCTTTTATTACAAGAATAGGAGATAAATGAGTTGAAATATTGATAAAACATTTACATTTACCCATTATCACAATAGAGCACAGTAAATAAACTGCATGGTTGCATGTTCTCCATAGGCTTTTGCCTCCATTTTTTTTCCCGACCCACTGAAAACTACTCCACGACCCACTTTGGGTCCCGACCCATAAGTTGAGAACCACTGCGGTAGAGAGAATATCAGGCTCACACCGTAGCCGCTGACACAATGACCCTGTGAGGAATCTGACTGTTTTCTTAAGATTTCCTCCTCTTTAGAGTAATTAGTTAAACAAATGTTAAATCTAGAAGAACCAGAGTTAAATCTAATGTAAAACTGTGATAAATACGTTGACAAAGGATTAAAATTTCTCTAAAATAAAATCCCTGTCAAAAAGACATGTCTGAATTTACTTGAATTGACTTGTTTTTCTTTTATCTTTGCATTGCAGTAAAGATTGCTCCATTGGGATGGTGCTGCCTCTGTGGAGTGACACCAACATTCATCTAGATGGAGATGGGTGAGTTTTCCTCTCATTGAAGATGGCACAGTTTAGTCTAACCTGTATTTTGAGAGTTTCTAATGTACCCCCTTATTCACATTGATTCAGTCCTTGACCTGTGTGTTTTGTTGGTTCTACTGCCCCCCGGTGGCACAGGGCTGTATAACATGCATTTTTCTCAGTGTGAGTGGGAGTGAACTGTTCTTGCTGACCTGTTAACTCTGTCTCTGTATGCTGGAGGAATGTTCCACTGGTCAGGATCCTGAATAGTCCCGTGAACAAGCCGTGTCCAGTCTGTATTTACGCCCCCCGTGACTGCTCCTCCTCCTCCTCTTCCTCCTCATCGTCGCCGTCGTCTCTGTCCAAATTCTTAAACCGATCTTCCTCCTCCTCTTCCTCCACAGAGGCTTCAGTGTCAACACAGCAGGGCGGTCACATGTCTTCAAGCCTGTATCCGTGCAGGCCATGTGGTGAGTGGATCCTTCAGGTTTACCTGAATTAAAAAAAAAGAAATACATTTTTGTTCTGTATTAACGCTGGTGCTAATTTCACCTTTTTGTAAAGGACGAAAGGTTCTTTTAATGAAACCACAGACAGCTGTTCCCATGGATTTAATAAGCAATCAAACTATTGACAAAAACAAAAAAATTACCTCAAATTCAGCTAATAGTGATGTGTGATTTTGGTGTTTTAGATGGTTAACATTGATCATGAACAGCACAAAATACAAAAAACGAATCAAAGAAGCAGGAGACAGATCTTTCATTTTTGTGTGTATTAAAATCGATTGTTTGTGGAGACTTTGTAGAGAGCCCCCAAGCTTTTGTTTATGATACCCACTTGAACAAAAAGGTCTCTCTCTTTAGAAATTGTCACACACTTTGAAAAACAATCTGAGCCTGTCAGTAGTAAAACAATCCCTGCTAACGGACTTATTCTAATGTGTCACATTTGACCCCAGTTAGCATTTTTCAGCTTTGTCTCATGGCTAGTCTTTGAACAACTCAACTGGAGTGACTCTAAAGTTCTTTGTGGCTCAGCTATAAGACGTAAAAATGTAAGTAGTAAAAAAAAAAAAAAAAAAATCCCCTTTTAGTGTTAAGATTTTGTCTTTCCATTTACACCACTCACCAGTCAGAAAGTATAGATCACAATGCACATTCTGGTTTATGGAAGCGTTTTTATGTTTATGCCAGAAGCCATAAGGATGGAGAAAACCACTTTAAACATACAGTCTCTAAATTCCACAACCAGGGGGCTTTCAGTCAAATTGACAACAAAAGATGACATGTAGGGACAAGCTGCTCAGCTCAGCCAACCTCCACTGGTTACTTTTCTTTCGTATATTGAGCGTTTCTGTCCAGTTAAAACACATCTTAGCTGCTGAAGCTTGAAGCTCCTTCAGAGTAGTCATAGGTGTCTTGGTGGCCTCTCTCACTAGGCTCCTTCTTGCACGCTCACTCAGTTTGTGAAGACAGCCTGATCTAGGCAGATTTACACATGCACCATATTCCCTCCATTTCTTTATAATGGAGGTAACTGAACTCTGGGGGATGTTCACTGCCTTGGAAACATTTTTTAAACATTCCCTGACTTATACTTTTTGATAACCTTTTCACAAAACCAAAATTATATTCATGTTAAAAACAGGCCTTAAGAAACAGAGGGAAACTTCATCGTATCACAAAAAGTGGAGTTAATCCAGAGAGCAATGGTAGTGGACATTTGAAAACATGTTAAACATAAGGCAGCTCTGCCACCTGCTGGACACCTGATAGAATTACCAGCCAGACATCCAGCCTCCTGTGTTACTTTTAGGCACAGGTTTCTTATCCACTATGCCCCTTCTATCACACATCCATGCTGTTGCTGTGTTGTGATAGTAACACCTTTGTTCTACGTGCAGGTCTGCCCTGCAGGTCCTTCACAAGGCATGCGAGGTGTCACGGCGGTTCAATTACTTCCCAGGAGGCATTGCTCTCACATGGATGGCCTTCTATGAGAGCTGCATCACCTCAGAGCAAAGCTGCATCAATGAGTGGAACACTATGACCGACCTGGAGACGACGCGGCCGGACTCGCCCACGATGTTTGTCGACAGGTGAGGCCAAGAATGGTGTTACAGTTTAACAAGATCCTTTATGCAATCAAACAGAGCATTTTCTACTCATTATGAGAACGTCTGTGTGTTTTTTCCTCCTTAGTCATGGAATAGATTGGACACAAGCTGTTGTCTTTTCACACTGTGCCTTATTTGTTTCTCATTTGCTAATTTGGAACAGCAGATCTGATGCTTTGACTCATTATGTGCAGGCCGACCGAGCGAGAGAGAACAGAGTGTCTCATTAAAGCAAAGCTTCGTACCATCATGACGTTTCAAGACCTGGAGAACATCACCTCCAAGGAGGTAAGCACTGATCCTGCTACAATTCATTACAAAAACGTTCAACCAAAACTCCAATTATATAAAATGTAGAGATACAAATTGTCTGTGGGGTGAAATATAGGTATGGCAAAATGTCGTCTTGACTCTTGTGATACAGTTATCCATTTGCTAGAGCCACATATTGATATTTTAATCTGAATATTAGGTCTTCATTCTTCCTGGCAGTATGACTCACCATGTCATCTTAACAACTTGTGGTGGGGTTTATGGTATTTCTTTCTCTTCTTGGGGTGTATCAGTGCTCATGGCATGGGCCACTTGCACATCTGTGAAGGCAACATTAATATGTAGAGGTACATACAGGTTTTGGAGCAGCATGCTTCCATTCAGACATCTTTTTCAGGATCATCTGTTTATTTGAGCAAGATAATGCTAGGCTACATTCTGCAGGAGTTACAACAGCATGGCTTCACTTTAAAGGAGCGCAGGTACCAGACTGACCTGCATGCTATCTAGACCTGTCGGCACAGGTCATAGCGACTATGGGAACCTAAGATGTACAACAAAGAAGAATGGGAAAGAATTACACTTAAAATACTTCAATGCTTACTGAGTGTTGTCAGAAGAAAAAGCTGATAACACTGTGGTAAACATGCTTCTGTCCCAACTTTTTTGATGCATGCTGAAGGCATCAGTTTCAGAATGTACGTATATTTCCACAAAAACAATCTAGTTTATCAGTTTGAACATAAAATGCATTTTCTTTGTACTTTATTCAACTGTATAAAGGCTGAAAGTCACTATATTCTATTCTTATTTTACACAGCATCCTAACTTTTTCAGAGGTGGAGTTAGTTATTACAAAGAGCCACAGCGTTCTGGCATTTCTTAAAGATTAAAAGTTAAAGCATGATTTAAAAAGATTAACACTGAGAATATTTTTTTATTTAGCTGAACCAAGAGGTGCTGCTTTTTACCAAAGACAGAGCGTTTGTTAGTGCTTTGTTTCCTTGCCCTCAGATCCGCAACGAGCTGGAGCAGCATATGAGCTGTAACCTCAAAGAGTACAAGGAGTTCATCGACAACGAGATGCTGCTCATCCTCGGCCAGATGGACAAGGCCACACTCATCTTTGACCACGTGTATTTGGTAGGATTCTTCAGCTCTTTATATTTCATGCCATTTTTAATTGTCTCAATATAATTTTACAAGAGAATGTCATACTGTAGTGTGGGGTTAAAGCTTGCATTGATTGCATTGAAAAGCAGTTAGCTTTATGATTTATTCCTTCTTATCATTCTGAGTTTTCTGTGTTTTTTGCCTTTTAGGGCTCTGAGTGGAACGCTTCCAACCTAGAAGAACTTCGAGACTGTGGGTGAGCTGATTTACACAAACTGTATTTTCCTGATTTGTTCCAGAAAGTTTAAACTGAACAGGATCAAATAAGAATAATTTATCGACATGTATGCAGTATATTAACCTAAATGTTTCAGTTTTCTCTTATGGACCATTTGTTTAAGCTCAAACTGTATAGAAAAATAAATTTAACCTGAACTCTTCACATCAGCATCAAAGTTTAAAAATTCCATGTAAAGTACTGTTAATCAAAGTGGATATTTTAGCATATGCAGTGCCTATACAAATGTTTAACCTCCTTGGATGTTTTACACTTTTATTTGTTTATTAAATCAAAGCTTGCACATCTGGACACTGAAATTTTACCCAATTCTTCTTTGCAAATCTGCTCAAGCTCTATCAGTTTGCACTAAGATTGGGCATGAACAGCCCTTTTCAAGTCCAACCACAAATTCCCCATTGGATCGAGGTCTGGGCTTTGACTTGGCCACTCCAGAACATTCACCTTGCTGTCTTTAAAACATTTATGTGTAGCTTTCCCTGTATGCTTTGGGTTATTGTCTTCCTGGGAAATAAATCTTCTCCCAAGATGTAGTTCTCTTGCAGACAGAATAAGATTGTACTCCAGGATTTTCCTGTATTTTGCAGAATCCTTTTTTATCTTTACCTTTACAAGTCTTGCCAAGATGCGTCCCCAAAGCATGATGGTGCCACCACATGCAGCATCATGCACCATGTCCTCTCTTATGGCCAAAAAGCACCATTTTGGACTCATCAGAAAACTTTCTCCCACTTGCCCATGGAGTCTTTTGGTGAACTCTAGTCCAGATTTGATCTGAGTTTTCTTCAACTGTGTCTTTCTCTTTGCCACTCTCCCATAAAGCTTTGACTGGTGAAGAACCAAGGCAACAGTTGTTGTCTGCAGAGTCTCTCCCTTCTCAGCTGCTGAAGGTTATAACTCCTTCAGAGTAGTCATAGGTGTCTTGGTGGCCTCTCTCACTAGTCTCCTTCTTGCACGGTCACTCAGCTTGTAAGGACAGCCTGATCTAGGCAGATTAACACATACAATATTCCTTCAGTTTCTCTCTGGGGGATGTTTGGTGCCTTGGAATTTTTTGTATCCATCCCCTGACTTATACTTTTCGATAACCTTTTCTCTGAGTTGCTTCTTGAGTGTTCGTTTGTCTTCATGATGTAATGGTAGCCATGAAAGCTATATTTTTAATATAAAAAAAGCCAAATTATATTGACCATCATTGATTTATAGAATTACAAAGAGTAAAACATCCAAGGGAGTGAATACTTCTTATAGGCACAGTTTAGACTGCTTTCAGTCATTCATTCCTGCAGTGCAGATCCATATTCATTTTGATCCTTTAATTGATTCACAGAGTGGGTTACATCCTGAATGTCACAAGAGAGATTGACAACTTCTTCCCTGGACTGTTCTCCTATCACAACGTCCGAGTGTACGATGAGGAGGCCACCGACCTGCTGGCCCACTGGAACGACACCTACAACTTTATCGTTAAAGCCAAGTAGGACATTAGCCTTTTTCCCACATGCACTCTTGAAATATTCTGGAAATTTTAGGACAGTCTGTCTCTGAAATCTTCCCTAGTTTCTTGCTCTTACACTTACCTTACATGTGAAGTTTTTTGGGTCTAAGAAAGTAGGAATGATGCCTCCTACAGAAATATAATGGGCTCTGGTTGAAAAAAAAAAAAAACATGCATTCACACATGCACCCTGAAAATTTTGGAGATTTTCATGGATTTAAGAACAGGGCTTTATATTTAAAATAAATCAGTGCCTGTTTGGTGCTTTGGATAGAAAGAAAAGGGGGCTGTGAGAGTGGTGAGGGAAGAAGGAAAACCAGGCAAACAAAGTGTGCGAGTATGTGGTCATCAGTCTGACTGGCTCACATTATCAGCATTCTTCCCTCAGGTAACTGTAAGATAAAGCTGGGAGTTTTGCCAGTAACTCTGACACATGGAGTGCTCTTTCACAAAATGTAAAATCCTTTCTCTGTGTGCAGGAAGAACAATTCCAAGTGCCTGGTGCACTGTAAGATGGGGGTGAGCCGGTCCGCCTCCACAGTTATTGCCTATGCAATGAAGGAATACGGCTGGTCTCTGGAGAAGGCCTACAACTTTGTCAAGCAGAAACGGAGTATAGCTCAGCCAAATGCCGCCTTCATGAGACAGCTGGCAGAGTACGAGGGGATCCTGGACGCCAGGTAAGCACATCTACAGTTTCACTAAGGTTTGCACTTTGCTAGCCCAGTCAGTAAAAATGGTTTGATTGCTTTTACAGTAAACAGCGCCACAACAAGCTGTGGAGGCCGGATACTGATGAGGAGGGGTCGGATGATTTGCAAGCCTCTGGCCACAGCACAGGAGGGGAGGAGACGCCGGTGCTCAGAGAGGAGGAGGCCTGGGGAGGCTGCGGGGCATCTCCCTGCAGAGGTATGGGTCTGGAGATGGAGCCCCTCGACTCTCTTAACTACAACTATTACTTTAGACGTCTGTCAGACTCTGCGCTGGACAGCGAGCCCTCCACCCCGGTGCGGGGCCCGCCTCTGCTGGGCATGGAGAGAGTATTCATTGAGATTGAAGACGTAGAGAGGGATGCCCTGCTGGAGGACGAGGGTTTCCCGATGGCTCATTTAGCTCTGCCAGGCGAGGGCACAGCGGCTCAGACGTGTGGGCGCCTTGATCCGATGGAGGACATGAGACTGAAGCTGGAGTTCAGTACTTTAGAGGAAGAGGATGAGGAAGAGGCCAAGAAAGAGGAAGCAGAGATGGCAGCCTTGGCTCAGACCCCGGGAAATTCAGATGGGAAGGAGGCAGAGAGGACGGAGGAGAGTCGGATAGGGCTAGCCAACCTGAACACCAACAACAGCAACCGGTTAGCCGCTAAACGCAGCTGCCCTGCAGCTTTTGATGTAAGTAGTTATGCTTTAAGTTATGATAGTTATTATTATAGTAGTAAATCTTTTCAGAAATTGAGTTTAGTTATACAGTAGTTAGTTTAGTTATACAGAGTTAGTTGCAGCCAAGTAATCTGATTGGAAAAGAGATATTCATGAGTGTCAACAAAGGGTAGAACAGCATGAAGACTTTTAATTATACAGAGCCTTTAAAAAGTATTCACCCCCTTGGATGTTTTACCTTTTTATTGATTCTATAAATCAGTCATGGTCAATTTGTAAACTAAATATCAAAGTGAAAACAGATTTCTACAAAGCAATATCAACTAGATTTAAAGAAAATTGTAGGGTGAATTATATTACCGCATAAATATTCACCCCTTTAAAGTAACAGACCTAATTCAATAAAGGTCCATCCAGTTGGTGCTTGTAGTCTCACAATTAGTGAAATGGGGATCACCTGAGTGCAGTGAATGTAGTATAAAGACACCTCTGTCTGGAAGGTCCAGTCACTGGCTAATCAGTATTCCTGGCTACCATTACACCATGAAGACAAAAGAACACTCCAAGAAACTCATAGGAAAGGTTATTGAAAAGTGTAAGTCAGGGGATGGAATCAAAAATCCATGGAAGGAACTGAACATCCCCCAGAGTTTAGTTGAATCCAGCATAAAGAACTAGAAGGAATATGGCACGTGTGCAAATTCGCAAAGAGGATACTATTGAGAGAGGCCATCAAAACACCTTTTTGGCCAACAGACAAGACACTATGTTTGGCATCACATAACACTGCACATCACCAAGAACACACAATCCCTACTGTGAAACACAGTGGTGGCAGCATCATGCTGTGGGGATGCTTCTCAGCATTCAGGCCTGGAAGGCTTGTGAAGGTAGAGAGTAACATGAATGTGACAAAGTCAAGTCCAAATATCCCTGATTTAAGCAGATATTAGTCTGTTTTTCCCCCATTTTCTCCTGCTCCTCACAGAGCAGACTTCTGAGTTTTGCGGCCTGGAGCCGAGCAGCAGTGTCACGCTCTGGGCTTGACATCAGTGCAACCCACTATTGTGTGTGTAGCTCCACCTTTTTGAAACAGATAGGTAAGATTGGTACCCCTATGGAAGGGTGGGACAGAGGAACAGTACAGGTCTTTGTTTTTTTTTTTTTTTTGGGGGGGGGTTTTTTGGACCCTTTCCAACTTTTGCTCTATGGAAACGCAAAGAAATGCGTGCCGTTCCGCACCAAACGAGCTGGATCGCTTGGTAGAAATGACCTACAAGAGATATGCAGCTTGGGAGAAGATTTATTTTGCATCAAGACAACGACCTGAAGCAGACAGCGAACATAAAAAATAGTTTAAAGACAAGAAGGTCATAGCAGACTGAATCAGGATATTTTGCCGCATTTGTTTTACCCTCTGCCTTTGACAGCCTTCCAGGGCCAGCTGCCAAGAAGCATCCCCACAGCATGAAGCTGCCACCACTGTGCTTCACAGTGGTGATGTGTCATATTACTTCCATTTCTTGATGATGGATTTAACTGGACTCTAGGGAAGTTCAGTGCCTTCAAATTTTTAATAACATTTTCTCCGTGTTCTTTTGTCTCCATGGTGTACTGGTAGCCAGGAATACTGATCTGGACCTTCCAGACAGAGGTGTCTTTATACTACAATCATTTGAGACATATTCACAGCACTCGGGTGATCATTATTTCACTAATTGTGAGACTACTAGCACCAATTGTTTAGATCTCTGTTGAATTAGGTCAGTCACTTCAAAGGGGGTGATTAGTTATGCATTCATTTATTTAACCCTACATATTTTTATTTAGTTGACATTACCTTGTAGAAATATGTTTTCACTTTGACATTAAATAGTTTTTCTGTATTTTTTTGTAAAAAAGAAAAGAAAAAAAAAGAAGCCAAATTATATTGAACATTGATTTATAAAATTAGAAAAAGGGTAAAACACCCATGGGGTGAATGCTGTTTATATGCACCATTTATGCTGCTGAAGATTATCAGCACTCTATAGTTGTCAGCCATGCTAATATTAAATGCAACAGCACTCACTTAAGGGGGATTTTGCTTTGATTGCATCTTTTAGATATCGCACATCACTGACTTTATAAATTCTTCTGTTCCAACTTTATCCCATGTAGGACAGTGCAAGCACAGGAAACCCTTTAAAAGTGAAGCCCTCCTACCAGTCCTGCAAAGACTGCCTGCATCTCCCTCAAGGACGGCGCTGTGACCGTCCAGCAGGGGGCCGTTCTCATCGCCTTAACCCCTCCCGCCACTGCACCGTGCCCTCCATATGCATAGATCCGCCCGGGACAAACTTTGCCTCCACCCCGATCCTGCAGTCCCTGCAGGCTGCTGCAGTCATTCCCCCAAACTTCGTCCAACCCTGTAGTCACGTGTACCGCTGTGCCACCTGCCTCCCCGCCGTCCCGCTGACCATACGACAGAAGGTGGTGTCGCCCATGAGCTGTGAGGACACACCTTTTGACCGCAGCTCAGTGGAGACAGAGGACATGGAGGAACCACAGGCGCAGGATGTAGGAGAACAGATATCAAGGGAGGGGACGGGGCTGATTCATGAGACTACAGCAGGGGGTGCACTGGAGCTCCAGCTGCAAATGCCAGGGCTGGGGATGGGATTTGGTCTGGAACTGATGGGACAGAGGGCAGAGCAGCTGGAGAAGATTCCAAATGTGTCCATGGAGGGGCAACTCTAGTGAGGCCTTTGCCTTAAAACAGCATCCAAGGCTTGGATAACATGAAAAAGGAGGTCTAACACCGCCTCCAGCAGGTTAAATATTGCAGCTGTGGGCTTTTTAGATGACTTCTGCTGTGGTGCTGTACCAGAAACAAAGCTCTGCCTTGACCTGTGCTGTCCTAGCCTCATAGCTGCATTTAAAGAGCATCCTGTTCTTATCTGCTGGCATGGAGATCCAGGTGAGGCTGTTTGTTTCAAAGACTCTGCTGTGTCCTCCACATAAAGGATCATCACTGATACTCTGCCATTTTACCCTCAGAACATGTGTAAGAACAGCGGTGTTTTCTCATTTTTGAAAAAGCTACAGCTAGCTCTTCGATGTTGATGTAAAGAAAAAAAAAACCTGAAGTAACATGCTTCTGTCAGTGTACTGTTTGTTTTAACTCTCCAACAGTATTCCTGAATGAGCTCAGTGAATGTTTGCAGTTCGGTTGCATTCAGTATTCCCTCTGATTCCTCACTGATATTTTTCCTGCTGCAGCTGCTTCTGGGCATTTCATGTGAAAGCATATTTTTTTGAAAAGGATACAAGCGTATGTGAGCCTTTCTGATGCCTCTTTGTAAAGCGTCGTACCTCGGATCACAAGCTCCTCAGACTGTTTTTGGTCAAAGACTGTTTTGTTGTCTCTGCTCAGTGGCTGAGTTCACCCGACCTCCTCCATTAAACTTAATGTAATCATGTAGTTACAGCGCTCATTTTAGCCCATGCATGACTTGCAGTATTATGTAACATATCTAAAACGTGCATAGACCGAAAACATTACATTCTTTTTTAACAGCATTTTGGTATTCAGCATCATGGTTCAGCGTCATAAAGGCATAATCAAATATTACATTATCCTTCAGTTTAAATGAATACAACCCCATGCTCTTTAAAGAAAAATACAGCAATGATACATGGGAGAATTACGTGAATGCACTGAATCAGATGTTGGGAAAATTCAGAGGCTTGAAGTTTCTCTAAGGAGATTTTTCTGACCATTGTTAAAAACACTGATCATTTCTGCACTCTACTTTTAATGTCTGAAACTGCTGCTGGTGGGGGGTAGGTGTCACCTGCTTTTGCATTATCAACAGCAAGAATTCCTTAAAAGGGATATTAAGCAGTAAAACCAAACAAGGCATGTTTTTTTTGTTTTTTAACCTCCTGAGACCTGAGCTGTCAAACTTATTTATAAATCCTAAATATGCCAATAAGAATTTTCTAAAAAATTCCATGTCAATTCCTGAACATTTTCAAGCAAATTCCTCCAAATTTCAAAGCAAATGCCCCGAAAAGAATAACTACATTTCCCAAAAATTCCATAAAAAGGACAGAAAATCCCCCAAAAAAGTATAGCAAATTCCCTGAAATTTCCTTAAAATTCCTGAAAATTTCAGGAACACCCAACTCCCAAACCATAACAAATTTCATGAACTTCCATTAAGATATCCCAAATATTTCCAAGCAAATTCCCCAAAACAACCAAACAATTTCCATGAAACTTCCATGAAATTCTTGAAAAAATTAGAAGGAAACCTCCTTCCAAAAAAGAGGATCCCCTTGAAATTCCAAAACATTTACATATAATGCCCAAATTTTACATGAAAATGCTTTAAAATTTTAAAGCAAATTCCCCCAAATATTCAAACAAATTCCCTGAAATGTCCATGTTAATTCTTTAAAATTTCAAAGGATACCCGTAAATTCACAGTCAAATTAATTAAGGTACTTAAAAATTTCACACTTTCCATGAAAATACCTCACAATTTGAAATCAAATTCCCCATACTTACAAAAAAAATCCCAAGAAAATGCCTATAAATTTCAAGCAAATTTTTCCTAAAATTTCCAAAGAAACTCTACAAAATAAAAGTACAGATATCCAAATTTCCTTGAAAATACCAATACTAATATTCCCAATCAATCTGAAAAGGATATTTATTTTAAAAACTACATATTTCCCAATGTCCATGAAAATACCCTAAAATTTTAAAGCAAGGTCCGCAGAACATTCCAGTTAAATTTCCTGTAATTTATGTGGATTGCTTGATAAAAACTCAAAGGAAACCTCCTGCCCAACAAAGAAGTCCCCATTTACACATTCACTTCCCAAATTTCCATTGAAATTCCTCCAACATGTCCAAGCAAATTTCCAAAAACATTCCAAGCAACCCAACCAAAGAAGTTCCCA
Organism: Cheilinus undulatus; assembly: GCF_018320785.1. Classification (NCBI taxonomy): domain Eukaryota; kingdom Metazoa; phylum Chordata; class Actinopteri; order Labriformes; family Labridae; genus Cheilinus; species Cheilinus undulatus. The sequence continues at coordinate 35,513,745 of NC_054881.1, forward strand.
ATCAAATTCCCAATCATTTACAAACCCATTTCCCAAATTCCCAAGAAATTGACTCTACATTTAAAAGCAAAATTTCCCCAAAATTACAATGAAACTCAAAATAATCAAGCATATCCCCAAAATGTCTACAAAATACTTGGTGAACCCAGTAAATACCCCCAAAATATGCAAATAAATTTAAATGAAAATTTCGTAGCAGATTGTCCCAGCATTTCAAGCAAATATCTTAAACTTAAAGGGTCATTCCTGACAATTTTCTCAGAAATTCTAACTGCAGAAATTACTACTATGTTGAAGGAAAGCTAAAATGTAATGTCTCAGAAGTATAACTGGGTCTTAGGAGGTTACGAAACTACTTTTGACGAAATCAGCAAAGAAATGAAGAGTCACCACTTGAGCCACAGGGGGCGCCGACATCAACAAAAAGTTCCTCACTATAACTTCAAACATGATATCATTTTCTGTTTTGAGTCAGATCTTTCCTGATGTAACAAAGCCATATCATGATGCCAAGATTAGCTAACTACCTAACACAGATTTAATATATTTATGATTTCCTTACTCTGGCTAAACCTTTGATCTTTTGTCTCCTAACACTCATAGCAGGCTGCCTTTCCTTTCACCCATGAAAGCTTGCATAGGCATGCGGCACATGTATAGATGAAGCACTTGAGCACAACTCTAGTATCCGTTCACACAGAGCACTCACATAAAGCATTTCAGCTACACTTATTGAAATAATCCGAGAACACTCAAGCAAAAACGTCAGACAGGAAGCATCTTCAGCTGTTTCGCTGCTTGCATTGCAGGTTTCACAATTCAGTTAAGCTGCAGCTGTAATCTTTGATGATAGTTTCTGCAAAGATGTAAAACGAAACTCCAGTTATTATTATTCTGAATTCCAAGTAGCCAAACTAAATATTTATATTTACTGTGAGAAAATGTGTTAAAAAGCATTTTTTATTTTGTAAATCTTTAAACTTGAGGCATGTTTTGTTCCACTTGTGCCGCCCTCATTCCAAAGTTGCTGTGCCACAGGGTTTTCTTCAGTTTGATTGTGTTCTTCCTGTTTTTGGCACGCTGGGTGTGCTGAATGGTACCGAATGATGTGTTTGCAGGAGAAGCACATGCTCGTGTTAATTTTGTTTAAAGATGTGAGTGATTACGAAAAAATGATGGCTGCAAAGAATGAATGGAAACTGTTATCCTCTTTATCCTTTGGGATTATCGTGTACTTTTTGAAGATTTATTTAACTTTTTTCTTTAGTTTGCTCGGTAGAACCTCTTAAGTCCTCTGTACCTTCTCGGACTTGAACTAGAACACGGGGAGCTGCAGGTTTGCTCCAGTAGTTTTATTTATTTAAATAATCTGGTTTTGCCTCTTTACCCTCAGTTGGTTGAGAATGATGAAACCAAGAGACATGGAGTTGTTTAAATTAAACTAAAAACAAACTGTTTGGGAAAATGTGCATTTGTTTTGTTGCAGAGTGAAATGATCTCGGAGGTTAGGCTAACAAACTAGAAAAAAACAATTAAACATGGTTTTTACTTTATCTGAGGGCAAAAAATCCAACAACCAACCTTTACAGCTCACTATATACCAGATAGTTTGTCCTATTTGGGTTTGATGAAAAGTTTCAATAAAACAGCAGATTATTATCTCCATGAGCATTAAAGGGGCTATTGGGTAGGTTTTTTTCAAAAATCCCAAACTTTTGAACCATAACTCTAACAAGAACGCACTGTCCATGACTTGATTACTTGCTGAAAGATAAGAGGTTGTGTGAATGATTTCATGAAACTCTCAGCAAGAACAGAAACAAACAACATTTTAGAAACATACACTTTTCCCTTAAAGGGATAGTTTGTTTTTTTTAGAATTGGGGCCGTGTGAGGTACTTGACAGGTGTATTAGTTACAGGAATACCAGTTAGCATGGCTCTTTTATTTAGTAGGGGAAAGCTAGGCTATAATTAACTACAAACTACTGCATTGTTTTCCTAACAAAAGTCCCTGTAAAGTCCCAACATGTTGAAATAAGGCTACTGTAAACATGTGAAAACCCTGACATCTATGTGTGACTGATTTTTGGATTCAGACTGAAAATTTTTTAGCTCTTTCCTGGATTGGTTCAGTTTGGGCAGTAAAAATATTGCAGCCCATGGCATTTCTGGCTGCTATGGAGAATTACTACTGGCTAAATGCTGTGTTTTTCTTCATTGTGAGGTATATTTACTAAATCAATCAGCCACGATGGCCTATGGATTATTAAAAGTATCATGACAGAGAGATTTGTGCCAGAAAACAGTAAATTTAAACCCCAACTTCTGTCTCTCTGCTCAGGCAAAGCACCAGACAACTGCACTCTAGCCAGAGTTCACTGTAAGTTCAGGGTCAGGCTAATTGCTGGGGTGCTTATCTATTTTTCTGTTGAACCAGAAGGTGCAGGAACAACCATTTACCGCCTGAAGATGTGTTTTAATCCATAGTTCACTTGTCTTTAGCCCTGGATGATTAAAAAAGCAGACTATGGCTTTGTCTCTCTCAAAGCGGCACCAGTTCAATCCCTCCTGTCTGTCAGCATTGCTATGCTAGAGTTTAGTTCAGTATCTAATGGTAGGCACAGTCTGCTCCTGCCAAGTCTGTCAAACTGAAATCCATTGAAGGCTTTTATTTTGAAGAACATCAGGAAATTGAGTTGCAACATAGCAGCATAGCAGATTCCTCCATTTAGACTGAAGCATTTATATTAATTTAAGAGGATCATAATTCTCAAGAGTGGGCGTGGCTTCAGCTCAGTCAACCAACACGCCCACCCCATCCTAGAGCAAATATTATGGCCTCATTTTTTAGGATTTAGAAGCTTAATTTTATAAACTTAGAGATGTTTTTCATGACAAAAATTGAAAATTGGCCTGGTGGTTCATAACACAGTGGCCTGTCATGCTAAAAAGCTAAAATATAGATTGTTTTTTTTTACTTTACAGGGTTGGTAAATGTTTGTTATTGAGCCACCTCTTAGTGCAAAAAGTAGAAGAAACATGCTGAGAATCATGTCTATTTGGTGTATATTTACCCCTCAACTACTATTCGACTGAACCAGCATATCTGAATTGTTTTGCATCTTTATATTTTGACACCCTGATCTAGTATCAGTGATGTTTATGTGCTCCCTATCATCATTTACCTGAGTAATAACCAAAGAAGTCCCCTCACCAAATCCTTCTTGGCTCAGTAAAGCTAGCATAGTTTAGATTGTTGTTGTGTCATCTGACATGGTGATATCACAAAAAAAAAAAAATATGTCTGATCTGACCTTTAGGGTCACACTGACCTACATCTTTTATGGTTTTCATTCTAACTATGGCCAAGTACCTCAAACAACCCCACTTAAAAAACACTGAACTATCCCTTTAATATGATTCTATTTAAACCAGTTGTTCTCAGTTTGTTAGCAGCTCTGACAGGTGGGACTGATCTGTCTGTGACTTAAAAGACCTAAGCTATGTTCCCAGACCACAGCACTACGTTTGCTTCATGTTTAACTTGTTTTTGTATTTAAGTGCCTTAACCTCGGCCTTAGCTCCATCATAAATCATCACAGGCTTTTTCAAAGTTTCTGTGAGTTTGTTGATGGTCTGGCTGTCTTTTGTACATTACTCACCCCCGTCACTCCCAAGAATAACCATGATCCCTGCTATATTTAACTTTGCACAATGTATGCAAACACACGCTCATATAACAGCAGCCTCCTTGACCCTCATATACATGCACACTTGGTGGACTTCCATTATCAGTCACCTATAATAATGATTATTTGATATTGTGGTACTCTATTGGTTCAGTAGCTGGCTGAAGAACCTGACATTTAAATTTAAACATAAATATTTGAAACTAACCCGTCTGTATATAGGTCTTTCTTTATAATTTGTCATCAGCTTGCAGATGTGGTCAGTATTAAGAAAAGCACTGTTACAGCTACTGTGTAATGAAGACTCATAATTCAGTTCTCGTGTTTGTACCACAGCAAAAAAAACGACTTCTTGTTCCGCTTTATTCATTAGGTTATGATTGAATTATTTTTATTGAAATATTCCCAAACTGACAATCCTATTTTGTGAGGGAGGACACTGAGACATATTGCAGGTTAAAGGGGGGTTCGTGCATTTATAGAGAGTATTTAAAGAGCACAAGTCTGCCACAAAGCATGTGAGGTGGAGACAAGTGGTAAATATTGACCTACCTGGGAGTAAAATTTTGTTGTGTTTACTGTTTTTGTTATCTTTCATGTACTGTACTGTACATTGTATATGTTCATGTGTAATGCACTTTTTTTTTTTACATTTTGTTAAGAACGATGTCCAGTCTGATGTTTATCATGGAAATAAAACATTTCCTCTGCATTCTCTTCATTGTGTTTACATTTATATTACTTTAACTAGACTCTTACATGGGACTCTTCTTAATCCTGTTCCTGCCCACTCCAGCTGGATTTCTGACCGTTACCACCTACTTCTGCAGAACGTGTCATGCCAGCACCCACAACAGGTGCGTCTAGGGCTGGGCAATTAATCTCAAATAAGTTTAAATTGCAATACGGCCTGCTGCAATTTACAAATCACAGCATTTGCAATATTTCTTTAACTTGAAATCTATCAAAATACCACTTTAATACATTCTTTTTGCAGCAGCAGAGATTTTATGCACATTATGAAAACATTCAAGTGTCCATTTTTTTAGAATGGTTTACAGAAATCCTTTTTTCTGTTTTTACATGTATTTTTCTTAATCAAAATGAGTGATATAAAAGTGATAATCTCCCTCAATAGAACAATTTATATCAAATTTGCAATATAAGCATTGCAATCACAGTCTTTTATCATTCTGCCCTAGTCCATTCTATCTAATTATGATAAAGCTTAGGGTTAGTGCACAGAAGTCATACCCCCAGCAGCAATCAGCTGATTGCCAGTTTACACCAGTATTCCCTCCCAGCTCCCACAGCCAATCACAGCTTTTCCTCTCAACTCAGCAGTCCATTTAAATATGACGTACTTCTCACTAATCCCTGCTGATGCACCACGCTGCCACTGGCAAGGCTTAGTCTCCTCCACCCCAGCCTCCTCTTTTATAGCAAAAAGCTTGTTACACCCTTATATTCAGATTCATGCTACTATGGATCGAAATAATTTCATTGTTTTTAATATAAATAATCATAAATGCTTCTATCGATATGGGGGTTTCAAGCTTTGCACTTCCAGAAAGTTAAAGCAGGCTGCTTGACTAACCCAGGGCGCATCTGTTAGGCAGAGCCTTCTTCACCTAGTAAAACTGTAAATCCATTCTGAAAAAAATGGTTAAATGTATTATAGTGTTCCTGACTGAGGTTATAATATGGAGTGATTTATTGCTTGAATTTATTTTAAAAAAAACGCACAAGATAAAGAACCGAGTAGTAATCGCTTATTACATCGCAATAAAAGGAGAAAAAAAATCGATTAGAAATTAGATTATTTTTGTGAATTGTTCAGCGCTAGGGGTGCTAGTTTCCTCAACTGCACCCTTGCGATGTGTATTAGTGCCACACATGGATAAAAAAGCAGCTGGGAGTCCCACACCTATTTAACTCCTGTCCTGGTAGTAATAGCAATGCCAAACTTATATTTTCTGACCTAATTTACATATCTATTTTAAAGTCATATAGAAGTTAAATTATTTCCTGATCTCTGGAAAGCTTGTATGTCTTAAAAGCTGTAGTGCACTTCCATCAGCTCTCTCAGACAGTAGACTAATCTCTACTGTATTTTTGCAGAGTATTTTCTGTCCTCAACATTAGATACTTAATGCAATAAGGCCAATTTGCATGGAAAGGGGTGTTTTATCCCCAATAACTGCATAATTGACTCCATGATCAAGTGGGAGAAAGTTCTTTGGTCTGATGTGACCAAAATGGTGCCTTTTGGACATCAAACAAAATACTAAGTTTAGTGGACACCAAACACACCATCCCTACAGTGACACACAGTGATGGCAGCATCATGCTGTGGGGATGTTTCTGGCAGCCGGCCCAGGAAGGCTTTTAAAGGTAAAGAGTATAATGAATGTGGCAAAATACAAGAACATCCTGGATGACGGTCTGTTTCAGTCTACAGGAGAACTACGACTTGGTCGAAGATTTATTATCCAGCATGGTAATGACCCAAAGAATACAGCTAAAGCTACACCGATAGATTTAAACCTTCCACACACAGGTGTCCTTATACTACAATTACATGAGAGTACTAGAAACAACTGGCTGGACCTCTGTTTAATTATGTCAGTCATTTTAGGTGTAAATATTTATTCAGTCACTTATCCTACCTTACATATTTTTGTTTATTTGACATTACTGTGTAGAAATCTGTTTCACTTTGACATTAAAGAGGTTTATTGTATTTCTGGGTCAAAAAATCCAAATTATATTAGCTATGATTGGTTTATAAAATCAATAAGCAGCTAAAACATCTAGGGGGTTGAATACTTTTTATAGGAGCTCAAAGTATCAAGGTATTGGCATTTATTCCCGCCTCTTTCAGTAATAGATTTTAAGGTATTCATAAAAATAACCTGTGTTTGAAAACTATTGGGATGTACTACATATCTCTAATCATATAGTATGAATGGTCTGCCTGTCTCTGGCCTGGCTCTTTTAGAGAAATGGACGGCCCAGAGAGAACTATTATTGAATTAGTCAAATGAAGTCAGTCTGACATCATGTGCCAGGTGACTGCTGGAGGAGAAGATCTCCCAGAAAGACCAAAGTCTAACAGGACAGAGGGCAGACGGAGCATAAAGCATCCACATCAGTAAGTACATACCATTTATTATGACATTATTATGGAAGAGTAATAGATAGGGAACCTTGAAAACAGCAGACAGCAGAGTTATCTGCAGGGAAGTCTAATGTTTGGCAGTAATGTTATGGATTTAAGTTGCATACCTGTAATGTTCATAGTGACAGCATACATACACTCCTGTGGTATGTCATACTGGATATCAGCTGTGTGAGATGTTAAATTAGCATCACATTTATTTTATGACCTCATGGCCTGCCTTACTGCCTGCTATGAAAATTTTACATTCAAAAGAGATAGTATATCTGGATAACCTGCTGTCATACCAACTACTGCATTTTCAGTGTATTATATGTCACAGAAATCTAAATCTAACGTTGTATTTTGTTTTGGTAGAAGTACAGCTCCCCTTGTAGAAACCCACAATAGGTTGTGTAATCAGTCACAAGTTTCTTATGAACGTTGTTTGAAGTAATTGAAGCATGAGAGACATTAAAGTACAAGAGGGGGAGAATGGAGAGGTCTGTTTCATAAGCTGATATTACAGATAGCTCCCGCTGCTCCCATCATAACACATCTATCCCTAATAACACTTCACTGTGTGAAACTGCAAGTGCACTCATCTGTAAGTTAGTGGACTTAATTTTGCTTTAACACAACTACAAGAGCATGGTTCAAGAACATGACAACTCTTTCAAGTGTAAATCATAAAAATGCTGCTAACAATGGACAAGGTTAGATATACTCAGAAGCCTTTGGCACATAAAAACTCTAAAAGGTAAAAGAAGGTAACAGTGATGTTTTTTCCTTAGATTTAGAAACTATTTCAGTTATTTTCCCAACACATTAATTTCTTACCATTTCAGCATCATTTTTAGCCCTCTGTTCTGAAGACGTCGTCATTGTCTTCAGCTAGCTTTGACCTTTTATATTACTTCTTCTTATGTGTTCCAATCTCTTGTGGCTAATCAACCTTTACATCTTTTCTATCTTGTTTAGCTGTAATGGAAACCATTTGATTTGTTACCATTACTATGGGAATATGCTTACAATTTAATAGTGTTTTTCTTTTGCTAACTGCAATGGTTTAATACTATCTGTTTCCAATATGGTGAGAAAAATGCTAACAATTCAGTAGTGTTTTTCTTTTGCAAACTACTATCCACCTTATTCCTGGGGCCGCTACTGTAAATCTGAATATGGGCGAAACTTCCGGTGCTAAAGCAGAAGTACATTAAATACATGTAGTACATCAAAACGCAATTCTTCCAAGGGCTTACTGAAATGATTTAGCTTCAGCAGTGGTTGTTCTGAAATAAACATTTGCTGCAATAAATACTGCTTCATTTTTGTTAAATCAATTAAGTTAAATGAGCTGAAAGTTTTAAATAATATTTTCTGTAATGCTCAGTACCTGGTGCTTCATTTGTGGTACTACTTACGTGACTAAGTTAAATATATGTCTTTAACAACAGTGTTTTAAACACTGTTCACTATTTAAATGCATTTGGGATGTAATTCTTTCAATATTAATTCATCATTAATTCAAAACTTGACATTTACCATATACTGCCTTAATTTGTCCGTTTCGTTGTTTTTTTTTTGTTTCGATTGTTGTTTGTGTTTACTCTACTATCATCACTTGGCATCCAAACATGCTAAAATGATGTTTCAAAAACAGTTTAAAAGCACTTCTGGACATCGTTGCTGCGTGCTGCAATGTGCATCTTCAGCTAAATTTAACTCGTCATTGACAGTCAGCTCAGGTAACTCAAGCAAACAGCGAGTAAACCGCAACGAATTTGCCATCACACGCCTTTCTCTTCTCCCGACTGGAAGTGTGGGAGCGGTCTAATGCCAAATGCGGAAGCAGTTCATGCATAGAGCCCATTACTATACTGATATGAAGCTAATAAAGTGAGCTAAATATGCCTGTCTGAGTTATCCAAGGTAATGTCATCACTTTGTACTCTTCAGATGAGGGCAGAGAAATAACAATGTTATCCCGTTTTAGGTGAAGCAGACGAACTATACATATTTTAATGTCCAAATTGCTCTAATAATCACGTTTCACATCTCGTTTCTATACAAAGTCCCATTTACATAGACAGGACCGGAAGTTGAGCCCATATTTCACGCAAAGAATCATGGGGGCTGGGAATAAGGTGGATAGTTTTAATGCTAGCTATATGTTTCCACTACTGTGAGAAATATGCTAACAATTTAATAGTGTTTTTCTTTTGCTGACTGCTATAGTTTCAATACTAGCTATCTGTTTCCATTACTTTGAAAATATTTTAACTAAGTCTAGCTAACAGTCTTTCTTTACCATTATACTGAAGTTTAAATGCTAACGATTTGAACAATTAGTCAAAGATATATTTCATCCACTTTAAGCTTAAAATCTGTTAGCATCTTCGTTAGCCTCATTTTAATGCTAACTTCTGATCTACCACTTACAACTTATTCAATGTCCCGGTATAGGTCGTTGTAGTGACTTTTTTAATAGTTTGCATGCTAACTGTCAAAAGTGCAGTGCTTATAAAAAACATCCACCCCTTCATGTGTTTTACGTGTCTACTGATTTTATAAATCAGTCATGGTCTGTATAATTTACCTTCTTTGACAGAAAAAATATTTTTAAAAACCCTCTTTAACACCAGAGTGTAACAGAAAGCCAACTGAACAAAACTATGGGATGTAAAATAAGTGACTACATAGATATTTACCCATTCCAAGACAGTTTTCTGTAGGTGTAGCTCCACAGATTCTATTCTCTGTTAGAATGAGGTCTGGGCTTTGACTCAGCCTCTCCAAAACATTCACCTTGTCGCCTGTGTAGCTTTTGCTTTATCCTTCAGCTCATTGTCAGGCCAGAAAATAAATCTCCCAAGCCATACTTCTTTTAGACTGAATAAGATTGTCAACCAGGATTTTCCTATATTTCACAGCATTCATTTTACCCTCTACCTTTACAAGCCTTACAAGGCCAGCTGCTGAGAAGCTTCCCCACAGCATGATGCTGCCACCACTCTGCTTCACAGTGGGGATGGTGTCGGTGTCTGCCAAACATAGCGGCTTGTCTGATGGCCAAAAGCACCATTTTGGTCTCATCAGACCAAAGAGCTTTACTCCGCTTGACCATGGAGCCTCCCACATGCCCTTTGGTGAACTCTAGTCCAGATTTCATCTGAGTTTTTCTCAACAGTGGCTTTCTCTTTGCCACTCTCCTTTACAGCTTTGACTGGTAAAGAACAATAGTTTTTGTTTGTTTGTTTTTTTTTTGTATCCACCCTGACTTATACTTTTCAATAATATTTCTCTGGGTTTTTTGGAATGATATTTTGCCTCCATGGTGTAATGGTTGCCAGGAATACTAATTAATCAGTGAATGGACCTTCCAGACACAGGTGTTTTTATACTACAATTGCTTGAGACATATTTACTGCACTCAGGTATGCAGATGACTTAGGTCAGTAACTTTAAAGTGGGTGAGTATTTATGCAATCACTTTTTTCCATCACATATTTTTATTAAATTGCCATTACTTTGAAGAAATCTGTTTTCCTTTTGACATTACAGACAGTTTCCTTGTGTTTCATTTTATATTTTATTAAAAAAAAAACCAAATCACATTGGCCATGATTAATTTACAAAACCAATAAAAAGTGAAATGTCCAAGGGGATGAATACCTTTTATAGGTACTGTATATGGGCAAGTTTTAGGCGAAAATTTATGGATAAAATGTTTTGTTCTCCTGCTGACTATGATAGCATTTAAAGAAATTTAACTATTTCCATTATTTTTTAAATCATCATCAAGCTCTTTTAGCTAATAATCCACTGGCATGTGATTTCTTGTTTGATATTGTTTTATCCACACTACACAGCTCAATTTGAGTCTTAATTATGTAAACTAACAAGTATCCCAGATGAGGGGAATGCTGTTATAGAAAATGAGTCATAATTCATAGTAGCTATCAGAACAGATGCCGGTTCTCAAGGGGAATAGTTTCATTTACAGTCCACAGACAAGCACATTAGTTGAATATCCAGGTCTGCATAGAAATGAAGTGTCACTCAACACCTCTCAGGCTTGAAATAGCTTTAGCGACAGAGCACATGATTGCAGACGTGGGGTGAAGAGGTCCAGTCAACTCTCTTTCTTCACTCACCTGTCAGCTGACACTATGAAAGCACATTAGCTTAGTGATTTTGGGTGAATTCACAGGGATTAATTTAAGTATCTCCATCTCTCCTAAAAAACTTTTCGGCGTAACAATACTTGGCTGCTTGTTAGTCTGCTAAAAATACCCGTATTCCACATGCCGCTTTAAAGACTGTTGAGCTGTTTTCCCTCTGTTATAATCTCTCCTCCACCATCCATCATGTCAGTGGTTAAACTCTGCCATCGTCAAACAATCCAGTTCAGAAGTTGAGGCACTTGTGACTCGAATCAAATATTCCAGGTGACCTTTTGTACACCCTGTTACCAAAACAACAGTAAACAGTTGGATTGAAGGGAAGTAAACACGGCACAAACACGCCTCGCATCTGAAGCAGTAATTGACAGAGCGTGATGCCTCAGACTTGAATGCCTCTGAAGGGATATGTTTACACAATTAGGCCTAAATTAAGGCTTTCAAGATGTTGAGTAATCATATTCCATTGATATAATTGATACAGTGATTCTTGAATTACAGCATTTATGTCAGAGAGTTGATTCGACCTTGGCACCAGACCTGGCTGACCTCTTATCTCACTTGTCTTGTTTCTTTTTTGGCCCCCTGACTCATGGCAGCAGTCAGACCAGCTTTAATTTTAGCCACCATAGAATTCCTTTCCAACAGAATAGGGAGCGATAGATGGAGAGGCCTTTGAGGGACAAGTGAGCGGTATAGAAGAATATACAAAAATAGAGGACGACTTCAGAGAGTTTAAAATAGGCCGACATGCCTGCTGAGTGCTTTCATTTCATTGGGGTGGCGAGGACAGCCATTGTTGGTGCACCATTCTGACTTCCTGATAACATTTGTCCTGCTCTTTTCCTAGAACAGAACCACAACCATGGGCCAGAAGCTAGAGAGGCTTTCTGAAAAGGATGAAGAATCTCTGGATAATTCAGATTGGTCCGAGCAAACCGGGGAAACAGAAATGTTGGAGGCAGCCGAACAAGTTGAGAGCAGGAATCAGGACGATGGCAGTCCCGCGACCCCTGGGAGTATTGGCTGGATTAGCCGGATCAGTATCAGCAGCTTGGCCGCCGGGCGTGCAGGGGGGCTTACAGTCACTTCTGCACGTACAGACCCCCAAACTGGGCAGCCAATCAGGCCTCAGGGTCAGCGGGAGAACCCTCCAAACAGCAGGGGGGAGAGGGTGGGTGGAGACACGGAGAGCCGGAGTGTCGATCCAAGTTCAGAGGAGTCAAAAAGTGTCCTGAGCCTGAAGGCAAGACAGGATTCAGACAAAAAGAGAGGCAAGGCTGTGGTCTCGGCTGGGACAACAGCTATGGAGGAACAGGAGAATGCACAAAACTCAATACTTGGTCATCGCAAGTTGAGTCTTGATTCTCAAATAAGGAGCCCAACAGGGTCATGTGATCCTGTTCTTGAGGAAGATTTTGTGGTGCTAGAAAGAGATGACTCTTGGATATCATCGGATGGGGATGTCGCTAATGATGACAGGATAAAAACAAAGAAATCTGTTAGAGGAAAAGTTAAGGAAGATCCCTCTCTTAGCTACAGGGATGATAACCTTTCACAGCAGGAAAAGGACACTGAAGAGACGAGCAGGAGAAAACCTGAGACACTTTCAGTCACAAACGCTGAGGGTTCACACACAGCCGCTTCTCAAAGCAAAAGAGGTCAACCCTCAGCTGAAGTGACAGGCGGCAGGTGTCGGCTAAAAGGAGACGGTCCTGTTGGAGCTAACAACACTGAGACAACTGGTAGAGAGAAAGCAGAGAGGGAACTCAACAGGAATGACCAAAATGAAGGGCGAGTCACTCCTAGTGTGGAGCGTATTTTATCTGAAAGCACCAGTAAATCTGTAAGAAGGAGCAGCAGTGGTTGGGAAGCGTGTTCTGAAAAGGTGGACTCAGAAAAACAAGTGGAAGCGGACCAGTCCAGACTAAGCAGGTTTGCTGGAGCGGTCTACAGGAGGGCTAAAGAAGGCATATCTAAGAAAGAGAACCAAGAGACCAGGAAAGACGCCAATACTCGCCTCTCGAAGAACCCAAGCTTCGATTTACCACTGCTGCAAGACAACGTCTCGTTTTCATTGGAACAAAGCAACGTGATCCCTCCTCTTCCTCTGCCAGGGAATGAAGGCAGCGATGGAAAGATACAGGTTGCCTGCTTGAAGAGAGAGAGTGAGCTTGTGTCTTTCTCTGCTGTCATCACTCCTCCACCCGTAACTCATCTGTTCCCAAAGGGAGACACTTCAATGGAAGAGCAATCAGAAGTGGCAGAGTCCCCGGTGGCACCCAGAGCTTCACGTGATTCTATGGAAGACTGTGCACCGAAAGAAAAGCCCAAAGGTAAAGGTCCACCTCCACCTGTCCCTAAAAAACCTAAAAACCCATTTATAAAGCTTAAAACTGCACAGTTAATGTCTACTGATGTGCAAAGACGCAGCAAAGACCATCTGCGCTCTGAGGAGAGGGCCAGAAGGAGGCACACGTTTGATTTCAACAAGATCCTTCCATGCAACGCTCCAGCTAGTCAGGACATGTGCATGCTTTGGGATGAAAGGGGCACTTACACAGTGCCAATGGACATACGACGCCTGTCAGCTGACCTTAGCCAATGGGAATCCTCAGTTGAGTGCATGGATGATCGGTTTGGAGATATAATAGACTTTGACTTCTGTACACGTTTGGCAACGCTGTCACCAGACGAAGACCTGCAGAACCTGGACATGCTGCAGAGAAGAGTGTTCCTGGAGAGACAATCCAGGTTTAAAAGTTCACAAAAGCCCCCACATCCTTCAGCATCCACAGAGAGTTTACATATACCTGAGGTCCCAGCAGAACATGAAGCCCAAAGACCAAAACCTCTTTACTCAAAGAACAGAGAAATCCCCCATGAGCCCATTTCTGAAAGAGTCAGTGCACAGATAAGTGACGATATCCACACTAGCAATGGCACCACTAAAGACATAACTGATTACGGTCGATCTAAGCTTGCAGGAGCTGAGGTGGGTTCCTACAAGCCTGTATCAGAGATCATCAAAGAAACCAATCAAATGCAGAGACACCAAGGCCGGCAGAAACCTGAAGCAGACAAAGCTCAAGTCCGGGTGTCAGAGCAGAGTCCCAGTGTGAAAGTCTCTCAGATGAAGAATGCTTTCGATGTCCCAAAGAAATCCAGAGAGAGACCAGCAGAAGTTCAAGCATCGCCAAAGAAAGGTAAGGACTGTTTGGACTCATCAATCTTGTCTCAATCTTGTCTTTGTTTACAGGCCCCACAGTTTACATAAGGAAAACACGTGTTGGAATGATATGAGAGGGTACTTTCCAAACTGCACAGCACAGACTCTTCTGTGAGAAACTCTTGAACTTTAAATGAACAATTCAGTTTGCTTGTGGTCTAAATATTGATGTTTTGAATTGCTAACACATGAAAGTTATTAAATTGTTGCTTTGTCTTTAACTGTGACCTTCTGATGCTAACAGGCTGTGATATAGAAACACCAGAAGCTCTTTCCAACAGTATTTTATCAGAGCAGTAGGCATAAATACATTGATCCCAATTAACTCAGATCCACAATTAGTGCATAATTTTTTTGGATTGCAATCAAGTGCACGATTTATTGTCCCTTTCATCACACTTTGGTTTAGCCACTGAAACATCTCCCAGCAGCAGAGATCTAAAATAAGTCAGACAGATCAGTGGACAAGACAAAAGTCACCTACACGTTGGATTTTTATTATCCCCTTATTTCCTTTTCAATCCATAACAAGTTCCTTTTTCTTTGGTTAAGTTCATGCCATCATCTTTAATCTACCCACAGAAGTTCCTTCTTTTCTTTTCACATAAAAGCAAGACTATATCCAAACAGAAGGTCGATTATCCTTAGTTTAAAGGTCACATATTTAACCCCTTTAAGACAAGTTTATACTGGTTTATATTGGTCCCCAAAACATTCCTGTGAAGTTTGTTGCTGAAAAAACACTCCAGGATTGGATTTTTGTACATCTAAAAACCCCTCTGTTTCAGCCCTGCTCAGTACAAGCTGTTTCTGTGTCTGTAGCTTTAAATGCTAATGAGCTCTCTGACTCTGCCCATAACCACACCTCTCCCAAAATCAAGAGAGGAGGGGGGAACTTTCTTCCAAGCAGAAAGGGCCAACTGGACCTGGGGGCGGGGCTATCTCCCCACATGACATCATGAGGGGAAAATCTGAGAACGGCTTGTTTTAGCACACATTTTCTGAAAGGTGGAGAAA
This sequence comes from Cheilinus undulatus, assembly GCF_018320785.1. Lineage (NCBI taxonomy): Eukaryota > Metazoa > Chordata > Actinopteri > Labriformes > Labridae > Cheilinus > Cheilinus undulatus. Next base: position 35,529,026 of record NC_054881.1, read on the forward strand.
GAGAGGGGAGTAGGGAGTGGATTTTTCTGTTTCTTGGGGGGAATGTGGACAGGCCAGGGGCAAAGTTTTGTTATAAAAGCCTGAAAATGTTTATTTTGCACAATATGTGATCTTTAAGACAACACATTAGATGAAAACTGTTTTGTTTCAAAGGGAACCCTGCGTTTTAAAAAAAACCATTGCAGTACTTGATATTTTGATTTCTCAAAATCCAAACAAGTGGAAAGTACTGTGATTTTTTTTAGTTCAAAGTCTTTAAGTGGTTGAAAAACATTTTTGAGTAATCCCTAATGAGTCAGTAAAACTCAAAACATTTGAGGTTACTGATAATTTTGAGTTTCATCAACTCAGTCTTACTAATACATTTACGTTGGGTTAACCTAACTTTTTTTTAGTTAGACTTCATAGTGGAAAAGTTCCTACACTTGAAAATTCTGTTAAAACCCTCACAAAACAACATGTTCGAGCACTTTTTGTAAAGCTTACTGTTCTTCGTCCACTGCATTTTTCCCTTATTTCTATCACATACTTTATTCTTGAACGCTTACACCACCTAAATAAGGCCAATTTAAGTGACTACAAGGGAAAAAAATGAAAAGTGGAACCAGGAACTTCTCTTCTATCATGTTCATGAACTCAGTGAGTAACTTCACTCATGTTGCAACAGTGTCTAATGCCCAAAGGCATTCTGGGAAAACCCTGCAGAATAAGAGATGAATGATTAATAAATTGAGTACAATGACAGAAAATATATAAAGTGATTGAGAACTGTTTACTTAAAACTGAAAATGTCTTTTATGAACTCAGTAGCTGTTTTGGATTGTTAAGTCAACATAATTTTCTTTTAACATCCTGTAACTGTTCAGCCTTAGAGTGGGAACTAAAAGGTGCATTAGATCCAGAGAGTACACCTCCATAGAGTTCAGTACATCCTCCTTATAATGTGTGACTTCTCTGAGTCAGAAACTTCACTCATGTCACTCAAAAAAAGTGAACAACTCTAAAAAAGTCAGGAAGTTCCCACTTGATAGTTTCTTCAGGAGTTGTCTAAAAAGAGGAGTTCATTGAAAACAGCTGACATGTCCATGATCTGTCAGTAGCAAAACAACAGGAGGTCAATTATTGTTATGTAATATACAGCATTAAAGTGTTTATCACTGATTAGATCAAGAGTCTTGTTCTTTCTGAAGGACTGGAGCTGTAATTCAATATCAACCCAAAACAGCCTCTCACATGATGTTGAAAACAAAATAGACAGTAAGGTGAACAAGTTCTTTCTTTCTGTATATATAAGAACTGGATTTAAATCTGAGTCCTGGTGTAAGACTCCCTGCATTAAAGCTCTCCTAGGGACTTTTTCTTTGTAGGACTTGTCACTCCCTATGTACAAAACAGTTTATCTGATGTCTTTGCTGAGATTCTTAGGTGATAGATGCTCATAAAAAGGCGCATGCATCATGCATGTTTCTTTAGTGTACTGTTAAATACTTTGTCTGACACCTACCCCCTTATGGGATTTACAGCATTAAAAATAACAATAAAGAAATGTTGATCTTGTTGATTATGGTCTTTGTAGATCGCATGGAGACATCAGTGTTTGTTTCAGCCTGTTTAACAACCAGCTAAAAACGCCTTACAGGAGCTTTATCCTCCTGTTAGACTCATGTACTCCTCGGTGTAAATGAGAGAACTTCTGTTTATCTACTTTGGTAATTCCTGTGGCAGTGTTGGAAACTCACCATGATCTATTTTAAGATACAGTCCAAATGTTGACCTTTAAAGTAAGAGGAAAAAGGGGGTTGCAGTTTTCCTCCTCTACCTTCACTACTCACTCATAGAAGAGTCACAAACCTGAACGTTAATGTCCTTACTAGTAGGTGCATTATTTGACAATCACATCATTGAAAGTGGGTATTTTTTTCAATTACAAAGGGCATTTACTCAATAATTACTACCATCATTTTGATATTTTACCAAGAATTTCACCCACTTACTTGTCTTCTCTGGAGCTTTAAGCCTTGTCACACTAAGCCTTGTCTTCACAGGAGCCAGTTGTTGTGAGGAAGGATCTGTAGGCATGCAAGCTCAGCAGCTGTTGACTTCATCCATAGCACTTGAAGGGCTTCTGCTCTGAACTAATTATAAAGGTTTGCATTTGACCTCGATGAAGACCAGTCAACGTGGTTGAAAGCCCTGGGGGGGACAGGGGGTTAAATTCAGTTACATTCATCATCAAGAAATGGAAAGAATATGGCACATGTGTAAATCTGCCTAGATCAGACCATCCTCAATCCAATTGAGAACTTGTGGCTGGACTTGAAAATACCTGTTCCCTGTAAATTGTTTCACATTACATATTTTTATATTACTATGTAGAAATCTGTTTTGATGTGTGTCAAAAAGCCAAATAATATTGACCATGATTGATTTATAAAATCAACACAAGGGTAAAACATCCAAGGGGTGAATTTTGAAACTTGTGAATTAACTTTCCTGAGTTTAACATTTCCATTCACAGCTATTTTAAGAAATCACAGCACCCCATAATGATGATCAAATCTCACTTTGCAACAAGAGCTTGCAAGGAAGACATAAGTACAGTTTTATAGATTTTAGGTAGTTACATTTTAGGAAATAAGGCATCTACTTAAAACTGGTGAAACTGTAAAAATATAAACAAACAATCTGTACAGATATGCTCTGTGACAGCATACTACTTCGCAGACAGGGGGGGGTTGGAGTGGGGGGGTCAGTGAGTGTTTGGACAGCCCAGGCTGGTGGGGTGGGATACGGGATGGGACATGCAGGGGGGGGAGGGGAGGGACTGTGATACAAAGGATGCTTTGGTGATAATAATCCACATTTTTGCAGAGTTGAACAAAATCAAATGAATCAGCATATCTACTTCAAAAGACACGAGGAGGGTGTAGCGAGAAGCCAGCTTTCTTGCAGACCCATCCCCATTCACAGCCCTGGGACATGAAATCTGACTTTTCATGTGCGCATGTGCCGTAGCCGGTCGTCAGCGTACCCTATTGAATTTAATAACGATGAGAGTAGACGAAAGCTAGTCTCCCGCAGGTGAGAGGCAAACAGGAGATGCTCTAATTGTCAACGGGCATCCTCAAATACCACTAGATCTAAACACTGCTTCCCTGCCACATATCTGCAGAAAGAAGTAGGATTTAGAACATAGCGACCGGGCTTTTTCTCGTGGAGACAAGGGATACTAGAGCAACGTCCTGCAGGATAAGGGCGCGCCTAAACTACCAGATTCATGTGTTGTGATTGATTACCCCCGTGCTTTCGAAAATCTTGCATAGATTTAGGAGGTAAGAAAGCATTAAAAGTATCTTTGCATGGTACATTTTGCATGTGATCCGACGGCCGGGGCGGTGCAGCATCCATTTAGCTCGCTGGATGGGTTTGGGAATGAGAGCAGCCAAAAACCTTGGGTGGAAATATCTGCACTTGCGTCAGCTGGCGGCGGTCCACCGCAGCTAACGGTTAGCAGCTAGGCTAGCCGCTAGCTTAACAGATGAGCGGTCGGATGCGAACACTCTTGACAAACTAGTGGATAAATTACAATAATAATACCTTTTATATAGAGTGGGCCGCTCACTGTGAAAGAAATACGTAACATATGTGGCTACGTGTTTGCTAATATCACGTAAATGCTCTTAAAAAGACACTCCCCTTCGGTTACCTCCTCCTTGTATGCGATGCGTGTCAGCGGCTGCGGAGACCGGACCATCCCCGGCACAGCTGCCGAGCCGCTGGGGCAGTGCGGCGGAACACGGGGCAACCTTTATAACCATAACCTATGATATTTTAAAACCCTATTATATTGTAATAATAATAAAATTAAAGTTTAACTTGCGCTTTATCTCCTATTTAGTGAAAGTCACATCTGGGGCGTAATGTAACCCACCAAAATATAAATCTGCAGACTCTTGTTCCAGCCGTTAGGTTAGCAACCTTTGCTAGCTAAGTTATGATAAGCTAAACCGTCCCAACAGTGTTAACTGCTTTATACTGAAAGCTTGCAAGCGCATTAAAAGTCACAACTAGGCCCCGATATGCTCTTTGTGTTTAGTTTGTTGCCTTGAATGGGGAGGAGGGAACACAACGAGCTTTGTGCTAAGCTATCGTTAGCCACCAACCATTGTTTAACGTTAGCACGGGGCATCTGTTTCCACCCCCAACGGCTGCATTCAAAACTGCGATATGCCGGTGTTATAATGAGTTTAGGCTAAAACTGGCAGTCATGCTGATTAATCATTTGGCTTGCACACCCATTAAGTCGCTTTGTCCAGTCAGCCTGTATAATAACGAAAAGGGGCACCAGACCACTTAAAACCCACTAATTGTATACACATTTAGGCCATTGAAGCCGTTATATTCTCTCTCTTGTGGTTAAGAATATCAGAGTACTATTCTGTACCTGCTGAATCAAGGCCTAACACTAACTGAGTGGCCACCATCATGATGCTCGCTTAGGACTGTGTGTTAGGTGATGGTGTGGTGTAAGCAGAGCCAGCACAGAGGGGCATGTTGTAACGTATGATATCAACTAGCCAAAGCCTGCAGGGGCTGAGGCAGCTCGTTTTGTCAAATGCATATTTTGAATGAGGGTCTGCTGATCTTGAATGGAGAACTGATAGAGGCTGAGGGAACACGTTGTTCTGGTTTGATGTGGAAGCTGTGCTGTCCAGCCATAATGGAGCCCTGGATTTACATTATCGCTGTTTATAGCCCTTTGTTCTGCTCTATGAATCAGTTATAAAGGAAAGTAATTGATTAATGGAAAGGATTGTAGGAATAATCTTCCTTGATGTTTAGACCTCTCATATTTCTGTCTCAGGGGGTACTAGCTTCAGCTAAAATGTGCTTTTAAAGGCTGCATGCATAGTGCAGATGTGCCGTACATACAGTATATGCTGTGAGATGCCAGCACTGTCATGAGCTACAGAGGAGGATGTAATTATTAGCCTTCCTAGGACAATTACAGTTTTATAAGTGCTGTTAAACAGACCGATAATTTTAAACACATCTTTTCCAGCCATCCTAGCTTTATTTTAGATGCTTACATTAATTTACTTTGCACACAGACAAAAGTATTTCACAAAAAAGCAAAATTGCAGCCTATTCTATGCTTGATGCATCTGCAGAGTAGCAAGTGTCATATGTGACGTAAAATCTTAAGACACACCCCTTCTCAGGCGTCCAGCATGGCGTACATTTCCCAAATTTTTACAGACGTGCTAGACGTAAAAACATGCCACAGGCATGATTTTTGAAGATACTGACCCCTAGTTTTCTGGGAGAATATTGGTTTGCAGAGAGGATTTGAACCCACCAGACGTTTTGCTGTTGCGTGCCTTACCAGGGTCTAAATTAATACCCCCTTTAGAACTGACCTTTTTGTTGAGCCATACCACAAATCACTATTTTTCAGTTAAGTGCTTTTACTTTGTACTGCTCAAAGCTTGTAAAATCAAGTTAAAACTAAAGGTTATTTTCATATTCACAGAGTCTAAAAATTCCCTTAAGGGTCTGAGTTGTCACTGAAAAAGCATGGTAGCATGGCAAAAACAAAAGAAATCTGATTATACTTGAGAAGAATTGTTGATACAAAGCAGGAGAAGGATATACAAAGTTATGACAGTGTTTTCAAGTGTCAAGAACTGGAGTGAGAAGTATCGTCAAGAAATTCAAAGAGAGCCACTCAGTCCAGAATAAGCCTGGCAGAGGTAGGAAGAGAAAGATTTCAAAGATTCTGGACAGAAAACTAGTGTGAGATGTGTCTAAAGACCCCAGAACAACTGCCAAGACAGTAGTGAGGGACTTAGCCAAGCCAAGAAGAGACACCTTCAAGCCAGACTGAATGATGCTTCAGCGTGTCTGGAACTGGGAATCTCATAAAGGTGGATGGAATCATGAAGAAAGAATGATATGTGAAGAAGTTTAAAGAAAACCTCAAGCAGTCAGCAGCAAAACTGGGTCTGGGTCATCACTTTGTCTTCCAGCATGAAAACGAACCAAAAGATAGGTAGCTCCTGGTTAGGAACTACCTCCAGAAGACCAAAGTAAACCCTGTTGACTGGCTATCCTAAAGCCTTGACTTGACTCCCATTGAAAATCTGTGGGGTGAAGGTCCAATCCAGAAGACCATTAAATCTGGAGGAGCTGGAGAAATTCTCCAAAGAAGAATGGGCTGGGATTCCTCAGGAGACCATGTTTGAAAAAAGCAGAGTTAAAAATTCCTTGGTCTACTTAACATCACTTGGGAAATATATAACAAAAAACTGAAAAATGTCATAGGTGTGGTGATAATTTCATCCTCATCTGTAAATTAAAAACGTTCAGGATAAAAAAGAAAAAATGCTGCGTCACATGTCCTTAACTTTAAGGCTTCCGTGAGGATACTGTTTGTATCAAATTTTGCAAGCAAACTTTCTTTCAACAGCCTCCAGCTTATTGTTTACTCTGACACCTACCCTCTGCTAGCAGCAGTTTTAAGCTTTAAGAATAACTAGATGGAAATGCTCAGTCTTGTTGTGATGGCCTGGTTTGCTTTGCAGGTTATAAAGCTTCACCAGTCTTTATTTTAGTCCGTTTCATAACTGCTTTAAAAGTTGTCACAGGAGCTTTAATTTTATGGGCAGACTAACAAAGTTGCTGAAGAAGATTTGGTAACAGTTCATGTTCTGTAATTGGTTGTTAAAAAGCCTGTTATTTTGAAACCAATGACTGAACGCAGCTTCAGAATGACAGCTTGATTACTTCCCTAAGACACCAGATTTGCCTGTGTGATTTCACAGTACATCATGTCACTCAAAGCCTGGAAACTCTCCTGCAGGCATCTCATTTTTATTCCAAAAATTACAATACACAAATCTAAGACATGTCAAGTATAAGGAGAATAGCTATTGTGATTGGTTAGTCTGTTTGGGCCTTTAACCACATCAAAGATTTCCAAAGTTGACCAAATGAATGACTGAACTTGACTTGTCTGTAGGCTTCTCTTAATGAATGACTTCTTGCAAGCATAAACCGGAGCAAAAGAAGAAACAGGAAGAGGTAGACATGCTTGAGGCGGCACTGAGGCACAATATTATTATTAAACGGGGATCAGCCATCTGAGATCATTTCTAAAATCATGGAGCAGCAACGGGCCATCTGTGGTGTGCTCGCAGGAGATGTTGGGCTAAAAATAAGGAAGGACTGCAGATATTTCCGCAAACGCTTACCTTTTTTACTGTATCCTAAAGTAGTAACTTGGAATGTGTTGTAGACTCTGAATCCTTTCCATCATTTTCAATAGTACGGGAAAAGGAAGCTATCTTTAACTACTATCTTTACAAAGAAAATGAAGCTGCTTGCTTTCTATATGCAGGCAACATTTGCCTGATTCTGATGTTTAATCTTAGAAAGAATCTGCTGGGCTGCAGATTCACTGTTCTGCAGTGACTTGCTGAAGCAAAGCTGACCTTCATAGAACAGGTAGAATGAATAATTACTTCTAAAACTTTAATTGGAGCCTCATTTAGTTACAGCAAATTTAAGCACCGAGGCGCTGCCGTTTGACATCCACACATTGAAAAACTTGTTTTTTTGTTGCAATTAGTAAGTAGATGTTAAGAATTTTTTTTCATGTACCTCGTGAGATTAAGCAAATCTCTCTTTTCTAGGAATTTATTGTACTGAAGGAAGAAGTTTCTAAGACATACCTTCAAAAAGGGTCAATTGAACTGAGTCTGAGCTTGACTGGTATGTTGGTCTGCTGGTATTAGGCTAATACAGGTTAGTAAGTACCAATATGGCTTTGTTTTATGAAGTAAAAAGAGACTAGGACATTTTTTCTTGTCGGTCTCACATATCTTGTAGACTCTAGTTTCAGTAAAATTTTCTGCATTTTAAACCAGCATAAAAATGTTAACACCTTTGTTTAGAAGTAGGCATTTACAGATTTTCCCCATTACTCAGACTGGAATATAATAAGATACTAAAGAACCCCCAAATAAACTAAAACCCTCATCAGCATTATCGATAAACTGTCTGTTTTTCCAGCCATTTACATTAAAGTTCTATTATTGTTTTGGTTGTGCAATGTTTGTGTCTTTACTTGTTTGTGGTCCATCCAAAGTAAACTTGATAAATTCCTTGTTAAAAGCTGCTCCCTTCATATTATAATTTAATATAATGGTTTAAAATGATGAATAATTCAACGTCTGGTAGAAGTAAGATTGTCAAAACTTTCTTTAGCTTTGCTTTTAAAGTTTTTTGACCTTTCTGTCTGGGTCATAAGTCTGGAAGTATACAGTTATATCAGGATGTAAGCTCAGCTGGAGAATAATGTGTCTCCTGCACAGTTTACCACAAATATTTGCCAGTAGGTCTGCATAGAAACAAGCTCAGTCAAAGCTAATAAGTGTAATTTAATCAGACAGGCTGCACTGGCAGAAAACCAAGCTAACCCCCAGCATGCTCTGTAATGATGAAGGATGCTCATTTTCACATTTTATAACATCACTTCATGTAAAAAAATGCATTACTGCTGCTAAAATAACTTATTTATGATATTAGAATAATGATCTGACTCTGACCTAATGTTCTTTCTTCATTTCTCCTTGCAGATATGTTGCGACGAGTTGTGCGACAGAGCAAGTTTCGTCATGTGTTTGGTCAGGCCGTGAGGAACGACCAGTGCTACGATGACATCCGCGTGTCCAGGGTCACATGGGACAGCTCCTTCTGTGCCGTCAACCCCAAATTTGTTGCCATCATCATAGAAGCCAGCGGGGGAGGAGCCTTTCTGGTTCTTCCCTTACAAAAAGTGAGTGGCATTCACATTCTGCCACCTCAATTTGTTTTTCAAAAACACATGGATATATTCAAATATGCATAATTTACAACTTTGAGAAAGTGTCTTTATACAGTCATGTATAAATTATTTATATAGTCATGTTTAAATTGGAAAAGTGACTGGATCTATGCTTATTATTGGAGAAAGGATGGAATCTGATAAATGTATTATTCTCTACTCATTTTTTGATATGTCAACTGGACTTAGGTCAAGTTTATCAGTAGTTGTAAGCATTCTTTTTCTCGTTTGTTTGCTTGTAGGAAGGGTTTAGAAAACTTGAGATAAGATAATACTTAATGCTGGCATTGCAGCAGCAACACAAAACAGTAAAGGTCAGAAAAATACAATAAAGTTGAAATAAAGATAAGGACATAAATAGAGTAAAATAGGAGGTACAGTGCATTCAAAAAGTAATTAGACCCCCTTCACTTTTTTCAGTTTTGTTATGTTGCAGCCTGATGTTACAGTCGAAAATATTCATTTTTATTCTCATTAATGTACACTCAGTGCCCTAACGTGTCAAAGTGAAAACAGAATTTTTGAAAGTATTGCAAATGTATTAAAAATAAAAAAAAACCTGAACTCCCATTTCTCTGGATCTTTGCTGAGATGTTTCTACAGATTGTGTTTTCACTTTGTCATTAGGGTACTTTGGGTAGATTAATAAGAGAATTAGAGGAGTTTATTCAATTGTAGCTTCAGGCTGCTACATAACAAAACTAAAAAAAGTGAAGGGGGTCTGAATACTCTGTAAATGCACTGTTTATGGGTACCGATACTGATAGCAGTATATCTCACACACTGATACCGATAATTATATTTGTACTAACTACAACAGTGCTGATGCCAGCAGAAGTGCTGTGAAAAATTGATTCATGTCCGAATCACACACACTAATCTCTGCAATTCTGAATCAATTCAAAACTCCCAGGAATCTTTCTTTTTTTTTCAACAAACTTTATCACATCCTGAGTGCATTTTCAACAGCAGACACACTGCTGGTAACTTCCTCCCTCTGCCGTCTCAGCTGCAGTAGCATGTGTGGCTCATATGCTGCGCTGTTAGCATTAGCAGCGCTAGCTCTCAGTGTCTGCATTGTTTATATTATTGTGTCTGACATTCTGATGAACTGCCTGCTTTTTCTATAGAGCAGTGAGTTAGCCTGTCCCGCTTTGACAAAAGGGAAGTTTTGAGACTCACTGCTGATTCTGCAATCTTAGGAAAGAGGCAGCCCAACCCAACATGTTCGCTAAGTGTGTTAAACTAATGTAGCTTCTTCAGGAACAAACATATCTGAGTTCACACCATGCATGTCATGTCAGAGATCAGTGTTATGGTTTAATGAGTGACCGTGTTAACTGGTGACTACACGTTAAAGCGTTTGGGTTAAAGAGCCACTTTGCTTAGTTTTCCATTAAAGTCAAATTTCCTTAGCATATCTTAGACATAAAAATGTTCAGTGTTATAACAATGTTGTTATTACAACAAACAACGACACACTTGCAAGTAAACACGGTCACTAATTTACCATAACACCTGCTCTCCTAGAGAATCGTCAGCAGTGAAGGCTTGAGATTTATGATCAAGTTTCCACTCATGAGTTTCTGATAAATACATTTCCTGCTTAGCCCACTCATTTTAGAAAGCAAATAATAACTTATAGCATCTACTGTAAGTGCACAGCAGACTGAGCAGCAGCTGAAATAATCACCACTTTATAAGAAATAGGGGATGTGTTGTGAATTAGGGAATCAGTTTGAATTTAAAAATTGATCCTGAGTTGAATAGATACCAGTATTAATGCAAGTGAATGTGTAGGAACCTCTCTAGTTTGAATAGATGTTTTAGAACTGTGAGCCTGTTATCAAAGTTTATAGAACTGAATCAACAAGGATATATTTAAAGTCCAAAGGCTGCTCCCTAACACTGAATTCAGTTGACATTTATGAATACTTGCAGCGTGATTCATATCCTGCTCACAGGGGGCTTTGACTAACAGAGGGGAATAAATAACAACATGACAGTAGCAACTGAGGACCAAAACTGGACACAGAGAGAGTTAAACATACCAAGAGATAGAAGAGTTGTATCAGATTAAGCACTCAGAGTGTGCAACAAATCAATCCTATGGGCCCGCTGTGCCAGTAGACCGTCAGCACCCTGCTGCTCTGATGCAACCCCCCGCTGCCTTCTCCCTGAAGCTCATATCTGTAGTAGAAACCAAAGATAATCAATGTTTAAATCTGCCCAGTAGTAACGGCATCCAATGTGTCTCCTGTTACAGTGCCTAATTGAACACACAATACTCACAGAGGGGACGGCTGCTGCTGTGTCAATATTTTAGGTCACTAGGTTAATTGATTTATATTCACCATGTAAAAGTCAGACTGCTCTCACTGTAGGATGTTCTACAAGGAATCACACATGTCAAGATGTCAGAAAAACTAGCGAGCTGGTTCAGAAAAGTCTTTTCAGTGACAGTTTATACTTCTAAGCCAATAAAGAGGAGAAAATGGGGATGAATTTAAAACTTTTCAATACGATGGCCATAAAAGCACAACAAAAGTATGCAAAAGACGAAGATAAGATAGTTAAATCATCCCTGCTCACTGCTCATTTTCATATCTCTAAATTATATCAGCTCAAAGAAGCTCTCACAGGTCGCTCTCAAACACTGTTGTAACTAACGTTTGTTCTGTCTCACAGACTGGCCGTATAGACAAGGTCTACCCGACAGTATGTGGTCACACAGGCCCTGTGTTGGACATCGACTGGTGTCCTCATAATGACCTCGTTATCGCTAGTGGATCAGAGGACTGCACAGTCATGGTAAGGAAAGCATAAGCTTTTATTTCTTTTTTTCAGAAATTTATTACATTTCATCCTGACTTTTTCTTGATGAGTATTAATTGTTTTATTCGACACAGTTACTGAGTGCTAACAAGTCACTAACAAGTGATTCTGGAGATTTAGGTTGCTATGATACCAAAACTAAAATTGCTGAATGATAGTTTTTTTTGCATTGTGATCCAATTAAAAGAAGAGTCTACTAGTGACATAAATTACTAACATTAAAAAACATTGTTGACTAATTTTAAATGTCTCTAGCTATTAACCACCAGGCCAAATTTCAGTCATGATAAACATCTATAAGTAGGGCTGGGCTATTATGGCAAAAACTAAAATCAGAATTGAACTGTTACCTTGATTAGGATTCATGAACGTTCATCCCACCCCTGACATGGTGTGTGTTGCAAATATTTTTACAATTTTAAAACAAATAACTGGTATTTTGTATATTTTTAAGTTTAATGCATAAGTCTTGTGTACTTTGAGAACAAATTTATGTGGCGAAATCTATAAAAGGATGCTTAAAATGTATCAGTTGATGCGCTGAAGTCTCACCCACTTAATAGAAAATCAAACTTCTGTCAGATTTTTTTTTTTTTTTTAAGATTTGATTTTGGGCATTTTTGAGCCTTTATTTGTTAGAGGAGGACAGTGGATAGAGTCGGAAACAGGGATGAGAGCGGGGGGAGCGACATGCGGTAAAGGGCCTCAGGCCGGATTTCAGCCCAGGCTGTCCAGGTTCATAGGGTGCGCCTTAAACCACTAGGCCACCTGTGCCCCAATCTTTTGTCAGATTTTCAAGAAATGCTCAAATCTGAATGGAGGACTCATCTGTCTGCTGTGTTTATTGGACCTGTCAGCTCCCTGTTTGAGCCGCCAGTGTCACAACCACATTAATTTCATGATGGACAGATAGTTTCCTGATGTTGCTCCTCAAAATAAAAAATCTTGAATGATAATAAGAAGCAGAGACTTTAATGTGACAAACTTGGTGAAAATAGAATGTGTCCAGTGCCACTGAAATTTAGTGTGGCTTTAGCATAGAAGTTTCAACACCTTCATCAGGTGAAGATGTTAGGGCCATCAGCGCCGGGTTCAAGTGACAGATAGCCAAGCTCTCCAGCAATTAGCCCTCCCCCTGGGTTTATGATACATTGTGGTTAGAGCACAGCTGCCTGTCTCTGTGTCAGAGCGAGGGAGGCAGAAGTCTTGGATTTTTTTTCATTATCTTCTGTCAAAAGTTGATCACTTTGTTGTGTTGCTTTTAATAGCCCGTAGGCCACCGTAGCTGCTGGGTTAGGCAAATGGTTGGTGGCTGACTTCCAACAAAGGGACATAGACATATGTATGCAATTCCATGACAGTGTTTTACTTGGAAGTAGTGTCTGTGCCATTGTACACAGCTTTACTGCATTGTACTCTACTGATAAACTATTTTAAGTAGCTCATCTTTTTGTGTGGAATGTAACCATTTTAATTCAACTTTTCTATTTTTTTTAGGTCTGGCAGATTCCTGAAAACGGACTGGAGACCCCGCTGTCAGAGCCCGTGGTCGTGTTAGAGGGCCACTCTAAGAGAGTCGGCATTGTGTCCTGGCATCCCACCGCTCGCAACGTTCTCCTTAGTGCAGGTGAGCTTTGTCTGCTGCCTTTGTCACGCCTCAAACTAAAACTCTGGTTAAGGTCATCTGTCATTTGTTGTGATGCACAGCTGAACACTCAATCTGACCAATCATGCCTGGATTGATTGCGTTGCCTTTGTGTGATGTCAAATGCTTAAAATAGTCTGTTGTGTTCATTTCAGGGTGTGACAACCAGATCGTCATCTGGAACGTAGGCACAGGAGAGGCCATGATCAACCTGGAGGACATGCACCCTGACGTTATCTTTAGTGTCAGCTGGAGCCGCAACGGCAGCCTGCTGTGCACCGCCTGCAAGGACAAGAAGGTCCGCGTCATCGACCCTCGTAAAAAGAAGATTGTGGCGGTAAGTTGGATCTTACTTCCTCCTGTGGAATAATTTCCCATTATTACCCACCAAAAGTGCAGCAGCAGAGCCTACAAACATGGCTGCCAAGTCTGACAAGTGTGTTTGTGTTTTCAGGAGAAGGACAAAGCCCACGAGGGAGCTCGGCCTATGAGAGCCATCTTTCTAGCAGACGGAAACATTTTCACCACTGGATTCAGCCGCATGAGCGAGCGCCAGCTAGCTCTGTGGAAAAGTGTTCGTCAGATAACTGTCATTCAGCCTTAAACACAGAGAAACAACACTCAGTCACACTGCAGTCCATATTATAAAACTAAAATTATGTTGAGCCTTGTCTTTTAAAGCTATCCCCACAAAGTATGTGTACTAATATTATCAGATACTCCCATCAGTTTTGATTTTCAATATTTTTATAATTTAATGTTCATTACACTTCATCTCCAGCTGGGGGCGCCAAAGTCAAAAGGTTACAAGACTATGTCAAGTTTACAGATGACACTAAGAGGAATTATTTTATGTACTTGTCTTCTTTATAATCGCTATTAATCATCAATACATGCGTGAGACCACATTAAACTCCTTACAGTTGACTAAAATAATAATTGTATGTTTCTAGGACAACATGGATGAGCCGATATGTGTACAAGAGATGGACTCCAGTAACGGCGTTCTGCTGCCTTTTTACGACCCCGACACTAATGTAGTCTACCTGTGTGGAAAGGTGAGCAGCTTGTATATAACTTCCTGCTTTGTGTCAGTTCTCTGAAACCTGGATCCTCACCTTACCTTACCATGTGACCTCAGGGTGACAGCAGCATTCGGTACTTTGAGATCACTGATGAGGCCCCTTATGTCCACTACCTCAACACCTTCTCCACCAAGGAGCCCCAGAGAGGGATGGGGTACATGCCCAAAAGAGGCCTGGACGTCAACAAATGTGAAATTGCAAGGTACTGCAAAAAAAGCCTCTTAATCTTGTTAGTTGTAATGTTTTTGCTTGTCTTGTTATTTTCTATAAAATCCTTTTTTTACAGAATTGCTCTAACATAACAAACCGCTTCATACTAAGAATACAGGTGCATCTCAGAAATTTAGGATATCATGTAGAAGTTCTTTTTTTTCTGATTTACTTCATAAAGTTAAAATTTTATAAATTCTGGATTCATTCCATGCAAAGTGAAATATTCCAAGACTTTACAAAAAAAAATGATTACAGTGCACAAAAATCAAACATCCATTATCTCAAAATATTAGAATATTGTGGAAAAGTCCAATTTTCAAAGGTTTCCTGAACCTTCATTCTCTACACTGGTTCAATACACACAGCCACAATCATGGGGAAGACTGTTGACTTTACAAATGTCCAAAGAACAATCATTGACACCTTCCACAAGGAGGGTAAGCCAAAGAAGGTCACTGCTGAAAGGTCAGGCTGTTCTCAGAGGCTGTATCTAAGCATGTTCCTGCAGAGTTGACTGGAAGGGGAAAGTGTGGAAAAAAGGAGCACAAGCAGCAGGAATGGGCTCCGCCTTCAGATAAAGCAGATCCAAGAAGTTAGGGGAGCTTCACAAGGAGTGGATGGGCTGGAGTCAGTGTATCAAGAGCCACCACACAGACGGGTCCAGGAGATGGGCTACAAGTGTCGTGTTTCTAGTGTCAAGCCAATCCTGAACTACTACATCTTAGACAATGTTATAAGTGTCTCACCTGGGCTAAGGAGAAAAGAACTGGACCAGTGCTCAGTGGTCCAAAGTCCTGTTATCAGATGAAATTAAACTTTGAATTTCATTTGGAAATCAATGTCCCAGAGTCTGGAGGAAGATCTGGGCCCAGAATCCCTCAGAGCTTAAGTCCAGTGTTTCCAGTTTCCACAGTCAGTGATGGTTTAAGGTGCCATGTCATCTGCTGCTGTTGGTCCACTGTGCTTTATCAAGTCCAGAGTCAATGCTGTCAGCCGTCTACCAGGAGATTTTAGAGACCTTCAAGCTTCCATCTGCTGAGAAGCTTCGTGAAGATACAGATTTCCTCTTCCAGCAGGACTTGGCACCTGCCCACAGTGAAGCCAAAAGTACCAGAAACTGGTTTGCGGACCACGGTGTTACTGTGTTTGATTGGCTAGCCAGAGAATCTCAGAGGAAGATGAGTGACACCAGACTTAATGATATAGACAAGCTGAAGCCTGCTATCAGAGCAACCTGAGCCTCATAACTTCCCAGCAGTGCCACGGACTGATTAGCTCCATGCAACATCACATAGATGCAATAATTTTTGCAAAGGAGCTCCAACCAAGAACTGAGGGCATAAATGAGCATCATTTTCCAGAAGGTCAACATTTTGTGTTATTAATCCTCCTTTTTTTGGACTGGTGTTTTGTGATATCCTTTTATCATGAGATAGTGGATTTTTGATTTGTGTCATCTCAGACTTGCTCATGCACGTTGATCACTTCCAGCAACAGTTTTATTCATTAAAAATAACAGTTTAGAAATTGTCAGTGCTTATGCCTGCTTACATTTGAAGATCATAGAGAGACATTAGTGATAATTACAGTCTGAAAACCAGCTAAAAACCCTCATGCAGGAGCTTTAAAGCTATTAGTGCTTCTACTGCCAACACTGTTTGATCACTCTGTTATGTTTCACATTTAATCTGTTTTAATCAGAATGCATCTGTTATCTCTGTAGGTTTTACAAATTACACGAGAGAAAGTGCGAGCCAATCATCATGACAGTCCCACGTAAGGTATGTCTGTCTCTTTCTTAACTTAAAAATTTAAATATCCAGGGAGTTTTTTTCAATAGTGACGTTAAAGACCTTTCAACATTTTGACATAAAATTCTGAACCTGACATTTTCCACCTGTCCTCTCCCATCCAGTCCGACCTATTTCAGGACGACCTGTATCCCGACACAGCCGGCCCTGATCCTGCCCTGGAGGCAGAGGAATGGTTCGCTGGAAAAAACGGAGGCCCAATCCTGATCTCACTCAAAGACGGCTATGTCTCCACAAAGAACCGGGATCTTAAAGTGGTCAAGACGAACGTGCTAGAGACCAAACCGGCCACGAAACCAGAACCCATCACAACGTCTCGACTTGTGGAGAAGCACGCTTCTCCACAGCCCTCAGTGGTGAGTTTTATGATAGCAAGACTATAGGTCTGATTAAATCAATGGGAATCACTTATTTAACCTCACATGTCTTTATTTGACATTTCTATTAAGATAATAGAGACTAATTCATTTCAAACCATGTTTTTTGGCAAAGTCCTGAAAATATTAACATCCTCACTTGATAATTTCTCTAATTTTATTTCCTTTGTTTATTATTTGATCATATATCATCACTTCTCTTACTTTGATTACGCTCTCACATGGATTCACAGTGCTTTTTCCCCTGAGTGTTGTCTGACGGGCACACAGCAACTTTTGCTGACAGTTGCACTCCTCCGTTCATGGTTATTATCCTGGTCGGAACAATTGAGTAAAGTTATGGATCAGCACATACTTGAATATTTGGGTTTCCATTCAAAGGAGAACAGCTTAACAGCTTTATTCCCTGTGAAATCTCTGCTTGTTTTGCAAGGATTTAGAGCAGCATTTGTTCTAAAGGTGATGTTTCAGTTGTTAATCAGCTAAAACTCTTGCAGATCTTGTCTGATTGATCTAACTTTGTTTCTCTTTTGTGCAGAAAATGGAAGACAAACTGGAAGAGGTACTCCGAGAGTTCAAGTCGCTCAGGGACCGCGTCATCCTCCAGGACCGCCGAATCGCCAGACTGGAAGAGCAGGTTGCCAAGGTTGCCATGTGAGACGTTTTTGTTTTGTTTTTTTGGAGAGGAAGGAACAGACGGGGAGGGGTCAGCCACGGCCAAATGTTCACGATTCGGCTACATGGAGCTTGGCGTCATACCTGAGACCAGACCAAGCCTACATTCCAAGATGGACTTTTTTTTTTTTCCTCGCCAACTTTCACAGTTCCCTCAGCCTCACACTCACACAGATAAGGAAGAACTCTCGCCGCTCATGTTCACATTTGAAGGAAAAGACATTTTTGTTGAAGAAAAGTCTTAACTTTTTTGTGGTTAAACATTCTCATGTGAAGTTTGAACTCAGAAAACTGTATGTAGCATCAGTATTTCCATTGTTATTTTCTTTTGTGTTGCCAAATATGAATGGTGTGCGGTTTTATGCACTGCTTTTGCATTTCTTTCCCTCTTTGTCGTACATTCCAGTCACATCCTGGTAGATTGATTTAGTCGAACTGGAAATTTTTTTAAACAATAGTTGTTGAACTTTTATCCTGCCACCAGTTTGCTCATTGATCAGATTTATGAATGTGGAAGAATTCCTCGATTCTTCTTTTTGTTCCTGTTCTTCTGAGCTTGAAATTCAACATCGGGCTTAATTTGGGGAGGGGGAGGGAAGGGTGGGAGGGGGGTGCATTTCTCTGGTGTAAATGTCGTGCAAATGTAGTGGTGCCTCTCATCACTGTTAAGGGTCAAACCGCAGTCGCCCTCTCCGGTGCAGATACGGTGTTGGGATGGGACCACTCACCCAGCTTGTGTTTCACTGAACCCCTGACAAACAGTTCTGTGCACATAATAAAGATTTTACACAGGAGAAAACCTGTCGATTCTTCTTTTCTCTGTATTCTGTCTAACTTATGTCATTTTTATCCTTGCAGGTTGAGCTGAGCTCATCATGTTTCAATTACAGTCCACCATACAGTTTGAGTGCGCCTACCATCATGGTGCCAAACAGCCTATTGGTATGTGTGAGGCCCCACTTTGACAAATATCATCCCCCAAAGAGGGCCACTGGTTGATTGTGAGTAAAAAAAAAAATGTTTCACAGTTTAGGAATGTGCAATATGATTTGTAATTAGACTCCTCTAGACCCTCACAGAGTGGAAGAAGGATGCAGGGAGGCTGTCTGAAGAGCTGGACCCTGACACTGATGATCCGAGTGGGGGAAAGGAGGGTCATATGGATCCACACAAGACAAACTGATAGCTATAGAAAAAGAGAACTGATTAAAAGGATTACAGGCAGCGAGACGATTGGTCCACAAAGGTCATGTCTAGATGTGGTTAGTTTGGTGTCTTAAGCGTAAACACTCATAATCAGCTGATCACCACAGCAGGAAGAGACAGATAAGGACTTGAAGTGGGTGATATGAATGTACAGTCATCCTTACACTTAGTTTCATTAATGAAAATACTGCGCTTTTCTGGAGCCCTGGATGAGTACAATCTGAAATAAGAATCTGTGCCATTCAATACTTTGAGAAGATGTTGTACCTTAGATTTCTAACAGTCAGCAAAAAATCTGCAAACCCTCCGTCCTCATCAAAGAATCTAAAAACTTCCTTGATCACCTGTAATTTCTTTTTTCACCTGATGGTGGTGCTGAAGCAGCTCTGTAACGTTTTTAAAATTCTGCTCACAAACCACAAACCTATATGGCTTAGGACCCGAATGGATGTTTGACCCTTTTATTGATTTTATAAATCAATCGTGCTCAATATAATTTGGCTTTTTTGATTAAAAAACCCTCTTTAACGTCAAACTGAATGTCTTGAGTGCAGTGAATGTGTCTTAAGTGACTGTACAATAAAGACACCTGTGTCTGAAAGGTCCAGTCACTGCTTAATCAGTATTCCTGTCTACCATTACACCATGGAAACAAAAGAACACCTCAAACAACTCAGAGAAAAGGTTATTGAAATGTATAAGTCAGGGGTGGTCACAAAAAAATCCAAGGCACTGAACATCCCCCAGGGTTCAGTGGAATTAATCAACAATAACTGGAGGGAATATGGCACATGTGTAAATCTGCCTAGATCAGGCTGTCCTCACAAACTGAGTGAGCATGCAAGATGGAGACTAGTGAGAGAGGCCACCAAGGCTACTCTGAAGGAGGTACAAGCTTCAGCAGCTGAGATGGAGAAACTCTGCATACAACAACTGTTGCCGGGGTTCTTCACCAGTGAAAGCTTTATGGAAGAGTGGTAAAGAGAAAGACACTGTCGAAGAAAACAGAATAATCTGGACTAGAGTTCACCAAAAGGCATGTGGGAGACTCCATGGTCAGGTGGAAGAAAGTTCTTTGATCTGATGAGACCAAAATGGAGTTGGCTTTTTGGCCAACAGACAATGACAGTGACAATAACAAAACTGAAAAAGTGAACACACTGTCCATCCAGTACTCCTAACCCACCTTTATCCCTGAAGATGGGTAACTTTTTAGACTACTTCCAGGCTTTGAAGAACCCTGAACCAGCACAAAACCATTTTGTCTCATTCTGAGTTTCCACAATGAGTAGAAAAATAAAACTCAAACTCAGTATGCATGGTTACTGCGGCTTGTTTTCAACCAGATTGTGAATCCAGGAAATGCGTCTGAAAAAAGGTGTCAGTGTGCAAACTGCTTTAAGCTACTGTGAGGGACTTTCAGTTTTAGTCAGTATTACTGACCAGTATAAACCAATATTACACGGTTCAATTATTCATTTAATACAAAAAAAAAAAAAAAAAAAAATCACACTGTAGAGTTTAAAGTTCAAAGAAAAGTAGTATGACACCTACCCCCTAGCAGACAGTTTAGACATTAAAAATAGCAAAGAGAAGACATCAGAATTTCTCACTTTAGACTCATTGCTCTCATAGGATTTGAAGAGGCATCAACATTAATACAGGTCTCTTTTTAACCATTTAATAACTCTGCACTGTACTTTTAATTATTGTATAAATAAATCAAGAGAAATGGCAGGCATGTGGGAGCATTTCAGCTCTTATAATAGGATTTGCAGAGTAGAAACAGTTCTGCTGGTTCTCCTTTAGCATAGCGTACTAAACACCTCAACATAGAAGAACACTGATGGTGTAACTGTTGTTCTTAACCTTTGTAGAGTTTTCAGAACCACTTTTCAGTCTCAGTCTGAGTCATGTGTACAGGAAGTGACAGTTATGATTTCAGCTTGAGAAGAACCCCTCTGTTTCCACACACAGGAGCAAATAAAGGCTTTAAAAGCTTTCTTTATGAAGACAATAACACTGATTTCCTCTGCTTTTAAAATGCATGTTTTTCCGTGATGTAGTGCACGGATGTAGCTGATGTTATATAACTGCGGTTTGCCATCCAGCAGTGCTTTGACATTGCCACTTTGGCCCACATGACACATTGAAACATCCCTAAACAGAACTGAGAACTTCCTGTTTCTTTATCTGAAGTAGAAAACGGTTGAAAACATGAGGTTGTTGTCTACACAGCAGCACCTGAGCCGCACTAAAACCCTCCGTCTTTGAGGTAAGGCTCATCGTCTATCTGTGAGGAGGTAGAAATCTCACTAAAAAGCTCCTGGTGGCTCATACTTCCTTATTGATGCTGGCTTTATTTCTAAGGGAAGTTCCCATCTCTGTATGGTTTCTCTAAAGCTGTTGCATAGTGATGTTTTCTTATGAAAGGTGTGATCATTTCCTGTTTCTTATAGTACATGAAGCAGCGTCACAGTGAGCGTGTCAGTGCTGTGAAGATGTTCTACCGGAGAGGCTGGAATGAGCTCAACTCCACTTTTCTCTGATTTTATCGTCCGGTTCATCGCTCTGTTTCACTGACAGCAAGGTAAAACACTCACAGAATGATAACTCTTCATACTGAACTAAAATCTCCACTTTTGTAGTTGTTTCTGTGGGTAAAAGTCAAGGTTTTTTTTCCTTTCCCAAAAAAATGAATTTTCTAGTTTGAAATTTTCCTAAAAAGAAAATAATTTATCTAAATTTTATAACCTACCTTCAAACTACATTGCACTTTTACCTTCAACATTTAAAATCTTACCAGACATTTGGTATAAAATCTTTTTTTAACATTAAAATATGTTTTATGCTGGTAATTTATATGTTTTTCCTGCTTATACAAGAAAAGTTGTGTTGTAAAACTGCTCAAATGTGAATCTGAAGACTGCTGCATCATAAAAAATCACTAGATTACTAATGTCCACTCATGTGAATCATTTTAACCACAGCTTTTTTTCTTTTTTTTTTTTTTTTTTTTTTTTTAGCTTCAGGGACCTCAAACTTCTGGTTGTCACGCAGCTACACGTATGCTTCCCGTAGTTGCAACAGTCAAAAGTATTTTAAAATGCTCCATGTTTCTTTTATTCAGAGAAAATTCACAAAGATATGTTAAAACAATTAAAAGGACTCCTGTTCTGGCATCAGCAGCCGCTGTAGCCCAATGGAGTTTTTACTGTGGCCTCATTAAATTGTGAATTTTAAAGATTTAAAAGGCTGACTGGTTGATTTTGTGCTCAGCTAAAAAGCTTTAACTTCAAACCTGATTATGAGGCTCAAAAACCCGTCCTTTTGTTTAAATCTGCTCATTCTGTGCCAATCATGTTGCTTCTGCTTGCTTTGGAAACTTTTTTTTTTTTTTTTTAATTTGTTGATTGGAATTTTTCCTTCATTTTGAGTGAAATTCTGCTCTTTGGTTCTTTGTTGATAAGAAACATGTATGAGTCATGTGTGTTAGCTTTACTACCCTAAGCGTCAAGACCACACTTACTAAGACTAAGGCTACGCTCAGACTGTAGGCCTTACTGCACAATTCTGATCCTTCCTCAGATCAGATTTCTTTGTTTGGCTGTTCACACTGCAGTCAACCTACAAAAGATCAGATCAGGATCTGATTTAGAACCACATTTGAAAAGCTATGTTCAAGTGTTATTAAGATGTCTAGCGTACACAGACCCATGATACTGACTAGCTTAAAACTCCCTAAAGGAACTTTGGATTCATGGTGATTTTTGGTGTCCCATGACCACTGTGCTGGTGTAGCATGTGTGTCTGATCAGTAGCACTGGTGTTGGCATCCTGGCTAACAGTTCGCTCACTTTGGACCTGAATACTGTGTCAAACTATTTCTGGGTTACAAAGTTGAAATCATTTATCAGTGCCACATCTAACCCCTTTTAACAAGGTTATCTGCTCATTTTTGCCATTATTATTTTCTACTTTTCATCAATTTTGCAAAACTTTTGCCAATTTTGGCAGATTTTTACCATTTTTTGTGGCATTCTAATCCCATTTCGCACCTTTTATGCCTATTTTTGCCACTTTGGACAAATCTGTGCAATTTCTAACCCCATTTTATCACTTTTATACCCTTTTACCATTCTTCTACCCATTTTTGCCACAATTATTTCCCACTTTTTATCAGTTTTGTAAAATTTTAGCCAATTTTTGTAGATTTTTTCAAATTTTTGCATCATTGTAATCCCATTTCACCATATTTTAACCCTGCAAACCACTTTTTCTGCCCATTTTTGCCACTATTGAATCTGTAAAGGGTCTTTGAGTGCTGAGAAAGGCACCTGTAATAAAGTGTATTATTTCTAAAATTACTATAACTTGCAACATTTCATCAATATTGCAACATTTTTGCAGATTTTTACCAATTTTTGTGACATTTTAATCCCATTTCACCACTCTTAAACCAATGTTGCCAACTTTAACCACATTTCCGTGTCATGCCCACCTTTGCTTATTTACAATCCCTTATCACAGCTCTTTTGTCTATTTTTGCCACGTTAACCACATTTCAGTATTTGCTATGCCCAATTTTGCCAGTGTTTATTCCATTTGCACCACTTTTGGCACCTGTTTCTTCCTCTTTGATTCATTTTGGTGACTTTAAACATATCTTTTTGCCAATTGAACCAATTTCTGCCATGTGTTAATGCCCTTTCACCACCTTTTCTGCTCATTTTTATCACTTAAGACCAAGTTTTGCCACTTTTTAACCCCATTTCATCACTTTGATACCCTTGAACCCACTTTTACTGCCCATTTTTGCCACTATTACTTAAAACTTTTCAACTGTTTTGCAAAATTTTTGCCAATTTTTGTTGATTTTTTTCCTATTTTTGTATCATTTTAATCCAGTTTCACCACTTTTAAACCCTGTAAACCACTTTTTCTGCCCATTTTTGCCCCATTGAATCTGTAAAGTGTCCTTGAGCTGAGAAAGCAGCCTTTAAATAAAATTTATTATTATTATAATTACTATTATTTGCCACATTTCATCATTTTTGCAACATTTTTGCAGATTTTTACCAATTTTTGTGACATTTAATCCCATTTCACCACCTTCTCTACCCAATTTTGCCACTTTAGACCACTTTTTGCCGCTTTTTAATCACATTTCACTCTCTGTTATGCCCATTTCCACTTTTTATAATCCCTTTTCACAGCTCTTCTGTCCATTTTTGCACACGTTAACCACATTTCATCACTTTTAAACACCTTCCACCACTTTATTTGCCTAATTTTGTCATACATCAGGGATATTTGCCTCTGTTAACCCATTTTTACCACTAATAACCCCCTTCTACCCATCTTAAACCATTCTTGCCAATTTTAACCACATTTGGGTATTTTTTATGCCCATTTTTGCCACTTTTTAATCCCTTTGCACCACCTTTTTCTGCCTGTTTTTGCCACTTTGATCATTTTTTGTGACCTTACCTTTTGATTGCATTTTACTTTCTGCCCCTTTAACTAATTTCTGCTTCTTTTACACATCCATTTCACTATCTTTCCTGTCCGTTTTTGCCATTTAAAAACAATTTTTGCCACCTTTTAATCCTGTTTCCCCACTCTTTTGTTCATTTTTGCCAATTTTTACTACAGCAGTAATTGTTATGCCAAATTTTGCCACTTAAAACCCATTTTGCCACTTTTAACCCCATTTAAACCACTTTTTCTGACTGTTTCTGCATATATGATTTGCCACATTTCATCAATTTTATTTTTTTGCCAATATTTTGCCATATTTTAATCCCATTTCACCACCTATTCTACCCATTATTGCCACATTACACCAATTTTTGCCACTTTTTAACCACATTTCATCACTTTTAAAACCTATACACCACTGGGTTCCAGAAAGCTTTCCTCTTTAACCCCCCTAATGGGAGGCTTTGTAAGTAAATAGTGAAATCTATTTTTCTCAGAAGTCAAATGTGTGGCACATTGAGACTCTTGGCCGCATTAAAGAAAATGCAGTTTTAGCACCATGTTACTGTAAACCATCTGACACCTGGCCCCTCACAGGAAGTCTAATTTAGATTTCTTTCTTCTTCTGATTTCAGGTTTTTGAACAACAATGATGCAGCGCAGCATGAAGATATCTCTTGTCCTCCTGTGGGGAGTATTTTGTTGGTGTCCTTCAGTGGCCATGATTACTCAAACCCCAGAAAACAACATGCACACAACTGATGAACCCCAAAAAACAACCCAGCAGCTGCTCATCAACCCAAATGTTCAGAACAAAACACAGACTCATCCCACTCACACGCCTGCTGGAGCTGATGTTGCAACACAGGAAACGGAAAAAGCAATCTTTACTCGCAGCGCCTCAGATGATAGAACTTCCGATTTGGCGGCCAAAGAGAAGGCAGCAGCAGCGACCACGGGAAGCTCAGGGGGAAGATTGCTTCATAGCTCTGCTGCAGCGACCACAGCTGAAGCAAAGTCCAGAAACAACATGAAAAACGGCACAGAACATGCAACAGTTAATCAGCAATCATCCACCACATCTACCAACAAAGCTACACCATCAACAAACATCTCAGAAACAGCAACTCCAATAGGTGGTCAGTCACGTCAGCAGTCAGCTACCACATCTACCAACAAAGCTACACCATCAACAAACATCTCAGAAACAGCAACTCCAATAGGTGGTCAGTCACATCAGCAGCCAGCTACCACATCTACCAACAAAGCGACACCATCTTCAGTAAACATCTCAGAAACAGCAACTCCAACAAGTGATCAGCCACGTCAGCAGTCAGCTACCACATCTACCAACAAAGCGACACCATCTTCAGTAAACATCTCAGAAACAGCAACTCCAACAAGTGATCAGCCACGTCAGCAGCCAGCTACCACATCTACCAACAAAGCGACACCATCAGCAACAACTCCCTCGGCATCTTTAACAACAGCCCCAATAATCGAACCTACATCCACCACCAAGCCTGAGGTTACAACAAAGTTACCACCCACCAACTCTTCTACGGATTTTACCCAGACTCCATTCTCCACCCACAACCAAAGTTCTCCTTCAGTTTCCTCCAAAGCCACATTGACGGAGAACACCACCTCTGGGACAGCCCCTACAACAGACAAATCCACCACAGGAACTTTAGCTCTGCCTTCATCTCCGCCTACTACTAAGACAGCTTCCACCTCCACATCAGAAAGAACCACAGGAAGATCCAACACAGAGCCTCCAACCACCAACACGACTGACAACGCCACCTCTCCTGCAGGGGTCTTGATCCCTAAGGATTCCAAAACACTTCCAACACAAACAACAAAATCCCCCCAAACCATCACAAAGAGTCTGCCCAGCACTGACCCCCAGCACTGCTCCACTCGCCACTTGGTAAAGCAAAGCCTCATCGCCATTGCCTCCCTGGCCGCGTTGGCCACCATCTTCATGGTCAGCACTATCGTCCTCTGCACCAAGCTGTCATCCAGGAAGTACAGGATGAAGAGACCGAAGCAGGACACAGAGATGATGTGCATCTCCTCTCTGTTGCCTGAAAGGAACTACAACTACAGCAGGCACCGCAACCCGCCCAGCAACGGGGTGCTGGTGATGCATATGGCTGGAGACAGTGATGAGGAGGGAGGAGATAATCTCACGCTCAGCAGTTTTCTTCCAGAAAATGATCGTTCGGTGTAGGTGGATTTTCAAACATGGAAGCTGACCCCCCATTTCCGCTTACGTATGTGACTAACAACTGTATTTCTGTACATGAATGCATCCAACTTAAGTCTGTTTACAGCCATGCAGTGTGTTCAGAGAAAAACTGAGACTAATGCAGGACTAATACGGCAGGTCATCACATAAATGAAGAGGTTGGCCTTACCAGGACTGTAGCATTGATTACGAAATATTTCACTAAAAGACAGTGCCTATGAAAAGTATTCAACCCCTTGGATGTTTTACCCTTTTATTGATTTTATAAATCAGTCATGGCCAATAAAATTTGGCATTTTTGACCAAAAAGAAATGGACAAAAAAGGCTTCAATGCCAAAGTGAAAACAGATTCCACAAAGTAATGTATGGCCAGCCACAAATTCTCTAACGGACTGAGGTCTGGGCTTTGACTAGGCAGATATGCCATATTCTCTCCATTCTTAATAATGAATTGAACTAAACTCTGGGGGATGTTCAGTGCCTTGTAATATTTTTACATCCATCCTCTAGCTTATACTTTTCAATGACATTTTCTCAGAGTTGCTTGTAGTGTTCTTTTGTCTTCATGTTGTAATGGTAGCCAGGAATACTGATAAACCAGTGACTGGACTTTTCAGTGAAGAAATCTGGTTTCACTTTCATATATAAACAAGGTTTTTTGTATTTTTTTTTCTTAACCCCTTAAAGCCTGTTGTGTCATATTTGATACATACTTTTATGACGCCTCTATCTAATCAATATGATCGTAAATTACTTTTAAAAAAAAAGAAAAACATCTGTATGCAATCTGATAAATGATAAAAATGCCCTCAAGTGGATTATCAGTTACCAAAAACACCTAATGTATCAAATGAGATACACAAAATATATACATTAATTTTTATGGAAATTTAGATGTCTTGAAATTTCAGTAAAAGTCACATAAACATTTCACTTCCAACAATTTATGATTTTTCTGGCTGTAATTTGTGTTTTCAGGCTTTAATGGTTTAAATTGATTTTTTAAAAATTTTCCATGCATAAAGGCATGAACTATTAATACCGAATCTGCTTTTGAACCTGCTTATGGAAATGTTTATTTCCACCGTAA
Source organism: Cheilinus undulatus (assembly GCF_018320785.1). Lineage (NCBI taxonomy): Eukaryota > Metazoa > Chordata > Actinopteri > Labriformes > Labridae > Cheilinus > Cheilinus undulatus. The sequence goes on from NC_054881.1 coordinate 35,556,586, forward strand.
GAACAAGCATTTCTTGATTTGTGAAATCAGATCAGTTTTCCCTGTTTTATTTTGAAATGCTGACTCAATACATCAACATTGGACTGCAGAAAGAAGAGTCTTTAACACAAAGAATTTTCTGTGAGATCTTCAAATGTGTATTTTAGGCTGCAGTAGAAAAAAAATCTTTTTGTGCATAATTTCTTATTATTTTTGCCTCCTGGACAGACTCAGGATGAGGACTGGGATCAAAGATTGTATATTTTGAAACATCCTGAGCTGGACCCTGATGGTATTTCACTCAGTGACGGGAGACAGGAAGGCCTGTTCTGTCAGGGGGATTACTGCTCTTCAAAGACTCAGCTGGGTTTACGAGTGCTACTCTGGTAGAACCGCCACCGAGGCTTTTATTGTACAAACGCCGTGCCTTGAATGTAATGTTTGAGTTTATGTGAGGAGATGATATCTCTGTACTGTGATAATTTATGAGGCAAGCTGTCTTATTTAATAGTTTGGCAACATTTTAATCTATTACTGCTGTAAATTTTTGCTGCTTTTCTACAGAGAACTTTGAGATTTTGCTGTAAACAAAGTCAGTTTTTAGACATAAATATATTTTGTAAAAGCCATGGTTGTTTCCTGGGCAAATTTCTTCAACAAACTAACAACAAAACAACGTATGAGTGTTTATACATGATATAAGCTTTTAATTACAATTGTTTATCTGCTCATTTAGTTGCTGACCAGGATTTTTAACTTCCTGTGATTGAAGCCAAAGAGGTCTGGCTGCAGACTGTTCATCTGAGACGCCGTATATTTCAGAACAGAAGAGCCATAATTTTCCACTACAGCATGTTTTTAAATTCTACTTTATCCATGAACAGAGAAAAAGTTCAGAGGACTAATCTGGGATTAAATTATGTATGAAATTGTTTCGGAAGGACTAACACAAACAGTACCTTGCTTAAGCTTTGTTAGCCTAAGCTAAGGCTTAAATAGTTACGCAAGCTACGTAATTAACACTATTACATAAGCCAATAAAGCTAAGCAAGTGTTAGCAATGTGAGCTTTAGCAAACAAAGCTAAAGCTAACATAGCATAGCACATAACATAGCGTGGATAATGTAACTACGTAGCTTATATAGCTGCTTTGTGAGCTTAGCTGTTGTTACTTTAGCTGTGTCACCCCATTATCTGTGGCTAAGCTAGCTTTAGCAGCATGAGCTTTAGCAAACATAGAGCTAAAGCTTACTTAGCTACTTAGATAATATAGATACGTAGTTTATGTAGCTGCTTTTTGATCTTAGCTTTAGCTTTGTTTTCTACCAAGCTATGTAGCTCAATTATCTATGTAGCTTATGCAGCTAACAGAGCTGCAGAGAATACACTTGCTGCATTTAAGTGTTTGCATGGAGGACGAGGCTTTTTCCCTGTAATCAGACCCTTAACTCAGCTTTATTAAACTTTTTGTATTCTGGTTTTGCAGGTCAGATTTTTCACTTTAATCTTTTGGTATCCTAAAACTTACCTTAACCCTGAACAGAGGTCTAATCCATATTTATTTCAATTGTGTTTGCAGGTATTTCCATTCTGAAACTGATGGTGTCTCAGATGAAAGGTCTGCAGCCAGACTGTCTTGGAGGTATGAAGAAAAGGACAATTTTTCAAACATTTGAAATAAAATTGGATTGAACTTCCCTTTAAGGTTAAGTTAAGGTTAGGATACCAAAAGATCATAATCTGACCTGTAAAACCTCATAATAGAACGTTTAGTTAATGTTTAATTCAGTGGTGCTTTCACACATGCACAAAACTCCCATAAAATTTTCTTAATTATTTCAATGTGTGGAAGCAAATAGCTTAAGCTTTTCATGCTGACTTTACCTTCAATTTTTCTTGACAGTCCTCTAGTAAAATTTCAATGTAAGGTCAAAGTAAGCCCACATCGTCAGGAAACAGGTAATATTATGAAAGTTTACTGTGAGTAAGTGGGTGGGGATGAGAGCCAGTGCAGGGTGGCATTACTATTTTTAAGATGATTTTGGGGCTTTTTTTTATGCCTTTTATTTTAGAGAGAACAGTGAGTAAAGTCTGAAATAGGGATGAGAGATGCGAGAAAGGGGCCACAGGCCAGACTTGAACCTGGGGTCTGTACAACAGGCCTGGAAGAACTAGACTTCAAAGATGAGGTGGCTGAGTGGTTAAGGTGCAGACTCCTAATCCATTGTGCTCTGCATGCATGGGTTTGAATCCCATCTTTGTTGCATAATCATAACTTTAATATCTTGAATCTCCTATCTATCCAGGCCATCCACAACAGTCTGGCTGCACACATTTAATCTCTGTTGGCCTCTCTCACCAACCATTTGAGACATTGTCTCTTTCAGAACAGAAGTGCTGCAATTTTCTGATTCAATGTATTTCCATTTTTAGATTAAACAAAAAAATCCACTTAATTCACACAAAAAATCTGGCAGTTACATTTTTGATATAACCACATTTCAAACATAGCTACATAGATATTGTAGCAATGTGGCTGACAGCTTATGGTACCAAGTAGACTGTACTTGCTGCATTAGTGTTTTCATGGAGGAAGAGCTTTTTTCCTCTAAGCAGACTGTTCACTCGGCTTTTTTCTGCAGGTCAGACTGTGAACCACGCTTAAACATTAGTCCTACCCCACATTATTAAGGATAATTCGACGAGGATGGGATTTGAACCCATGCGTGCAGAGCACAATGGATTAGCAATCCATCGCCTTAACCACTCGGCCACCTCGTCCACAAATTTAAGTGTTACGGCCCCTAATATGAACCCCAGGTTCAAGTCTGACCTGTTGCCTCTTTGCCACTTGTCCCATCCCCACTCTCTCATCCCTATTTCAGACTCTACTCAGTGTTCTCCTCTCTCAAATAGAAGGCATAAAAAGCCCTAAAAATATATATCTTTAAATAAAAAATAATGCCACCCTACACTGGCTATCATCCCCACCCATTTACTCACAGTAAACTTTCAAATTATTATCTGTTTCATGACATTGTGGGCTTACTTTGACTTTTACTAGAGGACTGTCTAGAAAATTTGTAGGAAAAATCAGCATGAAGAATTCAGCCCTTTGCTTCCACACACTTAACTCAATTAGAAAATTTATGAGAGTTTTGTGCATGTGTGAAAGCACCACTAAATTCACTTTTTGCCACAAGTTTGCACCATGACAATCTGAAACCATACCAAAAAAAAGGATTCTTAGTTCCTAATATGACTGTCAGTCGCACACATACAGTACACGGAGCTCACTTCAAAAATGTTGTGTAATTTTTGTGAGTTTTGAGCAGATGAACTTTGTACGGAAATTTTTTTATCAGAAAGCATGAGTAAAAGACTTTACACCCAAACAAAACAGAGCATTTTGCTGCGTATGTGACAACAAATGTTAAAGGTCATAATAGAAGTGTGTGCTATGTGGACATAGACACTTCCCTTATTGCTGAACGGCTTTATAAAAGGCTTTTCTTCTGCCCTGGACTGGATTTCATACTCACTTCCTTTCCTGTGAAAGCAAAGCCCTGAATGCTTATGAAGCCGTGTTTTTCTTCTCCTTTTTTTCTGTTTTTGTTCGAGCGATAGAAGCAGACACTTGTGACTTTCAACAGAGCAGACACCAATGTAAACTTGGAGGATGCAGGACTCATCTCATCCTCATGTTGACCATATAAAGCTCGCCTGCCTTGATTGATGACAGAGAACTCGCCAAAAATGCATCAATGCTCACACACTCTTCCTGAAGAGGTCACACACTCTCACAGTCATGCCATGTGAGCTGAATTGTCTCTAGAGGAGGAAAAACACCACATTGTTTCTTAGCATGTGCCCCTCTTCCTCCTGGGTGTTATGGGTGTTTAGGCCACACAGGAAACGTTAACCTCTTCCTGCATTAGTGGGTCACTCTAACCAGCTGCTCCCTGACTCTTTTTGGCCCAGCAGGCCTGCCGTTAGTCACTGGAGTCGCAGGCTGAGATTAGAGGGAAAGTCAATAATAAGAAGAAGCTCCATCTGCAGAAAGATGGAGAAATAAAGTTAATTCTGCCTGTGCAAGTCCAGTTAGTCACACAGGAGAGTTGGGGAGAGGTCCCTGCCCCCACTACACATCATAAGCTCCTACCTAACAAGAACAATCTGTGTGCAGGCCGGAGAGCGCAGACACTCTTGGGGGAAAGGGGGGAGGAGAACAGAGGAGAAGGAGGGATTTGTCCTCCTGGTTAAAAACATTTTTTTTGGGCTACCCAGACAAATCTGCAGCCTGAAACCTGAAACTGCAGAAGTGGCGTGTCACGCAGACAGTTCGCCACTCGTTGCTGCTCTCTCCTTGACTCTCTGAGTTCATTTTTTCCACATTGGTCTCAGCCATCCTCCATCAGAGGCAGCTCAAAACTCTTCTTCTGCCACAGTGCATGGTGAGTAGCATATTTTCACTTTCTAAAATTGTCTGATTTGTAAGAAAATGTGGGGTTTTTGAGCTCATATGAGCTCATAAAGTGTAGGATGTCTGGGCATTGTGCAGCATCCATCCACAGTCGCAGCTGAAATATGACTACAGGAGTCAGAGTCCATTTAGTTTCACTTTAAAGCTCGTGAGAGGAATTTTTTTGAACTGGCTGTAACAAAGAGAGATATTTATACTGCTGTCTATATGCCACATACAAAAGCAAGCAGGAGCATCAGCAGTGAGATTGGTCATTTCAATACGAATGTTTTTAATGAAACAGCCTATGTTGACTTTTTCTCAAGCTAAAACTCTTCTAATACCGTGCATTAACACAGATTAACATCTGTTTGGGCTATTCAGATACCAAGTGGTTCTACTTTTGTTTTTAAAGATTAATTTTATTATTTTTGGCTAATCTCATCTATTTTCATTATAGCAGATGTGATTAATAGCAGTATTATCACAAGTAGAGTTACCATGAGCTACCCAAGAGTGAAACGATGAAATACAATCTCGGCCAAATATACTACAATTCCCACAATCCTTGAGTGTCACACTGACATCCCTGATTGGTGGTCTCCAGTTACCATGGTAATTAGGGGTGTAACAATCCTTCATTGTCTATCGATAAATTGATTGGTTGATTATCAGATCGATATAAAGTCAAAACAATGATCTCAAGCAAAGCTTTTATTTTGACCCCACACACACACACACACACACACACACACACACAGTTTCCACCCACCAGCAGCATCCTCAGCAAGCTAGCGGTAGCAGCAGTTGCCTAAATTTTGCATTTAAGGGAAAGAGAATATCCACTCTTCTTTCAGCTGTGAGGAAATATTTCAGACAGCAACTATACCAGGACTCTTGCCTTCATTTGCAGACTACATGAGCGATATAAGATTATGCACGGTTAAAAACCACTCTCATATCATTTAAGCTAATGTAGCAAAAGTGTTGTCTGATACATGCTTTACAGATAAACAGAGAGGGAAAAGTCCACTTTCTCATACCCCCTTTGATACACTGATTTCAGTCCACCATCTCAGGTTAGATTTATAATGAAAAAATAAGCTGTGTTACCTATTTATCACATCAAAATTGATATTGGCAAATTTCCTTTTGTTGCCCAAAACATGAATATCATATCATATCAGGATTAAACAGGTGATTGAAATGTCTACCAAGCAAGTGCTGCTGCAGTCTTAAGGAATAAGCAAACTAAAATATAAAACAACATTATAATTTAAAATGTAAATTACAGTAAAGATAAGCATTCATAAAAGGTACCAATGTGGTTTTAAAGCTTAAAAAGCAATCATTAACAACGAATTGAATGAATGGATTATGTGATGCGTAGTTCCCTCCTTGTAATGATATACGCACACAGTCTTGTACCTTTGCCTTTTTCGAAAGTCGTTTCATGCCGAATCAAATGTTTTGTAGTCATGACTACTCAGGTAGCTGTTTAGCTTGATTCATGCATGTGTCCCATTTCTTTTGTCTGGGCCTTTTCACCCCTGGCGATATGCCCAAAGGCTGCCTGTGGTTTTCGGGCCCTCGGGACATCCACAGCATGACCAGGGGATCATTGCATCCCTAGGTTGTGCCTACTCACCACATTCACCTCTTATTCCGCCCTAAAGGTGTGGACCTTGTTATTTTTTCATCAGATTGTTTTCCCATGCCCCTGGAAGTAATATGAAAGGACATCCAGAGCACTACGGGGGTCGTGTCAGTCCTCCTTCCCACCCAATGGTGCCTTCAGGAAGGCTTACTCACCATTAAACGCCTTACTTCAACGTCAATTTTTTCAGCCAAATGTTCCTCAAAGTTCTGCACACTACTGTGTACGTAGAGGTTATTTTGATTAATCATTCAACATTTTGCGGTCTTGCAAACTACTTTCTTGAACTCTATTGTGTGACATCCCTAGCAGACATGAGACCCTGAGCAGATCTGGTACTCAGACCGGCCGGTTCACAACAACACATCACTCTTGGCTCATAACTTTGTCTTGATTTGTCATTTCAGTCTAACCAGAACAACATAAAGTTTATTTGCTAAATAGTAATTACCAAAGAAAGCTAATGACAAAATGAGGGTGAAAAGCTGTTAAAGAGGCAACACTAGCCTATTAGCTGGTGGCTAATTTGCTTCCTTTCATTTGTATGGCCAGTAATTGCACCACACACAGTATGTTGTGTACCACATACATTTTCCCCTACATCTGGAAAATAATAAATGAGGCCTCTACTTGCATATGAAACAGACAAATGAGCGTTCAGATTGTAGGTCAACAGTGCAGACGCATCAATGCACAGCGTGGACGTACTTACTAAGTGGAGGCATACTGGTATCCAAATGCCCAGAATGGCTGTTAATGCAGGGTAAGTACCCCATAGTTTCAGAATAATTGACAGTTAAAGAAGATCAGGATGAGGCATATTGAAGCACATTACTCAGACGTGTACAGGACAAAATCAGCAAGAGATAAAATGTTCAGATTTGTCCACAGGGGGGCGCCAAATGGGCCCAAACAAAAGTTCCTAACAGGAGCTTTAAAATGTACAAAAGACAGAATCTAGGCCACGCTTTATTGTTTCTGTTTTAATAATTTGAAAAAATTTAAACAAATGTGTTAAAAACACATTTTGAAACTAGATCTGCTAACTTTAGAGTGTTAGTTTGCATATGGCAGCCTTATGTCCCTGTGTTTATGTGTCTGATTATTTGGTCTGGGGTGAGTGTGTGATTAAACGTGGAGAAAAAAGAAAACACACCTCCCGCCCCCTCTCTTTTTCCAGATGAGAGCAGAGTTTCATGTGGGCCAGCTTGAACACAGATGGAGCAGGCAGAGGAGGAGAGTGTGTGAGCCGCTGCCAGTTTACACACAGACTGAGCAGAGATATGATTTCAATCCAAATGACTGATAATAATAGCAAACGTCTAAGGGTTACTCAGCCACTTAGGAATAGAGGAATGTGCTATCTAGCCATGCAGAAACATATTTGACTAGTTCACTACCAGAAAGGGAAGGTCATTATGCTCTTTATCAGTCAGAACACTTTGTGATGATTTTGTTTTGTACATGTTTAAGTCATGTTTTCTTTTAAAGGAATTCTTCCTGCTTTCTTTTAATAGTCATGCATGTCACCAATCAGGAATCTTTGTCTTGAAAAATGAAAAATAGTTCCAGCAACATGAAATAAGTCACTTCATGTGACACCTACTCCTGCCAGTGCTTTCAGACAAGTGTGACAAGAATATAGATACAGATGCACATAAAGAATTGTACAAAAAGTAAGGAATTTTGTGTTTGGTAGAGTATTTCTTTGTTTTAACAATGCTTCATGGCAATAAAGCTTATACTGTTGGAAAGCCTGATTCTTTCCCTTTTAAATAGTGCCACATTTGTAAGGAACATGCATTTGTAGGATGAGCAGCAGAGCTGAGTATGTGGGTCGCACCCACATAATCAATAATGACACTAGTTACTAAGAAAATACAAATAAAAAACACTTTTTTCATTGCAGGCTTCTTAAGGGTCCCTCCTAACTGTGGGCCCAAGTAATCAGAACACTGAAAATACACATCCCTACTAGAGTGAGAAGTTGCTTTTATACAGCACTTTCATGACCAGAAGAGGAAAAACACTAAAAACCAACATAAAAATAACTTTTTCTTCTTCTCTTTAACTTTTCCTTCATTTTGACTAGGGCTGTCAGCATTAATTATGATGTAATTTAGGCCCTCAATTAGTGCATTCATTTGTGTGGACTGCATTAATCACATGCTTGACTGTCCCTCTCAGCACATTTCGGTTTAGACACTGCAGTGTCTCCCAGCAGCCACAGGGAGGTGCTAAGTGCACCTTTAAACCTTAATGTCTTAATTCAGTAAACAAAATGGACGCGTCTAAATGTGGCAGTGCCTTGTGCAATCAATAATTTCACTGTTCCCTTAGTTTCATTTTCAATCCAGAACAATCTCCTTTTTTCACGGTGAATATCAGATATTGAATATTCAAGTTCTGCTGTGTGGATTCAGTCCCCCCTGTATAAATGGGAAATCTAGCACTTTTTAAAGATTATTTTTGGAGATTTTGCCGTTATTTGATTGGACAGCTGAAGAGAGACAGAGGATAGAGGGAGAGAGAATTCCCAGATTAGGAACTGATCCCAGACCAGTGCGCTGAGGACTTAAGCCTCTGCTTAAGAAAGGGTTAAAATCAGGAATATAAGAAATCCTAAAATGCACACTTGGTCAAAACTGAATTATGTATTAGTAACACAATCACTTGCCATGATATACTGCACATTCATACCTCATTTATATGCAAAAATATAATTGCTATGAAGCAAAAATGTGGTTTGTAGAGTGCAAAAAAAGGTAAAGGTCCTAAAACGTATTATGTACATAATTTTTACACAATTTAACTGACCTTAAACCCACTGATTTAAATTCTGCTTTGAAATAAACATGCATTTATCCCTGCTGTGTAACCTCTACAGCAGACATGATTTTCCATCCAGACCTAAATTCCTTAAGCTGTGGAAACTCTCAGAGCAGCATAAGTGTAAAATGAACATCTGTTTAAAACATACAGAGCTCAAACATGTTTCACGGATGGCACTGATGTCTCAGTTTGCTGTTATTTACAGATCCTGAGGGGAAACGATGCTCCAGATGGCCCTCCATCTCACCGGTCTGAGCCTGGCGTTTTGCCTCAGCAGCGGCTCGGCCACACCTCTACCTTTTTACAGTCAACTAGAGGGAAGCACAGACGAGGAAGAGCTCACCAACTCCACTTCCTCTCTGCCCACCAGCTACCCGTCCTCAGAGTACCAGACCACACCTGCCGGTCCCACACATGTAGAAACAGAGTTTCTGAGTCAAGTTAGGAGCTTCCTGGAGGAGAATATGCTCCTCATCCTAGTTGCATGCTCCCTCTTCATTCTCTTATTTCTCATCATCTGTGGAGCCATTTTCATGAGCCGCAGGCGCAAAGTCAACGCCTACTACCCATCCTCCTTCCCCTCAAAAATGTACGTGGACCACAGGGACAAAACTGGAGGTGCTAAATTCTTTAATGAAGTGCCAGAAAAAGCCACTCCAGAGGAGGAAGTTGAGCCAATGGACTCTCACAAGCAGCTCCAGGCAGACATCATGAGGGCTGCAAAGAGCCTGCGCACACCAAATAAATCCTCCACAGCTGCAGAGGGAAGTGACCCCATCCAGAAAGAAGCAGACCACAGTCCTGAAGACAGCTCCAAACCAGATGGCAGCGTCCTGGAGGAGCAGCTAGCCAGTCTCCCTGAGGAGAAAGAGCCAGAGAGTGAAGAAGCAGCAGGAAGCACAGAGCTGAATTCTCCTGAGCAGACAGGAGATGATTCACAGGAGCCTCTGATGGGCCGCAGTCTGAGGCCCCCATCTCTGCACGTTCACAATGACTCTGCTACTCTGCAGCTCATCGCAGGAGAGAAAACAGCCTTCTGAGTATTCTGAACACTTTTACCAGGAAAATACATATTTATATGTAACACTTTGAATCCATGAATGTAAAGCTTTAACCTCCTAAGACCCTGCATGCACATACAAGGACATTACATTTTGGCCGTCTTACAGCATTGTCATAATTTAGAATTTTAGTATGTTGCTCAAAATGTTTGGAGAACTTGCTCTGAAATCTTCATTTCAAATTTAAGGGATTTTGATAGGATATTTAGGTGAATGTGCTTGGAAATTTTCAGCTATTTCCGTTAATATTTTAAGGATATGTTTTTATTTTAGAGGTGAATTTTTGGTAAAACTTTTCAGTATTTTGGTGAAAATTTGAGAAAGCTATTTGTATTTTTTTGGGGGGGGGGGGGGTATTTAGAAATATGGATGGGAATTTGCTTTTAATTTTTCAAAAAAATTTCATAAAGATTTAAGGGAATTTGTTAGGATAATTTGGGGAATGTGCTTGGAAATTTTCAGCTTTTTCCATGAACATTTTAAAGATATGTCTATATTCTTTAGGCAAATTTTTGTTAAACTTTTTAGATATTTTGTGTAAAAAATTTGAAAAAATAATTTATATTTTCTCTCACTTTTTTAAAATTTATTAAGGAATGTGGGTGGGAATTTCCTTTTACTTTTTCAAGAGTTTTCATGACATTTTGGGGAATTAATATTTTATTATTTTATTATATTTTTTTATTTTGGGGGAATTTGAATTTAGGGGGGAATGTGCTTCAAAATTTTTCAGGGATTCATGTGGAATTTATGGGTAATCTTTTTGTGGAATGTTTAGGCTTTTTTGACAAACATTTTGGGGCTGTTGTTATAAGATACTTTAAAAATATGTTTGAGAATTTTTACAGAAGCTTTGGACATTTTTTGTGAAATTTTAGGTTGGCAGGTGGAATTCTGAAAGGAACGTTTCCAAGAAAATAAGAACTTTTACTTATCCTAAATAAGTGGGGGAAATAAAAATTGCACTCAAACTAAAAGCCCAGGTCTCAGGAGGTTAAAGCTCATGTGAACAAGTTTTTATGTGTCAATGTGGCGCCCCCTGTGGTCAAAGCTCCAGGATGTATCACACATTTAGTTTTTTGGTTTTTCTTACTTTTGGTGAAAGTTCAAAATTAAAACCAAAAAGGCCTTTTGGGAGCATGCAGCTAATCACTTGTCTGACACATACCCCCCAGGCATTAATATTAATTTCAGTCTGTTTCATAAGCAGCTAAAAACTCCTCACAGGACTTTAATCTGAATATCATAAAAGCTCTTGGTTTTTCCTGTTAAGTCTGTTTGTATCAAGTTTGAAGGGTAAAATTCAGCAGCCGGTTACTCTGCTCATACTGGACATATTATTCATGCTTCTCTCATAAACACTTTCTATGGATTGACGTCATTAACTCTGGATATAAACATAATTCTTTCTATGGGATGACTTTTGTTTTTCTTACATATCTTGCTTTGTTCTTGTGTTAAATTCCTCAAACATCACATCATGGAAAAGACATGGAAAACTTATTTGGTGTCCTTTTTCTCATGATGAGATTAAAGAACTTGTTTTCTGGAGAAAATAACCTGTTACGGTAAAATCAGTGTCGCCCTCTCATGGGAGACATAAACAAGTCAGGGAGCTCAAGACAACAACCAGAAATGCTTTTAATTGCAGGCAAATGGTGTGAAGTAAAATGTACAAATGTGAACCCTGCATATTAAGACATGTTGACCTTTATTAAATTAGCATAAGTCTGCTACTGTATATGTATGCTATATAAAGAAACACACTAGATTTCCACTACATCCTCTTTGCAAAATATTGTTTGGTGAAATGTATTTTGCACTTTTGAAATATTAATCCTGTTGGCCTTCAGGGCCACCGTAGTTATGTGAAGATTTTGAAAGAAAACCTGAAGCAGTCCGCAGCAAAACTGGGTCTGGGTCATCGCTTTGTCTTCCAACAAAATAATATCCCAAAACATACATGGCTCCTGGTGAAGAACTACCTCCAGAAGACCAAAGTTAACCTTATTGACTGGCCTGACCAAAGCCCTGGCTTGACTCCCATTAAAAATCTGTAGGGTGAACTGAAGACCAACATCCATGCAAGACCCCACAGAATCTGAGAGGACAAAAGCTGGCCCTTATAAGTGAAGCTGAGGACCCCCGTTTTAGGCCAAGCCCTGATTTAAAGGCTGAGTGGTACTTAAAAAGTCCCAGAATATTAGCACCACTGAGATGCTGCTTGATTATTGCATCAGATTGTAATGTTAAAGCAACTCAAAGTAATCAATTACACTCAATGTCTTTACTTTTAAATACTTTTATTGTAGGCGGTTGAGGAAGCATTACTAAATACAATATAAATTACACTCAAACATATAGACCCTTTCATTGTTTCAAGCCATTTTGCTTAAGTGCATATCAAAACATCAGTGCAAGGGGGTGCAGACAGAGTGAGGGGAAACGTGGGAATGCTTTTTATCCTTAGGCAGTGAATGCATCACACCATTAACACTCCTCCTCAAGCATAAAATCTTAAACACAGTCTTAAAAAATAAGGCTCATCTCAGTACGAACAACCCAAACAGTGTTTATATTGTGCGTTTACGTGACAGGCTAACAGTTAGAGGACCACAGACTAACACAGGAAGCCTGGTGTAGCACTGCTACAGGGTTGACGGTGGTGTCATCAGTATATATTAGGTTTACTCGTCAATACTGCAGGAAATCTTGGTGGTGGTGGTGCTGCACTACTGCTACTTCTCTTCTCGGCAGCAGGAAGGAAACAGCGACGCCCTGCTCAGTGTCACTGCTTTGGTTTAATTGTTGGCCCTGGCTGCCTCCTGCAGGTCGTCCTGCTGCTTCAGGCGATAGTCAGCCAGGGCAGCCTTGATGGCGTCCTCTGCAAGCACTGAAAGGGAACAAGACCAGGTTAGAGCCACAGGCACAGATTAAGATAAAAGAACATAATTATATCAATTCAGTAAAATACGAACTGGAGCAGTGGAGTTTGACGGGTGGAAGACTGAGCTCTTTGGCAATATCAGTGTTCTTAATCATCAAGGCTTCGTCCACCTGAAAAGACAAACATGAAGCTTGAAAACTATTCCAGACAAAGATAAGCCATAGGGAAAGGAAAGAATAGGAGGAGAAAGAATGCACTGTGTGGACTGTGTTTACTTACAGATTTGCCTTTCACCCACTCAGTTGCCAGTGAGCTCGAGGCGATAGCAGAACCACAGCCAAATGTTTTGAACCTGGCATCCACAATCTTCCCCTGCTCGTCCACCTCGATCTGTCACAACACAAGAATTTTATAGCAAGAACAATTGAAAAGGCTCAAAAGACAACAACAATAAACAAGGGAGCCTTTCATTTGACAACAGAGGGTTAGAAATAGTTCCTGTTGCTGTTAAAATAGTGAAAGCTGGGTTTTCCCTAAAAACATATAGCCACAAACTGATTTGATTGTCAAAAGCATTTGATACGATTGATTTTAACATCCTCACAGGTAAACTACACCCCTGTGTCAGGGACATGGTTTTAAACTGGTGGAAGGGAACAATATGTACATGTATACAAGCTCAAAGATAATAAATATGGGGTGCCAGAAGGATCAATATCAGGTCCACTCCTTTTTCTCTCTGTGTTAATGGTTTTGTTACTTCATCTAATAGAGGGGGGTCAGACTCAGTCACAACAGGGGCTGGATTCTGAATTTAGGTCTAACCTGAGAGCCTAGCAGGGTCAACATTTAACCATAAACTGTCAACCTCGTTTTCACCAGTAACTAAATGTAGGGGGGAAATTTAGCACTGATGATAAATGATTTTGAGATGTAAAAAGCCAAAATGAGAAGTTTAAAAACCCCCAATCTGAGATAAAAAGTCAAACTAATTAGTTCAAAAGGTCAAAACACAAATTAAAAGTTTTTAAAAGGCAAAAACATGAGCTAGAAAGTTGAAATCATGAGTCTAAAAGATAAAAATATTGGATTAAAAGTCAAAGTAGGGATCTGAAACAGTAAAAAAACACCAAATAAAATTAAAAATCCTTTGTGAAAAAAAAAGGTGAAAATATGACTTAAAATTTGAAATTGTGAATCTAAAAAGTCACAATTTTAAGTTTAAGTCATAAATATGAGATGCAAAATTCTAAATATGATTTTTTTTCCCACATTCCTGACATTTTATTTGTTTATTTTTACTCTTGACTTGAACACATTTTTATGAATAAACATAGATATTTTATATTATCAAGGTTAAATTGACATTTTTATACAGGAGTAAATCTGCTGACCTTGCATCGGTGGGCCATATTTTAACCTTTGAAGACAAGTTTATATTGCTCTCAGAGGTCTCCAAAACATGCCTGTGAAGTTTTTTACTGAAAAAACACTCCAGTATTAGATTTGTGCATGTCTAATAACCCCTCTGTTTCAGCCCTGCTCAGACTGAGCTGTTTCTGTGTCTGTAGCTTTAAATGGTAGTTAGCTATCTGATTTCGCCCCTCTCAGGATATGGATGTGGCACTCCTCATGTTACAGACACTTTAATCCAAAGTTTTGGACCTGACTGGTATAACATCAATCTCCCAGACAGTAGTCAGCAGGGTAACCCACTGAGCTATTCAGCATCTCAGCTGGATCACACGGTTTAGTGTGACCTGCAGAGGTCCACAAATCTTGACCGAGCTTGAAACCACAGTAAAAAAAAGTCATCACTGTCTGGCTTCAAAAAGAGCCTTAGACGACAGCTGCTTGAACTAAAGTATGTTGATCTCTGATCATTTCTAAATAGCTCCAAATATGGAAAATATAGACTACTTCAATTAATTTATACTGCAATTTTCAAAGTGACAGGGACTGTATTAGTGTCACAGTACATTTAGGATCCTTAAAGTAAAATTTAGGGTACTTTAGAGTCATGAGGTAATATTAGGAATGCTGGTTGAATTCTATGTATAACTGTGTGGCTATATTATTGGTAAATTGTATAACCACGTCTGGGCCCAGCTCCATGTAGCTTCTGGGGAGTTCCATTTCACAAAAGAGTTTTTTCAATGACCATGATAGATTGTATTGAATTTCTATTGATTTTGTGAATAAACTGACTGACTGACTGATTGAAACTGGGTACTCTGATACTCAACACAATCTATCTAATAAAAAAAGTGTAATGTATCAGTGATCTGTACTTAAATAGAAGTTAATTTAATGAAGTCATCAGGTTGTAATCAATCCGTACCTGGAGCTTCATCACGTCTCCACAGGCTGGAGCTCCCACCAGACCAGTCCCAACATTTTTGGAGTGTTTGTCCAGGGAGCCCACATTTCTTGGGTTTTCATAATGGTCCACCACCTTCAGGAAGAAAAGAAAGGGTGCATTGTGTCAGAAAGAAAAAGCACAAATTGTTCTGGTGATTCCACAACAATGGACCATGTGATGAAGGAAAACAACAGTAATATCCTCTAATATTTCTGCAACAAGAAAATGAACATAAGGAAGTGTTGAGCATCACTGTTATCAAACAAGAGTTGTCATTATTACACAACACAGAGAAATAAACAGATTAGCAGTGGATTTCATTGTCAGCGACATCGAGTCCTGCATCCTACATCCTGCCCCCCTTTCTCCTTCGCTTTTGCTGAGTCACTCTGACCACACAATATGGCCAGAGGTATAAAACCCCCAAAACACCAAAAAACAGTAAAATATCCACACAAAATTACATTTTATTTTATTAGGGAAAGCTTGATCCTGTGTTTTTGCCTCAAAAATGTCATTTTAACCTTTAGCTTTAGTACTAGGTCGATGACTATGTTTAATTATTTATGAGGTTTAATTTTAAAGGAGGACATGTTAATCTCTCTCTTAATCTCTTAAATGTAATGTTAGATATAAAGGCAGACTATTGGTTTTGAGAATCACAGCCAAAAAAAATAAACCTTAAACAAAGATTTATTCAATCTACATCATTATAACAAGAAGAAATAATCTCTGTTTACCTACATAAATGAATTTGAGTTGAATGTACCCTTGATTCTAATGTCACACAACACTGTACATGTTGCATCAGACATCACAGTTCAAACAGAGAGTCTAAATATAATATAAAATTGTAAAAATTACACAAAGATGCAGCTTCAGAATGTGGAAAATACACTAATTCCAAAAATCTATCTTAATTCTAGCACATGGCCCTGTACTGACACCCTCAAAGCTTAATAATCGGATGTGACCCGAGTATTAAAGCTGTTACAGTGGCTTACTAGAGGGCAGATTAGTGATGCTACTTTGGTCTTCAATTTGGGCAAGCATGGCTGGAATAAAACAATTACATAATGTTGACTTGGACGGTTAAATCTTTTACTGTCGCTTTTTATTCAATATTTTTGTTAGCCCATGACAACTGACTGATGTAAATGCAACCACAGCGAACTAATTCCTCCTGGTTTACCCTGTCAAGCTTAATTTTAAACCAACTCCATGTAATAACATCCACCATCCACCCGTTGTACTGTTATCATCACCATCACGACTCAAGGGTAGTGTAAACATTAGCAAACCTAGCTAGCAAGTTTCAGCCTAGCTTTGAGGCAGTATCCGACTTACCTTCTTGTGGTAGCAGCACTGGGTGATAAACTCCGGAGCAGACAGCCTCCTGGTGAGGAAACCCAGAGGACTTATGCACTTGTTCGCCACGGTACCCGCCATGTTCACAGACGGAGGGAGAATGACGCAGTTTAGAAGAGGAGAGCGGCTTCTAGTCAAAAACACAGCCACATACGTCACCAAAAGAGGGCGGGGCTATGGTACTTGCATGAGCGCATGTCCGTTTCTGTTGTAACATTGATGTAACATCAGCCCAATGCAGGTAAATTCCCTTTGTCATGTAGCTATAACTCTATATTGAGGTAAATTTGTAAATAGTAAAATCTAGGGTTGTCTTAGTGTTGAATACAACCATAATGTATTAGATACACTTACATGTGAAAACAATAACTCCACTAAACCTTGACACACATATGAACCCTGCGACCTTAAACTGTTCAACATACGTTTAACATATGAATATCTTGTTATAATACTAATTTATGAATGAAAGTATAAACATAGCTTTGTGAGCTTAAGCTACATTTGCTAATTCTCACGTTGCTAAAGCTAACTCACTCTGGCGAACTTTATTATGTAGCTAGAGTAGCTATGTTAGCTCAAGCTGGGGCTAACAGCTAAAGCAAGCCACCGTCCATGAAACTACTTCTAAAACGGGTCTATACATAATTTAATCCTGGATTAGACCGCTTATCTTTTTCTCTGTTTTATTTATGAACTGTTGTTTTGTCTTTAATGTTTGCAGTGTGGTTATTTCACCTCTCAAGTGGACTGGCTGCAGACTTCAGATCTCAGAAGCCCTCTTTGGCAGACCACTACTGTGAGACTCCACATCTGTCAGGACGTATGTAATCTCCCGGTACAACGTTCCAGAAATGTTCTATATTCAGTGTAATTAAAAAACAAAGTCTTGCAGTCATATTCATGATTGAACTGCATTGCTACCACTACAGTCTAAACAGCATTTCATAGATGGAAAACGGTCTGAGGTCTAATCTAGGATAAAATTATCAAAACCCATCATAGAAGTAGTTATGTGAAAAGTGGCTCACCTTAGATTTGTTGAGTTTAGCTGAAGTTAACATAGCTTTGCTAGCTACATCATTAACATTATCACATAAGCCAATGTAGCTATGTTAGCTTTAGCCAAAGCTAAAGCAAGCTACTGTTCGCGTTACAACTTGAGTGTAGCTTTAGCAAACCTAACATAATCTAATGTAGCTTTGTTTACTTTAACTTTAGCTATGTTAGTTATGTTGCTACATTACCCACATAGCTTATGTAGCTTTGTTAGCTTTAGATGTAGCTATAGCTGCTACACCTAGTGGTTTACAAATGATGTGGCAAGTCACACTGGTGTGCCTTGAGGCTAGTTTAGGTGACCTATGGCAATTTACACAGCCATATGTTGATACCACAAAATACAACAACAAAGTTACTGACCTAACTATGTAGCCTACGTAGCTTCTTTTGATTGAGCTACGTTAGCTATGTTAGTTTTCATGGCGAACAGGCTTTTTTTCCTGTAAGCAGACTGTTTACTTGGCTTTATTAAATATATTGCATTTAAGTTGTGCAGGTCAGGTTTTTTACTTTTATGTACCCTAGCCAGCAGTTGAATCCAATTTTATTTTTGAATTTTATTTTGCAGCATCTCGCCGTAGTGATCCGTGGGGCATGTTTAAAGCATGCAACAATTCATGCTTTAAACACGTAGTTGGCCTACAGTATGTTTTGAGGAGGATGTCGGTCTACGCAGTCGTTTTCATGTTGTTCTTAATTTGTCTATCTGCTTTCAACCGAATGGATGGATCTTCAAAGATTTTCACATCATTTGTAGGAGAAAAAGTCATTTTGGATAACAAAAGAAGAAATGGTTATCATTGAATGCACTTCAAAATGGCAGAGGGTTAAAGCCTTGGAAATAAAAACACTGGAAATGGAGACTGAACGCTATCTCTATTTTGCACATTGAGTTCTGGGATTGGTAGGACGGCACATCTTTACGTCTGTCTTTTGAAAGGAATTAACTGACTAATGTATGGATTATGTGTGCTAAAGAGCAGAGTCATTTTAGAGACCTCTTTGGTGCCACTGCTGCCAGGAGTATGGACAAACTTGGATAGAAAGACTGCTATGATGACTGTAACATCTCTGTAGCTCTCTCTGTCAGGGTTATCAGCTCTCAGGGTCAGTGGAGTGTCACAAGAGAATTAAGGAAGGGAAACTGAATGAAAAGAGAATTGAATCAGGACTGTCTTAAGCAGAAGAAGAATGGACAGAAAGCAGACATTGTGAAAGGGTGGAGAAGCAGAGAAAGCACGAGGCCTAGGCCACATATAGGCGATTGTTTTTTAACATTTAAGTTTTATGTACATTTGGCCTTTTGCACACATTGTAGGTCACTGAAAATCCAAGTTTTTTTAAATCCCTCTAGATTGAGAATTTTAATAACTCAATTTGAAGTGTTTATGTGTAGACTGGGAAAACCGCGTATTGAGCTTGGATCACCACATCGTGCAGCAGTTTCTCCTCTGCTGCTTTCATTCCATTAAAGGGGACATATTTTACCCTGTAAAGACAAGTTTATATTGGTCTCAGAGGCCCCCAAAACATGCCTGTGGAGTCTGTTGCTGGAAAAAACACTCCAGTATTGGATTTTTGCATGTCTGAAACCTCTCTGTTTCATCCCCATTCAGAACAAGCTGTTTCTGTGTCTGCATCTTTAAATGTTACTGAGCTGCCCCGAGCTGTCTGACTCTGCCCCTGACCACGCCCCTCTCTGGAAACGGATGTGGCTCCTCTCCTGCTCCTCATCTCAGCTGGCAGGATCAGGAGAAGAGCTTTTTTCCGAGCAGGGAGGATCAACTTAACCTGGGGGTGGGGCTAACTCCCCACATGACATCACCAGGGGAAAATCTGAGGATGGCTTGTTTCAGCACACTGTTTTCTGAGAGGTGGAAAAAGAAAGGGGGGGTGGGGGGATTTTTCTGGTACTTGAGGGGATTGTGGACAGGCCAGGGCACATATTTTTGTTAGAAAAGCCTGAAAAAATTATTTTTGCACAATATGTCCCCTTTAATTCAATATCTAGACATTTCGCTACAATTCTTTGTGTAATTTCCTATGTATTAATCATTCTTTACATGCAGTCACTATGATTTATTGTTCTACCTCTGTGCCCTACCTTACTGAACCCAAGCAAACTCTGACTTTTCCCATGACTTTAGACACATCCTGTCGCTTATGTCTTCAGTCCAATATTTCTAAACAGTGGTTAAACTTATAATTACACTTTAAAACTCATAGAGAAGCATCTAAAAAATTAGTATATCATGTTAAAGTTCATTTTTTTCCTGTGTAAAGTCAGAAAGTTGCATTTCCATATATTCTAGATTCATCTCAAAGTGAAATTGTTCACGACTTTTTTGTTTAGATTTTGATGATTTTGGCTTACAGCTCATTAAAATAAAAAATAAAAAACACTATTTAAAAATATCAGAATGTCACATAACACAAGTCCAAAAAAGGATTCATAACAGAGAAATGTTGACCTTCTGTAAAATTATGCCCATTTGTGCCCTCAGTACTTGGTCGGAACTCCTTTTGCATGAATTAATGCATCTAGGTGACATGGCATGGAGCCAGTCAGTTCGTGGCACTGCTGGGGTGTTGTGGAGCCCAGGTTGCTCTGATAGAAGCCTTCAGCTCATCTGTATTGTTGAGTCTGGTGCCTCTCATCTTCCTCTTTACATTTCCCCAGAGATTCTCTGTGGGGTTCTGGTCAGACCTGGGCTGGTCAGTTTCAGATGCACCTGTAGTATAGCCACTTTTTTTTCCTTAGAATATTATTATTCTGGAGTCTTAAACACACGCAGTGGAATGAAAGAATTTTCATGATTTTATATGCAACAACTTTATTGAAATTCCTCCCAAATTTCAAGTATTTCTTACTGTTTTATTGCTATTGTAACTGCCATGAAACTGTATCACTTTATAAATATGTCCAGTAGATGGCAGAGATGCAACACTCATAATGTACAGCCACTGATGTACATATTCAGTGTGCATTATACATGTATGCTGACAACTTGGTGAAGTTCCGGTAAAGTCCAGTAGAGGGAGCCGTTGTTCAATAAAACAGAATGAATCACAGTCCTGAGCTGAGTCGCCCCAGTTACTGTAATCAGTGAGTAACATCACCAGGAGGAAATCCTTACTGCGGTGCCAAAAAACACGTCACGCATCTGCTGAGTAACAGCTGCATCAGGCATTTACCAGAAATCAATGAATAATTTTAATGCACTGAGACAAAGTTTCATCTAGAGGGGTGATGTCATTGTTACAAATCCTGTGATTCTTTATTTCCAGACTTTACTTTCTTTGTGTGGCAGACCCCGTACTTTGGTTATAAGTTATACATATACTCACATTCATCATAGCTGGTAGCAAGCATGCTAAGTAGCACACTGGATAATTTTGTCAACTCAAAGCATCTACAGTGCAGGCAAAAAGTTTCAAAGCTCAGAGGTGACGTTTTGTTGTTATGATATGAATGAACAAGTGTACTCATCTCCTTGGATGTTTTACCCTTTTATTGGTTTTAGAAATCAATCATGGTCAGTAACTTGACCAAAAGAATGACAAAAACCTCTTTAATGTCAAAGTGGAAACAGATTTCTACAAATTCATGTCAATTAAATAGGATATGTAATGTAAAATAAGTAAGTGCATAATTATTCACCCCTTCAAATCAGCATTTAGTAGATGCACCTTTGGCTGCAATCACAGCACTGAGTCTGTGTGGATAGGTCTCAATCAAGCT
Source organism: Cheilinus undulatus (assembly GCF_018320785.1). Lineage (NCBI taxonomy): Eukaryota > Metazoa > Chordata > Actinopteri > Labriformes > Labridae > Cheilinus > Cheilinus undulatus. The sequence continues at coordinate 35,577,998 of NC_054881.1, forward strand.
TGCACAACCAAACACTGAAATTGTACTCCATTCTTCTTCGCAGAACTGCTCAGAGTTTGTCAGGTTGCATGGTGGATTGAACAGCCCTTTCTAAGTCCAGCCACAAATTCTTTATTGGATTGAGGTCTGGGCTTTGACTCAGCCACTCCATTTATGTTTAGATTTCACTGTATGCTTCGAGTCATTGTCTACTGGAAGATCAGTCTTTTCCCAAGCTGTGGTTCTCTTTGGGCTGAATAAGATTGTCCTCCAGGATTCATTTCCCCCTCTACCTTTACAAGCCTTCCAGGGCTAGCTTCTGAGAAGCATCCCCACAGCATGATGCTGCCACCGCCATGCTTCACAGCAGGGATGGTGTGTTTGGTGTCTGCTAAACATAGCATCTTGTCTGATGGCCAAAAAGCACCATTTTTGGTCGCATCAGAGCAATTAACTTTCTTCTGCTTGACCATGGAGTCTCCTAAATGCCTTTTGGTCTGAGTTTTCTTCAATAGTAGCTTTCTCTTTGCCACTCTACCATAAAGCTTTCCCATAAATCTTAGATGCTGAAGCTTGCAGCTCCTTCAGAGCTGTCACGTGTCTTGGCGGCCTCTCTCACTAGTCACACAAGTTGCTTTGTGTGCTTTTGGCTTCATGATGTAATGGTAGCCATGAATACTGATTAACCAGTGACTGGACCTTCCAAACACAGGTGTCTTTGTACTACAATCACACTTCATTGCACTCAGGTGATCCCTATTTCACTAATTGTGAGACTTCTAGTGCCAGCTGGCTGGACCTCTGTTGAACTGGTCAGTCGCTTTAAAGGGGGTGAATATTTACGCAGTCACCTATTTTACCTTACTTTTATAGGCACAGTATCTTAAGGATTCAAGGATCCTTGAAACCTCAAGATACACACATGACAGTAATATTAATAAATGAACAAAAATGAAAAACGTTGGGGAGAGAGCAGATTGTAGTTAAGCTTTTACTAAACTTTTAAGGTCTAAAACCTTCTGTAACTTTTGTGACACATTTTCTAATTAATATAACTTCATTTTTTCTTTGAAAAAGACTGAATGTGTACTGTTAATGAGATCAAATCTTAACCGTATATAATCTGTTTACAGGTCTTTGTCTTATAAAGTTCATTTCATTAGGCACAGTTTAGAGCTGATATTTAGGAGGAACAATTATTGGTATTTAATGAAGAATCCACTTTGAAATGTTCTTTGAGATGCTTCTTTTGATCTTTATTTTTACCTCTCAGTCCTTTTAACTCCATCAGCGATATTATTCATTTTCAATCAGCCCTTCATCAGGTTTCACAGTAATTGAATTTTGATATGGGGCAATTATTCTTCATTTAGGCTTATTTCCATTAATTTGAAGTGTTAAGGGGTTCTTTGGAGTGACAGAAGAGATGAGTATTTGGCCACAGAGGAGCTCCATCTCTCCGGGCATATCCACTAACATTACCCAGAATCCCCTGCACCCCTGCATGGCGCAGGTTAAAAGTAGAGGTCAGCAGATTATACGTCTTTGGAAATTATACATTCAAAATGAAAATAGGGGATTATTTATGCATAGAGTAGAGCTTAAACAAAATCTCTCAATGTGTCTTCAGTGCCTGCCAGAATTAGAATAGCAAAAGATGATTTTTAATGAAATTCAGTGTCCTTATTCGACCTTGTCTCTATTCACTCAAACTTGATGTGACATTTTCCTACATATTTTCATGTTGTCTGTGAGGTTTTCTCTCAAATCTCTGCCTTAATGAACCTTTAATAGCATTAATTGAACAGACTTTTTATGTCTTTTTGTTTCATTTCATTTCCAAATTCACTGTTATGGAAGAAATACACCCTATATGGACAAAAGTATTTGGCCACACGTGTTAATTATTGAATACAGGTGTTTTATTCAGACCTGTTGCCACGGGTGTACAAGATCAAGCACCTAAACATGTAGTCTCCCTTTTCAAACATCTGTGATAAAAAATGGGTCGTTCTGAAGAGCTTAGTAGCCGGTAACATGATGGATGCCACCTTTGGAATAAGGCAGTTTGTGATATTGTTAGAAAGTGGAAGCGTTTAGGAACAACAGGAACTCAGCCAAGAAGTGGAAACCCAAGTAAAATCACAGAGAGGGGTCTTGACATGCTGGATAGACTGTTTAATTTTTAATTTTCTGCATGGAAATATCTATCCATTTTCTATACCGTTTATCCTGTTCAGGGTCGTGGGGGTGCTGGAGCCTATCCCAGCTGTCATTGGACCAGAGGCGGGGTACACCCTGGACTGGTCGCCAGTCAATCGCAGGGCTGACATAGAGACAGACAACCAGGCATGCTCACATTCACACCTACGGCCAATTTAGAGGGATCTATTAACCTAATGAGTGTGTTTTTGGTGGTGGGAGGAAGCTGGAGTAACCGGAGGCACCCACGTGTGTGTACAGTCACGTGTGTAATATTCCATATTAATCTTGGGAAATTTCCATAGAAAGCATTTGGGAAGGGCAGGTCTTTTCAAACAAATTTCCCAAATTCCCATGAAAATGCCCCAAAAATTGTTAAAGTAAATATCCCCCAAAACATTGAAACACTACAAAATATATAAACATATCCCAGTGAAAAACCAAACCATCCAAATATCCCACATTCCCATGAAAACACGCCTGAAATTTTGAGGCCATTAACCCCAAATACTTAAAATGAATTAGTAAAACTTTTGATGAAAGCCAAAACCTGTAAAACCTAATAAATAAACACCTAGTAAAGCAAAATAAACAGTCTGCTTACAGGAAAAAGTTTGTCCTCCGTTAACACGGGAAGTGTAGCTCACGCACCTCGTTTGCTGCTTAATCTATGTAGGTAACAGAGCTATATTGCTAACATAGCTACATAGCTAATGTAGCTTAAGCTGAGCTCACAAGGCAGCCATGTAAGCTATATATCTACAGAGCTAGGTTAGCTTTAGCTATGTTTGCTAATGCTCACATTGCTAAAGCTAATTTTGGAATAGGTAACGTAGCTACATAGCTGACGTTGCTAAAGCTAAGATCACAAAGCAGCAATGTAAGCTACAGTGCTGTACAGAAGTTTTAGGCATGTTTGGGCCAAAATTTGAGGCTGAAGTAAGGCGTGTAATGGCGAGTATGCCCACCTGAGGGCCCCATCCAGCGGGAAGGAGGATTGACACAACCCACGTCATGCTCTGGATGTCTTGTGCATTACCAAGGGCATGGGAAAATAATCTGAAAAAACAAAACTAAAATCACAGCTATAGGGCAGAGTTATGGGTCGACGTGGCGCTTAAACATAGCCTAGGGTACTGTTAAGGCAGGTAGGAGGGTTGCCACAACCCCCTGGTTGTCGTGTGTGTGTTCTAAGCACCTGAAAACTGTTGGTGGTTGCTGGGCGTATTACCAGGGGTGCAACGGCCCAGACAAAAGAAATGCTGTTAAGCTCGACCTTGGCTGCTGAGCAACACACACACATGTCGACACTGACTCTGGCCACCCTTCTCTCTTCAGCCCGGGGTTGTGCAACATCAGGACCTGTGAAAAACCTTTAGCGCTCTACATGCCTAAAACTTCTGCACAGTACTGTATGTATCTACATTGCTAAAGCTAGCTTAGGTATAGATAATGTAGCTATGTAGCTAATGTAGCTAAAGCTTAGCTCAAAAAGCAGCTTTGTAAGGTACATTGACACTTTATCTACTTTCCATTATGCTGCATTTTCTTTAGCTGTCTGTTAAAGCTTAGCTAAAAATCATCTTTGTAAGTTACATTGACATTTTATCTACTTTTGATTATGCTACATTTGCTCTAGCTATGTTTGTTAAAGCTCACATTGCTAAAGCTAACTTTGCTACATTGGTTCGTGCTACTACTACTAAAACAGGTCTATACATCATTTAACCCCAGATTAGACTTCTGATCTTTTTCTCTGTTTTATTTATGAAATATTTTTAGTCTGCAATGTTTGCAATGTGGTTATTTCATGAATGTAAATGCCAGACTTTGTTTATAATTAAAGTTGAATTTTAAAAAAAAACGGAAATACCTTCCGCAAGAAAATTACAGCACTTCCTGTCTGAGATATACGGCGTCTTAGTTGAACGGTCTTCAGCCAGACCTCTCAACAAAACTTAAGTGACAATTCTTGAAAATTTCCAAGTAAATTCCTCAAAATAGCCATGAAATTTGGTGGAAAAATTAACAGCAAATTGCCCAACATTTCAGGTGAACTACTTCCTGCTTACAATGACCAAATCTGGATAATTAACTCAAACATTCTGACAGAAGTAAAGATTACTATGTTGTAGGAGAGCCCAGGTGTAATGTCCTCATATGCACATGCAAGGGCTTATGTAGTTTTTGAATTGAATTTTATTGCTATTCATATTCCGTCCTGAATCTGACAGTTGCCGTTAAACCCCCACTGTAAGACAACAAAGAGAACGCTCCAGAGAGCTGTGGGCTGACATGCAGATCAGCGGCTAAAGCGGACACTTTCTCTCCTTTAACTTCTCTGTTTTAATGTATCACCTTGAGCTCCACACGGCATCCTCCCAGGAGTCCCTTTGTCTATGAATGCTAATGGGATCTCTCTGTGTTAATAATAAATAGCTGCTGATAAAATAATAAATTCCTAATGTCCCTCTCAGACCTTTCTCCCTCGTTCTCCTCCGTCTCAGATTAGTTTATCAGGGCTTTGCCGCCCCAAACACTTTGGACTTAATTATTTAAAAAGCCTGAAAAATTCATATCCTTCTTTTTTTGGGTGCTAAAGCCATCGTTCAGCCTGTGAATATTTGGAAAAAAAGAGGCAGAGCGAAATGAAATATTCAGCAGTACGCAGGCCCTTCAATTTTTTTTCCAATGCATGAATGTTAAAAAACACATGCAGGCTGGAATGAGCATTTTAAGGCGGAATAATTCCTACAGCAATATAACACAGCTTAATTATTCAGGGCTAAATCTCCCTGCTGCCACTTTACACATTTATGTTTAATCATATCCAGGGAGTTTGGATGCAATCACTTGTGTTTTTTCAGCCTGAAGCAACACAATTAAGCTTGAAAATATAAAAATTAGGAGATATTCTACGCTGGCAAATATTAAAAAAAGAAATTTGTGTCCATTTGGGAGCAGATTTGGTTTGTAGCTAGCAAGTTTCCAGTTTCTTTGCTGGTCAAAGAGTCCTCAGTCCTCACTGGTTTGTCTCCCATGAGTTTTAAATATCCTCAAATGCAAGAAAAAATTCTCATCTGTAATTTAAGCACTTGGTGTCACTAGTATCAGTCCTTGTTACACAGATGCTTTTGTTTGCCGCCTTGTCGTCGTGTTGTATTATTTAGTGGCAGAACAAACAGAAAGCGCTCTCTGTCGTCTTCCATTCCTCCTTGTTCATTCGGCTCCTCGGGCCTGTCGCTGCATCCACCACAGGGATCAATTTCACAGCTGCAAACCCACTTGATCAGATCAGGTGGGAACACACACAGACTTTTAAAACGCCCACGCTGTCTCCAGAAAAGACCGGGTGATGACATCTTTGGTAAACTTCTCTTTTGGAAACTTTCTGATTGAATTTACTGAGAAGATTTTTCACTTTAATAACAGTTAGTCATAATTGAAAAGAGCATAAATGATGACGAGGGTTAAATGATGGGCTCTGAGACGTATTAAAGTCTCAAATTAATTTCAATTTCTGTGTGACATGCCCAGAGGTTCTGGGTCAGTTTTTTTTTTCCCTGCCCTCCATATCATCCCTCATGTCCCTGATTTACCTGCTGTTTCAGGAAGATAGAGACGGCATTACAGGTCTTTAAAGAAGGGTAATTTTACGCCTTTTCAGATATTATCTCTTCAACGGACACTGGCTTTAGGCTAAAGCTCTCTTAACTAGTTTGCATTTTACTGTGGGATCTTTTGTCTTCATTTTTTTATCGGTTAAACACAAAACCCCACTTCAAACAACCTTTGTCAAAACCAGACATTTATTCATATTAGGGCTGTCAGCAATAATGCATTAATTGCAATTATTAAAAGTCCATAATTAGTGCAAGTCCGAGGCCATGGTTCTCCGCCGGAAAATGGTGAATTGCCTCCTCCAGGTGGCAAGTGAGTCTCTGCCTCAGGTGAAGGATTTCAAGTATCTTGGGGTCTTGTTCACGAGAAAGGCAGTGCGAGATGGATAGGCGGATTGGTGCAGCATCAGCAGTTTCGCGGACGTTGTGCCGGACAGTTGCGGGAAAGAGGGACTTGAGCTGGAAGGTAAAGCTTTGGATTTACCGGTCAGTCTTCCTACCAACCCTCACCTATGGTCATGAACTCTGGGTAATGATGCCATAGGTGAGATCGCAGATACCAGAGGCTGAAATGAGTTTTCTCTGGAGGGTGGCTGGGCTAAGCACCTAGAGATAGGCTAAGGAGTTCAGACTTCCAGAGAGAACTAAGAGTAGAATCAAATCAAAAGGAGCCAGTTGAGGCGCGCCGGTAGTCGAGTGGTTAAGGCACATGCCATATACGCAGGCAACCCAGGTTCAAATCCAGCCCGTGGCACTATTTCCTGCATGTCTCTCCCCACTCTCTCCCCTGTTTCTGACTCTATCCGCTGTCCTATCAAATAAAGGCCAAAAATAAATCTTTAAAAAAAAAAAAGGAGCCAGTTGAGGTTGTTCGGCCATCTGATCAGGATGCCTCCTGGACTCCTCCCTTTGGAGGTTTTCCAAGTATGCCCGGCTGGGAGACCTTAGGGAATACCCAGAATGTGCTGGAGGGATTGTATATCCTTTCTGGTCTGGCAAATGTTATGGATGGCATAATTAGTGCTTTTTTTTAATTGCCATTAATCACATGCTTTATTGTCCCTTTAAGCACACTTTGAGGCAAGGAACCACATTTGGTCGGCTTCCATCATGGCTTCCATCATGGCTTCCCTCACAGTAGAACCAGAGTGACTTTTCCAGCCAATCAGTGATCAGTCAACGTCACAGAAGTGACATCACAGCAACTGAGCAATCAGGAGTGGCCCAGAACGTCTCGAACTTCCTGTTTCCTCCAGAACTTGCGAAGTGCAGTTTTACATCTCTTTTTGTCCCAAACGGCCGTAAAATCATAACTAACTGTGGTAAGATGATGAAACTCACGCATTATAAAGGTGAACAGTAGTGCTAAAAGTTATGATAGGTTTTTAGTGTTAAAAAAACCTGGAACTACAGTACTGTGCGGAAGTTTTTGGCATGTTTGGGCCAAAATTTGAGGCTGAAGTAAGGCGTGTAATGGCGAGTACCCCCATCTGAGGGTCCCATTGGCCAGGAAGAAGGATTGACACAACCCAGATCATGCTCTGGATGTCTTTGTACATTACCAAGGGCATGGGAAAATAATCTGATGAAAACAAAACAAAAACCACAGCTTTAGGGTGGAGTTATGGGTAGATGTGGCTCTTAATCATAGCCTAGGGCACTGTTAGGGCAGGTAGGAGGGTTGCCACAACCCCCTGGTTGTCGTGTGTGTGTTCTAAGCACCTGAAAACTGTTGGTGGTTGCTGGGTGTGTTACCAGGGGTGCAATGGCCCGGACAAAAGAAATGCTGTTAAGCTCAACCTTGGCTGCTGAGCAACACACACACATGTCACATGTGTTGACACTGACTCTGTCCACCCTCTGTTCTCTCTTCAGCCCAGGGTTGTGGAACATCAGGATCTGTGAAGAACTTTTAGTGCTCTACATGCCTAAAACTTCTGCACAGTACTGTAGTTATTGGACATAAGCCCGTTTAGTGGTGTTAAACTGTGTCTATGTCAAAACATAAGGCCAACTCATATAGCAACCATACTAAGGGGATGTATGGGGAATGGGATTATAGTTAGAACCACAGTGATGTTAAACAACTTCAACACTGCTCCTTAAACAGTGCAGACTGCAAATTTCTGACACTCATCCTTGCAGACCACTCTGATGAGACGCTGCATCTGTCAGAACAGTTATACATGTTAAAACTTTCAAAATAAAATCGGACTTAACTTCTGGTTAGGGTAAGGGTAAGGGGTAAGATAATGGTTAGGGTACTAAAAGTTAAAAGTCAAAAACCTGACCTTCAAAACCTGATTACATAACATTTATTAAAGCTGACAAAACAGCCCATTTATAGAAAAAAAGCTATCAGCTTCCCACAAATAACAGTCAGTGGGTTCAAGTCAGTTTAAGCTCAAGGCGCCCTTAAAAAAGTCAATCAGGGAGATTTCTGCTTCCATGAAACAGGATTTTTTTTTTTTTTTTTTTTCAGAATCTTCCAACACTGTTTAAGCCATGAATCTTACCATGAAATTTTTGAATGAGAAAAAGAGAGGTTCGACATGAATTTTGGAAAATTCTGCAGAATCTGAGGGGTTCTTCTGAGGGAATCAAGCCCACTGAAGGGGTTCATCTGATCCAAACATTAGTAACTTTATTGTTCACTTTTTTTGCATGTGAACAAAACTCACAGGACAAGGCAGTGCAAGGTTTGATATCTCTACCTATTAAAGCAAGTTGCTGTGTATTAAACATACAAACTTCCTGAGACTAAACCTATTCTGAGTGGACAGAGATTTTAAGTTTTTGTAAAACAAAAACAGTGGCTGAGGGAACAATACTTCTGTATGTTATTTATGATGAGGCTGTTTGGCTCATTGTATTCACTCTGTCAAGATTAATGGCTTTATCAGTGTTTAAAACTCTGATGAGACTACTTCCTGTTTCATGGCGAACAAAACGTTTCCATGACTACGTTTTTTGATGAGTTGTGAAAAGGCAACAACAAAAAATATTATACACATTTAAAAATCATTAATGCAGTATGTTTACCGGACTTAAGTTGCTTTCTCAACAAAGATTTATTTCTTTGCCAAATTCAACAATAATTTGGTTTAAGTTTTTTATCTCTTGAGTTTTAATTCAAACAAAATGCATCACTCTTGATTATGAGACGAGGGTTTTCATTCAATGCTCCTGTGCCACTAAAATATAGGAAAAATCAATGATAAAATCTGGAAATCTAAACTGTGTAACTTTTAAGCTAGCAGCAAATTCAAACAGAAAGCGCTAATTCTACACCATTAGTATAAATATTTTGAAAGCTAAAATGTGAACAGCATCAGTCTATAATGAAATCATTGAGCTGTGTTCCTCTGACTTAGACTAATAGATTTTGAGAGCAGACAGATTATTAAAACATTTATTAACCAGCTTCATGCAATAAATTATTCATTTGGACAGCTCATTTAAAAAATCATGTCTGCTACATAGCTTACATTATTATTATATTAGTAGTATTATATTAGCATTACAGCATGAATTATTAAGGATTATGCTGTGGTGTGTATACGACTGCTTACTGCAGTCATATTGAATAGAAGCAGAGTTTGAATTGATTGACTGAGAAATCTCATAAACTCAATATCTGGATATTTTTGATTGGGAGAAAAGCATAGATGCTTCTTAACTTAAAATAACAAGATCCACACAATAAATCACCAAAGCATAGACATGGACCACGTTAACACCCCCTATTTTAGAGGGCAGTGAGGCAGTTAGTGCATGTGGTTAGAGTTCTACCAGCAGTGCATTCTGCCTTTGGTGCCATCATCAGGCCAGATTTGTACATCATGGTATTCAAGCAAAAAACTCAGAAAAAGTAGCATGCCATGAGCTTTAGAGGTACTTAATTAATGTAATGATGAGTTACAAATATAAGCATGCCAATACACTACAAACACTGAGTCCCAACAGGATGCAAGCATGTTACAAGCATGCAGCATAGCGCAGCATTGCATGCTTACTCTCCACAATGCATCTACTTCATTCTTCAGGCTTTTGATATAAGATTTTACCTCGTTAACATTATGGCATCTAGCACTTTTATTTAGAAAATCTTCCAGTCCAACACTACTGGTGCCTTGTCATCTCCCTCTTCCTTGTCCCCTGAGCTTCATTTCTCAGGACACTGCATGTGGAATCTTTTGAATCTAGCAGATTTTCTTAGGACATGCTGTTCAGCTCTAGATGAGGAGGATTCTTAACAGTCTTCTCACAGTGAGCCTGTTTGCATCAAAACATGCTTATTAAGGCCGATTTAAGGCTAAATAAGCGTGGCTTATTTAAGCATCCCTCACATTTGAATCTCGCTGGTGTTGGGCCAAAACCTCATATTTCTAAAAGAACAACTTTTCAGGGATTGAAAAAATGCAGAATTTTTTCCAAATATTTAATACTGAAAGGTATTTTGACAATTTGTACAGCTTTAAAATGTGTTAAAAGCCACCGACAGGTGTAAAGGGTGACCAATAGCATGCATTTATTAAAAAAAAAGAAAAGAAAATAATGATACAAGGTTTTTGCTCCGTCAGCAACATTTACTTTTTTGAATGATGTAATGGTCACTACTTATATACAACAACGTATGTTTTACACAGGGGTAGAAAAAGTACCAGATTATTATACTCACATAAAAGTACAGTTACTTAGGTTAAAATTTACACAAGTAGAAGTAAAAGTACTGCGCTATAAATCTACTCAAGTAAAAATGAAAAATGTAAGTCATTTGATGTTAGCTTAAAGGGCTTTCATCGCGAAACATGATCTTTACTTAATGTGGAGAAGCTACAGGAAAATATTTATTTTTCAGCCAGGTTGGTTAATAAAGTGAGCCTCACCCTAAAGTAAAATGCCACAGATGTTTAGGAATGTGGGATCATTCTCTCACTGTGTCCTACTGACTGCTACGTGTTGTGAAAGTCAAACTACTGGCCAGTTTAACGTTGTTGGCTGGAAGCTTGGACTCTCTCATTTTAGCTTTTATTGTTTATTTTATTCCACAGTACATGATACTTTTAAAATGTAGTGAAGTACAATATTTCCCCAAAATGTACTTGGGTAGAAGTTAAAGTAGTGATTTTGAAACATACACAAAAAACAATGTGAGCTTTAGCAAGTGTAGCTAGTGCTAATGTAGATAAGTCAGTTTTTAGTTAGCAAATGACGTATAAGCTAACATATTTTCGTTAGCTTTAGCTACGTAAATATTTTATGTGAATAAAATATGGGTTGATTTGCTTAATTTTAAAAGGTGCACAATCTTCAACTACATTACCTGGGAAGCTAACATAGCTACGGTAGCTTTGTTAGCTTTAGCCTTAGCTATGTTGCCTCTGCTAGTGTTTTCCTTTTACTGTTTACTCTGCTTTATTATTGTTCTGTTATCTAGTTTTATAGGTCCTTTTTTTTTTCTTAACTTTTGGTACCCGAAAAGCCTTACCTTAACCCATACCCTAATGTCAATAAGGCATTTAATTCAATTTTATCTTTAAAGTTTAAACATGGATTTTTTGTCCTGACAGGTGCAACGTCTAGTGGTCTGAGAGCCGGGATCTGCCGCTGGTCTGTCTTGGGCGTATCAGGAAGCTGCCAAAAATGGGCAGAAATATGGAAAAGTTGAACTCAGTGTGAAGGCTGAGGGGTCCAGTCATATCTGTGTGAGTATGAGACTTAGAGAATAGATAAGTTTGGTGTTTGTCCTGATGCTTGCTTTCTCTTCAGTACATTTTTCATCATTTAATCGTCATGAATGGGCATACACTTTATATTCATATTTAAATTACCTTGTTTCAAAGCATATAAAACTATTTTCATTATTCAAGGCCACTTTTTTAGATGAAAATCAATCTTTATTTTAATTTTTATAACATGTTTCTGGCAGTTCTATGCCTCCACAGTTTTCCACTTGCTGGACAGTGGAGGTACAGTGGTGGGTCAAGAAGAAGGACTGGGGTGTTTTTCTGTGGTATGAATGTTAATAGCATGACTATGACCTCCAAAGTCCAATAAGCTCATCCTTTATCAAGATGAACATTTGTGCAAAGTTTGAAGAAAATTCCTTAAAGTGTTTTTGAGAGTTCACATTCACAAGGATGACCAGGACGGACGGATGACAATCCTATAGCATAATGGCTCCAAACTCTGATTTTGCACACATGGAGACATAAAAAGCATGGGTTAAGTTAAAATTAATGGTAAGCACAGTGCAGAAATTCGGGACCGGAGGGACCTTGGGGAACTCAAAGCAGAAAAGGATGACCAAATATGAGAAAATAGATCATGTTTTACAGACTATTTTGTGGATACAGCACAGTGATAACTGGGCCCCTAAACTGGGTGACAACAAACCAGCCTCTGTGATTAATGGAAATGCAGATGGAGTTCTTATTACCCTCCACACACACACTCTATCTAATCAAGCAGCAGAATTTCTGCAGGATTGTCCTCATCTTTGTCCTCCTTAAAGCTGTGTGTGTGCGTGGCTACATCCGTGCATGCAGACATCTTGATGTTTAATTGCTGTAATAAACACGTCTAATGACACAATACATAATACAGTATTTTAGACAGCAGCTCATTCATATTCACATCTCTGTGTTTCGGTTCTGGGTTTGAAAATGTACATAACATATGAAAGAAAAAATCACCAAAAAAGATGGCTTCTTTGATTGTTTATATGACATTATCAATGCATCAACATTAATCCTCTATCCCTCCAGTGTTTCACTGTATTGACAGCTTTATATAAATCTTACACTTTATTCATTAAACCCAGTAAAATCTTCACAATAACTTCAGGGTACTCTCTTAAAGCTCCTATGAGGATTTTTTACCTGGCACTGAAACAGACTGAAATGATCACAGATGACTCTTTATGAGCCACTAAAGCAAACAACACCATAAACATAAACAAAGACAATTATAGCCCACTCTTATTTTTAATGCCAGAATCCATTACTGCAGGGTAGGTGTCAGACAAAGTGATTAACCCTGCAGAAATGCTTTTTCTTTAATATTTTCCACAGTAAAGGGTCATATTTATTTAAATGTTCAGCCTTTAAAAGAAAGCTGAATTTGATTTTCCAAAAGAAAGCATTACTTTTACGCAGATGATACTGTTATTTATTCTGCTGCTACTCAGGAGGCCTTTGGTACTGCAGGAGAGTCTTTGTGAGTAAAAATGAGTTTTGAGTCCAGATAAAACTGTCAGCTGTGTCCTAGGGGGATGTGAGTGAGTCTTTATCTTAATATTAAAACCTCCAATTCAGATTTGTTGTCTTCAAAGTGTCATATTCACCATCTTGTAAAGAAATCTGGAGGGTCTTGATGGGGTTCGGGGGACCTCAGAATTTTATCTCTACTTTTTGCAGATGATGTGGTCTGTTGGCTTCCTCAGTTGGGGACCTCTAGGAAGCACTGGTGTGGTTTGCCATTGAGTCGGGATGAGTCCGCACCTTCAAGTCCGACACCACGGTTCTCTCCTGAAAAATGGTTGATTGCTCCCTCCAGCCGAGTCCTTGCCTCTTGAGAAGACACTCAAGTATCTTGGGGTCTTTTTCACAAGTGAGGGTAAAAGGGAGTGTGAGGTTGTAAGGCAGATTGGTGCAGTATTAGTAGCAGTGCAAGTGTTGTGCCGTTCAGAGGGGCTGAGCCAGAAGGCCAAGCCTTTCCATCTACCTCCCAACCCTCTCCTATGATCATGAACTCTGGGTAATGACCGAAAGAATGAGATACAAGCGGCTGAAATGAGTTTTCTTTGGAGGGTGGGTGGGCTCAGCCTTAGACACAAAGTAAGGAGTTCAGGCATTTGGAGGGAGCTTAGAGTAGAGCCGTCTGAGGTGGTTTGGGCATCTGATTAGGACGCCTCCTGGGCACCGTCTGGCACGTCCAGGGAGGACGCGAGGGGGAGATTTTGGGGAAGACCTAGAATGTGCTGGAGGAATGATATATTCTGTCTGGTATAGGAACACCTTGGGATTCCCCAGAAGGAGTTGGAAGGTGTAGTTGGGGAGAAGGTTGTCTGGGTTGACTTGCTGCCACCGTAACCCAGCTGGATGGATGGATGGATGGATATAGTTCAATAATAGATATCAGAGATGCACACAAGTAATTTTTTTGTAAGTCCAAGTCAAGTCTCGAGTCTTTCAGTCTTGGGGGAGAGATTGGGGAATGGCATGCAGGAAAGGAGCCACTAGCTGGACTTGATCCAAACCACCTGCTTTAAAAAGGGACTCAAACCTCATAGCCTTCAAGTTCATCTGTACAAGTCTAGCTAAAACAAAACTTTATAACTCAGTATTTGATGCTTTTGAGCATTTTTGGGCTTTCAATGTTTTTACATGCATTTTAAAACACATTTTATTTGTGTTATTCAAAGACTAGAATATCATTTACAGCTGTGCCTGGTTGTGTTTGTTCTCTGTGCAGAAGTGAGACACATGCAAATGAGATCATGTGTGAAATTTTGTCCTGAATATTCATAAACCTCCAAATCATCAAATCATCTATGCCATCTATGCTCTGTGGAGGGGGTGGAGGTGTAGAAATAACCTGCTCAGATTCCATTATCAGGGATTTTGATGCTCGCAGGGAAAGATACTCGTCTGTTTTATAAAAGGAAAAGAGGGAGAAAGACGTGATGCTAAAAAACAATCAGTTCATCTGCTGTTCCTGTGCTGACGCCTCCTGCAGCTCTTCTACATGTTAACACAAGAGCTCTCCTCCTAATCTCTCTTTTCTGCTCCTCTCCATCGTTCTTTTTTTCATTTTCACTTCAGTATCTGTCTCTTTCTCTTCTTGAGTGCTCTATATCCTCCTTCACCCTCCCTCCCTTTTCTTCCCCCTCTCATATCTCGGCCCCACCTCCCCGCCCCTCAGCGTTTAGTGATTAATGCGAGTTTTAATTGTCATGCTCACTTTTATGCTCATTAAAGTGTATTATGCAGCAGTTAGGGTATTAAAGTTCAGCCAGAAATTTCATGCATACTGATGAGAATGCAAATGAGCCCAGCGTGAAAGGATGGTATGGTTTGTGTTGTGTGTGTGTCTGTGTGTGTGTGTGTGTGTATCTGATTATCCCCAGGAGTGAGCCAGAGTGTCATTATCGCCCAGACTAGCCATCTAAGCTGTGCAGAGCCGGTCCATCCATAGAAATTACATTAATGGGAGTCCTGCAGCTTTATGCCTGAATACCTACATGAAATTTGGTGCTGCATGAAATGCTGCATGAACTTCATTTATCCGGGTGCAAACAAATACAGCACACATGCAAGCTTGAAATCATCTGAATATAGAAAAACAGTTTAAAACCGATCTTTGCATGACCTGCAGAGGGGCTAGATGTTTAGATTTTGGATGTAAAGTATACTTTGACCACGCTTGCCACAAAGAAATGGTTTGGCACCTGATTGACCTAGTAGGGCCTTGAAGGATATATGTGTTTTTGGTAGAATATTTCCTTGATGCAACAAAGCTTCTTGGCATTAAATCTTACCTCCAATTTTCACATACAACGACCACACCGCATTCCGCCTACGAATCGTACTGCGGAGCAAATCGCTCCCTTTGTCCGAGCAGTTCCACTGCCCACGCTCCAGTCCGGTAGCGGCACGTCCCTGGAGCACCACTTCGTTCGAGATACGCTGCAGGTCTATTTTCAGCACTGCCAAATCGTGTCAATTCCTGTCGATCAGAAAGCTCCAAAGAGGAAGTCGCAAGCGTACAATATCCAGTTCTTTCAAAATAAAATACAATGTATGGAATCATAAATCTTCACTATATCAACATTACGTCTCAGCCTGAGCAAAGGATCACTGGGAGGTCAGTGGGTCACAGAGCTACAACGGTGCCATTGACAAGGAAAAGTTCACTTTTGAGGACATTTAGCCAAAAGATTTCACATAAAACCACACATCCTTTAGGCAAACATTAACCTTTTAATTTCCTAATGTACTCACCAGATGGCAGATGCAATAATAACATGGACTTATACCAGAAAGAATGGTAAATTAACCCCAAAGGGTAATATAGTCCGCTGTTGACATACTATTCCTGTGTGAACTTGCAGTTCTCCCATGATCTCTGCCTACAGGGTGCAGTGCTCTAGACGCGCTTCCAGTGGGCGAGGTTGCTCACCTTCGATCGGAGCAAACCTGCAGGGCCTCTGTGCGCAGCGCAGTCATCGTATGTGGAAATTGCGGGTTAAACTGACCACTGGAAAGCCTGTGTATTGCTGAATATGTGGGTTGTGCCCATGGAAAAATTGTCAAATCTTCTCTGCCAATATCAAACAGCTTTTTCTATTATTGTTTGTTTGATTGAAGAACTGAAGGAACAAGACATATTGGTAATATAACAATTTATTCACTTAACAAACAGGAGCCTCAGTAGCGTGTGGAAGAACCATACATAGCTTCATGCTGGTCACCAGTCTGGTCACACACTACTGTGAGATGGCATCCCATTCTTCAACCAGCATTTGCCAAAAGTCAGCCAACGTGGTTGTGTTGGTCACTCTGGCACGAACAGCACGCCCAAGCTGATCCCACAAGTGTTTAATGGGGTTGAGGTCAGGACTGCTGGCAGGCCATTCCATCCTCTCCACTCCCAAATTCTGGAGGTATTCTCTGATAAACCCTGCTCTTTGGGAGTGAGGGTTGTCATCTTGGAGGATAAAGTTCAGTCCCAGACTGTGGAGATATGGGATTGCCACTGGTTGCAGAATCTCATCTTGATATCTCTGCATTGAGATTGCCTCCATTGATGCCAAGCCTTGTTTTTCCAGTGAGGGAGATGTGACTCTATCAGTGCACCAATCATTCTGTGCATCTTCTCCACACTTTGACCCTATGATCCAATTGCTGTAGCAGAATCTAGACACATCACTGAACACGATGTCCCTCACCTTGTTCATGTTCTGGTGCACATGTTACTGATACCATTGTACATGGGCCTGGCAGTGAAGGGCAGTCATGGCAGGCCTGTGAGTGCAGAGATTGGCTCCATTCGTTCGCTCGTTCTGGATTGTCTAGGTAGAGAGCCGTCGGCCATATCATCCTGCAAACCTTGACTGCAAATCTGTAGAAGACACCGTACTGACAGGTGAGGAAACGGTCTTCTTGGAGTGCTGTCTTCTTGGGGCTCGCACTGTCTTCGACATCCCACATTATTAGGAATTTGGCCTTCAGTTTGGAGATGGTACTAGGGCTCACTCCAAATAATGCCAGATCTTGGTTTTGCGGAACACCAGCTTGAAGTTATCCTATTTCATGGGCCCCACCCAGATCAGTCAAATGTGGAGCAGACACCTACTGACCACTGTAGCAGGGCCCATGCTCACAGGGGGTGAGCCTGTCTCTGAGCTCTGCTTCAGCTCTACTTATTTATTGTCCTTTTCACTAAACAGAGCTAGATAAATATAGAAAGGCATTATAGATAAGAACAACACCATCAGATATGAATCCCAGAGTCAGTACACAACAATGGCAGGCTACATGTGATTTTAAAATGCAGAAATCAAATGTTTTTCAATGCATAAAAGACTAATGTCAATCTAAAAAAAGATAAAAACATCTTAATAAGCAGGGTTGTGTTTAACGTTGATAACAAGGCACAACAGAGGGGAAAGTCCCATCTTAAATAGACTATATAAAAGTGGGTACTGTGTCTGGAGAACCAGCTCAAATTGGCTTGAACTTATCAGGTCTTATTGGTCATGAAATGTCCTTCTAATTTGCTGTGCTTTAATTGAGTCACCCATTAATAGAAGAAAACATCAGACTTTGATCCTAACAGACAAATCGGCATGGATAACAAATTATTTTATTTAAAATATGACCTGCAACTTAGAAACCAACCTCATTGTAGGGGAATGTTTTAATGCAATGTTTTCAACTCAGTTCAGAGTTTTGAAATGTATACCACCTAATATAACAAACAATATCTCAGGGCGCTTTTTAAGAGCAGGTTTGGGTTTTTGTTTTGTTGTTGTCAGAGATCCATGAACAAAATTTTGGCAACAAGTAGGAACAGTGGCAAGTTATGTTTGTGCCTGCCCAAGGGACTGCAGACAAAAACAGCTTTTGGCTAAATTTGTCATGTGAGATCAATGTTATAAGTCTAAAAAAAACAAAAACAATCAGAATAGTCAGTGTCCTCTTTAAATGAGCGGTGCAGTGGTGTGTTTATTAGGAAGAAGTCCATTTATTGCATGTTGTGGAAACACTTGTGTGGGTTGTTCTTAAAGGCATTGCCCGCTCAAAATGTTTCTTCATCATCCAGTGCCTATAAAAACTATTCAACCCCTTGAATGTTTTACCCTTTTATTGAAGTTAGAAATCAAGGTTAATATAATTAGGCTTTTCTCTGTCATGTTGCATTGGGATCTACCTTTTTAAGCATTCCAGGGCCAGCTGCCTAGAAGCATCCCCACAGCATGATGCTGCCACCACCGTGCTTCACAGTGGGGATAGTGTGTTTGAAGGTACTTTTTTTTGATGGCTGAAAGTATCATTTTGGTCTCATCAGACCAAAGAACTTTCTTCCACTTGACCATGGAGTCTCCTACATGCCTTTAGGTGAACTGTAGTCCAGATTTAATCTGAATTTTCTTGATCAGTGGCTTTCTCTTTGCCACTCTCCCATAAAGCTTTGACTAGTGAAGAATAACAATACATTTTTTAGCTGAGTAGTGACATTACCTCAATATTTCCACAATTATATTATTACATTTTAGAGGTGTAATAGTCCATGTCTTGACATTGCAGCCACCATTACAGACACGATATGTTTATCATTGCAAGGACAATGCTGGGTATAACATCAGAGACTGCTGAGGAAACATAAACTGCTAATGAAAGCTGCTGTTCTACACTGTCAGTCTAAATATCCCTGGGCCTTAAAAATGTGTGTGTGTAATGCCATATGAATTTTTTGAAAATAATTGGACCATAAAGACAAAAGAAAAAATAAACAGAAATTAAAATTCAAAGATTTTTTTGTGTGACCCAGTGAAAAATAATGAATAAGACATTTTTGCTCAGACTTGTTCTCCAATCCCTTGGTGACAAAAAAGTGAAAAAATTATTCAGTGACAAAAATTCTTCAAAATATTCACTTTTTTTTTTTTTTTTTTTTTTTTTAATGACTGAATTTATGCATTATTTAAAGCAGTTCCTGTCTACAGAGACACAGAGGGCCACACCACGGGCTGTCTGGGATTCCTTCTCTCCATTATGAGGCCGTCTCCACTGTTAAGACGTGCAGTTTGGCAAAACATGACGTGATGACAGAACAGCCTGCCATTGGTTGTGACAACCATTGTAGGAAAACAATATGGTGGCTAATGCCAAGCTAGCGGGAGTTAAAATGGATTTAAAAAATGGATGAAAAGACATTCAATATTGGACATACTGGTTTGAATTTAATCTTTACAGACCCTGGAATGTCACCCAAGTTCCAGGTTTGCCAGAGAAGCATCTGTAAGGGCTAAAAAGGCATGGATAGCATCATTAGAACTGCAGAATGGAGGACTTCCAGATGGAAAAAAGTAAGTGGCTATGATTTATGGTTCATAAGTTAATTCGCTTTTAGTAACCCTTGTCTCCTCCTGTCTTGGTTTCAGAAGCTTAAATGACTAATTGATGGCTGATAAGGCAATCAGCCAATCATTTTAAAGATTTAGGGGGAGGCAATTTAGATTTCAGGGGGCTTGGCCAGCCCTGGCTACCACTATTGACGTTAGAAATCAAGGTTAATATAATGCCACTGGTACTACTGTTTGCTGCCATAAGCCAACAGGGCATTATAGATCAGGTCACCTTTATTATATGATTCTTCCTGTCAAAATGTTTGTTTACAGATTCAGCATAGTAGCCCTGGCTTGTGCTGAAACAAAGACGTATATTTAATTCAAGAATAAGCTTTATGTTCTATTGTTGGCCATTTTTTACTTAATTTTTAGAACTGCAAAATTGCACCACCAGCTGCCTTTGGTCCCCAGGCCATAGTTTGGCCCTCTTTGTTTAACTGTTGAATAAAC
Source organism: Cheilinus undulatus (assembly GCF_018320785.1). Classification (NCBI taxonomy): domain Eukaryota; kingdom Metazoa; phylum Chordata; class Actinopteri; order Labriformes; family Labridae; genus Cheilinus; species Cheilinus undulatus. The sequence goes on from NC_054881.1 coordinate 35,597,888, forward strand.
ACACCTCATGGAATCCGTTTCTTTTTTACTGAACAGAGAAGTAGTAGAGGTGGGCGGAGCTTAGCAGCACTTCTCTGCTTGTTATCTTCTGCTATTGTTTTGATTGAGAGCCCCCTGGTGGTGAAAACTGCATATTATGCATTTAAAGTAAAACCATGTCAATGCATAAAACAGCTGAATGAAGCAGCCTGGTATAATAAATGAGGTGTCCTGATGAAATGTGTGCACTCTCAGCAAAGAAAAAGATAAGAACCCCATTTACATAATGAGAATCTGGAATGTAAATGTAATGTAGAGAGAAATGCTCACAAAATGAATACAGAAGGTGTCTGTGTCTTATTGGTTTCAGTCCGTTGTGTGTGTCTTCCTCCCTCGGCCCTCCTGCTGCTTCCACCACGCTGAGCGAATAGGCTCAGTCATTACTGTGCTTCTACTGCACGACTGCCGAGGAAAATGAGACAACAGTCAAGATTTTCATCCAGGGGGCCTAAATCATTTACACAGCATGGAGCGATGTGCTGAAATAAGACTGCTGATCACTCTGTCCTGCAGCAGCAGCAGGTGGTACTGTAGCTGTGAGAAGAAAACATGGAGACGGATAAAGTCATTACAGTGACAAACTGCGAGTTTATGCATGAATAGAACCGCTTCAAATCACGACTGAAGTGTTCCCCCGGTGCTGATCAAAGGAGGTATCAAACATCTTTTTTTCTGAAGCTGCTGGGAATGACAGTATCTAAGTGTTTGTGCCTGAAATTAATCTGTGAAATGGATAAATTTGGTATTGTAAGCCTGGATTTTCTTGTAATCTAGTGGTTTTTGAGCATTTTTTTGATAACATACCCTTATTCAATTATCTTTACAGCTTCTTACACCTTAACCAGGGTTAATATATTAGTGGCTGGTAATAAATGTGTGAATGAAGAAGTGAATCAAACTAATCTGTGTCTGAAGTGAGAAACGTGGATATACTGAAACTTGTGTTTTCAGACATGAATAAAAATCCTAAAAATAGACAAGGTGAGCTTCAAGGATGAACTTGAATTTTTCCCTTCAACTTCACTTGGACTTTTAGATGTGGAAGTATGAAGAGGAACGTTGTTGGTTTCCCAAAAATAATAAAATCCTCCAGTAGCAAGATGGGCTCTTTTCCACATGGAGCATAAACTAGTGACACCCAGTTGGCGACGCCATTGGTGACCATTGCGTCTTCATCTTTCTTCTTCTAGGCAGATTTGCAAACCAACTACATGGACACTGCAACCTATTGTACCAGACCATAGTACATAATAGGTCGTTTCCACCGAGCAGTCCAGCTCAGTTCAGTGCGGTACGACACACTTTTTTTGGCGTTTCCATAGAGAAAGGGTCCCAAAAAACCGACCCGTACCGTCCCACTTTTCGGCACCCTTCCGTAGGGGTGCCAATCTTACCTAACCATACCAAAAAGGTAGAGCTACACACACGACAATAGGAGCTGCACTGACGTCACGTCAGCGCGCCACTCAGCTGCTCGCCTCCGGGCTTCGAACAAGGAAGTCTGCGCTGTGAGAAGCAGGTGAAAACCGGAGAAAAAAGATGGACTAATATCTGCCTAAATGGGAAATATTTGGACTCAATGGAGATCCAGACTGTTTCCTAGTCTATGGATATTGATATCTGGCCACAAATCAAGTTTCCTGACGTTTATCTGGATGATTTTAAGAACACAAAGCAGAGCCCAAAGGCTCACATCAGCCTGATCCATCCGCGATGGATGAGAAACTAAATGAATGCAGAAGTTTTGTGAATACGAAGCCTTAGAACAGTTCACTCTCATCTGTAACTAGTTATTAATCTACACCTTACGTTAGGTAACCTGTGAAAACATCGCTCTGTGGTTGTTGAACGGGCTCATAAAACTTCAGGCTGCAGACTATTTTACCACGAGATCAGCGCATCCCAGATTTCTGACTTAATCTAGCTTGATTGTAACTTTAACTTTATTTTTAATGTGGAAAATTCTCACAGTACAGCTCTAAACTCTCATATTTTGTCGTGTAACCTGTTCTAGACTAGATATATTCACATATTAACGTAGCATTATGACTCAAACCGTCTCTGTAAACGTATTTCATCAGCCGAGGATCTGTACTGACAGCGGTTAACATCATTAAGATGCAGTTATTTTTTTAAAAAGCACTTTCAGCTGAAATAAAGCTGTTTACTACTTATTCCCTACTGATTTCTGTCCACTCATTCTTTCTATAACTCTGCTGCTTCAACAGTTGACTCATGCTGTCTGTGACTTTACATGCATGCTTTTACAGCCCCGCCCACCCAAGTGAGAGCACCGGTGTCTGTGGAAAATTGAACTATTTGGGGGTTTAGCATACCAAACCAAACTGAATCAAAGCCCTGATGGAAACACGGCTTAAGTAACACAGTTTTGCGCTCAGGCACCAAAAGATCTTACCTATCTGAAAGCAGAGCATAGAAGGAAAAGGCTTAAACTGTGCTCGAGCACAGCATGTTACTTATGTGTAAGCAGATCATGGGGGGGAAGGGAAGAACCGTGTTTGGGCACAGAAGGATTTTATTTATGTGAAAGAGGGAGAGGGTGAAAACTGTGCTCTGGCACAGAACATCGTTACTTGTATGAAAGAAGAAGAGGGAAAAAATTGTTCCTGAGCACAGAAAGATGTTCCTTATTTGAAAACAGAGCACGGATGGAGAAGGGAAAAACTGTGCTCGAGCACAGCATGTTCCTTATGTGAAAGCAGATCATAGAGGGGAAAGGGAAAAACTGTGCTCTGGTACAGAACATCGTTACTTATTTGAGAGCAGAGTAGAAGAGGGGAGAATTCTTCTTGGGCACAGAAAGATGTTCCTTATTTGGGTAAAACTGTGCTCGAGCACAGCATGTTTCTTATGTGAAAGCAGATCATAGGGGAGAAAGGGAAAAACTGTAATCTGGCACAGAAAGATGTTACTTATCTGAAAGCAGAGCAGATGGGGAGAAGGGAGAGGGGAGAAACTGTGCTCGGTCACCACACAAAAAAAATTTCACTGCTCAAACAACACCCTAGTTATTTAAGCATACACCTTTCCGGAGGAGAGTTCCTGTCAAACAGGAGGTTGGGTGCTCAGGAGGCATGGCATGTTAACGAATTATTTGGAAAGGGCAGATGAGGCAACAATGTCTGTTGCCATGAAAGAACTTTTGCCTTTAAATCAACGTTACCCGCTGTTTCAGCATATTCATTACATCAACACAAAGCAGAAAAGAAATAACTGGTAAAAAGCAGAAATAATGGTGCAATTTTGTTGTGTGACGATTCCACCAGTTGCTCACAGGCCATATGATGCTGTAAATGTCATCACTTCCCATTAATCCCTCTTGGGGAACTTTTTTGCAGTTCAGTCCAACTCAGTGAGGAAATAATGAATCCCACCTTTCATAAGTTTTATCTGTGCCAAAGGACTAATAAATTCAGACTCTGTCACTTCATCTTTCTGTCTTTGATTTCTCCCTTGCTTTTCTACATCATGTTTTGCCTCAGCCCTCAGGGTAAGGCTGTCCTGGACATCTTCAGAGGTGCATGTGTGAAAAATCAAAGAATCCTGACACTGTTGTAGACCTGGGCCTAACTCTTGCCACCCTAATCCATCACCCTCATATTTCTGCATTCATTTGACTAAATCACACCACATTCACTTTCCAGAATACATTTCAGTTTAACCGTCTATGTCACATTTTCAATTTAGCGTACCCTCAGGCTGTGGCACACCAGCGAGACTTGATTAGCTCCATTAATCAATACGTCTTGAATTAACACTGAATCAGACAACTTTGGGTAATGTGAAAGAACCCACAGAGGATCATCCTAATGCTTTCTAGCTACTTTAGCCTCATTACTCTGTAATTCAGTCTCACTTCTCTCCCCAACCTTGTTTCCCCAAACAAAAACATTATTTTTTATATTCCAAAACAGTCCAACCATCCTGTGAGTGGCAGAGTTGAACATCTGTATGCTTAGCAATGTAGTTCATCTCTCATTAGTGAAATTAGATCAAACCTAGCCCTTAAAAACACAAAACAAGTGGCTCTCCAAATGCTAAAAAGTCAAGTTGTCGCTGAAGAACCACAAAGTGCAGTTCCTCACATGGCCACTTGAGGCTGGCTTGCAAAAGGAGTCACTCTACATAGAGCCCCATGTTATAACAGCCAGCTTCTCCTCAGAATAAACATCTTCATAGAGTCTCTTTAGCTAGGCGGACCATAGGTCTTGATTAACCCAGGACCCCTGTCCCAATTCACTGTCATCTTGGGGCCCCATCTACGTACATGTACCTAAGAAAAGGTATCAATGTTTACGCTTGCCATCCTAGACACGATACATGGACGCCTGGACGTTAGTGTTTGCCATACTGCTAGAGGCAGGACCACCTTATTAGCATTTACAAGTACGAGGAAACTCCAGGTTTACTGAATAAAATCAATTGTGTTCACATAAAACGGATTTTGATTAATCTTTTTAGAACTTAATAGCCCAGATTCAAATCAATGAGGCAAAAGAGTGAACAAGGTTTGTAAAATAAAAACATTTGCATTTGAGTTGATATGGCGTAAACTATTGCCTACAGTATAATATATCTTTATTAAATAAAGCCGATTAAGGTGAAAAACAGCCTTCAAGAAATATCTATCTATAAACTATAGCTTAAGATATATCAATACATATGTGTTTACACATTTATATCTGGTGAGTGAGCTATAATTTTAATTCATAGAGGATAAATGTTTTATTGCTAAAATGAAAGAAAATAGAATCTACTTCTGTGCTCCACTAATAAGATCTTTTTTACTTTTTTGTAGTTGGTTTTCATTATCAGTATTCTCATGATTCTCATGATTATGGCTTAATGAGTAAAGAATTATTAATTTTAATCAATTTAATGTGATTATTTTTTTCCTGAAAACTCAAATATTACTTGTCTACTTGTATTGCCTTGCACAGCAGACTTTCCTCTGGCGGTGATGTCAACATATGCCTGCCAGTCAATGAGGCATCCACATAAATCTATGCTTGCCATACTTCTCTTATTTGCCCACTAATGACTTGACCATTGAACCTGAATGTGTAATTTCTCAGTGTTCAAATAAACACTGTCTGCTGTCCACATGCAATTTTTCCCATGACTTCTTTTTTTTTTCTTCTTCTTCTTTTTTTTAAAGGCTACATTGTCAGGTAGGCCGAAACAAGAGGTGGGATTGCTCCTTTATAAGTGTGTATAATTGTGTGTATTCTTCAGATAAGAGCCAGATTTTGGTCAACACATTCTTTTCACATCAGTGGTATTTCTATGTTGTACTATTTTCCACACAGACTGGTGTTTTCTTTCAACAAACCCACATTCCAGCGGACCTTTAAACGTCACACGGGGCGGTGCTGCGTTCACTGCCCCCTCCCCCTCCTCAACCACGAGGCTCCGGTGTTGACAGGCCAATCACCACCCAGCCCCAGTCCGGCTTATCTGCTCCAACTCCGAACAAAGCGGACTGCCTGGTCTCTCTATATGTGGTATGTTAACTCTGGAAGCAAAGAGGGTATTTTTGAACCCTTCTGCTCTTCTTGAAGCGTTTTTTTCCTGGCAACAAATAAGACTCACACGGGATTAAAGAGCTGCCATGCGGGAATCCCGCCCTCCAGTCCTGTTTTAGCACAGATCCTGTGGTGGGCTGTTAAGAACGAATCGATGCAATGAGCATGATCGAAAAGGGGATATCAGAAACCAGCTCTGTAGCCCTTTTACACCATAATTATATACATAAAAATTACATATATCACATCTTGGTCAGTTAGGCCATACAGTTAAACCACGGAAACTGAATGAACTTTTTGTGTCAAGGGACATCATCACCTCTTCAATCCTTTGTATGAAGGAAGGGAGTTTGTCAGCTTTCCACTTAAATAAAATCAAGAATCATGCCAATAATGAATCAGTTGCTATTGCTGTCATCTTGTATGAAATTGGTCAGTGCTTTGCAGTAGGACACTAAATGTTGCCATGAAGGGATTTGAATCTATTTTTTTTCTTACAAATGAAGGAGAATACTCAAAAATATTGAGGCCCAGCAATGACTAAATGACATGACCAAAACATCTGTCCCAGTGTCACTGGTAGGGTAAATTTCTAAATTTTAAAAAGTTTTTCTTTAGTGAAATAAAGTTGTAATTTGGAGGTTAATTTTGAATGAATGAATGAAAATGACTAAATGAAAATACTTTTAATATTTGATTTGAGTTATTTATACAAGTTGTTATTCAAAACTCATAGTTGCATCATACTATAGTGACAATATAAAAGAACAGGGATCAATATATTGCTTTCTTTGTTGAATTATTAAAATTAGAAAAGTATAATAATTAAGTGATAAATAGCCATTAAAGTATTTAAAAAATAGAGCCATAGTAATAAATGATATTAAATAATAATAATAATGAAAATAGAAATTAATAATAATAAATAAATAAATATTAGCATAGTATTAAGAGTATAATAATATTGATGACTAATAAGATTTATATCATAATTTATTTTGTATATTTTATATTATATTATGTATCTTATAATCAATAATATATTACATAAATGATATGATTATAATGATAGAAGTGCTGTCAAAGGATTACATTTTTTAATCAGATTAATCACAGGGTTGCTGTGGATTAATTCGATTAATCATGATTAAATATCATTCATTTTTAATCTATATAAACCACATTTCATTTTGCATAAGCAACCAGACTCAATTTCCAGCAAACGTATGCTTTCAGTTAATGTGGTATTTTAAGCTGGAAGTGCTTCTGTGAAAAGAAAACTCCTTCCTGCAGAATGTTCATAATACTTTATGTCGGTCGACTGTTCCGTCTTGGGTTTTTTTTTGTACTCAAATTTCCCATTGAGAGGGCCAACGTGCTGTTTAGCGTCTTCCATAATGAGTTGGTTGGTCACTACTGGATCAACGGCTCATTTGCATGCACGGCGGCACCCAACTTGGACAAACCGCCCAAAATGCGTTGCCAGAGACTTTTTTAGGGATTTTGAGTCATTCTGTGCTGTAGATGGGTTAATTGCGTTAAAATTTTTGATTAGATTAATCATGATGATGGATTAATCCGCATTAACGCGTCAATTTTGACAGCCCTAAATAATAGTTTAATAGAGTATTTTGAAAATGATAAAAATAAAAAATAATAGATCTATTTTAGTAATAAAGAGCCATTTGGAGATAGAGCTGGCTCATACTGAGGAGTCTAGCCAAAAGGTCCGATTCATTGACAAGTCTCGAAATTCCCATCACTACCGAACAGGCCCCGCCTCTCTCAATTTGTCAACAAAGGGGTTTGACATGCCTGGTAGGCTCCGCCTCCATGTTTCCATAAAAGGATGATTTGGACGTACACGGCCAACAATCAGACCGTGGGTAACCTTTTTCCTTCCCCATCCCGTTCATATGGTGCGTTGACTTCCTCTGTCGCCGATAAAGTGGAGCTATCATGGCGGAGCGCGTACAGCAGCCCCCGGCCAAGCGGCTCTGCTGTAGACCGGGATACAATTCAACATGTAGGCAAGGACAGCGGGCCTCGGGGGCGCCGTGCGGAGCCTCTGCTTCCCCCGAGTCGAGTAAAACCCTGAACCCGGAGTCCCTGCTGGACATCGCGGCGAGAAAAGTCGCGGAGAAGTGGCCGTTTCAAAGGGTAGAGGAGCGTTTCGAGCGGATCCCGGAGCCCGTCCAGAGGCGGATCGTTTACTGGTCTTTCCCGAGGAGCGAGCGGGAGATCTGTATGTACTCGTCGTTCAACACCGGGGAGGAGATCGGAAGTAGCGGGGAGAGCAGCGACGAGACGCGGCTGCCGTTCCGACGAGGCATCGCTCTGCTGGAGAGCGGCTGCGTGGACAACGTACTGCAAGTCGGTGAGTGCTGATACCGAGAAAAGAGCGGAAATCAACCATATCTTTTCAAATAAACAAGACGAACACCGACACTACGCTTTATATATGTAAATCACTCTGAAGAAAAAGGTGTTTAAAGTGACAGGGGTTGACAACAAAGGGGGATGCGGTCAGGCGGCAGAGGAGAGCCTACAATGGGGCTTTAAATCTGCTGTGTGCATGAATGGGAATGTGTGACTGGGGGCATTTAAATCCTGTTTTGCTTGGGGGCAGTTTGAATGCGAAACACAGGGCATGAAGACCAAAAAATCCACTAATTGAATTGAAAATCAAGCTGTGGCAATAACAAAAGAGGGATTCCCTTATTATCCATGCACCAAACCTCTTTCAGAAACTCACAGAAATAAGAATAACAACAGTTTGGAGCTTGGGCAAGAACAGAGAGTACATTTGTGAGATATTAAAGCTGATTTTTGGATCTTGTGGGTCCCTAGAAACCACGTAAACTACTCCACATGCCTTTAATTACCCTAAGTACTGAATAGTGTGTTTCTGAATATGCATATGGAGGCATTTAAACTCATTTCCATGCTCACTGAAGTCATCCCAAACTGCATCTTACAAGCCTGACCTTTAAAAAATCAGTTTTAACTGCTTACATAAAAGTATTGAGTAATAAGGGAAGTGCTCAAACAGTGCTGGGTTGGGTCCCAACTGACATGCATTGCATTTGAATAAGTTGTTCTGTGTGGTACAATTGATAACGCACACATTGTGCCTTTTGATTAGATTTAGCCCGGAACACGTTGTGCAAAAAAAAGAGTGAGAAAGCAGTAAAATGCTGTCAGACTCTGATATATATTCAGACATGGTGCGTTCATGGGTATTGGTGAGATGTTTTCGTGTGACACAATGAGTGAAACAGGAACAAGCACATGCTTTCTGAGGCGGCAGCTGCTAGTGCATGACTTTCCTCCTCTTTTGATAACATTTGACCAAAAAAAAATCCATTATTTTGGCTGTAAATTTCCTCTTTATTTTGTACGTGCTTTGGCCCCAGCCTTCTAGAGTCTTGCACATATCAAATGCCCAGCATTCCTATTGTGAGTTTGGCACTTTGTTCCTATTTTCATGTCCATTTGTGTGTCTCAAGCTTCCCGTCGCCTCTGAAAAGGGAAGACAAACAAAAGCATCTTTTCACTCCCTTGTTAAGTCGAGGAGATCCAGCAGGAGGAAACGTTTTCTTTTTAAATGGGCCCATGATTCACACCAGAACCACAGCCACTCTCTTCATGCTGACCGTCTGCGTGTAATCGCAGAAGTATTCGAGATAGCTCACTTTGAGACTCTTTGATCGTGTCTGTCACCTGTGAGTCCACCTTCTCACAGCCCACAGCTGTAATCCCATTACTCCGCATGCTTCATTTGAATAGTAATACAATCTGAACACTTGAGTTTCTGCGTGACCCGCCCCCCACTTTTTAAAAAGGCAGGAGTGGGCTTTGTGAGGGGGGCCACAGGGAATACACACAATCCCAACACACCAGGCTCTGTCCTGCCAAAAAGGAGCCCTATATATTCCCAGATATTGAGAAATGTTTCTGTAGGGGGGGGGCAGAATCTAGGTTGTTATGCCGGAGAGCAGAGGGGGCTCAATCTGCATGCCTACAAAGAGGAAGAACTGTAACACAAACACACACACTCATAGGGAGGGTTTCTTTCTTGGCTGATTGCACCCCGGCCTGGAATTTGCTGGAAAAATAGAGCCAAGAAGTGATAAATAAAAGATGTAATCTCCCCATGTGTGGGCTGTACCAGAAGAGGGAGGGTTTTTTTTTTCTTGCAGCAGACCTTGAGGAAATGAATTGGCACACATTTTCTGTGTGGACCCCCTCGCTCCATAACAAACCCTCACTGTTAATCAGCGCAAAGATAAAGGAAGCCATTTTTTTTCTTTTCCAAGCAGAGTAAACACCGCTGCAGCTTACAGTTCGGACTGGAGGGCTGTTTTATTCCCTCAGCGGTAGCCAATATCATATTTGTTGGGGAGAGATTGAGCCAGGAGGAGGAATACTGAAGAAAGTGTGCTTCAAGTGCGCTCTAAGCTAGAGGCAGTTTAATATCAGACAATAAAAAAGTGGCCAGAGGTGAAAAGATTAGTAAATCAGTCATTGGCTTGAACTGTTTCTAAAGCAAAACCAGTAATTTTTACAGTTACGGCTCCAAAAATGAGAGGATTTTCCTACTTTATCCTCACCTTACATCCTAAAACGCCATATACAGTACATTCAGAAAGTATCCAGACCCCCTTCACTGTTTCTGTTTTTTCTTATGTTGCAGCCTGATGCTACAGTCGAAAAGAATAATTTTTATTCTCAACAATCTACACTCAGTACCCCATCACGACGAAGCGAAAACAGAATTCTAGAAAATTTTGCAAATGCATTAAAAATAAATACCTGAAGTATCACATTTACAGAAGTATTCAGACCCAAAAACACTTCAAGATGTTTCTACACCTTGATTTGAGTCCACCTGTGGTAAATTAAATTAATTGGACAACTTGGCGATGAGGTTAACGGATCCTGTCTACAGAGAACAGAGACAGGATTGAGTCTGTAAAAGAGTCTATAAAAACATTCCTGCCACCCTGAAGGATCCCAAGAGCACAGTGGCCTCCATTATTCTCAAATGGAAGATGTTTGGTACAACCGGTAGGACTGGTCCCTGAGCCAAAGGAAGCAAGCACGGAGAAGGGCCTTAGTAAGAGAGGTGACCATGAACCTGATGGTCACTCTGACTGAGCTCCAGAGATCCTGTATGGAGATGGAACAAAGTTCTAGAAGGACAACCATCACTACAGCCCTCCATCCATCTGAATTTTATGGCAGAGCGGCTAGACAGAAGGCACTCCTCAGTGCAAAACACATGAAACCCCCACAGCATGATGCTGCCACCACCATGCTTCACTGTTGGGATGATATGGGGCAGGTAATGAGCCATGCCTGGTTTCCTCGTGACTTAACTTTTAGAATTGAGGCAAACAGTTTTGCACTGAGGAGAGACCAGTGCAGAGCTGCAGTGATGGTTGTCCTTCTGGAACTTTATCCCATCTCCTGGTTGTGCAGAACTTCTTCAGTTTGAGAATTATGGAGGCCACTGTGCCTTACAACAATCTTGGCTTGGCTTTCGCTCTGATATGCATTGTCAGCTGTGAGGTCTTCTATAGAGGCTACCTCTCCAAATCAGGTCCAGTCATTTTAATTTACCATGGGTGGACTTCAATTAAGGTGTAGAAACTTCTCGGCAATGATCAAGAGAAATGGGAGGAACCTGAGCTGAATTTCAAGTGTTTTGCAGAGGGTCTGAATACTTATGTCAATGTGATAGTTCAGTTTTCTATTTCTATTTTTAATAATTTTGCAAAATTTTCTAAAATTATGTTTTCACTTTGTCATGATGGGGTACTGACTGTAGATTAATGAGAATAAAAAATAAATTTTTCAACTGTAGCATCAGGCTGCTGCATGACAAAATTGAAAAACAGGTGCACTGTGTATAATTGTTTGTCTGGGATTTCCTTGAAAATAAGCATTATCAAAAAGGTTGTCATAATAAACTTTGAGTGAAAACAACCCGAAAAACCTTGTAGAACCTGCAAAAAAGAGAAAAAAATAAAATCAAAGTTTTGCAGTTGCTGCTGTCCTTGCTATGAGTCATTAAATTGCCATTCAGAAACTATCTTATTAGAAGAAGAAATGTGAAATTCATTTTAAAAGGAACACTAAAGAAATAAGTCATATGCTGCATTAAGTTTGAAGTGTTAGATGGTAAGTAGTCCAATTACCAGAAACAAAGGCAGGTTTATTCCTAAATTCATGCCTGAATGATTTAAAATCAAGAACTTTACAAGCTCCAAAACAAACTATCTCCAAAGATCAGGCCGGCAGCATCTTACAAAGTCATCCATATTGATTTTAAGCTCAAAGGAAGAAGAGCTCCTCTGGTGGGGAGTCACCTGCATTTAAGTTTAAAACAGGGAATGATTTAGTTTACTCTCAGGTTCAAAACGTTAAAAATACATCCTGTGTCAGGAAACATGGCTTTTTTGGTTAAATAAAACCATTACAGCAACAGACTAAAATATGAAAAGCAGGATTTAAAACTGGCCTTGTCCCATAATGACAGTTCTCTGTAGGTTACCATTACTGCTGTGTAGGAGGGATGCCCTGCTTTCTTCACCACAGACCTAACATGACTTTCCCTTGTCCTTAAAATACCAGAGATTGAACTGGATTATAGCACGTGGTATTGACAAGTATCCAACATTTTGACAAAAGTTTACATTCTATTTTAAGAAAATATCCCCCAAACAAGCTTAATGTGGAGCCTTAAGCTAAAGCTGTGGACAATCTGGTGATGCAACGAGTCATTTGTCACCTGAGATGACATCTGTTTGTATTTTAGAACGGGTTTGAGTGCTAGCGAGGAGTTCTGTTGTGTTAAAGCAGTTTGTGTACATTCTAGGGAATTATATGAACACGTTCTGTTGAAACAAAGAAGCAGGACACTTTTCCTGTTTGAGACATGTGACATGGAGTAAAACCAACCAAAGCTGAAGGGTTTCTTTTTTCTGAACAAGTGGTCCGGTTTGGTACGGTAAACCCTGAGCTTGCTTGTGTTTCCACAGCCAACTGTACCCTAACTAGACAGGAGTGTAAGCCAGCTGTGCGTCTAGCTCTACCCTTTAGGGTTAGATTTGACCTCAGCAGAAGGGTGCCAGAAAAGAAGGTGATACCTATCAGTTGTTTTGGCACCTTTCCAAACTTTTGACCATGGTAATGGCAATAATTGCACACCATGATAAACTGAACGGGACAGATTGGTGGAAAGACATCATTAACACAACGTCCACTTCCAGCAGCCCCTTTAACATTGCCTGCCCAGTGCAGGACCATTTAATGTCAGGGTCAACCAATACTGTCTTTTCGGGGCTGATATGGATACTGATTTTTTTTTAATTCATGCAACCAGTAACTGATATTTGAAGCCTATATGCATTTTATAACATACAAAATATATTAATGTGACAAAAGTAAAATTGCATGATTGAAAAATGACACTGTCAGTGGCACCCAGGCTGAAGTGCTGATTGGCTGATACTCATGTGAGATCTAGCTGGTCAGATTGTGTTGTATTTTGGACATTTGATGAGACTTTGGAGAGTAAAAATAAAGCTAGAGGGAAGATAACCTTGAAGCCAAAGTAGCACTCTTTCTGATTATCTGTTTATCAATTATCAATTATCGGTCAAATAAAATCCAGATGCCAATAATCGGCAAGGCCGATAATCGGTCGACCCCTAATATGTCTTTTATGACTCTAAAGTAAAACTGCATTGAGATAGACTGTGTAATAATTGCATGGATGTAGTCTCAGTGATGTCAGCCATTTGTTTTTGAAGAGGTGCTGTAAATCCTATCAACAACAGTCGCCATATTGAAATATGTAGTCCACCTAATTTTTGAGTTGAGGGTTTAGCATTACCTTCTAAGTCGCGGGAAAATTACTGTAATGTGCTCACCTGTTGGTCAACAGTTACTAGGGCTGAACGATTTAGGAAAAATTAACAAGTATTACAACCATTAACCAACACAATATTAGGTACATTAAACTTGGGCTTAACAATTTTGAGGAATATTGTGATTATTATGACTCATACTTTAGATTTACTATGAATTTTTGTATTGAAGATAGATATCATTTTCAATCATTCTTATTTTGATTAAGAAAAACATTAGGGATGCACGCTACTATCGGTCTGGCATTGGTAGATATTTGATTAAAAAGGCAAATATTGTATCGACAGATATCCATCCTTTTGCAGATATTTATATCCGATATTTTTCCTGTGTATTTCAGCATATATCAGCTGTAAATTTGTCCATACATACCAATAAATTAGTGGAGTTATAGGCCGAACAAACACATCTATTGTAGTTGAGGTCTTTTTCTTTATCTATCCCCATTCTTAAAACTTCAAAGTGTTTTTAAGGACTAAAGTTTGTTTCCTTGGTCATCCTCAAACCTTAAAGTATGTCCAAAAGGACTGAAATTTCTTGTCTGAAAGCACATTTAAATACAGGTATCTATACTGGTATCAGCTAAAATGAATCTGTAAATATCAGCATATCGGATATCAGCAAAAATCCAATAGCGTGTATCCCTTAAAAACATACAAAAAACGAGGAAAGAATTATAACTGTAATAAAAAAATCTAAAAAAATACACTTGAATAATTGCATGATGTGTAGGACAAAGCATCTCTGCTGCAAAAAAAAGAACTGATATGTTGAAACAAATTTCACATTTGAAAAAATATTTCACCTTATGTGATTTGAAATTGCAGTAGGCCATATTGCAATTTAATCTAAAGTTTTTTTGTTTTGTTTTTTAAACTGCTCCTCTGCAGTTTAACCAATAAATAAACAAGCTATGGGGACAAAAATAATGTTTTTAAACTAGTCTGTAAATAATTTTATTCTTGACGTAAAAATTGTCATTTTTATACGGGGCCTTATTGGGAATCATGGTTTTTGGAGTCAGCCTCAAGTGGACACTCGGGGAATTGCAGATTTTTAAAAATCTCCTTTGCCTTGGGCTCATCATAATCAGAGGTTTTGGCTTTGTAAAACCACTCTACATTACAGCTTTGTGGGGTTAAAAGTAAAAGAACAAAGGCCAAAAACATATACAATGCATTTGGGTTAAAAAGCGACAAAATTATCCACTCTTGGTTTAACTTTAAGTACACTAACAGTTGGTAGTACTAAATTTATTATAAATCTGCATAAATATCTGTGTTATTGAATTTTTCTTTGTAGCTGTTCTTGAGGGTTTTCAAACCACTCGTTCTCATTATAAAATTATGTTTCTTATTTTAGCTAACACTAGCCTCAGAGTAATGTTTCCCTTTTGTGTGTGATCTTAAAACAACTGCTGTATTTCTTGTTGTTTTTATCGTGTGCTTTCATTCAGCAGTACGTAGTGCTGTGGTTTTCTACCTGAGAAGAACAAGTGTGATTTTCTGTATAAAAGGCCTTCTTCTCGTTCCTATATCCTTTTAAAAACAGACATTTTAGCTTGCTGTGGCCCTGAAATTGACCTGAAAGCGGCTTCACACCGGGGCTTTAGACTTGGCGTGGCTTCACATTGAGGTAAAGGTTTAAGATGAAGTATGAGCTTTGGTGGCATGTCAAAGTATAGGCTGCAGTGTTTGTGTGTGTACCGAGCATGCTTATTTTAAGACACAGAATCGGCACCTGTATCATCAAAATAGCCTCAATCTGGAGGAGGAAAACCCAAACATGCATGTACACAGTGACATTAACCTCAGCAAGGACAAACATGGTTTCTATATGCGGAAGGTAAACATACGCTGTCATATGTTTGTTACCTAAAGGTCACAGTTAAGCTGCTTGGACCTTACAAGGAGGTCAAGTTCAGATTTAACACACCTTATATGACCTTCTGTCTTGGCCTGATCTCTTACTAATGTGCTTCCATTTACATGAGGTCAAGAGTCACTAGGCAGTCAATTCTCCTGTTGGTTGTTGATTGAAAGGTGTCAGTCCCGCCCCTCTTGCTCCTCTTCTAGCTCACCTGTGTGATTAAATGTTTATTACAGTTTCTCACAAGCACAAGTTGACTTGTTCTATTTGCACATTTTATTCAACCAAGTCACAACTAGTAGAAATCCTGTTCACTCCTGTGGAAGACTAAGAATACTAGCAATGTAGTCATTTTAAAGACTAAACCGCCCTTCTTACGGTGAACATTTCCTCTCTGATTATCACAGACTTTGCATCAACATTTCTGTCATCTTGTTCACTGAAGTGCAAAATTTGAGACGGAGCCCTGAAGTCTGTCACAGTCCTGTTTCTCTCGCAGTCAGAGGGACGATGTTTGCTGTCACCACAGCCTGTGGATCCTGGCAGCACATCCACCAACTCCTGTGTATCTGCAGTTTTTCCACACATTTCGTCATGTGGTGCTCAAGAGGCTCTCTGGTCTGTTTCTGCACTCAGACGATGGGTTTGGTTCTTCTGTCAGCTCGGCAAAATGTCACCACACAGAGAAATCTCACCGAGCGTCTGTGGTGAACTTCTGTCATCTGTGGAATGAGGCAGTCTGACTAAAACTTCACCGGCTCGGCCCTTAAAGAGAATGCTGTGGTGCTGTAATTAATCTCCTGTCATGAAAGAAACACTCAGATCTTTACGTTAAAGTCACCAATATCCTTATTTAAATGTACATCATTGATAAATTGTTTGCCATTAAGCCTCTTTATTCAAAAGAATTCGATTTAGACAAAAACTGTCTAATTGTCAACAGATATTGTGCCTCTAAAAAAGTATTAACCCCTTAGATGTTTTACCCTTTTACTTATTTCATAAATTAATCATGGTCCAGTCACTGTTTATTCAGTACTCCTGGCCACCATTACACCATGGAGACAAAAGAACACCTCAAGCAACTCATTGAAAAGGTTACTGGAAATACATACCAGGGGAGATGGATACAAAAAAAATTCCAAGGCACTTAACATCCCTGGAGTTCAGTTAAATCCATCATCAAGAAATATAAGAAATATGGCACACGTGTAAATCTGCCTAGATCAGAAACTGAGTGACCATGCAAGAAGGAGACTAGTGAGCAAGGCCACCAAGACATCTATGACGACTTCGAAGGAGAGTTACAAGCTTCAGCAGCTGAGATAAGAGAGTGGCAAAGAGAAAACCACTGTTGAATAAAACTCTGATTAAGTCGACCAGAGTTTGCCAAAAGGCATGTGGGAGACTCCATGGTCAAGTGGAAGAAAGTTCTTTGGTCTGCTGAGACCAAAATGGTCCTTTTTGGCCATCAGACAAGACACTATATTTGTGGTGGCAGCATCATGCTGGGAGGGTGCTTCTTGGCAGCTGGCCCCAGAAATTAAATGCAGGAAAATGTAGAAAACCCTCTATTTCAAAATATTTTTAATTTCATAACCAGCACACAAAACTACAGCCGATTTTGTTTAGCTTGAACAAGCTGGGAACAAATTGTTTTTTCACAACCCGTCCCAGGACGTTGATTATGTCAACAAATAGTTGCTAATAGGAGTGTGATGAGACGAGACAAGATGAGACAGTCATCCTGTAATGAATGTCACTCTTTACACGTCTTGTCTTGTCCACACAAGACTCGGAATTTTAAAAAGCAATTGTGAATGGATCATGGATCAGCTGTGCTCTGTTTCTGCATAAGCTACCACACAAATGGTTGAAAAGTCATCCACCTTGATAACATCTTGTTTCAAGTTCTAGCAATTTCATTGTTGGGAAATGAAGCGAGCAACTGCAGATCCTCATGTGGCCACTAGAGGCTGGCTCCAAAAGTGAGTCGATCCCCATTGAGCCCTATTTTAAAACACCCAACTTCATAAATGAATGAAACGTTAAATCTGTGGCTAGTTTTCTTTAACCTAGCACATCAGATGGATTTGTTTCAAATTAGACCTGTTTAAGGTGTTTGCGAGGTGTCGTCTTAGCCATAGCTTAGTGCTGCTTTTCCAATCTGTTAGCCAAGGTGGCAACAAACAAAACAGTATTCTTGCTTCCTTGGAACAGTCATCCTGTGTGAAGTCCTCTGAAATGATTTTAAATATGCTTTTTCCCCATTTCTCTGAAGGAAAAAGTGCTTGTAAGAGGTAAAGCTAATGCTAAAAGTGCTGTGAGAGTGAAAAAAGAAAGAGTTAAATTCCAGGTCAGACATTTAACAATGAGCTTAAACCCCCTAAAAAAGCAGCAAACTAAGCTGATAATTCCCTGTAGGTTCAATAAACCCTTTTAAATGGTGATTTATGATTTATAAAATATGAAGTAAAGCAGCTTTGACTTAATCTCTGATGCTATGATACTGTACATATGCTTAACTGCTAAAGTCAGCAGTCTTTATTGAATCATACTCCAGCTTAGCATATCAAAGCACACTTTGTCTTATCTCCTTCACACACATAGCATACATGAAGCCTCGGGCCTCTTGTAAACACTGATTACTGCCGGCTCGCTCTCTCATCTGCAAATTTATGAAGAATCAATGAATCGGCACACACCTATTGAATGATGCAAAGCTTTGTAAGTATGCAGAGGGAGAGGGCGCACACACCTCGCTTGGCCTTGTAGCATGTTGACCAGCATTAATGGTGTATGCATAGCGCTTCAATCTGTTTCTGCTCCGTAGGATCAATTTTTATTGGAGCTGTGGCGGGGCTAACGCTCGGCTAGATTTCACAAAGACCGGCAAAAAGCTGCCATGTTGAAAAATGGCTTCATGCTACAGTGACCAAACTTGTATAAAATTAAGGAATCATCCAGTCACGGCGAATGTTATCAGAGGATTTTTAACCAGGGCGGTCTGAGTTTCCCCCCCTTGTTGCTGGTTGAAGTCTTGGAGTTCTGCCCAGGTATTTTCCGGGTCAGTGTCAGACACAAAGAGGAATGTGGTGTGAGTTTTTCATCCCCTTTTCCACAAAGAAGCAAAATTCCCCATTGATACACTTTCAGATTTGCAGTCAAGAGTGGAGCTTTAAGAGGACAACAGCTTAAATCCATTTGGTCACATTTATAAAGATTCAAATCACTAAAAGAAGCTTTAAATACTTACTTTTACTTTATAATAGGGCTTGGAAATTCTCAAACAGTTTGTGGCCTCAGGTTTTTTTTAACCCGTTGCTAAAACAGGAGTAGGAAAGGGCTATTTTCTGCAGCGGATGAATGAATCCACATTTGGTCCTCTGGTGAGTCTTTCCATCAGCGGGGCGTTGCATGTGGGATTGGTTGTCTTTATTTTTGCCTTTTTTTTATTAGTTTAGCTCCTGATCTCGACCACATCTTCTCCAGGCTGGTTTAACAGCCCCTCCACATCCATGTCTCCCTGATCTGTATTCCTCTGCTGTATCTCTTCATCATTAACCTTCAACTCCACGGAAAGGAGAGCCATCGGTGGAACGGGATGGAGGAGGGGAGTAACTAGTTTACCTCCATTCTCCCTCTGTCAGCTTGATGTACGCTGTTTCGCTCTCATTTTGCTTCTTATTGGACTCTTAATAAATCAGCATAATAATCCACATGGCAACTAGATTAAAGTCTGATTCATGCTAAAGCAATTCTCTTGATTAAAACAATAAGATATAAAAAATGGCGAATAATTTGCATCATAGTTTCCTGACACCCAAGGTAGCATCATCAAACCTCAATTATCCAACAAATGATTAGTATTGGTACTTTACATAAGAAAAATGCATTAAAAGATGTATCTTTTTGAGATTTCCTGGTGTTCTGGCTCTAGATGTACTTCTCCACAGAGCAGTCTCTTATCTGTCTGCTCTCTTGGGAGATTTTATCCAACCCCACACTATCTCCACGAGTCAAAGCCTGCTGCTTCCCTCGCCTCCTGGGAGCCCTGGGCCTCATGGGGGGTGGTCTCTGAGAGGAGTGCCCTTTGGACCTCCGCGGCTCAGCAAACAGAGCTCTTCAGTGACTAACAGGTGAAGCGCTCCGAGCATTTCAAGCATATGAGCTTGCTGAGCGAGTTTCTGAGGTCACTGCAAACTCCAGATATTTTATTTTTTTGATTCACATGAATTAACGGCCTTTAAATGAAACGAATTATCACTGTTTGCTGATGGCTGTCTATTGACTCCCAACCTGATTGTAAATTTTGAGCTTTTTATGAATTAATTTGAACTTTAATGCGAGTATAGGTGTCATCCATTAGACCTCAACAGGCTTCTTGGCTATGGAGTCAACCTCTGCTGCATAACTGAGATCAGCTGATCTCACACAAGCCTTGGATGACCAGCTGATACACTCTAAGCACGCTATTGGCTAATTGCACTCATGCTGCCATATTTAAACTGCTCTTGCCTGGTTTTGCTGCTCCATCTGCAAGCTGCTTTGTGCAACCCTCCTCCACCCCAGCTCCTCCTTTATCCCTCTTCTGACTTAATCAATGTCATTCTGTGGTCACAGATGCCTGCTCTGCTCTGGGGTTTTTTGCTGCTTTTCTTCCTGCCTCAGGCTTTCCTTATAGAGCTTGTTAAAAGAACGGAAAAGACCCAGTTGGTACAAACTAAGTCTTCTGCAGCACCATCCTGGTTTTTAGTGTATATGTGAACAAAGACATGCCAGCCACCCTCCTGTATGTGAACCTGCTCTGCCAGATAACGCTCCTACCATCTGCTCCCAGTCTCTATATGCCTGAGCTTGTCCAACCCAGTGAGAGAAAGCATATTAGAGTTTGTTTAGCCAAATTTACAAAGCGCACAGTCTGTGTGTCACACAATGAGAACCCCCTCTCTGCCCGCCCCCTCCTGGTGTTGTCACGGGATCGTAACCATTCACTTCCTGCCCTCCACCTCCGCTCTACACACTAGGATCCCCCCCGTCTGGTTTCAGTTTATTATTCTGTCTCTCTGCACGCTCCGCCTCTGTGCCAACGTCGGTGTATTTAAAATAACAACTCAGTGATCTCGTTCTCCTGGTCTGAACGTAGCTGCAGGGCTTTCCCCGACCTTCACTGACTCACAGGTATGTGTAGCAGTTTTTGGGCTGGTGCCTTTAGAGCTCCAACAGGTAGGACATGATGGAGTTTAGACAAGCAGAGTCTGGTTTAAAGACACCTGAAACTATTTGTGTGAACACTTGTAGGTGTACTGTTCAACAAGTTTGTTGCCTCACATGAAACTTTACTATTGTTCTTGTTACTTAATGACGCCATTAGTGAGATAAACAAAAAAATGGAGGTGTTCATGGAAATAAACCCTCAGCAAATCTTCATAATTTTGTTCCAACTTCTTAGTTATGTGGTGGTTATCTTAAGACATAAAAATGTTGAGTTTTTGAACAATTATCTGCAAAACAAAACAGAAACACACCATGTTGGTCTTTGTAAACCCTGGCTGATTTCATGCTATTTGGTGATATTGTATAGGCCGACTCATTTATCTGTTACAGAAACATTCCAGCCCACAACCCCTGAAGCAGTGCCAGAGACTTGGGCCCCCTCTGTCCCTGAGAATGGTAGAAGGATCTAATGATGCACAGGGCCGTGCACACGCACCAATTCATCACACACTTGTGAAACCGCCCCCTGGGGGGCACAAAAGCCTCCCTGCTGCTGTACACTGTAAAGAAGTTGACTGTCTCTGTTGACATGGCTTTCACATGGAGGTTTTTTCAAACTCCAACCGGGCTTTCATGCATTCAGGCTTCTGTCTAGCCACTCTGCCATAAAGCCCAGATCCATGCAGGGCTGCAGTGGTGGAACTCTGTCCCATCTCAACACAGGATCTCTGGAGCTCAGAATCACCATTGGGTTCTTGGTCACCTCTCTGACTATCTCCCCTGATTGCTCAGCCAGTCGGCTCTTGGAAGAGTACTGGTTGTGCCAAACTACTTCCATTTGAGAGTTATGGAGGTCACTGAGCTCTTGGGAATCTTTAGTGTAGCAGATCTGTGCCTTGCAACAATCCTGTCTCTGAGCTCTGCAGGCAGTTCTTTGACCACATGGCTTGGTTTTTGCTCTGGTGTGCATTGTCAGATGTCAGGCCTTCTATAGAGAGGTGTGTGCCTTTCTAAATCATGTCTAAAAATGTATTAAACCACAGGTAGACTCCAGGCAAGGTGTAGAGACATCTCCACAAAGATCCAGAGAAATGGGAGGAACCTGAGCTTAAATGAAAGTGATTTTATTTTATCATGATGGGTGACTGTGGCCAACTCCCCACATGACATCATGAGGGGAAATCTGAGAACGGCTTGGTTCAGCACACATTTTCTGAACAGTGGAGAAAGAGAGAGGGGGGTAGATCTTTGTGGTACATGACTGGATTCCAGACAGGATACATTTTTTTGTTAGAAAAGCCTGAAAAAGTGATTTTTGTATATGTTGCCTTCAAAGGCTCGTGGAAGTAAGACATTAATAAGGGAAGCGTTGAGATTAAATGTAAAAGATGTTGATGGATGGAACCAGTTGGAACCTGTTCCCACCCTGGGTTAACATAAGAAACGGCACGGAACAGCACTGAAGCTGCAGGAAACAGGAAGTGATGCTAACACTCCGTGTGTCAGTGTCACTCAGGCCTTAGTGCTGATTGGCTGGTGGTTGTGTGATATCAAACCGGTCATAAAGTGTTGTGAAAGGAGATCAGGTGAAACTGTAGAGTGAAGCCAGAAGGAAAGACACACCTGGCAGTGGAATAGCACACTGTTTGATTAATCAATTCTATCAATTATCAGTCAAATAAAATGCTGATAATGATGATCTTCAAAATGCCATCAATAATTGGCCAGGCCGATAATGGATCGACCCCCAGTACTGAAGGGAGATTTATGAAGATAACTTTTTTACTGAAGCATCAGGCTGCAGAAATGAAGGGTGTGAATGCACTGTATGTCTGCTCAAAATTGCTGAAATAAACTAACAGCAGAAGTTTGTGCTGGCTGAGCTGGACAAGCAAACGTGACCTTCATTTAAAACTAGTCCAACATGGTAAAATCTAAGCGTATGAGTCAGCTCTTTAAAGAACCTGCTCTACAGACACACACACACCTCAGAGACTACACAAGCTCCCACAAGCCCTGCAGACCCATCCGGTATGTTCCACACAGTCTGGGTTATGTTCAGCATGCGGCTACAGGTTGACTCATTGTTTTCATCATTTAAAGATGAGTAATGTCGGAGCGATTGAAACTGTATCGACTGGGTTTTAATGCACTTTATTCAGGGCGAGGCAGAGGGATCAGATGAACGTGAGTGAAGCTGTAAGATGGGGAATGAAGGATGAGTCTCCAACTTTTACTAAGCAAAAGTAGGTATTTAAAATGTTAGGTTTGAGCAGCCCAATAATGATAAACGTGAGTCAAAGTGAGGATGTGATGCAAGGCTTCAAGTCACAGCTGGACAAAAAAGTGAATGGTTGAAATTGAGCCAACAGACACTAAAACAACCTCACATGTATAAATAACCTGTTCAGAGAGAACAGGAACGAGTCTGAGGGTGCGTGGTTCTGGTTTTGGTGATCAGTGCTGGCACGGTGTGACCCACATCCTGTTTAAACAGCAAGGGGACCCTCCTCCCCCTTTTTCTCACCCTTCTCCTCTCACCATTATGACACCACTGACAGTTAAACGGCTGTAGCAGATGACATAAAACCCAGATTATGTTGTCAGGCTAGTTGTTTAACACACAGATACACACTTTTGACACACACAGGGTTTGTTTGATTGTTAATGACTTCACAAAGACTGCCGTTAGACTGACGTCAAGTCCTGATGCCAAAACCTGCTTAGCAGCAGCTTCTCCTCTTCTTTATGTTTAAGAAACGATTCAGCAACTTTCTCAACAGCCTTTTGATGATGAGTCACATTTAAGCGCAACCAACTGTCCTTCAGTTTGTATATTAAACACTTATTTGTCCAGTCCATGAATTACAGACATGTTGCTCTAACTGTCAGATGCTATTAAGAGAGTCCTTAATTGAGTTTTATTCTCACATCTGATTGGTCAGATTTTGCTTTGTTGAGTGTTTTTTTTTTTTTGTCTCAAGAGCAGGCAGTTTTGTCATTGCTGGTACATCAATTTCTGTACGCGAAAGCTCGCAGGAACCAAACAAATGACACGGAAAAGAGGAATTATATATAAAGTAAGCTCTGTTTAATGGTAAAGCACCTCTCCATGCTCCTAATAAACAAGCTATCACAGGATAGGTGTCACATGTTGCTGATAGAAATCAATCAATCACTAATTAATTGCTGTTATTTATCAGTTGGAGTCACCTGTGCTGCATAAACATGTTATAATCTGTGTTTTGCCACCACGCAAGCTAGATGGTGTGATGCTGTTTTAAAGCTTCAGAATAAAGAGCACTTTCTGCGCACCTTCAATGCTATTTTTTGTGCACAGTGCACAATAACAGAAGCACTGGCATGCAGAGATGCTGAGCCATTATGCTGCTATTTGGAGAAAAACACCCCTTTCCATGCAAATTGGCCTTATTGCATAAAGCATCTAATGATGAGGACGGTTAAATCAGTGTGTGGCTCTTGGCTGCTCTTATACCCAAGTATGGCATCTTTATGCTTGACAAAGATTCAGTAGATAAGTTTTGCAGGTGTTTCTCCTTCATTCAGTGAGAAAACTTTGTCAGCTGGCACTGAAATGAACACAGTGATGTTCCTAAGTGTCTTTTTCCCCATTTGGTTAAACGCTCATTTAAATCTCATTTAACCGACTTGTATAAAGAGGAGGACATCCTTAGAAAACAGTCAAATTCCTCACAGGATCACTGTGTTTGCAGATAAGATGTTAGCCTCATATACTCCCTGCAGCGTGGCTAACATTAAAAGCTAATGCCGCCAGCCTTCGTTCCTCTTTACAGATTAATATCGTGCTTTGATATGTGGCCTCTTTTCACACTGAGTACATGTAGCCTACAGCCTACATATCACTTTATTTCCATTTACTACTTGAAAATCTGCCATACCGTGCTGTTCCTTCTACATGCTGACTGCTAAGCTACCCCTGAGCTTCTCATATTTACATCCGGTGAATTGCTGCAGAGAGCTCAGACAGGAAGGCAGCAGCCATTAACCGAAGTTACAGCAGCCTCTAGTGGCAGGAGGTCCATCACAGTTTAAAAGAGCAGTATAGACCAGGATTTCAAGCCCGTGTTTATTAAAAATTATAGGTGATTAGTTTAACCGATCTCTTGTTAATCTTGCATGGGCTAATTTGACAAACGAATGTAACAGTTTAACAGCACCCATCTCTCATTTCTTTAGTCCAACACAATGTCTGTTATTCTGAAAATTTAACATGGATTGTCATAAACCGTGCAGGATGTGGATTGGACCCACAGCTGTTATGTGTCCCACACAGGGCTCTACTCCAGTTCACTCTGCTGTAAGGAGGTAAATATGGAGTGTGTGATATGAAAGGAGTCAGAGCGCCCTCTACTGGATAAATAGTAGAGCACAGACATCATGTCTCAGTAAAACCGAGTCATATTCCCTGCACTTTATCAGTAAAAATACAAGTGTAAACATTAGAGTTTAGGTCAAGCTAACAAGCCGTGGTTTGTGTAACTACCTCTTAAACAGGTCTAGTTTTGACAAAGAAGCAAAAGCTAATGCAGCTATTTTAGCTTTAGCCTTAGCTACGTTAGCTTTGTAGAGTGTTTTCATGGAGTATAAGCTTTTTTTCCTGTAAGCAGACTGGTTACAGGATTACTTAATTTTTAAAAGTCAGATTTTGCAGTCTATTTTTTTGTATACTAACCCTTACCTTAACCCTGACCCTAACCATAATCAGAAGTTATGTTTGATTTTATCTTAAAAGTCTTAGTGTGTATTTTTGCTCCGACAAAGTAGCGGTCTGCAGCCAGACTGTCTTCAGTTTTGGACAACACTAACCAGCTTAGATTAAGTGCTCTGTACTGCACTTAAGTGCACTGTAATACAGTTTAGTAACAGAAGTATGCGATTTGAGATTTGGGTTGGGCGGGTGTATAGCAGACATTATGTTCTCCTTCTTTCAGGGGTGAGGAGTGCTCTGAGGTTGAAGCTTTGGTACTGCCAGCTCTAAAATGTACTGGAAACAGGCCCTAAATTATTATATACATAAGAAAATAGTATAACATCATCAAGGATGACCAAAACTTTGTATTTGAATAAAAATAGCACAATATCTGTTGCCTGGTGCTAATATGTGGTTTATTCTGTGCACATCTGCAGAACAGAAAAACTCAGATCAGATGCTCTGCATCAGCATGACTTAGGGTTTCATCCCTGTTTCTCTCTTTGCTCTGCTTATCTGGTATTTTAAATGCATCTATGTAAATTTGTGAAAGTATAGATATGAAAATATTTACTGAAAGAGGTCCACCCTGTCAGATGTGTTTGTAATATCACAACTGCTGATAAGTCATACTGCTCTGATGCTGTGGCTTTGCTTCATTTACATGATTATTTATGTGACCAGACCAAATTAAAGCTCTTAACTTTGAACACTGACAGAGAATTTTTATGTTCTGGCGTCCTCTACTGTGTATTCAACAGCCGTTTTAACACTCACACTGACATTTAACCCACACACTCACAATGTCAAACTGTTTGTGACCTGAAGGAAGCAACTGCTGTCAAATCAGATGTCAGAGGTCACGCCGGTTCTCGAGAAGGAAGGAGGATGGTCTTGCCTTGTGTAGTCTGCAGCAGGTGTGTGTCTGTGTGAGTGTTTAGACAGCAGTAGACTGGACGAGTTTCCTGCAGGGTGTTCACCTCAGCTTGATTTGTACCACGTTTCAAACAGTTTTAACAGTTGAAAGCTCAGCACCTCCCACACGGAAGATCAGAGTATAATAGTATAAATGTAGCTGTAATGGTGAATCGTCTTCATACTTGCTGATTCTGCAGTTATGAGGCAAAATGATTGGAGTCATTTTTTTGTCCAGTATTTTCATTCAACTCTGATTTCGGTCTCCACTTCTTCCTGGAGGGTTTATCTGGCTCCTTTTCTGTGAAATGATTCATTTTTATCCCAATCACCAGCTTCTCATCAACTCTGATTAACAGGGAATATACCACTGGCTATATGGAGCTTCTTCACACACAAAAAAACAAAGTCCTGCAGAAACAGAAAACTTATGGTGAATTATTCACCATAAAGTTCTGAAAAAGCGGAAAGAAACTGCAGATTTAACTATGAAGAAAAGTTATATGGAAACAGAAAACTCAATAAAACTTCCCCATTGGTTAAAAATACTCTGCTGAGGCTGGTTGAGGATTTTTCCCACCTTTTTTGTTAAACAAGACTTTTTTTGTTTATTTTTTGTAAATTAAACACAATATTACTTTGATACACATCTGAAAAATACCGCAAATACATAATAAAATACAGTGCCTATAAAAAAGTATTTACCTCCTTGGATGTTTTAGCCTTTTATTGATTTTTATAAATCTGTCATGGTCTAATTTGGCTTTTTTGAAGGAAGGTCCAGTCACTGTTAATCAGTATTCCTGGCTACCATTACACCATGAAGACAAAAGAACACTCCAGGCAACCCAGAGAAATTGTTATTGGAAAACATAAGGCTACAGAAACATTTCCAAGGCTCTGAATATGCCTCAGAATGAGTTGTCTTGTCTTTTGATAGTTAGCCATGCTTCGAGTCTTTATGCAAAGCTAAGCTAACGGTCTGTAGCTTCACATAAAGAAACCCAGGCATGTGAGGTATCATCAAACTCCGAAAATGGTTATTAATCACATCAGGGCTGACATCTCAATAACAACCTTTCATAGACAATATTAGATCAGCATGTAAACAGACACTAAAAGCTCTTATTTGATTATATTTACATAAAATCATTAGCAGCAGTGAAGCTCTGTGAGGAGAGGATCTCCACAGAGACTCCGCTATCTCTTGGGTGGGAACAAATGCATTTGGAGAGGAGATGCTCTGGTTGGCCTGCTGATGGTCCTCAGAGGATAAACAAATGACTTTCTCTGAGCACAAACAGCACTCAAACAAATGCTCTTAAATGGGGAGAGACGGAGGGGGGGAAATCCTCTTCTGTCCCTTTAGAAGCTTGTGAAACCTCAGATGACCATCTGAGCAAAGGCACACTGACGCAAATACGCTGGTGGGACTGCGTGTTCCTGTACAAACCATGAGGCACAGTAGTTTGTCTCTTCATAGTGGTTCCAGTTGGATGCGGCCTTACAGGAGCTGTTTGGGATGGTTCAGTGGAAGCTGGCAAAGAGCATCTTCAGTGGCTTTTGCTGTTAGAGATATGGTTTTATGCTCTAACTGAGCACAAGAATGCTTAAGGCAGTATGATGGTTTTTTCCAACAGAATTGAGGAATTTCAGTGAGGTATGTTATCATTAGAGGTTATAAGCACCAGTAAAAATACACATACACAAAGTGAACATATTGATTAGTTTGTTTTTGCCATAAATAGCTGCTGGCAACGGCTTACTCAGGGACCAGATTGACCTAGTTAACTCTAACCCTCATTGACCTTGTTCGAACGTACATGGAGGTGCATCCTCAAGCTCCTTATAACACACTCCTCACATCCCCCCACCTCCTTTTCCCCTGACACACGGCTCTGTTGGCTGCTGGCTCGTGAACTCAGATGACCTTGCCAAGACTCCAGTCCGCAAAAACAACCATGGCATATTCATTGCTCCAAACTTGTGGAAGTTTTTAAAAAAGAGAGGCTCTCATGTTGGGTCTACCTTGAGCATTTTTTGTTAGCTGATTTCTAAAACATTTTAGCTTCAAGGTGTGCATAGGAATTTGCACATCTGTGTGATATTACTATAAATATAAAATGACTGAAGATGCTTTAACATGTTATAGATCCTATTTTGTGATGAATATCTGACTAGGAACCAGAAGCAGAGCATGAGCCAAGGTTGTAGGTGAAAGGAAGTTTATTAATAGGTTACAATAGCGCAATAAACGTGAGTTCACTAGCTGGTGGCAGGCAGAAGCACTGGCAGGAAGTAGAAGACACTGCAAGAGTAAAGACAACAGTGTATTTGAAAAACTTCAAAAATTTGCTGAAAAAATATCTCTAGTGAAAAGCACACTGAGTCAAAGGTAGCTGGAGCCAGATACCACTTATGAAGCGGAAGAGATACTCTGGCATCTGAGGGCTCAACACAAGGTGGTAAAGAGGTGATGCAGGTGAGACGCCTAACAAGCTGCAGCCGTGACTGCGCAGTGCTCCTGCCCTCCCCAACCAGCCTGCAGTGAAAGAGAGATAAAACACAGAGCCGACTCCCTTATTTAAAAACAATCTGAACATGAAATTCAAAAATAAAACTCAACAGATTGGTATGAACATGATGTGCCTCAAGATTATAGCTTGATCTTTGGTGTGCCTTGGGCAAATGATGTGTGAAAACCAGTGCTCTAAGATTGGTACATTATTGCTATATTCACATCATGTGCCAAATATATAATAATTAAATAAAGCTAGGAAGTATTTATCTTGCTCGCTCATTAAAAACTTTGATGTGAATGTCCAGTAAATGGTTATTATTACAATGTAAAATTTTCAAAAGAAACAAACTATTATTTTCCCCTGTGCAGCTGTTAAACATCATCAATATAGCTGCTAATGCTAACTTACACCATGTATAACATAAAAGACCATCCTGCAGGCTTATTATGTGCTACTGTGGAATTAATCTATCTCTTAAAACTCCCAAAAATCATGAAAGTAATTTCTGATACTTTTGCTTCCTGTCTTGTAAGTAAAGCTCAGCTAGATTTCTATTTTAATAAGTTTAGGCTAAACTATGTGGCTGAGAATGTTTGTATGCTAGGTTAAGACATAGCCAGACAATTTAATCTTTTTTTTTTATGTTTCTTCAAAGACAAAAAAGGAAGCAACCATGTAACACTAAAAAGCTCTGTTTCAAAGCTGCAAAGAACTGCTCTTGTAGTGTTGCCAACACTTAGCTAAGGTCAGTTAGCTACCGGGCCACACTGAGTTTTAAGTTTTGATATTGGGACAAATCATATGCTGCATACATACAACATTAAGAAAGTGTCTGTCCACTAATACTATTTTAGGGCTAAATTTGGAATGTTCAAGTATTTCAATGAGTGCCATATAAAGGGTTATAAGAGGAGAAAGTTCTGCGTTAATGGCTGCCATCTTGGTCTCAAGTAAATAATAAAAACCAGTATTAATTAGCAGTTGTGGGTCAATTTAGGGAAGTCTGTCTGAACCAGAGGGGAACCAGAACAAACTAAAACCCTAGCCTGCAGACCTGCTTCCTGATAGCACCATAAACTCTTGAGAGTTAAATGAGAAGCTGATCTGGAAGTGGCATTAAGGACAGATGGTTATCAGAGCACTATGAGTATTGATTGGTTATTTACTTCTACTTTCTGCAGCCCCAGAGGTGTCTACATCTCCACGGGTGAGAGATTAGCTTCCCACATTGTCGTCATAATTACTCGCACACAATTGCGAGCACGATGCACTCTCAGCTGAGCAGCTGAACGACTGGCTGTGGTGTGTGAGGGGGTTCAGGGAGGTCAGTATATTAGATGTCGTTTTTGGCCTTAAAGCTGAAAATTACCCCCCTGCAGCATAAGTTTTCATTGGCGTTGTTGCTCACAGCCTCGAGAATGAAGATCTCCTCAGGTTGAACCCCATAGGGAGCCGAGTTATTCAACCATAGAAACATCAACCCCCTCCCCACTCTCCGTGAGACATCCTCCCCTCTGAATCCTATAGAGATGGCTTAAGTCGACTACCTGGGGCTTAATTGGGAGTGAAGTGTTAAACCTTGGTTTCCACCCGAGAGCACTGAGGGTATCAACAGTTCTCAAAAATGGTATCAAACTGTTGAGGTAGTGTAACCAAAAAGGGCCTTAAAAGTTATTAAAATGACTTGGATTAAACCAATAACTGTACTGGTTACTTTCTATTTCCTATCACAGACAGGTACGTTGATTTTACAATGTTTTAGTACCCTTATTCACCTACAAAATAAAGGTTTGATTGTTGTGACTACTGAGTCGTTTTAATCCTATTTCATTGAGTTTCATTACGCCCAAACAAACTTGTGGAAAATGCTCACTAATGCCAACTCCAGTGAGTCGAGGGTTGCAGTGTTTCCACAAAAACTAACCACTGTTCACTTGTTTAATCCCTCAACACACTTAAAGACGCTAATCTGGATCTAAAGGATTGGATTATTTGCTTTTTTTGCCAATAGCTTGATAATAGTATTGAGATTTGAAGCTGGTCCTTAAAGAGGTTTAGCCTTTCTTGGCACAAATTTGGTAAAGGACAAAACTGGTTAACCTGTTTCCATTCAAAAGCAACAAATCTTCTGTAAAAGCTGTATAAGAGTCACTGATAAATCTACTGTATTTGGTTATTAAGTACAAAAAACATCAAGTGATACAGTTACTTGCCTGACCTTTTTTTGATAGATTTGGGGACTCTCCCCCATCTAGCTGCTTCTCTTTCTTTCAGTCTTTATGCTAATCTAAGCTATAAGCCAAGACTAGCAGAACTTAGTCTGGATATCTTATTCCCCCTGTTTTTAAAAGAGAAATTATTGAATATTTCCTCCTACTGTGTAGCTTTAAAAAAAAAAACAGACTATTACTTGGTCCAGTACACTAACTAGCTAGCTAGCTGTCTTAGCATTCTGTTTTTAGGCTAAATTTTACTAAACGTCCTAGTGACAGGTTCATTTTTGAGTAAACATGAGAATTGTGTCAATCTTCACATCTAACATTTAGAAACTGTTAACGGTCAAACCATAGTTGTTCTGTTGTGTCCTTAAAATGGCTAACAGCTAGCGTAGCCTAGCTTAAAACAATAAGAAATGTCAAGAGTTTAGGAGTTAAAAGAGTTTATTCAGAAAGAACCTGCATGAATTTAAGGCACTACACAAACAACATACTGATTGGTTGACTTATAAAGTTGCTTCTAATATTTTGTTTAGGACCTCAGAACATGACTTATGCTGAAGACCAAGGCTCTTTTTTTCTTTCTTTTTTTTTCTTGTTTTTTTGCTCATTGATGTTCTTAATGCTGATATTTTCCTTAACAAGTACCTTGAGGTTTTCTATATATGAATGATGCTTTGTAAATACTTATTTTGCCTAGCTTGGTTCAGCTTAGCTTAGCTTAGCTTAGCTTGATTTAACAACTGATACTGGGGAGACTGCTATCCTTGTTCTGCCTGTGGGTACCTAATTTCCTAACTAAAACTTTTCTTGCCAACTTTGTTTATTAATATTTATATATTTGAATGGGTAATTTTTTTAATACCTGATGCACTGATTGTGAAAATCAGGGCAGATAGCGATGCTTAAGATAGTATTTTGGTCAGTACAGATGTCAATACCAATGATTTTTCATCATCTGTTGTTATTTGTTTGCTTTTTATGATTGTTAACTTCCTCTTAACTAATGCCAATGTACCAATATTATTCTTACTGTTGAACAACTGTATGGTTCTATTCCTCCTTACTTTAGAGGAGACAAAGTCAGCCGTAGAAATCCACAATACAACTTTTTATTTAAACTTATTTCACAAAAGTACTTTTTGTTTTAAAATGATTGAAGCATAGCATCTTTAACCTGAAATAAATCACTGCATACTAGTTTCAAATCACCCCCAACATAAACTGTTACATGTTATAATGTCATAATAAATCATATTTAATCTTATATCTAATTTAAAAATGCAGTGTTTTTATTTTTACCTCATAGTCTATTTCTTAGTTAGATGCCTGATTTTCCCTGCACAGATTGGCCTCTCTGCCTTGTTGCAGCTCAGTCTGTTTTTTATTTTATCCAGGCTGTGAAGCAGCCTGGTGGCGAGCATGCACTTTAACCTCCTCATCAAAACAGCAATCCTCATATTGAGGGTCTAATAAGGCAGCAATTCAGAAAAGTAGATCAGACTCTGTTTGCTTAAGTCTTTTGTAAACAGACTCACAAAAAGTAGTCTTTTGTTTAAGTTTAGTGTAGTTTTTACTCTGTGATCAGAGACTACCTTTGTACATTACAAAAAAAAAAAAAAAAAACGGGGCTCGTACCGAGAGGATCACGTTGGCAGCGGATAAATCTGACGCACTGACTTCTCTCAACAGTTGTTAAAATGGAGAGAGCAGTGCGATAAAGTTTACAAACTGCTATGCGGTTGAAGTTGCGTGGATATCGTAGCCTGCTGTATATTTTTGGTGGGTGTGTTTTTGTTCCAAGAAACTTTGCATCACGTGAAATTTAGCCCATCATTCCACCAAGTCGCTTGTATAGCTGTTGTCTTTCTAGCTTGATTTCCAGGTGAACCTGCACAGCCTGCATACGTGAGTCGGCAAGAGGGGAAGGATTGAAGTGTCCTACTATGTTTTAGCTAAATTCTACCACAACCAAGAATGCAGAGTGCTGCAAACTAATCTAGACAGCCAGCTGGAGGGTGTGCACACTACATAGCAAAACTTGTCAGACCGCTGTCTATCATTGCTCTTTTCATATTTGAGCTTTGACTCTCACAACAGAATGCTACTCAGATTTGTCCAATCTCCACGTATGACACACACTGGCAACTGTTAAAAGCGCTCAACACATTTTTGCCAATGAGCATTCACAAGACCACCATCAGCCCATGTTCCATCAATGCATTTGTGCATTGCTAGTTTTAACAAACATGAGTCAAAAAAGGATTAAAATTTGCATGTTTTGAAAACAAAGCTAACTTACATGGTTTAACATAGCTGCTTCTCTGCTTCGTACGCAACTCTCCAAGGACGGGAGCTGATTTTCCACCATACATGTTTTCTTAAGGTTACTTTTATGTGAAACCGCTCTATAGCTGGGCTGAAAAAGCTGTCAGAGAGTCTCAAATCTAACTTTCTAAACTCTGACTCTTTTTTGTGACTGGGAGTGAAGGGGTTAAGTTTGGTTGCCACGCTCTGCACAGAGCTGTATTATGCAAGCTGTGGAGCGCAGACACACAGAGAGGAAGTGAATTACAAAATGCTGAGCTCAGGGCTTTGGCTCGCCGCCAAGCCGACACTCCTGCATGTGCACACACACACAAATTCACACAAACACACACTCAGCTGTGAGCATACCAATTCTTCCAGCCTCCTCCTCGAGTCACTCTCTCTCTTTCTGTGACGTCAGTAGTTCAGCTGCAGGCCAGGCGTGACCGGGGCAGGGCTGTGGAACGGAGAACACCCTGCATTTTTCTGTGTGAGCGTTTTAAAAAGACAGGATGTGGACCGTGTTTGTGTGTCTGTAGGGCAGGAACAGCAGCACTTAGAGGTGACATGTTTTTTTTTTTTGTTTCAGTCGCAAATGTTGTCTTTTTTTGTTTGCTCCACTCGGTTTCACAGCCACAAACACCTCCTCTGTTTACCAGCAGGCTCGTGTGTGTCAGCTGTGCTGTCGATGTGTGACACATATACTAGAACATTTGTGCAAAATGGAAATCAAATCTTCCAGCTAATGTTTCAGGGTGAATAACACTTGTGATTGTTATTATGTGAAAATTTTCAGCTGCTAGTTAGACTCACAACAGGTGAGAATGGAAAACCCAGAGACACACTATTTAAAAACTGCAGTCTTTACTTTTTTTTCACAATGAGGGTGATCTCCCTCATGGTGTTAAATTCATCCATGAAAAGAAAACTGTGGCTGTTTAGTAAGTTTATGGAGTGCAGTGTTTTATGTAATAGAGCGCTCAATTTTAAACAGGGAGTAAACAGTGCAACTAAGCAGAGCTGAGCATCTCTTCTCTATATGCCATCTTTGGATATTGTTTTTACTGATCGCTCCCTGGTGGCAGAATTTATATGCAGTACATATCCAAATCCCAAGACCAAAAAAGTTTGGGCGTTGTAAATATGAACAAAATATACACACATTCTTCAACGTGCAAGGAAATTTCAACATCTACGGTCCATAATATCATCAAAAGATGCAGAGAAGGTCCGATGGACTGACCTAAAGTGGGGTGCTTTGGTCCGGCGAGTCTGCATTGCAAGTTGTTTTGGTAATAATGGCTGTTAAGTCCTCCAGGCTAAAGCAGACTGTCTGGCTGACCGTACTTTTTGATGGCGACTCACACAGACTGTTCATCTGAGATGCCCTCTATTTGAGATCAGAAGTGCTGTAATTTTCCAGTACAGTTTTTTAGATTAATTCTTTTTAACTTAACTTATTTCATAAAATGTCTGGCAATTACATTCATGAAATAACCACATTGCAAACATGACAGACTAAGCAACATTTCATGAAAAAAAACAGATAAAGATCAGAGGTCTAATCCAGGATAAAATTATGTATAGACCTGTTTTAGAAGTAGCTACATGAACAGTGGCTCACTATAGCTTTGTTAGCTTTAGCTAAACCTAACATTGTTATGCCGGCTACATAATAAACATTACTACATGAGCAAATGTAGCTTTTATATTTAGCAACATGAGCTTAAGCAAACGTAGCTTATGCTAATGAGCTAAGTAGCTGCTTTGTAACCTTAGCTTGAGCCACATTAGCTATGTCGCTATGTTAGTGACATAGCTATGTTTGCTATGTAGCTACATTGTCCTGTAGTTTACTGCGATGGCCTTTTTCCTGTAAGCAGATTGTTTAGTCTGCATTATAAAAAGTTTACTGATCAGGTTTTGCAAGTCGGGTTTTTATCTTACAACTTTTAGTATTCTACCCCTTACCTTAAAGCTAAGCAGAAGTTTAAGCCAATGCTGTTTTGAAAGCGTGTGTTTCCGTTCTGACAGAGACGGTGTCACAGATGAATAGTATATGAGGGTGGCGGCCAGAGATGTGTAGTCTGCAGCCGGACCCAACTTGGCTACAGAGGAAAAGGACCATGAAGATTGTTATCATTGCAAAGCTCAAGAGTCAGCATCTGTGATGGTGTTTGGGTGTATTGGTGTCCATAGTATGGGTAACTTGCACATCTGTGACAACATATTTTATCAGTTTTAGCAGTAAATATCTTGTCTTTATACTGTAAATAGAGGTTGACAAGGATTTGCAAATCACTGTATTTTGTTTTTATTTACATTTTACAAATTGTCCTAACTTTTTTTGATTTGGGGTTTGTGAATTTTGTAAGCGCTTACAAGTATTTATGCTCTCTGATACTGCTTAAACACTTGTTTTCAGAAGCTCATTGAAAGTGGATCAGAACAAACCTTCAGCTAAAAGTACCCACAGGGATGACAAACTCTCTCTGTTTTCCTCAGTTTTCCACCTGACACCATCTGTTTCCACTGCTAACCCACTAACCCAGTCAGAAACAGAGTTTACTCTCTCTCTGTACTTTTTCTCATGCCAGGAGAATTTGATCATTACGTTTTGGCTGCACAGTCATCGTTGTCCATCTGGTTTGACACATTATTCACATGAACTCCCACGTACAGCTGCTGTTTTCAACTTTATATCACTCATGTTTTTTTTTAAGTGGAAGATGAGAGCTCACTTATCTTGACATCTTCCTACCCACAGAAAATATTTCAGTTTATTTTCCTGTAAGAGACTCACCTACCCACAGACACGAGCCGTAGAAGTTTAAAGGTCATATTGAAACCTGCCTCTCTGTTTATGTTTACACACATGGAGGTCTTTAGGTTTAAATCTATGTGGCCATAGGTTCATACAATAACCACTCTCTCTGCTCGTGGATAAATGATCCTGTCTCACCGTCGGAGGGTGTGGGGGTTCATGGAAAGGTAAACTCTGGTGGTGTTGTTGAAGGGAAATGAAAAGGAAACAAGATTATTTAGGGGTTTCTGCTCTCATCTTTCTCCCTAAGTTTCTTTCTTGTACATTTTTACAACCTGCACACACTCCCCTAGCTTAGATTTGTAGAGCTTATTTATTTTAAAATACTATAGTTCGTGTTTAGTGTAAGTGCAAGAGTGTGACGTTTGAGAAAAGAATAATTTGTTTCTGACAGTGCTGCTTGAAATAAATACATGCAATGACATTAAAGACATTAAATCAATTCAGGTTCAGAGAGGCCATCATCTCCAACTACTAAGAAGCACCTCATCCAATCCATACTTAAAAAACTGAGCAACCTTTAATTACTAAACTTGTCTCACTGCTGTGGAAACAATACCAAACTAAGCATTTTGGTTGTTTAACTCATTTTGTATCAGTGTTTTATAATGTCTGTCTCTCTCTCTCTGCAGGCTTTCACCTCAGCGGCACAGTCAGGGAACCTGCAACCTCCTCGGAGCCCGAGCTGCTCTGCAACGTCAGCGTGAGCTTCGACCGCTGCAAAATCACAGCAGTGACCTGCAGCTGCGGAAACAAGGACATCTTCTACTGCGCGCACGTGGTGGCGCTATCGTTGTACCGAGTACGGAAGCCCGAGCAGGTCAAACTGCGCCTGCCCATCTCAGAGACTCTTTTCCAGATGAACAGAGATCAGCTGCAGAAGTTTGTACAGTACCTGATCACAGTTCACCACACCGAGGTTCTGCCCACGGCTCAGAAACTGGCGGACGAGATTCTGTCACAGAACTCTGAGATCAACCAGGTTCATGGTGAGTTTTAGAGATGGGACATTGGTAGTAATTTCTGTTTTCTTTCCCTTATATAGGGGAGAATTTCAACATTGTTTTTTGCAAGTAAAACTGCCAATTTTCTTTGTTTTCTCTGTAGCATTATTGAAAATCCTTTTGTACTTGGAGAGTCGTGGACAGAGATGTATCAAACAGTATCAAGGCTTACTTAGAATTTCAGCTGTATTTATGCTTAGCAGTCGTGCACAAACGTCATGGCATTTAAAGGGATGTTCAAAAGTGAATAATTTCCCATCTTATTTATTGCAAACTATAATTGCATTCAGCCATCTAGTCTAAAGTCAAGTCAATACATTCTGTAAACCAACTTTGCACCATGACGATGCAAAATTAGTGTACAGAATGTGGCTAATGTTAGCAGTGCTAGCACCGCCAGACTTCGAGCTGCTTTAAAGGCTAATGTCCACATTCCCGTGCTGAATATCGTTAGTCACTGCTTCGGTGAATTATGCTACAATTAGCTGACAAAGCCTCTGGACAACTTAAACCTCATTTTCTTGATCAAAATAGTGCTTAACTGCACTGTCCCCACAAGATGCTATTGATGCTATCAGCTAGCAGTTGTTTACATCAGAGAATAAAAGTGTTGTGGCAGCACAGCAGTGGTCATTAAAGGGTCAGGGTCAGTCAGATAAACCTTTATGTTTTGGCTCGGATTATTCAAATTCTACATTTTGTGTTAAAAATGCGCATATAAACTGTCCTTTGCAGGTTAAAATCATCTGCCTCAACTGAATAAAAAATGTATACTGGCTGATCTGGTGGCAAGTGGCGTATTTGGTGCCATACATCATCACCACAGAGCTTAACAGTTACCTCCCACACTTTCCAGGGATCTAAGACGTTGATGTGCCACTCTAGGATTGTGGGTAATGTAGTGCTGTTTCCTGAAATCCCCCAAAATTTTCAACAATGCATGTTTAGTTAATTGAATACGTTGCAATTTCAATCATAATTGGACCAAAACACAAAAAAGAAAAGGGACAAAAATGACTAGTTTTATAACCTCTTTCCCCATCAACTTGTGAAATTACTTCATTATCATGGAAAAAGAAGCCATTTATTGCAAGAAGGGGAGATAAATTAGTTGAAATATTGATCAGACATTTGATCAATTCACAGTAAAAACAAAGGTATTGATGCATGCTCGATAAGGACTGCAGGATTTTTGGCACCTTTTCTTTTTTCAGACACCTAGTCATGACCCACTGAAAACTGCACCGCGACCCACTTTTGGGTCCCTACCCACCAGTTGAGAACCACTGTTTTACATGACCATGTATCGTTTCATACTCAGGTGTGTTAAGTCCACCTTTAGTGGTTATGACAGTTTGGCTAATAATCAAATCTAAAATGTAGCATAGACTGAACTAGAATGGCCATCTGAGGCGGCAGACCCACGCCTAAGAACGCTACCGAGGAACTCACGCTCCCATTGATTACTATGGTGTTCAAAATTCGAGAAAGTCAGAGAAAAACCAAACGGGTGTGCAGATCATCACCAAAATCGAATTGATTTTTCCCTGTTACCATCCCAATATTTCCTGAAAGTTTGGTGAAGATCCGACTTTCCATTCTCGAGTTATCTTGTACACATACAAACAAAGAAACATCAAAGAAAGATACAGAACCCTTTACATAACCCCCTGCCGATTTCATCGGCGTGGGTAATAATGTTGTGGCTGATGAGAGACAGTAGGAAGGGAGGTGTGGGCATGTCTTATCTCGTCTCCCTCCCAGCCATTTCTAAGCAGTTTTTTTTTTTTTCTTTTCTAAGTCTGGCATAGATGCACCTCAGCTGAAACTCTGAGGTTTAGTGACCCTTTAAGAACAACTGGGGCTGCTGAAGCTAGGCAACTGTTTTACAGTTTAGATGCAGCATTTGAGTGGGACTTTGCGTCTGAAATGACAAAAAAAAAGTTGATAATTAATCAGAAATAACCATGCATCCCAAGAAATTCACAACATTTACAACCAACACAGACTGAACATTCCCCTAACTCTTCAACATATAAAGTACCAGTTTCAACTAAGGCAGGAAGAATGCCAGCACCACCGTCAGAAACAATCCGTTTCGCACCAGTGGAAGTCCAGCTGCAAGCGTCTGTCCTGGGAGACAACTCAGGAACACCAAGCTGTTCAGGGAGAACGAGAGGGACACACACAGAGAATGATGAGGCTTCATGAAGTCTGAATTTAACGCATCACAGGAAAGCCAGGGAAAGTTCTATCCTGCTGAATATGTGGTCGAGAGTTTCATAATATTTCGGGATGTTCCTTGGGTGTGATAGGGTCTTGTAGCATGCACCAAATTTTCCTGTATAAATATCAACAATTTAGCAAAACCCATGTGATTTCATGCAACAGTGTATTGCCTGTGTACATAATTAGGACATCTTTCTGAAGATGTATGGACTTAAATGCTTTGAGTTAATACAGTTGATTCTTTTTTGCGTGAGTCTGATTTAATCGAAGACAACAACAATCCTGGCTGTCGTTTATACTCATGTAAGCTTGTTATTGTTGCTGATTCTGCAGTTTGTGTATTGATCTGTGTTTAAGCTTAAGCAGCTCTGCATAAATGCATTAATGCAAAAGCTGAACCATACACTGATGCAACCACATTATTGTCTCCTTTTCTTTCAGCGTAATCAGGGAAATAAAAAATCCTGTTAAGAACAAGGGTTTGAATATGTTCCCCATAGATTTTACTAGTATCACTCTTTGGTTTTATTCTGTGATTATATTTGTAGCACAAAATCCCCCTGCATTTCCAAAGTTTTATCTTTATCTATTAAATGATTTACTTTTCTGTTTTCTGCAGGAGCTCCAGATCCGACAGCTGGCGCCAGCGTGGATGACGAGAACTGCTGGCATCTGGATGAGGAGCAGGTTCAGGAACAGGTCAAGCTCTTTCTGTCGCAGGGCGGGTACCACGGCTCAGGAAAGCAGCTCAACTTACTCTTCAGCAAGGTAAGAGGCATTTACAGCACATCAAACTGTTCATAATGTTGTTCAGTTTACCCATAATGCCCTCTGGTCTGTCCAGGTGAGGGAGATGCTGAAGATGAGGGACTCAAACGGCGCTCGTATGTTAACGCTGATCACAGAGCAGTTCATGGGCGACCCCAGACTGGTGCTGTGGAGGCAACAGGGGACGACCATGACGGACAAATACAGGCAGCTGTGGGACGAACTCGGTACTGTGTCAACAAACACACTCAAATACAGCATGATGCAACAAAGTCTATAATTGTTTTGACTGCTGTAAAACCAGGATTCCCTTTATTGGTTGAGCGATAAACACAAAGTAAAACAGAATCTACTTCTTGCTACAGCTATAAAATACACAGCACAACATTTACTTAGTGTCAAAACGTAAAGCTAGCAGCTATCCCTGTTTAAATCAACTATCTCTCCACTCTCCAAAAAATTCCAGGACCTGCAATACTGATGTTAGCTTAAAACAGAGCTTGCTAACTAGCACGTAAGGTCTCACATGTAGCAAGAAAGTTAAATTTTGTGAACCTAAACTTTAATATGAACAACATTCATGTTGCCACTTAGTTTGCATAATGTGTAGCCTCCATGAAAACACTCAAACGTGGCCAAGGTAGCTTTGGCTAAAGCTTACGAAGTTATTTTAGCTACGTAGGCAACATAGTTGAAGACTGTAGTTCTGCAAACATCTTAAAACCATATCTTATTCATGTGAAATAGTTATGTACATAACATAGCTAAAGCTAATGAAGCTACATTAGCTACATTACCTTGTGCTGTGTTTGCTCAAGCTAATTTAGCTACATTGGCTACATAGCTAAGGTAGTTACATGAGTATTTCTACTTTTGCTAAAGATCACTTAGCTACATTGGCTTCATTGTCCTGACTGGTCTTTGTGGCAACAGAGCTAACCACTACATCATCGTGCAGTACGAATGTAGGCTAATGTTTTATACACCCCAGGACTTCTCCACCTGTGAAATTACATAGCCACACAGCTATCCTTGCAAAGCCACAACAGTCAGGCCGCAGACTGCA
This sequence comes from Cheilinus undulatus, assembly GCF_018320785.1. NCBI lineage: Eukaryota > Metazoa > Chordata > Actinopteri > Labriformes > Labridae > Cheilinus > Cheilinus undulatus. Next base: position 35,639,080 of record NC_054881.1, read on the forward strand.
GACCTAAGATGCCCCCTTCTACAGACAACAACTGTAAGATGTCACCCCTGTCAGGAAATACACACAAAAACTTAAGAAAAAATGGATTAAACTTTCACTTAAACTTTGACCTGCAAGATGTTTAATAAAGCCAATAAATCAGTCTACTTGCAGTAAAAATGCTTGTCCTCCATGAAAACATTCTACTGCAGCTAGTGTAGCTAGGGCTAAAACTAATGAAGCTACGTTAGCTACCTATGCAACTTAGATGAAGACTGTTTAGTTTATAATTTGCAAATCTCATCAACCCTATTTTATTCACATAAAATAGCAAACATAACCAATTTAAGCTGATGATGCTACATTAGCTATGCTACATTAGCTATGCTAGCTTATGCTCTGTTTGCTTAAGTTAATTTAGCTATGCTTGCTATGAAACTAAGATAGCTACATTAGCATTACTGCTTTTGCTAAAGTTAACATTGCTTAAGCTAAAGGTAGCATAGCTACATTGACCTATGTAGTTACAATATCTATGTAGCTAGCATAGCTTTCTTAGCTTAAGCTAATGAAGCTAAAGAAAGCAAGCATTTGAGTTTCTACTTTTAAAACAGGCCTATATATAACTTAATTCCGGATTAGACTTCTGGTCTTTTTACTATTTGTTTATGAAATGTTGCTTTTTTTAAAATGCATTTTTAGCTAAATTACAGCTACTGCTAGCAAACCATATTTGATAAAGTTAGCAGAAAAACTGCTTAGATGTAGTTGCTGGCTAGCCTGGCTTATTGTTCCATCTACTTACATAATTAACGACATACAGACTGTTTATGTAGTAAGCAATACAGCATAGTATCCCGATATTTTGTCTGGTGATATATCGAATCGTCTCGTCCACCAAGTATCCATTTTTTTTCAGATTAATTGCTAATATGAACTGAAGTCTATGATAATGGAAAATAACCAGAGGAAGGACATTAGGATTGCAAGCAGGGCATGATTGAGATGGACATGACACATGAGGTTTGCAAGAAGTGCTACATAGATATAAAATACTGCAGAAATACGACAAGCATGAGGGCAAGGCTAATGCTAAATCAGCTAAACAGTTGAAAAAATCGCAATAATATCAAATCGTGACCGAAGTATTGTGATAATATTGTAGCTAGTGATTCCCACCTTTGATAAAAAACATATCTTTTTTTAGTTTAAATCTTAAAAAGTACTGGCAAACCCAGGGGGGGATGTCCAAAGTCTTGAAAATATTTTGAGTTTTATGTGCAAGATAATACTGTAAGCTTGAAATAGAAACATTACCCTTAAAAATGAAAGAATTTTTAACACTCTTGTGTCCCAGAGCAATTACACATAGAAACAGAAAAAAAAAATGTAACTAAAGGTGCAGTTATCATATTTTTATGCTCTGGCCTCTCACGCCAAAGAGTTAAACAGCAGCCAGATTTACTGACAGGTGTCTATCTAATTTAACCCTCCTTTGCTCACCAGGTGTATAACTGTGATGTTCTGGTATCTCAAAAACGCTTTAAAAGGTTTATTAAAAGATGGATTTCTTACACATAGTCATGTTGGTGCTTTGTTGTAGATAAAACAGTCATCAGCATAAACAATGACTTTTTCTCATAGTCTCATGCTTGTAAATGAATCGGGCCTCTCTTATAGCTAAAAGACAGCAGCCTGTAGGTCTAAATTCTCTTCATCCCACTGTTGTTTTTGTTTTTCGTTACCCAATAATCCCCTGCCGTGTTGTTGTTGTGGGTTCTTGCTCTGCGTTTCGTCACTCACGCCTGACATCCCTCCTCTCGACGCTCCGTTTTCCCCTCCTCGTCGTCGTCCTTGAAGCAGCCGTAACAAAGAGACGGAGGATATAGACCCCCCTCTCCTCTTCTCCCCTCCCCCACCCTCAGCCTCCCTCCCCCTCTTTTCTCTCCCCCTCACCTCTCCTCCCTGTCCTCTTTTTTTCTCACTTCACTTCCTTTCTTTTCTTCTCCCGTTTCATTTTGTCATCTGTCATCCTTTATTTATCCTTCAACATATTCATTGTTCCCCTCCCTCCCTCCTTCTCTAGTGTCTGCATGTTTTTAGCCAACAATAACCGTGATCTCGGCTCAGGTTTGAACAATTTGCAACAATTTGTCGGCTGTCAGTAATTTAATTGCTGGCTTTTACCTTCATGGTTGCAGTAATATTCTTCTCATTAACAAGCCTGTTGTTTTCGCTTCTTCAGTGTGTGGATTTCAAGTTTTTCTTTAATCTCTCTCTGATGTGGATATCAGGAGAGTTCACATCTGTTGTTTATGCCATGCAAGATGCTTGAGATGTAGGCTGGGGCTATAACAGATTAAAACCAGCCATGTTTTTACCATGATTCAAAACTAAATGGACAAAATGTTCTTCAAATTAACCCAAAAGGATAACAGTTAATAGCTGCAACCATATTTGTAGATGGATGCAAGTAATTACGGTATAATACAACCATTGTCCTTTCTTTTTAAAAATAGCATTTTATTTCTTTCTGGAATGATTTCTTTATTTTTGTTTTCATTGCAAGACAAAGGCTAGACATGAACAGAACAGAACAAGTAATCCAACACAGAGAAAAGAAAAAGAAGGAGAAGCAACGACAAAAGCATGGATTATCAGCCACAGAGGAAATTTTGAGGGGGCACCAATGGTCTAGTACTTGCATCTGCGTGCCTCATGTATGCAGCTTTATCTTCAAAGTGAGCAGCCCGGGGTTCAAATCCAGCCTATCAGTCCTGTTCTGTATGTTGTTCCCCACTCTCTCTCTGCCCTGTTTCCAACAATATCCACTGTCCTATCCTCATTGGCTTCTAACCTGGGGTCCAGACATCCCCAAGGGGGCACCTAAGACCCCAGGAAGGTGGTCTGAAGTTGTGATAAATAGATATCACACACTTAATGCATAGTTTATAGGTTAGTCTTTTGGTAAGAACAGTGTATTCAGGCCTGTGATGTTGGGAATTTATCCGTGAAAACAAGTCAAATTGATAATCGCCTGTCTGGGAGGAGGGCTCAGCTTAGTTTAGATATGAGGGAGGACTCCAAGGAGATACATTGGGAACCACTACTTTAAATAAAGGCATGAAATTAAATCTTTAAAATGTGGAAGGATGGGAGCATGGGGTGTCCAGTAACTTTCTCTATCAGACTGAGCTCTGGGCTTTGAGTTTGCTACACCAAAAGATTCGCCTTGTTGTCTTTAAGCCATTTCTGTGTATTCATTTTAGCCTTTAATTTTACAAGCCTTCCAGGGCTGGCTGCTGAGAAGCATCCCCACAGAATGATGCTGCCACTGTGGAAATGGGGTGTTTGTGGTGATGTGCAGTGTTTGGTGTCCAGCGTCTTGTCCGATGGCTTTGACATTTTTTGTATCCATCTCCTGACTTATACTTTTTCAATAATCTCTGAGTTTCTCAGAGTGTTCTTTTGTCTTCATGGTGTAATAGTAGCCAGGAATACTGATTAACCAGTGACTGGACCTTCCAGACACACGTGTCTTTATACTACTACCTCTGTTGAATTAGAGCAGTCGCTTTAAAGGGGCTGAATATTTATGCAGTCATTTATTTTACATTGCATATTTTTATTTCATTGACAGTGATTCATAGAAATCTGTTTTCACTATGACACTAAAGAGGTTTTTTTTTCTAAAAAAGCCTAATTATGTTGACCATGATTCATCAATAAAATCAATAAAAAATGACAAACATCCAAGGGATTTATTGCTTTTTATAGGTACTGTAGCAAGATAATGACTTTAGCATTACAAACAAAAATTTCTGTTGCATTTCCCACTATCATTAATGAGAAATTTTGTGCTTTTTCTTGCCTAGCATAAAAGTAAAATGAATGAATTTAGGCTATAGATGCACAAAACAAATACAATTTTTCTTTGTATGTAGTTTTAAAATTTATTTATTATGGAATTAGTCATTATTTTACTCAAGGAAGCACTGGTTAACTTTATTTCTGTATTTAATAGCTGCTAAAAGTAGGATATAATGTTGATGTGTTTTATGGCAGAGAGAATATTTTCACTCTAGTAGCTCCCACACATTGTTTCCTTCTATGATGGGGGTTTGCGAGTTTAAACCTGGATGTAATGTTGTGCATGTTTCCACGCAGGTGCCCTGTGGATGTGCGTCGTCCTGAACCCTCACTGCAAACCTGAGCAGAAGGGCTTCTGGCTCCTTCAGCTTCGCAGGTGGAACAGCATGGACGTGTGCCCCTTGGAGGACGGTAACCATGGCGCCGAACTGACCAATCTGACCAACGCTCTGCCTCAGGGTCCCGCAGGCAACCCAGGTGAGACGACACCCGGCTGGAGGAGAGATACCACCCTGAATCCCTCCCTACATCACATCTCAACCTTTCTTTCTTTCTTTCTTTCTCCCCCTCCCCCCTCTGTCTTTTTAATCAACTCTCCCCCCTTCAATCTCTGTGCCTGCAAGCCTTATTACCTTTTTAGTGTGGCTAATAGAATGAGCCTAATAACACAGTCTAGGTCCTGCAGCTTTTTTTCCCACTAAATCAGAGAAAATACGCACACGTTGACGTTTCTATCAGGCTGCAATAAAAGCGTTTCGAATGAGAAGACAGGGTGTTATTACTGCTGCTGTTTGCTCTGTAATGGGCCTGCATTTGTTCTGTTATCACCTTTTTTTAACCCTCTTAGACACACTTTTCTATATAAATGTTACCATTTACTCAGACACAATACAGACAAAAACCTGAGAAGATTAAGCTATTCTGAGATAAATAACTGATTTTGCACCATGTAAAACTGTTAATTAGGGCCCAAGCACTGTCCTTGGAGAGACTACCCTGTTATATCTGTAGGCGTTCTAAGATATTGTTATTTTTCCTACATTTCACGGCATGTTTTCGGGGCCTTAACATGCCTAAAAAGTCCCATAAACCTTCCAGAAAATGATCCCCCAGTGGAAATTTTCATATTTTGGTTGACCTGTGCACTGGGACTCCAAACATAAGATAGAGGACTGGGTAAGAGCCACATGCATGAAAATTGGTAGACACATGTATCCTGATTGGACGATAAAATAAGTCACTTGGGACCATTCTCTAAAATGTACAGGAAACGCACTACAAACAATTAAAGGTACGATTTTGGCTGCTTTGGGCTGTTTTTGGCAGCCTCATTAGTGTTACATCCAAAGGATCCCCGCCTACATATTTCAGATTTTATTGTGCTTATGCTAGACACAAAAAAATATTTTTTACAATAGTGGCAGGGCTGTAATAGGAGCCCAAAGTTGGAAAATCTTCCTGATTTCTTGTACAGTTTCTGGCAAGACAACAGTGTCACACTGAACACACACACACATCTCATCATAGCGCCCTCTGCTTGCAACAGGAAGTGACACAAATTGGTCATTTGTTTATTTCTCTTACTGTGCTGAACCTATGTAGCTCAGATCTTTCAGCTGAAGTCTGAAATAATCATCCATAACTAACATAAAACATATTTTATTAATAGACACTGGCAGTGATGAGCATTTCAATATTTCAAAAGTTTCACAGGAAGTTCACAAGAAGTGGCAATTTCTCTCATATGAAACATCCCCCAGCCCCCTACTTGTAACAGGAAGTCACACATGGACCATTTATTTATTCCTATTACTGATTTGAATATATTAAGCACAGATTTTGATAATGTGTCTTATTAAAGGATGCCCTACTGGCAATAGCAAGCATTTTGATATCTCATCAGTTTGATAGGAAGTTGGCCTATTTCTCATATGAAATGTCTGATTTGCTTAAAATTTCACATGTATGATCAGAATCTGGCCCTCTATACATTTAAATGTTAATTTCTGGTTTTGCTTTAGCACCACCTCTGGTAGCACCTCTTACATGATACGTTCCATTTCTTTGAATTTTACACACTAAATATTGCTTTCCTGATCACCTTACACATATCAGCATCTACCTTTGCTATAATGCTACCTACTTCTAATGGAAGGTGCTACCTCATATATGCAATGTGCTCATTATTTTGAATTAATGAGTGCCTAGGAGGATCTACGTGGTCTCTCCACCATGCTGCAGTATGCTGCACAGATTGCTAACACCCAGGTATTCCCACACACCTGCAGTCGCGACATACCCGAGGGCCCTTCAGTGCTGCTTGCAGCCTTAGTAGTTTTATTTTTCCTCACTTAGATTGCTTTTTTCCTTCTATTTTTTCTAATCCTTATAATTTCTTAACCCACCCATTTTCCCAGCATGCTCTTGTCTTTTTGCCTTTCTTCCTTCCGCTATTGTTTGAGTTTTAAAACCACTGTCATCTTGTGATCCTTTCTTGCAGACTCACTGACCCGGCCTCACCGGACGGTCTTCACGCGAGCCATTGAGGCGTGTGACCTGCACTGGCAGGACCCCCACCTGCAGCACATCATCACTAAGGACCAATACACCAACTACTGTTACCATGACAACCTCGACAGTTCCCTGTTTGACGCCCGGGGGTGGCCGCTGTGGCACGGTGAGGAAAAATGTGTCTTTAGAAGGAAACAATGGGGGTAAATATAGGTTTACAGAGTATAAATATAATTCCCCTTTGGTCTCTTCACCTGTAGAGCATGTCCCGACTGCGTGTGCCCGAGTGGACGCTCTGAGATCGCACGGTTATCCCAAGGAAGCACTCAGGCTCGCCATCGCTATTGTCAACACACTGAAGAGACAACAGCAGAAACAGCTCAGCTTTTTCCGCACACACAAAAAAGGTCAGATTATTCTTTTTTATTCTTTATTAACATTAAAATAAAGCTTCTTACCTTGACTTTTAATAAAAGAAAAATTAGGATGCAGATTTTTTTCACTATTTGACAACACGAAAAAGCTCTAAATAGTTTCCCAAGTGGTATTAGAATGGTTCAAAACTTGATATATTTTCTAAACATTTCAAATTTCATTACAGCATTATCGTTTTTTGTAAATAGTGACTAATTGTGTCCTTTTTTTCTACAGAGCTGCTACATAAAGGTATAACATCCATCACCAACCTGGAGGGCTGGGTGGGTCACCCTCTGGACCCCATCAGCACCCTGTTCAGCACCCTGATGGAGACGAGGCGAAGCAGGGAGGACGGAGCCAACACTTTGGTGGACTCCTCAGGTACGCCATGTTAAAATTGCATTTTGCAAATAACTTTATTTCATTTCAAGGCAGGCTTTTCAAAACTTGTAGGGCAGGGGTCATCAATTAAAATTCCCTGAAGTCCAGTTCAACAGAAGCGAAGGTCTGACACATAATTTCATCTAACCTATTTTCAAAACCTGAACATTTATAAGAGACTGTTGCCCCAATTGAAAAGTACGAACTAAACAGCATAGAATGATTAAAGTCACCATAAACACTGATGCAGCTTCCTGAGCCTGATTCAGACATTAACTCTGCAGTGATTGTGTCTTCAGGCCCCCAGGTTGTAATCAGCAGTGATGACACAGACGAGCTGATTGGCCTCCAGTCATCCTCCAATAACAGCTCATGAATAAGAAATGTGGCGGGAAAAACATTCCAATTAAAACGTATTAATTATGCAGCGAGCTAAGAGAGACAAATTCGACAAAATGGTCGAACGGTTTGATTCTCTCCTGAAGGTGGACTGATGGAGAATCAAGGAGGTTTCAATTTAGACTTCCTACACTCAGCTGTATTTATAGTATATGTGTGAGAGTGTTCATCAGGGACTATTAACCCTCCTGGGATGAAGTGTGAGGTCTGCCAACCCATCATTAAGCCATTAAACCACATGATTAGAGTCCTCAGGAGGATGCATGCTCTGAAAAAGAACCAGAGTGAACAAATAGATCAATAAGTTCATCAATATTTGGCCCAAAGGGAACGTTTTCCTTCCTAAGTCATCCCTCACCCACCCTGTCTCCTTCCCTCTTTCCTTTAGGCTCTCCGGGTTCAGGCAGAAGGGCAGAACTTCCTGTTTACCCAGCGCAGCAGGGTTTCTTGGAGGACGGCGAGTCGTTCGTGTCGCTGGCGGTGGAGACGGCTCTGATCGGTTTGGGGCAGCAGCGCGTGATGCCAGAAGGACTCTACGCTCAGGAGAAAGTGTGTCGTAATGAAGAGCAGCTCCTCGCCAGGCTCCAGGAAGTAGAATTAGACGACACGTTGGTGAAGATCTTTCGGAAGCAAGCTACCGTCCTGCTCGAGGGTGAGTTTAGACTCCATAAAATTCTGCAAAGGAAAAGTCATAGATAGAGATGAGCTTTCATGCATTTTTAGGCAATATATTTTTCCTTTATAGACAAAAGAAACATGAAAAGTGCAGACATAATAACTACAAGAAGAGTCTAAATTTAAAAAACACAAAGTAAAAAAAAAACTGTGACTAAAAGGCAAAATTGAAACATATATATATATGAATAAAAATAATAAAAATAATTTAAAAAGTGCCTGTTCACAGACTAATATGAGTACACAGCGATACTATTTTCAAGTATGAAGAGGCTTAGAAAGATTCACATAGGAAATAAAAGGCTGCCAAACTGCACCAAACTTTCCAGTGGTTCCCAGTGGTGTATATCTTATCTTTTCTATAAATGACCTCACAAATCCGCCTGCCAAAGGAGGGAGGATGATCACTCTTCCAGTTTAAAAGGATGAGAGGTCTTGCCAGAAGGGCTGAGTAAGCCTTACTGTTTAACTGTGCTTACTTACTATGGAGGTGGGTGGTAGCTTACTAAATTGACTGTGTTTAGTTAAAATGGCACTCCATTTGTTGTACTTATGAACAGTAAACCAATGCTTTTGTTTCATGGGCAGATTTCACAACACAAGGGAGAAAAGTGGTTAAAAATTGCCTTCTTTCTGTTCACATTTTGCATATATAATTCCAAAAAAACACTTCTCTTATCCTCAGCAGAACCCTGACCTACACACTATCTGCACACAGGATGAGTCCCTGAAACACAAATGGCTCTTTGTGCTTCGATTATCCATCACATGAAGTGTTGTGTCAACTCTGTGTGCTTAAGAGTGTCGTACGTGTTCTTTTACACTCTCACTGTTTGTACTCTGCTGCTCACAGTTATGAGAGCGTATTGTGAGCGTCGTCCGTCTGTTTGCTGACGCTGTGTGAATGAATGCTTGTGTACAGAGGTGTGTTACATGCCTGTCTAAAATGTAGCTCGTCATGCTTTAAAACCCTTATTCACATCAGCAGAGCCACTCTCATATGACCTGTGCTGGTGCTTCTAAAATCTTAAATATTTTGTACTGAAGAAATATTTAAAGCATTGGCTCCCAGCAGTATCAGATTCACCCTGTCACTCTTAAAATAATCTCAGCAGTCAGCTGAAGTCTGTTTGTACATCTTCTTTTTATTCTTGTACAGACTGAACCAACTTCACTAATACATCCTGTGTGTTTGTTTTTTCTGCAGCTGGTCCTTACAGTGGTCTTGGGGAGTTGCTCTACAGAGAAAGCGTCCCCATGCACACGTTTGCCAAGTATCTGTTCACCTCCCTGCTACCTCACGACGCTGAACTGGCGTATAAGATTGCAATGAGGGCCATGCGGTGAGTAGATAACACCTCCTGTTTCAAATACAGACTTCTATTTTTGTATATCTGTCTGAAAACAAGTTAAATGCTAATCTCTTGTTTGAGACGAGTCGCCTGGTTGTCAGATGAGCTGAATACTAGTAGAGAGTGAGTTCAGTAGATCCAGGTGCACACGAGAGGAAGACTTGGATGTCGTGTCAACTTATCAAATTGAAGCAGGAGAATTAAGGAGAGTCTGCTCGATGATAGGTCACCATTTTGGCTCAAACATGAGCATAAAACTCTGGAAAATGCGCCAATAAATGTTGATACTGTTAAAACTGTGGATATGTGCAATTACACATAAACTATGTGGACAAAAACATTTGTCCATGTGGTGTACGATCTATATAGAGGCAAAAAAATATGGTTCAGACATGATATAAGGACTGCTGTGCTTTTGAAACACTTGATTGAATTTAGTTATGTTTAAATATAGAGATCCCAGAGAGAGTTTGCGATAACAGGAAGACCCTCATGAATTTACATATTTAACCAGTCAACAACTTAGCTTTAGCAATGTTAGCTACATTGCCTACGTAGTTTATGCAGCTAACAGAGCTACGTTAACTATACTTGCTGCAACTTTTCCTGCAAATTTAACCAACCACCCTTTTCTAACATTCTAACATTATTATATAAAGTGCATCACCAGTTTCAGTTTGTTTAGATTCAAAGTGCTGATTCCTTATCATCTGTTTAATTTAGTAATGCTGCATTTAGATGCTTTTGTCCAAACTTACCACCAAATGTGAGTCAATGCTGGTCTCAGGAAATGTTTCTGAGAACCTAGCTCCTATCAGCAGTTTTGTAGCACCCGCTATAACAAATAAAACAGCATAAATATGATAACTGATGCATATTGAAGCCCTGAAGTGGGCATGCATAGTGCTGAATTAGCGTTTTATGGCAGTTCTTTTTAGTTCCTTGCTGCTTTAATTTGACATGTTGACACAGCAATCATCCAGAAGTGATGTCAGAGGATGACCCACTCTTTCAGCCAATAGATGGCTTTGACGAGTTACAGAAAGAAAATACAGCCTAAAAACTCTGCAACTTGGGTTGCACTGTCTTAAAATAAAATGACCACAACAATCACCGTGGAAACCTGGAGGTGCTCACAGAGCACTTCTTCCTCTACACACCCAAACATCACAGGAGTGTTTATTATTTTCACATTTGTGTGAAGAAGTACATCAAGTTATGTTCATATTGGACGATTGGAGCCATTTCTTCTTAACATGTTCCTCTGAGAGGAGGGAGAGAAATAAAGAGAAATGACACTCCCACCCTGACTGAACGGAACCTTTAAACACTCTCCCTTCCTCTTCCTTCTTTTAGTCTCAGCGGTTACTAAAGAGCGCGATGGATCAGACATAGAGAAACCGGGTAAAAGAGAGTCAGATTTAGGAACTGGGGCACTGTTTCATGATAAAAGCCTCCTTATTATTCACTAAATAATTCAGCGCTGGTGAAATCGACTTTACAAAATGTGTGAATAATTTCCGAAATGAAAGTCCTTTGATTTGTGTGGTATGTAAATCTTTATGAGTCTGTAATCTCAAACTTTAATTACAAAGAGAGAATATTAAACTACAGAAACACAGATCATGCCAGCTCAGTCTAAAACTGAGTGTTTCGGGGTTAAAGGAGCCAAGTTTACTGTTGTGAGTCTTCCTGACTGAGCTGAGTGAAATCTGTCGATTGATAGAAAAGATAGCATTTTTATTTTCTCTTAGAGCTCACGTGATCTTCTGTGTATGCAAATTAAATCAGAAACTAATAATATGGTCTTCTCTTCTTTTCTCTTCTTTTCTTTTCTTTTCTTTTCTTTTCTTTTCTTTTATTTTCTTTTCTTTTCTCTTCTTTAGGTTGCCAGTCCTCGAGTCCACGTCTCCCTCGGCTGACTTGTCCCGGCCTCACCACATCGTGTCCGTGGTTCCAAACCGGCTCCCTCGTTGGTTCACTCTCAGCCACATCGAGACACAACAGTGTGAGCTGGCATCCACCATGCTCACTGCTGCTAAAGGTACGCACAATCGAACACAGTCAAAAGTACACACCCCTTAATTATTTTACCTTTTATTGGTTTTACAAGTCATTTAGGTCCAATTTAATCTTACTTTTTTACCTCCAAAGATTAAAAAAATATGTTATTGCTTAAATCATCTAGCTGGAGCTTCTCCTGATGCTCCATCTTAAGAAAGCGAAGGTCTGAAGTCGACTCTTGTTTTGTGTGTGATCAGGTGATGCTCTCAGACTTCAAACAGTGTTAGAGTCCATCCAGAAGAACATCCACTCAGCATCCCACATCTTCAAACTGGCACAAGATGCCTTCAAGATTGCCACCCTGATGGACAGCCTGCCTGACATCACGCTGCTCAAAGTCTCCCTGGAGCTGGGTCTTCAGGTAAATATAACACAAATACACACACCAAGCACAGATACATTTCTATAAATCTATAAAAAACAGATGCAGACTGAAGCTCTCGGTTTTCTTACAGGTGATGAGAATGACGTTGTCTACCTTGAACTGGCGGAGGAGAGAGATGGTGCGATGGCTTGTCACTTGTGCGACTGAGGCCGGTGAGTTTGTTTGACAATATAAGGCACAAAAATTCTGTATTTTTAGTGTTACTTACTGGTTTAAATTTTAGATCTTAACATGCAAGAACATGTACAGAGCTCATTGCTTTTTAAAAAATAAAAATCTTTAAAAATAAAGAGGACTTGTTAGTAAAATACTCCTTACACCGAAAGCACAGGTATAATAATAAAGATAATATAAAGATAATACTGACAAACCCGACTGATTTCAAAAGGGCTGTTGCACCACTCATAGCTTGCGCTGTAATAGTAAATCTAGAACTTAAGACTGTGATTCATTTAATTCACATATCTAGAAACTGGTAAGACTTTCTTTATATCGTCAATATGGAATACAACAATTTTGAGTTGCAAAATTATTACTTTATAAACATGCAATTAAACTGTGATTAATCCCAACTGACTAACAAAAGTTTGTGATTAATCACCGTTTAAAAATATAATGACAGCCCTAGTAATTTTGCAGTTTGTAGCACAGAGCAGACGTACAGCCATACATTTTATTTTTCTCCTTTTCCCATGACCTTGATTACCAGTTGCAGTGAGGACTATTAAAAAGTTGAGGAATCAAGACAACAACCTACATTTACCTGCAGAAAAACAGAGTCAAGTTGCATGCATGCCCTTTTAAGGCTTCTGTTACCAAATGACATGTAGTTAGTCACATCTCTCTAAGGTATTATGAACGATTTCTGTAAGGGGTAGTATTTTTGACAACCAAGACAAATTTCAGAAGACTAAAAGAATGAATTTCAGAGCTCTCAGTGGGATGGTGGGCTGGCAGGGTAGTAATTATGGAAGATTGTGGGCTGTTGGCTGATTAAGTGGGCCTCATGTTTGGACTTGAATACTGAAACCCGGAGGCAGATTTCCCTGGAGTGGACAGGAAGCTGCGTTCAGAGGAGACTGAGCTCTATAGGGGAAACCCTCCACCCGGATGATTTCTTGTGAAGGAGTCCCTGTTTCTGTGAGCACCGTTTGAATGGACACATTGAGAACACGCCAGTTGTTGATGTAGACTGGGGCCGGGCGATATAATGTCAGAGAATTAGAAACTGAATATCCTATTAGACAGTAAAAGGCTGTTGTAAGAGTGGGGAGGGAAGTTTTTATGTTCAAATGAATGAGGAGATGGCTGTGGCTTAATGCAGTGGTTCTCAACTGGTCTAGCCTCAGGATTGATGGGTTGTGATTGATGACAAATCGTGACTCAAATTTCCAAAGATTTTCAACAATGTACATTTGGTAGATAAAAGTGTTGCATTAAAGATCTTGGATGGAACAGAATTTATGACAGGAACAAGCCACAGGACAAAACTGACATGTTTTACACCCCCCCTTTTCCCCATGGTAACCTGTAAATTTTAGCCAGTTTTCCAGCAGTCTTGAGAAATAACTTCATTAACATGGCAAAAGCAGCTCTTTTATTGCAAGAAAAGGTGATAAATGCACTGAAAAATTGCTAAAACATTCAAATTTACCAATTATTACAAAAAAGGAATAAAATGTGATATAGTTGGCGACCCACTAAAAACTGCTCTGGGACCTACTTTTGGGGCAAGCCCACCAGTTGAGAACCACTGGCTTAATGGATGTGGCTCTCCTGATCTTCAGGAGAGGAGGGTGGAACTTCCTTCCAAGGGGGGGAGGGATGACCGAACCTGGGGGCGGGGCTAACTCTCCACATGACATCATGAGGGGAAAAACTGAAAACGGCTTGTTTCAGCACACATTTCCTGAAGGGTTGAGAAAATTGTGTGTGTGTGTGTGTGGGGGGGGGGGGGGGGGGGGTAATCGAGGGATTGTGGACAGGCCAGGGGCACATATTTTTGTTAGAAAAGCCATATACAGTGTATTTTGCATAATATGTGACCTTTAAAATGGATGTTTACTTTTCCAAGTGGGTCCTTTGGGGGCTTAGCTTTTCTTAGATATGAGTAGGGACGCCCAAAGAAATAAAGCCTGGGAACCACTGGTTTAAGGAATTGCCAACTAAAGAGAAAAAATCGATGTAGAAAAGAAGGTACCAAATGTAAGCTTAAAAAAATGAAAGTGAAGAGGACCCATGGTTGAGCCTTGAGGGATGCCAAAATTAAAATGAAAACAGAAAGACTTTCCATCAGTGATATCTTAAACTAAACTCTTGTTTTCTCTCTTGCACAGGTGTTTTTGCACTAGACAGCATCATGCAGAGCTGGTTTACTCTCTTCACCCCCACTGAAGCCACCAGTGTCGTGGCCAGCACGGTCATGTCCAACAGCACCATCGTTCGCCTGCATCTGGACTGCCATCAGCAGGAAAATCTGGCCAACTCCGCCCGTACCCTCGCCCTGCAGTGTGCCATGAAGGACCCCCAAAACTGTGCCCTGTCGGCTCTGACGCTCTGTGAGAAGGACCACATTGCCTTCGAGACGGCATATCAGATTGTACTGGACGCAGCCGCCACAGGAATGAACTACACACAGCTGTTTACGATAGCGCGCTACATGGAGCACCGCGGCTATCCTATGAGGGCTTACAAACTCGCAACATTAGCATTGACTCACTTGAACCTCAGCTACAACCAGGACACGCACCCGGCCATCAACGACGTGCTCTGGGCGTGCGCTCTCAGCCACTCACTGGGGAAAAATGAACTGGCATCCGTTATCCCCCTGGTGGTGAAGAGCGTGAAATGTGCAACCGTCTTGTCGGATATTTTGCGCAGATGCACGCTAACCACGCCGGGCATGGTGGCTCTGCACAACCGAAGGAACTCTGGGAAGCTCATGCCTCTGGATAAGGCTCCCCTCAGGCAGCTACTGGACGCCACGATCGGAGCTTACATCAACACGACGCACTCGAGGCTGACACACATTAGCCCACGCCACTACAGCGAATTCATCGAGTTTCTTAGTAAAGCCAGAGAGACTTTTCTCATGGCTCATGATGGGCACATCCAGTTCACACAGTTCATAGACAACCTGAAACAGATATACAAGGGCAAGAAGAAACTCATGATGCTTGTTCGAGAGAGGTTTGGTTGACGGAGAACTTAACAACCAAATCTGCCTGTTTTTACTTGAGTCTCCTTTTTTATCCTCTTTAACTTGAAGTTAAAATACTCCTAAAGCAACATTCATGCAAATCCTATTCCTTTGATTTGGCACTGAAACGGCCAAATGACCACAACTTCCTGAAGGCAAGTGGTTAGACTATGAGGGATAAAAGTTAGTCATGACTTTTAATGAGATCCTTGGTTGATTTAAGTCAGGGATGTCAAACTCAGTCACAGCAGGGGCCGGATTCTGGATTTGGGTCTAACCTGAAAGCCTAACAGGGTAAACCTTCAACCATAAACTTTCATTCTCATTTTCATCAGAAATGAATTATTGAATTATTATGGGGTTAAAAAAAAACTTGGCACTCATGAAAAATGATTTGGAGATTAAACAAAGTCAAAATTATAAATCTAAAGGCTCAAAATCTGAGATAAAAAGTCAAAGTTATTAGTTCAAAAGGTTGAAAACTTGACATTAAAAGTCAAATAATGTTTTTAAAAGAAAAAAATATGAAACAGAAAGTTGACATCAGGATAAAATATGAGATAAAATCAAAACCATAAGTTTAAAAGGTAAAAATTGAGATTGAAAATCTGAGATAAAATTTAAATTTATGACTTTTAAATGTCAAAATATGTGATAAGAATTTAATATTTTGAACCTCAAAGGTCAAAACCTTTGATTAAAATTTAAAGTTAGGAGTGTAAAGTGTCAAAACATAAGATAAAATTCAAAATTATGGGTTTAAAATGTTGAAAAACATAGATAAAATTCAAAATAATTATTTTTTTAAGGTCAAATATGAGAATAAAGTCAAAGTTATGAGTTCAAGGGGTAAAAATATGAGTTAAATTCCAAAAACCATTGTTTTGAAACATCAAAATATGAGATAAAGATCAAAATCTTGACTTTTAAAAGTCAGAATATGAAGTAAAATTCAACATTATGATTTTTAAAGGTCAACAAAAACTTGGCACTAATGATGAATGATTTGGAGATTGAAAAAAATCAAAATTATACATCTAAAGGCTAAAAATCTGAGAGAAAAGGTAAAAAACATGACATAAAAAGTCAAAATAAGGTTTTTAAAAGGGAAAAAAATAAATCAAAGTTGACATCAGGATGAAATATGAAAGTCAAAATCACAAGATTAAAAGGTTAAAACAAAAGATAAAATTCAATATCTTGACTTTTAAGGGTCAAAATTGGAGATAAAATCTAACATCATGACTTAAATGGTCAGAATATTAGATCAAATTCAACATTATGATTTTAAAGGTCAGAATGTGAAATAAAATTCATAATCTTGACTTTTAAAGGTCAAGATTTAAGATAAAATTTGAAATCATGCCATTTAAAGGTCAGATTATGAAATAAAATTTAAAAGTATGAGTTTTAAATGTCAAAATGTGAGATTAAATCCAAAATCATTGAGTTGAGTTGTAAAGGTCAAAACATTTTACATTTTGTGCCTAAAAGATCAAAATATAAGATAAAATGTCAGAATTCTGAATTGAAAAGGGCAAAACATGAATTAAAAAGTCTAAACCATCATTTTAAGTCATAATTGTGAGTTGAAAATATGAAATTGAAACATACATTTCTTTTCCCATATTCTTAACTTTTTTTTTTTTTTTGTATTAACAAGGATATTTTACATCATCAGGGTTAAGTTTACATTTTTATACTGAAGAAAATCTGCTGACCACATACTGCTTGGCCAGTTATAATAAAAATATGATCTGGTACTACCAGATTTGGCCCCCGAGATTGAGTTTGACACCCCAGATTTAAGTGTTTGGAATAATACCACCCCAAACAAACAGGAATGACGTGATGTTTTTGGTCAATTTTTCTCCTTTTAGGAGCTCAAAAATGGAAGAAAAATCTGTCAAACATAAAAGAGACTGCTGGCATTTTTGTGTTTATGAGTTGCCGAAGGAGAAATCTGTCAAATTTATTGTGTTTCCCTTTATATGTATGGAAGTAAGAGAGAAATAGTTGTACACTGAGTATATCCTTATTGTCCAGTGGCAAAATGTCTACCTTGCACTCCTTCCCTCAAATAACGCTGATAGCCTCAAAAAGAAAAGAAACGGCTTTAAACCAAATGGAGCAGCTCCATCTGAAGTGACAAGTACCTCTTCTTAAAGGACCCAGCTTTACTCTACAGCGCCCCCCTTCTAAAACACCTCACCCATCCGCTTTGTGGAGTAAACGAAGAACTCCAGATTTACTGTCAGAATGCATTTCCACAGTATGGATTTGTTTCTCGCCACCTCTGGGCTGATTGTTTTGGCTGTGCAGTGTTGCCTCAGACATTCAGTATGCTAATTTTACAGAGACACACAAAAACAAACAGTTGCAGTGCTTGCTCTTGTGGAAACTTGGCAAAACATTCATTCTCAGGGATTTCTCTTGGAAGAAAGTGGACAAAAAAGAAAACAAAAGAGAACAAAAGCATTTTATTGTCCTGTATATATGAAAGTATATGTCTGAATATTGAAATAATGTATATGTTAACTAAATTATGACAGAATATTCTATGTAAGGCACAATACTTGAAGCTGCAGTACTTTTGGTTTTGAAACAAGTAAAAAGAAAACATATCAGAAGGACTTCAAAATGTTCGCCTTGCATTGCAGCAGGGGCCAGTTCAAAGACTCGAATGGTTAACTCTGCAGACATGTAATGCCCTGCAGATACTGGCCAGTTGTTTCTGACAGGAAACGGACTTGCAAAGTGGTATTCTCTTGAATACAGAGGCGTATTGAGGATTGAAAGAAAGAGACGACTGTGGATGCAGAGCTGTAGCATCATTCAGCTGGCGCCTGCTGCAGGATTCCAGATTCTGATCTGCTCTTTAATGCTGTCTTTTACGCCCAGTGTCCATGCCTGTTATTCTGACACCTCGACTTTGTGCAGGACAGAAAGTTGCTCTATACTGTCGGTCTTGACTGTTTTTCCAATTGTTCCTCTTCCTCAGTTGAAATGGTTTTAACTTCTCTTTGGAATTCCTCACACAAGAACAGCCTTCTTTCTTGCCTTCTCTTAATGCTTTAAAATAACCAAATGGGAGTTCTAACTACCAAACTTTTTTCATATGACAAACAACTTTGGTTTCAACCTTTTTTTAGTGTCTTTAATTTGTAGCTGAACCAGCTCTGTATTCTGTGCTTTTAAAGCTCATTTCAACTGTTTCTCAGTGTTGTCTCTTGTCGGTGGCCTCATTAGAGGTCTGTTAGTAGCTCCTTTTTGTTGAGAAGTATGCTCCCTTTTATTTATTACGTTAGGTAAATGATTGTACAACCATGTCATCATGCTCATGAAGTTACTAAGATTTGATACACTGATCAATTTATTTATGTAACTAAATCACTGTTTTATAAACTTGTTAATGAATCATTTGTTTTGAATAAAAGCGTTTTGAGAGGATGGTGTCTGTTTTATTTAAGCTCTTGCCCTCTGAAATCAAGGATATTCAACTAAATCAGATTTTTCTAGCTGAATCCCAGTGTTATGTTTCTTTAAAGTCCCTGTAAAGTGATTTAAAAATATTTGGTTTAAGTTTGTTATCAGACCGGCCACAGTGTTGTGAAATGTCAGGTCAAATTTTAGTCACGAAAAACATAACTAAGTTTATAAAATTAAGCTTCAAACTCCTGAAAAATGAGGCAGTAAAATCTGCTCTCAGGTGGTGTGGGCGTGTCAGTTGAATGCTGAAGAAAGACACACCCACTAATAAGAAAAAATATCCTCTTAAATTAAAAAAAATACATCTGATCAGAGCGGAGCTGTCTGGCTCTGTGCCAGAGCAGAGAGATGTTGGAGATTAAATTTACTGTTTTCTGGCACAAATCTCTCTGTTATGATGCTTTTATTGACCCGTAGGCCACTGTGGCTGAGATCCAGTAGTGTGCCGATCATGGGCCAAGCACCTCCGCTCATTTGAATGGCCACTCCCAGACCAGCAGAAGAAAGTCTGCTGGTCCTAGGGTGTTTTGTCAACACATCAAAATTTGATTGGCCGATGACACTGTCACTTAATGTTGTAACCCCAAAAGTAACGCCCAGTTTCAGCTCAAGGCTTGCAATGCAACTACCGCTGGCCCTGGCAGAGGAAAGGAGCTGTGATGCATTTAGGACATTGGAAATTTATGTGCCACAAATGTAACCATTTGTTCACTAAAAAAAAATTATATATATATATGTATATATATATATATATATATATATATATATATATATATATATAACGCTTAACAAATTTATTTGACCACCACCCAAAGTAAGGTTTATGCCACAGCTGCCCTAAATTAACGGCATTGGTAATTACCAAAATCATTTTGTGTCTTTCTGCAATGGTTAATACACCATTATGTAGAAGCTCATAAACTGAAATGATATTTTTAATGCTAAAATATAACTATTATTGTTGTCCATGAATTATCAGGTTGACTGATTTACAAAAAAACGTAATAAATAGTAAAGCGCACTATTATTTCTTGATTAATATGTCTAATTATAGTTATTTATTTGCATTCCTGAACAGAAAAATGAGTTTTAGTGGTTGAATGTTATGCTTGATTCATTTCTGACTTCTCCAAGAAGCCCAGTGAGCCGGCTCAAATTTGGGTGAATTCAGTTTGAAATTCCTCATTCCTGTTCAAAATGGTAAAACGCGGAGAGCTCACTGTAAATGAAAGAGTCCGCATTAAAGCACTTCATGATGCTGGATGGTCTCTCTGAGACAAATATGACAGGTGGTCTAGTAAATTTGTTAAGCACTGTATATATAAATATCATTTTTGTTTTTACAGGGCAGTGCTAGCCTTGTTACCCCTGACTGCACACCTCTGCTGAGATCACAATGAACGAAAACATAGCAGGCTGTGAACTTTCAATAAAGGCAGTAACATCAGCTAATGACAGACTGTACTGAGATGAACTGTTTGGTGGTTTTATATCATTGTAGCATTGGGGGGGGGGGCGGGGTAATTCCCCATCAAGACTGGTGATGTCATGGGCCCCTTTATTTGCCCCACTCAAATTAAACCAAGCCAAGAAAGAGGTGAACAACTTTCTAAGATTCTAACTCCAAAATTCAGTCACACATACATCTGTGTTTCAACACGTTTACAGCAACCTTATTCCAACATGTATAGTGTGTTAAAGGGGACATTTTTCTCTTTTCTCCCTGGCCTCTCCAAAATCCCCTCAAGTACCAGAAACACACCACACACATACACACACTTTTCAAAAAACAAGCTGTTCTCAGATTTCCCCTCATGATGTCATGTGGGAAGTTAGCCCCGCCCCCAGCATCGGTTGGCCCTCCCCTTTTGCAAGAAAGTTCTGCCCTCCTCTCCTGATCCTCCTCACCAGCTGAGAGCAGAATCAGGAGAGCCACACTGATTAAGCCACATCCATTTCCTGAGAGGGGTGTGGCCAGGGGCGGAGCCAGACAGTCCATTAACATATAAAGACACAGAAACAGCTCATTCTGAGCAGGGCTGAAACAGAGGGGTTTTATAAACATGCAAAAATCCAATGCTGGAGTGTTTATTCACCAACAAACTTCACAGGCATGTTTTGGGGACCTCTGAGACCAATATAAACTTGTCTTAAAGGGATAAAATATGTCCCCTTTAAGACACAAAGTCTGGATTTTACTTTACATGGACTTTTAAGGGTTTTTGGAGTGATTTAAATATCTGTAGGGATTCAAGGAAAAAAGAAAAGATACCTTTAAATTTAGGGTATATAAATTCTTGAATTTATGGAGTCTTTTTATCTGTTATGTGTGTAATATAAGAGAAACCTGGTTAATTAATAAATGGAACACAATATGAGCGGCATTAATAGAAACTACTCATGAATAAGTCATGGACTGATAATCTGACCCTGATGCAGCAGCGTTTTTGATCACTGCAGCTCGGTCTGGAGGCAGAAATATGAGGCTGGACAAAACACCTTGGTGAAGATTACTAGACTGCACCAATCATCCATCACGCTTAGGCTTGTCCTTGGAATACATAATGTAATGATAATCTGATCCAGTATGCAAATGAAGACACAGCAGGGTGACTGCAGGGAGAGCATCCCACCTGCCCCACAACACCAGTGGCCCCTAAATACTGATCAGCTGTCAGATTGAGGACCACAATGGCTCAAAGCAAAGAGGGGGAGAAGCTGGAACGACTGAGTTTAAAAGGTAGTAAAAAGGAGTTTAACGACAGTTTCAGACAGCAGGGATAGCTAACATTGTTTAGCCTTCTTTGAGATTAACAGCAGCAGTTTAAGCAGTATGTGAAATGTTGTTTTCTATTTCCTAACCATGTCAAAGGAGCCCACTGATTTAATGCGCCATGACGGTTACGCTATCTTAGGTAATTAGACTGTCTGGTCCTGCTGAAAGCATTTCAACACACATGCAAAGATGATGATGCTGTGATGAGAAATGTTCATATGGGGGATGTTTGGAAGGCATGTTTATCATTCCTGTTGCACCCACTGACCCTTGTCTCCATTCAACAAAACATCTGTTGGATGCCTTACCCTTTTATTAGCATTATAAATCAACCATGGTCAGTATAATTTGGATTTTTGATTTAAAAAAAAAATCTCTTCAATGTCAAAGTGAAAACAGATTTATGCAATGTAATGTCAATAAATATGTAAGGCAAAATAACTGACTGTATAAATGTTCACCCCTTTTAAGTAGATGCACCTTTGGCTGCAATCTCAGCTCTGAGTCTGAGTGGATCGGTTCTCTTGTGCATGTGGACACTTCAATTTTATTCCATTCTTCTTTGCAAGATGCTCATGCTCTGTCAAGTTGCACAGGGATATGGCATAAACAGCCCTTTTCAAGTCCAGTCACAAACACTCTATTGGATTGAGGTCCGGACTTTGATTTGGCCCCTCCAGAACATTCACCTTGTTGTCTTGAAACCATTTTTGCGTAGCTTTTGTTGTTACTCTGTGTCATTGTCCTGCTGGAAAATAAATCTTCTCCCAAGCTGTAGTTCTCTTGCAGACTGAATAAGATTGTCCTCAAGGATTTTCCTGCATCATTTTACCCTCTACTTTTACAGGTCTGGCTGCCAGGAAGCATCCCCACAGCATGATGCTGCCACTACCATGTTTCATAGTGAGAATGGTGGGTTTGTGGTGATGTGCAGTGTTTGGAGTCCATTTGTAGTCTCCCACAAAGCTTTGACTGGTGAAGAACAACAGTTGCTGTATGCAGAGTCTCTCTCATCTCAGCTGCTGGAGCTTGGAACTCCTTCAGAGTAGTCATAGGTGTCTTGGTGGCCTCTCTCACTAGTCTCCTTCTTGCACGCTCACTCAGTTTTAAGGACGGCCTGATCTAGGTATATTTATACACATGCCATATTCCTTCCATTTCTTCATGATGTTCACAACCTTGGAAACTTTTTCATGTCCCTCTCCTGACTTACACTTTTCAACAACCTTTTCTCTGAGTTGCTTGAAGTGTTCTTTTGTCTATATGGTGTAATGGTAGTCATGAATACTGATAAACCAGTGACTGGACCTTCCAGACACAGGTGTCTTTATACAACCATCACCTGAATGCACTCAGGTGATCCCCATTTAACTTATCATGAGACTACTAGCACCAAATGGCTGAACCTCTGCTGAATTAGGACTGTCAGTTTTAAGAGGGTGAATATTAATGCAGTCAGTTATTTCACATAAAATATTTTTATTTAATTGGCATTACTGTACAGAAATCTGTTTTCACTTTTACATTAAAGAGAGGTCTGTGTATTTTTGAAACAATCCAGTATTGTTTTACAATCTGCTTGCAGCAGAAAGGCCACTTTTAACAGCTTTTCTGCCACATTATGTGAAATTCATCCATGAAAGGGAAAACACCTTGGCAAGAGCAGTTTTATTGAATACAGGACTCAGTTAAGAACAAGTAGTAAGTAATGTATGTAGGTGGAGCTGAGTAGCATGCAGAATTTGCATACTGTGCATTAACAATATAGGACTTACTGCAAAGTTGGTGTATCCTGTTTTAATCATCTTGTATCGTATCGTGTCTTATTGAGACTTACCGTGCTATTTCAACCGTTATTTAGAGTATCAGGAGAAACATTTTGGAGCTGGTGTGCCTCTGCTAGACTCTCTGGTCATTATTTTATCATTTCAATTACCAGCAGACTTAAACCAGCTGTGAAAGGATTTTAGTCTCCAAACCAAACGGGACCTTTGTCTCCATCAGGATGCATCATATTTATGACCTTTTTTCTGGCAGGATGAAAACGCCGTCGCTCTCTTTTCTCTCATCGCTCTTTCATCTGCAACAAAGAGAAACTCTGTGTGGGAGCTGTTGTCGTTTTCATTTCGAGTCCAGCAACCCGTAAGGTGAAAAAAACCTTCATATTCACAGCTTTAGAGGGAATCCAAAATGTCACAAGCCGGAGCGATTGCTGCCCATAAAGTTTTCATAAATGTCAGAGCGGATGGAACAGCCAATAGCAATTAGGTGTTTCCTAAAAGGCCAAACCCTTCTTACTGAAGCACACAAAGACAGCATCGAGTGAAAAACAACCAATTTAATCTGATTTTTAATTTCAGTTCCCTTTAATTTACTCTTGTATTTTATTAAAGATGTTTTTCTTTCAGAGTCCTCCTTTTATTTCCATTTAGTAGAGCCAGGACAAGCCTTTTTATGTTTACAGGCTCTTTGAAATGCTTTGATCACCATGCCAAACCTTTCAGCTACTTTTAGTCAGTTTACCTAAAAATGTGCTCGATTTAAAAACTGTCACTCTGGAGACAAATATGGAGTAATTGCTCTCATGGTCAGTTACACAAGCAGCCAGTAATGATAGTCTCCCAGGACCGATTGAAAATAACCTCTCCTGTCGCCTGGCAACAGAGCGGGCCTCTCCTCCTGTTGATCGGCACTAACGAGTGTGGCTGATGGAGAGGCTCTTTAGCCCAACTATTTATTATTATCTCCTAGTTAGGAGCTTTTCAGATGAGAACAATGATTCAAAAAATGCATCAGAAAAATGATTGGTGTGATCCTTTTCATGAAACATAATGATTTTTTAAGTCACAAACAATAATTTGATGGACATGAAAGGTTTCTTAACACTAATGTTTTTCTGTCTGTTCTACTTTTTATCTGCAAAACGAACATAAATATTCATAAACTATAGATTACCTATTTAATTTTCTTTGTTTCTAACTTCCTCTGTATAAGGGCTGTCAAAGCACTATTAATGCATTAAATTACATTCATTTTGAGGCCACTATTTTTTTGTCGCACAATTAGCACACGCATGTTCTTTATGACCCTCAACCCATCCTGTAGTTTGCGAGACCAGGGAGAGTCAAGAAGGCTGACATGGGCGTCACTATACATCCAATCCATGCCGGAAGTCCCAAGCGGAAGTTTCTTCTTCGTGTTGGACTCGGCTGCCAGTCTTTGTCAGTCTTTTTCACGCCTAAGCCTAACCCTTGGTGCTGGATCTCAAATATATCACCTTCCCCACCGCCTTACCCTGAACCTAACCACTCGGGTTTTAATGCCTAAGCCTAACCTTAGACATACGGACTTCCGGTTGAAACTTCCGGTATGAATTTGAAATGTTGGCCATCTTGTCTGCCTCAAGGTACTCTTGAGACCAGGAAGCGGTGCCGTGGTGATGAGGTACAAGCGAGCAGATACGGATAAAGGATAGACTTTTGAATCGCAGGTTCAGATTTAAGATAATGCCAGATAAGACTGAAGTTATTTGCACAAACTGTCGCGACATCAACTGAGGTACCCGTAGACTTTTAACCCTTTACCTACTGAGTTTAAAATGGCGATTTGGACATATTTTGTTATTATGGCTGGAAGTTTGAAAGCTGTGGTCCCTTTTTTCCCAGGAGTACTTGAACTTGACTTTTCAACATCTGGTTAATGATTATTGCACATAATATAGAATTGTCAGCAGTTTAAAAGAAGAACAAGACAAAACTGGTGTTTTGCTATGAATGCCCACCTCATATGGTTGCAAGTACCGTAATGAGCCATATATGTGTGCATGCCCACAATTCTCAGCTTTCCAACACCATTGGAATTTTTCTGATCGGACAAACTTTGATGGAGTTGCGGTAATACCACGGACATATTAAACACAGCGCCGGCGCTCTGGCAGTAGGTAAAGGGTTAAAAACCCCGTATTACTTACTAGCTAAGCTAGGAGCCGCCCCCCCTAGCCAAAGGCAGACCATGCTGGATTGTTTACCACGAAGACGCTCAGACAACATGGAGGATGAGTTTCTGCTGGAAATTATTCGCGACCAACAGCTGCAGTTATGAACTTTCTTCAAGAGCCACTATTATTATAAGTAAAACACTAAAAGCCTCTCTCGTCTTCATGTATGCTCTCGGGTCAGTGTATTTTCGGGACAATGGGACAAACTCTCATTATTATTTTTATTTTTATTTTTTTTATTTGAAAGTAAAATAGAAAAAACAATCCGTGTTCTTGTTTTTTTTAATTTTCGACAAAAACACCGAATCATTTCAGTCAAAAACAGAAAGACAAATAGCAAAATATTAATAAAGTTGTCCATTTTTGTTTATTTCAGTTCCGTTACTTTGTTTTCTTGTTTTAATGAAATACTTGAGAAAAAAGCAATGTGACCCATTGGAAAAGATGAATATTTCAAAATAAAAGCTCACATATCAAAATTTGAGCCTACATAGCCATCCACTGTGTTTACAGACAAATAATAGGCCTATTTGTTCTATAAAATGTATTAAAATAATGTCAGTGGTAAAAGTAAAGTATGTATATATCCTATTTTACTGCGATTGCTTTGTTGTAGTTTAAATCTCTGTTATACAGAAAGTGCTCAGACCCCCTTCACCTTTTTCAGTTTTATGTTGCAGCCTGACGCTACTGTTGTTGTATTCATTTGTTCTCATTAATCTACACTCAGCATCAGACACTCGTGATAAAACAACATTTGTAACCCCAGAAAGTCTCAGTAATGACACTTAATTCATCATTTATAAACACAACCACTGACCACTTCATTAGACACATCTGTGCAAAGTAATGTACACCATTTTTGTTTCCTAGAGGTTGTTGCATTTTTGCACAGCATTTCATTCACAATAGTTTTTCACCTATACTCAAGGGATTAGAAGCAGCTGTTTGTTTTATCTATAGAGAATTTTTAAAGATTGTTAAAATTTCATTTATTGGTTATCAGAATGTTTTATT
Source organism: Cheilinus undulatus (assembly GCF_018320785.1). NCBI lineage: Eukaryota > Metazoa > Chordata > Actinopteri > Labriformes > Labridae > Cheilinus > Cheilinus undulatus. The sequence continues at coordinate 35,665,591 of NC_054881.1, forward strand.
CCCTAATATCTGTATTGGCATTTATACCCAAAGACCCATATGGGGTCCAAAGTCTGAGGTCCTGGGCATATCTCTGTACTTTACTTCATTCAGCTTTCCCTCAACCCTGACCAGTCTCCCAGTCACTGCTGCTGGAAAAACCTCCCACAGCATGATGCTGCCACCACCATGCTTCACTGTTGGGGAGGTTTGGAAAAAATTGGCCTTACACCTAATGACATTTCAAGTGATTTCAAAGTTACAGACAAAATTCCAAAGTCAGAGTAAAATCATGAGAGTCTTGCTGAAGTTGCAGTGCGCTACCCTGATCTCAGTCATAAGGTGTAAGGTGGTCATATGACTCGATCTTAGCTGTTCTAAAGTAGTTTTTCTTAAACAGAAACAACATTGCAGACAATTTCTACTATTAGAATTTTTCAAAAATGCATATTTGAAATAAAAAGATCATAATGCATTGAAATATCATGGTCTTGGTTTGGAGAGTACCTCTGGAAATGTTCTTTTTATACAGCCCTGTACCCCTCTGTCAGGACTGATCCTTAGTGTGGTCAAGTAATCATTGTCAGGTAATTATGTCCCTGTTTTTTTGACATTTCCAGGCACTAAAATATCACATAAGCACCCCAGAGAGACGCGTCTACTCCCCAGTGGAATCAGAGAACTCCGTTATTGATATTTATGACCGGGGCTGTAATTAAACACTAATTAATACCTCCAGAGGTATCACGGCCTGAGCAGAGTCTTCCACATCCACCCTGTCAGATGATTGATTTGTTCACTTTGTTGAGAAGCCTGCAAACCCAGCTTTTAGGAAAATGAAGCAATCTCTTCAATCAAAGCACTTTAAAAAAAACAGCCTGGATTTAATATCAGAACTGCTCCTCTTGATAACATTTGAACCCGCTGCAATAATTCCCCACCATCCAATTTAACTGTGTAATGTAATTGTGCTGTGAGATTTATGGTAAAAAAAGGAAATTAATACATTAAATTTAATTTATGTGCCTTTGTTGGATATCACCTGAGGGCATCTATTACATTTACAATATATTAAAGTGTGAGCAGTTAATTAATGTGCTTTTCTGGGACTGCATCTGTGATCTCAAGCTCGGTGGGCTGTTTAAAGACTGGGTCTAATGTTGACCGTGCATTACCTGTTTAAGTGATTTACCTCTTCAGTATATGTTAAAGAATCTGATATAACCGGACCTTTCTGATTTGATGTGTGATGCTAAAGGGTTTCTGAGGCTAAGCAGACTTATAGCTTGCTCACTTTAATCTCTGGTAAGAGAGTTTTTGGGGACTAGTTTAGGCCTGACAGGGAACAAAGGGTAAACGGACATATGGACGTATGATAACTCCACATTGCTGGGGAAAGCCAATCATCATATGCAAGTGAATAAATTAAAACATTAAAAAAATTAAGCAAGCTGCAAGAAAAAGTCAGGCCTGGCAGGTCATGATAACCTTGCAAAGTCGATGCAGCAGCCAGACTCCATGTCTGTAAGCAGGGAAATCCATCTTAAAAACCTCCAATCCACAATGTTTGTGCTGAACCAAACACAGTTCAGACCAATCAGTGTTATTTAAAGAGACGCGTAGCTTCGGGTGGTTATGTTTTACTGTGAGTCTGTAGCTAGGGCTGCAGCCTATTAGCGGTTAGCAAGGGTGTAGCATCAGTTTAATCAGAACTGGACCACATTACTTTATCAAAACAAGAGCAAAGAGCAACACTGAAAGCTTATTTTAACAGAAAAGATGTTTTCACTCCACTTCTGGTCTGCTTCAAATAGGTCATTTCTACCAAGCGGTCTGGCTCTGTTCGGTGCGGAACGGCACGCTTTTTTTGTGTGTTTCCATAGAGCAAAAGTTGGAAAGGGTACAAAAAAGGGTACAAAAATTGCACAAATACAGCAGAAAAGTTATGTTCGGTAACTTAGACCACCAGAGTGACCACATCTCATCCCAGGAAGGTGGACACGCAACGAACTGCAGTTTCCTGCATCGGCGGTTTTTCGGCCCCTGCTTCTATGATGATCAATCCTGATTTCTCTGTCTCCACCGAGCCCCATCCCAAGGATGAGATATCATGTAAAGTCTGTCTCCTTCTGTTCACCCACAGCAATGTGTCACTCACCCCGTGTTCCTCACCTGAATGAAGTGTCATCGGCTGCTTGAGGAGCAGAGATAAAACAAGGCTTTGGTGTCATTCTGTCAGCTGTGGAGAACCGAGGCAGAGACAAAGGCGAAAGGTGACAGCGGAGGAGATGGAAAAAATGAGACTCTGCCTCATGAGTGATTCAAACCTTCTCAGAGCCTCTCAACGTCGGACACTCTGTGTGAACCTGAGAGCTGACTCGCTGACATGAAAGAGACGTTTCGGGTTGGAGCCTGAATGTGTCATACATATCATCTCTTACCACCACCACCATCTATGCTTCATTAAAGTGGTAGAGGGTGAGTCAGTGTATGTTCGGGTGCAATCAGAAGATTTTCAATGTTTTGGAGAATTAAAAAACATGCATAGCACAGCATGGTAAAAACTAGCAGTGGAGGAAGCCTCACAGTGAAGCCTTCAACAGAAGTAACCTCAGAGTGAGAGTCAGCCAGACCAAGTAATTACAGTGCCTTTAAAAATTATTACCCTTTCATTGGTTTTATAAATCATGCATGGTCAATAAAATTTGGATTTTTTGACAAAAAAAGCAAATGCTAATGTCAAAGTGTAACACAAAGTTATGTCAATTAAACATTATTCATGGTTGCCATTACACCATGAAGACAAAGGAACACTCTAAACAACTCAGAGGACTCGGAGTGATCAGGTTGAGTGGTTATTTGTCAGTTTACCTGCTCTGCTCTCATTAGTTTCATCTATCCACTGTGCTGATTGATATTTGAGCAGTAGAGCTGTCCTAAAACCAGAGCTACCACCCCGGAGAGCTCAGTTACAGTTTGTAACATCCATCTGGTGTGGTAAACCACTCAAAGTCGGAAGGTGATTGGATGAATGTTCTGTCGTCACATCTTTACGGGACGCAGCTGCTACCAAGCTGCGCCCCTGCGGAGGAGTAAACTCCACAGAGAACTGCATAACGTGAATCATGGTGACTGTAGACATGTCAGTGCATGACTTTTGTTGTTTTTGAAAAGAACTCACTGCTGTTCTTTGTTCTTCTTTAACAAAGAAATGTTGTCAAGTTCTGATAAAACTGGCACTTTCGCAGCATCCATGCTAATCTCTTCCGCCATAATTGCACATGCCTCTTGCTGCTGTTTGCTTATGTCACGACTCCGTCGCACCTGAAAGTACTGCCCCTCGTCGCTGATTGGTCCTGTCACTTTCTAACAGCGTCCAAACGGTTTTAGATTGGAGCTTTGTAAGATGGATTCACCAGTGAGAAACAAAACAGGCGTATCCCTCTGCTTTGCAAGGTTACATTGTCAGCACAATGATAAAAATAAAGTTAGTTTAGTCCACTAGTCTAGTTTGCCAGTTATTCAGGAGAGAACTAGCAATGGTGTTTAATCATGGCTGTCAGTTTAGCTCAGTTGGTAGAACAGGCACCCACATACAGAGGCTATAGTCCTAGATGCACTGACTGCAGGATCAAATCCTGGTCCTGCAGCTGCTTGGATGCTTTCCCCCATATTCCCTTTCTTTTTTCAGCTGTTCTATCAAATAAAGGCAAAAAAAAAAACAAATAATACTGAAAAAATACTAAGCCATTTAATCACACACATACAGTGCTAAAAAAATTTATTAGACCACCACCCAAAGTCAGGTTTATGCCACAGCTGCCCTAAATTAACAGCATTGGTAATTACCAAAATCATTTTTTATGTTTCTGCAATGGTTAATACACCAATATGTAGAAGCTCTTTAACCCAAATGATATTTTTAATGCTAAAATAGAATTATTATTGTTATCCATGGATTTTCAAATTTACTGATTTACAAAAAAACTGAAAAAATAGTAAAGCACATTATTATTGCTTGATTAATATGTCAAATTACAATTATTTACTTGCATTCTTGAACAGAAAAATTAGTTTTAGTGGTTGAATGTTATGCTTGATTAATTTCTGACTTCTCAGAGAAGCCCAGCGAGCCAGCTCAAATTAGGGTGAATTCAGTTTGAAATCCCTCATTCCTGTTCAAAATGGTAAAACATGGAGAGCTCAGTGGAAATGAAAGAGTCTGCATTAAAGCACTTCATGGTGCTGGATGGTCTCTGAGACAAATATGACAGGTGGTCTAATAAATTTGTTAAGCACTGTACATCCCAACTACATACAAAAAATAAATAATACATGTTTACGAACTGCTGCTTTAGAGTAAAATATAAAGAAAAACATAATATACACATATACCTACCATAACTGACCACTGACTGACTCACAGAAGCCCAAATAAAGGCTCTGTGGTTTTACTCTAAATTAGTCCTGACCCTATACCTTATCTCAGCTGCACAGACAATCCTCCAAAGAGCAAGCTGAGACTCGCTGAGGTCCAGCCCACCTGAACGTCTGCAGAGCAAACAAACAGAGCACGGGGGCAAATGAGGCACCAGGGGGAAAACAGATGAAGGAAGGAGCGGATGAAAGGCTGAGGGGAGGCTGTGACTGACAGCTAGGATGTGTGGCTGAAAAAATTATATAGATACTATCAGACTGTAAAAGAGGTGGTAGTGTTGGGTAACTCTAACACGGAGAAAGAGGAGAGCAGCTGAAGTAAGAGGCCATGAAGACACATGACAAATAAGAATGTTAGTGAAATATATACAATGCCTAAGGTCACCTGAGTGCATCAATGTGTCTCAAGTAATTGTAGAATAAAAACACCTGTGTCTGGAAGGTCCTGTCACTGGTTAATCAGTATTCCTGGCTACCATTACACCATGAGGACAAAAGAACACTCCAGGCAACTCAGAGAAAAGGTGATTGAAAAGTATAAGTCAGGGGATGGATGCAAAGAACTTTCTAAGGTACTGAAAATCTCCTGGGGTTCAGTTAAATCCATCATCAAGAAATGGAAGGAATACAGGAATACTCCTATTAAACTTTGAAAAGGCATGTGGGAGAAAGTTCTTTGGTCTGATGAGACCAAAACGGTGCTTGTTGGCCATCAGGTGATTGGCAGACACCAAACTCTGCACATCACTGTGAGCACACCATCCCCCCATCGGGGAGCACTGGGGTGGCAGCAGCATGCTGTGGGGATGCTTCTCAGCAGACGGTCTCAGAAGGCTTGTAAAGGTAAAGCCCAGACCTCAACCTGATGAAGAGCTTGAGGCTGGACTTGAAAAGGCTATTTACATCCAATTCCCCATGCATCCTGACAGAGCTTGAGTAGTTTTGCAAGAAGAATGGAGTAAAATTTCCATGTCCAGATGTGCAAGTCTGATTTAGACCTATCCACACAGCCAGTGCTGTGACTGTAGCCAAAAGTGCATCTACTAAATACTGACTTGAAGGGGGTGAATACTTTTTATAGGCACTGTTTGTGTTCACAGAGACTAATATCAATAGAACACTGCCTATGATAGTATGTAGTATGGCATGTCTCTATGTTTTTGTTTACCACATAAAGACTGTTTTTCCTCTATACACCTCAGCCTATCTCATTTTGACCCACAAATAAGACCCTCATCCAGCCCACCTTCCTCTTCCTCGCATAAAAACATCACAGATATCTTCTCATGTCTGGCTCCACTGCCACCAGTTTCCTCCAACCCCCACTCGGCCCCATCCTGTGTCTAGCTGTGCTCGATTTGGGTTCATGGCCCTCTGTGTCTGTTAGAGAAGGTAGTGATCTGTAAAGTGACAAATGAACTCTGAAGCTGCCGGCCTCAAAGGGGGCCAGATCTGGTTTGATGTCCAGCTCTGCCTTGTGCTGTTCTCTTCTTTGTTCACAGCCACACATTTCTGAAGGGATTTTCTGCTGGTAAGTGTCATTGTTTGGAAAGCTGGTGATCATACTGTAGGTGATGTATCCTACAGATGAAATGTGGCAATCAAAGTCAGCAGCTAGCTGCCACTACCTGCCTTCTCCTTCTGCACACTATAGACAAGTACATGGTCTCTGTTGCCATCCATATGTTTTAACCAGTTTTATTTCTGTTTAATAAATTGAAGTTGTTGTTAAACTGTATGCACTAACCAATCAAGACAAGCCTGGATTGTACCCCTTAAAAACACCTTAAGAGAAGGAAAATCAGGACAGGAGCACATAGTGAATACGATGCCAATAAAGGTATTCACCCTCTTTAAAGTGACTGACCTAATTCAACAGAGGTCCAGCCAACTGGTGCTAGTTGTCCCACAGTTAGTGAAATTGAGATCATCTGAGTGCAGTGAATGTGTCTCAAGTGATTTTAGTATAAAGACACCTATGTCTAGAAGGTCCTGCCACTGGTTAATCAGAACTCCTGGCTACCATTACACCATAAAGACAAAAGAACACTCCAGGCAACTCAGAAAAAATGTTATTGAAAAGTAGAAGTCAGAAGAGAGTTACCAAAAAAAGATCCAAGGCACTGAACAAATAGAATAGAATATGGCACATGTGTGAATCTGCCTAGATCAGGCCATCCTCACAAACTGAGTGACCGTGCAAGAAGAAGACTAGTGAGAGAGGCCACCAAGACAGCCATTACTACTCTGAAGGAGTTACAGGCTTCAGCAGCTGAGATGGGAGAAACTCTGCAAACAACAACTGTTGCCTGGATTCTTCACCAGTCAAAGCTTTATGGGAGAGTTGGAAAGAGAAAGCCACTGTTGAAGAAAGTCACATTGAATCTTGACTAGAGATCACCAGAGGGCATGTAGGAGACTCCATGGTCAAGTGGTCAAATGGGGCTTTTGGCCATCAGACAAGATGCAAACACACCATCCCCACTGTGAAGCACAGTGGTGGCAGCATCATGCTGTGGGGATGCTTCTCAGCAGCCAGCTCATGAAGGCTTTTAAAGTTAGAGGGTAAAATGAATGTGTCAAAATACAGGAAAATCCTGGAGGGCAATCTTGTTCAGTCTGGAAGAGCTCTAAGGCTTGGGAGAATATATATTTTCCAGCAAGACAATGACCCAAAGCATACAGGGAAACCTGTAATGGCCTGGGACAACAATATGAATGTTCAGGAGTGGCCAAGTCAACACCCAGACCTCGATCCAATAGAGAATTTTATTTAATTGGCATTACTTTGTAGAAATCTGTTTTTTTGTTCCATATTAAAGATCCATCCATCCATTTTTTTTTACCGCTTATCCTGTTCAGGGTAATGGATAGGCTGGAGCCTATCCCAGCTGTCATTGTGCGAAAGGGGGGTGCACCCTGGACCGGTCGCTAGTCAAATGCAGGGCTGACATATAGAGACAGACAACCAGGCAAAGTCACATTCACACCTACGGTCAATTTAGAGTCACCAACTAACCTAAAAGAGCATGTTTTTGGTGGTGGGGGGAAGCTGGAGAACCCAAAGAGAACCCACACATGCACAGGGAGAACATGCAAACTCTGCACAGAAGGGTCCTGACTGGGAAGCGAACGAGGGACCTTCTTGCTGTGAGGCAACAGCACTGACCCCTGCACCGCTGTGAAAGCCCCCCTGAAAAAGATGATTTTTGTCTTTTTATTGGGAAAAAAGCCAAATTATATTGACCATGATAGATCATTCATAGGCTTAAACATCCAAGGAGGTAAATTCTTTTAATAGACACATTGTACAATTTCTGTACCCAGGCATCATTCAAACCAATATGGTGGACAGACCTTCCTGTGGCATGGCACAGGCTTAAATGTGTCTGTAAATTTAAGTGCCAAGATATTTTTCCCCAACAGTATCCACTCTAAGAGCACAAAGAGAACAATCTCACTCTCCTCTACAGATCAGCAGTTGTGTCTTTGTGTGCGGCCAGCAAACAGCAACATCTTGCAAATCATTAAATTTGTCATTTGTGCATGCAAGTGTGCATCCGGGCATGTGAATGATAATGGACTTGCATGTATGGGGGGTGCTTATGCATACCCTGCATAATGTGTGAGCACCCACAGTATGTGTATGGGTCTTACTGCACATGAACAATGGCGACCATGTGGCTGCAGCGGTGGTAATTGATGAATGGGATGTTTAAGGAGCTGAATATGAATGAAGAGAGAGGACCCCGCGGGAATGCTCCACACCGTTGTAATCAAAGCCTTGATAGTGTCCCCGCCTTTGACTAATGGTCCTAAAAAGAAGCCTCTTACAGCCTGCCTATTCAATTCCCCTTTCTCAGTGTGATACAGACCTCCAGGGAGAGCGAGGCAGGGTGGGAGGGCAAGTTATGTCGAATCTTTTTTTATCAGAGTGACCTTCCTGTCAGTCAAATACAGGCGAGATACCTGTGTAGAACAGGGAGCCAAGCAGAATAATTCAATTACTATTAACTCCCGAAATGACTTCACATGAGTCAGTAACACATGTAACACTCCAGAGAGTGGTGAAAAGGCTGTATTTCCTTAGGTTATGGCACCAATTATCAAATTATAAATGTCTTAAAATATAAGCCCTGGGACTCTTGTTTAAGCTTCACATTGGGGTTATGGTGAACATCCATTAGTGAGCAAAATACCATTTTGAAGCCCTGTAGGCCATCTTATATTTCTTCTGTCTTTCTGGCTGCCCCAATGTGCAGACATAGGCGGTTATCCCTGAATTGGGCAGCCTGGGTTCAAATTCCACTTGCGGCTCCTTTCCTGCATGTCAGTTCCCACTCTCGGTCTGCCCAGTTTCTAGCTCTTTCCACCATCCTATCTCAATAAAGCTCAAAAATAAATCTTAAAAACCAGTTGTGAGCTAAAGCCAGGGCTAGTTTGGCTATCAAGGTGCAACTTATTGGCAATGCCAGTGACAATTGTATTATTTAGATTATAGATAGGATGATTAAAAATTACAACTCCTCAGACCAAAAGGCTAAGATATCAATCCATCCATCCATCCATCCATCCATTTTCTCCTGCTTATCCAGTAGTGGTCACAGTGGCAGCAGGGTAAGCAAGTCAGCCCGGATATCTCTCTCCTCAGCGACATTTTCCAGCTCTTTTTGGGGGGATTCTAAGGCGCCCCAGGCCAGATGAGATATATAATCCTTCTAGATGAGATATATAATCCTTCTAGCGAGTTCTGGGTCTCCTCCCAGTCGGACACGCCTGGAAGACCTCCACAGAGAGGCATCCAGGAGGCATCCTAATAAGATGCACGAACCGGTTCAACTGGCTCCTTTTGACACAAAGGAGACGAGGCTCTACTTTGAGCTCCACCCTCGCGTTCAAGCTCCTCACCATATCGCTAAAGCTGAATCTCCCTCCTGAGGAAACTCATTTTGACTGCTTGAACTTGCCTCAAGATCCTGTCCATGGAAATCACAATCAGGATCAGGGATAAGGGGCAGCCGTGGCGGAGGCCAACACGCACCGGGAGCGTGTCCGACTTTGTGCTTAGGGTGCCGACACAACTCTTTCTTTGATAAAACAGACACCTGACAGCTCGCCTCGGCGGCTCTGGGACCCCATATTTCTGCAGTGCCCCTCACATGACCCTCGTAAGACTTGATCGTAAACTCTCCAAGTTCACAAAATGCATGTGGACTGGATGAGCAAACTCCCATGCTCCCTCGAGAAGTTGTGCAAGGGTCTTCTTCTCAGAGGTCGTGTTGGCTGGGTTCAGGAGTTTCTCAAAGAGTTCTTTCCACCGACAAACGATATTCCCAGTTTGAGTTTGCCAGAACAACTTTGCAGCCAACTGAAAGTCCTTCTCCATAGGACTATGGAGACTATGCCATAGTAAGAAAAAAAAAAGGAATAACTATAAACTCAGAATTAAATTAGCTTACCTTCGATAGATAACACCTCTTTTGCTCGTGGTGAAATCGCCTCCTTCTGGCCATAAGAAGTAATTCAAACTTAAAGGCACTTCTGTATTTAAAGTCCACTTTTAATTTTACACATTTAAGCCACAAGAACAGGCAACCTATACGGCCATATTTGTGGGGATGGTCTGTTCAAGGAAAGACCATTTCACATGAATCTAGTTCTGTTCTGTTCATTTTTCATCCTTTTCTCCTTAACTGATCTTCACAGTAAGCTTTGCCCATTTGTAGGTGTGTACCTGCTCTATGGCTGTTGATTTATGTAGTTCATATGAAGCCATTCTTCATGAGAAGGTAGAAGTGGGGGGTGGAGAACAAAGTCCTGATGAGAAATGGAGGGCAAGAAAGTGCTAAGACAAAGAAAGCAATTGGCCTACCCACAAAGCTATACACATTAATTAATGACATTGTAGAAAGGGGAAAGACTCTCATTCATACGTTATTAGAGCAGCTATTACAATGACATTCACACTGACCTCCAGAGAGGCTGCCTTAATGTTAAAAAACCATTCAACGAAAGGATTGTAACAGCAAAACTGGAGAAACAGAGAGCACTTGGGGTGGAAAAATATCAATGTCTTATTTTGAAAATAATCCAAACTGAGTAAAAGTCCTCCATACAAACCCTGATCAAAATTAGAGTGTGTTTTATGTAAAATGTACTTAACAAGAGTAAGATTGAAAATCTAGTGGCCATCTGTTTTAAAAAATGAAGCAAAGTAAGTCCCTGATTCTGCAGTTCCTCAAATGGCCACTAAATGCTGGCCCTTAAATGAGTCAATCCCCACAGGGCCCAATATAGAAATACTAAACTTTACAGCAGAGTTTGATAGCCTGGTTCAAGAAATTATTTTGGTCTCTGAAGATCATTTTAAGACCATATGTCTATTCATTTATGTAGCTGCATAGCTACATAGCTAACATATCTAGCTACAATAACAAAACAGCTAAGCAAGCGACGTTAGTTGTATATCTACATAGATAAAGCTAACTTAGCTAAAGAAAATGTTGCTATGTAGTTAACATAGCCAGAGCTAAACTAAAAAACCAGCTAAGTAAGCTACCATCTACATTATCAACATAGCTAAGCTATGTACGCTAAAGCTCATGTTGGTAAAGTAAATTTAGCTATAGATAACATTGCTACATAGCTAATGAAGCTAAAGCTACACTCATTAAGCAGCTATGTAAGCTGTCTGCATCATCTACATAGCTGTCTAAGCTCATGTTACTAAATCTAACTTAGTTATAGATGACATAGCTACAAAGCAATAGATAACATATCTAAGCTTGCACAGGAGCTACGTATGCTATGTTTCTACATTGTCCGCATAGCTAGGTTAGCATTAACTATGTACGCTGAAACTCATGTTGCTAAAGCTTACTTAGCTATAAATAATGCAGCTACATAACTACTAATGCTTAAGCTAAGCTCTAAAAGCAGCTACATAAGCTATGCATCTACATTTTCTACAAAGCTAAGTTAGCTTTAGCTATGCAAGCTAAAGTTCATGTTGCTAAAGCAAACTTAGCTACAGATAATGTAGATAAATAGCTAAAGTAGCTCAAGCTAAGCTTATTAAGAAGCTGATGTATCCTGTGCAGCCAAACTGTCTTTCAGTATGTGACAGAAAATGTTTTTTTGTTTTATTTGAAATCTTTATCACTAACTTTTAATATCAGCATTGCTTGCATTAGAAAAGTTTTCTAGTCACTTAACCTTTTTTTGTGAAAAATATTGATTATAGTGGTATTGAATAAGTGTTGTCACATACCCTTTTGTTTCAGTCTATAAGAATAAGAACATTTTTGGCTTTTCACATGATTTTCTGATAACCCATTGCTTTCCTTGATTTATAAGATATTTCATTCCATTAAATGTGTTCAGGCGGTTGTTAAAACCCTTTGCCACAATATAAACAGAAGTCTGAACACAACAGCTCGGTCACCTTTTTCTCTTAAATGCCACAGCAGAGCAGACTAGAATATACAATCCAACACACACACAAACATACACACATTACAAATGCTCAGTATGTTCGTGTGGCCTTTGCAGGCATCCTCAGAGACGGGGCATTGACAAACCTACAAACAGTAATTGGCCCATTATGACTCCCTGCGATTGTATTGATCCCTGTGTTTTAGGTGCAGGCGGGTAATGTGTGTCTAGACATAGGGGTTCATATTGCAGGCAGCCCGGCTGTATTAGAGTATTAGATACAGCGGTATTAGATACAGTAATCTGGATGTTGTTCATGACTAGGGTGGATTGTTTTTGTGTGTCTTCAACTCTTGAAAATGAAATGAATTTGTGGTGTATTAGAACACTGATGGCGCTTTAGATCTTTGTGTTCAGAGCAGGTATGTCAGCATGAAGAGATAATATGTGTTGGACAAACTTACAAAAGTATAACATCAAATAAGAAAGGGAAGAAAAGAAGGGGTCTTGCTTCCTTGATCTCAGAGATGGGCTATTATAAGCTGTGTCCCAATTCAGAGGAAGTATCCTAGTTTGAGAGACCCACCAAAGTATCCAGTGTCAAGCCTTCAAAACCTGCTTAGACAGCTCAAATCAAGCTGAAAGTCGACAACCTGGTCTACAAAGGACTCCCACTTGCATTAATGGGCTAATGGCGGAGGTCTGCGCTGTAACCACTTTACACCAGGAGATGGCAGACATGAGTAACTTCAATCCCAGCAACATTTTGGTAGTGTTTCTATTCAAAGTTTAGTTCAGGAGTTTATAGAGTTTGAAAGATGCACGCCCGGTCGAGAAGACAAGTCGAAGCGTAACAGAGAGAAAGACAGCGAACTGTAGCAAGAATACTCACAATGCTGGGAGGAATAGAGGAATATTCACCCTCTGTCATGACTTTCAGTTGTCCGGTGAGACCATGGGTGCTTCCGCCATGACAATCCACATGTAGCAAAGCCAATGCTTTGCCTCACCGTGTTTCCACCCCACCGGGTAGGGAGTAATCGGCAAAGTAGATTGCGGGAGTGATTCAGATCACCGTCTGGATCCAGGAGTGTTTTTCAAGGATTCTTCACTATTAAGAGATTGGGCTAATGGCAGAGGTCTGCGCTCTCTGAGTGCTTTTCTAGTTTTATCTCTTCTCCTGCTCTGTTTCGGTATGGGTTTGGGATCATTACAGTGTGGTTTTCCGTGGTATCCAGGGGCTGCTGCCGCGGTACCCGTTAGCTCTGATGTAGCTGAAGGAAAGTGGCAGTTCAGTCATAACTGGACCACGTTTGTTTTTAAAAACCACAGCAGAGAGCCACAACGAAAGCTTGTCTTGTCAGAGAAGATGTTTTAGCACATCTCCTGGCCTGCCTTGGAATCAATTTTAGATGAAGCTCTGCCATTAACAATCTTAGGCAATGGTGGCATGCACAAGAGTTGCGCATGTGCACAGTGCAATTGGCCTGGTTTGTTGATCTGGCATGTTGAACTTTTAGGGTCCTTCAATTCTCAACCCACGGACATAAGGGACAGCATGATTACACACCCCAAACAACACACAATTACACTTAGGCATTTAAACAGGATTCATAGACAGTTGCTTGGTTTTACCCGAGTCTTGTTTTGCCAAAAATGCCAAATTATTTGACGCTGGTTGAAACAATGAAACAGCCAAAACATTATTCCTCTTTTGCTCTCACACAGACTACTGAAGCTCATTGAAACAGTAGAGGACCCTTCCTCTTGCACTAGGAACAGAAGCTGGAGCTGGCCACACACATTGTCCCTTAAAAGAGATCGTTCTCCCATAAGTAGTCAGTTCATAATGATTATATTTTCCAAATTATAAGTAGAGTTAAAATAGATCCATGCAGCTGCATGTCTCTAATCTGTTTCAGGTTGCTTCCTAACTTTTAAAAATCTTGCACCTGGAGAGCAGAAAGCAGGTGAGAACAATCTGAGCCTTGCTAAAAATCAAACATTTCTGAGGCTGAGTTTCCATGGCAATAATGTGCCGCCCCCTCCATGACATTTTGGGGTTTAGCTGTGAAGGAGGTGCCCCCCCCTTCCCCTCCCTTCCTCCCCTTGTCTGTCTGCCTCCTTGGCTCAAGCGTGAGCAGAATAGATGAGTAAGCAGCATCTCCACCACCTTTTCACCTTGTGTGGGTCCTCAGGGTTGTGTGCACAGCGATCCCCAGGGTTGCACAGGAGCAGGATGCTGCCGTGTGTGGTAAACACTCTCCCAGCACTGCGGAGCATCGGGGGTCCGCAGAGAAACGCTGAGGACATTGATTGCTTTTTCTGCAGGGGCACAATGTGCAACCCTTGAGCACATAAAATGTCAGAGATATGAATTGTTATAAGAACTTTTGATCCCATCATTCAATATTCTGCAGCCTCACAAGGGTCAGACTATAAGGTAATGGGAAAACATAACATGCACGGAATAAGGGCTGTCAAAAGACTAAAATTTTAATTGTGATGAATCTCAGAATTTCTGTAGCTAATTTTGATTAATCATCCTTTTAGCACATTTTGACATTCTTTTTTCTGGTTTTGGGACATTTGGGATTTTTTTCATCGTCTTATTGACTTCCTGTTTGGATCTGGACCTGCTTTTATAGGCCGATCTAAGATTTTCACATGAACTTAACCATGATAAAAGGAACTTGTTATGGATCCTAAGGGAAACAAAAGTGCCGTGACAAATAAAAAACAAAGGACAAAAAGAAAAAGTAAATGGAAATCAAAACTCAAAGATTTTTATGTGTGACACAAGGAAAAGTATATTGACTAAGAAAATGTTTTCACAAACTCGTTCTCCCATCTCTTGGGCACCAAAAAATGAAAACATAACCATTCTGTGACAAAACGTCTTCAAAATATTCACATTTTTCTAAAAAAAAGTCCTTGCACTTATTTTGAAAAGGCTCTTTATGTGCCATTATCCAAAGCAGTTTCTGTCTGCTGTGACACAGAGGGCCACGTCATGGGCTCTCTTACTCTCCGTTACATACTGACAAGCCGTCTATTGAATGGCTCTGAGGAAAGATGTGCAGTTTGGCAAACATGCCTGAATGATGGAATAGCAGCAGTGCCAGTCTGCAACAGTATGGTGAACAGCATTAGCCCCCAGCAGCATAAACAATGGAAAATTGATTTTAAAAATGGGTACAAAGATGTTCAGTATCAGAGACACCACTGTGAATGTAATCTTTAAATGCCCCAGAAAGTCACCAAAGTTTCAGACACAACAAGAAGCATATGCTAGGGCTGTACAGGCATGGATAGCGTCATTAGAATGGCACAATGGAGGGCTTCCAGAGGGCAAAATAGTAAGTGGCTACAATTTATGGTTCAAAAGTTTTGTGTCTCTTCTTGTGATGCAACGTCGGTGTCAGAGGGTCATAACTCCTGCAAAGAACTTTGCTTTGCTTTCACATGGAGGTGAAGGCCTTCATGTGTTTTGCACTGAGGAGACGCTTCCATCCAGCCACTCTGCCATAAAGCCAAGATCAGTGGAGGGCTGCAGTGATTGTTGTCCTGGGACTTTGTCCCATTTCCACACAGGATCTCCGGAGCTCAGTCAGAGTGACCTTTGGGTTCTTGGACACCTCTCTTACTAAAGCCGGGTGTACACTGTGCGATTTTCCTGCGATTCAGCCATGAATTTGGAGATCGTTTCTTGTGCTGTGTACAGGGGCATACAACGGCTGACCACAGCCGTCGTACGACCTTATGACCTGCTCCCGACTGGTCGTGAGGATTTCTGGCATGTTTGATATTTTCATCATATGACTCCAAACACTTCACAGTGACAGCAGAAACACGAGCAGAATAAACAACTTTGGGGGATTGTTTTCCTTTCTAAACTGTCCGACAACATCCTAAATTACCATGACAATGGCTGGAATGACTATCTGATGCATCCCGCTGTGATAGCGTAAATAAACACAGACGGTGATGCTGTTTGTGTCTATGGGATAGAGATAGCGGGAGAGGGAGAGAGAGCGAGAGTGAGAGAAAGCGGGAGAGAAAAAGGGTGGAGAAAGAGAGAGAATATGACTAGAAACACTTCACCCTCAGACCCTGAGACTTTTTAAAAAGGAAACTCTGCGGATTTCTGTCACAGTCCGTCCCGACTTCAGTCGCACAGTGTGAGCACTCAGGTCATGCACGACCGTCGGACCGTACAGTGTGAGCACACAACTCGTGCGCAATGGTTGTGCGTCATAAACGATTCAGTCGCACAGTATGAGATGTGAACCACAATTCAAGAGGAATGTCTGATTTCCATGGGTTAATTTTCAGTAGATTTTTATTTATTATTACTTTTGTTAGTTTCAAGTTATTTCAGTGACCATTGTGGGTTTTTCTGTCTTTAACAGAAGGGTACCAACAATTTTGTTCACTTGTGTGCATGCATAAAAGCCTACAGTAGAGCAGACGTAAACATGCGCAATAACATCTGAGAGCGGTAAGTGAAATAAATAATCACGTCTTTTTATAGTTGCAGAAACTGAGTTCTCAGGGCCACCGTACAGGATAATATAAAAGCAACACTGTGTGTCATCATGCAGTGACCACTGTTTCTAACACCACATCCTGCTGCTGTCCCACCTTCTGCTACTCATCTGGGAGAGTGCTGCCATGATGAAACACACATTTTAATGCTTACAAGAACATTGCCCCGGGCTCTTTTCACAGCATCAGTCACCTAGCATCAGATCAAAACTGCCTCTGAGAGGTGAAAGTATGAGCAGGCCCTGTATATAAACCCCACAGAGAGACAGAGAGAGGGAGACAAAATAACACGAACATTTAGAGTTATCCTCTCAGCTGTGAACAAACACGCTGGTATCGGCTCAGTGCTGATGATCCAGTTTGGACTCTCGGCTCCTTTGTTCAGTCTGTCGCAGATGTTTCTGCCTCCATGCGCATGATTGTGTGTGTGTAGGGAGTGTGTGTGCTGGATGATTTTTACTGTGGTCTACTGATCTCCCCGCTACATTAGGCTGGGTCATTCCAGTGATTGCTGCCAAAGCTGCCAGAGGACCAAATGAATGTCTGAGGGGGAGACAGGGAGCCTCTACATGAATATATTTACAGGCCAGAAACAGAAACAACACAAAGCTGGAACAAGAATAAACACTTTTTCAAAAGCCTGTTTCAAACACAAGGGAAATACTGTAATAAATATTTTCAGCTCTTAATGTTCAACACCAAATTGAGTCTAAATTCCCATAGTCATTATTATGCACAGAGCCTCATTTGCAACCTTGTAACACTGACAAATCTATAACAATTTGGAATTGAATGCAGCCACCTGTGTCTGGATTAATTCAAGCACAGCTTTATGCCTCACTTAAGTGCACAGTGTGTAAATCCACCAGCAGGGGGCTCTCAATCAAAACAATAACAAAAGATGATGAGTAGAGATGCTGTACAGCTCCATTGCTTCCTAATTATTTTAAACTGGGACCTCTATAAGGTGTATGAACAAAGCAATAAACCACTGTTTTCATTTCATGATAATGATACATAATGAAGAGGAAAAGCTGTTAAAAGTAGCGTAATGCTGCGTCCGATTGTACTCAGAACTTGGAAAGATCCGGGTCGGAAATTCCGGCTTCCGAGGTAAATGCGTTTCATTGCATAAGCTCGGAAAACATGGCATGCTGCAGTAAGCTGATGTTTGTTTTGATGTTTTTCGAGGATCAGAAATTACTGTTGGGGAAATATATTAGCTACTTGAGGGAGAGAGAGAAAGAGAAACGTATGTATGACTTGAACGCACCAGTGAGGGAAATCCTGCATGCATCATTGAATTTATATGGGCATCAAAGTGAGCTGTGCAGAGGCCTGTACTGTAGTTACATAAACGCTAAATTAGACCACACATAAAAGTAAAAGTTGAGGAGAAAGTGACTCTCACTGTGTGCGACGCCATATTGCTACGTCATTCTGACCGACTTGGGCTGCTAGGATCCTACCCGAATTCCCGAGTCGGAGCCCTGAGCTCAAGGGCCGTTCTATTGCAATTTTCTGATTCAGATTCATGCTAGAATATTACTGCTGCTGTAATCCATTAGGGAGTTATAAATCAAGATATTATTATTTGGCTGAAAATGTGTTTACTATTTACAGTGTTGTTCTGATTTAGTTAGAAAGCATAAATGTTTTTTTCTCAAAATGTTTGTTTACAGGGCTGCACGGTTAGCGCTGTTGCCTCACATCAAGAAGGTCCCTGGTTCGCTTCCCAATCAGGGCCTTTCTGTGCAGAGTTTGCATGGTCTCCCTGTGCACGCGTGGGTTCTCTCCAGGTACTCTAGCTTCCTCCCACCACCGAAAACATGCTCATTAGGTTAATTGGTGACTTTAAATTGGCCGTATGTGTGAATGTGAGCATGTGTGGTTGTCTGTCTCTGTATGTCAGCCTTGTGATTGACTGGCGACCAGTCCAGGGTGTCGCCCGCCTCTCACCCAATGACAGCTGGGATAGGCTACAAAGTTCAACACAGTCAAGCACAATGTTCATGTTCAAATGTGGGCCATGTGTCATTTTATATCAAGAATTTGCTGAAGGCCAATTAAAAACTGCTGGCCGCATTTAGCCCCTTTCCAATATTTTCTGCATTCATTTTACCCTCTAACTTTACAAGCCTTCCAGGTCCGGCTGCCAAGAAGCGTCCTCGCAGCATGATGCTGCCACCACCATGATTCACACTGGGGATGGCATGTTTCTGGTTATGTGTCTGCCGAACATAGCATCTCGTCTGATCGCAAAAAGCACAGTTTTTTCATCTCATCAGACCAACAAACTTGTTTCCACTTGACCATGGAGTCTGCCACGTGAATTTTTGGTGAACTCTTAAAATTCAGAGTAACTTTCTTCAACTGTGGCTTTCTCTTTGCCACTCTTGTATGCAGAGTCTCTCCCATCTCAGCTGCTGAAGCTCGTTACTCCTTTAGAGTAGTCATGGTTGTCTTGGTGGACTCTCTCGCTGGCCTCCTTCTTGCTTAGTCACTCAGTTTGGGGGACAGCTTGAGTACAGGCAGATTCACACATGGGCCATATTCCCTCCATTTCTTGATGATGGATTTATCTGCGCTCCGGTGGATGTTCAGCACCTTGGAAATGTATTTGTATTCATCCCCTGACTTGTACTTTTCATTAAGCTTTTCTCTGAGGGGCTTGAGGTGTTCCTTTGTCCTCATGGTGTAATGGTAGCCATGAATACTGATGAATACCATGATTAATGTGTAAAATCAACATCCAAGAGGGTGAATACTTCTTACAGGCACTGTAAATCAGCTATGGAAAAAATGAATGGGATTTTACTTGTACAACCACATGCTGATGGGGCTGTCTAAAGAGAGTTTGTGTGCATTTCTGTGTTAAATGGTGAGGAAATGTTTGTCTGAATGAATACACATGAGGCCTCATTCTGTCTGGTTCACTGTCTTTATTGTCATCTCCTTCTGTTTAGTGGACGCTATCCTGTGATCACTGAAGCTGCATGAAAGCGCTCACAGGTCAGGCATGTTCAGAGGCGTGCAGTGCCCCCTAACGGTCAATGACTGTAAATGCAGCATGTTGTTCAGCAGCATCTCAGATCTCAACCTGCTTAATCAGATTCTTTGAAATAACTTATGCACACATTAGATTTCTGAAACAGCTAATATAAGGCATCGGTATTTGGTCGAATAGAGGTTGGTTCAGGGCAAAAAGTCTAGAAATAAATATGACTGGCTGCATGAAATCCCCAGAGGTTCATGGTTATTAATTATGGCCATTCAGGCTCCTCTAATCCAGGTGGAGGTGATTAATAGTTGTCTGAGAGGTGGAGGGCGAGGCCTTCAGCAGGTTTAATGCTATAAATCTACTCTTCTCAAGGAAATAATGACGGATGCAGCATTAAGATGCATCTCTGTCTATGGTTAAATCTATCAATCATACTAAAAAGGGCTGTTTTTACTCTGTGCAGCTCTTTTAAAACTTTTTATCCCTCTGCGATGTGCTGCAATTAATGATTTATTAGCATATTTCCAGGATCAGTGGCACAGAGACAGATTTATTGTCGCTCTGTTTTTGTGTATCCCCACGATGTGGGAGTCTGCTCGTGCAAAGGAGGAATCCTCGGCTTCATTCGATGTCATGTTACTTTTTTGGGAATCCAAATGTGTCTCAGTGCAGATGAATTATTCCTCACTGAGGAGCAGCACTTTGATTTCTCCCCTAATCGAACTGAAGTTCGGCTGAGCACAAGTTCTCAGGCACAACAACACATGCATTTTTCATAAAAAGAAGCTCATGGAAAGCAGTTTGGAGTAAGATAGCCGTGACATATTTTGTGCTGAATACACCATGCATATTTCATGGTGAAAAAATGTTTTCTCCCCACCAGCCTACAGACTCAGAGGACTCTGCTGGTGCTCACCAAGAAATCTGAGGAAGTGGAGTTTGGCTTAGTCTTTGCTTACCTTGTGTTTTGGGTTAAAACCATCAGTCTGGTCTTTAATGAGAGGTATTTATTCAGGAGATCTGTGCGCTTTAAGTCTAACTGTGGCTGTAGCAGGGCAAAGCAAAAGTAGACGACCAGAAATAGAATGACTCAGATGAATGAAGTGAAAAATAAGATTATCCACTTATCTTTCTTTCCATAGCAGTTTATTTCCCAGAAGTACAGCTCTTACCGTAAGTTCAAAGCATTCTTGACCTAGAATTATAGAAATGTTGGAAGCCACAAGACAAAACTGCCATGATCAAACAAATTGCCTCATGAGCAAACGGTCTAATTGTTATGACTAGCCTCCAAGAGGTCCATGCAGTCTCTATTGTTGTGTCCAAAATCCCACGCTCATTCCCTACTCACATTTTGTCTCTAATGGGCTATATAACACACTCATCGGCACATTTAAAGTGTCCATAAAGTGATAAAAAATTCTGTGTTTTAGGTTTGCTGTATGACAGGCCACTCTGCTACTAACCACCGGGCCAAATTTCAGTCATGAAAAACATCTCTAAGTTAGTACAATTAAGCCTCAAAATCATGAAAACGGAGGCAGTAATGTCTGCTCTTGGATGATGTGGGTGTGTCATTGAATGAGCTGAAGCTACGCCCACTCACAAGAAATAGGATCCTCTGAAATAAAAAACAAAACAACCAGATTTGGGGAATCCTCTGTCTGATATTCTGCTATGTTACAACTCTCTTTTTAAGCCACCAGAGAAATAATCATATTTATGTCATGACTAACACTTTAGAGCTTAAAAGGCCGATGTTTCTTTTTTTTCATTCTGTTTTTAACTATTCAGGTGTTCCTTATATCTCATTTTATGAGTTATGTGAAGCTATGTCTCTCTCCCATCTATCTGTGTTGTTAAATCACCCCTGAAAACACTCCATAAAAGTCTTCAATGTTGATAATCATTGGAGGCTTTTATTGTGACAGACTTGGCAGGGTTAGAATGTGTCTATTAATGGATACTTTACTAAACTTTAGCATCACGATGCTAACAGACATGTGAGATTGAGCTGCAGCTGCTTCGAGAGAGACAAAGCCCCAGTCCACTTCTGTTAATCATCCAAGAAAGACAAATGAAATATGGATTACAATACACCTTCAGCAGGTAAGTTATTTGTTCCAGCTGAATCAGGTTCAAGTCAAAAATAGACAAGCTCTCCAGCTTTTACCTCACAAGGAACGAAATCAAAGCATGTAGCTGGCTGTTAACTTAAACGAAGGTAGTGACATCAGGTTACGACAGGCTGTATTGAGATGAACTGCTTGGAGATTTTATATCATTGTAGGGTTACAGTGTTAATTTCGTTGACTAAAACTATAACTAAAAATGTTTGTCGACAAAAACTAGACTAAGACTAGCCAAAGGTAAATCTGTGATGACTAAAACTGACAAAAAGTGAGCTTAGTGTTCTTCAAGATAACTAAAACTAGACTAAAATGTAATTTGCTTTTTGTCTGACATTAAAAATCCACGATATTTCTCCACTATGGGTAAATCCATTAAAAAACAATGGGCAACAAAACCGGGCCGGAACCTCGTAGAGATCTATGGGGAAATGTCAAGAGGAAGATGAGAGACACTGGACCCAAAAACAGTCTGCTACCAGAGCAATCTCCACACCTCAGCGGTACCACAGGCTGATCGCCTCCATGCCAAACCGCCACATTGATGCAGTGATTCATGCAAAAGAAGGCCCCAACCAAGTACTGATTGCATATAAATGACTATACTTTTCAGAAGGCCAGCATTTCTGAATTAAAGCCTTTTTTTATTGCTCTTTTAATATTTAAAATTTTTAGGTACTAAATTTTGGCGATAATCATCAGAATTAAAAGAAATAGAGACTCTGAATTTTTCACTGTGTGTAATGATTCTATACAATCTATGAGTTTCAGTTTTCGAGTTCAAGTACCAAAATAAATCAACTTTTCCACAATATTCTGATTGATTGCAATGCACCTGTGCTGGGTGACTGTATTTTGGATTTATACAACAGCAAAATGGCATGTACTCATTTAAAATGTATGTAAAATGTGCAGCCTTGCTTATATTATGTTGAATTCCCAATCTGCCAGCAGTGCAGCACTCACAGTCATCTTTCATCTGTCATCTCCTGCAGTTTGTCACCATCCACAGCATCCCACTGACTCTGCAGCTGACAGCTCGGAGGCCCCACTGAGGGAAATCAAATGTATTGTGAGCAAAGCGATTGAACGTCAAATGCTCGTTTTGTGAAATATACATTTTCAAATACAAATTGACAAATAAATGTAATCTCAATTCAAGTAGGCAGAGGCATTGTCACAGGAGAAAATTAATTGTTACCCGCCTGGTGCCGGCGTGTGACAGTTTTTGAATAGGCTAGATAATGGCTTTATCATCTCGCCATTGAACAGACATATTGAAATAAGTGACAAGAAGGTGCAACAGGAAGGGCACACACACGAGCTGGAGATAACAGACAGACAGGAAATGATAGAATCACATTGTAAAAAGCAAAAAACATCATCTGACAAGACTTTTTCAGCGTGCTGATGTCTCAGAAGTAAAAGACAAAATTCAGAGCTTCCAGGCAGTAAAGACTTAAGTCCGTTTATACCAGTTTATGGTATTATGAACCAGTTTATGTTGCTTGTTGGTTTAGAAGAGTGAAACTGGATATTTGTGCCACATTACTCTAACTCATCACAGAAACAGTGTAGAAGATCCATGCAAGACAACTTGATAAACATATAGAAGGTATGGCTATCAAAAACTGCTGTAATGCAATTTTATTGAACATAAACATTTTTCAATGTCTTACTCCTTCAATATACTCCCTTCCGCATCTGCACACCCCTGCATGTTGCACAAGTGGACAAAATTGTTGGTACCCTTCTGTTAAAGAAAGAAAACCCACAATGGTCACTGATTAATCTGAAACTGACAGAAGTAATGAAAACAATTTACTAAAAATTAACTTATAAAAAAAATTAGACATTGCTTTTAAATTGTAGTTCAACAGAATATTTTTTTTAACTAATAAAACTGGTCTGCACTGAATTGATGGTGCCCTTTATTTTGTCGCACAACCTTTTTAGACAATCACTGCAATCAAGAGATTTCTTTAACTTTCAGTGAGACTTCAGCACCTGTCCACAGGCATTTTGGCTCCCTCCATGAGCAAACTGCTCCAGCTGTCTCAGGTTTGAAGGGTGCCTTCTCCAGACTGCATGTTTCAGCTCTTCATTAGGATTTAGATCAGGGCTCACAGAAGACCTCATCAGAATAGTTGAATGTTTTGTTCTTAGCCATTCTTGGCTGCATGTTTTGGGCTATTATCCTAGTCTTGAGATTTCATTGTACCCTGCACAGATTTAAGACACCCTGTGCCAGATGCAGCAAAGCAGCCCCAGAACATAGCTGAACCTCCTCCATGTTTAACAGTATCTACAGTACTTCATCTCTGTGTCTGTGAACAGGGAACTGATGTGACTTACCAAAAAGCTCCAGTTTTGTCTCGTCTGTCCAAAGGACATTCTCACAGAAGCTTTTTGACTTGTCACTTTGCATTTTGGCAAATGCCAGTCTGGCTTTTTGCTTTCAACAGTGGAGTCTTCCTCAGTTGTCTTCCATCAAGTCCACTTTGGCTCAAACAGCAACGGATGGTACGTTCTGACTCTGATGTACCTTGACCTTGGAGTTTACCTCTAATCTCTTTAAAAGTTGCTCTGGGCTCTTTGGTTAACATTCGTATTAACCCCTTCCACTCAATTTGTCATCAATTTTTCTTTCGGACACATCCAGGGAGGTTGGCTACAGTCCCGTTAACCTAAAACTACTGAATAATATTTGCAGCTGTAGTGACAAGAACATCAAGCTGCTTGGAGATGGTCCTATAATCTCGTGGGATGACTGTCTCCTTAGCTTTCTGTGGCCATGTTCAGTGTGGTACAAGCCACTTTTCACCCTTTAAATAAGCAGACTGATTAGAAGTCTGAAGACACCTGTGACACTAATAACAGGACACACCTTAGTTTAGCATGTCTCTATGGTCACATTATTTACAATCTTTTTAGGGGTGCCATCAGTTTCATTAGTTTTCTTTTTTTAAGATTTCTTTTTTGGCTTTTTCATGCCTTTATTTGATAGAGGAAGGACAGTGGATAGACTAAGAAACAGGGAAGAGAGTGGGGAGAGACATGCGGTGAAGGGCCACAAGCCGGATTTGAACCCGGGCCGCCCGCGAACATGGGTAGCGCCTAAAACCACTCAACCATCTGTGCTCCCTCATTAGTTTGTTTTTAAATTGATTTTGAATCTTGGATTTTCATTCAGTTAATTTTTGTGAGATTTTTATTTAATTACTGCTGTAAGTTTCAAGTTATTTCAGTGATGTTGCTTTTAGAAGAGAAGTATGAAATGTAACCTAGCAAAGCAGATGGATTTTCCTGTTTTTGTGTTTCTTACTGGCAAATCCATTTTGCAAAGCTTCTATCTGAACCGTTTGGATCCGGTTAGAAAGTGACAGGACCAATCAGCATTGAGTGGCAGTACTTTCAGGCACGGCGGAATCGTGGTATATGCAAGCAGAGCCCAGAGGCCGGCGCAATTATGGTGGAAGAAATTAGCGTGGATGCTGCTAAAGCGCCAGTTTCAGAACTTGACGACATTTCTTCGTTAAAAGACGAACAAAGAATAGCAGTGAGTTGTTTCTTTTCAAAAACAACAAAAGTCATGTATTGACATGTCTACAGTCGCCATGGTTCACATTATGCAGTTCCTCTGTAGCGGCTCCACGTCACATGTTTTGTTGATCTGATTGGCCCGTAAAGATGCGACAGACAGAACGTTCATCCAATCACCCTCTGAGTGTTTTTTTTCAAAGGCTCTGCCCTTTCCCAAACGCTGTCTATGGGAGGATCACCAGATGGATGTGTGATGTGGGACACACCATTTCTCTCCAATAACATCAACAGTAGCCCATTAACTGCTACATGGTGAGCCCCTATAGATGCTAATTTGCCTTCAGGTTCTTCTGTAACTTTTTTAGTTGCATTTAAAAAATTATATAAAGAAATTAGGATGATCAAGTTTGACCCCGGAAGAGGAATTCCTGTTGGAGATAGAGATTTGCTCCTACAGACTTTTTTATAGAGCTCCTTGAGCTGACTCTACACACCAAAGATCATAACTTTAGGTCATAGTCTCTGTTCAGGCTGTTCCATAGAAGCACGAGAGGTGGCGCTATTGAGGCGATTCCATAAGACCATCTGTGGAACATAGATCGACCTTGCATTTAATAAAAATAAAAATAATGAAAACCCTTTCAATTTTAATAGGGCTCTCGTACCCTCGGTGTTCAGGCCCTAATGATTACGTTACAGCGGTTATAGGGGGTGGATATAATATAAAGCAGTTGATTACACCTATAATAGTGAATTTCATCTTTTATCCTGATAATGCTGTTATGTATAAGACTAATAAATATATATTTGATCAATCTCAAGTATGCTAACACAAAGATTTAACCTCCAAAAACAAGGCCCAGATCCAAAACAGTATAAGAAAGTCTGCTAAGCATCATTAAAAGTAGATTTTCTTTCTTTCTCATATACCTGACATAATTTGAAGCCATGGCTCTATTATGACAGAGAAAGGCACGGTACTTTGGAATAAATGAGGACGAGAAGTATAATAAGAAGCTGATGGTTTAGGTTAGCTAAAGAAAACAGACTGAACTGAAGGTAGCTTGCTTGTTATCAGCTAACTCATTGCGACCTGTCAGTCACAGAATCACAATAACATGTCAAAATATGAAAGCCGGATTCAAAGCAGCATTTTTGATGTCAGACACGGGAATCCACGTCAGCCGACCTGAAACCACATCTCTGCCTCATTCCTTATTCCCCCGGAGTTTGTCTCTCCTGGGCTCATAGATTTGACTCAGGCGTCTGGGATCAGCCTATGAAAACATAATGAGCAAACAGGGCTGTAATGAAAGCCTGATAGGCGAAGGATTGGGGGGGATTTCATGTTGCACACAGTCCCAATACAGACTTCAAAGAAAAGTGCCCCATCCCCGGAGAAGTCTCCCTCTCCTCTCAACCTTAAATACTGCAGCAGCTTCCTCCCCCTCCCTCAGTCTCCGTCTTCCTCGTCTCAGTCTCTGCCTCTCCAATTAAAGGTCTCTGGCCTGTGCCCTGGTTTTCACTGTAATGTCCTGCAGCACTTCTTTTATTTGTAGCCTAAATAAAGACCCCTCTCTGCTATATGAATTTTTAATTATCTCATTTCACATCCGATTGACCTCCACAGTTACACAAGGACATTGTTTAGCATGGTCAAATATCCTGGATTATTTCTACGCATGAGAGAACAGCTCACAATGTTAATGACAAGCATAACTTCTTTTTTCATATTAAATGAAATCAAGGGAGGAGAAACGATAGCTATAACTGTCAATGAAACCCTGGGGGGATGTTGCAGCTCCAGTGAACAGGACTAAGGGCCCCATCTTTTTTTTTTGCCAGAAACCAGTACGACTGAGGCCTCTGCCGGGGAAATGAAATCAGTAAAGTGGACGGTAATTTGATTGCCTCCTTTATCCTCTCAGACCTCTCAGGACAGCTACTTCAGAGTCGACAGTGATTAATAATTAGCAGTGGAACTGAAGACATTGTAGGGAATAACACGTTTCATACAGGTGAGCGCAGAGTCACAAAGGATGTCCTGGCATCAGACATTTTTTATAGTTAAATAGGTAAAAATATTAAAACTGGTAAAATATAAAGATGCCACCATATGGGCAAAAGTATTTGGCAAGAGACTGACTGGCCTGTCAACATCCAGGCCTCACAAGAGTACGGTAACACCAGAGGGACCAAGGACCAAAAGACTTTGACTTTCGTCCACATGCTCAGATACCAGGAATGCCACACTGTCTTGCTCAGCGAAGCCATCACCCCATGTTTGAGTCCAAGTCTGTTGTCCTCAGCCTCCCAGTCAGTGGATCGATGGATTACGCTGCCAAGGTCGGTGATCTTCTCTACAACTTCCATGCTCTCACCATTCACAGACACAGATTCTATGACAGCATCCAAGGCATCCCAAATGTCTGGATCTTGTTTAGACATAGGACGTGCATTCCTGACTCTTTAGCCTTCTTACTCAGCAAATTAAGAGCCCCAAAAAGAACATCTACAGTCTCTGCAAGGATCACCACAGCATCATCAGCTAAGTCTGGACATCACCAAATGATACTTCACAGTTCACCATCCCTGTTACCAGCTCCATTATCCAGTCCATACAGGTACTGAAGAGCATAGGGGCTAAGACGCACCCTTGCCTCACCCCAGACTCAGCTGGGAAGAAGTCAGAGGTGGAGCCACCACACTTCACAGCTCTCTGTGCCAGACTAGAGGGCAGACATCAGCAGTATAAGATCTTCAAAGTCATCAATACCTTAAATGTCATTACACTTGTGAGAGAAACCACTGCAGGATGATGTAAATGTAACACAAGAGGCTGATAATAGCTTCTACACCACAGGTGAGTCATGGTGTCTGATAGAAAATAGCATTACCTCACTTTGTGAATTCTCAGGCGCTGAAATAGAAGAAGCACGGCCTTACAAAGTGAACGCAAGTGGAAGAAAGGGGAATTTCCCCCAGTCCCAAACCGTCTTCAAAGGATTTTCATATGCAGTGTCTGTGCGGATCATGAATTATCCATGATTGCAAAATAGATCCCTTGCAGTAGCTGCTCTACATGGAATATTGGTATGTAAAATAATGCGAGTGATCTCCAGAAATATGCATGCATGCACACAGAGCTGGTCTGGATTCAGTCTGTATTTGCTGCCAAATTAACTCAGGGGCATTTTTCCTGTGATGGTTAAATGAAAGGTATCCTTTCATAGGTATACAATATGTAATTCATTGTGTTATGTCTTGTATCAGTACAACACACCTACAGCTTAAACACACGCTCATTAATCCTCCAGAAAGCAGAGCAAACAGAAAAACGTTACTACCTAGTCTGACGGGGGAGGCTGTGGTTGCTGGGGAAACATCTCTGGGAGGCAGTGATGGCCGACACCTCAGGGATGGGATGGGATGGTGGGTAACAACGGGACTTGCTAGTGTGTTAAGGGGGGATGTCTGCTGTTAATGGTGAAAGTGTGAATAAAATGAGTTTTCAGTCAACAGAGACGGTTTGGGGAGAGCAATGAGCACAGCTAGGGGGTCTTGGGTTAGGTCTCTCATTCTGGTGACAAGTGATGGCAATATAGAGGCCTTGCTAATCACAAATGTTGGTATTTTAAATGAATTCTGGTGATATTCATTTAATATAAGCATTTACCCAAACAGTATAATGCTAACTCCACTTGGAATGGTGCCAATTCTTTCCCTAGGTTGATATCTAAGTGCTAACATGTTTGGTTTATTTTACTGTTTGATAGCTTTGTCGGGCAACATTGCCAGACCTGCATCAAACAAATGCCCATGTCAAGAGACAAAAGGCAAAAGAAAAACGAAAAGGGAACATCATCTATCTGCAAGCATTACCAAAGGAAGAGACTCAGTTGAAAAGCCTTAAGCAGCAATTACAACCTTGAGTCTTTTTAATATGGCACAACAATGTTTGCACACCTGGATTGGGGGATTTTCCACCCTTCCTCTTTACAAGCTCAGTCAGCTTGGATGGGGAGTGTTGGTGGACAAACATTTTCAAGTTTCTCTAAAGATGTTCAATAAGGTTCAAGTCAGGGCTCTGGCTGGGCCCCTCTAGGACATTCAGAGTTGTCCCAAAGCCACTCCTGATGTCTCAGCTGTGTGCTTAGGGTTCTTGTCATGTTGGAAGGTGAACCTTTGGCCCAGTCGGAGGTCCTGAGTGCTGCGAAGAAGGGTTTTATCAAGGACATCTCTGTTCTCTGCAATATTCAACTTCCCCTCAACTGTGATCAGTCTCCCAGTCCCTGCTGCTGAAAACACCCCCACAGCATGATGCTGCCACCACCATGCTTCACTGTTGGGATGGAATTGAGGTCATGAGCGGTGCCTGGTTTCCTCGTTGGTTTTTGCAATGATGGTTGTCCTTCTGGAACTTTGTCCCGTCTCCACATGGGATCTCTGGACCTCAGTCAGACTGATCATCAGGTTCTTGGTCACCTCTCTTTCTAAGGTCCTTCTCCATCAATTGCACAGTTTGGCCAGATGACCAGCTCTTGGAAGAGTCCTGGTTGTGCTAAACTTCTTCCATTTGAGAATTATGGTGGCCTCTGTGCTCTTGGGAGCCTTCCCCACATCTGAACCTTGCAAGAATCCTACCTCTGAGCTCTGCAGGCAGTTCCTTTGACCTCATGGCTTGTTTCTTACTCTGATAATGCACTGTCAGCTGTGAGGCCTTCTATAGAGAGGTGTGTGCCTTTCCAAATCATGTTCAGTCAATTCAATTTACACAGATGGACTCCAATAAAGTTTTAGAAAAATCTCAGTAATGACCCAGGAAATAGAAGGCACCTGAGCTAGATTTCAAGTGTCGTTTGTTCAAGGGGGCGAAGCCAGCAAAGATGCTGTGTGAAGCTTAAGAACCCTGCTGAAGGGTCAAATGGCTGCATTGGATAGGGTCATTTGTTTCATGCTTTAGATATGATAAACTTAAATGCTGTCAGTGATGGCACTAATAATGATACAGACACAATTGGGGCAGGAATAATGAATGTATGGACTGGTTTACTGCACTCCACAACACCTATTCAATGTGATTCAGCGCATGTACTACTCCTGTAACAGACCTTTGCTGCCACCTTGTGGCCATAATGGTAAAGGTCCCAAACATGACCTCAAATCACTTTTCTATATTAATATACTATGTGTTAATGTATTTTTTAAATTATCAACCTAATCAGAAACCTAATTCTGGTGTCAGGGGAGAACGATATCATATTCTTTATAAGTAGGTTAAATTAGTCCAGGTTTAATTAAATTGTTGTCAGTTTTAGATAATTTATTCTATTTTGGGAGAAAATCTATGGCTGCATGCTTTCTTAGAATTAAAGCAGCTGTAAGTAAAACTTATAGATTTAATATGATTGATGAATTGCTGTTCTGCGGGGGAAACATGTACTGTACGTTTTAGCAATAGAAGAAATTTACGTGTAATCAAGTTAGAATTCATTTAAGGTATAATAATACAATTACCATTGGGGATTTAATGCTTGTGTGCTTCAGTGCCACTGAAATCTTTCTGAGAATAAAAAAAATCTTTACTTTAAAAAAAAGGAAAACAGAGAATAATAATCATATGAATACATTAATATCTGTTTTTGTTATTTCTTAAAGGGGATGATAAGATATTCTTAGGACACATGAAACAGAATAGCTGAAAATACTCCTGTAGGTTAAGAATACATGGATCCATTGTGAGTCTTGACTAACAAACATACGGACACTATATGGACAAAAGAATTTGGCCACACCAGTCAATTTTTGAATTCAGGTGTTTCAATTAGGCCTGTTGTCACATCTGTGATTAAAAAATGGGCCCTTTTGAAGAGCTCAGTGACTTCAAACATGATACTGTGATAGATGACACTTTTGCAACAAGACAGCTCATGAAATTTCATTTATTTTATATATTTTGTCCCTATAATATAATATAATAGATTTTGTACAATTATTTCTCATAATAGTGATTCTTTTCTGGAAATAATCTCTCCTTTAAGTCTTCAACCGTATTAGTACTTTACACTCTAGAATTATTTTTTGTGTCATAATTAATACTATTAAATCTCTCAATAATCTATTTGTAATGTCATAATTTTCAAAAATATGAAGTTTTTTTATAACGACCTTTCTAACATATATTAATGAATTTTATCTCACAGTTTAGATATTTTAATTGTTACGTTTTAGCTTTCCTTTTTTTAATATACTTTTATTGACTGGCCGACAACATTATCTTCCTCAGTAATTATCTAAGATGCTCCTTACATCCAACTGCTCAGACTGACACCATCAGCGCATGCGCAGCTTCATCCTCTCCTCTCCTGCTGCCTCTCCTATGACTGACCGTTAGTGACCTCAGTTTCTGCAGCAGCACACAACTTGAGACAGGCTCGCGCACACAAGCATACACGCGCGCGCACCTTCACTCGAAACACCGCACGAGGGGGAGAGATGGCCGGTATTTTCGGGAAGATCTTCGTGGGAATTTACGTGGAGATAAAACGGAGCGACGGTACGTAGCTAGCTCCAAACACACACACACATACGCAGAGTAGTGGAGATGCACACCGAGCTCCATCCGGAGGAGAGGAGCTAACGTCTACCGCTGACCACCGCAGCAGCTAGCTAGCCGGCTACAGCACCGTTTTAAACGGAGTGTCGTGTAAAAATCTGCCGAGGGAATTGTTAGCACATTGAAAAAGAGAAGAATATTGTTATTTCGCAGGCTGTCAGTCACAGTCACCGAACCAGCCGGGGAGGGGGGGAGCAGCCGGGTGGGTCTGTCCACCTGTGCGTCTGTCCGGCTGTTAAAAAAAAAAATGACACCTTCCCTGCTTGCTCTTTTCTCCGCATCATGGCTGAAACCCCTCCAGTCACTCTCCCTGAATGCACCATCCTCCTGTGCTGCATCATTCGGCAGTGGCCTGTGAATCATGAGGCTGGAGGATGTTCTGCATGCATGGGGCCTCTCCCCTCTTACTGCATCCATCCCATCTCTCACACTAAATTAGCCTTTTTATTATACATATGTCAATTAT
Organism: Cheilinus undulatus; assembly: GCF_018320785.1. NCBI lineage: Eukaryota > Metazoa > Chordata > Actinopteri > Labriformes > Labridae > Cheilinus > Cheilinus undulatus. The sequence continues at coordinate 35,697,744 of NC_054881.1, forward strand.
CACAAGACTGATTTGCTTTTAAGTGTCAAATTACATCCAGTTGATGCAGCTGATGAAAGTTTTGGGTGTCAGAGTAAAAAGTCTTATCATCATCCATCATGAGCCACACCCATTTGCATCCAGCATCCTTATTTTATTGCTAAACTGCAAAAATCTTTATATGTTGCACTGATTTAAAGCTTATCTGTTGTGGTAAATGATCCAGAAATTGCCTGCTGAGTTGGAGATATATTTAGTTAGTGCCTCATTAGATGTGTTAATGCCTGCCTCTGTGGTTTAAAGCAGCATATATATATATATATATACACTCCAACTCTGGAGCAAGCACTTGAGCAGGCCAAGCATCTCTTTGACATCCTCTCTCTGCAGGACGGATACACCAGGCCATGGTCACATCACTGCATGAGGACAATGAGAGTGTGACAGTGGAGTGGATTGAGAATGGGGACACAAAAGGAAAAGAGGTACAAGCTACATAAAGTAGTTTTTCTGCCAGTAATTTTCTGCTCAGTGCATAAGTTGCTCAGGAATTGTGTTTTTGTGATTGTTCATTGTGTTTGGAAATGACTGGTGGCCTGGCAGACATTCTTATGACGGGACATAGAGATGCAAATGTAGTACATTTGCAGTATGAGAGCAAGTTTAAAAATGCATAGGGAAATGCCTAGATTAAAACTTACTATGGTGCATCTCAAAAAAATTAAATATCATGGAAAAGAAGTGACGCTTCCTTGTATTCTAGATTCATTACAAAGTGAAATATTCCATGATGTTTTTGTTTTAATGTTGATGATTACAGCTTACAGCTCACACAATCAAAAATCCCCTATCTAAAAAAATAGAAGAATATCACAAAACACCAGTCAAAAAAAAGATTTATAAAACAAATGTTGACAGGTAGATATTCTCATTTATGAACTCAGTGATTGGGCTGAGCTCCTTTTGCACAAATCACTGCAGCTGTACGACATGGCATGGAGCCAATCAGCCTGTGGCACTGCTGGGGTGTTATGAAGGCCAAGTTGCTCTGATAGCAGCCTTCACTTCATCTGTATTGTTGAGTCTGGTGTCTCCCATCTTCCTCTTGACATTTTCCCAGAGATTCTTCATGGGGCTCAGGTTAGGCCAGTAGTCAGGACAGTCAAGCACAGTCACACTATGGTCAGCAAACTAGTTTCTAGTACTTCTTGCTTCACTGTGGGTAGGTGCCAAGTCCTGCTGGAAAAGTAAATCAGTATCTCCACAAAGCTCCTCAGCAGATGGATGAAGGTCTCTAAAATCTCCTGGTAGACGGCTGACATTGTTGACTCTGGACTTTATAAAGTGAAGTAGACCAACAGCAGCAGATGACATGGCACCCAAACAATCACTGACTGTGGAAACTGAAAACACTGGACTTCAAGCACCTTAGATTCTTTGCCTCTCTGATCTTCCTCCAGATTTTGGGACCTTAATATCCAAATGAAATTCAAAATTTACTTTCCTCTGGAAACAGGCCATTGAGCCACTAAGCAACAGTCCAGTTTTTTTATTCTTAGCCCAGGTGAGACGCTGATAACATTGTCTTTGGTCCAGGATTTGCTCAACAATAGGAACACACTTGTAGCCATTTCCTGGACCCATCTGTGTGGTGGCTCTTAATCCACTGACTCCAGCCTCAGTCCACTCCTTGTGAAGCTCCCAAGTTCTTGAATCTGCTTTGTTTGACAATCCTCTGAAGGCTGAGCCCATCCCTGTTGCTTGTACTTATTTTCTTTTCACACTTTTGTGCTTGGATGCAGCACTCTGTAAACGTTCACCCTTTCAGCAGTGACCTTCTGTGGCGTCAATGATTGTCTTCTTGACAAGAGTCAAGTCAGCAGTCTTCCCCATGATTGTGATTGTGTGCACTGAACCAGAATAAGAGAATGAAGACCCAGGAATCCTTTGCAAATTGGAGTTTTTCCACAATATTCTAATGTTTTGAGATAGTGCATTTTACATTTTTGTGAGCTGTAAGCATCATCAAAACTAAAAGAAAAAAGTCTTGGAACATTTCTCTTTGTATGACATGAATCAAGAATATATGGAAGTCTAACTTTTTTAAATCACAGGAAAAATGATTTTTTTAATGATAATCAAATTTTTTGAGATGCACTTGTATATCTACAACATTACCTACTTTGATTCCAGATAGACTGTCCATTATATCAAAGTATATTTCTACTATATTAAGGTAGGAGTTATTAGAGCTCTCCAATTGATCCCAAGATTATGGAAAGTATAACCAAACCGAATATTTTTTAAAAAGTAAGTAAAGCATATATAAACAAAAGAAAATCCTAATATTACAATCTGTTGTGTTTCTTCTTTAGATTGATCTGGAGAGCGTGTTTGCTCTGAATCCAGATGTTGCTCCTGATGAAGAGATTCCACAGAGTCCTGAGACTCCTCTTCCTCCCTCAAGTGTTGCCAAAACCAGCAAACTCCCCAAGGTCTGCCATCAGTTTTCTGATTTTCATCATGCAAGTGTTGTTTCTGGTTTAAAGAGAACAGGTATTGACTGTTGAGTAGCTTTATCAGCTAGTGTTTGAATTTAGGTTTTTGTGAGCGGTATTAGGGTTTTTAATTTGCAGATTTGAAAATGTGTACAGTATCTTTTTGTTTTTTTTTTCATGTATAGATCATAAAGTTGGCTAAAATCGATCTTGTTTTGCATTTTGTTTTAGAATTTACCTGTAATTCTAATATTGATTATTGCATGTGAGGCCTTTTTTGATTGTTAGTTGTATTTAATGGTGCACCAGTTTTTCAGAGGATAAATGGAGTCGTGTGATTTTCATCCTGCCTCACCCTGACTTGTGAACTGCCGGTCCTCTCAAATACAACATATTTTGTGTCAGATGCTTTCACATGACCAGTTTACCTTAAATTTCTGCATACACCGGCTGCACCGTGATCTGATGTGCAGGGGGTTTTGCTCGGACTGAAGGAGAGAGAGAGAGAGAGAGAGAGAGACCATGCACACTGAAAGCCTGTCTATAGTGTTGTGCAGCATTGAGCTTCTTGAGACCAGAAGGCACAAGATCATTAGAGAATTACATGATCTTGTGGGAATAGTATGTCATCAGTCGATTATTTAGACTTTTTGTGACCTCCTGGTGACCATTTCCTTGTGCCACAGGATGAGATGTATCATTTAAAGTGACCACTATCGGATCTATCTTTGATTTTCTTTTTCTATGTGCACTACTCTGATTGGAATCTATCTGAAATTGCAGCATGCACTTGGAGGGGACCCTGTAGGCCCTAAGGCTTCCCCTACCAGTATATAAGTTGAGATGACACTTCACAGATGGAACTCAGGCTTTGTTTAGTATGTGTTGCGTTTTGTTAAAATTCATACCAGTTCACAGGCAAATGTTCATTAGTTCAGGCCATCATGAAAAATACAGATATCTGGGTAAAGTTGAAACATAATTACTGAATTTAATGTAGCATTAAGAGAAGAGATTAATCACCCTTAATGTGAATGGGCCACATTATCCTGTGAAAAGAAGCTATAGCTAAAATTTGATTTAGAAAGCCAGGATATTTCAGTTTTTGCAATACGCACACCTCTCTAATATTAAGCAACAAAAAAAGTTGGAAAATTGGGATTGAAAAACACATTTCATTCTTCTTTGGAATGAGGGAAAAAAGAGAAGTTGCAATTTTGATATCAAATAGAGTAAACTATTACCTTATTGTGACCCATCCAAATTCCTGTCTCTGTTTTATTTTATTTTGTATGTAGTTTAAGTTCAATATTATGTGCTGACAAATCAGTCTGTCTGTTATGTGATGAACCTGTCTGTCTTCCATGTGTTTGTTACAAAAACTAAAATATAAAAATAAATTATGATTAAAAAAAAGAAGGAAAACCAGTATCAGCAGGTCAGAGCAGGATAAAATCAGATAGTGGAATTGCAATCAGTGCATCTCTAGTTGTGATGTATAATTTGCATCGGCATAGCAATGGTGTTCCAGTGTGTAATTTAACATTGTATTATGGTTTTACTGAAGCACTAGAGTGGGAACTCGCATACGCACAAACTTTCACATGCACAAATACTTTTCTAGCTCCAAGTCTATGCTGATCCAGTCTCACCCCCCTTACTCCTTTACCGATTTGGGTCAACTTGATGCCCTCATTACGGCTATCTGAAAGTCGTCATTGGGGTGTAAATACCCCACCCTGAACTGGCAATATAAAAGGGGCTACAGATTTTTCTAATAAACCTCTAAAGATAATAAGTTGATGATGCATAGCTTTCAGATGCTTGAATCAGCTGTTTCTTGGTCTGCAAAGTCAGTCAGCTTACATCTATGTAACTATTTATGGTGTTTGTTAAATGTCTTTTTATTTTGTATAGACTAGACGGATTACAGCAATACCCAAAGCTGAGAATGCTCCACGGGAGAATCGAGGTAAGTTTGCTTTAAGATAGGGGTTTGAGTATCTTGACACTTCCTGATCTGAGGCCCTACATCCGCTTGTTTGAGTCATGTTACTCTCACATTTTTGCCTTTGGAGTTTTTGATATTGTGATGTTGTACAGATGTATAAAAAATGATCAGAGCCAAAGCTGCTCTTCCACCTTCTGTGTCCACAGACGTTTTTATTTCTCGCAAACCTTTTAATAAGAAAGACATACATTGAGCATGTTGAACTAGTTACCTAGTCTGTTAGTTTTTGCAAATGTATGTGCAAAGAAAAATGGCTTTAGGATGAGGATTTTTTTAGCAGTTAAAGCTGAAACAAAATGTTGAAGCAGACGGTTAAAGGTGACACATTTTGTAACTCTGATCCATCATGAAGAGGTGACAGCAGATCTTTCTTTGTTTCGTTATTTTGCTTAAGTGATCTCTACTTGCACAGATGGATGAATATACTGGTCTGTGTTTTTCTCAGCTGCAGCAGTGGGAACCACCCGTGCTCGTCCCAGCCAGCACAGCCAAGCTGCAGAGCCCCCCCCACCTGCCATCCCCCCTCAATCTGCTGCGCTCAACCAGTCCCTGATCCAGCAGCAGAACGGTAATACCTCCTCTTTAACCAGACTCGTGCAGGTTAAAGTTTATTTGAGTCTGCAGATTTCAGAGTTCACTCATCTTAAAGGTAGTTTCCAGAGACCAGTGTGTGTGTCACCTTGTGTGTGTGTTGGTATTTTATGATGGAGGCCAACAACAGTGATGTCATGTTCCCACACAGCTGCGAGTGTGAGGCCTCAAAGGCTCTTTCACAGTTGCTCTCTGGCTTTGCTTCTGGACTCACTTCTTTTTGTATTTCTGCAGAAGTGTCACAAAAAAAACAAAACCAAACCCATGTATTGGGTTAGAGCTACGGAATCATTTTAAACAGCAAGATTACCTGTGTGTTTAACTACTTTGGCCTAAAGACTACATTTTTTTCATAAAATATACTTTAGCTGGAATCCACTTAAGGCTGAGCGTTATATGTTTTCTTTCTGGGATAAATCTTGGGATTCATCCAAAAATTCAGGAAGTCATTTAAAATGAATGCAGAGTTTTGTAGGCTTTAAAAATGTCTGTTAACATTTGAATCATACAACCATAGTTTAACAAGTTTCTAGGTGTTTGTTTTCTATCTTAGTCCTGTTTATTATCACAAAAAGTGACGTGCAATAACATCGTTCTGTATTTTCATTAGGATATAAGCTGTTATAAAGACAGGGATATTAAAGAACATGCATTTGCTGTTTCTATAGCTGTTTGTTACATCTTTCTTTAAGTGTTAATTTCATCAGAAAGACAAGACCAAGACTAGCCAAATATAGATCTTTGGTGACTTAAACACTGACAACAAGTATGTTTAGTTTAGTAGGAGACTAAAAGAAGACTAAAAGTTTTTGGTGGATATTCAAAATCTGTGATGTTCTTTCGTTTTTGCTTAAAAGCTATGTCAACATTTTCAGGAGTATCTTCTAAAGCAGTGATCATCTACTAGCAGCCTGAGGGCCATATTAGGCCTCCCAAAGCTCCACATTTGGCTCCCAAAAGATGAAAACATTTAGAAAATTTAAGAAGGAAAATAAATGTCTAGGTTTTTAGGGTATCTTTTGTCTTTTAAATCACTACAGCTATTAAATAAACCCCAGAACAATCAAAATTGCAACAGTTTTATCAGGAATGATGTAATGTTGGATCTGTTTTTTACAGAAATGCACACATCAACCAGCCAAGGTTATGATAGTTTTGGATTTTTCATTAGTTTTAATATTTATTTTGTTCTTACATTTTGTTTGAAAATTCAGTTGAGTTTTTGATTAGTTTTAGCTGCTGTTTTTTTAGTTTAGTTTGGTTTTTATTTTGCAAAAATGCTTTGTTTTATTTTAGTTTGTATTAGTTTTAGTGTTGGTTTTAGTTTGTTTGGCAATGTGGGGTATCTGCCAGGGACGAGACCAAAAGGGACTCTTCACTTTTCACTGTAATTATTAAACTTTAATGTTTGTATATAACTCAAGACCTAACATTACCATTGTGGGAAGTTGTCTCCAATTAAATCAGGCAATTTTACTCTCTCCCGGCTTGAGTGTTGATGTCAGTCAGTATGCTTGGGTCAAAGACTAAAACTAAACCTAATTTTATTTCATTTTAGTTAGTTTTGTAAGAACACTATACAGTTTTAGTTAGTTTTCATTTTATTCAGTTAACTAAACTGATTTTACATTTTAGTTTTAGTTACTAAGTTATTTTTAGTTAACTAAAATAACCTTGCAGCCAGCTGTAGTAAAAATGGTGCATGCTAAATGAATACATTTAATTTCAATCTTAACTAAATCTTGAATTTTGAAATATTTTGCTTTGTATGGGATGAATCTAGAACATATGAAAGTTTCATTTCTTGAATAAATCACAGCAAAAAATGACTTGTATAAATTGTAGAAATGCTATTTTATAAAGGGATGTCAACAGGGACCAGGTAATTTGTGAGGTAAACTTTGCACACAATTCCAAATACCTCACGTTGGTTTCATTTGTCAGCAGGCTGAGGTGAAAATGAAGATAAATCTGTACTTTAAGCACCCAGACACCATTTTATCTGATGGTTTACAGAAAAGGAGCAGCTCTATCCTTGGAAAAACAGTCTTTTTGGCTTGTTTTGGATTGTTTAGAGTATTTTTCTCTCTCTTTTCTAGCACGGAGGAAATCAAACTGCGTGAAGGAAGTGGAAAAGCTGCAGGAGAAACGAGAGAAGAGGCGACTTCAGCAACAAGAGCTCAGAGAGAAGAGGGCACAAGTGAGGAGGAAAAACACACAGTACACTCAGACCTACTAACCGTGTACATAGACTGGATAATGATGGTCTGTGCTGCACACTGAATCATGATGAGCTTCCAAAAAGTTTTGCATGTCATACAATTTCTATTCATGTGTTACATTAAGAGTTAGGGTGAGCACTCATACATGATCATGCATGATCATGCATCATCGGCCACAGGCATCGTAATTAAATGAAGTAATGTGTCAGCGATCAAAGAGTTTGCATGACTTTACTTCTGATTAATAACATTCAAATAAGGCAAAATATGGTCATGGATATTTATAGAGCTCTAGTAGGAAATTTAAAATGTGAAATTTATTCACACAAAAAGCAGATTTCTCACATTTGCTGCAGAAAAGTATATTTTTTCTGCACTGTCTTTATGGATCAGGGAAGTCATTCTCACCTTTTTGGAGTTTTGGGAGTAAACATCTACCTTTTTCAACCTTTCCATGTCATTGCAGGAGGTGGACGTTAATTTACCAAACTATGAAATCATGTGTATGATCAGAGACTTCAGAGCCAGCCTAGACTACAGGCCTTTAACCACCAACGATCCGGTAAGTTTGGTTAGATCAAGTATGTAGTTCATATCAACTTCACAAAATGTGTCAGTACATACGACTGTCTGGTTTAATGGAGGTTTACAGACAATGGATAAAAGACTTTTATGTATTATTAATGATATAAAATATAGGTGCATGCATGAGACTCCTTTGGGTAAATATTTTGGCTAATCTTAACAGAAATTACTCAGATTTGTTCATCTGTTGTGGAGCATAGCATCATTGATTAAAACAAGCTCTAACATAAGTTGTGGAGTGTTTCCTCCTGAGTTTTTCCACTAAAACCTCACTAGTTAATACACATTCCTGCTGTGCAGCCAAATTTTTAAACCCCTCAGAGCCTCTTATCACAAGTCTTCAAATAGACCAAATGTGCTGTATTTAGGGGAAGTGAGTAAGATGTGCAACAAAAAATCTCATGAAAAGCCATGAAAGATATTTGTTTGTTGTTTCTAACCTGAAGGTTAGTTGATGGGAAATAAAGAGGGGGAATTGTAGTTATAGAGGCTGAAATCTTTCCAGTCTAAAGGGTGAAAAAAAACAAAACAAAACACACCACTCAGTAAAATGTGTCTCCTAATGTTTCAGATCGAAGAGCACAGGATATGTGTGTGTGTACGTGCACGTCCCCTTAATAAAAAAGGTAAGGGTAGTTTTGATCATCAGGTGAGCTCTTACAGTACATCTTGTGTTACTATGACAAATTTCATCATTTTATTGCAGAGAATTGATAAATGTTTGAAAAATGTATGAATGGTCAGTGACATACAGTGCTTAACAAATTTATTAGACCACCCTAACCTTAACCAAAGTAAGGTTTATGCCACAGCTACCCTAAATTATCAGCATTGGTAATTACCAAAATCATTTTTTATGTTTCTGCAATGGTTAATACACCAATATGTAGAAGCTCTTTAACCCAAATTTTATTTTAATGCTAAAATAGAAATATTGTTATCCATGAATTTTCTTATTTACTGATTTACAAAAAAACTTAAAAGTAGTAAAGCACATTAATAGTTCTTGATTAATATGTCAAATTTGTCAAGTTTGAAATCCCTCATTCCTGTTCAAAATGGTAAAACGTGGAGAGCTCACTGATAATAAAAGAGTCCGCATTAAAGCACTTCATGATGGTGGATGGTCTTTGAGACAAATATCTAATAAATTTGTTAAGCACTGTACATTGTAAGGCTTTTTTCATTTGCAGTTGTGCCATCAGACATTTTCAAGTAATTTCTAATTATAAAGGCAAATATGTTGAATCATGTTGTTTCTTTAATTCTTGTCAGAGAGAGGATAAATATATTTTAAAAAATAAAAGAAATTATTTTCTTGTAAAAAAAAAAATGTAGCCATTTCATCTTGGATGTACCACATATGAAAAGTGTACCCGCTCTCCTCAGCTGAACTGTTATCAATAATGTTTGTTAAAATATTTGATACCTTGTTCACCTATTTAGAATTAAAGTCAATTTTAAAAAAATATTATGTATTTCACTTTTTGCAGTTTGACAACCTGACATTTGCAACTATTTTTAAATTAATCAGGCAAATACTTGGACTTGGATATTGTTTCCTTTGCTGTCTTTACAAAGTGGACGAATATATTTTCAATAAAAAATCACGAGTTTTATGGTGAAATAAAAGTTGGCAGTTTCCATTTGTTGTACCACCTGAAAGGTGTACCTGCCCCCTGCGACTGAAAAGAGATGATTTTATCTTTACTGTATAGGATTTACAAACTATTTCACCTAGCAATGAGTGCCTGCTTGAGTCAAATGGATGATAAATTATAATATAAATGCAGCCAGTGTTTATCTGTTTAAAGCACACAGAACATTACTTCACATTCCTAGATACCATCTGATTATAGTTTTTGCTTATTGTTTCTTAAATAACATCTAAGCAAGGGAGGAAAAGAGAGCATATTTTTGCCGTTGTGCACAGAGGGAGAGGACAAAGTAACAGAACTTCATCTGATTGTCTGTCCCCATGTACTAAAACTTGGATACCAGCCAACCCTATTCTCTTTTCTCTGTAGAGTTGTCATTGAAGGATTTGGACGTGATCACCATCCCCAGTAAGGACGTCGTGATGGTCCACGAGCCCAAACAGAAAGTTGACCTGACACGCTACCTGGAGAACCAAACCTTCAGATTTGACTACGCCTTTGATGAGAACTCCACCAATGAAATGGTTTACAGGTGATATGTTGGTTTGAAACCAAAATATGAGTGAATATTTAAAAAAATGGTTGTTACCAGTTCTTTATGACCCCTGCCCTTATAGGCATGCTCAGTACAACATTATGCTATTTATAGGTTTCCATAGTTTTTTAATACAATTTAAATTCTTCATGTTTTCAGTATATTTCTGCCTGCTAACAGACTTTTCTTCTTGCAGGTTCACTGCTCAGCCGCTAGTTGAGACAATTTTTGAGCGTGGGATGGCAACTTGCTTTGCATACGGACAAACTGGAAGTGGAAAAACACATGTGAGTGCGTCCGCTGTCAATCTAATACGTTTCTAATAGGTTTGTTGTTGTTGATTTTATCCTGAAGCTCTTCTCTTTTTGTCATTTCTCCCTTCCAGACAATGGGGGGAGACTTTTCTGGAAAGAACCAGGACTGCTCTAAAGGGATCTATGCACTGTCTGGTTAGTTTCTTCCATAAGTCTCTAAATTAAATCAGATACCGTGCTCCTCTGGATTCAGTTTAATTCTGCTTCTCTTTCCTTGTGCAGCCAGAGATGTTTTTCTCATGATAAAGAAGCCAAATTATAAGAAGTTGGATCTCCAAATCTTTGCCACATTTTTTGAGATTTACAGCGGAAAGGCAAGATGATTTCATTTTTATGACATGCAAGTGGTTGCCTTTACAAATAGAATTATATGAGATTCAAGTGGTATGCTTATGTTGGGCTCATGTTCATAAAGAAATAAGAGGAGCTACAGGTGCATCTAAAAAATAAATATCAAGTAAAAAAATTTTTTTCATGTGATTCAATTCATCAATTGAAACTTCCATATGTTCTAGAGTCATCTCTTGCAAAGTGAACATTTTCAAGACTTTTTGTTTTAATCTTGACGATTACAGCTTACAGCAAATGAAAATCAAAATATTAAAATACTGTGGAAAAGTCCAATTAGCAAAGGTTTCCCTAACCTTCGTTCTCTCGTTCTGGCTGAGTACACACAACCACAATCATGGGGAAGACTGCTGATTAAACAGTTGTCCAGAAGACAATCATTGACACCCTCCACAAGGAGGGTAAGCCACAGAATGTCACCACTGAAAGGGCAGGCTGTTCTCAGAGGCTGTATCAAAGCATGTTCATGGACTGAAGGGAAAAATGTGGTAAGAAAAGGAGCACAAGCAACAGGAATGAGCTCAGCCTTCAGAGGACTGTTGAACAAAGCAGATTCAAAGAACTTAAGGGAGCTTTAGTAGAGCATACTGAGGCTGGAGTCAGTGGATCAAGAGTCACTACACAGATGGGTCCAGGAGATGGGCTACAAGTACTGTGTACTTAATGTAGAGCCACTCCTGAACCAAAGACAACATCACAACCATCTTACCTGTGATAAGGAGAAAAAGAACTGGATTGTTGCTCAGTGGTCCAAAGTCCTGTTTTCAGATGAAAGTAAATTTAGCATTTAATTTTGAAATCAAGGTCCAAGAGTCTGGAGGAAGATCAGACAGACCTAGAGTCCAAGGTGCTTGAAATCCAGTATTTTCAGTTTTTTACAGTCAGTGATGGTTTGGGGTGCCATGTCATCTGCTCCTGTTGGAGACCTTCATGCTTCCATCTGCTGAGAAGCTTTATGGAGATCCTGATTTCCTTTTCCAGCAGGATTTGGCACCTGACCACAGTGAGGCCAAAACTACCAGAAACTGGTTTACTGGCCCTGGTATTACTGTGTGTGATTGACCTGCCAACTGGTAGAGAATCTCTGAGGAAGATAAGACACCAGATTCAACTATAACGATGAACTGAAGGCTGCTATCAGAGCCATCTGGGCTTCATAACACCCTAGCAGTGCCACAGACTGATTGGCTCAATGCCACATCACATAGATGCAGTAATTTTTGCAAAAGGAGCTGCTACCAATTACTGAGTGCGTAAAGGAGCATAATTGACCTGAGGGTCAACATTTCTGTATTATAAATCCTTTTTTGGCTGGTTTTGTGATGTTCTTTTTTTTTTGTTTGTTTTTTTTTGAGATGATGGATTTTTGATTGTGTGTGCTGTAAGTGGTTATCATCAAGACGTGAAATATTTCACTTTGTATGAAATTAATCTAGAATATTTGCAAGTTCCACTTCTTGAATTAAATAATGGGATAAATTGAACTTTTTATGATATTCTATTTTTCTAATATGCACCTGTATATCATTTGGCTGCATTGATAGAAAGTAGTACTATATTCTGCATCATAAATATTTATTTTTTTTAACTCCATGTTGAAAAGCATACAACTAGGATTCTGTTACAACTGCTTAAATGCTTCTTTACTATCATGAGGTGCAAAAGTCTGTTTGTCATTCGTTATGCTTTTTTAAATGTTGGAGAGCCCTCTAGTGGACAACTTATGTAACAATCACATTCTTATGGCAGCTTTTGCTATTCTTTGGAGTGTAAAATGTATATGGGTAGATGATAAAGGCTCAATTTCAATCTCAATATGTTAATTAAATTCAGTTATTACAAATTTTATGTGATTAGATTGTGAATTTAATTTTCTGTCTTTATCCAGTGGATCTTTGTGAATATTTGCAGCATTGAACACTGTTTTATCGTAGTTTTAATGAAGCGTGGACACATAGATTGCTGTTGAGAGGTCAGATTTGTTATACCAATCTATTTTGTGCTGGCATTCAAAGGTGTTTGACCTTCTAAACCGAAAAGCCAAGTTACGGGTGCTGGAGGATGGGAAGCAGCAGGTTCAGGTGGTCGGGCTGCAGGAGAGGGAGGTGAAATGCACAGAGGATGTCCTCAAACTCATCGAAGTAGGAAACAGCTGCAGGTAAAAGCAATCATTGAAATGCTTTTCTTTAAGTATTAATACCACACTCCTAGAAGATTCTGCTGCACCAAAAGTTCCGACATCAGTTTACTCTTCATAGAGGATGATTGATCCCCTTTATATTAAATGGATTAGTAACTAAAGTAGTTGGTCTAATTAAGTGGAGTAAAAAGTTCAGTATTTGGTGTTTGGATGTAGTAAAGTAGAAGTATAAATAAATTTTACAACAAGCAAATGTAATTTCTTAAATTCCACCACTGCTTAGGAGATATAGTCAGAGTACATTAGCAGATCAATAGCTCAAGTAGCCAGATGCAATAAATATTGATCAGAGAAGTTCGGACCAGCCCTCATAGGTTTTTCCCTCTTTATCAGGACTTCTGGTCAGACTTCAGCTAACGCTCACTCCTCTCGGAGCCACGCTGTCTTCCAGATCATCCTGCGTCGGCGGGGAAAGATGCACGGAAAGTTCTCCCTCATTGACCTGGCAGGGAATGAGAGAGGAGCCGACACATCCAGCGCCGACCGCCAGACTCGCCTGGAAGGAGCTGAGATCAACAAGAGTCTGCTGGCATTAAAGGTTTCCTATTCAGTACTTAAGAGATACTTTAGAGTAGTGGTCATTAAAATGTATTTCCAGACTGACTAGAAGCACAAACATATATAGGTAAAGACATCAAAGAGGATTGGAAAATATAGTTTAAATCTAAGTGCAGCAGACAGTTGTTGATGCAGTCTCATCTGCAGCCACTTATTGGTAAATTAACTGTTTTTAAAAGTAGGGCAGTGTACAAATGTGCATTGAACTCCCCACAGCCACATCTTTATGTTGTTTATTCCCTACTGACCTCCCATAACTGAGATAGTTTTGTTTCTGTGGGGTAAAAATCTTCCTCGTCTTCCTCCAGGAGTGCATTCGAGCCCTGGGCAGAAACAAACCTCACACCCCGTTCCGAGCCAGCAAGTTAACCCAGGTGCTGAGGGACTCGTTCATTGGAGAAAACTCTAGAACATGCATGGTAAGACAGAACTATAGTTGTCCGTACATTACTGCATTCTCTCTTGATATTTCAATATAAAATTTTTAAAAACTCTGTTGTGATCCTCAATAGATTGCAACAATCTCTCCTGGAATGGCGTCATGTGAAAACACCTTGAACACATTGAGATATGCCAACAGGTAAAACACTTTAAAAACCTTAGTGATTAGAAGACACTTACTAACATCTGCGTTAAATGAATGGGAGATTTTGTGCCAATTTTAATCACCCTCTCCTGTCTATTCTTCTTCTGTGGTTGATGTCTTTTGTGTCTCTCCATCGTGTTTCCAGAGTAAAGGAGTTTGGAATCAGTCCCTCTGACATTCCCTTCACTCAGAGTGGGGGCGGAGGAGGTCGCTCTGAGCTCTCTCCATCTTATGAGTATGATTACTTTATACTAAGCCTGTCATCACTTCTCCCTATAGCTCCCCCCAGAAAAAGTTCCCACCTGTATATCCCACATAATCTATTTATTACGTTTTTGTGCTACTTGTCCACTCAGAAGTTGCCAACAAAAAAACAGGACTCGAGTTTTAGTAGTCTTTATGTATGTACAGCAGGTTTCTTCTCCTACCTTGTTACTGCTGCTTTAAGTACTAATAAACCCTGTTTGCATGTCATAAATGATCCATTTTGAGGCATTTGGACACCATTAAATAACCTGCCATCATAACTCATATTCCTGTCTCTTATGCAAATAACAGACTTACCATAGCTATGGATCCCTGCATGCTGTGTGCAGTGAAGCCTCTGGCAATACTAATGAATGGGGGTGAATTAGCCACAAGCCAAGAGGCTAGCAGCACCTCTATGATACAACACGATAGACACTAATAGCTGTTTTTGCTCCTTTTTGTTATCTAAATGCTTTTGAAGGACACAGCATTATACTATTTAGCAGAATAAGCCATGTGGAGTACTGCTTTGACTGAAATGGCAACTCAGTTTAAACAGCACTCAAGAGTGAAGAAGAGAGTTGTGGTGCTCAGTTCAGAAATGAGCCACTTATAAGGGCTTGGCTTTTTAAGCAGGCATGCTTGTGATGAGCCAGCTGAGCGGTGAAAATTGGATCATTTTGTAGTTAGCACCAGAAAAATGAGCTGGTAAAACGACTTAACATTTTTTAGCATTTCAGGCCCACAATCCTGATCAGACTCTTGTTAAATGTCTGAACTGTAAACCAGACACCACTTTTGGACTCTGTCTTCTCAATAATTACTGCCTTACTGGGACAATGCTCTTTCATCTGTATAAACAACTGCTAACTGATAGCATCTCTTGAGAACAGCACGGTTTTGTACTATTTTGAGCCAGAAATTTGGGATAAAGTTGTCTAGAGGCTATGTGAGATTATACTTGCATATAACAGAAGTATTTAGCAATATTCAGCACAAGACTGTGGACATTAACCTGCAAAGAAGATCAGATTCTTGTGGTGCTAGCACTGCTACTGTTAGCCTTGTTCTTAAACCAACTCAAACGCTGTGAAGTTGTTTTACCGTCCAAGTGTGAAGTTGGTTTACAGAATTATTTTTACTTGACTTAAGACTAGTTGGCTGGATGCAAATGTGTTTAAATGGATGGGATTTTTGTGGTCTAGGAACATCCCTATTTTGACATAAGCGAGGTGGTTTCTTTCTTGCTTGTGAATTACAAATCCAATCTGGATGAAGGCATCCTAGAGCATCTCTGTATGCTGTCTGAGGTATCAAACTAAAAAGTCATCTGAGGTGCATTGACTCCTTGCATTAAAGATTGCCACTTGGTATCTGAATGTACCAAAAACAGATATAAATTCATATTAATGCAAAGCCAAAAAGAGGACAAAGAGCAACAATGGAGATTAATCCACTGCTAAAAAATAGTCCCCAACATGTCCTCTGTTGGTTCCGTTTTAAATGATATTTGTTTGTAATAACTGCAGGAGCGTCTGATTGGAAAAAATGAAGGTCTTCTTAAAAGCTGAAATGTCATATTTGTGCCCCTTGTACACTATCATCAGTAGGGACCTGAGAGCTCTGAGCTGAGAGCTGCAGCTGATGTAGGGAAGTCAAAATGCAGTATAAACTTTTTTTATTGCTATTTGTCTCACAAGCAGCACCATTGTATTTTCAGAGTGAAGGAGCTGGTGGTGGACCCTGCAGCTGCCATTGACATCCGTCAGGGAGGACACATCAACCAGCTGGAGGTTCTGGAGGCTCAGTGGGGAGTCGGGAGTTCTCCCCAGAGAGACGACCTGAAGCTGCTCTGTGAACAAAACGTAAGAATCAGATACTTTAGACACTGAAGGACAAAATATAAACCCTTTCTTTCATTTGTAGAGCGCATTTTTTTACATGACTGAAAAGATTTAAAGCTATATACCGAGCTGTAGACTGTTGTGGCAGAGTCACATCTGTCGATGTTCTCTGTAGGAGGAGGAGGTTTCTCCGCAGCTCTTCACTTTCCATGAAGCGGTCTCTCAGCTGGTGGAGATGGAGGAGCAGGTTCTGGAGGACCACAGGGCAGTGTTTCAGGTACACTAGAGCTCTTGTTTAAAAAGCTGTAGGTCTGCAGTACATCAGGATAACTACAGCATTAAATATTTAGGATGCATTCTTCACAGATGCATTTGAAGTTAAAGAGAAAAGAAGGAAATGATAGACTGGATAAGACATTATGGCTGGTTGATCCCTGCATGAACTTTAGAAGTAAAAGAAAAATACTGAAATTCATACCCAAACATTAAGATAATTATTTTATTTTACTATAAATCTAAAAGCACACTGCATTAAATTTAAAGTTAATGATAACCTGGTGATGGCAACAGTGGCAATGGGCCAGGAAATGGTGTTATACAAATAAAGATTGGTTAAATGATTGAAGCATCACAATTTACATCAATGTTTGGATTTGAAACTTCTTTTTATTTAAATGTATTACAGATCATGATTCTTGCCATTTCACAGACCCAAATCCCAAAGTAGCCCTTTGTAATGACAGAGCAGTGGTCATCAACTGGCAGCCCAAGATCCACATCAGGTCCCCTACGTCTTCTCATCCGGCCCCCAGAAAATGGTCAAATTCAGAAATATGCAAAGGGAAAAATATGTTAAAGTATATCTGGTTTATCTGTTTTTAAATTCCCCATAGCTAATAAAATAAACCCCAAAACAATTGTGAATGAAGCAGTTATATCCAGATTGGTTTAATATCAGATCCATTTTGCAGAAATCTACCTGTCAGCCATTATCAACAAATATGATGCATGACAAACACATATTTATCAGTTTATTCCTGATTAAAACTGTGGTTTTACTTCAGGTGTTCATCAGAATAAGGGACAATATTTAAAAAAACTATTCCTTGCTAACCTGACACACCAGATGGATTTTTTTCACACATCCATCTGGGAAACCTCCTATAGACAGTGTTTGGGAAAGGGCAGAGCCTTTGAAAAAAACTCTGAGGGTGATTGGATAAATGTTCTGTCTGTCACATTTTTAAGGGCCAATCAGAGCAACAAAACATGTGACATTGTAGCTGCTACAGAGGAACTGCATAATGCGAACCATGGCAACTGTAGACATGTCAGTACACGACTTTTGTCGTTTTTGAAAAGAAATCAACTCATTGCTGTTCTTTGTTCTTCTTTTAACGAAGAAATGTCATCAAGTTCTAATAAAACTGGCTCTTTAGCAGCATCCACGCCAATGTCTTCCACTATAATTGCACCGGCCTCTTGTTGCTGCTTGCATACGTCATGACTCTGCCGCGCCCGAAAGTACTGCCTCTTGATGCTGATTGGTTCTGTCACTTTCTTGCTGGGCCCAAACTGTTCAGATGGGAGCTTTGCAAGATAGATTCGCCAGTGAGTAACACGGAAACAGGCGTATCCATCTGCTTTGCAAGGTTAGTTCCTTGCAGGGTTTTTCACCAGTCATGACACGGCATCAAACTCAGTAACAGCGAACAAAACAGCCCCAGAAATATTCAGCTAAAATATCTCAATCGCCCCCTAGCGGCCGGCTAAGGTATAGGAACTAAATGCACTTAAAAGGCTAAAAAAAAGCATATATTCAGAAGAAAATATATTTTTAGAAATATGATAATTAGACCAAATGTCTTTTTATTTTAGTTTGTTTGAAAGTCCGGCCTCCAAAGCCTCCCATGATGTTGATGACCCCTGACAGAGAGTATCAAACTATTTCCTTACAGGAGTCGATCCGCTGGCTTGAAGATGAGAAGGTTCTTCTGGAAATGACTGAAGAGGTGGACTATGATGTCGAATCATTTGCAACTCAACTAGAACAAATTCTGGATCAGAAGATTGACATTCTCACAGAGCTCAGAGGTAACATGAATCAATGTTTAAAGTGAAGAAATTATCTGGAAGGGGTGCCAAAAATCTGACAAAAATGAATCACTTACACCACACATGTCAAGTAATGTCTGAAAAGATCTTTAAAGCTTGTAAATGGTCTAACATGTACTTATGCCTTTACATTTTTTGTTGCTTTCTTTCTCCTTTCAGATAAAGTCAAGTCTTTCCGCTCTGCACTACAAGAAGAGGAGCAAGCTAGCCAACAGATAACCCCGAAGAGGCCTCGTGCACTATAGACAGCCACACATATCTGATATTTCACTGTAATATCAACTGGAAAAAGGTCACTGAAAGAGCTGATTTAGCTCGGCTGTAATTTTACGACTTGTCTCTGTTTGTTTGGTCTCTCCTCCACTTCCTCTTTTCTGTACAGGCTGCCATGGCTTCCCTTCATGCATCCGTCCCCCTTTAAACCAAAGAGCAGGCTGTCTTTGCTCTTCATCCTCTCGTGAAGTCTATTTACAAGGTTTTTTATGTGTGATGAGTCACAAGTGCTTCATTTTAAACAAAAAAGGTGAATATTTATTTGTTTTAAATACATTTTTATAGAGTTGAATTGAAGCGTATCCTCACTTTGGCCAATTTTATAGACAACTTTTGCCATTTTGTGCAATATTTGAAGGATTTTGTTCCTGTTCGTCCGCATGTTTCAGCTCAGGGGGGGAACAGGACATATCGAGTTTGTGTGTAAAATAAGCCACTGTGTGTTTTTGTTGATCTTGTAAGTAACTTATGTATGTTTGAATGAGAAGAGGGTTAAAACACTAAACATGAATTACAAAAAGTGGCCTGCAGGGGGCACAATAATCAAAGGTAAAGCTTCTAAATTTCCACACAACAACCACAGACAGTCATGATCCATTTGCCAAAATAAAGAAAAGATACTTCTTGTTGCTCTACTCGTGTCTATTCTGTGAAAATTATGTTTTTGTATATTTTTAGCCTTAATCAGCAGAGGTCCAGCCAATTGGTGCCAGTAGTTCCACATTTAGTGAAATGGGGATCACCTGAATGCAGTGAATGTGTCTGAAGTGATTTTAGTGCATAGACACCTGTGTCTGGAAGGTCCAGTCCCTGGTTAATCAGTACTCTTGACTACCATTACACCATGATGACAAAAGAACACTACAACTTAGAGAAAAGGCTATTAAGAAGTATAAGTCAGGGGATGAATACTAAAAATTCCAAAGAACTGAACGTTACCTGGAGTAGATATTGCAAGATGGCGCCTGGGTGCGTGGCCTGCCGTCTGTCGCGACCAATGCTGTGTGTGTTTATGCTGTTTGTTTCACTTTTTGCTCTGAATGTCGACTCATTACTGGTGTATGATTGCCAAACACCGCTGGATCTTAGACTTTCTGCTGAAGATCTAGTAAAATTGGATCATGGTGGACGTGGATCTTTGCCCCCGCTCCTGGGGAGGGTCCCGGCTCACCTTTGCCGTGTCCTGGCTCCTCCTCGGCATAAGCGTCTCCATCGCAGAGGAAAACGCAGCAGTCGGCTGGTAAGGCTGAAAGCCAGCCTGAAGTGCTTTTCTACGCCTTCTTGGGCTGAATTTGGAGTGATGCATAGTCTATTTCCCAGAGCTCACTGGACCTTGTCGACACCTGGCTTATACCTGTCGGCCTGAGAAAGGTGTGCCGGCCCCGTGGCATCTGCTCTCCCTGCCCCCGCCGGCGTGGGGTGAATCACCGCAACTTGCAGCCTCTGTGTCAGGCTCCCGGGACAGCTAACGTAGCGGCCCGGCCGGTTCCTGCCAGGAATGACAGGAGAGTTTATTGAATAAGGTCTAAAGATGCTCTTGTGTCATGAACTTGTCAGAAACTGGTCCAGCATTCATCAGCACAGATAACGGACTAATATAATCACAGCTGTGCCTGAATGGAGGACTAGACTGCAGGATTTTGGCCTTAAGCTGCATGCAGGATTGGTGAGTTTTGTGGAGGTTTGCTTCACCCTTAATGAGGGAAATGTTCATTTTATAATCCGCAATAGTTAACATAACATAGAAAACATTTAAGGACTTTCCATACACTGTAAAAGACAGAGTATTTCATGATTTATGTATTTTTGATTTATTAGCAAAAGATTGAGTAAAGAACATCCAAGCTGCTAAATTTGACTTTATATTTATTTTTAATTTCTGCAAACAATTTTATTAAAAATCCAATAGAACAGTCTATTTTAATCATCAAACTAGTGTCATCTGGGGCTGAATTAAATACAGCTGCAGAGAGGCCATTTCAAAATATCACAGTATATATCGTGCATCAGGATATAGCAAAAATATATCAGGATATCAATTTTAGGCCTTTTTTTTTTCTTTTTTTTGGAAGCCCCATAAAATAAAATGCCTCGAGAAAGGGTGCAAACTCTGCAGGAACAGAATTTAACAAAATTGTTACTACTTTTGATTTAAGTTACCTTCTTTATTTATTCAGCCTAATTTCTTCTTTTTATTTCTTTAAATAAGCTATTGCATTTTTTATTTAAATGTACTTATGTGAAGTTGATTTGGTGTTTTACATTTGACATTAATTTAAAGTTTTGTATTCAAATCCAAATCAAATGTCATGGGTTTTTTTGCGTGCGCAATTGCAATTTTGTAACTTTTGATTGTTGGACTGTTTGAATGTATTGATCCCAATGCCCATCTGTCATGATGAAATCCATGGAGGTTATGCATAACATGTATGTATTTATGTGTTTTGATGTTGTGTATGGATTGTGTGAACATCTGTTGCAAAACAAATGGCCCAGGAAAAACAGATGAATAAGTCCGCACACCAGAAGCTGCTCCAAAGGCTTATTTAATGAAGATTATCACCACATGTGACGTTTCGGGCCCAAGCCCTTCGACAGACAAATAGACACAGGGGATGCACCTCCATATATGTATAGTCTGAATCACCTGACAAGTCATATGACATTATTATGTCAGTGTAAAGATAAGACATACCAAGCAATATCTACATCAGCAAGTCACATATTTTTTAGATCTGTATACAATATTAAAATCACAGTCTATGATCAAAATTTGAAATGAGTCAAAATATATCAAAGGGTGGGTGAAAACCACCATCATCATAGTGACATGCAAGGGATATGTAGAAAACAAGTAGTAAGTTACCCCTGTCAATAAAGACAAGTGACAATCTTTTTTATCACAATAACTGTATAAAGACTCATACTACCGGTTGTGACTGAATGTAAATATCGAAAAAAAAGGTAATGAATAACCCCTGTCAGTTGAAGACAAGTGACAATCTTTTTCACAATAACTGTATAAAGATATTCATTTTTTTCAAAGCTCTTGTTGTTTTACCCACATATGCTAAGCCACAAGAACATTTGAGCATGTAAATGACATTCCTGGTGTTGCAGGTGATGACACCTTTGATGTTGGAAGACTTTCCCTGTCTGCAGATGGTTGAAGGTGGCCGTCTTATAGGTGAAGTTACATTGAGGGCAACTGCCACATCTATAGTTCCCAGAAGGGATGGACTGTAAAAAATGGGGCTGTGTGGTTGGTGGGAGGTAGGCACGTACTACAGAATTTCTGAGGTTAGGTGGTCTTCTGTAAACAAGATGCGGTGGTGTGGAAAAGCATTTGAGTGATGGATCTGATGCTATAATATTCCAATGTTTATTGAGAATGGACTGCAGGCTGTTACCAAGAGGAGAATATTGAACAATGCAATCGATTCTTTGTTCAGAGGATCTGGCTCTAGTATTATTGAGACATTCAGCTTGTGTTACATTGTCAAAGCGCCTGTGTGCTTGTTCCACCAATTCCTGTTTGTAATGTCTTTGTTCAAACCGTGTAACTAGGTCTGAGGCTTGAACCTGGTAGTCCTCATCTGTGCTACAGATGCGACGGATGCGGCTAAACTGAGAGATGGGAAGACTCTTCTCGAGAGAAATAGGGTGAAATGATTGTCCATGCAATATAGAATTCCTGTCTGTACTTTTGCAGTACAGGTTTGTTTCCAGTCTATTAAAGTTTTTGTAAACAAGAATGTCCAAGAAGTTCATTTTGTGTGCATCAAAGTCCATAGAAAATCTGAGGGGATGATTATTTGTGTTCATGAAGTTGTGAAACTCCTTCAGTTGGGCCTCAGTACCTGTCCAGATGGAGAAGATGTCATTGATGTATCGTCTCCAGTTAGAGATGGAGGAGAGGTAAGGATTGCGATGAGGGTTCATGATGAAATCCTTTTAAAACAGTCCACAGTAGAGGGAGGCGAAACTAGGGACCATTTTCGCTCCCATGCTAGTGCCTGACACCTGAAGATACAAGTCAGAGCCAGAAAGAAAAAGTTTGATGTAAGCACAATCTCAATAAGGTCCACTAGACATTGAGAGCTAGGAGTGCAGTCAGAATGTTGATTGAGAAAAAACTCAGCTGAATGTAACCCTCCCTCAAAAGGAACATTAGTGTAGAGTGATTCTATGTCCATAGTCACCAAAAAACAGTTGTCACTCAGTTGGACAGATTGAATCATTTTGATGAACTCCATAGAGTCTCTAGTGTAGGATGGTAAAGCGGTGACAAGTGGTTGGAGAAAATAATCAACAAAGGCCAAAATGTCCTCTGTAAGAGAACCGATGGCTGCAATATTGGGGCGACCAGGAGGTGTATGGGTGAAACTTTTATGGATTTTAGGGTGAATGTAAAGGACAGGAGTGACTGGACATTGACCTACCATGAAACAGTGCTCTTGTTTAGTGATTTCACCCATTTCCAGGAGAGAATTCAGTTTGTTTTTTATACGCTGTTGAAAATCCAGCGTGGGATTATGGTTCAGTCTTCAATAGAAGGTAGTGTTGTTTAATTGTCTCTGGACTTCCTCATCATATGCTGAACGATTCATAACAACAATGGACCCACCCTTATCGGCACTCTGGATGAGCAGTGATTTGTCTTGTTTTAGGTTATCCAACTCATCCCTTTGTTCCTTAGATAAATTGTCAGCCACTCTATATTGTCTTTACTTAGGAGGGCAACATCCTGCTCCACTAATCTGCAGTGAGTGTCTAGAGAGCCATTTCTTTTTTGAGGAGGGATGAAAGTGCTTTTACCTCTGAAAGAAGTTCTGGGTCCAGTAGCAGGTCTGGGGTCTAACGTCTCCTCTGGTGTGGGTAAATTTTCAAGAGCATCAGTACCTTGAAACACAGGACGAGTAGGGTAAGAAGGCTGTTTATCAAGAGCACTGTAGGATATTTTTTAGTTTCAATGTCTGAAAGAATTTATGCAGGTCAACCACTGTGTCAAAGTTTTACATTGTGTGGTGGGGAAAAAAGAGAGTCCTTTGCTTAAGGCATTGAGACACTGTTCAGGTAGCTGTTTACTGGATAGATTAATCACATTTTTTACCTGTTGTTTTTGTGTGTCTGGCGAGTCCAGTAAGGTTCTCTGGCGGGAGGTCCTCTTCCCTCGCCTGCATTTTTCTTCCTCCAGTCCATGGTGGAAGATGTTCGTCTTGTGGTTGCAAACCAAATGGCCCCTCAGAGACAATAAAGATTTATCTTAACGATAATGCATAGACAGCTTAAATAATGCTTTCCCCTCTAAATAGGCTACTGTACAATGCTTGCCACAGTTAATACCTCCACCAAGGAGCTTTTGTGATCAGCAGGGTTTGTTAGTTTGTTAGCAACATAACTCAAAAAGTTATGGACGGATTTTGATGAAATTTTCAGGAAATGTCAGAAATAGCATAAAGAAGAACTGATTCAATTTTGGGAGTGATCCAGATCACCGTCTGGATCCAGGAATTTTTTAAAGGGTTCTTTACTATTGGGAGATAGGGCTAATATCAGAGGTCTGCGCTCTCCAAGTGCTTTTCTAGTTCAGAATATTATGTAGTTCTTAAGAGCTCCACCCTATCCAGGAGCCTACAGGATAACCGTTCTAAGGCAGCCAGGTGTCTGACAAATGTATGCCAGTAGGATGGAGCAGGTGCAGAGGAAGTTTTCCACTCCCTTACTAGAATTTTCCTCCCTAGCATAAGGGCAGTCTGGGTCCAACTTGCAAGTGGTGGAGTTAACTTTTTCAAAGCAGAGGGGTCTCCCAAGATAAACAAACTAGGAGTGAAGGGGATGTCCTGGCCAATAATTTTCCCTATGGTGACACGTATCCCTGGCCAAAAATCGTTGGCTTTTGGGAAACTCCAAAGCATATGTACACGAGTGCCTTCCTTGAAAAGACACTTCCAGAACCTTGGGCCATCAGTCAGACCTACGTAATCCTATATATTAAACCAATACATAATAATGCTGATGTTAGTAAATGAATAGTATATAGAAGTATATAGTTTTATTGGCATTTCCCCTTGTGGGACTAATAAAGGAATGATTTTATCTTAAATATATACATTTATAAAATGTTCAGCTTTGATCATTTAATCCTCTATTCAGATGTACGTTTAGTATACAAAATAATCAATAATGTGGTTCCTCCACCACTGAAGAGCTTTGTTACACTCCGCTCTGAGCATATAAGCAGATCTTCAAGGTCTGCCTCCAGTGGAGACTGCAGTATCCCTAAGGGTGGCTAAGCATGGAATAATCTTCCAACCAATCTCAAACTCTGCACACACTTTCACATTTTCTCTCCAGAGGTGAAAAGGTGAGCATGTAAAACTATGCTCACCACTGCCACATATCACCGGTTTCACATCACAAATTCTTACATAAAAACGCAAAGAAAATGTCAGGACAACACAATTCCATAGCGGGAATAAATGCAAGAGTGAAAAGAAAAATACACGCTGGCCGGTGACGATCAACCATGCCACAGCTTTTATGCTAAACTTAGAACAGCACAGTCACATACCGCCGACGTACATGCTTCTATCTCTTCACAAATCTCAACATCTTAACTCCACATACGACTTTTATCATAAGAAAACCATGTACATTACAAAAGTACGTATGACGTTATTAGTAATATTCATCTCCCAGCAACCGAAGCTTACCTAGGCTGTCGTTGTTAGTGTGAGAATAACAAGATTCCTCAGGCCGGTGAGTCCGCCATTATCAACTTGTCTCATGGCGTCATTGGCTGGTAGCGCCGCGCGAGATTTCAAACGTCATAAAACGGGATTTCACCTTTTTCCGCTGGATTTGATTTGATTCAAAATGTCACAAATAATCCATTCTGTCTTAAAACGATTCGCCACTTTCCGCAGCATGCGAACATCCGCCTGGGTGTTGTGGATTTAAATTAAAAAAAAAAAAATGTTAAATATCTTCTGACTTCACTATTATATTTGGCAGACTGATAGCGTAATGGCTTAGGTGCCCGTCTCCGACGCAGGCCATCGCGGGTTCGCGCCCCTGTCGAGGTAAGCGGCACTCCTTGGTAATAACGGTAATTGATAAATGTTGGAGTTACGGGCCGCGCCCGCGGACCTACGTTGCAGGAGACATCGTTGTCAGTCTGCTTTTTACATTTGGAAAAAAAAACACAGCATTCGCCAATCTGCTATACTCACTTTGGTCATCACATGCTGCCCTGCACACACACTCACAGCAGCTCTTCTTCTGGATAAGGGGAAAAACAGCCTCCAAGCCATCAAAACGTCACAACAGCTGGCTTTTGCTAACTTTATTTGCCAATACAAATCACAATACAATACACTGAGCACAACAATATAGTCAACAAACAACTCAACAAAAGAAAGACAAAAAATTTTCATCATCTTACAAATGTGTTTTTGCTACATTTTTATCTGAAAAAAAAACAGTCTTGAATACACTGAGGGTGCAGATGGGGAAATGTTGATTCCTAAAAGTAGTATCTGTACTTAAGATGCAAGTAAGTGGCTTGTTGTGGGTAAATACTGCCAGAGTTGGTGCATAGTAAAGGTAGTCCCTGAATTTATCACAGATTGCCCATTTGAATGCAAGAAACTCAAGATTCCCAGAGTGCAGGTGCTAATTACGCTATGCTTGAGTAAGACTTCTGGATCTGTAAGCTATGACACGTAACTTCCCACCCTGATGTCGTTACAGTACAGCACTAACATCTTCATCGGAAGAATCTGTATGTAACACAAAGGGGAGCTCCAAGTCTGGGTATGCCAGGGTTGCTGGATTAGTGAGCATGTCCACAAACCTCCAAACCATGGCCTGGTGTTCTGAGGTCCGCTTTATCGCTGTTTTTCATGACAACTGCCCTTTGTCCACTTTTTTCCTGATCTTCTCCTTTTTTGTGTGTTTAGCTGTTTGTGTGTTAGGACTCTGCAATAGTTCAAACAAGGCTCTTGCTAAGCTAAGCGGGAAAAGTCCTTAATCAAAGACCTGTAGTAGCTTAGAAAGCCCAGTAGGGTTCTCACTTCACCTACTGTTTTTGCTTCTCTCTCTTTCACAACAGCTTCAACATCTTTTGGATTAACACCAATGCCATCTCCAGACACCATTCTGCCAACATATCTCATTTAAACAGTTCAATTCCATCTTCAAGGTGTTCAATGACGCTTTTGGAAAAGCACACAACACATTTGGGGTTTAAACTTGTTGTTGTTTGTTCACTATATTGTTCTGCTCAGTCTCAAAAGTGATTGTCTTTGGAAATTAATCTGCTTGCAAGAGTTATATTCACAAATAAAGTTTCAAAAAAAAAAAAAAAACCCAAACAATCTTGTTCTGACGTTTTCATCGCTTCCTGGCTCTTTCCCCCCTAGCCACAACAAGACTTCTTGTCACTGTGTGTGCAGAGCACCATCTCCTGGACAAACTCAGTATAGCACATTAGCTCAACACATGTTGCTTCATTCACTCACTTTTCCTTCGAGAAAATACACAGGAACTTACACACACAAAAAAAAACTGAACATTTTCAAACACTTTTCAACCAGCTTGTTATTTAAATTAAGTGCAATTTCAAGACATGTACACATATGGAAATAAATAAATGGACTTCAAAGTCAAAATGAAGAAATAAATATGGAAATATGAAAATAAACTAATTTAGAAGCATAGAAAAACATAAATGAGTCATGAAAGGTAAAAAAAGACAAAGAAATACATCAATGTTTCCACTTTTTTGCTTTTTTAAATTCATTTATTTATTCCTGCATTTATTTATTCATTCTTTTATTTCTATGCATAATTATTTCTCTATTCATCTCAACATTGATTGATTGATTGATTTTCACTTTTCTTATTTTTGCTACCCCAAAGTGTGTGGCCACTTTTCACTCATTTTTGATGCTTTTTCAACATTTTTGGCACCTCCAACCCATTTGCTGTTACTTCTTAGACATTTTTTGCCATCTTTTCTTCTCCTTGTTGGCTTTTTATGCCTATTTTGCCCCTTTACCCCCACTTTGCCACCTTCAACTTAGTTTTATTGACACTTAAACCCTTTATTGCCACTTTTCATCACTTACATTGTGGCTGTTGCAAGCGGATTTGTCAACAATTGGGCTCTTTGCTTGAGTAGGCTTGAGGAACACTGCTCTACATAGATGTGTTCAAATTCAATGTGAACATATGTCTGAGACAATTGTAAAATAGCCATGCTGTGTCCTCAGGTTGGTTGAACACCTTGAATGTGTGCTCATTGACAGTATAGCCTAGTTTGGTGAAAAGTGTCAAGCTGCCAGACCACTTTGCAATGTGTTTTTTCCAAATGTAAAAGGCAGAGTGACATCGTGCACAGAACAACGTACCAGCCAGAGAGCTTCTTTCGCGAGTGCGGCTCCAGCCCCCCAAACCCCGGATCCTATACCAGGCGGATCCAGGGCCCCACTCCGCCGGGGCGCGAACCCACGAACTCTAGCTTCAAGGGCGGGCGTCGTTGCGACTGTGCTATCACTCTGCCTGGTGTAACTTGGAATTCGGAGGGCATTTATTTTTTCTTTTCTTTTTTTTTTTTTAACTATTGGTAACACCAGCAGATGCTTGTATGCTGCGGGAACTAGCGAATCGTTTGAAGATCGTATTAATTCTTTGTGACACTTTCAATCAAATACAATAGACCCATTTACAGTCGACGTCATCAAAAATATGCGCGCGCATTTCGGCAACGGAAGTGGCTCTTTGCTCCACCTACTGACGTACTCCACCGTTCTTTTTTTATTTAAATCCACAACACCCAGGCGGACACTTTGAATCAAATGCAATGAGATCCAGCGGAAAAAGGTGAAATCCCGTTTTATGACGTTTGAAATCTCGCGCGGCGCTACCAGCCAATGACGCCAAGGGACAAGTTGATAATGGCGGACCCACCGGCCTGAGAAATCTTGTTGTTCTTACACTAAAAACGACAGCTTACAATGAAGAGATGACAGCCTACACTGAAAAGCAGCACAAGGAAGGAAAGCCGATGTCAGGAGAAATAAAACAAGGACAAATGACAAGCATTTCAAGGATGGATCTCGTTGAACTGGAGCGCTTGTATGAGCTTTTTAGGGAAATGTAGATTTCTAAACGCTGACGTTTTGCGGCATTTTTCAATGTTGAAAAGCTCCGTAGCATAAAGCTAATGGTAGGTAAGCTTCGGTTGCTGGGGGATGAATATTACTCTTAACAGAAAGGTGAAGAGTGTCTGAATATTTTCTGAATGCCCTGTAAATGTTTTCTGTAACAGATTGCTACCTTTTTTTCAGAGACAACTTCTCTGTTGTTGGTGTTAAGGAGCTAGAAAGCAGCAGCAGTGAGGACAAAGCAGTGCAGCGACTTCAGTGCAAGGTATATTTTAGATTTGAAAGGGAGAACTGTTAGCATATGAGTTATCCTCTGTATGCCTAGTGCTTACATCCTGGCCTAAACATACTGATGTTCAGTTATGTGATGTTATTCCCTAATGACAGTCTGTGTAGTATGATGTCACTGGATCCGAGAGAGGACAGCATCGATGTAGAGGAGTTCAACAAAACTGAAACTCCATGACGTACAAACTTAGAAATGTTTGTGGAATTTCAAGCTGGTATCATAAAATCATTTGTCCTTACCTGCAATGTTTAGGGGGAAATCTGAGTGAATTCTGCCAAGTAGCTTCACTCTTCAGTAAATACATTTACTTTGAGTTGTCTCATTGACGTGGAACATATGTAGTGTGTCAGAATGTCCTGAAAGGTTTCAAATATCCATGCTTAAAAATCTCTGTTGTCAATGGCCCACACAGGCAAAGGCAAGTACAAGTAAAGTTGAGCTAGACACCCTTCACATGTGACATCGATCAAAGAACCTGGGAAATAAGATCCACAACGTATTAAGAATTATGTTCTTTTTAAACTCATTTTCACTCATCAGTTGAGTTGGATTAACACTACCATATCCACTGACCAGTGCAAAGAAAGCTGATGGTTCCATTGAATAAGCTTTGGAAATTGGCATGTCCACAATAACAGTATTGGTAGTTTTTATATAAGTGGAAGTGTTTACTCAAGAGGCCAGGATGTCTAAAGCACAAGTTGTAAAAATTTTCATTTGACACTTCTATGTCAGGAATTTTAAAATGATGTTATCAGTAAATAGAATGATTTTGTTCATGTTCTCATATTCAGATAGGAAAGCTGCTCAACAAGAAATCAAGGAAGTGGAGCCTGCATTCTGCAAAGGTGGAGAAAGACTATGGCTACATCCCCAAACTACAGAAGGCCTTAATGCACAGCTGCATGCGCACCCATACATACATCATCACTGTTTACAAACTCTGAATGGGTCTATAGACAGTTGTTTGTTAAGCTAAAGCTCAATGTTTTCTAGAACAGATTTCTACCTTTTTTTTTGGGGGGGGGGATTTAAGCGCTTTGACAAATATTCAGTAGCTGAAATATCACGTTAAATGATTTGCCCAAATGACATGTATTTCTGACAAAGACTCACATTTCCAAAATTGTACATCTCATATTGGAATGAACCAGTTCATAAATAACATTACTATAAAGGAAAGGATCACTGTAAAGGATCCTGCACTCTTCATTGTTGTTGTCTGAATTGGTTTGTGAAGGAAAAGAACACACCAGGGTTATTAACCATTGTTCATTTTATTAACAACTGAACTCATCAGTAAGAGCATGTTTTAACAATGCTATCTGTGTTATATTTCAAAAATAGAAAAATACAATGAAACAATTACTTTTGACATTTGAATCACTTACACTGTGTCCTGACAGCAATTGTCAGATATTGATTTCATCGCCCAGTATCACATGCTCTCTGCTCACACAGCATCTGATAAATACTTCATTCTCTACCCTGTGAATTTCAGGTTCCACTTGGAAAAAATTGACATCTAGCACTTTTATCTTGAACATGGAGGCAGAGGTGGAAAAAGTACCAGACTTTTGAACACAAAAGTAAAAGTACAGTTACTCTTGTTATTTACTTGAGTAGAAGTAAAAGTACTGGTCTATAAATCTACTCTAGTAAAAGTAAAAAGTAAGTCTTAATAATAATTTAATCAAAATACAGAGTAGTTATTTCTGATACCCAAGGGACTTTCACAGTGAAATATGACCTCCACTTAACATGCAATAACAACAAGAAAAAATATGGACCTCCAATCAGGTTGTTTGTCGTGAGATTTGACCTAAACTAAAGTACAATGCAACAGCTGTTTTGAAAAGAAATATGGAGTCATTCTCTGCTATGTGCTCATAGTGACAGTCTTGTGTTGTTTAAGTTGGTCATTTTCATGTTGTTGGCATTTTCATGTAGTAGTATAACATTTAAAAAATGGAAACGGGTATTATTATTAAACAACTATCTCCCACTTTTTAAAGCAAGCTAATTAGGTCTGTGAGTGAAGAAAGTTAAAAAGATAGAGATTCTCCTCTCAGAAACTCCTGGTTATCTCCCCCTTTGCTTGTACTTATAAAATTCAAGGACATTTCAGAAAAAAACAAATGTTACATGTTTTCTTGAAGTTTAGAATGCATTTTGTTCTGATTGATATTTTTGATATTTATACAGTTCATGTTGACGTGTCAAAATTAGTACTTCTATTTCAAATGGGCTATTATGTTATTTATGAAGCCTTTTCATTTAATTGTTTTCACAAAGTTAGTGTACATTCATGTCATTTTTCATGCCCATGATAACATTGTATAGCTGGTTAATAAACACGACTGTGCAACATTTAGCATTTCTGTATATTTCACTTTAACATTGTTTTTCTTATTTCTTTACAGAAAATACTGAGCTATTTACATGTACTGACATTTACTAAAAAAAACATGTGGAGACATCGCTTTGTGTCTCAACTGACTATCCCTAAGATAAACCAGACAAATGTATTTATCCAGGACCTTTTGTTTTTGGAACAACACTTTTGCAGAGGTTTGTGAGGGCACCACACACAGTCACAACATCATCAAACATATTAACCTGTGACAGTGGGATAACTGTTCGTAGAATCTTAAAAGTTTTTCCACCGCCCAATGACTCGCTCCACATGGATCCTAACACGTGACAGTTGTCTGGATGTATCTACTTCCTGTGCAGGAAGTTGCTTTTTTCCCTTTGTGAAATGTGGGATTGGTAGGGAGGCACCATAGGCTGTAAGCTCGTCTCTAATCAGAGATCCCCTATCTGCTAAAACCGCATCCTTGGGCTCCAAAAGTTTTAGAATGCTGGACTCTTTGGTTATTTGCTTGTCTGAAACCCTTCCACCCCACCCAGGAGACAAAAATGATATTGCCGCAGCTGGAGTGATGCCAATTAAATACTTTATGGTGTTATTATGTTTGTAATTTGACCATATCTGGACCCTGGCAGTTAGATTACCAGGTCTTGCAATAAAAATTTCAGTGCAATCTATGATGCATCTACATCTTTTCAAGTTACTTTTGAATATTTTGGGCATGTTTTTAAGTATGGCTTCCTTACTAGGCCACTTGACTAGTGGTTTAAGAATTATGGCTAAAGCAGGTATCC
Source organism: Cheilinus undulatus (assembly GCF_018320785.1). Taxonomy (NCBI): domain Eukaryota; kingdom Metazoa; phylum Chordata; class Actinopteri; order Labriformes; family Labridae; genus Cheilinus; species Cheilinus undulatus. Next base: position 35,729,939 of record NC_054881.1, read on the forward strand.
AGCTCCGGCAAATATTTGATATTGTTGTTTTGGATACTTTAAATCTATATGCTAAGTCAATATGACTCGGGCCAAGCCTTAATTTCATGAACACAACCAGTAGGTGGTCCTCCAGACTAAGTTTTTGCCTAATTTTAGCCATACTGCCAGTAATTTTTCAAATCAGCCAATCAAAGATAACGGTTGTAAGTCCTGTGAAGAAAATCAACTGTCCAATGTTGCGCTTGACAGTGTCGTAAGAAAAGGTAGATTTTTGCAGTTCTCCTTTTAGTTTTTCCTTTTCTGCCCGCAGTGGGTCAAACTCATGCCGCAGATAGGTATATTCCTCCTGAAGTTGCCGGTGTCTCAGAAAAAGTTCATCATAGTCCCTCTTTGGGACTGAGCTATCCTCTTCAGCTGTAAGTTAGAAAAAAAAGAACAATTGGCACATGCAGCAACAGATGCATACTCATGATCATATAAATCTGTCAACTGAAAAAAATGTTTTCTTACCATAACAATGATCTGTGTTATGTCCTTGTTCAGTAAAGAGAATGGTGTCCGCTTTAGTAGGCTGCTGCATATATGAAAAAAAAACACCTAACCCTAAAAAAATTCTAACAAAAGGTTTCTCCGCTGTTTTTTTATAGTATTAGGTGTCCTTAATAACATTCTAAAAGTTTACCAAAGTTTGACCACTAGAAAGGTGTCATTTTCAAGATGGCATCCAAGGTAGGCAGGAAGTCCTTAAAATTGCTTGATGCAGGAGCCCTTAAAATATCCTAACTCCTTCATTATTTGACCTAGCCAATCTTGGTGTCTAATCCCATGTTTTCCAGGTCTATAAAACTATTGGACTTGTCTAAATTGCACTGACATGATTACATACTTATGGAATACATGATTTTACAAGATTACTGTAAGGTTTTATCTTTGTTTGGGGTGAACCAGAGATGTAAACAATTTAGCCATGTCATGTTACTCCTTCTCAGTACATGCTTTTGGACACATACCCATGTTTGCTAAAACACAGACTTGAAATTCAAAGTAAAAGTTATTGCACCCAAAAGTAACTTAAATTGGAGTTGTATAACTTTTGTTCCAAAACAACTCTGAATTAGCCCGAACAGAGGCCTGTGTGTGAATCCTCTAAAATGGTCACTCATTTCAATTTGAATAAGGTGATACATACAGAATGCATCCTCTATAGATGTTTTTTGAGTATAAAGGTGGCATTATACTTAACCCAACAAAACTAAATTCACAATTTTCAGCAACTCAGAAGATGGCAGAAGAGAATACCGACATTTGAAATTACTTGCCTCATTGAAATGTTGTTGGCAGCACAGTGTATACCATTTTACTCAAACAAAATTCATCCTTGACTACTTATAGACAGCATTCCAGAAACTTGTGAATGGTGAATCAACCATCCAGTCCTGTGCAAATGTGTTTCTGCTCCTACATCAAGCAAGGAATGTCATAGAGGACCACGGGACCAAGGCATGGCAGTGTTGTTTGGTGGAAAGAGTACAGATTCACTTGTTTCTTTGCGCTACAACCTTTTTAGGAAGAAAATTGTTACAGCCAAATAATTTGTTACCCCAGACTGCCTCCAACGGATTCCTCAACCAAATACCACTGCCAAAGAGTTTACTTCCAGATCACAGTGTGGATTGGAAAGGAAGGTGACATGAACACAGTGGATTGGAGATGGCAACTGGTGGACAACCAGTTCCTGCCAGTTATGACCAGTAAGACTGCTGTCCCAGAAAGCCTCCTGCAGATGATCCACTGTAATTGCACAACTGCCTGCTGAACACAACGGTGCAGTTGCAGGGCATATGGACTACCATGCACGCCTGCTTGTGGACCATGTCAAGTTGGGAATTGTGAGAATCAATCAGAACATGACTCCACCCCCTCGTTGATGACGTCACAGCCTTGTTGGGACATGGAGGCCATCCACCAACCATCCACTACTCCTCCATCTGGACCATCCAAGGTTGCACGGCACTCATCAGTAAACAAGACTGTTGAAAATGAGTCTTCATGTATTTCTGGGCCCACTGCAACCGTTTCTGCTTGTGAGCACTGGTTGGGGGGGGCTGAATAGTAGGTTTATGCACAACTGCAGGCCTCTGGGGAATCCTTGAGGTTGGTGGGACTCCAGAGGCACCAGCAACTTCAAATACCTGTTTGCTGCTTCGTAATGGTATTTTAGCATCTGCTCTCTTAATTCCATGAATTTGTCTGTCAGAAACCTTCCTCATTATGCCTTTATCTGCACGAACCCGTCTGTGCTCTGAATCAGCCACAAATTCTTCATAGTAAGATGATCATGCTTAAGTTTTCATGAAATATCTCTGTTTTCATTCCTTGTCCAAGGCATTAGACTATTTGACACTTTTTGGCAGCAGAGATCCTTTTTCTTTCCCATATTACTGAAACCTGTGGCCTGCTTAATAATGTGGAACAGTGCATTTTAAGGTTTTATTTTTTATTTTTTTAAATAATGGTTATCATTATGAAGTTTGTTCAAAAACATTTGAATCATGCTTTAACGGCTGATGACTTCTAAAATATTCCGACTGTCATTTGCATTAATATTTAGGAAAATAAGAGAACAATAACATTTGCATAATAATGTGGAAAGCGGTGTACAGTACCACACAGTTCTAATGAATTTATTCTTTATTGGAATCAAAAGAATTGTTATGAACCATAAAAACCACCAACACTCCGCAAAACGATATGAGAAAGGTGAAATATGCAATTACTTAAGGGAAATTGTACTTATTTCTTGTATAAATATGCATGTAACCAACTGCTTTAATATATAATTCTACTTGTAATCAGTAATCTATCATGCAAATATGCTAGTTAGAATATTACATGGCCAAAACATGTATCAGGCACCAGTATTTCTGGTCTAGGAGGAATAGAAAGGAGTAATGGTCATTTTAAGGACCTGACAGCCGCCATCTTGAAAATTACACCTTTCTAGTGGTCAAACTTTGGTGAACTTTTAGTATGTCTTTAAGTACATCTGATACTGCTGTAAATCACTGAGAAACCTTTTGTTAGAATTTTTTGGGGGTCAAACCATATATGCAGCCCCCTCTAGAAGGAGCAGCTTGAATTGGTGGGATGCTGATCATGTCATCTCTCCTTTTTTTTCCTCTGATACCTGAAGCAGAAACATAAACAGAAGTAATGTATAATCAAACCAAGTATATGAAAGTCAGTTGCTGTAATATGGCTACATTACTGTAGTCAAACAAAAAGCATCAGTGCTTGTGCCATATATGATTATAAGAATGATGGCACCTTTCTTAATAAATATGAAGTCAGACAAAAATGTAAACAGTTGCAAACTTTTTTCCCTTCTCCCCACAAACTATTGTTGATGTTGTGATTGTGTTGAGTGCCTGTCTAAATGCTATGCTAAGTGGTGAAGAGGGACAAATATACAACAATGACTCTGCTAAAGCTTTCTTTATGAATTCAAATGAACTGATAAAATGTATGACTGTTTTAACAACATGTCCACTTCCAGAGCCACTGCGTTGATTTGTGGCTTGATTATTTAAACATTGTGAGCTCTTAGGCATAGAGCATCATAGCACTGCAAAAAAAAATAAGTAGAAGGTCAAATTATTTGTACCTTTCCAGCTTTGCCTCGGGTTTCTGGCTTTGTCTTTTGTAAACAAACACAGAGGGGACAAAATCCGGACTACTGGAGTCCATTGACGCCTCACCTGTAAACAAAACACAGGATTTGTTTACTAGCTAACTCTAACATTAGCTAACGTTACAGCTAACCATCCGTTATCTTTATGAATAGTTTACGGCTTTGCAACTTAAGTATATATTTTATGTACAGTTCATCGAACTGTTTTCAAGTTTTATCATGGTGTAGTAAGAACTTACCTGATATAAAGCGGGCGCTGCAAACGCGAGCATTTCTGATGGTCTCCCCGGTGACGTCTTATAGCCTGCAGCCACAGACGCCTCCGGTTGCTCTGAAACGGTCGGGATCCAGTCGGAATCCGATAAAAGTATTATCCACGGTTGGAACACAGGTGTTCCGGCAACCGACCACGCAACAAGCGGACATTTTTTAGCAGCTGTAAACTGAATTTTTAGCAGGAACGTTGACTTACACGGTTCAGTAGGCGGAGCAAAGAGCCACTTCCGTTGCCGAAATGCGCGCGCATATTTTTGATGACGTCGACTGCAAATGGGTCTATTGTATTTGATTGAAAGTGTCACAAAGAATTAATACGATCTTCAAACGATTCGCCAGTTCCCGCAGCATACAAGCATCTGCTGGTGTTACCAATAATTAAAAAAAAAAAAAGAAAAGAAAAAATAAATGCCCTCCGAATTCCAAGTTGCACCAGGCAGAGTGATAGCACAGTCGCAACGACGCCCGCCCTTGAAGCTAGAGTTCGTGGGTTCGCGCCCCGGCGGAGTGGGGCCCTGGATCCGCCTGGTATAGGATCCGGGGTTTGGGGGGCTGGAGCCGCACCCGTGAACAAAGCTCTCTGGCTGGTACGTTGTTCTGTGCACGATGTCACTCTGCCTTTTACATTTGGAAAAAACACATTGCAAAGTGGTCTGGCAGCTTGACACTTTTCACCAAACTAGGCTATACTGTCAATGAGCACACATTCAAGGCGTTCAACCAACCTGAGGACACAGCATGGCTATTTTACAATTGTCTCAGACATATGTTCACATTGAATTTGAACACATCTATGTAGAGCAGTGTTCCTCAAGCCTACTCAAGCAAAGAGCCCAATTGTTGACAAATCCGCTTGCAACAGCCACAATGTAAGTGATGAAAAGTGGCAATAAAGGGTTTAAGTGTCAATAAAACTAAGTTGAAGGTGGCAAAATGGGTGTAAAGGGGCAAAATAGGCATAAAAGGCAACAAGGAGAAGAAAAGATGGCAAAAAATGTCTAAGAAGTAACAGCAAATGGGTTGGAGGTGCCAAAAATGTTGAAAAAGCATCAAAAATGAGTGAAAAGTGGCCACACACTTTGAAAGAAAGACTGATATTTTGGTATTTTTCCTCCCTGTAGTCCCAAGTTAGATGACTAAGAAAAATCTGGCCAATTTTCACTGTGTAAGTGTTCAGTCAGAGACAGCCCCGATGACTTCTTTAAAAAATGATAATAATTTTAAGCCACTTCAGAACATACTCTTTGTTATAAGAGTTACACTGATCTGAAATTAATTCATGATGAGCACACATAACAAAGTCAAAGGTATATTTCTCATGTAGTTTTAGGATTTGATTGATCCACTTTCCCCACATTTTTAATTTATGAATATAGAAACAGTGCACACTGGTTCTAATTTATTGGGTGCAGATGGCATTCAATTCAGCTCACTTCTCTGTTGGTCATCAGGTGAACACAGTCAATATTTGTAAATGTTGCAATTATATTGTTTATCCTTTCAAGAAGAAAATGAGAAAATGTTGTAAATGATGTTTAGTTTGTTATTTGAAGTTTGATTTGGTACGATATTGTGGCACTGTAAGTGCATTGTGAGTACTTATTTTACTTTGAAAATACAGTGCTTTATTTTAAAATCATTCAGTAGTATCATTGAGCTGCTCTCACGTAACTCTGCTCTCACGTGAAAGCCACTTGCGTCTGCCTGTGATTGGAAGGAAAATTTATTTTATTGCTCATGAGTTGTTAAATGTTATTCTATGAAATATGTAGGATTACATATGATTTATTGTTATTCAAACCTGAAACAGTCTTGTTTGTTTCAGTTTCACGGTGCTCCATGATGTAAAAATTCTTCTGTGAAGACTAGTAGACTTTGTTGTGGCCATCAGTGTGCATCGTGGACTCTTAAAAGACCAGCAGGTACAGTATGTATACTCTTACCCAAACACACACTGACAAATGCTGTATAATAGCTGTCTGTGACTTCAGGCCTCAGGCCATTTAGGCCGGGTCCAAGTAGATTTGCTTGTAGCCCCATCTTGTGGACTTAAATGGAACTACAGAAAAGGTGTGGAGGATTGCAACAGCATATTCTCAGCAAATGTATACTGTATTCTGACATGAATTATGTTTGAATACATTTGTATTATTATCACCTTCATAATGAGGAAAAAGAGTAAAATGTAAAAGAAGACTTTGAACAGAGATTACAAGTCTTCTTGTTTTTGCACTTTTTCTTATAAATTGAGAACAGGATTTAAAATTTCCCTCCACATGTTAAGTACATAATCATGTAAGTATGTTAAGTGTCGGCTTGACACTGAACTTTCTGATAGGTTTTATAGTTAGGGCTGGCTTAGACTTGGACCAGCTCTTAATTCAAGGTCTATTTTAGTGTCATTCTGGACACGTGAAAAAAAACAAGACTAGACTCAGGTCCAGGAGTGTGCTATAAAGGACAAGTGTTTAGTTTAAGTTACTTTCACCCATACAAATAAAATAAAACAGGATCAAAGCTGTTAAAACTATCCTAAAGATATGGTTTAGATAGTTATGCTGCTACAGGCTTGGGCTGCAAAGGGAACCGGCACTAAGCTGGCTGGCTTAAAGGTGTTTTATTTAGACAGGTGAAAAGTGAGTTAGGATAGTCCAAACAGGAGGAAATGAATGCATGAATAATCATCTCCATCTGAACTGTGGAAACAGACTGAAGTGATAACTCTATGAGACTTTAAATAATGTATGCATATGAAATTAAAGATGTAAATTTAGCCTAATCGCTTTTCTCCAAAGTGTACAGACGGGCAGGGAGGAGGGGTGCAGAGCTGTAACTGAAAGACGTTTCAGTGATGACTGCTGAAACAGCACAGACCTCTGCCATTAGCCCGATCTCCCAATAGGAAAGAATCCTTTAAAAAATTCCTGGATCCAGACGGTGATCTGGATCTCTCCCAAAATTGAATCAGTTGTTCTTTATGCCATTTCTGACATTTCCTGAAAATTTTTGGGCGCGCAAAATAAACATGACGTTTGATTTGGATTTAAATTTAAAACTTTCATTTAGTGTCAAATGTAAACAAACACCAAATAAACTTAACATAAATACATTTAAATAAAAATACAATAGCTTATTTAAAGAAATAAATAAAAATAAATATATAAGAAATTAGGCTGAATAAATAAAGTCCAAGGTCCAACATTTGCCTGTTTCAGCAAAAAGACACATAGCTCTTCTTAGACACTCTTTCATCATTTGAGAATAACAAAACATGCCTTGAGTTATGGCTTCTTAATTGTTTAAGGTGCAAAACACAAAAGGGCCTGTTTTCCCCCAGATTGGGGCGTGACCACATTGGAAAGTAGGAAATAACATTGCACCACTCTGATCTATACGTAACTCTTTTCTTCTGTTAGTTTGTAACACTGTAAAAGAACACACTACACTTGTCATGCCACCTTGTTTACTTTTAGTGATACAGTAACCTCAGTTAGCTCATTTAGTTTCATGTCTTTCCTCTAGAGTTAGCTGGCTAACAAGCTAGCTGTTGTCCCTTTGTTCCTATTTTGTTGCTAAGCCAAGCCAACTGGCTCCTTTTACCGTTTTATCATTCTTGACATACTTTACCAAAAAAAGAAAAAAGAGGGGGGAAAAAGTGTAGTTCCAATAATTTTAAGCTGTTTCAAATCAGTAGCTTTATAAAGAGTACTTTATTAGAAATCATACTGTTTATTGTTTTGAAGGAAATTAAGCTTATCTCCATAGAATTCCATAAGTTTTACATTTTATCCACACATGGCAATACCTGAAAAAAAAACAAAAAAACAAATGTATTCGGCAGATGTTTTAAAGTATGCTTCAGACAACACTGAGGACATATTGGACAACACAACCTGTTTATTATTGTTAGCATGAAGGTTAATTAGTTCCAATCTGGCTTGATTACATGCAACAGCTTGTTAGATAGAGCTGCTTTGTTATGGGATTTTATTTCTTCATGCACCCACTGCGGACTGAAAAAAACAGTCTCCAGTTATATTTCAAAGTGTCTGTAAAATACTTGAAAAATAGGTACAGTAAGTCCTATAAAATGCTCAGCAGTGTACTGTTGTAAAGAGAGAGTTCCACATTAGCTCCGATACAAAGACTTTTTTATGAGGTGTGAAACACAACAGCAGGTGGTGTAAGTGAATCCAGACTACGACTTGCTTGTAGCTTTGTGTATTTTGTGCCCCTGCTGTAATAATGGTTCTTCCTGGATGTGATTGGAATATTGCACTGGTCAAAACAAAGAACAGCCTTCCTGTGTTGGTCCATAGCCTGAATGACCACCAAAGTGACAAATAAAATGCTACATATTTCAAATATATATTACCTGAAATTTCCAGAGTAACGTAATGACCTTTAGGTAAATAAATAACTCTTAAACATAGAAGTCCTACATATACATCTTTACAGTATATACAGTGACACATCCATGGCTCCTGAACAGTCTCACAATCCAAATGGGCAGACATTCAACTGAGCAGCCGGGTGGCTAAAGGGGAACCAACGTCTTTGTAGCCAAAAACCTGCCACTCACAGCACAACAAAAACTCAATGAACAAGTCCATGAGTTTTTTTTTGCAAAATAGCTTATTGACCATAATTACAGCAACACACTCAGCCTTTGCACCACTAAATAAAGGACATCCTCAGGTCTCTGTTTCTCATACATGAGCAACGTTTGACTTTAGAAGGTGAAGTCAACAACAATCAAAATCCAGTCTAATCAGTTATCAGTAGTCTCACTCCTTCATTCTGTCATAGAAGTTGAATACCGTCGGAATCAGGGGTTTTCAAACTGTGAGACGACTCCCCCCTTGGAAAGGAAAGAGAGGTGAAAGAAAAGGGAGGGATACAAAAATAGGCCTGTAGCACTTTCTGTTGATTTTTGTTACTAATCTGCAGAGCTGCAGCAACAGTGGCTAAAAGTGTGGCAGCAGATTCAACTTATGCCTTTCCAAATCATGCCCAATCAACTTAATTTACCACAGGTGGACTCTAATCAATGTGAAGAAACATCTCAGCAACAATCAAGAGAAATGGGAAGCACCTGAACTCAATTTCAAGGGTCTGCTTTATGTCAATATTTCAGTTTTTTTATTTTTAATAAATTTGCAAAAAAAATTCAAAAATTCTGTTTTTGCTTTGTCATGTTAGGGCACTGAGTGAAGCTCACTAACGATAAAAAAAAATATTTTTTCCACCGCAGCATCTGGCTGGCAAATACATAAATTGGGAGAAAAGTGAAAGGGGTCTGAGTACTTTCTGAAAGAAGTGTAAATATATTTTTCTCCTACAAGGTGATTCATTGGGGTTTCCAACCTGCAAGTTGCTCTATAGACAGGCTGCTCATGAATGATTCTAAAATGTCAGCAAGCTTTTCCATAAATTGCAATTATTTTCTGTTCAAATTAAATACATTTTTGATCAATGCAGCCTTTCCATACCGAGCTTATTATTCCTCCAAGGTCAACCATGAATAAACTTTGAAACATCAATTTATAAGTTTCTCTGCACAATTTGGGCCATAAATTGTAGTTGCAATTTTTGTGTTTCTTAAAGCATTATGGGAGCTGAAGTTCCAAACCAGTGCATAATTAACCAACAGACTTAAAGAGGGGGGGACTTGTGTCAGACTTTGAAAACCCCTGGTTTAAATACTCCTCATAACCTTATTTTTGGCACATTTACATACATTATTTTCAAAATGTACAGACGTGTGCGTACCTGCTGAAACAGTATACCCTAAAATGAACAAAAAGTGCTGTGTCCTACACTGTTGTTCACGTGCAGAAACTTGAGATGGTAACTACAGATTATTTCCACTGTAAACTAGTGCAAAAAACAACAATGAGGTTACACAGTTGATTGACTACAGTATTAAATAAGGATTTTGGCTTTTGTGGTGGGTTGAAGACATTACTGATCACACAGAGTGGGAAAACACTCCTGTGTTGAGTGGAAGCTAAGAATAAAATAAAAGCATAGTTAGATAAAGTGAACCAGATGTTCAACCTCTCTACACACTCTTAATTCAGAAGCTCTTAAGGGTTTAAAGGATTATTTCACATTTCTCAGTCTGACCTAAGACAATACACAGGTGTCCACTGGAACATTAAGAATATGTTTGCCTGCTTTTGTTTAACTCTTGTTCATACCGGCAATAAAGGACCCCTTCATTGTGTTTTTCATGATTTTTTAAAGTCTGAAAAATATTCAGCATATATAAGGAAATGTAAAGACAGACTCTCAAGAAAATGGTCTCCACTTTGCTCGGATTGTGCTTTTTTTTTTTTTTTTTTTAAACATAAAGGATATTCATGCAGTGCTTGGACTGCCTCTGTGCAAATAGATAGGGTCAGTCTATAACAATTTTCTATTTGGTGTCATTAGCATAGTTTTGAGTAAGATTGTGACTGTTATTCTGCTGAGAGAAATATAAAGAAAATAAACCTGACCTACAGTCATGGGGAAAATTATTAGACCACCCTTGTTTTCTTCAATTTCTTGTTCATTTTAATGCCTGATACCACTAAAGGTACACTACCTGAAGAATACAATGAACATGACAAAAAATGCAGCTGATTCCATAATACTTTATGTCCTATTTGACATGCTTAAGCTTAATTGTATTCCCAGGGTAGATAAGAGGCCATTTCATGTCATATGCAGCACTGCACATGCAAAGGCCTAGAGTGGTTTACTGCTTACATTCAAGCTGTAGCACAACTCAGAAGTTGTCAGCTCTAACATAATGCCTAAAACAAAAGAATTAGGTGAAGCCACAAAGGCAGCCATCTTGGCACTGCTGGAAATTGGTATGAGTCAGAGACAGGTAGCCAAAAAACTGAAGATCTCCAAGACAGCCGTTCATTCCACCAAAAAAAAGCAAGCCGAACATGGTAGACAAGACAATGCTCCTTGCCACACGGCAAGGTCAGTTAAAGCCTGGATGGAGAACCAGAACATTCGAACCATGCCTTGGCCTGCTCAATCACCAGATCTAAATCCAATTGAAAACCTGTGGAACATCATCAAACTCAAAATGGAGAACCACAAGCCCAAAAACAAAGCAAATTTGGTTGAATTTTTGCAACAGGAATGGGCTGCTGTGACAGCAGAACAATGTCAGAAGCTGGTGGAGAGCATGCCAAGACGCATGGCTGCAGTCATCAAAAACAATGGTTATGCAATCAAGTACTAACTCCTGTGTGTGTCATGTGACTAACAGACAGAAAAGAAAACATGGAATGCCTAAAAGCACTGTTTTTGGCAGTACAATGCCATTGATATTGATGTAAGAACTTAAGTAATTTTGATTATTATCAAGAAAACCATGGAAAATTGCTAGATATCAGCTCTTAAATTAAACTCTTATGAGCTATTTTTGTTGTTATCATTATATTTGTCCAAACAAATGTACCTTTAGTTGTACCAGGCATTAAAATGAACAAGAAATTGAAGAAAATAAGGGTGGTCTAATAATTTTCCATGACTGTAGATCTGAGCCCTGTGGTACACCACCAATGACAAAGGCTAAAAAATGCCCTATTCCTAGGTACACTCTCCATCTTAGACCTAATGCATATCTGATGAGAAATTAGACTGCTATAATTTCTGGTGTCTAAAAACAACAGTTACGTTTTTGAAAGAGCTACAATTTGTTCAGATGTCCTATTAATTTCAATTCTTCTGAGAAAAACTAACATTTAGGCTATCCCAGCATGATCAGACAAATTCACCATACTGGATAGATAGTGGTATCTCTTGTATGTAGCAACAGCAAGCCTTTATCATGAGTCTCTGTACATATAAAGAAAAATCACATGATAAATTGTTCATAACATTGGATGGCAAGAATGAAATGCAGTGATATTCTTTCTGCGAATGTTCCATGTAACCTGGTTCATGTCTTCAGTTTTAAGAATTCAGCCAAAATTGCCTGGTTAGACTTTTCAAACCAAACAGCCTTTACACAAATGCCATTGCGAGCAACATTAGGATTCTACCCAGAGAAGACAGCTGGTTTGAGAGTGGTGCCAAGGAGGAAGCTGGAAAACCATCCTTATCTTAGTCGTTCCCCTTAGTTTTGCACGTTCAGGTCAGGTAAAGGGGTATTTCAGTTCTCTTTTGAATCAGGGGCTAGAGCTAAGGGCTACATAGCCCTAGAAACGCTGATTTTTTAGGACCACACTTGAAACTGAGGGGATGATGAATTTCCCACCATGCACCATGTTCACTGGGAAATGGCACAACAGACTACATGAAGAAGATCGATACAGAGATCCCTAGTATGAAAAAGATGCTCCAAACTTTATTGACTGTACCAGATTTGACGAGGGCATCTTGTTTATGTCAACTTTTATCACCTCTGTTGACGCAGCTATTTATAGGCGATGTGTGATGACATAACAGCAATCAAGTGGCATCTCGTTTCTTCGGGGAATGTTTTCACCCCTTACCCTACCACTCTGTTTCGAGGGACAAGAGAAAGGAGTAGAAAAGGGGTTGGCCCTAAACGGCAATCTAAACAACGCAGACATGGCAAACCGAGAGAGGTCCAGGAGGAAACACCTTCTGGTGAATCCAGGTTAACGACTCTAGTAACAACTCTAAAGTGATCCAGGTGGGCTCTCTCTCTCTCTGCAGGTACTAATACAGACACTATAATATCAGCTCAACTCGCCATCTTTTTGCCTCTATGACTACATTTACTTCAATTTACACTCAGAGTAATGTCTTCATGATTTTCTCCTCACTAAAGGTGCAATCATCTTCATAATAAATAGGTTTGATGGCCAACTGATGCATAGATATGGTACAGGCAGAGGACCGCTGAAGCCAGATGACATCACACCACCTGGCATACTTAAACATGGTGGCCTCCTGGTGAGATTAGAATTTCAAAAGTTCTCAAAATGCAGTTATCTAGTGAGGTTGTTTTGTTCAATAAACATATGAGACCCAAATATCTATCCAGTAAGATGAACGTGTCTTATCATGTAGGCCAGAGGTTCTCAACCTGGGGGTCAGGACCCCCTTAGGGGTCGTGAAACACTGAGAGGGGGTCGCCAGATGCCTTTCAAAAAATAAAGAATATTTTCATATGATTTCAAAGGGTACATTTTAGCAATTTTCTTTAAAATATGCATAAAATTAGTTTAATGTAAAATAAAAACATAGGGTGCAGTTGGCCTTGCCGTTAGGTTGCACCCCATGTACGTGGCCCCAGCATGTGGCTTCTTTGCCGCATCTCTCTCATCCTTGTTTCCGACTCTATCCACTGTCTTCCTCTCTAGAAATAAAGGCATGAAAAGCCCCAGACTATATTTTTAAAAAAATCATGGTAATTTGGTGAGATTTACTCTCTAATCAAAGTAATGTTTATAAAATCGTTAAAAAGTACATCTGCACATGACTGTTCTTGAATGTGCATGACTGTGTTCAACTATAGCTCACAACCCTAGGGTACAGTTGGGGTCCCTGGTTTCTGGCACCTTTATTTTGGGTGGTTGAGAAGTTGAGAACCCCTTGATGTAGGGTTCTTTGTAAAGAAATAGAAAGTTATGAATATGCAAGAGGAGGTGCATCTGTTCTGCATTAACTTCTGTTGAAGCACGAAAAATATTTCTAAGCCAGTATGAAAACAAGGAAAGACAAAAGCAAGCAAACAAGGGCATCCAATTGTTTCTGAGGACTGACTTGAAAAATTGTGAACCTTTCGTTGAGTAAGGTTGGCATCAGAACAGGAACATCTTGACAGTTTTCTCAGAGTTTGTGATTTTAGGTGTGAAGTGGCTTCTTTTTTGTCCGTTTTGTACTGAACAGTTCCGTAGATAAAAGCATTTAATAGTAGCTCTCATCAGGGCACGTCCACATTCATCATGGAAAGGTTGAAGGTCCAGTCTGTTCAGCGTTCACGCTGAATCAATTCTTGTCCATTCTTCAGTCCAGTTGGTAAAACACTGAAAGTTTACCAGGTCTCTGAATGTGAGAATCATAAGGAAAGACTGCCTGTCCTTCTCTCAGGGTCCAGCCAGAAACAAAACATGAAAAAGCCTTCCTTCTTATCCTGTGAGCGAGAGAGCATAAAGCCGGGGAACTGGAGTTTCTCCCTGCAGCAGCACATGTAGGAAACAGAATGCCACCAGCAGGTGGATCCGAGGTATTGCAAGCAGATGAATCTATAAAGGGATTGTTGCTGTGGACTGTACAGAGTTTTAGTTGTTGCTTTAATGCTGCATGCCCTGTTTTTTTCTGCTTCCTGTTCCAGCTGTGGAGAAAGTGTCTTGTTGGGATATTAAGGCCTTGGATCTGATGGCCCAGAGGCCACACAGAGAGAAAACACTACAAAGTGTCACACAAAATACACAAGCAACCTGATAGGATTGTATTATTAAATATAAATACCATGATGTACCTTATGATTTGACACGCAGCTCTTGGAGTTTAATAAAACGTCGGTTCATCCAAATTAATTCAAAAGTCATATTTTCTCACTTACTTTAGTAAATCAAGCAATGCAGGCAGCATTAGAAAAAGTCTAATTCATTTAGTCTGCACACAAACTTGGCTATATACAGATTTATGCAACAACTTTTTCAACTCTTTAAATAACAATCACGTCCTCTTTTTGGTAATTTGGATGAACTAACTCTGAAAACATGGATCTTTATCTCTTTCCTGTCTTTCTTTGTCTGTGATGTTATTGCCAGTCATAGCTGGGTAAACTGTGGTGTTAAAAACGTGTTTTGTTTTGTTTTTTTTTTTAGCTGACAATGGAACAGAAACAAAGCAAATCTTGGTGGCTTTCCACCGTGGCTGCCATTTAAACTGGCCAGTGTGATGATGAATCTGCAGTTCGTCCTGAGCTCATGAGTGTGAATGCTAGGACAGTGTGAGTTTGGATAAGGGAGGTGAAGGGTTTGTCCCGTTACACGAGATTAGTTAAGGCTTACAATATTTCTGTTAATCCTTGTCTTTTGAATAATTAGTGATGCTTCCTATAAAAGTATTACTGTAAAAGAGTCATGCTACAGAACCATCTGCTGTTCTCTGGATTCCTCTTGGCCTGTTGAATCCACTCCTCCTGGACGGATCCTGCTCTGTGTTTTTCCCCTTTAGTTTCTAAAATACAAACCCTACGTTAACTTCCTCTTCCTCCAAATTTTCCTCAGTCCAGAGATCATGGTGGCACAGGCGGAGTCCTTCTATTCCACAGCCCCGTTCCAAGTCTCACTTATGGCCGTGTAACCCTCCGCTGCCCTCCTTGGTGCTCCCGCTGCGGCCCCAGCATCCCGCAGCTATGCTCATACTCCTTTGCGTGGCGGCTGAGATGACTCGATCCCGCTCCACCTCACACTGGCTCAGCGTGCGCTCGGTCCGGCATGACTGGTTGGGGGAGGCAGACCCCGCCCCTCCGGATTGCTGAGAGGAGATGGTGCGAAAGATGTGGTTCCGTTTACGGACAAAGTCTCCCCCAGCTGCGCCCAGACCGAAGCTGCCCTTGCGGAGGACCATGCGGCTGCTGGGCGACTTGGCGGGACGAGATCGCTGGTTGTACTTCAGCTGGGAGAGGTGGGAGGCGTAGCCATCTGGGATGAACTGGAAGAAATTAGAGGCTGATTAGACTGATGAGGTTTACTCATGAAAAACAAACATGGATCTAGAAGCAAGTAAACTTTTATCAATTCAGAAGAAGCCAACTCCCAAAAAGGAACCATTAAGACTGAATTATTTCTAACTAAAAATAAGTAAAATCCAGAATCATGTATAAGTGATCACAATTCCCTCCACTCTGCCTAGAACTCTGACTCATATAAGGATGAGAAATTCAGAGAAATGGCATACGTAGCCAAATAACCTTCATACCTGACACTGGTGCTGCATCTTCTTTGTGGGCCGTCCCACGATGTAGATGTGTGATGGAGGCAGGCCAATAGTCGAGTACACAGAGATGTCCTTGGTGGAGCCGTATGCTGCAAAGATCCTCATGTGAGCCTGATCAAAGAGGAAAGCAGCTTTAAACCAGTTCAAGGACATCTTTATAAAACCACCTCAGACTTTCAGCCCTCCTTACCTCATTAATGAGTACTTTGAGGAAGTTGGCCTTGTGCCGGAGCGGGTCGTGAACCAGCCCGTCGCAGAACGAGACGATACCATGAGGAAAGTTATGCTGGGAAAGCCAGGCTACCACACGCTGCTTCTGCATGTCAGGGCGACCTGTTACATACACGATCATGTAGCCCAAGTCCTGCCAGTACCTGCAAAAAAGCAGACATTCAGCAGTTGCATTAATTCTTCTCCCCGATGCCCTGTAAGAATCTACATTTGGCTGTGAAATAAACCAACCGAAAGTTCGGGGGGATCCCTACCTCACCACGTCTACAGCTCCTGCTCGAACCTTTGGGTCACTGCCCATTATCGACACGCTGGCAGCAAATGATCCGTCAATACTGAACACGACAAACTCTGTTCCTCGGGGGACAATGGAGAGATAGCTGTCTGCAAATGTGTGGTCACCCCTTAAGACGACAGGAGCCGGGGGGGGGGTGTCAAAGAGGAAATAAACAAGTAAAATCATGATTATTTTACCTAAAGGACTTATGACTAAAGTGGATTCAAGCATGGAAAGGCAGTAAAAAGACTAAAAAGCTGCTAAAGCGCCCTTCAAATGAAGAAAATCTAACTCAGAGCTCTGAGATGATCTCCTGGTGGAGAAAATGTGAATAAGTGCAACTTTAATGGAAACAACTACACAAGGCCAGCGAGGATGCCAACCAGCAAAGGATGGCCTTTGTAGAAAGAGGGATGCAATAGCCTCAAACGAAAATGTATAAAGGGCTTAGTAGGATGTCTTTTGAGTCAGGACAACACAGTTGTTTGCCAAATAATGTGTGAATGGAGAAACACAATTGTTTTTTTGATGTTTAACCCTTGTATTAATTTTATAAATCAGTCATATATTTTGGCTTTTCTGACAAAAATTTACAAAAAAAAACTCTTCAATGTCAAAGTGAAATCAGATTTCTACAAATTAAAGTCAATTTAATAAAAATACGTAATGGGAAATAAGTGACTAGATAAATATTTAATAGATGCACCATTGGCTGCAATCAATCTCAATCAGGCTTGCCCACCTGTACACTTTAATTTTACTCTTCTTATTTGTAAAACTGCTCAGTTTGCACATGGATTGGGCTTGAACAGCCCTTTGAAAGTCCAACCATAAATCCTCTACTGGATTGATGTCAGGGCTTTGACTCAGCCTCTCCAGAACGTTCACCTCGTTGTCTTGGAACCATTTCTGTGTTGCTTTCACTGCATGTTTCAGGTTATTGTCTCACTGAAAAAAATGTCTTCCCTCAAGCCACAGTTCTCTTGCAGACTGAATAAGATTGTCCTACTATATTTTACCAAGTTCATTTTACCCTTCACCTTTACAAGCCTTCCAGGGCCAGCTGTTGAGAAGCATCCCCACAGCATGATGCTACCACCACTGTGCTTCACAGTAGGGATTATTTGTTTGTGGTAATGTGTAGTGTTTGGTGTCTTGTCTGATGGCCAAAAAGCACCATTTTGGTCTCAACAAACAAAAGAACCGTGCAGTCTCCCACATGCTTTCAGAGTAGTCATAGGTGTCTTGGTGGCCTCTCTCACTAGTCCCCTTCTGGCACGCTCACTCAGGTTGTGAGGAAAGCCTGATCTAGGCAGATTTACACATGCCACATTCCTTCCATTTCTTGATGATGGATTTAACTGAACTCCAGGGGACTTTTCAATAACCTTTTCTTTGAGTTGCTTGGAGTGTTCGTTTGTCTTCATGATGTAATGGTAGCCAGGAATACTGAATAACCAGGGATATTTTATTTTTTAATCAATTTACATTACTTTGTAGAAACCTGTTTTCACTTTGACATTAAAGAGTTTTTTTGTATGTTTTTTTGTGAAAAGGCCATGACTGATTTATAAAATAGAAAAGAGTACCTCATCCAAGGGAGTGAAACCTTTTCATATGCACTGGACTTTTGGGGTGGTACCTTGGGGGAGAAAGCAGGGTAAATAGCCCTCAAGGATTTTTTTTTTTTTAAATAAAGATTTTTTACAATGATTAAGTGCCCTTTAAGGTGTCATTCCTTTCAAGAAAAATGACAAATTGGGTCCTGTTAGTTGGTAGCATAGGTGCCCATTCTCTCTACACACATTTCCTGACACTTTTCAGTTCCTATTAAATAAAGGCAAAAAGACTCCAAAACAATTCTAAATCAAATCAGTGGAGAAAATTGACACAGGGATGTAAAAACTGCCATTATAGCATGGCCTATGCTGGCCTCATATTTTCCTTCTAGTTTACTACACACAGTAAATCCAGTAAATGAAACCATTTTTCATCTGAACCAGGGATTTGATTTTTTCCACCATAAAGGTATCACATTTTTCTGCATCCTGGTGACCTGCATCATGCAGCCCCAGCCCTCCAGACAGCCTGAGTTAGAGAGAGACTGATCGTACCTGACCACCATTTTGACAGGATACACTCCAATACCCAGCCTCTTGCTCTCAGGGATTACATAAGAGATGCGTCCACTGCTGTTGGTGAGCTCTGTGTCAAAGTACACCCACTCTCCAGAGGGAGGCTGGGTCATGATGTGGATGTCAATCTGCAGGAAATAACACAATGACCTTAATGACACGGATGGTGTTAGCATTACATAAGCTATGTAGGAGGGTTTTTTTTTTTTGGTGCATCACAGCTGGGCGTCATCACTACCTTCTCTCCAGTGAGGGTGACCATGTCTAGAGGGCCGTACATGAAACGCCCCGTGACCATCTGGGCTCCGTCCTCCGTGAACACAGCATCATTCACACGGTGGTTCGCCGTCACATTCTGACGCAAAAGGGACAAAACAGGAAATCAGAATACGTGCACTCATGTTGTCAGCATGTTAAATTTACTGGGATTACGGCTTTGATGTCATTTTAACTAGGGATTGTGGGGGATTTGACCTTTTTACCTCCAAGTTTTTCAATTTGAATTATTTTCAAAAGTCTCTGCATCAGGTCTTTAAACGTTGAAACTGCCAGCGTTCAAATGAGGGAAGCTCAAAGTTGATTAAAATGTTAATTAAGCTCAGTGCTTAAACTTTACCAGCTGTGGAGTTATTTTGGTCTGGGGTCCATCTATCAGGCAACATTTGGGCAACCATATTCTCCTTATGGAGTTTTTGACCAACAGTTGTGGGAAAAAATCAATCTTTATTTAAACAACCTATAAAACAGTATTAAAAATCATCATAGGTAAAAGATTTTTCATTTACAACAGTACTTAAGACAAACAGGTACATCTGAAACAAAAAATGAATACCGAGAATCCTGTAAATTAATTCAAGCAGTTCCATTTTATATTGATGCAACACAATGAACCAGTTAAAACAAAGGGACTAATGTATTTCTTAAGAATGCAGCAAAAGTGTAAATAACTGGTAAATTGAGTTTTTTCTGTTTCGCCCTTTCCATACATGCACCCCTGAGTTTTTCTAGAAAACTTCAAGGTAATCTACCCAGAATATTTGCTGACTTGCTTGTTCATGTCTGTCCCTCAGGCAAACTGTAAACTTCTCAGATGGTGGCAGGAAAAATTCAGAGTGAGGTCTGGATGAAAATCTCAAATGTCTGTGTTCACACATGCATCTCACCCTGTTAAATTCAGGAAATTTTTACAACTTTTGCATGAGTGTGATAGGGCTTTTGATTTGGGGGTTTTTAATGTTCATTCATTGGCACTAAAACTAAATTTACATCTCAACAGTTAAAGAGGTTTCTAATTAAATGATTGCTAGAACTTAATTGTGAGGATCTCTCCATAATTGCAAGGGAGGAAAAAACATTTTATACAGCTGATTTGTTTTGAAATGCCATTAAAAAAAAATACAAAGTTCAATTAAGACTTACCCTGATTTTTACATGAGTCCTCTTTCGTAGCCATTTTTCTCGAGGTTTGGATGGCGTAAATTCAGACACTTCTTTCCCATCCAGCTCTAAGATACTGGAGTTCTCATGTCTCATCACCTACAGAAGACAATATGTATTAATCTAAAACCTACAACACATTTTTATACTCCCTTAGAGAGTTTAACAGTAAACTTAGTTTAATAGTCATCCTGATCTCCTCGTTGGCCGGGATTCTTTGCTGCCTCAGCACTTACAGCTCGGCCAAAGATAATATGATGACACAGCGGTCTGCTGCAACAGTGTGGTGAAATCTGAGATGGTATTTTACTCTCCTGGCTTCTATCAGATGGCATCCATCTGTTGCAATTCTTCATCATTATATTCTGGATCTTCACAGAGATTAAAGTAAATTTGCATTGTTCAAACTAACAATTTTAACTGATGATAAATTGCTGCAGTTTTGGCTGAAGTGTGGAGTACATTGGCTCTGGGATAAAAAGTCTACATTAATGGCTTTAGCTGAAGATTTAGTTGAAAAGATCCATGATTTTATAAAGGACGTTTTGCAGGTGCTAAGATTTAATGAGCAAACAAGAATAGAAACCCTCTCAAATCGCTCATGCCCAGGTTGCGTATGTCTGTGATTTGCTCAGTCAGATGATCACCAAAGTTACTGGGAGTCACCCTTTGAGGATCATGAATACAAGTACCAGCCCACTTGGCTTTCACATGGAGTTTTTGCAAAATGCAAGTTGGGGTTTCATGCATTCTGTACCAAGAAGAGGCTTCTATCTAGC
Organism: Cheilinus undulatus; assembly: GCF_018320785.1. Classification (NCBI taxonomy): domain Eukaryota; kingdom Metazoa; phylum Chordata; class Actinopteri; order Labriformes; family Labridae; genus Cheilinus; species Cheilinus undulatus. The sequence continues at coordinate 35,750,681 of NC_054881.1, forward strand.
CACACTAACATAAAGGCCAAATTGTTGCAGAACTGCAGTGAAGGTTGTCCTTCTTGAACTTTGCCCTATCTCAACACAGGATCTCTGGAGCTCATTCAGAGTGACCATCAGGCTCTTGGTCACCTCTCTTATTAAGGCCCTTTTACCCTAATTGCTCAGTTTTAGCATTGCAACCAGTTCTTCCTGGCTGTGCCAAACTTCCTCCATTTGAGAATTATGGAGGCCACTGTGCTCTGGGGAATTTTCAGTGCAACATCCTTTTTTAATCTTCCTCTGATCTGTGCCTTAGAACAATCCTGTCTCTAAGCTCTGCAGGCAGTTCCTTCGAGCTCATGGCTTGGTTATTGTCAGGCCTTCTATAGAGAGGTGTGTCTTTCCAAATCAGGTCCAAACAGTTTAATCTACCACAGGTGGACTCCAACCAAGGTGTAGAAACATCTCAGCAAAGATCAAGAGAAATGGGAGGAGCCTGAACTAAACTTGAAGTGCTTTGCGAAGGGTCTGAACACGTATGTCAGTGTGAAATTTCAGTTTATTATTTTTCATTCATTTGCAAAAATTTGAAAATTCTGTTTTCACTTTGTCGTGATGGGGTACTCTGAGTAGATTTGTGAGAATAAAAATATTTTTTTTTTTTACTGTAGCATCAGGCTGCAACTTAAGAAAACTGAGAAAAGTGAAGGGGGTCTGAAGTCTTTCTGAATGCACTGCTCCTTATTGGAAACAATAATGTAACTCCTATGCTAGCTGTGGATCAGATGTTCTTTTTTTCTTTTTTTTTTAAGATATTTATTTATTTCACCAGATGCAGAAAAATCAAAGATTTTTTTCATATAAGTTAGCTGATCTTGGCCAAGTTGTCTACCTTTTACTGCAATTCATCAAATATTTTCTGAATTCGAATTCCAAAGTATGGCTTAAAAGACGAAAATGCAGTAATGCAAACCCTACAAACCTGTCGTAATAAGAAAGAGACAACATCTGTGGACTCCCAGTACGAAGCGTGGAAGAGATGAGGCAGAGCCACTGTGGGGAAAGCTGTCAGGGCGTCTGGACAGTACAGGGCGTAGTCCATCCTCTTACTGCCCCACCATCGAGAAGCAACTAGAGATGGGAGGAAACATGGAGAGGATGGAGAATTAACAATATGGAACTCAGCCTATTGAAGTTTGCTTATTGTGTCCACTGCAAATCTAAGTTGTGCTCATCTAGAGATGTAAAGTTTCACAAACAGCAGGAAGTTGAAGTTTTAAGGGTTGAAAAAGGAGAAAACTAATTAATTCTACAGAGATTTGAAACACTTGCAAAAAAAACTCAGGATCCAGGAGAACCTAGTCTATTTTTTTCTGGAAAATGTAGAAAACCTTCGCAAGAAACTGAGCTAAAAAAACAACCGCACACAAAGGATTCTGGATCTTGTTTCTACTCAGGAGATTAATCTGAGAGAGGAAGGACAGAGCACAGGAAATGAGGATGGAGCCTTGCATCCTTCCTCCATGTCCTCTACACGGCAAATCCCAGGATACCTTGCTCTACGTTCTTCAGCACCCTGGGTGATGGGGGCACCGAGTTGAGGTCTGTGATGTCAGAGGTGACATCGGTGAGGTCGGAAGTGGCATTAGAGGTACTGTCAGAGCTAACAAGCGAGCTCTGCTCAGAATCCATCCCGTTGGACTTCGGGAACACCTGTCGGATTTTCTGTCGTAAGCGAAAGGACGAGCTCCGACATGACAACTTATTGTAGGGCAGAGTCAGCTGGGTCAGCAGCCGCGGCCGTTTGGGTGTGCTGACTTCACGAGGGGGGGATGTTTGGAGGGAGGAAATCAGAGCGTCAACACTTAAAATGTCAGCTGGTAGAACAAAACATGGATCACACAAAGAAGCTAAGGTAGTAAACTCACTGGTTGCGATGTTGGAGGCGGTGTAAGAGTCGGCTAACCCGGACACCTGGCTGGCCAGGCTGGCCTCGCTCGCCCTACGGTTACACCGATGGTGAGGGACTCCAGGTGATGTGGAGAAGGGATACTGACTGTCCACAACCATGTGAGAGTGAGGAGAATCCGCTGAGAGACAGAAGAGAGGAGTTAGAGGAACAAGGAGGGCAAAGAGCAAAAGCTCTCTTTCTCTATACATCATGTCAACATGAACAACCAAATCTTACAAAAAGATGGAGCTAAGACTCATACTGTAATAAAAAAGGTGGAATAAAGCATTAAAAACAGATACATACTCTCAGAGTGGAGCTGTGAGCTCTGCCAGTTTAAAACAGGCACAGGGATAGACGTCTCATTGACGGTGTTTTCCTGACAGCGCTGTGATGCTGAGCCACTCGACTCCATCAGAAGCTGAGGGTTACTCTGAATGGTGTCAACTACAATGACAGATGAAAGCAAGGCGAAAGGTTTGAAAGACAAAAGAATTTCCCCTTCAGAGCAAAGAATAAACACTGAAAAATTACAGTCAAATGGCCCACGTTTGTAAGCACTCACCCAGGAGAGCGGAGTGTCCGTCACCCAGAGGAAAGCGCTGGTAACGGGGAACGCTGAAAGGAGGCAGCAGGTGAAATCGTTTGTCCAGGAGCGGCTCCAGGCGGGACGCAGAGGGATCGGCTGGATGGAACAGGTTGTAGACCTGCTGGCAGGCCGGACGCAGAGCAGACACTAGACAGGGGAAATAAGCCAACAGTCAGGGTTATAAAAAGAAATGAAAAACCTAACCAGTGGCAGTCATCCAGATCTGCAGTGGCTATAAGAAGTATCTAACCCACATTTTATTGATTTAGTCAATATAATTTGGCTTTTTCAATTACCTGAGTGCAGTGAATGTGTCTAAAGTCACTGTGGTCTAAAGATACCTGAATCTAGAAGGTGCAGTCACTGGTTCGTCAGTATTCCTGGCTACCATTACACCATTAAGTCAAAAGAGCACTCCAAGAAACTCAGAGATAAGGTTACTGAAAAGTTTACGTCAGGAGTGGGATACAAAAGCATTTCCACCTATGACTACTCTGAGGGAGTTTCAAGCAGTTGAGATGGGAGAGACTCTGCACATAACAACTGTTGCACTGTTTCTTTCTTTTTACCAGTCAAAGCTTTGAAGACAACTTAATTTAAATCTCAAGTAGAGTTCACCAAGAGGTATGTGGGAGACTCAATGGTCAAGTAGGAAAAAGTTCTTTGGTATGATGAGACCAAAATGGGGCTTTTTGGCCACCAGACAGGACGCTATGTTTAGTGGACACCAAATACTGTCCATCACCAAAAACACACCATCCCCACTGTAAAGCACAGTGGTGGCAACATCATGCTGTGGGGATGCTTTCCAGCAACCAGCCCTGGAAGGCTTGTACAGGTGGAGGGTAGATGGTCTCCCACCTCAGCTGCTGGACCTTCCAGATGCAGGTGTCTTTATACTACAATCACTTGAGACACATTCACTGCACTCAGGTGATCCCTTTTTCACTAATTGTGAGACTACAGGACCTCTGTTGAATTAGGTCAGTCACTTTTAAGGGGGTGAATTTTTATGCATAAATATTTTTCTTTAATTGACATTACTTTGTAAAAATGTTTTCCATTTTGACATTAAAGAGATTTTTTTTGTAATTTTTCCTCAAAAAAAAAGCCAAATTATATTGACCATGATTGATTTATAAACTCAATAAAAAGATGAAACATCCAAGGGGGTGAAAATATTTTTATGTATTTATTCATTTTTTAAAGGCGCTGTGTATTCAGAGTTCAGCAGCCTCTGCTCTTTAAAGCCCAAAGGAAAAACAGTACAGTGAGAATCAAGTGAGCTCTGACTTTAATCACATCCTTGTCTCATCTCAGCCAGAATATTTTCAGCCTTTGGGATCAGAGACTTGAACTCTGACCTCTGACACCTACAGCTGCAGACATTGATCTTACAGGAAAAAACATCAGAGGCAACACATTTTACTTCCTGCTCATGTGGTAAAACACTCTCTACATGAAAACTTTCATTAGAGGCATGATGATCAAACAACAGCACTACAAAATTTAAAAAAAGACTTTCCTCACCATCTAATGAGGGCACCACAGTCTTCCTCAGTGCGAGCACCAGCCCCAGAGGAGAGCCGAAGAGGAAGAAGTCTGTCACCTCGAAGTCGAACTTTCCCAAAGATCCTCCCTCCAGCATGGTGCTGTTACTGGAGCGCCGTGATCCGGGCTCCCCATGGAGAACACTGGAGTGAAGACTGCTCAGAGAGACAATAAACAATCACTATTTATGTCCTAACTCAGGAGCTTAAATCACAAAGTTATTAAGTTTAAAATGCAGTTAGATTTTTACACTAAAACTTGGTAAAAATATTAAAAAAGTAAAAATATTTTGCATCATTTTTTCAGGGAAGTTTGGTACTTTGACCCTGTTTTCTCATTTTTTAGCTTCATGTCTTAAGAGAGCAAAATATTTTGGAATTTATTTCTTAAGCCTGCAGCCTATAACAGGCTCAAGTGTTGCAAAATAATTTCACAGTCTTAAGGAAATAAACAAAGGATTCCTGCATCTAAAACCTCATAGTTGGGGTTATGTTTAAATGCTTTTGTAACCACAAATACCAGTTTAACTGCTCACTTTTGAACCCCATGACTGCATTGACAAAAGCAGTAATTCTACATTACATAACACAGGAATTGTCAGTCCACTGGAACTTTTAGTTTGTTTGATTGTGTGTAATTAGCATCTGAAATTAACAGGATAGTGATTGTGTGAAACAAGACTGAATCTAAAACTTTTTTGTTGATAAATCTGAGTGAAGTGGCTTTGAAGAGAAAACTGCTACAGACGTTCCAGGCTTTGAAAAGACACCTGTATGGAATTTTAACTGAAATTTTACAAAAAGAAAAAAATAGATATTTCTTAAAAAGCATACTCAATAATCATGTAAGTTACCTGTCTGTATTGGCATGACTTGGCTGAAAAGTTTGTCACTTTAGTGTCACTCTCCGTGTCTCACCTGGACAAGAAGGCTTGGTGATGTTTGATGGTGTCCAGCTCGTACGTCGACGAGTCGCTGCGTTTGCGTGGAAGTTGCCTCTTGGGGTCATCAGGCCCGGAGCTGCGAGGGATGTCGATGTTGCTGCGGCTGAGATGGCGGCTTCCTTCAAGGGATGGCGATGAAGGAGAGACGCTGTTTATGACAATACCTGGAGAAAGAAGATCTGTGTCCTGAAGAAACAGAGAAACAAAAGAAAAGGGTCAAAGACTATCTTCTTTAGCTACAAGTTCATGACCACACTAAAAACTAAATGCACCACACTTGGAGTATATTTCCTGGACCTGTCTGTGTGGTGGCTCTTGATCCACTGACTCCAGCCTCAGTCCACTCCTTGTGAAGCTCCCTTAAGTTCTTGAATCTGCCTTGTTTTACAATCCTCCCTGATGCTTGTTCTTCTTTTTTTTTACCACACTTTCCCCTCCAGTCAACTTTCCATGAATATGCTTTGATACAGACTCTGAAAACAGCCTTCCCTTTCAGCAGTGACCTTCTGAGGCTTACTCTCCTTATGGACGGTGTCAGTGATTGTCTCTGGACAAGAGTCAAGTCAGCAGTCTTCCCATGATTGTGGTTGTGTGTATTGAACCAGAGTGAGAGGATGAGGGCTCAGAAAACCTTTGCAAATTAGACTTTTCCATAATTTTCATGAGCTGTAATCATTAAGATTACAACAAAAAAGTCTTGAAATGCACCTGCATAACTCTCTTAGGACACACTTAAAGTATTTGTGAACAACTTTTCTTCTAGTGTCATAATCAGGTCATTATAATTTGTATGTAGTTGGCTTTGACCATAATATTACTTATCTAATGATATTTCTATGATTAACAGCTTCGTGTCAAGTGCTTAGCAAACTTAGGCATGCTATCACACCAAGCAAAGATGATAAATACAGATAACTTTAAAGGTCACATATTATGCAAAAATCCCTTTTTCAGGCTTTTTTTTTTAAACAAAAATATGTGCCCCTGGCCTGTCCACCATTCCCTAAAGTAACAGAAAAATCCATTCCTCCCCCTCTCTCTTTCTCCACCTTTCAGAAAATGCGTGCTGAAACAAGCCGTTCTCAGATTTTCCCCTCATGATGTCATGTGGGTTCGGTTTGCCCTCCCCGCTTGGAAGAAAGCTCTGCCCTCCTCTCCTAATCCTGCCAGGTGAGAGGAGATTCAGAAGAGCCATATCCATTAAGCCACATCAATATCAGGAGAGGGGCGGCTCAGCTCGGAAACAGCTCGTTCTGAGCAGGGCTGAAACAGAGGGGGTTTAAGACTTGCAAAAGTCCAATACTGGAGTGTTTCTTCAGCAACAGACTTCACAGGCATGTTCTGAGGACCTCTGAGACCAATATAAACTTGTCTTAATAGGGTAAAATATGTCCCCTTTAAACCAGACAACACCAGAATTTCAGCTTTAGCATTTTAAGCACGCTACCATTCTGATGTTAGCATTTAACTTAAGCCACACAAAGGTGTGAGTCTGGACTCTTATGGTCCTAGAGTTATTGTACAGTATTACAGTTAATGATCACATTGATTTATTTTATGTTGTAGTGGTATTTAATATAATTTTCCCCGATAAATCAGAGGAGGAGGTAATCAAATGACATGTCATTGTATAACCTGGACAAAATAGAGCACAAAACTGTGACAGTAGTCACCTGCAAGGAGTATTTTAAATCATTTCAATGCAAATACCATATTTTTGTCACTTTAATGTATTTCAGCACATCAGAGTTTTGTAGAATTAGCAAATTATGCTGCTTACCTTAGCATTCAGCCCCACAAAGCAGATAACTGTGTTTTATTCTCTGATGCTTGTTCCAGTAAAGGTCTGTATTGCAGATTAAATTTTCTAATATCAAACATTCAGGCATTCCAGGTGAATAACATCAAATGTTATCAGAAAAAAGGGCTGATAGTGACAGAGCAACTGTACATATTCTCTTGTAGAAGAGAGGATCACTTTCAGAAAGGATTAACTTGATAACAACACGAGTTTTTTGACACCTAAGCAGAGGAGCATATGTATTTATTAAGGTTTACCATTAACAGAGAGTACCTCCATACTTGAGTTATTTTTAGTTACAGCTGTTAAAGTCCTGGTTAACAGATTTCCCTTCAGTTTACACGTACCAGCTCTCACTTTGTTGCATACTTTTTAGTCCTACGCCATCTGGAACAGAGCATAAGGGCTGCTTGATGTAAGATATTTGATAGTGATACCTGAACACTGATGGCGCTGCCCCGTCTGCTGCTGTTCTGGCTTTCTGAGACGATCACAGAGCTGCTGCAGAGAGCGTCAAACCCCAGAATCCCCCCGACACAGTCCCCAATGACACACACCTGGAAATAAAGGACAGAAAAAAGCATTACAAAAATACGCAGCCTGCTGTCTACATGCATCAAAAAGCAAGGTTCCACTCTCACCTGGCCGTTAAAAGTCTCTCCTTCTAAAGACTTAATGAAGTCACTGTACACCTGATTGGCTCGTAGGATGACGGTTGCGACAGCGTCTTGGTACTGCGGTGCGGATGTGGCCAAAAGAGGCAGAGCAGCCAGAGGGATGTGATCCTGACTGTTGGATAGACATCCCTCGTCGTAGCTGTAGGGACTCAGGCTGACAGACAGAGCAGACACATCGTTATCTCATGTTAAACATTTTCAGGTTGTACACATGCCAGGGTAGACTGACAAAATTCTCAAGTTTTGCTCACTTTGAGACGAGCGAGAATGCGTCAACACAAACAGCAGGACATGGGACCATCCGGATGGCGATGCGGCCCAGAGCGGCGGGGTAATGGACCCTCATCACGGTCTCAAAGGCTCCACTCAGAGTGTTTCCATCTCCCTGCTTGCTGTTTTGCTCGCCTTTAAACAAACAATTTAATTGTTAATGCTATATTTCTGGATCATTGTCTACAGATATTTTAAGATCCAATCATCACTGAGCTGCAACCACATTTGCTTCCTGACCTTGTTTCAAGTGACAACAGCTAAAAACAATCCAGCATATCATAAAGTGCAAAGGACAAGCTAAGAGAAGCAGCAGTCTACGAGTATTTGGAGCTGCTGCTTTCATACTACAGTCTTTTCTCAAACTTCACACCTTTCTCAAACTACTACAACTGTCCTCATTATTGTTGGTTTATTTTATGCCATACCAGAGCCGGTGTCCAGAATGTTTCCTCCATGAAGGACCAGAACGAGGACATGAATTTTAGATGGCTGGACGCACTGTTGAGATGAGCAATTCTGTGGGGACAAAGATGGAAAAAAGGGTTAAAATGAGCCAGGAATTTTTATAGGAAAAACCTGAAAAGTGAAAGAAAAGACAGGAAAACAAATCAGCACCAAACTGATAATGCTGAATCCAATCCATAAACTCATAAATGGGTAAACTGGCATCAAACTAGACAAACAGGTCTCTTTTAACTCGCAATAAACAGAATATTTGGTGGTTGTGGTGGTGTTGGACTGTTTGTTAAGGATTTAAGCCACAAAGGACAAGAGTTTGCAAAAGACAGTAGAGTACAAGTCAAAGGAAGTAGTTAAAATTAGTCAGGAATAATAGGAATAGGAGGAATAATACCAAGTGGGAGCCCTATCAAAGGAAGAAGAAACCTGCTCATCTTCTCTTGCCAGATGAAAAAGTTGGGGTACAGAAAGGTAAAGAAACAGTCCAGTTTTCCAGGGGTGAGTGCTAGGACCTCAACCTAGCTCTGATTCCCCTGTCTGAGTTTTCTTTTCATTCTCTCAGATGACCAAGTAACAGTAATCAAATTAATAAGATGACCCCCAACAGTCACAGAATAACTTTGGTGACCATTAAAAAGTCACAGAGTTACTCTTGTCACTACTGAACAGCCACAGAGTGTCAGAAAATAGAAAATCAAAAAATGGAACATTCAGTGTAAAATATCATGTGTTGTCTCAAGCTCACTGTGGTAAAATGCCCCACATCACATGTGCATTGCACTGATAAATCTGTTAACTGTAACTGTGTAAAATAAAGGAACTGGCACGGAGGATGGTGGCTCCAGGTTACCAGAGCTCACTGCCCAGCCTCACTGAGGTGTCAGGGGACTGACTGGACAGAACACCTTTGATGGGAGGTTTCCTCTTGACAACCCCAGTGATGTCCCAGCTCTTGCAGCCCTTCAGTCTAAGTAGTCAGGTTTGGGGGCAATAAGGTGCCATGTGGTAGGGTAGGTAGCAGCATTTTCCCTACCTGGAGCTTGCATATAGACAGCCTGGGTCTGTTGGAAGTGGTGATGCTGTGGCAACCAGGGGCCATGTGGTAGGTTATGTAACTTCTCAGTAATGATTGGAGGAATAAATTAAGATTAGGGGTCTACACACTGAGTGCTTATCATTTTATAAGGGCACAAGTATTTCCTTTCAGACAGTAATTTAGTTAATCTGAATATAACGATCAGAGTTTTCTTATTCAATGATGTAACAATTAAACTGATTACTCAATGGTTTGTTGTTAAGCTATTCCTGTCAGCAGGATTTCATCTTTGTTTTAACATATTCTGCTGTGCTTTTGCTACAAGTATTCAGTTTGCTCTTCTTTATTGGAAACAAATGGGGTCCTAAGATGTGAACTTCACACTTATTTTGATGTACAGCTGTGTCTCTGCTTTGAGCTATGCAGTCAGATAAATTAAGCTTCATATTTTATTAATGTTGTACATTTACAAACTTTCTAAGCAGCACATCTTATTCATGCACTTTAAAATTAAATCACTTCTTCCCTGTCAAGTTTAAATAAATTCACTCTGACATCCGTGGCCTAGATTTGACTGAAAAGCAAAGACTTTCTCACCCCCATCATCCAAACCACCAACCAGGTTTCATAAAAACTTAGCCTTTAAAACTGGTGAAATAAAAACTCATCTGATGGCCTCAGCAGAAAGTTGATTCTAATTTTACACCACATGCAAGATACAGAAAGCTAATCTAGGAGGAGGAGTTTATGCAAGAGTTATTTTATAAAGGGATTTATGTGAAGCTTTACCTCCATGACCCTCTCCTCGTTACTCATCACGGCGTACTCCCCGCCAGACTCCTGGTACAACGTCTCTGTGAAAACATCATATTATCATTCAGGTGTTGTCTGTCAGAGCACAGAATCTGATACAGCATTTATAGTAATACCTAAAATTAGATTCAGTGTGAGTTAACAGCTATCCTACCGTGAGCTTCGTCCACCTCTATCGTTTCAATCTTGTCCATCAGATCGTTGGAGCTCCACTTTGTGATCTCTTTGGCAAACATCTCCTCATTGTCTGAGAAGTCCTCTGAGAGACACACAGAGAAGACGACCTTTGAATTTCTTTTTGAACAACAAGTATATTCAACCCTGTCCCTGGTTCTAATCAGGTACATTTTGAGATGATTTTACTGTATATAAAAACCTAGCACAAAAATTAAGGAAATTTGTATTTGGTAGAATATTTCTTTGTTGTAACAATGCTTCTTGGCAATAAATCTTATGCTGTCAGAAAGCCTGATTATTTCCCTTTTAAATGGTGCCACATTTGTAAAGATCATGCATTTGAGGGATCAGCAGCAGAGCTGAGTATGTGGGTTGCACACAGGAAAAATTTGCCAAATCTCTTCTGCCAATGCCAAACAGCTTATTCTGACATGGACTCTTGTTTGGTGTTTTTACTGAGGATTGGATGATTGAAGTCTGAAGAAACAAGGCATATTGGCAATTTGCCAGGAGGGAGAGAAAGGGAGATGCTGCCCCACATGTCACACTGCCCCCACCAAAAGATGTTACTCTCTCGGTGCAGCAATCAGTAAAAGGTTCTCCACGTCCTCTCCACACTTTGGCAAGACAATCCAACTGCCATGGGCAGAATCTGGATGTTCGTCCACATGTTCAGGTTCGAGTGCATGTGTTGCCAACACCAGCACAAACAGACCTGACGGTAATGGGCAATTGTGGCAGGCCACCTAGTAGCCCTATGAGACCAAAGATCGGCTGTGTGTGGTCTGTTTTTGTCTGGGCAGAGAGTCCTCAGCCATATTGTACGGCTAACCTTGACTGTCTAACATAGGGGTGCAGATGGCCTAGTGGTTTAAGGTGCGCCCCATGTTTGCAGGTGGCCCAGGTTCAAATCCGCCTTGTGCCACTTTCCCATATGTCTCTACCTGATCTCTCATTCCTGTTTCTGACTCTATCCACTGTTCTCTCTCGATAAAAGCATTAAAAAAAAAAAAACTTAAAAAAAAGAAAACATCTGTAGAGCCCGGCCTGGTTCCTAAGTGCTGACAGGGTGAGAAAACGGTCTAGTTGAGCAATAGCAAAATAAGCTGTTTGGTGGAGAATATTTAGCAAATTTTTCATGGCTGCATCCCACATACTCAGCTCTGCTGCTCATCCCACAAATGCATGATCTTTACAAATGTGGCACCATTTAAAAGGGAAATAAACAGACTACCCAGTGGTATAAGACTTACTGCCAAAAAGCATTGTTACAACAAAGAAATAATCAATCAAACACAAATCTCTTGACTTTTTGTGCTAAGTTTAGCTACAGTGTAGTAGTTTTGGGGGAATTAAAGGCTCAAATTTAGATGAAATGATTCAATAATGTAGTCATATTTAACATTTTTTACTGCTGTCAGTCACTTTAAAAAACAATACAATAAATTCAATTCAATTGTAATGAATTAATTGCAATTATTAGTATATGTGGATAATTTGAGAAAGATTGCATTATGGGTGGATTAAATAATAATAGTAACAAAACAATCAGAAAGGACGGGCTTCTGAATGCCATCGAAACTTTCTACTAGCTTCTGAAACAGAAGAAGTTGAGACTGAATGCACACTGTTCCCTTACTAGTCAATCCAGGATGGTTTAGTCTGTAGAATACAGATTTAACAATAAAATGATAAAATTAAGAGCATAGCAAGTTTATCCACGTGTTCCAGTCAAAGCTGTTTCAGCTGGGTGTGTGATGGCATCAGAGTGCAATTAATCAGCACAGATTTTTAGCACATTTTTCATCTAAAAATGTTGACAGCGCTAGTTTATTAATACACTCTGACATGAGAAAAGACTAAATCATATACCGAACAAGAACACCAAAATGAGGGACAGACTTCTCAACACTACCTCTGACGTCTTGTGCAGAAAACGATGACTTACCGTGAGCATCGAAGAACTCGTCGTCTGTGCTGTCCTCAGAATCTCTGGCGATACTCTGCATCCTCCACTCTGAGATGCTCTGATGAGACGGACTCCCTGCGAACAAACATATAAATTAATCAAATGACTACTCTGATGATAAATGAGTTTATATCTGCTGAATAAATGAATTAAAACTCTCACCTCCTCTCTTTGATGATCTGTTGGACGACCTGGAGGAGGTGGACCACTGCTTGGTAAGCTCCCCTCGTGTCTCCAGTGCATCTCCCAGCTTCCCCACTCCTTCGCCCTCTGTCTCTGCAGTCGACCCCCCCACGTCCGCTCCCTGATCCTGATCCTGGTTCACAGAGGAGCCATTGGTCTCTGGTCCGCCCTCCTCGTTGAGGCTGTACTGGGCCATCTTCTTCGCTAAAGCCAGCTGCGTCTCCAGCTCCAGCTGCCGGATGTCCTCTATGGTGAGGCCATACCACTCGTCCTGCCAGCACCATGCCTGTCTGTGAGCCCGAACCATGACTTTACGCAGACCTGAGAGACACAAACCAGGATTTAGAAGCAGGTAAAATCCTTTTAGAGGGAACAAATTGGATTTCTATGACATAACCTTTAAAATATGGAGTTATGGTCAGTGAAAACACAATTTGCTCTTTTATTCCTCAGTTTTTGGCTCTACATGAGAGTTTAGAGCAGTGATACTCAGTGCATCTTTTGTGATGATTTGTGGCTCTTTTCTGTTTTAATTTGGAATATTATCTCCCCAGAAAACCTTAAAAAAGAGAAACTCTGACCTCAGAAATTACACATTGCAAGTCACATTTATAAGTTTGTTTTCCACACATACAGTAGACTTTAATTGTCAAACTTTTTTTTTTGTCAGAATATTTCTATTGCCCTTATTTGCACTTTTTTGCCCCTTTTCTTCCAGTTTTTGCCACTTCTTTTTTTGCCACATTCTGCCCATTTTTGAGACTTTTATTCCATTTTGAATGAATGAAACACTCTGTGGCTATTGATGCTGACAGAAGCAGCCCCAAGATACCAAGTACAGAGCATGTCCTTTTCAACTATATCTACAACGGTGCTAATTTAGGCTTTATGCACTTTAAGACATGCCTGGGTAAGATGTGACCATAATTATTATTTACAGAATTTCATTTTATTTTTTCATTCTATTTATTTCATTTTGATTCAAGTGAAAAAAACATTCTACTTCCTCAGGTTATGTTCAAATACAGCTCTGTTGTTGTGTTTTTGTGCATTTTTGATGTGCTTTTGTCATGTTGCCAAATTTAAAAGGGAGTCTATGAATAAAAAGTGCATATTTTTCATCAAATTGATATGTATTGGTTCTAAATTTGAAATTACCAGCTGCTAACTTGGCAGCAAACATGTCTGGACTGGCTCCTTTTTTTTAATTATCAAATTTGGCCCAGTTGAATTTGTAATTGAATAGCCCTGATCTAGACTATATGGAAGTTTCACTTCTTGAATTAAATCACACAAAAAATGAACTTTTTAATGATATTAGAAATTTTTTAGATGCACCTGTAAATCTGCGTTGTTGATATTAAAATCAAATTTAAATGCTATAGAAGATTTGTTACTTTAAAGCACCTAATAGTGTAGTACAATGGCTCTCAAACTGGGGGTCAGGACCCCTCAAGGGGTCGCGAGATGGCTTCCAAAAAATAAAGAATATTTTTAAATGATTTTAAATTGTATATTTCACCAATTTTTGTAAATATTTATGCATAAAAATGTTGAATTTAAAATAGAAAAATGCAAACATGGCTGTATTTGACTATGACTCAGCCACCTTCAGGTACAGTGGGGGTCCCCAGTCGTTGGGGAGTCTTTGGTACTGTTATTATGGGGGATTTGGGCTAAAAAGTTTGGGACCTCCTTGTGCAGTTTATTCAACAAATATTTTTTAAAATGAGCTTTTTCTTTCTTCCTGAGGTTATTCCTTACTTTTTATGGTTTTTTTTTTGCAACTTTGAAGAAATCCTCTTTTCTATAACCTTGTACTCACAAAATGTTCACTTTTAGTTTGAATACAGGACTTTTAAAAGCTTGCTGGAACTTTCTGGCTCATTCCCCTGCCTTAAAGGACACATTTGAATTTCATCTCCAACTTTTTGTAGATTATTTGAATTTTTCATCTCAAAAAGACCCCTTTTTGTCACCAAGTTTCTGGGGTTTCTTTTGTCGTCTTTCTGTTTTACACCGGTGCTAACTGTCTCAATTATTTTTAAAGCAGACTTTTTGGGGTTTATTTTTCCTTTTCCTGTACAAAAATTTATGATATTATGTTTCAAGGTAAACCTTTGAGATCCCAAAATATCTTATGTCTGTCTTGGAATTAAGCCAAACTTTTACATTGGTTTCCTGATTTCTTAAGGTTTCTGTAGAGTTTAAGAAAAACACTTGGCTTATAGGATAAAACAGGAGAAAAAAGTGGCCCTGAAGCCATTCAAACCCTCTTAAGGACACACTTTCCCTCTGTTATACCTACCCACGTCGTGTATGAAGCGTTCGATCTTGGACTGCATGCCCCAGTATCTGAACTCCACCTTACAGAGTTTGTAGGCACACATAACAGGACAGCGGCCTGGGCTCTGGTTGATCTCCTCGATCCAGTCATCAGACAGAGGGCCGCGTTTCGTCTTCACAGACTGATACAGCTTTGGGTCTTCTTCCACCAGGTACTCATGAGGAGCAATGTAGTCCTTGACGATGTCTATGGGGTCTGCAGAGGGACAAAAACATCATTATGAATGGCGTTTTTATGGTAGCAGAGGTGATTTTTCATTGTGTGAATGATGACAGACTCACCTATCGTCCTCTGTCTCTTCTCGGCAGAGGACAGATTGAAGACATCCACCTGGTTTCCAGTATCTGGTTTATAGTACGTCTCGATGTCTATTGAGAATTTCTCCACAAAAGGACAAGTATACCTGAGAAACATGATGCATAGAGGTGTCAATATTAATGATGCACCTTCCTCCATCACCTGCTCAGGCAAGCTCATGTTCGCTGGGCATGTGGTTGTATGAATAAAACTACAATAAAACTTCAAACTTCAAATAAAGCTTCCTCTCAGAATTGCTGAAGCAATGATAACCTGATGAAAACACAACACTTGTAGCCTCACCCTGTGTGACAGATCCAGACTGTCTGCACATGTATGAAGCATTTGAATGGCCCAGACCTATTTTAACTCTGGTTATGAAAATAATAGGAATGTCAACGCTATAGTTACAGACAAACTTAAGTTTGTGCATGACAACTCATATAAATTCTGCAGTGCAGTTACCATAAACTCAGAAAGAGGCTGATTTGTCCCCAGATGACTGCATGGTGACTGATAAACAGCACTGGGGCACATGGTCATTGTTTGGACTGCATTGCTAAGCATCTGTAAGGATAACTGTAAGATAGTGAACTCATCTGAACCCAATGTGCTGATTAATGTTGTGACGTCAGTGTTTTTGCTGATCTCTGTCTCAAGAACTTGAGAGGAGTTATGTAAGATTGAGGCCAAGGAGAGTACGGAGACATGACGAGACAGGACATCTGGGGCATGGGGGACTGCGATGGACCAAGTGCATCCAGCATAAGTTATCATGGATAGTCAAAATAACAGATTTAGTGCCTATGAGAAGTATTCAACCCCTTGGATATTTTACCCTTTATTGATGATATAAATCAATCAAGGTCAATAAAATTAGGTTTTTTCACAAAAAACATCACAATGTTTGAAAACAGATTTTTATAAAGTCAATCAAACATAAAATATTTAAATTAAAATAAGTGCATAAATATCCACCCCCTTCAGGTAAGCATTTAGTAGATCCACCTTTGGCTGTAATCACAGCACTGAGCCTGTGTGGATAGGTCTCAATCAGGCTTGCACATTTGGACACTGCAATTGTACTCTTTGCAAAACTGATCAAGCTCTGTCAGGTTGCAAAGGGATCAGGCGTGAACAGCCCTTTTCAAGTCAAGCCACAAATTCTCTAAATCTCCTTAAATCTTCTCCCAAGCGGTAGTTCTCTCGCAGACTGGATAAGATTGTCCTCCAGGATTTTCCTGAGAAGAATCCCGCATGATGCTGCCACCACCATCTGCCACAGTGGGGATGGTGTGTTTGTAGTGAAATGCAGTGTTTGGTGTCCACCAAACATAGTGTCTGTGGTCAAAAAGCACCATTTCAGTCTCATCATACCAAAGAACTTTCTCCCACTTGACCATGGAGTCTCCAAAGGGCCATCTGGCAAACTCTTGTGGAGATTTAATCTGGGTTCTTTTCAATAGTTTCTTTCTCTTTGCCACTCTCCCATAAAGCTTTGACTGGTGAAGAAACCAGGCAACAGTTGTTGAATGCAGAGTCTCTCCCATCTCAGCTGCTGAACTTTTTAACTCCTTCAGAGTAGTCATAGGAGTCTCGGTGGCCTCTCTCACTAGTCTCCTTCTTGCACGCTCACTCAGTTTGTGAGGACGGCCTGATCCAGGCAGATGTACACATGTGCCATATTCCTTCTATTTCTTAATGATGGATGCAATTTCTTGATGACTTAAACTTTTCAACAGCCTTTTCTCTGAGTTGCTTGGAGTGTTCTTTTGTCCTCACAGTGTAATGGTAGCCAACAATACTAATTAACCAGAGACTGGACCTTCCAGACACAAGTGCCAAATTACACCGACCATGATTGATTTATAAAATTTACAAAAGGGTAAAACATCCAAGGGGGTGAATACTTTTTATAGGCACTGTATGAAACAGACACAGTTTAAGAGGGAGCTTCATGTGTGCTTCTTACTTTGTAAAGTTCTTTTTTCCATTCTGCTTGCAGTTCTTTTCTGATTCTCTTTTTTTTAGCTTTAAACTCGGATTCCTTCAGGCTTCATGTTGGCAAGTATTGGTTCTCGAGACAGCTCAGCTGGAAATGGTGCAAATTAGCTCACATGGAGGAAGGAAAATCACCAGCTTTTTCCGAAAGACGCGTTTAAGTGAGAGGATCTGCAGACCCATTATAGTCAGATAGACTGAGGTTGATTTCATGAAGAAACTTCTGGCACAAAATAAAGACTCTGATATCCACAGAGAAAAATCAATGGAAAAAAAATCTGTAATTTCCATCTCATTCCACCTACTTTAGGCCAAAAGGTTAAAAACAACCAGGCAAACTAACAGAAAACTTCACAAAAACAGAAAAACTATCAAAACACTTGGATGTAATATTTGTTTAAATGTAAAAACTTCCCTTTCTTTCAGTGAGAGGTTGATAAAAACATTTATATTGAAGGCCTCTAATGTCCTAATGGAGGAGCTACAAATTGTTAATGAAATCCCTCATATCTAATCTATGAGAATTCAAAAATCAGTGCCAAGAACGCAACGCCACACCGGCATAAAAAAATAGACTTGACTGAGCAGTGTGAAATATTAAGAAATCAGGCGAACATAAAATGTTGGCAACGGTGCGTGCTGTTAATGAAAATGTGATCATTCAGCTGAAACCACTCCAAATAACAAAACGCTTCCCTCAGCAAAAACCAGGATGAGGTTGTTTCATTTGTTAAATTTATGGGATTAAAAGCCGTACAATAAAAACTATTAACAACATTTTATTACTCAGAGGTCAATCCTTGGACTGGAGATGATGCCAGCTGCCTAAAAGCAAATGTTTTAGCTCAGGCTGGTTTCAGAGCCATTTTCTAATAGTTTACTTCAAACTGAGCGAGCATTAATCATCTTTAATACCTGTGGTGAGTCATTTTCCATTCAAACATTTTATGGGGTGGATTATAATCAAGAGCATCTAATCAAGTCCATTAATCCCCTGCTCCCCTATATTTCACATTCTATCACAGTCTCTACATGAAGAAGATATCCTGTATTTTAAACCAGGGCTCTTATTTTACATACAGGGTAAGGGTTAGGTACAAGACAATTGTAGATTGCCTCAGTGACAGCAGAGAAAAAGGTTGCAATGATTGTGAGTGATTGTAACGGCTGCTATTTTTTCCACTGACAAGCTCCCGTTGTTGTTTTACGTTGCTGACACTTCACAGAAAGGATCCCTGGAGGAGTATGACCTTTTTTAAGAGTAATATACTTTTGGTTAGCACTTTATTTTAGTAGACCCTAGTTACCTAGTATTTCTATAGTAATTCCATTGTAATTACCTATTAATAAGTTGACATTTTACCAAGTAATAACTTAATTATATTAAGGAAGCATTGACCTGATAATTATGTATTGATTACCAAGTAATTCCTCCAAATACTGTGGCAATTCTCTGGTAATTAAGTGGTATTTTACCCTAACCCTAGCCCTCGAAACCCTAGGCCCCTAAGCCCCTTACCCTAAATATTACTTTAAAAATTATTCAGGAAGGACTCACTTTAGATCAGTGGGCCAAAATAAATAAAATCCCTGGTCAATATCAAGCAACAAATATAGAAATTATCTAGTTTACTAAGAAATTACATATTGTCAAATTACCGAATTGCCAGAATATTATGAGGGTTAGGGTTAGGGTAGAATACCAACTTATTAGCACTTTATTTAAGTGGGCCATAATTACCCAGTTATATTACATTTATAAGTGAAAATCACCTAGTTATAAATTGACTTTTACCAACCAATAACTTGATAATATTAGGTACGTTTTTACCTGGTAGTAATGTATCAATTATCAAGTAATTCCTCGTAATGAACAAAGGAGGGTGGTTGACTGGCTGCCCAGTGTGATGGTGGCGCTTCAGTAATAAACTGAGGTTGGGAGCTCTTGGAGAACAGGGGGGAAATCCAGGCACCCCAAACACAAAAATAGTAAAAAATGAGGTAGGGAACACTTTAAAAAGCCTTTACTATAATGGCCAAATCATTTTAAAAAGCCAACATGTTTCAGCCAGATCGGTCTTCATCAGGGCTAGGCTTTCTGAAGTATTTCCTTCCTCAAATTTACTATTTTTATGTTTGGAGTGCCTGGATTTCTCCCCATTTTCTGATATACTTTTGAAGATCTTTGATAAGGCCGTCTTTGTAGATTTTAGAACCCGATCGCACCTTCAATTTTTAACCTGTCAACTGCACAGTTACATGCATGTTATGTGCCAACTACAAACTAAAAATGTGATAAACCAGAAAATTCCAGTAGTATGTCTTTTAGAAGTAGAAGTATGCAAAACAAGCTTTCTTGGAGCATTTTGAGATCAGACTATGAGAAAAAAAGAATTTGGCTTGATACCAAAAATTAGGTGACAGTAAAAGGTCAGATTTTTATACTTAAACAACCATAAAGGAGCCGTACCACAATCTAGAAGTACATAATCACAAGTTTTGCACTGCAGTCAAAATAAAGAGAGCATAGATTTAGGTTTAAAGAATAAAAATTGAACTTAATCAGAAATCTATTAAGCTTGACTAAAGATGTAAACTGAAGGGCTCTTCTTCCTTAGAGATTACCTTTAGTAGAAGTGTACAACAAAGTCATGTCACATTGACAAATCCATTTAGAGTACAAGAATTCAAACCATACTTGAACAGTACTTCAGTGCTTGTTTCACCACTTCACCAGAACATTTATTAAGCTATAAGGTGTATAATTGTTTATCATTCTCATATATTTTCTCCAGCAGGAGGAAGTAAAGCTGTACACAGAAGCTAAAAAACACCTAACTATGGTTAGACAGTAAAATATCTGCACTAGGTATTAACAGGCCATTAAAATAAACTGTTAACTACTTTTTTTTTGATTTACAGAAATGGCTGCTATATTGCCTTTTTCAAAGCTACCAAAGCTCACAGTTTAGATGTAAAAATAGGTATTAAAAGTGCCTCTTGTACCTGAATTTACAGTGATTGATCGAGGCAGTGATTGGCCAGCAACACTGGTGTTCAGTGAAATAAAAATTACTGTTCAGTCAATAAACTCTGGTCGATGTAACAGAGTGATTTAATAGCTTCTGCTGTTTATAAAAAAGCATCTTAATTTCAATGAAAAGGTCAATCTCAAAGGTGATTCTTTTTGTTCTAAAGTAAAAAAACTGGAATAAAAGCATGTGGTTTTGCTTTATTATTCAGGTACTTTGGTGTAATCATTTTGATCATTTTCCCTAGAGGGATCCACTGCAGCTGTTTTAACATGTTTCAAGGCTGCATGTTGTGGCAAAGAGAAGGCCTAGAAAAGATTGAAAAGCTTGTAAAAAGTATGCGAATTGCTGTGAAAAGCAAAGGGATCTGTTGGTTTGAGTCTGGTGTGGTCATCTCACCGGGTCCGTGTGTAGGGGTAGGCGTTCCAGGACTCCTCCTCCACTCGTAGAGCAGCTTGAGGCAGGATGGCACAGAACCAGGACGGGATGTGTTTGCCGATGTGATAGACTTTGTGTGTGTACTGACCCGAACCCCCGGGTCCGTCCTCATAAGGCTTGTTCTCTAGGATCTCCACCCCGCTGCCCTCGCCGCAGCTCTCCTCTCGGCTCTTTTTCTGCAAAGTGGCAGAAATATGACAGGACAGAGAGAGAGAGAGAGAGAGAGGAGGGTGAGATGAAGTTTATGCTTAGAGTTATGCCACTGCAACTGGAACAACACTGGTTTTCAAAGTCTGCATATTAAGCAGCCAAACAGTTGAAATACTAAAAGCACCACTGTCCACTTTGGATGTAAAATCATGTGAAACAGAGAGGTCTGGAAAGAGTTCCTGCAGGTAAAGAGGACAAAGGTGTGATGTTAACCCTAACCTGGGGTCACTGAAATGTAGAGCTGTGTGTCATCTGCATAGCTACAGTAATTCATTTAGTTAGTTATAGCTTAGTCCTAGTGTCAAAGATTAGCAACAAAATTAATTTGATGCACGATTAGTTTTTCTGTAGAGTCAACAAACGTGACTGTTATTCTGTTTTTCTACATAACGAATCACTGACATGATAGAATTCATGGTTTTATTCTGCTATGACTGAGAGATTAAAAATCATGATTATAATTAGAGTAAATGGGACATTTGGATGTGACAAAAAACTGATCATATATCTAAATCAGTTTTGTTGCTTATTCTTTGACAGCCAACAATATAATAATAAAAAAAAAAAAAACAGCCCCCTCATTTTTCTTTAGAAATAAAAAACGAATTTTTGTGTTTGATTTCCATGTAAAACAGTGACACCATGTATTCAAAGTGGCATACAAAGGATTAAAATCCAGAAAATAATTTATTATTTGGTAGTTTTGATCAGGACTATATTTTGATAACAGTTTTCGTAAGTGGACATTTTTGTCTACCAATGCCTAAATAGAAAATAAAGATTTAAATCTGACACTACACAAAAAACAGTAATGCATCAAATTACATTTTGTTGTATTTCTGTTTTTTTCTTCAGAGTGAATCAATAACATTACAAAATTCATAGTTTCATTCTGCTATGGCTGAGAAATTAAAATCACGGTTATAACTGGAGTAAATGGGACATTTTTGGCCACAAATGGCTCAAAGGGAGTAAAGTTTTACATCGGACATTACTTAAAAAACTAATCATGCTTCATAATCTCTTGTCTTGGAAATCTTTGACACATCTGACACTATAATTTTTTAAAATACCCTCAGGCCTCTCACCATTTATTATATATAAAATAAATCATTTTTTGTGGCATTTAAAGGGTTACAATCCAGAAAATAATTTAGTATTTGGTAGTTTAGATCAGAACTGAAGTTGATTTTAAGACTTGAGCCAAAAACATGGAAAATACTCAACTGTGTAAATTGTATGTCTTTGACATACATTATTTGTCTGTGAGATATCCAGGACTATGTTTGAAAAAAGAAATTAAGAAAATAACTCATGAAATTATAAGTTTAGGCCAGGACTTAAATTGGTGCAAAGAATAAGAATTAAAAAAAAAAAATAGGAATTTTTCTTTTTTATATAATTCTTAAATTATTACTTTTTTCACAGTGGGCAGCTGTTGTCCACAAAAGGCTTAATTGGTTAGTGAATTTGCACAGCGTAAACTGTAAGCTCTTAAAAATTAATTTGAAATTTAAAAATTTTTCAAGAAAAAAAAAACCTCCTGCAAAAAAATGATGCCTATTTGCAGTGACAAAGACAAAATGATCCCAAAATAAACGTGAAATATTCACTCTTTTTGACATAAATGTCCAGTGTAATAGCAGAGGGTTAAATGGTGAGGTGAACAACTGACTTCTTTTCTTCCATTAATTTTCAGAAAATAAAACAAACAGAGCCAGGACAGGTCCATCTTATAACAATTTGCTCACCTGCCTGACTTCACATTAAAAGCCAGCAGGCCTGACACAGTACTTCTGTCTCTCTTTACGGTCTTGTCTAACCTTGTGAAATCCTCTGCCCACGTAGATGTGGATGGATGATGCAGCAGAAGCAAAGTGATGAGCTGGAAAGGAAACTACTGCCATGTGGAAGAAAAAAGAAACTGCTTGTCTTTTCATTCTTTCACTCACATAGCACATCTTATTTATGCTCTCCGTCTGTTTCTCATCAAGTTCCTCCTCACAGATCATCTCCTCAGAGTCAAACAATCCAAACTCGGTGGCCAGTTTAGGTTTTAGACAAGAGTTTAGGTTTTAGAAGAGTTCAGGGGAGCTGGACTTTGAAGAAGCCTTTAAAAAACACAAAACTATTTTTTTCAGAATTTCACCTCCTTCAGCAAAATCACAGCTGATGATCTGACCCCTCAAATCTTTTCATAGATATTGTAGAATAAAGACACCTGTGTGTGGAGGGTCTAGTCACTGGTTAATCTATTCCTGGCTACCACTACACCATGAAGACAAAAGAACACAAAGGCACTGAACTGCATGGCTGTGCAAAAAGGAAGCTACTGAGACCTAAGACTACTCTGAAACTCTTCATACAGCAACTGTGTCCCGTCTTCACCAGTCAAAACTTTATGGGAGAGAAGTGATGTGCACATCACTACAAACACACCATCCCCACTGTGAAACACAGTGGTGGCAGCATCATGCTGTGGGGATGCTTCTCAGCAACCGGCCCTGGAAGGCTTGTAGTGGTAAAATGAAAACAGCAAAACATGGGAAAATCCTGAAGGACAAGCGTATTCAGTCTGCAAGAAAACTGCAACTTGGTTGATTTATGAAACCAGTTTATGGACAAAACATCCAGGGGAGTGAAAACTTTTTACAGGCACTGCAAGAGTTGATTTAATTATTTTTGTCATGGATAAAATGATCCAAAAAAGTGCAACCAAAAGTTGCATCATAAAATAAAGGTCTAAATCCAGCAGATTAAACAGAGACCCTTCTAGAAACACGCCTTGACGATGGAGCAGATGTTTTCAGGTGTCAATGATGTGAGTCTGCAGTATACTTCAATCCTAAATGACCCAACATCACATTACAGTGATGTAAAATGGTACTTGACACATACATTACCTTCCTATTTGCTCTGCAGTTTTATTAAATGAATTAACTCTGAAATCTTGTTTGCAGAAGCCTCTACATTTTAATCTTCCTCTTGAGTCTGTGCAATAACTGTCAGACGACTGTAGACACTGTATCCTTGCTCAGGGCGGATGATTGAATAGCTGTTTTATTCCCTCTATTGTAACTTGCTGCGGGTCGAGGAACAGCAGCGTGTGAATACAAATCATGGTGATCATTATTAACAGGCAGAGTGGGGATGGGGGGGTGGGGGGCTCGGGGTCAAGAATGAGAGCTCAGATTGAACATGCAGCTCTCCCTCCTGAAGACTTCGGGGAGGTGCTATCAGTAATGAAGGTCAGAGGAGGCAAACAGCTGGAAAATTGCTGTAATCTAGCAGGTAATGTAATTTAGGAGAGGAGCTGAGGGCCTTAAATTACCCTCTGCTGCTGCACTGAGGATCTGTATTAATGACACACGTCTGAGAGCCCGGAGCAAAGAGTGCAAAGTGTTGAATGTATATACAGCTGCTCCTCAGGGATGTATGCATCTTTATAAAAACAACAGAGGTGATTCCATTAAGTCTGATACTCTCTGAAGGTCGTAGGGACTTCAAACTTTAAAGAATGGAAGAAACACTGAGAACGGAGAGTTAAGACTTGACCTGGTCTGCACTGAATACATCTATCCACCTTATGTAAATATAACCTTCACTTCACTTTCTGCAGCCTCACAGTTTTCATGTGCAAGAACAGTGGAAATTTTCCAGAGCCAAGGATGCTGCATCTGCTTAGCTGTGGGTTTGCCGGTGTCATCACAATCAAAAACTGATTTTAGTGGAGTTTAGTTAGACTGAAGGAAAAAAGAAGATGAAATCACAAATTTGCAAAGAGATTTAGTAGTTTTTGCTGTTGCTAAGCTTGCAAAAGGAGCTGGAATTTATGCAAGACTCTACAAAAGCTGAAACATATTTTACCTTCAGGACACTTAAAACTCGGAGAAAAAACATCTTCAGTCTAGAATGCATAAATATTCACCCCCATCATGCCAGCATTTAGTAGATGCACCACTGGCTGCAATCACAGCACTGAGTCTGTGTGGATAGGTCTCAGTCAGGCTTACACATCTGGACACTGCAATTGTATTCTTTGCAAAACTGCCCCAGCTCTGTAATGTTGCATGGAGATCAGGCATGGATGGCCCTTTTCAAGTACAGCCACAAATTCTATATTGGATTGAGGTCTGGGCTCTGACTCGGTAACTCCAGAACATCCCCCTCACCATTTCTGTGTAGCTTTCTTTGTGTGCTTCATGTCATTTTCTTGCTTGTAAAAAAAACTTCTCCCAAGTCATAGTTCTCTTGCAAACAGAATGAGATTGCCATCCAGGATTTTCCTACTTTTTCTCTCATCTTTAAAAGCCTCTCTCACTTGTCTCCTTCTTGCACAGTCACTCAGTTTGTGAGGCTGGCCTGATCTAGGCAGATTTACACATGTGCCATATTCCTTCCATTTCTTGGTGATGGATTTAACTGAACTCTGGGGGATGTTCAGTGCCTTGGAAATGTTTTTTTTCCATCCTCTGACTTATACTTTTCAATAACCTTGTCTCTGAGTTGCCTGGGCTGTTCTTTTGTCTTCATGGTGTAATGGTAGCCAGGAATACTGATTAACCAAATCATTTCATTGTTTACAATATACAGTACATTCCCATCTATACACATGGGGCGTTCTAGCTCTGCACTCCCTGGAAAGCCAAAGCAGCTACTTGAATAACTCAGGGAGCATCCTTTCAGCAGAGCCTTCTCTTCCAAGTAAAACTTCAGCTCCATTTTGCATAACATGGTAAAATGTGTGATGAGAGTGTTCCTAGCTGAATGTAGGTTATAATATACAATGTTTTTTGCTGCCATTTGTTGAAAAATACATAAGATGAGGAACCTAATAATAATCACAATACTGGGGGGAAAAAATCACAATAAGATTATTTCTGCAAATCATTCAGCCCTATTATTTATCAAGTTTATTTGGATTGGGAATGAGTATGAAGTAAGCATTTATAGCCTATTCGAACCTGTAGTGCCTGTCTCTAGCTGGGCCATGACAATTTAAGTGCAGCTCGACTTCAACTGCATATTTACCACTATCAGTCCTCTCTATTTCATGATCATCATAGCTATCAAGGATGATTAAAAAAAGATCAGTCTAGTTTTAAACATCTATTGTTGCTACCATGTTTGTTCATCTCTTTCTGCTTCACTCTTTATCTCCTCACACCCCAACACAGTTTTGGCAGATGGCTGTTCAGCATGAGTCTGATTCAGCTGTTTAAAGACAGATTTTACTCACTACTGTTCATTTGCTAAATGTTGCAAAATGTTGCAGTCATAGGGGATTAATGGGTCTTTGTAAGCCACATAACAAAGATTACGGTCTAGACTTGAAGCATGCCGGATTTTCTGTTGTATTGTTTCACTTCTACCTACGTGCAGAGAAATATGCTTTATTAATGGGGCTTTAAGTTTTTTTTTCTTGCATTACAGCAGCTCTACTTGCAACCTAGTCCAGATTACCCTGGGGGCATTATGGGCACAGGCCCAAGGGCCAACAGGCACAGGGACTCTGAGGGTTTTCTCACTGAATGAAGCACAAAAAAAAATCTCACTGATGGACCTCTGTGCATGCTGATATACAGTAGGTAATTTGCCCTGGAATTGTACTCCAAAAATTACAAACATGGTCAATTCACATAGGATTAAAAAACACAGACGTCCCGCAAGATTATTACAAACTACCAGAGGTCCCTGGGTAATACTAATCCCATCGGACTGTGAATAGTGCATATTCCACATTTCAAAAAAAAAAAAAAAAAAAAAAAGGATTTATCCGATCAAAAGTCAAATATCTGCCAATGGAGTAAAGAAATTTCTGTTGTAGAGGGTTTATAAACAACATGTCTACATCTGAATCGGTTATTACACGTCATTATAAGACACAGAAAGTATATTTTTCTTGCTCCACTGGCAGAGATGACCCTCAGAAGAACTGTTGGTTTTATTTTTATGTTTTCTATCTTGATATTGGAGTTTTATCTGGACTAATTTACAGTAAGATTATTGAGATATCTTTAGTACTTAGATAAATACACTTGTTTAATCTGAGCTTTTGGAACTGCTACAATTATTTATACTGGTATTATAAATATCAAACTAAATCCTACTGTTGTTATTGACAGCATATTGGTAATTATGACACCGAGTCTGATTACACTACAGTGTTTGTGTTGATGGTAATGATGTCACCTGAATCAACAAACAAAGAGAGGAAAAAAATCTCTTTCCTGTTATCCTGTCCTCCCCCTGATTCATGTATAAAAACTCAAACCACCTACTGTATTTAGAGCTCGACGTAATGTTGTCATGGCAACGTCGTCTGCACCATCACTGTCCCTCCCCTCTTTCTGTCTCTCTCTCTATTTCTCTCCCGCACCACAAACAAATGATGGCAGCCACTGCCATGCTGCAGCTGATGTCACTGGTTACCACGGTAACCTGGTGTTCAAATGTGATGCTGGAGCGAGAGGCGGGACCAACGATGGAAGTGTGAGTATGCATCGACATATGCAGTAGAAGTTCAGTTACAGAGGGCCTGTTTTCTTTAAACTTCTGCTGTTTTCATCTGAAATTATTGTGGTTTTCTCTGCTCCATTATAGATTTAGTAGTTTAAATTGTCAGCTTTTATTTCCTTCATTGCCTGATTTAACTGAGTGTAACAATAAAGCTTTATTACAGCTTTAGAGAAAGGGGTTTCTAGCATGCATACATCACTCATGCCATCGATTCCTCAAACTGTTTAGGCCTTTACTGAGTCAGGACAGAGGATAGTTGGTAACTGAGGAGAGAGAGAGGGGAATAACAGTGGCTGGACCTAAAGCCAGGCAGCATCGAGGACAACTCTCTCTGTACATGGGGCACACAAACATGGCTAACAGCATCCCAATGACTTCTTTTTTCATTTTTAATCAATTTCCTGGACCTGTCTGAGTGGAAGCTCTTGATCCACTGACTCCAGCCTCAGTCCACTCCTTGTGAAGCTCCCCTAAGTTCTTGAACCTGCTTTGTTAGACAATCCTCTGAAGGCTGAGCTCATCCTTGTTGCTTGTGCTCTTTTTCTTACCACACTTTTCCCCTCCAGTCAACATTTCATGAATATGCTTTGAAGCAGTCTTGGAGAACAGCCTGACCTTTCAGCAGTGACCTTCTGTAGCTTACCCTCCTTTTGGAGGTGTCAGTGATTGTCTTCTGGACATTTGTCAAGTCAGATGTCTTCCCCATGATTGCAGTTGTGTGCACTGAGCCATAGTGAGAGAATGAAGGCTCAGGAAACCTTTGCAAATTGGACTTTATTCAATATTCTAATATTTTGAGATGGTGGATTTTTTATTTTTGCGAGCTATAATCATTAACATATTTTAGATGCACCTGTATGCCACTTCAGATGCACATCACAGTACATTATCTGCATTATTAACAAGGTTATAAGATACGCTGCCTGGCCAAAAAAAAAGTTGCCACCTGGATTTAACTAAGCAAATAGGTACGAGCCTTCTATTGGATAATTACTGCATGGGCGATTATCTTTCAGCTGGCAACAACTTATTTAACCCCAGCCGATGCAATGAGTAACTTCTCATTTCTTAACCATGTGGAAAGACACATCCTGTGGTTGTGGAAAAGATGTTAGTCTGTTTAAGTAGGGTCAAATCATTGGCATGCAAAAAAAGGCTTCAGTTTGCAAGGGAGCATAAAGATTGGACTCTGGACTCTCAGAGTGATGGGCGCATCAGGGTAAGAAGAGAGGCAGGTGAATTGATGCACCCATCATGCCTAGTGCCTACTGTACAAGCCTATGGGGACAATGCTATGATCTGGGGTTGCTGCAGTTGGTCAGGTCTAGGTTCAGCAACATTATGTGCCCAAAAAATAAACCATCTCTGTTTAAAAGCAATGAAAGCTAAGACCCAAAGTGACATGTTTAGTTTAGTTATCTAGTGATGCATCAGCTCATTGACCTTTAGAGGACAGCCCTGACCAAACTGAGTCATTCCTCCGTTCATAACATTAAACTCAAAGCCACAACTATCATAATAATCACCATGAACTTCCTGTTCCGGACAACTGTTGGCTGTATTCTCTTCTCTGCATTTATTGCATTGAGTCCCCCTTTACTGTAGAATATTTATGTGCATATTTGCACAAATTTATGAACATAATCCACAGGCATATGGAGCACCATCTGGCCTGCTGGACAACGCTCCCCCTGCGACCCTTAAACCAGCGCTGTGGCTCTGAAACAGCTTGACATGATGACACCTTAAACTCCTGACCTCTCCAAAGACCTGAACCTCTGCTGTTGCCACATCATCTCCGAGAACGCACCTGATTTTGTGCTTTCTTGTACTTACAGTGTCACACAGACATCCCTTATTAAATCCTTTAATTTGAGACACATAAGCAGCTTTTTTTCTTAGTCAAAGTGTGTGATTGTGCAAAAGCACTCACCTGGATCATGTAGAGCTGAGCGATGCGGTACTCCTCCACGCTCAGCGGCATGGGGATACGATACTCCTTGATCAGCATGGTTGTGCTTGAATTGAGCAATGTGTTTGTATCCAGAGGGGAAGGATTGTAAGAGGGCAGACACTCCTCACGGTCGGCTTCGCTACGCGAGCAGCATGTTCAGACAGCGAGGATGGGAGGCAGCATTAGTCACACCTGAGAGGAGGAGGAGGAGAAACAGACAACAGAACAGACTCAAAGTGGGATAAAGCACAAAAATAAACAAAATAGAAAACGTAGATTTAAGCTTCCTGCATGACTTACAAACCGAGCAGAGGAGTTAGCATGTTTGTCTCAAGGATTAAACCTCCGTACACAAGCCAACACATCCGGTGTGTGTCATAAAGCCCGCCCACAGATCTGTTACAAGGTAATCCACTGACCCAGCAACATCCCTGAAATCCCCTGGCAACCTAAATCCAGACTGTGCCACATGCAGAAGATTCAGCCAAGTTGTAGTCAATGTAGTCTTTAAATCCAACTGTTTGTAGAGTATCTAATTTTCCTGATAGTTTATATCAATTTGATATCTTTATTTAAAATTGTATTAAAATTGTTTTACAAATCCTGTAGGAATTTTTAACTCCTCTTTATGACATTCAACAGCAAATCAGACTTTCAGCATACATATCAACCATTACTACACTGTAAAACTCAAATCAAACATTGTATAAAAAAATATGCTAACTGATAAAGTGGGTAAATAACTTTTTTAAAGGTTCAGGTTCAGTTTATCATCCTTTGTGTTTTGTTGTTGCTCTCCACAAGCGGGACTTCTCTGAGTCAGTAACTTCACTCACAGTGCAATAGTGTCTAATGCCCAAGAGCATTCTGGGAAAATGCTGCAGATGAATGAACAGTGTTTAATTAAAACTAAAAATGTGTCCCAATTTCTCAGAAAAATTGAGTTGAAATAGCTTGTATTGGACTTTTAGGTTAACAGAACTCCCTTTAACAACTTTTAACTGTTGTCGTTTGATAAATGCCAACATCACTGTTTTTCCAAGTCTTCATTTGTTTTGTTTTGTTTTTTTTGTTTTGCTTTATTTTATTTTTCTGATACCGCAATAAATACTGTACCATGGACCAGTGTACCGTGACATTTTGATACTATTGCGTCCCTACCTACATCAGTGCATATTTTCAATTTTTATGAAAATCATCAGCTCTCTTTAAAAAATAACACAGCTTTCCCCCAAACCTCTCCATTTATTAAACATGATAGCATATACCATTTCCATTTTGACGTGTTTTAGCTGCAGATAAATAAGCAGTAGCTCCTATTTTTTAACTGAGTAATGCTGTCTTCTAATAACCAGTTTTCAATAGGGAACAATGTCTGATTTGACAGATGTCCCCTGAGTGAAGCTGATTAAAATGCAGCATGTTTTCCATCTGTAGACTGTAACTCTGTGCATTTAAGAACTGAGGAGATGGATTTCTAGTATCTGAAGGCTGAAAGCTTCTAGATGTATGCTTTCAGCTGTTCAGCGGTGCAGGGTTTCCTTTGTTGTATTAAAGGTTCTGTACAGTGTGATATATTTTCAATGGATGATGAGTCAAGACAGTAAGACAGCCTGTTGAACAGCTGGACCCAGGTATAAATAAAACATGAAAAACTGTATCACAAAAACAAATTCCTGTCACTCATTTACTGTGCTTGTATCTGACTGTAATCATGTTATAATGAGGTATTTTCCCTAAATAAATGCTAAAAATGTTTCTTCAGCTGCTTATCTCTAATCCATTTCCTTGAAGAGAACAGTTTTAAACCTGACGGCTTGTCCACTTCCCAAAAAACCAACACCACCACCCTTTATAGCAGCATTCACACCCGTCTGTTTAAACAGCGGAGACAGTGTGAAGGCGAGGAGGTCACATGACGATGGCTACTTAATCTGAGACAGATTAAGTGGGCTGTAAATCTGACGCTGTGTCCATGAGGCAGGAAAGAGGTGTGTGTGTGTGTGTGTGTGTGTCCAGGTTGTGTCACACAGTGTGTCCATCTGTGCGTGATTAGTCCGTGCATGTTTGGTGGTGATGCTGCAGCAGATGAAGAGTAGAGGTCAGGAAGAACAGAGTGACAGTGAACGCAGCCTGGCTTCATTAGCACATGCATTCATTAGCTTAGAATATTCACCATCATATAAGTGGTGGGAAATAAATCGGTGTCAATATTGTCACCAATATTACTTCTGCCATGAGATGAATATTTGCAAAACCATCATTAGCAGTGTATTGTAAGTATATAGTTATATTATGTATTATAATTTACCACTTTTAATTTTAAGAAAAATGTCCAGTGTGAAGAACATTCATTTAAAAAATTTGACAAAAATGTTTTTCACCAATTTTTTGATTAATTAATTTTTAAAACTTCAGTCCTGAACAAAAGACCAAATATTTGGGGATTTTATCCCTTAAAACACCTGCAAGAAGTCACTGTTGTTTTCATGGAAAAAAAAAACACAAAAAAATGAATTATTTTTTGAATAAAAAAGTCAGGTGGCTTGAGGATTTTTTAAGCATAGTCTTTGGTATGTTAAATATTAGCAACAACATGTATTTTTAATCATCATTAGTTTTTGTGTGGTATCAAATTAAAAATCTTGCAGCGTGATAAGTGATTTCCATGTATTCAAACTGGCACTTAAAGGGTCACATCCTGAAAGTAATTGAATAATTGGTGGTTCTGATCAGAACTTGTTGATTGAAAGATTAAAGCAAAAAATATGCTGACGCCGTCTCTGTATTATTTTTTGCTTTGTTTTTAAGTGGACATTTTTGGCTTATATAGGTGCAAAAACTGGAAAATCAGACACAAAAACCAATATTGCATCAAAATCAGGCCTAAGCCTAACTCTCATGATATTGTGGCAATTCTCTGGTGATAAGGTTGTGTTTTACCAAGACATTTCTCAGAAATTAGAAGATATTTCTTTACAATTTTGATAATTCCCAGGTAATTTTTTTATTTTGGCTCACTAAATTAAAGTGAGTCCTTCTTGAAGGATTTTTAAGTAATTTTTAAGGTTAGGGGGTTAGTGTTCGGGTGAAATACCACCTAAATACCAAACAATTGCAACAATATTACAAGGGTTATGGTTAAGGTAAAATACCATGTAATTACCAGAGGATTGGCACAA
Source organism: Cheilinus undulatus (assembly GCF_018320785.1). NCBI lineage: Eukaryota > Metazoa > Chordata > Actinopteri > Labriformes > Labridae > Cheilinus > Cheilinus undulatus. The sequence goes on from NC_054881.1 coordinate 35,783,056, forward strand.
TATTACAAGAGTTATGGTTATGGTAAAAAACCATGTAATTACGTGAGGATTGCTACAATATTACAAGAGTTATGGTTATGGTAAAAAACCATGTAATTACCAGAGGATTGGCACAATATTACAAGAGTTATGGTTAAGGTTAAACACCATGTAATTACATGAGGATTGCCACAATATTATAAGAGTTATGGTTAAGGTTAGACACAATGTAATTACCAGAGGATGGCCACAATATTACAAGGGTTAAGAGTAAGGTAAAACACAATGTAATTACCAGAGGATTGCTACAATATTACAAGAGTTATGGTTATGGTAAAACACCATGTAAATACGTGAGGATTGTCACAATATTACAAGAGTTATGGTTATGGTAAAACACAATGTAAATACCAGAGGATTGTCACAATATTACAAGAGTTATGGTTATGGTAAAAAAAACCATGTAATTACGTGAGGATTGCCACAATATTACAAGAGTTATGGTTAAGGTTAAACACCATGTAATTACCAGAGGATGGCCACAATATTACAAGGGTTAAGAGTAAGGTAAAACACAATGTAATTACCAGAGGATTGCTACAATATTACAAGAGTTATGGTTATGGTAAAACACCATGTAAATACCAGAGGATTGCTACAATATTACAAGAGTTATGGTTATGGTAAAACACCATGTAAATACCAGAGGATTGTCACAATATTACAAGAGTTATGGTTTTGGTAAAAAAAACATGTAATTACCAGAGGATTGTCACAATATTACAAGAGTTATGGTTATGGTAAAAAAAACCATGTAATTACCAGAGGGTGGCCACAATATTACAAGAGTTATGGTTATGGTAAAACACCATGTAATTACCAGAGGATTGCCCCAATATTACAAGAGTTATGGTTAAGGTAAAACACCATGTAATTACGTGAGGATTGCTACAATATTACAAGAGTTATGGTTAAGGTAAAATACCATGTAATTACGTGAAGATTGCCACAGTATTACAAGGTTTGTGGTTAAGGTAAAACACCATGTAAATACCAGAGGACTGACACAATATTACAAGGAATTACTTGATAATAATACATTGGTACTTGGTAAATACGTCCTTAGTATTTGTGAGTAATTACTCTGTAAAATGCCCACCTGTTATGAGGTAATTACCTTATTCTTTAGAAACTAATTTATCTTAAAAGCCATTCAAAACTGCTAAAGGGGTTGAATAGGAAGTCTTTCATAAATAATAAATACAGTAGAATTATATGAAACAGTAGTATTTGCAAGTTAACAAAGTTTAGCTAGAAGCCACAAGAAAAGAAAACAAAAAACTATCATTGAGTCTTCCATATCCCAGTAAGGCTTTCACCATGAAATACCCTCTACTTTCTTCTCTAACTCCCATGATGCACCAAATAAACAACAGCCACAGACAACAAAACTGAACGAACAATGAAATCCACACTACTCTCCAGAGGTTCTCATTAGACCTCATTTTGAGTCCTAAGGTCTGAACTGGAGGGAATACAGGTAAGAAGAACACAACTGCAGCTTCCAGAAGAGAAGATATCTATAAAGATTTAGAAATGTCAATAAAAAGTACCGTAAAGAAAGAGACAAAGAGAAAACTGACACATAGGCCCTATAAACATGTGCATAAACATGGGCTACATTTCTGTAAAGAAGCTGCTTCAAACTGTTTTCTACTTCCCAGTCTGATCTTTACAGTCATTTGTTGACACATGTTCAGTTATACAAAGTAGAGACAGACCGTTGAAGCCGTGCATGAACATCAAGCCTTTTTTTTTTTTTTACTTTGCCTTTTTCAGCCAAGTGAGTCAGCACGTCAGCTGCAGCCTGCAGTCACTGAGAAACACAAAAACCAACTAAACACCATGACTACTTTAGAGGGATGACGTTATTAGAGTTCATTACTAGAAAGACATCACTAGAAACTTAGGACAGCTGGTTTGACCAGTACAACATCTGTATAAAAATCACCATCGGACTCATGAAAATTCACTTTGAATCAGATGAATCATCACTGACAAAAAAAGGCTAGTTTCAGCCCTTTTTACTGTTGTAGATATGAATGTTAGAGAAGCGGTGTGTCTGATTGTAACCCTTCAACTCGACTGTTTTGGTTTGCTCTGCTTTTATCAGACTGTCTACCTGGAAATAAGGCAATTTATCAAGTCAGTGCAAGCAGGCTATTTAACCAAGGACAAACTGAGATCATCTGTAAGGCTGAGAATTCTGATGGCAACTGAGGAGGCATACTAAATGCCTTCCTCAAACACGGTCTACTTTTTTGCCCATTTTCTAAGAGTTCCACTTTTCTCATCATGACTGCTAAACTGTAATGTTCATGAAAAAAAAAAAAAAACTCAAACATTCAGATTTACAGTTTTGGTTGCCAAGGCATTGCAACAACAAAAGGTGCTTTTCCACCAAAGGCAACATCCCCAGAGAGAGCGGGAACCTTTAAAGCAGGGGTCATCAAGTACAGTCATGGACAAAAATATTGGCACCCCTGGGATTTTTCCAGAAAATATATCATTTCTCCCAGAAATTGTTGCAATCAACAAATGTTTTTGGTATACATGTGTTTATTTCCTTTATATGCATTGGAACAACACAAAAAATCTGAAGAAAAAAGACAAAATTGACATAATTTTACACAAAACTCAAAAAATAGGCCGGACAAAATTATTGGCACCCTCAACTTAATATTTGGTTGCACACCCTCGTAAAAAAAATAACTGAAACTAATCACTTCCTATAACCATCAACAAGCTTCTTGCACCTCTCAACTGGAATTTTGGACCACTCTTCTTTTGCAAACTGCTCCAGATCTCTCAGATTTGAAGGGTGCTTCTTGCAACAGCAGTTTTGCGATTTCTTCATAGGTTTTCAATGGGATTTAGATCCGGACTCATTGCTGGCCACTTCAGAACTCTCCAGCGCTTTGTCTCCAACCATTTCTTGGTGCTTTTTGAGGTATGTTTCGGGTCATTGTCCTGCTGGAACATCCATGACCTCTGATGCAGACCCAGCTTTCTGACACTAGGCCCTACATTGCGGCCCAAAATTTTTTGATAGTCTCAGATTTCATGTTTCCTTGCATACAGTCAAGGCACCCAGTGCCAGAGGCAGCAAAATAACCCCAAAACATCCTTGAGCCTCCACCATGTTTGACTGTAGGTACTGTGTTCTTTTCTTTGTAGGCCTCATTCCATTTTCTGTAAATAGTAGAACGACCTGCTTTTCCAAAAAGGTCTACCTTAGTCTCATCTGTCCACAAAATGTTCTCCCAGAAGGATTGAGGCTTACTCAGGTACATTTTTGTAAACTCCAGTCTAGCTTTTTTATGTCTCTTTGTCAGCAGTGGGGTTCTCCTCAGTCTCCTGCCATAGCACTTCATCTCATTCAGATGACGACATATGGTCCGAGCTGACACTTTTGCACCCTGAGTCTGCAGGACAGCCTGAATTTGGGTGGAAGCTGACTGAGGATGTTTATCCACCATTCCAACTATCCTGCGTTGCATGCTTTGACAATTTTTCTCTTCCATCCACGTCCAGGGAGATTAGCCACAGTTCCATGGGTCATAAACTTCTCAATTATATTAAGCACAGTGGACATAGGAATTTCTAGATCTCTGGAGATGGTCTTGTAACCTTGAGATTGTTCATATTTTTCCACAATTTTGCTTCCTAAGTCCTCAGACAATTCTCGGCTCTTCTTTCTCTTCTCCATGCTTGGTGTGACACACACAGGCACACAACACAAAGGTTGAGTCAACTTTTAGACATTCTAACTGGCTTCAGGTGTGATTTTTATATCGTCAGCACCTGTTACTGCCACAGGTGAGTTTAAATGAGCATCACATGCTTGAACTAAAATGATTTACCCACAGTTTTAAAAGGGTGCCAATAATTTTGTCCGGCCCATTTTTTGAGTTTTGTGTAAAATTATGTCAATTTTGTCTTTTTTCTTCAGATTTTTTGTGTTGTTCCAATTCACATGAAGAAAATAAACACGTGTATACCAAAAACATTTGTAAATGCAACAATTTCTGGGAGAAATGGTGTATTTTCTGGAAAAATTCCAGGGGTGCCAATATTTTCGTCCATGACTGTACATTTGCACAAGGACCAGATTTAGTCTCGACAGAAACTCTGGGGGCCAAACTTTCACATAAACAAACATTAAATAAATATTTTGGTCTGATTGAAATATTATTATTATAGTATTTGCATTTTCTTTCAAAATGCAGGACATTTTTAGTCTTTACCAGTGAGATCTATTCCTATTATCTATAATGCAGCAGCCACAAGTAGACAGACCTGACAACAGAACTGGCTGGGCCCCTGAAAATCCCAGAGAATGGGCCCTCCGCTATTGTGATTTAGCACCAGTATGAACCCAATTTTGATACTTGTAAACACTTTTTGCCCCTTTAACCCAATTTTTTTGCAAAATTTCAACCCTTTTGAAACCACTTTTCCTGCACATTTCATACCCTTTGTGCCAGTCTTACCCATTTTGACACTTTTCTCCTATTTTTGCCATTTTTAACCACTTTTTAACAATTTTTGCAACTTTAAAACCAATTTTGCCATTTTTAACCCATTTTTGATTTTTGTTTACCTCTTTAACCAATTTAAACCTCTTTTCCTGCATGTTTTATCCCTGTTGTGCTACTCTTTTATCCATTTTTGCCACTTTTTAATACCTTCTCATTGTTTTTTCACACTATTTTTACTTGTAACCAATATTTGATACTTTTTGCCCCATTTTTTTCCTAGTTTACCTATTTTCACCACTTTTTCTGCCAATTTTTGTCCCTCCTTGCCACTCCACAACCCATTTTGCCACTTATCACCCATTTTTGCTACTCTAACCCTTTTTCACCACGTTATCTGGACATTTTTGCAGCACTTCTGCCAACCTTAACCCTTTTTTAAATTTCTACTAATTATGACAGTAAATGTCAGTAAAAACAGATCAAATGTTGTCATTCTAAAACAATTTTCAATATTGAGCAGGAGGGTCTGTCACATCAGTAGTGAAGGCTGGAGAATTGTTTGAGGAGTTTTTGGCTCAAACAAATCACAGACATACTCCACTGTTACATCTGCGATCCTCTTCAGCACCTCTGCCTCAAAGCTGTTGAGCTTCATCCTCAGAGTGTCAGCAGGGTACCTGTTCCTCATCTTCTCCTCAATGGAGCGGGCCATAGCGTCTCTGTTGGGCCAAGAGAAGGTGGTCTGATGTAGCATGGAGGACAATGACGAGGAGACTCCATCCAGGACCGCTTTGGTTATGCTCACAGCCATCAGGGAGAGCTTCTGAGAGGGCATGGCACTTGAGTTGGTCTTCTTTGGTACCCACGCGCTTGCACAACCAGTTTGGGCACCACACCAGGACAACCTCGCGTGGGCTCAGCACCTTTGCCTTTGGAGCCTCCTTTAGGTGCTTCGCCAGGACCCGGCATGTTCAAGGGCCTGCTTGGAAATCTTCCAACTCCTGGAGGTGGCGATGTACTCTGAATCGAGCCAGTTTGTTTGCTGCCAACTCCAGATCTGTTTCAGCAGGCTGTTGTTTACCTCCATCACTGTTACAAAATTGAGCAGGCTCTTTAACACATTCTCAGTCCTCTGTTGCCTTAAAATCCAGCAAGTTGCTCCCTCAGGGACTTCTGACTGTCCTCCACCAGCAGGTTGGTCCTCCTGCCTTGGAGCAGTGACCTCAGATGAGAGCTGCTCTACTGCTGAAGGTGTAGCAGCTTAGCCATGACAGCTGCCTGGACTTGGAAGGACTCGGGGTGCCAGCAGATCTGCATGGGCACGGTTGTAAATTGGTTTGTTGAAAAACACCCTGATTGGATCATCTGATGGTGATGGTGGGGATGGACCCATGTCTGGTTCCGGGTCGTTGGCTGGCTGCTCTTCCACAGCCTCACCCCCCAGGACTGAACCAAAAAGAAGAGGATCAGCTGGGAGGGGATCTTCAGGCTGTGGGGACGGCATCCATGCAGCGTTGTCTGTGCTGTGCCTGGATTGCTCCTCCACAACCCCACCCCCCAGGACTGAATCCATGGCTGAGAGTTCAGCTGGGGGGGAATGAGGAGGTTGTGGTGTCGGCGTCTGAGCAGGAGGGTCTGTCACATCAGTAGTGAAGGCTGGAGGGGGAGCAGTGGCTGAGTTTGAGGGAGTTTTTGGCTCAAACAAATCACAGACATACTCCACTGTTACATCTGCGATCCTCTTCAGCACCTCTGCCTCAAAGCTGTTGAGCTTCATCCTCAGAGTGTCAGCAGGGTACCTGTTCCTCATCTTCTCCTCAATGGAGCGGGCCATAGCGTCTCTGTTGGGCCAAGAGAAGGTGGTCTGATGTAGCATGGAGGACAATGACGAGGAGACTCCATCCAGGACCGCTTTGGTTATGCTCACAGCCATCAGGGAGAGCTTCTGAGAGGGCATGGCACTTGAGTTGGTCTTCTTTGGTACCCAACGCGCTTGCACAACTTTGGGCACCACACCCAGGACAACCTCGCGTGGGCTCAGCACCTTTGCCTTTGGAGCCTCCTTTAGGTGCTTCGCCAGGACCCCGGCATGTTCAAGGGCCTGCTTGGAAATCTTCCAACTCCTGGAGGTGGCGATGTACTCTGGGGAGTCGAGCAGTTTGTTTGCTGCCAACTCCAGATCTCGTTTCAGCAGGCTGTTGTTTACCTCCATCACTGTTTTGAGGAGAGGCTCTTTAACAAAGTCCTTTGCCTTAAAATCCCCAAGTTGCTCCCTCAGGGACTTCTGACTGTCCTCCACCAGCAGGTTGGTCATGTCTTCAGCAGTGACCTCAGATGAGAGCTGGTTTTTCTGCTGAAGGTGTAGCAGCTTAGCCATGACAGCTGCCTGGACTTGGAAGGACTCGGGGTGCCAGCAGATCTGCATGGCACGGTTGTAAATTGGTTTGTTGAAAAACACCCTGATTGGATCATCTGATGGTGATGTTAAAGATGGATCCATGCTTGATTCTTGGTCGTAGGCTGGCTGCTCTTCCACAGCCTCACCCCCCAGGACTGAACCAGAGAGAAGAGGTTCAGCTGGGAGGGGATCTTCAGGCTGTGGGGATGGCGTCCAAGCAGCGTTGTCGTTCAGTTGGCTGGATTGCTCTTCCACAACCCCACCCCCCAGGACTGAATCCATGGCTGAGAGTTCAGCTGGAGGGGTATGACGGGTTTTTGTTGACGGCGTCTGAACAGGAGGGTCTGCCATATCAGTAGTAAAGGCTGGAGGGTGGGCAGTGGCTGTGTTTGAGGGAGTTTTTGGCTCAAACAAATCACAGACATACTCCACTGTTACATCTGCGATCCTCTTCAGCACCTCTGCCTCAAAGCTGTTGAGCTTCATCCTCAGAGTGTCAGCAGGGTACATATTCCTCATCTTCTCCTCAATGGAGCGGGCCATGGCGTCTCTGGTGGGCCGAGAGAAGGTGGTCTGATAGAGCATGGAGTACAAAGACGAGGAGACTCCATCCAGGACGGCTTTGGTCATGCTCACAGCCATCAGGGAGAGCTTCTGAGAGGGCATGGCACTTGAGTTGGTCTTCTTTGGCACCCAAAGCGCTTGCACAACTTTGGGCACCACACCCAGGACAACCTCGCGTGGGCTCAGCACCTCTGTCTTTGAAGCCTCCTTTAGGTGCTTCGCCAGGACCCCGGCATGTTCAAGGGCCTGCTTGGAAATCTTCCAACTCCTGGAGGTAGCGATGTACTCTGGGGAGTCGAGCAGTTTGTTTGCTGCCAACTCCAGATCTCGTTTCAGCAGGCTGTTGTTTACCTCCATCACTGTTTTGAGGAGAGGCTCTTTAATAAAGTCTTTCACCTTAAAATCCATGAGCTGCTCCCTCAGGGACTTCTGACTTTCCTCCACCAGCAGGTCGGTCATGTCTTCAGCAGTGACCTCAGATGAGAGCTGGTTTTTCTGCTGAAGGTGTAGCAGCTTAGCCATGACAGCTGCCTGGACTTGGAAGGACTCAGGGTGCCAATATAGAACTCATGGTTCAGGACTCTTGTTGCCAGGGCAGCATAACATAGACCAGCGGTTCTCAACTGGTTGAGTCACGGGACCCACCATCATCTCCTCGAGGAGAATTGCCACCCAAATTTTGGAGATCTTTTGGTCAATCAGATGTATTTGATAAAAAATAAATAATAGAGCTTGGGCCTAAGACGGTGCAAAAGGTGTAACAAAACCATGAAACAGGACAAAACATGCATGTTTCATAGAGTCTCACAGACACTTTGGCATAATACTTTTCAATAACCTTTTCTTTGAGTTTCTTAGAGTGTTCTCTTGTCTCCATGGTGTAATGGTAGCCAGGAACACTGATTAACCAGTGACACAGGTGTCTTTATACTACAGTAGCTTGAGACACATTCACTGCACTCAGGTGATCCCCATTTCACTCATTGTCAGACTACGAGCACCAATTAGCTGGACCTCTGAATAAATTTATGCAATCACTAACTTTACCTGATATATTTGTCTTTAATTGACATTACTTTGTAGGAATCTGTTTTTACTTTGCCAATAAAGCCATATTATATTTTCTATGATAATCAGGCCTTCCTGCATCCAACCCCCATCCAGTTACACACTTGAAGAACCACTGAGTGACTTTCAATGCAAGATTTTAGCATTAAACATGTTTTATCTTGTGTTTGTCATGCAAAATTGCATGATGGGTTCACTTCTGTACTTACACAGAAAGAAACATCCTATTAGACCACAAGATCTCTTCTTTCAAACAACTAAACAAGTCATTAGATGGAAAAAATGCATTATGAGGACATTTGTGTGATCTAGCTTTAAATTAGACCCACATCCAAAGAATATTCTGACAGTCAGCGTTCATATTCAGAGCATGCATGCTCATTAACATCATCATCTCACTCAGCACCAGGTGTTTAGGACTCAAGTTTTTGCTGCCATGGTATCAAAGAAGGTGTCAATGTTGTGAGATTTTTACTAGATTTCTCTTTAAGGATTCAAGAAAGAATCTGGGCAGTATGTCTACCCTTTGTTTCGCTGTACAAAAGTGAAGCCAAAATACCCCATAACATGAACTGCAGTTGAATTTGTCTGAGAGGTGCTGTATCGATAAAGTTTGATTGACTGATTGATTGTTGGTTTGATGCAAAAACTGAAAAGTTCCACAACCTAATTATCATTTTTTCCATTTTTTCCATTTTTGTCTCTTTTTGCCACTCCACAACCCATTTTACCACTTGTCACCCATTTTTGCTACTCCAACCCCTTTTCACTGCTTTATCTGCACATTTTTGCAGCACTTCTGCCAACCTTAACCCTTTTTTAAATCTCTACTAATTATGACAGTAAATGTCAGTAAAAACAGATCAAATGTTGTCATTCTAAAACAGTTTTCAGTATTAATTGTTTGTGGGATGATTTAACAGCTGCAGACATTTAAAGCCAAAGGATACTCTTAAAACCACAGAATCTTCTTTTCCTCCTTTTCTGAATTCAATGATCTTTTAGGGGGCCGGACAGGAAGCTTTGGGGAGCCTGATATGGCCCCCGGGCTGTCAGTTGATAATCAGTGCTTTAAAGGAACTCTGTGGATTCTGATACAAGAACCAGCCCATCATGACGAGAAATCTGTCTCTTTTAAGAGATCCAGATCATTTGGCTCAGCTCAGTAGAGCTGGTTGTTTGGCTTCCCAACAGTTCTTTTTTTGGCACCACTTCGGCTTTTTAAAATAAGGTTAGATACAGAAAAGGATGGAGGAAAAGGTTGACACTCAAACAGGAGCTAGCTGCCGTGACTCAGATTAGAGAGCCGTTTTGTAGCTCAGGCTCGTTCTTGAACAGCACATCACTTGATTGCTTGCCCCACAAGGTTTATGTGTTTGATAGTTTATCCTTGCTTAAATTAAGGACATATTTGTGACAAAATGAGGATTTTTTTTCCATCTGTTAAAGGAGCTCAGCTAGCCTCTTAGCTCAGTACAAGATCCCTAGACTCTTGTCTCCCTTCAGATGATGCTAGATGTTCAAGTTCCTATAGCTGTCCCCCACTTCCTGACCCTGAACGGCATGTGATTGCAAACAACCAATGGATCCTGAGCCCAGCCTGCACCAATTATGTTTAATGGTATGTTTTAACTAGGGATGTTCCGTTTCCGATACCAGTATCAGAAATATGATACCGCTTAAAACGCAGGTATTGGTATCGGTATTGGTATTGGTATCGATAACATTTGGTTTAGCTTAATATTTTGCTTCGTTTAGCCATGCTAAATGTTAGCGCTATAAACCGGAAATCATTTCTTCTTTGCTGCTGGAAAGCACTGCATGCACGAGCTACCCTGTTTTAGAGCAGCATAGAAGAACTAAGGGACCCACTCAAACAGCAAAAAATGGTGGCTGTGTACTGTTTTTCTCTGAATGTGATCGTTAAAATGCCTTCCACACCAGCTCTGTCATACACGACAAGAAGTGACACAGTTTATCAAAAGTTAAATAACTTCTCAACCATAAATCGTTGCCTCTTACTTGTTTTTCCTCTTGAAGCTAGCCCTTGTGCTTTCCCATTGACTATTGATGCCTTTGAATCCCTTGCAGCAGAATTTTCAGTGAGCCTGGAACTCATGTGACTTTTGGAGAAATTAATGATTAAATCCACACCAGTAAACACGACACTGAACACCTTTTTATCCATTTTATTCTAATCAAGATCATTTCTTACCACTAGCTGGAATGCTAACCACCATATTGTTTACTTTTTGTGAGGGTCTGTCAGCCAGTAGCAGGCTGTTCTGTAAGCATGCCATGTTGCCCAAATAGAGCATAATGGAGAGAGAGATAGAGAGCTTGTGATGCAGCCCCCTGTATTGTTGTTATTTTAATATATAGGAGTAAAACTCAATAATCAGCAGGAAAATAAATTCACAGAGCAATCAAAGAGATGCTGTAGACTATGATTCTGTTTTTTGAGCCATGTTCTGAGTCACATATAGGTCCAAAATAATCTTGGACAGCACAGTCTGCACAGTCCAGAAAGTTCACACCAGTATCGGATCAGTACTCGGTATCGGTATCATAGCGGGATGGAAAAATGGTATTGGAACATCCCTATTTCTAACTCATGACTCACTTGTTTTAGGCCCACGATGATTCAAAGAAGTGAGCTGTGGCGTTCCACAAGGTTGGAAAAGTGGAAGTAGCTGTAAACACGGTAGCTCCGTACACTCACCAACGCCTCTGTTGAAGCCATGTTAAAGCAACAATAAAACATTATTTCTGACACGTTTTTCACAATAAAAGTCCATAGTTCTTGTTTTGGTTTGATTGTGAATTCCCACATCAGGAAATGTGGCGTTGTCAGTAGCAGCTTGGCACACCTCAGCAGGAGAAATCAAACTGTAAACTGTAGATGCAGTTACAAAGAAGTGAACACAGAGAGACTTACGAAATCATTTTTCTGTGATTGCATGCTCAAACATGACAGGCTTGACAGGCAGGGGAAGAAGTGGGTTTGTAGCATCTAAAAATGCATTTGGATGCGTAAGCTTTTCAACTGTGTCTTACTGCAGTTTGATGCTGGAAGAGCAAAAAAAAAAAAACAAAAAACCAAGAAACTAAGATATAAATTTTAGGACATATTGCCCATCCTTATTTCTAAGCCAATCAACAAACCAATCTACCTGACTGAGCATTAGAAACATTTAAATGAGTCACCAGAAGCTTTATATAGTCACTGCACAAGAATATCATATAATCCCATTGCAGCCACACATACCATGTTACAAAACTTCAATTAGACATAAAATAAAACTTAAACTACGTTCTGATATCTGTCAGGAAACATCAAATATAATGAAGTTTAGGTTACTCTAACTCATCTTTGTTTCACACTTTGTTTCTCATACAGAGCATCCTCTACATAAGCTTGTGTGTATTCTAGTGTAAATTGCCAAGTAGTGACATAAGCAGGGTTCACTTCAGTCCTTACTAATAACTGAGCACTTACACTGAGAAGAGTAATATTAAATTCTGGACCCAGAGTTGGCAGGCGACCACCAACTTCAATTACATTTTTTTCAGCATAGCAGAAAGTACTTTATCAATACGTGATGTAATGCGTTTCATCTCAACATCCTTCAGTTTCTCTTTCTCAATATGGCTCCATTCCCTCTCATTACTTTGGAAATGTCCAGTGAGTTCAAGCCTAAATAAAGTTGTCCCAGGATGGCGGCCAATTTCACAGAGAGAGAGAGAGAGAGGGAGAAAAGGAACAGAGAGGAAATCAGGTTTAACTGTTTACCTCTATTTAACTCTCTTCAATAGAGTTTGTTTAAATGAGGCCAAAGGGAGGCTGACTCCAGCAGCTGTGAAACTGTGCTGTGCTAACTAGGAAGACTTTTAAGTCAAGTTAGAGTAACTGCCACAATCATATGAGTTAGTTTCACTATAAAAAATTTCTCTTAGTCCAAGGCATACGTTTGCTGCCATGTTTGTGATCTATAAATGTGCACAGCAAAAACTGGAGTGTTGAAGTCTCAGTGTTTAACATTTCAGAGTTGATTTTGACTCCCAAATTTTAATTTTAGTTAAAAGGCTTTCAGTGTTTGAGTTATTTGACAGTATTGATCAGTGTTGGTCCAACTTGTTAAAGAGTCAACTGATCTAAACTCCGCCAACTGCCATTGCAGATTGGAGCAGAGTTTTCCCATCATGCCTTGGGTAGAGTGTTTTGGATATTTTCTACATGTATTTATTTGTGTTTAGATGTTACCTGCTACACAGGGATCACTGTCTTATTGTTGTTTTGAATGTTGGACACTTCTGCACTATGAGTGAAGTTATCCACTGAGTTAGTCACTTCCTACCTTTATTATGCAGTAAAGTCTAGTGTACTAATTTTTAGACATGTGACTTTGCCATGGGTGTTCAAAAAAGGTGGAATTTTCAAGTATGAAACGTGCACTGCAATGTGTCAAAACGAAAATTGCAACCCTGTGAGTGTTAAAGAGGACATATTATGCAACAATCACTTTTTCAGGCTTTTTTTTATAGCAAAAATATGTGCCCCTGTCCACAATCCCCTCAAAGTGCCAGAAAAAAACATTCTCTCTGTTTCCACCTTTCAGAAAATGTGTGCTGAAACAAGCTTTTCTCAGAATTTCCCCTCATGATGTCATGTGGGGAGTTAGCACCGCCCCCAGGTTAGGCTGGCCCTCCCCGCTTGGAAGAAAGTTCCACCCTCCACTCCTGATCTTCCTCTCAACTGGCAGATCAGGAGAGCTGCATCCATTTCCTGAGAGGGGCGGAGTCAGACAACTCAGTAACATTTGAAGCCACAGAAAGAGCTCTTTCTGAGCAGGGCTGAAACAGAGGGATTTTTAGACATGCAAAAATACAATACTGGAGTGGTTTTTCAGCAACAGACTTCACAGGCATGTTGTGGGGACTTCTGAGACCAATATAAACTTGTCTTAAAAGGGTAAAATATGTCCCCTTTAAAAATTAACACTGCAAAAGAGTTAAAATAGCAACACTATACAAAGTGTAAATTAACTCAGAAAACATATTTTTGCATATATATATATATATATACACAGTGCTTAACAAATGTATTAGACCACCTGTCATATTTGTCTCAGAGACCATCCAGCATCATGAAGTGCTTTAATGCGGACTCTTTCATTTTCAGTGAGCTCTCCACGTTTTACCATTTTGAACAGGAATGAGGAATTTCAAACTGAATTCACCCAAATTTAAGTCGGCTCACTGGGCTTCTCTGAGAAGTCAGAAAATAATTAAGCATAACATTCAACCACTAAAACTAATTTTTCTGTTCAGGAATGCAAGTAAATAACTATAATTTGACATATTAATCAAGAAATATTAATGTGCTTTACTATTTTTTCAGTTTTTTTTTTTATAAATCAGTAAATTTGAAAATTCATGGAAAACAATGATAATTATATTTTAGCATTAAAAATATCACTTCGGTTAAAGAGCTTCTACATATTGGTGTATTAACCATTGCAGAAACATAAAAAATGATTTTGGTAATTACCAATGCTGTTAATTTAGGGCAGCTGTGGCATAAACCTTACTTTGGTTAGGGTTAGGGTGGTCTAATAAATTTGTTAAGCACTGCATATAAACTCGGAATAAGTGTTTTTGTTATTGCAGGTATTCCCACTCTTGAATTGTAAATATCAAACGTAGCAGTTTGACATAAAGATCTTGAGTTTCCATCCTGATCATGACACCATGTGATCACGCTGATTTAAGCTCACAGTTCAAAATCACATCCACTGCATGCTCACAAAGGAAGCAAACGTCTCATCTGCTGCTCTAAAAGTCTGACCGGCTGCCAGCTGCCCTCCATCACAGTCCTGTGTGATGCAGACAGAGAGGCCTACAGGATAAATCTCACAAAATTTTCCACCGAGGCTACGGACTTAGAGAAAGACAGCTCTGCTTCATTAAACACAGCACGGCCTGCCGGCAGCTTGTTCCCACAGGCTGACTGCTCAGCCGACCCCCTGAAAAACGAACAGCAGCCTACGATCCACCCATTCACATTAAGCTCAAGCCCTGTGTGCAGTGAAGAGACAGACTGTGAGTGTCTCAGCCTGAATGTCAAGAGCTGAAAGCACTTATCTCCGGAGCCAGCCATTCACACTCCTCTCTGCCGTTTGAAAGCTTTTCTGCAGCTACCACTGCTTTGAATCCACATTCTGCAGAGATTCAATTTATTATTCCTTATTTAATTAAAACCAGAATGATGTTCAGGACTATGACAGCTTCAAATCACGAGACTGCAATAACTGCAAAAAGAGAGGCATCAAGTCTAATATTAAACTTTCCTTTAGCTCAGTTTTAGGTCACAACCAGCATTTTTTTCAGCATGAGTTTTATCCACCAACAAGCTCTATTAATAATAAACTACGACTGCCTGTCATCTGATCTCAGGCTTCTCCTGGAGCTATGCATGTCCACCTCCTCATTTGTCACTCTGATTGGTCCGTGATGAATGTGACTGAGAGAATGTTTGTCCAATCATCTTTGGAGAATTTTGTAAAAAGTCCTCTCCTGCCTAACATTTAGTATGGGAGGTTTCCCAGATAAAAGTGAGGTATAAATGCAATGGTTATATGAAACAGTGGTGTGTCAGGTTACAGCATTGTTACAACACAAATCTAACCTACGGCATAAAAAGTTCATGAATAAAGAGAAGCTTTAACATGAAATTAATGTCAAATCAACCATTATCAATTGTATTTCCTGCCTTAAAAAGCTCACAGGATGAAGAGAAAACATTCTGTCCTTGCTTGTTTCTATTTTAGAAGGGGCTTTAACATTTTTCAGCCATTTACTTTGGCAGCTTTACTCATTTTGTGGAGCTCTCACTGACTCTAGTTTCCCTTCCCATCCCTGCACACAGGCATTCACAACCTTACATTAAACCTGTTTATATGTGAGGTTTTATAAGCCCCTGTTCGATGTGCCTCATGTTTAATTCATGAACAGCAAAGCTATTTTAAATTCTCCAGAACTGACATTGTACACACAATACAGGACTGAGTATACAATGTAAATCATAAACCACATACTGTACAGCACATCTCTCAGCATGTGTTGTGTCACACGCTGGAAAAATTCAAGCATGAGAAGCCGATGCATCACGTCTGCGTTTCACATCACAGAGGGATGCACCAGGATGCAACTGATTCAGTGGTTAGAGGAGCTAGATGAGTCGTGCTGCGCCAACAAGATCCCCTGACGGGATTAGTCTTTTAATAATAATGACAGAAACAAAGGGATTAAAACAAAAACACATCTCTGCATCTGGAGGAACATGCTTGTGAATGAGCTTATGTCTGCCACACCAACAAGCAAGCCTGAGGATCAGGAATTCACGGTAGAGTCGATGTTTAATCACAGATGGAAAAGTACCAAACAGCACCTGGATTGATCACCATCAGCTGGAGCCACAAACCTCCAGAGATATGGGTGGAAAGGTAAAAATGTATATTTGATTTTAGTCTCATAAAACCTTAAATAATGAAAATCCACACCGGACAAGTGTCAGGAAAACTACTGAGCAGCATTGAAAAGAAGCAACAGAGTCCCGCAGGATAATACGGCATCCCAGGGTATCAAAAATAGCGATGAGATTGCTTCAATTACCATCAAGAAAACAACGCTGTGTAATGAGCAAACATGTATGATAAACTTCAAGAATGTGTGCACATTTCCACCAAACAAGCATATATATACTGCCACATATATACATGCACTCCATGGCATGGCACGACGCTGGCACAGTGCTCTGCTCCCCTTTAAAGTCGAGCATGCAAAATGGCCGTAATGTGATGCACAGCAACATGAGTTTAAAAACACTTAAATTCTTTCTGGGTGTAGATCAGTGATGGGAAACTACAAAGTCATGACAACAATAAGTGCTGCATGCTGCAGCAAAAGAATCAGGCAAAATGAAAACCATTAAAAGTTTATTAAAACCTTAAACTTATCTTTATCTTTAGATTGTTAATCTGTGCTTTTTTTTGCTTATTCAGGCAATAAAATAGTCTAATTTTCTAAAAGCTTTCTGTAAAGTGAGCTCACAGCTGGATGGAGCTCACCATTGTTTTAAAACGCTAAAATGAGAAATATATATATTTCATTAAAGGTTTATTTGGGCCTTTATTAGACAGAGAAGGGCAGTGGATAGAACCAGAAACAGGGATGAGAGAGTTGGGAGCAGTGTTAATTTTGGCAGCTATTTTTAATTTTAGTCTTAGTTTTAGTCTTTAAAGGAAATGCATTTTAGGTTTAGTCCCGTTTTAGTTATTTCTAACCTTTTTTGTTTTAGTCGACGAAAACTCAAGACCTTTTAGTCTAGTTTTAGTCCAAAAGTCCTCACATTTTAGTCTTTACTTTTAATCCAAACATTTATTTTCTTGCCTAAATCTGGTACCAAATCACAGTAGTGTGCTAGAGATGCATTGCATTTTGACAGATTTACCCAATTTCACAGATTTTGAATGTCTGACAGAAACTACATTACATCTTAGACTAGTTTTAGTCATTTTGACAAAAACTGAGTTTTTTCAGTTTTAGTCATCACAGATCTATTTTTGTTAGTTTTAGTCTAGTTTTTGTCATGGAAAAAAGGCTGTCGACGAATACTTTAGTCATAGTTTTAGTCAACGAAATTAACACTGGTGGGAAGAGACATGTGGCGGAGGGCCGCAGGCCGGATTCAAGCCCTGGCCGCCCGCATACATGGGGCGCACCTTAAACCACTAGGCCACCTGCGCCCCAAAAAATGAATAATATTTAAGACCAATATTTATTTGTTTGAAAGCAAACATTACTTCACATTCCCAGGTCCTATATGATGATTTTGGATTATGGCTGTAAAAAGTCAATTGCAATTAATCACACCCTAGTTCTAGCATTTTTCCACTATATTGCAATCAAAACTGGTTTGTGTAATTTTTTATTTTTCTACTGCCTTAAACCGAGTGTAAGAAACTTCCAGTAAGGATACAGGCCTGCTTTTATAAAGTGATTTAGGATTCTATAATGAGCTTGAAAAAGGAACTTGTTATGGACTGAAAAGGAAATAAGTGAACAGTAAAAAGGTAAATGCTTGATCACAAATGGTTTAGATGACTTGGGTTGTCTGCTGAGCCATTTATGAGGATTTAAAATAAAATGAGAATTAAGGAGCAGTGGTGGACTAAGTTTACATCATTGTGGCTGCAGGGAGACGCTGACCTGGCTCAACTCTAGTTTTTAGAAAGCGACAATAAATCTTTGACTAATTGCAATTTTAAAAAAATGAGTGCACTAATTGTGGATTGTAGTTAATGGCAATTAATGCAATTAATCTTGACAGCCATATTAATCATTCCTAATTTTTACTGCTGAGAGGAAGGGAGGAAACCAATGAAGTGTGAAACCAATGCTGCGACTGTAAGTCACTCCAGCGCCCCTGTAAATGTTGCCTTATGAGCGTTTCAGTCAGGATCAGCTATAAATATGTCTTTACTAGCAGTTATTGCTGTTATTTATATTTGGCGGTGTGGCTGTTTTAGGATCCCCCTGCCCTTCCATACGTAGAAAGCATTAAGCAGGAACAGCACACGTTCCTGCTCTTCCTGTGGGCAGGGAGAGAAGCAGCAAAAAAATCCAGAGCAGAGCAACAGAATGACACTGATTAAGTCAGAAGCAGTAGAAAGTAGGAGCTGGGGTGGAGGAGGGTTGCAAGAGCAGCTTGCAGAGAGAGCGGCAGAGAGTAGTCTAACAACTGGCCAAATAACGTGCTTAGAGCAAATCAGCTGGTTGTCTGCTGATGAGGGCTTGCATGTGATCAGCTGATCTCTATTACAGTTGATTAAAGGTATGAATGCCGACAGGGACACTGGCAAGTGCTCGTATAATGTGGTTTTTCTTAAACATCTGGAAGTAATACCGTATACACCGGTAAAATTTTGGGAGGGTTTAACGGTATTAAAAATTAATACAGTCCAATCCTAGCGTGCTGCTTGCAGGGCGTTGTGACATGGATGCTGTCTCTTGTAAAAGGCCAGCAACCTGCAATAAAAAAGTTCCTAAGGATATAACCACACCACACAATGATACTAAAACAAATAAAAAATCAGCAAAAATTACATTGATTGGAACAGTTAATGCAGTTAATGTTCTGCAATTCTTCTTTTTTTGAACTGCAGCTGGTGTAATCTGCTATTAACTTCTCTCAGATGTTATTAGCTGAATACAAGACTTAAATATGATGATAAAAAAAAGGTGAGAACAAGTCAAGATTTTGAGGTGAGAAATGTCTTATTATAAAGTAGGGATTATTATTGTCTATTATTATTTAGGCTAAAAAATAATTATATAACTATACAACCTTACATATTCTGCATTTTCACTGTCAGAGAATTGATACATAAATTTATTACAAATGTAAAGGCTAGATAAAAATGAGAAAATCATCAAAAATACACACGTCTTTTACATGTCATGAGCTGAGTTTGTTGCTACATCTCTAGCAGACTATCTAAATATATCTATCTTGGATTACCATTTGCGGTGCTATTTTTACAGTGGCTAACTATGAAGAGAGGCTCTGATTCAAATGTTATTTAAGCTCATTCTGTGCAGAAATACCCCCTCCTTCACTGATTGATTTCCACTACTTCCTCCTAGCAGCACGCACCACTCTGAGATGAAAAACTCCTTGAACGTGCCGCACATCCAAACCATCAAACCTGCTTTATAAACATGTCTCACATAACTCACACATAAACTCAGAGAAAAGGCCGACATAATCTTCAGCATATTTCTGTGTTCATTACAGGGGAAATTACCAAAGTCCCCGCCTTAAACAGCAGCCACCTGCAGAGCCTCAGACCCACCGTGGCTTTGCATCTATCAGTCTGGACGAGCCAAACGGGCAGACGTCCATGTTTGCTGAGAGGAAACTGCTCTTTGCATTCTTTTAAATAGAAAACAAGAAAACACACCTCACCACAGCCAAGAAACAGAGTGAAAGCTGAGGGACTGTTGCGGATAGAAGTCCCACAGAGACCAGCAGCCCAGACATCCTTCCTCCCCATCCCTGCACCTGCTGCCGCCGTCTCCCGTCACCCAGTCCTCCCCCCTTCATCGGGGGAAGGAGCTCCGTGTTTATATCCTCGCTGTGGGCTCAGAGAAGTAGCAATCCTCCCTTTTTCTCCTCTTCCTCCCCTCGTCCACCTCTTCTGTCCCCCCCCTTCCGTTTTTTTCTACCCCCCCTCCTCTGTCTCCACCTCCTCCAGAGTGAGGCAGCTCTGTTACCATGGAGACGCATGAGGCTGAGCCCTGATTGGCTGGTTTTGTTGTGATGCAGGGAGACGCTGGTGCAGCCCAACAGATTGATTTCTTTTTTCAGCGCTGATCCCGAGTCAGCTCTGAGCACGGACAGTCAGCTGTTGGTTTAATGATCGTCATGCTGGCAGCAAGTTTCACACAGATGTGCAGGAATTTTTCTGCTAAATTAAAAAAAAAAAAAAAAAAAAAAAAAAAAAAGGAAGCAACAAAAAGGCCTGCTTTTAATTTCACTATAAATGTCATACTCCTCTTTATTTATACAAACACTTGAGTAAAATATTCCTAGGCTCCCTCCTTTTACATAAATCCCTTAGTAACAGGATTCATATTCAAATTTAGATCCTCTAAAAAATAAAAACCTGAAGTAATTTCCTTTCTATGAAGGCTTGTTAAACAACTTCTTGTGTGTATCTGCTATTATTTGATTTATATTTTTAAAAAAATTGTTCTTTTCTATGCGTTTATTGTAGAAAACATTTTAATTTCAATTACCCTAATTACCTACCATGACAAAGGAATGATAAGAGAAACTGACTTATTAAGTGTTAAAGAGTAATAAGACCACCTTCACTTTTTTAGAACAGCCACACCGCCAAATATAGCCAGATGCTACAATCGAAAAAATCAATTTTTATTCTCATTAATCTACACTCAGTGCCCTATCATGACAAAGTGAAAACAGAATTTTAGAATTTTTTGCAAATAAATTAAAAATAAAAAACTGAAATAACATATTGGCATAAGTCTTTAGACTTTAAATTTAGCTCAGGTTCCTCCAGTTTCTCTTGATTGTTACTGAGATGTTTCTACACCTTGACTGGAGTCCACCTGTGGTAAATTAAACTCAGCGGACATGATTTGGAAAAGTGCACACCTCTCTATAGAAGGCCTCATAGCTGACAATGCATATTAGAGCAAAAAAAAAAAAAACAAGTTTTGAGGTCAAAGGAACTGCCTGCAGCGCTCAGAAAGAGGATTGTTGGAAGGCACAGACTCTTTCAAGAGCTGGTCGCCTGGCCAAACTGAGCAATCAGGAAGAAAGGCCATCAAAAGAGGTGATCAGGAACTCGATGGTCACTCTGACTGAGCTCCAGAGATCTAGTGTGGAGATGGGACACAGTTCCAGGAGGACAACCTTCACTGCAGCCTTCCACCAATGTGGACTGCAGACTGAAGGCCGCTCCTCCCTGCAAAAAAATGTGAAAACCCCCTTGGAGTTTGCACACTACTCCATATGAGCAACCAGGCTTTCCCAAATAATGTCCAATCAATCAACTCCAATCAAGGTGTAGAAACATCCCAGCAAAGAATCAAAGAAGTGGGAGGAACCTGAGCTAAATTTCCAGAGTTTTTGCAAAGTGTCTGAATACTTACACTATGTCAATGTGGCATTTCAGTTTTTATTTTTAATCAATTTGCAAAAATTTATAAAATTCTGATTTCACTTTGTCATGATGGGGTACTAAGTGTAGATTAATGAGAATAAAAAGGAACTTTTTCAACTGCAACATCACAAAATTGAACAAAATGAAGGAGGCCTGAATACTTTATGAATGATCTGTATGTAGAGTGGCTCTAAAAAGTCCACACATCCCTGATGGAATGCCCTGTTTTTCCACCTTTACTGGAACTTATTACAAATAGAGTTCAACTGAGAACAAGGAGGAATAAATAAAAAACAAAGAATAAGAAAAAGTTGGCTGTATAAGTATGCACACCCCTAGACCAATCCTCCATTAAAGCACCTTTTATTCGTATTACACCATACATAATTTTGGTCACCCACAGTGAAGCATGGTGGGGGCAGCATCATGCTTTGGGGCTTTAGTACTAGCTAATGTGGACTGAATTATAAAAAAGTTCCAAAGCGTCAGTTGTCTGCTAGAAAGCTGAAGCTGAAGGGCCCATTTCCACCTTACAGCGTGAGAAAAACCCAAAGCACAAACCCAAACCTACTAAATACTGGCTTCACCAGAAGAATACTGAAGTGTTGGGCTCTCCCAGTCAGAGCCCACACCTGAATCCTCCTGAGAATCTGTGGGGTGCCCTGAAGAGGGCTGTGCACTGGAAATGCCCTCACAGTCTGACAGATTCTGAGAACTTTTAATTGAAATGTGATTTTCTAAGAAAATAAATCTGTTGCTGTGAAGCCATGCAGAAAATGTGCATGAATCACTCTAATCTGCGTGCCGGCGGGGTTCACCTGCTCTGGTGATTGTGAGTCTGCTCTGGGAGCCGTCGTGACCATCTTGCTGTTTGTCTTTGTCACATAAACCTGAACGAGCCAGCTGAGAGGACTCAAGTCACACCTAAACTTTTCACCCATGAATCAAGTTCTAAGAAATCCTACATTACTGTCTGGAACTGTGATTGACTCCAGAAAGCACAGAAAAACGGCTAAAGTCTTTTACAAATGGGGAGCGGTGAGGAAGGGAGAAAATGTTCAATTGGTTACTAACATGACAGGACTAAACACGAGACTGTGCAAAAAAACAAAATGAAGGAGAACTGAAACCTTGAGATGTCAGGATTGCAACTTCATGGGTACTGACTATTCTGAAATCACAAGGAAGAAGTAGAAGTCACATCAAATATCATCTAGAATGCATGGAGCTTTTCTAGACCAAATTCAAACTGCATGTACAACATTCAATGCTGCATTCCTAAAAATCCTTGCATAGTTGTGAAAACCCAATAAATTTAAAGCCAACACTAAAGGGGCAGCTAGGAGGGACCCCAGAAACAAATTCAGCCAGGATGTCTTTTCCTTCAGTGGAATTTAACACCACAATCTATTAGACAGTCACTCCTATCGTTGCTTTATACTGTTAAGAAATGGTTAAAATTAGAGCCGGGCAATTAATCAAAAATTTGAGTTAATCACAGAAGTTGCAATATTTCTTTAACCTGAAATTTGAGTCAAAATACCATTTTAAATCCTTTCTGCAGCAGCAGCAGCAGAGATGTTATGCATTACATGTCATGCAATCATTCAAGACCCAGAATAGTAGAATAGTATACAAAAAATCCTACTACCTTAATTTTTATACTTTTTTTTCTGATTAAATATGAGGGTAACATAAAAATCATCATTCCTTCAATAAAATTATTCATATCCAATTTGCAATACAAGTAAAAATCATGACAGACATTTTTTTCAAAAATTTTCAGCCCTAGTTTGATTTAATATTGTTTTGGTTGTAATGTATAATGATTTATTGCTTGTGTTTGTTGGAAAATACATAAAATGAAGAACTTAAGGAATAGTTGCATATCAAATTGCAATCGCATTATTGGGAAAAAAAATCACAGTTACATTATTTTCCCAAATTGTTCAGCCCAAGTTAAATAGAAATAAAACATGTGACACATGTGACACTATAACTCTAACTTTATCGTGTCCAGTATTAAATATTGGCTTTTTTGTGATTTAATTGTGTTGGGACAGCAAATACTTCATATTTATCAATTAATTAAACAGTGTCGACAGGAACAAACCTGATTACTCCAGAAACTGTTTGGAAAACAAGGGAACACCACTGAGTACAAAGGTGCATCTCAAAAAATAGAATAGGATATATGGAAAAAGTTCATTTTTTTTTCTTGTGATTGACTTCAAAAGTGAAATTGCCATATATTCTAGTTTCATCTCAAACTAGAAAAGCACTCGGAGAGCGCGTACCTCTGCCATTAGCCCTATCTCCCAATGTACAGAATCCTTTAAAAAATGTCTGGATCCAGATGGTGATCCGGATCAGTCCCAAAATCTAATCAGTTCTTCCTTATGCCATTTCTGACATTTCCTGAAAATGTCATCAAAATCCGTCCACAACTTTTTGAGTTATGTTGCTAACAAACTAACTGACAAACTAACTAACTAACTAATGAACAAACCCTCCTTGGCAGAGGTAAAAATTAAAAATCCACTTTTTCAAAATATTAAAATATCATAAACATCAGTCCAAAAAGGATTCATAATAGCACTTTTTTTTTGCACATATTTCTGCATCTAAGTGATGTGGCATGGAGGTGATCAGTCTGTGGCACTGCTGGGGTGTTATGAAGCCCAGGTTGCTCTGATAGCAGCCTTCAGCTTGTCTGTATTGTTGGGTCTGGTGTCTCTCATCTTCCTCAGAGATTCTCTACAGGGTTCAGGTCAGACCAGTTGGCTGGTCGAGCAAACACAGTAACACCACAGTCAGCAAACCAGTGTCTGGTAGTTTAGGCTTCACTGTGGGCAGGTGCCAAGTCCTGCTGGAAAAGAAAATCAGAATCTCCATGTAGCTTCCCAGCAGATGGAAGCATGAAGGTCTCTAAAATCTCCTGGTAGACGGTTGACAGCCTTGACTCTGGACTTAACTTGACAAAAGGAACACAACACTTGTAGCCCATTTCCTCGACAAACATGTGTGGTGGCTATTGATCAACTGACTCCAGCCTTAGTCCACTCCTTATGAAGATCCCTTAAGTTCCTGAATCTGCTTTGTTTGAGCCTTTCTTACTGCACTCTTCTCTTCTGGTCAACTTTCCATGAAAATGCTTTAAAACAGACTCTGAAACCAGCCTGTCTTTTAAGCTCTGACTTTCTGTGGCTTACCCTCCTTGTGGAGGATGTCAGTGATTGTGTTCTGCACAAAAGTCAAGTCAGCAGTCTTCCCCATGATTGTGGTCATGTCTACTACTGAACCAGAGTGAGAGAGTAAAGACTCAAGAAACCTTTGCAAACCCTTTTTTAACTTTGTGAGCTGGGAGCTGTAACCATTGAAACTTTTACATGATATTCTAATTTTTTCAGATGCACCTGTACTTCTAAAAATGAAGACTAATGCTTCACAGATTTCCAAATAAAACCTTAAAGACAGTGTGTGGTGATTTTTTAAGAAAACCCAATGTTTTGTCTGTTATCACGAAGGTACTAAATGCTCATACATGAGCGGCAGACTGGAGCTCTTGCTGTGAATGAGACCTGATGTGCATGGAGCGAATGCTGCGAGTGGAGGATAAACTGTGACTCACATGTCTGCACTTTATAAACGTCTCTTTAATTACATCCAGCCGACGCGTCTCAGTGGGTTTCAGGTTAAAAATATCCCACCTGCAGCCAAACCATGAGATCACATGACTGCCGCTTCACCTTTTAAGGAGATTTCAGATGCAGCTACGGCAGGAAAACCAAGAACCTGAGGACATTTTCTAAGAGCCGATCACAAAAGGCAAACTTCTGCTACTGAGATAAAAACTTCCCGTCAAACCGAAGTGATGCAGGGAATGAGAAGGAGCCCTGTGATTCGTACCGTCGCTTTCCTTGCTTCCTGGTTTTATCTAACAGCTGCAGATATCCTCAGAATGAAATGACTTGTTGACAGGTTCTCCTCCCATCACACACTTTATCTGAGCATCAGCAGAGCACACGCTAACAGAATCAGCCCACACAAACACAGAGCTCTAAACCTGAACATCTGCCACAATTACGGCTGTTAATTTGTGATCTTGTCAGACACATCTTTCCTCAGCAGACGCTCCTGTTACTCATCCTGAAAGCATCAAACAGAAAACATGAGCTCTGTTTGGCTGCAGGTTTCTGCACGCCGCCTCCTCAGATCTGACTGACGGTATTTGTCAGGACGTCACGCTGGCTGCTGCAGCATGTGCTGGCTTTGAATCCCAGAGGGGCATTTATTTATTCATTTATCTTACTCCAGGTTTCATAGCCGATTTAATGGTTGGGGCAGTTTGTATTGGGGTAGCATGTACATGTATTAAGCATTTTTTCCATACTTGGACTGGACTTGAAAAATCTCCATTTCCTGATGTGAAAATGCAGCAGGACATTTTCAAAATTCATGGCCAGCGTGTGGGCGAGGGTGACTGCGTTTCTATTGTGCACCGGTGAGTAACTGGTGCAGTTCTCGTGCTCCATAAAGAAGCTGCCTCATGCTCTTTCTGCTCATCCCCAGTGACTTCTTTACTGCTCATTTTCTCATTCCAATAGGCAAAAATGTTTATTCTAAGATTTGCAGCATGCATCACCTCCTTCCCCACACTATCGTGACTAACAGGGAAAACTTCATGCTGCTGATGACGAGTGAATATGTAAATCAGGGAGTTTCTGGGGCAGACTGTCCTGAAATTTGGATTCATCACCCATGACCGCTTGCTCATGCTGACTTTCCTGAGTATTACCAGCCATGTTCAGTCATCGACTCACTCAAACTTCTCCCAGAAGGCTGGCAGGACAAAGTCTCTTCAAGTCCAGCTGAAAACTCCATTTGTGGCCGCATGTATTCCCCTATTGTCAGTGCCATATTTACTGAGGTAATCTTTCACAATTAGAAATAAATCAAATGCTTCTTGAGACTGATATCAGCCAGCATAAAAGGGGAGCAAAATTACAAAAAGTGGCATCATTACTCAATAGCTGTCATTTGGTCTTATTTTGTGTGAAATTTAAACAAATAACCTGTTATATGGTCATCTTTATTTTCTGCAGAAGGCTGGTATAAGGTTTATGCACAAGGAAATGTCACTTTCATACACTATATTGCCAAAAGTATTTGCTCACCTGCCTTGACTCGCATACGAACTTAAGTGACATCTCATTCTTAATCCATAGGGTTTAATATGACATTGGTCCACCCTTTGCAGCTATAACAGCTTCAGCTCTTTTGGGAAGGCTTTCTACAAGGTTTAGGAGTGTGTTTATGGGAATTTTTGACCATTCTTTCAGAAGCACATTTGTGAGGTCACACACTGATGTTGGACGATAAGGCCTGGCTCTCAGTCTCCACTCTAATTCATCCCAAAGGTGTTATATCGGGTTGAGGTCAGGACTCTGTGCAGGCCAGTCAAGTTCATCCACACCAATCTCTCTCATCCATGTCTTTACGGACCTTGCTTTGTGCACTGGTGCACAGTCGTGTTGGAACAGGAAGGGGCCATCCCCAAACT